>NW_027362768.1:241910896-244599646 GCF_046119375.1 Phyllobates terribilis | reverse complement strand
TCTAATGGCTTCACCATCCACAAAACGCACATTGGCCAACAACTGACAATGTCCACTGATATCCGTCGACTCATCAAGTTGCAAGGCAAATTTCTTACTGTTGCGCACCTTTTCCAAAACAACTGTTTCAATGTCCGCAGACAAGTCATCAATCCGTCTGGCAATTGTGTTATCAGAGAGAGGCACTTTAGCTATCTCTTTAGCTGCTTCAGGGCCAAGCATCTCATTTACAATAGCTTTACAAGCTGGTAGTATTAATGTTTCTGCCACAGTGTGGGACTTTTTTGATTTAGCTATGAGTTCAGCAACAAGGTAGCTAGCTTTGAGGGCTCTCTCATTTACCTTTGTGCTTTTTCTCAAAAAAGTTGCCCCTTTCTCATTGTTTGTACGTAAGCGTACAAAATACTCCATCGGTTTATTTTGAACGGAAGGGTGTTTCGTTTGGAGATGGCTTTTAAGTTTGCTTGGCACCATAGCGCTATTGGAAAGCTTCTCACCACACACCAAGCACAGTAGTGTTGGTGCTGTCGCATCCCCAGTGGAAGTAAATCCAAATGAAAGATAGCTTTCACTGTATTGCCTTGAGCTCACCGTCTTGTCTTTTTTCTTTTGTCGAACTCTCATACTAGGGCCTTCATTTTGGTTAGAATTGTGTCCAGGTTCCTGTTCGGCATTTGCCTTTTCCATTCTCAAATACTTCTCCATCACTGCTGAGATAGTGTGCGCAGCCACACACTAAAATAGAAGAGTATTACATTATCTGCCACACTTAAAGGACCTCTGCTAGGCATATTTCATTCCTGAGGGCTTAAAAAGCAGCTCTCGTGGTGACAAGAAGCTGATTTAAACCCCCCAAGAGTGAACTTCGCGAGAGCAGTATGTGTGTGATAATAACTTATATTACTACGGTCGGAATTTCCTGCTTGAATTGACACTAGTGACGTAGCACTCAGCTTTCTCTATAAGTAGAATAGAGCCGGCTGCCAAGTGCTACGCCACTAGAGTCAATTCAAGCAGGACATGACTGCTGAAGAACGGTACTAATATCATTTATTATTCCATACATACAACTCTCACGGAGTTCACTCTTGGGGGTTTTAAATCAGCTTCTTACCACCACAAGAGCTACTTTTTTAGCCCTCAAGAGTGAAATATGCCTGGCAGAGGTCCTTTCAATAAATTATTTATTTTAAAAAAGTGAAATAAAAAAGGATAACCCCCTCATATATTCAATGCCATGTAACCTCATAAATACAGTCCCACGTATATGAGCACATGATTATCAGCATCATATACTGTGGTGATGTGCACTGTACAGCGCCACAGTATATGGTGCTGATTATTATGTGGCTCATATACTGCAATATAAAGGGGTACATATGAGTTGGTACTTGTAGTACTCCAGCCTCATGACTATAGTATTTCTCATTTTACATTTCTCATTGTTATATGCAGTATACTGCTGGAGTACTAAAAGTACCAGCTCATATGCTGAGTATTCTGCCAACAGTTCATATACTCAGGCAAAAGCTCATATAGTCAGCATTATTGGTGGGCATTACCTTGGCGGCGGGCAAATGCGAGAGTCTCTCCGCTCTCAGGATGACGCGCCGGCCTCGGTGACGTCATTAAGTCGCGCGAGGTTCAAAGCTTGCGCATGTGTTATTGTACACGTCTCCTACATTGTAAGAAGGCGTGACTGCGCATCGAGCGCATTGCCGGGAAACAAAACACAGGGGGCACCATAGTTTGGGGAACTTTCCCCGCGGCACACCCGACCATGTGTCGCGGCACACTAGTGTGCCGCGGAACACTTGTTGAAAATCACTGCCCTAGAGCATTAATCGCATCCTCCTATCAAAATAATCTAGCGCTCACTCAAAACGATTGTTTGATTCAGAAACCACCAAGCAATCCAGAGAAGAGCAAATCTGACTGGAAACATACTTTCATTACAGTATATAATAAAGGAAACCACACCATTCGTAAAATATGAAATAAATATTGGTATCTTGTTAGGAAAGACCCCATTTTAAAAGATCTAGTCCCCCCGAGATCCAATATAGTGTTTAGAAGGGGCAAAACGAATAAAAAGTAGCATAGCGCCCAGTCTGTTGAGGAATGAAAATATTTATACTGTACAGAGGCCTGATAAAGAAAAAATGGGAATCTTTAAATGTTTGAACAAAAAATGTTATTGTTGTAGAATTATCAACTTTGACAAGAGAGCCACAAACGATAAAATAGCTCAGGTTACTGCAAAGCCTACGTATGAGTTCACATGTGGTTCTGAATTTCTTATATATGCAGTCACATGTAGCTGTGGGCTCAATTATGTGGGATGCACAGTTCAGACCTTGCAGAACCGTATGAACGGCCACAGGCATAATGGCAAAACAGGTTTTCTCAAGCAAAGTCTATCCAAGCACATCACATTAGGGCATAAAAAAAATTTTGATTCTGTAGTAGTCACACCGCTTGAACAGATCCCTGCAGGTATCAGAAATAGAAGAACCACACTTAATTCCAAAGAATCCTTCTGGATTTTTAAGCTTGGGAGCCTCCTTCCGGACGGTTTAAATGAGGTTGTAGAGTCCGTCTAATACCATCCTTTAATAGTCGACGGAATCAATCACCCACAGCCAAAATAAAAATCCTGTTAGTTTCAGGCATAGGTGCGTATATTTTGCACTTGTGATTGGTAATTTATTGCAACTCTAGTAGGGCTTTCCTTATGAAATAAATGAGATGAGTCCCCTACTTATTTCTATTTTTATTTTATTGTTTTATATTTATATTTTTTTAATATTATTATTTATTTATTTATTTTTTACATATATATATATATATATATATATATATATATATATTTTTAGTGTTGTTTAGTGATGAGCGAGCACTAAAATGCTCGGGTACTCGTTGCTCGAGTCAAGCACATTGGAATACTTGGGTGCTCGATTAGAGCAATGAGCCCATTGTAAGTCTATGGGAAACTTGAGCATTTTTCAGACGGCTCCCCCCGGCGGTCTGCAGAGGACCTAAAAATTGGCCAAATCGATGCTCAAATGACATGGGAACAGCATGGGGAAGACCCCTGGAAGCATCTTTGACTCCAAGATCACTGCTGTCAACAACGTTGTCAGAGTATTACGCCACTTTTACGAACTCACAATAAAACATACAAAAACAAAACCAAAATGGATTTTCCTGGGAAATATGTTAAGGAATATCCTTTCCACGGTAATGACTTGTATATAAGGCAAAATAAATAATCAAAAACAAAAATACTCCTCCACACCTTGGGCTATGTTCACACGTAGCGTTTTTTATGCATTTTTGTACTTTTGCATTGCTTTCAACCAAGACAAATGCATTCACCAGGAAATGTCATTTTAACATTTTACAACCTTATTTGGCCATGTGGTGTGTGACACATCATCAGACACATGCATACAGTGCTGAAAAGACATGGGAACAGCATGGGGAAGACCTCTGGAAGCATCTCTGACTCCCAGGTCACTGCCTAAAAGTGTGCCCATCATAAGTGATCCTTGGCGCATGCGAAGATGCCTCCCGCCATGCACCTGTCGTTGCAGACTTGCAACAATCACTGTCAATGTCCTTGTCCCAGTGCAGCGTTCAGTTGTCCCTACCCCATTCCTTGGAATGCAAGTGCAAGTATGCAGCCAGCCACCCACCAACCCACAGGCTGCAATACTATACTGCCAAATTTTTGACAGCTGCTTGCACTTGAAATGTTGCCTTTTAGGCTCGTGGAGGCGGAAGCTTTTCATAACCTCATGCCGGCGGCGGCCGGGTAGTCATACTCGGTCCCAGCCACCACTGTTTCTCCCAGTGTTGTCTCCGCCTTCCACAAGCACCTGTCCCACAACATTACCCGTGCCCTCCCCAGTGCACTTACTGGGAAGGTCCGCCGAACCACAAACACGTGGACAGGTGAATGTGGCCAGGAATGGTACGGAGCTAGTCCACAGCTTTTTTTGCTGAGTTGTATTTCACCACAGCCATATTCTTTAGCTTGGTGAAAGGACTTAGGAAACCATATCTACCCAGCTGTCATTTCTCCCAGGAAGTCCTCTAAAGCTGTTTTCACTTGAAATGTGGCCTTTTAGGCTCGTGGAGGCGGAAGATTTTCATAACCTCATGCCAGCGGCGGTCGGGTGTCCATACTCGGTCCCCAGCCGCCACTGTTTCTCCCGGTGTCGTCTCTGCCTTCCACAAGCATGGGTCCCACAACATTTCCCATGCCCTCCCCAGTGCACTTACTGGGAAGGACCGCCTAACCACAAACACGTGGACAGGTGAATGTGGCCAGGGACGGTACGGAGCCAGTCCACAGCTTTTTTTGCTGAGTGGTATTTCACCACAGCCATATTCTTTAGCTTGGTGAAAGGACTTAGGAAACCATATCTACCCAGCTGTCATTTCTCCCAGGAAGTCCTCTAAAGCTGTTTTCACTTGAAATGTGGCCTTTTAGGCTCGTGGAGGCGGACGCTTTTCACAACCTCTTGCCTCGTGTCCATACTCGGTCCCCAGCCGCCACTATTTCTCCCAGTGTTGTCTCCGCCTTCTACAAGCGCGGGTGTGACGCCCAGCTGCGTTTGGTATCACAGATTCTAGAAGAGTGCATTGATGGATTCCTCCACAAGAGGCGCCCATAAACATTCACACATCTCCACCTTCCACCTCAGACCAGCAGAGGGAGCCCGTTAGGGGTATAAATAGGGAAGGTGGAGTCAGGCAGCAGTTAGTCTGGAGTCGACAGAGAGCCAAGCCTGTTGAGAGAGTTCCTGCAGTAGAGAAGCCTGAGAGAGGTCAGTCTGCAGTGGTGCACAGCCCAGACCCAGTTGTAGCTCAGAATAGTGAGCTTTAGGTGTGCCGGCGCCATAAGATCGGTGAAGCGCGGCAAGCTGTCGTTAGTGTGAGTAGCCTAGTGAGGGCCTGAGTAGACCAAAGGCGAGTGGAGAAGTTAGTACATAGGGGGCAGAGGAGCTTAACTAGCTCACCCCAAAGAATTACCGGACACCGGGTCCGAGCTTACCGGGATCTCTATGACCCAGTAAGGCATAACCGGAATACCTGGAGAACTACAGGTCCCAGGATCGCTAAAGTGCTGATACGTAACAGCGCCAGGAGACACATAGGTCCCGCAAGCTGAGGAGCGTTTATTCCAAGGAAAGGCCCTACCACAAAGTCAGCCAGCGCAGGACAGAGATAAAGTTAGGCCTAGCTCCAGGCAGGTCAGAAACTTACTACGCAGAGGCAAGAAACAGGAGGCCCTACACACGCTCATTGGGGAGGATCCTGATATGCACCCTTCACCCTACAGCGCTCCGGGACGTGCCTGAATTTCCAACAGTAAAGGTACTGAAGTGACTACCGTGTCTGTCCCTGTTCTTGCTCTGACCGGCTGGGTCTCGCCTGTCCTGCATCCCCTTTTCCGTATGCTGCCCTGAGGCCTAGCTCCACCTGTGGGGAGCTATACCATCGAGCTGCATTATCATCGGCCTCAGTGGACTGCGCAGCGCTGGTGATTCTCACCAGAAGCCACAGGTGGTGTCACAAACTTTTATAAAACTAAGAAACCTATTATCCCCTTTTAAAGAGCGACCCCAGGGTACGGGCCCGGGAGCAGACCACCGCGACATCCCCAAGGCCAGGCTAAAGGCCCGGGTACCCGAGTAATCCCCATCCCCCTGGGCTAGTCATCTCTTTCCTGGCATCACGAACAGGATCGCGTGCCCGCTGCAGCGACAGAGTGTTATGCCCGTTGCCACCGTCTACTGTGCGCCTTTATTGAAGTGAACTGTATATTTGACTGTGGTGAAAATTGCCGCCATTGTTGGGCCGCCGAGCGAGAAGAAGGGCGTAACCGCGGGAAACTGAGGGGCGTTCCTGCAAAAGAGCGCGAAGCCCCGGACACGCCCCACGCCTCGACGTCAAACCAGGAAGCGCCAGGTCCTGTAAGGAGCGTCGCTGAACGCTCTGACGTAGGACGCAAGCGACGCAAGGTCCTGAAGACGACCGTCACCTGCGGAGCTGCGGCCTACCGGAAGAAAAACTAGAAGGTAGGCCACGGTTAGCTAGGGGGGCGCCAGAATGTCCGATGAACAGCACAACGCCGGGGTACCGGCCAACGTCCCTGATGTCCAACCCGCGCCCGACACCGAGCAGGCCGAAGCGGCCGCTCCACCAGCAGCGCCTGTAACTCCTGTCATTCCTATAACTTTACCGTATATTCCTGGAGCAAAGTGGCTCCCCCAATACAACGGCAAGCCAGATACCCTGTCTGGATTCAAACGGAAGATATGTGGTATCTTAGACATGTACTCTATGACAGGCAAACAAAGAGCAGCCGTTGTATTAGGACAACTGACTGGTGCTGCGGAACGGGAAGTGGAAACATGGTCGGCCGCAGACCAGGAGTCAGTGTCCGCAATATTTCAAAGACTACAGACTGTCATTGAGGATCTTACTGAGGCGGACCTCCGGATGAGGTTCTACAACTGTTCTCAACAGCCAGAGGACAATGTTCGGGACTACGCCTGGCGTCTACAAGGGGCCCTGCGGGCTCTGAAACAGGTTAGTCCGACCAGCATCGAAAATGAAAACAAAATGCTGAAGGAACAGTTTGTCCGGGGACTGAGGTCTCCAGAGGAGAGCAGGACTGGACGTTGGTGGTCCTTGGATCATCCAGATGCCACCTTTGACAACCTTAAGGATATGGCTATAAAAGGACTGCAGCCCCTGGAAACAAATGCCGTCCAATGTTACCAGGGTGGGGCTACCCCAGTGCCTGCTACACCCACCTTTTCCCCAGTGGCTGCTGAAGCCAAGGTTCCAACAACGTCCCCTAGAGAGCTGGACAGTCTGCGCTCTGAAGTGCACCAGTTGAGCAAAACCCTGACCACTGTGCTGAGTGCCCTGCAGCTTCGGACAGAGCCCGAGGAAGGAGGGAAGATCCTGTTAGCCGATAGCCCTGAGGATGTCCCCTGGATGCGAAGGAGGAGGAGGCCAACACCACCCTCTACGAGGACCAGTGACCAGCGCCGTCCACAGAAGGACCCTACCTGCTACCGCTGCCGCAAGACCGGACACACCGCCCAGAATTGTTCTTTAAACGAGAAAACCCTGGGGCCGAGGGCCGACACCCAGGAGTAAACTCACAAGGCCCATCAGACTGGTACAACAGGTTCGTCGGAGGAAGACCTTTCCTGTCCATTGTGTTGGATGGGATCCCGATGCATGCTCTGCTGGACACAGGATCTCAGGTAACCATCATGCCTGACGTCCTCTACAAGAGGTTCTGGTCCTTGGATGACCTAAGTCCGCCAGCTCCAAATCTTTCTGTTTATGCCTCAAACGGACTCCCCCTTAACCTAATCGGGGTTAAGAATGTGACTGTAAAGGTGGGGAGAGTGGAGCTGAAGGACCAGGGGCTAATTGTAGTAGAGACTAATCCTGATGACACCAATCCGTATATGGTACTTGGCACTAACATTGTTGGTAACTGTTTGGGAGAAGTTGTGTTCTTGCTCCAACAGATAGCTGACACTGCCAGACCAGGACAGAGGAGGGCACTGCAGAAGGAGATCCGAGTCCTGATGTACCAACAGCAAGTAAGGTTAACAGAAGGTGAAATCGGTAATGTGCGGGTAACGGACCCCATACCTATTGTCATCCCCCAATGAGTGAAATGCTCATCTGGTGTCGAGCTGCTATAGGTCTTAGAGGACAGAGCTACCAGGCGGTAGTAGAACCCCTTTGTTCCGAGCATAGACCCACGCTCTTAACCGCCAGGGGAGTGGTAGATGTACGCAATGGGAGGGTGCTCGTCCGTCTTCTCAATTGTGGGGAAGACGAGGTCAGATTGCCCCATTATGCCACTGTTCCCGAATTACATGCTGTAAATAACAACTGCATTCACAAGGCGGACTCCTTAACCTCACCAGATGAAGTGGAGGATAATGACCGTGCAACCCAGGTGGAGGATTGGTGTCAACAGCTCCATGTGGGGACAGACACCACTCCTGCCCATCAAAAACAGGGTGGTTCAAGAATACTCGCAAGTGTTCAGTAAACAACCACTTAACTTCGGGAGGATTAAGGGGGTTCAACATCATATCCCCACAGGTGACCATCCACCCATCAAAGAACATTACAGGCCTATACCACCAGCACACTACCAGAAGGCAAAGGAGATGTTGCAAGACATGAGAAAGGCGGGGGTAATAAGGGATAGTTGTAGTCCCTGGGCAGCTCCCCTAGTGCTAGTTAGGAAAAAGGACGGGAGCATGAGAATGTGTGTAGATTGCCGTCAATTAAATCACATTACACATAAAGATGCATACCCTTTACCACGCATAGAGGAGTCCCTAGCTGCTTTAAAGTCTGCAAATTACTTTTCCACCCTTGACCTCACTAGTGGGTACTGGCAAGTAGCTGTGGCTGAGGAGGATCGGGAGAAAACGGCCTTCACCAGATGGGACTCTGCGAGTTCAACAGTATGCCGTTTGGACTCTGCAATGCCCCCGGAACGTTCCAGAGATTGATGGAGTGCTGCCTGGGACACCGCAACTTTGAGACTGTGTTACTTTACCTGGACAATGTAATAGTGTACTCCAGAACGTACGAGGACCACTTAAAACACCTGGCAGAAGTATTTGAGTCACTGTCCCGGTATGGGATGAAATTGCAGCCCTCAAAGTGCCACCTGCTCAAGGGAAAGGTACAGTACCTGGGGCACATTGTCAGTCCGGAAGGGGTAGCACCAGACACGGAGAAGGTCACTGCCATCCAGAAGTGGCCGGAGCCGAAGAACCTCAAAGAGGTGCGTCAGTTTTTGGGACTAGTAGGATACTACCGGAGGTTTGTAAAAGATTACACCAAGAAAGCAGCTCCTCTGCAAGACCTCCTGGTAGGGCAGTCCCCCAAAGGCAGAAATCCCCCATTCCACTGGGGTAAGGAGCAAGCCGAGTCGTTTCAGGAGATGAAGGAGATCCTGACAGGCGATGAAATCCTAGCCTACCCTGACTACAGCCAACCGTTCCTGCTGTATACTGATGCCAGCAATGAAAGGCTGGGCGCTGTTCTAAGTCAGAAGCAGAATGGCCAGGAGAAAGTGATCGCATACGCAAGCAGGAAGCTTCGCCCGACCGAGAGGAACCCAGAGAACTATAGCAGCTTTAAGTTGGAGTTCCTGGCCTTAGTTTGGGCCATCACTGAAAGATTTAAGCACTATCTAGCCTCCAGTAAGTTCACTGCCTTCACTGATAACAACCCCTTGACCCATCTTGAAACAGCTAAGCTAGGAGCACTGGAACAACGATGGATGGCTCGGCTGTCAAATTACCAATTTACCATTAAATACCGGGCGGGCCGCAAGAACGCCAATGCCGATGCCCTGTCCAGGATGCCTCACCAGTCAGACACAGAAGAAGAAGTGGATGACCTGGAAGAGATAGAGCTACCTGCCTTTCACCGGAATGGGATGATCCACGAGCAACGAGCCTCCAGGAGGCAGCGTGAAAAGATGTTAAACCCCCTGCCTCACCACAGCTGGAAGGAGACCCAGGACAGCGACCCGGTTGTCAGCCGCATCAAGGAGCTGATAACCCAAGAGGGTGCCTCCCTGGAGAAAGAAGCATCTCTGCAAGCAAAGCAGCTGTGGAACGAGAGCCGGATGTTTATCTACTGTGAGAAGCTGTGCCGGAGGTACGTCAATCCAAAAACCCATGAGATGGTATGGCTGATAGTGGTCCCGAAGACAGACATCCAGATGGTATTAGAAGCTTACCACAATCAGGCGGGGCACTTTGGCTGGAAAAAGCTAGAAACCCTGCTGAAGTGTCGATTCTACTGGGTAGGAATGCGCAGCTCCATTGAGAGGTGGTGCCGGGACTGTGGACCCTGTGGCCTTAGAAGAAAAGACTACAGCAGCCAGAAGGCACCCCTGCAACCCATCAAGACGACTCGACCCCTGGAGATCGTGGCCCTGGACCATATCAAGCTGTCCCCTAGCAGGTCAGGATACTCCTACGCCCTGACCCTGGTGGATCACTACTCACGTTTCCTGGTGGTCGCCCCCGTCAAAGACCTGATGGCAGAGACAGCAGCAAAGACGTTCCAAGCGTATTTCTGTAGACCCCATGGTTATCCGGAGCAGGTGCTGATGGACCAAGGCCCGACCTTTGAGGCTGAGTTGTTCAAGGAGTTCTGCCATCTCTACGGGTGTAAGAAGATAAGAACTACACAGTACCACCCACAAACTAACGGTCTCTGCGAAAAGATGAACAACATCATCATCGACCTGCTAAAGACCATACCACTCAAGGAGAGGAATCAGTGGCCAGACCTACTGCCTGACCTAGTGGATCTGTATAATCATATACCAGTAAGTTCCGCCAATTGCACTCCGGCATATCTCATGTGGGCAAGGCCAAGAAAGCTGCCCATAGAACTGGAGCTTGGTGTTGTTGAGCCTGAAGCTGATATGACCACTGAGGACTGTGACACGACCAGACAAGAGCAGTACAGAAGAGTACAAGCCTGTGTCGAGGACAGTCTCACTCGGGTGAGGGACAAGCAGGAAGCTCAATACAACAGAGGTGCCGAAGCAGAACCCTTCACACCAGGTGAAGTAGTATTGAAAAGGAAAAGACGAAACCACAAACTTGATGACCAGTGGGAAAAAGAACCCTACACTGTGTTACAGTCAAGATTTGATAACAAGAAGGCTTGCATAATCAGTCGAGATGGAGGAAGAACATCTGCAACAGTGTCCAGGGACCACCTAAAGTTGTGTCCAGACTTACTGAAACCCCAAGAAGAAGCGCCTCTCATTATCCCGGAGGAGCCTAAAGAAACAGTGATCCACACTGACTTAGGAGATTTCCCGGCAGATTGGCCTCAACTAGGAGGAGCAGTAGTCATCCATGTAATCACCTTCTACCCACAGCAAGAAGAACCTATAAGTGCTGCAGAAGAGCCTGCTCAAGCAGAATCCCCGGAAGAAGGATCCCCGGTTGGAACAGAGCAAGGAGGCCCAGCCAATGGTATGCTTGCTAGTCCAGTAGTGAGGTCAATGCAGCCTGGTAGCCCCTCTACACCTAGTACTGACACATTGGGAGGTAGTGTACCTATTAGTACTTCACGCATACCGGTACTACGCAGATCAACACGTAGCACGAGAGGTAAACCCCCTGTCAGGTACAAGCAGTAAAATAGTGAAAATGTAGATAGTTACCCCTGGGGTATTGTGTATTAAATTGTAATGTACTGTATTATTGTGTATTTTCATGCATATGTACAGTCATGGCCAAAAGTTTTGAGAATGACACCAAAATTATATTTTCACATGATCTGCTGGCCTCTGGTTTTTATTAGTGTTTGTCTGATGTTTATATCACATACAGAAATATAATTGCAATCATATTATGAGTACCAATAGGTTATATTGACAGTTAGAATGAGTTAATGCAGCAAGTCAATATTTGCAGTGTTGCCCCTTCTTCTTCAAGACCTCTGTAATTCTCCCTGGCATGCTCTCAATCAACTTTTGGACCAAATCCTGACTGATAGCAGTCCATTCTTGCATAATCAATGCTTGCATTTTGCCAGAATTTGTTGGTTTTTGTTTGTCCACCCGTCTCTTGATGATTGACCACAAGTTCTCAATGGGATTAAGATCTGGGGAGTTTCCAGGCCATGGACCCAAAATCTCTATGTTTTGTTCCATGAGCCATTTAGTTATCACCTTTGCTTTATGGCAAGGTGCTCCATCATGCTGGAAAAGGCATTGTTGGGCGCCAAACTGCTCTTGGACAGTTGGGAGAAGTTGCTCTTGGAGGACATTCTGGTACCATTCTTTATTCATGGCTGTGTTTTTAGGCAAGACTGTGAGTGAGCCGATTCCCTTGGCTGAGAAGCAACCCCACACATGAATGGTTTCAGGATGCTTTACAGTTGGCATGAGACAAGACTGGTGGTAGCGCTCACCTCTTCTTCTCCGAATAAGCTGTTTTCCAGATGTCCCAAACAATTGAAAAGGGGATTCATCAGAGAAAATGACTTTGCCCCAGTCCTCAGCAGTCCACTCCCTGTACCTTTTGCAGAATATCAGTCGGTCCCTGATGTTTTTTCTGGAGAGAAGTGGCTTCTTTGCTGCCCTCCTTGAAACCAGCCCTTGCTCAAAGAGTCTCCGCCTCACAGTGCGTGCAGAAGCACTCACACCAGCCTGCTGCCATTCCTGAGCAAGCTCGGCACTGCTGGTAGTCCGATCTCGCAGCTGAAACAGTTTTAAGATACGGTCCTGGCGCTTGCTGGTCTTTCTTGGGCGCCCTGGAGCCTTTTTGACAACAATGGAAGCTCTCTCCTTGAAGTTCTTGATGATGCGATAGATTGTTGACTGAGGTGAAATCTTTGTAGCTGCGATACTCTTCCCTGTTAGGCCATTTTTGTGCAGTGCAATGATGGCTGCACGTGTTTCTTTAGAGATAACCATGGTTAACTGAAGAGAAACAATGATACCAAGAACCAGCCTCCTTTTAAAGTGTCCAGTGATGTCATTCTTACTTAATCATGACTGATTGATCGCCAGCCCTGTCCTCATCAACACCCACACCTGTGTTAATGGATCAATCACTAAAACGATGTTAGCTGCTCCTTTTAAGGCAGGACTGCAATGATGTTGAAATGTGTTTTGGGGGTTAAAGTTCATTTTCTGGGCAAATATTGACTTTGCAAGTACAGTAATTGCTGTTAAGCAGATCACTCTTTGACATTCAGGAGTATATGCAAATTGCCATTACAAAAAATGAAGCAGTAAACTTTGGAAAAATGACTACTTGTCTCATTCTCAATACTTTTGGCCATGACTGTATATTATTTTGTGCTTTGCTTTATTATTGAGCAGTTCAAGTGACATGGACACTTTACCTTATTAAGTCCTTTATTATTTACCTAAGAACTTCATGGCTGAGGACTGTGTGCAGCCCAAAAACTGCTTCTTGTATATAATTGCGCTCCCTGGAGTGCCCCTTTTAGGTGCCTCAGAAGGAAAACCTGTCTGGAGTGGCTCTCTTGAAGGTCCAACTCGGGATCTTCATGCCCTGCAGCCACCCCAGGGCCTACGTTGAGGGTTTGGGACAGGTCCCTCAAAACCACCAAGTACTCTACCCTGTGAGATGGACATCCTGTCTGGGAACTTCACCATAAGAGACTTGAACTCTGAGGACGCTTTGTATTCGTTTATATTGTTATGCAACGTTTAAGCTTGGTGCCTCCCATAAAGGGCAGATTGTTCATGTTTCCTATTGTTATTCTTGTTGTTTTATAAAATGTACTTCAGCCCGGGAGTGCTGAGCTTTGCTAGGGGGGAATGTGACGCCCAGCTGCGCTTGGTATCACAGATCCTAGAAGAGTGCATTGATGGATTCCTCCACAAGAGGCCCCCATAAACATTCACACATCTCCACCTTCCACCTCAGACCAGCAGAGGGAGCCCGTTAGGGATATAAATAGGGAAGGTGGAGTCAGGCAGCAGTTAGTCTGGAGTCGACAGAGAGCCAAGCCTGTTGAGAGAGTTTCTGCAGTAGAGAAGCCTGAGAGAGGTCAGTCTGTAGTGGAGCACAGCCCAGACCTAGTTGTAGCTCAGAATAGTGAGCTTTAGGTGTGCTGGCGCCATAAGATCGGTGAAGCGCGGCAAGCTGCCGTTAGTGTGAGTAGCCTAGTGAGGGCCTGAGTAGGCCAAAGGCGAGTGGAGAAGTTAGTACATAGGGGGCAGAGGAGCTTAACTAGCTCACCCCGAAGAATTACTGGACACCGGGTCCGAGCTTACCGGGATCTCTATGACCCAGTAAGGCATAACCGGAATCCCTGGAGAACTACAGGTCCCAGGATCGTTAAAGTGCTGATACGTAACAGAGCCAGGAGACACATAGGCCCCGCAAGCTGAGGAGCATGTATTCCAAGGAAAGGCCCTACCACAAAGTCAGCCAGCGCAGGACAGAGATAAAGTTAGGCCTAGCTCCGGGCAGGTCAGAAACTTACTACGCAGAGGCAAGAAACAGGAGGCCCTACACACGCTCATTGGGGAGGATCCTGATATGCACCCTTCACCCTACAGCGCTCCGGGATGTGCCTGAGTTTCCAACAGTAAAGGTACTGAAGTGACTACCGTGTCCGTCCCTGTTCTTGCTCTGACCAGCTGGGTCTCGCCTGTCCTTCATCCCCTTTTCCGTATGCTGCCCTGAGGCCTAGCTCCACCTGTGGGGAGCTATACCATCGAGTTGCATTATCATCGGCCTCAGTGGACTGCGCAGCGCTGGTGATTCTCACCAGAAGCCACAGGTGGCGTCACGAACTTTTATAAAACTAAGAAACCTATTATCCCCTTTTAAAGAGCGACCCCAGGGTACGGGCCCGGGAGCCTACCACCGCGACATCCCCAAGGCCAGGCTAAAGGCCCGGGTACCCGAGTAATCCCCATCCCCCTGGGCTAGTCACGGGTCCCTGAACATTACTGCTAGTACTTTTCCGTGGAAATCTGCTTGCCTCCTACCAGCCTGGAATATTTCCAGTAAACAATGGTACGACGCCATGGTATTAGCACTGCCCCCAGTACCAGTAGCGAAGCCTTCCCCAATTTCCTTCTCAGGAATTTTATTTGGTAGACTGAGTGGCTGCCCAAATACATTAGTTTCTCACAAAGGAGCTGAAGATAGAGTGGCAGTATGTGCAAGTTTCTCTATCCTGTTAGATATCAGAGGGTGAACGGCAGCACATTGGATCAGTGGTTAGAACTGAAGCCTTGCAGCGCTGGGATCCTGGGTTCAAATCCCAGCAAGCACAACATCTGCAAGAATTTTGTATGTTCTCTCCGTGCTTGCGTGGGTTTCCACCTCATTAAAAAAAAAGCAGCCATAGAGTGTCCGGGAACCTTCCCACACACTTTTCTTAGCCAGGACTGCTTCTCGGCAGGGTTGGACGGTCCCACCAGAGAATCCTCTGGTGTGCCCTAGCTTGTACATCAGGAGAGTTCATGATAGCGCTAACTTTGCAGCTGGTATGGGGCCCTTGAGCGGGGGAGAAAGGTGAGCCCTCAGAATCAAATCCTCTGGTGGGCCCAATGTTTTTCAACCTGAAACAGCTTCTCAGTGGGAGTTGTATTTCACCACAGCCATATTCTTTAGCTCGGTGAAAGGACTGGTATAGAGGGAAACAGTATCTACTCCGGCTGTCATTTCTCCGTCACCAGGTTCCACCTATTGTCACACACAACCATGCCTGGCTGTATGTTCAGCGGTGAGAGCCACAGATCAAGCTGCTGTGTTACAGCTTTCAACAACTCTGCAGCGCTGGGCGGTTTGTCACCTAAGCATTAAGCATGTTATATTCAGCACAGCCTGTTGCCGCTTGGCCAAGACAGTGCTGCAGTGCTTTCAGCTTGTGACTGATGTGGTCATTTCGGAGATGGAGGACAAGGTGCAGGAGCTGAACAATGTGATTACATTGAGGTTACATTGGCGACTCTGTTTTAATACTAAAGAAAGATCCTACTGTTTTTTTTTACCCTATTTTTTAAGGCAAGTGCATTCACCCGGGAAATGTCATTTTAACATTTTACAACCTTATCTGGCAATGTGGTGTGTGACACATCATCAGACACATCCTGTTTCATTGATGATGGAGGGACTCTGAAAGACACATAGAGCAGGGCCGCAGTAACAAGTACGACATGTTCCCATTGGAAAGGAGAGAGTCTGCTCTACAGTTATAGGGTATGCAGTGAGTCTAACGGCTAACCAAATTTAGGAAAAACCCCACTAAGAAATTAAAGACACATAGAGCAGGGCCACAGTAACGACAAATTCCCATTAGAAAAGAGAGAGTCTGCTAATCAGTTATAGGGTATGCAGTGAGTCCAACGGCTGACCAATTTTAGGAAAACCCCCACTAAGCATTTAAAGACACATAGAGCAGGGCCACAGTAACAAGGTACGACATGTTCCCATTAGAAAGGAGAGGGTCTGCTATACAGTTATAGGGTATGCAGTGAGTCCAACGGCTGACCAATTTTAGGAAAACCCCCACTAAGAATTTAAAGACACACAGAGCAGGGCCACAGTAACAAGTACGACATGTTCCCATTAGAAAGGAGAGGGTCTGCTATACAGTTATAGGGTATGCAGTGAGTCCAACAGCTGACCAATTTTAGGAAAAAACCCCACTAAGAATTTAAAGACACACAGAGCAGGGCCACAGTAACAAGTACGACATGTTCCCATTAGAAAGGAGAGGGTCAGCTATACAGTTATAGGGTATGCAGTGAGTCCAACGGCTGACCAATTTTAGGAAAAACCCCACTAAGAATTTAAAGACACATAGAGCAGGGCCACAGTAACAAGGTACGACATGTTCCCATTAGAAAGGAGAGGGTCTGCTATACAGTTATAGGGTATGCAGTGAGTCCAACGGCTGACCAATTTTAGGAAAAACCCCCACTAAGAATTTAAAGACACACAGAGCAGGGCCACAGTAACAAGTACGACATGTTCCCATTAGAAAGGAGAGGGTCAGCTATACAGTTATAGGGTATGCAGTGAGTCCAACGGCTGAACAATTTTAGGAAAAACCCCACTAAGAATTTAAAGACACATAGAGCAGGGCCACAGTAACAAGGTACGACATGTTCCCATTAGAAAGGAGAGGGTCTGCTATACAGTTATAGGGTATGCAGTGAGTCCAACGGCTGACTAATTTTAGGAAAACCCCCACTAAGAATTTAAAGACACACAGAGCAGGGCCACAGTAACAAGTACGACATGTTCCCATTAGAAAGCAGAGGGTCTGCTATACAGTTATAGGGTATGCAGTGAGTCCAACAGCTGACCAATTTTAGGAAAAACCCCCACTAAGAATTTAAAGACACACAGAGCAGGGCCACAGTAACAAGTACGACATGTTCCCATTAGAAAGGAGAGGGTCAGCTATACAGTTATAGGGTATGCAGTGAGTCCAACGGCTGACCAATTTTAGGAAAAACCCCACTAAGAATTTAAAGACACATAGAGCAGGACCACAGTAACAAGGTACGACATGTTCCCATTAGAAACGAGAGAGTCTGCTATACAGTTATAGGGTATGCAGTGCGGGGGCATTTATTCGGGGGCATTTGTGCATATAGCATTTATGCATACTTTATCGAAGTGCCATAATTTAACAAAGTGCCTCGGCAGTTAGATATGGCAGTTCTAATATTCATCTCTCTTCTCTTCTTACAGGTATATACATCTCACTCCTCTGCTACATGCTGTCTCTTCTGAAATCTACATTGTATCTCTATGTTACTTGCAATGCTCTGCAGCTAATCAATTGTATATATATCTCACTCCTCTGCTACGTGCTGTCTCTTCTGAAATCTACATTGTATCTCCATGTTACTTGCAATGCTCTGCAGCTAATCAATGGTATATATATCTCATTCCTCTGCTACGTACTGTCTCTTCTGAAATGTACATTGTATCTCCATGTTACTTGCAATGCTCTGCAGCTAATCAATGGTATATATATCTCACTCCTCTGCTACGTGCTGTCTCTTCTGAAATCTACATTGCATCTCCATGTTACTTGCAATGCTCTGCAGCTAATCAATGGTATATATATATATATATATATATATATATATATATCATTCATCTACATTGTTTAATCTATGATACTTTAAGGTCATCACACTTACTTTAAGGGTATGTGCACATGATGCAGAAATGCTCAGGATTTTTTCCTGAGCGTTTCTGCATCTCTCTGGCAGGAAAAAACGCATGCGGATTGTACATGCGGTTTCCTGCCAGGGACATGCGGAAATGAAGCAGTCTTCACTTTCATTTCCGCATGCGGGTTGACAAGCGCTTCCCAAGCGATTTTAGCATCACTTGGAAAGTCCTTGTCAAATTCACACTATATAAATCCATGCAGCCGGCATGGATTTATATAGTGTGTGAATGTCAAAAAATAAAAAATAAATATATACTTTACCCTCTGATGGCCCCCGGTGTCCTGCTTCATCGGTCCCGGCTGCCGGCAGTGAAGACTGTAGGACCTTCCGACGTCAGCGTCACGTGACCCGTCACATGACTCTGACGTCAGTGAAGGTCCTTCATTCAACCGCGAAGTGCGCGGGAAGCCAGCAGGACGCAAAGCGGGCCGTCAGAAGGTGAGAATGTATATATTTTTTATTTTATTCTTTTTTTTTTAATGGTACCTGGGTCTGGATGAGAGTCCTCTCATCCACACCCGGGTACCATCCGCACATTAGACCGCATGAAAAGCGCATCAACATATACAGTGATGCGGATTCCATGCGGTCTAATGCAAGTCAATGGCGGCAAAAGAGCAGCGTTTCCGCAAAATTAATTGACATGCTGCGGATTTTTGACCGCAGCGTTTACGCTGCGGAAAAATCCGCATCACGGGCACAGCACATGCGGATTTCCATTGGGGAACATTGCTGCCCTTCTACCATGCGTTTTTCATGCGTTTCCGCGGCGTTTACGCAACTGCAAAAACGCCACGGAAACGCATGAATAACGCATCGTGTGAACTCAGCCTAACAGTTTAGAATCCATGCTGAGTTGCCAGTCTGTTTTTCTTTTCTGCAGTTTTATGATCTCCTGTTGTCTTAAGCTAGTTGATTGATTGCTAACGAGTTAAATCTGTGTAGATCTAAGCAGATACGTCCCTATATATTGAGACATAGTCAAGGGGCAGCATTTATGCGGGGTCATTTATGCATATAGCATTTATGCATACTTTATCGAAGTGCCATAATTTATCAAAGTGCCTCGGCTGTTAGATATGGCAGTTCTAATATTCATCTCTCTTCTCTTCTTACAGGTATATATATCTCACTCCTCTGCTACGTGCTGTCTCTTCTGAAATCTACATTGTATCTCCATGTTACTTGCAATGCTCTGCAGCTAATCAATGGTATATATATCTCACTCCTCTGCTACGTGCTGTCTCTTCTGAAATCTACATTGTATCTCCATGTTACTTGCAATGCTCTGCAGCTAATCAATGGTATATATATCTCACTCCTCTGCTACGTGCTGTCTCTTCTGAAATCTACATTGTTTCTCCATGTTACTTGCAATGCTCTGCAGCTAATCAATGGTATATATATCTCACTCCTCTGCTACGTGCTGTCTCTTCTGAAATCTACATTGTATCTCCATGTTACTTGCAATGCTCTGCAGCTAATCAATGGTATATATATCTCATTCCTCTGCTACGTACTGTCTCTTCTGAAATGTACATTGTATCTCCATGTTACTTGCAATGCTCTGCAGCTAATCAATGGTATATATATCTCACTCCTCTGCTACGTGCTGTCTCTTCTGAAATCTACATTGCATCTCCATGTTACTTGCAATGCTCTGCAGCTAATCAATGGTATATATATATATATATATATATATATATATATATATATATCATTCATCTACATTGTTTAATCTATGATACTTTAAGGTCATCACACTTACTTTAAGGGTATGTGCACATGATGCAGAAATGCTCAGGATTTTTTCCTGAGCGTTTCTGCATCTCTCTGGCAGGAAAAAACGCATGCGGATTGTACATGCGGTTTCCTGCCAGGGACATGCGGAAATGAAGCAGTCTTCACTTTCATTTCCGCATGCGGGTTGACAAGCGCTTCCCAAGCGATTTTAGCATCACTTGGAAAGTCCTTGTCAAATTCACACTATATAAATCCATGCAGCCGGCATGGATTTATATAGTGTGTGAATGTCAAAAAATAAAAAATAAATATATACTTTACCCTCTGATGGCCCCCGGTGTCCTGCTTCATCGGTCCCGGCTGCCGGCAGTGAAGACTGTAGGACCTTCCGACGTCAGCGTCACGTGACCCGTCACATGACTCTGACGTCAGCGAAGGTCCTTCATTCAACCGCGAAGTGCGCGGGAAGCCAGCAGGACGCAAAGCGGGCCGTCAGAAGGTGAGAATGTATATATTTTTTATTTTATTCTTTTTTTTTTAATGGTACCTGGGTCTGGATGAGAGTCCTCTCATCCACACCCGGGTACCATCCGCACATTAGACCGCATGAAAAGCGCATCAACATATACAGTGATGCGGATTCCATGCGGTCTAATGCAAGTCAATGGCGGCAAAAGAGCAGCGTTTCCGCAAAATTAATTGACATGCTGCGGATTTTTGACCGCAGCGTTTACGCTGCGGAAAAATCCGCATCACGGGCACAGCACATGCGGATTTCCATTGGGGAACATTGCTGCCCTTCTACCATGCGTTTTTCATGCGTTTCCGCGGCGTTTACGCAACTGCAAAAACGCCACGGAAACGCATGAATAACGCATCGTGTGAACTCAGCCTAACAGTTTAGAATCCATGCTGAGTTGCCAGTCTGTTTTTCTTTTCTGCAGTTTTATGGTCTCCTGTTGTCTTAAGCTAGTTGATTGATTGCTAACGAGTTAAATCTGTGTAGATCTAAGCAGATACGTCCCTATATATTGAGACATAGTCAAGGGGCAGCATTTATGCGGGGTCATTTATGCATATAGCATTTATGCATACTTTATCGAAGTGCCATAATTTATCAAAGTGCCTCGGCTGTTAGATATGGCAGTTCTAATATTCATCTCTCTTCTCTTCTTACAGGTATATATATCTCACTCCTCTGCTACGTGCTGTCTCTTCTGAAATCTACATTGTATCTCCATGTTACTTGCAATGCTCTGCAGCTAATCAATGGTATATATATCTCACTCCTCTGCTACGTGCTGTCTCTTCTGAAATCTACATTGTATCTCCATGTTACTTGCAATGCTCTGCAGCTAATCAATGGTATATATATCTCACTCCTCTGCTACGTGCTGTCTCTTCTGAAATCTACATTGTTTCTCCATGTTACTTGCAATGCTCTGCAGCTAATCAATGGTATATATATCTCACTCCTCTGCTACGTGCTGTCTCTTCTGAAATCTACATTGTATCTCCATGTTACTTGCAATGCTCTGCAGCTAATCAATGGTATATATATATATATATACATATATATATATATATATATATATATATATCTATCTCATTCATCTACGTTTATTAATCCATGATACTTTAAGGTCATCACACTTACTTTAACAGTTTATGATCCATGCTGAGTTGCCAGTCTGTTTTCTTTTTCTGCAGTTTTATGGTCTCCTGTTGTCTTAAGCTAGTTGATTGATTGCTAACGAGTTAAATCTGTGTAGATCTAAGCAGATATGTCTCTATATATTGAGACATAGTCAAGGGGCAGCATTTATGCGGAGGCATTTATGCATATAGCATTTATGCATACTTTATCGAAGTGCCATAATTTATCAAAGTGCCTCGGCAGTTAGATATGGCAGTTGGACAGGGCAGGAGACAGGTAAGACATGCAAGACAATTAAACAAACTTGCTTCCAGTTCATCTGTTTTGCAAACAGTATTCACCATTTGTATCTGTGCCATTTATATTCTGGCTGCTACAATCATACACATTCACCGTTCTCCCACAAATTCTGCACACTTCATCCATATTAACCCCTCTCTCCTCTCTTCTCCTATGTACAGCTGTCATGCTCTCTTCACAATGTTATACCACACAGATCCATTGATTCCCACCATACTACACAGGAAACGCTCTCACAAATCACTCAACCATCTGCTCACTCTCTGTATCTTCCTTCTCTTAGTCGCAGGTGATATTTCTCCTAATCCAGGACCCTCCAGTAATAACATTAACTCTTTCCCTGTTACATTCAGTAACCCTGCTAATCTCATTAATATTCCCTGCATATCTTCTGTCTCATTCAACTGTGCCCTTTGGAATGCGCGCTCAGCATGTACTAAACTCTCTTACGTCCATGACTTTTTCCTCTCTAATTCCCTCAACCTTCTGGCTCTCACTGAAACCTGGATCCAGCAGTCGGACACCACCGCCGCTGCAGCTCTCTCCTATGGTGGCCTACCCTTCTCTCATACTTATTTCAAAGAAAAATATTGACCATATCCGACAGGAAATTTTCTCCCAATCCCCAAACGTTATGCATGCTCTCCCCCGCCACATTGTATCTTGCTCACTTTCTGACTTCGAACCAGTCACGGAAGATGAAGTGATCAGGCTCCTTGCATCTTCTCGCCCCACAACCTGCACCAGTGACCCTATTCCCTCACATCTCCTTCAGTCCCTTGCTCCAGCTGTCACCACTCACCTAACTAAAATTTTCAACCTCTCCCTCTCATCTGGTATCTTTCCCTCTTCTTTTAAACATGCCAGCATACATCCATTACTTAAAAAACCTTCCCTTGACCAGAACTGCACGGCCAACTACAGACCTGTTTCCAATCTTCCCTTTATCTCTAAATGCCTGGTCCATTCCCATCTAATCCGCTATCTCTCAGACAACTCTCTTCTTGACCCTTTACAATCTGGTTTCCGCTCTTTACATTCTACTGAAACTGCCCTCACTAAAGTCTCTAATGATCTACTAACAGCTAAATCTAATGGTCACTACTCCCTGCTGATTCTCCTGGATCTCTCTGCAGCATTCGACACTGTGGATCACCAGCTCCTCCTCACTATGCTACGCACTATTGGCCTCAAGGACACTGTTCTCTCCTGGTTCTCCTCCTATCTCTCTGACCACTCCTTCTCTGTGTCTTTCGCCGGCTCCTCCTCCTCTCTCCTTCCCCTTACTGTCGGGGTTCCTCAAGGATCAGTCCTAGGCCCCCTTCTTTTCTCCTTATACACCGCTCCCATTGGACAAACAATCAGCAGATTCGGTTTTCAGTACCATCTCTATGCTGATGACACCCAATTATACACCTCTGCTCCGGACATCACCCCTACATTACTACAAAAGACCAGTGATTGTCTTTCTGCTGTGTCTGACATTATGTCCTCCCTCTGTCTAAAACTGAATCTGTCAAAAACTGAACTACTCGTATTTCCTCCCTCCACTAACCTACCTGTGCCCGATATTGCCATTTCCATTTGTGGCTCAACCATTACTCCCCAGCAACAAGCCCGCTGTCTTGGGGTCATTTGTCACTCAGATCTTTCCTTCACTCCTCACATCAAATCACTCACTCGTTCATGTCATCTACACCTCAAAAACATCTCAAGAATCAGGACTTATCTCACCTTTGACTCGGCAAAAACTCTTACTGTAGCTCTTATTCATTCTCGTCTGGACTACTGCAACTCTCTACTTATCGGGCTCCCTCTTACTAAACTCTCCCCTCTCCAATCCGTCCTTAACGCAGCAGCCAGGATCATATTCCTCGCCAACCGCTACACCGTGCCTCTTCCCTGTGCCAGTCATTGCATTGGTTACCCATCCAATATAGAGTTCAATTTAAACTTATCACACTTACCCACAAAGCGCTCCATGCTTCAGTACCCCCCTACATCTCCTCCCTTGTCTCAGTCTACCACCCTACACGTGCCCTCCGTTCTGCCAGTGACTTAAAACTAAAATCCTCCATAATCCGAACTTCCCACTCCCGTCTCCAAGATTTCTCGCGTGCTGCGCCAATTCTTTGGAATGCACTACCCAGGACAGTTCGATTAATTCCCAATACCCACAGTTTCAAGCGGACCCTAAAAACCCATTTCTTTAGACTGGCGTATCGCCTCCACACACTATCTGTCCATCCCTGTTGTCCGTCCCAGTTTTCCCCCATATTAAAATCTTCTTCAATTTCAGGTTCATACCAACCATGCACATAATAGCCTCGGTCAGGACTGCACACACACTGGCAGGGGACCAGTCCATGTATTATTTATCCTATTTAGTATATCAAGGCTGCATTATACAATATATGTACATTCTACCTTTGGTGTCTACCCCATTTCCTCATAGACTGTAAGCTTGCGAGCAGGGCCCTCACTCCTTTCGATATGAGATATGCTTATTCTGTATTGTCTGTATAAGTCCCCCCTAAAATCTGTAAAGTGCTGCCGAATATGTTGGCGCTATAAAAATAAAAATTATTATTATTATATTATTATGCAGTGAGTCCAAAGGCTGACCAATTTTAGGAAAAACCCCACTAAGAATTTAAAGACACATAGAGCAGGGTCACAGTAACAAGGTACGACATGTTCCCATTAGAAAGGAGAGGGTCTGCTATACAGTTATAGGGTATGCAGTGAGTCCAACGGCTGACCAATTTTAGGAAAAACCCCACTAAGAATTTAAAGACACATAGAGCAGGGCCACAGTAACGATAAATTCCCATTAGAAAGGAGAGAGTTTCCCATAGTGTTGCCCTATGCAGTGAATGCAAGGGCTGCCAAAAAATTGGAGACACTTCAATGCCCTTTGGAAGAGACGTGGAGGAGGGCCTCATAAAAAAGTTCCCATTAGAAAGGAGCGGGCCTCCTATACTTGTAATTCCCATGCACTAAGTGTATGGGCTGACAAGCATTTATCCCAGGGGGGGTATACATGAACATACTGTATAAAAAATTTTTTTTACGGGCATCATAAACACCCTTTAAAAAATTATGTGGGTGTTGCATCACGGACCACGGTCACCCTGGTGATATGATGGTGGAGGATGAGGAGAAGGAGGAAGACAAGAGCAAGTAGCCAAAATCAGGAAGCTTATACCCATGTGTGGGTGTGAAAAGGTGCATGGGAATACACCTCCCAAGAAAAGACACTGGATTTGAGTTTATGTTACACTGCTATCATTCGGTGGTGTTGAGAAGTCTGGCCCAATCCAGCCCTTGTTCATTTTTATAAGAGTCAGCCTGTCAGCATTTTCAGTTGACAGACGGATGCGCTTATCAGCTATAATTCCACCAGCGGCACTAAAAACCCGCTCTGATAAAATGCTGGCGGCAGGGCAGGCAGGACCTCCAAGGCATAGAGAGCCAGTTCATTCCACGTATCCAGCTTGGATACCCAATTATTATAAGGCACAGAGGAATCACGGAGGGCGCTGGTAAGGTCGGGCCTGTACAATGGGAGGGTCTGAGAAAACTCTTCCAGAACTTTGACAGTGTTCCCCTGTCTCTGCTGGATTGAATTTGTGTCTCTCTCGCCTGTACTCCTTGGTTGTCCAATGAAGTGTGCCCTCTGCCGCCAGCGTCTTCAGATGGGAATTTTTTTAATAGTTCCGCAACAAGGGCCTTCTGGTACAGCCCCATTTTTGTAGACCTGTCCACCTCAGGAATAAGACATATAAAGTTCTCCTTGTAGCGTGGGTCTAGAAGTGTCACCAACCAGTAAAGACAGTCACCCAAAATTTTTAGAACGTGAGGGTCATGGGAAAGGCAGCGTAACATAAACTCAGCCATGCGTGCCAGACTACTAACAGGCAAGAATTCCGTGTCCTCACCAAGAGGATGACTGACCATGCTCTCCTTCTCCTCCTCATCTCTGTCCTCTGGCCATCCACGCTGAACAGACGGTATGACAGCTGTGCAGGTAGTACCGTCTATAGTGCATGAAACTAGCTCCTGTCCTTCCTCCTCCTCTTCCTCATTGTCACCCAATCCACATTGGGATGAGATGAGGCTTGGCTGTGTGTAATCATCCTGTATGGTTCCTTGCTCCATCTCATCGTGCTCCGCCTGCAATGCATCCTCTTTGATTGTGAGCAGAGAGCGTTTCAGAAGACAGAGAAGCGGGATGGTGACACTAATTATGGTGTCATCACCGCTCACCATCTTGGTGGAGCCATCAAAGTTTTGGAGGATGGTACATATGTCTGACATCCATGTCCACTCCTGAGGTCTTATGTGTGGAGTCTGAATTGAAAACCAATGGCCTTGTTGATGCTGGTACTCAACAACTGCCTTCTTCTGCTCACAAATCCTTCCCAACATCTGCAGTGTAGAGTTCCAATGCGTGGGGAAATCACACACCAGTCTGTGAGCCGGAAGCTGCAAATGCTGCTGAAACATGGCAAGGGCGGCGGAAGCTGTAGCTGACTTTCTAAAATTCCAGCCATTGTCACACACGACCATGCCTGGCTGTAGGTTCAGCGCTGTGAGCCACAGATCTGCCTGATCTTTCAGAGCTGTCCACAACTCTTCAGCATTGTGCGGTTTGTCAGCTTTGTCACCTAAGCATATTAGCTTCAGCACAGCCTGTTGCCGCTTGGCCAAGGCAGTGCTGCAGTGCTTCCAGCTTGTGACTGATGTGGTCATTTCGGAGATGGAGGCTGAAGAGGAGGAGGAGGCTGAGGAGGATGAGGTGCAGGAGCTGTAGACCGTGGGGGCAACCCTGATTGACCTAGGGCCCGCAATCTTGGCGTCGGGAGGACGTGTTCCGTCACAAGGTCCAACTGGGTCCCGGCTTCCACTATGTTAGCCCAGTGTGCCGTCAGCAAGATGTACCGTCCCTGCCCACAAGCACTTGTCCACATGGTGTCCGTGGTTAAGTGGACTTTCCCAGTAACTGCATTGTTGAGGGCACGGCTAATGTTTTGGGACACGTGCTTGTGTAATGCGGGGATGGCACACCGGGAGAAATAGTGGTGGCTGGGGACCGAGTACCGAGGGACAGCCGCCGCCATCAGGTTGCGGAATGCTTCCGTCTCCATGAGCCTAAAAGGCAACATTTCGAGCGCAAGCAGTCGTGAAATGTGAGAATTTAGTAGTGTGGCCTGTGGTGCGTTGGCTGCATATTTGCGCTTGCGTTCCAAGGACTGGGGTATGGACAACTGAACGCTGCGCTGGGACAAGGACATGGACGTGCTTCCTGATGCTGCTACTTGACAGTGTGCAATGACAGGTGCAGGGCAGGAGGCATCTTTGCATGCACCATGGACAGGGGATTGGCTTGCATGCACAACAGCAGAAGAAGCAATGGTGCCACCTGCAGACATTGTTCCTGGACCCTGGGGTTCGGCCCACAAAGTCGGGTGCTTTTCTGCCATGTGCCTGATCATGCTGGTGGTGGTCAGGCTGGTCGTTTTGCCACCCCTGCTGATGCTGGCATGGTAGGTGGTGCAAATGGCCTTTTTGGGGTTATCGGCAGAGTCTTTAAAAAACAACCAGACTTGGGAAGACCTAACAGTTGTACAGGCAACTTCCTTCAAGTTGTGTTACGGGGAACGGTTGCCCGCCTTCTGTCTGCGTCCACCACACTGCTTCTTCCTGCCTGTTGGGGTGCTCTGCCTCCCTCCCCCTGTGTGCTGCTGTCTTTGCTCTGCATGTCCTCCTGCCAGGTTGGGTCAGTTACTATATCATCCACCACCTCATCTTCCACTTCTGCACCCTGGTCCTCCTCCTGACTTTCTGGCAATTGTGTTTACGGAGCGATGAAAACTTAAAGCCCGAGTACGCTATAAATACTCAGTGCTCGCCCGAGTATACTCGGCGAAAGGGTTAACAAAACATACTCACTCATCACTAATTAACACATTCTTGTTCTAAAATGTATGTTTTCCTGCAGTATGATGTTATCATGTATACGCCTTTTACCAAAATATGTAGTTCCTTTGTTTAAGCCATGTATAAAAAGTCTCTGATACTGTTGTTCGGGGCCAGTATATCGCCACAACACTGGCTGTCCACCGCCAAGGTCACACCATTGCCAGACCAAAGCCAGACCATGGCCAGACCATCGCCAGATATCCTAATGCTGTGTTTGGTCACCTGTGAGTGCCAGTGTATTTTCCCTGCCTGCATTCTGAACTGTTCTGTCGCGTATCTCTGAATAAACTTCATTTTCTGCTTTTAAAGAAAAAATCATCCACACTGTTTTCCCGGCTCTTTCAGCTCTCAGTAAGAGACTTTCTTATAACAGAGTTTTAGGTTCCTGCTTGGCAATTGATGAGCAACTAATATAGCGACGGTAGGGAAGGACAGGTTGATATCAGATCAGCCTAGGAGGTCTCCACTCCCTCTGTCCTTAGTGTCTGGGCTCCCTTCCCCTCATCCCTTCGTGTTGCACTTTGTCTTTCCTACACTGTGCGTGACAAAAGGCCACGCAGACAGCTGTGAACTGCTATTAATAGGCTTGGAAGCTCCATGGATATTGGCCCCTTCCCGGAATAATAACACCAGCCCCCAGCTGTCTGCTTTCCCTCAGCTGGTTATTGAAGATAAGACGGATCCCAAACCATTTTTTTTCATTTATTTAATTATTAGCTAAATACAAGTGCAGAAAACTACACATGCAAAGCACTGATTATATTTCTCACTGACATATTTATATCTATATATGTATATATGTATTCTATTCTGACAGTTTGGGCTGTTCTTGGCTTATGAAATATTGGGTTTCCTTTGAGATGTGTGCACAAAAATCAGAAGGTCCATGTGCCGTGTGATTTTTATTTATTTTTTTCTCGCACCCATTGACTTGCATTGGCGAGTCTCGTCCGATGTATGCGCCCACCCGCAGCATGCTGTTATTTTTTTCTCAGTCCAATCTGAGCTGAGAAAAAAGTTGCAGATGAGCACTGAATCAGTGAGTAACATTAATCAGAGTGCAATGTGATTTTTTTATCGGATTTCACTAGTCCAATTTATACACAAATGAGAACAAACCCTTACTCTGAAAATCTGAAGATCTGCACCACTTCTTTTTATTAGATAGACATCCATTACTGGGTTGATGCGATAGAGGAAGACAAGACCATGTTTGAGGTAATCTGCTTCAGTACCTGATGAAACAACCATGAACATGTGCTGAATTGACATAGTCCAGGACACCTGTGCTTTTTACATTTAATCTATTTCTCCTGGACTGTGAAATGGTGGTGAATGAGACACACTCCCTACCTACCTTGAAGCTATCTGGCAGTGTGGCACAGTGCAAAAAAAAGAAAGGGTATTGTTCCAGATCCTGGTTAAAAATTTCACTTTAATTGAAAATTGTAAAACTTTTTTAAAAGTTTTTTCATAGTGTTTCAGCAAGCGTGACTGGACAGAACACTGCAGACACGGCTTTCAGCAAAGTTCCAAAAGCAGGAAGAATCATCCCGTATACCATCGGCTTACCATACGGACGACCAACAAGCAGAGGAGTCTTTGAACGCGATCATTGTAAGGGGGAAAACCATCTAAATAGGTAGGCATTCACTACCTGACAGTTACCATTTGTGTACACACACTCCTTATGTATAATTAGTGCCTTTTTGAGTGTCAGATTTGCTATTATTGTTAGATTTGCTCACATTTACAACGATTGCAAATTAACATACAAGTGCACTTAGCGCATAGTCTTTATTTCCTTTTTTAATATCACATTTTATTACTCACGCAAGCAGACCGTGCGTCAGTATATGCAGCTTTTTACACCTCTAATTAGTGGCAGTGCTGGTTCACAACATTTTCATTATAAAAACAGCATGGCGGAGAAAAAGGAAAAAGATACGGATTTCGAATGCTATCGGGTGTTTTTTGTCGAAGTTTGATGGGAACATTTTCCCAACAGCATCAAATATCCCTGTTCACCTATGGGAGCGGGAATCAAAGTGATTGGATGGGATAATTAATTAAAACCACATATTTGAAATCATAAAAAAATGTTATAAAAACAGAAAAGAACAACAAGCGTGTACATTGATGATAATAATACATAATCTCCCTATGTAAATTAAGACCATCCGGAAATCTAGAGCCTAAGTTAAAAATCCAAAAACTCTCTATTGTTGGAAAACGTTTTCTCATATCATCTCCTCTTGCGCCCGCTTGTTAAAGAAGTTGTCCACTGCTTGGACAACTCCTTCTCATACCCCATGCTCGGCCCCGATAAAATAAAAAAGCTTATACTCACCTCCCATGCTGGGATCGTTCCTGCAGTGTCGGAACTCGCTCTCCCATGCTATTGTTGTGACAAGTGATGCTGGTGCCCAATCACCGCTGGTGTTACTGCCCCCGTCTCCTGTCGAATTGAACATGAAGAGGGAGTCAGAGAGCAGCCGCAGCCTGGACTTACTCTTCATGTTCGATTTGTTCGAAGGCAGAGACAGTGACGTCAGCGCTGATCGGGGTAACGTGTCACAACAACCGCACAGGAGACATCGCTGGAATGGCGCCAGCACGGGAGGTGAGTGTAAGTTTTTTTATTTTATCAGGGCCAAACATTTAGTTCAAGAAGGGGTTGTCCAAGTAGTGTACAACTACTTTAACTCTTTCTATGCCTAAAGCTTGAAAAGATGAAACCGGTTGCTAATGGCTATGAATAGTGTTTAGCAAAAGAAGAAATATGGCGATTAGAATTATTTACATTTACAATATCATTAAGATATTCATTAAAGAAGTTGTCCACTACTTTCACATTGATGCCCTATCCGTAGGATAGTGCATCAATGTATGATCGGCCGGGATGCCGCACACGGCACCCCTGCCGATCAAATGTTATCGGTAAGCAATTCCAGCCGGCGGCCTCCGCCGGCACCGATAACAGCTGATTGGTGTGGGTGCTGCGTGCGAGACCCTGGCCGATCATACATTGATGTCCTATCCTACGGATAGGGCATGAATGTGAAAGTAGAGGACAACCCCTTTAAAGAAGGGGGCTGGAGGCAATGAACCTAGATGGAAGCCCCACATGACCGGGAGGGGACAGGAGGGTGTAATTTGAACTTAAAAGGATAGGGATTGGATATAGGTTGAAGGGCGGGCATTTGAGGGGGGAGGGTAGATAAAACAGAAAGGGTGGGGTGAGAAACGGTCAGTTCAGAGAAGAAAGCATTGGAAAAGTCCCAGAGACAAGAACATTGGAGAAAGTCCTTTTGTGTGAAGACACTTACCAAGAATATGGAAACTGTAGATTCCTTGATCGCCAGACTGAGGGAGGCTGCCAGATCCAGAAGTGGAGGGTGGCTGGAGTCCCAGCTGTCCGGATTGCTGGGGAGTGACGGGGTAGAAGCAACTCCGTTGAGATCTGGAAGGGCCAGCGGGAGGACGAGGCCCCCCGTTAGGCTTTCTCCGGACACGGTTAGTGCGGGCAGCAGGCGCAGGCCGCGGAGCCCCTCAGGGGACCCTGCGTCCGGTGAGCGTGTTGTCGGAACTCCCCGTCAGCGTGCCCGCCGCGGCAGGAATCTGCCTAGCCGCCCTGCGGGCTCCATCTGCAGTGTATCGCAGTCCTCAACTGAAAGACCCCGGTCGGCTGTGGTGCGGCCTGCTCCGGTGTCACGCCGCAATACCAGGGCCCGGGCCGCGCCGGAAGCAAGGCCCACGATACAGCCACGTCAGCTTCCGGTGGGCGGGACATCACCGGAAGTGCTAGCAACGTCACTTCAGGAACCGGCTTCACGTGACGGGGCTACTCAGGAAGTCTTCGACGGAGATATGAACATGCCCCCCAGTTCAAGAAAAGGCGCCAATTCAAAGCGCCGTGACCACATAGGACGCGGAGCGGGGGGGAGCAGCAGAAGGACCATTTGCACAGCAGGTACACCTGGCGATGCTCCAGTCGGGGTGCCTGCTAGAAACAACGGGACAGGGATGCAGCAGCGGAATTTCACGGGCAGGCAGCGGCAATTTGAAGATCTGCTGCCTGGCTCGATGCAACACATTCAAGGCGGTGGAGCGGTGGGCATTAGCACTAGGATGCCTGGCAGTCAAACTTGGAACACGACAGGCCGGACACGGGAGTCATGGTCTGGAAACTGAGGAAGGTCACGGACGGCAGGAAGGACCAGAGCCAGGATTGACGGAGGACGAGCAGAGGAGACGGCGGCGAGTGCTCAGGTCTCCCCTGGTGACGAGGAGGGTGCTGCAGCAGGAGTCGGATGGATCGGAGAGTGGGGAGGATCGAGGTGAATCCAGGCATCGTCAGGACACAGGAATTTCGGCTGGCAGGGACACAGCACCTGCGCAGCTGGGTGAGTTTGCTTCTATGTCTTGTTTGTTGCCCGCTGGGTCATTACTGTATGAGGGAGTTGATAGGCAGTCGGCGGGGCCCAGCGGGCAAAATATTAGGGGAGGTTGCGGGTCAGATATAATGGGTCTTAGAGACATTTTGTTTAATATGTCGCAATTCTTGGCTAGAATAGATAGTGGGGGAGTTAATCAGGGTGGATTGGCACCCGCGGCAGTGGCGTGGGTGCCTAGTCAACCGGTGTCTTTGCAGGTGGGAAGCGAGACGGGCAGGTCGGGGGTCAGTGCAGACATTATACCTTCTGGGGTATCGGTTTGTGTGCAGACAGAGAAGGACAAGGCGGATAATGTAAGACTGGACGATAGGGCAAAAGGGGAAGTTTACGTGTGCTTTGAGGGGCCGTTGGGGGCACACCTAAAAAAAGAGGTAAAGGAAAAAATTTGGCGGGATGAGTACGTAGAGATTTTTTCCCTTCTTCCATTGGAAAAGTTTAACCTGGATAAGGGAAAAAGGGATGAGAGTAGAAAAGAGGAGGAGGAGAAGCGTAGGTGGAGGTTGATTCCTCAGACATTTGTAAATTGGTTACAGGCTTTCGCAATATTGGCTAGTGTTATTGGGGAGAAAGCTCCTGATAATTGCTCAGGCTTATTCTGCTACCTTGATGCTATCGGGGAGGCTCATAGGACTTACGGGGGTCAGGCCTGGTTAAGATATGATGAGCAATTTCGGCAGAGAAAAGCAGTCCGACCGGAGATCAGATGGGATCAGAAAGACATTGGGTTGTGGTTGAGGGTTATGGCCCCAGTGAGGTATGGGCAGTCCTTTCACAGGAACAACAGTAGCGGGAATCAATCAGCGGGACATGGGGGAGGTAGTCAGGGGGCGCAAAACATTAAAAAGGAAGCGGGAACTTGCTGGCAATTTAATGATGGCCAATGCAAGTATGGGAACTCCTGTAAATTCAAGCATGTGTGCTCCCATTGTAATGGAAGTTCACATGGAGCATCAAAATGCTTTAAGAGAGGAAAAGGAAAGCCGTCAGTGGTTACAGGTCAAAGGGGTTACTCCGGTGAGGGTTCACGTGATGGCCCCCTTTCTAAATAGGTATCTGGATCAGTTGAAGGCTAAAGTTATTGAGGATGGGTTTTTGGATGGTTTTAGAATACCAGCTCCTGATCATGTAGTCCCTTTTTCGGTTAAAAATTTAATGTTGGCTCACCGTTATCCAGAGGTGGTTAAGACGAAGTTATCTAAAGAGGTTGAATTGGGCAGGATGGCGGGACCGTTTCAGGAATTGCCTAGCAACAAGCAAGGTGATTATTTCGCCGTTAGTTGTGCCCAAGAAAGAGGTGAATAAGTTTCGCTTGATTCAGCATTTGTCATACCCTAAAGGGCTTTCAGTGAATGATGGCATTGCGCAGGAGTTGTGTTCGGTCGAATATACATCTTTTGATGCGGCGGCACAATGGGTACGGAGGTATGGGCCAGGCTCGTTGCTAGCTAAGACTGATATTGAGTCTGCTTTTAGGTTGTTGCCAGTTCACCCGGATAGCATCCCGTTGTTGGGATGTTTTTGGGAAGGGGAGTATTATGTTGATAGATGTTTGCCAATTTCGTGTTCTTTGTTTGAAACTTTCAGTAGTTTTTTGGAATGGGTAGTGAAGGACCTGGCTTCTGTGAAGTCGGTCATTCATTATTTGGACGACTTCTTGTTTATAGGTCCCCCGCAATCATTGTTGTGTAGGAATTTGTTAGGTACTATGGAGTGGGTGGCAGAGCATTTTGGCGTACCTTTGGCAGTAGAAAAGACGGAAGGCCCTTGCACAACCCTAAGTTTCCTGGGCATTGTAATTGATACTGAAAGGATGGAGTGTCGGTTACCAGATGATAAATTGATTTTGCTTAAACAGGAGGTCGATAGGATCGGGAGATTGCGCAAGGTGACACTGAAGGAGTTACAATCGCTGTTAGGGTGTTTGAATTTTGCGGGCAGGATTATGCCAATGGGCAGAATATTTTGTCGCAGGTTGGCTGGAGCGACCGCAGGAGTGCGGGCTCCGCATCATTTTATTCGCTTAAATAAAGAACACAAGGAGGATCTGAAAGTTTGGAAGTTGTTTCTACAAAATTATAACGGAAGATCGTTAATACAGGAGGAGTTTTTGAACAGTTATGATTGTGAGATATTTACGGATGCTGCAGGAGGTGCTGGTTATGGGGCATACTGGAAAGGGCGGTGGAGTGTAGGTGAGTGGCCGAATATGTGGAAAGAGAGGGGTCTTACGAGGAACTTGGCATTTTTGGAGTTGTTTCCTATTGTTGTGGCGGTGAATATTTGGGGGGAGTGTTTTGCCAACAGGAGAATTCGGTTTCACTGCGATAACATGGAAGTGGTATCGGTCATCAACAGTTTGTCGGCCTCGTCGCCACCTGTGATTAGGTTGCTGAGGGAACTTGTACTTTGTTGTCTTAAGTTGAACGCTTGGATTACAGCAGTCCATGTGCCAGGTGTAAAAAATTCCATAGCAGATGCCTTGTCTCGTTTTCAGTGGGATCGTTTTCGGGCACTAGCACCAGAGGCAGAGGACGTGGGTCAAGAATGCCCTTCGCGGTTGTGGCAGATGGTTATGGAGGAGCAGGACGGTTAATACAAGAGTCTATCACAAGGCAGACCTGGGCATCATACGAGGCATCGTGGCGAGTATGGCAAAGTTGGATTCGGGAGTGGGGTGGAGTGGAGAGTGAGGTAGATAGAGAGACGGCGGTGTTGTTTCTGCTGGGAAGGGCGGCGGAGAGCGGATGGTCGGTTTCAAAAGTTGGCAAGTTTGTGGCAGGATTAGCATTTAGTTTTAAATTGCTGGGTATGAAGGATGTTACGAAGGCCTTTTTGGTGAAGCAAGCTTTGAAGGGCTTTAGGAGAGGAGGTAAAGTGTTGGATAAACGTAGGCCGGTAACCTTTAATATCTTGGAATGTTTGGGTTTGGTAATGGATAGGATTTGTTGTTCATTTTTTGAAGCTACATTGTTTAGATTGGCTTTTGCATTGGCATTTTTTGGTGCACTAAGGGTAGGGGAATTGGTGGCACCAAGCAGGAATAAGGTTGCGGGTTTGTTTGCTGAGGATATGAGCGGTCGAGATGGGGGCATTGAATTTTGGATAAGACGGGGGAAGACAGATCAGTTGGGCGGGGAAAGACAGATCAGTTGGGCAGAGGAAAACGTGTGGTCTTAGGTGAGGTTAAGGGATCTTTGGTTTGTCCTAGGACATGTTTAATGGCTTACTGGCAGGTTTGGTCAGGGAGGAAGGGCCCATTATTGTGTCATGAAAATGGTGAATTTTTATCACGTTTCCAGTTTATAGCGGTGTTTAAGAAGAGTATTGCTGAGTTGGGCCTTAGCCCTGAGGTTTATGGGTCACATTCCTTCAGAATTGGCACGGCGTCGGAAGCGGATGGTTTGGGGTTAGGCAAGGAAGTGATAAAATGCATTGGGAGATGGAGTTCCGATCGATACCTGTCTTATGTAAGGAATTAGGCATTCGGTCTAATGTAATTTATCTTTTGGAGTTAAATATCTTTGGTGGTCTTGTTGCAGGTGGAGTCCCGTTGTTAGTGTGGATTATGGGGTACTCTTTTGTCCACTGGGGGGCGCTGCGGGCAGACGTGAGGCCCGACGGTAGGCAATTGGGCTTCAGCCGAGAGCAAGCCGTGGTTCGGTGGTTGGGTCTCCGAGGGATGGTGTGGAGAAGAGTACTGCCAGAGTTCCATAGAGCAGCTCGTTTGGATCGGGCACCGGATATTTTAGTGCTGCACATGGGAGGGAATGATTTGGGGGCTCGACCGGTCAGAGAATTGATGAGGGACATTAAAATTGATCTTTTAAGGCTATGGACATTGTTTCCTGAGGTGTTGACTGTTTGGTCTGAAGTGGTGCCCAGAAAAACACGGAGGGATGCCAGATCATTGAAGGGAATTAATAGGGCACGTATAAAGTTGAACAGAGCCATATCAGCTTTTGTTAACTGGAATGGGGGAGTAAGCGTACGACATCTGGAAGCGGGAGTTGGAGAATTTTGGGCAAAGGATGGCGTGCATTTGAATGATATAGGCATCGATTTATGGGCACTGGCCATACAGGGGGGGATTGAAAGGGCTCTGGCGGTGTTGGGGCGCTCACGAGCCTGAGGTGGTCAGGGCTGTTCGTTTGTGGCGGGGGGGGGGTTGGGGTTCTTGGAGTTGGCACGGAAGTGTCGATAAGAAAGGAGATTATCAAGTTACAGGCATTGGCTTGATTAAGTGGGGTGATCTGGCATTTTGGTTTTGGGGGCTCTGGACGGGGTTTTACCCTGGGAGCTTTTGGTGCCCTTGAGCTGGTGTGGTACGGCTGAGGGTAACATGGTGGTTCAAGTACTGTTTGGTTTATGCCAGATCAATTTTTTAACTCCAAGAACCCTTACCTTTGTTATTATAATGTTTATATGTTAATATTGTTGTTTGTTAATAAAACGGCCGCTGTGGCCAAATTTATCCAAAGAGAAAATTACAGGTGCGGTGTTTTATTTGGCATGGGTGAAAAGGGGAGGGGGAATGTGAACAATGGAACCCGGGTTGGCCGTACACGGTCAAGAAGGGGGCTGGAGGCAAGGAACCTAGATGGAAGCCCCACATGACCGGGAGGGGACAGGAGGGTGTAATTTGAACTTAAAAGGATAGGGATTGGATATAGGTTGAAGGGCGGGCATTTGAGGGGGGAGGGTAGATAAAACAGAAAGGGTGGGGTGAGAAACGGTCAGTTCAGAGAAGAAAGCATTGGAAATGTCCCACCCACCCCTATTTTCTTTTGTTTGTTAGTTTTCTTTTAAATTGCAATGGGAAAGGGCGGGTTTTGTAGGAAGAACAGGAAGGTCTAATTAATAGGGTGTATTAGGAGGGGTTATATATATATATATATATATATATATATATATATATATATATATATACAGTACAGACCAAAAGTTTGGACACACCTTCTCATTTAAAGATTTTTCTGTATTTTTATGACTATGAAAATTGTACATTCACACTGAAGGCATCAAAACTATGAATTAACACATGTGGAATTATATACTTAACAAAAAAGTGTGAAACAACTGAAAATATGTCTTATATTCTAGGTTCTTCAAAGTAGCCACCTTTTGCTTTGATGACTGCTTTGCACACTCTTGATGAGCTTCAAGAGGTAGTCACCGGAAATGGTCTTCCAACAATCTTAAAGGAGTTCCCAGAGATGCTTAGCACTTGTTGGCCCTTTTGCCTTCACTATGCGGTCCAGCTTACTCCAAACTATCTCGATTGGATTCAGGTCTGGTGACTGTGGAGGCCAGGTCATATGGCGTAGCACCCCATCACTCTCCTTCTTGGTCAAATAGCCCTTACACAGCCTGGAGGTGTGTTTGGGGTCATTGTCCTGTTGAAAAATAAATGATGGTCCAACTAAACGCAAACTGGATGGAATAGCATGCCGCTGCAAGATGCTGTGGTAGCCATGCTGGTTCAGTATGCCTTCAATTTTGAATAAATCCCCAACAGTGTCACCAGCAAAGCAACCCCACACCATCACACCTCCTCCTCCATGCTTCACAGTGGGAACCAGGCATGTAGAGTCCATCCGTTCACCTTTTCCGCGTCGCACAAAGACACGGTGGTTGGAACCAAAGATCTCAAATTTGGACTCATCAGACCAAAGCACAGATTTCCACTGGTCTAATGTTCATTCCTTGGGTTTTTTAGCCCAAACAAGACTCTTTTGCTTGTTGCCTGTCCTTAGCAGTGGTTTCCTAGCAGCTATTTTACCATGAAGGCCTGCTGCACAAAGTCTCCTCTTAATAGTTGTTGAAGACATGTGTCTGCTGCTAGAACTCTGTGTGGCATTGACCTGGTCTCTAATCTGAGCTGCTGTTAACCAGCGATTTCTGAGGCTGGTGACTCGGATAAACTTATCCTCAGAAGCAGAGGTGACTCTTGGTCTTCCTTTCCTGGGGCGGTCCTCATGTGAGCCAGGTTCTTTGTAGCGATTGATGGTTTTTGCAACTGCACTTGGGGACACTTTCAAAGTTTGCCCAATTTTTCGGACTGACTGACCTTCATTTCTTAAAGTAATGATGGCCACTCGTTTTTCTTTACTTAGAATTTGTATTATGGCAAGAAAAAAGCAGCTAACAGTCTATTCAGTAGGACTATCAGCTGTGTATCCACCAGACTTCAGCACAACACAACTGATGGTCCCAACCCCATTTATAAGGCAAGAAATCCCACTTATTAAACCTGACAGGGCACACCTGTGAAGTCAAAACCATTTCCGGTGACTACCTCTTGAAGCTCATCAAGAGAATGCCAAGAGTGTGCAAAGCAGTCATCAAAGCAAAAGGTGGCTACTTTGAAGAACCTAGAATATAAGACATATTTTCAGTTGTTTCACACTTTTTTGTTAAGTATATAATTCCACATGTGTTAATTCATAGTTTTGATGCCTTCAGTGTGAATGTACAATTTTCATAGTCATGAAAATACAGAAAAATCTTTAAATGAGAAGGTGTGTCCAAACTTTTGGTCTGTACTGTATATATATATATATATATATATCTATATATATATATATATATATATATATATAAAAAATTTTTAGTGATGTGTTAAAATATTTTTGTCGCAGTGGCTGGCGGGGGGGGGGGGTTGGGGTTCTTGGAGTTGGCACGGAAGTGTCGGTAAAAAAGGAGATTATCAAGTTACAGGCATAGGCTTGATTAAGTGGGGTGATCTGGCATTTTGGTTTTGGGGGCTCTGGACGGGGTTTTACCCTGGGAGCTTTTGGTGCCCTTGAGCTGGTGTGGTACGGCTGAGGGTAACATGGTGGTTCAAGTACTGTTTGGTTTATGCCAGATCAATTTTTTAACTCCAAGAACCCTTACCTTTGTTATTATAATGTTTATATGTTAATATTGTTGTTTGTTAATAAAACGGCCGCTGTGGCCAAATTTATCCAAAGAGAAAATTACAGGTGCGGTGTTTTATTTGGCATGGGTGAAAAGGGGAGGGGGAATGTGAACAATGGAACCCGGGTTGGCCGTACACGGTCATGCAAACCTTCATTTTATGCACAGTGCAACCAATGTAGTTTCTGACATAAAAAGCACCTTATCCCATACATTACACTCTCAGAAATGTACTGTTTGATAAGAGCAAGAATTATTTGCATCAGGTAATTGGATACATTGTAGTGCTTATTTGCAAGTTTTATATCCATTAGCCCCACATTTATAAAAGCCCTTGCATTTGAGCCACATTTTATCATTGGTGGGAATGCTAGAAAAAACCCCATAATAATAATAATTTTTTATTTATATACCGCCAACACATTCCGCAGCACTTTACATTAAAAAACATGGTGAAATGATGTTAGCCAGGGAGGGTGCTTTTTATAGCCACAACATGGCATCCACTGTGCAATAAAGATGTTAATGTCATCTTCAGACGATACAGGCAAACTCTTATCGATGATGTGTTTGATGGAGGTGAACGGAGAACTGTTTAAACGGTTTAGATTTTTTTTTATTGTGATAGTTATTGAGATCTACTTGTTTTTTTTTTGTCTGTGAAATACACTTCCCTCAGTTCAACATCCATCGGGCATAGCCACGATCAGTTAGTCTTGCACATGAATTGTCAATTTCCCATGCAGTCTTGGAGGTTCAATGCAAATTCTCATGATTCTAGTAAATTCACCAACTGGTATGGCACGCGCAACATGCTTCAGGAGGCCGCTTGCAGCATGTAAGATGGTGTTGCCCACCAAAGGCTTGCGATACATGAACGTGGAAATGATTGGTCCCGGAACACCTGGTAGTTGTAAATACAAGAAAAAAATAACAGAGCAATGATATGAAACTGTAAATTTAAGATTATATGAATTAGAATTAATATATGTGATGAAGTGCGGTGTGGCAGACACATCGCCCCTCCATATTTTTAACCTAGGCTATAGCTTTCCAGATGATCTTAATTTACGTAGGGAGATTATATATCACTAGATGGTGGCCCAATTCTAACGCATCGGGTATTCTAGAATATGTATGCGGCCGACCGGGCGCGACTAATCAACGAAGCAGTATTTAAATGGGTTGTGCACTACTTTAAATTAACCCCCCAATGTATCCCCCCGGGGCCCCTAATGAGTTTTGGAGGACCGGGGAGCGGGGCCGCCGGTCGGGGTACTTCTGCTGCGAGCAGCCGGGAGATGACCGGCTAGCACAGGGTGAGCGTGTGAGGGAGATGACCGGCTAGCACAGGGTGAGCATGTGAGGGTGAGCGTGTGAGGGTGAGCGTGTGAGGGTGAGCGTGTGAGGGTGAGCGTGTGAGCATGTGAGGGTGACCGTGTGAGGGTGTGCGTGTGAGGGTGAGCGTGTGAGGGTGAACGTGTGAGGGTGTGAGTGTGAGGGTGAGTGTGTGAGGGTGAGCGTGGAAGCATGTGAGGGTGAGCGTGGGAGCGTGTGAGGGTGAGTGGGTGAGAGTATGAGGGTGAGCGGGTGAGGGTGAGCGTGTGGTCGTGAGCGTGTGAGGGTGAGCGTGTGAGGGTGAGCGTGTGAGGGTGAGCGTGTGAGGGAGAGCGTGTGAGGGTGAGCGTGTGAGGGAGAGCGGGTGAGCGTCTGAGGGTGAGGGTGTGCGGTTGAGGTTGTGCGTCTGAGGGTGAGCGTCTGAGGGTGAGGGTGTGCGGTTGAGGGTGTGCGTGTGAGGGAGAGTGTGTGAGGGTGTGCGGTTGAGGGTGTGCGTCTGAGGGTGTGCGTCTGAGGGTGAGCGTCTGAGGGTGAGCGTCTGAGGGTGAGCGTCTGAGGGTGAGGGTGTGCGTGTGAGGGTGAGCGTGTGAGGGTGAGCGTGTGAGGGTGAGCATGTGCAGGTGTGCGTGTGAGGGTGAGTGTGTGAAGGTGAGCATGTGAGGGTGAGCGTGTGAGGGTGAGCGTAGGAGCGTGTGAGGATGGGAGCATCTGAAGGTGAGCGTCTGAGGGTGTGAGGGTGAGCGTCTGAGGGTGAGCATGTGAGCGTCTGAGGGTGAGTGTCTGAGGTTGAGGGTGTGCGTGTGAGGGTGAGCGTGTGAGAGTGAGCGTGTGAGGGTGAGCGTGTGAGGGTGAGCGTGTGCGGGTGAGCCTGTGAGGGTGAGCGTGTAAGGGTGTGCGTGTGAGGGTGTGCGTGTGAGCGTGTGAGGGTGAGCGTGTGAGGGTGTGAGTGTGAGCGGGTGTGCGTGTGAGGGGGAGCGTGTGAGGGGGAGAGTGTGAGGGTGAGCGGGTGAGAGTGTGAGCTTGTGAGGGTGAGCGTGTGGTCGTGAGCGTCTGAGGGTGAGCGTGTGAGGGTGAGCGTGTGAGGGACAGCGTGTGAGGGTGAGGGTGAGAGGGTGAGTGGGTGAGCGTCTGAGGGTGAGGGTGTGCGGTTGAGGTTGTGCGTCTGAGGGTGAGCGTCTGTGCGTGAGCGTCTGAGGGTGAGCGTCTGAGGGTGTGAGTGTGTGAGGGTGAGCGTGTGAGGGAGAGTGTGTGAGGGTGAGCGGGTGAGCGTCTGAGGGTGACCGTGTGAGGGTGAGCGTGTGAGGGTGTGCATCTGAGGGTGTGCGTCTGAGGGTGAGCGTGTGAGGGTGAGCGTCTGAGGGTGAGCGTCTGAGGGTGAGGGTGTGCGGTTAAGGGTGAGCGTGTGAGGTTGAGCGTGTGAGGGTGAGCGTGTGAGGGTGAGCATGTGCAGGTGTGCGTGTGAGGGTGAGTGTGTGAGGGTGAGCATGTGAGGGTGAGCGTGTGAGGGTGAGCGTGGGAGCGTGTGAGGATGGGAGCATCTGAGGGTGAGCGTCTGAGGGTGAGCGTCTGAGGGTGTGAGGGTGAGCGTCTGAGGGTGAGCTTCTGAGGGTGAGCGTCTGAGGTTGAGGGTGTGCGTGTGAGGGTGAGAAAGTTAGAGTGAGCGTGTGAGGGTGAGCGTGTAAGGGTGTGCGTGTGAGGGTGTGCGTGTGAGCGTGTGAGGGTGAGCGTGTGAGGGTGTGAGTGTGAGCGTGTGCGGGTGTGCGTGTGAGGGGGAGCGTGTGAGGGGGAGAGTGTGAGGGTGAGCAGGTGAGAGTGTGAGCTTGTGAGGGTGAGCGTGTGGTCGTGAGCGTCTGAGGGTGAGCGTGTGAGGGTGAGTGTGTGAGGGACAGCATGTGAGGGTGAGGGTGAGAGGGTGAGCGTCTGAGGGTGAGCGTGTGCGGTTGAGGTTGTGCGTCTGAGGGTGAGCGTCTGTGCGTGAGCGTCTGAGGGTGAGCGTCTGAGGGTGTGAGTGTGAGGGTGAGCGTGTGAGCGTCTGAGGGTGAGCGTCTGTGCGTGAGCGTCTGAGGGTGAGCGTCTGAGGGTGTGAGTGTGAGGGTGAGCGTGTGTGCATCTGAGGGTGTGCGTCTGAGGGTGAGCGTGTGAGGGTGAGCATCTGAGGGTGAGCGTCTGAGGGTGAGGGTGTGCGGTTAAGGGTGAGCGTGTGAGGTTGAGCGTGTGAGGGTGAGCGTGTGAGGGTGAGCGTGTGAGGGTGAGCATGTGCAGGTGTGCGTGTGAGGGTGAGTGTGTGAGGGTGAGCATGTGAGGGTGAGCGTGTGAGGGTGAGCGTGGGAGCGTGTGAGGATGGGAGCATCTGAGGGTGAGCGTCTGAGGGTGAGCGTCTGAGGGTGAGCGTCTGAGGGTGTGAGGGTGAGCGTCTGAGGGTGAGCGTCTGAGGGTGAGCGTCTGAGGTTGAGGGTGTGCGTGTGAGGGTGAGAAAGTGAGAGTGAGAGGGTGAGCGTGTAAGGGTGTGCGTGTGAGGGTGTGCGTGTGAGCGTGTGAGGGTGAGCGTGTGAGGGTGTGAGGGTGAGCGTGTGAGGGTGTGAGTGTGAGGGGGAGCATCTGAGGGTGAGGGTGTGTGGCTAAGGGTGAGCGTGTGAGGTTGAGCGTGTGAGGGTGAGCGTGTGAGGGTGAGCATGTGCAGGTGTGCGTGTGAGGGTGAGTGTGAGCATGTGAGGGTGAGCGTGTGAGGGTGAGCGTGGGAGCGTGTGAGGATGGGAGCATCTGAGGGTGAGCGTCTGAGGGTGAGCGTCTGAGGGTGAGCGTCTGAGGGTGAGCGTCTGAGGTTGAGGGTGTGCGTGTGAGGGTGAGCGTGTGAGAGTGAGCGTGTGAGGGTGAGCGTGTGAGGGTGAGCGTGTGAGGGTGAGCGTGTAAGGGTGAGCGTGTAAGGGTGAGCGTGTAAGGGTGATCGTGTGCGGGTGAACATGTGAGGGTGAGAATGTAAGGGTGTGCGTGTGAGGGTGTGCGTGTGAGCGTGTGCGTGTGAGGGTGTGAGCGTATGCGGGTGTGCGTGTGAGAGTGTGAGGGTGAGCGGGTGAGAGTGTGAGCGTGTGAGGGTGAGCGTGTGGTCGTGAGCGTCTGAGGGTGAGGGTGTGCGGTTGAGGTTGTGCATCTGAGGGTGAGCGTCTGAGGGTGAGCGTCTGAGGGTGTGAGTGTGTGAGGGTGAGCGTGTGAGGGAGAGTGTGTGCGGTTGAGGGTGAGCGTCTGAGGGTGAGCGTCTGAGGGTGACCGTGTGAGGGTATGAGGGTGAGCGTGTGCGGGTGAGCGTGTGAGGGTGTGCGTGTGAGGGTGTGCATGTGAGGGTGTGCATGTGAGGGTGTGCATGTGAGGGTGAGCGTGTGAGGGTGAGCGTGTGAGGGTGAGCGTCTGAGGGTGAGCGTCTGAGGGTGAGCGTCTGAGGGTGATCGTCTGAGGGTGAGCGTCTGAGAGTGAGGGTGTGCGGTTGAGGGTGAGCGTGTGAGGGTGAGCGTGTGAGGGTGAGCGTGTGAGGGTGAGCATGTGCAGGTGTGCGTGTGAGGGTGAGTGTGTGAGGGTGAGCGTCTGAGGTTGAGGGTGTGCGTGTGAGGGTGAGCGTGTGAGAGTGAGCGTGTGAGGGTGAGCGTGTGAGGGTGAGTGTGTGAGGGTGAGCATGTGAGGGTGAGCGTGTGAGGGTGAGCGTGGGAGCGTGTGAGGATGGGAGCATCTGAGGGTGAGCGTCTGAGGGTGAGCGTCTGAGGGTGAGCGTCTGAGGGTGTGAGGGTGAGCGTCTGAGGGTGAGCGTCTGAGGGTGAGCGTCTGAGGTTGAGGGTGTGCGTGTGAGGGTGAGAAAGTGAGAGTGAGAGGGTGAGCGTGTAAGGGTGTGCGTGTGAGGGTGTGCGTGTGAGCGTGTGAGGGTGAGCGTGTGAGGGTGTGAGGGTGAGCGTGTGAGGGTGTGAGTGTGAGGGGGAGCATCTGAGGGTGAGGGTGTGTGGCTAAGGGTGAGCGTGTGAGGTTGAGCGTGTGAGGGTGAGCGTGTGAGGGTGAGCATGTGCAGGTGTGCGTGTGAGGGTGAGTGTGAGCATGTGAGGGTGAGCGTGTGAGGGTGAGCGTGGGAGCGTGTGAGGATGGGAGCATCTGAGGGTGAGCGTCTGAGGGTGAGCGTCTGAGGGTGAGCGTCTGAGGGTGAGCGTCTGAGGTTGAGGGTGTGCGTGTGAGGGTGAGCGTGTGAGAGTGAGCGTGTGAGGGTGAGCGTGTGAGGGTGAGCGTGTGAGGGTGAGCGTGTAAGGGTGAGCGTGTAAGGGTGAGCGTGTAAGGGTGATCGTGTGCGGGTGAACATGTGAGGGTGAGAATGTAAGGGTGTGCGTGTGAGGGTGTGCGTGTGAGCGTGTGCGTGTGAGGGTGTGAGCGTATGCGGGTGTGCGTGTGAGAGTGTGAGGGTGAGCGGGTGAGAGTGTGAGCGTGTGAGGGTGAGCGTGTGGTCGTGAGCGTCTGAGGGTGAGGGTGTGCGGTTGAGGTTGTGCATCTGAGGGTGAGCGTCTGAGGGTGAGCGTCTGAGGGTGTGAGTGTGTGAGGGTGAGCGTGTGAGGGAGAGTGTGTGCGGTTGAGGGTGAGCGTCTGAGGGTGAGCGTCTGAGGGTGACCGTGTGAGGGTATGAGGGTGAGCGTGTGCGGGTGAGCGTGTGAGGGTGTGCGTGTGAGGGTGTGCATGTGAGGGTGTGCATGTGAGGGTGTGCATGTGAGGGTGAGCGTGTGAGGGTGAGCGTGTGAGGGTGAGCGTCTGAGGGTGAGCGTCTGAGGGTGATCGTCTGAGGGTGAGCGTCTGAGAGTGAGGGTGTGCGGTTGAGGGTGAGCGTGTGAGGGTGAGCGTGTGAGGGTGAGCGTGTGAGGGTGAGCATGTGCAGGTGTGCGTGTGAGGGTGAGTGTGTGAGGGTGAGCGTCTGAGGTTGAGGGTGTGCGTGTGAGGGTGAGCGTGTGAGAGTGAGCGTGTGAGGGTGAGCGTGTGAGGGTGAGCGTGTGCGGGTGAGCATTTGAGGGTGTTCGTGTGAGGGTGTGCGTGTGAGGGTGAGTGTGTGAGGGTGTGAGGGTGAGTGTGTGAGGGTGTGAGAGTGTGAGTGTGAGCGTGTGCGGGTGTGCGTGTGAGGGGGAGAGTGTGAGGGTGAGCGGGTGAGAGTGTGAGCGTGTGGTCGTGAGCGTCTGAGGGTGAGCGTGTGAGGGTGAGCGTGTGAGGGAGAGCGTGTGAGGGTGAGCGGGTGAGCGTCTGAGGTTGAGGGTGTGCGGTTGAGGTTGTGCATCTGAGGGTGAGCGTCTGAGGGTGAGCGTCTGAGGGTGTGAGTGTGTGAGGGTGAGCGTGTGAGGGAGAGGGTGTGAGGGTGAGCGGGTGAGCGTCTGAGGGTGAGGGTGTGCGGTTGAGGGTGAGCGTCTGAGGGTGAGCGTCTGAGGGTGACCGTGTGAGGGTATGAGGGTGAGCGTGTGCGGGTGAGCGTGTGAGGGTGAGCGTGTGCGTGTGAGGGTGTGCGTGTGAGGGTGTGCATGTGAGGGTGAGCGTCTGAGGGTGAGCATGTGCAGGTGTGCGTGTGAGCGTGTGTGCGTGGGAGCGTGTGAGGGGGAGCGTGGAAGCCTGTGAGGGGGAGTGTGTGAGGGTGAGTGGGTAAGAGTGTGAGGGTGAGCGTGTGAGGGTGAGCATGTGGTCGTGTGAGGGTGAGCGTGTGAGGGTGAGCGTGTGAGGGAGAGCGTGTGAGGGTGAGCGTGTGAGGGAGAGCGTGTGAGGGAGAGCGTCTAAGGGTGAGGGTGTGCGGTTGAGGGTGTGGGTCTGAGGGTGAGCATCTGAGGGTGAGCGTCTGAGGGTGAGCGTCTGAGGGTGAGCGTGTGAGGGTGAGCGTGTGAGGGTGTGAGCGTGTGAGGGTGAGCGTCTGAAGGTGAGGGTGTGCGGTTGAGGGTGAGCGTCTGAGGGTGAGCGTCTGAGGGTGAGCGTCTGAGGGTGAGCGTCTGAGGGTGAGCGTGAGGGTGTGAGGGTGAGAGTGAGGGTGTGCGTGTGAGGGTGAGCGTGTGAGGGTGAGCGTGTGCAGGTGTGCGTGTGAGGGTTAGCGTGTGAGGGTGAGCGTGTTAGGGTGAGCGTGTGAGGGTGAGCGTGGGAGCGTGTGAGGGTGGGAGCATCTGAGGGTGAGCGTCTGAGGGTGAGCGTCTGAGGGTGTGAGGGTGAGCGTCTGAGGGTGAGCGTTTGAGGGTGAGGGTGTGTGTGTGAGGGTGAGTGTGTGAGGGTGAGCGTGTGAAGGTTTGAGCGTGTGAGGGTGAGCGTGTGAGAATGAGCGTGAGGGTAAGCGTGTGAGGGTGAGCGTGTGGAGGTGTGCATTTGAGTGTCTGAGGGTGAGCGTGACAGTGTGAGGGTGTGAGGGTGAGCGTGTGAGGGTGAGCGTGTGAGGGTGAGCGTGTGAGGGAGAGCGTCTAAGGGTGAGGGTGTGCGGTTGAGGGTGTGGGTTTGAGGGTGAGCATCTGAGGGTGAGCGTCTGAGGGTGAGCGTCTGAGGGTGAGCGTCTGAGGGTGAGCGTGTGAGGGTGAGCGTCTGAGGGTGAGGGTGTGCGGTTGAGGGTGTGCGTCTGAGGGTGCACGTCTGAGGGTGAGGGTGTGCGGTTGAGGGTGTGCGTCTGAGGGTGCACGTCTGAGGGTGAGCGTCTGAGGGTGAGTGTCTGAGGGTGAGCGTGAGGGTGTGAGGGTGAGTGTGTGCCTGTGAGGGTGAGCGTGTGAGGGTGAGCGTGTGTAGGTGTGCGTGTGAGGGTTAGCGTGTGAGGGTGAGCGTGGGAGCGTGTGAGGGTGGGAGCATCTGAGGCTGAGCGTCTGAGGGTGAGCGTCTGAGGGTGTGAGGGTGAGCGTGAGCGTCTGAGGGTGAGCGCCTGAGGGTGAGCGTCTGAGGGTGAGCGTGTGAGCATCTGAGGGTGAGCGTCTGAGGTTGAGGGTGTGCGTGTGAGGGTGAGCGTGTGAGGGTGAGCATGTGAGGGTGTGAGCGTGTGAGGGTCAGCATGTGAGGGTGAGCGTGTGAGAATGAGCGTGTGAGGGTGAGCGTGTGAGAATGAGCGTGTGAGGGTGAGCGTTGTGAGGGTGAGTGGGTGAGCATGTGAGGGTGACCGTTTGAGGGTGAGATTGTGCGGGTGTGAGGGTGAGCGTGTGAGGGTGAGCGTGTGAGGGTGTGCGTGTGAGGGTGTGCGTGTGTGCATGTGAGGGTGAGCGTGTGAGGGTGAGCGTGGGAGCGTGTGAGGAGGAGCGTGTGAGGGGGAGCGGGTGAGCATGTGAGGGTGAGCGTGTGGTCGTGAGCGTCTGAGGGTGAGCATGTGAGCATCTGAGGGTGAGCGTCTGAGGGTGGGAGCATCTGAGGGTGAGCGTCTGAGGGTGGGAGCATCTGAGGGTGAGCGTCTGAGGGTGGGAGCATCGGAGGGTGGGCGTCTGAGAGTGGGAGCATCTGAGGGTGAGCGTCTGAGGGTGAGCGTCTGAGAGTTTGAGGGTGAGCGTCTGAGGGTGAGCGTCTGAGGTTGAGGGTGTGCGTGTGAGGGTGTGCGTGTGAGCGGGTGTGAGCGTGAGCGTGTGAGCGTGAGCGTGTGAGGGTGAGCGTGGGAGCGTGTGAGGGTGAGTGTCTGAGGGTGAGCGTGTGAGCGTCTGAGGGTGAGGGTGTGCGTGTGAGGGTGAGTGTGTGAGGGTGAGTGTGTGAGGGTGAGCGTGTGAGGGTTTGAGCGTGTGAGGGTGAGCGTGTGAGAATGAGCGTGTGAGGGTGAGCGTGTGAGGGTGAGCGTGTGAGGGTAAGCGTGTGAGGGTGAGCGGATGTGAGGATGAGCGTGTGGAGGTGTGCATGTGAGTGTCTGAGGGTGAGCGTAACGGTGTGAGGGTGTGAGGGTGAGCATGTGCGGGTGTGCGTGTGAGGGGGAGAGTGTGAGGGTGAGCGGGTGAGAGTGTGAGGGTGAGCGTGTGGTCGTGAGCATCTGAGGGTGAGCGTGTGAGGCTGAGCGTGTGAGGGAGAGCGTGTGAGGGTGAGGGTGAGCGTCTGAGGGTTGAGGTTGTGCATCTGAGGGTGAGCGTCTGAGAGTGAGCGTCTGAGGGTGTGAGTGTGTGAGGGTGAGCGTGTGAGGGAGAGTGTGTGAGGGTGAGCGGGTGAGCGTCTGAGGGTGAGGGTGTGCGGTTGAGGGTGAGCGTCTGAGGGTGAGCGTCTGAGGGTGACCGTGTGAGGGTATGAGGGTGAGCGTGTGAGCGTGTGAGGGTGAGCGTGTGAGGGTGTGCGTGTGAGGGTGTGCGTGTGAGGGTGAGCGTGTGAGGGTGTGAATGTGAGCGTGTGTGCGTGGGAGCGTGGGAGGGGGAGCGTGGGAGCCTCTGAGGGGGAGCGTGTGAGGGTGAGTGGGTAAGAGTGTGAGAGGGTGAGGGTGAGCGTGTGGTCGTGTGAGGGTGAGCGTGTGAGGGTGAGCATGTGAGGGAGAGCGTGTGAGGGTGAGCGTGTGAGGGAGAGCGTCTAAGGGTGAGGGTGTGCGTGTGAGGGTGTGCGTGTGAGGGTGAGCATGTGCAGGTGCGCGTGTAAGGGTGAGCGTGGGAGCGTGTGAGGGTGAGCGTGGGAGCGTGTGAGGGTGAGCGTGGGAGCGTGGGAGCGTGAGAGTCTGAGGGTGAGGGGGTGAGCGTGTGACGGTGAGCGCGTGAGGGTGAGCGCGTGAGGGTGAGCGCGTGAGGGTGAGCGTGTGAGGGGGTGAGGGTGTGTGCGGGTGTCCGTGGGAGCGTGGGAGCGTGTGAGGGTGAGCGGGTGAGGGTGAGCGGGTGAGGGTGAGCGTGTGAGGGTGAGCGTGTCAGGGTGTGCGTGTCACGGTGTGCGTGTGAGGGTGTGCGTGTGAGGGTGAGCGTGTGAGGGTGAGCGTGGGAGCATCTGAGGGTTAGCGTGTGAGGATGAGCGTCTGAGGGTGAGCGTCTGAGGGTGAGCGTCTGAGGGTGAGCGTCTGAGGGTGAGGGTGTGCGTGTGAGGGTGAGCGTGTGAGGGTTTGAGCGTGTGAGGGTTTGAGCGTGTGAGGGTGAGCATGTGAGGGTGAGCGTGTGAGGGTGAGCGGTTGTGAGGGTGAGAGGGGGGAGGTGTGCATGTGAGTGTCTGAGGGTGAGCGTGACGGTGTGAGGGTGAGCGTGTGCGGGTGTGAGGGTGAGCGTATGCATGTGAGGGTGTGCGTGTGAGGGTGTGCGGGTGCGTGTGAGCGTGTGAGGGTGTGCGTGTGAATGTGAGCGTGTGTGCGTGTGAGGGTGAGCGTGGGAGCGTGGGAGGGTGAGCGTGTGAGGGTGAGGGGGTGAGCGTGTGATGGTGAGCACGTGAGGGTGAGCACGTGAGGGTGAGCGTGTGAGGGTGTGCATGTGAGGGTGTGAGCGTGTGTCCGTGTGAGGGTGAGCGTGTGAGGGTGAGTGGGAGCGTCTGAGGGTGAGCGTGTGAGGGTGAGCACGTGAGGGTGAGCGCGTGAGGGTGAGCGCGTGAGGGTGAGCGTGTGAGGGTGTGCGTGTGAGCGGGTGAGGGCGTTAGCGTGTAAGGGTGTGCGTGTGAGGGTGAGCGTGTGCGTGTGATGGTGTGCGTGTGAGGGTGAGCGGGTGAGGGTGTGAGCGTGTGCGAGTGTGCGTGTGAGGGTGAGCGTGTGTGGGAGTGCGTGTGAGCGGGTGAGGGTGAGCGTGTGAGGGCGAGAGTGTAAATTTGGCGCCAATATCGCTGATTGGTCGCGATGCATCGCCGCTGACCTCCGTGTGGCAGATGAGCCGCCATCTTGTTCTGAAATCCCGCGCCGCTGATTGGCCGCGGCCGGACTAATCAGCGACGTGGGATTTCCTGGACAGAGGGACAGACAAACAGACAGACGGGATAAGACAATTATATATATTAGATTATTAACCCATTTAAACCTCCCCCCCAAGGCTGTTTGCACGTGTTAATGACCAGGCCAATTTTTATAATTCTGACCAGTATCACTTTGTGAGGTAATTACTCTGGAACGCTTCAACGGATCCCCCTGATTCTGAGATTGCTTTTCATGACATATTGTACTTCATCATAGTGATAACATTTCTTTGATATGACTTACGTTTATTTGTGAAAAAACAGATATTTGGCAAAAAGTTAGAAAATTTAGCAATTTTCAAACTTTGAATTCTTATGCCCTTAAATCAGAGAGATATATCACACAAAATAGTTAATAAATAACATTTCCCACATTTCTAATTTACATCAGCACAATTTTTTAAACAGTTTTTCTTTCTTGTTAGGAAGTTATAAGGGTTAAAAGTTGACAAGCGATTTCTCATTTTTCCAACAAAATTTACAAAACCATTTTTTTAGGGACCACATCACATTTGAAGTGACTTTGAGGGGCCTTTATGACAGAAAATACCCAAAAGTGACACCATTCTAAAAACTGTACCCCTCAAGGTGCTCAAAATCACATGCAAGAAGTTTCTTAACCCTTCCAGTGCTTCACAGGAATTTTTAGAATGTGGAAGAAAAAAATGAACATTTAACTTTTTTTCACAAAAATTTGACTTTAGACCTAATTTTTTTTTATTTTTGCAAAGGTACCAGGAAAAAATGAACCCCAAAATTTGTTGTGCAATTTCTCCTGAGCATGCCGATACCCCATATGTGGAAGAAAACCCCTGTTTGGGCGTACGGCAGGGATCGGTAGGGAAGGTTTGACTTTTTGAATGTAAAATTTTCTGGAGTAATTAGTGGACGCCATGTTGCATTTGGAGAGCCTATGATGTGCCTAAACAGTGGAAACCCTGCACAAGGGACACCATTTTGGAAACTAGACCCCCAGGTGGTTCACAGAAGTTTACAACATTGAGCCGTGAAACTAAAAATTTCACATATTTCCCACAAAAATGTGTTTTAGCCCAAATTTTTCATAAGGGTAACAGGAGAAATTGCACCATACAATTTTTTGTGCAATTTCTCCTGAGTACACCGATACCCAATATGTGGAGGAAAACTACTGTTTGACTTTTTGAATGCAAAATTTGCTGGAATGCCATGCTGCGTTTGGAGAGCCCCTTGATCTGCCTAAACAGTGGAAACCCCCCACAATTTCACATTTTTCCCACAAAAATGCTCTTTTTAGAAACACTTTTTTTTTCACAGGGGTAACAGAAGAAAATGGAAACCAACATTTGTTGTGCAATTTCTTCTGAGTATGGAGATACCCCATATGTGGGGGAAAACTACTGTTTGGGCGCATGGCAGAGCTCAGAAAAGGAGTGGCGGTTTGGAACAAAGACTTTGATGGAATGGTCTGCGGGTGTCATGTTATGTTTGGAGAGCCCCTAATGTGCCTAAACAGTGGAAAAAAACTCACAAGTGACCCCATTTGGGAAACTAGACCCCTCAAGGAATTTATCTAGATGTATGGTGAGCACCTTGAACCCATAGGAGCTTCATAAAATTTTACAACGTTGATCTGTGAAAATGGAAAAAAAATATTTTTCCCACAAAAATGTTTTTAGTCCACAATATTTTCATTTTCACAAGGATAGCAGGAGAAAATGGACCCCAAAATTTGTTGTGACATTTCCCCTGAGCACGCCGATACCCAATATGTGGTTGAAAACTATACTACTATACTTTTGAGGCACATTGCAAACCACAGAAGGGAAGAAGCGCCATATTGGAGGTCATATTTTGCTGGGCTGGTTTGACGGTGCCATGTCATATTGGCAGAGCCCCTAAGGTGCCAGAACAGCAGAAATCCCCATAAGAGACCCCATTTTAGAAACTACACATCTCAATGAATTCATCTAGCATGTTGACACCACATGTGCCTCACAGAATTTTACATCATTAGGCGGTGAAGAAAGAATAATTACATTTTTACCACCAAAGTTTTGTTTTACCCAAGATTTTACATTTTCACACTGGGAAATGGGTAAAAATGGCACCAATACTTGTCACACAATTTTAGCTCAATGTAGAAATACCCCATATGTGGCTGTACAGCACTGCTTAGCCACAAGGTGAGACTCAGCAGAGACAGAGAGCTATTTGCCTCCTGGAGCACAGATTTTCATACAGTAGTATGTAGACTCCGTATGCAGAGCCCTCAAGTGCTAGGAGAGCAGAATCCCCCCTCAAATGACCCCTTTTTAGAAATTATACCACTTTGGGAATTTATCTACAGGTGTGGTGAGGATTTTAACTACATGGGTGTTTTTCAAAAACAAGCAGAAGTGGATGTTGCTGAGTGAAAATTGCAAACTGCCGTTGTAGTGACTAGCACGTTGTAGTGACCAGTACGTTATGCCCAGCTCGTGCTTCTGGAGAGATGCACCCATAAATTAGGCGGGCTCTCATCGCTACAGAAATGCCAAACATGTGGACACTAACCGCGGATTAGGCACACTGTGGGGCTCAAAAGGGAGATGGGCATTTGTATTTGGGAGCACAGAATTTGCTGAATTTCTTTTGGAGGGCAAGGGCCATTTCGCTTTTCCAGAGCCTTTGTGCTACCAGCAACGTGGAAGCCCCCTATATTTCTTTTAACAGATGACGGACCAGAGTGGGGACTTGCTTTTTTGTGGATTGAGTTGAAGCTTTTATTGTAATCCAAAATGTTATGTAAAATGTTCCCATTTATCCTGTGCTCTACGCTGAGCACTGATATCGGGGTTTCCATTTAAATCTCTGAGTGACGTAATTCAGATGGAACCCCCAACGGATCCATTCCCTATAATGAGGCAGCAGAGTTACAATAGTCTCCATCTGGTCTGTTCAGCAGTGTCCTTTTTTTCAGAGGTTCACAAAACTGTGGCCAACGACACTTTAATGCACACCAAATAAAAAAACAGACACCGTGGGATCAAAGGCCAGACGGCGTCCACGGTGCCTCCATCTGCCTCATTATAAAAAATCCTCCGCTGGGGGGTTCCGCCTGAATCACGTATTTCAGAGATTTACACGGAAACCCCAGTGTAAGTGCTAAGCGCAGAATAAATGTGAGCCGAGCCTTACCACGATGTTTGGGAGGCAGAATGAACAAATCAGCAGCAGGTGAAGAATTGGTTTTATTTATTTTTTACACTGTTCCTCATGCGGTATAAGTGATTATACGACTTTATTCTTCGGGTCGGTGTGATTATAGCGATACCAGATTTATAGTGGATTTTTATGTTTGCTGCTGTCACACACTAAAAGACACTTTTTTTTTTGCAAAAAATAGTTTTTGCATCGCCATATTTTGAGAGCTGTAATTTTTCCATATTTTGGCTGACAGAGTAATGTAAGAGCTTGTTTTTTGCAGGACAAGTTTACGTTTTTATTGGTACCATTTTCGGGCACATAACATTTTTTGATCGCTTTCTATTCCGATTTTTGGGAGGCAGAATGACCAAAACCAACAATTAAGGAATTGTTTTTTGTTTTTTTTTATGCCGTTCCGCGTATAGTCAAACTGATAACGCAACTTTATTCTTTGGGTCAGTACGATTACAGCGATACCAAATTTGTATAGTTTTTTATGTTTTGGCGCTTTTATACAATAAAAACTATTTTATAGAAAAAATTATTTTTGCATCGCTTTATTCTGAGAGCTATAACTTTTTTATTTTTCGGCTGATGGAGCTGTATCAGAGCTTATTTTTTGCGGGACAAGATTACGCTTTCTGCGGCACCATTTTTATTTACATTCGTCTTTTTGATCGCGTTTTATTCCACTTTTTGTTTGGAGGTATGATAATAAAGCATGTTTTCTTTGCCTCCTTTTTTTTTTAACCATGTTCACTAAAGGGGTTAACTAGTGGAACAGTATTATTGGGTCGTTCCGGATGTGGCGATACCAAATATGTGTACTTTTATTGTTTATTTTTTTTTATAATATTTATTTATATGTTCAATATACATATATATATTTTATTATTTTGTGGGTTTTTTTTTTTTTTTTTATATTTTCACAACTTTTATTCACTTTTTTTTTCCACTTTTTTTTCACTTAGTCCCACTATGGGACTTTCAGTTTCTGCAATCTGATCGCTGTTATAAGGCATAGCAGTGCAGGATCACTGCTATGTCTTATAGCAGTTAGCCCTGCAGACACAAGATAGTTAGATCATGCACAGAGCATGATCTAACTATCTTGCTAGTGCCTGGTGACCTGGATGTCGTCATGATGATATTGGGTCACCATGGCAACGATCACAAAGAAGACGTCGCGGGGTCTCAGATCGCAGCATTTAGGGAGTTAAAAGTGCTGTGAGCAGTGCGGGCACTGAATGCTGGGTGTCAGCTGTCAGAATCAGCTGACACTCAGCGGCGATCGCGTGTGCAAAGCCTCTGTGCGCTCAAAATCGCCAAGAGGCATTCATACGTCTCAGGTCGGTAAATACCAGGCCAAAGGGACGTATGGATATGTCTCAAGTCAGAAAGGGGTTAATGCACATGCTTGTTGTTTTTTTCTGTTATTGTTAAAAAAATGGTATGATTTCACATCTGTGGTTTTAATTAAAGAGGTTGTCCACTACTATTGAACATGCCCCCCATCGATGTAAAAGGTGGAAATAAGATTATTAGCAAATACCTTGCAGTGTCAAACTTGCCTGTGAACGGTGCTATCGCTGGGCGCTCACAGGCATCATGTGACCTCGGCTGCAGCCGGCTCTGACATCAGCTGATATCACATCAAGTTCCGGCTGCAGCCTGGGGTGACCCAGTGACGCACTCCCCGTTGATTGATAAGTTGTGAGGAGGAGAGGGAAAGCGTGTGGTGGATGCTGGGCTGTGACGTGTGGGGAAAACCCAACCCATCAATCAGCGGGGAGCGCGTAACTGTGTCATGCCCAGCTGCAGCCAGAAATTTGGCATCAGCGGATGTCAGAGCTGCGTGCAGCCGGGGTTCACGTGATGCCTGTGAGCGGCAAGTGATAGCGCCATTCACAGGCAAGTTTGACAGTGCAAGGTATTTGCTAAAAATCTTATTTCCACCATTTACATCGATGGGGGGCATGTTCAATAGTAGTTTAATTATCTCATCCTATCATGTGTCCCAGATTCCTGCTCCCATATGTGAGCAGGGATATTTGAGCTAGTAAACAACTCTTTTTGTAGTGCAGCAGAGTGGCATGATTTGCACTTCTCAGGCATAAATTAATGCCATAGCTCGTTAGAAGGCAGGCATTAGAAAATTATAGGCCCTCTCTCTGCAAAACATCACCTTTTTCAGGCTAACAAAAGTCAACAAATGTTAATAGAGCTGACCAAGTCTTTGACCCCAAATAGAACGTAATGGACTGAAAGTAAATGGATGCCAGTTTTGTTGCAGACCGTCAGCTTCTCAATGAAAAAGTCAACAAACTACAATACACCAGGGCCACTGCTCTCAAAGGGCATTCAACTAGAAAATAAGCTCAGATAAAGCTTTTCTAGTGAAACACTTAGGCTGCGTTCAAACATTGCGTATTTTCGCGCGCTTTCTTGCGCGCGCGCGCTTTTTCAAAATACACAATGTGCCTTGTGTCTGCCAGCAAAGTGAATGGGAAATTCACTTTGCCGTTCAGACACTGTGTGATTTTATGCAGAGCGATAGCGCGGCTGCGTAAAGAATTGACATGTCAATTCTTTACGCAGCTGCGTCCTGCGCTTTCTCCTATTGTGCCCATTATAAGCGATGGAATTACGCAGCGGTGTTCACACACTGCGTAATTCCAGCGCTTTTTTATGGAGGCGCAGGAGAAACTATGGATACTCACCTATCTGATGGATGGGAGAGCCGTCCGGTCCGGTCCCGCCGCTTCCAGCATCTGCCGGTGAAGCGATCAGGTAACTGTAGCTGACCGGCTTCCGGTCAGCTGATTTACAAGCCGGTCACGTGACAGTCAGCTGATCGCTTCACGGCAGATGCTGGAAGCCGTAGGACCGGACCGGACGGCTCTCCCATCCATCGGATAGGTGAGTATCCATAGTTTTTTTCTTTTAAAGCAGTGTATGTACTGCAGCCAGAAGCTGTCTGTACATACACTGCTAGGGGGGACACTCACACACGACACATAGACACAGACAGGACACACAGACACATACATTACATACAGGTGTCCATGCTCCTCACACTTCATTTTCTCCTGCACCTCTGTAAAAAAAAGCAGGAAAAAACGCAGTGTGTGAATGGAGGCGCTTTTTTACCTGCGTAAAAAAAAGCAGGTAAAAAAAGCAGGAAAATACGCGCGCGTAAAAAAACGCAGGGAAATACGCAATGTGTGAACGCAGCCTTAAGGAGCGTTGAGCCTTCTGGTGTTTTGTAGGTTGTTGACTTTTTTTTATCCTTAGATAACTGAACTCTTAGCACCCCAGTTATTTTTGGTCTAAACTTCAAATGGGTCTTTGAGGTTTTCATTGTGTAGACGGCTTATAGGGGTCCCCACCTTATATATTCTCACTTTATTTCTGGCGTTGATGACATATCAATATATTAATTAAGATTCCAGTAGACCCTTTTTAGGTATATACTGCTAGTATTTTGTTCCCTTGTTCACTAGGTGCCTCATCATATTTACCAACATCCCCCATGGCCAGTATTGGAGGGTAAGAAAAAAATTGTACCTCTGATTTGAATTTCATACACGAGTCAAGAATCCTTAAAAAGAGGTTTCTCTCTAAGGGCTATCCTAAAAGATTATTAAAAGATGCTTTTTTGAAGACTAGATCCCTTATTCAAGAGGCCTGTCTAAATAAATCCTCAAGTCACTCTGCTGAGAGTTCTGGTAGATCAGAATTGACTAATTTTAACCTTATCACCACCTTTGGTTATTCTCGTTTGACTCTACTAAGATTGCTTAAAAAATACTGGTTCATTCTTAAGGATGACCCAGTCTTAGCAGATCAGTTACAAGAAAAAACATCTATCACTTTTAAAACTAGTAAAAATCTACGTAACTTGGTTGCCCCTAGCAACACCTCCATCTCATCCAGCTATTCAAAAGGTTTATTATCTTCCCTTAAGAGGGGTTGTTTCCGCTGCAACACACCTAAATGTCTCTGCTGTACCTCTATCAAGCATGGTGCTTCCACTTTTATTTCCCAGAAAACAGGGGAAAGTTTTCCCATTCATCAGAAAGTAAGGTGTCAATCATCCTATGTAATGCATCTACTTGAATGTCCGTGCGGTCTACAATATGTAGGCCGCACCATTCAAACTATGCATGCTAGATTAAACAAACACAGGCAGAACATTCGCAATGGATTTTTATTGCATAGCATTTCAAAACATTTCTTGAATGTGCACCAGAGGGATCCAAAAGTTCTAAAATTAACCATTATAGATCATATTGAGGACACATCACAGGATAGGTTGAGTCGCTTAATAACTAGGGAAAGTTATTGGGTTTTTAAATTGGGCACTCTTGCCCCGGAGGGATTGAATTTAACGTTAGAACATGTGGTGGTAAATTAGATTTTTATTGTATTTTTTAGTTTTGGTTTTACAATTTTGTCATTGTGGTTTGTTACAATTCACATATTGTTAGGATTTTGGACCCCCGTGGGTTAATTTTATCTCCTTTTCTCTGTATTTGCCTTGGACCCTTTGGAATTAATTTTATTACCCCTCCCCTTGTAATTGTCTTCAGGGGTTAATTTTATTCCCCCTCCCCTTGTAATTGTCTTCAGCTATATAATACTGTGCCTCTGTAATTTCCCTTATCACCTGATGAAGGCGTTTTTTTCCACCAAAACGCGTTGTGATTAATAAATAAAAAAAATGAATCCCACTTATTTGCTTCATCCTAGCTATTTGGCGCTCCTTCCAAACCGCCTTTTCTTTTTCCTTGTTGCCTACTTCCCTCTTTGAGGGTTGCAGTGGAGCAGCCTATTGTTTGGAGATTTTCTAGGACCTTGCCTTTACCCGTTTTCTCTCCAGGACCTTGCTGATGCTTAGTCACATGGCCGCTGGAATCCAACCCTCCAGTGGTGTGTGAGCTGCCAGCGGCATGCGATCGCTCCAGGACCTGTGTTGACGCTGGGACACGTGACTGCCGGTCTACAGCCCTCCTGCGGCGTGCGAGCTGTGTCAGCATCTCCCTCTTGTGTGGCCCGAGGTTGTGCAAGGGTACACAACCTAGTAAGGTGAGCCAAACCAGTTTCTTTTAACCCCTTCACATCCAGGTTTCACCCATTTGCACCCCTTTGTCCTTTCTTCTTTCCTCATCCTATTTTAGCAGAGCTGTGGGTGGTTATAACTGACACATCTGCAGGTTCCTCTCCACCTCCATCTCACAGGCAGACAGGGTTGCAATATTGTTACAATACAGCAGAGCTGTAAAAACAGTGTTTACAAAACCAGCAAAGTGAATTAATTTTCTGAAACCTAATACACATTAATGCTTATTTTTTCCTTGCAGATTTGAAGCAATTGCACATCTGCATGTCAATTCTTTCAGAGTTTTTCACCAATTCTAATGACTAGGAAAAAACACAAAAAAAAAAAAAAACACAATACGTTTTTGATGTAGAAATGTCTGCAGCAAATACTCAACATGTGCACATACCCTAATTTAGCTCAGCTGCAGTGGCGCCCCAGACTTCCACTTTGCAGGGCTTTGCTGCAGTTTCCTACAAAGTTGGGTGGCTAAGATCATAACTGTGCAAGTACAAATGTATAGACTGTTGGAATAACCTTTTATCATACTGAAAAACATGACATTTTTTAACATCTAAATCTAAAATTTGTACTTGTGCAGTAAAGTTCAGCAGAGAACGTCATTTTTGACATTCATTTCATAATAATGGAAACCTCTACTGTTCAGCATGTTGCTTGATGGCAACTAACACATTATAGAGTAAGAAAAGCTTAATGAGAACATGTCTCGAGAAGACCCTGCCCCCACGTCCCTCCCTGAAGCACACAAGATGTCATTTTCTGAAAATTTCATAAGGTAAGTAGTAAACAACCACTGAGCGGATCCCTTCACAACAGGTATCAGATGAATCAGCACCATTATCATAGAATCATAGAATGGTAGAGTTGGAAGGGACCTCCTGGGTCATCTGGTCCAACCCCCTGCTCAAAGCAGGATTCACTAGATCATCTCAGACAGATGTCTGTCCAGCCTCTGTTTGAAGACGTCCATTGAAGGGGAACTCACCACCTCTCGTGGCAGCCTGTTCCACTCATTAATCACCCTAACTGTCAAAAAGTTTTTTCTAATATCTAATCTGTGTCTCCTCCCATTTAGGTTCATCCCATTGCTTCTAGTCTTTCCTTGTGTAAATGAGAATAAAGATGATCCTTCTACAATGTGACAGCCCTTGACATATTTGTAGACAGTTATTAAGTCTCCTCTTAGTCTTCTTTTTTGCAAGCTAAACATTCCCAAATCCTGCAACCGTTCCTCATAGGACATGGTTTGCAGACCAGTCACCATTCTGGTCGCTCTTCTCTGAACTTGCTCCAGTTTGTCTATGTCTTTTTTAAAATGTGGTGCCCAAAACTGTACACAGTATTCCAGATGAGGTCTGACCAAAGAGGAGTAAAGACCGATAATGACTTCACGTGATCTAGACTGTATGCTTCTGTTAATACATCCCAGAATTGTATTTGCCTTTTTTGCTGCTGCATCACACTGTTGACTCATGTTCAGTCTATGATCTATTAGTATACCTAAGTCTTTTTCACATGTACTGTTGCTTAGCTCTATTCCTCCCATTCTGTATATGCTTTTTTCATTTTTATTGCCCAGATGTAGTACTTTGCATTTTTCCCTGTTAAAAACCATTCTGTTGGTTGCTGCCCACTGCTCCAGTTTATTTAGGTCTGTTTGAATCCTCTCTCTCTCTTCTCTAGTATTAGCTATCCCTCCTAGCTTTGTGTCATCAGCAAATTTAATCAGTTTACCCTCAATTCCTTCATCTAAATCATTGATAAAGATGTTGAACAATACAGGTCCCAGGACGGAGCCCTGTGGTACCCCACTTGAGACATTCAGCCAGCTGGATGTGAAGCCATTTACAACCACCCTTTGAGTCCGATCACTAAGCCAGTTATGAATCCACCTAACAGTTGCCTGGTCCATTGCATACTTGGTCATTTTTTCAATAAGGATGGTGTGAGATACTTTGTCAAATGCTTTGCTGAAGTCAAGATATACTATATCTACAGCATTTCCCTGATCCACCCAGTCAGTGATTCTGTCATAGAAGGAAATTAAGTTAGTCTGACATGACTTGTTAGTTACAAACCCATGCTGACTCTGGTTAATCACTTCATTCTTATCCATGTACTTACATACATGTTGTTTAATAATTTGTTCAAAGATCTTTCCTGGTATAGAAGTCAGACTCACCGGCCTATAGTTCCCTGGGTCCACCTTCTTCCCCTTTTTGAAGATAGGAACAACATTATGGCCATGCCTTTAGTTTATAGGTCTACATCCTGCTGACAGGTTTCCTTTAACAGATTGATTTATAATTTTGTAGGAACAGATTTATAATTGCTTGTAATCTAGTAATGTAAACACAGCTCTTCTGTGCCTTTGTACAGTAAGCGGCCTCTACCCTATAACTGACAGCTATATACCGTATTTTCAAACTGTCAGAAAATGGAGACCAGGATCAGTGCTGTCCTCTGTTGCCACATTTGAATCAAGGATGGTGTCTTAGGGCTCTTTCACAAGTCCGTGTTTCCAGTACTAGTGGTGACAAGTTTCCACACGTACTGGAGACATGGCACATGTCAGTGTGTTTCCACGGTCGGTGAGTCCGTGAGCTCCACAAGCTGACATGTCTGTTTTTTGCGGATGCACGGTCCGCAAAACATCCCACACGGATGACATCCATGTGACACATACCGGTGCCTGGGAATCAGTGTACAGTTAGCGCTGTTCCCAAGCGCCAGTGCTGAACGCTGCCCTCATCATGGTTCCCTGCCGGCGCTTCGATCAGCACCAGCAGGGACAATGATGAAGGTGGCAGTAGTCTGCTCCAGCAGTGTCCCTGTGTAAAAATAAGAATAAAATAAAATTCTTATACTTACCTATCCAGAGATGTACCCTGCTGTAATCCTCTGAAAGCGGATGCCGAGGAGCTGGGGAAAATGAGCCGATTCAGAACTGCGCTCAGTGAGTGACAGGACACCGCTCCTGAGCTCCTTTCCGGGGCCAGCTCGCTGGAGCGGCTCATTCCCCCCGGCTCCTCAGCACCAGTGATCAGAGGATTACAGAGGGGGACATCTCCGGACAGGTGAGTATATGGATTTTAATATTTTATTCTTATTTTTACACAAGGACACTGAGGGAGCAGACTACTACCCTCATCATTGTCCCTGCTGGTGCTGATCTCAGCGCTGGCAGGAAACCATGATGAGGGCAGTGTTCAGCACCCAGCGCTTGGGAACAGCGCTAACTATAGCACTGATTCCCAGGCGCCGGTACGTCTGATCCTGATGTGGCACACGGTTGCCACAAGTAGGACACACACGGATACAGATATCTCTCTTTTAGAATACTCCATTTAACAGTAATTTTTGGACTATAAGACGCACTTTTTTCCTCCAAAATGACTATGGGAGTGGAAAGCAGTGAATATTCCTTCTCTTTAATAGTGCTCCCCACTCCTATAGTCCCGGGCGTGGAGAGCAGTGAATATTCTGACAGCTGACCTCGGCATGTGGGGGCGCATGGCAGTGATGTCATGCGCTGCTTACACGCTGAAATCAGCTGCTGGCATCAGAACAGGATGCAGCGCTGCGAGGGAAGAGGAGTAGAATATATTTTTTGGGAATGGGGGACCATGTATACCACAATGGGGATGGGGGACCATGTATACCACACTGGGGATGGGGGACCATGTATACCACAATGGGGGATGGGGGACCATGTATACCAAGATGGGGGACCATGTATATCAAGATGGGGGATGGGGGACCATGTATACCAAGATGGGGGATGGGGGATGGGGGACCAGGTATAGCAGGATGGGGGGCCATACACACCAGGTTGGAGGATATTAGTACAGAATTGGGGGGACATTACCCCTATAACAGCGTCAACAGCAGATCCTCCCCCCATAACAGTGCGTCATGACCACATTTTTTGCTTCATTTTTTTCCCCTCCTCAAAAACCTAGGTGCCTCTTATGGTCCGGTGCGTCTTCTAGTCTGAAAAATACGGTACATACTTTTACATAAAGAGTGTTAATCATTGAGAAAGAGGTCCCAATAGATTCCTAGACACAGAATGATCATGGATTTAAATTAACAGTAAGTTGCACTAAAGCAGTGTTCACATGTTGCGAAAATGCTGTATTTATCTACTTTCCATCCACGTGTTTTCTGCAGGAGTGTGCACTACAATATGCATTAACAATGTTCTGATTATTGTGCTTTTGCTGCAGATTTGAAACAGTGTTTGACTTTTTTTCTGCTAGTATAAAAAAGTTTTGATTATAAACTTATGCAAATTGTCTCTTGAGAGAGGAAGAGAACTAGAACTCTAGTGCCACATATAGGAAGTAGCAATCCTAAAAGTCAATATCTGCTCTCTAACGGGCCTTGCCACATGACTTAGAATAAAAGCCAAAACCAAGACTCCGGGGGTCATGGGAAGGCAAGTATAGATTTTTTTTTTTTTTTTTAAACATTCTTTCGGTCACACTATATAAATCCATGCCGGTTGCATGGATTTATACAGGGTGGTCCAAAAGTAGGTGGACAGAAAGTGTAATAAGGTTATGAAGGGGGAGATTTATCAAACATGGTATAATGTGAAACTGGCTCAGGTGCCCTTAGCAACCAATCAGATTCCACTTTTCATTCCTCACAGACTCTTTGAAAAAAAAAGTCTTTATTTTCAACAAGATGGGGCCCCTCCACAAGATAGGGCCCCTCCACATTATTCCAGAGTAGTCCGCGAGTATCTTCAAACATTTCCTAATAAATGGATTGGCCGAAGAGGCCCACTTGATTGGCCGGCACGTTCACCAGACTTGACCCCAATGGATTTTTTCTTTTGGGGAGTACTCAAGGACAAAGTTTATAGTCGAAAACCAAAAAGTGTCAGTGATTTGAAAAATTACATAAGCGATGCATTTCAAGAAATTAATACCCAAAGAGACTTGTGCAAAAAAGTTTGTCGAAGCATAAGAGGCAGACTTCAAAGCTGTGCAAATTGTAATGGAAAACAGTTTGAGCACCTGCGTTGATAAAATTTAAGGGCTTTTGTATTATTGTTCAGAATAAAATTTAATTGTCAAAGTTATGCTTGTGTTAGTAAATATAATTTTATATATAAATCAAAATAAATGTTATTATTTTCTGTCCACCTACTTTTGGACCACCCTGTATAGTGTGACCAAATTGACAAGCACTTTCCAAGTGATGCTAAAATTGCTTGGAAAGAGCTTAACAGCCCGCATGCAGAAATGCAAGTGAAGAACGCTTCACATCCGCATGTCCCTGGCAGGAAAAACGCATGCACAATCCGCATGCGTTTTTTCTGCCAGGGAGATGCAGAAACGCTCAGGAAAAATCCGAAGCATTTCTGCATCGTGGGCACAGAGCCTTAAGCACAGATTTTCTGCACAGAAAAATAAATGCAGAGGGGGGAAAAAAAAAAAACTGCAGTATTTACGCTACGTGGGAACATGGCCTAAATCTTTTCCCACAAAACTACTTATTATTCTGCTCACCTCCTACTGCTCTAACAAACTTCACACAGATGGGGTAGTATGTTCACCGTGAGAGGTTTCATTTAAGACACACGCAATTGTATGATTGCCATTATTAAGACAAACTGAATACAAAGTTTGCTGTAGACTATCTTTAATTTGAATTTGGCTCACAATATATATTTTAATTAAAATTGTTTCTAGTAAGTACAACATGGCTGTATGACTTGATAAGACTATTGTGTATACATCGAGGATGGTTCCTCTTCCCCAATATTTTATAAACTCCTCTGAAGGACTGCATATGTAGGTATACTTTCTTGTTTGAAAATGTCTTCTGTACAACTCAATATTAGTGAAAAAAATAAATCCCCCCAATAGATTTTCTCTACAGTAATAAGATACAGAAGCACTAGGGGGTAATCAACATGGTGAAAAAGCTAAAATAGAACAGGCTGTCTATATAGACAGTACATAAACAGGAGCATGGTGAATAAATTGGCTGGACATTTTATATGGCAGGAAAGGTGTTAAAACAGAAAAGACAGTGTAGATAAGATGAAGAGTCACAAGTTGCATGAAGTGTATTCCAAAATGAATGTAGGAACAATACAGGTACACTTAGCCAACAGTCTTTCTAGTCTTGACTTGTCTTCAAAAACAGATGAACCTTGTTTAATCCAATGCAAACAAACTAGAGTGAATCACAGGTGTACCACTGTTAACCTCTTGGTGGCAGGCCTCAAACTAACAAGTGACATTGAGAGATTAGCCCATCCAAAGTTGCCATATATTCCATTTGTTTACTTTCACAGTTTGTTATAAGATTCTTGTATTTCACAGCCACCAAAACCGGACATATACGATCAACATGACTGAAAATACAGCAACTGCGGCCAATTTAGCATAGGTGGAGCGCATGTTCAGGTACTTTGCATCTTGACGGTATTTTTTTGACAAGGTTGAGAGATTGCTGGCCTTTGTATCCAGTGCTGAAAAAGAAGCAAACAATAAATAAAATTACCTGATGCATTTATTAGCCAAGTGTCAATGCAAAGATGGTGTTTTCCATGAAAAAAGGGATGATTGACACCAGCCAGCATGGCACGTGACCAATATGCAAACATACAGCCAGATCACCACCTGAGGCTGCCTGCAGCCACTATGGTAAAATGACCTACCTGATAAGGCTTCTCCACGAAGCAGTACTTCTTCAATGTTTGCCACCATGATCCTTTGAACATCTTGTAACTCAGTGTTGATGGAACCCAAGTTTCTTCTAGCTCTACTGTCAATATAGGTCTTCTTTGTCTTCTGAATATAATTATCTACAAAATCATAGAATTCTTAACTCAAGTATATTATAAAATAGTTTAGATTATGGCATTAAATAGACAGTGATTTAAGATGAAAATGAAGTTGTATTTCGGACCACCCCTTTATGCCAGAGAGATCAAAGGGCAGAGTTAGAAAGGGCCACAGCCCTGGAACTTAGTCTCAGGGCATGAGCAGAAGCATCTGCAATAAAATTCACAGCATTAGATAGTGTTAGGCTGCGTGCCCACGATGCGTTTTTAAGCGTTTCCGCAGCGGCAATTCCGCTGCAGAAACGCTTAAAAAACCCTTGGTAGAAGGTCTGCCATGTTCCCCAATGATAATCCGCATGTGCTGTGCACATGCTGCGGAAATTTCCGTTGCGGATTATCATTGCGGAAAAAAACGCAGCACTACCAATTATTTTGGGGAAGCGCTGCGTTTTCGCCGCCATTGACTTGTATTGGAAAGCATGGAATCCGCATCACTGGATCTGTAGATGCGCATTCCATGCGTTTCAATGTCCGGATGGTATCCGGGTCTGGAGAGGAGGAGACTCTCCTCCGGACCCGGGTACCATAGAACCTGTAAAAAAAAAAAAAGAATAAAATAAAAAATATACATTATACTTACCTTCTGATGGCCCCCAGTGTCCTAGTCTTGGCTTGCCGGCAGATCGCTGTGGACTCAAGGACCTGCGCTGGGTTGCGGCGGTGGAGGAGCGGGGCACACGCAGTAGCCGCTGCTGCAAAAACCACATGTGCCCGCTGCTAAAGGGAAATGAATATTCCCTCTTTTCCACGCCCATTGGCGTGGAAAAGAGGGAATATTAATTTCTCTTTAGTAGCGGGCACGGAGGAGCACTGAGCCGCAGCTCCTGTTGACAGTGCCCGCTACTAAAGAAAATGCATATTCACTCTTCTCCACACACATAGTCCCGGCGTGGAGAGGAGTGAATATGTCGGCAGCAGCAGCTCCCATCAGCGTCTGAGAGCCCATGGAGGTGATGCCATGCGCTGCTCAGATATGAAAAATATATAAGACCCAGCACCACCTTATGATAAGACATACACCTGTGCCAAAGTCCCTGAGAAATAAATGAGAGAAAAAAAAGCAAAGGGTAGAGCAGGCACCAAGCATAGTAAATAATCAAATATAGAGGCAGTGTATTGAAAACATTGTAGAAATTTTATTGTAGAAAAGACATACAGCACCACTTAGTTAAAAAGTACAGTTAAAAAACATATAAGACAAGAAAAAACAAAAAAACGCATGGACAAAAATAACCCTCTAGAGAGTTCTAACATGTGAATCCAATATAATGTGCATACAGATATATACATCAGAGAATATATGGCACAAATATAATGTGAGATCCAATGATCCTGGTAGTACAAACAAACTGCTATAATAAGCCCTCTGGATGATCTGTATGACGTAGGTATAGTATAATATAAGATTCAATGCGAACAGATTACTATGATGAGCCCTCCAAATAATGAATAGAAATGTCACTATAATAATGAATTCTAACCTCAGGGAAGAATATAACCTCCCAAAAATAAGTGCATATCTATCAGAAAAAAATCTAACAGAGAGGCTACCCCTGAGGAAGCCAGGACCTAATGGCGTAACGCGTAGGGTTACACATCGGCGACATCCCCTGTATTCCAGTGTGAACCCACATGGTTAGTATCATACTTTTTGATTGATTCATGTAGCATCTCTGTTAGATTTTTTTCTGATAGATATGCACTTATTTTTGGGAGGTTATATTCTTCCCTGAGGTTAGAATTCATTATTATAGTGACATTTCTATTCATTATTTGGAGGGCTCATCATAGTAATCTGTTCGCATTGAATCTTATATTATACTATACCTACGTCATACAGATCATCCAGAGGGCTTATTATAGCAGTTTGTTTGTACTACCAGGATCATTGGATCTCACATTATATTTGTGCCATATATTCTCTGATGTATATATCTGTATGCACATTATATTGGATTCACATGTTAGAACTCTCTAGAGGGTTATTTTTGTCCATGCGTCTTTTTGTTTTTTCTTGTCTTATATGTTTTTTAACTGTACTTTTTAATTAAGTGGTGCTGTATGTCTTTTCTACAATAAAATTTCTACAATGTTTTCAATACACTGCCTCTATATTTGATTATTTACTATGCTTGGTGCCTGCTCTACCCTTTGCTTTTTTTCTCTCATGCGCTGCTCACATGCCGACATGAGCTGCAGCAGGAGAACAGGAAAAAGAGCTGGAGGAGAGGTGAGGAAGGAAGGCGAGTATAAGGCTATGTGCCCACGATGCAGAAATGCTCCGGATTTTTTCCTGAGCGTTTCTGCATCTCCCTGGCAGAAAAAAACGCATGCGGATTGTACATGCGTTTTTCCTGCCAAGCACAAGCGGAATTGAAGCTTTCTTCACTTGCATTTCCGCATGCGGGTTGCCAAGCGCTTTCCAAGCGATTTTAGCATCACTTGGAAAGTGCTTGACAACTTATTCACACTATATAAATCCATGCAAACAGCATGGATTTATAGAGTGTGACTGTAAAGAATGGTAAAAAATAAATCCATACTTACCTTCTGATGGCCCCCGGAGTCTTTAATCAATGCGTCTCGGCTTGCAGCCAAGACAAGCACACCGGGGGCCATCAGAAGGTAAGTATAATATTTATTTTTTATTTTATTATTTTTTTTTACAGGTTCTATGGTACCCGGGTCTGGAGGAGAGTCTCCTGTCCTCTACACCCGGGTACCATCTGCACATTGGAACGCGTGGATTGCGCATCTACAGATACAGTGATGTGGATTCCAAGCGTTCCAATCCAAGTCAATGGCGGCGAAAACGCAGCGCTTCCGCAAAATAATTGGTAGTGCTGCGTTTTTTTCCGCAATGATAATCTGCAGTGGAAATTTCCACAACATGTGCACAGCACATGTGGATTATCATTGGGGAACATGGCAGACCTTCTACCAAGCGTTTAAGCGTTTCTGCAGCGGAATTGCCGCTGCGGAAACGCTTAAACGCATTGTGGGCACACAGCCTAAGAGTTTGTTTTTTTATGTGTGCGGTGATGGAGCCATATATACCAGGATTGGGGGATAAGGAGGCCATACATACCAGGATTGGGGGATGAGGGGTGCCATATATACCAGGATTGGGGGATAAGGAGGCCATACATACCAGGATTGGGGGATGAGGGGTCCTATGCATACCAGGATTGGGGGGGGGATGAGGGGTCCTATGCATACCAGGATTGGGGGATGAGGGGTGCTAGGCATAGCAGCATTGGGGGATGAGGGGTGCTATGCATAGCAGCATTGGGGGATGAGGGGTGCTATGCATAGCAGCATTGGGGGATGAGGGGTGCTATGCATAGCAGCATTGGGGGATGAGGGGTGCTATGCATAGCAGCATTGGGGGATGAGGGGTGCTATGCATACCAAGATTGGGGATGAGTAGGCAATATTTACCAGGATGGGGAAATTTACCAGTAGCTGCTGCATTTCCCACCCTAGGCTTATACTCGAGTCAATACGTTTTCCCAGTTTTTTTGTGGTAAAATTAAGTACCTCGGCTTATACTTGGGTCGGCTTATACTCGAGTATACAAGGTATATTAAAATTTCCCTACCGATCCCCAACTACACTGTCTTAACTGCCATTTTTTTGTTAACTTCATTGTAATGATGAGTGGTTTGAATATGCCGATGCATGCTGGGATACTCAAACGAAGCATCATAAGAGCAGGGGGCAGAAACTGCGGTCACTGTTACAGCCCCTGCCCCCTCCCTGAAGCAAAGAGTCATCAGTGACCCTTGTTTTAGGGGCTGTGCGCCTCCCTGCGAGTTGTGCACTGTGCGATCTGCACAGTGAGTGTCCACTCTGTTGTCGGCTCATATCAGTGGGCAACACAACACCTGTCAAGCAGTAGACTAGCGCCGACCCCGCTAGTGGCATCCCCTGCATGCTAGGTATGGTGACACTCATGTTGCTCATATGAGCTGACAACAGAGCAGACGCAGTCACTGTGCAGATCACACAGTGCACAGCAGGGACAAGCACAGTTCCCGAAACAAGCGTCACTGATGGCACTTTGTTCCAGGGAGGGGCTGTGACATTGACCGCAGCCTCTGCCCCAGGCTCTGATGATGCTTCGTTTGAGTATCCCAGCATGCTCAAAAGAATCGTCATTATAAAGGAAGTGAACAAAAAAAAAAATTGCAGTTAGATGGCCTAATTAGGGAACGGTAGGGAATTTTTAATACAGGTATATTAGAAAATAGCTTAGATTATGGCAATAAATAGATAGAGATTTAGAATGAAATTTAGTTTGACTTTGGATCACCCCTTTTAAAGATTTTACTCATAAGGAAATCTCTAGCTTTCCTAGACTGAAGGCCCTCAAACATCTGGTCTTGAACCAACTTAGGTTCTTTTCCTCCGAGATATTTGCATAGTTGCTCTTACAGACTTTAGTCAAGGAGAAATATCTTCAGCCTGGAATAAATGTCTCCCTGAACCATCTTCCACTGAGGATAAGTCAGATACAGACGACGTCACCATCCTCAATTTCAGAAGCACCATGCCCTGAAGAATCAGACAAGTAAACCTGAGTACTAGGCCACTTTACTGAGAAGTACAGGGTCCAAGGTGAACTTATCCACACACAGCTGACAAAGATTTAAAGATAAGCAAACAATATGCATAAGGTTTACAGAAGGGTGGGGGGAGGGGGGATCTGGACTTTGGGGAGAACCTCTCTTAGCCCACAAGACTAGCTTGCATCATAGCCACCTGGATTTCAGCATGCTGAGAATCAATCCGTTATTTTGCATTGTTACAAGAGAGCAGGGAAACTATTCAACAAGAGCAAATATGAGCTGGCTTTTCTTTAAAAAAGCACTCCTCCATCAATATTTCTTTTATCCTCTTAATATATTGCAATCGTCATATTGTATAGCACTGTTTACTTACAATTGCTCATTTTGCCTATCTACCCAGCTAATATTTCGCTTTTCTCTGTTCTATGTAGAAACAGGAAGTTTCTTGTCCCTGCATTTATCATTACCCTCTAAAACTCCTGACCCAGCTGCTGCTCCTGCCATTTACTTTTGCAGTGACTTATGACTCATACAGGGAAAATTGACTGTTACTACATAGAGCTTAGAATGATTCAGTTAGTCAGTTTTTAATCATGTGATGTCATAGACCTAATGGAAAACCGAAGAATTAACCCCTTCACCACCTTGGGTTTTTCCATTTTCGTTTTTTACTCTTCTTCGTCCCAGAGCCATACCTTTTTTATTTTTCTGTCAATATGGCCATGTTAGGGCTTGTTTTTTGCGGGACGAGTTGTACTTTTGAATTACCCCATTCATTTTACCATATAGTGTACTGGAAAGCAGGAAACAAATTCCAAGGGCGGTAAAATTGCAAAAAAAAGTGCAATTCCACAATTGTTTTTTGGGTTATTTTTTTTATCATGTTCACTAAATGCTAAAACTGACCTGCCATTATGGTTCTTCAGGTCATTAAGAGTTCGTAGATACCAAACATGTATAGGTTCAGTGCACTTTGAATTTTTCCCCCGTTTTCCAGTACACAATATGGTAAAACCAATGGTGTCATTCAAAAATACAACTCGTCCCGCAAAAGACAAGCCCTCACACAGCCATATTGACCAAAAATAAAAAAAGGCAGCATATCAGACATTGGCTCATGATTTCAGCCAGGATTGTTTGACTCTGAAATGCTGTGGCATCAAAATACTCACTTGCCTAATAATTCTACACATGGAATACTTAAAGTGAAGCCAAAATGTGATCAACAAATATCTAAAAAAAAAAAAGGTATGAAAGGGTAAATCAGCAAGTGCTGCAATGATTTAAATAAATATGATGTAACTAAATATGACCATGATTAGGCAAAAATGGACTGAAAATAAGAAAATAATGAGCAGTAAATCCACTGTAAAAATTTAGCAAATTGATAAAATATTGTAGTCCTGCAAATAAATATTCCAAAAGCAGCATAGAAGATGAAAATGAAATGAATGCTAATAGTAACTAAGGGAAAATGACGAGATACCTGCAGAATTACTGTTTCTTCTGTGATGTTGCCTACTCCAAAGCACGTTTTGTGAAAAACTTCGCTCGTCAAGGGGTTATTGAAGAGCACCGTATTTTTCAGACTATAAGAAGCACTTTTTTCCCCAAAAAAAATTTGGGAGGAAAATGGGGGTGTGTATTATAGTCTGAGTGTAGCTTACCGAGGGGAGGGGGTGCGATGGAGCAGGGTCTACGCTGTAGGAAACCGGCGACTACAGGAGTAGGGCGATACTGCGGGCGCTGGGCTAGGAGGAGGGGGTGTCCCGGCGGTGCGAGGCAGGAGTGGAGTCCCCGCTGCGCACATTAACCTCGCGATAGGGGTCAGGAAAATGGAACCGGTTGTCAGCACACGTGCAGATTGAGATCTCGGCTCTAAATCTGCACATGCGTCGACAACCAGCGCCATTTTCCTGAAGCCCATCACAAAGTCAATGTGCACAGCGGGGACTCCACTCCAGTCTTGAACCACCAATACATCCCCTCCTCCTAGCCTAGGGCCCGCAGCACTGCCCCACTCATGCTGTCAAATAACATAAATGTGACCCTGCTCCTGTCACCCCGCTGCACCGCAGTGTACCTCCAGGTAAGCTGCATTCGAACTGTAAGACACACCTTTGATCCCTGACATGCCTGATCCTGATGACAGGTTAAAAATTATTTTTCTTCTATTTTCCTCCTCTAAACTTGGGGTGCGTCTTATGGTCCCATTCGACTTATAGTCCGAAATGTATGGTAAGTGGCCAAAAAAATATTACATCACTTTAAGACCAAGCATTTTGCTATGACATGCATTTGTGTGTTTTTTTTTGTTTAAAGTTTGGCATGAACAATCAAAGGAATTACAAATAGTAATAACTTACCAAACTCTATGAAGGAGTAAGGTCTAGATACAGTGGGAACTTTCTTTCCATGTTGCTCATCAAATTCATTATACAGATCTTCAAGATAAGCAAATGCGTGTTTCTTAGGAAATGACATTTCACAAAGCACCAGATAGCAAACGCCCTTTTCAATTAAGTAGCTGTAGTGAAGGACAAAAATTATTTATAAAGTAATTAACGACGTCAATGGGTTATCCATGAATCTTTTTCATATGAAAAGCCCTGTCATTCAATTAATAGTGGTTTTAAAAGTAAATTGCAATGTTAATGCTGTTAATCTGTTGGACAAAATTTTGAACACTACTTTTAAAATCATTGTGTCTAATTGGATGTAAAACCAGTTAACAAAAGGTATGAGAATCATTAAATAAAGTAAACATGAGTTAACAGAAAAGAAAAACAGATCATACACAGTAAAACCCCAAAAAAGGGGCCAGGAAAAGGGCGCCTCTAGTTAAATTGGCCCACTTTGGTGCCATGCACAACAACAGGACACTAACAATACCCTACAGATAAATCCTATGAATTCATACTACCTACCCGCGGAGGTTGGCAACCTAAATAAACAACAAATATGGCGTATGCATACAGGGTCGGACTGGCCTGGCGGGGTACCGGTGAAATGCCCAGTGGGCCCCAGGGAAGAAGGAGAGAAGAAAAAGAAAAAAAAAACATTTTAAGGGCACGGGCCGCAGCAATGACGTTAAATGGCCTCTGAGAGGCCGGCAGCCTTTCAATGTTACTGCTAGGTGACGTCAGCGTGCGGCCTGTCACAGAGCAGAGCGCCGTGTCACAGCTGCAGCCGGCGTTCATCTTGATGTGCAGCGGGTCAAGCAACAACCCTGCGTGTGCACGCCCCTGCCTGCGGTTTTCAATTTTTGTCATTTTAAAGACCGCGCCGAATATGAAGCCGCAAGAGGACGCCGGGGAGGGGTGAGCAGAATTATTTGTTTTATTTTTTCCCCCCTCTGTGATTGGGCAGGGTAGAGGACAAAAGGGCTGACATAAGGGCTTAGGATGGGGACATTAAAAGGGAACCCATCAACATAAATAACGCTGTTAACGTGCAGATATATGGTTAATCTGCAAGTTAACAGCGTTATCATGCTGATCAGCGCCTGCACGGAGCCAAATGCAGCGGGGAGAAAATTAACTTTATTCTCCTCGCCAGCATTCGGTTTCAGTCATGGGGGTGGGAACGGTGCCGGTTCAGGCAGCGTTCAGAGTATACAGGGCGGCCACTGTAACCGCGCCCTCGGCCCTGAGTGACAGCCTGTCCCAATGCAGAGGGAGTGTCAGTTGGTGCCGGGGGCGCAGTTACAGCGGCCCCTCTGTATACTCAGAGTGGTGACTGAACCGGCGCCGTCCCCACCCCCATGACTGAAACCAAATGCTGGCGGGGAGAATAAAGTTAATTTTCTCCCCTTTTGCATTTGGCTACATGCAGGTGCCAATCAGTATAATAACTCTGTTAACCTGCAGATTAAACACATCTGCAGGCTAATACCATTTTTTCTGGTGACAGGTTCCCTTCAAACAAAGAGGCCCAGGATCTGGGACATTATTAAACAAAGGGTCCCAGGATCTGGGTCATTATTAAACAAAGGGGCCAAGGATGGTGACATTATTAAACAAAGGGGCCCAGGATGGTGACATTATTAAACAAAGGGGCCCAGGATGGTGACATTATTAAACAAAGGGGCCCAGGATGGTGACATTATTAAACAAAGGGGCCCAGGATCTGGAACCTTATTAAATAAAGGAGTGATATAATTACTGTATGGTGGTAAGGATGAGGAACATATATTCTTCCATGAGGGGAATCAAAAGGGTGGTCCTGTTACTGTGCAGTGAAGGGCGGCACTATGGGTTTTTTTGTCTTCATCTAACTTAGTGTAGAAGTTGGGGGAAAAAGTGGGGACTGCTGTAGAAGCGATCAGCTATTGATAACGGTGTGTTATTTTATGCAGAGACGAGTCCTGGCTGGAGAAAGCGATGTTGGTCTGCACTGGATGAAAAAGAAAAGCAAAGATGAAGGACTTCTAACTACAGAGGTCACTGGTGAGTCAGTGTATTACATGTACACCAACACTATATACAGATCACCAGTGACATTATACACAGGAGCTCTGTACATACTGTATTGTCACTGGTGATTGTATTACCTGTGAACTGAAACTATATTCAGAGCTCCTGTGCATAATGTCACTGGTGAACACTGCTTTACCTGTACACTGACACTATATTCAGAGCCCCTGTGTATAATGTCACCAGTGGATATATTAGTGTTATTAGTATTGTGTTTTTTACTAATTGATCAGTATTGTAGTATTCGGTCACTATGTGGTGGTAATATGTGATCTAGTCACAGTATGACGGTATTTATCCCCTGTATGTGGTATTATTCGGTCACTATGTGGTGGTAATATGTGGTCTGGTCATGGTGTGACTGTATTTATCCCCTGTATGTGGTATTATTTGGTCACTATGTGGTTTACATCAGCAAATTTGTAAGCCAAAACTAGGAGTGGGTGAAAAATGCTGAATTGGTGCACATGTTACTACTATACTTTTCCTCTGATTGTTCCGCTCCTGGTTTTGGCTAACAAATACTGATGTAAAATTCTGAACGTGTGAACGTGGCCAAAGGATAAATAATAAGTTATTGATTGGTAGGGGACAACTGCTGGGACCCGCACCAATCTGTAGAATGTGCAACTTTTATCCCCATTAGTATGGAGCGGCATGTACGACTGGACCACTGATTTATTCATTCCCTAAGTGAATGCCCTTAGCTTTTTCTGGAAGCCCCAAGAGGATGAATGGAGCTGTGGTCAGACATTCCACCTGCCGCTCCATTTTAAAATATGATTCCCTGGGTAGGTTCCAGTACACAGATAAAAACAAAAAAACCTATGCATGTTTGCTATTTAAGTGGTAAAAAAAAAAAAAAAAAAAAAATTCAAAAATTTGAATTAAAAAAAAGTTTTTGCGCTTGTTGCCATTTTCCGAGACCTGTAGCGTTGCCACTTTTCAGGATCTGGTGCTATGTGAGGGCTTATTTTCTGCAGCTTCGAGTAGATATGATGTTTGGATCACCTCTTATTGCAATGTTACAGTGACCAAAAAAAAACGTAATCCTGGCGTTTTTGATTTTTTTTCTCATTACGCCGTTCACTGATCAGATTAGGTTACTTTATATTTTGATGGATTGGACATTGCTGAACGCAGCAATACCAGATATGTGTACTTTTTTTTCGTTTAATAGGGCAAAAGGGGGGTGATTTAAACTAGTATTTAATTTTTTACATTTTTTTATTTTTATTTTTTGCTGTGTTCAATAGTCCTCTTAAGAGATTTGAAGCTGTGATCATCTGCTTGCCTGTGCTATACATAGCAGGACTTCAGCAAACATCATGAGTAGCGTAATGACAGGCACGGGGGTCTTCTGCAGAACCCCGACTGTCATGATAACCCATCGGCGCCCCGTGACCACGTGACAGGGGCGCCAAAGGGAGGAACTTGTGATGCACTTCCGTCCGGCGTGTTAAATGCCGCTATCAGTGATTGACAGTGGCATTTAACTGGTTAACAGCAGAGGGTGGTTCTTGAATCCACTCGCGCTTGTTAAAGGCACTTGGTAGCTGATTAAATCAGCCATCAAGTGCGGGAAAGATGCAGGGACACGGCCGATGCCGTAAATATACGCCATCGGTTGTGGAGGGGTTAATGATCCGTGTCTGGTATCAAAGTGGGATAATTTCATCTAGAGGAGCCCTCTTCCTGACATCTTTGCTGGGGGGGGGGGGGGGTTACGGAGTGTTATCTGTTTTGGAGATATTTTTAGAGCACATCTAATACATCTATTTATGTTTGCTTTGTCTAACTGGATGAAGTACAGGAATGCTTGGGAAATATGGTTGGGAATGATAGGGTCCCATATAAAAGTCAGTTCAAAGTGTGGCTGTGATGCAGTGGCTTCATAAAAGTCAAAGTGGCTTTCTACTGTGTCACTGGAAATTAAAGAAGCACTCCTCCTCCCATGAAAGTTTTTATCCTCTTGATATATTGCAGTCATCATATTATATAGCACGGTGTACTTACAATTGCTCATTTTGCACCTCTACCCAGTTCATTTTTCACTTCGCTCTATGTAGAAACAACTCATGTCCCTGCATTTATCATTCCCCTCTTCAACTCCTGACCCAACTGCTCCTCCTCCCCCTTGCCAGGGACTTTTGCAGTGACTTATGACTCATACAGGGAAAATTGACCTCCTGTTTGTACATAGAGCTTAGAAGGATTCAGCTAGTCAGTTTTTAATCACGTGTTGTCATAGACCTAATGCAAAAGAAAATAATTATCTGAGTAGAAGGGCAAAATGAGCCATTGTAAGTACACAGTGCTATATAATATGATGATTATAATGTATTAAGAGCAGGGCTGTGGAGTCGGTAAGCCAAACCTCCAACTCCTCAATTTCTCGACTCCCTCATACATGGCTCATGTTTAAGTGATAAATTTACTGTAGCACAGATTCATCTCAGCTAAAAGTCTAGACCCTTAGATCAGGAATATGACAGACATTTATAGGACATTTCATAACTTTCCCAAATTCTTATGAAAAAATATTCCCCACAAACTGCATTGAACTACTGTACCCAATTTATTATATATTTTAGGAGTCTGAGTCTGTCCATTTTATACCGACTCCAACTCCACCAAAAGGGGCTCCGCCTCAGACTCCACAACTCCGACTCCACAGCCCTGATTAAGAGGATAACAAGTTTGATGGGAGTGCTTAAGTGAAAATTTTCATGCGTTTTTTCTTAATGTTCGCATGAACATGTTGCATTACAGCTGGACCTTGACCATGTACAAAACATCTGCTGACCACTGTGTTTCACCCTGCTCCAAATTATTAAAAGAAGAGATAAAGTTGTGCTGGGAATCAATATTTAAATGGAACCTGCCTCATCAAACCTATTCTTTAAAAAGCCCAAGCTCTCTCATGCAATGTTTAAACTTCCGTTAGCCTGAAAATGGCTCACAAAATGCTGAAACATTACATTTGATGATCTGAAAGGACAACTTTACTTGTGTCTCTCTTTAAGATTGATCCCTTTACTAATTAACAACCAAAACATATGTCTGAGCCAGCAGTACCTCTTCTGTAAAGACCACATCTACTCCCCTATCCCACCAGGACATCCACCTACCTATCTTGGGACAACTTAGCAGGTATACCTTAAATACTTATTCTTATTGATGATCACCGATTCCCTTTTTAATTCCTAAACTATATACACCTCTTTTCAGAGTGAACCACCCCCCTGGGTCACCCACAACCTTCTTGGACTCTGATTCACTTCTCTTCCTTGCCATCAGGAAAATCACTCTGATCTAGAAGCCAATTCTTAGGCTGTGTGCCCACGTAGCATTTTTCAAGCGTATATGCTGCGGAATTTCCGCAGCGTAAACGCTTGAAAAACGCATGTATATCCGCACCCCATGGTCCCCAATGGCATTCCGCAATGTCAATGCCCATGCTGCGGATTTTTCCGCAGTATTTATGCTGCGTTCAAAAATCCGCAGCATGTCATTTAATTTTGCGTTTCCGCATGCAGAATTGCCTTTGTCCAATGCATAAAAAACGCAAGGCAATTCCGCATGTGGAAAACGCGTGATAAACGCGCGATAAACGCGTGCGGAATTCCACATGCATTTTTCCGGAAGAGGACTTGCAGAAATGAAGCAGAAATTTTCTGCTTCATAAATGCAACGTGGGCACATAGCCTTAGTGGATCCGCTTTGAGAAGATCCACAGAGGACCAGCAGCCTTTTACCACTACTACTACTAAACCCTATACCTAATATAAATTACTCCCGTTTTACTTTATTTTACAATCGGGTTTTAATCAATTTTATCAATAAAGAATTTTTTTTATACCTTTCACTCCATCTCATATTTATTTTACGCCTGGGTCCAGCGCTAGTTAATTTTAATCTAATCTTTTCACTCTTGATATACCGTGGTTTGTGTGTCCTACTTGCTGGAGGACCCTTCAGGGAGACCTACCAGCGCCACTGTTTTTCTATTTATGATCTGATTTATGATAGGAGTTTGTATGTTTGCAGTGGGTTTCCGCCCACATTCCTCCCACATTCCAAAGACTGATAGGGAATGTAGACAGTGCAAGAGTGATGATATCACCAAATCGGCAGTAGTTGTGGTGACCATCATATTATGTGAGGAAGTGGGACTGTGGTGAAACTATACTCTTGTGAGAGATCATACTATGTGAACATGGGGATAATGGTCATCATACTGTGTGTGTGGCTGTGCAGGCATCATATTGTTTGGTTAATGAGGAAGAGCCATCATACCGTGTGTGCGAATGTGAGCCATCATAGTGTGTGTCATCATACTGTGTGTGCGTGCATGTGTGTACGTGTGTGGGCCATCATAGAGTGTGAGTATGTGAGTCTCAACATACTGGGTTTGCGTGCGAGCACGGGTAATCAGACTGCATGCGCATGTTTGGGATGGTGCATTATACTGACTGTAAGGTCCATCAAAATGTGTGTGTGCGGGAGCATCATACTGTGTGTGTGTGCGGGGCGGGGGGGGAATCATACTGTGCATGGGGGAGTCATCATATTGTGCATGGGGGGGGGGTCATGGAGGCATCACATAGTTTGGGAGGAAGAGTCATCATACTGTGTGTGTGGGACATGAGCCATCAGTGTGTCATCATACTATGTGTGCGTGTGTGTGTGTGTGTGTGTGTGTGTGTGTGTGTGTGTGTGTGTGTGTGTGTGTGTGTGTCTCATCATACGGTGTTTGCGTGCCAACACGGGTCATCATACTGTATGCGCATGTGTGGGAGGGTGCATTATACTGACTGTAAAGTCCAGCAAAATGTGTGTGTGGGAGCTGTTGATCAAGGTACATTTAAAGGCTGGATAACAGGAGCAGTACGGTTTATGGTTTTGAATATCTGCTACTGAAAGAATACATGCTACAATAAGACCCATAACATGTATTAGCATTAGCGGCTAGTCAACATACTTAATTCTACTCAAGTAACCCCTGCTGCGCCTGTATGCCTTGTCCGTTCTATACAAGTCAGATGCAATATAGAACTGGCATCTGCCTGTAAAAGCAATGACAGCAGCATTGAAATAACACTATCACTGATGCGCACACTCATTGAGGCCCAGAGAACAACGGCTTGTTATAGCAGCCAAAGGCCTGATGAAGGCCTCCGTTGCTGCCATCTTAGTACTCCTCTCTGAAGCTCAGCTGCAGGTTTTTTACAGTCAGTGTCATCGTTTTTTTGGTGTGTGTGTGTGTGTGTAATATATTTTATAATGAAATATTCTCATTGAATACTTTGTTCTGTACAAAGCTGAATGTGCGGACAACAAAATCACACAAAAATCATCAATGGAATCATCAATGGAAATCAAATTTATTAACCAATGGAGGCCTGGATTTGGAGTCACCCCCAAAATTAAACTGGAAAAACACACTACAGGCTGATCCAACTTTGATGTAATGTCCTTAAAACAAGTCAAAATGAGGCTCAGTATTGTGTGTGGCCTCCACGTGCCTGTATGACCTCCCTACAACGCCTGGGCATGCTCCTGATGAGGTTGCGGATGGTCTCCTATGGGATCTCCTCCCAGACCTGGACTAAAGCATCCGCCAACTCCTGGACAGTCTGTGGTGCAACGTGACGTTGGTGGATGGAGCGAGACATGTTGTCCCAGATGTGCTCAATCGGATTCAGGTCTGGGGAACGGGCGGGCCAGTCCATAGCTTCAATGTCTTCATCTTGCAGGAACTGCTGACACACTCCAGCCACATGAGGTCTGGCATTGTCCTGCATTAGGAGGAACCCAGGGCCAACCGTACCAGCATATGGTCTCACAAGGGGTCTGAGGATCACTTCTCGGTACCTAATAGCAGTCAGGCTACCTCTGGCGAGCACATGGAGGGTTGTGCGGCCCTCCAAAGAAATGCCACCCCACACTATTACTGACCCAGTGCCAAACCGGTCATGCTAAAGGATGGTGCAGGCAGCAGATCACTCTCCACCCAACGGCGTCTCCAGACTCTGTCACATGTGCTCAGTGTGAACCTGCTTTCATCTGTGAAGAGCACAGGGCGCCAGTGGCGACTTTGTCAATCCTAGTGTTCTGTGGCAAATGCCAAGCGTCCTGCACGGTGTTGGGCTGTGAGCACAACCCCCATCTGTGGACATCGGGCCCTCATACCACCCTCATGGAGTCGGTTTCTAACCGCATGTGCAGACACATGCACATTTGTGGCCTGCTGGAGGTCATTTTGCAGGGCTCTGGCAGTGCTCCGCTTGTTCCTCCTTGCACAAAGACGGAGGTAGCGGTCCTGCTGCTGGGTCGTTGCCCTCCTATGGCCCCCTCCACGTCTCCTGGTGTACTGGCTTGTCTCCTGGTAGCGCCTCCAGCCTCTGGACACTATGCTGACAGACACAGCAAACCTTCTTGCCACAGTTCGCATTGATGTGCCATCCTGGATGAGCTGCACTACCTGAGCAACTTCTGTGGGTTGTAGAGTCTGTCTCATGCTACCACGAGTGTGAAAGCACAACCAACATTCAAAAGTGACCAGAACATCAGCCAGAAAGCATTGGTACTGAGATGTGGTCTGTGGTCCCCACCTGCAGAACCACTCCTTTATTGAGTGTGTCTTGATAATTGCCAATAATTTCCATCTATTGTCTATTCCATTTGCACAACAGCATGTGAAATTGATTGTCAATGAGGCTATGTGTCCACGATGCAGAAATGAAGCAGAAAATTTCTGCAGCATTTCTGCATCTCCCTGGTAGAAAAAACGCATGCAGATTGTGCATGCGTTTTTCCTGCAGAATACATACGGATTCACATGCGTTTCCGCATGCAGATTGACAAGCGCTTTCCAGGCGATAGCATCACTTGGAAAGTGCTTGACAACTAGGTCACACTGTATAAATCCATGCAAACAGCATGGATTTATACAGTGTGAACCGTAAAAATAAAATAAAGCTATACTCACCCTCAATGCCCCGGCGTGGCTGCAGAGCTCGTTCCTGTCTGGTTCCCGGCTGCCGGCATATCGCGAGAAAGAGCGGTGAAGGGCCTGAGGTCACATGACTGTGACGTCACCGAAGGTCCTTCAGCGATGCCGGCATGCAGAGAAGCCTTCGGAAAGGGGAGTATAAACTTTATTTACTATTTTATTCTTTTTTTTACAGGTACAATGGTACCCAGGTCTGGATGAGAGTCTTCTCTCCTCCAGAACTGGGTACCATCCGCACATTGAAACGCATAGAAGCCGCTTGTCAAATGTACAGACGCACAATCTATAAGTCTCAATGCAAGTCAATGGCGGCCATTCCGCTGCGCTTCCGCAAAATTAAATAACATGCTGCGGATTTTTGTACGCAGCATAAACGTTATGGAAAAATCCGCAGCATGTGTATATAACATGCGGAATCCCCTTGGGGACCATGGGGTGCAGATTACATAGCGTTTCACAAGAGTTTACGCTGCGGAAATTCTGCAGCATAAACGCTTGAAAAACGCTACGTGGGCACACAGCCTCAGTGTTGCTTCCTAAGTGGACAGTTTGATATATTCTGTTGTTTAAGTGTTCCCTTTATTTTTTTTTAGCAGTGTACTATAATCAGAAAATCCCTACTACCCTAACAGCTTTCTATTTTTAATTCACCAACTTCCTTTTTGATGACGCTTCATTTGAGAATCTCCAGTGCATGCTGGGATACTCAAACAAGATGTCATCAGGATCTGGGCTGGGCTCCGCTCTGCTCTACTGAGCATGTGTCATCTGTCAATTCCGATGGATGCTTAAGGCTGTGTGCCCACAATGCGGATTTAATGCGTTTCCGCGGCGGCATTTCCGCCGCAAAAACGCATTAAAACCGCTTGTTAAGTTGTCTGCCATGTTTTCCAATGATAATCCGCACGTGCTATGCACATGCTGCGGAAATTTCCGCTGCGGATTATCATTACAGAAAAATCCACAGCACAACCATTTATTGTGCGTAATCGCGGCAAAATCGCCGCCATTGACTTGCATTGAACCGCATAACATCTGCATGTATACATGTATGCATGCGGATGTTATGCGGTTCAATGCGCGGATGGTACCTGGGTCTGGAGAAGAGGAGACTCTCATCCAAACCTGGGTACCATTAGTAAAAAAAGGAATTAAAACGTAAAAAATAAAAAAAACACATTATACTTACCTCTTCGGCGGCCCCCGGTCTCCTCTCTGTGTGCCGCAGTGTTCAGAAAGGACCTGCGGTGACGTCATTTAGTCATGTGATGGTCGCGTGACCTGTCAGCTGACAAAATGACGTCACCGCAGGTCCTTTCAGAACACCGCACGGCACTGGAGAGGAGACCGGGGGCCACTGGAGAGGCAAGTATGTTTTCTTTCATTTTTACGTTTTAATTCTATTTTTTACTATTGATGCTGCATTTAAAGCAGCATAAGTTGGTCACACACTATAAATTCATGCCAGTTGCATGGATTTATACTGCGTGACCCACTTGTCAAGCACTTTTCCAAGTGATGCTCAAAATTGCTTGGAAAAGAGCTTGAAAAAACGCATGCGAAAATGCATGCAAAAACACTTAAAAGCTTCTCCCTGGCAGAAAAAAAACACATGTAAAATCCGCATGCGTTTTTTTCTGCCAGGGAGAGGCAGAAACGCTCAGGAAAAATCTGCATCAATACAGCATCGTGGGCACATTGCACAGTGTCAAGATCCTATCTCTTTTTTATTGCAGAGTGACAGAGAGCTAACTCGCCAGCTCTGAGATTAGGATTAAGTCAGTGTTCGTTTCGGACCACCCCTTTGAATATATCAGCAGCACAATTCTCTCATGACAGTTTGAGATACAATGTATCATCCAGAATGCAGCCTGCTTGGCTCCCAGGGATATATTTATTAGGACTCCTCAGCTGAAGGCAAGGTGTATCAGTTTTCAGCTTGGATGTAAACAAGAATGTTCTAGCAACCAATATCAGGAGTAGAAAACACAAGTCCTTAGCATATAACAATTACAGGTCAAATACATGTAGTGTAGTAGCTTGTGTATGGCTATATTCACACATCATGATTTTTTCAGTGATTTTTGATGCAGTTTTTTATGCAAATTTTCAGCTGCCTTTTGCAGTACCAGCAAAGTCTATGAGAAACCAGAATTCTCTGTTCACACATCATGGGTTTTTTTGTTCAGGATTTTGTGCTTTGCATGTTTTTTTGGAAAATAGAGCATGTCACTTATTTCAGCGTTTTTTCACCCATAGGAAGTAATGGGTGGCGAAAAAAATGCTGAAAAAACGCATCAAAATTTGTTTCAGCGTTTTTGATGCCAAAATAGAATGGGGTTCTTTTTTTTCACAGAACTTTATGTACATGCATAAAAAGAGACAGAAAGACAGTGAAAAAAAAGCAGCAAAACTGCAAGAAAAATCCTGAACAAAATGCCCTTGAAGATCAAGTTTTGCTGCAGAAAATTGACACAGAAAAAAAAAAACATGATGTGTGAACATAGCCTATAACTGCACAAAAATGATAGCAATGAGCCAGAAGATGCAAGTAACATTTCATACGTCAAGCGCAATAAAAAACAAAGAAATTCTCTATTTACTCACTGGAATGTCATTGCTCCTGCCTCCAGCGTACATCGAGCAGGTGACTGTTCATTTAATTTACGGAAGAGCTGCTTGGCTTGGTTCTGATATTGCTGCAAATCTCGGCCAGACTACATAAAAAAAATAAATAAAACGGACAAATATAAAAGCTCCAAATCTAAAAACCTTATTATTTTATACATTATTTATTTTTCTCACTTATATAGCGCCATTAATTCCACAGCACTTTACAAACATCACCATCACTGTCCCCATTGGGGCTCACAATCTAGATTCCCTATCAGTATGCTTTTGTAATGTGGGAGGAAACCCACGCGAACACAGGGAGAACATACAAACTCCTTGCAGAGGTCCTCGTGGGATTGAACCCCAGAGCTAATCACTGAGCCAACGTTGGAATCAACATTAAGAGGAACTTTGATTTGAATAATGCGGAGTTGAAACACCAGATACCGCATGGACAGCAGTAACGCTGTCTCTAGTAAATCCTTGAATGGATCATGGCACTCGAAGGATAAGTGCACACAATGTTGTATTGTTCAGGTCAATTCCACCTGAAAAAGCGCAAAAAAAAAATTAACATATGCACAGCAATATAAAGCGGCTGTGAAAATGTTCAGTCGTTTTAGCTCCATTTAACCGTTTCAGGCTTCTAAAGCTCCAAAGAAGTGACCTGACCATTTTTTCAGGCGGATTCCACTGCTCACTAGTTTACATAAACGTTTTAAAAAAGGTGCCAGCAGCAAAGTTGCAGCAAAAATGATTGAAAAGATGCCAAAGAAAATGATTCAGGAAAAACACTGCTAGTGCTTTCCAGAAGTGTATTCTGCTTTAAAACATGATGGGGTAGATTGGAGTCTAAAAGCCGCTGTGTGCACATACCCTTACAAGCATCACAGCTACAATATCTTTGTAGTCAGATGGCAAATCCTCCTGACACAGTAATGATCATTTTTTAACGTGTTTAATTTTTGTTGAAAAACACAATTGGAATTTTAAAGGGAATCTATCAGTAGGATCAACACTTCTAAGCCATCTCTATAGGGGCATGCAGGACATAGAGAGTAGAGTAAAATGATACCTCGATATATGTAATCTTAGGTCTTATTCCAGAGAAATCCATAATGTTCTTAAAGAAACACTGCCATCAAAATTGTTATCCTCTTAATATATTGCAGTCATCATATTATATGGCATTGTGTACTTACAATTGCTCATTTTGCCTTTCTACCCAGTTAATTCTTCTCTTTTCCATTAGGTCTATGACATCACATGATTCATTTTAGTGGAGAGATTACGGCATCTTGGCTGCTCTTGCGGAAATGAAGAATCCACGAAGGTGTGAAATAAGGGTTTTATTAACCAAAATTGTATTTCATACCACTGAAGATTCTTCATTTCCACAAGCGCAGCCCAAGTATTGTGATCTCTCCACTAAAGAGAACTGCTATCTGGAAGATTTTTTCCTCCAGCCACAGGTTGTAAGGCTCTTATTGGTGTGTCCATAGACAACCATGCCAGGTGAGCACTACCATCACTCTTACACCATCTCATTTCTCTTGAGGTATTACACTATTGTGAGCTTCAGTCCTAATCAGGCCTCATCACGTCATTAAAAACTGACTAAAACTGAATCCTCTTGAGCTCTGTGTAGAAACAAGAGATCAATTGGCCCTGCATGAGTTATAAATCATTGCAAAGTCTCTGGTATGGAGGAAGTGGGGAGCTGGGTCAGGAGTTGAAGAGGGGAATGATAAATGCAGGAACAAGACACTTAGAGCAGAGAAAAGTGAAGAATTAACTGGTGTGACAGAGTCACTGGTAAGATTTATGAGGGGAGGTACAGTACAGACCAAAAGTTTAGACACACCTAATTAAAGATTTTTCTGTATTTTCATGACTTTGAAAATTGTACATTCACACTGAAGGCATAAAAACTATCAATTAACACATGTGGAATTATATACTTAACAAAAAAGTGTGAAACAACTGAAAATATGTCTTATATTCTAGGTTCTTCAAAGTAGCCACCTTTTGCACCAGATATTATTTTAAATGAAGAGGACGTTACCAGTGAGACATATAGATCGTGAGAGCAGACTGTCAATGATTACATGTGTCACACTGACATGTAATGACACGGATTCCCTTTAAAACCTCAAAGTAATGATACAAGGTATTCAGAATATGAAAGATGTTTTTCTAACATAGCCTCATCCACCGGCCTGCTACTTTATTGCACTGTGGATAACCTACGTGAATCCACAGGAATTTGGGTACAGCTTGATGTAAATTGGACAAATCTTTACTAATGATTTGTGTCATAAGTGATACAAACCTAAAAATTTGCTCACAGATGAAGCAAAGAGAAATTTATTTTAGAAATGATTTTTTTCACAACGGATCTAATTTATGGGACTAGGACTGAGGAAAAAAACAAGCCAGTATAGTGTCAAAGAATACCAGTAAAAATCATACAGATATACTCTTTTTTTGATCCAATGTAAACTAAAAGAATGGCAAAAAATAATGCACAAGCACTCTGCTGTCTAAAAAAAAAAATCTGGGAGTAAAAGAAACTGGTCATATTCCTATTCACATTCAGACTGCTTGCTGCCATGCCCCATTACTGAGCTCACAACCTATCTGACCAGGAACAAAAAAGAAGAGGAGGGGCAAGTAAGCTTAGAAACAACCTCTCACTATGCCTAATCCTAGCTTGAAGGCAGTCTATCAGCAAAGAATGACCATTCAAACTAAGTACAAGCACTCAGGGCACCCTTGGTGTGGCCAAATATTAAGGTGCACTTAACCCCTTAACAACTGCCGATACGCATTAAAACGGCGGCTGTTAAGGGGCCTTATTCCCTCATTGCCGTTTTAAAAAGGCAATAGAGAAAAGGGCTGTAGCGCCCCCCAGAGTCAAAAATTATCCGGGCTCTTAGCTACCTAGGGTAGCTGTAATCCTGGAGAACATGATTAGGGACGTTTTTTCCGGTCCCCGATCACGTGATCGCCGTTATTCAGTGAATAACAGCGATCACGAAAAAAAAGTGTGCCCGTGGTTACAATTTCTCTCTCTTCTGACATGATATACTTGTCAGAGAAGAGAGAAGTTAAGCCACCCCTGTACCTCAGCCGTTCCCCGGATCTCGTGATCTGTCCCCCAGCATGTTCCTGTAAAAAAAAAAAAAAAAAAAAAAAATTTAAAAAAGAGGGAGCATGCGCAGTGCGCCCACCGACTTCTTCTGGACCGTACCCGGCAACAATAGGAAATTTTCGCTATTGGTCCCTTTTGATCACTGTGATAGTCCCAATCACAGTGATGAAATGCAAAAAGATACTACATCAAATCCCCCTTTGTCATCCCCTTAGTTAGATAAAAATAATTTTAAAGAAAGGGTTAGGATTGGGGTTAGGATTGTGTTGAGATGTTTTCAAAAATAAAGGAAAAAAAAAAAAAAAGATTACTAGTGTTGAGCACAATTGCTCGTTAATTGAGTTTGCATCGGGTGCTCAGAAGTGATGAGCAAGCGTGTTCTGTTAACCTTTTCAACGAGCACGCTCGGGTACTCGCCGAGTATTTGCGCTAACAAACAGGCAATCCACGCATGTGTCACAGCTGTCTAACAGCCGTGGCCACACTAACATAGAGGCCGAGCACGTTGCAAATACTTGGCGAGCACCCGAGCGTGCTCGCCGAAAGGGTTGACAGAACACGCTTGCTCATCACTAGTGCTCAGGTATGCACCAAGTATTGCGGGTGCTCAAGTGACATGCTCGAGTCCCCGCCCCATGTTTTTCAGCTGTTAGCACTTGCGCTCAACACTCAATGACAACATATTCAATATAACGACCTAATGTTATCAAATTCTGTGTCATACCTCTAGGTTCAAAATGCTCACTGTAGCACTGGATAAAATCCTTGAGGGGTCTAGTTTCAAAAATTGGATCACTTGTGGGGGGTTTCCACTGTTTAGGTACATCAGGGGTTCTCCAAACACGACATGGCATCTGCTCTCTGTTCCAGACAATTTTGTGTTCAAAAAGTCAAATGTCGCTCCTTCCTTTCTGAGCCTTGCCATGCGCTTAAACTGTGGTTTTCCCCCACATGTGGGGTATCGGCATGCTCAGGAGAAATTGCACGACAAATTTTGTGGTCCATTTTCTCCTGATACCATTGTGAAAATAAAAACATTGGGGTCTGAAGTAAAATGTGTGTGAAAAAAAGTTAAATGTTCATTTTTTTTTCCTTCCACGTTGTGTCAGTTCCTGTGAAGCACGTGAAGGGTTAATAAACTTCTTGAATGTGGTTTTGGGCACCTTGAGGGTTGCAGTTTTTAAAATGGTGTCACTTTTGGGCATTTTCTGTCATGTAGACCCCTCAAAGTCACTTCAAATGTGATGTGGTCCCTAAAAAAATGGTTTTGTAAGTTTTGTTGTTGGAAAAAATGAGAAATTGCTGATCAACTTTTAACCCTTATAACTTCCTAACAAGAAAATTTTTGGTTCAAAAATTGTGCTGATGTAGAGTAGACATGTGGGAACTATTATTTAACTATTTTGTGTGACATAACTCTGATTTAAGGGCATAAAAATAAAAAATTTTGAAAACTGCAAAATTTTTGCCAAATTTCAGTTTTGTTTTTTTTCACAAATAAACACAAGTGATATCGAAGAAATGTTATCACTATCATGAAGTACAATATGTCATGAAAACAAATTCTCAGAATCAGTGGGATCCTTTGAAGCGTTCCAGAGTTATTACCTCACAAAGTGACAGTGGTCAGAATTGTAAAATTTGGCCTGGTCATTAAGGAAATAATTGGCTGCGTCACTAAGGGGTTAAAGGGTTGGCCATGATGCACTGAGCTCCTGGATTTGGTTTTAACAGTTATTTTGTGTTGACAGAGTCACTTTTAAGTGAAAAAGAAAGAAAGGTGCTGCACAACCTGTTATAGGGGTTGTTCAAACGCTACCCTAATATCTACAGGGGAAGGATTGCTTTAAAAACTCATGAAATAAGGAGTACTCACCTGCCCCCTCTGATCCAGGGCAGGCCGTGCTGACATGAAGCAACAATGTCCCTGTTCTTGGGTTGGATCAGATGTGGCTGTGGTGACATGCTGGTTTAGTGACATAAGGAGGGGATGTCATGGCTTCCTCTCTCGGTGTAGACCACCAATGCGATTTGGAGAGTAACCCTTATCTCATTTACTAGGTGTAATGTGAGTGTAAAGACAGGAGATAACAGGAGATACTCCGCATGGAAGAAACTACCAGGAAAGTGAAGCTGGGCAGTGAACTGCGGACTTTCTGGACATTTGCAGCGAGTCCACCTATGGAAGGAAGCTGCTGAGGGAGAGACCGACCACTGCCCGATAAGACCACTGCAGATGTCTGCTCTGTAGACCCTCGGCCGTACTGTCCCGCTGATCAGCGCCCCTCAGCCCTCACACCAGGGACCCTGCAATGGACGTGCACAATATATGGGAATGGAAGTAACGCCTTGTCCTACACTGTGCGAACCGAGACAGACAGGAGCCAGCGATTCCTCCACCAGCTACAGCTGCCCCTAAGCGTGGGCTTAGGCAGCGCCACACACCGCTCACCTGCTCGTCCTCCTGCATTGACGCTGCCAGCGGCAGGCCGTCCGCCACTCTGGCTATCATTGTAAGCAACACCATGATCACCACACAAGAAACTGACAACTACAGCGATGAGTTGGCCGGAAGTGTTTCCAGCAGTTTTTGGTTGCACCGGTAAGTGTCTCCTTTAAGTTCGTCCGCCCGAAATCAGAAGAAACGTTCTGTGAGACAAAGGTTCCGCTGCAATGAGAAGACTGCTGATTCACACCACCGTGCACGCCAAGTGCGGAGACGCGCAATCTGCAGGCTGCTCTCTACACTCCATGCGCCTTCACCTCGTATTACTGAGCGCTGCAGGCTGCTCTCTACACTCCATGCGCCTTCACCTCGTATTACTGAGTGCTGCAGGCTGCTCTCTACACTCCATGCGCCTTCACCTCGTATTACTGAGCGCTGCAGGCTGCTGTCTACACTCCATGCGCCTTCACCTCGTATTACTGAGCGCTGCAGGCTGCTGTCTACACTCCATGCGCCTTCACCTCGTATTACTGAGCGCTGCAGGCTGCTGTCTACACTCCATGCGCCTTCACCTCGTATTACTGAGCGCTGCAGGCTGCTGTCTACACTCCATGCGCCTTTACCTCGTATTACTGAGCGCTGCAGGCTGCTCTCTACACTCCATGCGCCTTTACCTCGTATTACTGAGCGCTGCAGGCTGCTCTCTACACTCCATGCGCCTTTACCTCGTATTACTGAGCTCTGCAGGCTGCTCTCTACACTCCATGCGCCTTCACCTCGTATTACTGAGCGCTGCAGGCTGCTGTCTACACTCCATGCGCCTTCACCTCGTATTACTGAGCGCTGCAGGCTGCTCTCTACACTCCATGCGCCTTCACCTCGTATTACTGAGCGCTGCAGGCTGCTGTCTACACTCCATGCGCCTTCACCTCGTATTACTGAGCGCTGCAGGCTGCTCTCTACACTCCATGCGCCTTCACCTCGTATTACTGAGCTCTGCAGGCTGCTCTCTACACTCCATGCGCCTTCACCTCGTATTACTGAGCTCTGCAGGCTGCTCTCTACACTCCATGCGCCTTCACCTCGTATTACTGAGCGCTGCAGGCTGCTCTCTACACTCCATGCGCCTTCACCTCGTATTACTGAGCGCTGCAGGCTGCTGTCTACACTCCATGCGCCTTCACCTCGTATTACTGAGCGCTGCAGGCTGCTCTCTACACTCCATGCGCCTTCACCTCGTATTACTGAGCGCTGCAGGCTGCTGTCTACACTCCATGCGCCTTCACCTCGTATTACTGAGCGCTGCAGGCTGCTGTCTACACTCCATGCGCCTTCACCTCGTATTACTGAGCGCTGCAGGCTGCTCTCTACACTCCATGCGCCTTCACCTCGTATTACTGAGCGCTGCAGGCTGCTGTCTACACTCCATGCGCCTTCACCTCGTATTACTGAGCGCTGCAGGCTGCTGTCTACACTCCATGCGCCTTCACCTCGTATTACTGAGCGCTGCAGGCTGCTCTCTACACTCCATGCGCCTTCACCTCGTATTACTGAGCGCTGCAGGCTGCTCTCTACACTCCATGCGCCTTCACCTCGTATTACTGAGCGCTGCAGGCTGCTCTCTACACTCCATGCGCCTTCACCTCGTATTACTGAGCGCTGCAGGCTGCTCTCTACACTCCATGCGCCTTTACCTCGTATTACTGAGCTCTGCAGGCTGCTCTCTACACTCCATGCGCCTTCACCTCGTATTACTGAGCGCTGCAGGCTGCTGTCTACACTCCATGCGCCTTCACCTCGTATTACTGAGCTCTGCAGGCTGCTCTCTACACTCCATGCGCCTTCACCTCGTATTACTGAGCGCTGCAGGCTGCTGTCTACACTCCATGCGCCTTCACCTCGTATTACTGAGCGCTGCAGGCTGCTCTCTACACTCCATGCGCCTTCACCTCGTATTACTGAGCTCTGCAGGCTGCTCTCTACACTCCATGCGCCTTCACCTCGTATTACTGAGCTCTGCAGGCTGCTCTCTACACTCCATGCGCCTTCACCTCGTATTACTGAGCGCTGCAGGCTGCTCTCTACACTCCATGCGCCTTCACCTCGTATTACTGAGCGCTGCAGGCTGCTGTCTACACTCCATGCGCCTTCACCTCGTATTACTGAGCGCTGCAGGCTGCTCTCTACACTCCATGCGCCTTCACCTCGTATTACTGAGCGCTGCAGGCTGCTGTCTACACTCCATGCGCCTTCACCTCGTATTACTGAGCGCTGCAGGCTGCTGTCTACACTCCATGCGCCTTCACCTCGTATTACTGAGCGCTGCAGGCTGCTCTCTACACTCCATGCGCCTTCACCTCGTATTACTGAGCGCTGCAGGCTGCTCTCTACACTCCATGCGCCTTCACCTCGTATTACTGAGCGCTGCAGGCTGCTCTCTACACTCCATGCGCCTTTACCTCGTATTACTGAGCGCTGCAGGCTGCTGTCTACACTCCATGCGCCTTCACCTCGTATTACTGAGCGCTGCAGGCTGCTGTCTACACTCCATGCGCCTTCACCTCGTATTACTGAGCGCTGCAGGCTGCTGTCTACACTCCATGCGCCTTCACCTCGTATTACTGAGCGCTGCAGGCTGCTCTCTACACTCCATGCGCCTTCACCTCGTATTACTGAGCGCTGCAGGCTGCTGTCTACACTCCATGCGCCTTCACCTCGTATTACTGAGCGCTGCAGGCTGCTGTCTACACTCCATGCGCCTTCACCTCGTATTACTGAGCGCTGCAGGCTGCTCTCTACACTCCATGCGCCTTCACCTCGTATTACTGAGCGCTGCAGGCTGCTGTCTACACTCCATGCGCCTTCACCTCGTATTACTGAGCGCTGCAGGCTGCTCTCTACACTCCATGCGCCTTCACCTCGTATTACTGAGCGCTGCAGGCTGCTCTCTACACTCCATGCGCCTTCACCTCGTATTACTGAGCGCTGCAGGCTGCTCTCTACACTCCATGCGCCTTTACCTCGTATTACTGAGCTCTGCAGGCTGCTCTCTACACTCCATGCGCCTTCACCTCGTATTACTGAGCGCTGCAGGCTGCTGTCTACACTCCATGCGCCTTCACCTCGTATTACTGAGCTCTGCAGGCTGCTCTCTACACTCCATGCGCCTTCACCTCGTATTACTGAGCGCTGCAGGCTGCTGTCTACACTCCATGCGCCTTCACCTCGTATTACTGAGCGCTGCAGGCTGCTCTCTACACTCCATGCGCCTTCACCTCGTATTACTGAGCTCTGCAGGCTGCTCTCTACACTCCATGCGCCTTCACCTCGTATTACTGAGCTCTGCAGGCTGCTCTCTACACTCCATGCGCCTTCACCTCGTATTACTGAGCGCTGCAGGCTGCTCTCTACACTCCATGCGCCTTCACCTCGTATTACTGAGCGCTGCAGGCTGCTCTCTACACTCCATGCGCCTTCACCTCGTATTACTGAGCGCTGCAGGCTGCTGTCTACACTCCATGCGCCTTCACCTCGTATTACTGAGCGCTGCAGGCTGCTGTCTACACTCCATGCGCCTTCACCTCGTATTACTGAGCGCTGCAGGCTGCTCTCTACACTCCATGCGCCTTCACCTCGTATTACTGAGCGCTGCAGGCTGCTCTCTACACTCCATGCGCCTTCACCTCGTATTACTGAGCGCTGCAGGCTGCTCTCTACACTCCATGCGCCTTTACCTCGTATTACTGAGCGCTGCAGGCTGCTGTCTACACTCCATGCGCCTTCACCTCGTATTACTGAGCGCTGCAGGCTGCTCTCTACACTCCATGCGCCTTTACCTCGTATTACTGAGCTCTGCAGGCTGCTCTCTACACTCCATGCGCCTTCACCTCGTATTACTGAGCGCTGCAGGCTGCTGTCTACACTCCATGCGCCTTCACCTCGTATTACTGAGCGCTGCAGGCTGCTCTCTACACTCCATGCGCCTTCACCTCGTATTACTGAGCTCTGCAGGCTGCTCTCTACACTCCATGCGCCTTCACCTCGTATTACTGAGCTCTGCAGGCTGCTCTCTACACTCCATGCGCCTTCACCTCGTATTACTGAGCGCTGCAGGCTGCTCTCTACACACCATGCGCCTTCACCTCGTATTACTGAGCGCTGCAGGCTGCTGTCTACACTCCATGCGCCTTCACCTCGTATTACTGAGCGCTGCAGGCTGCTCTCTACACTCCATGCGCCTTCACCTCGTATTACTGAGCGCTGCAGGCTGCTGTCTACACTCCATGCGCCTTCACCTCGTATTACTGAGCGCTGCAGGCTGCTGTCTACACTCCATGCGCCTTCACCTCGTATTACTGAGCGCTGCAGGCTGCTCTCTACACTCCATGCGCCTTCACCTCGTATTACTGAGCGCTGCAGGCTGCTCTCTACACTCCATGCGCCTTTACCTCGTATTACTGAGCGCTGCAGGCTGCTGTCTACACTCCATGCGCCTTCACCTCGTATTACTGAGCTCTGCAGACTGCTCTCTACACTCCATGCGCCTTCACCTCGTATTACTGAGCTCTGCAGGCTGCTCTCTACACTCCATGCGCCTTCACCTCGTATTACTGAGCGCTGCAGGCTGCTCTCTACACTCCATGCGCCTTCACCTCGTATTACTGAGCGCTGCAGGCTGCTCTCTACACTCCATGCGCCTTTACCTCGTATTACTGAGCGCTGCAGGCTGCTGTCTACACTCCATGCGCCCTCACCTCTTATTACTGAGCGCTGCAGGCTGCTCTCTACACTCCATGCGCCTTTACCTCGTATTACTGAGCTCTGCAGGCTGCTCTCTACACTCCATGCGCCTTCACCTCGTATTACTGAGCGCTGCAGGCTGCTGTCTACACTCCATGCGCCTTCACCTCGTATTACTGAGCGCTGCAGGCTGCTCTCTACACTCCATGCGCCTTCACCTCGTATTACTGAGCTCTGCAGGCTGCTCTCTACACTCCATGCACCTTCACCTCGTATTACTGAGCTCTGCAGGCTGCTCTCTACACTCCATGCGCCTTCACCTCGTATTACTGAGCGCTGCAGGCTGCTCTCTACACTCCATGCGCCTTCACCTCGTATTACTGAGCGCTGCAGGCTGCTGTCTACACTCCATGCGCCTTCACCTCGTATTACTGAGCGCTGCAGGCTGCTCTCTACACTCCATGCGCCTTCACCTCGTATTACTGAGCGCTGCAGGCTGCTGTCTACACTCCATGCGCCTTCACCTCGTATTACTGAGCGCTGCAGGCTGCTGTCTACACTCCATGCGCCTTCACCTCGTATTACTGAGCGCTGCAGGCTGCTCTCTACACTCCATGCGCCTTCACCTCGTATTACTGAGCGCTGCAGGCTGCTCTCTACACTCCATGCGCCTTTACCTCGTATTACTGAGCGCTGCAGGCTGCTGTCTACACTCCATGCGCCTTCACCTCGTATTACTGAGCTCTGCAGACTGCTCTCTACACTCCATGCGCCTTCACCTCGTATTACTGAGCTCTGCAGGCTGCTCTCTACACTCCATGCGCCTTCACCTCGTATTACTGAGCGCTGCAGGCTGCTCTCTACACTCCATGCGCCTTCACCTCGTATTACTGAGCGCTGCAGGCTGCTCTCTACACTCCATGCGCCTTCACCTCGTATTACTGAGCGCTGCAGGCTGCTCTCTACACTCCATGCGCCTTCACCTCGTATTACTGAGCGCTGCAGGCTGCTCTCTACACTCCATGCGCCTTTACCTCGTATTACTGAGCGCTGCAGGCTGCTGTCTACACTCCATGCGCCTTCACCTCGTATTACTGAGCTCTGCAGACTGCTCTCTACACTCCATGCGCCTTCACCTCGTATTACTGAGCTCTGCAGGCTGCTCTCTACACTCCATGCGCCTTCACCTCGTATTACTGAGCTCTGCAGGCTGCTCTCTACACTCCATGCGCCTTCACCTCGTATTACTGAGCGCTGCAGGCTGCTCTCTACACTCCATGCGCCTTCACCTCGTATTACTGAGCGCTGCAGGCTGCTGTCTACACTCCATGCGCCTTCACCTCGTATTACTGAGCGCTGCAGGCTGCTCTCTACACTCCATGCGCCTTCACCTCGTATTACTGAGCGCTGCAGGCTGCTGTCTACACTCCATGCGCCTTCACCTCGTATTACTGAGCGCTGCAGGCTGCTGTCTACACTCCATGCGCCTTCACCTCGTATTACTGAGCGCTGCAGGCTGCTCTCTACACTCCATGCGCCTTCACCTCGTATTACTGAGCGCTGCAGGCTGCTGTCTACACTCCATGCGCCTTCACCTCGTATTACTGAGCGCTGCAGGCTGCTCTCTACACTCCATGCGCCTTTACCTCGTATTACTGAGCGCTGCAGGCTGCTGTCTACACTCCATGCGCCTTCACCTCGTATTACTGAGCTCTGCAGACTGCTCTCTACACTCCATGCGCCTTCACCTCGTATTACTGAGCTCTGCAGGCTGCTCTCTACACTCCATGCGCCTTCACCTCGTATTACTGAGCTCTGCAGGCTGCTCTCTACACTCCATGCGCCTTCACCTCGTATTACTGAGCGCTGCAGGCTGCTCTCTACACTCCATGCGCCTTCACCTCGTATTACTGAGCGCTGCAGGCTGCTGTCTACACTCCATGCGCCTTCACCTCGTATTACTGAGCGCTGCAGGCTGCTCTCTACACTCCATGCGCCTTCACCTCGTATTACTGAGCGCTGCAGGCTGCTGTCTACACTCCATGCGCCTTCACCTCGTATTACTGAGCGCTGCAGGCTGCTGTCTACACTCCATGCGCCTTCACCTCGTATTACTGAGCGCTGCAGGCTGCTCTCTACACTCCATGCGCCTTCACCTCGTATTACTGAGCGCTGCAGGCTGCTCTCTACACTCCATGCGCCTTTACCTCGTATTACTGAGCGCTGCAGGCTGCTGTCTACACTCCATGCGCCTTCACCTCGTATTACTGAGCTCTGCAGACTGCTCTCTACACTCCATGCGCCTTCACCTCGTATTACTGAGCTCTGCAGGCTGCTCTCTACACTCCATGCGCCTTCACCTCGTATTACTGAGCGCTGCAGGCTGCTCTCTACACTCCATGCGCCTTCACCTCGTATTACTGAGCGCTGCAGGCTGCTGTCTACACTCCATGCGCCTTCACCTCGTATTACTGAGCGCTGCAGGCTGCTCTCTACACTCCATGTGCCTTCACCTCGTATTACTGAGCGCTGCAGGCTGCTCTCTACACTCCATGCGCCTTCACCTCGTATTACTGAGCGCTGCAGGCTGCTCTCTACACTCCATGCGCCTTCACCTCGTATTACTGAGCGCTGCAGGCTGCTGTCTACACTCCATGCGCCTTCACCTCGTATTACTGAGCTCTGCAGGCTGCTCTCTACACTCCATGCGCCTTCACCTCGTATTACTGAGCGCTGCAGGCTGCTGTCTACACTCCATGCGCCTTCACCTCGTATTACTGAGCGCTGCAGGCTGCTCTCTACACTCCATGCGCCTTCACCTCGTATTACTGAGCGCTGCAGGCTGCTGTCTACACTCAATGCGCCTTCACCTCGTATTACTGAGCTCTGCAGGCTGCTCTCTACACTCCATGCGCCTTCACCTCGTATTACTGAGTGCTGCAGGCTGCTCTCTACACTCCATGCGCCTTCACCTCGTATTACTGAGCGCTGCAGGCTGCTCTCTACACTCCATGCGCCTTCACCTCGTATTACTGAGCGCTGCAGGCTGCTCTCTACACTCCATGCGCCTTTACCTCGTATTACTGAGCGCTGCAGGCTGCTGTCTACACTCCATGCGCCTTCACCTCGTATTACTGAGCTCTGCAGACTGCTCTCTACACTCCATGCGCCTTCACCTCGTATTACTGAGCTCTGCAGGCTGCTCTCTACACTCCATGCGCCTTCACCTCGTATTACTGAGCTCTGCAGGCTGCTCTCTACACTCCATGCGCCTTCACCTCGTATTACTGAGCGCTGCAGGCTGCTCTCTACACTCCATGCGCCTTCACCTCGTATTACTGAGCGCTGCAGGCTGCTGTCTACACTCCATGCGCCTTCACCTCGTATTACTGAGCGCTGCAGGCTGCTCTCTACACTCCATGCGCCTTCACCTCGTATTACTGAGCGCTGCAGGCTGCTGTCTACACTCCATGCGCCTTCACCTCTTATTACTGAGCGCTGCAGGCTGCTGTCTACACTCCATGCGCCTTCACCTCGTATTACTGAGCGCTGCAGGCTGCTCTCTACACTCCATGCGCCTTCACCTCGTATTACTGAGCGCTGCAGGCTGCTCTCTACACTCCATGCGCCTTTACCTCGTATTACTGAGCGCTGCAGGCTGCTGTCTACACTCCATGCGCCTTCACCTCGTATTACTGAGCTCTGCAGACTGCTCTCTACACTCCATGCGCCTTCACCTCGTATTACTGAGCTCTGCAGGCTGCTCTCTACACTCCATGCGCCTTCACCTCGTATTACTGAGCGCTGCAGGCTGCTCTCTACACTCCATGCGCCTTCACCTCGTATTACTGAGCGCTGCAGGCTGCTGTCTACACTCCATGCGCCTTCACCTCGTATTACTGAGCGCTGCAGGCTGCTCTCTACACTCCATGCGCCTTCACCTCGTATTACTGAGCGCTGCAGGCTGCTCTCTACACTCCATGCGCCTTCACCTCGTATTACTGAGCGCTGCAGGCTGCTCTCTACACTCCATGCGCCTTCACCTCGTATTACTGAGCGCTGCAGGCTGCTGTCTACACTCCATGCGCCTTCACCTCGTATTACTGAGCTCTGCAGGCTGCTCTCTACACTCCATGCGCCTTCACCTCGTATTACTGAGCGCTGCAGGCTGCTGTCTACACTCCATGCGCCTTCACCTCGTATTACTGAGCGCTGCAGGCTGCTCTCTACACTCCATGCGCCTTCACCTCGTATTACTGAGCGCTGCAGGCTGCTGTCTACACTCCATGCGCCTTCACCTCGTATTACTGAGCTCTGCAGGCTGCTCTCTACACTCCATGCGCCTTCACCTCGTATTACTGAGCGCTGCAGGCTGCTCTCTACACTCCATGCGCCTTCACCTCGTATTACTGAGCGCTGCAGGCTGCTCTCTACACTCCATGCGCCTTCACCTCGTATTACAGAGCGCTGCAGGCTGCTGTCTACACTCCATGCGCCTTCACCTCGTATTACTGAGCGCTGCAGGCTGCTCTCTACACTCCATCCGCCTTCACCTCGTATTACTGAGCGCTGCAGGCTGCTGTCTACACTTCATGCGCCTTCACCTCGTATTACTGAGCTCTGCAGGCTGCGCTCTACACTCCATGCGCCTTTACCTCGTATTACTGAGCGCTGCAGGCTGCTCTCTACACTCCATGCGCCTTCACCTCGTATTACTGAGCGCTGCAGGCTGCTCTCTACACTCCATGCGCCTTCACCTCGTATTACTGAGCGCTGCAGGCTGCTCTCTACACTCCATGCGCCTTCACCTCGTATTACTGAGCGCTGCAGGCTGCTCTCTACACTCCATGCGCCTTCACCTCGTATTACTGAGCGCTGCAGGCTGCTCTCTACACTCCATGCGCCTTCACCTCGTATTACTGAGCGCTGCAGGCTGCTCTCTACACTCCATGCGCCTTTACCTCGTATTACTGAGCGCTGCAGGCTGCTGTCTACACTCCATGCGCCTTCACCTCGTATTACTGAGCTCTGCAGGCTGCTCTCTACACTCCATGCGCCTTCACCTCGTATTACTGAGCTCTGCAGGCTGCTCTCTACACTCCATGCGCCTTCACCTCGTATTACTGAGCGCTGCAGGCTGCTCTCTACACTCCATGCGCCTTCACCTCGTATTACTGAGCGCTCCAGGCTGCTGTCTACACTCCATGCGCCTTCACCTCGTATTACTGAGCGCTGCAGGCTGCTCTCTACACTCCATGCGCCTTCACCTCGTATTACTGAGCGCTGCAGGCTGCTCTCTACACTCCATGCGCCTTCACCTCGTATTACTGAGCGCTGCAGGCTGCTCTCTACACTCCATGCGCCTTCACCTCGTATTACTGAGCGCTGCAGGCTGCTGTCTACACTCCATGCGCCTTCACCTCGTATTACTGAGCTCTGCAGGCTGCTCTCTACACTCCATGCGCCTTCACCTCGTATTACTGAGCGCTGCAGGCTGCTGTCTACACTCCATGCGCCTTCACCTCGTATTACTGAGCGCTGCAGGCTGCTCTCTACACTCCATGCGCCTTCACCTCGTATTACTGAGCGCTGCAGGCTGCTGTCTACACTCCATGCGCCTTCACCTCGTATTACTGAGCTCTGCAGGCTGCTCTCTACACTCCATGCGCCTTCACCTCGTATTACTGAGCGCTGCAGGCTGCTCTCTACACTCCATGCGCCTTCACCTCGTATTACTGAGCGCTGCAGGCTGCTCTCTACACTCCATGCGCCTTTACCTCGTATTACTGAGCGCTGCAGGCTGCTCTCTACACTCCATGCGCCTTCACCTCGTATTACTGAGCGCTGCAGGCTGCTCTCTACACTCCATGCGCCTTCACCTCGTATTACTGAGCGCTGCAGGCTGCTGTCTACACTCCATGCGCCTTCACCTCGTATTACTGAGCGCTGCAGGCTGCTCTCTACACTCCATGCGCCTTCACCTCGTATTACTGAGCGCTGCAGGCTGCTGTCTACACTCCATGCGCCTTCACCTCGTATTACTGAGCTCTGCAGGCTGCGCTCTACACTCCATGCGCCTTTACCTCGTATTACTGAGCGCTGCAGGCTGCTCTCTACACTCCATGCGCCTTCACCTCGTATTACTGAGCGCTGCAGGCTGCTCTCTACACTCCATGCGCCTTCACCTCGTATTACTGAGCGCTGCAGGCTGCTCTCTACACTCCATGCGCCTTCACCTCGTATTACTGAGCGCTGCAGGCTGCTGTCTACACTCCATGCGCCTTCACCTCGTATTACTGAGCGCTGCAGGCTGCTCTCTACACTCCATGCGCCTTCACCTCGTATTACTGAGCGCTGCAGGCTGCTCTCTACACTCCATGCGCCTTCACCTCGTATTACTGAGCGCTGCAGGCTGCTCTCTACACTCCATGCGCCTTCACCTCGTATTACTGAGCGCTGCAGGCTGCTCTCTACACTCCATGCGCCTTCACCTCGTATTACTGAGCGCTGCAGGCTGCTGTCTACACTCCATGCGCCTTCACCTCGTATTACTGAGCTCTGCAGGCTGCTCTCTACACTCCATGCGCCTTCACCTCGTATTACTGAGCGCTGCAGGCTGCTCTCTACACTCCATGCGCCTTCACCTCGTATTACTGAGCTCTGCACGCTGCGCTCTACACTCCATGCGCCTTTACCTCGTATTACTGAGCGCTGCAGGCTGCTCTCTACACTCCATGCGCCTTCACCTCGTATTACTGAGCGCTGCAGGCTGCTCTCTACACTCCATGCGCCTTCACCTCGTATTACTGAGCGCTGCAGGCTGCTCTCTACACTCCATGCGCCTTCACCTCGTATTACTGAGCTCTGCAGGCTGCTCTCTACACTCCATGCGCCTTCACCTCGTATTACTGAGCGCTGCAGGCTGCTCTCTACACTCCATGCGCCTTCACCTTGTATTACTGAGCGCTGCAGGCTGCTCTCTACACTCCATGCGCCTTCACCTCGTATTACTGAGCGCTGCAGGCTGCTGTCTACACTCCATGCGCCTTCACCTCGTATTACTGAGCGCTGCAGGCTGCTGTCTACACTCCATGCGCCTTCACCTCGTATTACTGAGCGCTGCAGGCTGCTCTCTACACTCCATGCGCCTTCACCTTGTATTACTGAGCGCTGCAGGCTGCTCTCTACACTCCATGCGCCTTCACCTCGTATTACTGAGCGCTGCAGGCTGCTGTCTACACTCCATGCGCCTTCACCTCGTATTACTGAGCGCTGCAGGCTGCTGTCTACACTCCATGCGCCTTCACCTCGTATTACTGAGCTCTGCAGGCTGCTCTCTACACTCCATGCGCCTTCACCTCGTATTACTGAGCGCTGCAGGCTGCTCTCTACACTCCATGCGCCTTCACCTCGTATTACTGAGCTCTGCACGCTGCGCTCTACACTCCATGCGCCTTTACCTCGTATTACTGAGCTCTGCAGGCTGCTCTCTACACTCCATGCGCCTTCACCTCGTATTACTTAGCGCTGCAGGCTGCTCTCTACACTCCATGCGCCTTCACCTCGTATTACTGAGCGCTGCAGGCTGCTGTCTACACTCCATGCGCCTTCACCTCGTATTACTGAGCGCTGCAGGCTGCTCTCTACACTCCATGCGCCTTCACCTCGTATTACTGAGCGCTGCAGGCTGCTCTCTACACTCCATGCGCCTTCACCTCGTATTACTGAGCGCTGCAGGCTGCTCTCTACACTCCATGCGCCTTCACCTCGTATTACTGAGCTCTGCAGGCTGCTCTCTACACTCCATGCGCCTTCACCTCGTATTACTGAGCGCTGCAGGCTGCTCTCTACACTCCATGCGCCTTCACCTCGTATTACTGAGCGCTGCAGGCTGCTCTCTACACTCCATGCGCCTTTACCTCGTATTACTGAGCGCTGCAGGCTGCTCTCTACACTCCATGCGCCTTCACCTCGTATTACTGAGCGCTGCAGGCTGCTGTCTACACTCCATGCGCCTTCACCTCGTATTACTGAGCGCTGCAGGCTGCTCTCTACACTGCATGCGCCTTCACCTCGTATTACTGAGCGCTGCAGGCTGCTCTCTACACTCCATGCGCCTTCACCTCGTATTACTGAGCTCTGCAGGCTGCGCTCTACACTCCATGCGCCTTTACCTCGTATTACTGAGCGCTGCAGGCTGCTCTCTACACTCCATGCGCCTTCACCTCGTATTACTGAGCGCTGGAGGCTGCTCTCTACACTCCATGCGCCTTCACCTCGTATTACTGAGCGCTGCAGGCTGCTCTCTACACTCCATGCGCCTTCACCTCGTATTACTGAGCGCTGCAGGCTGCTGTCTACACTCCATGCGCCTTCACCTCGTATTACTGAGCGCTGCAGGCTGCTCTCTACACTCCATGCGCCTTCACCTCGTATTACTGAGCGCTGCAGGCTGCTGTCTACACTCCATGCGCCTTCACCTCGTATTACTGAGCGCTGCAGGCTGCTCTCTACACTCCATGCGCCTTCACCTCGTATTACTGAGCGCTGCAGGCTGCTGTCTACACTCCATGCGCCTTCACCTCGTATTACTGAGCTCTGCAGGCTGCTCTCTACACTCCATGCGCCTTCACCTCGTATTACTGAGCGCTGCAGGCTGCTCTCTACACTCCATGCGCCTTCACCTCGTATTACTGAGCGCTGCAGGCTGCTCTCTACACTCCATGCGCCTTCACCTCGTATTACTGAGCGCTGCAGGCTGCTGTCTACACTCCATGCGCCTTCACCTTGTATTACTGAGCGCTGCAGGCTGCTCTCTACACTCCATGCGCCTTCACCTCGTATTAGTGAGCGCTGCAGGCTGCTGTCTACACTCCATGCGCCTTCACCTCGTATTACTGAGCTCTGCACGCTGCGCTCTACACTCCATGCGCCTTTACCTCGTATTACTGAGCGCTGCAGGCTGCTCTCTACACTCCATACGCCTTCACCTCGTATTACTGAGCGCTGCAGGCTGCTCTCTACACTCCATGCGCCTTCACCTCGTATTACTGAGCGCTGCAGGCTGCTCTCTACACTCCATGCGCCTTCACCTCGTATTACTGAGCTCTGCAGGCTGCTCTCTACACTCCATGCGCCTTCACCTCGTATTACTGAGCGCTGCAGGCTGCTCTCTACACTCCATGCGCCTTCACCTTGTATTACTGAGCGCTGCAGGCTGCTCTCTACACTCCATGCGCCTTCACCTCGTATTACTGAGCGCTGCAGGCTGCTCTCCACACTCCATGCGCCTTTACCTCGTATTACTGAGCTCTGCAGGCTGCTCTCTACACTCCATGCGCCTTCACCTCGTATTACTTAGCGCTGCAGGCTGCTCTCTACACTCCATGCGCCTTCACCTCGTATTACTGAGCGCTGCAGGCTGCTGTCTACACTCCATGCGCCTTCACCTCGTATTACTGAGCTCTGCAGGCTGCTCTCTACACTCCATGCGCCTTCACCTCGTATTACTGAGCGCTGCAGGCTGCTGTCTACACTCCATGCGCCTTCACCTCGTATTACTGAGCGCTGCAGGCTGCTCTCTACACTCCATGCGCCTTCACCTCGTATTACTGAGCGCTGCAGGCTGCTGTCTACACTCCATGCGCCTTCACCTCGTATTACTGAGCTCTGCAGGCTGCTCTCTACACTCCATGCGCCTTCACCTCGTATTACTGAGCGCTGCAGGCTGCTCTCTACACTCCATGCGCCTTCACCTCGTATTACTGAGCGCTGCAGGCTGCTCTCTACACTCCATGCGCCTTCACCTCGTATTACTGAGCGCTGCAGGCTGCTGTCTACACTCCATGCGCCTTCACCTCGTATTACTGAGCGCTGCAGGCTGCTCTCTACACTCCATGCGCCTTCACCTCGTATTACTGAGCGCTGCAGGCTGCTGTCTACACTCCATGCGCCTTCACCTCGTATTACTGAGCTCTGCAGGCTGCGCTCTACACTCCATGCGCCTTTACCTCGTATTACTGAGCGCTGCAGGCTGCTCTCTACACTCCATGCGCCTTCACCTCGTATTACTGAGCGCTGCAGGCTGCTCTCTACACTCCATGCGCCTTCACCTCGTATTACTGAGCGCTGCAGGCTGCTCTCTACACTCCATGCGCCTTCACCTCGTATTACTGAGCGCTGCAGGCTGCTGTCTACACTCCATGCGCCTTCACCTCGTATTACTGAGCGCTGCAGGCTGCTCTCTACACTCCATGCGCCTTCACCTCGTATTACTGAGCGCTGCAGGCTGCTCTCTACAATCCATGCGCCTTCACCTCGTATTACTGAGCGCTGCAGGCTGCTCTCTACCCTCCATGCGCCTTCACCTCGTATTACTGAGCGCTGCAGGCTGCTCTCTACACTCCATGCGCCTTCACCTCGTATTACTGAGCGCTGCAGGCTGCTGTCTACACTCCATGCGCCTTCACCTCGTATTACTGAGCTCTGCAGGCTGCTCTCTACACTCCATGCGCCTTCACCTCGTATTACTGAGCGCTGCAGGCTGCTCTCTACACTCCATGCGCCTTCACCTCGTATTACTGAGCGCTGCAGGCTGCTCTCTACACTCCATGCGCCTTCACCTCGTATTACTGAGCGCTGCAGGCTGCTATCTACACTCCATGCGCCTTCACCTTGTATTACTGAGCGCTGCAGGCTGCTCTCTACACTCCATGCGCCTTCACCTCGTATTAGTGAGCGCTGCAGGCTGCTGTCTACACTCCATGCGCCTTCACCTCGTATTACTGAGCTCTGCACGCTGCGCTCTACACTCCATGCGCCTTTACCTCGTATTACTGAGCGCTGCAGGCTGCTCTCTACACTCCATGCGCCTTCACCTCGTATTACTGAGCGCTGCAGGCTGCTCTCTACACTCCATGCGCCTTCACCTCGTATTACTGAGCGCTGCAGGCTGCTCTCTACACTCCATGCGCCTTCACCTCGTATTACTGAGCTCTGCAGGCTGCTCTCTACACTCCATGCGCCTTCACCTCGTATTACTGAGCGCTGCATGCTGCTCTCTACACTCCATGCGCCTTCACCTTGTATTACTGAGCGCTGCAGGCTGCTCTCTACACTCCATGCGCCTTCACCTCGTATTACTGAGCGCTGCAGGCTGCTCTCCACACTCCATGCGCCTTTACCTCGTATTACTGAGCTCTGCAGGCTGCTCTCTACACTCCATGCGCCTTCACCTCGTATTACTTAGCGCTGCAGGCTGCTCTCTACACTCCATGCGCCTTCACCTCGTATTACTGAGCGCTGCAGGCTGCTGTCTACACTCCATGCGCCTTCACCTCGTATTACTGAGCGCTGCAGGCTGCTCTCTACACTCCATGCGCCTTCACCTCGTATTACTGAGCGCTGCAGGCTGCTCTCTACACTCCATGCGCCTTCACCTCGTATTACTGAGCGCTGCAGGCTGCTCTCTACACTCCATGCGCCTTCACCTCGTATTACTGAGCTCTGCAGGCTGCTCTCTACACTCCATGCGCCTTCACCTCGTATTACTGAGCGCTGCAGGCTGCTCTCTACACTCCATGCGCCTTCACCTCGTATTACTGAGCGCTGCAGGCTGCTCTCTACACTCCATGCGCCTTTACCTCGTATTACTGAGCTCTGCAGGCTGCTCTCTACACTCCATGCGCCTTCACCTCGTATTACTTAGCGCTGCAGGCTGCTCTCTACACTCCATGCGCCTTCACCTCGTATTACTGAGCGCTGCAGGCTGCTCTCTACACTCCATGCGCCTTCACCTCGTATTACTGAGCTCTGCAGGCTGCTCTCTACACTCCATGCACCTTCACCTCGTATTACTGAGCGCTGCAGGCTGCTCTCTACACACCATGCGCCTTCACCTCGTATTACTGAGCGCTGCAGGCTGCTGTCTACACTCCATGCGCCTTCACCTCGTATTACTGAGCGCTGCAGGCTGCTGTCTACACTCCATGCGCCTTTACCTCGTATTACTGAGCGCTGCAGGCTGCTCTCTACACTCCATGCGCCTTCACCTCGTATTACTGAGCGCTGCAGGCTGCTGTCTACACTCCATGCGCCTTCACCTCGTATTACTGAGCGCTGCAGGCTGCTGTCTACACTCCATGCGCCTTCACCTCGTATTACTGAGCGCTGCAGGCTGCTCTCTACACTCCATGCGCCTTCACCTCATATTACTGAGCTCTGCAGGCTGCTCTCTACACTCCATGCGCCTTCACCTCGTATTACTGAGCGCTGCAGGCTGCTCTCTACACACCATGCGCCTTCACCTCGTATTACTGAGCGCTGCAGGCTGCTGTCTACACTCCATGCGCCTTCACCTCGTATTACTGAGCGCTGCAGGCTGGTGTCTACACTCCATGCGCCTTTACCTCGTATTACTGAGCGCTGCAGGCTGCTCTCTACACTCCATGCGCCTTCACCTCGTATTACTGAGCGCTGCAGGCTGCTGTCTACACTCCATGCGCCTTCACCTTGTATTACTGAGCGCTGCAGGCTGCTGTCTACACTCCATGCGCCTTTACCTCGTATTACTGAGCACTGCAGGCTGCTGTCTACACTCCATGCGCCTTCACCTCGTATTACTGAGCGCTGCAGGCTGCTCTCTACACTCCATGCGCCTTTACCTCGTATTACTGAGCGCTGCAGGCTGCTCTCTACACTCCATGCGCCTTTACCTCGTATTACTGAGCGCTGCAGGCTGCTCTCTACACTCCATGTGCCTTTACCTCGTATTACTGAGCGCTGCAGGCTGCTCTCTACACTCCATGCGCCTTCACCTCGTATTACTGAGCGCTGCAGGCTGCTCTCTACACTCCATGCGCCTTCACCTCGTATTACTGAGCGCTGCAGGCTGCTCTCTACACACCATGCGCCTTCACCTCGTATTACTGAGCGCTGCAGGCTGCTCTCTACACACCATGCGCCTTTACCTCGTATTACTGAGCGCTGCAGGCTGCTCTCTACACTCCATGCGCCTTCACCTCGTATTACTGAGCGCTGCAGGCTGCTCTCTACACACCATGCGCCTTCACCTCGTATTACTGAGCGCTGCAGGCTGCTCTCTACACTCCATGCGCCTTTACCTCGTATTACTGAGCGCTGCAGGCTGCTCTCTACACTCCATGCGCCTTCACCTCGTATTACTGAGCGCTGCAGGCTGCTCTCTACACTCCATGCGCCTTTACCTCGTATTACTGAGCGCTGCAGGCTGCTCTCTACACTCCATGCGCCTTCACCTCGTATTACTGAGCGCTGCAGGCTGCTCTCTACACTCCATGCGCCTTTACCTCGTATTACTGAGCGCTGCAGGCTGCTCTCTACACTCCATGCGCCTTCACCTCGTATTACTGAGCGCTGCAGGCTGCTCTCTACACTCCATGCGCCTTCACCTCGTATTACTGAGCGCTGCAGGCTGCTCTCTACACTCCATGCACCTTCACCTCGTATTACTGAGCGCTGCAGGCTGCTCTCTACACTCCATTCGCCTTCACCTCGTATTACCAGGCGCTGAAGGCTGCTCTCTACACTCCATGCGCCTTCACCTCGTATTCCCGTGCCCTGCAGGTTGCTCTCTACACTCCATGCGCCTTCACCTCGTATTACTGGGCGCTGCAGGCTGCTCTGTACACACCATGCGCCTTCACCTCGTATTACCTGCCCTGCAGGCTGCTCTGTACACACCATGCGCCTTCACCTCGTATTACCGGCCCTGCAGGCTGCTCTGTACACACCATGCGCCTTTACCTCGTATTACCGGGCACTGCCGGCTGCTCTGTACACGACATGCGCCTTCACCTCGTATTACCTGCCCTGCAGGCTGCTCTGTACACACCATGCGCCTTCACCTCGTATTACCGGCCCTGCAGGCTGCTCTGTAAACACCATGCGCCTTTACCTTGTATTACCGGGCGCTGCAGGCTGCTCTGTACACGACATGCGCCTTCACCTCGTATTACCGGGCGCTGAAGGCTGCTCTCTACACTCCATGCGCCTTAACCTCGTATTACTGAGCGCTGCAGGCTGCTCTCTACACACCATGTGCCTTTACCTCGTATTACCGGGCCCTGCAGGCTGCTCTCTACACACCATGCGACTTTACCTCGTATTACTGAGCGCTGCAGGCTGCTCTCTACACTCCATGCGCCTTCACCTCGTATTACTGAGCGCTGCAGGCTGCTGTCTACACTCCATGCGCCTTCACCTCGTATTACTGAGCGCTGCAGGCTGCTCTCTACACTCCATGCGCCTTCACCTCGTATTACTGAGCGCTGCAGGCTGCTCTCTACACTCCATGCGCCTTCACCTCGTATTACTGAGCGCTGCAGGCTGCTGTCTACACTCCATGCGCCTTCACCTCGTATTACTGAGCGCTGCAGGCTGCTCTCTACACTCCATGCGCCTTCACCTCGTATTACTGAGCGCTGCAGGCTGCTGTCTACACTCCATGCGCCTTCACCTCGTATTACTGAGCTCTGCAGGCTGCTCTCTACACTCCGTGCGCCTTCACCTCGTATTACTGAGCGCTGCAGGCTGCTCTCTACACTCCATGCGCCTTCACCTCGTATTACTGAGCGCTGCAGGCTGCTCTCTACACTCCATGCGCATTCACCTCGTATTACTGAGCGCTGCAGGCTGCTGTCTACACTCCATGCGCCTTCACCTTGTATTACTGAGCGCTGCAGGCTGCTCTCTACACTCCATGCGCCTTCACCTCGTATTACTGAGCGCTGCAGGCTGCTGTCTACACTCCATGCGCCTTCACCTCGTATTACTGAGCTCTGCAGGCTGCGCTCTACACTCCATGCGCCTTTACCTCGTATTACTGAGCGCTGCAGGCTGCTCTCTACACTCCATGCGCCTTCACCTCGTATTACTGAGCGCTGCAGGCTGCTCTCTACACTCCATGCGCCTTCACCTCGTATTACTGAGCGCTGCAGGCTGCTCTCTACACTCCATGCGCCTTCACCTCGTATTACTGAGCTCTGCAGGCTGCTCTCTACACTCCATGCGCCTTCACCTCGTATTACTGAGCGCTGCAGGCTGCTCTCTACACTCCATGCGCCTTCACCTCGTATTACTGAGCGCTGCAGGCTGCTCTCTACACTCCATGCGCCTTCACCTCGTATTACTGAGCGCTGCAGGCTGCTCTCCACACTCCATGCGCATTTACCTCGTATTACTGAGCTCTGCAGGCTGCTCTCTACACTCCATGCGCATTTACCTCGTGTTACTGAGCTCTGCAGGCTGCTCTCTACACTCCATGCTCCTTCACCTCGTATTACTGAGCGCTGCAGGCTGCTCTCTACACTCCATGCGCCTTCACCTCGTATTACTGAGCGCTGCAGGCTGCTCTCTACACTCCATGCGCCTTCACCTCGTATTACTGAGCGCTGCAGGCTGCTCTCTACACTCCATGCGCCTTCACCTCGTATTACTGAGCTCTGCAGGCTGCTCTCTACATTCCATGCGCCTTCACCTTGTATTACTGAGCGCTGCAGGCTGCTCTCTACACTCCATGCGCCTTCACCTCGTATTACTGAGCGCTGCAGGCTGCTCTCTACACTCCATGCGCCTTTTCCTCGTATTACTGAGCTCTGCAGGCTGCTCTCTACACTCCATGCGCCTTCACCTCGTATTACTTAGCGCTGCAGGCTGCTCTCTACACTCCATGCGCCTTCACCTCGTATTACTGAGCGCTGCAGGCTGCTCTCTACACTCCATGCGCCTTCACCTCGTATTACTGAGCTCTGCAGGCTGCTCTCTACACTCCATGCACCTTCACCTCGTATTACTGAGCGCTGCAGTCTGCTCTCTACACACCATGCGCCTTCACCTCGTATTACTGAGCGCTGCAGGCTGCTGTCTACACTCCATGCGCCTTCACCTCGTATTACTGAGCGCTGCAGGCTGCTGTCTACACTCCATGCGCCTTTACCTCGTATTACTGAGCGCTGCAGGCTGCTCTCTACACTCCATGCGCCTTCACCTCGTATTACTGAGCGCTGCAGGCTGCTGTCTACACTCCATGCGCCTTCACCTCGTATTACTGAGCGCTGCAGGCTGCTGTCTACACTCCATGCGCCTTCACCTCGTATTACTGAGCACTGCAGGCTGCTGTCTACACTCCATGCGCCTTCACCTCGTATTACTGAGCGCTGCAGGCTGCTCTCTACACTCCATGCGCCTTTACCTCGTATTACTGAGCGCTGCAGGCTGCTCTCTACACTCCATGCGCCTTTACCTCGTATTACTGAGCGCTGCAGGCTGCTCTCTACACTCCATGTGCCTTTACCTCGTATTACTGAGCGCTGCAGGCTGCTCTCTACACTCCATGCGCCTTCACCTCGTATTACTGAGCGCTGCAGGCTGCTCTCTACACTCCATGCGCCTTCACCTCGTATTACTGAGCGCTGCAGGCTGCTCTCTACACACCATGCGCCTTAACCTCGTATTACTGAGCGCTGCAGGCTGCTCTCTACACACCATGTGCCTTTACCTCGTATTACCGGGCCCTGCAGGCTGCTCTCTACACACCATGCGCCTTCACCTCGTATTACCGGGCCCTGCAGGCTGCTCTCTACACTCCATGCGCCTTCACCTCGTATTACTGAGCGCTGCAGGCTGCTCTCTACACTCCATGCGCCTTTACCTCGTATTACCGGAAGCTGCAGGCTGCTCTCTACACTCCATGTGCCTTCACCTCATATTACTAAGCGCTGCAGGCTGCTCTCTACACACGATGCATCTTTTCTCCACCTAGTATTACCGGGCGCTGCAGGCTGCTCTCTACACGCCATGCGCCTTTACCTCGTATTAACGTGCGCTGCAGGCTGCTCTCTACACGCCTTGCGCTTTTACCTCGTATTACCAGGCGCTGCAGGCTGCTTTCTACACGCCATGCGCCTTTACCTCGTATTACCGTGCGCTGCAGGCTGCTCTCTACACACCATGCATCTTTTCTCCACCTGGTATTACCGGGCGCTGCAGGCTGCTCTCTACACTCCATGCGCCTTTACCTCGTATTACCGGACGCTGCAGGCTGCTCTCTACGCTCCATGCACCTTTACCTGCTACCGGAGCCTGCAGGCTGCTCTCTACACGCCATGCGCCTTTACCTCGTATTACTGGGCGCTGCAGGCTGCTCTCTACACACCATGCATCTTTTTCTATCACCCATGACTGCACCTACAATGAGAGAGGGGCTCCGCCCTTCCAGGACAGGAAACCTACAGAATAAAAGGGCGGCGCCTCTCCATCACCTCAGTTGGTTTCGTGTCCTTGAGGGGGAACCTTGTTAAAATGGCGGCAGAAGAAAGAAGAGAAGATTATTCCCAGACCTGGGGCTGTTGGTTTCCAAGCGCCATGGTGGGTCCAAGGGGGCCTGCTCCGTTGGACGGGCGCGAGCAGCAGCCGCACCATTACCTTATGGTGGCCTGGCAGCCGCACATCCCGGTTGCGCAGGACGCTATCCATAAAATCGCGCCCTAAGACGCACACCGGTGAAAAAATAAGTAGCTGAGACCCATATCTTCCAACATGCTTCCAGCTACTGTTTTGTACCGGCCTGCGGCCCTGATGACGAGCGTACCGGAGGGTCCATGTTGGGAGAACCTTAGACAGGCTTATCTGTTTAAGATCCGGATATGACTGAGCAGCGCCCCTGCCTGGGGTCGGCAGCTCCAGCTCCGTGCATCAGTGGAAAAGCTGCTGTGGAACTGCGCCCCAGTCTGGGGTCGGTAGCTCCAGCTCTGCACGTCAGTGAGAGAGCAGCTGTGAAACTGCTCCCCTGTCTGGGGTTGGCAGCTCCAACTCTGTGCATCAGTGGAGAAGCTCCTGTGGAACTGCGCCCCTGTCTGGGGTCGGCAGATCCAGCTCCATGCATCAGTGGAGAAGCTGCTGTGGAACTGCGCCCCTGTCTGGGGTCAGCAGCTCCAGCTTTGATTAGCGCACTATTGGAGGCGCCCCTGCCTGGGATTGACCACCCCAATGTTGCTCAGGCATAGCCAGATGGAGAGGAACAGGCCTGTGAATTGGTCCAGCCTCCGAATCCGTACAGCTGGTTGTGAGTGATCTTCGTGAATGTTTACCTTGTTTATGGGGCCATTTCCTTGTTATGGTTACTAGGAAAGGCTGAAGGATGTTAACACAAAACTCAAAAATGGGTGTGTGCGCTCTCTGTAAGACCCCATCTTGGCCAAGGGCCTCGTGCTTTAAATTTGGCTTCAGGACGGAAGCTGGACCTTAGACCTCTAGGCTAAAGTTAGCCACATGTCTGGGCCGCACAGAGCCTCATGATTGGCCTTCAGAATTTGCCACAAAAATGAGCCTTAATCTGCTCAGTAAATGTTAACACTCAGAGGTTTTTACTGTTGTCCTCCAGTCTGTTTAATCCATCCATAGGACAGCACATGGTGTTAATACAGCACATGGTCTCTGGGGAAGTCTGCTGTCCAGCTGCGTCTCATCAGTTGGCTCCTTCGGGTGGGGCTAGTCCTTGACAGTTGAGATTTACCATCCAAAGGAAAGGTTTATCCTTCATTCAGATGGATTACTCTATTAAATAAAAATCTGAGTGCAGTGCCTTATAAAGCCTCTTTGCGCTTCACAAAGAGCACATCATAGCGCTTTATATCACATCATAGTGCCTCATGGCACATCATAGCATAGTGCCTCATAGCATAGCGCTTCATAGCACATCATAGTGCTTCATGGCACATCATAGCATAGTGCCTCATGGCACGTCGCTTCATGTCACTTAATAGTGCCTCATGGCGCATCACAGTGCCTCATAGCACAGCGCTTCATGCCACTTAATAGTGCCTCACGGCGCTTCACAATGCCTCATAACGCATCATGGTGTCTCAAAGCACATCATAGTGCCGTACAGCGTCTCATAGTGCTTTATAGTGCCTCATGGCATCGTGCCTCATAGCACTTCATAGCGCCTTATGGCTCTTCATAGTGCTTCATAGCATAACATATCATAGTGACTCATAGCATATCATAGTGCCTTTTGGTGCATTCATAGTGCCGCATAGCGCCTGTTAGTGCCTCATAGCGCTTCACACTGCCTTTTAGTACCTCATGGGGCCTCATAGTGTCTCTCGGTGCTTCAGGGTGCCCCTGTGCCTTGTACTGCTTTATAGGGTGTCTGTGCCTTGTAGCGCCCCTGTGCCTCATAGTCCCTCTTTGTAAAGGTACTGGTTCCACAACTAAGTTATGTCTGACAAAACCAAGTTCAGCGACTGTAAACTGTTCATTGCAATCTTACCGAATTCAGGGGGAAAAATATCCTAGCCTCTATTTTGAGACAGAGGGTGGCAGTATACCTGGCTGGTGCTCAGCTGGCTCGTTGTAATGCCGGTTGGGGGTAGGTGACCATAAAAGCACTTCCTTAGTTTTGCAGGTTAATAATAAACCTTGTAGGGTTTCACTCTTAAAGATAGGGGGCATCATGTAGTGCTCATACAGCCATTGTGGGTTTGGTCCAATTGAGCGCAGTTTTATTGCTTTTTACAGGTTGCACAGAAGTCATAAACATTAATATTTCTGGTCCTGTCCAAGCTCTGACTAAATAGGACAGACCCTGACTACTCATATACAGCTCAGCTAACCCAGCTTGATCAAACAAAACAATATTTATCCAGGGCAACCACTGATACTTGTGGAGTCTGGCCTGTGTCTCTGATTAGCTCCAAGACACATACCGTCTGCTCTGCTCTCCAGCAGTCTGACTAAGGTGAATGTCTAGCCTGCTCTGGTGCTTAGCTCTTCAGGTGCCCTAATCAAGACCTGTAAAGGTATTATTTAACCCAGGCCTACCTAGGTTTTTCTACAACCCGAATGGGCTGTACAGATTCCTGAGAGTTAGATCATTGGAAATAGACTCTACAAGACCTACTAGTAAATCTGCATTTCCAGATTGCTATATAGTAGTATAGGCATTTAAGGAGATATACAATTAGGTTCCAATTCACATGAAACATCAAATTTCCTGAGAATAGTTCTTGGCATAAAATGAGGATTTAGGCTTTCAGTTTGTGTCCTTCCATTCAGATGTTAATGAGCCTTAAGGCTTTATGGAGTATTATAGTAGTTAGGACAACTCTCATATCGAAGGAAGTGGCATTGACAATAGTTACCTCAACTATTTTGGCATTATGGGCAGATCCATCGAGCGCTGCAGAACTCACTGGGCAGTGAGTAAGAGTTGTGGTCTCCCAAGGTAGAATAAGGAGTCCTGCTATGTGTCAAAATTAATAAGCCGTCTGGCCACAATTCTGAACAAGGCAATATTGCTGTTAATAACTCTAATCTCCTACATTCCAGTAGTAGCATGGTCATGGGTACACACCTGTGGGCTGCCTCTAAAGATCCGGTTCCTCTAACCTAAAGAAGCTTTAGGCAGTATATAAGAAAGCTCCATTCATATATGTATGGTCACAGTGTAAAGGTCTTGTCATACAACAGAGTAGCTTTTTCTTACGTAAACCATTATGGAGGAACTCTGCCAAGATCCCTAATGACACTTACTATATGTCTAATCAATTCAGATGGCGAAGTGTCACCTTTTATCTTTAACAGCACCTTATATGAAGAGGAAGAGAATTGCAAGTGGACCTTTTTAGCCGTAGACTACTGGAACAGTGTCCAGCCTGCATTGACTAAGCAAGGAATGTGAAAGTGAATTTTGGATCTAGGCCCATTTTCAGTCCAAAGATGGCACCCTGGGATCTGAATCCAGTGCTTACGGCTCTAACAAGCCTTTGCTTGAACCTATGGATTCTGGGTCTTCACATTAAAGACTATTATCCCGGGGGCCCTGACTTCAGCATGGTAAGTTAGTGACATTCAAGCTTTGTCGGTTAATCCTTTGTTTATACAGATCCTAGAAGATGGGCCGGTTCCGGAGCTACCCTATCTTCCGAAGATAGCTTCCAATTTCCATAGAAGTCAGGAAATTGTGCACCCTACTTTCTGTGCTAATCTGGGGAATCCGTGGCAGAACAATAAGAAAGCGGATGACCCCATCAAGCATTATGTAAGGTTGCGATTCAGTCTTCACCTTGCATTTTCTATAGACACTATAGGTTTGATCTGGGATCTTCTGCTGTCCTTTCCTTTAGGAAAATTGTTCTACAGGCTGTGGTCCCACCCTAACTTTCAAGTTTTTTCTCTGTAAATCTCTCGTTGTAGGTGCTGTCATGGGTGATGGGAAAACACTAAATTACTTACCGGTAATGTGATTTTCCTGAGTCCATGACAGCACCCTTATATTCCCTCCCATCACTGGTAGAAGGTGATCACTTCATTTCCTTCATGGTGTTTGATTCACGTGGTATGTAGAAGGAAAAATCATGGGATATATAACTATTAAGTAGTATCCTCTCATTCTCTGTAAACAACTGAGGTGGTGGAGAGGCGCCGCCCTTTTATTCTGTAGGTTTCCTGTCCTGGAAGGGCGGATCCCCTCTCTCGTTGTAGGTGCTGTCATGGGCTCAGGAAAATCACAAACCGGTAAGTAAATTAGTGTTTTCTCCACCTGGTATTACCGGGCGCTGCAGGCTGCTCTCTACACACCATGCATCTTTTCTCCACCTGGTATTACTGGGCACTGCAGGCTGCTCTCTACACTCCATGCGCCTTTACCTCCTACCGGAGCCTGCAGGCTGCTCTCTACACGCCATGCGCCTTTGCCTCGTATTACCGTGCGCTGCAGGCTGTTCGCTACACACCATGCGCCTTTACCTCCTACCGGAGCCTGCAGGCTGCTCTCTACACTCCATGTGCCTTTACCTCCTACCGGAGCCTGCAGGCTGCTCTCTACACGCCATGTGCCTTTACCTTGTATTACCATGCGCTGCAGGCTGCTCTCTACACACCATGCATCTTTTCTCCACCTGGTATTACCGGGCGCTGCAGGCTGCTCTCTACACACCATGCGCCTTTACCTCCTACCGGAGCCTGCAGGCTGCTCTCTACACTCCATGTGCCTTTACCTCCTACCGGAGCCTGCAGGCTGCTCTCTACACGCCATGTGCCTTTACCTTGTATTACCATGCGCTGCAGGCTGCTCTCTACACACCATACATCTTTTCTCCACCTGGTATTACCGGGCGCTGCTGGCTGCTCTCTACACGCCATGCGCCTTTACCTTCTACGGGATGCTGCAGGCTGCTCTCTACACGCCATGCATCTTTTCTCTAACAACCCCCCACGACAGCACACCAGAGGATGTAACTCCACCCTAATAGGGACAAGAAATTTGAAGAGGTTAAATAGCCACTCCCACATCCGCCAGTGTTATTTCCTGTCCCTATCAGGGATGAAGAGGTGTGCTGGCCTGCACAGACACCGGGGGATAGAGAAAACAGGCCGGGCAGTGGGGGACCGAGTATTCCTACCTCTTCCCTGAAAGCGCTGCTCCTGTCTCCTTCGGACTCGGGACTTCCCCCTGCAGTCCGCACCTCCGGGCAAGGTCTGTAGGACGCATGGACCGGAGGTCTTCTGGAGCTCTCCAGTCTATCCTCCTCTCCTTGGCGGCGGTATGCGGCTCCATAGCACCGCACTGGTCTCGGAGCATGCATGTTTCCGACCCCGGAAGTGACGCCGGGCGGTGGATGATAACATCACTTCCGTTAGACTTGCGTTCCACGCTGGAACACATTGAAGCCTATGGGGGAAATGGCGGCAGATGACCGCTGGTGAGTGGGAATCCACACCAGGACATCTGGGAGGAGGAGCCCCTCCAGTTGGAGGGGGTGCGGCGCTACATCCGGTCGCCCATAAAGGAGCCCTGGATGAGGAAGACACCTAAAGCTAGGACAGATTATGTCTGCTATGGAGGGATTAGAATCTTCCCACTCTGCATCTGCGGAGCCCAGCGCCATTCTGGTCCCTGTAAGTATGGCACTGGTGGTCCTTCCTCAGACAGCAGGTTGTAAATATTATAGCTCTATCCTTCTCCTTCTCTCTTTTAGGGGGACACGGAACCTGCGTCTGAAGACAAATCCAAATCATCCCGTAGATGTTCGATTTGTTTCAAAAAATTATCTTCCTCCGATAAGAAACCAGTATGCAGGGAGTGTATGGAAAAAAATGATCATGAAAGAGCTGCCTTCCTTGATGGAAGAAATAAAGGGAATAGTACGCCAGGAGATCAAGTCTGCATTAGCCTCTTTTTCCCAGCCTACACCCTCACCCAGCCAATTTGCATCCGCTTCCCTGGCTACAAAGGAAAGGAAGCTCAGCCTGGTAGAGGAAGAAGATGAGAATCCCCTGCACGACACTTCTAATCCAGAAGAAGGCGAACTGAGTACAGGCACTGATGAGCCACATAGGAAGAAATACTATTTCTCAGCGGATAGTATGGAAGAACTGATGGCGGTAAGGAAAACCATGGAGGTCGAAGAAGAAAAGGTTTCCCACACAGTGCAAGAGGAGATGTTTGGGGGCTTGCTTTAGGAAGAAGCTAGTCTTTTCTATCCATCAGAATATTCGGAATCTAGTACTAGAAGAATGGGATTCCCCTGGAGAAAAGGCTGAATAACCCTGCAGATCTGAAAGATAGATTTCCGGTATATGACGAAACAGCTGAATGAATGCTGATCAGAAATCCCGAAGGTTCCAGATTGCACGGGTGGCAAAGAAAATCACGCTGCCATTCAAAGATTCCTCTCAGCTAAAAGACCCATTGGAACGCAAGAGGGAGGGGCTATTGAAGAAATCATGGGAAACCTCTGCAGCTCTATTGAACATGAACGCTGTTTCCACATGAGTTGCCCGATCAATGTCTCATTGGCTAAGTCAGCTGGAAGAACACCTGGCCTCGACTACTTCCAGAGAGGATATCCTGGCATCATTTGCACTCCTCCAGAAAGCAGCTGGTTTCCTGGCGGATGCTTTCGCAGAATCTGTAAGGGTGGCAGCAAAATCAGGGTTATCCAATTCAGTAAGATGTGCTCTGTGGTTGAAATCCTGGAGTGGAGACGTCACGTCAAAAATGAAACTATGCTCCTTTCCCTTGAAAGGGAAGCATATGTTTGGACCAGCTCTAGACGACGTGCTCGAGAAAGCATTGGATAAGAAAAAATCCCTTCCCGAGCCTTGAGGCCAAAAGAAGAGGTCCTTTCGACCTTTTCAGGATCAAACTCCCCAATACAAGGGAAAAGGGAAGTCAGGTCGGTGGAGCTACCCGAAAGGTGAACGGGGCAGAAACCTTTCTCTCCCAAAACCAGCGTCAAAACAAACCATGATATTCGGACTACTCGCTAGATTCTGACTATGCATCCCTCTACAACTTAACAGCTCTCCTCCACTCACGTTTTACCTCGCTACCCTTTAGTAATCAAGAAATCCTTTTTTGTAGTTAAGGAATATATGGTATAGTTTATGTATGACTAACCACACTACCCTCTGTTTTTTAATCACTGATTTTTATTCATTTTTATTGCCTAATTTTGTTTTTCTTGTGTTTGTAGTTCACTGATTATTAGTGTTCCTACCTGGACCCCTCATTCTCATTTCTTCACTTGCAAAGACGTCATTCATCTCGGATTATGAAGTCAAGACTCCACAGATTATGGATGCTATTATTATTGGATTTATGTTAAAGATATGTTTAATGACCTTCCACTTGTAGTGCATCCTCTATTATATTGGCTGATTTGCATGTTATATCTTATATAATTTTGGCATATTTAAATGTTTATACTTTCATACCATCTCCCCTTGGGATCGATGTGCGCATGCACACTTCGCCTTCCGGCGTCTCCGGGTGCCTCTTGGCGTCTCCATGTTGCTCTGCACATCCCCGGGATTCCCAGCCCTTGCTGCGCTCCCTGACATGCTGTACACATGCGCAGTGGTGACTCGACGGCTGGGCAGTGCTCTGAGGGCCGTGGGGTGCATGCGCCGCCTTCTCGATCTCATTGGTAGATGTTATCACGTGACAGCTACTATGAATACTTGAAGGTCATGGAAGGTATTGTTGCTACCAACTCTCATTGAGAAAGCTAGATGACCTGAAATAGGGAAACATGCGTTGGGGACTGTCTTTTCTCTGGTAGCAGACCTGTGTGACCTCAACAATGGGTAAGGTGTTTGGTTCCTTTAATCCAATTACATTTATGTGATGTACATTTGTGGACCACTGTGTCACTTACCTTGGAACCTCACCTATGCTTATTAGTATGGTACTATACATCTGGATATATTGAATTCACCAGTGTTTGTTATCTGTCTGTCTTTTGTACAAATTTCCTTCTATTTATTAATACATTTTTTGTAACAAATAAAATTGATATTTTAACCTTTTAAACTCTTAAGTAGTTCTCTCTATATAAGATGTTGTTTTGGAGTGGTGCATACCATTTATGTGTATTAATTTCTTGACCGCAATCTGTGTTCCGTGCTCTGGGGTACATTTCTGTGACATATAACACTCCAAAAAAAGTGTTTAAAACTTTTTGCTGGATTAAATTACTCCCCCATACACTATTCCGTGCGCTGGAGTAGATTTTTGTGATAGATAATGACGTTTGTGTTTTCATTGGCTGTAAGCTATAATCATCAACTTTAACAGAAATAAACACTTGAAATAGATCACTGTGTTTGTAATGACTCTATATAATGAGTTTCACTTTTTGTATTGAAGAACTGAAATGAACTTTTTGATGATATTCTAATTTAGTGACATTCACCTGTATCTATGGATTGTTTCCTACAACTCTATTGCTAAACTCCAAAAACATCTACCACTTGCTGTTCCTGCCTGTGCTCCTTCGGCCACTGGATTCCAGCAGTGCTACGCCAGTATCGTAACAACCGATTGGTCTGGTACAGTTCCCAAATATTTTTGTTCCAAAAATTTGACTATTGTCATTTATACTGTAGAACCTGCTTTATGTGAAATTTGGTTGGTTTGAAGTAAAAGCAAAAATTGGTCTACTACAGGTGTATAATTTGGTTCAAATTCACTATTGTCACATATACTCTAGAACTTGGTTTGTGTGAAATTTTGTTAGTTTGAAATAAAAAAAAAAAAAAAATTGCCCTGGTACAGGTGTACAAATTTGGTCCCCAGCTGCAACTATTTCTACCATTGTGGCGGCCCCGCCTTGTACCAGCACATGTCCAGGAATATCACCCTTGCCCTTACCAACGCGGTGACTGGGATTGTCCACTTAACAACCGACAAGTGTACAAGCTTGTGGCCAGGGACGCTGCATTTCCTGAGGGCAAACTGGATGAACATTGTGGAAGCCGGGGCCGAGTCCCACCCTGCTATCTCAGAGCACGTCGTCCACATAAGCTGGAAGCTCTGCAGCACTGCCTCAGCGAAGTGGCAACAGGCTCTACTGAAGCTAATTTGTATAGGAGACAAACAGCAAGCAGAGTTATTGAATAACAGACTAGACAGATCTGTGACTCTCTCCATTGAACCTCCAACTACGCATGGTCGTGTGTGATAATGGCCATAACCTGGTGGTGGCTGTGAAGCTTAGCAAGCTCACACACATGCCATGCTTGGCCATGTGTTCTGCTTGGTAGTAAAGTGGCTTCTGAAAACATACCCAGATTTGCCAGAGCTTCTGGTCAATGTACGCCGTGTTAGCCCCCATTTCCGCAAGTCAGCTGTCGCTGCTCTGGCAGTGCTGCTGCAGCGCATGCAAGTGCCAGCTCACCGACTGGTGTGTGACGTGACCACGCGCTGGAATTCCACACTGCACATGCTGGCAAGGCTTTGTGAGCAGCAGAGGCCAGTTGTGGAATACCATTTTCAACACGCCCGTCTGTATTCTGGTCATCCTCCACACATAACAACTGAAGAGCGGGAATGGATGTCTGATATTTGTGCCCTTCTCAAAGATTTTGAGGACTCCTCAAATATGATGAGTGGCAATGACGTCATCATCAGCGAAATGATCCCGTTTCTTTGCCTACTAAAACAGTTGCTGCTGACAATGAAACATGAAGCTTTGCATGCACCAGGTGGAGACGGAGAAAGACAAGAGACAGGGAGATACTACCCAGCCCAGCCTCATCTTATGTGCTCAGCATGGATTGGATAACAATAAGGAGGTAGAGGAAGGAGAAACAGGAGCTGGCTGATCGCGCAAAAGAGGCTTTGTTTCATCTCTCCTACGTGGATGGTCTGATAAAGGGGATGAGGAGGAGGAGATGGAGAGTAGCCATCATGATGGAGACTGGGAAGTGTTGGCTGTAGGGACCTGGGCACATATGGCAGACTTTATGTAGCCCTGCCTTTCCTGTGACCCTCACGTTACATTCATCTTACACAAAAAAGAGTACTGGTTGTTCACCCTCCTAGACCCATGCAACAAGGAGAACTTTGCAATTGTTCTATCTGAGGGGAAGACGTTTTCTAAAATGGTGCTATACCAAGAGACCATTGTGGAGAATATGTTGAAAAAATTCTCATCAGACAACGTTAGCGGCAGGGGGAAAGCTTCCTTGCCCAACCAAGGAGGAGAGGCGGAGGGTACACTGTCAAAGGCCTGTGACAATTTTATGACACCTTCCCAGCGGCCGCGCCATGCTGACTTGCTATTTTTAACAAGGAGGGAAACATTTTTAAAGATAGTCAAGCAATACCTGGCAGACAACCAGCGTACTCCCTAATTCCTCTGCGACCTTCAGCTATTGGTTCTCAGAGGTGGACACCTGTCATGAGCTGTCCCTGTGCCTTGGAGGTGTTATGCTGGCCTGCCAATAGCATCTTGTCTAAGTAGGTTTTTAGTGCCACGGGGTAGGTCATAACAGGAAGATGCTTTCGCCTGTCAACAAAGTGCTGCCAGGTTCACTCTGATAACTATGAACAAAGCCTGGATTAGCCCTGACTTTTCCACACCACCAGATGACAGCAGCACATAAACTGTTTTTAATGTTTAATATTTGAATGAGGCCCACCAGTTGTTACCTTCTATGGATGACTGGATGGCCTTACTTATTTTTTCCTGGCTTTGCAATTTGTTCAATGCCTTAATGAGTGTAGAAGTAACACAACTACACTTTCTTAATTTTTTTTATGAAGCACTACAGAATAATATAATAATTATAATATAACAATGAGAAAAAATATCAGAATTATAAAATACAATGTAAGTGAGTTGTCTAGAGGCAAATAGGCTAGAAAGCAGCTACAAAAATGGTGCCTTCAAGGGAGTATGGATAACCCTGCTTGTAATTATTGGAAGGCTTTGCACAGAGTGCATAGCTTTTGTGAGTGTAGGAGTACCAAACTACACTTTGTTCACAATATTTGATTGAGTCACTTCAGTTGGTGCCTTCAAGCATGTATGGCTGACCCTGCTTGTAATTTTGGGCAGGATTCGCACTTAGTGCATAGCCTTTATGAGTCTAGGAGTCTACATTACAATTTGCACAGAATTTGTATGAGGCCCTCCTTTATGTCTAATACAGGGTGTATCTGAGTCTATAATTTTTGTCACTTCTTGCTTCCTTCATAAATGACTGAAATTTCCTATTTTTTAAATAGATTAAATATTGGTTTACTTAAATTATTGTTTTTTTAAAAAAATCCCTTTTAAATTTAGCCTTATATACAAATCATCATTATACTGGAAAAAAAAGTTTCACTTCTTTTTTTTCCTGTAAACTTCAATTTCTCGTCGATTTTTGAATGTTTTATTGTGAGCCCTTAAAGTGGAGTAAAAGTGTGACATCATTTTTCTCAGCAGCAATCTGGGAGTCAGAGATGCTTCCATGGGTCTTCCCCATGCTGTTCTCCTTCCATTCAGCACTTTTTCCATCCATTTCAACTTTTTCATTGCCCTACCCTAGACCTTTTTGTAGGGTGTGTCAGAAAAATGCTCAAATTTCCCATTGGCTCCCATTATACTCGTTACTCAAAACGAGCACCTGAGCATTAAAAATTGCTTGATTTGAGTAAGAACATCCAAGCATTTTAGTGCTCGCTCATTTCTAGTTTCTTAATCTTCAGGTTCCTATTCACAAATATTTATTTTTATTTTACAAGTTTAATAATGAGCAAAAAATTATCAGAATAATAAAATACAATATAATGAGTTGTATAAAGGAGAATAGGCTGGAAAGCAGCTACAAAAGTGAGCAACAAAGTGTGCAACCAAAGGCATTATTTAAAGAAGCACTCCCATCAAAGTTTTTATCCTCTTTAAAAAAAAAAAAAAAAACTCTTTAAGGCTATGTGCCCACGATGCAGAAATGTTCTGGATTTTTCTTGAGCGTTTCTGCATCTCCCTGGCAGAAAAAACGCATGCGGATTGTACATGCGTTTTTCCTGCCAGGGACAAGCGGAAGTGAAGCGTTCTTCACATGCATTTCCGCATGCGGGTGTCTTTATTCAATGCGTCTCGGCTTGCCGGCAGCCCGCGATAGACTGAAGGACCTGCCGACGTCAGCGGTCACGTGACCCATCACATGACTAAATGACGTCACAGCAGGTCCTTTTCAGACAATCGCGAGTTGCCAACAAGCCGAGACGTATCGCTAAGGACAGCGGGGGCCATCAGAAGGTAAGTATAATATTTATTTTTTATTTTATTCTTTTTTTTTTTTTTTACAGTTACTATGGTACCCGGGTCGGTAGGAGAGTCTCCTCTTCTCCAAACCCGGTACCATCCGCACATTGAAATGCATGGATTCCGCATCTGCAGATGCAGTGATGCGGATTCCATGTGTTCCAATGCAAGTCAATGGCAGCGAAAATGCCGCGTTTACGCAAAATAATTGGTAGTACTGCGGATTTTTCCGCAATGATAATCCGCAGCGGAAATTTCCGCAGCATGTGCACAGCACATGCGGATTATCGTTGGGGAACATGGCAGACATTCTACCAAGCGTTTTTTAAGCGTTTCTGCAGCGGAATTGCCGCACACAGCCTAAATCTTCTTTAGCGAGTGCGAACGAGCTGAGTGTGACCAGAGTGTAAGTGCAAACAGAAGTAAGTGTGTGACTTGTGATTCAGTGACTTTGGATTCAGGGAGTTTGGAAGGGAGGAATTTGGACTGAATTGCTGTCTGTATTTTATTAATTCTTTACATTTCTTTTTACTTAACATTTCTGTCTAGTGCAATCCCCATTGGGAAATGAGCTCCATTATTGACAATGCTATCCAGTGTACATCTTGCCACATGTATGCAATCCTTGAACAGCCGGTCGTGGATGCATACTGCTGTGCGAGATGTGTGCACGTTGTGCGTTTGGAGGCCCAGGTACTGGATCTAAATGAGCAGCTGGCAACACTGAGATCCATTGACAATATGGAAAGGAGTCTCCTGCTCACTGAGCAGCTGCTCAGTGGGGTAGATGTGGGGAAGGGTGGTAGTAGGAAGCTGCAGGACAGTGAGGCAGCTAGCTGGGTGACAGAAGTGGGGGTAGAGGAAAGAGTGCCAGGGAGGCTAGTCCTGATCTGGCGCACCCCAATAAGTTTGCAAAGTTGGCAGATGAGGGGGGTGTCGGTACAGGGGTAGCACTGCTACAGCAAGGCATGTCCTCTGCAAGCCGGAGAAGTGTCAGCTCCAGTAAGGGGGGAAACAGAAGAGCAGGGCTGGCCAGGCAGGTGCTGGTAGTGGGGGACCGGCACATCACTGATCGGGTTGACAGATGACTCGGAGGGGCTGGTGAGGACCCAGTGGTCATGGTGCACATTGGCGCAAATTACAAAGTTAGAGGTAAGTGGAAGGTCCTTAAAAATGATTTCAGGGAATTAGGCTGCAAGCTTAAAGCAAGGATCTCCAAGGTGGTATTCTCTGAAATACTACCTGTGCCATGCCAGAGAGGCAACGGGAGATTAGGGAGATTAATAAGTGGCTCAGGAACTGGTGTATGAAGGAGGGATTTGGGTTCCTGGAGAATTGGGCCGACTTCTCAGTTGGCTACAGCTTCTACGCTAGGGACAGCCTGCACCTCAATGGGGAGGGTGCAGCTGTGCTGGAGAAAATGGCTAGAAGGTTGGAGGAGTGTTTAAACTAGGGATTGGGGGGGATGGTATTCATTTTATAGGTGGGGAAGATAGTGCAGATAGTGACCTGGTACAAATAAAGAACTTGGGGGTGGTGTTAGAACAGTCAATATAGTAAGAAGGAATAGAGGTACAGAGAGATACATAAAATGCATGTACACTAAAGCCAGAAGCCTCACCAACAAAATGGAGGAATTAGAATTAATTTTGTTGGAAAATAATTGACATGGTGGGGATATTTGAGACATGGCTGGACGAGAGCCATGACTGGGCAGTTAATTTACAGGGCTATAGTCTGTTCAGAAATGATCTTACAAACAGGAGATTGGGGGGGGTGTATTTATATGTAAAATCATCCTTAAAACCCATCTTGCGTGAGAATATACAGTACAGACCAAAAGTTTGGACACACCTCATTTAAAGATTTTTCTGTATTTTCATGACTTTGAAAATTGTACATTCACACTGAAGGCATCAAAACTACGAATTAACACATGTGGAATTATATACTTAACAAAAAAGTGTAAAAAAACGGAAAATATGTCTTATATTCTAGGTTCTTCAAAGTAGCCACCTTTTGCTTTGATGACTGCTTTGCACACTCTTGGCATTCTCTTGATTAGCTTCAAGAGGTAGTCACCGGAAATGGTTTTCACTTCACAGGTGTGCCCTGTCAGGTTTAATAACTAGGATTTCTTGACTTATAAATGGGGTTGGGACCATCAGTGTTGTGCCGAAGTCAGGTGGATACACAGCTGATAGTCCTACTGAATAGACTGTTAGCTGCTTTTTTCTTGCCATAATACAAATTATAAGTAAAGAAAAAACGAGTGGCCATCATTACTTTAAGAAATGAAGGTCAGTCAGTCCGAAAAATTGAGCAAACTTTGATTGTGTCCCCAAGTGCAGTTGCAAAAACTATCAAGCGCTACAAAGAAACTGGCTCACATGAGGACCGCCCCAGGAAAGGAAGACGAAGAGTCTCCTCTGCTTCTGAGGATAAGTTTACCAGCCTCAGAAATCGCAGGTTAACAGCAGCTCAGATTAGAGACCAGGTCAATGCCACACAGAGTTCCAGCAGCAGACACCTCTCTACAACAACTGTTACGAGGAGACTTTGTGCAGCAGGCCTTCATGGTAAAATAGCTGCTAGGAAACCACTGCTAAGGACAGGCAGCAAGCAGAAGAGACTTGTTTGGGCTAAAGAGCACAAGGAATGAACATTAGACCAGTGGAAATCTGTGCTTTGGTCTGATGAGTCCAAATTTGAGATCTTTGGTTCCAACCACCGTGTCTTTGAGTGACGCAGAAAAGGTGAACGGATGGACTCTACATGCCTGGTTCCCACCGTGAAGCATGGAGGAGGAGGTTTGCGTTTAGTTGGACCATCATTTATTTTTCAACAGGACAATGACCCCAAACACACCTCCAGGCTGAGTAAGGGCTATTTGACCAAGGAGGAGAGTGATGGGGTGCTACGCCAGATGACCTGGCCTCCACAGTCACCAGACCTGAACCCAATTGAGATGGTTTGGGGTTAGCTGAACCGCAGAGGGAAGACAAAAGGGCCAACAAGTGCTAAGCATCTCTGGGAACTCCTTCAAGATTGTTGGAAGACCATTTTCGGTGATTACCTCTTGAAGCTCATCAAGAGAATGCCAAGAGTGTGCAAAGCAGTCATCAAAGCAAAAGGTGACTACTTTGAAGAACCTAGATTATAAGACATATTTTTAGTTGTTTGACACTTTTTTTGTTAAGTATATAATTCCACATGTGTTAATTCATAGTTTTGATGCCTTCAGTGTGAATGTACAATTTTCATAGTCATGAAAATACAGAAAAATCTTTAAATGAGAAGGTGTGTCCAAACGTTTGGTCTGTACTGTATGTGAATCTAATGAAAATGTAGAGTCCCTGTGGGTGGAGATAAGGGGAGGGGGAAAAAATAATAAATTACTGATAGGGGTTTGTTATAAGCCTCCAAAAATAATGGAAGCAGCTGAGAATATCCTCATAAAGCAAATAGATGAAGCGGCGACTCAAGGAGAAGTCATTATTATGGGGGACTTTAACTACCCTGAAATACATTGGGGGACAGAAACATGTAGTTCAAGCAAAGGTAATAGGTTTTTGACAACTATGAGAGACAACCTGTTACCTTTCACAACTGGTTCAGGCTCTGCTAGACCTAATAATAACCAACAGGCCGGACCGCATATCGAATATACGAGTTGGGGGTCACTTGGGTAATAGTGATCACAAAATAACAAGTTTTCAGATATACTTTAATAAGATGTGTAGTAGAGGGGTTACAAGGACACTAAACTTCAGGAAGGCAAATTTCCAACAGTTGAGAGATGATCTTAGTGCAATAAACTGGGACGATATCCTGAGACATAAAACTACACAAAGCAAATTGGAGACATTTATTAGCATTCTGAATAGGACCTGTGCACAATATATACCATATGGGAATAAACATGCTAGAAATAGGAGGAAACTACTTTGGTTTAAATAGAGCTGTAAGGGGCGCACTAAGTGACAAAAAAAAGCATTTAGAGAACTAAAGCAAGTAGGGAGTGATGAGGCATTAAATAAATACAGAAAATTAAATAAATTCTGTAAAAATCAAGGCAGCAAAGATTGAGGCAGAGAGACTCATTGCCAGAGAAAGTAAAAATAATCCCAAAATATTCTTTAACTACATAAATAGTAAAAAACTAAAAAATGATAGTGTTGGTCCCCTAAAAATAGTCTGGGTGAAATGGTGGATGAGGAAAAAGCCAATATGCTAAATGATTTTTTTTCAACAATATTTACACAAGAAAATTGCATGACCGAAAACATGATCAGTGATAACAAAAATTCTCCATTAAATGTCACTTGCTTAACCCAGCCGGAAGTACGGCGGCGTCTAAAAATCACTAAAGTTGACAAATCCCCGGGCCCGGATGGGTACACTCGCGAGTACTGCAGGAATTAAGTAAAGTCATAGATAGACCATTATTTTGAATCTTTAAAGATTCCATAATAACAGGGTCTGTACCACAGGACTGGCGTATAGCAAATGTGGTGCCAATATTCAAAAAGGGGACAAAAACTGAACTTGGAAATTATAGGCCAGTAAGCTTAACCTCTACTGTGGGTAAAATCCTGGAGGGTTTCCTAAGAGATGCTATACTAGAGTATCTGAAGAAGAATAACCTCATGACCCAATATCAACATGGGTTTACGAGGGACCGTTCCTGTCAAACTAATCTGATCAGCTTTTATGATGAGGCAAGTTCCGGACTGGACCAAGGAAATGCAGTGGATGTTGTGTATATGGACTTTTCAAAAGCTTTTGATACGGTTCCACGCAAAAGGTTGATATATAAAATGAGAACAATGGGAATAGGGGAAAATATATGTATGTGGGTTAAGAATTGGCTCAGTGATAGGAAACAAAGGGTGGTTATTAATGGAACACACTCAGACTGGGTCTCAGTTAACAGTGGGGTACCACAGGGGTCAGTATTGGGCCCGCTTCTTTTTAACATATATATTAATGACCTTGTAGGGGCATACAGAGTAGTATTTCAATATTTGCAGATGACACTAAACTCTGCAGGGTAATCAATACAGAGGAGGACAATTTTATGTTATAGGAGGATCTATGTAAACTAGAAGCTTGGGCTCATAAATAGCAAATGAGCTTTAATATTGCACCCCCCTTTTCAGTTTTGAATTTGTTAAAAAAGTTTAAAATATCCAATAAATTTCGTTCCACTTCACGATTGTGTCCCACTTGTTGATTCTTCCCCCAAAAATTTGAATTTTATATCTTTATGTTTGAAGCCAGAAATGTGGCTAAAGGTAGAAAAGTTCAAGGGGGCCAAATACTTTCACAATGCACTGTAAATGTAAGGTAATGCACTTGGGCAGAGGACATAAAATGTATAATTTATATGCTTAATTGTAAAACACTGGGCAAAACTGTCACTGAAAAAGACCTGGGTGTATTGGTGGACGACAAGCTCACGTTTGGTGGCCAGTGTCAGGCAGCTGCTGCAAAGGCAAATAAAATAATGGGATGCATTAAAAGAGGCATAGATGCTCATGAGGAGAATATAATTTTACCTCTATACAAGTCACTAGTGTGACCACACTTAGAATACTGTGTACAGTTCTGGTCTCTGGTGTATAAGAAAGACATAGCTGAACTAGAGTGGGTGCAGAGAAGAGTGACCAAGGTTATTAGAGGACTGGGGGGTCTGCAATACCAAGACAGGTTATTACACTTGGGGTTATTTAGTTTGGAAAAACAAAGGCTTAGGGGTGATCTTATTACTATGTACAAGTATATGAGGGGACAGTACAAAGACCTTTCTACTGATCTTTTTACTCTGAGGCCTGAGACGGGGACAAGGGGGCATCTTCTACGTCTGGAGGAAAGAAGGTTTAATCATAATCACAGACGGGGATTCTTTACTGTAAGAGCAGTGAGACTATGGAACTCTCTGCCGCATGATGTTGTAATGAGTGATTCACTACTAAAGGCCTGGATGCCTTTCTTGAAAAGTATAATATTACAGGTTATATATACTAGATTCCTTGATAGGGCTTTGATCCAGGGAACTAGTCTGATTGTCGTATGGAGTCTGGAAGGATTTTTTTCCCCCAATGTGGAGCTTAGTGTTTGCCACATGGGTTTTTTTTTGCCTTCCTCTGGATCAACATGTTAGGCTATAGGTTGAACTAGATGGACTTAGTTTTTTTTTTTTTTTTAAGGTTGAAGGAAGACTATGTTAATATATTGCAAACATTATATTATATATCACTGTATACTTACAATTGCTTGTTTATGATGCTAAAGTTGGATTCTTATTCAGCAATTTATTTTTTCTGTTTTTTTCACAGATTCAATGACAAAAATCACAATGAAATACAATGCAGCGAGGTGCCCTGATGTGAATACACTTAAAAGCAGCTGCAAAAATAATGCACAAAAATGGGCATCAAAGTGGGCACTGAAGGATGTTATTGAAAGGGTTAAATGACTTTGGGCCACTAATCTCACAATACAGACACACAGATAGTGATGCCCCACATCTAATTCAGGTCAATTCAACCTGGCCCCAATGGGTTCTGAGCATCAGAACTGGCATCAAAGTGGACAGACAGTCGATTGTGACAATTTGAATAAGTAACTGGTGTTCTAAAGAAGTTAAATGACTTTGGGCCACTGAGCTCACACCACCATTACACAGATAGTGATGTACTGCATCAAATTCACGTCACTCCAGCCTGGCCCAAATGGGTTCTGGGTATCAAAACTTGCATCAAATGGGCACTGAAGTGCGTTATTGAAAGGGTTAAATGAATTTGATCCCCCCGATCTGGAATGCCGACACACAGGTAGTGATGCCCCATATCTAATTCAGGTCAATCCAGCCTGGCCAAATGGGTTCTGGGCATCAGAACTGGCATCGGAGTGAGCAGACAGTCGATTGTAACAATTTGAATAAGTAACTGGTGTTTGAAAGAAGTTAAATGACTTTGGGCAATTGATCTCATACCACCATTAGACAGGTAATAATACCTCTTATGAAATTCAAGTTACTTCAGCCTGGCCCAAATGGCTTCTGGGCATCAAAACTGGCATCCATTTGTTCAAATAGCCAATTTTCACAGATTTTAATAATTTTGTGTTTTTAAGGGGTTAAAAGACTTTGGGCCACTGATCTCACACATCATTAAACAGAGAGTGATTCCCTGCATCAAATTCAAGTCACTCCAGCCTGACCCAAATGAGTTCTGGGAAACTTGATCATCAGAACCCATTTGGGCCAGGCTGGCATGACTTGAATTTAATGCGGGACATCTCTATCTGTGTAATGGTGATGTGAGATCAGTGGCCAAAAGTCATTTTACCCTGAAAAGAACCAGTTACTTTATTCAAATTGTTAAATTAGACTGTCTGCCCACTGATGCCTAGAACCCATTTGGGCTAGGTTGGAGTGACCTGAATTAGATGTGGGGCATCACTATCTGTGTCTGTATTGTGAGATCAGTGGCCCAAAGTCATTTAACCCTTTCAATAACTCACTTCGGTGCCCATTTTTGTGTCAGTTTTATAATTTTTGTAGCTGCTTCTAAGCATATTCACATCAGGACACCTCGCTGTATTGCATTTTATTATTGTGATTTTTTTTTTACATTAAACCTGTAAAAAAAATTGAAAAAAAATTGCTGAATATTAAACTAACTTCAGCCCTGAATTAGAAACTAGATGAATAAGAAACCAAATTCATCATCGTTGCTCATTTTTCCTTTCTACCCAGGTAGTTATTCTTTTAGCTGATCTATGTAGAAACAGCAAGTCTCTTGTCCCTGCTATCACGATCCTGCCACTCCCTTTTGTCCTAGGGATGCAGTTAATGATAGCTCAGTCTTCCTATGGATTGCATGGGCCTGTTGGTCTGTCAGCATTGTGAGTGACTCCTTGGCCGTCCTTTAGTATGCAAAGGTGTGCTGGACTTTCAGTTTTGTGTATGGGATTTTCTTGCAGCCCAATTAGGCTGGACCTGCTGGAAATCCTCCAGATGTCGCCCTTTCAGGGTGATTACTTGGCCATTTAGTTGTGGCTATGCTGGGACTATTGCCAGCTTTCAGCCAAGTGGTGTTTTGCTCTGTGCTCTGATACTGATGTTTGTTGCCAGACCTTTGCTTTGTCTTTTGACTACTCATTTATATTACCCCTTTTGCCTTGACGCACTCTGACCTTGGAATTCTGACCCCAGACTGTGACCTGACTACTCCTTTGACTTTCCCCTCTGTTTATGACGTATCCTCCTGGCTCTTGACCTCAGTCTCCTTGACTTCTCCGACTCACGGCTTGCCCATGAGAAGTGACTCGGCGTCACACCTTCATTTATCGTTCCCCTCTTCACCTTCTAACCAAGCTGCTCTACTCTTCCCCTCTGCCATATACATTTGCAGTGAAAATTCACCTCCTGTTTCTACATAGTGCTTAGAAGGATTCAGCTAGTAAGTTTTTAATCAATTGATCTCATAGACCTAATGGAAAAGAGAAGAAATAGCTTATTAGAAGGTGAAAAATGAGCAAATGTAAGTACACAGTGTCATATAATATGATGATTGCAATATATTAGGACTATAAAATCTTTGATGGAAAGTGCTTATTTAACCCCTTCACCCCGCAGCCTATTTTTACCTTCCTGACCAGGCCAAATTTTACAATTCTGACCAGTGTCACTTTATGTGGTAATAAAGCTTCTGGGACTGTTTTTTTTTTTTTTGTGACACATTGTACTTTATGTTAGTGGTAAATTTAGGTCAAAATTTTTTGCATTTATTTGTGAAAATATTGGAATTTAGGCGAAAATGTAGCGATTTTCAAACTTCAAATTTTTATATCCTTAAACCTGGTAATCATGCTGTACAAAATAATTGAAAAATATTTCCCATATGTCTACTTTACATCAGCATAATTTTTTAAACATCAATTTTTTTTCTTAGGAAGGTAGAAGGGTTAATAGTTTATTAGCAATTTTCTAGTGATGGGCAGACCCGTGAATGTTTGTATCCGTTGGGTTCAGCCGAAAATTTTAAAAAAAAGTTTGGTTCGGGTACCAGAAAGGTACCTGAACTTGAACCTGGACCCCATTAAAATGAATGGGGGACCCGAGCAACCAGTGTTTCCTACACTGTCATCTGTGTGACAGGGTGAGAAGCACCGGCTCTGATTGGCGGTAAGTTTGCTATCGCCATTCAGAGCGCTGCAGTTCCCATACTGGTGACAGCATGTGAGCCAGTAACAGGCATCGGCTGATGAGAGTACGCCTGGTGTCGCTGATAGCAGCGAGAGCAGGCGAGGCTGAGAAGAGTATTCACCAGCTGGCATCTGTGCAATAAATAAATAAAACAAAAACATGGTGTGGGGCCCTCAGCTGTCAGCTTTATATTTTCTGGTTATCAAAAATAGAGGGGTCCCCATGCCATATTTTTTAATTATTTAAATAAATTTAGAAAAACAGCGTTGGGTCACCCCCATTTTTGACAACCAGCCAAGTTAAAACAGACAGCTGGGGAATGATATCCTCAGACTGGGAAGGGGACAATGATATTGGCTGTACAAAGAGAGAAAGTCCGCACCTGTGCAACTGGTGAACAAATAGAGAAAGACAAAGAGAGTCCATAACTTCCAACAAGACCAGGTGCTTACCAATAGTAGAGTGACATACCTTAGGACCCGTTGAAGCGCAAGAAGGTGCGAAACGGCCGTCGTCCGGAGGTTTCCTTCCATTCTCCCCCTGTACCATTTTTAATGGAATAATACCTTTTTTTTGTTTCTTCATTGCTTTGGACAATGATATTGGCCCGCCACATCCTGAAAATAGCAGCCCGCAGCTGTCCCAGAAAAGGCGCATCTGTTAGATGCGCCAATTCTGGCACTTTGCCTGGCTCTTCCCACTTGCTCTGGCACGATGGCAAGTGGGTTAATATTTGTGGGGTTAATGTCAGATTTGTAATGTTAGCTGACATCAAGCCCAGTGGTTAGTAATGGAGAGGCATCTGTAAGATGCCCACATTACTAACCCCATAGTGAAAATTAAATAAATACACACACACAGAAAAACTCCTTTATTTGAAACAAACACTCCCGACTCTCTTTTACCCATTTATTCATGTACAATAAAAAATAATAAAACACCATATTCCTCACCTGTCCAACAATAATCCATATGTCCCACGACATGGTCCAAATCGGCTACATCTGGAATCCATTGCTGAGCGGTGACACCGCTCACTCGTGAATCCAGGAGACACTGAGCTGAGCCTGAGAACTCATCTTCAGTGCCGAGCGCTGACCGCAAAAGGTGAGCGGAGTTCATAGCCGATGAACTCCACTCATCTCACTGACGTCAGCGCTCACTGTGTGAGAATCCAGATATACAGTACAGACCAAAAGTTTGGACACACCTTCTCATTTAAAGATTTTTCTGTATTTTCTTGACTATGAAAATTGTACATTCACACTGAAGGCATCAAAACTATGAATTAACACATGAGGAATTATATACTTAACAGAAAAGTGTGAAACAACTGAAAATATGTCTTACATTCTTGATTCTTCAAAGTAGCCACCTTTTGCTTTGATGACTGCTTTGCACACTCTTGGCATTCTCTTGATGAGCTTCAAGAGGTAGCTGATAGTCCTACTGAATAGACTGTTAGCTGCTTTTTTCTTGCCATAATACAAATTCTAAGTAAAGAAAAACTAGTGGCCATGATTACTTTAAGAAATGAAGGTCAGTCAGTCCGAAAAATTGGGCAAACTTTGAAAGTGTCTCCAAGTGCAGTTGCAAAAACAATCAAGCGCTACAAAGAAACTGGCTCACATGAGGACCGCCCCAGGAAAGGAAGACCAAGAGTCATCTCTGCTTCTGAGGATAAGGTTATCCGAGTCACTAGCCTCAGAAATCGCAGGTTAACAGAAGCTCAGATTAGAGACCAGGTCAATGCCACACAGAGTTCAAGCAGCAGACACATCTCTACAACAACTGTTAAGAGGAGACTTTGTGCAGCAGGCCTTCATGGTAAAATAGCTGCTAGGAAACCACTGCTAAGGACAGGCAACAAGCAGAAGAGACTTGTTTGGGCTAAAGAACATAAGGAATGGACATTAGACCAGTGGAAATCTGTTCTTTGGTCTGATGAGTCCAAATTTGAGATCTTTGGTTCCAACCACTGTGTGTTTGTGCGACACAGAAAAGGTTTAACCTCTTTTAACCTCTCTCTTTCGTCAGGTATCTTTCCCTCCTCATTTAAACATGCCATCATAACCCCTTTACTTAAAAAGCCATCCCTGGACCAGAACTGCACTGCTAACTATAGACCTGTCTCTAATCTTCCCTTCATCTCTAAACTCCTGGAACGCTTGGTCCACTCCCGTCTAATCCGCTATCTCTCAGACAACTCTCTCCTCGACCCTATACAATCTGGTTTCCGCTCCTTACACTCCACTGAAACTGCCCTCACTAAAGTCTCTAACGATCTACTAACAGCCAAATCCAAAGGTCACTGCTCCCTGCTGATTCTCCTGGATCTCTCTGCAGCATTTGACACTGTGGATCACCAGCTCCTCCTCACTATGCTCTGCTCTATAGGCCTCAAGGAAACCGTTCTCTCCTGGTTCTCCACCTACCTCTCTGACCGCTCCTTCACTGTATCTTTTGCCGGCTCCTCTTCCCCTCCTCATCCCCTTACTATCGGGGTTCCTCAGGGCTCAGTCCTAGGCCCCCTCCTCTTCTCTCTATACACTGCCCCTATTGGACAAACAATCAGCAGATTTGGGTTCCAGTATCATCTCTATGCTGACGACACCCAACTATACACTTCTTCCCCTGACATCACCCCTACCCTAATACAAAACACCAAGGATTGTTTATCTGCTGTGTCTAGCATCATGTCCTCCCTCTATCTCAAATTGAATCTCTCCAAAACTGAACTTCTTGTGTTTCCCCCCTCTAGTAACCTAACTCTACCTAATATCGAAATTACCTTGGAGGGGTCAACCATAACTCCCAAGCAGCACGCCCGCTGCCTTGGGGTCATATTCGACACTAACCTTTCCTTTACTCCTTATATCCGATCACTCACTCGCTCTTGTCACCTGCATCTTAAAAACATATCCAGAATCCGACCTTTTCTCACTTTGGAAACTGCTAAAACTCTTACTGTCGCTCTTATTCACTCTCGTCTGGACTACTGCAACTCTCTTCTGATCGGTCTCCCTCTTACCAAAATTTCCCCTCTCCAATCTGTCCTGAATGCGGCAGCCAGGGTCGTATTTATGTCCAGCCGCTTCACCGATGCCTCCACCTTGTGCCAGTCATTACACTGGTTACCCATTCACTACAGGGTCCAATATAAACTCATTGCTCTCACCCACAAAGCTCTCTACAGTTCTGCACCACCTTATATCTCCTCTCTCATCTCAGTCTATCGTCCTACACGTGCCCTCCGTTCCACAAATGACCTAAGGCTAACATCCCCCATAATCCGAACCTCACACCTCCGTCTCCAAGACTTCTCTCGTGCTGCACCAGTTCTCTGGAATGCTCTACCCCAGACGATCCGATTGATGCCTAGCCCCGATGTCTTCAAGCGCGCTTTAAAAACCCATCTCTTTAAACAAGCCTACCACCTCAACTACTCAGTAAACTAACTTTCCCCTGTTCCCTCCTAAATACTATTCAGAATCTGCACCCTACTGCTCATCTGTTTCTACACCCTCCATGCACTCGATAACTGCACTCGGTAATTGAGTATTGCACTTTAACATACAGGCTGATGACCGGATCATACAGATTTATATGATAATCCCGACTTATTATAATTGCCAGACCTGAAATAACAAGCACTTTCCACCTATTGTGTCCCCCCATTTCCATGTAGATTGTAAGCTTGCGAGCAGGGACCTCACTCCTGATGTAACTGTTAAACTGTCTCACCTTGTATTGAATTTATTGTTTGTACATGTCCCCGCTTAATTGTAAAGTGCTGCGGAATATGTTGGCGCTATATAAATAAAAATTATTATTATTATTAAAGGTGAACGGAAGGACTCTACATGCCTGGTTCCCACCATGAAGCATGGTGGAGGAGGTGTGATGGTGTGGGGGTGCTTTGCTGGTGACACTGTTGGGGATTTATTCAAAATTGAAGGCATGCTGAACCAGCATGGCTACCACAGCATCTTGCAGCGGCATGCTATTCCATCCGGTTTGCGTTTAGTTGGACCATCATTTATTTTTCAACAGGACAATGACCCCAAACACACCTCCAGGCTGTGTAAGGGCTATTTGACCAAGGAGGAGAGTGATGGGGTGCTACGCCAGGTGACCTGGCCTCCACAGTCACCAGACCTGAACCCAATCGAAATGGTTTGGGGTGAGCTGGAACTTAGAGTGAAGGCAAAAGGGCCAACAAGTGCTAAGCATCTCTGGGAACTCCTTCAAGATTGTTGGAAGACCATTTCCGGTGACTTTCACTTGAAGCTCATCAAGAGAATGCCAAGAGTGTGCAAAGCAGTCATCAAAGCAAAAGGTGGCTATTTTGAAGAACCTAGAATATAAGACTTATTTTCAGTTGTTTCACACTTTTTTGTTAAGTATATAATTCCACATGTGTAGTTTTGATGCCTTCAGTGTGAATGTACAATTTTGATAGTCATGAAAATACAGAAAAATCTTTAAATGAGGTGTGTCCAAACTTTTGGTCTGTACTGTAGCAGAGTTGGACCATGTTCTAGGACATATTGAATATCATCGGACCGGTGAGGAATATGGTGTCTTTATTATTTTTTTATTTTACATTAATAAATGAGTAAAAGACGGTGGGGAGTGTTTAATTCAATTAAAGGACTTTTTCTGTGCGCTGGCTAGCACAAATAGAGCGGACAGCACGTCCTTTTTTTTTTACACTGTGTACCCCAGTCAATCACAACCATGCCAATACTTGTCATGGCTGTGATTGAGCCAGAAGTGCCCACATTGGCAAAGCTTGTCGATTGGCTGAGCCTGTCAACAAACTTTGTTCAGGCTGCCGAACCTGAACAATAGCACGGACATCCTAGAGAAGTCCGTGTTTGGTACGTACCCCAAACTTTACTGTTCGGGTACACCCATCCCTAGCAATTTCTAATTTTTCCAACAAAATGTACAAAACTTTTTTTTTTTCTTTTAGAGATCACATAATCACGTTTGAAGTGACTTTGAGGGGCTATATGACAGAAAATACCCAAAAGTGACACCATTTTAAAAACTGCATCCTTCAAAGCGCTTAAAGCCACATTCAAGATGTTTTTTTTAACCCTTTAGGTGCTTAACAGGAATTAAAGCAATGTGGAAGGAAAAAATTAACATTTTCATTTTTCCCACAAAAAATATTCTTTTAGTTCCAAATTTAGAATTTTTACAAGACCTTGTAGAACCCATACATTGTGCCCAGCTTGTGCCTCTGGAGACAAGGACCCAGTAAATTAAGTGGGCTCTCATTGCTACAGAAATGCCAAACGTGGATGCTAACTGCGGTTTAGGCACACTGAGGGGCATTTTTATTTGGGAGCGCAGTATTCGCTGGATTTCTTTTGGATGCGAGGAGGTGAACTTACACTGTCATACATTGTAAAATTATTTTTAGAACATACTGTGATTCAACATGCATGCTAACATCTTTAAAGGGATTCCAGTTTAAGTCTAAATTTAGGCAGGTGATCTATGAGAGAAGTGGTAAAGAAATCAGTTGGCATGTGACCACAAGAATACGAATATTGTATCATATGAATGATCTTGCAGTGATCACTCAAATTGGGGAACAGAATCTTAATAGTGTAAACATTACATACTGTATGTTAGACTTGTTACCTAATTTTATATCCAGAAAACCTCTGTTAGGCTATGTGCCCACGATGCAGAAATGCTCTGGATTTTTCCTGAGCATTTCTGCATCTCCCTGGCAGAAAAAAAGTATGCGGATTGTACATGTGTTTTTCCTGCCATGGACAAGCGGAAGTGAAGCGTTCTTCACTTTCATTTCCGCATGCGGGTTGACAAGCGCTTTCCAAGCGATTTTAGCATCACTTGGAAAGTGCTTGACAACTTGGTCACACTATATAAATCCATGCAAACGGCATGGATTTATATAGTGTGACCCCAAAGAATGTCAAAAAATAAATCTATACTTTCCTTTCGATGGCCCCCGCAGTCTTGATTCGCTCCGTCCTGGCTTGCCGGCAGCTCGCTGTACACTAAAGGACCTGCTGACGTCAGCGGTCGCGTGACCCGTCACATAACTACATGACGTCATGGCAGGTCCTTAAGACCATCGCGAGCTGCCGGCAAGCCAAGACGCATCGCCAAGGACACCAGGGGCCATCAGAAGGTAAGTATAATGTATATTTTTTTGACAGGTACTATGGTACCCGGGTCGGTAGGAGAGTCTCCTCTTCTCCAAACTCGGGTACCATCTGAACATTTAAACGCATGGAATCCGCATCTGCAGATGCAGTGATGCGGATTCCATGCGATCCAATGCAAGTCAATGGCGGCGAAAACGCCTCGCTTCCGCAAAATAATTGGTAGTGCTGCGGATTTTTCCACAATAATACGCGGCGGAAATGTCCAGAGCATGTGCACAGCACATGCGGATTATCATTGGTTTACATGGCAGGCCTTCTACCAAGTGTTTTTTAAGCGTTTCTGCAGCGGAATTGCCGCTGTGGAAACGCTTAAAAAACGCATAGTGGGCACACAGCTTAAGTGTTGTGGGAAAAGACTTGACAAAATGTACTAATTTCTAATATTACAACTAAATGAAACAATAATAATATTAATTATACTGATTTAAATGAATGGTAAAACTAACACCTACAAATCATGAACAGATTTGACAACAATTTGATTTAATATTTTTTTAATGTTTACAATTCTTAAATTCAAATTATAACAGAAAAATTATATTATAAAGTTTTATTAACTATTTAACATTTTAAGAAGTAATAATCATCCACATATTCTCTTATCTTTAGGCTTCTTTTATTTCAGGTCAGCTGAATAGATGGTTGTAACCCATTGTGGCTGCATTTGACCTAGATGTGAAGATAGAAGTAAATGTGTCTCTTAGAAGTCATATATGTAAAATATTTTTTCTTTTCTGGAAATAGATATTAATAGATATAAATGAATTGTAAAATATTGATCATATTTATGTTTACCTCCTATTATTGCTTAGAATCCTTGTTAACATTTGAACTGTTTCCTCATGGCTCATGCAGACGTCAGTGCAAATCTGTCCGAGTACAACGAAGGCATGGTCTGGCCAATGCTCTCCAGACTGGGGCATGAAAGCTTCATGTATTTCTATGATGCTGTCATGCTCTGGCTAGGAGACTGGTGGCCAGTGCGTGCATTGCGGTCCAGGATCAGACCAAGTTCCACTGATGTCTGCATGAGCCCTAATAGTTTTCAGTTTCAAATTGGCTGAATTCTGGGTGGTTGCTTTTGGCAATCCTTACACATTTTGTAAGTGCTATCTTTTCTTTTTTTGCTATGTCCCTTACAGCCGCGCAAGAAATGGGGAATTTCTCCACCCTGCCAGCTGATAGGACAGGTAGAAATAATAGTTTATATAAAATATTTTATACCAAAAAATATTTTTTTTCCTATTTTCCACTCCAAAATTTGGGGTGCGTCTTATAGTCTGAAAAATACAATATATAAATTTTGATTACAACATTTCAAAAAATTATATAAAAACATGTTAAAAAGTGGGAAACAACAAGATGGCGCCACAATCCAATATAGTGTGTAACAACAAGCAGTGCATCATATTAGCTGTATTGCATTTCAATCATATAAGGACTGGTTACATCTAAGACATGCTGCAAACATACTAATGTTAGTATAACATCAAAATAAGATATATTTTAACCAGCAAAGAGTATGCTAGTGAAACACTACTAGGAGAGCATTATCAAATACAGGGTGTTACCTGAGATAGGATGTGGTGTCGAACCTCGATGCACGCTTCAACGTACCACCATCTTGTGGTTTCCCATTTTTTTTAAATATTTTCATATCATTTTTTGTAATGTTATCAATAAAATGTATATATGCTTTTTGGCTACTTATGGTTGTTGCGTACATTCTTTTTATATGATTGCATGTATTTTGACTTCTAGTCTAATCTTTGTTCAACTTTTTTTGAGTGAATTATTTGGGGTATGTGGCATACAATCTTGTTTGCTGAAAGAGTTCCTTTCAGCAAATTTTTTTATGTTGAACTAGACATTGCATGTAATAGTAGTTGCAGAGCGGAATTAAACATTTTTTATTTTTTTAATTCGCTTCTCAAAGTACTCTGCACCTAATAATTAATTTTTTTAAGTCTAGGTGGGTGTTATCAGAGTTTTTTTCCATCTATATGATGCTGACCTATCATAAGCAGACACCAACAATCCAAGAAAAGAAGAGTACAGTTTAGAGTAGGTTTCTCAGTGTGTGAATTGTAATGACAGACAGTCTGATCTCCTGATCTAACCTCTTGCATGTGTCAGCGTCGGGGTACAAGCAGTGTAGCTGAATTTAGCTGTGTCACATTACAAACCCTTCTATCAACTCTCCTGAATACTGAGTGTGTAAGTATCACACTTATGTCTGCTCTGCTCAAGCAACTTGTAATTGCTCTGAAGTGATTTCAGAGCAGGCTGTCATTACAAGCTATGGTCGGGGTGTGTTCTTATTTTTATTGAGTGTTCCAGCCTGCTTATGATTGGTCAGCAACATACAGGGAGAAAAAGTACACACCCCCAATGAAAAAATGGGATTTAAAAATAGTTAACTCATTAGGTTCCAAAAACTTTGATCACTATTATCTTTGCAACAGAGAGGCAAATTTAAAAAAATAAACAATGTTTCATGCTACTCTGCCGCCACTATTATATCCTGTGTCCAATTCAACATGAAAAATTTGGTGAAAAGTCCTCTAACAAGAATGCATGTCTTTTTATCAACATTTTGTCTATGCAACTAGCACTTTAACATCAAATTATTAGTGGTATTTTTTTCACATAGTAAAATCTTGCTTCCATACAGCTGCTTACTTAAATTCTAATATATTTTATACTTTTTTAAATATGCAAACTGCATCATCAGAGAGGAAGAGGACTAGAACTCTAGTGCCACCTATTGGAAGTAGCAATCCTAAAAGTCAATATCAAGCTTTTAATGAACCTTGCCACATGACTTAAAATAAAAGCCAAATCAGACTCTCAATTTGCTACCCTGGCATGTCAGTCATGTCACTCTCCACATGAAGAGATGTTAGCCCTTAGGTCCCATAAACTAATGATCATGACTAAATAAAGTATTGACTTATTTTAATCTTTTGTCATTTGGTGTTCATCAATTTATGAATAGGTGTTTCATATATTTCAGATGTATCCCCTCACTAGATACTTTTTTTTTTAGTGTTTAGGTGTATATTTTGATATGTGGAGTGAAACAACAGATATTTTCTATGACCATTTGCATTTGGTTTGCCAGCATTCCAGCAATAAAATATAAAGAGCAATGGCTGTCATTGAAGTTCTCATATATTTCTTGTGTCTCATGTAGCCAGCTTTATTTTAGGGAAATTTTAGGCTTAATCATACATGCTTGGTTTTAGGTATGTAAAGGCAACCTTACAGGAGATGAGGGCAGCAGGAATCAGATACGTTTTACTCTAAAACACTGTGAAAAAAACATACATTGAGAACCTAGCAGGTCTTCTCCCTGTCACACTTCCTTAGACTGACAGGTCTTTCTGTATACTCACTCCTTAAGAAAGCTCTTTAAGTCTAAGGAAGCGAAACAAGGGAAAGGCTGCCAATGTGCTGCCTCTTGGCCTCGTCATCTCAGTCACATCGTCACAGCTTCTTAAAGTATGTTTTCTCTTAAACTCCATATCATTTCAGAGTAAAAAAAATAAGCGACTGCAATAGCGCAGTCAGTGTCTAATTCAAGCTGCCTATGTTATAAGCAGCATGAATATCATTTAAGTTTCCTTTAATGCACATTATATACAGTGGGCCCGAACCATAAAGATCGGCATTGTTCACATCGATCTTGATGAGAGGGCATGCTTGTGTCAGACACATAGGCAGATTATAATGAGGACGATCTGGGCTACTGCTTGGGCCCCCGGACCGCTCCCCCAGCAGCGGCGCACGGCCGCTGCTTCTTCTTCGGCCAGGCCAGCACTGCAGCAGTTAACTTCCCTGTGTGCTGGCCCGGCCGCGTCACTGCTAGGAGACACGGCCCTGTGCGCGGCCGTGTCTCCTAGATGTGACGTCAAGCAGTGCGCGACCGGCCTGCACTGCTACTTACCACCGGAGAGGAGCAGGAGCCAGGAGGACTGGAGCCGAGCCGGGGGATGGTGAGTGTGTGTGTGTATATATATGTGTGTGTGTATATGTATGTAGAGTGTGTGTGTGTGTGTATGTATATATATATATGTGTGTGTGTGCAGGCAGATATCATTGTGTGATGTCTGTTTATATGTATTTTTGTGTTTATATGTCTGTATATGTTTGTGCATGCGTGACTGCTTGCGGCCTCCTGCTGAGTATAGATGGCGCTGTGCGGCCTCCTGCTGTCTCTAGGGGGGGTACCGTGCGGCCTCCCGCTGTGTATAGATGGCGCCGTGCAGCCTCCAGTTGTGTATAGATGGCACCGTGCTGCCTCCCGCTATGTATAGATGGCGCCGTGAAGCCTCCCGCTGTGTATAGATGGCACCGTGCGGCCCCCCGCTGTGTATAGGTGGTGCCGTGCGGCCTCCCGCTGTGTATAGGTGGCGCCGTGCGGCCTCCTGCTGTGTATAGGTGGCGCCGTGCGGCCTCCCGCTGTCTATAGGTGGCGCCGTGCGGCCTCCCGCTGTGTATAGGTGGCGCCGTGCGGCCTCCCGCTGTGTATAGCTGGCTACGTGCGGCCTCCTGTTGTGTATAGATGGCTACGTGTGCTCAATATTGAGTCATACAATTAATGTAAGGCTATGTGCCCACGATGCAGAAATGCTCCGGATTTTTTTGAGCGTTTCTGCATCTCCCTGGCAGAGAAAACACATGCGGATTGTACATGCGGATTGTACATGTGTTTTTCCTGCCAGGGACAAGCGGATGTGAAGCGTTCTTCACATGCATTTCTGCATGCGGGTTGACAAGCGCTTTCCAAGCGATTTTAGCATCACTTGGAAAGTGCTTGACAACTTGGTCACACTATATAAATCCATGCAACCAGCATGGATTTATATAGTGTGACCGTAAAGGAATGGTAAAAAATAAATATATAATTACCTTCTGATGGCCTGCCGATGTCAGCGGTCGCGTGACCCGTCACATGACTAAATGACGTCATGGCAGGTCCTTTTCAGGCCATCGCGAGCTGCCGGCAAGCCAGGACGCATCGGATAAAGACACCGGGGGCCATCAGAAGGTAAGTATAATATTTATTTTTTATTTTTTTACAGGTTCTATGGTACCCAGGTCCGGAGGAGAGTCCATCCGCACATTGAAAGATTTGGATTCTGCATGTACAGATGCAGTGATGCGGATTCCATGCGTTCCAATGCAAGTCAATGGCGGCGAAGGCGCCGCACTTCCGCATAACAATTGGTAGTGCTGCGGATTTTTCCACAATGATAATCCGCAGTGGAAATTTCGGCAGCATCTGCACAGCACATGCGGATTATCATTGGGGAACATGGCAGACCTTCTACCAAGCGTTTTTAAGGGTTTCTGCAGCGGAATTGCCTCTGCGGAAACGCTTAAACGCATAGTGGGCACACAGCCTAAAAAAAATTATTATAATTAATATTGTGCCAAATTAATTTCACGTGAACTATCACATGATCTATCACAGGGGATCATGTGACATGTCACGTGATACATCAGGTGTGTGTGTGTGGGCGGGGCCTTTGCTACTCTTAATCCACCCCTGGTCAGACACTCCTTTTTCCGGAAGAGATGTGTACCTTTTCATGTATCAGGAGTGCTGGATGAGTGGCGTGCACCTCTGTGAGCGCCTCGCCACAAATCCTACTCCAGCCTCTGCTGCAGTTAGATTTGTGGCGTAGTGAATGCCGTCGCTCATCATTAATTTAAGAAGCAGCGGTCACCACGCCCCCTGTCCCGCTCCGGCTCCACTCAGTTTGGAAGAATTGGGAAAAACTGGCATAAAGACAACAGGAGTTGCAAAATTTAGACACCGCTCCGAGGTGCACCTAAATTTTGCGACTTTTGAAAGCTGTTATGCCCGAATTCTGGCGTGAAAGCTTTGATCCCAATGTGTTATAGTCTATCATTTATTTATTCAGTCATTATATTTTAATGACCTTTTGTCTTTATTTCTCTTTGTATAAGTTCTTATTTTAGACTATACATTTTTTAATCAGTTGTCACTGAACGTAGTTGATAGCAGTTAAGGTACTAATAGTATACTAAAAGTTATCAATCACTTACCTGAAGATTTAATCTTGCTTTCTTTAAGGCACCATAGGTAGTTGTAACTGCAATAAAACATAAAAGTATGCTCAATAGTGAAACATAAGTTAAATGCCTCAGTATTACAATTTATACTGTATTTACAGGTCTACATGCTGCATAAAAACATACAAGTATTTAAGTATATTACTTTAGTCCTACTGCTTAAAATTCAGTTTACCCACATCTAAATCTAGTGTCTGCTTTAGGCCATGTTCACACATTCAGTATTTAGTCAGTATTTTACATCAGTATTTGTAAGCCAAAACCAGGAGTGGGTAAAAAATGTAGAAGTGGTGACGTGTTTCTATAAGGCTACATTCACACTATCAGTATTTACAGTATTTGTAACAGTGTAGAGTATTTTCCTCTGACTGTTCCACTCCTGATTTTGGCTTACAACTACTGATTTAAAATATTGACCAAATACTGACCGTGTGAACGAGGCCTTAGTATCCCCATTGTATCTGCTTTAGCTAGGACATTGCTGTCTAAAAAAGGGTTGATCATTCTATTTATTCTTATTTCGTGTACTGTATCTGGTATTTTCAGTGTTTATTTTTTTTCCACAATTGTTTTTTTTCCCTGAAAGTTTTGCAGAAAATTCACTGTGTGCTTGTAAGGAGGACAAGAGACAAGACAAGTACAGTTGATGCCTAACCGAGTAACCGAACACCGCCATCTGCTGGTCAAAGGCAAAAGTGAAAGTAAAGAGAGAATTATAGTAGTAGTAACTAGAGATTAACGAGCACTAAAATGCTCGGATGCTCGTTGCTCGGGTCGAGCAAATCATAACGCTCGGATGCTTGACTCGAGCAACGAGCCCAATATAAGTCAATAGGAAACTCGAGCATTTTAAAAATTGGCCAAATTGGTGGGAACAGTGCTAAAATGATATGGGAACAGCATGGGGAAGACCCCTGGAAGCATCTCTGACTCCCAGGTCACTGCTGTCAACAATGTTGTCAGAATATTACGCCACTTTTACGGACTGACAATAAAACAAACAAAAACAAAGCTAAAATGGATTTCCTGGAAAAAATGTTAAGGAACATTCTTCCCAGGTTAATGACCTGTATATAAGGCAAAATAAATAACCAAAAACAAAAGTGCTCTTCCACACCTTGGGCTATGTTCACACTTAGCGTTTTTGATGCGTTTTTGCACTTTTGCATTGCTTTCAACGGTGAAAAATACATTCACCGGTAAATGTAATTTTAACATTTTACTACCTTATCTGGCCATGTGGTGTGTGAAACATGATCAGAAACATCCTGTTTCATTTATGAAGGAGGGACTGTGAAAGTCACAAAGCCTATTTTTACAAGGCCATCAGGCGGCCCTTACTATTGTTAGAGGGCCAGCAGTCGTCCCTCACTATTGTTAGAGGGCCATTAGCTGGCTATGCTTTGTTGTTCCTATTATTAAGGAGTGGGTCTCCTATACTGTTATTGTGTATGCAGTGACTGCAAGGGCTGCCAAAAATTAGGACGCTCTCCAATACCCCTTTGAAGAGAACTAGAGGAGGGCATCATTGAAAATTTTTTTCCCATTATTAACCCCTTCGCAACCTTGGGTTTTGTCGTTTTTACTTTTTCGTTTTTTGCTTCCCTTGTTCCCAGAGCCATAGCGTCTTATTTTTTTGGACAATGTGGCCGTGTGAGGGCTTATTTTTTGCGGGACAAGTTGTACTTTTCAACGCCATTACTAGTTTTACCATATCGTGTGCGGGAAAACGGTAAAAAAATTCCAAGTGCGGTAAAATTGCAAAAAAAGTGCAATACCACAGTTGTTTTTTATTTATTTTTTTTACCACATTCACTGAATGCTAAAACTGATTTGCCATTCTTATTCTCCAGGTCATTACGAGTTCGTAGACACCAAACATGTATAGGTTATTTTATATTTAAGTGGTGAAAAAAAATTCCAAAATTTGGTAAAAAAATTTAAAAAAAAATAGCGCCATTTTCCGAGACCTGTAGCGTCTCCATTTTTCAGGATCTGGGGCTGGATGAGGGCTTATTTTTTGCGCGCCGGGCTGATGTTTTTATTGATAACATTTTGGGGTAGATCCGATGTTTTGATCGCCCGTTATTGCATTTTATTGCAATTTTGCGGTGACCAAAAAACGTAATTCTGGCGTTTAGAATTTTTTTCTCGTTACACCGTTTACCGATCGGATTAATTCTTTTTTTATATTTATAGATCTGGCGATTATGAACGCGGCGATACCAAATATGTGTATGTGGGTTTTTTTTTTATATATTTTATTTTGAATGGGGTGAAAGGGAGGTGATTTAAACTTTTATATTTTTTTTATATTTTTAAAAACATTTTTTTTTCACTTACTGCATGCTTCAATAGTCTCCATAGGAGACTAGAAGCAGCAGTTGTCTGATCGTCTCTGCTACATACAGGGGACCAGCAGATCCCCTGCATATAGCAGAAATGGTCCTGTGCTATGAGCGCCGACCACTAGGTGGCGCTCATAGCGACGAGATCATGACAACCACAGGCGTCTGCTGCAGACCCTGGGTTGTCATGCACGCCCATCGGTGACCCGCGATCACGTGACGGGGTCGCCGGTGGGCGGGGCTTATGACGCGCAACCCGGAAGCGCGCGTTAATTGTCGCTGTCGGAGATTGACAGCGGCATTTATCATGTTAACAGCCGCGGGTGGATCGCGATTCCACCCGCGGCTGTTGCGGGCACATGTCAGCTGTAAGAATCAGCTGACATGTGCTCGGTTCAGTGCGGGCTCAGCGCCGGAGCCCTCACTGAACCGGGGGTACGCAAATGTGCGTACTAATACGGCAAGGGTTGGAAAGGGGTTAAGGAGTGGGTCTCCTATACTGGTAATGCCCATGCACTAAGTGTATGGGCTGAAAAACATTCCCCCCCCCCCGGGGGGGTATACATGAACATACTGTATAACATACAGAATGTTAGAGGTAGGCCTCTAAAAGAAATTTCCTATACGAATCACAATCATCCTTAAAAAAAAATTATGTGGGTGTTGTATCATGGTCATCCTGGTGATATGGTGGTGGAGGATGAGGAGAAGGAGGAGGACAACAGAAAATAGACAAAAACAGGAAGTGTATACCCATATCTGGGTGTGAAGACGTGCATGGGAATAGACCCCCCCCCCCAAAAAAAAAACACTGGATTTGACTTCCTTGCTATCATCCGGAGGCTGCCCTCCCTGACAGACACCGGCCCTTACCTGTCCCTAGCTACGTGTGATACTCTGGGGTGAGTTACCTATACCATGTACATGATATGCACTGTAGCAATGGAGTTACTGTACAGGACTACGGTATATGTGATCCCCATATACTAAGTGTCACATTCTTTCTTACTCTGCTCTACTCTACTGTTATCTCTATTTCTTTTTGATTATCTGGATTATTATTTTTCTTTTGGATCGGTTTGTCTGCATCTTACTGTTTTACCATCTATATATGGATTTTTTAACATGAAATTATAATAAACTTTTGTATGCAAATATACTTGCCTTTTCTCCTGTTTCATTATATTTTGTTCAAGTTGGCTACATAATATGGGGTGTGAGTGGTTATTTATCCACACCACCCTATTTTGAATCTCAAAATGTGGGCTATTGTGTTTCTCATATCATCCGGTGGTGTTGAGAAATCTGGCCAAGTCCAGCCCTTGTTCATTTTGATAAGAGTCAGTCTGTCAGCATTTTCAGTTGACAGGCGGATGCGCCTATCAGTTAAATTTCCTTGGTGGCACTAAAAACCTGCTTTGACAAAGCGCTAGTGGCAGGGCAGGCCAGGACCTCCAAGGCGTAGAGAGCCTGTTCATGCCACGTGTCCAGCTTGGATACCCAATAGTTATAAGGCACAGAGGACGTTGGTACGATCGGCAAGGTACTCTTTCAGCATCTTCCAAAACGTTTCCCTCCTTGTCAGAGTACCCCACACATCAGGGCCTGGCCGCTGGGAGGGTCTGAGAAAACTGGCCCACACCTTTGACAGTGTTCCCCTGCCTCTGCTGCATTGTATTTGTGTCTCCCTCACCTGTACTCCTTGGTAGTCCAAAGGACTGTGACCTCTGCCGGCAGCGTTTTCAGATGGGAATTTTTTTTAATGATTCTTCAACAAGGGCCTTCTGGTACTGCAACATTTTATTAGACCTCTCTGCCATGGGAAGGAGAGACAGAAAGTTCTCCTTGTATCATGGGTCTAGAAGTGTGACCAACCAGTAATTACTGTCGGCCAAAATGTGTTCAATGCGAGGTTCACGGGAAAGGCAGCGGAACATAGTCAGCCATGTGTGCCAGACTGCTAATAGCCAAGTCTTCCCTGTCCTAACCAAGAGGACGACTGTCCATGCTCTCCTCCTCCTCATCCTACCTCTCCTCAGGCCATCCTCTCTGAACAGACGGTATGACTGCTGTGTGGGTAGTACTGTCTGTAGGGCAGGAAAACAGCTCCTGTTCCTCCTCCTTTTCCACCTCTTCTTTTTCATTATCACCCAATCCGCGTTGAGATGAGATGAGGCTGGGCTGTGTGGCATCACCCTGTATGGTTCCTTGCTCCATCTCTTCGTGCTCCACCTGCAATGCCTCCTCTTTAATTGTGAGCAGCAGATAGAGAAGCGGGATGGTGACGCTAATTATGGCGTCATCACCACTCACCATCTTGGTGGAGTCCTCAAAGTTTTGGAGGACGGTACAGATGTCAGACATCCATGCCCACTCATCAGCTCTTATGTGCGGAGGCTGAGCTGAATACCGACAGGCGTTTTGAAGCTGGTATTCAACAATTGCCCTCCGCTGCTCACAAATCCTTCCCAACATATGCAACGTTGACTTCCAACACGTGGTGACATCGCACACCAGTTGGTGAGCTGGAAGCTGCAAATACTGCTGAAATACGGCGAGGGTGGCGGAAGCTGCAGATCACTTTTGGAAATGGGCACACACGCGGCGTACCTTCACAAGCAGATCAGGCAGATCCAGGTAGGTTTTAAGAAACCGCTGAACCACTATGTTGAGCACATGGGCCAGGCATGGTACGTGTGTGAGCTTGCCTTGCTTCAGAGCGGCTACCAGGTTCCGGCCATTGTCACACACGACCATGCTTGGCTGTAGGTTCAGCTGTGACAGCCACAGATATGCCTGCTCTGTTACAGCTGTCAACAACTCTGCAGCGGTGTGCGGTTTGTCCCCTAAGCACATTAGCTTCAGCACAGTCTGTTTCTGCTTGGCTGAGGCAGTGCTGCAGTGCTTCCAGCTTCCGACTGATGTCATTTTGGAGATAAAGGCTGAAGAGGAGGAGGAGGTGCAGGAGCTGTAGAATGTGGGGGCAACCCTGATTGACCCAGGGCCCACAATCCTCGGTGTTGGGAAGACTTGTTCCGTCCCAGGGTCCGACTGAGTCCAGGCTTACACTATATTAACCCAGTGTGCCATCAGCGAGATGTACTGTCCCTGGCCACAAGCACTTGTCCATGGTTAGGTGGACCTTTCCAGTAACTGTGTTGTTGAGGGCACGGGTAAAGTTCTGAGACACGTGCTTGTGTAAGGCGGGGACGGCACACCGGAAGAAATAAAGACGGCTGGGGACCAAGTACCGAGGGATGTGGAAAGATTCCGTCTCCATGAGCCTAAAAGGCAACATTTCAAGTGCAAGCAGTCTAGAAATGTGGCAGTTTAGTGTTGTTAACTGTTTCTGGTTGGCTGCATATTTGCGCTTGCATTCAAAGGACTGGGATACGGACAACTGAACGCTGCTTCTGGCACGAGGACGTGGCTGCTGATGGTGGTGGTTGCAAGCGTGCAATGACTGGTGCAGGACAGGAGGCATCTTCCTGACCAAAAAATACCCCCATTCAAAAGTAAAAAGACAAATGGGCAGTGTGGTACAGAGTTGACAGTATTAAAGGAAATCTGTCAACCCCCCCGGGACTTATCAGACCTCTAAAATGGGCATACAGGTGATAGAAATGTGAATCTATACTTACCTGTATGTCCCATATTAGAGATCTGATTGCTTTGAAAATGCTTTTTCTAAAATAACTTTACCTATGCTTGGTGTCCGGGGAATCCGGGAAGGCAGAGTGACTCGCCGGCGCCTGCGCAGAAGATCCCTGCTCCACAAGGATACAAAGACTGCCAGAATTACCGTGCCTTGCGTACCAGGTAAATTGCGCAGGCGCGGGATCCGGTACGGGAACTGCACGTCACAGGGGAGGGGGGGAATACTGAAATCAATTAAGTAGGCAGGGATTTCTTGGCGTCGCCCGGACGCCAAGCATAGGTAAAATGATTTTATAAAAAGCATTTTCAAAGCAATCAGATCTCTAATATGGGACATACAGGTAAGTATAGATTCACATCTCTATCACCTGTATGCCCATATTAGAGGTCTGATAAGTCCCAGGGGGTTGACAGATTCCCTTTAAGGCATAATTTAAAAGTTGCAATAGCATCCTTAACAGATAGTGGTCAAAATTGGTCATCTTCAGATAAAATTCCACTGCCCTCAAGCCATCCTCGTGCTTAATAGATGTATATAGGGACTCTATGTCGGCCGTGACCATGATGATAACTTGATCAAAGGATATATCGTAAAGTCTTACCAGTAAGTTCGTGGAGTCCCTAATATACAATGGAAGGTTTTTCACAAGGGGCTTGTATTAGTGGTCCAGGAAGGTCAAGTGATTATAGTAACAATGTGAGCAAACTGTAGTGGCTTGAGCAATGTGCTGTTATTTAACCATAAACAATTAATTTATTATTTTTTGTTAATCTTAATTCATATTACAGTAGCTTTTACTGATGAAGTCTGCAATAACTGAACTATCCATAGGAGGGCAGTTCTGCTCAGAAAATAGAAAAATGCAAGCTGTGAACACTATGAATAATGTAGCCATCTGTAATTTATTGTACTGAATTGATCATATTGTTGAATAATCTTCTTACATTTGTATGTGGTAAATCATTGCCAAAACGTCTCTGGTTAGAAAAGATATGCGCTGCCCTTGAGAAATATGGCACCCTAGGAGTTCCTGCTGGTGCACGTTACTGCTGTGTCATCATAGCCTCTCCCTCCCTGCCTGGCGTCCAATTGGATGTTGTGCTGCACACGCATGCGCAGTTCGGCTTCCGGGACGCTGGTCTTGGTGGGAATTTTGTAAGGGGTGCAGGGTGGTAGTAGTGTCGAGGGATAGCTGTGGCATTATATTCTCACCCTGACCGCCCACAAATACAAGATAATGTCCGTGTTGTATTGTGCTTTGCATGTTGCGTAAAACACTTAGTTTTCGGTTGCTCCTCCATCTTCAGGAATCCAGCCGTTGGAGGCAAGCAATCATTGTCACACACAATCTCTCTTTTATATAACATAACTTTACTAAACTCCTTTTGTTGCTCAATTCTGGTCACATCACAATTACATTTGTCATCCTCTCCTTTCCCTTTCGGTCCTATCTTCAGAGTTAGTTACTCCGGTACCGCAGCTTTCCAGAACACGGTCCTACTCTCCTCAGGTATATACCCATCCGCTGTCCCCTCTTTGGGAGTTGTGAAAACAGGCTCCATCAGTCCTTCTACAGGCCTCAGACGTTTAGGGAATTTTCCTCAGAGTTTACCGCTTCAACGTTCCCCAAGCTGCCTAACTCTTTCTATCATCGACCGTCGGTATCCTTATTGACCTTCAGCTCCAAGTGCCCCGAGCTTTTCCTCAGTCTTCCTCCAGCACATACCCTAATGTTACCAACAGCAACAACTGCTCTGACTGAACTCATTCCTAACAGGAATAACCGTTGCTCTCCTGTGGCCCAAACTCCTCCCCTTTTTCAACTGGACCATCATCAACCGTCTCCGTCGGTTGCTGGGCAAACTACTCCATTACTACCCCGGAAGCTTCGACACTGGAGCTATTACTAAATATATTAACTATTTCTATCCTAAACTATTGTGCCCACCACTGCACTGTACTCAATTCCTAATCTAATGTACCATCCACTCCTAACATATACTGTCCCTGTAACTAACAATAAACAATAGACATTTCCATATTCATATATAAACACAGACTAGAACAATACATTCACAAAAGGTAAAGAGGCGCATCACCGTCCCGGTCACCCTCTTACAGAAGGCGATGCGTGGAGAACAAGCAAGCGCAGGTAATCCATAGTGTTATTTCGCCTTCCCTCCCCCCGGCTGACGATTCACAGATGCACTGATTGGGGTGGGTGACGCACAGACGGCTGACTCAGATACCATTTACTATGGAAAGTCTATGGGTGATTATCCCCTTCCCTCCCCCCCTTTTACTATATATGCCAGTCAACACACTGCCTCAGAACCCCCCCCCCCCCCCCCGATGAAGCAACACGCGAAATGCGCGTAGGGGTACCGGGCAGTGTGGACATTACAATATGGCACATGGTTGGTAATTCTAATCTGTATGTATATGTATTATAGGGTCTTCGCTATTAGTGACCATCTTGGTTATCTATGGATTATAACTTTCATCACCATATACTTTGGTGTATGGGTGCTGTCATATAGCTGCATTATTATTAAATTACTGTAACTATACTGGTCTATTGATTGTCATATTGACCATAGATACTATTATACATGTGACTTATTTATTGATTATGCATTCATGAATTGTCTATATTTATGTACCTACCTGCACATACCTGTACTTTATATATGCAAAACATCTGTGCCTTAATACTGTCAATTCTGTACCACACGGCCAATTTGTCTTTTTAATAGGATTTTTAGGGGCAATTTTTATAGTTACTCTGCTAGGTATGTTCATTAAAGATTTAGTAAATGTACAATAGACTTGAGTACTAATTTATATGCATCTCACTAAATTAGAATATCATCAAAAAGTTAGTTTATTTCAGTCCTTCAATACAAAAAGTGATACTCATATATTATATAGAGTCATTACAAACGAGTGATCTATTTCAAGTGTTTATTTCTGTTAATGTTGATGATTATGGCTTACAATCAATGAAAACGTCATTATCTCAGTAAATTACAATAATTAAGAAAAAACACCTGCAAAGGCTTTCTAAGCGTTTATAAAGGTCCCTTAGTCTGTTTCTGTAACGGGTCTGGGAGGCGGAACCTCTGAGCTACTATACAAGGGGGCGGCCCTTGTAAGGGAGCGGGTGGCAGTCTCTGGATGAACGGACAGGGAGATACGGCAAGTGATCAGGGCAGTCTCTGGGTAAAGGGTAGGTACGACCTGCGATGGCAGAGCCTCCGGGTAGGCTAGCAGGCAGATGGTAGATGCGTGCTCCCAGGTGAGCAAGCGAGAGTCTCTGGAATAGCAGGTGGTCACGGCACGTGACGGCGGAACCTCCGGGCTGGCAAGCAGGCAGGTAACGGAGAAGCGCTCCCAGGTGAGCGGACAAGAGTCTGAAGTAGCTGATGGTCACAGCACGTGACAACGGAGCCTCCGGGCAGGCAAGCAGGCAGGTAACGGAGAAGCGCTCCCAGGTGAGCGGGCAAGAGTCTGGAATAGCTGGTGGTCACAGCACGTGACGGCGGAGCCTCCAGGTAGGCAAGCAGGCAGGTAACGGAGAAGCGCTCCCAGGTGAGCGGGCAAGAGTCTGGAATAGCTGGTGGTCACAGCACGTGACAACGGAGCCTCCGGGCTGGCAAGCAGGCAGGTAACGGAGAAGCGCTCCCAGGTGAGCGGGCAAGCTGGTCCATAGACAGACTGACCGGAGTTGTAAGGCAGACCGTCGGACCTCAGGAAAGCAGGCAGGTAGCTGATGTGCGCTCCCAGGTGAGCGGGCAGGCTGGTCCTTTAGACAGACTGACAGGAGTAGTAAGGCAGACCGTCGGACCTCAGACTGGCAGACAGGTAACAAGTATTCAGGCAGGAATCAGGCAGGTAACTGGCAGGAAACTGGCAGGTAACTGGCAGCGGGACCTGAGGGCTGAAGCACAGGTGAGACACAGGTGCAAACAACATTGCTCGGGCACCTCCATTTTGGAGGAGGTGCCTTATATATGATGAAGTCCTCCGGCCATTGGCCGGGGACTCCTTATGACGGCGCGCGCGGCCCCTTTAAGAGGAGGGGAGCGCGCGCGCGCGCGCCCTAAGCACAGGGGCCGGGAAGGAGCGCGCGCTGAGAGCAGAGCGGGAGGAGGACGCCGGGAAGGAGCGCGCGCTGACAGCAGAGCGGGGAGAGGACGCCGGGCACGGAGCAGAGCGGTGAGGGGAGCAGCGTCCCTGCCTAGCAGAGGGCAGGGACGCCAGCGCTACAGTTTCAATATTTCAATAGGCTCCACAGTCATGGGGAAGACTGCTGACTTGACAGATGTCCAGAAGGCAGTCATTGACACATTCCACAAGGTCCCAGAGTTCCAATTTTCATTTGGAAATCAAGGTCCCAGAGTCTGGAGGAAGAGTGGAGAGGCACACAATCCAAGCTGCTTGAGGTCTAGTGTGAAGTTTCCACAATCAGTGATGGTTTGGGGAGCCATGTCATCTGCTGGTGTAGGTCCACTGTGTTTTATCAAGACCAAAGTCAGTGCAGCCGTCTACCAGGAAATTTTAGTGCACTTCATGCTTCCCTCTGCCGACAAGCTTTTTGGAGATGGAAATTTCATTCTCCAGCAGGACTTGGCACCTGTCCACTTCCAAAAGTACCAATACCTGGTTTATATACAACAGTATCACTGTGCTTGATTGGCCAGCAAACTCGCCTGACCTTAACCCCATAGAGAATCTATGGGGTATTGTCAAGAGGAAGATGAGAGACACCGGACCCAACAATGTAGACGAGCTGAAGGCTGCTATCAAAGCAACCTGGGCTTCCATAACACCTCAGCAGTGCAACAGGCTGATCATCTCCATGCCACACCACATTGATGCAGCAATTGATGTAAAGGAGCCCCGACCAAGTAGTGAGTGCATTTACTGAACATACATTCAAATCCGACAAAGCAGGCTGCATTGTTCTTATGGATAAACTCCATGAAAAATGTGGTTATGATATCCTGGATGATAATGAGACGTATAAAAGGATACAATTTAATCCTACAGAATCATGCAGAAAAATCTTGAGTAAATTGGTTGAAGACAGAGAAAAAATGGGGGTGTTTACTGAAAAAATGAGTTCTAATATTATACCTGATAATCCGATAACACCAATTTTTCATGGGCTCCCTAAAACCCACAAACTAGAATTTCCTACACTTTTACGCACCATTATATTGAGTATTTCTTCTTTGAATGAAAATTGAAGTCGATGGGTAGATTTTTATCTACAGCCATTAATTCTCAGAACACCGGGTTATTTAAAAGATACGTCATCAGTAATTGATTATATGAAAAATGTGAAATGGTCTGAAAAATCTAAATTTCTGTCATGTGATGTGGTAAATCTGTTTTGATCTATTCCACATAATCTAGCATTAACTGCGATATTCCACCATTTACAAAAATATAGCGGCTATACGGACGAATCAAAGGAAATGATTATCCGTAGTATTGAATATCTCCTTGAGCATAATTATTTTTATGTTCAATGAAGAATATTATTTCCAACTTAAAGGTTGCCCAATGGGCTCATGTTTCTTTCCATCTTTAGCCGTACTTTTTGTATCATGGTGGGAAGAAAGCACAGACAAAAATCCTTTTAAAAATGACATTGAACTATATGTTAGATATTTGGACGATGTTTGACTAATATGGGTAGGGGAAGTGGAAAAAATCCCATATTTTTTTATCCTATATCAATGCTAATGATGTAAATTTAAAATTTACTTATACTGAACCGCAGGATAAAATCAGCTTTTTGGACTTGTATCTCATGGGGGATGTAAAACAACAAAAGGTTAGATATCGCAACTATAGAAAACCTATTAGTGGGAACACTACACTTAGAGCAGACAGCTGCCACCCCGCCCATACTGTGAATTCAATCCCCTATGGTGAATTAAATAGAATTTATAGAAATAGCTCTGATATCACACTATTCAATGAACAAGCAAAGGTAGCAACATCTAGATTAATGGAAAGGGGGAATAAGAAAAAACATATTGATTCAGCAATAAAAAAAAGTTCTTGTAAGAAACACTCATTTAAACAACAGAGATGATGGTATTAATAACAACAAGAAACCAATAATAATAAAATCTAATAATATGGACAAAAAAACATTTTCAGTGCCCCATATAGTTGCCAATTTCAGGAAATAAAAAATATTATAAACAGATATGTCCCTGTATTATTCCAAGATCGGGACTTAAATAAAATCCTGAAAATGGATTAGTATGTGTGCCGAGAAAAGGGAGATCAATAGGTGCTACTGTTTCCCCAAGTCTATACATGCCACAAAAAAGTGATGAAAAAAACCTGGTTAAGTTGTAAGGCTGTGTGCCCACTATGCGTTTAATCGTTTCCGCAGCGGCAATTCCGCCGCAGAAACGCTTAAACGCTTGGTAGAAGGTCTGCCATGTTCCATAATGATCCGCATGTGCTGTGCACATGCTGCGGAAATTCCTGCTGCGGATTATCATTGCGGAAAAATCCGCAGCACTACCAATTATTTTGCGGAATCGCGGCGATTTGGCCGCCATAGATTTGCATTGAATCGCTTAATATCCGCATGACTACATGTGCACATGCGGATATATTAAGCGATTCAATGTGCGGATGGTACCCGAGTCTGGAGAAGAGGAGACTCTCCTTCAGACCCGGGTACCATAGTACCTGTAAAAAAAAAAAAAAAAAAAGAATTTAAAATAAAAAAGCACATTATGCTCATCTTCCAATGTCCCACGGTCTTCTATCCGGTACATCTTGGCTCCCCGGTGGCTCGCGATGGAGTAAAAGAACCTTCCAAGACGTCATTCAGTCATGTGACAGTTCACGCGATCGCTGACGTCAGCGGGAAGACCGGGGGCCATTGGAAGGTGAGTATAATTTTTTTTTTTTTTTACCATTTTTATTCTTTTTTTTAACTAAATTGCTCAAACAATATAAAATCCATGTCGGTTGCATGGATTTATATAGTGTGACCAAGTTCTCTAGCACTTTCCAAGTGATGCTAAAATCGCTTGGAAAGCACTTGACAACCCGCATGCGAAATCGCATGTGCAAAACGCTTGACAAATGCTCGTCCCTGGCTGAAAAAACACATGTAAAATCTGCATGCGTTTTTTCTGCCAGGGAGATGCAGAAACGCTCAGGAAAATCTGGAGCATTTCTGCATCGTGGGCACATAGCGTAAAGGTTTTTTTAAATGTGCATGTTCCAAATGTACGATGTGCCAGTATACTTTGCAAACTCAAAAAATTGATGCAGCTAATGATATTAAAAGATTTATTAATTGCAATACAAATTATGTTGTGTATTGCATAGTTTGCAAAGAATGTAAAATAAAATACATTGGCTGCACAATACGTAAATTAAAGAAAAGGATGGCAGAACATGTTCCCAACATCAAGAATAAAAACATTCAGGAGCATGCAAGCATTTTGTAGAGAGACATAAAGAGGAATTAAACAATTTTTCATTCTATGGGATAGAAAAAGTAGATATTCCTATTAGAAGAGGGGATTGGAGGAAAAAACTCCTCCCAAGAGAATTATTTTGGATCATTAAACTTGATACAAAATACCCAAACGGCATGAACCATAGGAATGATTCTCTTTACCTATATTAAATTTTAGGCATTTGAATGCAGTGTTTTTTTTTTTTTTCTCTCCTTCTGGTTTTCCTTGTGATTTAGCTTTGTGATTATGCTAATTATTCTCAAATGTGTTTATTGATCAACAGTTGGTTACCATTTGTTTTTATACCATGTATCATAAGGAGTCTGTATCTCAGTGAATAAAGGCTTTTTGCCAGAAACACATTAAGATGTATTCCCAACCTGTATGATCTTTTAAATTATTTTGAAATAAATTGAGGTTTTTAATTATTTTTGGGACTCACCAAAATTCTTTTCTTAGAATCTATCTTTAAATAGAAAAAAATTATATCTGCAAGAGAGAGGGACCGCAATGGGGACATCTTGTGCACCCTCATATGCGTGCCTCTTCTTGGAATATTGGTAACACAATATTATCTACCCAGATGGTGAAAGGGGAGCAGTCCAAATGTGGGTAAGGTTCATCAATTACCTGTTTATCGTATGGCAGGGGGAAGCTGACCTACCCAAAGGGGTTGTACACTACTACTTAAAATATGCCAAAGCGTTTTTATGATGAAAAGCAGCTTCTTTGTAATTACCTCCCTCTGCCTTTTCTGCCTGTGAGCGGCGCTATCACGGGCCACTCACAGGCAGCACGTGACCCCCCCTGCTGACGTCCCGTCTATTGAGGCGTGACTCAGCGCTTGGGTCCCCACGGTGGCTGCTGGGATGTGGGCGAGGTTACCCCACCACGTCACACCCAGCATCCACTGCGCACTTTCCCAATGAATGGGGAGAGGGAGAGCGCACGGGGATAACCCCGCCCACAACCTAGCAGCCACCGTGGAACGCGGAAGAGAGAGACCCCCGTCTGCAGCCTGGACTTGTCGTGACATCAGCGGATGTCAGAGCCGGCTGCAGCTGGGGGTCACATGATGCCTGTGAGCGGCCAGTGATAGCGTCGCTCACAGGCAGAAAAGGCAGAGGGAGGTAATTACAAAGAAGCTGCTTTCATCATAAAAACTCTTTGGCATATTTTTAATAGTAAATAAATCCAAAAGAACAAAATAATTGGTGACCAGATATCCCTTATTAAATAAAGAACCTATAAATGTGACTCATGGTCAGTATAAAATGAACATTTATTGAAAAATTCATAAAAACACATAAGCGACAATAATACAAAAGAGGAAAAATGTAAACAGAAAAATGGGCATCTGAGGGTAGGTAGAAGCATAAATCAACATATAAAATCATGTACAAAAAACACACAATGACCAAAGCCAGCCTAAGTAAAGACACATATAGAAACTATCATTTGGGTAAAGTGCAAAGTGCAACATGCATGTCCCAAGTGGGTAAGTACTAAGACTACTAGAGAAAAGGTAAGTGAATGGATAAATAAGAAGGCTGCTGCAAAGGTCAGAGGTACTGGAAGAATGACATGAGAGTATCAAAATGGGCTACCTGAAAGTCCCTCAGAGTCCACACAGGTCCGACGCGCGTTTCGCCGTAGGCTTTTATCCTGGTAAAAGCCTACGGCGAAACGCGCGTCGGACCTGTGTGGACTCTGAGGGACTTTCAGGTAGCCCATTTTGATACTCTCATGTCATTCTTCCAGTACCTCTGACCTTTGCAGCAGCCTTCTTATTTATCCATTCACTTACCTTTTCTCTAGTAGTCTTAGTACTTACCCACTTGGGACATGCATGTTGCACTTTGCACTTTACCCAAATGATAGTTTCTATATGTGTCTTTACTTAGGCTGGCTTTGGTCATTGTGTGTTTTTTGTACATGATTTTATATGTCGATTTATGCTTCTACCTACCCTCAGATGCCCATTTTTCTGTTTACATTATTCCTCTTTTGTATTATTGTCGCTTATGTGTTTTTATGAATTTTTCAATAAATGTTCATTTTATACTGACCATGAGTCACATTTATAGGTTCTATATTTTTAATAGTAGTGGACAACCCCTTTAACACATTCCTTCAGGGCCTTAATGTGAATTCGTATAACATTAGGTTGACCTATACGTCGAGTCCAAAGGAAATAGACGTTTTGGATTTGAAAATCAAAAAGGAGGATGGGGGCATCATCATGACTGACATCTATAGGAAAAAGATGTCTGCCAATGCCCTATTGAGTGCAAAATTCTCCCATTCTCCACAAGTTAATAAGTCTATACCAATGGGACTGTTCCTGACGGCTCGACGTGTATGTTCAACTGATGTATTATTTGAAAATCAGGCCGATGATTTGAAAAAACACTTTAAAGCTCGACATTACTACAAAGATGTTATTCAGCAGGGTTACGACAGAGCGAAGGCTACCCCAAGGGACCAACTTCTGAGACCCGAAGACAAGAAAAAAGACCAACAGGTGAGACTCATTACTCCCTACCATGCTAAATGGAGGGAAATATATGACATCTTTAACAGATACTGGCCCATCTTACTCTCTGACCCGATTCTAAGTAAAGTAATTTAATCTATTTTGCTCTATACACTCTCCACAAACTCTGCCTGCCTAACTCCAGCTATCACTAGTAATAATATATGGAGCTGGATTAGATTAGTCCTCAGAAGGACTGTTAGTTCAGATGTATGTGTGTATATACACTGCTCAAGAAAATAAAGGGAACACCTAAATAACACATCCTAGATCTGAATTAATAAAATATTCTCATTGAAAACTTTGTTCTGTACAAAGTTGAATGTGCTGACAACAAAATCACTCAAAAATCAGCAAAGGAAATCAAATTTATTAACCAATGGAGGCCGGGATTTGGAGTCACCCCCAAAATTAAAGTGGAAAAACACACTACAGGCTGATCCAGCTTTGATTTAATGTCCTTAAAACAAGTCAAAATGAGGCTCAGTATTGTGTGTGGCCTCCATGTGCCTGTATGACCTCCCTACAATGCCTGGGCATGCTCCTGATGAGGTTGCGGATGGTCTCCTGTGGGATCTCCTCCCCGACCTGGACTAAAACATCCGCCAACTCCTGGACAGTCTGTGGTGCAACGTGACATTGGTAGATGGAGTGAGACATGATGTCCCAGATGTGCTCAATCAGATTCAGGTCTGGGGAACGTGCGGGCCAGTCCATAGATTCAATGCCTTCATCTTGCAGGAACTGCTGACACACTCCAGCCACATGAGGTCTGGCATTGTCCTGCATTAGGAGGAACCCAGGGCCTACTGCACCAGCATATGGTCTCACAAGGGGTCTGAGAATCTCATCTCGGTACCTAATGGCAGTCAGGCTACCTCTGGCGAGCACATGGAGGGCTGTGCGGCCCTCCAAAGAAATGCCACCCCACACCATTACTGACCCACTGCCAAACCGGTCATGCTGAAGGATGTTGCAAGCAGCAGATCATTCTCTACCGCGTCTCCAGACTCTGTCACGTCTGTCACATGTGCTCAGTGTGAACCTGCTTTCATCTGTGATTTCACAGAAGTTTGATTTACTTGGAGTTATATTCTGTTGTTTAAGTGTTCCCTTTATTTTTTTGAGCAGTGTGTATATATATACAGTACAGACCAAAAGTTTGGACACACCTTTTCATTTAAAGATTTTTCTGTATTTTCATGACTTTGAAAATTGTACATTCGCTCTGAAGGCATCAGAACTATGAATTAACACATGTGGAATTATATACTTAACAAAAAAGTGTGAAATAACTGAAAATATGTCTTATATTCTAGGTTCTTCAAAGTAGCCACCTTTTGCTTTGATGACTGCTTTGCAAACTCTTGGTATTCTCTTGATGAGCTTCAAGAGGTAGTCACCAGAAATTGTCTTCCAACAATCTTGAAGGCGTTCCCAGAGATGCTTAGCACTTGTTGGCCCTTTAGCCTTCACTCTGCGGTCCAGCTCACCCCAAACCATCTCGATTGGGTTCAGGTTTGGTGACTGTGGAGGCCATGTCATCTGGCGTAGCACCCTATCACTCTCCTTCTTGGTCAAATAGGCCTTACACAGCCTGGAGGTATGTTTGAGGTCATTGTCCTGTTGAAAAATAAATGATGGTCCAACTAAACGCAAACCGGATGGAATAGCATGCCGCTGCCAGATGCTCTGGTAGCCATGCTGGTTCAGTATGCCTTCAATTTTGAATAAATCCCCAACAGTGTCACCAGCAAAGCACCCCCACACCATCACACCTCCTCCTCCATGCTTCACGGTGGGAACCAGTCATGTAGAGTCCATCCGTTCACCTTTTCTACGTCGCACAAAGACACGATGGTTGGAACCAAAGATCTCAAATTTGGACTCATCAGACCAAAGCACAGATTTCCACTGTTCTAATGTCCATTCCTTGTGTTCTTTAGCCCAAACAAATCTCTTCTGCTTGTTGCCTGTCCTTAGCAGTGGTTTCCTAGCAGCTATTTTACCATGAAGGCCAGCTGCACAAAGTCTCCTCTTAACAGTTGTTGGAGAGATGTGTCTGCTGCTAGAACTCTGCGTGGCATTGACCTGGTCTCTAATTCGAGCTGCTGTTAACCTGCGATTTCTGAGGCTGGTGACTTGGATAAAGTTATCCTCAGAAGCAGAGGTGACTCTTGGTCTTCCTTTCCTGGGGCGGTCCTCATGTGAGCCAGTTTCTTTGTAGCGCTTGATGGTTTTTGCAACTGCACTTGGGGACACAATCAAAGTTTGCCCAATTTTTCGGACTGACTGACCTTCATTTCTTAAAGTAAGTATGGCCACTCATTTTTCTTTACTTAGCTGCTTTTTTCTTGCCATAATACAAATTCTTACAGTCTATTCAGTAGGACTATCAGCTGTGTATCCACCTGACTTCTGCACAACACAATTGATGGTCCCAACCCCATTTATAAGGCAAGAAATCACACTTATTAAACCTGACAGGGCACACCTATGAAGTGAAAACCATTTCTGGTGACTACCTCTTGAAGCTCATCAAGAGAATGCCAAGAGTGTGCAAAGCAGTCATCAAAGCAAAAGGTGGCTACTTTGAAGAACCTAGAATATAAGACATATTTTCAGTTATTTCACACTTTTTTGTTAAGTATATAATTCCACATGTGTTAATTCATAGTTTTGATGCCTTCAGTGTGAATGTACAATTTTCAAAGTCATGAAAATACAGAAAAATCTTTAAATGAGAAGGTGTGTCCAAACTTTTGGTCTGTACTGTATATATATATATATATATAATATAACCGGGGATGCGTGTCTCTGTCTGAAGCCTTTATAGACTACGCATGCGTGACGTGCAGTCTGGCTCCAGACAGAAGCAGGCATCCAGTCGTTACAGGTAAGAGGAGTGTGTATGGCGCTGGAGATCGCAGTATGCGTAGACACTGAATGCATACCGCGATCTCCGGCGCCATACTTAGATACTTACCTGACCGGGAGGAGCGTTGCTGGGGCTCCTCTCTTCGCCAGAGACCGGGGCAGGAGTGAGGAGTTGGATCGGCGCATGCGCATAGCGCTATCCGGCGCATTTTACTGAAGACACATTTGCAGTGTGTCTTCAGCAAAATGGCGCCGGACAGCGCGGTGCTTCGACGCCGCACTCCTCCCCCGGCCTCCGGCAGAACAGGACACAGCAGCGCTGGAGCACAGGGAAGAAAGGTGAGTATAACTGTTTATTTTTTTGTATGTGTGTACAGCGTGAAAGGGATGAGGGGGCCACACATACCAGGATTGGGGGGTGAGGGAACCATGCATACCAGGATTGGGAGGTGAGGGGACCATGCATACCAGGATTGGGGGGTGAGGGGACCATGCATACCAGGATGAGGGGTACCATGCATACCAGGATTGGGGGGTGAGGGGAACATGCATACCAGGATTGGGGGGTGAGGGGACCATGCATACCGGAATTGGGGGGTGAGGGGACCATGCATACCAGGATTGGGGGGTGAGGGGTGCCATGCATACCAGAATAGGGATGAGGGGGCCACACATACCAGGATAGGAATGAGGGCACCATGCATACCAGGATCCAGGATAAGGATGAGGGGTGCCATGCATACCGGGATTGGGGATGAGGAGTGCCATGCATACCGCGATTGGGGGTGAGGGGTGCCATGCATACTGGGATTGGGAGTGAGGGGTGCCATGCATACCGGGATGAGGGGTACCATGCATACCAGGATAAGGATGAGGGGTGCCATGAATACCGGGAATGGGGGTGAGGGGAGTCATGCATACCGGGAATGGGGATGAGGGGTGCCATGCATACTGGGATTGGGATGAAGAGTACCGCGCATACCGGAATAGGGATGAGGAGTGCCACGCATACCAGGATTGGGGGTGAGGGTTGCCATGCATACCATGATTGGGGGTGAGGGGTGCCATGCATACCAGGATAGAATGGTGGAGACAGGATGGGGGCAGCGCAAATACCAGGAGGGGGGCAGCACATACCAGCATGGGAGACCATATACCAATAAAAATGCTCGCCACCCGAGCGTAGAATGGGTTCAATACCTAGTGTATGTATGTATTTATGTATACATTTTTTTGTTTAATTGTTTTTAGCTTATATTTTTTATTGATCATATTTCACACCAAGTAACCGGATGAATAAATTTTCCATTTTTTTGTAGTTGTGTGGATACTTAATATTTTTCAGATTCAGATATTTTTGTAATTTTATTTATCAGTAGGTAATTTTACTTTTTATAACTTCTTTTAAGATCTTTTCATAGAATCATAGAATGCAAGAGTTGGAAGGGACCTCCACAGTCATCGTGTCCAACCCCCTTCTCAATGCAGGATTCGCTAAACCATGTATAATATAATGGTAGATGCGTCCCTCTGTCCGAAGCCTCTACAGACTGCACTTGCGCAATGCGCCTGCGCAGTCTGGCTGCAGACAGAAGAACACATCCAGCCATTACAGGTAAGAGGAGAATATGGTGCCGGAGATCGCGGTATGCGTAGGTACTGAACGCATACCACGATCTCTGGCGCCATAAGGACATACTTACCTGACCCGGAGGAGTGTTGCCACGGCTCCTCTCTTCTGGCTGGAGGCCGGGGGCAGACTGCAGCGTTGAAATCGGCGCATGCGCATAGCGCGCTATCCGGCGCCATTTTACTGAAAAGACATTTGCAGTGTATCTTCAACAAAATGGTGCTGGACAGTGCGGTATGGGCACGCGCCACACTCCTCCCCTGGCCTCCGGCAGAACGGGACGCAGCGCTGGAGCACAGGGAAGAAAGGTGAGTAGAAGTGTTTGTTTTTTTGTGTGTGTGCAGCGTGATGGGGATGAGGGGCCATGCATACCAGGATTGGGGGATGAGGAGTACCATGCTTACCGGGATACGGATGAGGGGCCATACATACCAGGATAGGGATGAGGGGGTACCATGCATACCAGGATAGGGATGAGGAGGTACCATGCATACCAGGATAGGGATGAGGAGGTACCATGCATACCAGGATAGGGATGAGGGGCCATGCATACCAGGATAGGGATGAGGGGGTACCATGCATACCAGGATAGGGATGAGGGGGTACCATGCATACCAGGATAGGGATGAGGGGGTACCATGCATACCAGGATAGGGATGAGGGGGTACCATGCATACCAGGATAGGGATGAGGAGGTACCATGCATACCAGGATAGGGATGAGGAGGTACCATGCATACCAGGATAGGGATGAGGGGGTGCCATGCATACCAGGATAGGGATGAGGGGCCATGCATACCAGGATAGGGATGAGGGGGTACCATGCATACCAGGATAGAGATGAGGGAGTACCATGCATACTAGGATAGGGATGAGGGGGGCCATACATACCAGGATTGGGGATGAGGGGGGCCATACATATCAGGATAAGGATGAGGAGTGCCATACATACCAGGATTGGGGATGAGGAGTGCCATACATACCAGGATAAGGATGAGGAGTGCAATACATACCAGGATTGGGGATGAGGGGGCCATGCATACCAGGATGGGGATGAGGGGGTCATGCATACCAAGATGGGGATGAGGGGCCATGCATACCACGATAGGGATGAGGGGGTACCATGCATACCAGGATAGGGATGAAGGGGTACCATGCATACCAGGATAGGGATGAGGGGGTGCCATGCATACCAGGATAGGGATGAGGGGGTGCCATGCATACCAGGATAGGGATGAGGGGGTGCCATGCATACCAGGATAGGGATGAGGGGGTACCATGCATACCAGGATAGGGATGAGGGGGTGCCATGCATACCAGGATAGGGATGAGGGGGTGCCATGCATACCAGGATAGGGATGAGGGGGTACCATGCATACCAGGATAGGGATGAGGGGGTACCATGCATACCAGGATAGGGATGAGGAGGTACCATGCATACCAGGATAGGGATGAGGAGGTACCATGCATACCAGGATAGGGATGAGGGGCCATGCATACCAGGATAGGGATGAGGGGGTACCATGCATACCAGGATAGGGATGAGGGGGTACCATGCATACCAGGATAGGGATGAGGGGGTACCATGCATACCAGGATAGGGATGAGGGGGTACCATGCATACCAGGATAGGGATGAGGAGGTACCATGCATACCAGGATAGGGATGAGGAGGTACCATGCATACCAGGATAGGGATGAGGGGGTGCCATGCATACCAGGATAGGGATGAGGGGCCATGCATACCAGGATAGGGATGAGGGGGTACCATGCATACCAGGATAGAGATGAGGGAGTACCATGTATACTAGGATAGGGATGAGGGGGGCCATACATACCAGGATTGGGGATGAGGGGGGCCATACATATCAGGATAAGGATGAGGAGTGCCATACATACCAGGATTGGGGATGAGGAGTGCCATACATACCAGGATAAGGATGAGGAGTGCCATACATACCAGGATTGGGGATGAGGGGGCCATGCATACCAGGATGGGGATGAGGGGGTCATGCATACCAAGATGGGGATGAGGGGCCATGCATACCACGATAGGGATGAGGGGGTACCATGCATACCAGGATAGGGATGAAGGGGTACCATGCATACCAGGATAGGGATGAGGGGGTGCCATGCATACCAGGATAGGGATGAGGGGGTGCCATGCATACCAGGATAGGGATGAGGGGGTGCCATGCATACCAGGATAGGGATGAGGGGGTACCATGCATACCAGGATAGGGATGAGGGGGTGCCATGCATACGAGGATAGGGATGAGGGGGTACCATGCTTTCCAGGATAGGGATGAGGGGTGCCATGCATACCAGGATAAGGATGAGGGGTGCCATGCATACGAGGATAGGGATGAGGGAGGCCTTGCATACCAGAATAAGGATGATGGGGGCCTTACATACCGGGATGGAGGGGTGCCATGCATACCGGGAAGAAGGGGAGTCATGCATACAGGGATGGAAGGGGGCCATGCATACCGGGATGGAAGGGTGTTATGCATACCGGGATGGGATGGGGACCGCGTATAATAAGAAGGGGGGGCATATATACCAGGATGGGGGATATTAACAGAATTGGGGGACATCTATAATATAACCAGGGATGTGTCCGTCTGTCCGAAGCCTCTATAGCCTGCCTGTGCAGTCTGGCTCCAGGCAGAAGAACGCATCCAGCTATTACAGGTAAGAGAAGTATATGGCGCCAGAGATCACGGTATGCTTAGACACTGAATGCATACCGTGAGCTCCGGCGCCATAAGTACATACCTGACCCGAAGGAATGTTGCCGCGGCACCTTTGATTTGGCCAGAGTCCGGGGGAGGAGTGCGGCGTTGGAATCGGCGCATGCGCATAGCGCGCTATCCAGACCCATTTTAGTGAAGACACATTGGCGATGGACAGCGTGGTATGGGCACACACGTACTCTGGCGCCACACTCCTCCCCCGGCCTCTAGATGGGGGCAGCACATAACAGGATGGGGGCTGCACATAATAGGATGGGGTGCAGGGTGGGGGCTGCACATAGCAAGATGGGGCTGCACATAACAGGATGGGGGCACAGGATGGGGGCACCACATAACAGGATGGGGGAGCGTATACCAATAAAAATGGTCGCCACCAGGGCATAGAACGGGTTCAATAGCTAGTCTCATTTATTTATGTACTGTATATTCATCAATCAGCATTTATTTGTGTAATTGTTAATTCATAGTAGCCCACATTTCAGGAGAAAATAGTCCAGTAGAGTGACAGCTGTCACTGGCAGAGCTGATTTGTGTCTGCTAGAACCCAAAAGCTCTGCTATGCCGGCAGACACCAGGTGACCATGGGATTGCCAGGTCCTACAGAAGCAACTGCAGAGCCAAAGCTTTTGTACACTACATAGCACTTATTGAGTATTGTGTAGCAAGCAAAATAGAAGACAAAAGTAGTAATAAACCTCTTCTTTCTTCTTCCCAGAGTGTGTTTGACAGCCAGGCACCCCATCAGTTTCTGCTACATTGCAGGAGCTTTAACTCCTCTTTATAAGTGTAAAATAGCACAGGACCAGAGATGTAAATTTAAGCAGTTTGGTCATTACGGGGTTAAAAAATTGGATAAGTTAATTTAAAAATAGATGCTTTGGTTTTCGTTTTACATCCATTCTTGTTCCATTTGTAACAAATATGTTTTTACTAGAGGTGTCTGTTGAGGTTCTGAGTAAAAAATGGATAGCAAACATGAGGCAAACAAAATGCGATGATACTCAGTGAAAGATACTCAATGATAGATCAATGGGTCTTGTCCTGGAAAGTTTCATTTCTATTTTTATGGTCTCAAAATGGACATGAAAATAACTACTGAAGTGACAAGAATAATTAAATAATTAGATACAGCACACACAACTAACATCCTAATGCGTCCAGTTATCAACAGATACATTTTCCCCAAATATTGCAGTAAATATAAAATGACAATATGGTAAAGCAGAAAAAATAATGTCTGAGATTACATTCACTAACCGAATACTCCATGAATACACATTTCTTCAGGCCATGAAGTTGTGCCTAAATTTAGTGACTTTTCAAAGCTTTTATGCCAGAATTCTGGACTGAAAGCTGTGATGAATCTGACCCAAAATGCTTATTCAGACACAGTGGCTCATCTATGTGACTTTGTGTACTATTGAGGTACAACTTCACCCTCAATTTAACCTCTTTCTGGCCCAAGGTGTACTAATACGTATCTGCGCCCTGGGCCTTATGGGCCAGATACGTATTATTACTCCTTAGCTTTAATGCAGCACCGCGTCGCGGTGATCGCATTGAATTAAATGAAACCTTAGGGTAGATGGCGTCGGCATTCCGGGGGGGGGGGGGGCAACCCCCCCCGCAACCACTATCGCTGCGATTGGCTGTTCAATTCTGAACAGCCAATCACAGCATTTCTCACTGTTTCCGGCAATCAGATTGCTGGAAACAGTGATGGTCCTAAGAGCACCGATCCTAGGCTGTTGCCTAGTAACCCCAGCCATGGCCCCAAGCTGCTCTGATCGGTGCGATCGCTACCGCGAGAGAGAGCTACTGCGTGGAGACCGGGCAGTCACGGGGCGGTGACCGGCCTGTGACCTGCCTGTCACCGCCCCATGACCCCCTGTGATGTCGGCACAGGCTCCATCCAGCTCTGATTGGAGCGATCAATGATGACATTGATCGCTCCAATCAGAGTGCCTGACCATAGCTGATCAGGCGGTCACAGGGAGGTGACCGGCTTGTGACCTGCCTGTCACCTCCCTGTGACCCCCAGTGATGCATGCCCAGGCCCCAGCCAGCTCTGATTGGAGCAAGCGATGATGACATCGATCACACCAATCAGAGTGCCTGACCAGGTGGTGACCGGGTGGTTGAGGATTTCTTCAGAGCAGTCGCACTGCTGATCTCTGTGCTGGGCCTTGTGGTGTCACAGAAGCACCTGTGACACCATAAGACCTTTCTCTCACCTGCTCCAGTCGCTGCTCCTGCTGGATCTGCTGCTCCAGTCTCCTGCTGCTGTCACTGATCTCCTGCTCCAGAGCCTGCGCCTGCTCCAGATCCTGCTCCAGAGCCTGACCCTGCTGCTGATCCTGCTGCTGAAAGAAGAACAGAGAAGACTTTGGTAAGTCCATCTCTGATCTCCTCTCATTCACCCCAATCCCCCTCTCCCCCCTCCCCCTCTCCCACCCCAATCCCCCAGTTTTTTTTTCTGCGCGTCCTGCAGCGGCCGAGCGTTGACCAGTGACTACGTCATTGATCAACATCCGTGCTTGCTGCTTTCCAGGACTTTTTTTTGTCCCTGCCCATCCCCCCCCCCCCCGACTTTGCACCACTTCCGTGCGTGCATCCAGCAGCCGTCGAGTTTTGATCGGTGAGACAAATCACCAATCAGCATTCGCACTCGCTTTTGCCACTAACCTTTTTTCTTTTATAGAGGACGGTCGCGCTGTCCGATCGTGCACCGTGCTGGGCCTTGCAGTGCCACAGAAGCCTGTGACACCACAATCGCTGCTCCTGCTGCTGGTACAAAAGACATCTGACAGAAGACAACTGTAAGTAGGATTTTATGATCCCTCCTCATCCACTCCAATCCCCCTCTCCCCCCTTTCTGCCACCAAGAGCTGATCATTACTTGATCGCTCGACTTTTGTCCATTTTTTTTCGTGCTTCCTGCAGCGGCCAAGCGCTGATCAGTGACCACAGATCACTGAACCGCACTCGCGCTCGCTGTTTTACACACTCGCCCCACCTTTGCACCACATCCGTGCGCACATCCAACATCCGCCGAGCATTGATCGGTGACATACAGTAGTTTACCGATCCACACTCGTGCTCGCTGTTTGCACCGCCTACGGTTGTTCCCTTTTTATTTTTATCTTTTTTTTTTCAGAAAAAAAAGAGTTTACACCAAGCACACTAACACACACACTCTAAATAAAGTTCTGACACACACGCACCACATACATAAGAAAAAAAATGTCCCACTCACCCCAAACTCGCTATTCAGTGGAGGAGGCATATGCTTTTCTTGCCTCCGACACTGACAGTGAGGTAGAGGATCCCACATTTCTTTAATTTTCCAACTCCTTGTTGTCTTCCTCCTCAGGTCATGCCGGACCGCCACGCAGTCACCCCAGGAGAGAAGATGAACCAGCGCCCCCCCACTACTGACCCCGTATGGACCTTGCCCCCCGAAAATTATGAGCCACTGATTCCTGATTTCGTGGCAAAATCAGGAATCAATTTTGACACCACCGGCCTCACAGAAGTAGACTTTTTCAAAGTCTTTTTCTCTGAGGATTTTGTATACCTCAAATGGGTCAAACTAATTTATACACTCATCAATTTTTGGGACAAAACCCCTCTTCGTCATTTTCTAACTTGTCTCCTGCCGTGCGCCCAAACAATGGCTTTCCCCTACATATGGGGTATCAGCATACTCAGGAGAAATTGCACAACTTTTGGGGTCCAATTTCTCCTGGTACCCTGGTGAAGATAAAAAAATTGCGGCTAAAAAATTGTTTTTGTGGAAAAAAAATGTTTTTATTTTTCACAGCTCTACGTCATAAACTTTTGCGAAACACTTGGAGGTTCAAAGTGCTCACCACACATCTAAATAAGTTTCTTTAGGGGTCTAGTTTCCAAGATGGGGTCCCTTGTTGGGGGTTTCTACTGTTTAGACACATCAGGGGCTCTCCAAATGCGACATGGGGTCCGCTGTGAATTCCAGCGAGTTTTACATTGAAAACGTCAAATGGCGCTCCTTCCCTTCTGAGCCCTGCAGTGCGCCCAAACAATGGCTTTCCCCCACATATGGGGTATCAGCGTAATCAGGAGAAATTGCACAATAACTTTTGGGGTCAAATTTCTCCTGTTACCCTCGTGAAAATAAAAAAATTGTGGTCTAAAGTAAAATTGTAGTGAAAAAAAGTTAAATGTTCATTTTTTCCTTTGACATTCAATTAATTGCTGTGAAGCAGGTGAAGGGTTATTAAACTTCTTGAATGTGGTTTTGAGCACCTTGAGGGGTGCTGTTTTTAGTATGGTGTCACTTGGGGTATTTTCTGTCATATAGACCCCTCAAAGGCACTTCAAATGTGATGTGGTCCCTAAAAAAAATGTTTTTGTAAATTTTGTTGTAAAAATGAGAAATCGCTGGTCAACTTTTAACCCTTATAACTCCCTAACAAAAAAAATTTGGTTTCAAAATTGTGCTGATGTAAAGTAGACATGTGGGAAATGTTATTTATTAACTACACTGCCCAAAAAAATAAAGGGAACACTTAAACAACAGAATATAACTCCAAGTAAATCAAACTTCTGTGAAATCAAACTGTCCACATAGGAAGCAACACTGATTGACAATCAATTTCACATGCTGTTGTGCAAATGGAATAGACAATAGATGGAAATTATTGGCAATTATCAAGACACCCTCAATAAAGGAGTGGTTCTGCAGGTGGGGACCACAGACCACATCTCAGTACCAATGCTTTCTGGCTGATGGCTTGGTCACTTTTGAATGTTGGTTATGCTTTCACACTCGTGGTAGCATGAGACGGACTCTACAACCTTCAGAAGTTGCTCAGGTAGTGCAGCTCATCCAGGATGGCACATCAATGCGAGCTGTGGCAAGAAGGTTTGCTGTGTCTGTCAGCGTAGTGTCCAGAGGCTGGAGGCGCTACCAGGAGACAGGCCAGTACACCAGGAGACGTGGAGGGGCCATAGGAGGGCAACAACCCAGCAGCGGGACTGCTACCTCTGCCTTTGTGTAAGGAGGAACAGGAGGAGCACTGCCAGAGACCTGCAAAATGACCTCCAGCAGGCCACAAATGTGCATGTGTCTGCACAAACGGTTAGAAACCGACTCCATGAGGGAGGTATGAGAGCCTGACGTCCACAGATGGGGGATGTGATCACAGCCCAACACTGTGCAGGATGCTTGGCATTTGCCATAGAACACCAGGATTGTCAAATTTGCCACTGGCGCCCTGTGCTCTTCACAGATGAAAGCAAGTTCACACTGAGCACATGTGACAGACATGACAGAGTCTGGAGACGCCGTAGAGAATGATCTGCTGCCTGCAACATCCTTCAGCATGACTGGTTTGGCAGTGGGTGAGTAATGGTGTGGGGTGGCATTTCTTTGGAGGGCCGCACAGCCCTCCATGTGCTCACCAGAGGTAGCCTGACTGCCATTAGGTACCAAGATGAGATCCTCAGACCCCTTGTGAGACCATATGCTGGTGCGATTGGCCCTGGGTTCCTTCTAATGCAGGACAATGCCTGACCTCATGTGGCTGGAGTGTGTTAGCAGTTCCTGCAAGATGAAGGCATTGAAGCTATGGACTGGCCCGCAAGTTCCCCAGACCTGAATCTGATTGAGCACATCTGGGACATCATGTCTCACTCCATCCACCTACGTCACGTTGCACCACAGACTGTCCAGGAGTTGGCGGATGCTTTAGTCCAGGTCTGGGAGGAGGTCCCACAGGAGACCATCCGCAACCTCATCAGGAGCATGCCCAGGTCTTGTAGGGAGGTCATACAGGCACGTGGAGGCCACACACAATACTGAGCCTCATTTTGACTTGTTTTAAGGACATTAGATCAATTTTGGATCAGCCTGTAGTGTGCTTTTCCACTTTAATTTTGGGGGTGACTCCAAATCCTAGCCTCCATTGGTTAATAAATTTGATTTCCACTGATGATTTTTGTGTGATTTTGTTGTCAGCACATTCAACTTTGTACAGAAGAAAGTATTCAATGAGAATATTTCATTCATTCAGATCTAGGATGTGTTATTTGAGTGTTCCCTTTATTATTTGAGCAGTGTATTTTGTGTGACATATCTTTCTGATTTAAGGGCATGAAAATTCAAAGTTTGAAAATTGTGAAATTTTCTAAATTTTCACCAAATTTCAATTTCTTTTCACAAATAAACACAAGTGATATCAAATAAATTTTACCACTATAATGAAGTACAATATGTCATGAAAAGCGTTCTCAGAATCGGGGGATCTGTTGAAGCATTTCAGAGTAATTACCTCATAAAGTGACAGTGGTCAGAATTGTAAAAATTGGCCTGGTCATTAACATGCAAACACCCTTCGGGAGTAAAGGGGTTCATAGAGTTACGTGGCATTACCAGGCACACCCCTGTCTATGGACCAGACATGGTGCCTGGATAAAAATTAAAAGTCCTTATGTACTTTTGGTTATACTGAGGCTCTTTAGGGTTTTGAGTTTTACCATGGATTTTGTTATGGAATTGCTACAACCATCACCCTGTGCATAGCAAGAGTGATGTACGTAATGAATTCTGGAAAAACAAATGACTTTCACATCTGAAAATCATGGAGCAGAACACAACACATGTTTTCTTGTATTGCACTAAAAACATTTACTGAAATATATTCTTCAAGCATAATGCGGAATTTACTGCATTATAAAGGCCAAACTTGGAGTGGACTGTAAGGAGTTAAAGATTGGACTTAAAGTGTCACTGTCATAAGAGTGGGTGCTTGAGAAGTAGTAAGGCTAGAGCTGAATAATGACTTGTAGATTTCTATATTGCTAGATTTTTGTGCAACAACATTGTTTATCAGTTGCTGAAACTAGTAGAGCAACATCTTCATGTCCTGCAAAACCAACAATAGGGTAAAACATGTAAATTAAGTGGAAGGTCATTTTGCAAGAAGTTGTCTAAAGCTTCCAAACTTTTAACCCTTTCAAGACCTGGCGATTTTTCGTCTTTGCTCTATCGTTCTTTCCTCCTCTTTTTTGAAGAGCCACAAGTTATTTATTTTCTTCATCATCATAGCCGTATGAAGGCTTGTAGAACGAGTTGTTGTTTTGAATGAAATCATTCATTTTACTGTTTAATGCACTGAAAAGTGGGGAAAAATTCCAAACAGGGTGAAGTGGTGAAAAAAAAATCAATTCCAATATTGTTTTTTTGTTGGAGGGGGGATTAATGGCATTCAGTTTGAGGTAAAAATTCCCTGAACATATTATTCATAAGGATTTTTATATATTTTTCTGTTTAAAAAAAAATCTGAACTTTATAAAAAAAAATTTGTTTGTGTCTCCATTTTCTGAGGCCCATAACTTTTATTATTCTGTTGAAGGGGCTGTGGGAGTGTTCAGCTTTTTTTTCATGGAATGAGCTGTAGTTTTTATTGATATCATTTGGGCATACATACAACATTTTGACATTTCAATTTTTTTTCGGCTAATAATGTACTTATTAAATCTTCACACCAGCGTTTTTTTTTTTCTTCAACTCTGGAGTGGTGATTCAAACCTAAGGTCCCTGTCTCATCTCGCATACTTTACTGCCGGTGTCTTCACCTTTTATTAGCGCCGCTCCGGATTTCGTAGCGCCATCTTGTTACCGCAACTTTTGACTGACCAGTAGTCAGCAGTAAAGGCCACAAGCAGAAGCAGAACTCCAGCGCTGCATTAAAAAAATGCTGGAGAGGTGCTTTAAATAATATTATAAAATGATTTAGATAGTTCAGACTTTTACAAGCACAACCATAACAAATATGTTAATTTGAAAAAAATAAAATGTTTGTTTTTTAAACAGGCTAAAGGGTAGTGTTTCATAGGAGGACTAATATGGCAGCCATAGAGTTATTTGCTCACAGTGGGCACATGGTGGTATGGAAGGCGGGTGGGCGATGTGATGTGTGTAGGAATGGCAAACAGGTCAACTGAATTTAAATGGTTAAATTGTTTTAATAGTTAAACAGAAGGATTTAAAGCTAGATCCTGTCCTTGCTGTCACAGGCAGATGCTTTCTTTGTAACATAGCCTGCGTCTGGCCGTTATGGTGCTCAGCTATTGAACACACTCCATACACCCCACGTGGGACCTACGATGAAAATATCTGTCACAGGTGGGTAAGGGGATGACTTAGACTTCATACATCGGTGGATGTTTATGTTTCATTGTGTTGCAAGAAACTAACGGATTTATGTATTATACATACGTTGTTCAATGATCTGTTTTTCCATGCCTTCTTTTGCAAGGTTTGCATATTTTACATGATCTGAGGCTTTCTTTAGCAGCTTTTCTTGCTCTTTTAGCTTACTTTTCAGGGTGCAGATCTCAACTTTCATTACCTGTTCCTGTCATGAAACAAGGGAACATCAATATCAATGCAACATATATACGTTATATAAAAATTCCAAAGTCAATGGGGCATGTTTAACTATGCTGTCTAACTTAGCTTTAACAATCTTAGAATGTGCCAGATGTATCACAGTGACCATAGGCGGATTATAATGAGGTCAATCTGGGCTACCGCCCGGGGCCCGGGCCTCCCAGGGGGCCCATGGCCAGATTGCCCTCATTATAATGTGTGACAGGAGGGCCGGGAGTCGGAAGATGGAATCTGCTCTGTAAAACTGGTGCGTCCAGCGGCGCTGCAGAGGATGACTCACCAGCTGCTGACTGTGTAAGTGCAGGAGACGAGGCTCCGCCCACCTGCTCCGGCCTCCAGCAGAGCACAGAGCCAGCTTACAGCATGGCCACTGCTCTCCCTGCCCGCTCCCCTGCTCTGAATGTTACTGCTCTGCTCTCCCCCTCCGTGAGCTCTGCAGTCGTGCCCTAAGAGGAGTGGAGGCTGCCCCACAGAGAAGATGGAAGAACCTGCATCATGTACAGAAAGGGTAAGTCCATGTGCAATGTGTGGGTGTGTGTGTGTATATATATATATATATATATATATGTGTGTACAGTATATAATATATATATATATATATATATTTATTATGTATCTATCTATGTGTTTGTGGACCATCAGAGGGGCTCACTCGCTGTTTTGGCCCGGGCTGCTTCCCCGGCATCTGTGCAGGACCGCCAGCACTTCACCTGACATGGCCGTGAACTGTGTGTCTGGTATTAATGACACGGCAGGGGCGACACTGCGCCTATAATGTGTATTGCCCCTGCCGCGTCATTACTACCAGACACAACCGCACAGCGCACGGCCATGTCAGGTGAAGTGCCGGCAATCGCCAGAGGTCCTACACAGATGCCGTAGAAGCAGTCCAGGACCCAACGGCAAGTGGGCCCCTCTGATGGTCCAGGGCCATGTCTGTGACAGCTGGCGGCCCTGCACTGAGACATGCCTGAGGAGCTGCTGGACAGGACAGTTTTATGTGTTTATAAGATATGTACGTATGCCTGTATGCATGAGTCTGTGTGCATATCTGTGTGCCATATGCATGTGTGCGCATGTCTGCGTACCATGCTTGCGCGCATGTCTGCGTACCGTGCTTGCGCTCATGTCTGCTTACCGTGCTTGCGCGCATGTCTGCGTACCGTGCTTGCGCGCATGTCTGCGTACCGTGCTTGCGCGCGTGTGCTGGCCCGGCCGCGTCACAGCTAGAAGACACTGCCCTGTGCGCGGCAGTGTCTGCTAGCATGACATCATGCAGTGCGCCCTGCACTGCTTCTGACCACCAGAGAGGAGCTGGGCGACGGGAGCCGACCAGGCGGATGGTGTGTCACAGTGCGTGTCAGTGTGTGTAGATATCATTGTGTGATGTCTGTTTATATGTACTTTTGTGCTTCAAATGTGTTTATGTGTGTATGTATTTGTCTTTGTATATGTCTGTATATGTTTCTGTGTGTGTGTGCGGCCTCCTGCTGTATCTGGGGGGCGCCTTGCGGCCTCCTGCTGTATCTGGAGGGGGGTGGGCGCCGTGCGGCCTCCGGCTGTATCTGGGGGGGTGGGCGCCGTGCGGCCTCCGGCTGTATCTGGGGGGGTGGGCGCCGTGCGGCCTCCGGCTGTATCTGAGGGGCGGGGCGCCGTGCGGCCTCCGGCTGTATCTGGGGGGGGGCGCCGTGTGGCCTCCGCCTGTATCTGAGGGGGGTGGGTGCCGTATGGCCTCCGGCTGTATCTGGGGTGGGAAAGGGGGGGCGCCGTGCGGCATCCGGCTGTATCTGGGGGGGGCGCCGTGCGGTCTCCGGCTGTATCTTGGGGGGCTGCCGTGCGGCCTCGTGCTGTTTCGGGGGGGCTGCCGTGCGGCCTCCGGCTGTATCTGGGGGGGTGGGCACTGTGCGGCCTCCGGCTGTATCTGGGGAGAGGGTGGCGACGTGCGGCCTCCGGCTGTATCTGGGTGGTGGGGGGCGCCATGCGGCCTCCGGCTGTGTATAGGAGGATTATGTGGAAGCTCATATTATACAGTATGAGACCCTACATACATAGGGGGATGTCAGCATACTTAATTGTGCCCAATATTAAGTCATGCAATTAATTATAAAAATAATTATTAATATATTAATATTGTGCAGAATTAATTTCACATGAACTATCAAATGATCTATCAAAGGGGGATCATGTGACAAGTCACGTGATACATCAGGGGTGTGTGTGTGTAGGGGGGGCCCACGTCTTCTAAACTGCCTGGGCCCTTACTACTCTTATTCCACCCCTGACAGTGACTTATACTGTTTGATAAATTTGGTGCATGTTAAAGGGTTATTCGCAGAATCGCAAAATTTTTCACAAAGCACAGTGCATTCATACCTATTGTTAATATAGAGAATATGCCCAACATAATGTTTCTCTCTTGTACTTTTGTGTCTTATTCATCTCTGTCTGCCCTTTGGTGTATCCAGCTTCACATATATTACAAGAATAGAACCGCTCATTCTGCTGCTAAAACTACATTTCCCAGCATCACTTGCTTCTCCTCAGTGCAGCAGACCCTCACTCTGTGCTCCTGACTAGGCACACCTCTCTAAGTTATCATCACTCTAAATGTAGAATTTATCTTACTGCTCCTGTGAAACCATCCTAAGGCCACAGCCCCACTATCAGTATTCGGTCAGTATTTTTTCCTCAGGAGTGGGAGCCAAATCCAGGAGTGGGTGATAAATGCAGAATTGGTGACTTGTTTCTATTATACCTTTTCTCTGTTCCTCACCTGGTTTTGGCTCGCACTCCTGAGAAAAAATACTGACCGAATACTGAACAAATACTGATAGTGGGGCCGTGGCCTAACTGATTTTATCTTCTATCTGTATTTCTGCTCTGTGGTTTTCCATGCATAGCTGAATATAGCAAAGTTCAACTCTCTTGCACTTCTCCATAATGACAGCGCAGTGTTGTGTATGTTGCCTGCTGCTGATGATAAGTTTTGTGAAACCACAAAAGCTGCTGTATTGATGCGTATGGCAGATGATAATCCTATATTATACACATTAATAGAACAGTATTTGCATTTTCACATCATGATCTCTTAGCACCAGGCAACAAACACAGCTCAACTAATGTCAGTTCCTGTACACAGAGCACCATACTGCAGTATATCTCTCCTCTAAGCCCCTTCTTTATAAACCCATCCTGTAATACATCGCTCCTCTTAGTTACAGGCACACAGACCCCGCTGCTTTCTGGTATGAGCTCTCTGCATTGTGTAGTTTCTCTCGAATGCTGCAATACCCCATATGTGGCCAAAAATTGCACTATGGGTACACAGCATAGCTTAAGAGGGAACGGGTGCTATTCTTTTGGAGCGCAAATTTGTCTGGAATAGATTGTGGGAGCTGTGTTGCATTTGCAGTGCTCCTGTGGTGTTAAAACAGCTGAAACTCCCCCACAAGTAGCCCTAATTTAGATAATGCACACTAGGGGGGCAGTGAGCATTTTTAACCCCAGGTGATTCACAGAATTTTATAAGATTGGGCTATGAAACTGAAAAATTACATTTTTTACTTTAAAATGCTGTTTTAGACCCCAATTATTTTTTTGGCACAAGAAATAATGGAAGAAAATAACAACAGAATTCATAACACAATTTATCCTGAGTATGGCAATACACCATATGTGGTCTACGATTGATTCACGGGACTCGGATCCAGTGTCCAAATCAGTGGTACCTGGCAACTGGACTGAAGGCCTTCGAATCTCTTACCTTCCAGCGTCCCCGGCTTGGCTTATGATTAGTCAGGGCTGGCGCAACGTCATCTGTACATCATGCTCATCTCTAGATGGACATAGTCCTCAGGGCTGCCACCAGGAATTTCTGGGCCCCATACTGGCAAAATTTTCGGGCCCCCATGAGACTCCACCCAGGATCCACCCCAGTTCCGCCTCCACCTCAGCCCCACCTCCACACCTTGAAACTTCCACAAGACCAACCCCTAACTCTTGGAAAAACTCCACTTCTGCACCACATCCTCACTAATCACACACTAACAGTTCCCATTGAACACCAGATCACATACATAGCCAGCAGCTTTTGTTTTGGTCAATAGATTTTTTAAGCTGCCACCACGATAATGAGACTCTTCTGGCCGGGCCCTACTCTAACCTATTAAAAATTTGTTAAAATATCCAGTACTCTTTTTGTATATTTGAATTTATTTTTTTTAAGGGAATGTGTCACATACATTTTTTAAAATGACCAATAATATCACATACAAGGGACAAATACCATCACACAAAGGCGACATATCACCACCACATGGTGACTGAATACTACCACATACAAGAAATACTGCCACACCATAAGCACACCACATATTATCATCACATAGTGACCCAATAATACCACATACAAGGAACAAATACCGCCACACCATGACCAGACCACATATTACCACCATATAGTAACCAAATAATACCACATACAGGGACAAATACCATTACACCATGACTAGACCACATATTACCACCACATAGTGACTGAATAATACCACAAACAAGGGACAAATACTGCCACACCATGACCAGACCACATATTACCATCACATAGTAACCAAATAATACCACATACAAGGGAGAAATACTGCCACATCATGACCAGATCACATATTACCACCATATAGTAACCAAATAATACCACATACAAGGAACAAATACTGCCACACCATCATCAGACCACATATTACCACCACATAGTGATCAAATATTACAATACTGATCATTAATAAAAAGCATAATACTAATATTACCATAAGTGCCATTATACGCGGGAGCTCTGTATATAGTGTCAGTGTACAGGTAATACAGGGATCACCAGTGACATTATACACAGGAGCCCTGTATATAGTGTATACTGTACAGGTAATACAGTGAATACCAGTGATATTATACACATGAACTCTGTATATAGTGTATAGTGTACAGGTAATACAGTGAAGACCAGTGATATTATACACAGGAACTCTGTATATAGTGTATAGTGTACAGGTAATACAGTGAAGACCAGTGATATTATACACAGGAGCTCTGTACATAGTACAGTACAGACCAAAAGTTTGGACACACCTTCTCATTTAAAGATTTTTCTGTATTTTCTTGACTATGAAAATTGTACATTCACACTGAAGGCATCAAAACTATGAATTAACACATGTGGAATTACATACTTAACAAAAAAGTGTGAAACAACGGAAAATATGTCTTATATTCTAGGTTCTTCAAAGTAGCCACCTTTTGCTTTGATGACTGCTTTACACACTCTTGACATTCTCTTGATGAGCTTCAAGAGGTAGTCACCGGAAATGGTATTCCAACAATCTTGAAGGAGTTCCCATAGATGCTTAGCACTTGTTGGCCCTTTTGCCTTCACTCTGCGGTCCAGCTCACCCCAAACCATCTCGATTGGGTTCAGGTCTGGTGACTGTGGAGGCCAGGTCATCTGGCGTAGCACCCCATCAATCTTCTTCTTGGTCAAATAGCCCTTACACAGCCTGGAGGTGTGTTTGGGGTCATTGTCCTGTTGAAAAATAAATGATGGTCCAACTAAACGCAAACCGGATGGAATAGCAAGCCACTGCAAGATGTTATGGTAGCCATGCTGGTTCAGTATGCCTTCAATTTTGAATAAATCCCCAACAGTGTCACCAGCAAAGCACCCCCACACCATCACACCTCCTCCTCCATGCTTCACGCTGGGAACCAGGCACCTTTTCTGCGTCGCACAAACACACGGTGGTTGGAACCAAAGATCTCAAATTTGGACTCATCAGACCAAACCACAGATTTCCACTGGTCTAATGTCCATTCCTTGTGTTCTTTAGTCCAAACAAGTCTCTTCTGCTTGTTGCCTGTCCTTAGCAGTGGTTTCCTAGCAGCTATTTTACCATGAAGGCCTGCTGCACAAAGTCTCCTCTTAACAGTTGTTGAAGAGATGTGTCTGCTGCTAGGACTCTGTGTGGCATTGACCTGGTCTCTAATCTGAGCTGCTGTTAACCTGAGATTTCTGAGGCTGGTGACTCGGATAAACTTATCCTCAGAAGCAGAGGTGACTCTTGGTCTTCCTTTCCTGGGGCGGTCCTCATGTGAGCCAGTTTCTTTGTAGCGCTTGATGGTTTTTGCAACTGCACTTGGGGACACTTTCAAAGTTTTCCCAATTGTTCGCACTGACTGACCTTGATTTCTTAAAGTAATGATGGCCACTCGTTTTTCTTTACTTAGCTGCTTTTTTCTTGCCATAATACAAATTCTAACAGTCTATTCAGTAGGACTATCAGCTGTGTATCCACCAGACATCTGCACAGCACAACTGATGGTCCCAAACCCATTTATAAGGCAAGAAATCCCACTTGTTAAACCTGACAGGGCACACCTGTGAAGTGAAAACCATTTCCGGTGACTACCTCTTGAAGCTCATCAAGAGAATGTCAAGAGTGTGCAAAGCAGTCATCAAAGCAAAAGGTGGCTACTTTGAAGGACCTAGAATGTACAATTTTCATAGTCAGGAAAATACAGAAAAATCTTTAAATGAGAAGGTGTGTCCAAACTTTTGGTCTGTACTGTATATAGTGTATAGTGTCGGTGTACAAGTAATACCGGGATCACCAGTGACATTATACATGGGAGCTCTATACATAGTGTATAGTGTAAGTATACAGGTAACACACTGACTCACCAGTGACGTCTCTAGTAGAAGTCCTTCATCTTTGCTTTTCTTTGTCATCCAGCAAAGACTGCCATCACTTCTTCCAGCCAGGACTTGTCTCTGCATAAAATAACAGTTATCTAGAGCACATTCCCCACTTTTTCCCCTTCTACTCAGCTAAATACAGACATACACCCACCATTAATATATCATTAGTTATCATGCAACCCACCATTCCAAATATAAATTGTAATCCACCAATGTGCCCCCACTAACTATAAATAGACCTTTCCCCACCTAATACAGTTAGGGAAATAAGTATTTGATCCCTTGCTGTTTTTGTAAGTTTGCCCACTGACAAGGACATGAACAGTCTATAATTTTAAGGGTAGGTTAATTTTAACATTGAGAGATAGAATATCCAAAAAAAATCAAGAAAATAATATTGAATAAATTAGATAATTTTTTTGCATTTTGCAGTGAGAAATAAGTATTTGATCCCTCTGGCAAACAACACTTAATACTTGGTGGCAAAACCCTTGTTGGCAGGCACAGCAGTCAGACGTTTTTGTAGTTGATGATGAGGTTTGCGCACATGTCAGGATGAATTTTGGTTCGCTCTCCTTTGCAGATCATCTCTAAATCATTAAGATTTTGAGGCTGTTGCTTGGCAACTCGGAGCTTCAACTCCCTCCATAAGTTTTCTATGGGATTAAGGTCTGGAGACTGGCTAGGCCACACCATGACCTTACTGTGCTTCTTTTTGAGACACTCCTTTGTTGTCTTGGCTGTATGTTTTGGTTCATTGTCTTGCTTGAAGACCCAGCCATGACCCATCTTCATTGCTCTTACTGAGGGAAGGAGGTTGTTGGCCAAAATCTCGCGACACATGACCCCATCCATCTTCCCTTCAGTACGGTGCAGTCATCATGTCCCCTTTGCAGAAAAGCATCCCCAAAGTATAATGTTTCCCCCACCATGCTTGACGGTTGGAACGATGTTCTTAGGGTTGTAATCATCCTTCTTCCTCCAAACAAGGCGAGTTGAGTTAATGCCAAAGAGCTCAATTTTTGTCTCATCTGACCACAGCACCTTCTTCAAATAACTCACAGAATCATTCAGGTGTTCATTGGCAAACTTCAGACGGGCCTGCACATGTGCCTTCTTGAGCAGGGGGACCTTGCAGGCACTGCAGGATTTTAAACCTTTAAGGCGTAAAGTATTACTAATGGTTTTCTGGGTGATTACGGTCCCAGCTGCCTTGAGATCATTAACAAGTTCCCCCCGTGTAGTTTTGAGCTGATCTCTCACCTTCCTCATGATCAAGGATACCCCACGAGGTGAGATTTTGCATGGTGCCCCAGATCTATGTCGATTGACAGTCATTTTGTATTTCTTCCATTTTCTTACTATTGCACCAACAGTTGTCTCCTTCTCACCCAGCGTCTTACTTATGATTTGGTAGCCCATTCCAGCTTTGTGCAGGTCTATGATCTTGTCCCTGAGATCCTTAGAAAGCTCTTTGGTCTTGCCCATGTTGTAGAGGTTAGAGTCTGAATAATTAATTGAGTCTGTGGACAGAAGTCTTTTATACAGGTGACTATGTAAGACAGCTGTCTTTAATGCAGGTAATGAGTTGATTAGGAGCATCTAACTGGTCTGTAGGAGCCAGAACTCATAATGGTTTGTAGGGGATCAAATACTTATTTCTCACTGCAAAATATAAAAAAAATTATTTAATTTATACAATGTGATTTTCTTGATTTTTTGGGGTGATATTCTATCTCTCAATGTTAAAATTATAGACTGTTCATGTCTTTGTTAGTGGGCAAACTAACAAAAACAGCAAGGGATCAAATATTTATTTCCCCCACTGTATATAAATGAGTTAGCACCCATACTCTTTCCGCCAATTCAGTCTGTCACACTCCAGCCACCTCAACTCTCTCAGGCTATGTGCCCACGTAGCGTTTTTGCGGCGTTTTTACGTCCGCAAAAACGCTTGTAAAACAGTCTGCCATGCAAAGCAATGTGAATTCGGATGTGCTGTGCACATGATGCGCTAATTAGCGCGCCGAATTCACATTGCGTTGCAAAACGCAGCATGTCCATTTCTACCGCGATAATGCCGCAAATTCGCGGACATTGAGGAACATTGAAACGCAGCAAACCCGCAGGTATATGTGGATTTGCTGCGTTTCAATTAAATTCAATGGCCGTGAATTTGCGCCGTAATCGCGGTGCGTGTGGTACCCAGGATGAAGAGGAGACTACAACTCCTTTTCATCCCGGCTACCACGCGGTGAAAAAAAGAAATAAAAAAGTTAAAAATAAAAAAAATCTGTATACTCACCTCTCCGGTCTTCTCCCGGCCGCGTCCTCTCTTCTCGGCGTCCCGCGGTGTACTTGCAGGACCTGCGGTGACGTCATTTAGTCAGCTGATGGTCACGCGACCGCTGACGTCAGCGGTCAGGTGATGGTCGCGTGACCATCAGCTGACTAAATGACGTCACCTCAGTTCCTGCCAGTACACCGCGGGACGCCGATGAGAGAGGATCGCCGCCGGGAGGAGACTGGAGAGGTGAGTATACAGGTTTTTTATTTTTAACTTTTTAATTCTTTTTTTTTTTTTTTACTATAGATGCAGCATTTAAAGCATCTAAGTTGGTCACACAATATAAATCCATGCCAGTTGCATGAATTTATATTGTGTGACCAACTTGTCAAGCACTTTTCAAAGTGATGCTCAAAATCGCTTTGAAAAATGCTTGAAAAAACGCATGCGAAAACGCTGAAAAAATGCTTCTCTCTGGCAGAAAAAGCGTATGTATATCTGCATGCATTTTTTTCTGCCAGAGAGAGGCAAAAACGCACTGCATCAAATCTGCTACATGGGCACATAGCCTCACTTTGCACTTCATCATTTGCAGTCCCCCCCTTCACTTCATCATTTGCAGTACCCCATCACGTCATCATTTGCAGTCCCCCCGTCTCCTCACTTCATCATTAGCTGTCCCCCCTCACTTCATCATTTGCAGTCACCCGTCCCCCCTCATTCCATCATTTGCAGTCACCCTCCCCCTCTCATTTTATCATTTGCAGTCAACCTCCCCCTCACGCCATCAATTGCAGTCACCCCCCCACCTCACTCCATCATTTGCAGTCCCTCGTTCCCTCTCACTCCATCATTTGCATTCCCTCGTTCCCTTCTCACTCCATCATTTGCAGTCCCTCGTTCCCCCCTCACTCCATCATTTGCAGCCCCTCACTCCATCATTTGCAGCCACCCCTCCCCCCATCATTTGCAGCTCCCCCCTCACTCCATCATTTGCAGCTCCCCCTCACTCCATCATTTGCAGTCCCTCTTCCCCTCGCTTCATCATTTGCAGTTCATTGTCCCCCCCTCACTTCATCAATTGCATACTCCTTCCCCCATCATTTGCAGCCCCCCCTCGCTCTATCATTTGCAGCCCCCCTCGCTCCATCATTTGCAGCACCCTGCCTCACTCCATAATTTACAGCCCCCCTCACTCCATAATTTACAGCCCACCTCACTCCATAACTTACAGCCCACATCACTCTATAACTTACAGCCCCCCACTCCATAATTTACAGTCCCCATCACTTACAGCCCCCCACTCCATAATTTACAGCCCCCCCCTCAATCCATCACTTATAGCCCCCCTCACTCCATAATTTACAGTCCCCCACTCCATAATTTACAGCCCCCCCTCACGCCCTCACTCACAGCCCCCCTCACTCCATAATTTACAGACCCCCACTCACTCCATAATTTACAGCAGTGGTCGGCAAACTTTTTTGCACCAGGGACCGGCTTTAAGCAAGACCAGTTTTCAATGGCCCGGTGGGGGTGGGGGCGGGGCTTTGTCCATATGTGGGTGGGGTTATGGAGGGGTGGAGCTTAGTGCATACTTATCATATAATTATGACATTTATAATGAGAATGTGATTCAACTTACCATAGGTTCAGAATGAGTGGGAGCACCAGGCTTGTTTCCCTGGATCAGTGGGAGCACTGGGCTTGTTTTCCTGCAACAAGACGGTCCCATCTAGGTCCCATCTGATGATGATGACCACTACTGCTGCTACTGGACACAGCCACTGCTGCTATGAATTTTCACTGTTATTTGCTTTTTTCACTTTAACCAGAAAATCTGCTGCTGGGCCGCACGACACCAGAACACAGCTACAGGAGTCATAAGGGTGGGACACCTGACGTCATATCTAGCTGCCCATTAGCATCCAGAGCCCCTCCCCCTCCAACTCGCAGCTAGCAGGAGGGGAAGGAGCGCTGGACACACATGACCTGCTTGTCCCTGCTCCTGCCTGAGCACATTCTGTGAGTAGGGCCGCATGGCTAATTATCTATTCACTGCCAGTCCCTCCTCCTCTTTTCTTATAGGCTACTGATCACATGCTGGCTTTCTCCCTGCTGATCCTCTAAAACTGTCAGCGGCGCCGCGGACCGGCTGAAAAACCCCAACGGCCCGGTCCTGGTCCGCGGACCGGCGGTTGGGGACCTCTGATTTACAGTACCCCCTCACTCCATCACTTGCAGTCCCCCTCCCTCTCCTATTCATTTTAGAAAGAAAAAGGGGAAAAAAAAGTTTGATCATACTTACCATCACCTGCAGGCACAGCTCAGCTTGTGGTGTCCTGCCATGCTTTCCTGGAGCTCCGCAGCTGTGCGGCTCCTGCTCCCTCATACTTCTCTGGACTTCTGGTCAGGTGATGGCGCGTATGAAGAACTACAACCCCTGGCAAAAATTATGGAATCACCAGGCTCGGAGGATGTTCACTCAGTTGTTTAATGTTGTTGAAAAAAAAGCAGATCACAGACATGGCACAAAACTAAAGTAATTTCAAATGGCAACCTTAGGGCTTTAAGAAACACTAAAAGAAATCAAGATAAAAAATGTGGTACTCATTAAGGGTAATTTTTTCAGACCAAGCAGAGGGAAAAAATTATGAAATCACTCAATTCTGAGGAAAAAATTATGGAATCAGGAAAAACAAACACAAAAGAACACTCCAATACATCACTAGTATTTTGTTGCACCACCTCTGGCTTTAATAACAGCTTACAGTCTCTGAGGCATGGACTTAATGAGTGACAAACATCAATCTTCATCAATCTCGCTCCAACTTTCTCTGATTGCTGTTGCCAGATCAGCTTTGCAGGTTGGAGCCTTGTCATGGACCATTTTCTTCAACTTCCACCAAAGATTTTCAATTGGATTGAGATCTGGACTATTTGCAGGCCATGACATTGACCTTATGTGTCTTCTTTCAAGGAATGTTTTCACAGTTTTTGCTCTATGGCAGGATGCATTATCATCTTGAAAAATGATGTCATCATCCCCAAACATCCTTTTAATTGATGGGATAAGAAAACTGTCCAAAATATCAATGTAAACTTGGGCATTTATTGAAGATGTAATGACAGCCATCTCCCTAGTGCCTTTACCTGACATGCAGCCCCATATCATCAATGACTGTGGAAATTTGCATGTTCTCTTCATGCAGTCATCTTTATAAATCTCATTGGAACGGCACCAAACAAAAGTTCCAGCATCATCACCTTGCCCAATGCAGATTCGCGATTCATCACTGAACATGACTTTCATCCAGTCATCCACAGTCCACGATTGCTCTCCCTTAGCCCATTGTAACCTTGTTTTTTTCTGTTTAGGTGTTAATGATGGCTTTTGTTTAGCTTTTCTGTATGTAAATCCCATTTCCTTTAGGCGGTTTCTTACAGTTCGGTCACAAACATTGACTCCAGTTTCCTCCCATTCGTTCCTCATTTGTTTTGTTGTGCATTTCCTGTTTTGGAGACATATTGCTTTAAGCTTCCGGTCTTGACACTTTGATGTCTTCCTTGGTCTACCAGTATGTTTGCCTTTAACAACCTTCCCATGTTGTTTGTATTTGGTCCCGATTTTAGACACAGTTGACTGTGAACAACCTTCTTTTAAGAGTTTGATAATCCTCTCCTTTGTTTCAATTGACATCTCTCATGTTGGAGCAATGATTCATGTCAGTCCACTTGGTGCAACAGCTCTCCAAGGTGTGATCACTCCTTTTTAGATGCAGACTAACGAGCAGATCTAATTTGATGCAGGTGTTAGTTTTGGAAATTAAAATTTACAGGGTGATTCCATAATTTTTTCCTCAGAATTGAGTGATTCCATAATTTTTTCCCTCTGCTTGGGCTGAAAAAAAATACCCTTACTGAGTACCACATTTTTTATCTTGATTTCTTTTAGTGTTTCTTAAAGCCCTAAGGTTGCCATTTGAAATTACTTTAGTTTTGTGCCATGTCTGTGATCTGCTTTTTTTTCAACAACATTAAACAACTGAATGAACATCCTCCGAGCCCGGTGATTCTATAATTTTTGCCAGGGGTTGTATGAAGAAGCTGCTGGAGCTGCGCAGCTGCGGAGCTCCGGTAAGGCACTCAGCGACGAGGTGTGCGCCGCGAAGGGGCTCGGTACTTTGTTACAGCATGGGGCCCGGTGAGCAGACGCACAAGAGAGGGGCCCCCACTCTGTACTGCTGCTCACCGGGCCCCATACAGCAGTAAGGGCAGTAATGCCCTGATGGCGCCCCTGCTAGTCCTAACAGCCAGAACTTTCTCATTTTTCATGTAAGCTTCACTATATGATATCTTGTTTTGTGTCTGTAAGTCCATGTTCACACATTGCATAAATACTGTGTACTTTGTTTTCAACACATTTTTGCAGGTGTCCACATTAAACTATAACAATTTTCTCTAGTTATTGCATTTTGTATGCATTTTTTATGTGATTTCTCCCTTATTTGATGCATTTTTGGTGCAGATGTCAAGCAGTGTTTTTAATTTGGTTTTTAGGCTGCGTGCACACGATGCGTTTTTCATGCGTTTCCACAGCGGAACTTCCGCAGCGGAAACGCATCAAAAACACATGGTAATCCGCACCCCATGGTCCCCAATGGCATTCCGCAATGTCAATGCACATGCTGCAGATTTTTCCGCAGCGTTTCTGCAGCGCTCATAAATCCGCAGCATGTTCATTAATTTTGCGGAAGCGCAGCGGAAGCGCCGCCATTGACTTGCATTGAGACGCATAGAATCCGTGTCTGTACATTTGTACAAGCGGATAATATGTGTTTCAATGTGCGGATGGTACCCAGTTCTGGAGGAGAGAACACTCTCATCCAGACCTGGGTACCATTGTACCTGTAAAAAAAAGAATAAAATAAAAAGTAAAGTTTATATTCACCTGTCCGGCGGCCCCTGCAGCGCTTCTCCTTCCAGGACCTGAGATGACGTCGCGGTCATGTGACTGCAGGCTGTCTCGGGAGATGCCGGCAAGCCAGGAAGGAACCAGGAAGGAGCGCGACAGCTCACGCGGCGGGGCATCGGAGGTAAGTATAGCTTTATTTTTTTATTTTTACGGTCACACTATATAAATCCATGCCGTTTGCATGGATTTATACAGTGTGACCTAGTTGTCAAGCACTTTCCAAGTGATGCTATCGCCAGGAAAGTGCTTGTCAGTCCGCATGCGGAAACACATGCGTTAACGCATGTGGGTACGCATGTGAATCCGCATGTATTCCGCATGTATTGTGCAGGAAAAACACATGCACAATCTGCATGCGTTTTTTCTGCCAGGGAGATGCAGAAATGCTGCAGAAATTTTCTGCTTCATTTCTGCATCGTGGGCACATAGCCTTATAGTACAGAAAATCTTTGTTTCTGCACTTAAAAAAGTAACTGCAGTTTTTACATGCCTCATGATTACATTTTTATTAAATTTTTGGGAGGTTTAAGGAGAAAAAAAATTGATTATGCCATTTTTATGCCATTTACCGACCACTGTACATAATGTGATCACTGTTTTGAACGGGTTGTTACGGTTACAGGGACACCTAATATGTCATTTTTGCAAATGCTTTTCATTATTTATTTAGGAATTTTACAGGAAGAAAAAAAATCTGACTTTTATTTGCCCTCTAGAATACGGGGACATAGAAATACACTGATATGTTCAATGTAACTATGTATCAGAACAACCTACCTTTCTGTTCGAAGCCTACGCCGCAATTTCAAATATAGAACATTCTCTCCCACTTGTTAGGGCAGGCTGTGGCTCATAGCTTTTGCTACTGCCTACAATGATGCAGGTTGTTAGTTCAATTGCTGGGGAAACCAGATCACAGGAAAATAACTGTTCATTTAATCAATGTAAGTGTGTGAAGAACAGAGATGCTGCCCTCCCACAGAGGAGGAGGAGTTGTGGAGCAATGAAGAGAAGACATCCCACTGAGAGAGTGAGTGGAAGTTGGGACAAAGTCCTGAGCCACCAGAACAGTGGGTCAGCCCCCACAAATGGGGACAGTCCCACTGAATTCGGGACATTTGGAAGCTATGTCAATACCTGGTGCCCTGCTTGTATTTCAGGAGGCATGCACCCTGTAAATTGTTAAGTGGTCTCTCTCTGTTACAGTAATACCATACATGTGTTATATGCACGCTAACTAGGATTTGGGCACACTGTGAGGCTAAGAAGGTAAGAAGCACAGATTTCACTGGGTTTATTTATTGGGTAGAGTAAAGAAATATCACTTTTTTAAGAGCCTTTCTGCTACTGACAACATGGAAACACACTATTTTTCATTGACAGTTGACGGTCCAGAGTGGGGAATTTTTTGTGGGATGAGTTGAAGTTTTTATTGGTATAATTTAAGGTTAAATAGCACTTTTGTATTGCTTTTAAGCTATGTTTACATTTTTTTCTTTGATGAGTAGTTATTTTGGGGCTTCTGTCAAAATCTGCAAAAACCTGGATTCAGACAGGACTCTCAGACAGAACCATTCAATATTATAAGGCAGCAGTGGCGTATCTAGGAGGAAGCAGGCAGGGAGCTGGCAGGGAGACACCAGCAGGTTCACCTGATGGGGTGGTTCAGTGTCTCCAAGCAACTGAATTTTGCTGCCCCCTGGAGTGGTATGCAGCCATTCCCATAGAACGTGTAGCATAACGGCTCCCTGAATCCAATTGTACTTGCGTCTTTCAGGTGCAAGTACAATTGAAACCCTGACTGACTGACCTTTTGGGTCAGCTGAACATCAACAGCATGATTAGCACTGCAGAGGCAGTGATCATTGCTACGGTAAGCGTTCCAATGGAGCTAAAGAGACCAGAATTTTAGTCTCATGGGCAATCTTGTGAGGGAACAGCATGGGGGTGAGGAGGAAGAGTTTGAGGAGTCAGTATGGAGAGGACAAAATGTGTTGAAACAGTATAGTAGGTGGAAATCTGTGAGGAAACAGTATGGGCAGCGGGGGTGGGTAGTAATGTTTTGAGGAAACAGCATAGGGAGTGGGCAGAGGGTGGGGGAATGTATGAGGGGGACATTATGCGGAGAGGTGAAGAAATATGTGAGTTGATAGCATGGGGAAGGTAAGGGGAAATGTGTGAGGGACAGTAGGAGTGTAGAAATGTGTGGGGTTGTGTGAGAGGTCAGTATGGAGAAGAAATGTGTGGACAGTTTGGGTGAGCAAAGTGTGAGGGGGCAAAATAAGACTGAGTAGTGTGGGGGGCAGTATAGAGAAGAGGAATCATAGTGGGACACTGAGGGCGCAGTATGAAGGAGACGGTATGCAGAGAGGGGGGAGTGTGAGGAGGAGGCACAGTATAGAGACTGGGCAGTATAGGGGGGGACACAGTGTGAGTGGTCAGTGTGAAGAGGAGGCTCACTATGGAAAGAATAAGGCAGTGTGGAGGGCATCTACCATAAGAGGGGGAGTGTGGGAGTCATATTTTGTGCAGGCAGCACAGTGAGTGGCAGTTATTTAGGAGTAGAGCGTAGGGCAGTAGTTATGAGATAGCATGCTTGTCACTACTCGTTACTCACCCAAGTATCCCAGTGCTCGAGAAGCTCGGTACTCAGCGAATATTTTTTTAATGTTCGGGTGGCAGCTCGAGTCCTCGCCCCGCATGTTTGGCGGTTTTTAGGCAACCAATTAATATGCAGGGATTGCCTGACAGTCACTGTAATGCCGCAGCCATGTTGGTAGTGGCATTACAGTCATTGGCTGGCCGCATAGCGTCATCGGGTCTATATAAGACCCGGGACCCTATGCTCGTCACCCTCTACCCCGGAAACAGGCAGTGTTAAGAATCATGGTTCTGTGCTCCCACCTGGGAATGGAGCAGGTTCGGTGCTATGCTACTCCAGTCGCAGGTGCCCCCATTGTCCTGACCCTGGAGGCAGAGCTACTACGCGTGCACGGAGACTGTCCCAATCTTATGGAGCTTCGCATTGTGGTGTTATAGGATTGTGAGGATGCTGGACACCATGTCTCTCACTGATTTCCCCGGTTGCCAGGCAACACAGGACGCTGCTTTGTCTGGTACTAAGCAGTGGTGGAATTATGTTCATTCTGCTTTGCAGGCTAGCAGGGAACGGCTGACTGGGGATGATTGGGAGGTATCAGCTCCTGATAAGTAGGCGGGCTATTTAATCCTACTCAGTGCTTTCCTATTTATTGCAGTTCCTATGTGCATTGGTGGTGAGTAGTGCTGTCATTATTGTTGATATCTTTTCATGGTTTTTCTCATTTTCTCTTCTGGCTATACTTCCTGGGGTCTTGCAGAGGTACTCACCTGGTTCTCGACTAGGCACCAGCCGCATCCCAAGACGCCAACTGTCCGGTGACAGTCGACCTGGGAAGGGCTCTGCCAAAGTCCCCCTTCCATTTACTGGGAGCTGGGTGAAGAGTATTCCCAGCCCTCAAGGGAGTGTGCCAAGTGTGTCTTTGCTGGTTTGGAGACAGTCTTGCAGGGTCCCTCTACAAAGCATATAACACAGAGTAGGGAGATCTGTAGCTGAGCGAGGGAAAGAATTGTACTTGTGTTTAGGCAAGGATTCCACACCACTTTTATTTATTTCATCTGCACAAACAGCCCTTGTAAGAGCTCATTCTGATGAATATTAATACTGCTGTTAGAAATAGTTAGGAAAAGTTTGCGGAGACAGAGTGTAGTACAGGCTAGGTTTCATTGCACGTTCTTTCAGCTGCTTGAACTCATATCAATAGCCCTAGTTATCAGGGATAACAAAATTAATTTTGATCTTAATCCTGCAAATGTTTATGAAAATAAATATAATACACCATTTATACTGGTCCATTTGTTTGTTAACAGCATATAGCCAGACTTGTCCATCTGAGGTGGTCAAATTTTACTGCAGTAATAATCCTGAAATTTTTTTGAAGTTGCAAAATATTATACTCTATTTAAAGTACGCCAGTTGTGTGTTGAAAACATATATCCAGACTTGGCCAGTATCCAATAGCATTGCTATAGTGATACTGCAGTGTAACAAGTCCATCTGAGGTGGACAAATTTTACTGCGATAATAATCATTAAATTTTTTTGAAGCAGCAGAATATTATATGCCATTTAAACTATGACAGTTGTGCATTGAAAACATATATCCAGACTTGGCTGGTAACCAGTAGCATCTCTATACTGCTACTGCAGTGTAACAAATGCATCTGAGGTGGGCAAATTTTACTGCGGTAATAATCGTGAAATCTTATTGAGGCTTCAAAAAATTATACTCCATTTAAAGTGTGCCAGTTGTGCATTGAAAACAGACATCCAGACTTGGCCGGTAACCAATAGCATCGCTATACTTCTATCGCAGTAAAACTTGTCCATCTGAGGTGGTCAAATTTTACTGTGGTAATCATCCTGAAATTTTTTTGAAGCTGCAAAATATTATACCTCATTTAAAATGGGCAAGGTGCGTGGTAACGAGCGGGGAAGTGGATGTGATGCTGATGGTGAGGGGAGAGGCTGAGGCCGTGGGTAAGGTGAAATTGTGCCTGCTGCGGGAGCACAACAAACACACACATCATGTGCTTCCTGTCCCACTTTCCAGGCGGGGCGTGAAACACCACTCTTGAAGCCAGACCAGTGTGAAAAGGTTGTTGGTTGGATAGCAGATAATGCTTCCAGTCAGTGTGCCAGCACCACCCCGTCTTCCACACAGTCCAGTGTCAGTAGTTGTTAATCTGGACCACATAATCTTCACCCTGATCCTCCTTCCTCCTACCATGCCAAATGCCCAGAGACAAGTGATCCCACAGAGCTGTTCCATTTATAAATTCTGGCCTCTCGCCCTGCAGGCCTTGAGGAGATTGCATGTAGTGATGCCCAAATATTTGAGCAGCCATGATAATAATAAGGCAACAGTGGGAAACTACAATTACTGTCGCAAAAGGTGGATGATGATGAGACACAATTGCCAGCAAGTCAGGAGGAGTACCAGGGTGTGAATGTGGAAGATGAAGTAGTGGACGATGAAGTCACTGACCCAACATGGCAAGTTGACATGCAGAGCGAGGACAGCAGCGCAGAGAAGGAGGGATCCGTACCACCACAACAGGCAGGAAGAGGCAGTGGAGTGGCCACAAACATAAGGCGGACAACTGTTCCCCAGAACACCAACACGAGGGAAGTTGCCAACCCAAGGGTTAGGTCTTCCTGAGTCTGACGCTTTTTTAAAGACTGTCCAGTTAACCCAAAAAAGGCCATTTGAAGCATCTGCCTTGCCAGTATCAGCAGGGGCAGCACAACTACCAGCCTGACCACCACCTCAGGCAAATTGCAGCAAATCACCTGACTAGTTGGGCTGAACGCCAGGGTCCAGAAACAGTGTCTGCAGGTGACACCACTGCCTCTCACCTGGTGTAAGTGCATGCCAATCCCCTGTCCATAACGCATGCAAAGATGCCTCTCACCCTGCACCTGTCGTTGCACACTTTCAACCACCATCAGCAACCATGTCCTTGTCCCAGCGCAGCGTTCAGTTGTCCCTACCCCAGTCCTTGGAACACATGCGGAAATACGCAGCCACCCACCCACAGGCCACAATACTAAACGACCACTTTTCCAGACTGCTTGCACTGCAAATGTTACCGTTTAGGCTTGTAGATACTGAGGCTTTCTGCAACCTCATGGCGGCGGCCATCCCTTGGTACTCAGGCCCCAGCTGCCACTATTTCTCCTGGTGTGCAGTCCCTGCCTTATGCAAGTCCGTGTCCCATAACATTAACCGTGCCCTCACCAATGCAGTAACTGGGAAAGTACACTTAACCATGGACACGTGAACAAGTGCTTGTGGCCAGGGACACTACATTTCCCTGATGGCACATTGGGTGAATATTGTGGAAGCCAGGACCCAGTCGGACCCTGGGACAGCACATGAGCTACCAATGCCAAGAATTGCAGAGCTTTGGTTCAATCAGGGTTGCCCCCACCTTCTACAGCAGTCCTGCACCTCCTCCTCAGCCTCCATCTCCGAAACGTCAACAACATCAATCGCAAGCTGGAAGCACTGCCTCGGCCAAGCGGCAACAGGCTGTGATAAAGCTAATCTGCTTAGGTGACAAACCACACACCACTGCAGAGTTGTTGAAAGCTGTAACAGAGCAGACAGATCTGACAATGGCCGTAACCTGGTGGCGGCTCTGAACCTTGGCAATCTCACACAAGTACCATACCTGGCTCATGTGCTCAACTTAGTGGTTCAGAGGTTTCTCAAAACCTACCCTGATCTGCCTGAGATGCTTTTGAAAGTACACCGCATGTGTACCCATTCCTGCAAGTCAGCTACAGCTTCCGCAGCCCTGGCAGTGCTTCAGCAGCATTTGCAACTTCCAGCTCATCGACTGGTGTGCAATGTCACCTCACGTTGGAACTCAATGTTGCATATGTTGGCAAGGTTTTGTGAGCCGCAGAGGGCAGTTGTTGAGTACCTGCTCCAACACGCCCGTCGGTATTCTGAGCAGCCTCCGCACATCTGAGCTGATGAGTGGGCATGGATGTCTGACATCTGTGCAGTTCTCCAAAACTTTGAAGACTCGACCAAGATGGTGAGCGGCTAGGACACCATAATCAGCATAACCATTCTGCTTCTCTGTCTACTGAAATGTTCGCTGCTCACAATTAAAGAGGAGGCTTTGCAGGCGGAGGAAGTTGAGATGAGTTGAGCAGGAAACTATACAGGGTGATGCTACATAGCCCAGCCTCATCTCATCTTCTCAATGCGGACTAGGTGATAATGAGGAGGAAAAACAGGAGCTCATTGCCTGCGCTACAGACGGTACTACCCACACCACCTTCATCCCGTTTGCTCAGCATGGATGGCCTGAAGAGGAAGAGGAAAGGGAGGATGAGGAGGAAATTAAGGACAATCATCCCCTTGGTGGGGACAGGGAAGTCTTGGCTGTTGGCAGTCTGGCACACATGGCTGAGTTTATGTTCAGCTGCCTTTCCCGTGAGCGTCGCGTTATACGCATTTTTGGAAACAGTAATTACTGGTTGGTCATCCTTCTAGACCCACACTACAAGGAAAACTTTCTATCTCTCCTTCCCATAGCGGAGAGCTCTAATAAAATGTTGCAGTGTGTAAGGCGGCGGTGTTCACACCGTGCAGTAACTGAGCCAGTGACCAAGGCAAGTCCAACATAAACAGCTTGTTACGCTCGCGCCCGGACTGACTGGCGTGAGCGTGATTAGTGATCCCACTGTACCATGAACCGAGGAGTGCCAGGAGGGGCGTAACTAAGTATCAACCCGATCTGACCAAGGTCGCACGGTGGCTCAGTCGACTCCGTGAACTAAGGAGGAACCGAGCAGAGGGACCAGGTGCTAGTCCAGGTCAGACCCCGGTCACAGCTGTTGACCTACACCGGGGAATGCAGGAACCGGCAGGTTAGACAGGCATACAGGCAGGTGGGTATTGGCAGGCACGGCTGGTATGCAGACAGGTGGATACTGGTAAGCACGGCTGGTATGCAGACAGGTGGGTACTGGCAAGCATGGCTGGTATGCAGACATGGGGGCACTGGCAAGCACGGCTGGTATGCAGACAGGGGGCCACTGGCAAGCACGGCTGGTATGCAGACAGGTGGGTACTGGCAAGCACGGTTGGAGTGCAGACAGGGAGATACTGGCAAGCACGGCTGGAGTGCAGACAGGGAGGTACTAGCAGGTTGGAGCGCAGGCTGGATAGGGTCCAGTACAGACTGGGAGACAGGAACAGAGCCGCAGATGCGGTAGACAAGCAGAGTAAAGCGAAACCACCGGAGCGGAGGACAAGGCAGAGCAGAGAGGAACCGCCGGTGCGGTGAGCAAGCAGAGCGGAGTGAAAACCCCAGGTGCGGTGGGCAAGGCAGAGCAGAGAGGAACCGCCGTAGCGGTGGGCAAGGCAGAGCAGAGAGAAGCCGCCGGAGCGGTGGGCAAGTCAGACCTGAGCGGGCACTAGATCTCTCGGCTCTGGACGACCTGTGGGTAAGCCAGTCAGTACCTGGAATGTGAACTTCTTCATGTGTAATGCTCCAATCTGGAGCTTAATTTGTACAGACATATTTTGACTGTTTCTGAGTAGGGCTCGTCCTTCTGCTGACAATGCCCAAACCGGCTTCTGGAGTTGTCGGACGGGAATCAGACACCGACTCTTCAAGGCTTTAAGCCCGAAACTTCCGGTTAATCCGAGGCCTTCACTTGCCACGGAGACAGTCATGGTCATCTGTGGAGAGGAAACACTAACGCCAAGGGCAGCCTCTCCTACAGGCCTAATGTCTTGGGATTCTCCAACCTTCGCTGGACAAAGACCGTCAGGGGGTCCCAAACCACCGCAGCGGGACCGCAATCCGATTTTGTGACTGAGTTCTGGCTTCTGCTTTGCCTGACGAACATAGTCATCCTTCAAGGATTCTGTGCGGAAAGCTGCCTCTACAGGCTGGGGAACATGAGGTCTTTGGGAGGACAGAACCTGGCGTGACAGTTTACCTCTACGCCTTGCACGTCTGGACTGCCTCATGAAGTTGGGAAGAGAAGTATTCTGTGGCTCATAGTCATCCTGTGTGGATTCTCGATGGGCAGCAGTCTCTTCGGGCTGGAGGACTGGTAGGCTACCTACACACATTACCCATCGGGGCTGCTCCGGGATATTGGGAAGGGAAGCTTTAGCAGAGGCTTCAGGATTAGGGTCATCGAAGACCATTAGAAACGCCACCAGGAAGGCCTGCAGGTCAAAGATGATAGGATCCCATGCTTCCCATAGGGGGGTGATCCATTTCAAGGCATCACCCGCTAGGTAGGACATCATAAATGCCACTTTAACCCGATCGGTAGGAAAATAGTGAGCATAGAACTTGAAATTCAGCATGCATTGCTCCACAAATGCACGGCTTCGTTTTGGATCCCCGTAGTACCGAGGTGGATCCGCAGGAACGAGTGCTGATAGATCCATTTGGGCTGGTGCGTAAATCGCCTGGGCCATAGCTTGAGAAAAAAAAATTTCTTGGTGCCCGTATTCACCAGACAAGGATTCAAAATGTCTCTGAGAGCGAAAGGCCGTGGGGCTCAACAGGAACCATGGCCTGAGCAAACTGTTACGCTCGCGCCCGGACTGACTGGCGTGAGCGTGATTAGTGATCCCACTGTACCATGAACCGAGGAGTGCCAGGAGGGGCGTAACTAAGTATCAACCCGTTCCAACCAAGGTTGCACGGCGGCTCAGTTGACTCCGTGAACCAAAGAGGAACCGAGCAGAGGGACCAGGTGCTACTCCAAGTCAGACCCCGGTCACAGCTGTTGACCCATACCGGGGAATGCAGGAACAGGCAGGTTAGACAGGCATACAGGCAGGTGGGTATTGGCAGGCACGGCTGGTATGCAGACAGGTGGATACTGGTAAGCACGGCTGGTATGCAGACAGGTGGGTACTGGCAAGCACAGCTGGTATGCAGACGAGACGGGGGCACTGGCAAGCACGGCTGGTATACAGACAGGTGGGCACTGGCAAGCACGGCTGGTATGCAGACAGGTGGGTACTGGCAAGCACTGCTGGAGTGCAGACAGGGAGATACTGGCAAGCACGGCTGGAGTGCAGACAGGGAGGTACTAGCAGGTTGGAGCGCAGGCTGGATAGGGTCCAGTACAGACTGGGACACAGGAACAGAGCCGCAGATGCAGTAGACAAGCATAGTAAAGCGAAACCGCCGGAGCGGAGAACGAGGCAGAGCAGAGAGGAACCACCGGTGCGGTGAGCAAGCAGAGTGAAGCGAAAACCGCAGGTGCAGTGGGCAAGGCAGACCAGAGCGGAACCGCCGGAGCGGTGGACAAGGCAGAGCAGAGAGGAACCGCCAGAGCGGTGGTCAATGTAGAGCAGAGAGGAACCACCGGAGCGGTGGACAAGGCAGAGCAGAGTGAAGCCGCAAGTGCGGTGGACAAGGCAGAGCAGAGCGAAACTGCAGATGTGGTGGACAAGGCAGAGCAGAGCGAAACTGCAGGTATGGTGGACAAGGCAGAGCAGAGCGAAACCGCACGTGCAGTGGACAAGGCAGAGCAGAGCGGAACCACCAGAGAGGTGGGCAAGGCAGAGCAGAGAGAAGCCGCCAGAGCGGTGGGCAAGTCAGAGCAGAGGGAAACCGCTGGCGCGGTGAGCATGCAGAGCCGAACAGGGCAGAAGGTGCAGGCAGAGAGGACAGGACTCTGTTCACATGGAACAAACTGGAAAATACAGGAAGATGGCTAGAACACAGGAGGTAGATACGGAGGAAGGGAAAAGGGACAAGCAGAACAAGATACACACAAGGTACTTACTATGAAGTAGCGAGTAGACACAAAACTCACAAGCAGAAGTACAGAGACAAAGAGTTGGAGTTACTGTAGGTGCAGGTTCAGACACTGCAAGAAAAGGGAAGGTATGGACATAGAGACAAACAGGTAACAGGCTAGGAGACAGTTCAGACAGGAACTGATACTGCAATGAGATACAAGAACGAGCCTGGGTATACAGCCCCCAGGGTGGCGGAAACAGACTAGAAGTCACAGGTAACAGGCCTGGGTATACAGCCCCCAGAGTGGCGGAAACAGACTAGAAGGCAGAGGTAACAGGTCTGGGTATGCAGCCCCCAGAGTGGCAGAAACAGACAAGAAGTCACAGGTAACAGGTCTGGGTATGCAGCCCCCAGAGTGGCGGAAATAGAGAAGATACAGGACAGGACCTGGCAATTCAGTTGCAAAGACAAACTGAGTGAAGGTGTTGCTCAGGCACCTCCTTCTGGGTGGAGGGGGTTTAAATATCCAGTGACTCACAGCAATAGGCTGGGGACACATTAGGAGCGTGCCCACAGCAACTATAAGAATCAGGAAGTAACCGGGCCGCCGCCCTAAGCAATCAGACAAGAGACATGCACACAGCATGAACTGGAGCAAGGTTTGTAGGCTGGACTGATGGGTAAGATTGCGGTCTTGCATAGTGGGAGGTGGTGCACTATGCAAGCACACCGCCAGGGATGTTACACAGCTTTTATTCAGCAACTTACGGGTAAACAGAAAGTTCTCCAGTTCGCAGCCGGGTTACATAAGTTCCTAAATAACGGTTGCCGTGGACAACGGCCGCGCTGGGCCACTTAGAGCCTGACGGGTGCAGAGGCTTCCCAGGCGTGGGTTCACCTACACACAGGCCCACCGAGCTTTCCTGCTACACCCCTAGCAGGTCCCAACACTGAACCACACTAATCCTTAATGCAGGGTTTTTAAAGGACCTGTGGCAAAAGCCACTGGAAAACCCAGGTTGGAGGGAGGAGGCCGCCCCACTGCCTTCCTGTAGCCTCCTCCAAGAAATGAAGGCCCTGCCGGGTTTTACTAATCCGCCTTAGACAGATAGCCTGACCAGGTCAATGCTCACCTTCATTCCTGCATAGGTCTCTGTACACATTCTGGGGGATATATACCGTCCCTCGTATATGATCCCCGTCACTGCCTCACAACCCCCCCCCCTTCCCCGTTCAAACTTGTGGGGTTGAACATTTGTCACCATACAGGGTGCCCGGGACAGGGCATCTGCGTTTGCCTGCAACTTCCCAGGGCGATGTTCTACAGAGAAACTGAAATTTTGCAGTGACAGAAACCACCTGGTGACTCGCGCATTCCTCTCCTTGACGTTCCGCATTCATACCAAGGGTGAGTGGTCCATCATCAAGCAGAACTGATGCCTGATTAAATAATAACTTAGCGATATCAAGCCCACTTAATAGACAAACACTCTTTCTCTACCACGCTATAGTTTCTCTCTGCCGGGATAAGTTTTCTACTCAAGTAGATGACCGGGTGCTCTTCACCACTTTTTGTGACAATACCGACCCTAGGCCTACCTCCGAGGCATCTGTCTGTACAATGAAGGTTTCCTTGAAGTTGGGGCTGATGAGGACCGTCTGTCCACACAGGGCTAACTTCATGGACTGAAAGGCTTCATCAACCTGAGGGTTCCACTGAACCATTACCGATTTTTTTCCCTTTCAAGAGATTGGTCAGGGTCGCCGTTCTCCCAGCAAAATTAGGTATAAACCGGCGGTAATACCCAAGGATGCCAAGGAACGCTCTCACCGGCTTTGTACTTGACGGTTTAGGTCAGTTTTTTATGGCCTCAACGTTATTGATTTGGGGCTTGATAACTCCTCGGCCAATCACATACCCCAAATATAGTGCTTCCTCTAGCCCTATCGCAAATTTTTTGGGGTTTGCCGTTAACCCCGTGGCTCTGAGAGAATCCAGCACCGCTTGTACCTGGGATAGATGCGTATGCCAGTCAGTGCTAAAGATGATAATATCATCTAGATACGCGTACGCGTACTCCTGATGAGGCTTGAGCACTATGTCCATCAACCTCTGGAATGTAGCTGGGGCCCCATGTAACTCAAAAGGTAAGACCACATATTGATATAGACCTTCTGGAGTTATGAAGGCGGTCTTTTCCTTCACCGATTCCGTGAAAGGTACCTGCCAGTAACCCTTGGTGAGATCGAGCGTGGTAAAGTACTGGGCCTGCCCCAGTCTCTCAATCAGCTCATCCACCCTGGGCACTGGATATAGGTCAAATTTTGGCACTTCATTTAATTTCCGGAAATCGTTACAGAAGCGTAACGATCCATCTGATTTTGGAATCAGTACGATGGGGCTAGCCTACTCACTCCGTGATTCCTCGATGACGTCTAACTGGAGCATTTGTTTTACCTCAGCCGTGATGGCTTGCCTCCGGGCTTTGGGTACCTGGTACGGTCTCATTCGTACCCTTAGCCTAGGTTCGGTGACAATGTCATGTTGGAGAACCGTAGTCCTACCCGGTAGCTCTGAGAACACGTCAGTATTCTGCTGCACAAGCGAGCGAGCCTCCCGTCGCTGCTGTTTAGTGAGAGCATCACTTATCCTGACCTCACCACTGGCTGCATCCCTGGATGAAGGTAGAGAACTCTCTGGCGGCATGCCTGGAGTGACATCTATAACTAAACACTCTCGATCTTTCCAAGGTTTTAGCAGATTTACATGATAAAGCTGTTCCGGTTTCCTCCTTCTGGGCTGATACACCCGGTAATTTACCGCCCCCACCTTTTCTCGAACCTCATATGGCCCTTGCCACTTGGCCATGAGCTTAGTCTCGGCTGTGGGTACCAGTACTAACACCCGATTGCCCTTATTAAAAGACCTGGCTCTGGCTCTTTTATTATATGTACGCCTCTGTGCTGCCCGGGCATCTAACAGATGTTCCTTCACGATGGGCATGACTGCCGCGATCCGGTCCTGCATACTAGCCACGTGTTCAATTATACTCCTATGTGGAGTCGGCTCTTGTTCCCACGTCTCTTTGGCTACGTCCAACAGACCCCTAGAGTGTCTGCCGTACAATAACTCAAAGGGACAGAACCCTGTGGAAGCCTGGGGTACCTCACGGACGGCAAACATCAAATAGGGTAGCAACATGTTCTAATCCCTTCCGTCCTTAGAAACCACCTTTTTTAATATGGACTTGAAGGTTTTATTGAACCGTTCTACTAGCCCGTCGGTCTGAGGGTGGTACACCGAGGTGCGCAATTGTTTTATTTTTAGCAGTTTGCACAGTTCCCTCGCTACCTTGGACATAAAAGGGGTCCCTTGATCCGTCAGGATCTCTTTAGGTAGCCCAAGGTGACAGAACATGACAAACAGCTCCCGTGCAACCAGTTTCGCCGAGTTGTGGCATAGCGGTATAGCCTCCGGGTACCGGGTAGCATAGTCGACGACCACAACTATATGTTGGTGGCCACGAGTGGATTTTACAATGGGCCCTACCAAGTCCATTGAAATCCGCTCAAAAGGTACCTCTATCACTGGCAGAGGTACCAATGGGCTATGGAAGCTTGCGGTGGGTGTGGTCAGCTAACATTCGGGGCAGGATTCGCAGTACCTTTGGACCTCCGCGTAAATACCCGGCCAAAAGAACCACTGCAAGATACGTTCTTGTGTCTTTTTAACCCCTAAGTGTCCACCCAGCAGGTGTGTGTGTGCCATCTCCAGAACCACCCGATTGTACGACTGAGGTACCACTAATTGTTCCACGACCTCGTCCCTGATTTTGTCTACCCTATAGAGCAACTGACCGTTGACTACCATGTGTGGAAATACAGAATCTGCATCGGGCTCTTGAGCTACGCCATTTACCTCTAACACCCTTTCCCGCGCCCGAGTCAGGGTGGGATCCTGTAGCTGAGCTGTCCCAAACGTGCCCCAGGACACTTCCAGCTCGGGGATCGATGGGGTTTCCTCGACCTCTCCTGCCAGCACCTCTAGGGGAGACCTATCGGGGTCACACTCTGTCCCTAGGTTGGACATCCCTACGGCAGGTACCCCTGACTCGCGTTCGTCAAGTACAGCGCCTGTAATAAATTTTACCGGGGGGAGAGTGGATTTTCGTTTTTCCTGGGTACCAGCTGCTTTATCAGCTCCTCCATTTTGTCCACGGGGTGGGGCTGAAAGGTGGCAGGCCGGATTGGGGTTATGCAGCTGCTGGTGGGGTATGCCTCAGTCTCAATGCCCGCATTCTCCACCAAGTTGTAAGGCGGCGGTGTTCATACCGTGCAGTAACTGAGGCAGTGACCCAAGCAAGTCCAACATAAACAGCTTTTATTCAGCAACTTCCGGGTAAACAGAAAGTCCTCCGGTTCGCAGCCAGGTTAAATAAGTCCATAAATAACGGTTGCCGTGGGCACCGGCCGCGCCGGACCACTTAGAGCCTGACGGGTGCAGAGCCTTCCCAGGCGTGGGTTCAGCTGTCAGCGTGATTCCTGCAGATGTGACAGTGACCCGCAGTAATTGGGCCGTTACCGGCGGTGATATAGCTACAGCCGTTCACAGCGCTGCGGGGACCATCTGACAGCTGTCAGCGTGATCCCCGCAGCTGTGAAAAAAGTTTACCGTGGGTGACAGGCACCAGTTGATGGGGCTACTACCCCCATCATCCGGCGCCTGCTGTCACAGTGCATCCATTGCCCAAGTGCTGCTGATGGGAGAAGCAATCTCTCATCAGCGTGCTTGCGCGGTGAAAGTGAAAGTAAAAATAAAAAAGTGAAAATAAATATTTAAATAAAAATAATAAACACATATACTCACCTATCAATTACCTGAACCTTGACCCTGATGTTCTCCTCCCCTGTAAAAAATAAAATAACACCATATACTCACCTTACACCTAATCCCCGAAGCCCATGTTCACTTGCAATAAAGGTAAAATAACAAACCAAGCTCATCTTCACCTGTCCACCGCAGTCCATATACCGAGTGTCCCATGTCGATCTCAGTGATAGCACTGCCACATCCGGAGATGTGACCATGCTATCCAGCAGCCGGCGATACACTGACATTAGCGCTATGGCTTGCGCAGTGTATCGCGAGAAGCTGACGGCTAGGGGTCAAACAGCTAATCATAAACTGAGAGCTACGGTGATCTCACTTACGACATTAGTGCTGTGTGGGAATTTTCCCATGCCGCACTTAATGCCGTAAAGTTACATCACTGGAGCTCTCAGCTGATGATCAGCTGTTTGAACTCAAGTGACCTCACCCTGCAGCATAGCCTATACACTGACAGGAGTGATTACACTCCCGTCAGTGTATACAGTGCTGTATTCTACAGCAGTGACATCAATGATTGTGACCCTGTTGTAGAAGTGAGTCGGATCGCTGTGGGACAATCTGGATTATGTCGTGATGGCAGACAGGTGAGGGATATGGTTGTTTTTTATTTTTGCTTTTTTACAGGAGAACGAGGGCTTCGGGGACTGAGTAAGTAATAAAAAAATTATAGACAAATTATAGACGCCTTCCATTACTAACCTGGGCTTCATGTCAGCCGCCAATACAAGGCTGACATGAACCCCAACCCCATTACCCCACTCGCCACCGCTATACCGCATTGGGAAGAGTGAGGCTAAGCCCCAGAATTGGCTCATCTTATGGATGTTTCTGTTGCTGAGGGCTGATGTTATTAGCCTCAGAGGGGGCCAGTATCCATGACACCTTCCCTGGCTATTAAAATCAGCTCACAGCTGTCTGTTTAGCCTTTGCTGGTTAGATTTTATAGGGGGAAACAACTTTTTGTCAATTTTTTTCTGGGGCCCCCCTGTAATTTAGACAGTAAAGGCTAAGCAAACAGGTGTGAGCTGTTAATAATAGCCAGGGAACATCTTTGGCTAATGGCCCCCTCCCCGGCTACTAATATCAGCCCCCAGTGGTCAGATTCCCTCTTCTGGATATGAAAATGATGCGGGAGCCCACGCCATTTTTTTTTATTTAATTCTTCATTTCATTTCATTTATAAGAAATCCCATGCCCACTGTGCTTGTTTTTTTCACGCTGCGTAAACTCACCCGCAGCATGTCAATTTCTGTAGCGGAGACGCAACTCTCTGCTGCAGAATTTGACCGACTGAAATGTCATTATATTCGCTTGATCCGCATGTACTGACAAAACAAGTTTGTCATTAGAACCCAGCGTTTAGGACGCTGCGAAAATACTCACCTTAGGTCCGACGATAATCCAAGGGTTAGAGTATGTGCACACGACACTATCCGAACAAGCAGTGCTTTGGACGCAATATACTTTATGCTGCGTCCAAAGCTCTGCATTCTATTGAACGCAGGTAAATCCGCATGTGTTCATTGAACCATTGAAAATTGACATGCTACGCATTAAATGCATTTTATTGCCTGCGTTTTTGCAGCGGTTTTTACCCTCGATTTGATGCATTTTATTGCCCACGGTTTTGCCGTGATTTTGATGCGTTTTATTGCCTGCGTTTTTGCTGTGGTTTTACTGAGATTTTAATACATGTTATTGCCTGCGTTTTTGCCGCTGTTTTACCCCGATTTGATGCATTTTATTGCCCGCGGTTTTGCCGTGATTTTGATGCGCTTTATTGCCTGCATTTTTGCCCCGGTTTTACCGCGATATTGATGCGTTTTATTGCCTGTGTTTTTGCCGCGATTTTACCATGATTTGCTGCATGTTATTGCCTGCGTTTCTGGCCCGGTTTCGCCACGATTTTACAGCGATTCGATGCATGTTATTGCCTGTGTTTTTGCCATTGTTTTACTGCAATTTTACCACCATTTTAGGGTATGTGCACACGATCAGTATTCGCTGCGGCCAGATGTTACAGCATTGTGGATGGGATTTCAAGAAATCTCATGCCCTCTATGCGTCTTCGTGCACCTGCGGATCATCCACAGAAATCCGCAAGAGAAATTATATCACTGTAATGTGTAGGATGTGGTGAATCCGCATGGTTCAATGAAGATATGCAGATTCACCTGTGTGCAGCGCTTTGGACGCAGCATAAAGTATGCTGTGTTCAAAGTGTTGCAATACTGACCATGTGCACATACCCTTAGCGAAATTTTGATGCTTTGATGCGTTTTTTCAGTGCATTCAATGCACAAAGAATTGACATGCTGAAGATTATTTTCTATTTTGGTTCTTGGTGCATTTTGCTTGCGTTTTTCACCCATTGAATGCACTGAAAAAATGCTGGCAAAAAACGCGGCAAAAATGCACAGAGAATTGACATGCTGATGATTATTTTCTGCACCAAATCTTCAAGTCAAAAATACTCAACGTGTGCATGAAAATTCACGTTTCTCATTCACTTTGCTGCAGAGTTTTTGATGCATTTTTGCATGCGTTTTTTGGATGCGTTTTTGTACAGCAATGAATGGGTTTTAGAGCTAAATAAAGATATTTGTAAAAAGAAACGTGGGACATCGCTTTAAGGGTAAGTGCACACGATCAGGAGCCGCTGAGGGTTCGACGCTGCGTGCTTATGCAACGTCAAATCCGCAGCGCCAGATGTTACAGCAGAGTGGATGGGATTTGTAGAAATCCCATGTCCACTATGCGTTTATCTGTGGCTGTGGATCACCCGTGGGCACGGACATGCGCCGTGTCTTTCCAGACTGCACTATGTCAATTTCTCTAGTATAGTCGCTAGTTTCCGCAAGAGAAATGTGATCAGTACAATTTATTGAATGCGGTGAATCCGCATAGAACAATGAACACATGTGAATTTACCTGCGTTCAATAGAATGCAGCGCTTTGGACGGAGCATAAAGTGTACTGTGTCTAAAGCGCTGCTTGTCTGGATCATGTTCACATACCCTAACCCTTGGATTACTGTAGGACCAAAGGTGAGTATTTTCGCAGCATCCAAAACGCTGTGTTCTAATGCCGCACTTGTTTTGTCAGTACATGCGGATCCAGCGCATATAATGACATTTCAATTGGTCAAATTCTGCAGTGGAGAGTTGTGTCTCTGCTACAGAAATTGACATGCTGCGGGTGAATTTTCACAGCGTGAAAAAAAACATGGGATTTCTTATAAATTAAGTAAAAAATTAAATTAAAAAAATGGCGTGGGCTCCTGCGGCATTTTCATAACGAGCAGAGGGAAAGCTGACCGCTGGGGACTGATATTAGTTGCCTGGAAGGGGGCCATTAGCAAAAGATGTTCCCTGGCTATTAATAACAGCTCACAGCTGTTTGCTTAGCCTTTACTGGCTAAATTACAGTGGGACCCCAGAAAAAAATTGACATTTTCCCTATAAAATCTAACCAGCAAAGGCTAAACAGACAGCTGTGAGCTGATTTTAATAGCCAGGGGAGGGGTCATGGATACTGGCCCCCTCTGAGGCTAATAACATCAGCCCTCCGGGGATCCAGAAATGGCGCATCCATAACAAGCACCAATTCTTAGCCTCACTCTTCCTACTGCCGTGTAGCGGTGACGAGTGGGGTAATAGGGCTGGGGTTCACGTCAGCCTTGTATTGGCGGCTGACGTGAAGCCCAGGTTAGTAATGGAGGGCGTCTACAAGATGCCCTCATTATTAACCGCATAGTAAAGGTTTACAATGTTTTTCAATAAAGACACTGCCAGAATAAAGTATTTTAGTGAAATAAAATTCCACATGGTTTTAATAATTTTTTTTATTACTCACTCAGATCCTGAAGCCCTTGTTCTCCTGTAAAAAAACACTACTGTATCCCTCACCTGTCCGCCATCACGACATTATCCACATTGTCCCACGGTGATCCAGGTGACTTCAACAGCAGGGACATCAGCAATCACTGATGTCACTGCTGTAGAAGACTGCACTGTATACACTGACGGGAGTGTAGTCACCCCTTTCAGTGTATAGGCTGTGCTGCAGGGTGAGGTCACTTGAGTTCAAACAGCTGATCATCAGCTGAGAGCTCCAGTGATCTCACTTTACGGCATTAAGTGCTGCGTGGGAAAATTCTCACACAGCACTAATGTCGTAAGTGAGATCACCGTAGTTCTCAGCTGATGATCAGCTGTTTGCACTCCAGTGACCCCTAGCCGGCAGCTTCTCGCGATACACTGCGGGAGCCATAGCGCTCCTGTCAGTGTATCACCGGATAACACGGTCACATCTCCGGATGTGGCCGTGCTATCATTGAGATTGACATGGGACACTTGGTATATGGACTGCGGTGGACAGGTGGGGATGAGGTTGGTTTGTTATTTTACCTTTATTGCAGGTGAACATGGGCTTCGGGGATTAGGTGTAAGGTGAGTATATGTTTTATTTTTTTACAGGGGACGAGAACATTGGGATCAATGTGCAGGTAAGTGATAGGTGAGTATATGTGTTTATTATTTTTACTTAAATATTTATTTTCACTTTTTTTCCCCTTACTTTCACTTTCACCGCGCAAGCACGCTGATGAGAGATTACTTCTCCCATCAGCGGCGCTTGGGCAGTGGGTGCACTGTGACAGCAGGCGCCGGATGGCAGCGTGGGAAACCAGGGATGTTCGTGTTCAGGACAGACTTTTGCCGATTTTTGCGCAAAAGCTCAGTAAACCGAACACGAATCCAAATGTGCCAATTTGAAACTGGTGATCATTCACCGAACAAATTCGCTCATCTCTAGTCCTCGCCTGCTCTGCCTCTAGCGTTTTGTCAGCGCGGGTTTTTAGTGCTGCCAGAGGTATTATAACTTATAGGCACATTTGCCTATCAACTGAAAATGCTGACAGGCTGACTTTTATCAAAATGAACAAGGTCTGGATTGCCTACACTTCTCAACACCACTGGATGACAGCAGCAGAACATAAAATCATTCCATTTTTTTTCTTGACTATTCCCATGCACCCCTCCACACCAAAACATGAGTATATGCTTCAGGATTTCATCTTTTTTATGTCATCCTCCTTTTCCTTCTCATCCTCCACCACCATATCAACAGAGTGATCATCATGCAACCCCCCATTAATTATTTTAAGGGTATTTATGATGCTCGCATAAAGAATCTTTAGGGGCCTACCGCTAACATTCTTTAAAATATATATGTATACCCCCCAGGGGTAAATATTTTTCAGCCCATGCACTTAGTGCTTCGGCATTACCAGTCTATGAGACCCACTCCTTAATAATGTGAATACTTTTTTTTACTGAGGCCCTCCATTACGTCACTTCAAAGGGGTATTGGAGTGGCTCCTAATTTTTGGCAGCCCTTGAACTTAGTGCATAAGCATTAACAGTCTAGGAGACCCACTCCTTAATAAATTTTACTAAAATTTTTCTGAGGCCCTTCACTTTGCCTTTTCAAAAGAGTATTGGAGTGCCTTCTAATTTTTGGCAGCCCTTGCACATACTGCATACGCATTAACAGTCTAGGAGACTGGGAGGGAGAAATAGAAAAAACTAAAGCTTGCTGTGTCACTAGTATTAGCAGCCTTTACATTAATTTAGTATGAAAACACATTTTCACTCACCTGTGGTAAATCACAAAAGAGATTAATCTGTGATTAATTGTTGTTGCCCATGTGATATGAATTAGCCAATGAATCATGGCTTCAATGTTTTAAAAAGCCACATGGTAGGCCCTGTTTCTTTGTCACAATGGGGAAGACAAAGGAACTGTCTGAGGACATCAGAACTGCTATTAGCAAATACAAGAGTTCCAAAGGGTATAAGGCCATCTCCAAACACCTTGGTATCCCAGTTTCAACAGTGTGCAATTTTATTAGGAAGTTTGGCAAACATGGAACCGTCAAGAACCTTCCTGAACGTGGGGGAAAGAGGAAAATTGACAAGAGATGTCTTCCAAAGACCTGAAGGCCAACCTGGAACAGTCTGGGGTCATGGTTTCAACAAGTACCATACGCCACACACTAAACCAAGCATCAGAGCTTAATGGGTGAAGGTCTAGGAAGAAACCATTGCTGAAGAAAAGACATAAAAAGGAATAACTGATCTTTGCCAAAAAGTACTTTGACAAACCACAATCCTTTTGGGTAAACATTCTGTGGACGGATGCAACAAAAATAGAGCTTTTTGACAATGCAAAGCAACAGTTTGTTTACAGATGGCGCAATGAAGCTTTTAAAGAAAAGAACACTTTACCAATAGTGATGAATGAGTATGCCTCATTAACCCTTTCGGCGAGCACGCTCGGGTGCTCACCGAGTATTTTGACATGCTCTGCATTTCAATCATTGCCGCCGCGCCTGCAACTGTCACGGCTGTTAGACAGCTGTGACACATGCAGAGATAGCCTGGTGAACAGATGGAGATGCAATCAGGAGTCTTCAAATTTCCAAAAATTTGGGGCAGACACCACCAAAGTGGCATCAATCTCACTAGAGTAGAAATAGTATTATGGAGACCGACACCTCTTCCACTACAGCTAACCCAACAGATGGAGACCCAATCAGCAGTCTTCAAATTTCCAAAAATTAGGGGCAGACTCCACCAAAGTATCAATTTTGCCAGAATAGAAACAGTATAATGGGGACCGACACCTCAACCACTACAGCCAATCTACCACATAGAGACCCAATCAGAAGTCTCTACATTAAGAAAAATTATTGTTAAAATATGCAGCAGCAACAGCAGGCACAGAAGCCATGACAAAGATATCACAGACTGCAATTACACGAGATCAATGCAGCACACTAAAAACTAGACCATCGCCTAGTCTGCACAGTCTGAGATTGGAGTGCAAAAGTCCTTGGAGAATCATTACTTGTTCATATTGATGAAAGTTAGGCAGTCTACACTTTCAGGGGACAGACAGCTGCGCTTTTCCGTCAGGACATCACCAGCAGTGCTGAAGACACGTTCTAAGAGAACGCTGACTGCTGGGCATGATAAAACCTCCAAGGCGTGACAGGAGAGCTGAGGCCACTTTTCCATTTTTGAAGACCAAAATGTAAAAGGGTCTAAACCCTCCCTGATGGTATTGATATTGAGCTCGAGATACTCCTGCATCATCCGCTCCAGCTGTTCACTAAGTGTCAGAATTGTACTTTGTTGTGCTGGTGCACGAGCTGGTCTAAAAAATGTGTGAAAGGACTCACAGAAATTGCTTCTGCCACTTACACTGCTGCTACTGCTAATGTTTTTGCATTGACTAATTGACGTTCCTGGGCTTGGAAGTCTAGAGTGGCAACCCAGTAGTCAGCACTATTTTGAATCCTAACTATACAAGGATAGATACAGAACTAACAACTTGGTCAGACTCAGAGTGCAAAAGAATGAGCGGTGAAGGGATCCATCAAATTAAAACCACAATATTTATTGAAGTTTAATAATTAAAAACATAATAAAAAAGCAAAGTACCATAAAGGGGACATAGAAACGCACAAGGAGTAAATACCAACAATATCATAAATATTAACTTATATCAAATATCAAAGTATTAGGATACTCTGACCCCCCTGTATGTGTGATAAAATAAAAATAAAATCAATAAATATTGTGGTTTTAATTTGATGGATTGCTTCACCTCTCATTCTTTTGCACTTTGAATCTAAGCAAGTTGTTAGTTCTTATGATTTTTGGAGTGCCATTCATATGAGATATGGACAATAGAGTGTAATTTATAGGTTGATCATGTTGCAGATAGTGCAGCAAGAAGGCGCTCATGTATCGGGCTCTTCCATGCATTCCAAGCCCATGGTGCGTTGGTGGCCGGGTCACATCCGTGTTTCCTCCGTCCCCTCCCTCAAACCACGAACAACAGAGAGGGGGTGATTATCCTCTTCATCTTCTGGCTGTTGCTCGCCCATCACCTCTTCCTCCTCCATTTGTTCCTGGGCTCCTACGCCTTCACTAACAGTTTGTCTAGTATCACCAGCCCCCCTCAATCGCTGTAATCCACCAACCCTTGACACCAGTCTGTGTGACCACTGTCACATTGTTATCCCTTCCACATCCTCCTCTGCTTCCTCCTCTTCCTCTGGGACCTCCACCTCCTTCCGCAGGCTATTCAAAGTCTGATCCAACATGTAGATGACCGGAATAGTGATGCTGATGATGACATCTTCAGCACTAACCATCTTAGTAGCCATTTCAAAACTGTGCAGAAGGGTGCAGAGGTCCTTGATCTGTACCCACTCCGCAAACGTTATTTGCAGCACGTCCGTATTGCATTGGCCCAAGCTATACGACATGAGATACTGCATCAGGGCTCATCGCTGCTGACACAGTTACTGCAACATGTGCAGAGTGGAATTCCACCATGTCGACACATCACCTATCAACTGGTTAACTGGCATGGAGAAAGACCTCTGTATCGATGCAAGTCGATAACCTGAGGGGTACAAATGGTGGAAGTGAGCACACAGCTTCCGTGCTTTCTGCAGCAGCGTATCCAGGCCGGGATAGTGGCAGAGGAATTGCTGTACCACTAAGTTGAGGACATGAGCCATGCAAGGCAAGTGTATGAGCTTGCCCCAGGGTAAGGCCACCACCAGGTAAAGCGCCTTACTGTGGCTGCTGGGTACACATGAATTGGCCAATTTATGCGCTAAGAATTCTCCTTTATTTCTATTTTCTAGAGCAGTAATGCAATTCAAATTTCATGTATTTCATGTTTGCATACTATAGCGCTACAGAGTGCTACTTTATTTGTTTGTTATATATGGAGATGGCAATTCTTAGTAAGCACCTGTACACACCAGTCATCTGTTTTGGAAGTGACGCTCAGTCTTTTGATATTTGATGTACTTTGAGGCTAACGGTCTACAAACTGATTGTTTTTTATTTTGCATATGCATTGCTTATTTTTTATATGATTTGTTCATGTGCAGAACTCCATGGCTGTGAGAGAGAATTTTGACTTAAATACTGCACCGTTTGCAGCAGGTCAGCTCTTCTCTTGTATTCATAGGAGTCTACTTATATATCTTTGTATCTCTTATCTTTATCTATCCCTTTTTTATTTTAACTCTTATTCTAAATAAATGTATTTTTATTAAAACCATCTGTGTAGACCAGATGTTAGCTAAAACATCAGATTTCGATATCAGATTGATATTTGTTCATTATGAATTTTTGTATATATTTATTAACATTATGTTTCATTTTATTATAGGATTAACTACTTTTAAGAACTGGTTATTTACTTTTCCATAATTAATTTGCATAGATTAACTTTTACTCTGACAATGACATCCCAATTGTTTTTATCATCTTTTTAGCCTATTAAATATTTGATTGTTAGCTATATCAATTATATACTGGCCTGACGAAGATATACTTGTATACTGGCCTGAGGAAGAAATTTGGCTATTGTTAAAAACCTGCTTCCCTGTGCATTTGAATAAAAAAATAAAACTACTGATCAAACGTCTGTACTATTATCTTTATTCAAAAGCACTTTATCTTTCCCCAGTTTTTTATTTTATTTCTTTGGAACCTCTGATAGACTGCAGCGGTGGCTGGTAACCATAGCAATGACGCCATAAGAAATAGAATTAAAAATCCCTTGCTATTTCAGAACAGAGGTCAATTGCAATGTTGCTTGTATTTACAAGCACTTTGCAATTTTAACAATTTACAATATTGAGAAAACCCCTTTAATTGTAAATAATTTTTCAATCAATTAATGTATACTCAGATATAGAGAATAATTGCCTGTGCTCACAATCTCTACACTAGGTAACACGCTGATTGACACAACCCAATGCTGCATACAGACAAGAACGTTTGACTCATCTTCAATGTGCTCCACCATCCCACAATAGTACCTAAGGTTTGTTAGCCAAGCCATGAATGTTTTTGTTCTAGGTGATTGGGCTCATACTTCTTTTTCTTCGTCACCAGACTGCTGGATAATACTTCGCTAAAGCACTATTGTTTTCTAAATTGTTACAACTTCTCAATATGTTATGGGGATTAAGAGGAATATGTACCTCTTTATTTTGCTTTTCATTAACTTGTTTGGTAGGTTGAGTTCCACTCCAACACAAACTGAGGACAGAATTTGATTCCTCCAATAAATTATGCAGGATTGTAATAGCTGAAAACAATTTATTGACATTTCCACAATCCATCCCCTAAAAATGAACAAATAATGAAATGTTAAACCATGTAGATGAAAAATAACTATACACAACTATGAATATATGCAAAATGTGCAATGTTGGCTTTTGAAAGAAGCATTTAGTATGTTTTCTGTTAAGACCAATTAATACTACCTTGCCTCCATGTACTTCAGGGAAAGGTACATTAAGGATAGACTGTAGACAAGTCTCAATGTTGTGTAACAGAGTTTTCCCATCCAGAATATTCTTCTTCAGCGCACTAAAATCCTCAGTGTGACAAAAGATATAAAGTCCATTTCTGTTGTCGGTATCCATATGTGGCACATTATTAAAAAATATAGCATTGCAGCATAAGTCTAAAAGAAATGAGATATATTTTGAGTAAAATATTATTATGATTTTACTGTATCTTACTACATACAAAATATGTTAATTATGACTACTGTATGTCTTTTATTTAAGATCATAGAATCATAGAATCATAGAATGGTAAAGTTGGAGGGGACCTTCTGGGTCATCTGGTCCAACCCCCTGCTCAAAGCAGGATTCACTAAATCATCTCACACAGATGTCTGTCCAGCCTCTGTTTGAAGACATCCATTGAAGTAGAACTCGCCACCTCTCGTGGCAGCTTGTTCCACTCATTGATCACCCTCACTGTCAAAAAGTTTTTTCTAATATCTAATCTGTGTCTCCTCCCATTCAGTTTCATTCCATTGCTTCTAGTCTTTCCTTGTGCAAATGAGAATAAAGATGATCCTTCTACAATGTGACAACCCTTGAAATATTTGTAGAGAGCTATTAAGTCTCCTCTCAGTCTTCTTTTTTGCAAGCTAAACATTCCCAAATCCTGTAACCGTTCCTCATAGGACATGGTTTGCAGACCGGTCACCATTCTGGTCGCTCTTCTCTGAACTTGCTCAAGTTTGTCTTTTTTAAAATGTGGTGCCCAAAACTGGACGCAGTATTCCAGATGAGGTCTGACCAAAGAGGAGTAAAGTCCGATAATGACTTCACGTGATCTAGACTGTATGCTTCTGTTAATACATCCCAGAATTGTATTTTCCTTTTTTGCTGCTGCATCACAGGAGATATTCTACATTGTCATAAAATGGAAAATTATACAACAATGAACAACACAAAATGAAAGCTAAGAAGCACATTTGAACCTGAAATCTATTTATGGGCAAGAGTTCAAATTGAACATCAAGCGAATGATAAAGGTGTTGTATCAGATTAGAAATCAATGACTGCTTCCTTCCAGAAATAGAGCTTAAAAAGGGTTTCCAGTATTTAGATATTGATGACATCCCTTAAAATACATTTTCCAGTAATTTAAAATGGCTGACCTCGTATCCCCATCAATGTCTGAACGATGAAGGTTTACCTCCTGGCACTACTACTGATCTGCTTTTAACAGCTTTGGCATCAGTCGGATGTAAACTGTGCAAATCCAGAACAGCATGGCTCCATAGACTCTGTAGTGGCAGTTCTAGACTGATAGCAGCAGATCAGTGAGGGTGCTAAATGGCAGACCAACACCGATCCTATATTAATGTATCAGCATAAGAATGGGTCATCAATATCTAAGCTTTACAAAAAATCAGTGGAGCCTCATCTGGAATATGCATTTCTGCTCACTTTGATAGCCATGTATAAATCGCTACCCGACATCCATCTTACGTATACTGTACATGTCAGGTGCAGGAGTGAGGAGCAGTTTCAGTAACAGAAACTACACCATACATGGCATGTGTTGTACATTATTATAACAGATACCAGAGCTAGCTCAAATTGCTGTTCTTTAACCCCTTTACCCCTCAAGCCTGTTTTCACCTTCATGACCAGGCCAAGTTTTACAATTCTGACCAGTATCACGTTATGAGGAAATAACTCTGGAATGCTTCAACACAGCCCACTGATTCTGAGAATATTTTTTCGTGACATATTGTACTTCATGATAGTTGTAAAATTTCTTCGATATGACTTGCATTTATTTGTGAAAAAATTGGAAATCGGATGCCATGTCTTGTTTGAAGAGCCCCTGATGTGCCTAAACAGTGAAATCCCCCACAAGTGACCCTATTTTGTAAAATAGACCTACCAAGGAATTTATCTAGATGTGGGATGAGCACCTCGAACCCCCAGTTGCTATGCAGAAAATTATAACATTGAGTCGTGAAATTAAAAAAATATATATTTTTTCCCACAAAAATGTTATTTAGTCCCAATTTTTTTTATTTTCACAAAGGTAACAGGAGAAAGTGGTCCCCAAAGTCTGTTGTACACTCATACCCCATATGTGGAGGAAAACTACTGTTTGTGCGTGCATCAGGGCTCAGAAGGGAAGGAGTGACGTTTTGGAATGCAGACTTTGGGCTCTGCTCTCACCCTTTCTGAGCAGCTGCCCAATTAGTGTCTTAGGGAGGCCTTTCTGATTTTTGTGGTCAGTATGGCAGGCTGCGGTAGCTCGCGCAGAGAGGGACTTGAAGAGTGGGATGCTGGTATAAAAGTTATCTACATAGAGGTGATAATCTTGATCGAGCAGTGGGTACACCAAATTCCGCACAATTTTCCCACTCCCAGGACAGGGGGCATTCACGGGGTTGAACCCGGGTGCCCTTCTCTTCATAAACACTACATTTGTAAGTGTACCCTGATTTCCTCTCACACAGTTTGTAGAGCTTAATTCCGTACCTGGCCCTCTTACTGGGCAGGTATTGCTGGAATTTGAGCCTCACCTTTAAATGTATAATGGACTCATCCACACAGATGTTTCTTTGGGGAACAAACATCTCAGCAAACTTGTTGCTGAAGTGATCAATGACCAGTCGAACTTTGAAAAGTCGATCAAAGTTGAGGTCATCTCGGGGAGGACATTGTGCATTATCACCAGACTCCAAAACGTCATCATCTCTACTGCGTCTACAGGGGTCCTGTTAGAAAATGATGAAGGGCGATTTTGTGCAAAAAACTGCTGATTACTATGGTATATTTTACTGCCTCTAATCTAGCCCTATCAAGTAATCAAAATTTTTTTAATTATTTTTTCATTGCCATTAAAAAAAAGCAACAATGGGAGGCCGATCACTGATGTGCATCAGTGATCAGCGCTCGACGGCTGTAGGACGCACGCACGGATGTGATTCTATTTTCCGCACTATCTGACACTAACCCTAATTGAATTCAGTAAAAAATACTATAGTAGACACTGATTACTACAGTATATTTTTACTGTCCCTAATCTAGCCCTATCAACTAATGTAAATTAATATATATATTTTTTTTACTCTTTACTATCTAACATTAACCCTGACTCAATTAAGTATAAAATACTGTAGTAGATGCCGATTAGTACGGTATATTTTTACTGTCCCTAGTCTAGTCCTATCAACTAATCTAAATTATTTCTTTGGTTTCTTTTTTCACAAAAAAAGCCCAAACAACCGAAGGCCGATCACTGATGTGTATCAGAGATCAGTGTTCGACGGCTGTAGGATGCATGCACGGATGTGGTGCAAAAAGGGGATAAAAAATAGGAAAAAAAAATTCCTTGTCAAAAGCGAGTACGGACGCTTATCAGTGATGCCTGTCTGATCAGCAGCTCGGCAGCTGAAGGACGCACACACACAGTGGTGCAAAGAAGAGGGGTGAGAAAAAATAGACAGGGACAAAAAAAAGTCCTCGATAACAGTGAGCACGAGTGCGGATCAGTGATTTGTGTTGCTAATCAGCACTTGGTGGCTGCAGGATGCATGCACAGAGGTGGTGCCAAATGGGGGGGAGGAAAAATAGACAGGGACAAAAAAAAGTCCTGGAAAACAGCAAGCACGAGTGTGGATCAGTGATTTGCATCACTGATCAGCACTCAGCAGCTGCAGGATGCACGAAAAAGAAAGAAAACTCCAAAAAAATGAGCGATCAAATACTGATCAGCACTCGGCGGAAGAAGGAAGGGTGGTGAGAGGGGGAAAATGGAGAGAGGGGGGTTAGGATGGATTAGGAAAGATCAGGGATCAGGAACGGATCAGGAAAGTATCAGAACGTCTTCTTTCTTCTTCATCAGCAGCAGCAGAAGTTATGACTTGAAAAAGTCTGTGGCACCAAGAGGCCCAGCACAGTGTGAAAGAATAACACAGTAACCGCCCTATACACGTCTGCAGCTAGAATGATCGTCTGATCGCACTAATCAGGACTGGCCATGGTGACGCCGTGGTTGCTAGGCTCCAACCTATGATTGGTGCTCTTACAGCACAGATCATAGGCTGGACATCAGTGTTTCAGGCAATTTCATTGAAAACGCTGTGATTGGCTGCAATCATAGTTGCCCTGCTGCAAGATTCAGTAGGCACCTTAATGCGATCACCGCGACTGTGGTTGCAGTGCCGCATTAAAAATATGATGTATCCATACGTCCAAGGTCAGAAAGTACCTACCCGACAAGGTCATGAAGGGGTTAACCCCATTAATGTTGCTGTCAATCATTGGTAGTGGCATTTAGACTGCATTCACATGTTGCATCCGTGGTGCATTTCTTTGCCACAATTGCGGTAAAAACAACATTTTTGAAAATCACTGCAAAATGATGCATTATTTTGTTGCAGAAAAAAAGTTCACAATTTGCCATGATTTTCAGAAATTGCAGCAAAAACATTGTCATTTTACCACAATTGTGGAAAAAATACCCACCACAACCACAATGTGTGAATTGCGCTCGGTGATCAAGGTTGTGTGCTGATTCACCCATCGCCCCTCAATGCGATCACTGGGAGCCTATGAATTGCCATGGCAGCCAAGGACCTAGTGTGGCTGGGCTTCATACAAAGGTCATCATTTTGTCACAGGTTCAAGTCCCTTAGGGAAACTAAAAAAAGTTTTGAAAAATCTAAAAAAAAAAATGATAAAAGCTTGAATCGCTCACCTTTTGTCTATAAAAAAAAGACAGAAATCAAAAATAAATAAACACATTTGGTATCACCAAAATTATTTAACCTGTATGGTAAACGCCTTAAAGCAAAGAAATCAAAATGTCAGAAATTCCATTTTAATAGAGCTAATTTTAACCTTAATGACCTGGAACGCTTCAATATATCCCAGTGATTCTGAGACTATTTTTATGGGACAAAATGTACTTTATGTTAGTGGTGAATTTAGGCTGACATGTTTTGCGTTTATTTGTGAAAATATCAGAATTTTTGAGAACATTTAGAAAAATGTGCAATTTTCAAAACTTTAATCTTTATATCCTTGTCATGCTCCTGGATTCAATCCCTTGAGTTTCTGTTCTGTGATCGGCTTCTCTTTTTTGCCAAGCAACAGTAGACACACTTTTTTTGTTTGGTGTTTGGGCGCAGTCAATTTTTCCCGGGTCTTTCTAGCCAGATATGAGATATGATTGCTTATAGTCCCTCCCTGTTGTCCCTAGATGAGACCATGTCACTGGCACTGTGTTTGGATAGACGTCTTAGGGATAAGAAAACATTTGAGGGTGTTTTTGTGACTTCTCCCTCTCATCCTACTGAGGCAGGAGAGCCAATGCAGATTGGGGCCTGTAGAGCTTCCAAGGAGGGAGTAATACTTCAAACACCTGCTCTTTTCTGTCTATACTGCGGTAGAATGGGTCATGTAATGGCTCAGTGTTTCAAATTCAACAATGAATTTCTTAAAGCTAAGGAGAAGGAAAGAAAAGAGTCACTAATATGTAAGATCACTGATTCTAAAGGTTTGACATTATCTCAAATGCATACTACTGGTTGTTTTTTACAAGTGTCTTTGGCTACCAAATCTGGAGTCTTTGTTACCTCTGCATTTTTTGACTCAGGTTCTGCCTTAGATCTCATTGACAGTGATTTTGCTGCTGAGTATGGGTATACAGTTGCAACTCTTGGTCATCCTCTTCAAGTAGCCGCAATTGATAGTTCTCCCTTTACTAAGACTCCTGTTACTTCAAAGGTTGCGAATGTGTCCATGAAAGTGGGTGTGTTACACACAGAATCTATTTCATTCATGTTTTTTTCTTCTTTGCCATCTAAAATTGTGTTGGATATGCCCTGTGTCATGATTCTGTGTTCAGATTACATGGGGTCTTTCCCGGCCCCTAATGCTAGGGGCGCCCTGGCTATCCCTGCTTCCCAGATTACTTCTGATGGTGGAGATGCTGGGGCCACGTACCTTGCTGAACTCTTGAATCAGCCCTATATCTGTCCCCCTCCTCCACCAAGGGAAGTGGGGAGGAATAGTGCATGTATATACACAAACCAGACAAACAAGGAAGGATGTACAGGGATAAATGAAAATACCACTCATACAAATATGCACTCTCAGACAGAGAGGAACACCGGGGTGAAAAGGAAGGGAAACTAAATAGGAGAGGATGAGGATTTTCACACAGCTGAAGCACCTAGTAATAGTCACAGATAAACACTTCAAATGCCTATACCAACAACCGACTTCTCCATTCCTCACCAGGCAGTACAAGACTTAATACTGGCAATCCAGATTGCCAGAGGGGAGTATATATAGGAGAGGGGAGTGGCCAATACTGAAAAGCTGAGATCATCCAATCTGGGAATCTTTAGAGACTCCAAGCTGAACAGTTTAACCCCTCCACTGCTAACAGAAACCTGCACAGTTTAATATGAATGAGAAGTGTTTCTGACCAGTGCAGGAGTATGTAAAATCAGAAGCTCCGGTCTTCTGACCCCTCTCTGTCACGGTAAACCCGTGACAGTACCCCCCCTTCTAAGAGGGACCGCTGGAACCTCAGGGCCGGGTTTACAGGGTTTGCCATGAGAAAGGACCGGATCAACCTGACCGCACGAACATCAGATGATGGTATCCACATCCTCTCTTTAGGACCATAACCCTTCCAGTGTACCAGATACTGAAGAGACTGACGGACCAAGCGAGAATCCACGATCTTTGCTATCTGAAACTCCAAATTCCCATCAGCAATGATCTAAGATAGAGGTGGTGGTGATTGTTCAGGGGACGTAACACATATTTTGAGCAAACACCGGTGAAACACATTATGAATCCTAAAGGTAGGTGGCAAAGCAAGGCGGAATGCTACAGGATTGACGATGGCCACAATCTTATAAGGACCAATGAAACTGGGACCCAGTTTCCAAGAAGGGACCTTTAACTTAATGTTCCTCGAGGACAACCACACCAAATCACCAACACACAAGTCCAGCCCCACCAAGCGTCTCTGATCAGCCACACTCTTATATTTGGACCCCATCGTCTTCAAATTAGAAGAAACCCTTGCATCATCTATGTAATAGATGATGAAAACCATTCCTCTTTAGATATTCCTGAGAAACGATTCCTATTAAAAGAGCTGAATTGAGGATGAAACCTGTAGGCACCGAAGAATGGGGACTTACCAGTAGACTCATGACAACGGTTATGCACCGCAAATTCAGCGAGAGGTAAGTAACTCAATCCTCCTGATTCTCAGACACAAAATACCTAAGATAAGTCTCAAGATTATGGTTAACGAGTTCAGTTTGCCCATTATACTGTGGATGAAAAGCTGAGGAAAATGACAGATGGATCCCCAACCGAGCGCAAAACGCTTTCCAAAATTTGGAAATAAATTGCACCCTCCGGTCAGAAACAATACCGGTAAGAATACCATGTAAGTTCAAAATTTGTTTGATGAAAATTTGCGCCAAGGTCTTGGCATTGGGTAAGGCGGATAGCGGAATGAAATGAGACATCTTGCTGAACCTGTCCACTACCACCAAAATAACTGTATTACCTGCAGATACAGGTAAATTAGTAATGAAATCTACAGATAAATAAGTCCAAGGTCTCCTGGGAATCTTCAATGGTTGGAGAGACCCAGATGGACGATTATGAAGGGTCTAAGAATGTGCACACACACTACAGGCAGCTACATACTCCCGCACATCCTGATGCACCCCAGATCACCAAAAACGCCAGGTAAGGAGATCTGCAATGGCTTTACTACCGGGGTGTCTAGCCAAGACCAAATCATGATGTTCACTCATAAGGCCATGTGCCCACGTAGCGTTTTTGTAGCGTTTTTGCGGCATTTAAAGGGGTTGTACACTACTTTAGATTACCCCCCAATGTATCCTCCCCGGGGCTTCTAAGCCTTTTTGTAAATACCTTCCGTTGCAGATAATGCCTGTGAGCGGCGCTATCACTGACTGCTAACAGGCATCATGTGACCCCGGCTGCAGCCGGCTCTGACATCCGCTGATGTCATGACAAGTGCTGGGGTCTTTTTCTTCCTGGTTCCAGGTGGATGCCAGCCTGTGGGCGTGGTTTCCCCCCCGTGTCACACCCAGCATCCACCGAGTGCACTGCCTCTCCCCATTCATTGGGAAAGCGCGCCGTGGATGCTGAGTGTGACGTGGGGGTAACCCCGCCCACAACCCAGCAGCCACCGTGGGGACTCCAGCGCTGAGTCATGCCTCACTTGTCGTGACATCAGCGCGGGGTCACGTGATGCCTGTGAGCGGCCACCGATAGCGCCACTCACAGGCATTATCTGCAAGGGAAGGTATTTACAAAAAGTCTTAGGGGCGCCAGGGGGGATATATTGGGGGATTAACCTAAAGTAGTGCACAACTTCTTTAACAAAGTGCTGAAAGACGGTGGAAGCAATTGTCAACGCAAATGGCATCACAAGATTTTCATTGTGTCCCTCAGGTGTATTGAAGTCTGTCTTCCACTCATCCCTCTCCTTAATGCAAATTAGATTATAAACCCCCCGAGATCCTGTTTAGAAAAACATTTGGCTCTCACAATCTGATTAAAGAGGTCCGGGATGAGAGGGAGAGAATATGGATCCCAGACCGTGATCCGATGGAGTTCGCGAAAGTCTAGGCAAGGGTGTAACCCCATGTCTTTTTTCTTGACAAAGGAAAACCATGCAGCAGCAGGAGATGAAGAAGGTCTAATATGACCTTTTGCAAGACTTTCAGTGATATAGTCCTTCATGGCCTGCCTTTCTGGACCAGAGATAATGTATAACCTGCTCTTTGGCAGCTTGGCCCCAGGAATAAAATTAATGGCACAATAATAAGAATGATGTGGAGGAGGAAGTTCTTGACACTCTTGTTCGGAAAACACTTCCCCAAAGTCAGACAGGTATATAAGCAGAGATTGAGTCCCCACCCTGGCAAGCCAGTTGCCCAAGCAGTGTTCATGGCAATACTCACTCCATTTAATCACCTCTCGATTCTGCCAGTCTACCACAGAGTTGTGTAACGCAAGCCAAGGTAGTCTAAGAACCACAGGAGAGGGCAATATCTAAGGATATATTTTCCGAGACTGAGGGTGAAGTTCTTCCCCCATATAGGCCTTGTGTTTGTGCTCAGATGGATCCCGGTAAGGTACAGTCCGTCCTTGATTGGGTATAAGCAACTAATCGTAAAGCTTTACACAGGTTCTTAGGGATAGCTAATCTCTGTAGGGTCATTAAGAACTTTTCAGTCATAGTCAATTGGCACTCTTTAGAGCACCAATCAACAGGCACGGATTTTCTGCCACACACTGTAATGCCACAGCCATGTTGGTTTTGGCATTACAGTGATTGGCTGGCCGCACAGCGTCATCAGGTCTATATCAGACCTGGCGCCGCCATGCTCGTCACAGTCACTCCGGAATCAGACAGTGTAAGGAGAGCTGCTGTTGAGCTAGGGAGAGATTTGCTTGTTTCTGGTTAGTGTAGGTATACTAGACTATATTAGAGACACATATCCATCTCAACTAACAGTCCTTCTGAGGACTAATCCAGCTGCAGAGATATCAGTGCTAGGCAGCCAGGCAGGGTATATAGCAGACTGCAGTGCACATAGCAAGAGGGTCCATTCCAGTTCTGTCTGCTGGTGCTTTTACAGATATTTGTAGGAATAGGCCGAGGTATAAGGGGCCAGGAATATTTTTTTTTTTATCTTAATCCTCATTATTTGCTTAAAAAGCAATCCAGAGAACACAGTTTATCTGTGCAATTTGCTTGTTGGCACTGTAGAATACAGCCAGGTCCTTTCCATATTACAGCGCTAAAAAATCAGCTATTTAAAACTGTGGTTTGTCCGTCACACGGATCACATATAATTGTGCTGAAAATATTGCCATTTCTGGCCTCCATTGAAATTTTATTGCAGTGTGTTGGTGAAGTTATTGGCACGAGGTCGGCGATGTTAAAAATAGTTACCTACTGGCCAGCTATTTAAAACTGTGGTTTGTCTGTCACACGGATCACATATACACCGCGTGCAGAATTATTAGGCAAATGAGTATTTTGATCACATGACACTTTTTATACATGTTGTCCTACTCCAAGCTGCATAGGCTTGAGAGCCAACTACCAATTAAGTAAATCTGGTGATGTGCATCTCTGTAATGAGGAGGGGTGTTGTCTAATGACATCAACACTCTATATAAGGTGTGCTTAATTATTAGGCAACTTCCTTTCCTTTGGCAAAATGGGTCAGAAGAGAGATTTGAGGGGCTCTGAAAAGTCCAAAATTGTGAGATGTCTTTCAGAGGGATGCACCAGTCTTGAAATTTCCAAACTTTTGAAGAGTGCTCACCGAACAATCAAGCGTTTCATGGCAAATAGCCAACAGGGTCGCAAGAAGCGTGTTGGCCAAAAAAGGCGCAAAATAACTGCCCATGAACTGAGGAAAATCAAGCGTGAGACTGCCAAGATGCCATTCGCCACCAGTTTTGCCATATTTCAGAGCTGCAACGTTAATGGAGTATCAAAAAGCACTAGGTGTGCGATACTCAGGGACATGGCCAAGGTAAGGAACGATGAAAAACGACCACCTTTGAACAAGAAACATAACATAAAACGTCAAGAATGTGCCAAGAAATATCTTAAGACTGATTTTTCAAATGTTTTATGGACTGATGAAATGAGAGTGACTCTTGATGGGCCAGATGGATGGGCCAGAGGCTGGATCAGTTAAAGGGCAGAGAGCTCCACTCCGACTCAGACGCCAGCAAGGTGGAGGTGGGGTACTGGTATGGGCTGGTATCATCAAAGATGAACTTGTGGGACCTTTTCGGGTTGAGGATGGAGTGAAGCTCAACTCTCAGACCTACTGACAGTTTCTGGAAAACAACTTCTTCAAGCAGTGGTACAGGAAGAAGTCGGTATCGTTCAAGAAAAACATGATTTTCATGCAGGACAATGCTCCATCACATGCATCCAACTACTCCACAGCGTGGCTGGCCAGTAAAGGTCTAAGAGAAGAAAAAATAATGACATGGCCCCCTTGTTCACCTGATCTGAACCCCATATAGAACCTGTGGTCCATCATAAAATGTGAGATCTACAGGGAGGGAAAACAGTATACCTCTCGGAACAGTGTCTGGGAGGCTGTGGTGACTGCTGCACGTAATGTTGATCGAAAACAGATCAAGCAACTGACAGAATCTATGGATGGAAGGCTGTTGAGTGTCATCATAAAGAAAGGTGGCTATATTGATCACTAATTATTTTGGTTTTTGTTTTTGCATGTCACAAATGATTATTTCTAAATTTTGTGCACTGATATTGGTTTACCTGGTGAAAATAAACAAGTGAGATGGGATTATATTTGGTTTTTAATAAGTTGCCTAATAATTCTGCACAGTAATAGTTACCTGCACAAACAGATATCCTCCTAACATAGCCAAATCTAAAAAAAAAAACACTCCAACTTCCAAAGATATTAAGCTTGGATATTTATGAGTCTTTTGGGTTGATTCAGAACATAGTTGTTGATCAATACTAAAAATAATCCTCTAAAATACAACTTTCCTAATAATTCTGCACACAGTGTAAGTTCGCTCCAAATTCAGCCATTTGTAGTGAGCGTGGAAGATATTGTCCTCCATTTAAAATGGGCAAGGGACAGGGAACTAGATGTGATGGTGATGGTGGTGGTGCATGCAGAGGCCAAGGGCGTGGGCAAGCTGAAATTGTGCCACAACAAACACCCACATCTTCTCGCTCAACCTTCCTGTCCCAATTAATAGGGGACCGCAGTACACCACTATTGAGCACAGAGCAGTGTGAAAAGGTTATTTGTTGGATAGCAGATAATGCTTCCAGTCACTTAGCCATCACCACCACCCTGTCTTCCACACGGTCAAGTCTCAGTAGCTGTGAGTCTGGACTGCATATTCCTCACCCTGATCCTCCTTCCTCCCACCATGTCAAGTGCCCAGAGACAACTGATCCCACACTTGGACACTCCGAAGAACTGTTCACTTTTCCATCTATAGATTCGGGCCTCTCGCCTGGTCCACTTGAAGCCGGGCAAGAGGAGATCACATGTAGCGATGCCAAAATATTTGAGCTGCCGTGGTCATACGAAAGCAACGGTGGGAAAATGTCACAAGAGGTGAACGATGATGAGACACAATTGCCAGAAAGTCAGGAGGAGGACCAGGGTGCGGAAGTGAAAGACGAGGTGGTGGATGATATAGTAACTAACCCAACCTGGCAGGAAGACATGCAGAGCGAGTACAGCAGCACACAGGGGGAGGGTGGCACAGCACCCCAACAGACAGGAAGAAGCAGTGTGGTGGCCGCAGACAGAAAGTGGGCAACCGTTCCCCGTAACACCAACACGACGGAAGTTGCCAGTACAACTGTTAGGTCTTCCCGAGTCTGGTTGTTTTTTAAAGACTCTGCCAATAACCCCAAAAAGGCCATTTGCACCACCTGCCAGGTCAGCATCAGCAGGGATAGCAACACTACCAGCCTGTCCACCACCAGCATGATCAGGCACATGGCAGCAAAAAAACGGCTTTCTGGGCTGAACCCCAGGGTCCAGGAACAGTGTCTGCGGGTGACACCACTGCTTCTTCCGCTGTTGTGCGTACAAGCCAATCCCCTGTCCATAGTGCATGCGAAGATGCCTCCTGCCCTTCACCTGTCGTTGCACACTCTCAACTAGCACCATTAGCAAGAACGTCCTTGTCCCAGCGCAGCGTTCAGTTGTCCATACCCCAGTACTTGGAATGCAAGTGCAAATACGCAACCAATGCCCCACAGGCCACACTATTAAATTCCCAGATTTCGCGACTGCTTGCGCTCGAAATGTTGTACCATGCCTGGCCCATGTGCTTAACCTCATGGTTCAGCGGTTTCTCAAAAGCTACCCAAAGCTGCTGGATCTGCTTGTCAAAGTACGCCGCCTGTGTGCCCATTTTAGAAAGTCAGCTACAGCTTCCGCCGCCCTTGCCGTGCTTCAGCAGCGTTTGCAGCTTCCGGCTCACCGGACCCTTGCATTCTCAAAATTTTGGGTGACAGTCATTACTGGTTGGTGACACTTCTAGACCCACGCTACAAGGAGAACTTTATATCTTTTATTCCTGAGGCGGACAGGTCTACAAAAATGCAGGAATTATGACAGTACACACTCTTCAATGGGGGGCCACTAGACCCCCAGGTTTCCCAGGAAACCTCCGATGGAAGGCCCTGACTAGACGATCAGCGTTTACGTCTCGAGCAGGGACCCAGGATCTCTCCTCTGGTCCGTAACCTCTCCAATGAATGAGGTATTGGAGGGAATTACAGACTTTCCGAGAATTAACAACCCCTTGTACTTCAAACTCCAAACTGTCATTGATGGAAACTGGCGGAAGTGGAGATGAAGGAGACAAAACGTAAGGGACAAACTCTTTTAGCAGAGATTTATGGAATACATTTGGAATGTGGAAAGACAGAGGGAGTTTTAATCTGAAGGCCACAGAGTTAACTACCTCCAAAATCACATATGGACCAATAAACTTAGGACCCAACTTTGCTGATGGCACTGTCAATTTAATATTTTTGGAAGAAAGCCATACCTTATCACCAACTTTGAATATGGGGCCCCCTGAACGTTTCCTATCAGCCTTCCGTTTCTGGCGATGCTGGGCTACCCCAATATTCTTCTGACTCTCGCTCCAGACATCCCCAAGTTTCTGTATGACAACTTCTACTCCTGGACAACCAGAACTCATTCTTGAGAATTCACCAAAATGAGGATGAAAACCATAATTGCAAAAAAAAGTTGAAGTTCCAGTAGACTGGTTAACCCGACTGTTAAAGGTGAACTCAGCAAGAGGTAAGAATGAGGACCAGTCCTCCTGCTGAGCCGCAATGAAGCATCTAAGAATTTGCTCTAATGCCTGATTGGTCCTCTCTGTCTGATCGTTAGTTTCAGGATGATAAGCAGAGGAAAATGATGGGTCAATCCCTAATCTTTTACAAAACGCTCTCTAGAATTTGGAGACAAATTGCACCCCCCTATCAGAACCAATGTTCAAGGGAATGCCATGCAATCTTACCACATGATTGATTAATAACCGGGAAAGCATATCAGCATAGGTAACCCTGATAACGGAACAAAATGAGCTTGTTCACTGAATCGGTCAACCACCACCCAAATAACGTTTTTTCCACAAGACAAAGGCAAGTCAGTTATGAAATCCATGGACGAATGAGTTCACGGTCTTTCTAGAATAGGCAAAGGAGCCAATTGCCGGCAAAGGAGCCAATTGCCCCGGCCGGCCGGTTATGACAAACTTTAGCACATGCGCAAACCTCACAAGCGGATACAAAACTTTTAATGTCATTAAGCATGGATGGCCACCAACAGTTTCTACATATAGCCTTCTGAGTAGCAGTGACCCCGGAGTGACCACTCAAGATAGAATCATGAAAGTCTTGGAATAAACGTAATCTTAGATACATGGGCACAAATAATTTAGATCCAGGAGTAGCGGAAGGAGCCAACGACTGGACTTTGCGAATCTCAGCCTCCAATTCTGAGGACACCATCGAAATTACTATACCCTTAGAAAGAATGGAGGAAGGAGGTTCTGGAAGAGAAACAGACTCAAAGCTGCTTGACAGAGCGTGAGCTCTAACATTCTTAGACCCTGGTCTGAACGTAATGGTAAAACTGACTCTAGAAAAAAATAAGGACCACCTGGCCAGTCTAGGGGTTAAACCAGGGGTCCTCAAACTTTTTAAACAGGGGGCCAGTTCACGGTCCCTCAGACCATTGGAGGGCCGGAATATAGTTTTTTAAAAAAACTATGAACAAATTCCTATGCACACTGCACATATCTTATTTTGAAGTAAAAAAACAATACAGGAACAAATACAATATTTAAAATGAAGAACAAGTAAAGTTAAATCAACCGGTATTTCAATAGGTAGGTAACTGTACCCAAAAGGCAGCATAGGTCCCCAATAGGCAGGTAAATGTACCCAATAGGCAGCATAGGTCCCCAATAGGCAGGTAAATATCCCCAATAGGCAGGTAAATGTCCCCAATAGGCAGGTAAATATCCCCAATAGGCAGCAAAGGTCCCCAATAGGCAGCATAGGTCCCCAATAGGCAGCATAGGTCCTCAATGGGCAGGTAAATGTTCCCAAAAGGCAGGCTGTTTCCCCCTTATAATGCCATATGCAGGCTGTTCCCCCCCTTATAATGCCTAATGCAGGCTGTTCCCCCCTTATAATGCCCCATGCTGGATTCCACCCCCCATATAATGCCCCATGCAGGATGTTCCTTTCTCACACCATATAATGCCCCATGCAAGATATCACTCCCCTGTCTTTATAATGCCCCATGCAGGATGTCCCTTTCCCCCCCATATAATGCCCCATGCAGGATGTCACCCCCCATATCATGCCCCATGCAGGATGTCACCCCCATATAATGCCTCAAATGAAAGCTGAATGTCTGAACTTCAACTGCATCTGAATTGTTTTGTTTAAAATTCATTGTGGCAATGTCTAGAACCAAAATTAGAAAAATGTTGTCTCTGTCCAAATATATATGGACCTAACTGTATATCACAATAAACCTGCCAGTCATATCAGAAAAAATGTCATTCATAAAGTTCTAAAAAACAGCAGGTGCATTGGTTAAACCAAAAGGCATGACCAGATTCTCAAATAGACCCTCAGACATTAAAAACGCTGTTTTCCACTCATCACCCTCCTGGATTCATATCAGATTATACGCCCCTCTGATCAAGTTTAGAAAACCATTTAGCCCCAGTAAGCTGATTATATAGGTCGGGGATGAGTGGAAGGGGGTAAGTATTTTTAACAGTAATTTTGTTTAGTTCACGGAAATCGAGGCAGGGACAGAGGCCACCAGCTTTCTCTTTCACAAAGAAAAAAACAGCAGCTACAGGCGAGGAGGAAGAACGGATATGACCCTAACGTAAACTTACTTCAATATATTCTTTCATAGCGGTCCATTCAGGTCCCGACATTTGTACAAGCGAGCCTTAGGCAATTTGGCATTAGGAGTTAAATCAATAGTATAATCATAAGGACGATGGGGAGGTAGTATCTCTGCCTCTTTTTCCGAGAACACATCTCCGAAGTCTTTCAGGTACGCTGGCAGACCCTCCAGACTAGCGGAGCAAATTTGCACAGAACGAATACATCTTTCATGGCAGTTTGGGCTCCATTTAACAATATCCTTTTGCCACCAATTGATAACAGGATTATGAACCTGCAGCCAAGGAAACTCCAACACCAACCCAGCAAGTAAATTATCCAACACATAACAGGAGATGGACTCATAGTGCAGTGTTCCCACTCTTAGTGTGAATTCCACCGTTACCAGCTTGACAAAGTTCTGGAGTAACGGTGTCTTGTTAATGGCGACAATCTAAATGGGTCTTTCCAATCTAACTGTCCCTAATCCTAATTTAAGGACCAGTCCAGAATCAATAAAGTTTGCAGCAGACCCACTGTCAATGAAAGCAAGTGCAGATAACCATAGGTTCTGAAAACATAGTTCCACGTTCAACTGTACTTTATCTGAGGAGTAAAAAGGTACCTGGAAGCCTTGGTGACCTCCTCGACAATCATCCAGGCTTAGGCGTTTTCCGACGACTTATTTGCTTGAGGGTGAGTCGAGCAATCCTTTAGATAATGTCCAGCGTGACCACAGTAGAAGCAGAGTCCGAGATTGCGCCGACGTCTCCTCTCCACGGTCCGAGAGCTGGCTGCTTCAACCTCCATTGATTCCATCTCAGGTAAGGAAAAAGGCTCAGGAGGAATGACCGTAACCCCTTCTCGCTCATCAGTTCTCTCCCGAATCCTGCGGTCCATATGAATGGCCTGAGTCATAGCCTTCCCTAAAGACAAGGGTAGAGGATGGAAGGCCAGAGCGTCCTTAAGAGTATCCGTAAGGCCACGGCGAAACTGCCACCTGAGAGCAGCATCGTTCCAAAAAACCTCAAGGACAATTGCCGGAACTACGAACTATAATCCTCAGCGGTGCGGCCCCCCTGCGTCAGGTTCGTGATCTTAGCCTCTGCGACCTGGACCATGTCAAGTAGGTCATAAAGCGTCAAAAAAGGCGTCGACAGAAGACCGTTCTGGGGTTAGTGGGGACAAAGAAAATGCCCAAGTCTGAGGACCCCGACGCAATAGGGACATAATTATACCCACTCGCTGGGACTCATCCCCAGAAGACCGGGGTCGCAGAGTAAAAAATAATTTACAGCTCTCCTTGAACACCCTAAATTGATCCCTCCCCCCCAAGAATTTGTCAGGAAGTGCCACAACTGGTTCGGGGGAGGTCAACTGTACGTCAGTAGGTCCAGAAGACATAACTACACTGTGTTCCAAATTATTATGCAAATAATATTTTCTCAGATTTTCCCAAATTACCTATATGAATTGCAGTCATTGTAATTTTCCAGTCAAATAACTATTAGAGTACAATTGAAAGGTTTTTGTACAAACTGCCTATGATAACAGTATATTTTTAAAAAAATAAAAAACTCAAACTGCACTCAAAATGCATGTTCCAAATTATTATGCACAGCAGAGTTTTCAACCTTTTCATTTTAATAAAGAACAAAAAAATGGTCATTTTTGAAATTATAAGCATTAGCAGGTTATTACAAACTGAAATCAAACAGTTTTCAACTCAAAACTTTATTCTAGGTGATGTTACATTTGCACATAGGACCGCTTGTTCGAAAGGAGCTTCTGAACTCTCTCGTCCGTTGAATTTGTCAAGTTTTGGATGGTTTCTGCTTTAATTGTTTTGCATGAGGACAGAACACCCTCCCAGAGCTGTTGCTTAGATGTGACCTGCATCCCGCCATCATAGACACTCCTTTTGATGATGCTCCAGAGGTTCTCAATGGGGTTGAGGTCAGGGGAGCATGGGTGCCACACCATAAGTTTGTCCCCTTTTATGCCCATAGCAGCCAGAGATACAGATGTGTTATGTGCAGCATGAGACGGGGCATTATCATGCTTGAAATGATCTCGATGGTCCAGATGGATGGAGTGGAGGATGGCTGGTTGATGGACACCCCATGCAAACACGGCTACGGCGCTAACAAGGAGGAGGTGGAGTAATGTTTTGGGCTGGAATCATGGGGAGAGAGATTGCCGGCCCTTTTAGGATCCCTGAAGGGGTAAAGATGAACTCCATAATGTATGTTGAGTTTTTCAAACAGCACTTCCTTCCATGGTTCAAGAAGAAGAACCGTGTATTCTGCAGCAAGATCATTTTCATGCATGATAATGCCGCGTCTCATGCTGCACATAACACATCTGCATCTCTGGCTGCTATGGGCATAAAAGGGGACAAACTTATGGTGTGGCACCCATGCCCCCCTGACCTCAACCCCATTGAGAACTTCTGGAGGGAGCATCATCAAAAGGAGTGTCTATGATGGCGGGAGGCAGTTCACATCTAAGCAACAGCTCTGGGAGGGTATTCTGTCCTCATGCAAAACAATTGAAGCAGAAACCATCCAAAACCTGACAAATTCAATGGACGAGAGAGTTCAGAAGCTCCTTTCGAACAAGGGGTCCTATGTGCAAATGTAACATCACCTAGAATAAAGTTTTGAGTTGAAAACTGTTTGATTTCAGTTTGTAATAACCTGCTAATGCTTATAATTTCAAAAATGACCATTTTTTTGTTCTTTATTAAAATGAAAAGGTTGAAAACTCTGCTGTGCATAATAATTTGGAACATGCATTTTGAGTGCAGTTTGAGTTTTTTATTTTTTTATAAATATACTGTTATCATAGGCAGTTTGTACAAAAACCTTTCAATTGTACTCTAATAGTTATTTGACTGGAAAATTACAATGACTGCAATTCATATAGGTAATTTGGGAAAATCTGAGAAAATATTATTTGCATAATAATTTGGAACACAGTGTACTGTCGTTGGCGGACAGCTTTGGGACACACTCAGAGTACTAAACTGACCCTGCTGCTGGGGAGATTCCTGGTCAGATCCTGAACCATCTGGGTCAGACTCGTCACCTGATCACACAGTGCACGAACTGGATTCATTGGTGAGAGGAAAAAAAATGTATAGCCAGACGTAATGTGACGCTAGTCACTAACTCACGAAGTGACCGTGAGGCGGATAGTCAGACATTCCGAGGTCAATACCAAGAGAGCCTGTAGATACCAAGGGAAAAGACTGATGCGAAAGTCAGGTCACAGTCCAGGGTCAATATCAAGAGTGAGCAGAACAAAGCCAAAGGGCAAGACAAGGAGGTATTCAGAACATGGTCCAAAGGGTCAGGCAGCAGAAGATCAGAACACACAACAACAGAATGAGGCAAACACTCACCAGGAAGAACAAACTATGTCCGGGAGGGAACAGGGGTAGTGCAGCTCATCCAGGATGGCACATCAATGCGAGCTGTGTCTGTCAGCGTAGTGTCCAGAGTCTGGAGGCGCTACCAGGAGACAGACCAGTACACCAGGAGACGTAGAGGGGGCCGTAGGAGGGCAACACCCCAGCAGCAGGACCGCTAACTCCGCCTTTGTGCAAGGAGGAACAGGAGGAGCACTGCCAGAGCCCTACAGAATGACCTCCAGCAAACCACAAATGTGCATGTGTCTGCACAAATGGTTAGAAACTGACTCCATGAGGGTGGTATAAGGATATCCACAGATGGGGGTTGTGCTCACAGCCCAACACCGTGCAGGACGCTTGCCATTTGCCACAGAACACCAGGATTGGCCAAGTCGCCACTGGCGCCCTGTGCTCTTCACAGATGAAAGCAGGTTGGCCCTGGGTTCCTTCTAATGCAGGACAATGCCAGACCTCATGTGGCTGGAGTGTGTCAGCAGTTCCTGCAAGATGAAGGCATTGAAGCTATGGACTGGCCCACCCGTTCCCCAGACCTGAATCCGATTGAGCACATCTGGGACATCATGTCTCGCTCCATCCACCAACGTTACGTTGCACCACAGACTGTCCAGGAGTTGGCGGATGCTTAGTCCAGGTCTGGGAGGAGATCCCACAGGAGACCATCCGCAACCTCATCAGGAGCATGCTCAGGCGTTGTAGGGAGGTCATACAGGCACGTGGAGGCCAGACACAATACTGAGCCTCATTTTGACTTGTTTTAAGGACATTACATCAAAGTTGGATCAGCCTGTAGTGTGTTTTCCCACTTTAATTTTGGGGATGACTCCAAATCCAGGCATCCATTGGTTAATAAATTTGATTTCCATTGATGATTTTTGTGTGATTTTGTTGTCAGCACATTCAACTTTGTACAGAACAAAGTATTCAATGAGAATATTTCATTCATTCAGATCTAGGATGTGTTATTTGAGTGTTCCCTTTATTTTTTTAGAGCAGTGTATATATCCCCCATCTTGGTATATGTCCCTTATCCTGGGCCCATCCTGATATATATTCCCCATCCTGGTATATGTCCGCCGTTCTGCCACTGTTCTTTAATGTATAGAAAAAACATAAACCATTATACTCACCTCCTATCCGCTTCTGAAGCCAGCAGCTGACTTCAGCATGCAAGCAACAGGAGCACATGATGTCACTGCCATTCGTTCCAGTCACGTGCATGCCAACGATAGCTGCTGGCCTCTAATTGGCCGGCAGCATGTATTGCCGCGCACGGACCCTAGGGGTTTGTGCGCCGCAATACACTTCAGATGAATGTGCATCTGAGGACACACATCCAGTTGAAGTATATGCTGGCGATAGCGGGCCCCTCACTTGCCGGGCCTGGTCGACCACAGTAGACCTCTCCGGCCGCGGTAGTTACGCCCCTGGGTATTCGGTTCTATTCGCATCAAGAGACATATTTGGTCACTGAATTGTGGCGCCCCTGCGGGTCCAGTTGCCACAGAAGTACTGCATCTCATCCAGAGGTGTGGTACCCCACTCTCAGGTAAGGAGGGAGCACTATCTGTGACCCACACACTCACATCCAACACTAGACCACTTCATAAGGGAAGGTCCAGAAAGCTCCTAAGGGAGAGCACAGGCCTGGTCCCTGTCAGGAGGGTGGAACTAAGTAGAGGAGGTGGGTGGAGGAAGTAGTTTAGGGGAGCACTGAAGGAAGAGTATAAAAGGAAGGGTAGAAAGATCTAGAAGGAGTTCAGGAGTTCAGTTCTGAGGAGGTCAGTCCTGCTCAGGAGAGCAGTGCAGTCAGTTGATTCCTGCTTCCAGTCCCTGGAGCAGGAGTTCTGTCAGTTCTGATGGCGAGGAGACCCAGACCAAGGGGCCCAGGAGGAGAGTGAGGAGAAAACACTGGAGCAGTGGGAAAGGCTCCAGAGATAGAAGGGATCCTAGGGGCACGGCGAGTGCAGGATGCCACCCGTGCGCCCGAGTTCACGCTGATTGCGGAGGGATCAAGGTCATAGGAGGGGACCGGCCCCAGACTAGTGGAGTACTTTAAGGCTCAGCTAGCAAACCGAAGGTTGCAGTATCTTCATGTGCCGTAGCCACAATCCACACACATTCGCTGAAAAGGTGACCATATAGGACCAAGGGGACAGACTGGACGTCGCCCAACAGGGCCCGCGACCAATGGCTCGGGACACTATGTGTGAGGCGCAGGGCAGGAGGGCGAGAGCCAGCGCAGAGAGAGACGACCTGGAGAGGTACACAGAAAAGGGTCGCGTTCAAGTGCACCCAAATTATCTGAGAGTTGGCTGGATCACTTCTGCAGAGGACACAGGACGATGTGGGTGATTATAATCTGGCCATTGTAACCTGGAGCAGCTTGACAACTGTGAGTAAATACTTGAAGACTGCACCCCACTGTGTCCTTGCCTAATTGCTGCGCCACCTGCCTTGCACTACACCAGCAACATCTACCTCAGCAAACGCTACAAACTGCCCTGGGGCCAAGCTCTGCCCGTGGAGAGCTGAACCATCTTTGCTGCATCACCAACAGCCCCAGTGGATCTGAATAGCAGCGGCGGCCACATATAGCCGCATACCACGGGTGGTGACACGAACTTTATTCCCCAAACACTTTATTTCCCCAATTTACTTTTCTTTATTTAACCGCCCTGGGCAGATATAGAAAATGGCACTACTACTGATCTCAAGAATTCATTGAAGTTTCTTTTAAAAAAAAGGATGCACACGTGGTGGAATAAGGCATCCTTGTAGAATTATTTGGCTAAGAATATGATCCCCAGAGACTTGAGAGTTTGCATACTTCTCTCTTTCCCAGTAGAGGATATCTTTCTTAAGAATAGATGGGAGGAAGTATGTAATGGGTGTTCACGTTCACTCATAGAGATACTAATAGGTATAAATAAAAAAGTTTGGAATCTCTTGAGATTAATATTGACACCACACAGAAGAAACTAGTTGAATCCATTACCTCTGAACAGATGGAGAATTTTAAAAAAGATTTAGACAGATTATTCATCAATTGGGAAAAGGAGGTGCAAGACATAAAAACTAAGAAGTTTTCACGAGACCTTCAGGACTATCAAAACAATACCATCTACAAATGGCATAAAGCCCAATCTCGCCAATGGACGTCTTCAGTCTCTTCTATGACATCCATGGAAGAGTCCATCTTGAGTCAACCACGCCCCTATCCATTCACTAGGGGCAGGAGAAAAGGTTTTGGACAGGGCAAAAACCACTCCTCTGGCAAAAGGATTTCAACCCCCTTAAAAGAAACTCAAAAACTACAGGTGGTTAATTTATCCAAAATTATTCTTACCAAGGCTCAGAATGATGTACTAAGCCTGGGTCTAACTTTTTGTCCGGCTTCCCCTTTTGATGTTTTTACAGCAATAAAGGACCTCCACCTATTCGCACGAAAGTTGGTTTTAAAAAACTCCATAAAAAGCTACTGTAGAGGATTTTTGGACTCCCAGAGAAAGAGAGTCTATCACCATTCTTGAGGAATTGAGAGAAGAGAGCGAACCTACTTCTATCAAAGATCACTTTCAGGTAACAAAATCCAAGAAATTTCATCCTTTGAACTTATTCCCCAATATAGATATTGTTGTCAAAATTGTTTCGGATGAATTCAAGAAGATCCCAACTGGGGTTTGTAATGATAATTTGACTAGGGTACAACGCCAGGCCTGCGAGAGTTAAAACAACTTAAAGAGGTGATTATCAAACCCGCGGATAAAGGCGGGAACGTGCTTATCTGGCCAGTTCTGATGTATGAGAGAGAAGCCTTCCAGCAGTTAGGAGATGTTGCTTGTTACAAGAGACTGACGTTTAATCCCACTCTTAATTTTCAGAGTCAACTCAGGATGATTCTTGAGGAGGCCTTTCAGGCTGGCACGATATCCAAGGACCTAAGGGATGGCCTAGTACCAGAATATCCTAAAACGCCATGCTTTTATCTTATCCCGAAGATTCACAAGAATTCTGTATCTCCCCCTGGCCGGTCTATAGTGTCTGCAATGGTGGTCTCTGCAAGATCTTTGGTAGGTACCTTCACCATCACTTAAAACCACTTGTTGAAACTATGCCATCGTATGTAAAGGAAAAATGGACAATGTGTTCCTCGAATCTGACATGTGGTTGGTCTCTTTAGATGTTGAATCACTTTACACGTCGATTAGACATAGTGATGGCTTGGAGGCTACCAGAACTTTCCTGTGTGTGACCAATATGGAGATGATATCCTTTTTGATAAGACTTTTGGAATTTGCTCTTACCCACAATTTTTTTATTTTCAAGGAGTTCCTCTACCTACAGCTCCAGGGGATGGCTATGGGGGCAGCTATTGCCCCCTCGTATGCCAACATTTTCCTGGGGCTGTGGGAGAGGGACATTTTCCTTGGTGATCGCACCCCCTTGATATCCAAGGTCATTTTTTGGCAGCGTTATATTGATGACGTTCTAGCTCTCTGGCAAGGGACAGAAAATGAACTGCATCTCTTTGTCCAAGAGCTGAACCAAAATGATATCAATGTCAAATTGACTTATCAATATAGTCAAACTAAAATTACATTTTTGGATACTCTTATCTATAGGGGATCAGAGGGCTTATTACATACTGAAGTCTATAGAAAAGAGACTGCCGTAAATGCTCTTTTGCATGCTTCTTCTTCACATCCACAAAGCCTAAAGAACAGTATCCCGGTGGGACAGTTTCTTCGTACCAGACGTATTTGTTCTGATGACATCTCCTTCTCTCAACAGGCTGATAACCTGGCTGAAAGATTTCGACAAAGGGGAGAAGAGCAATAAAGAGTAAGAGAGAGGAACTTCTGCAGACAAGGACACGACCGGTGGAGAATAAACAGATGAGGTTCATAACCACATTTAACGACAAACACTATCTGATGAAGAAAGCCCTGGAGAAATTTTGGCCAATTATCAGCAACGATCTCGTACTGTCAAAATATACCACGGAGTCATCATCTGTTACATACAGGCGCGCGAAGAACGCGAGAGATCTGTGGGTCCATAGCTACCATAAGGACCCAGGACCGTTGGTTCCAGGGGCCTGAAATGGGGCTTTTTTCCGTGTGGCAGTTGTGCAGCCTGTGCTAATATGAGACGCTGTTTCAACTTTACTGCTAGTGATGGATTGAAAGAATTCAAGATAACGCAACATATCATGTGCAGTACTGAAGGTGTTGTGTATTATGCCATTTGCCCCTGCAGGCTGATTTATGTGGATTTGACATCCCGCCAACTGAGAATTAGAGTTCGTGAACATGTCAGAGACATAAATAACGCTGCTGAAATGCAGGATGAATCCACCCTTAAACCTATCCCGAAGCATTTTAAAACTTACCATGGGTGTAAAGCGAAACTTCTGAAGGTGTTTGGGATAGACAGAGTCCACATTGATGGTCGAGGCGGGAATTGGAGAAAAACCTTGGCCCAACTGTAATCACAATGGCTTATGAAGATTGATTGTATCCGACCCAAAGGATTAAATGAGATCTTGAGTTTCACCCTCTTTCTTTAGTAGCCTCTATGTTTTAATTATTTGCGGTTTTACATAGGTTTTTATGTTTAGTGTTCTTAAACCTCTGTGCTTTGTCCCCTTTTAGTTGCCTGGCTGCGTTGTACAGGATGGCGGCGATGTGGACTCCTGCTGTTGCCCTTGTCAGTGACACCGGTGGTCTGGAACCTTCATCCTCAATGAATGGATGTCTTGGATATACTACACCCACTGGAGTTTTTCGACTTTAAATTTTCCCAGATGGAAGCTTTATACTTACCGAAGGAGGATTGATTGGTTCCTGATGTGTCGTCCTTCCTATGCCCGCACCTATCTGGGCGGATTTTGCTTTTTACTTTTTTCGGACTTTTTAGTCCTGAACTATTCCTGATGTTTGTTTTACATCTTCTGCTTTGAATTTTCTTGATGGACACATCTCATTTATTGGTCGGTACCATGGATATGATGGTCCCTTGATGCCGGTATCCATTTGATGGATATATGTAATGATCTCTTCTTATATTCACTTTGATGAACTCTTTACGGTTACTTGGGAGGATGTTCATATCGAGACTCTCTAAATATACTGTGATATGTACTTGGTGTCATCCTTCCTCAATCATTATTTATGTAATTAGAGTTCTTCCTTGGAACTGACTTATTTCAATCTGTCTTGGAGTTCCCCCTATAGCTTGTAATATGTCATAGATATATTTACATATATTTTTTCCCCCATGCACTTGCACTTTAGTCTATTTACATGTACGCACATTCCATACACTTGTTGTGTATCACAGTATTTGACATCATATAGATATACAGTGCTGGCCAAAAGTATTGGCACCCCTTCAATTCTGTCAGATAATACTCAGTTTCTTCCTGAAAATGATTGCAATCACAAATTCTTTGGTATTATTATCTTCATTTAATTTGCTTGCAAGGAAAAAACACAAAAGAGAATGAAGCAAAAATCAAATCATTGATCATTTCACACAAAACTCCAAAAAAGGGCCGGACAAAAGTATTGGCACCCTCAGCCTAATACTTGGTTGTACAACCTTTAGCGAAAATAACTGCGAACAACTGCTTCCGGTAACCATAAATGAGTTTCTTACAATGCTCTGCTGGAATTGTAGACCATTATTCTTTGGCAAACTGCTCCAGGTCCCTGATATTTGAAGGGTGCCTTCTCCAAACTGCCATTTTGAGATCTCTCCACTGGTGTTCTATGGGATTCAGGTCTGGACTCATTGCTGGCCACCTTAGAAGTCTCCAGTGCTTTCTCTCAAACCATTTTATAGTGCTTTTGGAAGTGTGTTTTGCGTCATTGTCCTGCTGGAAGACCCATGACCTCTGAGGGAGACCCAGCTTTCTCACACTGGGCCCTACATTATGCTGCAAAATTTTTTGGCAGTCTTCAGACTTCATAATGCCATGCACACGGTCAAGCAGTCCAATGCCAGAGGCAGCAAAGCAACGCCAAAACATCAGGGAACCTCCGCCAGGTTTGACTGTAGGGACCGTGTTCTTTTCTTTGAATGCCTCTTTTTTTTTCCTGTACACTCTATGTTGATGCTTTTTCCCAAAAAGATCTACTTTTGTCTCATCTGACAGAGAACATTCTTCCAAAACATTTTAGGCTTTCTCAGGTAAGTTTTGGCAAACTCCAGCCTGGCTTTTTTATGTCTCGGGGTAAGAAGTGGGGTCTTCCTGTGTATCCTACCATACAGTCCCTTTTCATTCAGACGCCGACGGATAGTACGGGTTGACACTGTTGTACCCTCGGACTGCAGGGCAGCTTGAACTTGTTTGGATGTTAGTCGAGGTTCTTTATCCACCATCCGCACAATCTTGCATTGAAATCTCTCGTCAATTTTTCTTTTCCGTCCACATCTAGGGAGGTTAGCCACAGTGCCATGGGCTTTAAACTTCTTGATGACACTGCGCACGGAAGACACAGGAACATTCAGGTCTTTGGAGATGGACTTGTAGCCTTGAGATTGCTCATGCTTCCTCACAATTTGGTTTCTCAAGTCCTCAAACAGTTCTTTGGTCTTCTTTCTTTTCTCCATGCTCAATGTGGTGCACACAAGGATATAGGACAGAGGTTGAGTCAACTTTAATCCATGTTAACTGGCTGCAAGTGTGATTTAGTTATTGCCAACACCTGTTAGGTGCCACAGGTAAGTTACAGGTGCTGTTAATTACACGAATTAGAGAAGCATCACATGATTTTTCAAACAGTGCCAATACTTTTGTCCACCCCCTTTTTTAGGTTTGGTGTGGAATTATATCCAATTTGGCTTTAGGACAATTATTTTTGTGTTTTTTTTCATTGAAGACAAATTAAATGAAGAGAATAATACCAAAGAATTTGTGATTGCAATCATTTTCAGGAAGAAACTGAGTATTATCTGACAGAATTGCAGGGGTGCCAATACTTTTGGCCAGCACTGTACTTTGTATACTGTATATTCATTGGATGTATCATCACTATTTTTATTATTCTTGCACTTTTTTCACTTTTCTACCATTAATAAATAGGTTTTCCTATAATTCAGTCTCACTCCTGTGCACTTATTTTTTCACTTTCAATAGGGGACTTCTAGCACTTATATATCAATATGGTGATATAATATTCTATTTGTATATTCTTCTGAGTGTACATCCTCCTTTTTCCCTCATTAAAGCATATGTCCACTTTGTCACTGGGGTTCTGTTTATATATTATCACTTCTAATTTTTATCCCCATCTGGTTATTATTTATCTAATGATTTGCACTGTTTTTATTTATTCTTATACACCTTTCTATATTTATATCAAGGGACGACCATCATGACACTTCCTTGCCTTCTTTTATGACCGATATATTGATCAATGGTTCCATGCTGGGGAGATCCTATGATGTGCTTATCCTTATTTGGATTTGGTGCATCTCTTTCCATACAGCGTTTAGCCTTCTCTTTCCCGTGGTGTGCGCTTTCGGTTGCGGGCCGAATTAGGTTGCTGTGGTGACGTGTCCTCCAACGTCATTTCTCCCCTCCTCCCGAGCTGACGCGTCGGCCGGTGGGCGGGGCCTGGTGACGTGGTGCGCTGCTGCCGCGGCTTCCGGAAGCACCGATGCAGCCACACGTGAGTACACTGAGCACGGCCCAATATAAGGGAGCTTCCCTACCCCCTATGTACCCTTCCCCCCGAAGAAGCGGAACACGAAACGTGCATTGGGGTTGTCCTCTTTCTCACAGTCACCAGGTTGTATTGCCTCTTCCTCCACTCCCTATATAGCTGCCGTGTTATGATGTCTTATGTCTTATGTCTGCTTTATGCTGAACAGATTTCTCTTGACACTAGTCTATAATCAGCACTCAGCTACCCTCGGTCATACTCCCAACCTACTGACTGTGGGATCCTTCTATTTACTTCTCCTTTTTTAGTACTGTGTTTTTTGTACTTATTGTTTTAATGAATTGAAATAAATATTGATTTTATAGTCATCTATACTTCATTTATCTTGATTGGATTGCTGCATTGATTAATATGATATGTGAAGCAATCCATCTTGTGGTTCTTGTGTAATCAGTGTTTGCAGTTTTGAGTTAATGATATGTCCATGCTCTGGGGCGGGACTGTAGGCAGGGTCTTTCCTTGCTGCTCTAGGCCAGATCAGCAAGAAAAGACCCCCCTAATATGACTCCTTTTGAAAGGACTCCAAGTGTGATACTTTTTAGCAATAATAAAGATTTCTTATGCCTGTTTAAAGGACAAAAGTAAACTAATCCTCACCTAAACTCCCTCCTATGCTGAGCTCTGATGTGCTTCTCCACTACAGTGTCTAGGTCGGCGTGATATTGTAATGTCATAGCGTCGCCTAACATCTGCTGCCTCTTGTAGGCTGGAAGCAGGCTGAGGCCTGCCAGAGTGAATGGTGGAGTTGGGAGCTGATGGCTCTTTCGTCTGCCCCAGTTACTGATACAGTTGAAAATGTTGCAGGCCAATGTAGCGCACTTGTGGACGACCAATCAAGCATTTGCTAGAATTGCCAGATGGCCAGTACAGCTATGTGATCAGATCACCTAATAATCCAGGGTAATAAAACATCTGACAGCTGGGTTGAAGTCAGCTCAGATGAGCTTTGCATTTGCACCTAATAGCCCTGTATAATTCATGAAAAGCAGATTCACCTATGAGCCTTTCTAATTGTGGCATCCCAGTACCCGTTCTATTGCTGCTGAGTGAAATGGTTGTCGTTTGGCATTAGATCTGTTGGAGTGTGCCAGAATTGTAACTGTGAATTAGAAAATATATAATCCAGTATAGAGTTATGTGTTTAAATTGAAAATTAATTAACCCCTTCCCTCAAGAGACAATTTTCGTGTTTGCACCCTCCCTCCCTTCACCCAAGATCCATAATTTTTTTAAATTTTCCATCCACACAGTCGTATGAGGGCTTGCTTTTTGCGGTATGAGTTGTAATTTTTGAATAACACCATTCATTTTTTTTTTTTTTTTTTATATATATATCATTTTTATTAGGGTTTTCCAAAAAGAAAAAAACATATAAAGACAAGTGAAGACAACCAACTTTGAGAAGTTAATCAGGTGACCGTACGCAGACCAGGCATAAAGTACAAACATTAGTTTGTGAATAGCTGGCACAACATATAAAACAAAGATTAAATATTAACATCCTAAAGTCATCATTGTCGAAACTAATAAAAGAATTAGATGCAGGTAACTGTTACGTTCTGTTTTTCTCCCCTATTCTAGTTTATGAGTAATAGTCCCAAGTTGTTGTTAAGATCCTCTAAAATATACCACTCAGTAGAAGTAAATGGTTCGACCATTTTTTTTTCATTCAGAGAGCAACATGTTATAATAATCTGTTTCCACTTTAATAGAAATTTGCCAGCTTGCTGTTCCTTTTTACTGAGGGCATCCAGTTGTTCTACTCCCATAAAATATTTCATTTGGGCTGTCAACTCTGCTATGGGGGGGATGTTAGGGTCTAGCCAATGTTTGAGTAGCTGTTTTTTTGCCAAAAAGAGTAGAGTGCGGAGCTGTTTTGGGGGTCTCCTATCTTTTTGTTAGGATTCTCTGGGTTACTCCAATAATGTAGGAGGGCTAAGTATGGAGAGAGAGTGTACCATGGACCCCATATAGTGTGAATCATATCTGAGACCTGATCCCAATATAGTGTTGATTCGGTGCAGAACCATAGGCCATACATGAGGTCAGAGTAGAGATGATGGCACTTAGAGCATGCAGTTAGTCTATTTGATAGTGGATCTTTTTTCGGTATATTAAAGGCGTAGATGGCCCCATGTATTATTTTATATTGAGTTTCTCTCCATGCTTCACTTATAATGTATTTAATAAATACCTTCCAACCTAATCTGATCTTAATGGGAATTTCCACGTCGTCCAATTGTTGCTTCCAATATTTTAAAAAAATGTCTGGGTGCACCCCTAACAAATTAGATTTCATTACCGAATAGAGAGTAGATATTGAGGGGGTATCTATTGGAGATAGTAATATGACATCCAATTCGTTCTGTGAGGTCTCATAAGTAACATCACTTAAGTTTGACATAACGGAAAGTCTGATTGGTTCATACTAAAAGACATGATGGAGGGTTAGTTTACATTTTCCCATACATTCTGAATATGTCAACCATCTCTGATCGGTTGGGTGGAGGAGATGAGATATGTTATCTATACCAGCCTGTTGCCACTTAGAAAATAATTTGTTTTCATTGCCCTGGCGAAATTCTGGATTCCGCCATAGCGGCAGGTGCTTAGAAATTCTGAAGGAAAGGCCATATTTTTTCCTAACTGCCTTCCATGCAGAGATGGTGTCTTTGAAAGTTACTGATCTTTTGATTGCTAGAGGTAGGGAAGTATATCGAGAGTGTAGAAGTGAAATCAAATTGAAGGGGTAAGCATAATCTGATTCCAACGTATAGTCAGAGTATGTATGTCTTTTGTGGAGCCAGTCTATTATGTAGCGAAAGAGGCAGGCAAGGTTATAATTCCTGATGCTTGGAAAATTAATGCCACCATCGTCTTTAGATGACATAAGTCTGCCTAGATTAATCCTAGGACGTTTTCCCCTCCATATAAAATGACTAAAGGCTCTGTTGAGTGTAGTTACGTCAGAGTGTTTCAGTAGCAATGGTAGAGTTTGGAGTTGATACACAATTTTGGATGTACTGATCATTTTGACCAAATGTGCCCTACCCAAAAAAGACAAGGGAAAAGCTTGCCACAACTTTAATTGATTAGTGATTTTTTTAATGAGGGGGGGATAATTTAATGTGTACAAAGAGCATGGTGAGCGACCTATTTTGATACCCAAATAAGTGATATAAGAGGGAGCTAAAGTTATATCATTGAATGATCCTCTTGGGTAAAGTTTTATTCCTTTTTCAGTTAATGGAAGTATTTCACATTTTTTGGCATTTATTTTAAACCCAGAATAAGCACCAAAATTTTTAAGCAAATCCATCACTAATGGTAAATGGCAGAATTGGATCAGACATAAATAGAATGATATCATCTGCAAAAAAAGCCGCCTGAATTGATTTTCTAGTAAATTGGATGCCTGAAAAGGTGTTTGGGTCCGCCAGAATAAGGGACTAAGGGTTCCAGTGCTAGGTTAAAAAGTAGGGGGGATGGGGGGCGTGGCCTAGCAATGGCACAGGACAGAAGCATGGTGTCAGAGCGCCTGCTGCACACATGGAGAAAACCAGCATCTGACAGTCTAAAAGCATCTGGGGAGAGCTCTGCAGCAGGGGCACCACATCCAGAAAGCTGTGAGGAGTGGAGGATGGGTTTAATTGATCCCTGGCCCTGAGGTGAGTCACTGAAGATCCCTGTCTGCAGATAAACCTGGGATACACCAGGAGACGCAGACATGGCGCCCTGCTGCGCGTTGGTGCCACAGAACCCAGAAGGGTGCATGGATGGACTTCTCCACAAGAGCCCCTCACACATTCACACACCTCCACCCTACCACCTCAGACCAGCAGAGGGAGCCCGTTAGGGATATATAAAGGGAGGGTGAAACCAGGCAGCTCAGATTAGTCTCAGTTTTAGCTTCAGTTCAGTGTTCAGAGAGAGAGGAACACAGCTCACAGGTGAGCAGAGAGCGTGCCGATGCTCAGAGAGCGGTGAAGACGCAGCACGCCAGCTGCCGAGTAGTGAGGGCCCCGAGTGTGGTCGACGGCGAGGAGAAAAAGAGAGTGGAGCTAAGGGGGCAGAGGAGCCTAGTAAGCTCACCCCGTTATACAAACCGGACACCGGGTCCGAGCCTAAAGGGACTCTTCACACCCAGTAGGGATAACCGGAATCCCAGGAGGACTACAAGTCCCTGGCAAACCTGAAGCTAGACACCTACAGGACCAGGAACCACGAAGGCCCTGACGTCCAGGGAAAGTGGTTACCAACCAGAGGTCCTACTTCTGACTAACAGGTGAAGTAAAAGCAGGACACATAGTCTAGGCTCAGTTGCAGACTGGCCAGGAACATACACAGAGACAGCAACGGATCAGGAGGCCTTATACCTGCTCACTGGGGAGAGTCCAAAAGTGCGCTCATCACCTGGAGTACCCTGGACCGTACCTAACAACAACACCAGTAAAGGTAATGAAGCAAATCCCCTGTCTCTGTCCGTTACTTCTGCTGTGCCATCGCTCACCCTGCACCACAACGCCCAGTGCAACCTGCTTCTTTTTCACTGCTCTGAGGCCTGCTCCACCTGTGGGGAGCTGTTCCATCTCAAGCTGCCCTAACACCTGCCTCAGAGGACTGTCGCAGCACTGGTGAGCCTCACCAGACACCACAGGTGACGTTACGACAAATCCCATATAAATATCCCCTTTTTGCACTGACCGCCCTGGGTCACGGACCGGGCCAGCCACCGTGATCTCCGCCAAAAGCAGCCATAAGGCCTGGCTGCCGAGTACCCCACAGCCTTGGGGGCGAGTCACAGAGACCACCTATGGAGGAGCACAGTGTGAATGTGATAAGGGGAGAAGACGCTGATAGCACTTATTGAAACAGAGTGTAAAGCCCCCGTCACACTAAGCGAGATCGCTAGCGAGATCGCTGCTGAGTCACAAGTTTTGTGACGCAACAGCGACCTCAACAGCAATCTCGCTACGTTTGACACGTAGCAGCGACCAGGCCCCTGCTGTGAGATCGCTGGTCGTGTCGAAATGGCCTGGACCATTTTTTGATCGTTGAGGTCCCGCTGGGTAGCATGCATTGGTGTGTTTGACACCTTACCAACGACCTTGTTGGCGACTCAGAACTGAGACACATAGGCGTGCATTTGCGTTGCATCGTTATACAGGTCGCTACGGGTCGCCGTCTCGTTGCTGCGTCGTTGGGAAGATCTGACTGTTTCATATCTCACCAGCGACCACACAGTGACACAGCAACGATCCCTGCCAGGTCGTATCGTTGTCGGGATCGCTAAGTGTGACGGTACCTTAATACCAGGAGCCTGGGAAAGCAAGGAGACATTCCAGGGGACTGCAGAACATTAACCCTTGCAGATCTGGGACTCTGAAAAGTGTGTTTTTACAGCCACTTATATTAACTGCGCAGTGTTTACCAGGGGAACGCCATATGATGGGAAGGAAGAACAGAAAGCCCTCTCCGTCCTCTTCCCCTTCCACTGCAGAGTCACCCATAGCCTCGGGGGCAGCAAAAACAGGAAATATCCAAAAATTCTTCACTGACCCCACAGGCTCTGCTAAACCCCAAGGACATAAAATGGCCACAGGGGATTCCTCCACTCAGTCTTCTCAGTCTGTGTCCCCTCCCCCCTTCCAGAGTGAACAGGACAGAGGGTGGGATAAAACTCAACAGAGAAGGGACAATGCCAGCAGAACCCACAGCCCCCTGAACATGATGGATGAAATAAAAGACCTGCGAGCCCAAATAAAAGACCTGCGAGTTCCCCACAAAAACGGATATGGAAGGATGCTTTGCACGGTTGGGTAACCTATATAAAGTGGAAATTCACTCAATTAATGCCACAGTGTCCCAAGTCACTGATAAGGTGTCTCAGCTAGAATCAGCTTCCACTATACTGACATCTGAGCAATCTGCCCAAAAGGCTCTCCTTGATCAGCATACTCAGCAGATAAACGCCCTGTTTGACTTGATGGAAGACTCCGAGAACAGAAAACGGCACAATAACATCCGCGTCTGGGGTCTGCCTGAGGCCACAACGAACCAGGACCTGATGCACACCTTTAAAGGAATATTTAACACGCTCCTTGATAGAAATCCAGCAGAGGAGATCGTCCTGGACAGAGTGCATCGAGCCATTAAGCCTCGGAGTAATGACACCAGCAGGCCGAGGGACATTTTTACGGGGTCAAAGAGGACATAATGGTGCAAGCCAGGATCAAGTGCCCCTTTGAGTTTGACGGAGTCCGTCTGCAGTTCTTGGCGGACCGGTCCTGGAGAACCCTGGCCAAACGCAGGGCTTTACGTCCAGCACTGGAGGCATTGAGAGAACGGAACATGTGCTATTCATGGGGATTCCCCTTCCAATTGCAGGTACGAGACCAGAGGGGAGTAACGACCCTGAGGGATCCTCATGGCGCGCAGGTATTCCTGGAGAGGCTGGACCTCCCGCCGGTTCAGATAACTGAATGGCCAACAAACATGCCAAGACCTGTTGTGCCTTACAACAACAACCGCAGTAGCCACCGCAGTAGCCATTGCCACCACGGAGCGGGCATAGCCGTACAGACTCTCACCCTTCTTCTGCACAATCTTCAGAACTGTGACACTTGCTCTTTGTTCCTCTGTGATTTTGTAAAGAAGTGGACCCTGTCAAGTATACCGAGACCAAGGTAGCCCGTATGTGGACTGGGACTTAACCAAGACTAAGAGGGGCATCTACTCCTAATGGGACAACAGTTTTTCTGGTGGAGGAGAGCCAACACGCGGGATGAGATGGCGGTAGTACATATTCCAGCGTCCAGGCTTCAGACAATAAGAATGTATTATTGAATCCGCCTACCTGTGTACTTTTCCGGGGACAGGGGAAGCATTGAGGTTACCGTGCGTGTCGGTTTTGTGGCGCCCCTGAGGGCTTGGTTGCCACAGAGGTACTGCACCTCACCCAGAGGTGTGGTGTCTCCCTTCACTCAGGTAAGGAGGGAGTGCTGCACGGAACCCCAACACCTGCATCCAACACTACACTACCACAGGCCGGCTGGAGGGGCAACAAGCAGAGCGCAGCTGCTGAGCCCTGACCCTGGCTGGGGTGTGGGGAACCCAAAGTTAGGGGGAACCAGTAGTGAGTGTGGGTGGAGGAAGTAGTTCATGGGAGCACTCATACAGTAAAGATATAAAACAGGGAAGTCATCTTAGGATGTCAGAACAGAGAGTCTAGTAGTTGGAGAACAGTTCGGGAGCAGAGTCTCTCTAGGAGCTCTGCTCCACTACGAGGGCCCAGGACTGAGGCCCAGGATGGGAGCAGGGAGTAGGCTCCGTTCTACTGAAGGGATCCTAGGGGGTACGGCGAGTGCAGGTGGCACCCGTACACCCCGAACCTGCCAGGTGTCAGGAGGATCTAGGCCGCAAGAAGGGGACCGGCCCCTGGCCCAGTCGTGCAGCTTCAAGCCTCGGCTGGAAAAAACGGAGGCTTCTGACTTCTATAGCAGGAGCCAAACTCTCACTTTAATCCAAGAGTAAGGTCGAGCAGGTCTGAGCAACTCCGACGGACAGGGGGGACCTTGCAGCACCCGAATAGGATTCACAGTGAGAAGCACAGGGCAGGAGGGAGTAAAGACCCAGCGTGAAGCCGGTTTAGGAAGGTACATATGAAAGTGGGGTTCTGCCAGGTACACCAGAGCCGCCTGAGGAAGGACTGAACCCCTGCCCGGTGAACGCAGTGCGACGCGGGAGGCTTGCACCAGTACTGTGCACCTGAGGAACTTGAACAGAACTGTGAGTAAACTCGGATGACTGCACTGAACTGCCTCCGCTCCTTCATTTCGCCGGTACCTTTTCCCCCCTGCACTACAACGCCCAGCGCACCTCCTTCATATATCTCCTACACTGCCCTGAGGCCTGCTCCACCTGTGGGGAGCCGTTCCATCTTAAGCTGCCCTATCATCTGCCTCAGAGGACTGCCGCAGCACTGGTGATCTTCACCAGATACCACAGGTGGCGTCACGACAATTTCCCCAACCAATAAGTCCCCTTTTCAGTGACCGCCCTGGGCCAAGTACCGGGCCAGCCACCGTGATATCCCCCGGCTACCGGAGGCCCGGCTGCCGAGTACCCCACGGCCCTGGGGGCGCGTCATATGAGCATGAAGAAAAGAATTTGATTCTCACGAAACTTCAATATGATGAGACACGTGATGGTGAAGTTCGCTTAAGCAGGCATGAAAACTTTTTAATCAATAAATTTCTAAGCAACTTTTTGAGGGGGTGCAGGATTATGTGCTTTGGCCTGGTATGTAGAAATGTGGAAATACGGCCCTGAATACAACTCATATTATTGCAAATCTTTCCAGAAATACTTCAGAGAATACGATATAAACATTAGAAAAAAATCCAATTGTAAGATACCTGAGCTTTCTTGATCATAACAGTAGCAATCACTTGTTACTGACAACTCTGAACAGTCATCAAATTCATCATTGGTAGAAAGTTGGTCATCCAATATGACTGATCCATCTGACTCTGAAGAACCATGGCTGCTAGACAGAGAGAAAGAACACATCTCAGTAGTAGTTTGTAGGATATGATTCCCTTGCACCAGTCCCTGAAACCAAATGTTCTCTTGGGGCAATTCTCCCCCACATTGGAGACAAATCCAACAAGAGGTATCCAAGGCATCAGGTACAGTATATTCCTCAATAGATTTCATTAATCACAACATATGAAGTTAAATCCATGACATTTCAGCTATAGACTGTCTTTATCAAGCCATAAATTGAAAAAGTACGTTATTTTTCCAACTTAAAGCTTGATAAAAGCTATCTGTGGCCAAATGTTATGGTTTTAACTTCATACGTTGTGATTAATAAAGAACTCTATTGAGGAACATATGTGGTGCCTTGGATACTTCTTGTTACATTTCATTGTAGACTCAAAAGCAACTGTTAGATTATTTTTCTGCAGAATCTTCATTTTAAGTCTGTCAAAAGAACATAAAGAGGTTACTTAAAGGGAACTCGTCACCTCAAAAATCGCTATTTCCCAGGAGAAATAGTGGTATTCTGCAGGAAAATAGTGTTCAAATCATGTCTGGCAGGTTTACAGGAGCAGTCCCTGCAGGGAGAAGATGAAATTGTATTATCATGACTGTAGCCACTCGCTGCCAGTCATATGGGCGGTGTAGAGAGCAGTTACAGTCTCCGCTCACTATACTGTGAGCACGCTGTAATCACTCCGCTGTACACTGATTGACAGCCTGTGCTGTATACACACATGCTGCAGAGCACGCTGTTAATCAATGTGCAGGAGAGTAATTACACTGTATTGTGAGCGGAGAATGTAACAGCTCCCTGCACCATACCGATGACTGGAAATGAGAGACTGCAGGGAAAATAAAATGTCATGTTCTCCCTATAGCTGCTGCTCCAGTAAGCCTGACAGCATGATTTAATCGTATTTATAACTTCAGATTATTACCATTTTTTGAGGTGACAGGTTCCTTTGCCTCGTCAGGAACACTCCTGCCTATATACCCTATTAGTGTACATAACTTTTATACAGCCATATCAAACTGCAGTTACATACTTGTCCTCATGACCCTTGGTGTTCCTTTTACTACCTCTCAGAATATCTACTTAAAGGGGTTGTCCAGTTTATAATGACAAGTCTGCAGTCACTCTCTGTGATTGCAGACTTGTGAATCCTCCCAGCGCACAATGAGTGCGGTGTCTCCGCCGGGAACAGCAGTCAAGTGTCCAATATACATACTCGCAGCCAGAACGCGTCTAGTGGGCACGGCCTCACTCAATATTCAGTGAAGACAGACTGTTACACTACTGAGAAAGGAGATGACAGCTGGTCCTTTTTAAATTGCAATAATAGGTAAAGAGGAAGAGGGAGGAGCTAGAAGCAGACACAGACATTCTGCTGTGAGTTCTGCTGAAATGACAGCTACAGTTCTCCTTACAACTTTATAAGCACCAACTGTCAACTCCTATCTCAGAAATATGAAAATCTGTCTTCACTGAAGACAGATTTTACCCGTGCATTGAGAATTTTGAGAATAAATCATTAGTCCTGGCAGAGAAAGAAGCAGATTTCTCATTTTCAAAAGATAGTTACTCTTCAAAGAGGTAGTCTTAAGAGCCTGGGAGGTGCATTTTATGATAATTATTAGGTATAGGGTCCCATCAAAGAAATGTACATCTTATCATGGCTTGTGGACTTACATAAATTGGACAATTCACCTTCATTTTTAAATATATGATATATAGCAGTAATGCAGTTTAAATGTCATTTATTCAATGTTTGCATACTTCTTAGCACTTACAAAGGCTGCTGTATTCTCTTGTTTGTATATTATGCAGTCATAGTAGCCTGCAGCTGTTCACACTTGCTTTATTCTGTTAGAAGGTGCTGGTCAGGTTCTTGTTTTTTGCAGTTTACTATTAGAGGTGGTGACTGCCTTCAACTTCTTTAGAGTCTGCTATACTCCTTCTCCTAAACTATTGCATAACTTAGCGCACTTATTCTGTAGATAGATGAACTGGGTGGTTAACTTTACTTGTGTGTTCACTGAGATGCCTTTATGGAAGAACTCATACTTCCCCTCCTTGACACTCCACCCATCTTTTCCTTTTTGGGCTACTTATAATGTCCATTCACTAGGTGCTCTTAATGAGCAGAATGCCTTAATATCCTTTGCAGACCAAACATGAAATTCTTTAAATATCTTTTTCTTATACCAGCATTTCAATCGCAGTTACAGGGCTTGTGTACTGAAAATTCTATATCAGTTTTTTCCCCTTAATAGGAATCATTAAAGGGGATCTGTCAGCAGGATTTCACACCTTAAACTATTTATATATGTGCATGAAGCTCTTTGAAAGACAAGTCCAACACTACTTTTATGTTGCCAGTTCGTTCCTCTGTTACTAAAAATCAGCATTGAATTTTGAGGCTGAAGAACTATTTGTAGATCTGAAGCCTCTATCACTCCATGTCTATTGCTCGCCCATCATCACCTCCTACTGCTTGACTGGCAATTCCTTTGCCTGCAGCCACACAGCTTAGAGGCTGATAGTCAAGTTGGAAGAGACAGAGATGAGCGGGAAATGGAGCTGGAGTGACAGAGGCTTCAGATCTACAGACTCATTTGCATATCAACTCATTCACTGATTTCTCAGTAACAGAGAAAAAGACTAGCCATGTAAAGGTATTACTCATTTATATCTTTTCATCCTTAAAACACTGGAATCTACAATATTGCTTCAATAGCTTGCTTTGTACTGTTTGTTTGTGCTATGTTGAAAGAAAAAAGTCCTGTGCCCTAAAAAATAACATCGAATACTCCTGCTGTAAAAAATAGACTGTATCGTAAAACATAAAAAAATTATGACTCTGATAATATAGTGACAAAAATTAAGTTTGGTATCACCATTATCATAGTGCTCCATAGAACAAAATTAATAGGCCATTTATACCATACAGTGAACACAATAAAATTAAAACTTGAAAAAAACGTTGATAGGTTTGCCTTTTTTCAATGTTACAATTTTTTTTTTAATTCATTGTCAAATAGATTACACAGTAAATTATTTGGAATCACTGCAAAATACTACTTGTCCTGTAAAAAAGAAGCTCTTGTATGGCTATTTAGTCTGAAGAATAAAAAAAACATTACAGCTCTTGGATAAGAGGGTGGAAAAAACAAAAAATGGCTGCATCCTTAATGGGTTAAGGCAGTGGTTTTCAACTCCAGTCCTCAAGAATCACCAACAGATCATGTTTTCAGGATTTTGTTAGTATTTCACAGGGGATGGAATTATTACCTGTGTAATACTAAGGAAATCCTGAAAACATGTTCTGTTGGTGGGTCTTGAGGACTGGAGTTGAGAACCACTGGGTTAAGGGCTTAAATTGCATCTAGAGACATTACTAAGCAGAAAGTAATATAATATTTACCTGTTCAACAGGAATTCTTCATTCATATTTTTATTCACCTTTGAGAACCCTTCTGTGAATGAAAAAAAATATAAATATAAACCAAAATATGCCAATTTAATTACAATTATTATATTTCAGTTGCTGTAAAATAATAACATTTAAAAATAACAGGTATTTTAGGTATAGCAGCAATTTTGTTTAATGCAGGTGAAATGCTACAGCCAAATCAGACCTGTAGCTTTACACTTATGAGGTGCATACACCCCAAAATATGTGTCTTTAGATAGAGTGTCTGGTTTGGATTTTTATCCCACGCCATGTGGCAATTCTCATTAAAGGATCAATATTGGCTTTTAGAATTACTAGGTGATGCTAGAGTTCAAGTCCTCTTCCTCTCCAAAGAAGCAATTTGCATTTTAAATTTCCCAGAGGAGCATTGCATGGCCCATAAGACTCCTCACACCAGCATGTCAGGCATGTCACCAGGGGCGTAACTACCGTGGTCGCAGTGGTCGCCACTGTGACTGGGCCCAGCGGGTGAGGGGCCTGCTGACGCCATCGAATACTTCAGCTGGATGTGCGTCCCCGGATGCAAATTCAGCTGAAGTGTACTGCGGCGCACAGACCCATTGGATCCATGCTCTGCAATACACACTGACAGCCAATCATAGGACAGCAGCTGGCGTGCACATGACCGGGGGCGCATGGCAGTGATGTCATGTGCTCCTGTCGCTTGCACAATAAAGTCAGCTGCCGGCTTCAGAAGAGGACACCGCACGGCGGGAGAGTGGAGGCAAGGTGAGTATTTTTTTTTTTAAACCAGTGAGGATGAGGGATATATACTGTATACCAGGATAAGGGGGCATATATATATATGTATTCAGGATCGGGGGCCTGCTCCAAATCTTGCACAGGGGCCCATCAGACCCTACTTACACCACTGCATGTCATTCTCTACACAGAGAGACATTACCCTTAGACCCTCGTCAAAAGCCTCTCATACAGTCAAGACAAACCTCTTGCTTTTTGCACTGGTGAGTGAAAAACACCACAAAACAAGTGCATATTGAGTGTCTGCTTTGGCTTTTATTCTAAGTCATGTGGCAAGGCATAAAGGGTTTATATTGACTTTTAGGATAGCTACTTCCAAAGGTGGCACTAGAGTTTAAGTCCGCTTTCTATTTATATTAGATATTTATGTCCTCTAAATACAACCAGTGAGGTGGCAGAATAGCAAAACAGTAACAAACACATATAAACCTCACAAAGTAATGATGACCAGAATGGAAAAACCCTTACCAAATATTTATCATTTGAAAATAACAAAAAAACATGTGTGTGTATAAATATATACAGGTGCATCTCACAAAATTAGAATGTCATCAAAAAAGGTAATTTATTTCAGTTCTTCCAAAAAGTGAAACTCATATTATATAGAGTCATTACAAACAGAGTGATCTATTTCAAGTGTTTACTTCTGTTAATGTTGATGATTATGGCTTACAGCCAATGAAAACACAAAAGTCATTATCTCAGTAAATTAAAATAATTAACAAAAAACACCTGCAAAGGCTTCCTAAGAGTTTAAAAAGGTCCCTTAGTCTGTTTCAGTAGGCTCCACAATCATGGGGAAGACTGCTGACTTGACAGATGTCCAGAAGGCAGTCATTGACTCCACAAGGTCCCAGAGTTCCAATTGTCATTTGGAAATCAAAGTCCCAGAGTCTGGAGGAAGAGTGGAGAGGCACACAAGCCAAGCTGCTTGAGGTCTAGTGTGAAGTTTCCACAATCAGTGATGGTTTGGAGAGCCATATCATCTGCTGGTGTAGGTCCACTGTGTTTTATCAAGACCCAAGTCAGCGCAGTCGTCTGCCAGGAAATTTTAGAGCACTTCATGCTTCCCTCTGCGGACAAGCTTTTTGGAGATGGAAATTTAATTCTCTAGCAGGACTTGGCACCTGTCCGCACTGCCAAAAGTACCAATACCTGGTTTATATACAACAGTATCACTGTGCTTGATTGGCCAGCAAACTCACCTGACCTTAACCCCATAGAGAATGTATAGGGTATTGTCAAGAGGAAGATGAGAGACACCAGACCCAACAATGCAGACGAGCTAAAGGCTGCCATCAAAGCAACCTAGGCTGCCATAACACCTCAGCAGTGCCACAGGCTGATCGCCTCCATGCCACACCACATTGATGCAGTAACTGATGCAAAAGGAGCCCTGAACAAGTACTGAGTGCATTTAAAAAACACTTTTCAAGCTGTTGTTATAAAGTATTCTAATTTACTGAGATAATGACTTTTGTGTTTTTTTTCTGTAAGCCATAATCATCAACATTAACAGAAATAAACACTTGAAATAGATCACTATGTTTGTAATGACTCTATATAATATATAAGTTTCACATTTTGTATTGAAGAACTTAAATAAATTAACTTTTTGATGATATTCTAATTTAGCGAGATGCACCTGTATATACATATGCAGTAAATTATATTATACACTCCTGTGAAAAATTAAAGCATCAAGCGCTGGGGTCCTAGGTTCAAATCCCACCAAGAACTACATCTGCAGGAGTTTGTTTGTTCTCCCCGTGTTTGGGTGGGTTTCCTCTGGGTTCTCCGGTTTCCTCCCACACTCCAAAGACATACTGATAGGGAATCTAGATTGTGATCCTCAATGGGGACAACGATGCTGATAATGCCTGTAAAGTGCTGTGGAATTAATGCCGCCATATAAGTGAGTAAAATAACTAAATATTTCCAAATTAATTTTTAAATGGAAACGATGGTTGGATTAAAACAAAATTTTGCATGGCTGTAGGCCAGACCCTGAATTTCATGATACAGAAATTGTTTTGATGTTTTCAGTTCAATCCTAGGGCTTGCAACCTTCTAAATACCCCAAACTGGAAAGTGGCTAGAACAATTCCAAAGAAGTCGACTTTTCTCTGAAACTGTCAAATGGATTGGTTTGAAAATCTCGTCAGTGATGATCATTTGTGACCCTGTCAAGTGCAACCGCCTACGATAAAAACTACCCCTCTGGTGCACCCCTAAACTCAAACCCTCACCAAAGGGTTGAAAATGGTGCGATAATGATAACCTTGGTTGTATGCTTCCAAAGGCGCCCAAAAATGTCTGGAAGCTTGCCAAGAAATCGGAATATTTTGCATATGTGCCCCTTAGAATTTACCCCCTAAAACGTAATGTTATGTAAACAGGCAAACATTATGTTCATCTCCTCACATCTACAGATCATTCTAACCAATTTGCACCACCAGGTTACCTGTCAAAAGCCACCAAGGGGTAAAAGCACATCAATTTTAACCCAAAGTCACTACTGGAAACAAAAAAAGAGGAAAAATAGCAGTCTTTCTTCTATATTTTTCCTTCCTTTTGAATCCACTCTTGACTTAAGCACATCAAGATTGCATTTTAGAATCCTGCCTTATTGGAGATTTTATAGACATTACTTACTATTATTTGGAGGGTTAGGCTGTGCAGGTGTTTTTTTTTTTTTTTTCAGTAAATCAGCTACATATTGGAATTGACAGTATTATGGATGAGATGATAAAATGATGCATCAAATGCTATATTGTGTCATCTAACACGTTAGAAGATATTTGTGTTTACTTTGTGAACAAGTCGTGATATTTGTTTTCTTTTAAATTCTCCTCTTTATTACAATCATCTCCTACCTCTGAAAACTTTGTCACCTAATTTTATTTCTGTACAATGTGATGTAACTTTGATGCATCAAGCAAAATTTATTTTCCATGTGCATTACGTAATGTGGGGTTATTTATTGTACTTAATTGTCCTTTAGGAGACATTTACTTTTGGGTATGGAGCTGCCCACCAAATTATTCCCTGTGTGTACGACATTTAAAGTTTTGTTACATACAGTTGAAACCAGAAATTTACATACACTATATAAAAAGACACATATGCATGTTTTTCTCAATATCTGACATGAAATCAGAATAAACCTTTCCCATTTTAGGTCAATTAGGATTACCGTAATTTTTAATATTTGCCAAATGCCAGAATAATGAGAGAGAGAGAATGTTTAAGGCATTTTTATTACTTACTGTAAAGTCAAAAGTTTACATACATGTCATTAGTATTTGGTATCATTGCCCTTAAACTGAATGACTTGGGTCATATGTTTGGGATATCCTTCCACAAGCTTCTCACAATAGTTGGTCGGAATTTGGGCCCATTCCTCCTGACAAAACTGGTGTAACTGATCCAGGTTTGTAGGTTGCCTTGCTCCCACCTGCCTTTTCAGCTATGCCCATAAATTTTCAATAGGATTGAGATCAGGGCTTTGTGATGGCCACTCCAAAACATTGACTTTTTTTAATTCTTAAGCCACTTTGTTACCATTTTGGCAGTATGCTTCGGGTCATTGTCCATTTGGAAGACCCATTTCCGCTCAAGCTTTAACTTCCTGGCTGATGTTTTGAGATGTTGCTTCAGTATTGCCACATAATCTTCTTTTCTCATGATGCCATCTATTTTGTGAAGTGCACCAGTCCCTCCTGCAGCAAAACAACCCCACAACATGATGGTGCACCCCCTTGTTTCACAGTTGGGATGGTGTTTTCATGTTTTTTTGAAGTAATAGCTTCTTCCTGGCATTGTGGCCTTTCAGCCCATATTGATACAGTACTCGTTTCACTGTGGATATTGACACAATTTTACCAGCTTCCGCCATCATCTTCACAAGGTCTTTTGCTTTTGTCCTTGGGTTGATATGCACATGTCAAACCAAAGCACGTTCATCTCTGGGATACAGAATCTGTCTCATTCCTGAGCGGTATGATGGCTGGACATTCCCATCTTGTTTGTACTTGCGTATAATTGTTTGTACAGATGAACGAGGCACCTTCAGGTATCTTGAAATTGTACCCAAGGATGAGCCAGACTTGTACAAGTCCACAATTCTCTCCCTGATACCTTGGCTGATTTCTTTAGACTTTCCCTTGATGCTACACAAAGAAGCAGTGTGTTTCAGGTGTGCATTAAAATACATCCACAGGTGTGTCTCTAATTAACTCAGATGTTGCCAAAAAACTATCAGAAGCTTCCAAACACATGACATCATGTCTAAACTGCTGGCAACAAAAGTGAGTACACCCCTAAGTGAAAATGGCCAAATTGTGCCAAAAGTGTCAATATTTTGTGTGGCCACCATTATTTTCAAATACTGTCTTAACTCTCTTGGGCATTGAGTTCACTAGAGATTAACAGGTTGCCAGAGGAATCCTCTTCCCTCATCCATGACGACATCACGGAGCTGGTGAATGTTAGAGACCTTGCGCTCCTCCACTTTCCATTTGAAGATGCCCCACAGATGCTTAATAGGGTTTAGGTCTGCAGACATGCTTGGCCAGTCAAGCACCTTTACCCTCAGTTTCTTTAGCAAGGAAGTGGTCATCTTGGGGGTCTGTTTGGGGTCATTATCATGTTGGAATACTGCCCTGCGGCCCAGTTTCTGAAAGGAGGGGATCATGCTCTGCTTAAGTATGTCACAGTACATGTTGGCATTGATGGTTTCCTAAATGAACTGTACTCCCAACAGCCGCAGCACTCATGCAGCCCCAAACCATGATACTCCCACCACTATGCTTGACTGTAGGTAAGACACACTTGTCTTTGTACTCAGGGTTGGACTGGCCTGGTGGTACTGGTGAAATGGCCGGCGTCACCACCCGGCGCACCCAGGCAAGTACTGGGGCCCAGGGAAGGAGGGACGACAGCACGCTATGGGGCCCGCGCTGGCACTGTGGTTCCTGCCCTCAAAGACTCACTTCTCCCATACCCCAAAGCTCCAGTGTCTTCAGCGTCATCTGACTCTGACGTCTCAGGGCAGAGGATGTGATGACGTCACTACAGTGCACCCTCTGTCCTGAGCACTGCAGAGTCAGAAGATGCGCTGAGTATCCTGGACTTATGCGGAACGGGAGAGGTGAATATTTTACTTTTTATGTATGCAGCATTATATCGGGCCATTATACTGTATGGACAATATATGGGCCCCATTATATACTGTATGGAGCAATATATGGGCCCCATTATATAGTGTATGGAGCAATATATGAGGCCCATTATACTGTATGGGGCATTATATGGGGGCCATTATATACTGTATGGAGCAATATATGGGCCCATTATGTATGGAATAATATATGGGACCATTATACCGCATGGAGCAATATATGGGGTGTAATGCAGCAGCTTGCTGCATTGCTAAAATGTTCAGGGGGTGTGTTCTGGCTGACCATTTACCTCCCCTCAGGTGACTGATCACATGACTGTGACATCATCACAGGTCCTGTGTGCACAAAAGGATATATAAATCCTGGTAGGTTTGAAACAGGGAGAGAAATAGTGGCCTGGTGAGGCCTAGAGAGAGGCCTGGTGAGGCCTGGTGAAGCCTGGAAGGCACGTGGCCTAGAGACTACATCTGGTGAGCCTTAAACGACAGCTTTGGCAGAACAGAGCTGAGAGATGCAGCTAAGACCCGGCAAAGGTAAAAACGCTGCTTGATGTGGACATTGATATTGTTACCTTGCTGAAGGCTGTATCTGGAGCCAAGTGGGCATATCTGTCACTGGAAGGGCTCTTAGACATTATAAGTGTAACATGTCGGCGAGCCACTGAGATGGACTATGTTAGGAGTGGTTTATGATATGTAATAAACTGCTGGACTGTGAATTACCGGAAAGACGTTGCATGTGTGCTTTAATTGACCCGGTGAAGCGAGTACCCCCAGCGTGATGAATAGCGCTACCTTACAGGGGCCATTATACCATATGGAGCAATATATGGGGCCATTATACTGTATGGAGCAATATATGGGGGGCCATTATACTATATGGAGCAATAAATGGGGCTCATTATACTGTATGAAGCAACATATGGGGTGATTATACTGTATGGAGCAATATATGGGGCCATTATATACTGTATGGAGAAATATATGGGGCCGTTATACTGTATGGAGTATTATATGGGGGCAATTATATACTGTATGGAGCAATATATAGAACCATTATACTGCAGAAAGCAATATTTGGGGCCCATTATACTGTATGGTGCATTATATGGGGCCCATTATACTGCATGGAGCAATATATGGGGCCCATTATACTCTATGGAGCAATATATGAGACCATTATTCTGTATAGAGCAATATATGGGGCCACTATACTGTATGGAGCACTGTGTCAGGCCATTATACTTTATGGAGCAAAATATGGGACCATTCTTCTGTATGGAGCAATATATGGGGCCCATTATACTCTATGGAGCAATATATGGGACCATTATTCTGTATGGAGCAATATATGGGGCCACTATACTGTATGGAGCACTGTGTCGGGCCATTATACTTTATGGAGCAAAATATGGGACCATTCTTCTGTATGGAGCAATATATGGGGCCACTATACTGTATGGAGCACTGTGTGGGACCATTATACTGTAAGGAGCACAATGTGGGGCCCATTATACTGTATGGAGTACAAGGGGCCCATTATACCGTATGGAGTAATATATGCGGCCCATAATACTGTATGGAGCAATATATGGTGCCCATAATTCTGTATGGAGGACTATGTGGGGCCATTATTCTGTATGGAGGACTATGTGGTACCCATAATACTGTATGGAGGACTATGTGGTGCCCATAATACTGTATGGAGAACTATGTGGTGCCTATAATACTGTATGTAGGACTATGTGGTGCTCATAAAACTGCATGGAGGACTATGTGGTGTAAACAAAACTGTATGAACGACTATAGTGTCCGGGCTAAAATGAAAAATGTTGAATCCCCCCCAGGGCATGCATTGGATTTGCCAGTTTCTGAGCTATTGTAAAATTTACAATAGATATCACTCATGTAATGTAAGAAGTAAGTGAAATCTTTGGCATTATACTATACCTATATTTCTTATCTGTGCATCATGAATCGTGGTATGTGTTAAAGGGGCCCACTGAGACTCTTTCGCCAGAGGCCCACGTAAACCTGGAGATGAATGCCGGCTGCAACTTTGACAGGGCAATCTGCTCTGCGAAAAGACACATGCTGACGTCAAATAGCAGTCATGTTAAAGGGCCGCCAGCCTATCAGAGGCCGCACGCTGACACCTGCAGTCTTTGATAGGCCGGCGGTCGTGAGTCAGTGTGTTACCTGTACACTGGCACTATATACTGTATACTCTGTACAGAGCTCCTGTGTATAATGTTACCGGAGGTCACTGTATTACCTATATACTCACAGGAGCTGTGTATATGCTGTAATGTCACTGGTGATCACTGTATTACCTGTACTCCGATGCTATACACTGTATACTATATACAGAGCTCTTGTGTATAATGTCACTGGTGAGTCATTGTATTACCTGTACACTGACACTATATACTGTATACTATGTACAGAGTTCCTGTGTATAATGTCACTGGTGATCACTGCATTACCTGTACACTGAAACTATATGCAGTGCTCCTGTGTATAATGTCACCAGTGGTAATATTAGGGTTATTAGTAGTGTTGAGCCACCCCCGTAGTGTTCGAGTTCGGTTCGGTTCGTCGAACACCCGTGTGTTCGCCGAACTGTTCGTCGAACTGTTCGTCGAACACCTTCGAACACCGTTAAAACCAATGGCAGGCAAACAAAAACACATAGAAACACATAGAAAACACCTTCAAAGGTGTCCAAAAGCTGACAAACTGCTCAGAAGACATAACTAACACATGGAAAAGTGACAAGTACATATAGTCATGCGAAAATAAAAGAGGTGGAGGAGTAAAAGGAGGGGGAGACACAGATATAGGCATGTCATGCCCTTCTAAAATCCAAAAAGTGAGAAGCCGACACGGCCAGTCCGCTCCTGCCCGTGCCACCTCCGTGTCGCCGGGTTTGTGCCAGAGCCGCGGTGAACCCTGACGGCCAGCCCCCCTCTCCCAATACTGGTGCCTGTCCGCTGGTGGGTCGAGCGAGCCCCCCTGTGGTGGAGGCAGCTCTAAGCTTTTTAATTTAAATTGTCTCTCTAATTTGAATGAATACACTTTAAATCCATTTACAAGGATCTATTGGAGGGCAAGTCTCATGCCAGCAGCCGCGTAATTCCAGCTCCAGTAGCGTCCACTAAAGCTGCTGCAGTTAAAAAGCTTTTATAAGGATCGAGCTCGGCTGTCCACCGCAAGGCATCCTACTGCCAGTCCCAGCCCCTATGCCTTGGGGTGCCTCCTGATGCTCTTCACTAAGTATCCCATGGTCCCGAAGCATTTCCTTTGAAAAAATTAAGTGTCTAAACTACAGGTGGTGTAGCTTGCTTAACAGCCGGGATAATCCGCTGACTAGCAGACACTGCTACTAGGCACAAAGTATTTCCTGGGCTAGATGCAGTTAAAAATTTGTAATTAGATACTCTCGTTGGATGCTGAGAAAGCATTCCATAGAGTCTCCTGGCACGCCATATATGATTCTCTTAAAAAGCTTGGGGTAGGGGTCTAGGGGACCCTTTTATAGCCAAAATCACGGCCCTGTATCGCAATACGTCACCTAGGCTGAAGATAAATGGAACTGTAGCACCCTGAGGGCTCGGTTGCTACAGACGTATTGCACCTCACCCAGAGGTGTGATATCTCACTCTCAGGTAAGGATGGAGTGTGGATCAGGACCCGACACCTGCATGAATTACACCACATTGCCGTGGGGCAGGGCGACCAATATGCCCCTGAGATGGGCACGACAGTCCCTGTCCCTGGCTGGAGTGGGGGGAGGGAACACTGAGGAAGGGGAACCCTGTAGTGCAGGAGCAGGGAGGAAGCAGTTCCTGGGTGCATTGAGAAGGGAGTATAAAAGGTGGGCACCATCTTAGTTCAGTGCAGAGAAGTCTGAGCAGAAGTGGCAGGGAGCAGGGGCTCTGCATGAGCTCTGCTCCGGAGGCGGGCCTAGTAACAGAGGCCCAGGCCTGGAAGAGGGAGAAGGAAGGAAGAGGAGCGGAGAAGGCTCCAGGAACGAGGAATGAAGGGATCCCAGGGGTGCGGACGGGCGAGTCGCCACCGCACGCCCGAATCCACCTGCGTGGAGGGGTCAGGCCAAAGGGGGAGACCGGTCCCCGAACTAGTGGAGGCAGGAAACGACCCTCAGCTAGAAACCGGAGGCTCTGACATTTTATGTGGCGCAGCCCCTCGCTACACCCGCTAGGAAGGCACCACATAGGGTCAGGGAAACTGGCGCCAAGATAACCAAGAGGAGGCCCGAGGCAGCCAGACAGAAGTGTTGGTAAGAAAGGCCAGACAAAGGACACACAAAGGGGGTCCTGTGAAGTGCTCCAAAGTTATCTGGGAGTTGTCTGAGCCCCTCACCTGGTGAGCACAGTACGACGTGGGCACCCGTTACCTGCAGACGTGGTCTGGATAATAAGAACTGTGAGTAAAGGCCCTGGACTGCATCACTGACTCCGTGTCGTTACTGCTGCTGCCCTGCACCATCACCCCCATCCTCCGCATACACTGCCCTGAGGCTATACTCCTCCCGTGGGGAGTTATGCTACGCTCTGCTGCACCCACAACACCAGCCTCAGCGGTCTGCCCTGTAGCGGCGGTTCACTCTGACCGCAATCCACGGGTGGCGTAGTCGGACATTTAAACATCAAAACCACATAAATAGTTCCGCCACTGGTTTGACCGCCCTGAGCCACGGAACCGGGTCGCCGCCACGAAGACTACAACCACCAGCATCCACCAAAAAGGGTCCGGCTCCGGGTGTCCCAAGGCCCAGGGGGTGCGTCAGAACATTTTCATCACCTTTCACAATCACCAATGGGACAAGGCAGGGATGTCCTCTGTCCCCTCTCTTATACATCCTAGTGACGGAGCACCTGCTCTCATCAATTCGCCATAACCCCAATATTAGGTGGATTGAGGTGGGAGGCACCGAGTACAAGTGCTCTCTATTTGCTGATGATGTCCTAGTATATATCACTCAATCACATATATCCATCCCTGCTGTTATGGCTGAAATAGATCACTTTGTTACATGGTAAAATTTTAAAATCAATGCAGCGAAGTCTGAGGCCCTCGATGTCTCCCTCCCCAAATCCATATAGGATTCCATCCAGTCCAACTTTCCCTTTGCCTGGCCCTCACAGGGTATCAAATACTTAGGAATTCCTATTCATAGAGACCTCTCCCATCTATGTTATCTTAATTTTGGGCCCTTTATTGAACAATTCCATACAGACCACGGTTGGCAAGTTAGAACTGTAAGATTCACTACGTGAACCACTGGTGTTTTGTGGAAAAGCACATGTACACTGCGTTCCAAATTATTATGCAAAAAGTGTTTAGGAGTGATAAGGGAAGAATTTGTTTGTTTGTCAGTTAAACTCATTGATGGTGATGTGTGTCAGGGCTCTTTATATCACTGTAAGCAATTGCAGACACCTGTGCTAATTAGTTTGGCAGGTGTGTCCAATGAAAGGCAAGACTACTTAAGAAGGCTCTCTCACATTATTAAGCAGCCTACATTTTCTGCCAAAATGGGAAAGAAAAAGGATGTGTCGGCTGCTGAGAAGCAACAAATTGTGGAGTGTTTAGGTCAAGGCATGACTACAATCAACATTGTGCGATGATCAGGATGAAGTGTCTTGGCAATCAAGAAGTATGTAGCTGATTCACAGTACACACGTGTGCGTGCTGATAAGGGCAAATTGAGGACTCTTTCCTACAGGCAATTACGTCAGGTTGAAAGAGCAGCGGCAAAAAAGCCTTGTCATAGCAGCAGACAAGTTTTTGAAGCTGCTTGTGCCTCCAACGTCCCCCGAACAACAAGATGCAGGGTCCTTCAGAGGTTTGCAGCTGTGCATATGCCATCCTGTCGACCTCCTCTATCCACTTCACACAAGCAGAAACGGCTCCAGTGGGCCAAACATTACATGAAGACTGATTTCAAAACTGTTTTGTTCACGGATGAGTGCCGTGCAGCGCTCGATGGTCCAGATGGATGGAGTGGAGGATGGCTGGTTGATGGACACCCCACGCAAACACGGCTACAGCGCCAACAAGGAGGAGGTGGAGTAATGTTTTGGGCTGGAATCATGGGGAGAGAGATTGTCGGCCCCTTTAGGATCCCTGAAGGCGCTAAAGATGAACTCCATAATGTATGTGGATTTTCTCAAACAGCACTTCCTGCCATGGTTCAAGAAGAAGAACCGTGTATTTCACAGCAAGATCATTTTTCTGCATGATAATGCACCATCTCATGCTGCACATAAAACATCTGCATCTCTGGCTGATATGGGCATAAAAGGGGACAAACTTATGGTGTGACCCCCATGCTCCCCTGACCTGTACCCCATTCAGAACCTTTGGAGCATCATTAAAAGGAGTGTCTATGATGGCGGGAGGCAGTTCACATCTAAGCAACAGCTCTGGGAGGGTATTCTGTCCTCATGCAAAACAATTGAAGCAGAAACCATCCAAAACCTGACAAATTCAATGGACGAGAGAGTTCAGAAGCTCCTTTCGAACAAGGGGTCCTATGTGAAAATGTAACATCACCTAGAATAAAGTTTTGAGTTGAAAACTGTTTGATTTCAGTTTCTAACAACCTGCTAATGCTTATAATTTCAAAAATGACCATTTTTTTGGTCTTTATTAAAATGAAAAGGTTGATCGAAAAGTTTGGGGGATCTAAGAGTGTGGCAACCCAGTAGTCATGATTACTTCGAATTCTGACAATATGAGGGTCATGCTGCAGGTAGTGCAGCAAGAAGGCACTTATGTGTCTTGCGCATCTCGGAGCCCCAAAATTATTTTCCGGGCTAGATGCAGCTAAAAATTATTTTTAATTTTAAATCTGGTGGAGCTTATTATAGATGGCCTAATAGGACCAGTGCTGCACACTGCTACAAAGCCCAAATTATTTTCCAGTCAAGATACAGATAAACATGATTAGTAATTTGAAAGCTTAAAATGGTTGGTAGGGTGATTTTAACCAATCATCAAGCTTTTACTCTCCCCAGGATGACACAGGGGTAGAAAAGTCGTTTCGGATCCATGATTTGTTCATCTTTATGAACGTGAGTCTGTCTACATTATCAGTGGAGAGCCGCGTGCACTTATCTGTCAGCACACCACCAGCAACGCTGAACACACGTTCAGACAGAACGCTGGCTGCGGGGCATGACAAGATCTCCAAGGTGTAAGTGGCTAGCTCCGGCCATTTATCCAGATTGGAAGCCCAAAAAGAGCAAGGGTCCAGTGACACAGTCGTGGCTTCAATGTTTACTTGGAGATACTCCTGTACCATCGTCTCTAGGCGTTGACTATGTGTCAGACTTCTTGTCTCCTGTGGCCTTGCAAAGGATGGGCTAAAAAAGTGGTGAAATGATTCCGCAAAATTGATGTTACCAGCAGATACTGTGGTTCTGTTACGGTTTGAGTGCTGAACACTTGACGATCCCACGGTTGGCAAGTTGGAACTGTGAGATTCACTACGTGCACCACTGGTGTTTTGTGGAAAAGCACATGTAAGATTCTGCAACAGTCTCTGCTGATACTCCTGCATGCGTGCATCCCTTTCTATGGCAGGAATAATTTCGGCAAATTTACTTTTGTACCGGGGATCTAACAGTGTGGCAACCCAGTAGTCAGGATTATTTCTAATTCTCACAATTCGAGGGTCATGTTGCAGGTAGTGCAGCAAGAAGGCACTCATGTGTGTTGCGCATCCAGGAGCACCAAGTCCCTGTTGTGTTGGTGGCGAGGTAACAATCATGCTTCCTTCCTCTGTCCTCTCCCCCCAACCTCGCACAACAGAAATGTGATCAAGGTCTCCCTCATCTGATGAGTCTTCCATCAGTTCGTCCTCCACTTCTTCCTGGGCTCCTGCACCTTCCTCACTAGTTTGGCTGCTACCATGCGCCCTGGTAAAACCATCTCCCCCACCCTCACATGCCTGCCGCCTTGGTGCTGCCGACCGTCTGGACCTTGCAGATGTTAGCCCTTCCGCATACAACTCCTCCTCCTCTACTTCCTCCACCTCCTCTTGTGCCACCACCTGACTCCGAATTCTGTTTAATATGTGCTCCAGCATGTAAATCAGCGGAATAGTCATGCTGATAATGGCATCATCAGCACTAAACATCTTCGTCGCCATTTCAAAACTGTGCAGAAGAGTGCATAGGTCCCTGATCTGAGACCACTCCTGCAGCGTGATTTGCCCCACCTCTGGATCTCGTTGGCCCAGGCTATACGTCAGAATGTATTGCACCAGGGCTTGTCGGTGCTGCCACAGTCGCTGCAACATGTGCAGAGTTGAATTCCACCGGGTAGGCACATCGCATTTTAGCCGGTGAAGTGGCAGGCCCAACGACTTCTGTAGAGATGTAAGTCGCTGAGCTGCGGGATGCGAACGGCGGAAGTGAGCACACAGCGACCGTGCCCTCTGCAGAAGGCCATCTAGTCTGGGATAGTGGGCTAAAAATTGCTGGACAACCAGGTTCAACACGTGAGCCATACAAGGCACGTGTGTGACATTGCCCCGGCGAAGGGCCGCACCCAGGTTTGCAGCATTGTCGCACACGGCCTTCCCTGGTTTCAGGTCCAGTGGAGACAGCCATTCATGAAATTGGTTCTCCAGAGCTGACCACAACTCCTCAGCTGTGTGACTCACATTTCCCAGACATTTCAAAGTAAAAACCGCCTGATGACGTTGAGCCCTACTGCCAGCATAGTAAGGAGGTGTGCAGGATCCCTTCTGCGCAGTTAGAAAGCTTGTGGCATGACCAGACAGGCTTTGGGTGCAGGTGGAAGACCGAGAGGAGGTTGAGGAGGCAGAAGCAGTGGAGGAACTTTGACATAAAGAGGATTGACGCACAACTCGTGGGGACGGCAAGACTTGGACAGCAGCCCCTTGTCCTGCTGTCACCATAGTTACCCAGTGCCCAGTCAGCGACATGTAACGCCCCTGTCCATGCCTACTCGTCCAAGTGTCTGTGGTGAAATGCACCCTGTCACACACAGAGTTTCTCAAAGAAGCGGTGATGTTGTGTGCGACATGCTGGTGGAGCGCAGGCACACCTTTCTTTGAGAAGTAGTGCCGACTGGGCATCTGGTACTGGGGCACTGCGACGGACATAAGGTCTCGAAAATCCTCTGTGTCCACCAGGCGGAAAGGCAGCATTTCTGTAGCCAAGAGCTTGCAGATGGTGAAATTCAACCTCTTAGCTTTCTCATGGCTAGGAGGAAATGGTCTTTTACTTGTCCACATCTGAGGGACCGAGGGCTGGCTATTGTGCTTAGACGGGGTTGATAAGGGTGTCCCCGGCAAACTGCCGGTCTGTGAGGAAGATGCAGGCGGACATGTTAGGTTGCCTTGATCCAAAGGTGGTGCTATCGATGTCGGACAGCGCTCAACACCAGCTGGTGTTACCACCTCCAAAGAAAATGATGACCTGCCAATCACGCAGGCTGTTGCGGGTAAAGAGATGGCAGGTCTGCGCCCCAAAACAGGTGTGACTGCTGTCCCCCCAGTCACAGAGGATGAAGAGGCCGCGGATGCACAAGATATGGCAGACGGTGGTTGGCCCGGCCGGCTAGGCCGCATTGTAGCACACTGAGCTTCCCACTGCAACTTATGCTTCATGTCCATGTGCCGGTTCATGCATGAAGTACTCAAACTATGTATTTTTTGGCCTCTACTTAGCTTTTGCTGACAAATGTTACAGATAACACGAGTTGGGTCATCTTTATCGATCTGAAAAAATGCCCAGGCTATGCAAGGCTTAGCACCCATGCGACCTGAAGAGCCACCACGACTTGTGGTGAGAGGCAGAGTTGTGTTTGAGGATGCAGTTGTTGACGTGCTTCCAGTACTACGTCTCTGTCCAGGAAGGCGCAACCTGACCTCGTCGCCACTAGCATCTTCCTCCACCTCCTCTGCTGACCTCATCTCTTGGCTGACTGTGGGTTGACAGTAAGTGGGATCTCCAACCTCATCATCATCACCCTGTGTGTTATCACACCCGTCGTCCTCAGAGCCAACCTGTTCCTGCCCTGACAAAAAACTAAAGTTGTCGCTCCAATCAGGTATTTGAGTCTTATCATCGTCTTCCTCATTGTCTCCACCAACAGGAGTTACAGTTTGGGAATGAGGGTCTACATTATGGTCAGAACCTTCTGCGTCTGGTCCTGGATCCGACTCATAAAGATTCTGGGCATCAGTGCAGATCATTTCCTCGTCTGGATTCACAGAAGCGCTGGAGTCGACCTCTGATTCCCAGGCTATAGTATGAGTAAACAGCTCTGCAGACTCAACCATCTGTTCTACCTCATACTCAGACGGGCAGCTGGAGATTTGGGAGCTGTGAGGAAGCAAGTGCGATTTGGGTGACACCTTTGAGGACTGGAGTATTTGTGATGTTGAAGTTGATGTGGAGGAGAGCCCACTTAAAGGAGCACTTGATATCCGTTGAAGCACCTGCTGTTTTTGTGCCTCATCTGGAATTTGTAGCGATTGGCGTGGCCGTAAGAAAGGGATCTTATCACATTGTCCGCTAAAAGAAGTAGACATTTTAGTTTGGCTGGAAGATGGTCTTTCTTCTGCAGATGTTACTGTTGCTTTAACACCTACCCCACGGACACAACCTTTTTTCCCCTTCCCAACACGCCTATTCCCCTTTCCACCAGCAGCAGGCCTTTTTCCACTCATTTTGGTGGTTAACTAATTCACAACTCTGGAGTTGTTTGCACAAAAAAACAATGGATGGTAACCGAGCAGAGCTGAGTGGCCAAACTGTGGTATTAGGCCAAAACTATTGGCTGGGTTAGATGCAGAAAAAAATTATATTCAATTTGCAACCTGATGGAGGTCAGTATAGATGGACTAATACAACAAGTCCCACACACAGCTAGAAGCCCAATATTTTTTCAGAGGTAGATGCAGAAAAAAATATATTCAGTTTGCAACCTGATGGAGGTCAGTATAGATGGACTAACAGAGAAAGTCCCACACACTACTAGAAGGCCAAATATTTTTTCAGAGCTAGATGCAGAAAAAAATTATATTCAGTTTGCAACCTGATGGAGGTCTGTATAGATGGATTAATAGAACAAGACCCACACACAGCTAGAAGCCCAATATTTTTTCAGAGGTAGATGCAGAAAAAAATATATTCAGTTTGCAACCTGATGGAGGTCAGTATAGATGGACTAATACAACAAGTCCCACACACAGCTAGAAGCCCAATATTTTTTCAGATGTAGATGCAGAAAAAAATATATTCAGTTTGCAACCTGATGGAGGTCAGTATAGATGGACTAATACAACAAGTCCCACACACAGCTAGAAGCCCAAATATTTTTTCAGAGGTACTGTAGATGCAGATAAAAATTATTTTTAATTTGCAACCTGATGGAGGTCAGTATAGATGGACTAATAGAGAAAGTCCGACACACTACTAGAAGGCCAAATATTTTTTCAGAGGTAGATGCAGAAAAAAATATATTCAGTTTGCAACCTGATGGAGGTCAGTATAGATGGACTAATACAACAAGTCCCACACACAGCTAGAAGCCCAAATATTTTTTCAGAGGTACTGTAGATGCAGATAAAAATTATTTTTAATTTGCAACCTGATGGAGGTCAGTATAGATGGACTAATAGAGAAAGTCCGACACACTACTAGAAGGCCAAATATTTTTTCAGAGCTAGATGCAGAAAAAAATTATATTCAGTTTGCAACCTGATGGAGGTCAGTATAGATGGATTAATAGAACAAGACCCACACACAGCTAGAAGCCCAATATTTTTTCAGAGGTAGATGCAGAAAAAAATATATTCAGTTTGCAACCTGATGGAGGTCAGTATAGATGGACTAACAGAGAAAGTCCCACACACTACTAGAAGGCCAAATATTTTTTCAGAGCTAGATGCAGAAAAAAATTATATTCAGTTTGCAACCTGATGGAGGTCAGTATAGATGGATTAATAGAACAAGACCCACACACAGCTAGAAGCCCAATATTTTTTCAGAGGTAGATGCAGAAAAAAATATATTCAGTTTGCAACCTGATGGAGGTCAGTATAGATGGACTAACAGAGAAAGTCCCACACACTACTAGAAGGCCAAATATTTTTTCAGAGCTAGATGCAGAAAAAAATTATATTCAGTTTGCAACCTGATGGAGGTCTGTATAGATGGATTAATAGAACAAGACCCACACACAGCTAGAAGCCCAATATTTTTTCAGAGGTAGATGCAGAAAAAAATATATTCAGTTTGCAACCTGATGGAGGTCAGTATAGGTGGACTAATAGAACAAGTCCCACACACTGCTAGAAGGCCAAATATTTTTTCAGAGCTAGATGCAGAAAAAAATTATATTCAGTTTGCAACCTGATGGAGGTCAGTATAGATGGATTAATAGAACAAGACCCACACACAGCTAGAAGCCCAATATTTTTTCAGAGGTAGATGCAGAAAAAAATTATATTCAGTTTGCAACCTGATGGAGGTCAGTATAGATGGATTAATAGAACAAGACCCACACACAGCTAGAAGCCCAATATTTTTTCAGAGCTAGATGCAGAAAAAAATTATATTCAGTTTGCAACCTGATGGAGGTCAGTATAGATGGATTAATAGAACAAGACCCACACACAGCTAGAAGCCCAATATTTTTTCAGAGCTAGATGCAGAAAAAAATTAGATTCAGTTTGCAACCTGATGGAGGTCAGTATAGATAGACTAATAGAATGATGCTATGCCCAAAAGATTTTACTTCACTAGGTGCAGTAAAAAAATTGGTATTCTATACACAGGTGGTATATCTTGCAACACAGATAGGCTACTCCACTGACTAACACACTCTGCAATAGGCCAAAAAGGATTAGCTTTGCTAGATTCAGCCAAATGCTGTGAAAAAAACTTGCACAGCACTGGCACAGACCTGCCTGGCAAAAACTGATAGGAACTGATGTAACCTAGTCCTGAAAAGGACTCCAATTACAATTAGTCTTTACTCCCACAACCTATCTATTTAAGAGCACAGACCTGCCTGATAAAAGTCGTAGGAAATGCTGTAACCTAGTCCTTAAAAGGACTGCAATCACAACTATTCCCTACTCCCAAGCTATCTGTATATTTGTGCGAAAATTGGCTTGAAATTAACAAGGTATAGCGCACACAGCAACAGCGGTGCCGTCTAACACGCAGCTGCAGCAGTGAGAAAATGGTGGCGACGGGGAAAATGGCTTGGTCTTATAGGGCAAGGACATGTGACATACACTGCCAATGACACATGCCCTTGCTTGTGTGAAAAAAAGCACTTCGCTCCGTGTGTGCGCTGCTGATAGGCTGACAGATTGCACCTCCCCACTGTAAATGCGGGAAAGAGAAAAAAAAATGGAGATCTTCATTGTTCCTGCAGAGATCCATCCCCTGCCCCTCCCCCCACCCCGCTGTACACTCAAACTGCGTATTAACATTAATTTTCATCATTACTGAGAAAAAATCCAGTTATGATTTTGGTGCACGAACAGTTATCGAACATAACCTCGAACAGCCGAATTTTTCTCAAATTGTTCGTGTTCGCCGAACGGCTCGAACACCGCCCAAAACAGCTCGAATTTGAGATTGGCGAACAGTTCGAGTAGAACAACGCTCATCTCTAGTTATTAGTATTGTAGCTTTTATTTATGATCAGTACTTTAGTATTCGGTCATTATGTAGTGGTAATTTGTGATGTGGTCAAAGTGTGGTGGTATTTCTCCCTTGTGTGTGGTATTGTTCGGTCGCTATGTGGTGGTAATATGTGGTCTGGTCATGGTGTGGCGGTATTTGTTCCTTGTATGTGGTACTATTGGTCTTGGTATAGTGGATTATGTTGTATATGGAGGTCACTTGTTCTCTCTGATGTTAATAAGGGGAAGATTCTTGAATTCCAATAGAGATTAAATACTTGGATGTTTAACCCATCCCTGTCCTGTGACTATTACAGAGTAGCAAATATGCACTTACAGGTGTTTTAAGGTGAAAACAAGTAATCACCTATCCTAAGGCCATGTTCATGTGAGAGAATGAAAAGTCCTAATATTCCGAACAGCCATGTTAAAACCTAGCAGAGCATTTTGTTCAAAGTTAGAGCCCACTGTCTTTGCAGCTAAGGAGAAGCAGTTTTGAGTGCTTTAGCTAGAGTGGAGATGTACAGTAGAGTGATGTCAGTACCATTAGCAGGTATAGCTGGCATACAGAAAGGTTAAAATTGAACAAGCTGCAGGGCAGTGTGTTTTTTCATAATGGTATAGAAACCAGAATCAGTAGTTGTCAATATGTAAGAGTTATGTGACTAGGCTAAAAGCAGTGATATGATTAACGATATTATCTAAGAAGAACGTGAAGTTTTATGGGTTTTTAATGTAGTTTGGGGAAATAATCATTAATGTTGTTATATTATGTTATCATGTTCTTTGTTCTAAAATGCATGTTTTCATCTGCAGTATTAGGTTATCAGGTATACACCATTTTGTTTCCATGTGCTTTCTTTGTCTAAATCATGTATAAAAAGTCCCTACTCGAAAGTTCGGGACCAGTCCACCGCCACACCAACGCCAGTACACCACAAGGCCAGACCACTCCAGTGTTATTTTGCTTATCTGGACACCTGTGCGTGTCAGCCTACTTTGCCTGCCTGCATTCTGAACTGTTTTGTCGCGTATCTCTGAATAAACTTCACTCTCTGCTTGAAAGGAGAATTGTCTACATTGTCTTCCCGGCTCTTCTAGCTCTCAGCATGTACTTTCTTACAGTTCACACATTCAGTATTTGGTCAGGATTGTGCCTCAGTATTTGTTAGCCAAAACCAGTAGTAGGTGATAAATGCAGAAGTGGTGACGTGTTTCTATGATACTTTTCCTCTGATTGTTCCACTCCTGTCTTTGGTTTACAAATACTGATGTAAGATACTGACCAATTACTGAACGTGTGAACGTGGCCAAAGAATAAGTGATAAGTTATTGATTGGTGGAAGTCCAACTGCTGGGACCTGCACCGATCTGCAGAATGTGCAACTTTTATTCCCATTAGTATGGAGCGGTATACACAACTCGACCACTGATCCACTCCTTCCCAAAGGGGCTGCACTTGACTTTTTCTGGAAGCCCCCAAAGAGCATGAATGGAGCTGCAGTCAGACATCCCACCTGCCACTCGATTTTAAAATAGGGATAAAGGTGCCCTTTCAGGGATAAAAGTCCCCCATTCTTCAGATTGGTGTGGTGTCCCGTGGTTGGATTCCACTGACAAGAACCTTTTAATGCAAACTACAGTAACTGTACATCCCAGATATGGTGTGCACACAGTAGATGTGCAGAAGCCGCGTATGTTTTACAGTTGACACGCCACTATAACAGGGATAATGTCTAAGAGGTATTTGCATATAGCTGTAGTGTGGGCCCCTAGAGTCCATTTTCCCTGTGGGCCCCAGACACCCCAGTCCGACCCAGTTTGCACTCCTCACTTGGTTGCTGCCACACACACTTGACACCATCTGAACCAAATAAATTTATCTTGGTCTCATCAGACCATAGGACATGGTTCCAGTAATCCATGCCCTTAGTCTGTTTGTCTTCACCAAAGTGTTTGCGGTATTTCTTGTGCATCATCTTTAGAAGAGGCTTCTTTCTGGGACGACAGCAATGCAGACCAATTCGATGCAGTGTGCGGTGGCGTTTCATCTGAGCACTGACAGGCTGACCCCGTATCCCTTTAGCCTCTGCAGCAATGCTTTACTCATATGACAATTTTGAAAAGACAACCTCTGGATATGACGTTGAGCACGTGATTCAGCTTCTTTGGTCGACCATGGCGAGGCCTGTTCTGAGTGGAACCTGTCTTGTTAAACCGCTGTATTGTCTTGGCCACCGTGTTGAAGCCCAGTTTCAGGGTGTTGGCAATCTTCTTATAGCTTAGGCCTTTATTTGTAGAGCAACAATTCTTTTTTTCAGATCCTCAGAGTTCTTTGCCATGAGGTGCCATGTTGAACTTCCAGTGACCAGTATGAGAGAGTGTGAGAGCGATAACACCAAATTTACCACACCAGCTCCCCATTCACACCTGATACCTTGTAACACTAATGAGTCACATGACACCGGGGAGGGAAAATGGCTAATTGGGCACAATTTGGCCATTTTCACTTAGGGTGTACTTACTTTTGTTGCCAGCGGTTTAGACATTAATGGTTGAGTTATTTAGAGGGCACACCAAATTTACACTGTTATATGAGGTGTACACTGACTACTTTACATTGTATCAATGTGTCATATCTTCAGTGTTGTCCCATGAAAAGATATAATAAAATATTTACAAAAATGTGAGGGATGTACTCACTTATGTGATATACTGTATACTTGGATGCTAAATATGACCATTATTCACTGCTTTGTGACATTATTTAAAAAAGTATAGTACAATAGTGTGATTATTGTAGTAGTTTGTGCGCCATTATAGTTTAGTAAGTTTATAACATACCAGTATATGGATATGTATCTCATTGTGCCTATAACAAATTATAATAGTATTTAGACCTTTAGGCAAAGAAAATCATCTAATAAAGTACAGTGTAGCTTGTAGCTCACTGTTAGAGTTAATGCCTTCCATACTAGAGATTAAGACCTGGGGAAAAAATGTTAAGAGAAAATCAGATAATTAAATATAACTATGCTTTGCACCATATTCCATATTAAAAATAGTAACTCTTTAGTAAGTTAATAATTTTTTATTTAATTTCTATAATAATATTTTCAACTTACTGATGTTAAATTTACTGCTCAGTTTCTTTACCAGTTCATTTCCTTGAGATAGTTGCTCCCTGAAACTTTGTCCCATAAAGTAGTCTATGTCATTAGCTCGAAGAATCTCTTCAAATGATTTTATGACTTCGTCCAGATGTTGAGTAAGAATATGACATAGACTTTGTCCTTCTCTCACCTTCTGTCGCAGTAATGATAGTTCTCGAGCCTGTGCTTGAATCAACCAGTCATATTTTCTGAAAAAGATGAGACTGACTGTTAAAGAATGGGGAAGTTTAGCATGATGTGTAGTAAGGGATCAACTTGTTAATCCAAATATAAAGATGGATCACCTAAAAACCTAAAGTAAACCATTGTTTTAAAACTGTTTATATTTCTATCTACAGCGGGTGAAATAAGTATTGAACAATTTTCACCAATTTTCTAAGTAAATATATTTCTAAAGCTGCTACTGACATGAAATTCTCACCGTAAATGTTCATAAATTAAAGAAGCACTCCTCCTCCCATAAAAGTTTTTATTCTCTTAATATATTGCAATCTCCATATTATACAGCACTGTCTACTTACAATTGCTCATTTTTCCTTTCGATACAGTTAATTCTTCTCTCTTCTACACTCAATGTAGAAAACAGGAAGTCTCTTGTTCCTGCATTTATCATTCCCCTCTTCAACTCCTGACCCAGCTGCCCGCTCCTCCACCTGCCAGGGACTTTTGCGGTCTATTATGACTCAAACAGAAAAAAATGACCTTCTGTTTCTACATAGAGCTTAGATGGATTCAGCTAGTCAGTTTTTAATCATGATGTCATAGACCTAATGGAAAAGACAAGAATACGCTGGGTAATAAGGTAAAATAATCAATTGTAAGTACACAGTGCCATATAGTATGATGATTGCAGTCTATTAAGAGGATAAAAACTTTGATGGGAGTGCTTCTATAACCTCTTCACGACCTTAGAAGTACTCAGTACGTCCTGGTTGGGAAGTGCCAACATTGGACGTTCTGAGTACATCCAGGCAATTTTGCAAGCACAGAGGCTGTGCACGCTCGATCGCTGCCGGTTGTCAGTTGATTCTGACAGCTAACACCCGACACTCAGTGCCAGGGGCAGTGCCTGCACCGCTCCCAGCACTTTAACCTGCATGCATTGCTATGCTTTATAACTGCAAATATACTACACAAAATGAAAGAACCATAGTGAGACTAGGTAAAAAAGTAAAAGAAAAATGGTAAAAATATTTTAAATAAAAATCAGAAAATAATAATAATAAAATATACATATATATATATATATACTGTATATTCAGAGAATATGAATGATGACAAAAAAACTTTTTCTCCACTCACGGTTATTGGTTGGGTGAAGCCATTTATTGTCAAACTACTGTGTTTTCTCTTTTTAAATCTTAATGACAACCAAAAACATCCAAATGACCCTGATCAAAAGTTCACATACCCTGGTGATTTTGGCCAGATAACATGGACAGAATTTGACACAAATAGGTTTGAATGGCTACTAAAGGTAACATCCTCACCTGTGACCTGTTTGTTTGTAATCAGTGTGTGTGTATAAAAGCTGAGTGAGTTTCTGGGATCCAGAAAGACTCTTGCATCTTTCATCCAGCCACTGACGTTTCTGCATTGTGAGTCATGGGGAAAGCAAAAGAATTGTCAACGGATCAACTGGAAAAGGTAGTTGAACTGTATAACACAGGAAAGGGATGCAAAAAAAATATACAAGGAATTGATAATTCCAGTCAGCAGCGTTCAAACTGTGATTAACAAATGTAAAATCAGGGGCTCTGTAAAAACCAAACCACGGTCAGGTAGACCAACAAAAATTTCAACCACAACTACCAGGAAACTTGTTCGGGATGCAAAGAAAAACCCACAAATATCATCAGCTGAAATTCATGACTCTCTGAAAACTAGCAGTGAGGCTGTTTCAAGATGCACAATAAGGAGGCACTTCAAGAAAAATGGACTGCATGGTCGAGTCGCCAGAAGAAAGCCATTACTGTGCAAATGCCACAAAGTATCTTGCCTACCATACTCCAACAGCACAAAGACAAGTCAGAAGTCAAAACTTCTGTAACAAGGTAATTTGGAGTGATGAGACTAAAATTGAACTTTTTGGCCACAACCATAAACATTACATTTGGAGAGACGTCAACAAGGCCTATGATGAAAGGAATCACTGATGTTTTGGGGATGTGTGAGCTACAAAGGCACAGGAAACTTAGTGGAAGTTGAAGGAAAGATGAATGCAGCACGTTATCAGTAAATACTGGAGGCAAATTTGCACTCATCAGCCCAGAAGCTGCGCATGGGACGTACTTGGACGTTCTAATATGACAATGATCCAAAACATAAGGCCAAGTCGACCTGTCATTGGCTACAGCAGAACAAAGTGAAGGTTTTGGAGTGGCCATCTCAGTCTCCTGACCTCAATATCATTGAGCCACTCGGGGGAGATCGCAGTTCATGCTAGGAAGCCCAGAAATTTACAGGAACTGGAGGCTTTTTGCCAAGAAGAATGGGCAGCTTTACCATTTGAGAAAATAAAGAACCTCATCCACAACTAACACAAAAGACTTCAAGCGATCATTGATGTTAGAGGGGGCAATACACGGTATTAAGAACTGGGGTATGTGAACTTTTGATCAGGGTCATTTGGATGTTTATGGTTATCATTAAGATTTAAAAAGAGAAAACACAGTAGTTTAACAATAAATGGTTTCACCCAACCAATAACCATGAGTGGAGAAAAAGTTCTTTTGTTATCATTCATATTCTCTGAAGCAAGGCCAAGAAAGGAAAAATTCTGCAGGGGTATGTAAACTTTTGAGCACAACTGTATCTTTAGTACTGATAAATTTGCACTTTTATGTAAAAAAAAATACACATATTTGGTGTTTCCGTGTCAGGAATGACCTGCCTCATAAAACTATCACACTCGTTAACCCCTTAAGTGTACATCGTAAAAAAAAAAAAAAAACGGCAAAAAAATGATGCTTTTTCATTATGTCGCCAAACAAAAAGTGGAATAAAACGCGATCAAAAAGACAAATGTAAATAAAAATGGTATCACTGACAATGTCATCTTATCCCACAAAAAACAAGTCGCCATACAGCTCTATCAGCAGAAAAAAAAAAGTTATGGCTCTCAGAATACAGCGACACATAAATAATTATTTTTTCTATAAAATAGTTTTTATTGTGTAAAAGGGCCATACAACATAAAAAAAAACCTATATAAATGTGATATCGCTGTAATCCTACTGACCTGAAGAGTAAAGTTGTCTTATCAATTTTACCATATGCGGATCAGCATAAAAAAAAACGAAAAAAAAAACAATTCCTGAATTGATGGGTTTTGTTCATTCTGCCTTTCAAAAATCAGAATAGAAGGCGATCAAAAAATGTCATGTGCCCGAAAATGGTACCAATAAAAATGTCAAGTCGTCCTGCAAAAAACAAGCCTCCACATGACTCTGTTGGCCGAAATATGGAAAAATTATAGCTCTCAAAATATGGTGATGCAAAAACTAGTTTTTGCAAAACAAAAACATCTTTTAGTGTGTGACAGCAGTCAAACATAAAAAACTATATAAAGCTGATATTGCTGAAATTGAACCGACCCAAAAAATAAAGTCGTCTAATCACTTATACTGCACAAGGAATGGCATAAAAAAATAAATCAAGCCAATTTGTCAGGAACGACACCGGGGAGATCACGCAATATCTCACCGCTGCCGTCACGTTGTCAGGAATTCACAGGATTGAGCAGGGATTTGCAAGCACACAATCCCGACTACTCAGTACGTAGCTATCGGCAAGCGAGACAAAAGCGTATGGCGTCACACCTCCAGATTACAACGCATGGAATATGTGTATACGCCCCGTACGGTTACTGCCAGCTTCACGATAGCCCAATTAATATTATTCGCTGCCACCACCAGCCGAGTTTGAACTATAATACAGGCCTGGCTGAATGCCTGCTTTCTGGTAGCGTATATGGTTTCGGGGGAGGGAACGATTACAGGACAAAAGAAACAGAACTATTACATTTTATATTTAATCCAAAAGGGAGGCAGATTTTACAAAAGGGGACAATACAATACATATGCAGTTACACAAAATAAGGCTATGTGCCCACGATGCAGAAATGCTCCGGATTTTTCCTGAGCGTTTCTGCATCTCCCCTGGCAGAAAAAATGCATGCGGATTGTACATGCGTTTTTCCTGCCAGGGACATGCGACATGCGGATGTGAAGCATTCTTGACATACATTTCCGCATGCGGGTTGTCAAGCGCTTCACTTGGAAAGTGCTTGACAACTTGGTCACACTATATAAATCCATGCAAACGGCATGGATTTATATAGTGTGACCGAAAGAATGTCAAAGAATAAAAAATAAATCTATACTTACCTTCCGATGGCCCACGCAGTCATGCTTCACCGTCCCGGCTGCCGGCAGATTGCGTTACACTGAAGGACCTGCCAACATCAGCGTCGCGTGACCCATCACATGACTATGATGTCAGCGCAGGTTCTTCAGTACATCGCGAACTGCCGGCATGAGAGGAGGAGCGCATCGGGGGCCGCCAGAAGGTAAGTATATATTTATTTTTTATTTTATTCTTTTTTTTTTACAGTTTTCTATGGTACCCAGGTCTGGAGGAGAGTCTCTTCTTCTCTAGACCTGAGTACCATCCGCACATTATAAAGCATGGAATGCGCATCTACATATACAGTGATGCGTAATCCATGCTTTCTAATGCAAGTCAATGGCGGTGAAAACGCAGCACTTCCGCAAAATAATTGGTAGTGCTGCGTTTTTTTCCGCAATGATAATCCGCAGCGGAAATTTCCGCAGCATGTGCACAGCACATGCGGATTATCATTGGGGAACATGGCAGGCCTTCTACCATGCATTTTTTAAGCGTTTCTGCAGCGTTTTTGTTGCTGCGGAAACGCTTAAAAAACGCATCGTGGGCACACAGCCTAATAAGGGTTAAAGCAGAAACTTACTATAAGATCACTAAGACGATTAAATATAGGTGGAGGGGAGACACTCCGCTTGATTAGACTGTTATCGAACAGGATCCTTTGCTATAATAAATATATGCTCTCAGCAATGAATATGGATCAACGTTCAGTTGGATATTTTATGCCGAAGTGGGAGACCGGCCCACACACCCATGGGGATGACATCATGTGAGGTCGGCTCCATCCTTCATGTTTTTATTAAAAATGCTACCTTCTGCTATAATTCATCCCTGGTTGCTCGCAGAAGCTTGCAAGCGACGCCATATCTACCATTATTAATTTACCTTTCTGTAGAGACTACACATGGCATAGCTACGATCCGTTAATCTGGTAATTTTGTGCCACAGCTCCCCAGGGGGGCTCACAACTACAGAAAAATAAGCATATTGTTCCTTGGCTGACCTTGCCACTAAAATTATAGGTCACGTTATTATCGGACGTATGGAACTTGAAATATTCCATATTCCATATCGGTATCGGTGCCGGCCCGACTATAGATTTCCTTTTGAAGTTCGGGAGTCAAGCTTCCTCAGCTAGATGTAAATTGTCGCAGGTCTGTGTTAGAGGAAAGCTACACTCACATTTTAATTGGGTTGGTAGCACCTCTCTTGTGCCAACATTTGTTTAAGCTACTTCTGCTGTGGGTGATAATTTTCAGAGAGATCGCCCTTTAGATTGTCAGCTCTTCTCTTGTGACAAATGGTGGATAAAGGAGGGGTGAGAGGGAAGAGGGTTTGGGAGAAATTGTTAATATTTTCTTAATATTTCCCTGACACAATTCTTGATCTACTGTTGATTTGTTCATTCTGTCTCCCAAATATCGCAATAAGGCTCGGCGCACATTTGTCCTGTGCTCTACACTGAGCGGTTACACTGGGGTTTCTGTGTAAATCTCTGAAATATGTGATTCAGGCAGAACCCCAAGCAGAAGATTCCCTATAATGAGGCAGATGGCGGCACTGTGGATGCTGTCTGGCCTATGATCCGGCAGTGTCCGTCTTTTTAGGCGTGCATAAAAATGCAGTCGGCCACAGTTTTGTGCACTTCTGAAAAGAAGAACACTGCTGAACACAAGCCAGATGGAGTCTAGAGTAACTCTGCTGCCTCATTATAGGGAATGGATCCCTCAGGGATTTCATCTGAATCACATCATTCGGAGATTTAGATGGACACCCCGATATCAGTGCTCAGCATAAAGCACCAGATAAATGTGATCCAAAATGTTATGTAAAATGTTCCCAACAAAAGCTTCAACTCAATCCAAAAAAAAGCCCCCACTCAGGTCCATCATCTGTTAATGGAAATATAGAGGGCTTCCACGTTACTGGTAGTGCCAAGGTTCTGGAAAAGCGCTATGGCTCCTCGCCCTCCCAAATGAAATCAAATGAATTCTACACTCCCAAATCCAAATGCCCCCCTCTCTTCTGAGCCTGTGTGTGCCTAAACCACATTCAGCGTCCACATTTTGCATTTCTGTAGTGATGAGAGCTCGCCTAATTTATGGGTGCGTGTCTCCAGAAGCATGAGCTGGTCACTACAACTTACTGGTCAGTACAGCGTACTGGTCACTACAGCATACTGATCACTACAACAGCAGTTTGCAAATTTCACTCCGTAACATCCACTGCTGCTTGTTTTTAGAATACACCAATGGAGTCAAAATCGTCACTACAGCTGTAGATAAATTCCCAAAGAGGTATAATTTCCAAAAATCTACTTGAGGGTGGATTCTGCTTTTCTAGCACTTAGGGGCTATGTATATGGAGTCAGCAAACTATTCTAGGAAAATCTGCGCTCCAGGAGGCAAATAGTGCTCTGTCTCTCCCGAGTCTCGCCATGTGGCTAAGCAGTACTGTACAGATACATATGGGGTATTTCTACATTCAGCAGAAATTGTGGGACAAATTTTGGTGCCATTTTTACCCACTTCCTCTTGTGAAAATGTAAAATCTGGGACTAAAACAAAAATTTTGGTGGTAAAAATGTAATTTTTTTTTCTTCACTGCCCAATGGTATAAAATTCTGGTGCTCCTTCCCTTCTAAGCTTAGCACTATGCCTGAAAAGTATTTCCCAATTACATGTAGGATATTGGCACACTCAGATAAAAATGGACCTCAGTTTGATTAAAAATTTCTCCTATTGGACCTTAGAAAAATTAAAAACTTGCACATGCTGCGGAAATTTTTGCTGCGGATTATCATTGCGGAAAAATCCGCAGCATGTCCATTATTTTTGGGGAAAGGTGCCATAATTGCCGCCATTGATTTGCATTGAATCACTTAATATCCGCATGACTACATGTGCACATGCGGATATTAAGCGATTCAATGTGCGGATAGTACCAGGGTCTGGAGAAGAGGAGACTCTCCTCCAGACCCGGGTATCATAGTACCTGTTAAAAAAAAAGAATTTAAAATAAAAACTATACATTATACTCACCTTCTGATGGCCTGCGGTCTTCTCTCCGATGCGTCTTGGCTTCCTGGTGGCTCGCGATAGTGTAAAAGGACCTTCCATGACATCATTTAGTCATGTGACAGGTCACGCGACCGCTGACGTCGGCGGTCGCGTGACCTGTCAAATGACTAAATGACGTCATGGAAGGTCGTTTTACACCACCGCGAGCCGCCCAAGACACCGGACGCACCGGTGAGAAGGTGAGTATAATGTTTGTTTTTTTATTTTTTACCATTTTTATTCTTTTTTTAACTATTTACTTGGTCACACTATATAAATCCGGTTGCTTGGATTTATATAGTATGACCAAGTTGTCAAGCACTTTTCCAAGTGATGCTAAAATCGCTTGGAAAAGCGCTTGATAACCCGCATGCAAAAAATGCATGCAAAAACGCTTGACAAACGCTTCTACCTGGCAGGAAAAACGCATGTAAAATCCGCATGCGTTTTTCCTGCCAGGGAGATGCAGAAAAAAACAGCAACATTTCCGCATCGTGGGCACTTAGCCTTATAGTGTCTGCCATTACTACCTCTTGTGGTAGGGCATTCCACAGTCCGACTGCTCTGACTGTAAAGAACCCTTTCCCGTTTAGGTGCCGGAATCACCTTTCTTCCACCCATAATGAGTGCCCCCTGGTCCTTAGTATGGTTTTTGGAAGGAATAAGTCATGTGTCAGTCCTTTGTATTGACCACACATATATTTTTACATGTAAATGAGCTCTCCTCTGAGGCGTCGTTTTTCTAAGCTAAACAAGCTCAACTTTTTCAACCTCTCATCATATGAGAGGCCTTCTATCCCTTGTAATAATCTAGTTGCCCGCCTTTGAACTGACTCTAACTTCTGAATATCATTTTTAAAATGTGGAGCCCAAAACTGGATCCCAAATTTCAGATGTTGCCGCACCAGTGATTTATAAAGGGGCAACAGAACGTTGGGACTGCTATTAACTATTTTGTGTGATTTATTTCTCTGCTTTAAGAGTATAAGAATTTAAAGTTTGAAAATTGCAAAATTTTCTAAATTTTTGCCAAATTTGTTTTTTTTTCACACATAAACACAAGTCATATCGAAGAAATTTTAACCACTATCATGAAGCACAATATAAGCACAGAATCAGTGGGATCCATTGAAGCATTCCAGAGTTATTACCTCAGAAAGTTACAGTGCTCAGAAGTATAAAATTTGGCCTAGTCATGAAGTTGCAAACAGCTTTGGAGGGTAAAGGGGTTAAGTTATGGGTAATAATGAGAAACACACAGGGAAAAAGTACTGAACACACTGAAATTTATTTAATACTTCCTACAAAATCCTTTGTTGGTAAAGACAACTTCAAGACACTTCCTGTATGGATAATCTAGTCTCATGCATTGCTCAGGTGTGATTTATGCTAATTTTTCCACACAAACACACCTCAAATCCTAAAGGTTCCACAGTCTCCTTCTATGAACTATGAGCTTTAGTTCCTTCCATAAATTTTCTATGGAATTCAGGTCAGGTGATTGAATTGGTTTCAGAAAAAGAAAATAAAACTGCTCGAATGGCCCAGCCAGAGTTTCTTTGGCTGTGTGTTTGGGATCATTTTCTCGCTGAAATGTCCATCCTTGTTTCATCTTCATCATCCTGGTAGATGGCTGCAGATTGTTTTCAAGAATGTCTTTGTACATTGGTCCATTCATCCATCCTTCTATTATATGAATTTTGACGGTGCCGTATGCTGAAAAGCAGCCCCACACCATGATGTTCCCAACTCCAAACTTCACTGTTGATATGGTGTTTGTGGGGTGATATGCAGTGTCTGTTGGCCTCATAAGATGGTGTGTTTTATGGCATCCAAAGAGTTAAATTTTGGTCTCATCTTGTCTCATCAGACAATATTTTCCCAGTATTTCACAGGCATGTTTAAATGTTGTTGAGCAAACTTTATACGCTCTTGAACATGCTTTTTGTTCAGCAAGAGAGACTTGCATGGGGAGCGTGCATACAGGCCATGGAGGTTGAGTGCATTACTTATAGTTGATCCGTAATGAAGTCATTATGTGTGGTGTAATGCATGGGGCACAATACTTTCTCCCACCTCTATATATTTTTTTGATATCTCTGTTGAGCTGTATCCTATGGTCATATGTCAGTTCCTTGATCTGATCCCTATTTATGGTATGGAGGTTGAGTGCATTACTTATTGTACTCTTTGAAACAATTGTACCTGCTGTTTCCAGGTTGTTCTGTAGCTCTCCGCAACTGATACTTAGCTATTGGACACCTCTTCTCATAATTCACTTCTCTGTCCGAAATCTTGTGGAAAACGCCTTGTCATCGCCGGTTTATGGTGAAATGATGTTCTTTCCACTTCCGGATTATGGCCCTAACAGTGCTCACTGGAGCCTTCAGTAGTTTAGAAATTCTTCTGTAACCATAGCCATCAGTATGTTTTGCAACAATAGGGTTGCGAAGGTCTTGAGACAGCTCACAGGTTTTACCCATTCTAAGATGTTTCTTGTGTGGCACTTTGGTAATGAGACACCTTTTTATAGACCATCAGTTGAACCAGCTGATATTATTTTTCATTAAGTGCAGGATTGCTTTCTATTTACGAAGATTTCAGCTGGTTTCATGATGTTCCATGGCTTTTTGCACCTCTCTTTTTCATGTGGTCAATACTTTTTCCCTGTGTCATTTCTCATTATTACACATACAGCAATGAGCAAAAGGGCAACAATGTTTTGAACTTTTGATTTTCAGGCGCCATATCTCACCATCCACGACTGCTTCAAACATGAGGCTACCATAATTTTATAAATACTCATCTTGCCTATCTCATACATAAATTTGACTTGCAACTGTTTAGCATATGATTAGTTATGCAGATTCTTGTCATGTCACTGCATTGTTACTGTTTTGCTCCAGGTGGTGTAAAAATCTTTTTCTTCCTGTATACTACAAATTACAATCTGTTCTCACATACCCTAATAGCTCAGTATGTTATTATGTTGATTCCCAAGCGAAAGGTCACTGGTTCAAATCGAGGAGTAGCCATGAAGAAGATTTCCCAAGAAAAGAGAAAGCATCATCTAGCTCATTGATAGTGGGCTTTTGGCCAAGAAAATTGCCAAACTGCATCATGTGAGTGTCAAGACAATTGGAAGAATACAAAATCAAGTCTGTCCATCCATGCAAAAGCCAAGAGGTGAACGTCCAGGCAAAATATTGGAGTCAACAAGTTGGCTCATCACAGGGTCTATAAGCTCTGGCGTGACAAACACAGCAGTGGAGGTGGCTCATATGCTTTATAACAGTGCGATCATAGACGTCCATGAAAGCACCATGCGACGCGTGTTACACAAGTCTGGAATGGTGGCCAGAAAAAAGGTGAAGAAGCCTTGAATTCAATATCATCATAAGAAGCAACGGCTCAAATTTGCAAAAAAGTACATGGACAGTAGAAGATTGGGAATGGGTGATTTTGAGAGGTGAAAAAGAAGTCAATAGACTAGGCTTTGATGGGTGCAAATGGATCTGGAAGAAACAAGGGAAAAATAGGCTAACAGATTAAGAAATTGAAGGAACTGTCAAGTTTGGTGGAGGAAGCATGATGATATGAGTTTGTTTCAGAGCCAAAATCATTGGATACTTGACAAGGATCGATGGTGGTCTCAATGTTGAGCTATAGTTGAGCATCCTACAAAACGAGTTACTTTGTACACTTGAGTACTATGGGTATGAAAAGGACAACATAGTGTTCCAGCAGGTCAACAACCCGAAGTATACGTTGAGATTTGTAAAGAAATGGTGTAATGACAATGAAGTAGAGGTGCTGGATTGGCCCCCACAGTCCCCAGAACTCACTCAACCCAATCGAACACTTATGGGTAGAGTTGAAGAAAAAACTGTATACATACCCAAGTGAGTCGACCAGTATGCACCAACTTTGGGAACATGTAGAAAAGACCTGAAATCAGATTTCAGTCGAGACAGGTTTGAATCTGATCAAGAACATGCCTAAAAGGATTCAAGCAGTGTTGAAAGCCAAAGGTGGATTTACAAAATACTAACAAAATAATAAAAATTACAATTTTGATTTTTAGGAACAAAACAGTAACAATGCAGTGACATGACAAGAATCTGCATAACTAATCATATGCTAAATAGTTGCAAGTCAAATTTATGTATGAGATAGCAAAAATAATTATCTATAAAATGATGGTAGTCTCACATTCGAAGCAGTAGTGGATGGTGAGATATGGCGCCTGAAAGTCAAAAGTTCAAAATATTGCTACCCTTTCGCTCATCACTGTAACTTAATTTATGGACATCTATGTCTTTATTTCTTTGTCTGTGTGGATTGGATGGGTTGTTACCAACATCTGGTGATAATTTCATGTCAATAGCACCTTTAGAAATATATTTACTTATAAAATTGATGATGTGTTCAATACTTATTTCACCCACTGTATCATAGGAAAACACGTACAGTACAGACCAAAAGTTTGGACACACCTCATTTAAAGATTTTTCTGTATTTTCATGACTATGAAAATTGTACATTCACACTGAAGGCATCAAAACTATGAATTAACACATGTGGAATTATACACTTAACAAGAAAGTGTGAAACAACTGAAAATATGTCTTATATTCTAGGTTGTTCAAAGTAGCCACCTTTTGCTTTGATGACTGCTTTGCACACTCTTGGTATTCTCTTATTGAGCTTCAAGAGGTAGTCACCTCACAGGTTTTCACTTCACAGGTGTGCCCTGTCTGGTTTAATAAGTGGGATTTCTTGCCTTATAAATGGGGTTGGGACCATCAGTTGTGTTGTGCAGAAGTCTGGTTGATACACAGCTGATAGTCCTACTGAATAGACCGTTAGAATTTGTATTATGGCAAGAAGAAAAGCAGCTAAGTAAAGAAAAACGAGTGGCCATCATTACTTTAAGAAATGAAGGTCAGTCAGTCCGAAAAATTGGGAAAACTTTTAAAGTGTCCCCAAGTGCAGTTGCAAAAACCATCAAGCGCTACAAAGAAACTGGCTCACATGAGGACCACCCCAGGAAAGGAAGACCAAGAGTCACCTCTGCTTCTGAGGATAAGTTTATCCGAGTCACCAGCCTCAGAAATCGCAGGTTAACAGCAGCTCAGATTAGAGACCAGGTCAATGCCACACAGAGTTCTAGCAGCAGACACATCTCTTCAACAACTGTTAAGAGGAGACTTTGTGCAGCAGGCCTTCATGGTAAAATAGCTGCTAGGAAACCACTGCTAAGGACAGGCAACAAGCAGAAGAGACAAGTTTGGGCTAAAGAACACAAGGAATGAACATTAGACCAGTGGAAAGCTGTGCTTTGGTCTGATGAGTCCAAATTTGAGATCTTTGGTTTCAACCACCGTGTCTTTGTGCGACGCACAAAAGGTGAACTGATGGACTCTACATGCCTGGTTCCCACCGTGAAGCATGGAGGAGGAGGTGTGATGGTGTGGGGGTGCTTTGCTGGTGACACTGTTGGGAATTTATTCAAAATTGAAGGCATACTGAACCAGTATGGCTACCACAGCATCTTGCAGCGGCATGCTATTCCATCCGGTTTGCGTTTAGTTGGACCATCATTTATTTTTCAACAGGACAATGACCCCAAACACACCTCCAGTCTGTGTAAGGGCTATTTGACCAAGAAGGAGAGTGATGGGGTGCTACGCCAGATGACCTGGCCTCCACAGTCACCAGGCCTGAACTCAATCGAGATGGTTTGGGGTGAGCTGGACAACAGAGTGAAGGCAAAAGGGCCAACAAGTGCTAAGCATCTCTGGGAACTACTTCAAGATTGTTGGAAGACCATCTCCGGTGACTACCTCTTGAAGCTCATCAAGAGAATGCCAAGAGTGTGCAAAGCTGTCATCAAAGCAAAAGGTGGCTACTTTGAACAACCTAGAATATAAGACATATTTTCAGTTGTTTCACACTTTTTTGTTAAGTATATAATTCCACATGTGTTAATTCATAGTTTTGATGCCTTCAGTGTGAATGTATAATTTTCATAGTCAAGAAAATACAGAAAAATCTTTAAATGAGAAGGTGTGTCCAAACTTTTGGTCTGTACTGTATATTACTTACCGGTAATGTGTTTTTTCGGAACCCATGATGGCACAACGAGAGAGGGGATCCTCTCTTCAAGGACAGGAAACCTTCAAGATAAAAAGGGAGGCGCCTCTCTCCACCTCAGTGGATTACAGAGCATGAGAGGATTCTCCGGTTAGAGCACATAATTTTATTAACCATAAACGAATTTCACCCATGTGAATACTCAACACCCACCAACCGGAAGGTGAACACCATAGTGATAGGGAGGGAATGTAAAGGTGCCGTCATGGGTTCCGAAAAAACACATTACCGATAAGTAATATATGTGTTTTTCTGTCACCCATGAGGGCACAACGAGAGAATTACAGAGAACTAGGTATGTAAGGGAGGGACCACAGCCTGCAGAACCCTTCTCCCAAATGAGAGATCAGAGGAGGCAGAAAGGTCAAGTCTATAGTGATTATAGAAAGTGGGCGGAGATGACCACGTGGCCGCCTTACATATTTGCTCAATGGGCATGTCCGCTCTTTCTGCCCAGGAAGCAGCCATGCCCCGTGTAGAGTGGGCCTTCAGATTGTTAGGAGGATCTCTGCCTGATCCCGTATAGGCCATCGTGATGGCTACCCGGATCCACCTTGATAGAGTGCCTTTTAAGACCTTTGATCCCTTTCGGGAGCCCTGAAAGGAGAAAAATAGAGCCCTATCCTTCCTCCATGAGCTTGTGGATGCTAAATAATGTATAAGGTATCTCCTGACATCCAAGGTATGAAATCTTTCCTCCTTGCTATTTTTTGGTTCAGGACAGAAGGAAGGTAGGGCTATCTCCTGAGACATATGAAATTTAGAAACAATTTTAGGAAGGAAAGCAGGGTCTGGTCTCAAAACTACCCTATCGTCTAGAACTAAGGTTAAAGGTGGATCTGCAGACAAAGCCTGTAACTCACGAACCCTCCGTGCTGATGTTAAGGCCACCAGAAGTATTGTTTTCAGGGTGAGTAATTTTATGGACCCTGAGCTAAGGGGCTCAAAGGGAGAACCTGTTAATGCATTTAGCACTAAGTTTAAATCCCAAGAAGGGACCCTTATTATAGGGGCTGGATTGGCTCTACTGCATGCCCTCACGAACATGGAAATCCATTTGTTATTGGCCAGATTATAATTATAAAAAATAAAATAAATTCAGCTCACCTGGTTCTCACATGCTCCTGGTGCAGGGAAGCCTGGTAACGTGTGGTCTCACGTAGTAGAAACAATATAAATGTAAGAAGAAACTAGCTTCCAGGAAGCCAGTTTCTTCTTACATTTAGATTATAATTATACAAGGCCCCTAAGGCAGAGATTTGGACCTTTAAGGTGCTAACCGCTAGGCCTTTTTCCAGCCCTTTTTGAAGAAATTCCAAAATGGCCGTTATGGGACCCCCCCCCCCCCCCCAGGGAGAATCCCTGAGATGACAAGAACTTCTTCCAGACTCTACTGTAAATTTTAGTAGTGATTGGTTTCCTACTACCTAGAAGAGTAGTAACTAGATTCGATGAGAAACCCCGACCCTCTAGCAACGACCTCTCAAGTTCCAGGCCGCTAAGTGCAATCCTTTCACCTGCGGATGGAATATAGGCCTTGAGCAAGAAGGTCGGGAATCTCTGGAAGAATCCAGGGGTTCGTGACTGACATGCTCCTTAGCCAAAAGAACCATGGTCTCTTGGGCCAGAAGGGGGCTATGAGGACTACTCGAGCCTGATCCTCCCGGATCTGCCTCAACACTGCTGGAATTAGGCACGTTGGGGGAAAGGCATAGGCCAGACTGAAATCCCATCTGCACTGGAAGGCGTCTACTACTAAAGTGTTTTCCGTGGGATTCAGGGAGCAGAACTTTTTTAACTTGCTGTCCTGACGGGTCGCAAACAGGTCGACCTCTGGAGACCCCCACATGGCCACTAGCTGGCAGAAGACTGAGTGATTTAGAGTCCATTCTCCCTGCAATAATGGCCTGCAGCTTAGAAAGTCTGCCTTCGTGTTGTCCTCTCCTCTGATATGAAGGGCCTTTAAAGAGAGAACTTTTCCTTCCACTAGAGAAAATATCCTCCCCGCAATCTGCATTAGTGATTTTGAGTGAGTTCCCCCCTGGTGGTTTACATATGCCACCGTGACCTGGTTGTTGAACAGAATTTTTATGTGATTCCCTCGTAGAAGGGGTAAGAAGCTGATTAGTGCCTTCTCTACTGCTCGTAGTTCCCACATGTTGGAAGACTCCAGACTCTCCTCCTCTGACCAAGTCCCCTGTATCGGGCGGTTGTCTAGGTGCGCCCCCCACCCCCTGGGGCTGGCGTCCGTAGTAATCACTCTGGTAAATTGGGGAACCCAGGGGACACCTGTCTGGAATGTGTTTGTCTCTAACCACCAATACAGAGACTGAATTACATTTTGTGGGAGTGTTAACCTGCCCTCCAGATGTCCCCTGAGGATGATTTAGTTTTTTAGGACGTCCCATTGCAATTCTCTTGAATGAAATTGGGCCCAGCATGCCACTGGGATGCAGGAGGTGAGGGACCCCAACAGAGACATGGCCCCCCTGAGAGTCATTACTGGGTCTGTTATGGCTGTCGAGACTAAATTTTTTATTTTCTCACTTTTCTGCTCGGGCAGGCGGCATTCCTGTCGAACCGAATCCAGAGTAAGGCCTAAAAAGATCTGAGTTGTATGCGGGATCAGTTTTGATTTTTCTAGGTTTAAACACCATCCTAAGTTTTTTAAGATGGTGCACACCTGATCCACTTGGGCCAGGCAGTGATCGTAAGTTTTGCCCACTATTAGGAAGTCGTCCAGGTACGGAATGATCAATCTGTTTTCCTTCCTGAGATGAGCCGTAACCTCCGCTATAAGTTTTGTGAATATGTGGGGCGCTACTGCTAGGCCGAAGGGAAGAGCTCTGCACTGGAACTGCTTGATGACTCCCTGTACAGTTACAGCTACTCTGAGGTATTTTTGAAAGTCGTGATGGATTGGCACATGGTAACACGCATCCTTTAGGTCCAACACTGCCATGTAGCAGCCGGGGAATAGAAGGCTTATTGTTGATTTTATTGTTTCCATCTTGAATGATGGAATGTTCAGGAATTTGTTTAGGCCTTTCAAGTTGAGGATAACTCTGTATGAATTGTCCGGCTTCTTTATAAGGAACAAGGGGGAATAGAACCCTCTTCTTTCTTCTTGTGGTGATACCTCCAGCAAGACGTTCTTTTGCAGGAGACCTGAAATCTCTTCCTCCAGTGCCCTATGTTCTGGTAGAGAGGATCTTAAGGCAGTCGGGATAAATTTCTCTGGTGGGTTTCTCAGAAATTCCAGTTTTAAACCTGATTTTACTAAATTGAGGATCCACTTGCTGGAAGAGATCCTTTCCCAGGCTGGAAGGAAGAGAGAGAGCCTCCCTCCCACCTGGGATAGAGTGTCATTTTGGCGGTTAGCGACTATCCTGGGAGGGCCCGCCGAACAAAAACCCTTTCCCTTTTCTGGAACGATCCTCCTATCTAGATTGTTCTGTGGACGTCCTTCTGCGGCCAAATTTCTTCCTCCAAAAGGACTGCTTAAAAGTTGAGAAGGAAGATTTAGGAAATCCTTTTTTGTTGTCACTTGCTTTCTCCAGAATTGTGTCAAGAGAGGCACCGAAAAAAAAATCTCCTTCACATGGAAAAGAACATAGCTTTCCCTTCGTTTGTATGTACCCCGGGCAACATTTCAGTCAGACTGCTCTACGGCCGGCATTAGACAGGGCCGCAGATCTTGCTGCTAATCTGGCAGAATCCGCAGAGGCGTCCGATAAGAAGGCCGCTGCTCCTTTCAATACAGGTAGAGAGGCAGAATAGAGTCCTGTGACTCGTTGTTCTTAACCTGGTCTTCTAACCTGTCTAACCAAACCATAAGGGATCTTGCGGTACAGGTTGCTGCTATGGCTGGTTTCAATGTCCCTGCTGATGACTCCCAAGTACCCTTAAGGAAGATATCTACCTTTCGGTCCAGTGGTTCCTTCAGCATCCCTGTATCTTCAAAAGGGAGAGAAGACCTTCTAGAAGCTTTGGATACCGCAACATCCAGCTTCGGGGCTTTATTCCAGGAAGCGGTATCTTCCTCACTAAAGGGATATTTCCTTTTAAAGGAGGATGGAAGGAGACACTTTTTCTCCGGCCTATCCCACTCCTTCCTGATAAGTCCCTGCACCTTATCATTAATCGGGAAAACTCTATGTTTTTCCGATCCAAGGTGCCGAACATAATATCCTGTACCGATTTTTTTGACTTCTGGTCAACTAACCCCATTGTGGACCTGACGGCTTTTACTAAGCTATCCACACTTTCCAGGGGAAAACAATGACCTGAGCCCGCCTCGCTATCCGAAGAGGAAGAGTCTGTGGAGTCAACCAGCATTCCCTCGTCGGATTCAGAGTCTGAAAGGGTGGGTGGGGTTTTTGCCGCATGGGCCTGGGATGCTTGGGAAAACGACTTAAACGATTTTTCTACCTCAGACCTAATAAGGGCTTTTAGATTTGAAGAAAAATCCGGGTTCTCTCCAAAATTGTTTCCTCAATATGTGGCGCCCCTGAGGGTTCAGTCGCCACAGAGGTACTCCTTCTCTCAGGTAAGGAGGGAGTGCTGCCCGGAACCCCAACACCCGCATTCAACACTACACTGCTCCAGGCCGGCTGGAAGGGCAAGATGCATGTGCGCAGCTGCTGAGCCCTGTCCCTGGCTGGAGTGGGGGGAACCCAAAGGTAGGGGGAACCAGTAGTGTAGGTGTGGGTGGAGGAAGCAGTTTAGGGGAGCACCATAGTAGTAGGTATATAAAAAGGAAGCCATCGTAGGGTGGCAGTTCAGTTGAGTAGGTCAGTCAGTGGAGAACAGTCTGGGAGCAGAGTCTCCTTAGGAGCTCTGACCCACAAGTAGGGCCCAGTCCTAGAGGCCCAGGAGAGGAGCAGAGGAGTAGGCTCCGTTCTAGTAAAAGTGATCCCAGGGGTACGGCGAGTGCAGGATGGCACCCGTACGCCCCGAATCTGTCAGAAGACAGAGGGATCGTATGCCGCAAGAAGGGGACCGGCCCCTGGACCAGCCGTGTTACTTCAAGTCTCGGCTGGGAAAACCGGAGGCTTCTGGCTTACATAGTCCAGTTGCCAAAGCCTCATTCTAATCTCTGTGAGGGTCAAGCAGGTCCAGGAACTCCAGTTAGAAAGGAGGGACTTCAGAGCACCCGAGCGGGACTGAGAGTGGGGAAGCGCAGGGCAGGAGGGAGAAGACCCAGCATGAAGACGGTCTAGAGAGGAACACAAGAAAGTGGGGTTCCGTCAGGTGCTCCTAAATTACCTGAGGAAGAGCTGAACCCCCGTTCTGGTGAACGCAGCGCGACGTGGGAGGCTGTAAGCTGGACAGTGCAACCTGAGGAACTTAACAACTGTGAGTAAAGACTCGGATGACTGCACCGCACTGCCTCCGTCCATTATTTCACCTGCGTCATCTTTCCCCCTGCACTACAACGCCCAGCGCAACCAACAACACCTACACTGCCCTGGAGCTAGCTCTTCCTGTGGAGAGCCATACCATCCCTGCTGCAGTAACATCAGCTTCAGAGGACTGCTCCGCAGCGGCGGCTCCCTTTAGCCGCATTCCACAGGTAGCATCACAAACACTTCCCAAACCCCATACAAATAACAATCCCCTTTTTGTTGACCGCCCTGGGTCACGGACCGGGCAAGCCACCGTGATATCCCCCACCAGCATCCATAGGCCCGGCTGCCGAGTAGCCCACGGCTCTGGGGGCACGTCAAATACATGGCTGGCATAATCTTTTGGGCCAGTCTTTAGTCAGACCCTGTTCACACAGGGCACATACTCTGTTCTTGGATTTCTCTGTACATTTTTTAGGGACATCCTGACCATATAAGGGAGGAAGGAGAGGGAGAGAGAGAGACAAAACAGAAAAAAGAATACATTAATACGTCGACTTTCACGTAGCACACTCACCACCCAGTAGATAAAGACAGGGTACCGGAACGGGAGGCAGGACGGTATCCGATACTTCTCCACAGGAGACCGCAGAATCATTGATCCTGCAGGAGCTATGCCGGCTGAATCCCTGGTGCTGCGAGTCCCAGAACGCCCACTGCTCCTGCTCTGCGGTGGACGCTGCTCCTGGGTGCGCTTCTGGCGCCGAGGCTGCCGCAGCTGCTCCATCTCCTCGGGCTGCTGCAGCATGGACTGCTGCTCTTGCTGCTGATGCGGTGGGGAGGGCTGCTGTGAGGCCATTACGGTGCACTGCGCCCCTGCCTGGCCGGTGATCTACCCTTAAGTACCCTTATTGTGCCAGGCAGATCACAGGCCGGCGTCCCCGCTGCTTCCGGTACCTCCCCCGAAAATTACATCCTGGGGTCAGAGGACCGGAAGTGAAGAAACCGGAAGTCGCGCCCTGTGACGTCACATCCGGGACGCGGGGTTTGCCGGCTACTATGCTGTGTAGGTGCCGCAAACCCCCGCCTGCACGCGGGGAGACCACATATCGGCGTCCCCCCGCGGCGCTTCCAGGAACCACGGGACTGGCTGCAGCAGAGACTGTGCCCGGCCACCACTGACCGGCCCCGACCCAGGTAAGCTTGAACTTGCTGCTGTCGCCGCCGACGAGAAGGAAGGTCCCTCATCAAGAACAGGAAACCACTGAGGCGGAGAGAGGCGCCGCCCTTTTTATCTTGAAAGTTTCCCGTCCTTGAAGTGCAGATCCCCTCTCTCGTTGTGCCGTCATGGGTGACAGAAAAACAGACAAACACATATTAATGCTTTGGATTAAAAAGAAAGTTTTCCCCTGAACACAGTACATTTTAATGAATAGATCTTGGAATAAAAATCAGTTCCACAATTGGATGTGTTAATAAAATGTTCCTGTGCTAAGATAATCTTATAAATGTGACCCTGCTGTGCACTGTGTAATGGCTGTGCCTGACTGTGCTAGAACATGGTCTGATCATACCACAGCTCCTGGGCAGAGAAGCAAAAAAGAGTATACAGACATTACAACTTGGGATCACAGCTGATTCTTTCTTTGAAGTAAAGCAAGTTTAACCCCTTTATGACCAGTGACGGACATAGCACGTCATGAGCGTGTGTCAGTTGCCAAATCATGACGTGCTATGTCGGTCATGACTTTAAACTGTCACTGCGTGTAAACACGCCGAGTTCAGCGCCGACAGCTGTGAGTGACAGCTGAGTGGCACGGGAAGACGTGCGGAGACCCATGTCATCGGTCCCTGCACTCAGGGAGCTATGAATGGTCAGTCAATCTAACTGACCGATCACAGCATGTTTGTGGAGGAGGTTCTGAAATATCAGCATCTCCTGCAGGATCACATCAGGAGCTTGGCCCTGCTAATGGCCGAACTCTTGCTGTGACAGCCAGGGATGGTTCCCGATCATTGCCATGGTGACCCGGAGTCATCATGACAACCCCCGGGTCACCAAGCTATGGAAAGCTTAGACCATGCTTTTGCATGGTCTACGAACAGGCCCGGCTCCAGGTTTTTGTGGGCCCTGGGCGAAAGAGTCTTAGTGGGCCCCTTTAACACATACCACGATTCATGATGCACAGATACCGCAGAGAAATATATATATAGTACAATGCCGAAGATTTCACTTCTTACATTACATGAGCGATATCTATTGTAAATTCTACAATAGCTCAGAAACCGGTGAATCCTCGAAGTGCACAGTGCAGACCGGACAACATAGTCCTCCATACAGAATTATGGGCCCCATATATAGCTCCATGCAGAATACTTTTCCCCATATAACGCTCCATACAGGATACTTGTCCCCATATAATGCTCCATACAGGATACTGGTCCCCATATAATGCTCCATACAGGATGTCACCCCCCCCCTTATAATGCCCCATGCAGGATGCCACCTCTCCCCCCCATATAATGCCCCAAGCAGGATGTCACCTCTCCCCCCATATAATGCCCCATGTAGGATGTCACTTGTTCCCCCCCATATAATGCCTCATGCCTCCATACATATATATAAAAAAAATCAAATACTCACCTCACTTCTCACCTGCTGCTGCTGCTCTGGACCCCTCACCCACGCCGGCATCTTCCCGCTCTGCGCTGCCTGTGATGGCTCTGGAGAGAGTGCGGTGTAAAGACGTCACCGCGCCCTCTGACCTGAGATGTCACAGTGCAGCAGCCGCGGAAGAGAACGGAGCTGCTGCGAAGGCACGGGGAGAGGTAAGTATTGTGCCGGGTCCCATAGCGCGCCGGGGTGCCCGACGGTGAGTGGGCCCCCCCGCCTGCTCAGGGCCCCGGCACTTGCCCGGGTGCGCTGGGTGCTGATGCCAGCCCTGTCTACAAAGCTTCTGTATAGGTATAATGCATTGCAATGCTGGTGTATTGCAATGCATTATGCCTGCAATCAATGTGAACAAAAGTGACAGTCAAATAGAGGGTCTAAGTTAAAAAATATATATTTAAAAAAAAAATACAAAATAATAAAATAAAAATAAACTATTACACTAATAAATACATATTTTTATGTGAAAAAGTTGGTGGGAGATTACTTCTTTTTTTTACAATAGCAGTTTTAATTGCATATGTTAAAAGTGTGAAACTTGTTCAAGATTCTAGAGGTGCAAATTATCTAGAATCCTCTAGCAATTTAAGGATTATTCATACATCAGAGAATTAGTAGTCAAATTGTCATAGTAAGGCAATACCAAGCCAATTAGTTGCCAGGGTTAGTAACAGGAAAGCAACAAAAAGAAGTAAAATAGCTTAAACCTGCAAAAGAATGGTCAAAGCCACCAGTCTCGCAAGGGAGACAATAATGCTGAAATAGAACACTTAAATAGCATGCAACAATATTAAAGTATAAGTAGTTGAATAAAGTGTGTTACCTACCCAGGATTAGATACTGGTTTCATCTGGCATTGATTTCCTGCAATCTTTCTAAGAGGGTAAAAATGAGATTCCAGTTTAGATACTCTTGTAGATAATTGCTCTAAAAATGTATATGAATGTTGTCCAGTTGATTCAGACTGCCAACCCTCATCATCTTCTGTTAGGCTGTGAGATTTGGAGGATGGACAACTTTGGCTTTGTAGATTTTGCATTAGCTTCATAGATGTCTTTAACTGGCCCTTCAGCTTTTTGACTTGCTCCTTAAGCACATTGGCATCTGATTTTTGATCAGTTAGCCAAATGTTCTTGTTTTTAGAGGATGTCATAGACGTTCTATGAGGCTGGTATTGATAGTTAGATTCGTTTTCCACCATGTGGTTGATTTCAGTAACCATATTCTTATCCTCTTCACATTCTGTAAAAAATAATAGATGATCATGGTGGACATTTGTAGTTTATGATACAACCTCTTTCAATTTATGTTGGAATACATACACTGCTTAAAAAATTAAGAAAGCACTTAAGTCACACATCAGATCACGATGAACAAAAGATTAAAGCTGAAAATTTACTGATATAAATTGTGTAAGTAGTTGAGAACAAAACAATGTATCAACATTCAATGGAAGGCAAAGTGATAAAGCAATTGAAGGCAAGATTAAAAATTAACCTGACATCACATGTAGATCAAATTTGGATGAATTTCATCACGACTACTCCTAATGTGACTCAACAGTGTGTATGGCTCCCACATAGCTTAACCCTCCGTCACATACAATATCGGTTCTAACGAGTTCACATACAATGTGACTGTCATGCGCAGGCTAGAAAAATACCTATAATATCTAATGATTGCAATTTCAGTGCTCTAAAAGTGATCAGTGACCCTCATAGGGATGTAATAAAATAGACTACACATAATCAGGTGCAAAAAAAACCATTTACTTAACATAAAACTAATAACTCTGAAATACAAACATTTCAAAACTCCCGCCAAATAGTCCCCAGTTCGACGCTGTCAAAAAACTCTACAAAAAAAATTTATGAAAACAAACTTAATTTTAAGGTACCTTAAGTACTATTAAACACATATTCAATCAGAATTAGATCCTGAAGTTTCCCCAGAAAAATTACACTTGCAGAGCAAAGAGCAAGAATTACACATCATTTTTGCATGTGTCAGGCAGATTGCATTATGACATTTGTGACATTCATAATTAGAAAGCCTTCTGATTCCGCTTTCCGTGGTGCAGGTGGTGCATCTCCTTATTTTGGGAGGTGGTGCAGGTGGTGAATTTTCACTATCATCTTCTGGGGGGAATCTTTTGAGCTGAACTTGAAGGCGAGAGGGGATACCGATTGTTTTCATACTTCTCCTGCGTAGCTCTCCAAGCTCTAGTTCATGGGCCAATTTTTTCAGATAGAATCGTCTACAGAGTGGTTCAAGCTTGTTTTCAAGGTAAATGACTTGTGAATTTATACCACCCAAATTCAACATAGCAAAAAATATGACCATTGGCCAGCGTTTGGTGTTTCTGCTGACGTTGAAAGTTTTTTTTTTTTATCTTTTCCCATATAATAAGATTCTACATCTTCATCCTCATCACTGTCACCATCTTGCTCTGTTTCAGAATCCACTTCACATACTTCCACCTCATCATGAGAATCAATCTCACTTTCCTCTCCTAAATCCTCATGCAGTGTGGGGTCTGCATCATCTAACAGCATGTTTGTTACTTCCTCAACATCAAGGTTTTTTGATAAATTGTACATTTTCCTCTCCATTTCAGCAGATAATCTGAAGCAAGAGAAGGAATATGTGTTAGGGAACTACTGTATATGCCTGAGCAGCACACTTTCTTTTTTAATCTGCCTTATTTCTATGAAATATCCTCACACTTTGTGCTATACATTCATAAAACAAGCTAAATAAACAATTGTGATGAATAAAAACATAAAATACCAACCTTATTGAGTGTGACGTGTTCACATACAATGAGCCTGAGAGATTAGCGCAGTTATATCTGTCCTCCTGAAGCTCTGCAATCCAACTGTGGTATGAGGTTTCACAGAGCTGCTAGAGACAGGAGACTACCTGGAGGGAGGGGATTTCCTCACAATCTGGTGAGGAAGGAGAAATGAAAGTAAAAGAGATGTGCCTGTCAGGCCTATTGTATGTGATGGAGGGTTAATACACTCCCCAAAACATTTGGTGCTTCCACCCTTAATGAGATGGCTGTGATATTTGGAGGGATGAGGTCATCAAGGAGTTCCTGGACAGTCTGGGGTGCTCCATGGCGACATCAGATTCAGGTCTGAAGGACATGAGGGACAGTCAATGGCACCAATGCCTTTATCATCCAAGAACGGCCTACACACTCTGGCCCCATAAGGCATTGTCCACCATCAAGTACAACCCAGGGTTCACTGCACCAATGTAAGGTATGACAATCTTTCCAAGAATTTCATCCCACACCAGTCAAGGTACTGTTGTTTTTTTTTGTGGAGGTTTGTACTACCCTTCAAAGATTTGTCTCTCCAGACCATCAATAACTCACCACTAAACTGGTCATGCTGGATGATGTTGCAGGTACCATAACGTTCACCACTGTGTCTCCAGACTTTTTCAGGTCTCTAACATGTGCTTAGTGTGAGATGGCTTCATCCATGAAGAAAACAATGTGAGAGATGGCACCCTGGCTGGCTCTCTTCGCGTAATGGCCCTTATCCTGGTACTTGCTCCATGGTCTTAAGCCACAGGTGTGCTGGAACTAGAGACACAGCAAACATTCTTGCAACAACACATATTACTGTGCCATCCAGAAGGAACTTGACTACCTGTGGAACCTGAAATGACTGCAGGCACCTGTCTACACAAGGACACAAGCAAAATGGAAAGCTATAGAAGATTTGGGAACCATGAGTAAGGATCTTTTTAATAGTTTTTAAAGTTGAAAGTAGACATTAGTCCATAGAGTTCAACCTGTAACCTGTTCACGCTAAGATTTTTTAAATTTAATTTGTTAAAGAAGGTCCTGCACAGATAAAACATCTTAACCCTTCACCCCCGCCAGCTTTCACCTTCATGACCAGGCCAAATTTTACAATTCTGATCAGTTTCACTTTATGTAGTAATAACTCTGGAAAGCTTCAACGGATCCCAGTGATTCTGAGATTGTTTTTTCATGACATATTGTACTTCATGATAGTGGTAAAATTTGTTCGATATGATTTGAATTCATTTGTGAAAATATCGGAAATTTGGTGAAAATTTAGAAAATCTCACAATTTTCAAACTTTTCACTCTTATACCCTTAAACCAGAGAGTTACCATATTTTTCGGACGATAAGACGCACTTTTTCCCCCAATATTTGGGAGGAAAATGGGGGGTGCGTCTTATGGTCCGATTGTTACCTGGGGTGGTGGTGAAGTGGGATTGCAGGGCCCTCCAGGATCGCGGTGGTGGCAGCGGCAGCTGCTTCAGCGTCAGCAGAGGTGAGGCAGAGCGGCTGGGACCGGGACCTGTGCCCGGCCGGTACTGGGGCTGGGACCAGTGTCGGGCTGTGAGTGGCGTCGAGCGGCGAAGCAGTGCGGCAAAGCAGTTTTCCGGTGTGCGCAGCTATCTTTCTAGAGCTGTGATCTACAGGAAAATGGCCGCTGGAGCCGGCGCATGCGCAGACCAGTAGCTCTGGCGGCCATTTTCCTGTAGATCACAGCTCTAGGAAGATGGCCGCGCACACTGGAAACCTGCGCAGGCCGCACTGATTCGCCACCCGACGCCGCTCACTGCACGGCACCTGCCGTCCGGTACAGGCCCCAGCCCGAGGTCCCGGCCTCAGCATGGTACAGGCCCCAGTCCAAGGCCCCGGACTCAGTCCAGGACAGGCCCAGCCCGAGGCCCCGGCCTCAGCCCGGTACAGGCCTCAGCCCCAGCCAGAGGCCTCAGCCCCAGCCCCAGCCAGAGGCCTCGGCCCCAGCCCCAGCCAGAGGCCCCAGCACAGGAACCGGCCAGGCTAAGGTCCTCAGCCAGGCACAAGCCCCAGCACAGGCTCCACAGCATCTGACCACTTCTGCTGCAGCTGCTGACTTCCTGAGGGACCCTGCCTCCTGTGACCCTCACTCCACTGCCCCCCAGGTAAGATACCGTACCTATTCAGACAATAAGATGGACCCCCATCTTATAAAAAATATTTTTTTCTATTTTCCATCCCAAAATATGGGGTGTGTCTTATGGTCCGGTGCATCTTATAGTCCGAAAAATACGGTATGTCACTAAATATATATAGTTAATAAATAACATTTACAACATGTCTACTTTACATCTGCATCATTTTTTTGATAGGAAATTAGAAGGGTTAAAAGTTGATCAGCAATATCTCATTTTTCCAACAAAATTAACAAAACCATATTTTTTAGGAACCACATCACATTTGAAGTGACTTTGGGGGCCTATGTGACAGAAAATACTCAAAAGTGACACCATTCTAACAATTGCACCCCTCAAAGTCAAAGTCCTCAAAACCACATTCAAGAAGTCTATTAACCCTTCAGGTGCTTCACAGTAACTAAAGCAATGTGGAAGGAAAAAATTAACATTTTTCACAAAAACTTTACTTTAGTCCCAAATTTTTTATTTTCACAAAGGTAACAGGAAAAAATTGACCTCAAAATTTGTTGTGCAATTTCTCCTGAGTACAGCGATACCCTATATGTGAGGGGAAAATACTGTTTGGGCACATGGCAGCGCACCGAAGAGAAGGAGTGATGTTTGACTTTTTGAACGCAAAAATGTCTGGAATCGAGAGCAAACGCCAAGTCGCTTTTGGAGAGCCCCTGATGTGCTTAAATAGTGAAAATTCCCCACAAATGACCCCATTTTGGAAACTAAACTCCTTAAAGAATTTAACTAAATGTGTGGTGAGCACCTTGGAACCCCATGTGCTTCACATTAGTTTTTAATGTAGAGCCGTGAAAATTAAAAAATCCCATTTTTCCCACAAAAATGTTGTTTTAGCCCAAAATCTTTTATCTTCACAAGGGTAACAGGATAAAATGGACCCCAAAATTTGTTGTGCAATTTTTCTTGAGTACGCAGATACCCCATATGTGGGGGGAAAACTACTGTTTGGATGCACAGCAGGGCTCAAAATGGAAGGAGTGACATTTTAGAATGCAGACTTTGATGGAATTGTCTGTGGGCGTCATGTCGCATTTGGAGAGCCACTGATGTGCCTAAACAGTTGAAACCTCCTACAAGTGACTCTATATTGGAATTGATCTAGTGTTTAATGGTATGTGAATTTTATAATGTGGGGGCATACCTAAGTTGTGTAGGGTGTATCAGGTTGGCATATGTGAGTTGGGTAAGTCAGAAATGAATTTAGTAGTCCATGGATGTGTGGTACAGCTTTCTTTCATTTACAGGCCAGGTTTGTCAGGCAGGTGTCACATTGATAAGTGGGTGTCCTTGTGTATTCCTTTTCTGTAACACACTCGGGAACCTTTTTTGTGACCTTCCTTTCTTTGATGTTTGAGGGACCTCACCTGGGAAATGTTGCCCTGCTATGATATGGGCACCTTTAGCTCCAGAAGTCCTGGTGCCTGCCGGGGCATACATAGAAATCATGGACCCCATAGCAGAAGTTTTAATTGCCCCCACTCAAAAAAACAAAATAATAATAATTATCGGGTCACAGAAGAACATATCTCGCAACTTTCCGCCTTTACATAGTAATTTTCCTCCTGCTGAAGTCCTAGATTCCTCTTTCATTGCCCCCATAAAGTATTATGCAAACAAAAGTGCCCCCCAAGCATGGTATGATACCTCCATGGTGAATTCCTCCACATGCATAGTATAAAGACCCTACTGTACTCCACCTCAACTCCCAAGGCAAAGTATGGTGACCCCAACACAGTATGATCCCTGACTGTGACCCCCACACAACTCTCCATGCACTATAATGGGTCTACATACAGTATAACGGCCACCACACAGTATGAAGGACCCCACACAAACCTTCACAATGTATAATTGCTTGCGCACAATATAATGGACCCTCACATATTATAAAGGTCCCACATAGCCTTCCATATAGTATAATGCGCCCCCCATATTCCTCCATATACTATAATGCACTCCTCATGGTCCTCCATACAATAAAATGCTCTCCCCATGGTCCTCCATAAAAAATAATGCACCCCCATGGTCCTGCATACAATATAATGCACCCCCATGATCCTCCATACAGTATAATGCACCCCCGTGGTCCTCCATACAATATAATGCACCCCCATGGTCCTGCATACAATATAATGCACGCCCCATGGTCCTGCATACAATATAATGCACCCCCATGGTCCTTCACACAGTATAATTCACCCCCCCATTGTCCTCCGCACAATATAATGCACCCCCATGATCATCCATACAGTATAATGCACCCCCATGGTCCTCCATACAATATAATGCACCCTCATGGTTCTCCACACAATATAATGCTATATCCATGATCATCCATACAGTATTATACACCCTCATGATCAGGGGCGTACGGCCCATAGAGGCAGAATACGCTGCCCCTATGGGGCCCCTGAGACAGGGGGGGCCCGGGAGTCGGGAGAACTTATCCACCTCTGCAAAAGTTGTGTGTTGTGCTGAGCAGAGGATGACTCACTGCTCTGTTTAGTGCCGGAGAGGAGGCTCCCCCCACCAGCTCCGGCTCCAGAAGATGGGCCAAGAGTGGCCACTGCTAGTGCTCTCCCTGCCCCCCTGCTCTTAGAACTTGGCCCTTTCTCTGTATATTAGAGCGCCACTCTCCCCCTCCTGCCCTATAATTATAGCAAGAGAGGAGCCAGCTCTGCAGTCGGGCCCCAGAAGGAGGGGAGGCTGCACCAAGATGGAAGTACAGTCTAAAGAAAGAAGCTGCTGAATGCACCATGTTAAATGTGTGGGTTTATATGTATCTATGTCTAATATCTTTGTACAGAGGTGTGAAATATGTCATGTCTATATTTGTGTACATATGTCTATGTGATCTACATGTATTTAATACATCCATGTATTCTCATGGGTTCATATGTGGCATTTCAGCTCCATTACAAGTTTGAGAAAGACACTGTGATGGGGCTGAAGTGCCACATGTGACAATATAGGTGAATGAATACATGTAATGATTAGTGATGGGCGAGCACTAAAATGCTCGGGTGCTCAATGCTCGGGTCGAGCAAATTGGAATACTCGGGTGCTCGACCCGAGCAATGAGCCCAATGTAAGTCTATGGGAAACGCAAGCATTTTTCAGGCGGCTCCCCCTGGCGGTCTGCAGAGGGCCTAAAAATTGTCCAAATCGATGGGAACAGTGCTCAAATGACATGGAAACAGTATGGGGAAGACCCCTTGAAGCATTTCTGACTCCCAGGTCACTGCTGTCAACAACGTTGTCAGAGGTATTACGCCACTTTTACGGACTCACAATAAAGCATACAAAAACGAAACCAAAATGGATTTTCCTGGGAAATATGTTAAGGAACATCCTTTCCAGGGTAATGACTTGTATATAAGGCAAAATAAATAACCAAAACCAAAAATACTCCTCCACACCTTGGGCTATGTTCACACGTAGCGTTTTTGATGCATTTTTGCACTTTTGCATTGCTTTCAGCCGTGACAAATGCATTCACCGGGATATGTCATTTTAACATTTTACATCCTTATCTGGCAATGTGGTGTGTGAGACATGATCAGACACATCCTGTTTTATTTATGAAGGAGGGACTCTGAAAATCACAAAGCCTATTTTTATAGGGCCATCAGGCGGCCTTTACTATTCTTAAAGGGCCAGCAGTCGGCCCTCACTATTGTTAGAGAGCCATCAGCCGGCTATGCTTTGTTGTTCCCACTACTAAAGAGTGGGTCTCCTATACTGTTATTGCGTATGAAGTGAGTGGCAGGGCTGCCCAAAATTTGGATGCACCCCAATACCCCTTTGAAAATTGGGATGCACCCCAATACCCCTTTGAAGAGACTTAGAGGAGGGCCTCCTGAAAACAATGTTCCCATTATTAGGAAGTGGGTCTCCCATACTGTTTGCCTATGCAGTGAATGCAAGAGCTGCCAAAAATTTGGACCTACTCCAATGCCCCTTGGAAGAGACGCAGAGGAGGGCCTCCTGAAAAAAAATGATTCCATTATTAGGAAGTGGGTCTCCCCTTGTGTTTGCCTATGCAGTGAATGCAAGAGTTGCCCAAAATTTGGAGACACTCCAATGCCCCTTGGAAGAGACGTGAAGGTCAGAGGGCCTCCTGAAAACAATGTTCCCATTCTTAGGAAGTGGGTTTCCCATTGTAGTTGCCTATGCAGTGAATGCAAGGGTTGGCAAAAATTTGAAGGCACTCCAATGCTCCTTGGAAGATACATGGAGGTCAGAGGGCCTCCTGAAAACAATGTTCCTATTATTAGGAAGTGGATCTCCCATAGTGTTGGCCTATGCAGTGAACGCATGGGCTGCCAAAAATAAATTGGGAGGCACTCCAATGCCCCTTGGAAGAGATGTAGAGGGCCTCATGAAAAATTTCTCCCATTATTAGGAAGTTGGTCTCCCATAGTGTTGGCCTATGCAGTGAATGCAAGGGCTGCCAAAAATTGGGAGGCACTCCAATGCCCCTTGGAAGAGACGTGGAGAAGGGCCTCATAAAAAAATATTCCCATTAGAAAGGAGCGGGTCTCCTATACTTGTAATGCCCATGCACTAAGTCTATGAGCTGGCAAACATTTAACCATGGGGGGTATACATGAACATACTGTATAAAAACATTTTTATTGGGCATCATACACACCCTTTAAAAAAATTATGTGGGTGTTGCATCACGGACCACGGTCACCCTGGTGATATGGTGGTGGAGGATGAAGATGAGGAGAAGAAGGAGGACAAGAGCAAATAGCCAAAATCAGGAAGCGTATACCCATGTGTGGGTGTGAAAAGGTGCATGGGAATACGCCTCCCAAAAAAAGAAACTGGATTTGAGTTTATGTTACGCTGCTATCATTCGGTGGTGTTGAGAAGTCTGGCCCAATCCAGCCCTTGTTCAATTTTATAAGAGTCAGTCTGTCAGCATTTTCAGTTGACAGGCGGATGCGCTTATCAGTTATAATTCCATCAGCGGCACTAAAAACCGGCTCTGATAAAATGCTAGCGGCAGGGCAGGCCAGCCCAGGACCTCCAAGGCATAGAGAGCCAGTTCATTCCACGTGTCCAGCTTAGATACCCAATAATTATAAGGCACAGAGGAATCATGGAGGATGTTGGTACGGTCGGCAAGGTACTCCCTCAGCATCTTCCCAAACTTTGCACTTATTGTGAGAGTACCCGCGCCTCAGGACCTGTGCGATGGGAGGGGCTGAGAAAACTGTCCCAGAACTTTGACAGTGTTCCCTTGCTTCTGCGGGATTGGAGTTGTGTCTCTCTCGGATGTACTCCTTGGTTGTCCAACGAACTGTGACCTCTGCCGTCAGCGTTTTCAGATGTGAATTTTTTTAATAGTTCCTCAACTAGGGCCTTCTGGTACTGCCCCATTTTTGTAGACCTGTCCGCCTCAGGAATAAGAGATATAAAGTTCTCCTTGTAGCGTGGGCCTAGAAATGTCACCAACCAGTAATGACTGCCACCCAAAATTTTGAGAATGCGAGGGTCACGGGAAAGGCAGTGTAACATAAACTCAGCAATGCATGCCAGACTGCTAACAGGCAAGACTTCCGTGTCCTCACCAAGAGGATGACTGACCATGCTCTCCTCCTCCTCCTCCTCTCTGTCCTCTGGCCATCCACACTGAACAGACTGTATGACAGCTGTGCAGGTAGTACCGTCTATAGCACATGAAACTAGCTCCTGTTCTTCCTCCTCCTCCTTTTCCTCATTGTCACCCAATCCACGTAGGGATTAGATGAGGCTGGGCTGTGTGTAATCACCCTGTATGGTTCCTTGCTCCATCTCATCGTGCTCCGTCTGCAATTCATCTTTTTTGATTGTGACCAGAGAGCGTTTCAGAAGACAGAGAAGCGGGATGGTGACGCTAATTATGGCATCATCGCCGCTCACCATCTTGATGGAGTCCTCAAAGTTTTGGAGGATGGTACATGACGCGCCCCCTGGGCCGTGGGGATACCCGGAGCCGGGCCTTGTAGATGCTGGGGGTTGTAGTCACTGTGGCGGCGACCCGGTCCGTGACCCAGGGCGGTCAAACCAAGGGGGTAGTCTATGTGTACAAATGTTAATGTCCGACTACGCCACCTGTGGAATGCAGTTATTGGTAACCGCCGCTGAGGAGCAGTCCGCTGAAGCTGGTGGTATGTGCAGCAAGGTGATGTGACTCCCCACAGGAGGAGTGTAGCTTCAGGGCAGCATGACTGGATGATGGTGGTGATTGTGCAGGGCATTCTAGTGCTGTGAGTGCTGGCACCGCAAGGAACACAGAGACAAGATAGTGCAGTCCCAGGGTCTTTACTCACTGTTGTTGTAGTTCAGATTACAGGTACCAAGCAATGTTCCCCCGTCGTGCTGTGTGTACTCAGTGAGGGGCTCAGTCCACTCTCAGGTATTTCCAGAGCACTTATCAGGACCCCGTTCTGTGTACCTTACTCTGGCCTCTTCCTGCACCTCATACCCAGCGCCACTTCTATCCGGTACCCTCGGGCCTTGGCGGGCGACTTATGTTCCGTCCCCTGGGTCCTATGTGGCTACCTTCTTAGTGCGACTGGTGTGGACTTGTGGCTACAGCACTTGAAACACTGCAGCCTCCGGTTCCTAGTTAAGCATTTGCTGTTTCTCTACTAGTTGAGGGACCCGGTTCCCTGTTCTGGCCTGACCCCTCTACCTCCTGGTAGCAACGTGCATACAGGTGGCCTTCTGCACGGCCCGTACCCCTAGGGTCCCTTCACTTCTCGTTCCTGGAGCCGTCCTGCTCCCTCTCCTCTCTCTCAGGCTCAGGCCTCCTGACTTGGCCTGCCTGTGGAGCAGAGCTCATACAGGGCCTCTGCTCCCTGACTTCTCCTCTGTCTGTCTGACTGGAACTGAACCAACTGAACACTGACCTAAGATAGTTCCTCCCTCTTATACCTCCTTCTCCAGTGCTCCCAGGATCTGCGTCCTCCACCCATCCACTACATAGTTCCCCCTCTCTAAGTGGTTCCTCCCCACTCCAGCCAGGGATCAGGGACTGTGCTCTCCCGTAGGAGCAATCTTGCCCTGTCCCCCGGAAATGTGGTGTAGTGGATGTAGTGTTAGGGTCCTGAGCCATACTCCTTCCTTACCTGAGAGTGAGGTACCACATCTCTGGGTGAGATGCAATACCTCTGTGGCGACCGAACCCTCAGGGGCGCCACATACAGATATCTGACATCCATGTCCACTCCTGAGGTCTTATGTGTGGAGTTTGAACCGACGGCCTTGTTGATGCTGGTAGTCAACAACTGCCCTCTTCTGCTCACAAATCCTTCCCAACATCTGCAGTGTAGAGTTGCAACGCGTGGAGACATCACACACCAGTCGGTGAGCCGGAAGCTGCAAATGCTACTGAAGCACGGCAAGGGCGGCGGAAGCTGCAGCTGACTTTCTAAAATGGGCACACAGGCGGCATACTTTGACAAGCAGATAAGGCAGCTCTGGGTAGGTTATGAGAAACCGCTGAACCACGAGGTTAAGCACATGGGCCAGGCATGGTATATGTGTGAGCTCATCTCAGAGCCGCCACCAGGTTCCGGCCATTGTCACACATGACCATGCCTGGCTGTAGGATCAGCGGTGCCAGCCACAGATCTGCCTGCTCTTTCAGAGCTGTCCACAACTCTTCAGCATTGTGCGATTTGTCACTTAAGCATATTAGCTTCAGCACAGCCTGTTACCGCTTGGCTGGGGCAGTGCTGCAGTGCTTCCAGTTTGTGACTGATGTGGTAATTTCGGAGATGGAGAAGAGGAGGAGGAGGCTGAGGAGGATGAAGTGCAGGAGCTGTAGACTGTAGGAGAAACCCTGATTGACCTAGGGCCTGCAATCCTCGGCATTGGGAGGATGTGTTCCGTCCCAAGGTCCAACTGGGTCCCGTCTTCCACTATGTTAACCCAGTGTGCCGTCAGCGAGATATACCGTCCCTGCCCACAAGCACTTGTCCACATGTCTGTGGTTAGGTGGACTTACCCTGTAACTGCACTGTTGAGGGCACGGCTAATGTTGTGGGACACGTGCTTGTGTAATGCGGGGACGGCACACCGGGAGAAATAGTGGCGGCTGGGGACCGAGGGACGGCCGCTGCCTTTAGGTGGCGGAAAGCTTCCGTCTCCACGAGCCTAAAAGGCAACATTTCGAGTGGGAGCAGTCGCGAAACATGGGAATTTAGTAGTGTGGCCTGTGGGGCATTGGCTGTGTATTTGCGCTTGCGTTCCAAGGACTGGGGTATGGACAACTGAACGCTGCGCTGGAACAAGGACGTGCTTGCTGAAGGTGCTAGTTGAGAGTGTGCAGTGACAGGTGCAGGGCAGGAGGCACCTATGAAAGCATTATGGACAGGGGATTGGCTTGTACGCACAACAGCAGAAGAAGCAGACACTGTTCCTGGACCCTGGGGTTCGGCCCACAAAGTCGGGTGCTTTGCTGCCATGTGTCTGATCATGCTGGTCGTGGTCAGGCTGGTAGTTTTGCTACCCCTGCTGATGCTGGCCTGGCAGGTGGTGCCAATGGCCTTTTTGGGGTTATCGGCAGAGTCTTTAAAAAACAACCAGACTCGGGAAGACCTAACAGTTGTACTGGCAACTTCCGTCTTGTTGGTGTTACAGGGAATGGTTGCCCGCCTTCTGTCTGTGGCCACCACACTGCTTTTTCCTGCCTGTTGTGGTGCTCTGCCTCCCTCCCCCTTGTGCTGTTGTCCTCGCTCTGCATGTCCTCCTGCCATGTTGGGTCAGTTACTATATCATCCACCACCTCGTCTTCCACTTCCGCACCCTGGTCCTCCTCCTGACTTTCTGACAATTGTGTCTCATCATCGTCCACCTCTTGTGACACTTTCCCACCGTCGCCTTCGTATGACCGTGGTTGCTCAAAAATTTGAGCATCGCTACATGCGATCTCCTTTTGCCCCGCTTCAAGTGGACCAGGCGAGAGGCCCGAATGTATAAATGGAAAAGTGAACAGCTCTTCGGAGTGTCCAAGTGTGGGATCAGTTGTCTCTGGGCACTCAGCATGGTGGGAGGAAGGAGGATCATGGTGAGGAATATGCGGTCCAGACTCACGGCTACTGAGACTTGGTGGTTGCTAAGTGACTGGAAGCATTATCTGCTATCCAACCAATAACCTTTTCACACTGCTCTGTGTTCAATAGTGGTGTTCTGCGGTCCCCTATTAATTGGGACAGGAAGGTCGAGCGAGAAGATGTGGATGTTTATTGTGGCACAATTTCAGCTTGCCCACGGCCTCTGCATGCACCATCACCATCACGTCCAGTTCCTCGTCCCTTGCCACGTGCCTTGCCCATTTTAAATGGAGGACAATATCTTCCACGCTCACTACAAATGGCTTACTTTGGAGCGAACTTATATGTGATCCGTGTGACGGACAAACCACAGTTTTAAATAGCTGGCCAGTAGGTACCTATTTTTAACAGCAAACTGGTGTCAATAACTTCGCTGACACACTGAAACAAAACTTTAATGGAGGTCAGAAATTGCAGAATTTTCAGAGCAATTATGTAACGGGTCTGGGAGGTGGAACCTCTGAGCTACTATACAAAGGGGCAGTCCTTGTAAGGAAGCGGGTGGCTCCCAGGGAAGGCGGGCAGGTAGACACGGCAAGTGACAGGAACAGTCTCTGGGTAGAAGGGCAGGTGGTCACGGCAAGTGACGGGGAAAGTCTCTTGACAGGCGGGTGGTCACGGCAAGTGACAGCGGGGTAAGAGTCTCTAGGCAGGCAGGTGGTCACGGCAAGTGACGGCAAAGCCTCCAGGTAGGCTAGCAGGCGGGTAGCAGGTGAGCGCTCCCAGGTGAGCGGGTAAGAGTCTCTCGGCTGGCTGGCAGGTGGTCACGGCAAGTGACGGAAGAGCCTCCAGGTAGGCTAGCAGGCGGATAGCAGGTGAGCGCTCCCAGGTGAGCGGGTAAGAGTCTCTCGGCTGGCGGGCAGGTGGTCACGGCAAGTGACGGCAGAGCCTCCAGGTAGACTAGCAGGCGGATAGCTGGTGAGCGCTCCCAGGTGAGCGGGTAAGAGTCTCTCGGCTGGCTGGCAGGTGGTCTCAGACAGGTATCAGGCAGGTATCAGGCAGTTATCAGGCAGGTATCAGGCAGGTGCCTGATCCACAGGCAGACTGGTCCATAGACAGACTGGCGGATGCTGGTAGACAGACTGTCGGACCGCAGGGAATGCAAGCAGGTAGACAGAGCTGGAAAACAGACTGGCAACGGGACCTGAGGGCTGAAGCAGAGGTGAAAGGCTTGCAACAACTTTGCTCGGGCACCTCCATTTTGGAGGAGGTGCCTTATATATGGGAGCTCCACCGGCAATTGGCCGGGGACTCCTTAGGACGGCGCACGCGGCCCCTTTAAGAGAGAGGGAGCGCGCGCGCGCCCTAAGCACAGTGCTGCAGCATTACAGTGAGTGGCATGCAATCCCTGCATGTTCATTGGCTCTGTAAAGAGCGCCAAACATGCAGGGAGGGGACCCGAGCACCTGCCGAGCAACCCCGGAAATACTGGGCAAGCGCCGAGCATCTCAAGCAGTGAGATGCTCGGGCGAACACCGAGCAGTAGCGATCATGCTCGGGCGAGCACCGAGCAGTAACGAGCATGCTCGCTCATCACTAGTAAAGATGTCTATGGTGTGGCTGTTCTTCTTGTATTCCCTCTGGAAAATATGTCTGTATTGTGTACCACCTGTGATATAGAGCGCTTCCTAAGGTCTCTTTCACATGTCCGTATATTTCCAGTACCGGAAAAAACTGTACCGGAGATATCCGTGTCCGTGTGTGGAAGCTGTGTGCCGCCCGTGTGCTGCATCAGGAGCACACAGACTGGTGCTTGGGAATCAGTGTACAGTTAGCGCTGTTCCCAAGTGCCGATGCTGAACGCTGCCCTCAACATGGTTCCCTGTCGGCGCTGTGATCAGCACCAGCAAGGACAATGATGAGAGTAGTAGTGTCTGCTCCCGCAGTGTCCCTGTGTAAAAATAAGAATAAAATAAAAAATCCTTACACTCACCTGTCCTAAGTGTCCCCTCTGTAATCCTCTGACCGCTGCGCCGAGGAGTTGGGATAATGACTCCTGCAGCGAGCGGCCCTGGACCTCCGCTGCGCTCAGTGAGTGAAAGGACACCGCTCACTGAGCACATCTCCTGGGCTCGCTCGCTGCAGGAGTCATTCTCCCTGGCTCCTCTGCTGATCGGTCACATGGATTACAGCATGGGACACTTAGGTGAGTATAAGGATTTTTTTATTTCATTCTTATTTTTATAGTCAGACACTGTGGGAGCAAACACTACTACTCTCGTCATTATCCCTGCTGGTACTGATCGCAGCACCAGCAGGGAACCATGATGAGGGCAGCGTTCAGCACCCAGCGCTTGGGAACAGAGCTAACTGTACACTGATTCCCAGGCGCCAGTACATGTAACACAGATGGCATCCGTGTGCGTTACGTGTTTACATGGACCCATTGACTTGAATGGGTCAGTGTGATCCATGCCCCCAGCCAAAAACGGACATGTCTACGTGTGGGTCACATGGACACACAGTCCGCGGAGATAAACCGACATGTGCGTAGACCCATTCATTTGAATGGGTCTACGTGTGCCAATGTCTCCGGTACATGTGGAAACTATCACCACACGTATTGGAGATACTGATGTGTGAAAGAGCCCTAAAGTGAACCTGACATGATACATGCTGCTCTAGCCACAGGCATTGGCTGGATGATCTCAGCCAGCAATGTTTTATCTGAAACGTGGTGGCGTTTCAGATAAAAACATACTTTATTTGCAGCCGTGGAACGAGCCGCACAGTGGACTAGTTGGACAGACATGATCCAGTGGCTTCTTTCACCTGCTGATAGTAACTGACAGGTCTCTCTCTGGTCATGCATGCAGTAATACTGGAGACTTGTCAGTCACAGACAGCAGGTGGGGAGAAGCCGCCGGGTCACGTCTGTCCGATTCATCCACTGTGCGGCTCAGTCCCCACCAGCTTTTAAAGTACGTTCTTCTCTGAGAGGCCACAGCGTTTTAGAGTCAGACATACCTGGCTGAGATCATACAGCCGGTGCCTGATACTCGTTGCCCATAGATGATGGGTATCAGCTGTCAGGTTCCTTTTAAAGGAGTTTCCAAAATAATGAAAGTGCTGCACACCGACAGTAATACATGGACATTAAAGAGATTATCTGGTAAAAGGTTCTCATGGGGGGTTAGACCTTGTAAAAGTAAAACAACAAAATTAATCCTACTCACCTGCAGTTACCCTCCTGGATCCGGTGCAGACTGATCTGTGATCTGCACCAACAGCAATTTCATAGTTCTACCAGACTCAGGACCACTGCAGCTTGTGATAGGCAGCGGTCAGGTAACCTGAACTGCATGCATCACAAGCTGCAGCTGACGCGCCCCCTGAGCCTGTGTTGTGCAGGGAATACCCGGATCGCTGGGGGTTGTAGTCTCCGTGGCGCTGACCCGGTCCATGCCCAGGGTGGTCAATTCAGTGGCAGTCTTAGTGTAATAACAAGTGTCCGACTACGCCACCCGTGGATTGCGGTCAGTGGGGACCGCCGCAGCTCTGCAGACCGCTGAGGCTGATGTTGTATGCGCAGCCAAGTATGGGATAACTCCCCACAGGAGAAGTATTGCCTCAGGGCAGCTAGTGTGGATGATGAGAGTGATGGTGTGAGCGTCCCAGTACTAATGGTGCTGGTGCGGCGATGAAACACAGAGACGTGTGGTTGCAGTTTCCAATGCTTTACTCACAGTTCTTTACTGGTCCTAGTCACCTCGGTACCAACGGTGACTGCCCAAGCCGTGCTGCGTCCACCAGGCAAGGGGCTCGACAAACTCCCAGGCAATTCCAGAGCGTGGCACAGGGCTCCCTCCTCTTCCTTTCTCTGGCCGTCCCCACCAGTGACCCACCTTTGTCCAGCTTCCTCGGGCCTTCTGTTGGCGAAACCTATCTCCGGTTTCCCTGACCCTATGTGGTATGCTTTCCTGATGGTGGGCACGTACCCTTATAGTTTTTTTTTCTACACACTGTACTTTTAGGAACTATTAGGCCACAGCCCCACTATCAGTATTTGGTCAGTATTCGGTCAGTATTTTTTCTCAGGAGTGGGAGACAAAACCAGGAGTGGGTGATAAATACAGAATTGGTGACTTGTTTTTATTATACCCTTTCTCTGATTGTTCCTCACTTGGTTTTGGCTCCCACTCCTGAGAAAAAATACTGACCGAATACTGACCAAATACTGATAGTGGGGCCGTGGCCTTAGTCTCAGCACAGCAAGCACAATTACGTCACAAAATCGAGCCTACTGCGCAGAGCCTCAGTCCACACACTACACTGAGTGAAGCAGTACAACAGTGGAACGTGGCAGGGGAGTGATATTTTTGCTTTCTTTTCTCAGTCAGTACTGATAGGGCCAACATACTCTGTGGTGATGTGCACCATTGTGGGAGCGTTCATTCTGATTTTGGGGGAATTATACTGGTGGGGCCATTATACTGTATGAGGTGATATGTGGGGATTATGCTATGTGGGGGTATGTACTGTGGGGACATCAAACTGTTCTGGAGACATTGGGTTCATCATGCTGTGCTTGCGAGGGAATTCACTGTTGGTTGGGGGCATCATGCAGTGTGTTAGATGCATTTTTAGAGGCATTATACTATATGGGGCCACAAAAGGTATAGTATTGTAGTGGTGAAAACAGTAAGGGTCTTAAGAAAGAGCTAAATTACTGTTAATGTGCTGCAATACATGTCTCTCTACCTATCTTTAAATGTTATGAGGCATGCCATTTTGTGACTCTTACTGTGCACTGTGACCCCGCACACTCCACCAAGAGGGAAGGGGGGGCCCAATTAGGACTTTTGCTATGGGGCCCCATGGTTTCTATGCACGCACCTGGGGGCAATGAAAGGGGAATCTAGGACTTCAGCAGGAGGAAAATTACTATGTAAAGGATGGAAAGTTGTGACACCTGCTCTTCTGTGACCCCAACAATTATTTACTTTTTTTTGGGGGGGGGGCAATTAGAACTTCTGCTATGGGGCCCCATGATTCCCATGTACCCCCCTGCTCATGATCCTCCATACTGTATAATGCACCCCAATGGTCCTCCACACAATATAATGCACCCCATGGTCCTCCACACAATATAATGCACCCCCATGGTCCTCCACACAATATAATGCACCCTATACTGTCTTATGGCCACCAGTCACTGATTTAAAAAAATAAATACAGTACTCACCTCTCATGTGTCCACCCAATGCTCCAGTCTCCTCAGGATGATGTCCCCCGTAAGATCATTGACAGGGGCTGCAGATGTGTCACCAGATGTGGTTGCTCACTGGGCAATATGCTCTCTCCCAGCTTAATATGGTTTCAGCAGACACCGTGCACTTGGCTTTCGGCCAAGGGATTTCACAAATGTTCAGGGAACCGATGCAACGTATACACATTTAGACAGGAAAAACGTCTTCACTTTACCACATGTTGAGAATCACGTTCTAGAATCTTTCATCAATTGTGATACCCGCCATGTAGTTTACTACATCAAATGTCGCATGTGCAATGTGAAATACTTTGGATGTACAATCAGGAAGCTGAAGAAGTGAATAGCGGAACATATAAATAATATTAACATTAAGAACAGTACCTACTCAGGTGCGGCCAAGCACTTTACTACCATTCATAACAGTGATTTATCACACTTTCACTTTTGTGTTATAGAAAGGGCATTTTGTCCTCCCAGAGGGGGTAATTGGCAGAGACGTTTGGCATTAAGGGAAGCTTTTTGGATTTTGAAATTAAATACAAAGTTTCCCAATGGAATGAATTATAAAAATGATTTATTTTACATTTATTAATTTGACAATTGTTATATATCTTGTATAGCTTTTCCATTTGTGGCAGCTTATCAGTTTTTGGATATTTTTTTCCATGTTCGTTTCTTTAGCTGCCATTGGGGTACAGCTTTTGTTTCTTACAGCTTTTGTTTCTTAATGCAATTAGTATTTTTGCACGTGATTGGTATTCACCGTTATATATATCCTGCATGTGATTTAAACCTATATCCTATGATTAAGGGCTCCTACCGGACATGTGTCAGGTTTTAACATGGTTCCCTTAGATCCCTGTTTTTAATTGTTTGTGAATAAACTGGAACTTTCTCTGCTGGTCAGTGATGTGAATCATTGATCAGCGGCCTCAGTGGCTGCAGGACCCACAGACAGAGGTGTTGAAAAGGGGGGGGGGGGGGTGGACAGGGAAAAAAAGTCCTGGCCAAAAGCAGGCATGGGTGCCGATCAGTGATGTGCGTCACTTATTGTGGCGCCCCTGAGGGTTCGACCGCCACAGGGATGCTGCACTTCTTTAATGGAGTGTTGTGTTCCTCCTCTGAGGTAAGAACAGTGTGATAGTCGTGACCAAACCTTTGCATCCAACACCACATTTCTTCACCAGAGAGGGCTAGTATGCACTAGGTGCTGCTCCCCTGGTTACAGGGAGACTGGGGAACCAAGAGTTAGGGGAACCAGTTAGTGGGTGAGGGTGGAGGACTTACAAGTTAGTTACACTTTAAATTTCATATTTAATAAAAAGCCATCTTGGTTCTTGGTCCTTGTAGTCAAGTTCTTTGTGCTGTCAAATACTGTGTGTAACTGTGACCTCCCTCCCGGAGCGCAGATCCTGTGTGGGCCTGCATCGGATGGAGACACAGTCCTCGTACCCTGGCCTTGGGACGAGGGGCAGGTTGTAGACCAGGAATGTCTCAACCCGGCCAAGGACCAGGACCAAGAAGGCCCGGAGCTTAAGAGTGTGGCTCCACAGCAAATGGATCCCTGGCAGGATGCAGACGGAGCGGTGTACGCCACCTGTCCTCGCCATGCTGATATATTCAGAGGGAGTCCGGCTGCAAGAGGGGTACCGGCCCCCGACACCTGACCTTGCTACTCCATGTCCTGGTTGGGAAAGCCCGGTAGGCCCAGAGGATCCCACCGGGTACCGGACGGAGCGGAGCTGCCACCCGTGCCCTTGTTCTGATAGGAGTTCAGAGGGAGTCCCGGCCTATTTGCACACACACACACGGACAGGAAAGGATTCGGTCTGTAGTTCAGGAACACTCTGGTGTAGGGTCCGATTGAATGCTGGACTTACTCGGAGGTTGTCGGACCCCCGTCCCTGGTGACCGCAGGACTCCGCGGGGAGCAGGGAGTCGCCTTCCTTCTGCCATCTCTAAAGTGAGTAAAGCCTTGGAAGTTCACCCCTATGGCCTCCGGACTGTTTATTCTGCGCTACACCGCACGACGCGGCGTCCGTTCTCCTCTACTACTACCCCCTCCATCCTGTCCCTCTGCCCTGAGGCCTTGCTCCGCCTGTGGGGAGTAGTAATAACTTTGGCCGCCATAACACCATGCCTCAGCGGACTGCAGCGGCGCTAGTGGCCTTCACCAGGAGCCACAGGTGGCGTAGTCGTAAACCAGCCACTCAACTCGGATAAGCCCACACCATCCTTTTTAATGTGACGGCCCTGAGCACAGGTCGGGTCCGGGCCACGGCTGCATCCCATCTCTCCATCACAGGACCCGACTCCGAGTCCCCCATCTCCCAGGGTAAAGAAAAGGGCTTTTCGAGTAAGAGGTGTCACATTATCAGCGCTCAGCAGCTGCAGGATGCACAACAAAAATGCCAAAATACTGCCAAAAAAGAGAAATCAAGTACTGATCAGTGCTTGTTAGCAGAAAGGGAAGAGGGGAAGGGGTTAGGGAGAGTGGAAAGGGTGGAAAAAGGGGGAGAGGGGGATTGGGGTGAATTAGGAAAAAGCAGGGAACAGGAACGAATCAAGAACGAATCAGGAACATCTACTTTCAGCAGTAGCAGTGATGGCAAAGCCTGCAAAAAGTCTGTGGCACCACAAAGCCCAGCAGATGTGCAACAGAATGACACAGTGACCCCTCTGCAACGTCTCCAAGCTGGAATGAGGTAGTGCAGAGCAGACACTGAGAGTTCAGATCTCGACTCTGCTCACTAATTGGTGCAATTGGACGTTATTGTCCGATTGCTCCAATCAGCACTTGGGCTGATGCCGCTGCTGTTGCCTAGCACCAGCCTATGATCATTGCTGTTATAGCACCGATCATAGCTGGAGTTCAGTGTTTCAGGCAATTTTAGTGCACAAAACACTGAAATCGCTGTGATTGGCTGTTCAGAATTAAACATCCAATCACAGCGATTGTAGTTGCGGGGATGGACAGCGGCGAGACCCCCTCCCCCACTCCCCTGTGGTGACAAGCACAGGAGCCCTGATGTCAGAAACTGCAGGCACCTTAATGTGATCACCATGCCTCTGGTCACAGTGCCGCATTTTTGCCAGCACATATCCATATGTCCACGGTCGGGAACCCCTTCCCAATCAAGACATATGGATACGCCTAAGGTTGTGAAGCGGTTAAAAAAAAAATGCTGAAAAACACTAGAAAGACTTGTGATATTCATTTCTATTATAAAACAACATTGCTGTTCATACAATTAGGCTTTTCAGCATTTTTTTTACTGTTTCAGGATTCCAAAAATGACAAGTGTATAAAAAAAGTGAGAGGACCAATCATCAGGAAATTTCTGCCATGAAGCTGCTCCATACTTTACAATAGCAATCAATGGAACATCCAAGAAAATGCCTTGAAGATGCCTGAGTCTTTTTTATGAGCATTTTATAAGAGTGTTTGCCTCAAACAATGATAGTGTTTTATTAATTGCTTAATAGAGTTAAAAAACATGAGAAAATTCCCCCTTCAAAATAATTTAAAAAAAACACTTCAAAAACGCTAAAAAAATGTTAACAAAAAAACAGAAAACACCCAAGAAAAACATCATCAAAATGCTTCAGGAAACATTATCACAATTTCTGTGTTTTTGTTTATCCACCCGCTTTTTGAGGATTGACTGGTTTCAATGGAATTCAGATCTGGGGAGCTTCCTGGTCATGGACCCAAAAAAACATTGCTTATCACTGTAAAGGGGAAGTGTTGGAGATACATACGCATGTACAGGTGCTTCTCACAAAATTAGAATATCATCAAAAAGTTAATTTATTTCAGTTCTTCATTACAAAAAGTGAAACTCATATATTATATACAGTCATTACAAACAGAGTGATCTATTTCAAGTGTTTATTTCTGTTAATGTTGATGATTATGGCTTACAGCCAATGAAGACACAAAAGTCATTATCTCAGTAAATTACAATACTTTATAACAACAGCTTGAAAAATGTTTTTAAAATCCAAAATGTTGGCCTACTGAAATGTATGTTCAGTAAATGCACTCAATACTTGGTCGGGGCTCCTTTTTCATCAATTACTGCATCAATGCGGCGTGGCATGGAGGCGATCAGCCTGTGGCACTGCTGAGGTGTTATGGAAGCCCAGGTTGCTTTGATAGCTGCCTTCAGCTCGTCTGCATTGTTGGGTCTGGTGTCTCTCATCTTCCTCTTGACAATACTCCATAGATTCTCTATGGGGTTAAGGTCAGGCGAGTTTGCTGGCCAATCAAGCACAGTGACACTGTTGTTTTTAAGCCAGGTATTGGTACTTTTGGCTGTGTGGACAGGTGCCACTTCCGGCTGGAGAATGAAATTTTCATCTCCAAAAAGCTTGTCGGTAGAGGAAATCATGAAGTGCTCTAAAATTTCCCGGTAAACGGCTGCTCTGACTTTGGTCTTGATAAAACACAGTGGACCTACACCAGCAGATGACATGGCTCCTCAAACCATCACTGATTGTGGAAACTTCACACTAGACCTCAAGCAGCTTGGATTGTGGCCTCTCCTTTCCACTCTTCCTTTTCAGACTCTTTCAGACTCTGGAACTTTGATTTCCAAATGAAATGCAAAATTTACTTTCATCTAAAAACAACACCTTTGACCACTGAGCAACAGTCCAGGTCTTTTTCTCCTTGACCCAAGTAAGGCGCTTCTGGCGTTGTCTATTGGTCATGAGTGGCTTGACACAAGGAATGCAACACTTGTAGCCCATGTCCTGGATACGTCTGTGTGTGGTGGCTCTTGAAGCAATGACTCCAGCAGCAGTCCACTCCTTGTGAACCCCCCTAAATTTTTTTATTGGCCTTTTCTTAATAATACTTTCAAGGCTGCTATTATCCCGGTTGCTTGTGCACCTTTTTCTACCACACTTTTTCCTTCCAGTCAACTTTCCATCAATATGCTTGGATACAGCACTCTGTGATCAGCCAGCTTTTTTAGCAATAACCTTTTGTGGCTTACCCTCCTTGTGGAGTGTGTCAAGGACTTCCTTCTGGACATACAGTACAGACCAAAAGTTTGGACACACCTTCTCAGTTAAAGATTTTTCTGTATTTTCTTGACTATGAAAATTGTACATTCACACTGAAGGCATTAAAACTATGAATTAACACATGGAATTATATACTTAACAAAAAAGTGTGAAACAACTGAAAATATGACTTATATTCTAGGTTCTTCAAAGTAGCCACCTTTTGCTTTGATGACTGCTTTGCACACTCTTGGCATTCTCTTGATGAGCTTCAAGAGGTAGTCACCGGAAATGGTCTTCCAACAATCTTGAAGGAGTTCCCAGAGATGCTTAGCACTTGTTAGCCCTTTTGCCTTCACTCTGCGGTTCAGCTCACCCCAAACCATCTTGATTGGGTTCAGGTCTGGTGACTGTGGAGGCCAGGTCATCTGGTGTAGCACCCCATCACTCTCCTTCTTGGTAAAATAGCCCTTACACAGCCTGGAGGCGTGTTTGGGGTCATTGTCCTGATGAAAAATAAATGATGGTCCAACCAAACGTAAACCGGATGGAATAGCATGGCGCTGCAAGATGCTGTGGTAGCCATGCTGGTTCAGTATGCCTTAAATTTTGAATAAATCCCCAACAGTGTCACCAGCAAAGCACTCCCACACCATCACACCTCCTCCTCCATGCTTCACGGTGGAAACCAGGCATGTAGAGTCCATCCATTCACCTTTTCTGCGCCGCACAAAGACACAGTGGTTGGAACCAAAGATCTCAAATTTGGACTCATCAGACCAATGCACAGATTTCCACTGGTCTAATGTCCATTCCTTGTGTTCTTTAGCCCAAACAAGTATCTTCTGCTTGTTGTCTGTCCTTAGCAGTGGTTTCCTAGCAGCTATTTTACCATGAAGACCTGCTGCACAAAGTCTCCTCTTAACAGTTGTTGAAGATATGTGTCTGCTGATAGAACTCTGTGTGGCATTGACCTGGTCTCTAATCTGAGATGCTGTTAAACTGCGATTTCTGAGGCTGGTGACTCGGATAAACTTATCCTCAGAAGCAGAGGTGACTCTTGGTCTTCCTTTCCTGGGGCGGTCCTCATGTGAGACAGTTTCTTTGTAGCACTTGATGGTTTTTGCAACTGCACTTGGGGACACTTTCAAAGTTTTCCCAATTTTTCGGACTGACTGACCTTCATTTCTAAAAGTAATGATGGCCACTCGTTTTTCTTTACTTAGCTGCTTTTTTTCTTGCCATAATACAAATTCTAACAGTCTATTCAGTAGGACTATCAGCTGTGTATCCACCTGACTTCTGCGCAACACAACTGATGGTCCCAACCCCATTTATAAGGCAAGAAATCCCACTTATTAAACCTGACAGGGCACACCTGTGAAGTGAAAACCATTTCTGGTGACTACCACTTGAAGCTCATCAAGAGAATGCCAAGAGTGTGCAAAGTAGTCATCAAAGCAAAAGGTGGCTACTTTTAAGAACCTATAATATAAGACATATTTTCAGTTGTTTCACACTTTTTTTGTTAAATATATAATTCCACATGTGTTAATTCATAGTTTTGCTGCATTCAGTGTGAATGTAAAATTTTCATAGTCATGAAAATACAGAAAAATCTTAAAATGAGAAGATGTGTCCAAACTTTTGGTCTGTACTGTATGTCAAGTCAGCAGTCTTCCCCATGATTGTGGAGCCTACTGAAACAGACTAAGGGAACTTTTTAAACGCGTAGGAAGCCTTTGCAGGTGTTTTTTGTTAATTATTCTAATTTACTGAGATAATGACTTTTGTGTTTTCATTGGCTGTAAGCCATAATCATCAACATTAACAGAAATAAACACTTGAAATAGATCACTCTGTTTGTAATGACTCTATATAATATATGAATTTCACTTTTTGTATTGAAGAACTGAAATAAATTAACTTTTTGATGATATTCTAATTTTGTGAAAAGCACCTGTATATATAATAATGCCCCCGCTGATGTTGCAAATGTAGGAGGGCTTTTTTGGAGGGCCTAGGATTATGGAGATTATATATATATATATATATATACACATATACAGAGGGGTAAATAAGTATTTGATACACTGATGATTTTTCAAGTTTTCCCACCTACAAAGAATAGAGAGGTCTGTAATTTTTATCGTAGCTACACTTCAACTGTGAGAGACAGAATCAAAAAATAAAAAACAAAAAATAACATTGTATGATTTGTAAGTAATTAAATAGCATTTTAATGCATGAAATAAGTATTTGATCACTTACTAACCAGAAAGATTTCTGGCTCTCACAGAACTGTTAATTTTTCTTGAAGAAGCTCTCCTACTCTGCATTCATTACCTGTATTAATTGCACCTGTTTGAATTTGTTACCTGTATAAAAGACACCTGCCCACACACTCAATCACACTCCAACCTCTCCACCATGGCCAAGACCAAAGAGTTGTATAAGGACACTAAGGACAAAATAGTAGACCTACACAAGGCTGGGATGGGCTACGGGACAATAGGCAAGCAGCTTGGTGAGAAGGCAATAATTGTTGGCACAATTATTAGAAAATGGAAGAAACACAAGATGACTGTCAATCTTCCTCAGTCTGGGGCTCCATCCAAGATCTCGTCTCATGGGGTAAGGATGATTCTGAGAAAGGTCAGGAATCAGCTCAGGACTACACATGAGGACCTTGTCAATGACCTGAAGAGAGCTGGGACCACAGTCTCAAACATTACTGTTAGTAACACACTACGCTGTCCCAGATTAAAATCCTGCTGGGCACACAAGGTCCCTCTGCTCACGCCAGCACATGTCCAGGCTCATTTAAAGTTCATCAGTGACCATCTGGATGATTCAGAGGAGGCATGGGAAAAAGTTATATGGTCAGATGATATCAAAATAAAACTTTTTGGTATCATCTCTGTAACATACCTGGCGGCGTCCTTGCATAGTGGTCCATCTCCCACTGTGCAAGAGCGCGCACTTGATTTCCAGTCCAGACTATCACTCTGGCTTTCCTCCATGCTGTCTGCTTGCCTCTGTTTCTTCTGCTTAAGGGCGGGGCCCGATCACTTCCTGCTTCTTGTAGCTGCCCGCAGGCACACCCCTTGTGCGTCCTCAGCCTATTGCTGTCTGTCACCTGGTATTTAACCCAGCTCTTTCCTGGAATCCTTGCCTGAGCATCTTGTTCTGTCAGTTGGCCTTTGGTCGCTGACGTGCCAGGTCTTTCCCTGTTCCCTGCCTTACAGTATCAGTTCCCGTGTCTGAACTGTGTCCTGTCTGTGCACTCTAGCCAGCTACCTGTCTGAACACGCTCTTAGCCTGTTCATCCTGCCTTCTAGGGGCTGCATACCTAGATCTGTTTCTGTGTTTGTTTGCCTGTCTGTCCGCCTTCCTGAGGCTGTATTTCTAGGCCAGTCTGAACATGCTCCTTGCCTGTTCGTCCCGCCTCTCTGGGGGCCGCATACCCAGACTTGCTCCTGTCTCTCGCTGCAGTGTCGGTTTCTGTCTGAACACTCAGTTCCTGTCTGAACACTCTCCTACCTTTTACCTGTTTTGTTTATATGTCCATCCCTTCCCTTTCTCTGCAGAGTCTGTACCTGCTCCTAACTCCTACTCATAGTTGCTGTACTTTCGTTTGCGAGTTTAGTGTCCACTCGCTACTTCATTGCAAGTATCTAGTGTGTATCTGGTTCTGCCTTTCCCTTCCGCTCTGTTCCGTGTGAACAGAGCCCTGTCCCCTCTGCTTCGCCTTGCTCACCACTCCTGCGGTTTCCGCTCTGCTCCGCCTTGCTCACCGCTCCTGCAGTTTCCGCTCTGCTCCGCCTTGCTCACCGCTCCTGCGGTTTCCGCTCTGCTCCGCCTTGCTCACCGCTCCTGCGGTTTCCGCTCTGCTCCGCCTTGCTCACCGCTCCTGTGGTTTCCGCTCTGCTCTGCCTTGCTCACCGCTCCTGCGGTTTCCGCTCTGCTCCGCCTTGCTCACCCCTCCTGCGGTTTCCACTCTGCTCCGCCTTGCTCACCGCTCCTGCGGTTTCCGCTCTGCTCCGCCTTGCTCACCGCTCCTGCGGTTTCTGCTCTGCTCCGCCTTGCTCACTGCTCCGGCAGCCTCGCTCTGCTCTGACCCTTTGCTCGCTGCTCCGGCAGCCTCGCTCTGCTCTGACCCTTTGCTCGCTGCTCCGGCAGTCTCGCTCTGCTCTGACCCTTTGCTCGCTGCTCTGGCAGCCTCGCTCTGCTCTGACCCTTTGCTCGCTGCTCCGGCAGCCTCGCTCTGCTCTGACCCTTTGCTCGCTGCTCCGGCAGTCTCGCTCTGCTCTGACCCTTTGCTCGCTGCTCCGGCAGCCTCGCTCTGCTCTGACCCTTTGCTCGCTGCTCCGGCAGTCTTGCTCTGCTCTTGCCCGCCGCTCCGGGCGGTCTCACCCTGCTGTGTTTGTCCACCGCATCTGCGGTTCTGTTCTGGAAGTCCCAGTCTGTACTGGGTCCTATCCACTCTGTGCTCCAGCCTGTCGTGCCTGCCAGCACCTCTCTGCCTGCATACCAGTCATGCTTACCAGCGTCCACCCATCTGCATACCAGCCGTGTCTGCCTATACCCCCAGTCTGTGTTCCAGCCTTACCTTCCATTTCTTGTATTCCCCGGTGTGGGCCAACAGCCGTGTCCGGAGTCTGACCTGGAGTAGACCCTGGTCCCTCTGCTCGGTTCCTCCCTGGTGCACTGGCGTCGTATGCCGTCGTGCGACCTTGGTCGGATCGGGCAAATACTTAGTTATGCCCCTCCAGGCACTCTCCGGTTCATGGCCCAGTGGAACTACTAAACACGCACACGCCAGTCAGTCCGGGCGTGTGCATTACAATCGCCACTCGCCGTGTTTGGAAGAAGATGTACAACCCCAAGAACACTGTCCCAACCTTGAAGCATGGTGGGGTATCAAATACTTATTTTCCCCACTGTAGATATACTGTGTTTATATATATATAAATAATCAGACGTCCCCCCCATCAACGTGCATGAACACTGTGCCTGCTGGGCGGGAGAATTTTCTTTGGACAAAGGAATGTCCAGTCAAAAGCATATTGACAATAGTCAAACAATAGTCAAACATGTTCAGCCAGGATGGTGGGGGGGGGGGCGGGTTGAACCTTAGCCAGAAGGTGGGCAACTATACAAGCCATCCTTCACACCTGAAACGGGACACTTCCCCTTTTCTGCTGGAACTAAAAGGCCAAGAACTGGACACATTCTCTCTCTTTGACCACCAGCACCATCACAAGAGGAGCATACCATCAGCCCCGCAGAAGTTCTTCCTCCACCCACTTACCCCCTGAATCTTCTTATTCCTCTCCTCTTCTAAAGCCCAAGGTTTATTCCCTCTGTAATCATCCTTTCCCCCTTTAATTCCTCCCTTGACCAAACCCTAATTACCTTAACCCTTGTTGCCATCTGCACTGATATTAACCTTTTGATCTCCATCTAGGGACAGTTAGTATTGTTAGGTGGGGTGGGCTGCTATTGCATATGTGTGTGTTTTAGGTAATGTGGGTGGAAACCTGTTAGGTGACTGTGGTTTGATTATGTAATATTGTAGTGTAATTAGTGTATTTGGTATTTAGCAAAATAATAGACTGTGGACCTTTGTTGTGTATATTAAATATTCTTTATGATTAGTACATGGTTTTGTCTCAGTTTATTCACAGTTCATACATATACTAAAATACAGATAGCATGAGGAACAGGAAATGCTAAGGCGTCACTAATATTTGTGTATTAATTATTAATAGTCAAGTTCAACATCAATAATTAATATTGAATCTCAATAGAGGGGTAGTACAACCAACAAGAAAATTAACCCCCTTTAATGACTCACCCCCTGGGCCATGTTGTGTAGCGTTGCGCACGCGGGGAATACCCGGAGCCGGATCCGATAGGGGTAGTAGTCCTCGTGGCGGTGACCCGGTCCGTGCCCAGGGTGTCAAACTAAGTGGCGTTATTGGTATGATGGTATTAGTGTCCGACTACGCCACCCGTTGAATGCGGCTATGAAGCCGCCGCTGCAGGGCAGTCCGCTGAGGCCGGTGGTACGGATGTGCAGCGTGGATGGTATAACCCCCAACAGGAGGGGTATGGCCTCAGGGCAGAGGATGAGAATGATGTTGGGAGAGATGGTGTGTATGTCCCAGCACTAATGGTGCCCGTGCGACGAGGAATCACTGAGACGTGCAATTGCAGTTTTCACAGCTTTACTCACAGTTCTTTATCAGGTCCCTTGTGCACAGTTAGGACCACCCGAGCCGTGCTGCGTCCACCAGGTGCGGGACTCGGCCAACTCCCAGGCAGTTCCAGAGCATGGTCCTGAGCTCCCCTCTCTTCCTTTCTACTGGCCGTCCCCACCAGGGATCCACCTTTGTCCAGCTCCCTCGGGCCTTCTGGTGGTGAAACCTTTCCCGGTTTCCCTGACCCTATATGGTATGCCTTCCTGGTAGATATGGCGAGGGGTCGCGCCAAAATTTGTCCACGACCTCCGGTTCCTGGCTAAGGATAATTGGCCTCCACCAGTTTGGGATCCGGCACCCTGTTCTGCCAACCCTTCACCCGTTATTCCGTGGGATCTTAGGGTTCCCTCTTTTCCTGCGTCTCTGGGCCTTTCCTGGTGTTTCTGTTCCTTCTTCCTCTTACTTCTCTCTCTCTCTGCTTCAGACCTCCAGGCCTGGCTCTGGAGCTGGGCCCAGACTGAGCCACAGCTCCCTGTCAGCCCTCTCTGGCTGAGCTCCTCTCTGCACCGACAGACCCTGTCCTAAGATGGTGCCCACCTTATATACTCCCTCTGACACCCGAGCCCAGGTGTCCAGCACCCAATGGGCTCCTACCTATGCCCAGAGTCCCTCCCCTGTCTGCTCCTACACCACTGGGATGTTCCTCCCCCCCCCACTCCAGCCAGGGACAGACGCTGTCGTACCTGCACATCTATCTGGTGGGAGTACCGTTGATCTGTCCCCCGGAAATGGGGTGAGTGTGGTGCATGCAGCTAACTGAGCCCAGTTCCACACTCCATCCTTACCCGGGAGTGGAATACCACACCTCTGGATCGAGGTGCAATACCCCTGTAGCAGCCGAGTCCTCGGGGTGCTACATTAACAATTACCAAATTGCTCCTGGATCAATGGGAGAGTTTGCTCTCGGAGGATGTTTATATATCTATCTTTATTCATGGCAATGTTCTTAGACAAAATTGTGAGTGAGCCTACTAGCTTGGATGAAAAGCAACCGAACACATGAATGGCCTCAGGATGCTTTACTGTTGGCATGACACAGGACTCATGGTAGTGCTCACCATTTCATCTCTGGACAATCATTCTTCCAGATGTGCCCAAACAGTCTGAAGGGGGCTTCGTCATAGAAAATAACTTCACCCCAGTCCTATGCAGTCCACACCATGTACTTCCTTCAGGATGAGGATGTTAGTCTGTCCTTGATGTTTTTCTTGGAGAAAAATAGCTTATTTCCTTCTTGACACCATGCCAGCCCCCAAAAGCCTTTGTCTCATTGTGTGTGCAGATGCACTTGACCCTTGACTGCTGCGATTTCGAAGCAAGTATATACTGAACACATACAGCGACATAGAACAGAAAATCATTCTAAAAGTGTATCAATTTATTGAATACAGTGGCATGTAAAAGTTTGGACACCCTTGGTCAAAATTACTGTGATTGTGAACAGTTAAGCAAGTGAAGATGAAATTGTCTCTAAAAGGCCTACAGTTAAGGAAGAAACATTTCCTTTGTATTTTAGGCAATAAATAAATAAATATACAGTACAGACCAAAAGTTTGGACACACCTTCTCATTTCAAGATTTTTCTGTATTTTCATGACTATGAAAATTGGACATTCACACTGAAGGCATCAAAACTATGAATTAACACATGTGGAATTATATACTTTACAAAAAAGTGTGAAACAACTGAAAATATGTCTTATATTCTAGGTTCTTCAAAGTAGCCACCTTTTGCTTTGATGACTGCTTTGCACACTCTTGGCATTCTCTTGATGAGCTTCAAGAGGTAGTCACCGGAAATGGTCTTCCAACAATCTTGAAGGAGTACCCAGAGATGCTTAGCACTTGTTGGCCCTTTTGCCTTTACTCTGCGGTCCAGCTCACCCCAAACAATCTCGATTGGGTTCAGGTCTGATGACTGTGGAGGCCAGGTCATCTGGCGTAGCACCCCATCACTCTCCTTCTTGGTCAAATAGCCCTAACACAGCCTGTTGTCCTGTTGAAAAATAAATGATGGTCCAACTAAACGCAAACCGGATGGAATAGCATGCCGCTGCAAGATGCTGTGGTAGCCATGCTGGTTCAGTATGCCTTCAATTTTGAATAAATGCCCAACAGTCTCACCAGCAAAGCACCCCCACACCATCACACCTCCTCTTCCATGCTTCACGGTGGGAACCAGGCATGTAGAGTCCATCCGTTCACCTTTTCTGCGTTGCACAAAGACACGGTGGTTGGAACCAAAGATCTCAAATTTGGACTCATCAGACCAAAGCACAGATTTCCACTGGTCTAATGTCCATTCCTTGTGTTCTTTAGCCCAAACAAGTCTCTTCTGCTTGTTTCCTGTCCTTAGCAGTGGTTTCCTAGCAGCTATTTTACCATGAAGGCCTGCTGCACAAAGTATCCTCTTAACAGTTGTTGAAGAGATGTGTCTGCTGCTAGAACTCTGTGTGGCATTGACCTGGTCTCTAATCTGAGCTGCTGTTAAACTGCGATTTCTGAGGCTGGTGACTGGGATAAACTTATCCTCAGAAGCAGAGGTGACTCTTGGTCTTCCTTTCCTTGGGCGGTCCTCATGTGAGCCAGTTTCTTTGTAGCGCTTGATGGTTTTTGCAACTGCACTTGGGGACACTTTCAAAGTTTGCCCAATGTTTTGGACTGACTGACCTTCAGTTCTTAAAGTAATGATGGCCACTCATTTTTCTTTACATAGCTGCTTTTTTCTTGCCATAATACAAATTCTAACAGTCTATTCAGTAGGACTGTCAGCTGTGTATCCACCTGACTTCTGCACAACACAACTGATGGTCCCAAACCCATTTATAAGGCAGGAAATCCCACTTATTAAACCTGACAGGGCACACCTGTGAAATGAAAACCATTTCTGGTGACTACCTCTTGAAGTTCATCAAGAGAATGCCAAGAGTGTGCAAAGCAGTCATCAAAGCTAAAGGTGGCTACTTTGAAGAACCTAGAATATAAGACATATTTTCAGTTGTTTCACACTTTTTTGTTAAGTATATAATTCCACATGTGTTAATTCATAGTTTTGATGCCTTCAGTGTGAATGTACAATTTTCATAGTCAAGAAAATACAGAAAAATCTTGAAATGAGAAGGTGTGTCCAAACTTTTGGTCTGTACTGTATATTACTTACCGGTAATGTGTTTTTTCGGAACCCATTTATATATATATATATATATATATATATATATATATATAATTTAATCTTTTACATTTTTAAAATTACAAAAAGGAAAATAGGCAGATGCAAAAGTTTGGGCACCCTTGGGTACCTAGTAGCACCCCCTTTTGAAAATATCACAGCTTGTAAAAACTTTTTGTAGCCAGACAAGAGTCTTTCACTTCTTGTTTGAGGGATTTTCATCCATTCTTCCTTGTAAAATTCTTCCAGCTCTGTGAGATTCCTGGATTGTCTTGCATGCAGGGACGGGTTTATACATATCATAAAGAAACATTTAGGTTATATTACATGCGCAGGATGCGGATACAGGTGCCGGAGGGGCCTTGAGCCAGTGCTGGCACCGTGGCCCCCATATTCAGGGGCCTCATATCAGCCACGTGGTCTGCCACTATTAGCAGTATGCAGGAGTGTTGCTAGGGTCAGAAAAGATCGGGGGCCCAAGCCCCAAGACAAAGATTTGTCACCCAACCCCCTCCTATTTTTTTTTAACACTGCAGATAATACAGTGATAACTGAGTATAGATAATGTAGTAAATGGCACCAGCAGTCCTATGTAACACAATGGACACCATGTGCAGTAGCAGTGCCACATGGAGACATTGTTTTGCTTGATAGAGGTGCCGCTGTCTCCTAGGGAAAGTATGTGTCTTCTGCAGTCTCGCTGCTTCTGAAGACAGTCTGCTATGGGCCTCTAGAGTGCACCACAAAAGATAGAATTAAATAACTCTAGGATACTACTGATTGGGCTACTATGACTGTGGCAGTGTATAAGGGGAAATCTTTGATGAAGGAACTATATTTGGGAACACCATTCATGGGGCACTATAACTTAGGGCACATTAGATGTCAAGTCTCCGGTTTGAGCATTTTTCATTGTTTATGGAACTGCCAGATACATAAGTGCAGCTCCATAGTCCATGATTGGAGTGGAGGTCGAGCATACACACCACTACTTAATTCAATACTGGGCTCTGCAGGACCGAGTTTCCAGGATGCAATGCCCTGTTCTTGGAATAATCGGAGGTCCCAGCGATCAGTAAGTAACCCCCTATCCAATGAGTAGTGGATAACTTGCTATTTTGGAAAGAACCCTTTAAAAGGGTTGTCCAGTTATGACATTTAGGATCTATCCTTAGGATAGGGTCTTACGATAAGTCGTCAGTATCAGATTTAATATCAGATTGGTGGGGGTCTGATACCTGGCACCCCTAACAATCAGTTTCTATCAGATCTCTTAAATTGGAGTTGAAGTGCAGTACTTGGCGTTTTCTGACAACAGTTGATTAGTGGGGGTGATGAGTATCAGACCCCACTAATCTTTTATTGATGACAGCCTCCAACTTTCAGTCATAGAAACACAGCTTCAGTAACCGCTCAGTACATAGTGAGTATTGTCTTTGACCACTCCCCGGCACTGACTGACAGCCAGCTCTGCACTGTAATACTGCAGGGACAACTATCAGTCAGTGCCAGGGTATGCTTACAGCCGCTCACTGTATAAAGTTTCTTTTAAGACGTGCATGTTCAATGCCAGTCTTAATGAATTACCCCATTAGTTCCTTGTCAGCTTTTTATACTATGTTTTCTCTGAAAAATGTACACATGCAACATTTTTTTCTGTAGACAAAACCTGTTACATTGGCAGTAAAAACACCCGTTTTTCAGCATTTTGTGGTGTTCTTTTCACTTTTTTCAGCTTTTTTGGGGGTGCGGATGTTTGCTTTATCTACAGTATGTTTAAGGCTATTGTAGGGATGGTACTCACTCAGCTGCAATGAGAGACAAAATAGGAGGCATGTTCCTTTAAATATCCATCACGGTTTATTGACTTCATAAACCGATCAAAAGCAAAATGCAAACAAACAGCCTTTAGTTCAGGCAAAAACACAAAGAAAACAGTCCTTTTAGCAAAGTCTCTGGTTAGCCAGTGCTGTGGTCACACAGGCTGGTTTAGCATCCAGTGTCCTGGCTTGGTCTGGAGACAAAACATACACGGGAAGCCTTCTCCCTCTAGACACACAGACCATGTGCCAAACAGCCTCCATTTTATCGGCTGTTAACCATACCCAGCGGTGAGGTATGTGGGTTGCTGTACCCGCCCATTTTTTCCTAGCAAGCCGTAACCCGGCTCCCAGGTGCACCAAATGATCCTCTTGGTGCTTATGTGCACTAGAGAAACACTCTGGGCTACATCACAGAGACCAGCCATCTCTGTGATACATACCTCCCATCGACTAAGCTACCATTAGCCACCTTACATACCTCCCCCCTCTGCCTAAAGCCGTGGGGCTTGGCATCTTCTACTACCAGACAGGGGATTCTCGAGAGGGCATCGGCATTACCATGTAGCTTTCCTGCTCTATGTTCTACATGGAAGTTAAAGTCTTGTAGGGCTAAAAACCAGAGGGTGACCCTGGCATTTTTTTCCCTTTGTTTCCCTCATCCACTTGAGTGGGGCATGGTCGGATTCCCAGGAAGGCTCTAACTTGCTTTTTTGACAGCGGTCTCGGCCAAGTTTGGATTGCTTCCACTTTAGTAATTTGGGGTTTGATCTCGCCTCTACTCACTACATATCCGAGGTACTTGGCTTCTTCTTTCCCCATGGCACATTTCTTCAGGTTTATTGAAAACCCCGCCTTCCTCAGAGCATCAAACACCGCCTGGATCTTTTCCAGATGACTCTCCCAGTCTGGGCTGAAGATAATATCATCCAGGTATGCTGCGGCTTATTGCTGATGGGGAGCGAGGATATGATCCATAGCTCTCTGGAAGGTTGCATGGGCCCCCTGCAGTCCAAACGGCATCTGGACAATACTGGAAGCATCCGTCCGGCGTAGAAAACGCAGTCTTCTCTCTGGCTCCTTGAGCCACGGGAATCTGCCAATATTCCTTCATCAAATCCAAGGTGGTTATGTACCTTGCTAGCTCAAGCGTCTCGATCAGCTCATCGACGCGTGGCATGGGATATGCATAGAACTTGGAGACCTCATTCAACTTCCGATAGTCGTTGCAGAATTTCCACTCACCATTGGGCTTTGGGACCAAGACGATCGGGCTCGACCAACCGCTCCTGGATTCTTCAATGACACCGAGTTTCAGCATACGAGCCACCTCTTTGGAGATCAACTCTCGTCGGGCCTCAGGTATCCAATAGGGTTTCAAGTTCACCCGTACATGTGGCTACATCAGAACCTCGTGTTCTATGACCCTTGTGCAGACTGGCAAATCAGAGAACAGATCCCTGTTCTTGTGCAGCAACTCCCGACACTGCGGTTTCTGGGCCTTCGTTAGCGTTTCCGCTATTGCGACACCTCCAACGTCACCTTCTGGCTTGCCCAGCAAGCATGGAGTTTCCACAGCCTCTCTGTCTTACCACGGCTTGATAAGGTTGACGTGGTATATCTGGTACGGCTTACGTCGTCCCGGGTTGATGAACCTTGTAGTTCACTTCACCAATTTTTTCCACCACCTCATACGGCCCTTGCCAATTGGCCAAGAAATTACTCTCCACTGTAGGAATTAGCATGAGGACTCGGTCTCCCGGATTAAATTGCCTGACTCTGGCTGACTGGTTGTAGATCCTGGCCTGAGCTTCTTGTGCCTGGAGGAGATGTTCTTTTACGATGGGCATCACCTTCGCAATCCTCTCCTGCATCAGATCGACGTGCTCAAATGACGCTCCTGTGGGGTGTGACCTCAGCTTCCCAGGTTTTCTTTGCGACATCCAGGAGAACCCCGTAGAGGCCTGTGGAACCTCTCGGATGGAGAACAAGAGATACGGTAGGAGACAGTCCCAGTCTCTACCGTCCTTTTCTATGGCCTTCCTCAGCATACTCTTCAGAGTCTTATTAAACCTTTCCACCAGGCCATCTGGCTGAGGATGGCACACTGAAGTCCTCAGTTGGGAGATTTGCAGGACTTTGGGTAACTCCCTCATCACCTTACTCATAAAGGGAGTTCCCTGGTCAGTCAGGATCTCCTTTGGTAAGGCTGTTCGGGAAAAAACGTGGACCAACTCATGTGCTATACTCTTTGTGGAGGAGTTTCTCAGTGTAATCGCTTCAGAATAGCATGAAGCATAGTCCAGGATAACCAATATACACTGCTCAAAAAAATAAAGGGAACACTCAAATAACATATCCTAGATCTGAATGAATTAAATATTCTCATTGAATACTTTGTTCTGTACAAAGTTGAATGTGCTGACAACAAAATCACACAAAAATCATCAATGGAAATCAAATTTATTAACCAATGGAGGCCTGGATTTGGAGTCACCCCCAAAATGAAAGTGGAAAAACACACTACAGGCTGATCCAACTTTGATGTAATGTCCTTAAAACAAGTCAAAATGAGGCTCAGTATTGTGTGTGGCCTCCACGTGCCTGTATGACCTCCCTTCAACGCCTGGACATGCTCCTGATGAGGTTGCGGATGGTCTCCTGTGGGATCTCCTCCCAGACCTGGACTAAAGCATCCGCCAACTCCTTGACAGCCTGTGGTGCAACGTGACGTTGGTGGATGGAGCGAGACATGATGTCCCAAATGTGCTCAATCAGATTCAGGTCTGGGGAACGGGCGGGCCAGTCCATAGCTTCAATGCCTTCATCTTGCAGGAACTGCTGACACACTCCAGCTACATGAGATCTGGCATTTTCCTGCATAAGGAGGAACCCAGGACCAACCGCACCAGCATATGGTTTCACAAGGGGTCTGAGGATCTCATCTCGGTACCTAATGGTAGTCAGGCTACCTCTGGCGAGCACATGGAGAGCTGTGCGGCCCTCCAAAGAAATGCCACCCCACACCATTACTGACCCACTGCCAACCGGTCATGCTAAAGGATGTTGCAGGCAGCAGATCACTCTCCGTGGCGTCTCCAGACTCTGTCACGTCTGTCACATGTGCTCAGTGTGAAACTGCTTTCATCTGTGAAGAGCACAGGGCGCCAGTGGCGACTTTGCCAATCCTGGTGTTCTGTGGCAAATGCCAAGCATCCTGCACGGTATTGGGCTGTGAGCACAACCCCCATCTGTGGACATCGGGCCCTCATACCACCCTCATGGAGTCGTTTTCTAACCGTTTGTGCAGACACATGCACATTTGTGGCCTGCTGGAGGTCATTTTGCAGGGCTCTGGCAGTGCTCCTCCTGTTCCTCCTTGCACAAAGGCGGAAGTAGCGGTCCTGCTGCTGGGTTGTTACCCTTCTACGGCCCACTCCACGTCTCCTGGTGTACTGGCCTGTCTCCTGGTAGCGCCTCCAGCCTTTGGACACTACGTTGACAGACACAGCAAACCTTCTTGCCACAGATCGCATTGATGTGCCATCCTGGAGGAGATCCCACCGGAGACCATCCGCAACCTCATCAGGAGCATGCCCAGGCATTGTAGGGAGGTCATAAAGGCACGTGGAGGCCACACACAATACTGAGCTTCATTTTGACTTGTTTTAAGGACATTACATCAAAGTTGGATCAGCCTGCAGTGTGTTTTTCCACTTTAATTTTGGGGGTGGCTCCAAATCCAGGCCTCCATTGGTTAATAAATTTGATTTCCATTGTTGAATTTTGTGTGATTTTATTGTCAGCACATTCAACTTTGTTCAGAACAAAGTATTCAATGAGAATATTTCATTCATTCATATCTAGGATGTGTTATTTGAGTGTTCCCTTTATTTTTTTGAGCAGTGTATTTTGGATCAGTTCACATTGATTTTGTGCTCAACGCTGAGCACTTACAGTACATCGGGATTTCCATCTAAATCTAAAAAATGTGATTTGGATGAAACCCCCAAGGGATCCATTCAATAATGAGGCAGCAGAGATACTCTGGACTCTGTTTGGCTTTTGTTTGTTGGTATCTGGATTTTAAGAGGTACACAAAACCGGGCCGGACCACGCTTTTATGCATGTCTAAAAAAATGGGCACAGCCAGATCATAAGCCGGACACAGTCCAAAGTGTCCCCATCTGCTTCATTATGTGGAATCTTCCATTGAGTGTTATTTTGAATCACATATTTCAAAGATTTACATGAAAACCTCAGTGTAAGCGCTCAGTGCAGGATAAATTTGGGTCGAGCCTTAATGCAATCTTTGGGAGGCAGAATGAACACATCAACTGCAGGTGAAGAATTGGTTTCTTTTATTTTTTTATGCCGTTTCTCGTGCCGTAAAAGTGATTAGATTACTTTATTCTTGGTCAGTGAAATTATAGCGGTACGATATTTATATCAGTTTTTTAGGTTTTGCAGCTATTACACACTAAAAAACTTTTTTATTTTGAGAGCTATAATTTTTCTATATTTCTGCTGACAGTCATGTGAGGGTTTGTTTTTTGCGGGATGAGTTGGAGTTTTTATACGTATCATTTTCTGGCACATAATATTTTTTTATCGCTTTCTATTGAGATTTTTGGAAGGCAGAATGCACAAAAAACAGTAATTCAGCGATTGTTCTTTGTTTGTTTTTTTCTATACCATTCACCGTATGGTAGAAGTGATAAGATAGCCATATTCTTCGGGTCAGTACGATTACAGTGATACCAATTTTTTTTTTTATGCTTTTGCCGCTTCCATTAAATAAAAACAATTTTATATAAAAAATATTGTTTTTGCACGGCTGTATTCTTAGACCTATAGCTTTTTTATTTTTCCATTGATGGTGCTATATGGCGGCTTGTTTTTTTTACGGGACAAGATGACGTTTTTAATTATACCATTTTTATTTACATTCGTCTTTTTTATTGCGTTTTATTCCATTTTTTTTACAGTATGATTAAAAAAACATGTTTTTTGCCATGTTTTTTATTAATTTTTATGGTGTTCACTGTATGGATTAAATAGTGTGACAGTTTTATAGATTGTTTCATTCTGGACATGGCAATACCAAATATGTGTGTACTTTATTAGTTTATTTTTGTTTTTACCTAAATATGCATATTTATTAGTATAATATTTCTTGTTCTTTATTTTGTGGGTTTTGTTTTTTTTTACTTAGTCCCTCTAAGGGACTTTAAATTGTATTTGTTTGATCTCTGGTCCTATGCATTGCAATACAGATGCAGTGCAATGCATGAAACCTGTCAGATTACACTTGCAGAACACCTGTTAGACCCTGCTTATGACTGGGTCTAACAGGAAAGAAATACCTGGCACACCAGGAGGTCATTGTTTGACCTGTGCGTGTCGTGACAACCATCGACTCCCTGTGATTTAGTCTCTGGGGTGCCAATGGGGATGAAAGGGGGGGCTTCCTCCCTCTCACAACCTTCTAAATGACCCAATCACTATAGATCATGGCATCTGGAGGGTTAATCAGCCATGGGGCAGTGCGGACATCAGCCCTGGCTGTTACTGCAGGAGTTCGGCTGTTGGCTAAGCCAAGCTCCCAGCGGTGATCATGCAGGGAAGTGCTGACGTTTCAGCACCTCCAACCAATCAGTCAGATCGATCACTGTGATGGGTCAGTCAGAGAGTGGAGACCGCTGTTATTAGTCCCCGCATCTCTATCCGTGCCTATCAGCTGTCAGTGATTGCTGCCACCACGGAGCTGTCACTGTTTATTTTCACACACTGACAGTTTAAATGGGTATAGCATGTCATGATGCAGAAATGGACACCTGCTCATGACGTGCTATGTCCGTCATTGGCCATTAAGGGGTTAACAAGGCTGGGTCATTGTAAAGGTTGGCAGCAAATTCTGCTGGTGTACGCTGTGTAAATGGCTGATACAAGTGATAACATGAATTTCTGAAAATAATTTTTAGGTCTTTGCTAGTTAAATTATAACTGATAGAAATGTATTCAACTGGTTATTTTTCAGCTTGTTTCTTTATTGATGGGTATATTATCCAGAATTCTGTAGTGTTTAACAATAATTAACAGCAGATTTTTTTTTAACAAGTTTGGTGAGTTTAGTGATTTTTAAGCTACACAATGCATGCGCATTTTTATTTTTGCTAAAAAATGACCACGAAGTATAGGACTTAAGTTTGGCAGACCTGATAAAGAGTCATGACATTGTTGGATTTTCCAATGAGCTGGCAAGAAAAATATCCATGAAAATACAATACACCAAATGTCATTGTGTTACATTTTCTTTCACATTACAATTTGTTGCTGGTCTTTTGTTTTAGATTATAATTTAAATTCATTGATCCATGGTGATCTCACCTGGACTTGTTGTTTCTTCTCGATCTATTTCATTTTCACTCTTTCCACAGGTTTCATAGCCAAGATCCTGAAAGTCCATGTGAACTTCTCTGGTATCCTGCTTCAAAAAAAGCCCATCTGTAATAGAGAAATATTTGGCTCAACCATTGAAGGCATTTTCAAATATCAGACTATAATAAAAGACCCATTATTAACTTGACCTTGGGTACAATGAGACCAGTGATAGGTTGCAACAGTTATGCAATTTTCTAACTTTCAATTTTTATATCTTTAAACCAGTTAGTCATGCTGCACAAACTATTTTAGAAATAACATTTCCCATATGTCTACTTTACATCTGCATCATTTATGAAACACATTTTTTTTGTTAGGAAGTTGGAAGGGTTAAAAGTTTATCAGCAATTTTTCATTTTTCCAACAAAATTTACAAATCTGTTTTTTTTAGGGACCACAGCCCATTTGAAGTGACTTTGGGGGGTCCATATGACAGAAAATACCCTAGAGTGACACCATTCTAAAAACTGCACCTGTCAAAGTGCTCAAACCCACATTCAAGAAATTTATTGACCCTTCAGGTGCTACACAGGAATTAAAGCAACGTGGAAGGAAAAAATTAACATGTTCATTTTGGGTCATATTTTTCATTTTCACAAGGGTAACAGAAGAAAATGGACCAAAAAATTTGTTGTTCAATTTGCCCTGAGTACACCTATACCCGATATGTGGTAGAAAACTACTGTTTGGGCACATGGCAGGGCTTGGAAAGGGCTCGGAAGGGAAAGAGGGCCAATTGAATCTTGGAGCGAAATTTTGGCTTTAAGAGATTGCTGATGTCATGTCACATTTGAAGAGCCCCTGACAAGCCAAAACAGCAGAAACCCCCTCAAGTGACCCCAATTTGGAAACTATACCTCTTGAGAAATTCATTTTAACCCTCAATCGATTCACAGAATTGAATAACATTAGGCTGAGTCAATAGAAAATAACCATTTTTCCACTAAAATGTTACTTTGGCCTCAAGTTTTCAATTTTCAAAAGGGATAAGGATAGGAGAAAATGGATCACAAAATATGTTAAGCAATTTCTCCTGAGTACACCAGTACCTCATATGTGGTGGAAAACTACTTTTGAGGCACAGTGCAAAGCTCAGCAGGGAAGGAGCACCATATTGTATTGCACATTTTGCTGGATGGTTTGAGGGTGCATTTCACATTGGCAAAGTCCCTGAGGTGCCAGAACAGCAGAACCCCCCATGAGTGACCTAATTTTACAAACTACAACTCTCAATGAATTCATCAAGGAGTTCAGTGATCATATTGATACCATATGTACAGTGCCTACAAGTAGTATTCAACCCCGTGCAGATTTAGCTGGTTTGATAAGATGCAAATAAGTTAGAGCCTTCAAACTGCAAACGAGAGTAAGTTTTATGAACAGAAGCATAAATCTTACAAACCAAAAAGTTATGTTGCTCAGTTGAATTTTATTAAATTTTAAACATAAAAGTGTGGGTCAATTATTATACAACCCCTATGTTTAATATTTTGTGGAATAACCCTTGTTTGCAATTACAGCTAATAATCGTCTTTTATAAGACCTGATCAGGCCGGCACAGGTCTGTGGAGTTATCTTGGCCCACTCCTCCATGCAGATCTTCTCCAAGTTATCTAGGTTCTTTGGGTGTCTCATGTGGACTTTATTCTTGAGCTCCTTCCACAAGATTTCAATTGGGTTAAGGTCAGGAGACTGACTAGGCCACTCCAACACCTTGACTTTTTCCCTCTTGAACCAGGCCTTGGTTTTCTTGGCTGTGTGCTTTGGGTCGTTGTCTTGTTGGAAGATGAAATTACGACCCATCTTAAGATCCTTGATGGAGGAGCGAAGGTTCTTGGCCAAAATCTCCATGTAGGCCGTGCTATCCATCTTCCCATGGATGCGGACCAGATGGCCAGGCCCCTTGGCAGAGAAACAGCCCCACAGCATGATGCTGCCACCACCATGCTTGACTGTAGGGATGGTATTCTTGGGGTCGTATGCAGTGCCATCCAGTCTCCAAACGTCACGTGTGTGGTTGGCACCAAAGATCTCGATCTTGGTCTCATCAGACCACAGAACCTTGAACCAGTCTGTCTCAGAGTCCTCCAAGTGATCATGAGCAAACTGTAGACGAGCCTTGACATGACGCTTTGAAAGTAAAGGTACCTTACGGGCTCGTCTGGAACGGAGACCATTGCGGTGGAGTACGTTACTTATGGTATTGACTGAAACCAATGTCCCCACTGCCATGAGATCTTCCCGGAGCTCCTTCCTTGTTGTCCTTGGGTTAGCCTTGACTCTTCGGACAAGCCTGGCCTCGGCACGGGAGGACACTTTCAAAGGCTGTCCTGGCCGTGGAAGGCTAACAGTAGTTCCATAAGCCTTCCACTTACGGATGATGCTCCCAACAGTGGAGACAGGTAGGCCCAACTCCTTGGAAAGGATTTTGTACCCCTTGTCAGCCTTGTGACCCTCCATGATCTTGTCTCTGATGGCCTTGGAATGCTCCTTTGTCTTTCCCATGTTGACCATGTCTGAGTGCTGTTCACAAGTTTGGGGAGGGTCTTAAATAGTCAGAAAAGGCTGGCAAAAGAGATCTTTAATCCACACATGTGAAGCTCATTATTCTTGGTGCCTGAACTACTTCTTAATACTTTTGGGGGACCAAACAGAATTCTTGTGGTTTGAGGGGTTGAATAATAAATGACACTCTGAATTAACTTTTAACGTTTTTAAAAAAAAATAAATAAATTTGCGGCAGTGCATTTCCCACTTCCAGGCTGATCTACAGTACAAATGTCACAATGCCAAGTTAATTCCGCATGTGTCAACCAGCTAAATCTGGAGGGGGTTGAATACTACTTGTAGGCACTGTATGTCACAGAATTTTATACCATTGGGCATTAAAAAAAAATTACATTTTTACCACAAAAATGTTGTTTTAGCCCCAGATTTTAGATTGCCAAATGGGGAAATGGGTAAGAATGGAAGCAAAATTTGTCACACAATTTCTGCTGAACGTGGCAATACTCCACATGTGTCTGTATAGTATTGCTTAGCCACACGGTGTGAATGGAATGAGCACTTATTTGTCTCTTGGAGAACTAATATCATAGAATAAAATAGTTTGCAGACTCCATATACAGAGCCACGAAGTGCCATAAGAGCAAAACCCCCCTCAAGTGACCCCATTTTGGAAATTACACCCCTCTGTGAATTTATCTACAGGTACAGTGATAATTTTGACTCCATGTGTGCTTACTAGAAACAAGCAGAAGTGAATGTTGCTGAGTGAAAATTGCAAATCTGCCAGTGTTGTGCCCAGTACATTGTGCCCACCTCATGCTTCTGGAGACATGGACCCAGTACAGGGGCGTACATAGGAATCATGGGGCTCCATAGCAGAAGTTCTAATTGGCCCCCTCCCCCAAAAAATGTAAATAATTGTCAGGGTCACAGAAGAGCAGATCTCACAACTTTCCAGCCGTTACATAGTAATTTTCCTCCTGCTGAAGTCGTAGATTCCTCTTTCATTGCCCCATAAAGTATGATGCCAACAAAATTGTCCCCCAAACACAGTATGATACCCCCAAGATTAATTCCTCCACATGCACAGTATAATGACCCTATTGTACCCCACCTCAACTCCCAAGGCAAAGTATGTGGACCCCAACACAGTATGATCCCCCAACAGTGACCCCCCACAAACCTCCATGCAGTATAATGGGCCTACATAGAGTATAATGGCCCCCACACAAACCTTCACACTCCACAGAGTATAATACACTCCCCATGGTCCTCCACACAGTATAATGCACTCCCCATGGTCCTCCACACAGTATAATGCACTCCCCATGGTCCTCCACACAGTATAAGACACTCACCATGGTCCTCCACACAGTATAAGACACTCGACATGGTCCTCCACTTAGTATAAGACACTCGCCATGGTCCTCCACCCAGTATAAGACACTCGCCATGGTCCTCCACCCAGTATAAGACACTCGCCATGGTCCTCCACACAGTATAATGCACTCGCCATGGTCCTCCACACAGTATAATGCACTCCCCATGGTCCTATATGCAGTATAATGCACTCCCCATGGTCCTCCATGCAGTATTATGCACTCCCTATGGCCCTCCACGCAGTATAATGCACTCCCTATGGTCCTCCACATAATATAATGCACTCCCCATGGTCCCCCACACAGTATAATAATCTCCCCATGGTCCTTAACACAGCATAATGCACTCTCCGTGCTCCTCCACACAGTATAATGCACTCCTCATGGCCCTCCACATAGTATAATGCACTCCCCATGGTCCTCCACACAGTATAATGAACCCCTCATGGTCCTCCACACAGTATAGTGCACTCCCCATCGTCCTCAACAAAGTATAATGCAGCCCCCCATATGGTAAAATGCGGCACCCACCATAGGGTAAAATGCAGCTCCCCCATAGGGTAAAATGCAGCCCCAGTCCTCCAGTATTATCAGTACACACTGATTTAAAATAAACACACTTACCACTCCACGTTCCACCGCCGCTTCAGTCTCTGCAGCGCATCTCCCTCATCGCCTCAGCAGCTGCCAGCTCCACTGTCTGACACAGTGTGGCGTGTCATCACGCCGCTGCATCAGACACAGGGGAGAAATGATGGGAAAGGGAGTGGCACATGAAACCTACAGCCTTTCAACCGGGGCCGGCTGTAGGTTTTCTTGGGCCCTGGGCGAAAGAGTCTCAGTGGGCCTCTTTAACACATACCACCATTCATGATGCACAGATACGGGGGGAGAAATATAGGTATACAACACAGGGCCCAGCCTGTCCCTTCATTCTTCACATATGCAGACATGTACGCACACACACAGTACGCAGACATGCGCACACACACACAGTACGCAGACATGCGCACACACACACAGTACGCAGACATATGCGCACACACATAGTACGCAGACATGCGCGCGCACACACATAGTACGCAGACATACGCGCGCACACACACGGTATGCAGATATGCGCACACAAACACGGTATGCAGACATGCACGCACACACACAGTACGCAGACATGCGCACACAGTACGCAGAAATGCGAACACGCACACAGTATGCAGACATGCGCACATACACACACTACGCAAATATGTGCAAATGCACAGTATGCAGGCATACACACATACATGGTGTTAGAACTCTCCTGTTAGGTTTTTTCTATTTTGCTGGTCACGTGACCTTTTTGCCTATTTAATCCTGCTCCGCCCTTCTGGCCATGCTGGACATCATTGTAATTTCTACTCTTAAGCTAGCCAGGTGCTTTGTAATCTTTGTCAGTCAGTTTAGCTAGGTCTTTTGACCTTTATGTTCTATGCTGTGTGTTTGTCTTTCTACTGCTACAATTTCTGCTAGGAGGTGTCCATCTTTCTCTCAGTCCCTAGTTCTTGTAGGGATCCCTTCCTCACATCTATAGGTCTTCGTTCAGACTAGCTGAGGACTTTAGCGGGTCTGATCGCAGGATCAGGTTCCCCGTTACATCGTAGGGATCTAGCTTAGTTCTATTGTAGGGACAGATCTCCTGTCTTTCCTTAGTGCTTGTAGCCTATCATAACACATGGTACACAGATATGCACACAAACAATACGCAGACACACACATACAGAAACAGATACACAGATACGTGCACATACAGACATATGTACATATTTGAACACATTCTTAAAAACACATAAAACAGACATAAATATATATACACACTGACATGCACACACACACACACACATTAGAATTATTTTTAATATGGGGATTGGGGAAGCTGGCGACAAGCCTCAGTCACCTGCCCCCGGCCTGTGTCACGTCCAGCTCCTCATGTGGCAGTGCAGGGCCGCCGGCATGTCTGATGACCATCACAGACATGGCGCTGGACCATCAGAGGGGCCCACTCGCCGTTGAGGCCCGGCCGCTCGATAGTAAACACTATCTTCATCAGGTGGTTCTCGGTCAAATAACGAATGAACAAAAACCCACTATTCAGGATTTTTTTTTTTTGCCGTTCACCATGTGGTAAAAGTGATAAGAGAACTTTATTCTTTGGGTCTGTATGATTAAAGGGATACTCCATTGATATCATTTTTTATGTTTTGGCACTTTTACACAATAAACACTATTTTATAAAAAAAATAATTGTTTTTGCATTGCTTTATTCTGAGAGCTATAGTTTTTTTATTTTTGCATTAACTGAGCTGTATGGAAGCTTTTTTTTTTTCCAGGACAAGATGCCTTTTTCAGCAATACCATTTTAATTATTTTATGAGGAAAAACCTGAGAGCAGCATGATAGCAAAAACAGCAAATACCTGCTGAAACTACAGTTCTCGGCCGCATCGGCCCTGCATATTGTGCTCATCACTTTCAAAAAGTAAGTGTTTTTTACTAGCAGGACACTATTCATATGATAACTGAAGGCATTGTGTTTCTTGGTCATTTATGAAACTTTTAATCTTGGTACTGAAATGTTTGCCTCAAGGTACATGAAATGACTGCTTCTCACGAAGGTCCTCCTACTGGTCTTAGGCTCTTCTAGAGATGAGTTGATCACTGCCAACCTATTATCAAATGAGGGAAATTTTACTTTTATCTAAAAGCAACACTTATCAAGGCTTCACCAAGTAACATATGGCTTCAGAAATAAACCAAACAAAACTAATAATTAGTGTTGGCGAACCCGTGGCTGTTCGGGTCAAGCGGGTTAGGCCGAACATTTAAAAAAAGTTTGGTTTGGGTACCAGAAAGGTAACCAAACTCGAACCTGATCCCGGACCTTATTCAAATGAATGGGGGGCCCGGACATCCATTGTTTCTCACGTTGTCATCTGTGTGACAGCGCGGGAAACACTGGCTTTGATCGGCAGTAAGTTCGTTACCGCCAGTCAGAGTGCTGTGGTTCCCACGCTCTCAGATAAATGACAGCATGTGAGCCAGCAGCTCTGACCGGCGGTAAAAAAGTTACCACCGGTCACAGGCATTGGCTGATGAGAGTAATAATAATAATCTTTTTATTTGCCAACATACTCAAAAAGCAAACATACTCAACATACTCAATTCAGACTACTCTCATCAGCGTACGCCTGGTCTCACTAATAGAAGCAAGAGCAGGCGAGGCTGATGCGACTATTCACAAGCTGGCGCCTGTGCAATAAATAATTAAAAAAAAATGGTGTGGTTCCCCCAAAAAACGACGTGGGGTCCCGCCATTTTTGACAATCAGCCAAGCTAAAGCAGACAACTGAGGGCTGATATTCTCAGACTGAGAAGGGGCCATGGATTTTTACCCTCCCCAGCGTTAAAGTAGCACCCCGCAGCCGCCCCAGAAAAGGCACATCTGTTTGATGCACCAATTCTGGTGCTTTGCCGGCTCTTCCCACTTACCCTGCTGCGGTGACAAGTGGGGTAATATATGTGGAGTTGATGTCAGCTGTTTTATGACCACTGACATCAAGCCCAGGGGTTAGTAATGGAGAAGTGTCTATAACACACCCCCATTACTAACTCCATAGTCATATTAAAATAAACACACAGCCAGAATAAAGTCCTTTATTTGAAATAAACACAGAGGCTCCTTTATTTGTCTGCTCAGTGTGTTCTGGCTGGCAAGGAAAGCCAAATCATTGTTGGATATGGACAGCACGGTGTCTCAGTGGTTAGCACTGCAGCACTGGTGTCATTAATACAAATCCCACCAAGAACAACATCTGCAGGGAGTTTGTGTGTTCTCCCCGTGTTTGTGTGGGTTTCCTCCGGGTTTCCTCCTACACTCCAAAGACATACTGATAGGGAATTTACATGGTGAGCCCCAATGATGACAGTGCCGATATTGTCTGTGAAGCGCTGTGGAATTAATGGCATTATATAAGTTAGTAAAATAAATAAATATGGCCATTAATGGATTATCGATCAGCAGAAAGGTGAGGAATATGGTGTTTTATTATTTTTTATTTTACAGTGGGGAGTTTTGATTTCAAATAAAGGAGTCTGTGTGTTTATTTCAAACGATTGTCTAGGGGTAATATTTCTCCTTGCGGAGAGTGACTTGTTAAGCACGTCAGGTGAGGAGACTTTTAAAGCTGCAATGCGCCTCTGGGAAATATGCAAATTGTCTCTTCAGAGAGGAAGAGGACTAGACTGCCACCTACAGGAAGTAGCAATCCTAAAAGTCAATAGTGACCCATTTAACGAGCTGAACCACACTTTGCACTGACGAGGGGCAGTACCCCGAAACACAGTGTCTGCAAATTGAGTTTCTGGTCTTGGCTTTTTATCCTAAGTTATGTGATAAGGCTGATTAAAGGGTCACTATTGACTTTTAGGATTGCTACTTCCTGTAGGTGGCACTAGAGTTCTAGTCCTCTTCCTCTCTGAAGAGACAATTTGCATATTTCAAACAAAGGACTTTATTCTGGCTGTGTCTTTATTACAATATGACTATGGGGTTATAGATGCCTCTCCACTACTAACCCCTGGGCTTGATGTCAGCGGCCATGAAACAGCTGACACAAACCCACAAATATTACCCCACTTGCCACCGCACCAGAGCAAGTGGGAAGAGGCGGGCAAAGCGCCAGAATTCTCACATCTAATAAATGTGCCTTTTCTGGGGCAGCTGCGGGCTGCTATTTTTAGGCTGGGGAGGGCCAAAATCCACATCCTTTTCCTAGCCTGAGAAATGGGGGGACTCGCAGCATTTTTTTTAATTATTTAGTTAAATAATGAAAAAATACGACGTGGGAACCCCTCTATTTTTGATAACCAGCCAATATAAAGCTGATGGCTGGGGACTGCAGCTCGCAGCTGTCAGCTTTACTTACCTGCGCTGATTATCAAAAATAGAGGGGAACCCAAGCCTTTTTTTATTATTATCTATTTATTTATTTATTGCACAGGCGCCGGCTGATGAATACTCTCATCAGCCTTGCCTACGCTCGATCTCATAAACTGGATTTTATGTTGGACGGTTATGCCGATTCCTTTTTTCCTTCTTCCCCATAACCAATAATACCTATAATAAACAACAAAGGCCCAAATAAAAAAATACATTAATTCTTTACTAGACTAAAGTAAAACACAAAACATAAAAATCAGATAAAGAACAAAAAAGCTGCGAATCACAGCTATATACAAAAATATAAAACGCAAAAATGTCTCACATATGTATGCATAGGTAGCTGAAATTAAGTTAAGTAAGTTGAAGATGAAATGTTCTCTAAAAGGCCTAAAGTTAAAGATTAAATATTTCCATTGTATTGTAGGCAAAATATATAAATATTTTCTGGGAAGAAGAGCCGAGCTCCCCAGGAGTGTCCATCGTGGAGTATGTCACGCGCTTCGGGGACAAGATGCAGACCTTGACGCATTGGTGCATGACAACATGGCGCAAGCCCAGGCTGACCAGAAGCATTGGTACGACCAGAACGCCCGAGAACAGACCTACCAGGTGGGTCAGAAGGTGTGGGTGCTTGTCCCCGTACCAAAGGAGAAGCTTCAGGCGGCCTGGGAAGGCCCGTACGTCATTCACCAACAGCTCAACCCGGTCACCTACGTGATCACACTTGACCACGAGCGGGGTAGGCGGAAGGCATTTCACGTTAATATGATGAAGGCTCATCAAGAACGTGGAACCTGCGTCCTACCGGTCTGCAACCTGCCCGAGGATGGGGAGGATGACCCCCTCTTGGACATGCTCGCCCAAGCGAAGGCCAGCGGGTCCCTAGAGGATGTAGAGATAAGCGACTTGCTATCCGCAGACCAGAGGTCTCAGCTACGAGCAGTGCTGAAACCCTTCCAAGCAGTGTTCACCAACATGCCTGGCAGGACTGAGGCGGTGGTCCATGAAGTGGACACCGGGAATCATGCCCCACTCCGGCGGACAGCCTATCAAATCTCCGACGAGGTGCAGCATGTCATGCGCCAGGAGGTCGAGGAGATGCTGAAGCTGGGGGTGATTAAGCGGTCCAAGAGCGCGTGGGCCTCACCTGTAGTACTGGTGCCAAAAAAGGACCGGGCCACCTGGTTCTGTGTGGACTACAGGGGGCTCAACGCTATCACAGCCTTTGATGCACAACCAATGCCATGCATTGAGGAGCTGCTGGAGCGGTTAGCCAGTGCGAGCTATCTCTCCATTATGGATTTGAGTCGGGGATATTGGCAGATTCCCTTGAGCCCCAGGGCCCAGGAGAAGTCCGCCTTTATCACCCCCTTCGGATTGTATGAATCCACAGTCATGCCTTTCGGCATGAAAAATGCCCCTGCCACTTTCCAGTGAATGGTCAACCACCTGCTCCAGGGACTGGAGAAGTACACAGTGGCATACCTGGATGACATTGCCATCTTCAATCACACCTGGGAGGATCACCTCGAGCATCTGCAGCAGGTGCTCGGGCGCATTCACCAGATGGGCTTGACCATCAAGTTGGGAAAGTGCCAGATGGGCATGAACGAGGTCCACTACCTGGGGCACCGGGTAGGTGGGGGTACTCTGAAGCCAGAGCCTGGAAAGGTGGACGCTATCGTGTCCTGGCCCACCCCCAGGACCAAGAAGCAGGTGCAGTCCTTCTTGGGCACCGCAGGGTACTATAGACGCTTTGTACAAAACTATAGTAGCCTTGCGAAGCCCTTGACAGATCTCACCAGGAGGAGCCTACCCCATTCAGTCAAGTGGACAGATGAATGCGAGGTGGCCTTCCGGGCTTTGAAGACTGCCCTGAGCAGCTCTCCTGTACTAAAGGCGGTCGATGGCACACGACCACTCTTAGTACAGACCGACGCCAGTGAATTTGGCCTTGGTGCTGTACTCAGCCAGGTCGACTCGGGAAACCAAGAACACCCCGTGTTGTACCTAAGCCGGAAGCTGCTGCCGAGGGAAGTGGCCTATTCCACCATAGAGATGAAGTGCCTGGCCATTGTATGGGCCCTCAACCGCTTACAGCCTTACTTGTATGGGCGCCCCTTCACTGTCGTGACTGACCACAACCCCCTGAGTTGGCTGCACACCATGTCCGGTGCCAACGGAAGGTTGTTACGCTGGAGCCTCACCCACCAGCAGTACGACTTTACCGTACAACACCGCAAAGGCAGTGAGCATGGCAATGCTGATGGGTTGTTCCGGCGAGGGGAGCCTCCAGAGATATGCTTGGAGGAGTTCCAGAAGGTCCTACCTCCATAGCGCAGTCTAAAAGGGGGAGGTGTCAGGCAAAATGTATTTTTGGTCCCAGTTTTAAAAAATGAAAGCTGTCTTAAATTTCCACCCCTGTCCATTTGTAAGACATAGAACTGCAGTGCTGGCCCCCACCCTAAGAATTTTTATTACCGTCGTAAACCCTCAGTGTAGAGCAGCTTTTAGCTCAAACTAGATTTTCCCTCCAATTCTATTGTTTAGCTGGACAAACGTTTAATGTCAATTATAATAAAGCACAGGACTGTCACAAACACAGGGACCACACTTTTGGAATGGTCACCTTTTTCCCATTATAATAGTATATCTTGCATAACTAAGAAACGACCGGGAACTGGGATAATGGATTCTGAGCTTCTGAGCGTCATAGCGATTTCATATTTGATATCAATCTTCATGAATAGTGGTGACGGTCAAGATTATGTCTCCCTCTTAGATGTGGGACCCCCCCCCACACCAAGATATGAAATCTGAAGGATTTTTAGGTCTTCTGCAGCTGGGTGGGCTCGCAAAGCCGAGCCCCCCTTGTGAGGTAAATAATGGGTGTCTCCCAGAGTTTGGGCTGCTTTGCTAAAAACCAGATTGGCCATTTTCCAAGTCATTCTTCTCAGGGACGTCAGACACACGCACACCACGCTGCGTGGAAGAATCACCTCTAATTCCCGGGGAGCCGTCCCCCCCACAGAATCTGAGACCATCACCTTGTGAAGCAGGTTTTGCTATTACTTATCCCTTTTATTTTAATAACTGTTTATGCATATATGTAAATTGTCTCTTTTATAATATCTTGTATATATTTTGTAAACACTGCCCCCCTTTTGGGAGTAAATCATTATTCTTTACCAGTTTCATTCTTCTTGTCCTATGTTGAGCAAACACGTTCCTCACCCGCTAATTCACGTTACCTACCAGGCACCCGATCCACCTGTTAAGCGATCGGTGGTGGCAGTATACCAGTATTTATGTGATATTGTGGTTTGAAGGTGGCTGGTCGGAGGTATATATACGTTCCTGGAAGGAACTGGTGGTATATATACGTCCTGTCACATCATATGCCGCAATAGTCGACATAAATTAGAGCAGCTGCACCCGTGCTTATCCTTGGTCAATACCGTGTGTGACCAGCAGGATAACGGGGCGCCAGAGAGCTGCAAGGTCTGACCCAAAAGTGGGTGTTGTTTTCGTGACAACTAGACTAAAGTAAAACACAAAACATAAAAATCAGATAAAGAATAAAAAAGGGGCGAATCACAGCTATATACAATAATATAAAACGCAAAAATGTCTCACATATGTATGCATAGGTAGCTGAAATTAAGTTAAGTAAGTTGAAGATGAAATGTTCTCTAAAAGGCCTAAAGTTAAAGATGAAATATTTCCTTTGTATTGTAGGCAAAATATATAAATATTTTCATATTTTACATTTTAAAAATTGCAAAAAGGAAACCGGGCCAATGCAAAAGTTTGGACACCTTGCATGGTGCCCAAACCTAGTAGCACCCCAATTTGAAAGTATCACAGCTTGTAAACGCTTTTTGTAGCCAGCCAGGAGTCTATCAATTTTTGTTTGAGGTATTTTCATCCATTCTTCCTTGGAAAATTCTTCCAGTTCTGTGAGATTCCTGGATCCTTTTTCATTCACTACTATTTTAAGGTTTAGCTGCAGATTTTCAATGATGTTCAGATCAGGGGACTGTGAGGACCATTGTAAAATATTCAACTTGTGCCTTATCCATTATCCATTTGTAGAAGCCATCCACTTTTCAATTTCAGCTTTTATATAGATGTGTTATGTTTGCATCAAGAATTTGTTGAAATTTCTTTGAATACATTCTTGCCACTACCCGTGAATTGTTCCCTGTGCCTTTGGCTGCAACACAACCCCAAAGCATGATTGATCCACCCCCATGCTTAATGGTTGGCAAAATGTTCTTTCCTGAAATTCTGTGCCCTTTTTCCTCCAAACATACTTTTGATCATTGTGGCCAAAGAGTTATAATTCCACCTAATTACTACACAGGACTTGTTTAAAAAATGCATCAGGCTCGTTTAGATGTTATTTTGCATGGATCTGATGCTGAATTTTATGGTGAGGATGCAGGAGAGGTTTTCTTCTGATGACTCTTTCATGACGGCCATATTTGTGCTGGTGTTTCTGAACAGTAGAATAATATACCACAACTCCAGAGTCTGCTAAATCTTTCTGAAAGTTTTTTGTAGTCAAGCCGGGATTTGATTTGCCTCTATAGCAATTCTACGAACAGCTCTCACTGAAATTTTGCTTAGTCTTCCAGACCTTATCTTGACCTCCACTGTTCCTGTTAACTTCCATTTCTTAATTACATTTTGAACTGAGGAAAGAGCAACTTGAAAATGCTTTCCTATCTTCTTTTAGCCATATCCTGCTTGGTGGGCCTGCAGAATTTTCATTTTCAGAGTGCTAGGCAGCTACTTAGAAGAACTCATGGCTGCTGCTTTTTGGCACAAGGTTAGAGGAGGTTTTTATAAAACTAGGAAATTTGCATCATCTGGTCTCTCCTAACGATGATAGTGAACAAGCCATAGCCCTAAGAGGCTAATTAAGGTCTAAAACCTTGGTCAAAGTTATCTGAGCACACACATCTGCAACAGTGCCCAAACATTTGCAGCCCATTTTCCTTTTTAGAATTTTTAAAATGTAAAAAATTTCTATATATATATTTGCCTAAAATGCAAAGGAAATGTATCATCTTTAACTTTAGACCTTTTAGAGATCATTTCATCTTCAACTTGCTTAAATGTTCACAATAACAGTAATTTTGAAAATTTTGCACACATACAATACGCAGACACACACATACACAAACTGATACTCAGATACGTGCACATACAGACATATGTGCTGTACATATTTGAACACATTCTTAAAAACACATAAAACAGACAAAAATATATATACACAGTCATACACACTGACATACACACACACACACTAGAATTATTTTTAATATGGGGATTGGGGAAGCTGGCGACAAGCCTCATTCACCTGCCCCCAGCCTGTGTCCCATCCAGCTCCTCATGTGGCAGTGCAGGGCCGCCGGCGTGTCTGATGGCCATCACAGACATGGCCCTGGACTATCAGAGGGGCCCACTCGCCGTTGGGGCCCGACCGCTTCCCCAGCATCTCCACAGGACCGCCGGCACTGCTTTATTGCCAGCACTTTAGACATGGTGGCGCTGTGTGACTCTGTCTGCTAGTAATGACGCGGCAGGGGCCGACACACAAGCATAATTAAAGGTGCAGGGTCGCCCCATCCGCATCATTACTACCAGACACAGCCGCACAGCGTGGCCATGTCTGGTGAAGTGCCGGCAATCAAGAAACATCATCGGGCCCTGGCTCACGGGCCCCATAGCAGTGGAATGGCCTGCCGCCATTGGCGGTACGCCACTGCCCCAGTAAGTTAAGTGGGCTGTCATTGTAACAGAAATGAAAAACGTGAATGCTAACTGTGGTTTAGGCACACTGTGGGGCTTCAAAGGGAGGGGGGCATTTGGATTTGGAAGCACTGAATTCACTGGATTTCTTTTGGGGGCGAGGAGCCATTTCACTTTTCCAGAACCTTTGTGCTACCAGTAACATGGAAGCCCCTATATTACCATTGACAGATGATGGACCTGAGTGGGGTCTTGATATTTTTGTGGATTGAGTTGAAGCTTTTATTGGGAACATTTTACATAACATTTTGGATCACATTTATCCTGGGCTCAACTCTAAGCACTTACATTGTGGTTTTCATCTAAATCTGAGAATGACATGATTCAGATGAAACTCCCAAGGGATCCATTCACTATAATAAGGCAGCAGAGTTACTCTGTACTCCATCTGGCTTCTGTTCAGCGTTCTCCTTGTTTTCAGAGGTGCATGATCGACCGAGCTTTTAAGCACACTTAAAGGGAACCTGTCACCATGAAGATACAGTCTAATATCCACCCACTGGACCCAAAATCCCAGAAATAGCAGAGTTTTAAATGATTAATGCACAAATTATACTGAATCTTTTCCCACAAAGCTAAATATCAATCTGCTCAGCTTCCCCTTTTCTACAACATTGTGCCTGCAGAGAGGACTGCATTTTCAAGGTGACAGGTTCTCTTTAAAAAGATGGACACCACGGGATCATAGGCCAGATGGCATCCACAGTGTCTCCATCTGCCTCATTACAGGGAATCTTCTGCTGTGGGTTCCGTCTGAATCACGTATTTCAGATATTTACACGGAAACCCTGGTGTAAGTGCTCAGTACAGAGCTCAGGAGAAATGTGAGCCGAGCCTTACTGTGATGTTTGAGAGGCAGCATGAACAAATCAACAGCAAGTTGAGAATTGATTGTAATTATTTTATTACGCCGTTCCTCATGCTGTATAAGTGATAAGACGACTTTATTTTTCGGGTCAGTGCAATTACAGCGATACCAGATTTATATAGTTTTTTTATGTTTGGCTGCTGTCACACACTAAAAGGCACTTTTTTTGCAAAACAAAGTTTTTCTATATTTCTGCCAACAGAGTCATGTGAGTGCTTTTTCTTTGCGGGATGAGTTGTTGTCTTTATTAGTACCATTCTCGGTCCAATAACGTTTTTTGATCTCTTTCTACTTTGATTTATGTTAGGCAGAATGAGCAAAAACCCGCTATTCAGGAATTTTTTTTTTGCCGTTCACCATGTGGTAAAAGTGATAAAGATAACTTTATTCTTTGGGTCTGTATGATTAAAGGGATACTCCATTGATATAATTTTTTTATGTTTTGGCGCTTTTACACAATAAACACTATTTGATAAAAATAAAAAAAAATTGTTTTTGCATTGCTTTATTCTGAGAGCTATAGCTTTTTTATTTTTGCGTTGATTGAGCTGTATGGAAGCTTGTTTTTTGCAGGACAAGATGGCGTTTTCAGCAATACCATTTTAATTTAGATTTAACTTTTTGATTGCATTTTATTCCACTTCTTGTTCAATGTTATGATGAAAAAGTATAGTTTTTTGCCACTTTTTTTTTTTACGGTATTTACCGAAGGGGTTAACTAGTGGGACAGTTTAATAGGTCAGGCCAATCAGGATGCGGCAAAACTAAATATTTTGTTTATACATTAATATATGTATTTGATGGATTAATATTTTGGGTTTTTTTTTTGTTCTTTATTCTCTGATTTTTTTTTTTATATATATATATATATTTTAAAAATTTACATTTTATTTTTACTTTTTTTTAACTTGTCCCAGGATGGAACATCAACTTTCCCTGCCCTGATCGTTGTTCTAATACTCTGCAATGCTTTTGCATTGCATGGCATTAGCTCAGTGCATCGCATACAGGTAGGAGGCGTGTCAGCTCCTGCTCTGACCAGGCCACCGTTTCTGGATGCCCCTGTGGCCATCTTTCTGCCCCGGGTCACAATGGAGACCATTAGCACAACCCGATTGCAATTGCATTGTGCCGATCAGAGCAGAGAGGGCGCTCCCTCCCTCTGCGACGCCAATCGATGTCGCAGTAACTGTTGACAGTGGCATCAGAGAGGTTAAACACCAGTGATTTGCGCTCGCACCGATTGTGGGCGTTGCTCCAGGGTGTCAGTTCTCATATAAAGCTGACACCTGCTGTTGATTGCGTCGGTGTTCGGAGTGAGAACACGCCTCCCACAGCGCCGTACAAGTACGGTGGATGTTGTTAAAGGGTTAAAGTGAATCTGCCTGCAGCTTTTTGCTATGTAATCTGAGGACAGCAAGAGATAGGGGTTAAAACATAGATTTCAACTAGGTGTCACACATTAAGCCCCCGTCTCACATAGCAAGATCGCTAGCGAGATCGCTGCTGTGTCACGGTTTTGGTGACGCAACAGCGACCTCACCAGCGATGTCACTATGTGTGACACTTTGCAGCGATCAGGCCCCTGCTGTGAGGTCGCTGATCGCTGCAAAGTGTCCTGGACCATTTTTTGGTCGTTGCTCTCCCGCTGGTCAGCACACATCGCTGTGTGTGACCAGCGGGAGCAGCGATCAGGCTGGTAACCATGCACACGCGCACCTAGTAACCCGTTGTTTATCATAGTTACGAGCCTGCTAAAGTGAGCGGTAACCTCCCGCTCACCGTAGCAGAGTGGTAACCATGATAAACAACGGGTTACTAGGAGCGCGTATGCCCCTAGTAACCCGATGTTTACCATAGTTACCAGCCTGCTCCTACTTCAGCAGGCTCGTAACCAGGAGCAGGACATCGTGGAAAGATTCTTTCCACGATGTCGCTGCTCCCCTGATCGTTGGTGAGCCTGCCTGTTTGACAGCTCACCAGCGACCACATAGCGACGAAGCAACGATCCCTGACAGGTCGTATCGTTGTCGGGATCGTTGCAGCGTCGCTAAGTGTGACGGGGCCTTTAGGCTGTGTGCTGTTGTTTACTTACAATTATGGTTTTATAACCTGGTGATTATCATTGTCTGGACTACATGGCATGTGTTTGCTAGACCGACCTTGCTCTCTCCTGTGATAAGCAGCTCACTGTCAATAAACAATGTTCATAGAGAGCATGGTATGGGTGAGGTTAGCTGTAGTGTGAGCTATCTCATCTCTGCTTCATGTTACATTTAAGAATGCTGATTGTGTCACAACTGCTGCACCCAATAAACTAAGTGTTATATCGTTGGCTTCAGGGTCTCTTTGCCTGCATCTGGCTGCTTTCAGGTGAGGAAAAACCTGAGAGCAGCATGATAAAAAAAAACAGCAAATACCTGCTGAAACTACACTGTGTTCCAAATTATTACGCAAAAAGTGTTTAGGAGTGATACGGTAAGAATTTTTTTGTTTGTTTGTCAGTTAAACTCATTGATGGTGATGTGTGTCAGGGCTCTTTATATCACTGTAAGCAATTGCAGACACCTGTGCTAATTAGTTTGGCAGGTGTGTCCAATGAAAGGCAAGACTACTTAAGAAGGCTGTCCCACATTATTAAGCAGCCTACATTTTCTGCCAAAATGGGAAATAAAAAGGATGTTTCGGCTGCTGAGAAGCAACAAATTGTGGAGTGTTTAGGTCAAGGCATGACTACAATCAACATTGCCAAGACACTTCTTCGTGATCATCGCACAATCAAGAAGTATGTTGCTGATTCACAGTACACACGTGTGCGTGCTAATAAGGGCAAATTGAGGACTCTTTCCTACAGGCAATTACGTCAGGTTAAAAGAGCAGCGGCAAAAAAGCCTTGTCATAGCAGCAGACAAGTTTTTGAAGCTGCTGGTGCCTCCAACGTCCCCCGAACAACAGGGTCCTTCAGAGGTTTGCAGCTGTGCGTAAGCCATCCTGTCGACCGCCTCTATCCACTGTACACAAGCAGAAACGGCTCCAGTCGGCCAAACAATACATGAAGACTGACTTCAAAACTGTTTTGTTCACCGATGAGTGCCGTGCAACGCTCGATGGTCCAGATGGATGGAGTGGAGGATGGCTGGTTGATGGACACCCCATGCAAACACGGCTACGGCGCCAACAAGGAGGAGGTGGAGTAATGTTTTGGGCTGGAATCATGGGAAGAGAGATTGTCGGCCTCTTTAGGATTCCTGAAGGGGTAAAGATGAACTCCATAATGTATGTTGAGTTTCTCAAACAGCACTTCCTGCCATGGTTCAAGAAGAAGAACCGTGCATTCCGCAGCAAGATCATTTTCATGCATAATAATGCACCGTCTCATGCTGCACATAACACATCTGCATCTCTGGCTGCTATGGGCATAAAAGGGGACAAACTTATGGTGTGGCCCCCATGCTCCCCTGACCTCAACCCCATTGAGAACCTCTGGACCATCATCAAAAGGAGTGTCTATGATGGCGGGAGGCAGTTCACATCTAAGCAACAGCTCTGGGAGGGTATTCTGTCCTCATGCAAAACAATTGAAGCAGAAACCATCCAAAACCTGACAAATTCAATGGACGAGAGGGTTCAGAAGCTCCTTTCAAATAAGGGGTCCTATGTGCAAATGTAACATCACCTAGAATAAAGTTTTGAGTTGAAAACTGTTTGATTTCAGTTTGTAATAACCTGCTAATGCTTATAATTTCAAAAATGACCATTTTTTTGTTCTTTATTAAAATGAAAAGGTTGAAAACTCTGCTGTGCATAATAATTTGGAACATGCATTTTGAGTGCAGTTTGAGTGTTTTATTTTTAAAAAAAATATACTGTTATTGTGGCACCCCAGGGGTCTGGTTACCACAGTAATAGAAATATTACGTCTGAGAGCAAGTGGAAGGTTTCTCTGGTCAGGAGCCCTAAGCATGCAACACCGCCCGCCCAGACCTGGGAGGGGAGGAATCTGCCCTTATAAACTGGGTCTGGGGTGGAATTAGGTCAGTCAGAGTCTGGGAGTCAGAGCCTGGAGACAGTTCCAGACACAGGGAAAGTGTCAGCAAGGAGCTCTGTGGGAGCAGGAGCGAGTGCCAGAGGCTGGAAGCTAGATAGCTCGCCCTGGCTGAAGACATTAAGACCGGACACGGAGTCCAAGGCTATGGGGACATTCAGGTCCAGCAGCAGAATCCAACCGGCAGGGGATTCCAGGTCCTCTGGCCATAGAAGCCCGGAGGCACGGTCACAAGCAAGGGACCAGCACCGCCATCGTGAAGCGGAGGCTAACAGAAGGCCCCAAGTCACCGGCCGTACGGGTGAGCACCACACGGTATATTCAAGGACGTGGGCTACTTCTACCCGCACACAGCAAGGTAGCCAGGAAAGAGTACAGATAGACGGGGAGGCCTACAACTCCACCTGGCCAGGGGAGATCCTGCTAGCTCTCAGACTGACCAGGCCTCTACTGCTAGCCAGTACTCCCGGGAGGGTCTGCTTTATAACATCAGTAAAGACCCTGAACTGCACTTCACAGACTATGAGTTATTCCTGCTGCGCTCGTGCACCATCACTCCCATCATCCACACTAACTGCCCTGAGGCTATACTCCTCCCGTGGGGAGTCATCCCGTTCTTAGCTGCACACACAACACCTGCCTCAGCGGTCTGCTTGCAGCGGCGGTCCCCACTGACCGCAATCCACGGGTGGCGTAGTCGGACTATTATCTCACTAATAAGACTGCCACTGAATTGACCACCCTGGGCATGGACCGGGTCAGCGCCACGGAGACTACAACCCCCAGCGATCCGGCTCCGGGTATTCCCTGCACAACACAGGCCCAGGGGGCGCGTCAACTTTGGCATAGTCGGCAGGATTCAAACCAACCCGCCCCAACGGGTATTGCGTGCCTGAAAAAAAAAGACTTTTGCACTTACCTGAGAGAAGTTTCCCGCCGTCCGGAGTCGTTTCCCGCCATCGAACGCCATCTTGGGTCGTTTCCCACCATCTTCTGCCGTCTTCCCGCCATCTGCAGCCGCTTCCCGCCATCGGACGCCATCTTCGGGACGCCGCGCGGGAAGAAGAGGGGCGTAGAGGCGCCAAAAGCGCGCGAGATCCGAAGCTCCGCCCCACGCGCTGACGCTGCGCAAGGTCCTGGAAGGGAGAGGGAGCGACGCTGAAGTCACAGGAGCGCGACGCAAGGTCCTCAACCCCGACGATCAACTGCGGAGCCGCGGCCTATGGAAGAGGATCATCGCAAGGTAGGCCACGGTCCACTAGGGGGGAAGGAGGATGTCGGATACAGAGGGAAGCTCCACTGCCACAGCTGCCGCCAGCGCAACCGCTGCTGCGGTCATGCCTTTCACCATGCCCTATATCCCGGGGGCAACCTGGCTACCCCAGTACTCAGGGGAGTCACATACCCTAAGTGACTTTAGGGAAAGACTGGATAGCCTTTTCCAGGTATACCCCCTCACGGAAGAGCAAAAAGTGAGCATCCTGGTGGACCAGTTAATCGGGGCAGCCCAAAGGGAGGTAGAGTCCTGGCCACCTAGGAAGAAGAGGACTGTCCGAGAAATACTAGCCCGGCTGAAAGACACATTTGATACCCGAACCTCAGCCGAAATAAAGCTCAGATTTTACGGGTGCAAACAACGGGCACACTAAAGTATAAGAGACTATGCTCTAAACCTACAAGAGGCCCTGAGAGCCATTAAGCAGGCAGACCCTGACAGCGTGAGGAATGAAGACAAGCTGTTGACCGAACAATTTATTGAGGGTCTACTGTGCAATGCCCACCGAACCCAGTTGTGGGCAATGGACTTACAGGACCCTGACCTGGACTTTGCACAGTTCAAGGACAGAGCCATCCGGGTGCTGTGACCCACAGGCGCCCTGCTATCACTTATCACCAGGACGCGGCGCCCTTGTCTGCAGGGCCTGTGGGAGCTGATGCGCAGGCTTTGAACAATAACCCGGCTACAGACCTGCACCACCAGGTCCAAGAGCTGACTTACGTTGCCGCGCTAACCAGAACTGTGCAGTCTTTACAGGTCTCTTCTCCAGGAAAGATCCAGCTGGTATCCGGACCGGAGGACGTCCCGTGGCGCCAACTGAGGAGGACCCCACCGGCCAGAGGAAGACCCAGCGACCGATACAACGAGGACGGACAACCCATCTGCCGCCACTGCAATCAACCCAGACATATGGCAAGGTACTGTCATTTAAACGGGCACAACCTGGGGTAGAGGGCCAACCCCCAGGCATAAGATCATCAGGCCCATCGAGCTGGCGTGACAAATACGTAGGGGGACATCCGGTCTTGCCTGTGGTACTGGATGGCATTCCTATGAGTGTCCTACTAGACACTGGGTCACAGGTGACTACCATCCCGTACGTGCTCTTCAAGCAGTACTGGAATGACTCGGACATAACCTGCTACCCAGATGACGACCTGAGAATTATTGCCAGCAATGGTCAGCCCATGCCACAGATAGGATTTAAAGAGGTGACCATTAAAATCGGTAAAGTCGAACTGGCGGCACAAGGACTGATTATTGTGGACATTGACCGTCATGAGAGTCACCCTAAAATAACCCTAGGTACTAACGTAATCGAAAACTATCTTGCAGAGGTGATTCTTATTTTGCAACAGGTTGCCAAGAACGCCAGTTCTAGCCAGCAGCGTGTCCTCCAAAAAGAGATCCGGGCACTGATGAAAAGGTAACAGGTGGAACTATCTGGTGGTGAGATTGGTAGCGTGAGAATGTGTGACCCGTTCCCTATTGCCATGCCCCCAAAAAGTGAGATGATGATTTGGTGCCGGGCAGCTATTGGTCTGAGAGGTAGAGACTACCAAGCAATGGTAGAACCCGTCTACTCAGACAGTAGGCCCACCATTTTGACAGCACGGGGCTGGTCGATGTATGCCATGGGAGGGTGCCCGTCCGCATCATAAATATCGGGGAGAGAGAAGTATACCTGCCCCGGTATGCCACGCTAGCCCAATTGTTCACCATCAACCAGAACTCTGTACAGGCCATGGAACCCTTGCCTCCATCTCAACCAGAGGAAGGTAACGGCTCTAAGAAACCAATGGAGGACTGCTGTCAGCAGCTGCATTTGGGTACTGACTCCACTCCCTCACACCAAAAACAGGGAGTCTATCGGGTGGTTCAAGAGTACGAGAGAGTGTTTAGTAAACACCCGCTGGACTTCGGGCGAGTAAAGGGGGTAGAACATCACATCCCCACGGGAGACCATCCTCCCATAAAGGAGAGATACCGACCCGTACCCCCTGCACACTATCAACACGCCAAGGGGATGCTAAAAGACATGAAGGAGGCTGGGGTAATTAGGGACAGCTGTAGCCCCTGGGCAGCTCCACTAGTCCTAGTGAAAAAGAAAGACAACACCATGAGAATGTGTGTAGACTACAGGAAGGTCAACCGTATCACACACAAAGATGCGTACCCTTTACCAAGGATAGAAGAGTCCTTAGCTGCATTAAAATCTGCTAACTTCTTCTCTACTTTGGATCTCACTAGCGGGTACTGGCAGGTTCCTGTAGCAGAGGCGGACCGGGAGAAGACCGCATTCACCACCCCGATGGGACTCAGCGAATTTAACTGTATGCCGTTCGGGCTCTGCAACGCACCAGGAACCTTCCAACGGTTGATGGAATGCTGTTTGGGACACCGGAACTTCGAGACGGTCCTATTATACCTGGATGATGTCATCGTCTATTCCAAGACCTATGAGGACCATCTGGAACACCTGGCAGAAGTGTTTGAAGCCCTGGCAAACTATGGCCTAAAGGTAAAACCCTCAAAGTGTCATCTACTGAAGCCAAAGGTACAGTACCTGGGACACGTGGTGAGTGCTGACGGAGTGGCCCCCGACCCTGACAAGATCACCGTGATTAAGGACTGGCCAAGACCATCCAGCATAAAGGAAGTGCGGCAGTTCCTCGGGTTGGTAGGCTACTACCGAAGATTCATTCCTGGTTTTACCAAGAAGGCAGCTCCTATGCAGGACCTCCTGATAGGCCAGTCCAGGAAGGCCAAAAACCAGAAGCCACCCTTCAGATGGGAAAAGCTGAAAGAGGAGTCATTCCGCCAGCTGAAGATGGCCCTCACGGGGGATGAAATCCTGGCGTACCCTGATTACAGCCAGCCCTTTATCCTCCACACGGACGCAAGCAACATCGGGCTAGGAGCCGTACTGTCCCAGATCCAGCAGGGGAGAGAATGGGTAATTGCTTACGCCAGCCGAAAACTGCGACCCACGGAAAGAAACCCTGAGAATGACAGCTTGTTCAAGCTAGAGTTCCTGGCAGTAGTGTGGGCGGTAACCGAACATTTTAAGCATTACCTTGCCTCTTCCAGGTTCACCGTGTACACGGACAACAACCCGTTGACACACCTGGACACTGCAAGACTGGGTGCCCTGGAGCAGAGATGGATGGCCCGCCTGTCCAATTATGAGTTCACGATCAAATACCGGGCAGGACGCTCCAATACCAACGCGGACGCCCTGTCCAGGATGCCAAACCTACCGGACGGAGGGGAAGATCCAGAAGAACTGGAAGAGGTCGAACTCCCTGCGTTCCACCGTCATGGGATTACCCAGTATTCCCACCGTGTGAGGGGCCAGCGATCCGCTACGTTCAACCCCTTACCCCACTACAACTGGGCGGAGACGCAAGACAGTTGACCCCGCAGTCCGTCTGGTGAAGGAGATGCTGACCGAGGCTGACGCCCGCCTGGACCCAGATGCTCCAGAAGAGACCAAGCAACTGTGGACGGGAAAAAGCAGACTGTTTCTCTACAAGGAGAAGTTGTGCCGCAGAATGGTCAATTCCCGGACACATGAACTGATCTGGCAGGTTGTGGTACCGAGACAGGACGCAGCTATGGTGCTGGAGGCCTACCACAATGGGGCAGGGCACTTCGGATGGAAGAAGCAGGAGTTCCTGCTGCGTGAACGGTTCTACTGGATAGGCATGAGAGGAGCCATTGAGAGATGGTGTAGAGACTGTGGCCCGTGCAATCTAAGAAGGAGGGACCGTGCCAGCCAGAGGACTCCCCTTCAGCCCATCCTCACCAGGCAGCCGCTGGAACTGGTTGCTCTGGACCATGTTAAACTGGCTCCAAGCAGAAGCGGGTATGTCTACGCCCTAACCATCGTGGATCACTACTCCCGGTTCCTGGTGGTGGTCCCTGTCAAAGACTTAAATAAATAATTTAAAAAAAACTATGTGGGGTCCTCCCCATTTTTGACAATCAGCCAAGCTAAAGCAGACAACTGGGGGCTAATATTCTCAGACTGGGAAGGGGCCATGTATATTTACCCTCCCCAGAGTTAAGGTAGCACCCCGCAGCCGCCCCAGAAAAGGCACATCTATTAGATGTGCCAATTCTGGTGCTTTGCCCGGCTCTTCCTACTTGCCCTGCTGCGGTGGCAAGTGGGGTAATATATGTGGAGTTGATGTTAGCTGTTTTATTTGCAGACACTGTGTTTCGGGGTACTGCCCCTCGTCAGTGCAAAGTGTGAGTTCTGGTTCGGTTCGTTAAAGGGTCACTATTGACTTTTAGGATTGCTACTTCCAGTAGGTGGCACTAGCGTTCTAGTTGTCTTCCTCTCTGAAGAGACAATTTGCATATTTCCCAGAGGAGCATTGCGGCTTTAAAATTCTCCTCACCTGACGTGCTTAACACGTCACTCTCCGCAAGGAGAAATATTACCCCTAGATACTGGTCTGACGCCTCTCATGCAGCCAAACCAGAACTCACACTTTGCATTGACGAGGGGCAGTACCCAGAAACACAGTGTCTGCAAATTGAGTTTCTGGTCTTGGCTTTTTATCCTAAGTCATGTGATAAGGCTCATTAAAGGGTCACTATTGACTTTTAGGATTGCTACTTCCTGTAGGTGGCACTAGAGTTCTAGTCCTCTTCCTCTCTGAAGAGACAATTTGCATATTTCAAACAAAGGACTTTATTCTGGCTGTGTCTTTATTACAATATGACTATGGGGTTATAGATGCCTCTCCACTACTAACCCCTGGGCTTGATGTCAGCAGCCATGAAACAGCTGACACAAACCCACAAATATTACCCCACTTGCCACCGCACCAGAGCAAGTGGGAAGAGCCGGGCAAAGCGCCAGAATTCTCACATCTAATAAATGTGCCTTTTCTGGGGCAGCTGCGGGCTGCTATTTTTAGGCTGGGGAGGGCCAAAATCCATGACCTTTTCCTAGTCTGAGAAATGGGGGGACCCAACAGCATTTTTTTTAAATTATTTATTTAAATAATGAAAAAATACGACGTGGGAACCCCTCTATTTTTGATAACCAGCCAATATAAAGCTGATGGCTGGGGGCTGCAGCTCGCAGCTGTGAGCTTTACTTACCTGCGCTGATTATCAAAAATAGAGGGGAACCCACGCCTTTTTTTTATTATTATCTATTTCTTTATTGCACAGGCGCCAGCTGATGAATACTCTCATCAGCCTTGCCTATGCTCGCTCTCATAAACTGGATTTTACGTTGGACGGTTGTGCCGGATTCCTTTTTTCCTTCTTTCTCATAACTAATAATACCTATAATAAACAACGGTGTCCCAAATAAAAAAAATGCATAAATTCATTACTAGACTAAAATAAAACACAAAACATAAAAATCAGATAAAAAAGAACAAAAAAGGGGCGAATCACAGCTATATACAATAATATAAAATGCAAAAATGTCTCACATACAGTACAGACCAAAAGTTTGGACACACCTTCTGATTAAGGCTGTGTGCCCACGTAGCGTTTTTCAAGCGTATATGCTGCGGAATTTCCGCAGCGTAAACGCTTGAAAAACGCATGTAGATCCGCACCCCATGGTCCCCAATGGCATTCCGCAATGTCAATGCCCATGCTGCGGATTTTTCCGCAGCGTATATGCTGCAGTCAAAAATCCGCAGCATGTTCATTAATTTTGCGGAAGCGCCGCGGAATCAATGTGCGGATGGTACCCAAGTCTGGAGGAGAGGAGACTCTCATCCAGACCTGGGTACCAAAGAACCTGTAAAAAAAAGAATAAAATAAAGTTTATACTTATCTTCTGATGTTTTCCCTCCGTCGCGCTGTTGTCTGAAGGACCTGCCACGTCATTGAGTCATGTGACCCACCACATGACTCAATGACGTCACCGCAGGTCCTGCACACAGCAGCGTGAGCCGCTCAAGCCTCCGGACGGGGCAGAGAATGCATCAGAAGGTGAGTATAAAGTTTATTTTTTTATTTTTTACCATTCTGAACAAGTTGTCAAGCACTTTTCCAAGTGATGCTTGGAGAAGTGCTTGATAACCCGCATGCGGAAATGCATGCAAAGACGCCTCACAAACGCTTCTACCTGGCGGGAAAACCGCATGTAATATCCGCATGCGATTTTCCCGCCAGGGAGAAGCGTAAAAAATATGCTTCAGGTCCGCAACGTGGGCACATAGCCTTAAAGATTTTTCTGTATTTTCATGGCTATGAAAATTGTACATTCACACTGAAGGCATCAAAACTATGAATTAACACATGTGGAATTATATACTTAACAAAAAAGTGTGAAACAACTGAAAATATGTCTTATATTCTAGGTTCTTTTAAAGTAGCCACCTTTTGCTTTGATGACTGCTTTGCACACTCTTGGCATTCTCTTGATGAGCTTCAAGAGGTAGTCACCGGAAATGGTCTTCCAGCAATCTTGAAGGAGTTCCCAGAGATGCTTAGCACTTGTTGGCCCTTTTGCCTTCTCTCTGCGGTCCAGCTCACCCCAAACCTCTCGCCACAGAGGTATTGCATCTCATTCAGAGGTGTGGTATCTCACTCTCAGGTAAGGAAGGAGTATGGCTCAGGACCCTAACACTACATCCACTACACCACATTTCCGGGGGACAGGGCGATAATGCTCCTACGGGAGAGCACAAGTATCCCTGATCCCTGGCTGGAGTGGGGAGGAACCACTTAGAGAGGGGGAACTATGTAGTGGATGGGTGGAGGACGTAGATCCTGGGAGCACTGTAGTAGGAAGTATAAAAGTAAGGAACCATCTTGGTTCAAGGAGTGGAGAGAGTTCAGTCCAGTCAGTCAGACTGAGGTGCTGACAGGGGGCAGAGGCTCTGTACGAGCTCTGCTCCACAGGCAGGCCCAGCCAAGAGGCCTGAGCCTGAAGGAGAAAGGAGAGGAAAGAGGGAGCAGGAAGGCTCCAGGACGAGGAGTGAAGGGACCCTAGGGGTACAGGCCGTGCAGCCGCCACCCGTACGCCCGCCGCTGCCAGTAGGTAGGGGGGTCAGGCCAAAGAAGGGGAACCGGGTCCCCCAGCCAGTGGAGACTACAGGGCTCAACTGGGAACTGGAGGTTGCAGCACTTCAAGTACAGCAGGCCGTCCACACCAGCCACTAGGAAAGTAGCCACATAGGGTCAGGGGACGGAACACACGTCACCCACTAAGGCACACAGAAGGGGGTCCAGCTAAATGCTCCAGAGCTACCTGAGAGTCGACTGAGCCCCTTACTCGGTAAACACAGGACGACGTGGGAAGTTATAAACCTGCAGTAATAACTTGGAGTGAAAGAACTGTGAGTAAAGACCCTGAGACTGCACTGCAAAGACTCCGTGTTACTATTACTGATCCAGGTACTATCACCACCATCATCCATACACGCTGCCTTGAAGCTACACTCCACCTGTGGGGAGTCACATCACCTAGCTGCACATACCACCAGCTTCAGTGGACTGCCCCGCAGCGGCAGTTACCGATGACCACAATCTACAGGTGGCGTAGTTGGACATTAATATTTGTGCACATAGACTACTACCCTGGTTTGACAGCCCTGGGTCACGGATCAGGTCGCCGCCACGGTGACTACAACCCCCAGCATCTACAAGGCCCGGCTCCGGGTACCCCCACGGCCCAGGGGGTGCGTCACATAGGTAGCTGAAATTAAGCTAAGTAAGTTGAAGATGAAATGATCTCTAAAAGGCCTAAAGTTGAAGATTAAATATTTCCTTTGTATTGTAGGCAAAATATACACTGCTCAAAAAAATAAAGGGAACACTCAAATAACACATTGAATACTTTGTTCTGTACAAAGTTGAATGTGCTGACAACAAAATCACACAAAAATCATCAATGGAAATCAAATTTATTAACCAATGGAGGCCTGGATTTGGAGTCACCTCCAAAATTAAAGTGGAAAAACACATGACCGTGTATGGCCAACTCGTTCCTTTCCTACCATCCATCCGATAAGATCCTCTTCCCTCTCCCCATACCCTTCCATTTCTATTTAATAATACACTTGAGACAGGTTTATTTGGATATAATTGGCCATAGCGGCCATTTATTAACAAACAATAACAATAATATTTAAATGCCGAACATTATGGGGAGGGAAGGTCCTTGAAGCTCCAAGATCTGGCACATTTAAAATCCAAGTGTTTTCCAATCTGATTATCCTTTACCCTTAGCCGCGACCCCCAGGTCAAGGGCACCACACCACCATCAGTGGTAAAAGAATGCCTCCACTGGCTCCCAGGGTACACCCCGTCCAGAGCCCCATTAAGTGCCAGATCAACTGACCATAATTCCATCCTGAAGGGAATCATCCATATAAATTCCCCCCATAACAAATTCCACCAACTCCAAGGACCCCCACCGCCCCGGCCACTATGACTTCCTTACAAACTTAGAGATATCTATAACTGCATATATATATATAGCTCTAACAGTCTAACCATTTTTTTTTTTAATAAAACAAATTAAAAACTCCCTTATCAAAATACAAGGGTGGGTGGGTGAATGGGACAGTTCACAATAGGATAACCCCTGTAATGGCTCCTTTTCCCGCACTTTTCCCCTTTATACTCCCTTTCTTTACTCCACCCCCCTTTTTCCATCAAATGCCCTAACCGTAATTCAAAATCCCTATACTCTCCTGGCCCAATCACAGTCATGCGGGCCTTTACCTACAAGTACGGCTCCGGCCCTTTCTCTACAGGCTGATCCAACTTTGATTTAATGTCCTTAAAACAAGTCAAAATGAGGCTCAGTATTGTGTGTGGCCTCCACGTGCCTGTATGACCTCCCTACAATGCCTGGGCATGCTCCTGATGAGGTTGCGGATGGTCTCCTGTGGGATCTCCTCCCAGACCTGGACTAAAGCATCCGCCAACTCCTGGACAGTCTGTGGTGCAACGTGACGTTGGTGGATGGAGCGAGACATGATGTCCCAGATGTGCTCAATCGGATTCAGGTCTGGGGAACGGGCGGGCCAGTCCATAGCTTCAATGCCTTCATCTTGCAGTAACTGCTGACACACTCCAGCCACATGAGGTCTGGCATTGTCCTGCATTAGGAGGAACCCAGGGCCAACAGCACCAGCATATTGTCTCACAAGAGGTCTGAGGATCTCATCTCGGTACCTAATGGCAGTCAGGCTACCTCTGGCGAGCACATGGAGGGCTGTGTGGCCCTCCAAGAAATGCCACCCCACACCATTACTGACTCACTGCCAAACCAGTCATGCTGAAGGATGTTGCACTCCAGACTCTGTCACGCCTGTCACATGTGCTCAGTGTGAAACTGCTTTCATCTGTGAAGAGCACAGGGCGCCAGTGGCGACTTTGCCAATCCTGGTGTTCTGTGGCAAATGCCAAGCATCCTGCACGGTGTTGGGCTGTGAGCACAACCCCCATCTGTGGACATCGGGCCCTCATACCACCCTCATGGAGTCGTTTTCTAACCGTTTGTGCAGACACATGCACATTTGTGGCCTGCTGGAGGTCATTTTGCAGGGCTCTGGCAGTGCTCCTCCTGTTCCTCCTTGCACAAAGGCGGAAGTAGCGGTCCTGCTGCTGGGTTGTTACCCTTCTACGGCCCACTCCACGTCTCCTGGTGTACTGGCCTGTCTCCTGGTAGCGCCTCCAGTCTTTGGACACTACGTTGACAGACACAGCAAACCTTCTTGCCACAGCTCGCATTGATGTGCCATCCTGGATGAGCTGTACAACCTGTGGGTTGTAGAGTCCGTCTCATGCTACCACGAGTATGAAAGCACAACCAACATTCAAAAGTGACCAAAACATCAGCCAGAAAGCATTGGTACTGAGATGTGGTCTGTGGTCCCCACCTGCAGAACCACTCCTTTATTGAGGGTGTCTTGATAATTGCCAATAGTTTCCATCTATTGTCTATTCCATTTGCACAACAGCATGTGAAATTGATTGTCAATCAGTGTTGCTTCCTAAGTGGACAGTTTGATTTCACAGACGTTTGATTTACTGGGAGTTATATTCTGTTAAGTGTTCCCTTTATTTTTTGAGCAGTATATATATATATATATATATATATATATATATATATATATACAGTGCCTACAAGTAGTATTCAACCCCCTGCAGATTTAGCTGGTTGACACATGCGGAATTAACTTGGCATTGTGACATTTGTACTGTAGATCAGCCTGGAAGTGGGAAATGCACTGCAGCAAATTTTTTTTTTTTTTTTTTTTTTTTTTTTAAAAAACGTTAAAAGTTAATTCAGAATGTCATTTATTATTCAACCCCTCAAACCACAAGAATTCTGTTTGGTCCCCCAAAAGTATTAAGAAGTAGTTCAGGCACCAAGAATAATGAGCTTCACATGTGTGGATTAAAGATCTCTTTTGCCAGCCTTTTCTGACTATTTAAGACCCTCCCCAAACTTGTGAACAGCACTCAGACATGGTCAACATGGGAAAGACAAAGGAGCATTCCAAGGCCATCAGAGACAAGATCGTGGAGGGTCACAAGGCTGGCAAGGGGTACAAAACCCTTTCCAAGGAGTTGGGCCTACCTGTCTCCACTGTTGGGAGCATCATCCGTAAGTGGAAGGCTTATGGAACTACTGTTAGCCTTCCACGGCCAGGACAGCCTTTGAAAGTGTCCTCCCGTGCCGAGGCCAGGCTTGTCCGAAGAGTCAAGGCTAACCCAAGGACAACAAGGAAGGAGCTCCGGGAAGATCTCATGGCAGTGGGGACATTGGTTTCAGTCAATACCATAAGTAACGTACTCCACCGCAATGGTCTCCGTTCCAGACGAGCCCGTAAGGTACCTTTACTTTCAAAGCGTCATGTCAAGGCTCGTCTACAGTTTGCTCATGATCACTTGGAGGACTCTGAGACAGACTGGTTCAAGGTTCTATGGTCTGATGAGACCAAGATCGAGATCTTTGGTGCCAACCACACATGTGACGTTTGGAGACTGGATGGCACTGCATACGACCCCAAGAATACCATCCCTAAAGTCAAGCATGGTGGTGGCAGCATCATGCTGTGGGGCTGTTTTTCTGCCAAGGGGCCTGGCTATCTGGTCCGCATTCATGGGAAGATGGATAGCACGGCCTACATGGAGATTTTGGCCAAGAACCTCCGCTCCTCCATCAAGGATCTTAAGATGGGTCGTAATTTCATCTTCCAACAAGACAACGACCCAAAGCACACAGCCAAGAAAACCAAGGCCTGGTTCAAGAGGGAAAAAGTCAAGGTGTTGGAGTGGCCTAGTCAGTCTCCTGACCTTAACCCAATTGAAAACTTGTGGAAGGAGCTCAAGAATAAAGTCCACATGAGACACCCAAAGAACCTAGATAACTTGGAGAAGATCTGCATGGAGGAGTGGGCCAAGATAACTCCACAGACCTGTGCCAGCCTGATCAGGTCTTATAAAAGACGATTATTAGCTGTAATTGCAAACAAGGGTTATTCCACAAAATATTAAACATAGGGGTTGTATAATAATTGACCCACACTTTTATGTTTAAAATTTAATAAAATTCAACTGAGCAACATAACTTTTTGGTTTGTAAGATTTATGCTTCTGTTCATAAAACCTACTCTCGCTTGCAGTTTGAAGGCTCTAACTTATTTGCATCTTATCAAACCAGCTAAATCTGCAGGGGGTTGAATACTACTTGTAGGCACTGTATATATATCCATATTTTACATTTTACATTTTAAAAATTACAAAAAGGAAAATGGGCCAATGCAAAAGTTTTGGTACCTTGCATGGTTAGTACTTAGTAGCACTCCCTTTTGAAAGTATCACAGCTTGTAAACGCTTTTTATAGCCAGCCAAGAGTCTTTCACTTCTTGTTTGAGGTATTTTCATCCATTCTTCCTTGGAAAATTCTTCCAGTTCTGTGAGATTCCTGTGTCCTTTTTCATTCACTACTATTTTAAGGTTTAGCTGCAGATTTTCAATGATGTTCAGATCAGGGGACTGTGAGGACCATTGTAAAATATTCAACTTGTGCCTTTAGAGGTAGTCTGTTGTGGATTTTGACGTGTATTTAGGATCATTATTAGGCATGAGCGAACATTTCAATGTTCGATTTGGAAAAGTTGGCCGAACAAATTGATATTCAGCGAATGTTCGTCGAACATTTCCGAATTCCATAGGAGTCAATGGGGGCGACCTAGAAATGGGACCAAAAGCTGCCAAAATACATAAAATTAGGTATAATAACAGGAGAAACAGAGTACGTATAGGCATAAAAACATAATAACTTTATTAAATAGCAAATATAAAAGCAGCCACTGGAGGTGGCAGCATGGAACAAATAATAGAATTACAAAGTGCAGCACATGGTAATGTATATACGGAGTGTATATACCAGAAGAAATTCCCTCAAAGTGGAGGGAGAAGAAGAGGCAAGCACAAAAAGTACCAATGGTACACACCATACATATGCACAAATCAGCACGGATGCACAGGTGAGTATACAATGACAATATAGATACAAGATATCGCTTACCAAATACAAATATAGATAAAGGTAATAGGCAGGCCATGGGCCAGAAGAACTAGGGGTGCCAATTAGGTGTAGACACCAGGGAAGTGCCATCAATTGACCGAGAGTACAAGTACTATAATTATTATTACTGTGACAGCGACATTTATTCAGTTGCGCTTTACATGTCAAAAGGGGTCACTGACTGGTACAACAGGAGAGAGGACCCTGCCTGCGAGGGCGCACTGTCACGGACGTGGTTTGTGGAACCACTGTGCCACGGACCCCAGAGAGCCTGGAGGGGCGTGACTAAGCAAGCACCGGACTGTTCACTAGAGCCTCTGATGGTGAGGTTGGACTTGGCTCCCGATGAACGCCAGGTGCCACTCCAGGACAGACCAAAGGATGTGCAGCAGCTGGACCCAGTAGGACAGGCTAGATGGCGCAGCAGGCAGAGTCTGTATCAGAGTGCAGCAGGCAGAGTCTGTATCAGAGTGCAGCAGGCAGAGTCTGTATCAGAGTGCAGCAGGTAGAGTCTGTATCAGGAGTGCAGCAGGCAGAGTCTGTATCAGGAGTGCAGCAGGCAGAGTCTGTATCAGGAGTGCAGCAGGCGGAGTCTGTATCAGGAGTGCAGCAGGCGGAGTCTGTAACAGGAGTGCAGCAGGCGGAGTCTGTATCAGGAGTGCAGCAGGCGGAGTCTGTATCAGAGTGCAGCAGGCAGAGTTTGTATCAGAGTGCAGCAGGCAGAGTCTGTATCAGAGTGCAGCAGGCAGAGTCTGTATCAGAGTGCAGAAGGCAGAGTCTGTATGAGAGTGCAGCAGGTAGAGTCTGTATCAGAGTGCAGCAGGCAGAGTCTGTATCAGAGTGCAGCAGGTAGAGTCTGTATCAGGAGTGCAGCAGGCAGAGTCTGTATCAGGAGTGCAGCAGGCAGAGTCTGTATCAGGAGTACAGCAGGCGGAGTCTGTATCAGGAGTGCAGCAGGCGGAGTCTGTATCAGGAGTGCAGCAGGCGGAGTCTGTATCAGAGTGCAGCAGGCAGAGTCTGTATCAGAGTGCAGCAGGCAGAGTCTGTATCAGAGTGCAGAAGGCAGAGTCTGTATCAGAGTGCAGCAGGCAGAGTCTGTATCAGAGTGCAGAAGGCAGAGTCTGTATCAGAGTGCAGCAGGCAGAGTCTGTATCAGAGTGCAGCAGGTAGAGTCTGTATCAGAGTGCAGCAGGCAGAGTCTGTATCAGGAGTACAGCAGGCGGAGTCTGTATCAGGAGTGAAGCAGGCGGAGTCTGTATCAGGAGTGCAGCAGGCGGAGTCTGTATCAGGAGTGCAGCAGGCGGAGTCTGTATCAGGAGTGCAGCAGGCAGAGTCTGTATCAGGAGTGAAGCAGCCAGAGTGTGAATCAGAGTGCAGCAGGCAGAGTGTGTATCAGGAGTGCAGCAGGCAGAGTCTGTATCAGAGTGCAGCAGACAGAGTGTGTATCAGGAGTGCAGCAGGCAGAGTGTGTATCAGGAGTGCAGCAGGCAGAGTGTGTATCAGGAGTGCAGCAGGCCTAACATTACCAAAGTGGCATCAATTTCACTAGAGTATAAGTATTGCAAATGAGGCCTAAACCAGTTTCACTACAGCCAACCTAATAGATGGAGACCCAATCATGATTCTCCACATTTCAAAAAATTAGTGGCAGACGCTAGCAATGTCTAATCAATTTCACTACTGTAGAAATAGTGTAAATAAGACCCACTCCTTTTCCAGTACAGACAGCCCAGGAGATGGAGACCTTACCAGGAGTGTTCACATTGCCCTAAATGAGGGCTCAACACCACCGAAGTGGCATCAATGTCATCAGACTACATGTAGTTTAAAGCAGACCCAAACCTGTCCCACTATAGCCAACCCAATGGATGGAGACACAATCAGAATTTTACACATTTCCCAAAATTAGGGCCTAAAACCTGCAGCAGCAGCAAGAGCAGGCACAGATGCCATATCACAGACTGCAATTTCAAGAGATCAATGCAGCACACTGAAAACGACAACATCGCCGACTCTGTACAGTCTGCAATTGGGGTAAAAAAGTCCTTGGAGATCTATGACTTGTTCATCTTGATGAAAGTTAGGCGGTCTACACTTTCAGGGGACAGACAGGTGCGCTTATACGTCAAGACACTACCAGCAGCGCTGAAGACACATTCAGAGAGAACGCTGGCTGCCGGGCATGATAAAACCTCCAAGGCGTGAGAGGCGAGCTCAGACCATTCATCCATTTTTGAAGACCAAAATGTAAAAGGGTCAAAATCCTCCCTGATGCTATTCATATTAAGCTCTAGATACTCCTCCACCATCCTCTCCAGTCGTTCACCACGTGTCAGACTTGTATTCTGTAGTGCTGGTGCACGAGCTGGTGCAAAAAATGTGTGAAAGGACTCCCAGAAATTGCTTCTGCCACTTACTCTGCTGCTGCTAATGTTTTGGCGATGACGAACTGATGTGCCGGAGGTTGAAAGACTACAGCTATGATGCACACTGTTTGCCTCACTGTTATCTTGGAGAAAAACTCTATTAAGGTTGCTTAAAAGCTTGTTTCAATATTCCAACATAAGTGGGTCCCTTTCCAGGGCAGGAAGCATCTGGCAAAATTGACTCTTATAACGTGGATCTAACAGAGTGGTAACCCAGTAGTCCGCATTATTTAGAATCCAAGCTATATGGGGATCATGTTGCAGCTAGTGCATCAAGAAGGCACTCATATGTCGGGCTCTTCCAGGAGGTCCAAAGCCAGGCTGTATTGTGGGCTGCGTAACACTGATGCTTGCTTCCTCTGTCCCCTCCTGCCAACCACATTCAAATTAGAGGGGATGATTATCCTCCTCCATTAGTTCCTCTGCTCTTGCACCTTCACTAACAGTTTGCCTGGTATCACCAAACCCCCTCGATCGCTGTAATGCATCATCACTTGGCATGCACCTGTGCGACCACAGTCTGGAAATTTGAGACATTGGTATCCCTTCCGCATCTTCCTCTTCTTCTGGGGCCACCACCTCCTGCCGCAGGTTATTCAAAGTTTGCTCCAGCATGTATATGACCGGAATAGGGATGCTGATGATGGCATCGTCAGCGCTAACCAGTTTAGTAGCCATTTCAAAACCATGCAGAAGGGTGAAGAGGTCCTTAATCTGTTCCCACTCCGCAAACGTGATATACCCCAAGTCCGTACTGCTTTGCCCCAAGCTATACGTCATGACATACTGCATCAGAGCTCGTTGCTGCTGGCACAGTCGCTGAAACATGTGCAGAGGGAAATTCCACCACGTCGGCACATCGCAGATCAACCTGTTAACTGGCACGGACCTCTGTATCGATGCAAGTCGATGACATGGTGGGTGCGAACAGCGGAAGTGAGCACACAGGTTCCGTCCTTTGTCAAGCAGCTCATCCAGGCCAGGATAGTGGCGGAGAAATCGCTGTAACACCAGGTTGAGGACATGAGCCATGCAAGGCACGTGTGTGAGCTTGCCTCGGCCTAGGGCCACTAACAGGTTCGCACCGTTATCGCACACGGTCTTCCCTGGCTCTAGGTTCGGCGGAGACAGCCATTGCTCAAACTGAGCCTGAAGAGCTGCCCACAAATCTTCACCTGTATGACTGCGATCTCCAAGGCATATCAATTTGAAGACTGTCTGATTATGGTGAGCGCTGACTGCGCAGTACGGAGGTGGTGTGTATTCGCTCCGTACCCTTGGAATGCGTGTCTCGTTAAGGCAGAGGTTGAGTGCACAAGTGGAGGCCCTAGAGGAGGTGGAGGACGCAGAAGCAGCGGAGGAAGTGGGAAATACAGAGGTTTCTTCTGCAAGCCTTGGGGATTCCAAGATTTGTGGAGCAGCCCCTTCCAAGCCTTCCCCTACAGCCACCAGAGTCACCCAGTGCCCAGTTAGCGAGATGTAAAGCCCTTGGCCATGCTTACTCGTCCAGGTGTCTGTGGTGAAATGCACCCTGGCACACGTAGATTTAGACAAGGAACGGGTGATGTTGTCTACGACATGCTGGTGTAGCGCAAGCACAGCTTTCTTAGAGAAGTAAGGATGACTGGGCAACTGGTACAAGTGGACTGTGACAGCCATCAGTTTTCGGAAACCATTTGTATCTACCAGGCGGAAAGGCACCATTTCCGTGGCCAACAGATTGGAGATGGTGGAGTTCAACCTTTTAGCTTTGTCATGCGTAGGATGAAACAATCTTTTACGTGAAAACAACTGCGGGACCAAGGGCTGGTTAAGGTGCTGAGAGAGGGTGGAGTATGGTGAACCGGAAAAACTGGTGAAGCTTGAGTGAGGTGCAGATGTTACGGTGGATTGAGAAACATGCGGTGTGCTCGGTGAAACAAACACAGCAGGCGTGTCCGCTTCCGTTACAGCTGATGGGCTGTCACTCAGCCTGACTGGAGCGTGTAAAGAACCGGAGTTTCTGTGATGGGAGACCTGCGTGACAATACTTGGCATGGTAGCAGAAAAGGAGGAAGAAGCAGTGGATGCGTTTGATGGGGCAGCTGATGGTTGTTGAGGTGCGCTGGTCCGCATTTCAGCGCAGTTAGATTCCCAGCGTAAAGAATATTGTTTGAGCATGTGAACGTTCATGCATGTGGTAGTCAAATTATTGCAGTTTTTCCCTCTACTGAGTTTTTTATCGCAAAGTTTGCAGATAACATGAGTTGGCTCATCCTATGCAGTGACAAAAAAGGCCCATGCTAGGCAACCCTTGCTGCCTGTGCGAGTTGCAGACCCGCTTGCCACAGCCAGGTTGTGGCTAAGGATGCAGTGCTCCTCGTGCTTGCATCACTCCGTGTCTGCGCCGTAGGGCGAAATGTAACCCCCTCGTGTTACTCCTCCACCTCCTCAGATGAGCTACTCAGTTGCGTGACTCTGGGTTCACACCAAGTAGGATCTTCAACCTCGCCATCATCCAATGTGTTATCCCATTCCTCGCCCTCAGAGTGACCCCTCTCCTCCTGTTGCCCTGACAGCACACTACTGTTCGCATGAGCCTCAGGTATCTGAGTCTCATCGGGATCACCTCCCCTACGGTTAACGTCTGGTGACAAGGGTCAGGAACCTGCTCGGACCCTACTTCGTCCTGCCCCGAATCCAAGCTAAAAAAAATTTAGGCATCGGTGCAGATGCTTTCCTTCCCTTGACTCTGTGACTGTTTGGAGTACACTCCTGATGCCCATGGTGTAGAATGGGTGAAGAGTTCTACAGACTCGCCCATCTGTGGTTCGCTACAGTCAGTTGGGCAGTTGGCCAGTTGTGACGCGGGGGGAAGCATGGGTAATTGGGGTGCCACCTCTGCGGACTGTACTGCGTGTGATGTTGAGGTGGAGGAAGAAGAGGAGAGGCCACTGGAAGCAGAGCTTGCCATCCACTGGAGCACCTGCTCTTTCTGGGCCTTATCAACAAGGCGTATCGCTGTGCGGCTGCCAAAGGAAGGGAGTGCATTAGGCCGTCCACTAACATAAGTTGTCAGTTGTCTTTGGATAGGACTTGTTTGTGTTGGTTCACTAGTGCTTTCACTAACATTACCACGTACCCCACGTACACCTTGAACATCAAGCCTATTCCCCCTTCCACCATGCCCTCTCTTTTTCCCACTCATGTTGGTCAGATACAGTGGTAGGAGCACGCAATTAACTAAAGAAAAATATGTTTTTTCCCTGTGCAATAGCTCAGCACACACATGAATTTCAGCGACACTAAATGACAAGGTAAGATATGGCCTGCCGTATAATGTTACGAACCGACAAAATAAATTTGTTAGTGTGCATGAGGCCGATAAAACCTATGAGATATTTTCCAAACAATTTCAAACTGAGATGTCCCCTGCTGTATTACTTTAGGAACAGAAGAATTATTTTTTTTTGAATATGGATGAGGCCAGTATGACATAGAATATATGCTCCAAAATATTTCAAACTCAGATCTAGCCAGCTGTATCACTTTACTCAGAGCAAAAAATGTTTTTGGGTTACTCTGCATAAGCTCTGCGTTCAGCTGACTTTGACCCCCACTGACGTAGTAACTGGCTTATAGCACTGCATGACTTTTGGCACAGGAAAAAAATATTTTTTGGACTGGGCATAGTAAGAGTATTTTTTTTTTTTTACTGTGAAACCAGGACAAGCCACTAAAATAGGATCTGCCTTTTAGCAGACTGGATCAACTTTGCCACAATAAAAAACCTTTGGTGGACTCTGCCTGCCAACCAAAAATACATATAGGTTTGACTGTGCGTACAAGCTGAATTTGACCGCCACTGATGTAGTAGCTGGCTTATAGCACTGTATGACTTTTGGCACAGGAAAAAATATTTTTGGACTGGGCGTAGCAAGAGAAAAAATGTATTTTTTTACTCTGAAACCACCTGAAGTTCAACTCCACTAAAATAGTATCTGACACTAAAAAAACTTTAGTGCACACAGCTTTCAATATCACAATAGCAACAGAAAAAAAAACAGATTTTGTGCTCTGCAATAAGAAGCTCTGCAGACTGTGCAGAACACAATTTCAATCCCACTAAATGAAAAGGTGCACTGCGCTTGTGACACGCCCCCCTGGGCCTGTGTTGTGCAGGGGATACCCGGAGCCGGGCCTTCTGTAAGATGCTGGGGGTTGTAGTCTCCGTGTGGCGGCGACCCGGTCCGTGCCCAGGGTGGTCAATTCAGTGGCAGTCTTAATGTTGTAACAAGTGTCCGTGGATTGCGGTCAGTGGGGACCGAAGCTGCGCTGCAGACCGCTGAGGCTGATTTAGTTTGCGCAGCCGAGTATGGAATAACTCCCCACGGGAGAAGTATTGCCTAAGGGCAGCTAGTGTGGAAGATGGTGGGAGTGATGGTGTGAGCGTCCCAGTACTAATGGTGCTGGTGCGGTGATGAAACACAGAGACGTGCGGTTGCAGTTTCCAATGCTTTACTCACTGTTGTTATTCGTGTCAATCCTGCAGGCGATGACTGCCCAAGCCGTGCTGCGTCCACCAGGCAAGGGACTCGACCAACTCCCAGGCAATTCCAGAGCGTGGCACAGGGCTCCCTTCCTTTCCTTTCTCTGGCCGTCCCCACCAGTGACCCACCTTTGTCCAGCTCCCTCGGGCCTTCTATTGGCAAAACCTATCTCCGGTCTCCCTGACCCTATATGGTATGCCTTCCTGGTGGATGTAGTGAGGGGTCGCACCAAGATGTGGTAACAACCTCCGGTCTTTGGCTGAGGAATTTGTTGCCTCCACCAATTTGGGTTCCGGTACCCTGCTCTGCCAACCCTTCACCCTGTATCTCCTGGACATATGGGGTTCCTTCTTTACTCGCGTCTCTGGGCCTTTCTCTGTGTTCCTTGCTTCCTTTCTCCTCTGTTCCAGTCCCTTTCTTACTTTCCTTTCCGTTCCTTCTCCTCTCTCTTTCTGCTGTTTCTGGCCTCCACTCCAGGCCTGCCTCTGGAGCTGGGCCCAGACTGAGCCACAGCTCCCTGTCAGCCCTCTCTGGCTGAACTCCTGACTGAACTGAACTCTGTCCTAAGATGGTGCCCACCTTATATACCTCCCTCTATGTGTGAGCCCAGGTGACTAGCAACCAATGGGCTCCTACCTATGCCCAGAGACCCACCCCTATCTGCTCCTACACCACTGGGTGTACTTTCCCCTCCCCACTCCAGCCAGGGACAGATGCTGTCGTGCCTGCACTTCTGTCTAATGGGAGCACCGTTGACCTGTCCCTCGGAAATGGGGTGTGTGTGGTGCATGCAGCCTACTGAGTCCTGGTCCACACTCCATCCTTACCCGGGAGTGGAATATCACACCTCTGGTTTGAGGTGCAATACCCCTGTAGCAGCCGAGCCCTCGGGGTGCTACACTTGCTTGATCACATTAGCAAGTGCAAAAGAAGATTCAAGGTATACTGAGACATGGAGCTCTATACCAGCGGTGCACAGCACTATTGTATGGCATGGACTCTCTGTTTCTGTCAGAATCTGAGTGCTTACACAAGAACACCAAAAATGTGCTGCATCAGCGGATGCAGAGGTACACAGGCCAGGAATTATCTACACTATCTGACTACCACACAAGCACCCATCTATCTAGCTAATATCTATCATTACACAGGAGAACACTGAGCTGCGTCTGTCTCCAGCAGTGACATGGATATAATGGCGCTGAGGGAACATGGTCGCTTTTTATATTGAGAAGACATGTGATTTCTGCAGCCAATTGCAGAAGCCCTTATGTCTGGACAGTATAGATGCTTCCTGCGCTATGATTGGCTGGCCGCACTTTCCTCAGTTAAAGTTACCGCCCACAGGAAAAAAAAAAACAGTGCGCCGCTGATCTGACCTGTTCTAAGCTCTCCACAGCCCCCACACTCACCTGGCACATGTCACCGTTCATCATACACTTGCACTATGCTAACAAAACTGTTCAATTTGCCGTGGTTGCCCTGTATTCGTGGTCCAGCACAAATTCGTTGAACTTTTAAAAAAATTTGCTCGCCTTTGCAATCACGAAACCGAATGTGCCATATTCGTGCCGAATTTGAAACTTTCAAACATTCGCTGAACAAATTCGCTCAACACTAATCAATATCCATTTGTAGAAGCCATCCTCTTTTCAACTTCAGCTTTTATATAGATGTGTTATGTTTGCATCAAGAATTTGTTGAAATTTCATTGAATACATTCTTGCCACTACTCGAGAATTGTTCCCTGTGCCTTTGGCTGCAACACAACTGTCATGAAAACAACACCCACTTTTGGGGTCAGACCTTGCAGGTCTCTGGCGCCCCCTTATCCTGCTGGTCACACACGGTATTGACCGAGGATAAGCACGGGTGCAGCTGCTCTAATTTATGTCGACTATTGCGGCACGTGATGTGACAGGACGTATATATATACCACCAGTTCCTTCCAGGAACGTATATATACCTCAGACCAGCCACCCTCAAATCACAATATCACATAAATACTGGTATACTACCACCACCGATCGCTTAACAGGTGGATCGGGTACCTGGTAGGTAACGTGAATTAGCGGGTGAGGAACGTGTTTGCTCAACATAGGACAAGAAGAACGAATCTGGTAAATAATAATGATTTACTCCCGAAAGTGGGTAGTGTTTACAAAATATATACAAGATATTATAAAAGAGACAATTTACATATATGCATAAACAGTTATTAAAATAAAAGGGATAAGTAATAGCAAAACCTGCTTCACAAGGTGATGGTCTCAGATTCTGTGGGAGGGACGGCTCCCCGGGAATTAGAGGTGATTCTTCCACGCAGCGTGGTGTGCATGCGTCTGACGTCCCTGAGAAGAATGACTTGGAAAATGGCCAACCTAGTTTTTAGCAAAGCAGCTAAAACTCTGGGAGACACCCATTATTTACCTCACAAGGGGAGCTCGGCTTTGCGAGCCCACCCAGCTGCAGAAGACCTAAAAATCCTTCAGATTTCATATCTTGGTGTGGGGGGGGTCCCACATCCAAGAGGGAGACATCATCTTGACGGTCCCCACTATTCATGAAGATTGATATCAAATATGAAATCGCTATGATGCTCAGAAGCTCAGAATCCATTATCCCAGTTCCCGGTTGTTTCTCAGTTATGCAAGATATACTATTATAATGGGAAAAATGAGAGCATTCCAAAAGTGTGGTCCCTGTGTTTGTGACAGTCCTGTGCGTTATTAAAATTGACATTAAACGTTTGTCCAGCTAAACAATAGAATTGGAGGGAGAGACCAGTTCAAACTAGACGCTGCTCTGCGCTGAGGGTTTACGACGGTAATAAAAATTCTTAGGGTGGGGGCCAGCACTGCAGTTCTATGTCTTACAAATGGACAGGGGTGGAAATTTAAGACAGCTTTCATTTTTTAAAACTGGGACCAAAAATACATTTTGCCTGACACCTCCCCCTTTTAGACTGCGCTATGGAGGTAGGACCTTCTGGTACTCCTCCAAGCATATGTCTGGAGGCTCCCCTCGCCGGGACAACCCATTGGCATTGCCATGCTCGCTGCCTTTACGGTGTTGAACGGTAAGGTCGTACTGCTAGAGGGTGAGGCTCCAGCGTAACAACCTTCCGTTGGCACCTGACATGGTGTGCAGCCAACTCAGGGGGTTGTGGTCAGTCACAACAGTGAAGGGGCGCCCGTACAAGTAAGGCTGTAAGCGGTTGAGGGCCCATACAATGGCTAGGCACTCCTTCTCTATGGTGGAATAGGCCACTTCCCTCGGCAGCAGTTTCCGGCTTAGGTACAACACGGGGTGTTCTTGGTGTTCCCCGAGTCGACCTGGCTGAGTACAGCACCGAGGCCGAATTCACTGCCGTCGATCTGTACTAAGAGTGGTCGTGTACCGTCGACCGCCTTTAGTACAGGAGAGCTACTCAGGGCAGTCTTCAAAGCCCGGAAGGCCACCTCGCATTCATCTGTCCACTTGACTGAATGGGTAGGCCCCTCCTGGTGAGATCTGTCAAGGGATTCGCAAGGCTACTATAGTTTTGTACAAAGCGCCTGTAGTACCCTGCGGTACCCAAGAAGGACTGCACCTGGTTCTTGGTCCTGGGGGTGGGCCAGGACACGATAGCATCCACCTTTCCAGGCTCTGGCTTCAGAGTACCCCCATCTACCTGGTGCCCCAGGTAGTGGACCTCGTTCATGCCCATCTGGCACTTTCCCGGCTTGATGGTCAAGCCCGCCTGGTGAATGCGCCCGAGCACCTGCTGCAGATGCTCGAGGTGATCCTCCCAGGTGGGACTGAAGATGGCAATGTCATCCAGGTACGCCACTGTGTACCTCTCCAGTCCCTGGAGCAGGTGGTTGACCATTCGCTGGAAAGTGGCAGGGGCATTTTTCATGCCGAAAGGCATGACCGTGGATTCATACAATCCGAAGGGGGTGATAAAGGCGGACTTCTCCTGGGCCCCGGGGCTCAAGGGAATCTGCCAATATCCCCGACTCAAATCCATAATGGAGAGATAGCTCGCACTGGCTAACCGCTCCAGCAGCTCCTCAATGCGTGGCATTGGTTGTGCGTCAGAGGCTGTGATAGCGTTGAGCCCCCTGTAGTCCACACAGAACCGGGTGGTCCGGTCCTTTTTTGGCCCCAGGACTACAGGTGAGGCCCACGCGCTCTTGGACCGCTTAATCACCCCCAGCTTCAGCATCTCCTCGACCTCCTGACGCATTACATGCTGCACCTCGTCGGAGATTCGATAGGCTGTCCGCCGGAGTGGGGCATGATTCCCGGTGTCCACTTCATGGACCGCCGCCTCAGTCCTGCCAGGCATGTTGGTGAACACTGCTTGGAAGGGTTTCAGCACTGCATCTCAGCTGAGACCTCTGGTCTGCGGATAGCAAGGCGCTTATCTCTACATCCTCTATGGACCCGCTGGCCTTCGCTTGGGCGAGCATGTCCAAGAGGGGGTCATCCTCCCCATCCTCGGGCAGGTTGCAGACCGGTAGGACGCAGGTTCCACGTTCTTGATGAGCCTTCATCATATTAACGTGAAACGCCTTCTGCCTACCCCGCTCGTGGTCAAGTGTGATCACGTAGGTGACCGGGTTGAGCTGTTGGTGAATGACGTACGGGCCTTCCCAGGCCGCCTGAAGCTTGTCCTTTGGTACGGAGACCAGCACCCACACCTTCTGACCCACCTGGTAGGTCCGTTCTCGGGCGTTCTGGTCATACCAATGCTTCTGGTCAGCCTGGGCTTGCGCCATGTTGTCATGCACCAACTGCGTCAAGGTCTGCATCTTGTCACGGAAGCGCATGACATACTCCACGATGGACGCTCCTGGGGAGCTTGGCTCTTCTTCCCAGAATTCCCTTATCAACCCAAGGGGTCCTCGGACACGTCTGCCATACAGGAGCTCAAAGGAGGAGAACCCCGTCGAGGCCTGTGGAACCTCTCTGTAAGCAAATAGCAGGTGTGGGAAGTAACGCTCCCAGTTGCGACCCTGGGTTTCAACCAGCATTTTTAACATCTGTTTGAGGGTACCGTTGAATCGCTCACACAACCCATTGGTCTGTGGGTGATACGCGCTTGATACCAAATGCTGCACCTGCATTTTCTTAAATAGGGCCTCCATTAAGCGTGACATGAACTGAGTCCCCTGGTCGGTAAGCATCTCCCTGGGAAATCCTACTCGCGAAAAAATGGCCAAGAGGGCGTCCGCCACCTTATCCGCCCTAATTGAGGACAGGGCTACTGCCTCCGGATACCGGGTAGCATAGTCTACCACGGTAAGGATGAAACGTTTTCCAGAGCTGCTGGGTATGGCCAGTGGTCCCACAATGTCCACAGCAATCCTCTGGAAAGGCTCCTCTATCACTGGCAAAGAGATCAGGGGGGCTTTGGGGGCCGGCCCTGACTTTCCCACTCTTTGACACGTGGTACAGGAGCGACAGTAGTTCACCACATCTGTCCTCATTTTGGGCCAATAAAAGTGATGAGACAGCCGGGCCTTGGTTTTGCTGACCCCCAAGTGTCCAGCGAGTGGAATTTCATGGGCTATCCGCAACAACTCATCCCTGAATTGGTAGGGGACGACCAGCTGTCTTTCCCTCAGCCACTCCTGTTGGGGTGTACAGGGAACTGTCTCCCGGTACAACCTCCCTTGGTCCCAGAATACCCTCTCCTTATCCGACTCAGAGGTGGGCTTCTCAGCGAGGCTCCTTAACGTCTCTAGGCTAGCATCTGAGTGCAGAGCTGCCTGAAACTCCTGGCTGGAGGAAGCCAGAAGTGAGGTTAAGGCCATGTCCTCACTGAGACCCTCTGGGACCGGCTCTGGGTCCATACCTTATTCAGTTATTCCTCTGTCCGAGGAGGGTCCAGAAGGCAGGGCGTTACTTGCGTTCTGGGCATTCTGACGGCGGGTAACAGCGGCTATATAGGCCGTCTCCCCGGGGAATAACACCGTCTCATTAGCCTGCGAGGCCATGAGAACTACTTCTCCATCATCCTCCATTACCTCAGGCACAGCGCTACATATGGGACAGCGACTATCAGCCAGGTCACCTTCTGTTGTGACACTGGTCACTGGCACAGCACCACCTGCTTCATGGTCCTCGTGCCTCTCCCCATTACCCTTGGCACTGACCTTTGCTCCTGCTAGGGGATCCTCAGCAACAACACCCCGCAGAGTGACATGGCTGAGTTCTCCTGCACCTTTCAATACAACATCATCATCATCATCATCATCAGGTAAAGCATTGACATTCCCATTATTAGCATTAACCTTACCAACCGTATCAGATCTGGGAGGGGGGTCAGGGGCATAATAAGCAAACATCCTCCCCAAATCAGTTCCCAACAAAACATTTGCAGGTAGGTTTGCAGATATTCCCACTTCCTTCACCCCACTCCCCGCACCCCAATCAATAAACACCCGGGTCATGGGCAAGGGGCATCGGACGCCCCCAATCCCGGTGACAGTCAGGGTCTTTCCCGGAATAAGCTCTTCAGCGGACACCAGTTCGGGTCGGATGAGGGTTCGTTCGGCCCCAGAGTCCTTGAGGCCTACAGTGAGAGTGTACCTCACCCTGACAGACTGCAAGTTTTCACAGGCCCTCCCTACCGGCCCACCCACCAAAAGAACTGATGCCTTAGGCCCTGGGGCCTTGGATGGGGGGTTCTTCCTCTGCTTCTCTGGGCAAGTGGCGCTGAGATGACCAGTCTGGTTGCAGAAATAACACCTGCGGGCATCAGATGCAGGCCGGGCATTGGTAACGGGAAAAAGGCCTCCGGAAGGTCGGCTGGCAGGGGCAGGGATGGTGGTTGATGGCTTACCCCCTTTCCAGCTGGCGACGACCGGCTTACGCACCTCTGGTCTCCGGTTGGCCTCGTAGGAGTCTGCGATCTGCGCTGCTTTATTGGAATCTGGTGGCTCCCGATCCATCATGAACTGCCGTACCTCAGTCGGACACAGATGCAGGAACTGGTCTTTCACCATCAGGTCCTTTAGCTGCTCAAAGGTGGTCGCTGACAGTCCTTGGATCCACTGCTCAAAGTTGGTTCGGAGCCCATGCACCACATCGCTGTAACTGTCGTGCAGTCCACGTTGGAGGTTCCGGAACTTTTTACGGTACACCTCAGGAGTCAGGTGAAACCTCTGGATTAGGGCCTGCTTAATGGCATCATAGTTCCCATCGAGGCTCGGAGGAAGAGCCACAAACACATCCAGAGCTTTGCCTCGCAGCCCTGCAGTTAAGTATCGCACCCACTGTTCCTCAGGCAGCTGGTACTGTCTGCAAGTCTTTTCAAAACCCCTCAGAAAGGTGTCGAGGTCGCCGTCCTTTTCCATCACAGGAAAATGCTCTGGACGGGGCTTAAACAGGGTCGCATTGTTGGTCTCACCGTTCCGTGAGGTGGAAGCTGGGATCCCGAGTTGGGCCATCTGCAGTTCATGGGCCCTCTGAGCTTGGGCCTCTCTCTGGGCTCTCTCGGCCTCTCGCTCGGCTCGCTCAGCCTCTCGCTGGGCTCTCTCGGCCTCTCTCTGGGCTTCGGCCTCTGCTCGCCGCTCGGCAGCCTCCTGGTGCTGCTGAATTACTTTCAGCCATCCTTCAAGATCCTCTGCAGGCAGTTGCTGTAGAGTCATCTGCAGATAGGGGTCCACGCTGCCCTGGTCGCTGACGCGGCGTGCGTCTACAGGTGGGACCCCGGCAGTAGTACTGTCCATATCTCGGCTGACCCCTGGCCCTGCTGAGGTCTGGAGAAGGGCTTGCTCGGTCTCCAGCTGTGCCAGTGCAGCAGCCATTTGTTCTTTGTTTTAGCCGAGGGGGTCAATGCCTTTGGTTATACATATTCCAATAAGAGTGTCCTTTTTCTGCTGGCTGTACCAGTGCTCCCAAGGATGACCATGATCACCAAAAATAAAAATAGAAAAGAAAAAACGAAGAAGGGTAGGGGTAACTGCTACACATGCAGTATTGTCTCAGATCTAATAAACACTGAGTTCGATCTTCAAAACTTTTGTGCAGGGTCCAGATTAAGAACCGTGTAAGTTTTTAGTGAGAGGAATGATTGCTCAAACCCGATCACTAATGTCCTATGATCCCACCGCTGCCACCAATTTGTCACGAAAACAACACCCACTTTTGGGGTCAGACCTTGCAGCTCTCTGGCGCCCCCTTATCCTGCTGGTCACACACGGTATTGACCGAGGATAAGCACGGGTGCAGCTGCTCTAGTTTATGTCGACTATTGCGGCACGTGATGTGACAGGACGTATATATACCACCAGTTCCTTCCAGGAACGTATATATACCTCCGACCAGCCACCCTCAAACCACAATATCACATAAATACTGGTATACTGCCACCACCGATCGCTTAACAGGTGGATCGGGTACCTGGTAGGTAACGTGAATTAGCGGGTGAGGAACGTGTTTGCTCAACATAGGACAAGAAGAACGAAACTGGTAAATAATAATGATTTACTCCCGAAAGTGGGCAGTGTTTCCAAAATATATACAAGATATTATAAAAGAGACAATTTACATATATGCATAAAATATAAGGGATAAGTAATAGCAAAACCTGCTTCACAAGGTGATGGTCTCAGATTCTGTGGGAGGGACGGCTCCCCGGGAATTAGAGGTGATTCTTCCACACAGCGAGTTGTGCATGCATCTGACGTCGCTGAGAAGAATGACTTGGAAAATGGCCGATCTAGTTTTTAGCAAAGCAGCCAAAACTCTGGGAGACACCCATTATTTACCTCACAAGGGGAGCTTGGCTTTGCGAGCACACACAGCTGCAAACCTAAAAATCCTTCAGATTTCATATCTTGGTGTGGGGGGGTCCCACATCCAAGAGGGAGACATCATCTTGACCGTCACCACTATTCATGAAGATTGATATCAAATATGAAATCGCTATGATGCTCAGAAGCTCAGAATCCATTATCCCAGTTCCCGGTTGTTTCTCAGTTATGCAAGAAATACTATTATAATGGGGAAAATGTGAGCATTCCAAAAGTGTGGCACCTGTGTTTGTGACAGTCCTGTGCGTTATTAAAATTTACATTAAACGTTTGTCCAGCTAAACAATAGAATTGGAGGGAGAGACCAGTTCAAACTAGACGCTGCTCTGCGCTGAGGGTTTACGACGGTAATAAAAATTCTTAGGTTGGGTGCCATCACTGCAGTTCTATGTCTTACAAATGGACAGGGGTGGAAATTTTTTAAAACTGGGACCAAAAATACATACCCCAAAGCATGATTGATCCACCGCCATGCTTAATGGTTGGCAAAATGTTCTTTTCCTGAAATTCTGTGCCCTTTTTCCTCCACACATATTTTTGATCATTGTGGCCAAAGAGTTATAATTCAACCTAACTGGTCCACAGGACTTGTTTTAAAAATGCATCAGGCTTGTTTAGGTGTTCTTTTGCATGCATCTGACGCTGAATTTTATGGTGAGGATGCAGGAGAGGTTTTCTTCTGATGACTCTTCCATTTCATATTTGTGCTGGTGTCTCTGAACAGTACAACAATATATCACAACTCCAGAGTCTGCTATATCTTTCTGAAAGTCTTTTGCAGTCAAGCCGGGGTTCTGATTTGCCTCTCTAGCAATTCTACGAATAGCTCTCACTGAAATTTTGCTTAGTCTTCCAGACCTTATCTTGACCTCCACTGTTCGTGTTAACTGCCATTTCTTAATTACATTTCGAACTGAGGAAAGGGCAACTTGAAAATGCTTTGCTATCTTCTTATAGCCTTATCCTGCTTTGAGGCCGGCAACATTTTCAGTTTCAGAGTGTTAGGCTGCTACTTAGAAGAGGTCATGGCTGCTGCTTTTTAGCACAAGGTTAGAGGAGCCTGAGTTTTTATAAAACTGTAAAATTTGCATAATCTGGTCTTTCCTAATGATGATAGCAAACAAGCCATAACTCTAACAGGCTAATTAAGGTCTAAGGCTGTGTGCCCACTATGCGTTTTTTAAGCGTTTCTGCAGCGGCAATTCCGCTGCAGAAACACTTAAAAAACGCTTGGTAGAAGGTCTGCAATGTTTCCCAATGATAATCCGCATGTGCTGTGCACATGCTGCGGAAATTTCCGCTGCAGATTATCATTGCGGAAAAATCTGCAGCATTACCAATTATTTTGCATAAGCGCGGCGTTTTTGCCGCCATTAACTTGCATTGAATTGCTTAATATCCGCATGACTACATGTGCACATGCAGATATTAAGTGATTCAATGTGTGGATGGTACCTGGGTCTGGACTCTCCTCCAGACCCGGGTACCATAGTACCTGTAAAAAAAAAAGAATTTAAAATAAAAAAAAACATTATACTCATCTTCTGATGGCCCGCAGTCTTCTATCCAGTAGGTCTTGGCTCCCCGGTGGCTCGCGATGGTGTAAAAGGACCTTCCATGACGTCATTGAGTCATGTGACAGGTCACGCGACCGCTGATGTTGGCTGCATGGATTTATATAGTGTGACCAAGTTGTCAAGCACTTTTCCAAGTGATGCTAAAATCGCTTGGAAAGCGCTTGACAACCCGCGTGCGAAATCGCATGAGCAAAACGCGTGACAAACGCTTGTCCCTGGCTGAAAAAAACACATGTAAAATCCGCCTGCGTTTTTTCTGCCAGGGAGATGCAGAAATGCTCAGGAAAAATCCGGAGAATTTCTGCATCGTGGGCACATAGCCTAAAACCTTGGTCAAAGTTATCTGAGCACACACATCTCCAAGGGAGCCCAAACGTTTGCATCAGCCCATTTTCCTTTTTATAATTTTTAAAATGTAAGAAATTACTAGATATATATTTGCCTAAAATACACAGGAAATGTGTCATCTTTAGCTTTAGACCTTTTAGAGATAATTTCATCTTTAACTTGCTTAACTGTTCACAATAACAGTAACTTTGAAAAGGCGTGCCCAAACTTTTACATGCTACTTTTTTGTGTTAATACATGTGTTGTGTGCTCTGTGTTTTGTATATATATGTGTGTATGTGCTGTGTATCTATACGTATGTATTTGTGTGTGCTATGTTTGTACATGTGTGTGTGTGCTTTCTATATAGATATGTGTTATATGTATTTACATATGTATGTGACCATGTTTTGTGTATTATATTATTGATGTGATGTGTGTTCTCTACTGATGTGTGTGTTTAAATGTGTGTATAAGGCTGTGTGATCACGATGCGTTTTTTAAGCGTTTCCGCAGCGGCAAAAACGCTGCAGAAACGCTTAAAAAACGCTCGATAGAAGGCCTGCCATGTTCCCCAATGATAATCCACATGTGCTGTGCACATGCTGCAGAAATTTCCGCTGCGGATTATCATTGCGGAAAAAAACGCAGCACTACAAATTATTTTGCGGAAGCGCTGCGTTTTCACCGCCATCGACTTGCATTAGAACGTATGGATTACGCATCACTGTATATGTAGATGCGCAATCCACGCGTTCCAATGTGCGGATGGTACTCGGGTGTGGAGGACAGGAGACTCTCCTCCGGCCCTGGGTACCATAGAAACTGTGAAAAAAAGAATAAAATAAAAAATAAATATGATGCTTACCTTCTGATGGCCCCCGGTGCGCTCCTCCTCTCATGCCGGCAAATCGCGATGGACTGAAGGACCTGCGCTGACGTCATAGTCATGTGACGGGTCACGCGACGCTGATGTCGGCAGGTCCTTCAGTGCAGTGTACCGCGATCTGCCGGCAGTCAGCACTGAGTGAAGCAAGACAACGGGGGCCATCGGAAGGTAAGTATAGATTTATTTTTTATTTTTATACATTCTCTCGGGTCACACTATATAAATCCATGCCGTTTGCATGGATATATATAGTGTGACCAAGTTGACAAGCACTTTCCAAGTGATGCTAAAATCTCTTGGAAAGCGCTTGTCAACCTGCATGCGGAAATGCATGTGTAGAACGCTTCACATCCGCATGTCCCTGGCAGGAAAAATGCATGTACAATCCGCATGCATTTTTTTCTGCCAGGGGAGATGCAGAAACGCTCAGGAAAAATCCGGAGCATTTCTGCATCGTGGGCACATAGCCTTAGGCTGTGTGCCCACAATGCGTTTCTTAAGAGTTTCCGCAGAGGCAGAAACGCTTAAAAAACGCATGGTAGAAGGCCTGCCATGTTCCCCAATTATCATTGCGGAAAAAAACCCATCACTACCAATTATTTTGCGGAAGCGCTGCGTTTTCGCCGCCATTGACTTGCATTAGAACGCATGTATTCCGCTTCACTAGATAAGCACATGCGGAATACATGCGTTCAATGTGCGGATGGTACCCAGGTCTAGAGGAGAGGAGACTCTCCTCCGGACCCGGGTACCATAGAAACTGTAAAAAAAAAAAGAATAAAATAAAAAATAAATGCTATATTTACCTTCAGATGGCCCCCTCTGCGCTCGTCCTCCCTTGCCGGCAGATTGCGATGGACTGGAGGACCTGCGCTGACGTCATAGTCATGTGATGGGTCATTCGACGCTGACGTCGGCAGGTCCTTCAGTGTACTGCGATCTGCCGGCAGCTAGGACGGAGCGAAGCAAGACTGTGGGGGCCATCGGAAGGTAAGTATAGATTCATTTTTTTATTTTTTACCATTCTTTCGGTCACACAATATAAATCCATGCCGGTTGCATGGATTTATATAGTGTGACCTAGTTGACAAGCAGTTTCCAAGTGATGCTAAAATCGCTTGGAAAGCGCTTGACAACCCGCATGCGGAAATGCAAGTGAAGAACGCTTCACATCCACATGTCCCTGGCAGGAAAAACGCATGTACAATCCGCATGTACAATCCGCATGTACAATCCGCATGTACAATCCGCATGTGTTTTTTTCTGCCAGGGAGATGCAGAAACGCTCAGGAAAAATCCGGAGCATTTCTGCATCGTGGACACATAGCTTATAACATACAGTTTGTGTGTAAAATGCAGTGTGTGTTATGTACTGATGTGTGCGTAACATAGAGTGTTTTTGTCACATATAGTGTGTGCATGTGTATCCACATTTATAAATACCAGGTGCACAGACATGAGTTTGTATGTGTAAACATGTCGGCAATCATCCAATGAAGGAGTGAAATGTTACTCATTTATCGGGTGATTGGATTGTTTCTGCCAGTTTAGAAATCATTGTATTCGGCAGCACATCGTCCAGTGTAAACAGGAGATGTTTTGCTGATAACATGATATTAGCATGATATGTATGGGGACAGAATGATCTAATAGTAATTATTATATGTCAATCATTCTTACTAGTGATGAGCGAGCATGCTCGCCATTATTCGTTACTCGCCCGTTCATCACAGTGCCCGAGATGCTCGGCGAGTAATTTTGAAATGCTTGGGCGCGAGCTTGAGTCCTCGCCCCGCATGTTGGGCGCATTTTAGGCAGCCAATTAAGATGTAGGTATTGTCTGACAGTCACTGTAATGCCGTAGCCATGTTGGTCGTGGCATTACTGTGATTGGCTGCCCGCAGAGCGTCATCATGTCTATGTAAGACCCGGGACCCTATGCTTGTCACAGTTTATCGGTCAAAGACACAAAGTAGGGAGAACTGAAGCTGAGTGAGGGAGAGAATTGGCGGTTATTTTAAACTGAGACTCTACACCACTATTAGAAATCTACTCTAACAGTCCTTGTAAGGACTTTTTCTGAAGAAAATATTAATCCTGCTGATAGCACTAGTTAGGCAGAGTTTGTGGAGAGCTAGTATAGTACAGAATAGGGTCCATTGCACATTCTTTCTGCTGATGGAACTCCTATCAAAAGCCCTAGTTATCAGGGCTGATAATATTCTTTTTGCTCTTAATCCTGCTAATTTTGGTGAAAAGCAACATAATACACCATTTTTACTGCTCCATTTGCTTGTTAACAGCATACAGCCAGATTTGGTTGATTTTAATAGCATTGCTGTATTGTGGAAGCAAAGAAACTTGTCCATCTCAGGTGGTGTGAGGAAACACACTTTGTCAGACCTTGCAGCTCTCTGGCGCCCCCTTATCCTGCTGGTTGAACACGGTATTGACCGAGGATAAGCACGGGTGCAGCAGCTCTAATTTATGTCGACTATTGCGGCACGTGATGTGACAGGACGTATATATACCACCAGTTCCTTCCAGGAACGTATATATACCTCTGACCAGCCACCCTCAAACCACAATATCACATAAATACTGGTATACTGCCACCACCGATCGCTTAACAGGTGGATAGGGTACCCGTTAGGTAACGTGAATTAGCGGGTGAGGAAAGTGTTTGCTCGATATAGGACAAGAAGAATGAAGCTGGTAAGTAATAATGATTTTTACTCCCGAAAGTGGGGCAGTGTTTACAAAATATATACAAGATATTATAAAAGAGACAATTTACATATATGCATAAACAGTTATTAAAATGAAAGGGATAAGTAATAGCAAAACCTGTGCCACGTGGTGATGGTCTCAGATTCTGTGGGGGGGACGGCTCCCCGGAAAGTAGATGTGATTCCTCCACGCAGCATGTAGGGCATGTGTCTGACGTCCCTGGTTGGAATGACTTGGTAAATGGCCGTTCTGGTTTTTACTAAAGGGGCCAAACGATTAGGAAACACCCATGTTGTTTACCTCACACGGGGGCTCGGTTTTGTGAAACCACCCAGCTGCATAGAACATAAAAACCTTCAGATTTCATATCTTTGTGTGGGGGGGTCCCACATCCAAGATGGAGACATCGTGTTGGCCGTCACCAGTATTCATGAAGATTGATATCAAATATGAAAGCTCAAAATCCATTATCCCAGTTCCCGGTCATTTCTCAGTTATGCAAGATATACTATTATAATGGGAAAAAGGTGAGCATTCCAAAAATGTGGTCCCGGTGTTTGTGACCGTCATGTGCATTATTAAAATCGACATTAAACGTTTGTAAAGCTAAACAATAGAATTGGAGGGAAAAATCCAGGGTATACCAGTATACTTGCTCTGGGCTGAGGTTTTATGGCGTCATAAAAATTCCTGGGTTGGGGGAAGCTACAGTGAGTCCTATGTCTTACAAATGGACAGGGGGGTGGAAATTTAGGACATCTCTCATTTTTAAAACTCGGACAAAAATACATTTTGCCTGACAGGTGGTCAAATATTCCTGCAGTAATAATCCTGATTTTTTTTTCAAGCTGCAAAATATTAAAGTCCATTTAAAATGGACAAGGCGCGTGGCAAGTGACGGGGAGGAATATGTGATGCTGATGGCTCACCCAGAGGCTGAGGCCATGGGCAAGATGAAACTGTGCCTGCTGAGGGAGCACAACAAACACCCACATCATGTCGATCTACCTTCCAGTCCCAGTTTCTAGGAGGCCACGGAACACCACTCTTGAAGCCAGAGCAGTGTGAAAAGGTTGTTGGTTGGATAGCAGATAATGCTTCCAGTCAGTTTGCCACCACCATCACCACCCTGTCTTCCACACGGTCCAGTCTCTGTAGCTGTGAGTCTGGACCACATATTCCTCACCCTGATCCTTCATCCTCCCACCATGCCGAGCGCCCGGAGACAAGTGATCCGACACTTGGACACTCTGAAGAGCTGTTCAGATTTCCATTCATAGATTCTGGCCTCTCGCTAGGTCCACTTCAAGCGGGCCAAGAGGAGATCGCATGTAGCGATGCCCAAATATTTGAGCAGCCAAGGTCACATGAAGGCGACGGTGGGAAATTCAATTACTGTCACTACAGGTGGATGATGATGATGATGAGATACAATTGCCAGCAAGTCAGGAGGAGGCCCACGGTGTGTACATTGAAAGACAAGTTGGTGGACAATGAAGTCAGTGACCCAACCTGGCAAGGTGACATGCATAGCAAGGACAGCAGCACAGAGGGGGAGGGAGGCGTAGCATGACAACAGGCAGGAAGAAGTAGTGGGGTGGCCACAGACACAAGGTGGGCAACTGTTCCCCAAAACACCAATACCAGGGAAGTTGCCAGTCCAACTGTTAGATCTTCCCGAGTCTGGCTCTTTTCTAAAGACTGTCCAGTTAACTGCAAAAATGCCATTTGCAACATTTGCCATGCCAGCATCAGCAGGGGCAGCACAACTACCAGCCTGACCACTACCAGCATGCTCAAGCACGTGGCAGCAAGGCACCCGACTAGTTGGGCCAAACGCCAGAGTCCAGAAACAGTGTCTGTAGATGACACCACTGCCTCTTCCCCTGTTGCATGTGCACGCCAAGCCACCGTCCATGATGCAGGTGAAGATGCCTCCCACTCTGCACATGTTGTTGCACACTGTTGCACAACCATCACCGTCAGCAACCATGTCCATGTCCTTGTCCCAGCACAGTGTTCAGTTGTCCCTACCCCAGTCCTTTGAACTCAAGTGCAAATACGCAGCCAACCACCCACAGTCCACAACACTAAACTGCCACATTTCTCAACTACTTGCACTAGAAATGTAGCCTTTTAGGCTCGTGGAGACGCAAGCTTTCCGGAACCTCATGGCGGCGGACATCCCTCGATACTCGGTCCCAGCCGCCACTATTTCTCTGTGTGTGCCGTCCCTGCCTTACACAAGCATGTGCCTCAGAACATTACCCGTGCCCTAAACAACGCAGTTACTGGGAAGGTCCACCTAACCATGGACACGTGGACAAGTGTTTGTGGCTAGGGATGGTACATCTCACTGACGGCACATTCAGATAATATTGTGGAAGCCAGGACCCAGTCAGACCCTGGGATGGAACAAATCCACCCGACGCAGAGGATTGCGGGCTCTGGGTCAATCATGGTTGCCCCCACATTCTACAGCTCCTGCACCTCCTCCTCTTCCTCTTCAGCCTCCATCTCTGAAATGACCACATCAGTCAGGAGCTGCAAGCATAGCAGCACTGCCTCGGCCAAGCGGCAACAGGCTGTGCTAAAACTAATATGCTTAGGTGACAAACAGAACACAGCTGCAGAGTTGTTGAAAACTATAACAGAGCAGGCAGCTCTGTGTCTCTCACCGCTGAACCTACAGCCAGGCATGGTCATGTGTGACAATGGCCGGAACTTGGTGGCGGCTCTGAACCTTGGCAACCTCGCACATGTACCATGCCTGGCCCATGGGCTCAACCTAGTGGTTCAGTGGTTTCTCAAAACCTACCTGGATCAGCCTGAGCAGCTTGTGAAAGTACGTCATGAGTGTGACTATTTCAGAAAGTCAGTTACAGCTTCCGCCGCCCTCGCCGTGCTTCAGCAGCATTTGCAGTTTCCAGCTCACCGACTGGTGTGCGATGTTACCATGCATTGGAAATGCAGCAGAGGGCAGTTGTTGAGTACCAGCTTCAACACGCCCATCGGTATTAAGGTCAGCCTCCGCACATAAGAGCTGATGAGTGGTCATGGATGTCTGACATCTGTGCCATCCTCCAAAACTTTGAGGACTCCGCCAAGATGGTGAGCGGCGATGACGCCATATTTAGCGTCACCATCCCGCTTCTCTGTCTACTGAAACACTCACTGCTCACAATTAAAGAGGAGGCACTGCAGTCGGAGCACGATAAGATAGAGAAAGGAACTATACAGGGTGTTGCTACATAGTCCAGCCTCATCTCAACGCGGATTGGGTGATAATGAAAAGAAGGAGGAACAGGAGCTGGTTTCCTGCGCTACAGACAGTACTACCCACAAGACATTCATACTATCTGTTCAGCATGGATGGCCTGAGGAGAGGGAGAACGAGGAGGAGTATGTGGAGGAGAATATGGACAGTTGTCCTTTTGGTGAGGACAGGAAAGTCTTGGCTGTTCCACTGCCTTTCGGGTGACCATCGCGTTGTATACATTTTGGGTGACAGTAATTACTGGTTGGTCACACTTCTAGACCCGTGCTACAAGGAGAACTTTCTATCTCTCCTTCCCATGGCGGAGAGGTCTAATAAAATGTTGCAGAACCAGAAGGCCCTTGTTGAAGAATTATTAAATAATTCAAAACTGACAAAGCTGGCGGCAGAGATCATAGTTCCTTAGACAACCAAGGAGTACTGGCGAGGGAGACACAAACCAGATGCAGCAGAGGCAGAGGAACACTGTCAAAGGTCTGGGACAGTTTTCTCAGCCCCTCCCAGTGCCCATCCAAGAGAAAAGACAAATACCGGCACTCACGTGTGGTGAATTAAGCCTCTTTATTCCACACACCTCAGTTGAGGCTTAATTCACCACACGTGAGTGTCGGGATTTGTCTTTTCTCTTGGATGTATTACTTCCTCCATGAGCACCACATGAGGACACAGAGTGCCGACTATTTTCTTTTTCTATACCCTCCCAGCGCCCAGACCATGATGTACGGGGTACTCTGACAAGGAGGGAAAAGTTTTGGAAGATGCTGAAGCAGTACTTTGCCAACCGTACTAGCGTCCTCCATCATTCCTCTCTGCCGTATAACTATTGGGTATCCAAGCTGGACACGTGGCATGAACTGTCTCTCTATGCCTTAGAAGTTCTGGCCTGCCTTTCCGCTAGCATTTTGTCAGCGTGGGTTTTTAGTGCAGCCGGGGGTACTATAACTGATAGGCGCATCCGCCTTGCAACTGAAAATGCTGACAGGCTGACTCTTATCAAAATGAACAAGGGCTGGATTGGGGCAGACTTCTCGATACCACCGGATAATAGCAGTGGAACATAAATTAAATCCAGTGGGTATTTTTTGGGGTGGTCTATTCCCATGCACCTCTTCATGCCCAGACATTCGTATATGCTTCATGATTTTGGCTATTTTATGTCACCCTCCTCCTTCTCCTCATCCTCCTCCACCATATCAACAGGGTGACCATCATGCAACACGCACATAATTTTTTTTTAAGTGTGTTTATGATGCCCGTAGGAACTATTTTTCGAGGACTACCTCTAACATTCCGTATGTTATACAGTATGTTCATGTATGCAATATGTTCATGTATACCCCCCAGGGGTAAATGTTTTTCAGCCCATTCACTTAGTGCATGAGCATTACCAGTATAGGAGACCCACTTCTTAATAATGGAAACAATTTTTTTAATGAGGCCCTCCTCTACGTCTCTTCAAAGGGGTATTGGAGTGTGTCCTAATTTTCAGCAGCTCTTGCCGTCACTGCATACGCAATAACAGTATAGGAGACCCACTCCTTTATAATGGGAACATTTTTTTAATGATGCCCACCTCTAATTTTCTTCAAAGGAGTATAAAAATGCGTCCTAATTTTTGGCAGCCCTTGCAGTCACTGCAAACGCAATAACAGTATAGGAGACCCATTCCTTTATAATGGGAATATTTTTTTAATGATGCCCTCCTCTACGTCTCTTCAAAGAGGTACTGGAGTGCGTCCTAATTTTTGGCTGCCCTTGAACTTGCTGCATACGCAATAACAGTAGAGGAGACCCACTCCTTTAGAAGAGAAAAAAAAAGTACTGAGGCTCTTCACTACGTCTATTTAATGTGACATTGGAGTGCATCCTAATTTTGAGCAGCCTTTGAGCTTGCTGTATATGAAATAACAGTATAGGAGACCCACTCCTACGTTATATGTTGCAGTACCAGATGCGCTTGTTGAAGAATTATTTTAAAAAATCCCATCTGACAACGCTGGCGGCAGAGGTCACAGTGTCTTGGACAACCTAGGAGTACAGATGAAGGAGAAACAAAGCAGATGCAGCAGAGGCAGGGGAGCGCTGTCAAAGTTCTAGGACAGGTTTTTCAAACCCTCCCAGCGCCCAGGCCCTGATGTATGGGTTAGTCTAACAAGAAGGGAAAAGCTTTGTAAGATGCTGAAGTACTACCTTGGGGACCATACCATCATACTCTGTGATTCCTCAGTGCCTTACAACTATTGGGTATCCAAGCTTGACATGTGGCATGAACTGTCTCTATATGCCTTGGAGGTCCTGGCTGCTAGCGTTTTGTCAGAGATGGTTTTTAATGCCGCTGGGGGTATTATAACATATACACAATAACAGTATAGGAGATCCACTCCTTAATAATGGGAAGGCCAATTCAAATCGATTCTATATTCTAAACTATTACCTCTCTTATCTGAATTTTTTTTACAAGTGAGCTATCGCAGTATGGATAGCGTATTACACCAGTCCAGCCAGGTATTATTGCCTTATACTGCGTACTGCTGCAAAAAAAAAAATCTGTTCTATTCCCTATTGATACCGCTGTTAGATGCATTTACAATAGGGACAGGTGCAAGGTATCAGCTGGAGAGGAGTGTTGTTCATTGTTGTCAAATACATCTCTTCCACAGTGCATTACTTGATACTTTCTATGCACTCGTTGACCGATTCATAATTTTTAATTGTGATCTGTAATTAGGAAATGATGAAAGCAAACAGTGTTGCTTGCTTTCCTCCATAGTTTGGTGGCGCAATGTACCAAAAAAACCTCTTCGGAGCCAGTTAAATTCTATTTTCTATTGTGCTATATTACCTCTCTTATCTGACATTCGTGTACAGGTGACCTATAGCAGTTGTGATAGTGTCTTACAGGCATCTAGTCAGGGATTATTGTATTATACTCTGTGCTGAAAAAAAAAATTCCCTATTGATAACCCTGGATTGATGGTATTATCTTCTGAAAATGAGTGTTCATTCTGGTCGCATACATCCCTACAACAATCAATAACTTGACAGATTTTTTCCATGCACTCGTTGACCGATTCATAATTTTTAATGGTGATCTGTAATTAGAAAATGATGAAAACAGAAAGGGTCGCTTGCATTCCCTCACAGTTTGGTAGTGCAATGTACCAAAACAAACTCTTTGGAGATGGTTAAATTAAATTTTCTATTGTACTTTATTATCTCTCTTATTTGCCATTTGTGTACGGGTAAACTATAGCAGTTGGGATAGCATCTTACAGGCATGTAGTCAGGGATTATTGTATTATACTCCGTGATGAAAAAATATATATATATACAGTACAGACCAAAAGTTTGGACACACCTTCTCATTTAAAGATTTTTCTGTATTTTCATGACTATGAAAATTGTACATTCACATTGAAGGCATCAAAACTATGAATTAACACATGTGGAATTATATACTTAACAAAAAAGTGTGAAACAACTGAAAATATGTCTTATATTCTAGGTTCTTCAACGTAGCCACCTTTTGTTTTGATGACTGCTTTGCACACTCTTGGCATTCTCTTGATGAGCTTCAAGAGGTAGTCACCGGAAATGGTTTTCACTTCACAGGTGTTCCCTGTCAGGTTTAATAAGTGGGATTTCTTGCCTTATAATATTATAGTTGTGTTGTGCAGAAGTCAGGTGGATACACAGCTGATAGCCGTACTGAATAGACTGTTAGAATTTGTATTATGGCAAGAAAAAAGCAGCTAAGTAAAGAAAAACGAGTGGCCATCATTACTTTAAGAAATGAAGGTCAGTCAGTCCGAAAAATTGGGAAAACTTTGAAAGTGTCCCCAAGTGCAGTTACAAAAACCATCAAGCGCTACAAAGAAACTGGCTCACATGAGGACCGCCCCAGGAAAGGAAGATAAAGAGTCACCTCTGCTTCTGAGGATAAGTTTATCCGATCACCAGCCTCAGAAATCGCAGGTTAACAGCAGCTCAGATTAGAGAACAGGTCAATGCCACACAGAGTTCTAGCAGCAGACACATCTCTTCAACAACTGTTAAGAGGAGACTTTGTGCAGCAGGCCTTCATGGTAAAATAGCTGCTAGGAAACCACTGCTAAGGACAGGTGTGGCACCCCAGGGGTCTGGTTTCCCACAGTAATGTAATGTTATGTCTGAGAGCAGGTGGGAGGTCCTTTGGTCAGGGATCCTGTGCATGCCACACCTCCTGCCCAGTCTTGGGAGGGGAAGAACTTCCCCTATATAAACCCGGGGCTGAAGCAGGGTTAGTCAGTCAAGGAGAGTAGAGACAAGAAACAGTCACAGGAAGAAACAGCAGAAGCTCAGTGGGAGCAATATTACTACAAGTCAGGGGCTGGCAGCTGCAGAGCTCGCCCTGACTGAGAAGCTTTCTCACCGGACCTGGCGTCCGAGGCTGTGGGGACTAACTCTTACCCAGCAGCAGAAGCCGACTGGCAGGGGATTTCAGGTCCCCAGGCCCAGAAACCCGAAGGCACGGTCACACGCGTGGGACCAGCAGCGCCATCGTGGAGCGGAAGCCATAGAAGGCCCCGAGTCACCGGCCATACGGGTGAGCACCACACGGTACACTCAGGGACGTGGGCTACTTATATCCGCTTCTAGCAAGGTAGCCAGAAGAGTACAGTCAGTTTGGGAGGCCTACAACTCCGCCTGGCCAGGGGAGATCCCATCTGCTCAAGGACTGACCAGGCCCCGTTCGCTAGCAAGTACTCCGGGAGGGTCTATCGTTGTTACCAGTAAAGACCCTGAATTACACCGCACCGTCTCTGAGTGGTTCCTGCTACCCCCATCTTCCACGTCGGCTGCCCTGAGGCCATACCCCTCCCGTTGGGGGTTATACTATCACGCTGCACAATTCTACACCGGCCTCAGCGGTCTGCCCTGCAGCGGCAGCTCCATAGCTGCAGATCAACGGGTGGCGTAGTCGACACTCAAATAACATCTATCAAGACTGCCACACATCGAGTTTGACTCCCTGGGCACGGACCGGGTCCCCGCCACTCGGAGACTACAACCCTCATCTGATCCGGTTCCAGGTAAGCCCCGTGCGCGAGACGCTGCGCAACACAGCAGGCCCAGGGGCGCGTCACAGGCAACAAGTAGAAGAGACTTGTTTGGGCTAAAGAACACAAGGAATGGACATTAGACCAGTGAAAATCTGTGCTTTGGTCTGATGAGTCCAAATTTGAGATCTTTGGTTCCAACCACCGTGTCTTTGTGCGACACAGAAAAGGTGAACGGATGGACTCTACATGCCTGGTTCCCACCGTGAAGCATGGAGGAGGAGGTATGATGGTGTGGGGGTGCTTTGCTGGTGACACTGTTGGGGATTTATTCAAAATTGAAGGCATACTGAACCAGCATGGCTACCACAGCATCTTGCAGCGGAATGCTATTCCATCCGGTTTGCGTTTAGTTGGACCATCATTTATTTTTCAACAGGACAATGACCCCAAACACACCTCCAGGCTCTGTAAGGGCTATTTGACCAAGAAGGAGAGTGATGGGGTGCTACGCCAGATGACCTGGCCTCCACAGTCACTAGACCTGAACCCAATCGAGGTGATTTGGGGTGAGCTGGACCGCAGAGTGAAGGCAAAAGGGCCACAAGTGCTAAGCATCTCTGGGAACTCCTTCAAGATTGTTGGAAGACCATTTCCAGTGACTACCTCTTGAAGCTCATTAAGAGAATGCCAAGAGTGTGCAAAGCAGCCATCAAAGCAAAAGGTGGCTACTTTGAAGAACCTAGAATATAAGACATATTTTCAGTTGTTTCACACTTTTTTGTTAAGTATATAATTCCACATGTGTTAATTCATAGTTTTGATGCCTTCAGTGTGAATGTACAATTTTCAAAGTCATGAAAATACAGAAAAATCTTTAAATGAGGTGTGTCCAAACTTTTGGTCTGTACTGTATATTTCTTACTGATAACGCTGTTAGCTGCTTTTAAAATAGGGACACGTGCTAGATTGTATTATCAGCTGAAAATGAGTGTTCATTTTAGAGGTGTCTGATCATGTCTCACACACCACATGGCCAGATAAGGTAGTAAAATGTTAAAATTACATTTACTGGTGAATATATTTTTCACCGTTGAAAGAAATGCAAAAGTGAAAAAAACGCATCAAAAACTCTACGTGTGAACATAACCCAAGGTGTGGAGGAGCATTTTTGTTTTTGGTTATTTATTTTGCCTTATATTATTATTATTACTCATTATTATACCGCCATTTATTCCATGGTGCCTTACATGTGAAAAAGGGGGTATACATAGCAGAAACAATTACAAAAATCTTGAACAAAAACGCAATGGCAAACTGGTACAGGAGGAGAGAGGACCCTGGCCACGAGGGCTCACAGTCTACAAGGGAGTGGTGAGAATACAGTAGGTGGGAATATATAAGTCATTACCCTGGAAAGAATGTTTCTTAACATTCTTTCCAGGAAAATCCATTTTTGCTTTGTTTTTGTTTGTTTTATTGTCAGTCCGTAAAAGTGGCGCAATACTCTGACAACATTGTTCACAGCGGTGACCTGGGAGTCAGAGATGCTTCAAAGGGTTTTCCCCATGCTGTCCCCATGTCATTTGAGCACTGTTTCCATCGATTTGACCAATTTTTAGGCCCACTCCAGACCTCTGAGAGGGGTCAGCCGGAAAAATGCTCGAGTTTCCCATTGACATACATTGGGCTCGTTACTTGGGTCGAGCACCTGAGCATTACGATTTGCTCAACCCAGCAACGAGTACCTGAGCATTTTATTGCTCGCTCATTATTATTGATTTTGCTTGTTTAACCATCTGAAATCAGCTTGTGTAAATGCCCCATACCATGTTTCGTGTGATGGTACAATACGTCAGCATTTGAGGCCCCATTTTTAACTTTTGCCCAGGGCTCCACTTTGTCCCAAACCGACCCAGATTATGGGAAAGTTAGGTTTCCTAAAATTCTGAGAGACATTATTAAGAAAATTGACCTTAATTGACCTCATAGAATGTTCTGTGCATTCCCTATGACAGGCCACTGAGGAAAGAGAGTCTATGAGCTACTACCCCTCCTAACCCCATCCCTTCCCCTTTCACACACCCCTGCTAATTGTCTGATCTTGTGTTATCTGTCTCCATCCTTATTAAAAAAAAATGGTGTTAACTCCAATTTACAATAATCCTGGTGGTTATGGGATGATGTATCAATCTAAAATGAGGCTCACAGCAGTCAAATAAAAAATGTTTTTCAGGATTTTCTTTTATTGGTAAAACTTGGTAAAAAAAAACTTGGTTGGCAAAAATAAACACCAGAAAAAAATAAAACTAATAAAAAGTTTAGACAATAGGCTAAACTATTATGGCTCTCCAAATAATCCTAGCTCCTTACACAATCTTCAATTTACTAAAAAAAAAAAAATACATACCTAAATGGGATTCATTTTGTCTTTCATTCAATGAAAGTGATGTGTTTTGATGCTTGGTGTTTGGAGTCTCAAACAGAACCTGCTGTGGGTAATTCTGTATACTGCTGTGTGCCGAAGAGCAACTGCTTGCTGGACAGTTTTCATCCTGCAAAAACAAAACGTGAAAAAGTCTAGGTCTAAAGTTATATATATTGGAAATACAAAATGCTTTTATCCATTTAAGATCACTACAAACACATCAAATGACCAACACAAGGCCAACAAAACTATTGTATTGCAACAGAAAAGAAAAATTTAAAAATTCAGCATATGCTTACCAATAAATAAAATCTCCCAGGAGCTGTTTTCTTAGGAATTTTTAATTCTTCATTTACTGGATTTGATCCACTTAAGCTTCTCTTTAAAGACGTTAATCTTGACTGACTTGAGTGTGCAGGATATATGTCTGTACCTATACACTTCTTTACTTTGGAGTCATTGGTGATTGGGTTTGACTTCACAGTGTTCTTGCTCTCCAGCTTTCCCACAAAGTATTGATTCTTGTCATCTAAATTTATTTGTGCTTTTTGCTGTCTAAGCTCTTTTGCCAAATCCATTCCTTCTTCTATCTCCATTTTTTCTATCCGCTGTTGTGATGTCCCACTTGCCTTTTCCACATTTAAATTTAACTGCTTCTGATCACGCTTCAAATGTCTGCAATTAATGGTAAAATAAAATAATAACAATTGTCAGTTACAGCCAGGCTCACGCAGTTATCAGATGGGTGCATTTTGATGTACAGTGGGTGAAATAAGTATTGAACACATCACCAATTTTATAAGAAAATATATTTCTAAAGGTGCTGTTGACATGAAATTCTCACCAGATGTTGGTAACAACCCATCCAATCCACACAGGCAAAGAAATCACCATAGATGTCCATAAATTAAGTTATGTGTAATAATGAGAAATGACACATTGAAAAGTTATTGCACACGCTTACTGAAATTTAATTAACACTTTGTACAAGATCCCTTTTGGTGATGACAGCATCAAGATGCCTCCTGTATGGAGAAACTAGTTGCATGCAGTGCTCAGGTGTGATTTTGGCCCATTCTTCCACATAAACACTTTTTAAATCCTGAAGGTTTCATGGGCTCCTTCTATGAAATCTGCACTTTAGTTGCTTCCAAAAATCTTCTATTGGATTCAGGTCACGTAATTGGCTGGTTCATTCTAGCAGCTTTATTTTCTTTCTCTGAAACCAATTGAGAGTTTTTTTGGCTGTGTGTTTGGGATCATTGGCCTGCTGAACTGTCCAACCTCATTTCATCTTCATCATCCTGGTAGATCGTGCAGATTTTTATCAAGAATGTCTCTGTACATTTGTCCATTCATCAATGCTTCAATTATATGAAGATTGCCAGTGCTGAAAATGCAGAAAAACAGCCCCACAGCATGCTGTTCCCACCTCCAAATTTCACTGTTGGTATGGTGTTTTGGGGTCATATACAGTGCCTTTTAGCCTCCAAACATGGTGTATATTATGGCATCCAAAGAGTACAATTTTGGTCTCATATGACCAGAGTATATTCTTCCAGTATTTTACAGGCTTGTCTAAATGTTGTTGAGCAAAATATAAATGCGCTTGAACATGTTTTTTGTTCAGCAATGGAGTCTTGCATAGTGAGCATGTCTACAGGTCAAGGAGGTTGATTGCATTACTTATTGTTTTCTTTAAAACAATTTTACCTGTTGATTCCATGTCTGTCTGTGACTCTCCACAGGTGATCCTTGGCTCTTGGACAACTCTTCTGATAATTTGACTCCTCTGTCTGAAATCTTGCGGTGAGCACCTGGTCGTGGCCAGTTCATGGTGAAATGATGTTCTTTCCACTTCCAGATTATGGCCCCAACAGTGCTTACTTGAACCTTCAGTAATTTAGAAATGTTTCTGTAACAAATGAAATCAATATGTTTTGCAACAATAAGGTTGCAAAGGTCTTGAAACAGCTCACTGGTTTTACCCATCATGAGATGTTTCTTGTGTGGCACCTTGAATGAGACATCAATTGAACCAACTGATATTTTTCACTAAGTGGCAGGATTGCTTTGTAATTATTCATAGATTTCAGCAAGTGTCATGATTTTCCATGGATTTTTGCTCACCTTTTTCTTCATGTGTTCAATACTTTTTTCCTGTGTCAGTTCTCATTATTACACATTAATTTATGGACATTATGGTTTAATTTCTTTGCCTGTGTGGCTTGGATGAGATGTTACCGACATCTGGTGACAATTTCATGTCAATAGCACCTTTAGAAATATATTTACTTAACAAATTGGTGATGTGTTCAATACTTGTTTCACCTGCTGTAAATACTTTCCTCTCACAACATAAAAATACATCATATTTCAAAAAGTGATTAAAGAAGCACTCTCACCAAACTTTCTATAGCTTAAATCTGTGTAATCGTATATGTAGCATACTCTAGTGTAAGTATACAATTCCGGTCTATTCCGGTATCCAGTGCTCTTTTGGTCCGCTTCTGGGTCACTTGGTGGTTATTCTGAATGCCAGCTCACAGGGGGCCTGTATGTGTGAGCCAAAAGTTGCTTTAATAATGTAGGTCTTTAAAGCCTTTTTTGACCGAAGCTGCAGTTGAATTGGGAACTTGGCTACTGGTGAGTATATTACCGTACTTACACAAAACTAAATATATATTTACAAAGGTTTTGGCAATAAAAAGTTTGGTGGGTGTGCTCCTTTAACTGAGGTACTATAACGCATTGATGGCTATTTAGAAAAAACTGACAAGAATTTGTTTGGACATACGTAATGTATGTTCAAATGGTCATTCTAATGAGACAGACTTTATAAGGCCCTCAGTAAAAATCATCAGCCCCAGAGATTAGGATGGTGGAACTAAGGAAGAGAAAATGAAGGAAAGACCCCTTTTATCTGTTTTCTCTTTATAAGTGGTTTTAAATATTAATTGTGGTAATTAAGTTCATTAAAAGGCATCAGAGCTTTCTCTAGTGCCTGTTGTTACCTAATAAGCATGACTATAAATCACCGGGACGGGGTTGCCAATCGTTCATAAATTTTGGACCGTCAGAAAAAATGAGGGGAACATTTTCTAGCTTAAAAAATATAAATGCGTCCATGATTTGTTTTTATATGCGCACAGGTTATTGTTGTAACTATTTGTAATGCTATTTGGATCAGTTCTGCACAAAAAGAAATAACATTTTTCTACATATCTAATATATATAATTGTCTTATCCCGTCTGTCTGTCCTTCTGTCCAGGAAATCCCGCGTCGCTGATTGGTCCAGCCGCGGCCAATCAGCGACGCGGGATTTCAGAACAAGATGGCGGCCGTTAGCGGCTCATCTGCCGCACGGAGGTCAGCGGCGATGCAGCCGGGAGATGACCCTCACACGCTCACCGTCACACGCTCACCCTCACACGCACACCCTCACACGCACACCCTCACACGCACACCCTCACACCCGCACACCCTCACACCCTCACACCCGCACACGCTCACCCTCACACCTCCACACGCTCACCCTCACACGCTGACCCTCACCCGCGAACCCTCACACGCTCACCCTCACCCGCTCACCCTCACAAGCTCACACCCTCACCCTCACATGCTCACCCTCACACGCTCCCACACTCACCCTCACACGCTCCCACGCTCACCCTCACACGCTCCCACGCTCACCCTCACATGCTCACCCTCACACGCACACCCGCACACGCTCACCCTCACACCCGCACACGCTCACCCTCACACCCGCACACGCACACCTCCACACGCTCACCCTCACACGCACACCCTCACCCGCTCACCCTCGCACGCTGACCCTCACACCCTCACCCGCTCACCCTCACACGCTCACCCTCACCCGCTCACCCTCACATGCTCACCCTCACACGCTCAGACGCTCACCCTCAGACGCTCACCCTCAGACGTTCCCACCCTCACACGCTCCCACGCTCACCCTCACACGCTCACCCGCACACGCTCACCCGCACACGCTCACCCTCAGACGCTCACCCTCAGACGCTCCCACGCTCACACGCTCCCACGCTCACCCTCACACGCTCACCCGCACACGCTCACCCTCACACGCTCCCACGCTCACCCTCACACGCTCCCACGCTCACCCTCACACCTGCACACGCTCACCCTCACACGCTCACACCCTCACACGCTCACCCTCACACGCTCACCCTCACACGCTCACCCTCACCCTCAGACGCGCTCACCCTCACACGCTCACCCTCACATGCTCCCACACTCACCGTCACACGCTCACCCTCACATGCTCATCCTCTTACGCTCACCCTCACATCCTCACATGCTCACCCTCACGCGCTCACCCTCACGCGCTCACATGCTCACACCTTCACACGCACACCCTCAACTGCACACCCTCACCCTCAACTGCACACCCTCACCCTCAGAGGCTCACCCTCAGACGCTCACCCTCAGACGCTCACCCTCACATGCTCCCACGCTCACCGTCACACGCTCCTACGCTCACCCTCACACGCTCACCCTCACACGCTCACCCTCACACGCTCACCCTCACCCTCAGACGCTCAGGCGTTCACCCTCAGACACTCACCCTCACATGCTCCCACGCTCACCCTCACACGCTCCTATGCTCACCCTCACACGCTCACCCTCACACGCACACCCTCACACCCTCACACGCACACCCTCACCCTCAGACGCTCCCACGCTCACGCTCCCACGCTCACCCGCACACCTGCACACGCTCACCCTCACACGCTCACCCTCACACCCTCACACGCTTACTCTCACACGCTCACCCTCACACGCACACCCTCAACCACACACCCTCAACCACACACCCTCAACCACACACGCTCACCCTCAAACGCTCACCCTCACACGCTCACCCTCACACGCTCACCCTCACATACTCCCACGCTCACCCTCACACGCTCCTACGCTCACCCTCACACGCTCATCCTCACACGCTCACCCTCACACGCTCACCCTCACACGCTCACCCTCACACGGTCATCCTCTCACGGTCACCCTCACACCCTCACAAGCTCATCCTCACACGCACACCCTCACACGCTCACCCTCAGACGCTCACCCTCAGACGCTCCCACGCTCACCCTCACACACTCCCACGCTCACCCTCACACACTCCCACGCTCACCCTCACACCCTCACATGCTCACCCTCACTCGCTCACACCCTCACACGCTTACTCTCACACGCTCACCCTCACATGCACACCCTCCACCACACACCCTCACCCTCAGACGCTCACCCTCAGACGCTCAGATGCTCACCCTCAGACGCTCACCCTGAGACGCTCACCCTCAGACGCTCACCCTCAGACGCTCACCCTCACATACTCCCACGCTCACCCTCACACGCTCCTACTCTCACCCTCACACGCTCACCCTCACACGCTCACCCTCACACGCTCACACGCTCGCCCTCACACGCTCACACGCTCACCCTCACACGCTCGCCCTCACACGCTCGCCCTCACACGCTCGCCCTCATGTGCCCACACGCTCACACCTTCACACGCTCACCCTCACCCTCACACACACACCCTCAACCACACACCCTCAGACGCTCACCCTCAGACGCTCACCCACAGACGCTCACCCTCAGAAGCTCACCCTCAGAAGCTCACCCTCACACGCTCCTATACTCACCCTCACACGCTCACCCTCACAAGCTCACCCTCACACGCACACCCTCACACGCACACCCTCACCCTCAGATGCTTACCTTCAGACGCTCACCCTCAGACGCTCACCCTCAGAAGCTCACCCTCACATGCTCCCACGCTCACCCTCAAACGCTCCTATGCTCACCCTCACACGCTCACCCTCACACGCACACCCTCACACGCACACCCTAGCAGGCTCACCCTCACACGCTCACCCTCACACGCTCATGCTCACACTCACCCTCACACGCTCACCCTCACACCCTCACCCACTCACCTTCACATGCTCACCCTCACACGCTCACCCTCACCCTCAGACGCTTACCTTCAGACGCTCACCCTCAGAAGCTCACCCTCACATGCTCCCACGCTCACCCTCAAACGCTCCTACGCTCACCCTCACACGCTCACCTTCACATGCACACCCTCATACGCACACCCTCACACGCACACCCTAGCAGGCTCACCCTCACACGCTCACCCGCTCATGCTCACACTCACCCTCACACGCTCACCCTCACACGCTCACCCTCACACGCTCACACGCTCACCCTCACCCGCTCACCTTCACACGCTCACCCTCACCCTCTCACCCTCACCCTCTCACCCTCACACGCTCACCCTCCCACCCTCTCACCCTCACACGCTCATCCTCACACGCTCACCCTCACACGCTCACCCTCACACGCTCACCCTCAGACGCTCACCTTCACACGCTCACCCTCACCCGCTCACCCTTACCCTCTCACCCTCACACGCTCACCCTCACACGCTCATCCTCACACGCTCACTCTCACACGCACACCCTCACATGCACACCCTCACACGCTCACCCTCACACGCTCACCCTCACCCGCACACCCTCACACGCTCACCCTCACACGCTCACCCTCACACGCACATCCTCACACGCACATCCTCACACGCACACCCTCACACGCACACGCTCACCCTCACTCTCACACGATCACCCTCACACGCTCACCCTCACCCTCTCACCCTCACACGCTCACCTTCTCACGCTCACCCTCTCACGCTCTCACGCTCACCCTCTCACGCTCACCCTCTCACGCTCACCCTCTCACGCTCTCTCGCTCACCCTCACCAGCTCACCCTCACCCGCTCACACGCACACCCTCAGACGCTCACAACCTCACACGCTCACCCTCACTCCCTCACACGCACACCCTCAGACGCTCTCACCCTTACACGCTCACTCTCACACGCTCACCCTCACACGCTCACCCTCACCCGCTCACACGCACACCCACAGACGCTCACACTCTCACACGCTCACCCTCACACCCTCACACGCTCACCCCCACACACTCACCCTCTCACGCTCACCCTCATCCTCACACGCTCACCCTCACAATCTCACCTCACACGCTCACCCTCACACGCTGACGACCACACGCTCACCCTCACCCGCTCACCCTCACACACTCACACTCTCACCCGCTCACCCTCACCCTCACACCTGCACACACTTACACTCACACCTTCACACGCTCACCCTCAGACGCTCACCCTCACACGCACACCCTCACACGCTCACCTTCACACGCACACCCTCACACGCACACCCTCACACGCACACCCTCACACGCACACCCTCACACGCACACGCTCACCCTCACACGCTCACCCTCACTCTCACACGCTCACCCTCACCCGCTCACTCTCACATGCTCACCCTCACACCCTCACATGCACACGATCACCCTCACATGCTCACGCTCACCCTCACATGCTCACGCTCACCGTCACCCACTCACACGCACACCCACAGACGCTCACAGTCTCACACCCTTACCTGCTCACCCTCACACGCTCACCCTCACACGCTCACCCTCACACGCTTACCCTCACATGCTCACCCTCACACGCTCACCCTCACACGCTCACACGCACACCCTCACACGCACACCCTCACTTTCACATGCTCACCCTCACACGATCACGATCACACGCTCACCGTCACACGCTCACCCTCACATGCTCACCTTCACACGCACACCCTCACACGCACACCCTCTCACGCTCACCCTCTCACCCTCACACTCTCACCCTCACACTCTCCCGCTCATTCGCACCCTCACACTCTCCCGCTCATTCGCACCCTCACACTCTCCTGCTCACCCTCACCAGTTCACCCTCACACGCTCACACGCACACCCACAGACGCTCACACTCTCACACGCTCACCCTCACACGCTCACCCCCACACACTCACCCTCTCACGCTCACCCTCATACGCTCACCCTCACACACTCACCCTCACAATCTCACCTCACACGCTCACCCTCACCCTCACCCGCTGACGACCACACGCTCACCCTCACCCGCTCACCCTCACACACTCACACTCTCACCCGCTCACCCTCACATGCTCCCACGCTCACCCTCACACGCACACCTGCACACACTTACACTCACACCTTCACACGCTCACCCTCAGACGCTCACCCTCACACCCTCACACGCTCACCTTCACACGCACACCCTCACACGCACACCCTCACATGCTCACCCTCACACGGTCACCCTCACACGGTCACCCTCACACGCTCACATGCACACCTCCACACGCTCACACGCACACCATCACTCGCTCACCCTCAAATGCTCATCCTAACACGCTCACCCACAGACGCTCACCCGCTCACCCTGTGCTAGCCGGTCATCTCCCTCACATGCTCACCCGCTCACCCTGTGCTAGCCGGTCATCTCCCAGCTGCTCGCAGCAGAAGTACCCCGACTGGCGGTCTCGCTCCCCGGTCCTCCAAAATTCATTAGGGGCCCTGGGGGGATACATTGGGGGGTTAATTTAAAGTAGTGCACAACCCATTTAAATACTGCTTCGCTGATTAGTCGCGCCCGGTCGGCCACATACATATTCTAGAATACCCGATGCGTTAGAATCGGGCCACCATCTAGTTAGTGCATAACCAGTTACAGAAATTGCACTACAAAATTTGGTCCTCATTCACTGACAACTAATTTTTGCTTGTCTTTTGTACTCCTGCATCAGATCATCTTACAACTGTCCAACAGTAATCTGCAAGCATTGATGGATTCCATTTTTCTTGATATCTTTTCTCCATAGCCGCAATATCTTGTTGAAATCTCTCACCGTGCTCAGCGCTCACTACTCAGTAGTTTGGTGGAAAAAAATCTAGATGAATCTTTAAAGACATGTTACAGCCAAGTTCCTGATATGTTTTGAGGAGATTTTCAACCAACTCTTCATAGTTATCTGCTTTTGAGTTTCCCCAAGAACTAGTTAGCACTAATGTGAATGGTACCCATGCAGCCTTTTTCTTGCCCTGCAACAAATGTAGAAACTCCTCATCGTGAAGAAGCTTATGAATCTGAGGTCCAATAAAGACTTCCTTTATCTTTGCTTCACTCAACCTTGGAAAATTATCAATTAGTTACTTGAATGCTTTTGCATTTTTATCAATTGCCTTTACAAAGTTCTTCATTAGGTCCAACTTGATATGCAATGGTGGTAACAAAATCTAATTTGGGTGAACAAGTGCTGGATGAAGGACATTTTTTACTCCCTGGCTAAAGTGAATGTCGAAGAAGCCAGTCTCTTTTATTGTAGTGATATTCTCTTGCACAACTGTCCCACTCACACAGAAAGCGGCAATACTTTGTGTATCCACCCTAGAGACGAAGTAAGAGGGCAACCACCTTTAGGTCACCACAGAAGAGCCACAAATGTTGGTCATAGTTCAGGCATCTCAACAGCTGTTTCATGTTGTCATAGGTTTCTTTCATGTGGACTGCATAACCAACTGGAATTGAAGGTGTTGGCATTGACTCTCCTGGGGATCGTGTGACGTTGTTATGTCATGCGATCCCTGCAGCCAATCAGTGCTGGATTGATGGGGTTTTAAGGCAAAAGCAGAATTGGAACCATGAAACAGCAGATATACTGTATGTACTCTTATAATAAGAAATCCCTATTTCCAATGGTCTGAACACTCACATTTAATGGCGTACCGCTAATGGCGGCAGGCCACGCTACTGCTATGGGGCCCGTGAGCATGGGGGGGCTCGGTGTCAACACTCACACCGGGCCCCTCCTCCGTCGATCAGCACCTGCACTGCCAGTCTAGTGTGTGCACAGAATTATGGTAGTGGAAGCTGACGCTTCCTTTTCCATTATCATTGCTCACAATCACCGCTGGAGGGGAGCTCCGACAGTCAGTGCAGGCGATTATGATGGAGGAAGGAGCGTCAGCAGATGCCTCCACCCCCATCATCTTTCCTCTGCGTCTGACGTGTCAGAGCAGCGGGCGCGATGGTGTGATTATCGTGCGCCCGCTGCTCTGAGATGTGCGGCGCTTCTCACCACAGGCTCAGCAGACCGAAGCATTGGGTGGAACCAGGAGAGGTGGGTATTGTATTTATTTATTTAAATCATTGACTGGTGGCCATAATAGAGGATGGGTGTGCATTATACTGTATACAGGACCATGGAGGAAGCATTATACTGTATACAGGACCATGGGGGAAGCATTATATTGTATACAGGACCATGGGGGAGCACTATACTGTATACAGGACCATGGAGTGTGCATTATACTGTATACAGGACCATGGTGGTGCATTATACTGTATACAGGACTATGGAGAAAGCATTATACTATATACAGGACCATGGGGGAAGCATTATACTGTATGCAGGACCATGGGGGAGCATTATACTGTATGCAGGACCATGGGGTGTGCATTATACTGTATACAGGACCATGGGGGAGCATTATACTGTATACAGGACCATGGGAGAACCAATATACTGTATTCAGGGCAATGGGGGGCATTATACTGTATACAGGACCATTGGGGGGAGCATTGTACTGTATACAGGACCATGGGAGAAGCATTATACTGTATGCAGGACCATGGGGAGTGCATTATACTGTATACAGGACCATGGGGGAAGCATTATACTGTAGGCAGGACCATGGGGGGCATTATACTGTATACAGGACCATGGGGGAAGCATTATACTGTATACAGGACCATGGGGGCAGCATTATACTGTATACAGGACCATGGGGGAGCACTATACTGTATACAGGACCATGGAGTGTGCATTATACTGTATACAGGACCATGGGGGTGCATTATACTGTATACAGGACTACAGAGAAAGCATTATACTATATACAGGACCACGGGGGTGCATTATACTGTATGCAGGACCATGGGGGTGCATTATACTGTATACTTGACTATGGGGTGTGCATTATACTGTATACAGGACCATGGGGGAGCATTATACTGTATACAGGACCATGGGAGAACCAGTATACTGTATTCAGGGCCATGGGGGGCATTATACTGTATACAGGACCATTGGGGGGAGCATTGTACTGTATACAGGACCATGTGAGAAGCACTATACTGTATGCAGGACCATGGGGAGTGCATTATACTGTATACAGGTCCATGGGGGAAGCATTATACTGTAGGCAGGACCATGGGGGGCATTATACTGTATACAGGACCATGGGGGGTGCATTATACTTTATGCAAGCAATTATACAGTGTGAAAGTTTGTGTGGGGTCCTCATACTGTCTGGAGGGCTAGTGCGGGCTACTATAAAGTGTGGGGCCATTATATTGCATGGAGAGCTTTGTGGGGGTCACAGATGGGGGATCATGCTGTTTTGGGGTCACCATACTTTGCCTTGGGAGTTGAGGTGAGGTACAGTAGGGTCATTATACTGTGCATGTGGAGGCCTTCACCATGGTGGTATCATACTGTGCTTGCGGGCACTTTGGTTGGCATCACACCTTATGGGGGTAATGAAAGAGGAATCTAGGACTTCAGCGGGAGGAAAATTATTATGTAAAGGCTGCCTCTTCAGAGAGAAAGAGGACTTGAACTCTATAGCGCCACCTATTGGAAGCAGCAATTCTACAAGTCACAATAAACCCTTTAACGAGTCTTGCAATATGACTTAGGATAATAGCCAAATCAGAATCTCAAGTTGTAGATACGGTGTTTCGGGCTATTGGCCCTCATCAGTGCAAAGTATGAGAATTGATTTGGCTGCATGAGAGGCTCTGGACTGAGGTCTAAGGGGTAACATTTAAGTTCAGATATACGTCACTCCGGATAGATTATGGTGCACGGAAAGGAAACCACTCCTTAATATTATGACTATAGAATCCGGCACTTATTCAATAGTATGAAATATGATTTTTTATCAAGCAATTAAAGTTCCATTAGAAATTCATGATATGCAATCCACAACATGTGACGTTTCGGTCGTTCAGCCACGATCTTCATCAGACAGATTGCTATAGAAAAGTTGCATAATAAATATTATGTATAGGTACCGTCCCAATTTAGGGTCACCTTGCCGCTGGTGGGACGGCTTGTATACTTTTTTTGATCAAAAATAGTTCACTAAGTACCCTATATTTATTATGCAACTTTGCTTTACATTTATATATAATGATGGTAGGGTATGAGATATATTTTTGTCTTTTGTAGGTTTTGCTTCTTTTTGTTAGTGTGAACATGCCCCTATTTCTTGCATGTCTGCCATCTTAGACCTCAGTTCACATTGCTTGGTAGATTGCTATAGAAGTAGGACGCCAGGAAAGACAGTGCAGTGTAGAAAAGGCATATATGCCACGTGGAAATGCGCATTTCCACGTGGCATATATGCCTTTTCTACACTGCACTGTCTTTCCTGGTGTCCTACTTCTATAGCAATCTGTCTGATGAAGGTAGTGGCTGAACGACCGAAACGTCACATGTTGTGGATTGCATATCATGAATTTCTAATGGAACTTTAATTGCTTGATTAAAAATCATATTTCATACTATTGAATGAGTGCCGGTTTCTATATTCATAAGGGGTAACATTTCTCTTTGTGGAGAGTGACACACCGGCTCTGGAATGCCAAGGTAAGGAGGTTTATTCACTGTGCAATGCTCCTCTGGGAAATCTTATAAGCAAATTGCCTCTTCAGAGAGAAAGAGTTGATGTGTTGATGTGTCACTCTACACAAGGAGAAACGTTACCCCTTAGACCTCAGTCCAGAGCCTCTCACCTAGCCAAATCAGTTCTCATACTTTGCACTGATGAGGGCCAATAGCCCGAAACACAGTGTCTGCAAATTGAGATTCTGATTCTAAGCCATATTGCAAGACTCATTAAAGGGTTGATTGTGACAAGTAGGATTGCTGCTACCAATATGTGGCACTATAGAGTTCAAGTCTTCTTTCTCTCTGAAGAGGCAATTTGCATATTAGATTTCCCAGAGGAGCACTGCACAGCGAGTAAGCCTCCTTACCTTGGCATGCCAGAGTCGGTGTGTCACTCTCCACAAGGAGAAATGTTACCCCTTAGACCCTTGTAAAAGCTGTAAAGTTCTGAGATCTGCTCTTCTGTGACCCCGACGATTATTATTTTTTTTTTTTTGGAAGGGGGGCCCACTTAGAACTTTTGTTATGGGACCCCATGATTTCTATGTACGCCCCTGCTCACACTTTGATTAATGTGTCACATTTCTAGCTTAGATTGTGATGCCTTGTACTACATTTATTATGTGTTTTAGACACTTATTTTGAATCAGGTCACCTGATCTGTTTTAAAATAAGCTCTGGGAATAGGAAAGTCACATAAAACCGTAAAAAAAAATGAACAAAAGGTGGTATAACATACATCATGTAATATGTTTTGGGGATACCTTATATCAGGTGTTGAAAATTTCAGGGCACCTTCAAGCTCACATTTGCAAACACACAGCTCCTCTTCCACTCTGTTCTTTTTACTGATCAAATGTTGAAGCTCATTCTTTAACTGAAAAAGAATTTTATGAAAATAAGTAAATACATTATTTAATTAATTTATTAAAAACAGTACTGTGCAAATGTGTTAGGCAGGTGTAGACCATGATGCAGATACGTGTTTAAATTATCACCCTAAATTTACCACTAACATAAAGTACTATCTATCATGAAAAAACAATCTCAGAATCACAGGGATTCGTTAAAGCATTCTGCCTATAGTGCTTATTTTTAATAAAAACAGGTGGTTACCAGTGTGAATCATGTAACTAACACAGAACAGTAGAACTGAACTTTGTCTCCTTACAAACACAGTTGCTGTACTTCTCACAGCTCTGCTGTATTGTAACAATATTGCAAACACTGGCTGCCTGGGTATCTTTATGTAATCTCAAACAGACACAATGATGTTTAATTTGAGGCTCTTTGGGGGCCATATTATCACTTACATGGCACCTTCTTTACGCTAAAGATAGTTATTAATTACAATGGCTGTCTACTTGGGGTCGTTGCCTTTCTGCAGAATATATGTGGAGCCAATCAAACATCTCTATGATGCCAGAGACAAAGCATGCGCAGATTAAGATCTCGGCTCAATGACGACTTCATCTACGCATGCGCCGCCTTCTGCACCATTTTATTAAACACCAGAAGACTGGCCGTGAAATCAAACTGCACATGCATTGCACTGCCCACGCCAATGACAGCGGTGTCAAGAACTTTCAAACAGGAGGCATTGAAAAACTAGAGGCAGGTGGAGGGGCCGGAGCAGGAGGAGAAGACCGTACCCACAGTCCAGCCCCTCTGAACTGAAATATCATTAGAAGAAATCTTCAATTGCTGATGAAACAAGAACCATAGAGTGGATTTCTTCTTAAAGGTATCAACTAAACCAGTATAACAGTGCATTTATGGCCATGTCTTTACTTTACGTTTTTTAAATTGTGCTGACAGGTTCTCTTTAAAGACAGAATTCTTGTCCCAGGACAACGACTGTAATCAGTACATATAAATATCCATGCTCACAAAAATTACTTAGCGGAACTAGGAATAATACTTGTAATGCAAAGGCATCAGCTATTTTGAATACACAAAATACCCAGTACAAAGCAGGCTGTGACAGATGTAGTCACAATATGACCACAAGTACCATAAGGCTTCTTTCTTTCTGTCTGTGTAACCTCGCCTAATTTCCTCACAGAAAAGCAGGTGGCAAGAAGCCCCACATGCTCTTAGGAGAAAAGTTTGTTAAGCAAATATATCACTCCATCAGTCTAATCTGAATAATTCACTTCTTCAAAAGGAGTCCCCAGCCCTTAGACTAAACAGCTATAGTGCTGATTTGTTGTGTACAAAACAAAATAGTTACCAGCCCTACATCGCTGTTTCAGTAGTTTCTGTAGCAGGAGACGCTCTTTGTTTCCCACTGCCCACATCACATTGTACATTTCTGTACAGCACCTTGATGTGGATGCTGACTGTGAGTTTAGCAGGAGCCGCTGTCTGCTTCACTGGTGAGTGGGAGACACTAAGGCTATGTGCACACGATCAGGATTTGAAGCAGAAATTTCTGGAGAGTTTCTGAATCTCCTTAGCAGGAAAAACGCTGTGGAAAAAAAACAGTTTTTCCGCGATTTTGATGTGCTTTTGATGCTTTTTTGCGCGTTTTTTGATGCGTTTTTTTTTACAAGAGTTTTTTTAAGCATTTTATACATCAATGAATGCTTTTTCGAGCTAAATAAGTTATTTGGTGAGACATTGCTTTAAACCTTGGATTACAGTCAGAACTGGGGTGAGTATATAATTTAAATGATTAAAAAATGGATCTGTTGTATTTCAAATAAAGTGTTTACTCTGTGTCTGTGTGTTTATTTAACTGTTTACTTTAATTAGGTTTAGTGATGAAAGGGTCTGATTGACACCATGTCATCACCAATCAAAAGAGCTAGGTATCACCTAGTCCCATTCACCCAATCTTCATTAGCATTTCTATTCATGTAATTTATGTGGCTGCTGTGAGCTGCTATTTTTAGCCTGGAAGGTGCCATTTGAAACATGGTCCCTGGCCATTAATAGCAGCTCACAGCTGGTTTGCTAGCCGCTACGTCCCCCGATCAGCACTCAGCAGCGATTTGGATGCAGCGTATTTTTTTTGCTGTGTCCACAACGCGGTGTTCTAATGCCGCACTTTTGTTGTCGGTAATTGTGAATCCACCACATATAATGACACTTCAATCAGTCAAAATCTGCAGTGGAGACTAGCATGTCCACTACAGAAATTGACATGCTGCAGGTGAGTTTGGGTACGTGGCCATGGCCAGGAGCCGCTGCAGGTTTGACGCTGCGTGTTTATACAGAGTCAAACCCACAGCATCTAGATGTTACAGCATAGTGGATGGGATCTCTAGAAATCCCATGTCCACTATGCGTGCATCAGAGGCTGCAAATCACCCATGGACACTGACAAGTGGCGTGTCTTTCAGGACTGCAGCATGTCAAATTCTTTTGCGAAGTTGCTAGTCTCCGCAACAGAAATTTGACCACTAGAATGTGGTAAATACGCATGGTTCAGTAAAGACATGTGGATTTACCTGCGTTCAATAGAATGCAAAATTTTGGACGCAGCAAAAATTATGTGTCCAAAGCGCTGCTACGTCCGGATATTGGGCACAGAACCTTAAATTTAAAAACAAAATGGCGTGGGCTCCCACATCATTTTTATAACCAGCAGAGGGAAAGCCGACCACTGGGGGGCTGATATTAGTAGCTGGGGAAGGGGCCATTAGCCAAAAATGTTTCCTGGCTATTAATATCAGCCCACAGCTATTTCTTTACCCTTTGCTGGCTAGATTATAGGGGGACCCCAGAAAAAAATTAACGTGGGTTCCCCCTATAAAATCTAACCAGCAAAGGCTAAACAGACAGCTACAGGCTGATATTAATAGCCAGGGAACAGGCCATGGATACTAGTCCCCTCCGTGGCTATTAATATCACCCCTCAGCAGTCCCAGATATAGTGCAACCATAAGATGCGCCAAATCTGAGGCTTAGCCTCCACTCTTCACACTGCCCTGTATTGGCGGCTGACGAGAAGCCCAGGTTAGTAATGGAGGGCGTCTATAAGATGCCCCCATTACTTACCGCAAAGTAAAATGGTCGCTGCTTTTTCAATAAAAGACACGGCCAGAATAAAGTATTTTAATTAAATAAAAAACACACGGTTCTACAACATTTTTAATTACCCTCTCAGCCGACCGAATACCTCGATCTTCTGAAAAAAAAGTAAAAAACAAACAACCATACCCCTCATCTGTCCGCCTTCATGACGTAGTCCACAATCACCGCCAACGAGTGTCCCACGACGATCGATCCGTGTCACTTTTACAGCAGTGACATCAGCAATCACTGATAATAATAATAATAATAATAATGTCACTGCTGTAGAAGACAGCAGTGTATACTGACAGGGGTGAAAATTCACTCCTATCAGTATACATTGCTGCAGGAGGTCACTGGGGTTCATCAGCTGAAGATCACATGGTGAGGTCACGTGAGCGATCAGCTGATCGCTCACGTCACCGCAGGTCCTGGCAGCTCAGTACACTGCTGGGAGCGAGCGCGCTCCCGCACTGTGCCGCTGGGCGCCGGGAGCAGCGCATTGCCGCCGGGGACCAGGAGGACACCAGGGGGTGCCGGACAGGTGAGTATGAGGTTTGTTTTTTTTAACTTTTTTTTTCTTTTTTTCACTGCGGGCTGGGCAGAGCAGACTACTGCTCCTCCCAGCCACGCTACTCTCGCTGTTATCAGCGGGAGCGGCGGTTAGATGAGAGGAATAGTTATCCTCCTCTACCGACCCGGGTACCACCGCAGCGCATTTCCAATGCGAATTCGTGCCCATTGGCTTTAATTGAAACGCAGCAAATCTGCAGGTATAGATATTATACCTGCGGGTTTGCTGCGGTTCAATGCAAGTCAATGGGCATGAATTTGCGACGGAAACGCCCGAACAATGGCCATGCTGCGTTTTTTTCCGCAATGGTAATCCTGAGCGGAAATTTCCGCATCATATGCACAGCACATCAGGATTACCATTGCTATAGCTGGCAGACCTATTAATAAGCGGGAAAATCTCCGTGAAAACGCATCAAAAACGCTTCTTGTGCACAGCGCCTAAGGAACAATAATACTTGTGTATATATATGTATATATATATATATGTATATTGTGACAAGGTAACTGGTAGTGTGTCAGAAGGGTGGTATGTGTAGCTGAGACTCTTAATCTCAGTGATGTGAAAACATGCAAGTTCTCCTGCACAAGTTGGTGCAGAGAGAGTTAATAGAACCACATTTACAAAGGAATGTTTTAGTGGATAACGTAAGCGCAGAGCGGGACGTTATCCACCATCCCTCCCAATTGGGGGAGTGTCTGGGCTTTTAATAGCCTGCCCTGATACTCAGGTGTGTTCAGTACCTGGGGAAACTTTTCTCCAGAAAGGAGCTAGCATGTGTTGTGCTGAATCTGTGTGTGGCTAACTGTGTGTGGCCAGACCTTGGCCGAGATACAGACTGTGCTGCAAGTTTTGTATTTTGTTTTGTCTCTTTAGCCGAATGGGCTGTGTTTTCTTTTTGGACTCCAGGGTAGTTTATGACTGCTAAATAAACTAACCCGAAAATTTAAAGAAACAGTAGCCCGTGTTTTACCTCTGCATTCAGCCGAGCTTGTCACTATACCACAAGTGGTGGAGAATGTGGGAAAAAGAGCAAGGAAAAAGAGAGAGCACCAGGTATCCAGCGGATCTTCATTAAAATATAGCTTTTATTGGAAACATATAAAAGCAGCCATGTCACAAGGACAATACACGGAGTACAAATCCACAGAGCATGGTAGTCCCAACGCGTTTCAGCTAGGTGTTAGCCTTAATCATGGGATAAATTCACTGTGAAGCATAGTAGTTTATATAACTGAACATACAAAGGTAGCTCCACCTAGGCACAGGTGGTAAATAACTAATTAGTAAATAGGAGTAAATTTAAAAGTGACATGCTCATATAACAGAATACATGTTAAAAACAACAATATTATACCATCACAGCAAAAAACAAATCTAAGAAAAGTGTATATATAGATCAGGAAACAAACAAATAGAGAGAGAATATAAGAGAAATATCCTGTGTGAGAAAAAAAAAAAAAAAGTTTTTTTCCCTTTTTTTTCCTTTCCTTTCTTTTTTGGGAAATCAATTGTTTAGTTTCTACTAAATTATTGTTTATACCAGATAGGGATTAGTTTAAATAACTTTTTTATGGGAGACAATTGTTTAAAAAGTGTCTGGTCTTGATTCAAAATAGGTAGATATTTATTCACAATATTAATGATGTCCTGGTACTGTGGACTATATTGGGTGCTAAATACGATTTTATTTTTCTGAACCTGATTTCTTGCGCTTGTTTTCCTCGTAGGTTTTTTTATAAGATCTGATCTATTAATTTGTGCTACAATATTGTCTGCCCTACATAGGAATTTATTAGAATAACCTCTGTGTGAAAGTCGTTTTTTAGTAGATTGGACCGCAGTGGTATAAATCTCCTGATTGGAGGAGTGTCTCTTCATCCTAATAAATTCTCCCACAGGAATGTTTTTTATTATATGCTTAGGGATGACAGGAAGAAACTTGTAAAATAGTATTCCCTTCTGTGGGCTTTCTAAAGGGAAGAATTGTGATTCTCCCCGTATATTCATCACCAGTTAAAGTAATATCTAAAAAAATTAATAGTGTGTTTTTGAAGGCAAAAGGTAAATTTCAGATTATAATCATTATTATTTAGATAATCCACAAATGTTGAAACTTTTGAAACAGGACCCTTCCAAATAAAAAGTAAGTCATCTATATATCTAGCATACCATTCTATATCCTTTAAGAAAGGATTATTATCTGAAAAAATATATTTTTCTTCCCACACTGACATAACAATGTTTGCCAGAGAGGGGGAAAATTTGCCCCCCATACTGACTCCCTGTTTTTGAAAATAAAAATCTCTGTCAAATGAAAAAAAGTTGTTTTTTAATAGAAATTCAGTAGAAAGTAATAAAAAATCTTGGATGCATGTAGTATATTTGCTATACTTGTGCAGAAAGAATTTGAGACAGCGCAACGCTGTGCTATGTGGTATAGCAGGGTACAAGCCCACAACATCACAGGATAGCCAATTGAATGGTGGAAGCCAGGTGTACCTATCAAACGTATTGACTACAGTGTTAGTATCTTTTATATAGCCGGGAATACTGGGGATAAGTGGTTGGAGATAGTGATCTACCCATGCTCCAAGTTTTTCACTCAGAGACCCTATCCCTGTAATGATCGGATGAAGAGGAGGTGGAAAAATATTTTTATGCACCTTCGGTAGTGAATGAAAAATGGGTACTACCGGATGATCTATGTATAAATATTCAAATATTTTTTTAGTAATGGCACCCATATGTAAACCTTCATTCAAAAGAGACAACAGCTCCCTTTGTACCTGAGATGTAGGATTGTGTGCTACTTTTGTATAAATGTCATGATTGTTCAACATCTCAATATTAATTTTTTTGTAAAGACCAGCATTCATAATAACTATGTTGCCGCCTTTATCTGCTTGTCGTACTAAAAGGTCATTGTTCCCTTCTAGTTCTTGGAGAGCCACACTTTCCTCAAATGTAATATTCGATTTATGTATATTAGGTGTTAGGTCCAGTTTGGCCAGATCTCTTTCAATTAAGTCTTGAAATAAATCTAACACCTGGGGTCTAGGTTGAACAGGATAAAAGAAAGGATTTTTTAGAGGAAAGGTGGAATTCAAAGACTTGTCAGGAAGAATAGACTCACTCTCCAAATCTCTAAGAATGGAAAAATGTTGTAAATCTTTGAAAGGTAGAACATTATTACACTCATTAAGAGAATCACAATCGATATTAGGACCACAATAGTTAGGTAGAAATGAAGATGAATCCTGACAATCTCCAGTCAAGGGGGGAGTGTCAGATTCATGTTCAATTTCTGCAGATACAGAAAGAAAATGACTTTTAACCGTAAGATTACGTGCAAACTTATTGACATCTAATATTGTTTTAAAAATATCAAATTTTCGAGAGGGTGAAAAACTTAGGCCCTTGGAGAGAATAGACATTTGATTCTGCGTCAAAATATAACTGGACAAATTCCAGATTTCACAATTTAATGTCCCATCCTGTATCGTTGCTTGTAAGGCGGTTTCTTCATGCTTTTTATGTTTCCTGCCTCCTCTGCGTCGTCGTTTTTTGGGGCCGACCTTGTAAAGGTTTTAGATCCTAGCAGCGTGCAGGATACAGATAGGCTATTAACAGAACAGTTCATAGAAGGTCTGCTGTCTAGCGCCCACAGGACCCAGCTGCGCCTCATGTTCTTTCAGAACCCTGATCTGACCTTTGCCCAATTCAAGGACAGGACCATAAGGGTGCTCCGTGAACCCGCAACAAGTGGCGCTATAAACCCCTGGCGCCCTGCTCTCACCTACCACCAGGAGGCGGCGCCCTCCTCTATGGACTCTGTGGGGGCTGATGCATAGGCCCTGAACCAAGCCCCATCGAAAGATCTGCACCACCAAGTCCAGGAGCTGACCAGGAGCGTCGCGGCGTTGACCAGGACGGTCCAGGCGTTGCAAGTGGACCCGTCAAGACCCATCGAGTTGGCCTCAAGTCCGGAGGATGTCCCGTGGCGTCGACAGAGGAGGACCCCGTCGTTCCGAGTGAGGCCCACAGACCGCTACGCGGAGGATGGACAGTCCATTTGCCGTCGATGCAATCAGCCCGGACACATTTCCAGGTACTGTAATTTAAACGGGTCCAACCTGGGGCAGAGGGCCATCCCCCAGGCATAAGATCACCAGGCCCTTATAATTGGCGTGATAAGTACGTTGGGGGGCGCCCGGTTTTACCCGTGGTGCTGGACGGTATCCCCATGAGCGCCTTATGTACTTTTTAAGCAGTATTGGACTGATGCTGATATAACACGGTATCCAGACAGTGACTTGAGCATCATCGCCAGTAATGGCTTGCCCGTGCCGCAGATGGAGTTCAAGGAGATGACCATTAAGATTGGTAAAGTTGAACTGCCAGCACAGGGAGTGATTATTGTGGATATTGACCGTCGTGAAAGTCACCCTAAAATAACTGTGGGTACTAACGTGATTGAAAATTGTCTTTCAGAGGTAATTGTAATTCTACAACAGGTGGCGGTGAATGCTAGTTCCAGCCAACAGAGAGTCCTCAACAAAGAGATAAAAGCCCTGATGAGACGGCAGCAGGTAGAACTGTCTGGTGGTGAGATCGGTAGCGTAAGACTGAGTGATCCGTTCCCCATTTCCATGCCTCCCAAAAGTGAAATGATGATCTGGCATCGGACTGCAATCGGGTTGAGAGGTAGAGACTACCAAGCCATGGTAGAACCCGTGTACTCAGACAGCAGGCCCACCATTTTGACAGCCCGGGGGGTGGTTGATGTCCATCATGGGAGGGTGCCCGTCCGCATTCTCAACGTTGGGGAGAGGGAGGTACACTTACCTAGGTATGCTACACTTTCCAAACTGTTTGCTGTCGAACACAAAGCTATCAGGGCCATGGAGCCTTTGCCTCCATCTCCTCAGGCAGAGGGTAATGGCTCCCAGAAACAAAAGGAGGACTGGTGCCAGAAACTCCATGTGGGTCCTGACTCCACCCCCCTGCACCAAAAACAAGGAGTCTACCGGGTGGTTCAGGAGTACGAGAGAATTTTTAGTAAACACCCGCTAGACTTCGGCCGAGTAAAGGGAGTGGAACACCACATCCCCACGGGGAGCCACCCACCAATAAGAGAGGCACAGACCTGTACCCCATGCACATTATCAGAACGTGAAGGGCATGCTAAGAGAAATGAAAGAAGCTGGGGTCATTAGAGATAGCTGTAGCCCCTGGGCAGCCCCCTTGGTTCTGGTAAAAAAGAAAGACGGTACCATGAGAATGTGCGTGGACTATAGACAAATGAACCGTATCACCCATAAAGACGCGTACCCATTACCTAGGATAGAGGAGTCTTTAGCAGCCCTAAAATCAGCTAACTTCTTCTCTACTTCGGACCTTACTAGCGGGTACTGGCAGGTTCCTGTGGCAGAGGCTGACAAGGAGAAGACCGCCTTCACCACCCCGATGGGACTGAGCGAGTTCAACCGTATGCCCTTCGGGCTCTGAAGCGCACCAGGGACCTTCCAGAGGCTGATGGAATGCTGTCTAGGGTACCGAAACTTCGAGACAGTCCTCCTTTACCTGGATGACGTGATCGTCTATTCGAAGACCTACGAGGACCATCTAAAAGACTTGGCCGAGGTGTTCGAAGCCCTGGCAGGCTATGGCCTGAAGGTGAAACCCTCAAAGTGTCACCTGTGGTGAGTGCTGAGGGAGTAGCCCCCGACCCCGACAAAGTGACAGCCATCAAGAGCTGGCCAAGCCCCTCTAACATCAAAGAAGTGAGGCAATTCCTCGGGTTGGTAGGCTTCTACCGAAGGTTCATCCCCGGGTTCACTAAGATGGCAGCCCCTATGCAGGCCCTCCTGATAGGACAGTCTAAGTCCAGAAGCCAAAAGCCACCCTTCAAGTGGGACAAGCCGGAGGAGGAGTCCTTCCGCCAGTTGAAGATGGCCCTCACGGGGGATGAGATCCTGGCCTACCCCGATTATGGCCAGCCTTTTATCCTCCACACAGACGCCAGTAATGTAGGGCTGGGAGCCGTACTGTCACAAAACCAACAGGGCAGAGAAAGGGTGATCGCGTATGCCAGCCGGAAGCTGAGGCGCACTGAGAGAAACCCGGAGAATTACAGCTCCTTTAAGCTAGAATTCTTGGCAGTGGTGTGGGCCGTCACAGAACGGTTTAAGCATTACCTGGCCTCTGCAAAGTTCACCGTGTACACGGACAACAACCCGTTGACACACCTGGACAATGCAAGACTAGGTGCCCTAGAGCAGCGGTGGATGGCGCGACTCTCGAATTATGACTTCACGATCAAGTACCGGGCAGGCAGAACCAATGCCAACGCTGACGCTCTATCAAGAATGCCTCACTTACCCGACGGAGGCGAAGACCCAGAAGAGCTGGAGGAGGTAGAACTCCCTGCGTTTCACCGGTATGGAGCCACCCAATACTCCCACCGCGTGAAGGAAGAAGACTTAACAACCATCATGATCAATCCCCTACCTCACCACAGCTGGGCCGAGACCCAAGATAGTGACCCTGCAATCCGCATGGTGAAAGACCTGCTGACCCGAGAAGACGCCCGTCTAGATCCGGATGTTCCAGAGGAAGCCAAGCAACTATGGAAAGAGAAGAGCAGGCTGTTCCTCTCTGAAGGTAAGCTGTGCAGAAGACTTGTCAACCACCGGACGCACGAGCTGACCTGGCAAGTCGTGGTCCCAAGGCGAGATGCAGCTATGGTCCTGGAGGCTTACCATGACAGAGCGGGCACTTCGGCTGGAAGAAACTGGAGTTCCTGCTAAGAGGACGGTTCTTCTGGATCGGCATGAGAGGGGCTGTAGAGAAGTGGTGCAGGGACTGTGGCCCTTGTAATTTAAGAAGAAAAGACCGCACCAGCCAGAAGACACCCTTGAGGCCCATCGTCACCCAGCAGCCTCTTGAGCTGGTAGCTCTGGACCACATCAAATTGGCCCCAAGCTGGTCAGGATACATTTATGCCCTGACAATCGTGGACCACTATTCCCGTTTTCTAGTGGTGGTCCCGGTAAAAGACTTGACAGCCCAAACGGCGGCGAGAGCCTTCCAGCAATACTTCTGCCGTCCACACGGGTATCCGGAACAGGTCCTGACAGACCAGGGTCCAGTGTTCGAGGCTGAAATCTTCCAAGAGTTCTGCAACCTCGATGGCTGTAAGAAGATTCGGACAACGCCTTACCACCCACAAACCAACGGGATGTGTGAAAAAATGAACAATATAGTCACTGATCTCTTGAAGACGTTGCCCCTGGAGGAACGCAGCCTGTGGCCAGAAAAACTGCCGGACCTGATAGACTTATACAACCATATCCCGGTGAATGCTACAAACTGCACCCCGGCTTACCTGATGCCAGCCAGACCAGGTCAGCTGCCCATAGACCTGGAGATGGGAGTCCTAACGCCCGAGGACACCTCCCCAGATGCGAACTGGGATACGGAAAGGCGACTGCAGTACAAGAAGGTACAGGAGAGTGTGGAGAAGAGCCTGGCCCAGGTGAGAGAAAGGCAAGAAAGACTCTTCAACCAACACGCCCCTGCTGGTCCCCTAGAACCTGGTGATCAGGTCCTGAAGCGAAAGAGAAGGCTACACAAGCTGGACAACCAGTGGGAAAGGGAACCCTACACAGTACTGCAGTCTGATCACGACAACCCGAAGGTGTGCGTGATCACTAAGGATGGAGGAGAGACCACTAGTACCGTCTCCAGAGACCACCTAAAAGGTGCCCCGAGCAACTACGGAGTGCAGAAGAGGATCAAAGTGACCTTGAACCCACAGAGGACAAGGAAGAAATGATCAGCACCGTTCTCGGAGAGTTCCCCCGGACCTGGACTCGGATAAACGATGCCATAGTGGTACCCGTCCTGCATTTCCTGCAACCGGCTCAGCAACCACCTACACCAGAAGAGGAAAGCGAAGAAGAACAAGCAGTTCCAGAGGCAGAAGAGCCTGAACCAGCAGCACAGGAGAGTCAACCCTCTGCTGATAGTGAGCCTGCCATGCCTGCGGTAAGCCAAAGGACCAGCAGACAGCTGCCTGCCCTGCCTGCACGCCCAGCTTGTAGCTGTACCCTTAATGATAGTGGGGAAAGCCAGGGTAGACCACCACCAGACAGTGGGTTAAGGAGGTCAACCCGGAGCACTAGGGGTCAAACACCAGCTCGCTGGAGGATATGAGTACAAGATTTAAATGTACAATGTATATATTTAATGTGTTATGTTTGTTACCTGATAACTGATAGTGTTTTCTCCAGTTTTTCTAGTTCAATGGACTGATAGGTCATGGACGCTGAATGACCAGAACTGCGGTGTAGATAGTTGCACTTGGTGCCCCTCTTGCGAAGACGGCCACAGAAGAAAAACCTGTCTGGCGTGGCCCCGTGTGGTCCAAAGTAGGTAGTTCCGCCTTGCAGCCACGCCCAGGGCCAACGTTTGGGGTTTGCTTTTGACAGGTCCCCACATCGCTCAAAGACTTTGCCTTGTTGGGTGAAATGGACACCCGGTCACGGAAGCGCCGTGGCCTTAAGGACAAATCGCACTTGTACATATGTTATGTTGTTGTTTATAACCTGTATTTGTGCTTCTTGTTTAGTCCCGGAGTACTAAATTTTACTAGGGGGGAATGTGTCACCCTGGCCTGGATGCCACAAATGTAAAATAAAGCTGCGTCTGAGAGCAAGGGGGAGGTTCTCTAGTCAGGGACAATTAGCATGCAGCACCTCCTGTCCCAGGCCAGTAGGGGGAGCAGGCTGCCCCTATAAAAGCTGGAACTGGGAGCAGGGTTAGAGAGTTCTGTACGACCAGTCTCTGGATTGAGAGGTGTCCCAGAGAAGGGAGAGCCAGTTCAGCTGTAGCTGAGGAGATCGTGTGGCAGCAGAGGAGCCCCACGAGCCAGGGACGGAAGGCGAGGGGAGCCTGTCCTGGCAGATAGAGAAACTAATCTACCAGACTTTGGTGTCTGAGGCTGTGAGGATTCCAAGTCCTACAGCAAATAACCAGTCCACAGGGGATTGTATGTTCCTTGGCCTAAGAAGCCCGGAGGTTCCGCCACAGCAGAAGGGACCAGCAAAGCCGTACCAGGCCGGGAGTAGAAAGGGACCCAAGTTGCAAGCCATACGGGCGAGAAGACACGGCGATCTCAGGACCGTGGGCTATTACACCACGAGGAGGGAAATAGCCAGAAAGAGCGCAGAGAGCTCGGTAGGCCTACACCCTCACCCTGACCAGGGCCAGCTTCCCACTTGTTCTCAGACATCCAGGTCCCCTCCTAGCCGGGACTGTTTTTGGGTCGTCTCACCTGTTCTAATAAAGACCCTGAACTGTTTAAGAGGCCTCCGTTTCCTGACTATTGCGGTTGGAATCATCCCCTCCATCATCCATCTATAAACTGCCCTGGGGCCATACTCCTCCCGTGGGGAGTTGTACTATTCAGTGCTGCACATTTACATCTGCCCCAGCGGTCTGCACTGCAGCGGCGGTTAGCACTGACCGCAATCCACGGGTGGCGTAGTCGGACATTGCTAAACATATAGAAGACTGCCACTGGTCTGACCACCCTGAGCCACGGACCGGGTTGCCACTACTACCCCCATCATTGCCCTGTTGCCCAGCTCCGAGTGCCCCACGGCCCAGGGGGCGAGTCACATGCTTAAACATCTGTTGCAGGCGCAGCAATGGCAGCATCAGCAGCAGCAAGCACAACACGAGCAGAAGTTACAGCAACAGCAGATGGCGCAACAGGAGAGCACCAAATTGCTGATGCAGCAGCTCCAGCTCCAGCAGCCGGCCCAACAGGACCATTGCCGACAACAGCAGCAGCAGATCGACATGCTCGCAGAGGCGATCCGTGGCTTGACAACAGCTCCAGTGATAAGGTCAGTGGACGACTTTGCTGTCCGAAAGACTGGAGAAAATAACTCCGGGTGATGATGCGGAAGCTTTTTTGATGATATTCAAGAGGGTCGCCGAGAGTCCACAGCCAGAGCAATGGGCAGAGGTGTTGGCGCCATACCTGACGGGGAACCCCAGAAAGCGTATTATGACTTGGCCTTACAGGACGCCAAGGAGTGTGCCAAATTAAAGGCTGAAATTTTGGCATGCTTGGGGGTAACATTGACTGTCAGGGCACAGCGCGTCCACCACTGGGCGTATCACTGCGAGAAACCACCGTGCTCCCAAATGTTTGACCTGTTGAACCTGGTACAAAAATGGTTACAGCCAGAATCGTCTACCCCAGCGCAGATCATAGAGCGAGTAGTAATGGATCATTTTGTGCACTCGTTACCGAGGTCGGTGCAGACTTGGGTTGCCCAGGGTGATCCCCGGAATGCTGATGAACTGTTAGGACTGGTTGAGAGGTACCAGGGGGTCGAGGGTTCCGTGGGAAAACAGCCCACTCCATTTTGGGTGTCCCAGTCGGGGGGCGGAGGCCCAAAAGGGGGTGGCGTGTCCAAGGTCCAAAGGGGCGGGGGAGATGGTGCCCTAGGTCCCATCGAGTGAGATTATTTGTTGGTGCTGTCATGGCCCAGGCCATGTAATTGCCCGCTGTCCTCTGAACAGATGGACTGTAGCCTGGGACGTCGCTGCTCCTACTATGCCTACCCCGCCTGCAGTGTGGACTATCAGCCCGGTGAGGGGCCACAGTCATGTCCGGTGAATGTTAATGGGGTACTGGTGGAAGGACTCTGGACTCAGGTAGCTTGGTGACTCTCATCAGGGCTATGCTCCCACATCAGTTGTTCCCCGGGAAAAATGTGGGTGTGCGGTGCATACACGGGGACGCAAAGGATTACCCTATTGCCAGAGTGACAATACACACTGACTGTGGAGCCGAGTCCCATGAGGTGGGGGTGGTTAGGGATCTGCTCCACCCGGTGATAATAGGGAGGGACTTCAGTCTGTTTTGGGACTTGTGGCGGAAAGCGGGGGTGCCAAGTGTCTCAACCTGGAGCCGGTCACACCATGATGCATCACCGCCGCATTCAGAGGCAGATGACTTTCCACTGTGTGTCCTTGTGTGGGACAAAGACGAGGTGGTGACCCCGGGAAGACGAGGTCCCAGAGTAGGGGGTGTCTTGGGGGAACTTTGGTATTGCAGAGATGCAGGATCTCACTTTGAAGTATCCATTTGACAATGTGTCTGTGATCAATGGGGTTGCTCAAAAGCCGGGGGCTGACACCAGGTTCCCATATTTTGCACTTAATGGGGAGCTTTTTTATAGGGTCACTAATCCAAAAGGGGAGTTAACAGAGCAGTTGATAGTACCGGGACCCTATAGGCGTAGAGTGTTAGGTCTGGCCCATTCTCACATCTTGGGTGGGCATCTAGGGATAGATAAGACTCGGGAGCGGGTCCTACAGAGGTTCTACTGGCCTGGATGTCACTGGGTGATTGTGAACTACTGCCGGTCATGTCCTACCTGTCAGCAGGGGTGGATTAAGAGTACAAGTGCCCCCGGCAGTTTAGAAGGCGCGGGCCCCTCCCACACACACACACACACACCTGATGTATCGCATTGTCACATGATCCCATGTAATAGATCATGTGATAGTTCACGTGAAATTAATTTGGCACAATATTAATATATTAATTATAATAATTTTTTTAGGCTGTGTGCCCACTATGCGTTTTTTAAGCGTTTCCGCAGCGGTAATTCCGCTGCAGAAACGCTTAAAAACCGCTTGGTAGAAGGTCTGCCATGTTCCCCAATGATAATCCGCATATGCTGTGCACATGCTGCGGAAATTTCCGCTGCAGATTATCATTGCGGAAAAATCCGCAGCACTACCAATTGTTTTGCGGAAGCACGGCGTTTTCGCCGCCATTGACTTACATTGGAACGCATAATATCCGCATCACTACATGTGCACATGCGGATATCATGCGGTTCAATGTGCGGATGGTACCCGGGTCTGGAGAAGAGGAGACTCTCCTCCAGACTGGGGTACCATAGTACCTGTAAAAAAAAGAATAAAATAAAAAATAAATATTATACTTACCTTCTGATGGCCCCCGGTTTCTTTATCTGATGCGTCCTGGCTTGCCCCGGCAGCTCGCGGTAGACTAAAGGACCTGGGGTGACATCATTTAGTCATGTGATGGGTCACGCGACTGCTGACGTCGGCAGGCCATCAGAAGGTAAGTATATATTTATTTTTTTTTTTTTACCATTCTTTTACGGTCATACTATATAAATCCATGCTGGTTGCATGGATTTATATAGTGTGACCAAGTTGTCAAGCACTTTCCAAGTGATGCTAAAATCGCTTGGAAAGCGCTTGACAACCCGCATGCGGAAATGCATGTGAAGAACGCTTCACTTCCGCTTGTCCCTGGCAGAAAAAACACATGTAAAATCCGCATGCGTTTTTTCTGCCATGGAGATGCAGAAATGCTCAAAAAAATCCGGAGCATTTCTGCATCGTGGGCACATAGCCTTACATTAATTGTATGACTTAATATTGAGCACACGTAGCCATCTATACACAGCAGGAGGCCGCACGTAGCCATCTATACACAGCGGGAGGCCGCACGGCGCCATCTATATACAGCAGGAGGCCGTACTCAGTCACGCACACACAAACATATACAGACATATACATACATGCATAAACACATTTGAAACACAAAATACATATAAACAGACATCACACAATGATATCTGCCTGCACACACACACACACACACTTACTCATTCACACATACACAAACTCACTCACTCTAACACATACATACTCTCTCACACACACTCTCTCTCACAAACACTCTCTCTCACACACTCTCACACACACACACACACACACACACACACACACACACACTCTCTCTCACACAGACACAGAGGCACACAGACACAGACACACACAGACACACACAGACTCACACAGACTCACACAGACTCACACAGACTCACACAGACTCACCATCCCCCGGCTCGGCTCCAGTCCTCCTGCTCCTTTCCAGTGCAGCACTGCAGGCCGGGCGCGCGCTGCGTGACGTCACAGTTAGGAGACACGGCCGCACACAGGGCCGTGTCTCCTAGCAGTGACGCGGCTGGGCCAGCACAGGGTAGCTAACAGCAGCAGTGCTGGCCCGGCCGGAGAAGAAGCAGCGTCCGTGTGCCGCTGCTGGGGGAGCAGTCCGGGGGCCCCCCCGCCACTGTCTGCCAGTATGTGCCGCAGCGTCGCACATATAATGAGGGCAATCTGGCCATAGACACCCCGGAGCCCCGGGCCCCCTGGAGGCCTGAGGCCCCGGGCGGTAGCCCGGATTGCCCTCATTATAATCCGCCTATGCACACAATTCACCTGTAAATTGGCATGGCCAGATAACATCTATACACTAAATGGAAATGATTGTAAAGTCATTCAAACACCTACAGTTTACCACAGTTACTGCACATAACTTAAAATTGTTCACCATGCTTTCTATAAAAAAAAAACAAAGAAACAAACATTTGTTTTAACATTTTTCCATTCAAATAAGATTGACATCAATATTCACTTCTTTTTCAGTGTATCCTTGAGAGTCCCAGGCAAGTGTTGTGTATCAGTTTTGACAACCAAAACAATGTAATCTAAACAATGATCTTTACCTTCTGAACATTTTCCTTCAATATTTCATCACTTCCATTATGACATTCCGAAAGTTGATTTGAATTCTTCTCAGCATTGTTGCTATTGTCACACAGACCTAAGAATGAATTGTTGAAGATTATCATGAAGGACAGGGAAATATAAGGGAGTAAAAAAATCAAACTACACACAAGGTTTGTCGAATCATGAAAATACAAAACAAATAGGTTGCACAATTGCAACAGCCATATTAGTAATTGCCAAGTAGGCTTTCAAGCAATGGTAAATAATGTACCAAATTATTGATTTACCACCAAACGAGCCACCTTACCTTAGTAACATACATTTAATATTCTGACTGTGAATGTTGATTCTTGAATGTTTATGACGTAATAGTGGGCTTAATTAAGGGGTAAAGGTAATCCATATGGGGACCACTAAAATTACACAGTCCATGCAATGCTCCCAGGAAAATAGCTTTTTAAGAGATGAAAAGGACCCTTTAAATGACTTAGGATAAAAGGTAAATCCAGAAACTCTATTTGCAGATAAGTATTTTGGGGTGTGCAGTGCAGGAAAACTGTTTTGGCTAGGCGAGAGGCCTCTAACAGGTGGCTAAAGGGTAAAGTTTCTCCTGGAGAGTGTCAATTAGGTGTAGGAAGACTTATAGACCATGCAATTGACCACTCTCATCAGTGAGAGGACAGGAACTCTAATGCTACCAATTAGAGGAAGTACTAATAAAAGTCAATACCAACCATTAAAATGGCCTTGCCACAAGAGACAATACTAGAAACTCCATTTTCAAACATGTTTGGGGTGTCTGTCACTCATCATGCAAAGGAAAAGAACAGGTACTACTGGGTCAACAGTCTCTGACAGGTTGGCTAAGGGTTAAAATTTCTCCTTTTGGAGAGTGCCAAGTTGGTGCACAGAGAGTTATAGACCAAGCAATGCTTCCCTGGGAATTAAAATATGCAAATAGCCTCTCTACAGAGGAAGAGGACCAGACCTCTAGTGCCACCTATTGTAGTAGCAATCATACAAGCCATAAGGACCTTTTAAAGGATAAAAATCCAAACCAGACTCTCCATTCGCAGGCACGGTGTTTCAGTACAAAGCAGGAGAACTGTTTTGACTGGGTGAGAGGCATCTGACATAGGTAGCACTCATTGCGGGCCCCCGCATGGTTCCCTTCCTCCCTCCATATGAGGATGCCGATATACTCACTGCCCTGGGTCCTTGTGCTCATCTGCCTACTTCTGCTGTGCACGCCACAGAGGCTTCCTAGTGCGCACTCAGTCTATTATAGTCATTTCCTTACCCAGTATCATCCCTGTAGTCTTGTGTAGTGTATTCGTGACCCTGTAGCCACTCTGGTGGTACCTGAACCGTTTCCCAAGACTTGTGCATTTGAATGAGAACCTGTATTCCACATTGTGCAGACTGACTATCAGTCTCTGAATCCTGCCTGTCAGTGACACAGCTTTCGTGTCCCCGTCCAGCGAACCCATCCCCTGGGGTCTGCAGCCGTGGGATCGGTGACTGCCTAGGAGTGGTACCTGGCAGCTACCTGAAGCTCCGGTCTGACTCCACTATCAGGAGCTCCAGTGAACACCAAGTAGCCTCTTAGTTAAGCCTCTCCTAGGAAAGGCCGGCCCCGTGAGCCCATGAACCACGTGCACCACCTGCAAGCGTGACAACATGAGGTCTAAGGGGGAATGTTTCTCTGTGTGGAGAGTGCCGAGCTGGCAGAAGAAAACTTTCTACCTACAATAGGTGCCACTAGAGTTCCTATCCTTTTCTTCTCTGATGAGGCTATTTACATATTTGAGTCCCCAGGGGAGCATTGCCTGGCCTAAGATTAAACACAACTGTGTTGTTCCCTTTAGACCACCTGTCAAAGGCCTCTCACACAGCCAAACCAGTTTTCCTGTGTTGCGCTAATGCAAATACCCTGAAACAGGTAATGTACAGTCATGGCCCAAAGTTTTGAGAATCACACCAAAATTATATTTTCACATGATCTGCTGGCCTCTGGTTTTTATTAGTGTTTGTCTGATGTTTATATCACATACAGAAATATAATTGCAATCATATTATGAGTACCAATAGGTTATATTGACAGTTAGAATGAGTTAATGCAGCAAGTCAATATTTGCAGTGTTGCCCCTTCTTCTTCAAGACCTCTGTAATTCTCCCTGGCATGCTCTCAATCAACTTTTGGACCAAATCCTGACTGATAGCAGTCCATTCTTGCATAATCAATGCTTGCATTTTGCCAGAATTTGTTGGTTTTTGTTTGTCCACCCGTCTCTTGATGATTGACCACAAGTTCTCAATGGGATTAAGATCTGGGGAGTTTCCAGGCCATGGACCCAAAATCTCTATGTTTTGTTCCATGAGCCATTTAGTTATCACCTTTGCTTTATGGCAAGGTGCTCCATCATGCTGGAAAAGGCATTGTTGGGCGTCAAACTGCTCTTGGACGGTTGGGAGAAGTTGCTCTTGGTGGACATTCTGGTACCATTCTTTATTCATGGCTGTGTTTTTAGGCAAGACTGTGAGTGAGCCGATTCCCTTGGCTGAGAAGCAACCCCACACATGAATGGTTTCAGGATGCTTTACAGTTGGCATGAGACAAGACTGGTGGTAGCGCTCACCTCTTCTTCTCCGAATAAGCTGTTTTCCAGATGTCCCAAACAATCGAAAAGGGGATTCATCAGAGAAAATGACTTTGCCCCAGTACTCAGCAGTCCACTCCCTGTACCTTTTACAGAATATCAGTCGGTCCCTGATGTTTTTTCTGGAGAGAAGTGGCTTCTTTGCTGCCCTCCTTGAAACCAGCCGTTGCTCAAAGAGTCTCCACCTCACAGTGCGTGCAGAAGCACTCACACCAGCCTGCTGCCATTCCTGAGCAAGCTCGGCACTGCTGGTAGTCCGATCCCACAGCTGAAACAGTTTTAAGATACGGTCCTGGCGCTTGCTGGTCTTTCTTGGGCACCCTGGAGCCTTTTTGACAACAATGGAAGCTCTCTCCTTGAAGTTCTTGATGATGCGATAGATTGTTGACTGAGGTGCAATCTTTGTAGCTGCGATACTCTTCCCTGTTAGGCCATTTTTGTGCAGTGCAATGATGGCTGCACGTGTTTCTTTAGAGATAACCATGGTTAACTGAAGAGAAACAATGATACCAAGAACCAGCCTCCTTTTAAAGTGTCCAGTGATGTCATTCTTACTTAATCATGACTGATTGATCGCCAGCCCTGTCCTCATCAACACCCACACCTGTGTTAATGGATCAATCACTAAAACGATGTTAGCTGCTCCTTTTAAGGCAGGACTGCAATGATGTTGAAATGTGTTTTGGGGGTTAAAGTTCATTTTCTGGGCAAATATTGACTTTGCAAGTACAGTAATTGCTGTTAAGCTGATCACTCTTTGACATTCAAGAGTATATGCAAATTGCCATTACAAAAAATGAAGCAGCAAACTTTGGAAAAATTACTATTTGTCTCATTCTCAATACTTTTGGCCATGACTGTAGAAGTGCCATTCAGGCGCAAAACGGCCATCGTCCACCATCCTCTCTCCCGGCACATCTCCCCTGCTTTTTTTAACTTACCGCTTCATGGATATCCATTTCTTTCTGAAATAAAGGACTTTTAACTGCACGGGATATGGTGAGTGCTGCCTTTCTGTTCTCTATGATACTGTATATCATCATATTTGCCGGTGCCCATGACATGAATATGTACCTTATCATGTGTTTGTATATACGTAACTCTGCATTAGCTTAATATGTCTCTCTATTGACCTGTTATTGTGTAGTTATTTGACTTGCTTTTCTCACGATTTTCATAGCGAATGTTTGAAAAAGGTTTCTTAAACTGAAACGTCACGATATTTGCATCCAAGGAGCACTACTGAATCTATCATTATATGAACTGCCTTCAATAAACTGTTTACTTGCATCTTTTGAGTGTGCACTGGATATTCTCTCTACTACTACTTGGGGTTCCACTTGCACCTCCCACCCAACAGAGGTGTGCACTCCGAATTTTATACTAGTATTACTGTTATCTACTGGCCATTGTTATCATATATTTGCTACATATCGGCAATTGTCATTTTCCAAAATGACTTCATCAATGTAACTCCTCTTATGCTTTTACCTCTCATCCTGATCCTGCTGTGTCAGTGCAATGTTGGCAGAAAGTTCTTCAGAGCTGGACACTATATTTCCTGTTACCTCTATCATTTGCTCCTTTATATTTACGTTACCTTTACCTTATCATTTCTCTAGGTACGATCAATAAACTACCTACAAGTTATGCCACTGCATCTCCCTCACTGGATTGTCTTCATGCAGTTCCTCAAGCTAGAGAAGATTAAAGAAGTTGTACAGTACTTTATAATACCCCCCCAATGTATCCCCCTGGGGAACCTAATGATTTTTGTAATTACCTTACGTTGCTGATGATGCCTGTGAGCGGCCCTATCGGTGGGCACTCACAGGCATCACGTGACCCCGCGCTGACATCACATGTGAGGCGTGACTCAGCGCTGGGGACCCCGGGGTGGCTGCTGGGTTAGAGGCGGGGTTACCCCCCCGCGTCACACCCAGCATCCACCGCGCGCTTTCCCAATGTATGGGGAGAGGCAGAGCGTGCGGTGGATGCCGGGTGTGACGCGGGGGGTAACCACGCCCACAGCCTGGCATCCACCTGGAACACGGAAGACAAAGACCCCCGGCTGCTGCCAGCACTTGTCGTGACATCAGCGGATGTCAGAGCCGGCTGCAGCCGGGGGTCACGTGATGCCTGTGAGCGGCCAGTGATAGCGCCATTCACAGGCATTATCTGCAACATAAGGTAATTACAAAAATCCTTAGGGGCCCCAGGGGGGATACATTGGGGGGGGGGGTAATATAAAGTACTGGACAAAACCCCTTTAATTACTTGTTATCCTATTTTCCTTTGTTTATACAGAGATTCATGCTAACATCCTTCTGACACATTTTCCACCCTTGCAAGATAATGAAGAATGCTAGTATCTTCATTCCTTTGGAATATATCACCAGTGACGTACCGCCAATGGCGGCAGACCACGCGACTGCTATGGGGCGCCGTGAGCTGGGGGGGCCCATAGCAGTCTAGGGGCGGACATACCGCTGCTGGTGCAGCTGCGCCGGGGGGGGCCGCCGATGCAGCGTCTCCCTGCTCGTGGCGGGCAGGGAGCGATCCCTGCAGCTCTGCTGCTGACAGGACAGAATGGCAGCGGAGCTGCAGAGATCCGTCCTCTGCTCCCTGCCCGCCGCTTCCTCCCTCACACAGGCACGCGCTGCTTGATGACGTCATCATGCAGCGCGGGCCTGTGTGAGGGAGGAAATTGCAGACAACAAGGATGCTGCGGCCTGTGGGCGAACGGGCAGAGAGGTAAGTGTTTTTTTTTTATTTTTACTGAAACGCTGGGGAGAGCAATAATGGGGCTGATGGTGCTGGAGAGAGCAATAATGGGGCTGATGGAGCTGGAGAGAGCAATAATGGGGCTGATGAGAGCAATCGTGGGGCTGATGGGGCTGGGGAGAGCAATGGTGGGGCTGATGGGGCTGGGGAGAGCGTTGATGGGTCTGGGGAAAGTAATGGTGGGGCTGATGGGGCTGGGGAGAGCATTGATGGGTCTGGGGAAAGCAATGGTGGGGCTGGGAAGAGCAGTGATGCTGCAGCTTGCGGGGGAACGGGCAGAGAGGTGTTTCTTTTTTATTTTTGCTGAAATGCTGGGGAGAGCAATAATGGGGCTGATTGGGCTGGAGAGAGCAATAGTGGAGCTGATGGGGCTGGGGAGAGCAATGGTGGGGCTGATGGGGCTGGGGAGAGCGCTGGTGGGGCTGATGGGGCTGGGGAGAGCGCTGATGGGTCTGGGGAGAGCAATGGTGAGGGTGGGAAGAGCAGTGATGGGGCGGAGAGAGCAATGATGGGGATTAATAGACCAATGACGGGGATGGGGAGAGCAATGACGGGTTGCTGGGAGAGAGCAATGATGGAGGTGCTGGGAGAGTAATGAAGGGGGTTGCTGGGAGAGAACAATGATGGGGGTGCTTGGAGAGGGCAATGACGGGGGTGCAGGGAGAGAGCAATGACGGGGGTGCAGGGAGAGAGCAATGATGGGGGTGCTGGGAGAGAGCAATGATGGGGGTGCTGGGAGAGAGCAATGATAGTGGTGCTGGGACAGAGCAATGATGGGGGTGCTCGGAGAGGGCAATGACGGGGGTGCTAGGAGACAACAATGATGGGGTGCAGGGAGAGAGCAATGACGGGGGTGCAGGGAGAGAGCAATGACGGGGGTGCTGGGAGAGAGGAATGACAGGGGTGCTGTGAGAGAGCAATTACGAGGGTGCTTTGAGAGCAATGACAGGGGTGCTGGAACAGAGCAATGTTGGGTGTGCTGGTAGAGAGCAATGATGGGAGGTGCTGGGACATAGCAATGACGGGGGTGTTGAGAGAGAGCAATGATGGAGGTCCTGGGACAGAGCAATTATGGGGGTGCTTGTATATTTTCCGTGTGCACATAGCCTTACAGTTAATTGGGGAGAGTCACAGAGACTGAATAATTTATATTATTGGCAGGTGGAGATTATAGTTAATGGGGGGCACAGAGCTGCTTATCACTTTATATTTTGATTACTAAGTGGCTAATAGTATATTAATGGGGGGTTACAGATCTGTATTCAGGAGCGCAGTGCGGGGGAGACACATGTATATCTACAATATATGTGACCTTGTTATTATCTAGGCTGGAGATCATCATGACAAGACGAATCGTGACTGGGAGATGTCGACATGAAGGTCTGACCAGATGGAGAAGCAGCAAAAACTGACTCTGATCAGACGAGACGTCAGCTTACCGCCTGGTGCCTGGATGTAAATATTATTCTGTATCTGCGCTGTATGATTTGGAGTGATAATGTTACATGTAAAATCCCTTAGGCTGCATTCTCACATTTGTGTGAAATGTCAGATTTTTTTATCGGATAGTCTACGAACTTGTAGAGTTTTATAGATCCATTCACACATCCATGAAAATCACGGATCTGAGAATGAGATCTGTGAGGGTCAGAGAATGTCCTGTTCTGATCCGATTTTGAGGATTAGAATAAGACATGCTCAATGAGTCTGTAAAACAGGGAAGCACAGTGACACTGCACACAGATGCAGGAATGTAGCCGTATTATGTATAGCACAGTCCCTTAGTAAATAGTGTACTCACTTATTATGTATAGCATACGCTCTTAGTATACAGTGTACTCGCTTATTATGTATAGTGCCGTCCTTAGTTATATAGTTTCATCTTTTATTATGTATAACACCCTCCCTTATTACCTACCATCCTCTCTAGCTCTAGGGCTCACAATTGGGGGATCATACTGTGTTGGGGTCAGCAACTTTGCCCTGGGAGTTGAGGTGAGATACAGTAGGGTCATTATACTGTGCATGTGGAGGAATTCACCATGGGGGTATCATACTGTGTTTGGGGGACACTTTTGTTGGTATCACACTTTATGGGACAATGAAAGAGGGGCCTAGGACGTCAGCAGGAGGAAAATTACTATGTAAAGGCTGGAAGGTTGTGTGATCTGCTCTTCTGTGACCCTGACAATTATTTACATTTTTTTTGGGGGGGGGGCCCAATTTGAACTTCTGCTATGGGGCCCCATGAATCCTATGTACGCCCCCGTATATCACCCAAGAAAGACTAAACAGATCAGGATGGTGTGTTATTCAAGAGCCAAGCATCACAGTGCAGCTCTGAAGAAAGTTCTCCTCACTGATACCAACTTGACAAATAACCTAGCAGGAGTGCTTATGAGATTCAAGAAAGAGCTAGTTACTTTTACAGTTAACATCAAATAAGAGTTCCCTTGTTTTATTGTTTAACAAGACCACAGAAATTATCTAAGCTTTCTATGGCACCAAGACAATGATACCAACAAGAAAATATTTAAATGATGCATGAAGATCTTCTCAAAAGGCAGAAAGGTATACTTTCTAAAGTTCATTTGAGATTGCATAAAATTGCCTCCAACAGTGCTGTCCTCATGAAGGCCTTTTACCCTAATGACCTAATGATCATGAGGCAGAATTGAGATTGAATGTAGGATAAGACAATCTATTGGTACAGAGAAGTCTGATCTTGAGGTGGAATTTGTTGACAACTCCTTCAACACTCAGATATGTTGTGTAGATAAATCATTTACTCAGCATGGAGTTCTGTCAGTGGTGATCAATCTATATGATCCACTATGATTTGTAGCACCTTTGACTATGCAAGGCAAGCTTATGTTGAGACAGTTCTCTGAAAGTGTATTAAGGACTGGGATGCACCAGTGCCCACAGATAAAAAAAAGTTAAAGTAGTAGTCCTGGAGGAATCTCTATGGGCTTTGGATGGGATCCATATACCACGCTGCTACACTCCGCCATCCCTAGTAGCATGTCAAAGGAAGGAGATCCATATATTCTCAGATGCCTCTACCGAAGCTATTACAGCTGTCACCTACAGCGGGTGGAAAATGTATTGAATATGTCACCAATTTTCTAAGTATATTTCTAAAAGTGCTATTGACATGAAATTCTCACCCGATGTGGGTAACCAATCCACACAGTCAAAGAAATCAAACCAGTCAGGCGTGGAAACGCAATCTGGAATAAAAACCGCTTATTTATATTATTGGATCAAGAATCTTCATTTCGGTTAGTTCAGCCCAAGCTGTATAAACATTGTCATTATTCCTGTTAGATTATGAATGTCGCATGAATTAAATATAGATTGAGCACATATTATTGTAAGTGGATATGCTGTAGGAGCACTATCAGCATTCCACAGTAATGGATCATAATAGTGCTCTTCCTGCTATACCACTCGCTAAACTGTAGGTATAGTGGAGCGAGCCCTAAAGCACTGGTAACTGCTGTCAGCGGTCCACATGGGGTAAGAGACACCATGCCTGGTACGTTGCAGTCACTATAGAATAGCAGGGTAAGTATGCTATCTATTCCTCAATTAAGCTTGCCCTACCTTAACTGGAAGTAGTAGCAGTGACATGAAATAGCTATCCCTTGATTAAACTCTACTTGTCCTTCATGTCGGAACACTGGTCTCTCACACGCATTTCACAGGCTTTTTCTAAGGGCGGGATCAGATGCTTCTGAAGTCTATTTAAAGGTATTTCCATGATTGAAAGTGGTGTTAGCCAACACAAGGCATGCCATTGAGAATAGTGTAGTAACTGTTAGTCAGCTTCAAGCATATAAAACAAATAGATTGGAGACATTGAAATACAATGCAATCATAGTGTGGATTTCTGTAAATGTGTCATTACAAATGCATTCAATATACAAAGGCCTGTCTGGTGTTATCACATAATTTATTATTTTTATTCGAGATGAAAAGTTCTTTTTCGCATAGTCCTAAGGGCAATATTATATACTTTTTATAAATCATTCTTTTGGAATAATTTCTCTCCAATAGTCTTCCTGTTAGTTCTATAGCTCACACTTTAAAGAACTCAAAGGTGGAGCGGTTTCGACATAGACGGAGAATCTCCCACTAAGGGATTGTCCTGAAGATATTAATGGCATGGGCACCTCTCATGTCCAGGATACTATTTATTGCCTTTTCCTTCCTATGTAAGCTAATTTGGAACTTATCATGATTTCTCTGGACAGTTATATTTAGGAAGGAAATAGAATCTTTGGAAAAATAAGGTTAAAGAGTTTTTCCAATACCAATTTCACCACCAATCATATGTCCCAACTCCGCCTAACCATCAGTTTTCTAATAAACTCCCATTACATACCCTGCTCCTGTAAACTCATCTCTATGTGGATCAATCTAGTCATCTTTTGTGATTCAGGCTCGGCTACTTCCGGTCTTGAAATCAGAATCTGACAAACTGAATACTGCAGGTCATTGATGGGTGTGGGACTACCTCTGTGAGTGACAGCAGTCTGAGCACGCCTGCTGGGTCAGACTTCGCTCTCCTAGCCTGGATCCTGCCGATGGTTTGGAGTGCCGTGCCTTCAGCTGACAAGTGCTGCGATGAACTGCTTGTTATTGGAAAACATATCACAGGTCTTGTCAGCTGAAGAGACAGCACTTCAAAGCTTCAGCAGCATCCAAACAGAGGAGAGTGAAGCTTCATCTTAGCTCGGTCATGCATGGTGCAGACAGGCTTTGCAGATGTTTTGAAGAGCTGTTTCCTGAACGGAAGTAGCAGAGCCAGAATCACAACAGAAGACTAGATGACCCACATAGAAAGGAGCTTACAGGAGCCGGGCAGGTAATAGAAGTATATCAGAAAACTGATAGCTAGGAATAGTTAGGACATATGAAAAGGAGTGAAATTAATAGTGGGAAAACCTCTAACTTTAAATTCAAGTCATTATTGTTTAGGGAGCTCAGAAGTTCCTGCAATTCCACTTCAGGACTCCTCCAGATGATCAGTATGTCATCAATATAACGTTTCTATATTACAGTTTTTCCAACAAATCTAGACATCTGTTTATCCAACACTACACTGTGTGCAGAATTATAAGGCAAGTTGTATTTTAGAGGATTATTTTTATTATTGATCAACAACTATGTTCTCAATCAACCCAAAAGACTCAGAAATATCCAAGCTTAATATTTTTGGAAGTTGGAGTGTTTTTTTTTTTAGATTTGGCTATCTTACGAGGATATCTTTTTGTGCAGGTAACTATTACTGTGCAGAATTATTAGGCAACTTAATAAAAACCAAATATAATCCCATTTCACTTGTTTATTTTCACCAGGTAAACCAATATCAGTGCACAAAATTTAGAAATAAACATTTCTGACATGCAAAAACAAAAAAATTAGTGATCAATATAGCCACCTTTCTTTATGATGACACTCAACAGACTTCCATCCATAGATTCTGTCAGTTGCTTGATCTGTTTTCGATCAACATTGCGTGCATCAGCCACCACAGCCTCCCAGACACTGTTCTGAGAGGTGTACTGTTTTCCCTCCCTGTAGATCTCATATTTTATGATGGACCACAGGTTCTCTATGGGGTTCAGATCAGGTGAACAAGGGGGCCATGTCATTATTTTTTCTTCTTTTAGACCTTTACTGGCCAGCCACGCTGTGGAGTAGTTGGATGCATAAGATGGAGCATTGTCCTCGATGAAAATCATGTTTTCCTTGAACGATACCGACTTCTTCCTGTACCACTGCTTGAAGAAGTTGTCTTACAGAATCTGGCAGTAGGTCTGGGAGTTGAGCTTCACTCCATCCTCAACCCGAAAAGGTCCCACAAGTTCATCTTTGATGATACCAGCCCATACCAGTACCCCACCTCCACCTTACTGGCGTCTGAGTCGGAGTGGAGCTCTCTGCCATTTACTGATCCAGCTTCTGGCCCATCCATCTGGCCCATCAAGAGTCACTCTCATTTCATCAGTCCATAAAACCTTTGAAAACTCAGTCTTAAGATATTTCTTGGCCCATTCTTGACGTTTTATCTTATGTTTCTTGTTCAAAGGTGGTAGTTTTTCAGCCTTCCTTACCTTGGCCATGTCCCTGAGTATCGCACATCTTGTGCTTTTTGATACTCCAGTAATGTTGTAGCTCTGAAATATGGCAAAACTGGTGGCGAATGGCATCTTGGCAGCTTCATGCTTGATTTTCCTCAATTATGGCAGTTATTTTGCTCCTTTTTTGGCCAACACGCTTCTTGCGACCCTGTTGGCTATTTGCCATGAAACACTTGATTGTTCGGTGATCAAAAGTTTGGAAATTTCAAGACTGCTGCATCCCTCTGCAAGACATCTCACAATTTTGGACTTTTCAGAGCCTGTCAAATCTCTCTTCTGACCCATTTTGCCAAAGGAAAGGAAGTTGCCTAATAATTAAGCACACCTTATATAGGGTGTTGATGTCATTAGTCAACACCCCTCCTCATTACAGAGATGCACATCACCAGATTTACTTAATTGGTAGTTGGCTCTCAAGCCTATGCAGCTTGGAGTAGGACAACATGTATAAAAAGTATCATGTGAGCAAAATACTCATTTGCCTAATAATTCTGCACACAGTGTATTTCTAGTGTTATTTCTATTATAAGCGCTTATACGTGTGACACATCAACTATGTTGTTAAAATAAATAAATAACATTTATTGAATAGATATAATAAAATACATGGCAAAATAAAATAAGGGAAAGGATAACACAAAAAGGAGGTTACTGGGTAGGACAATGGTTGATATATGATAAATACATGGTATGTTCAGTTTCTATACATCAGGTAAAGCAATATATATAGACAACCAGTGTTTTAAATGGGGTCCACAGTAAGGTGCATAGTGCTAGAGATGGACCAAAATAATAGGAATGTCCTACATTATAAATAAATCAATAAGGCATACAGAAACAGAAGGTGCATAAGTAATGAAGAGGCCATCCTCGTCAAAGCCCCCCCTTGGCGAAACGCGCGACGGATCTGGCTGTCTGGGTTAGTACATACTTCATTACTTATGTAGCCACTCTTGGGTCTTTTTCTGACGGGTAGTCCTTTTCATTTTTTTTTTAATCAGATCATTTTTATTAAGAAAATTACACAATAACGCTTTTACAAAGAAAGGTCAGTAGAACAAAGATATTCAATGTTACATGGTATCATTATATATCATTGTTATACATAAAATACAATAAAGTTGTCATCTTCCAAGGATTCAATCTTTCCATTCCATTCAAACAAACTAATATAACCCTCCCCCCATAACACACTAGACAAACCTATATGCATACTATTTTTCTTTTTATTATGTATATACATTACAATATTTGCCATTCAGTTATAATAATTAGCTTGCATGTGTGCTGACCATACTTATAACATTTAACCTGGAATGATTATACCGCAAGTATTCATGAAACCAGAAATTGCCATATGCTAACTCTGAGGAGCACTCCAGATGGCAGCCTGGAACATTCAACCAGAGTCCCCAAATGTTGTCAAATTTCTTGATTGCTTTTCTCTTTCTATATATCCATTTTTCCAACCAAATAATATTGTGTTGCTTATTTATTAACTAATTAACTGTCAATGATTGAGTGTCTAGCCAATGTTGTGTAATAAGTTTATGAACTTGATACAATGTTCGCGAAAGACCTATAGCCATTGGGGATTCAAAATCGACCGAATACACCAATGTGCATATTTTGGGTCTGCTTGGATTTGCACACCAAATACCCTTTTTATTAAAGATATTGTGTTTTTCCAGTAGGAAATCTACTGCACTCCCAGAACATGTGTAACAAATGCGCATCTCCTGTTCCACGTCTTGGACAATCTGCATTAGGATGTACCCCAATTCTAAAAAGAAAGCTTGGTGTTCTATATACTCTATGAAGAAGGTATATCTGCGAGAACCTCTGAGATTCACATGGGGACAATCTAGGAGTGAGTTCCAACACCTCTTTCCACTGTTCTTCCATAATCGGCCCCACATTTGAATCCAAACTCTTATAGTTTGTTAAAGCTTTTAAATGTTCCAATTTCTATTAACTGACCTAAATTCTGAATTCCCCTTGATTCCCAATCTCCGAAGCCAGTCAATTTGTCATATTCCATCAGTTGCTGATTTTTCCATAATGAGGTAAAAATAGACTATTCCCTTATCCCCAACAGTCTCTTTCCACTGTCCCACACCCTGTACAGCATTGCTAAGGTTGGCCTCTCTCTGTCTGTGTACTTAGTGCCCACTTCCAGTACGTACAGTACAGACCAAAAGTTTGGACACACCTTCTCATTTAAAGATTTTTCTGTATTTTCATGACTTTGAAAATTGTACATTCACACTGAAGACATCAAAACTATGAATTAACACATGTGGAATTATATACTTAACAAAAAAGTATGAAACAACTGAAATTATGTCTTATATTCTAGGTTCTTCAAAGTAGCCACCTTTTGCTTTGATGACTGCTTTGCACACTCTTGGCATTCTCTTGATGACCTTCAAGTGGTAGTCACCGGAAATGGTTTTCACTTCACAGGTGTGACCTGTCAGGTTTAATAAGTGGGATTTCTTGCCTTATAAATGGGGTTGGGACCATCAGTGTTGTGCAGAAGTCAGGTGGATACACAGCTGATAGTCCCACTGAATAGACTGTTAGAATTTGTATTATGGCAAGAAAAAAGCAGCTAAGTAAAGAAAAATGAGTGGCCATCATTACTTTAAGAAATGGAGGTCAGTCAGTCCGAAAAATTGGGAAAACTTTGAAAGTATCCCCAAGTGCAGTTGCAAAAGCCATCAAGCGCTACAAAAAACAAGATCACATGAGGACTGCCCCAGGAAAAGAAGACCAAGAGTCACCTCTGCTTCTGAGGATAAGTTTATCTGAGTCACCAGCCTCAGAAATCGCAGGTTAACAGCATCTCAGATTAGAGACCAGGTCAATGCCACACAGAGTTCTAGCAGCAGACACAGCTCTACAACAACTAAGAAGAGACTTTGTGCAGCAGGCCTTCATGGTAAAATAGCTGCTAGGAAACCACTGCTAAGGACAGGTAACGAGCAGAAGAGACTTGTTTGGGCTAAAGAACACAAGGAATGGACATTAGACCAGTGGAAATCTGTGCTTTGTTCTGATGAGTCCAAATTTGAGATCTTTGGTTCCCACCACCGTGTCTTTGTGTGACGCAGAAAAAGTGAACGGATGGACTCTACATGCCTGGTTCCCACCGTGAAGCATGGAGGAGGAGGTGTGATGGTGTGGGGGTGCTTTGCTGGTGACACTGTTGGGGATTTATTCAAAATTGAAGGCATACTGAACCAGCATGGCTACCACAGCATCTTGCAGCGGCATGCTATTCCATCCGGTTTGCGTTTAGTTGGACCATCATTTATTTTTCAACAGGACAATGACCCCAAACACATCTCCAGGCTGTGTAAGGGCTATTTGACCAAGAGGGAGAGTGATGGGGTGCTACGCCAGATGACCTGGCCACCACAGTCACCAGACCTGAACCCAATCGAGATGCTTTGGGGTGAGCTGGACCGCAGAGTGAAGGCAAAAGGGAAAACATGTGCTAAGCATCGCTGGGAACTCCTTCAAGATTGTTGGAAGACCATTTCCGGTGACTACCTCTTGAAACTCATCAAGAGAATGCCAAGAGTGTGCAAAGAAGTCATCAAAGCAAAACGTGGCTGCATTGAAGAATCTAGAATACAAGACATATTTTCAGTTGTTTCACACTTTTTTGTTAAGTATATAATTCCACATGTGTTAATTCATAGTTTTCATGCCTTCAGTGTGAATGTACAATTTTCATAGTCATGAAAATACAGAAAAATCTTTAAATGAGAAGGTGTGTCCAAACTTTTGGTCTGTACTGTACATGGAGTGACGCCAGTTTTATCCTTGCATTTCACTTGCACCATATAAATTCTCTGAACAATGACTGCACCTTTCGGAATATGGGAGGAGGGATCCAACATGGGGAACTGTGAAGCAAATACAACAATTGTGGCATCAAAATCATTTTAATGAGATTCCCACTACCTATAACAGACGGAGGCAATTTACACCACGCATTGATTTTGGATCGAAATCTATGTAGTAAGGGGTTTAACGCTATATAGTATTTAATATTTGAAACGACTACCACCCTGAGATATTTACACCGTTCTACCACTTGTATCTGAGCTTGTGCAATTGTTTCCACATGTAATAGAGGGTCCAGTGGTAATATATATGACTTATCCCAATTGATTTTTAGGCCTGATCTCTGAACAAACTCCTTTATATCTGTCATTATTGGGCCAAAAGATGACTGTATATTGCCCACATGCAGTAGCATGTTATTGGCATGCAGACTCACCTTTTCTATTATGTTATTACACTTAAACCCAATGAAGTCTTTTGAATCTCTCAGTTTACATGTCAGCGGTTCAATTGCTAATACAAATAGGAGAGGTGAGAGCGGGCACCCCTGTCATGTACCCCTACCCAACTCAAATGGCCTTGACAATCGACCATTCACTCTCAGTCTAGTGGAAGGTGACCCATAAAGCATTTTGACCCAATTTAAAAACTTATGATCAAATTTTGCTTAATATTTTCCATAAATAATTCCACTCAACACTGTTGAAAGCTTTTGCAGTGTCAAGGGACATTATTGCTCTGTTTCCAGCCTCCGTATTACTCATTTGTATAGTAAGATATAACCTTCTAATGTTGATAGCTATAGATTTGTTAGGCATAAATCCTGTTTGGTCTTCATGGATCACTTCTGTTATCATTTTATTTAACCAATTGGCAAGTACTTTGGCTAATACTTTAATATCTACAGGGAGTAGGGATATTGGACGATACGAGACTGGGTATTCAAGGGTTTTTCCTGGCATTAAGATTAGGACAATAACTGCTTCATTCATAGATGTGGGCAATCTTCCTATTGATGCGGCCTCTTCAAAAACTCCCAATAATTTTGGTAACTATATCTCCCCATATTCTTTATAGAATTCTCCTGGGATACCATCAGACCCCGGGGATTTTTCATTTTGAAGTTTACTCACTGCCTCCTCTAACTTCTCTACTGTTAATGGCCTGTCCAAGAGAATACCAGAACCTACGGAGACACCTTAGGGACCTTTATACAGTGTAAGTATAGGGATATATCATCCTCTTGTGCTGTGGATTTAGACATGTATATTTCTCTATAATATCTACTTAATGTGGACAAAGTATCTGAAGTGTCTGTAATTGCTACCCCTTCTGCTACTAGTTTAATTATATGTGAAGACCCTTCTTGCACCTTTACTATGGTTGCCATCAAATGTCCAGCACTTTCCCCCTCAATAAAATATTTTTGTTTGGTGAAAATACACCTCTGGGACGCCAGCCCCATTAGATGATTCGGCATGTCCCTCTGAGATGACTCCCACTGATGTCTATTTGTCTCCGATAGATTTTCTATATAGTTTGCTTCTCACATTATGACCTCTTGCTGCCGTTACTGTGATTTCTCACGTTTTAGATTTTATTTTGCTGATTTCTTTTATGCAAATTCCCCAAATTAAAGCCTTCATCACATCCCACACTACATTCCCCCCAGCTGTTCCCTCATTGTTACAGAAGTATTTCAAAATACTAGATGAGAGGGACCCTTTAATGACCTGCAGCCAATAAGAATGTAGACGCCAAATAGGCTTTCCCAAGGGCCCGCCCTCACCATTAACCGTACTATCAGTGGTGAGTGATCAGGTATACTGTATTCCTAGGTAGGCATTTTATAGATTTAATGTAACCCAAAATACTATCATTAACTATAGCCAAATCTATGTCAATGACTGGTATCTATGGAATGACCCTGTGCACATGCGCCGGATGCCGCGGTCATGTGACCGTGACGCGGTCCCGGAACACGTGACGTCATTGGGGGAGTTCCCCTCTTCTTGGACTCCACCTGAGACCGCGTCGCTGTCAACAATGTCCGCTACTGTGCGGCACCATGCGCCGCTATTGGTCAGTACCCACTTGCTCTTTATGGGGCTCATATATTTAAGAGGCCCTGTATCCACACACACCCCACCACTGCCCCCTGAGGAAGTAAAGAAACACGTGTCGGGGCTTCCCCTGGCACTGCTGGTTATCCTTTTACCTTCACTAAGTATGCCTTATTTAACCTTATCCATGTGATACTTGTATTTTCTATGTGTTGAAGGATATTTTTGATGATTGTCTATATTTGACCTGATACAGGTCATATGATTTATGTTACTATAACTTTTCCTGCACACTTTTGTTGTGATCAATGGATTGTATGGGTTGGATTATGTAAAATATTATAGGTCCAGTGTAAATTTGATACCAGCTGTGTCTCTATCTACCCTCTGTTGCCTCCATAGGCGGATTATAATGAGGGCAATCCGGGCTACCTCCAGGGGGCCCGGGGCTCCGGGGTGTCTATGGCCAGATTGCCCTCATTATATGTGCGGCGCCGCGGCACATACTGGCAGACAGTGGCGGGGGGGCCCCCGGACCGCTTCCCCAGCAGCGGCGCACGGACACTGCTTCTTCTCCGACCGGGCCAGCACTGCAGCAGTTAACTTCCCTGTGCTCGCCCGGCCGCGTCACTGCTAGGAGACACGGCCCTGTGTGCGGCCATGTCTCCTAGCTGTGACGTCACGCAGTGCGCGCCCTGCACTACTACTTACCACCGGAGAGGAGCAGGACTGGAGCCGAGCCGGGGGATGGTGAGTCTGTGTGTGTCTGTGTGTGTGTCTCTGTGTGAGAGTGTGTGTGAGAGAGAGTGTGTATGTGAGAGAGTGTGTGTGTGTGAGTGTGTGTATGTGTGATTGAGTGAGTGTGTGGTGTGTGCAGGCAGATATCATTGTGTGATGTCTCTTTATATGTATTTTTGTGTTTCAAATGTGTTTATGCGTGTATGTATATGTCTGTATATGTTTGTGTGTGCGTGACTGCGTGCGGCCTCCCGCTGTCTCTGGGGGGGCGCCGTGCGGCCTCCCGCTGTGTATAGATGGCGCCGTGCGGCCTCCCGCTGTGTATAGATGGCACCGTGCCGCCTCCCGCTGTGTATAGATGGCGCCGTGCGGCCTCCTGCTGTGTATAGATGGCGCCGTGCGGCCTCCCGCTGTGTATAGATGGCGCCGTGCGGCCTCCCGCTGTGTATAGATAGCGCCGTGCGGCCTCCCGCTGTGTATAGATGGCGCCGTGCGGCCTCCCGCTGTGTATAGATGGCGCCGTGTGGCCTCCCGCTGTGTATAGATGGCTACGTGCGGCCTCCGCTGTGTGTAGATGGCTATGTGCGGCCTCACGCTGTGTGTAGATGGCTACGTGCGGCCTCCCGCTGTGTGTAGATGGCTATGTGCGGCTTAGCGCTCTGTGTAGATGGCTACGTGCGGCCTCCCGCTGTGTAGATGGCTACGTGCGGCCTCCCGCTGTGTGTACATGGCTACGTGCGGCCTCCCGCTGTGTGTAGATGGCGCCGTGCGGCCTTCCGCTGTGTGTAGATGGCGCCATGTGGCCTCCCGCCGTGTTTAGATGGCTACGTGTGCTCAATATTGAGTCATACAATTAATGTAAGGCTATATGCCCACGATGCAGAAATGCTCCGCATTGTTTTTGAGCGTTTCTGCATCTCCCTGGCAGAAAAAACGCATGCGAATTTTACATGCGTTTTTCCTGCCAGGGACATGCGGATGTGAAACGTTCTTCACATGCATTTCTGCATGCGGGTTATCAAGCGCTTTTCCAAGCGATTTTAGCATCACTTGGAAAGTGCTTGACAACTTGGTCACACTATATACAGTACAGACCAAAAGTTTGGACACACCTTCTCATTTAAAGATTTTTCTGTATTTTCATGACTATGAAAATTGTACATTCACACTGAAGGCATCAAAACTATGAATTAACACATGTGGAATTATATACTTGACAAAAAAGTGTGAAATAACTGAAAATATGTCTTATATTCTAGGTTCTTCAAAGTAGCCACCTTTTGCTTTGATGACTGCTTTGCACACTCTTGGCATTCTCTTGATGAGCTTCAAGAGGTAGTCACCGGAAATGGTTTTCACTTCACAGGTGTGCCCTGTCAGGTTTAATAAGTGGGATTTCTTGCCTTATAAATGGGGATGGGACCATCAGTTGTGTTGTGCAGAAGTCTGGTGGACACACAGCTGATAGTCCTACTAAATAGACTGTTAGAATTTGTATTATGACAAGAAAAAATCAGCTAAGTAAAGAAAAACGAGTGCCCATCATTACTTTAAGAAATGAAGGTCAGTCAGTGCGAAAAATTGGGAAAACTTTGAAAGTGTCCCCAAGTGCAGTTGCAAAAACCATCAAGCGCTACAAAGAAACTGGCTCACATGAGGACCGCCCCAGGAAAGGAAGACCAAGAGTCACCTCTGCTTCTGAGGATAAGTTTATCCGAGTCACCAGCCTCAGAAATCGCAGGTTAACAGCAGCTCAGATTAGAGACCAGGTCAATGCCACACAGAGTTCTAGCAGCAGACACATCTCTTCAACAACTGTTAAGAGGAGACTTTGTGCAGCAGGCCTTCATGGTAAAATAGCTGCTAGGAAACCACGGCTAAGGACAAGCAACAAGCAGAAGAGACTTGTTTGGGCTAAAGAACACAAGGAATGGACATTAGACCAGTGGAAATCTGTGCTTTGGTCTGATGAGTCCAAATTTGAGATCTTTGGTTCCAACCACCGTGTCTTTGTGCGATGCAGAAAAGGTGAACGGATGGACTCTACATGCCTGGTTCCCATCGTGAAGCATGGAGAAGGAGGTGTGATGGTGTGGGGGTGCTTTGCTGGTGACACTGTTGAGGATTTATTCAAAATTGAAGGCATACTGAACCAGCATGGCTACCACAGCATCTTGCAGCGGCATGCTATTCCATCCGGTTTGCGTTTAGTTGTACCATCATTTATTTTTCAACAGGACAATGACCCCAAACACACCTCCAGGCTGTGTAAGGGCTATTTGACCAAGAAGGAGAGTGATGAGGTGCTATGCCAGATGACCTGGCCTCCACAGTCACCAGACCTGAACCCAATCGAGATGGTTTGGGGTAAGCTGAACCGCAGAGTGAAGGCTAAAGGGCCAACAAGTGCTAAGCATCTCTGGGAACTCCTTCAGGATTGTTGGAAGACCATTTCCGGTGACTACCTCTTGAAGCTCATCAAGAGAATGCCAAGAGTGTGTAAAGCAGTCATCAAAGCAAAAGGTGGCTACTTTGAAGAACCTAGAATGTAAAACATATTCTCAGTTGTTTCACACTTTTTTGTTAAGTATATAATTCCACATGTGCTAATTCATAGTTTTGATGCCTTCAGTGTGAATGTACAATTTTCATAGTCATCAAAATACAGAAAAATCTTTAAATGAGAAGGTGTGTCCAAACTTTTGGTCTGTACTGTAAATCCATGCAACCGGCATGGATTTATATAGTGTGACCGTAAAAGAATGGTAAAAAATAAATATATACTTACCTTCTGATGGCCTGCCAACGTCAGCGGTCGCGTGACCCGTCACATGACTAAATGACGTCGCGGCAGGTCCTTTTCAGACCATCGTAAGCTGCCGGCAAGCCAGGACGCATCGGATAAAGACACCGGGGGCCATCAGAAGGTAAGTATAATATTTATTTTTTATTTTATTCTTTTTTTTCTACAGGTACTATGGTACCCGGGTCCGGAGGAGAGTCTCCTCTTCTCCAAACCCGGGTACCATCTGCACATTGAAACGCATGGATTCTGCATGTACAGATGCAGTGATGCGGATTCCATGCATTCCAATGCAAGTCAATGGCGGCGAAAACGCCGAGCTTCCGCAATATAATTTGTAATGCTGCGGATTTTTCCGCAATGATAATCCGCAGCGGAAATTTCCGCAGCATGTGCACAGCATATGGGGATTATCATTGGGGAACATGGCAGACCTTCTACCAAGCGTTTTTTAAGCGTTTCTGCAGCGGAATTGCTTAAAAAACGCATAGTGGGCACACAGCGTAAAAAAAATTATTATAATTAATATTGTGCCAAATTTCACGTGAACTGTCACATGATCTATCACAGGGGATCATGTGACATGTGATACATCAGGTGTGTGTGTGTGTGCGGGGGGGCCCGCGCCTTCTAAACTGCCCGGGGCCCTTGCTACTCTTAATCCACCCTTGCTTGCCTCATATGCGCATGTTATAACTGTTTACACATGTAATTTATACGTATGTGTCTTTTTAAATATTCAAATAAAGTATTCACCTTTTTTAGTCAACATATGGTGTTCTAACTACGCTTTATTCTGGGGTTTTTGAAACACTTATGGTCCCTCTTTTGCTTACCTAATGTTTAGTGGTTTGTCCCTTATTACTTACTAGATGGTGGCCCGATTCTAAAGCATCGGGTATTCTAGAATATGTATGCGGCCGACCGGGTGCGACTAATCAGCAAAGCAGTGTTTAAATGGGTTGTGCACTACTTTAAATTAACTCTCCAATGTATCCCCCCGGGGCCCCTAATGAATTTTGTAATTACGTCATGTTGTCAATACTGCTTGTGACAACATCACTGACCACGCACAGTCAGCACGTAATTCCCCCGGCTGCAGCCGGCTCTTGCTTCCGCTTACATCACGACTATTTGCAGCTGCAGCCAGGGGTCTCCTGTTCCGCGTACCACGGAGAATGACGGGCTGTGGGCGGGGTTATCCCCCATCGTGTCACACCCAGCATCCACCACGTGCTCTGTCTATGAATGCGCGTGCGGTGGATGCCGGGTGTGACGGGATGGGGGATAACCCCGCCCACAGCCCATCACTCACCGTGGAACGCGAAACAGGAGACCCCTTGGCTGCAGCCGCAAATAGTCGTGACATAAGCGGAAGGAAGAGCCAGCTGCAGCCGGGGGTCACATGCTGCCTGTGCAGAAGTACGTCACACTGTAACTGACAGAACGTGTTCACTGAACGTGACAGAAGTACATCACACACTGTGACTGACAAAACATGTTCAGTACGTCATGGGCAGTTAGTGAGTCACATGACCACATGGGCGGAGTCAGCCCTGCTATCTCCCGACGGTGGCATACTTATTTTAAATCCGGCGCCAATTGGCAGGAGAGCGTGTTTAAATTTGGGGCCAAAATCGCTGATTGGTCGCGGCATGGCAGCCGCGACCAATCAGCAGAGCGGTGTTTAAATTTGGCACCAATATCGCCAATAACCGTGTTAGTGAGGACCGGGGAGCGGCGCTGCCTGTGCGGGTATTGGCGCCAATATCACTGATCGGTCGCGGCCGACTGGCCGCGTCCAATCAGAGAAGCAGTGTTTTAAACTTCGCGCCAATATCGCTGATTGGTCGCGGCCGGGCAGCCGCGACCAATCAGCAGAGCGGTGTTTAAATTTGGCGCCAATATCGCTGATTGGTCGTCGCTGACCTCCATGCAGCTACCATCGGGAGATCAGCGGCTAGGGACGCTGATCTCCCGACGGCAAGTGTGAAGGGAGGACCGGGGAGCGGCGCCGCCGGGGCCGCCGGTCGGGGTACTTCTGCTGCGAGCAGCCGGGAAATGACCGGCTAGTGCCGGTCATCTCCCGGCTGCATCGCCGCTGACCTCTGTGCGGCAGATGAGCCGCTAACGGCCGCCATCTTGTTCTGAAATCCTGCGTCGCTGATTGGCCGTGGCGATTTCCTGGACGGACAGACAGATGGGATAAGCTGATTATATAGTAGATGAGGTCCTATTTTTCATTGTTACTTTGTTGTGCTATAATCATTCTGTGTCTTTTCACAGCTTTATACAGTGGACTATGGACCACTGAGCCAGAGAAAAGCTCTGGCTCTCTAAATTGGAGCAGGTGTTTGGCAGCGAGGGAGATGTGTTATCGACAGCTGATAAGAGGATGGCGGCAGAACAGATTGACAACATGAAGGTCCTGCTACACCAAAAGACGCGGTTGTGGTGGAATAAGGCCTTCATGCAGAGATATATCGAAAGGGGGTTGGTACCCCGGGGGTTACGCATCCAGGTATTCCCTTCATTTAATGTTGTGGAGGAGGATTTTAAATTAGCTTGGGAAACAATGGCGCTCACTTGCTCCCATAGCTTTATGGGCCTTCTAATTGATCATAATGAGAAGTCGATTATTGATATTGAATCAGAAATTGGAAAGATACAAGAGACGCTTTCCTCGCAGCTCTCGCAAGAACAGACTAAGATGACTGAGATGTTGGATCGAGAATTTTCTAAATGGGACTAGGAGATAGTAGAAACCAAAACTAAAAACTATCAGAGGGATATTGCTGATTTTACGAATGGTCGTGTATACAGATGGAGAGGTAATGTTGGAAAAAAGAGAAAAACCTTACCTGCTGAACTGGTACCATTAGGCCCTCCAGCATCCCAACAGTGGAGACAGGTAGGCCCAACTCCTTGGAAAGGGTTTTGTACCCCTTGCCAGCCTTGTGACCCTCCACGATCTTGTCTCTGATGGCCTTGGAATGCTCCTTTGTCTTTCCCATGTTGACCATGTCTGAGTGCTGTTCACAAGTTTGGGGAGGGTCTTAAATAGTCAGAAAAGGCTGGCAAAAGAGATCTTTAATCCACACATGTGAAGCTCATTATTCTTGGTGCCTGAACTACTTCTTAATACTTTTGGGGGACCAAACAGAATTCTTGTGGTTTGAGGGGTTGAATAATAAATGACACTCTGAATTAACTTTTAACGTTTTTTAAAAAAAATAAAAAAAATTTGCTGCAGTGCATTTCCCACTTCCAGGCTGATCTACAGTACAAATGTCACAATGCCAAGTTAATTCCGCATGTGTCAACCAGCTAAATCTGCAGGGGGTTGAATACTACTTGTAGGCACTGTATGTATATATATATATATATATATATATATATATATATATATATATATATAATATATATATTATAAAATATATTATAAAATTAAATTATATTGTTCTATTCTATTTGTTTTGTTCTATAGATATAAATATGGAAAAAATTATTAATACTATAACAAAGGATCTAGACAGCTTTTCCAATCTCGAATTGACCTGGTTAGGAAGAGTAGTTTCCTTTAACTCCTTTCTGGCCTGGGGCGTATTAGTACGACCCCGTCACATGATCGCGGGTCACCGATGGGTGGGCATGACAACCTGGGGTCTGCAGCAGACTCCTGTGGTTGTCATGTCTCGATTGCTATGAGCGCCACCCAGTGGTTGGCGCTCATAGCAAGTGAGCATTTCTGCTGCATACAAGCAATCTGCTCATCGCTTGTATGTAGTAGAAGCAATCAGATAACTGCTGCTTCTAGTCTCCTATGGAGACTATTGAAGCATGCAGAAAGTGTAAAAAAAATTTTTTAAAAATATAAAAATATAAAAAAGTTTAAATCACCCCCCTTCCACCCCATTCAAAATAAAATAAAAAAAAAAAACCCTACATACACATATTTGGTATCGCCGCATTCAGAATCGCCCGACCTATCAATATAAAAAAATAATTAATCTGATTGGTAAATGGCGTAACGAGAAAAAAATTCTAAAAGCCAGAATTACGTTTTTTTGGTTATCGCAACATTGCAAAAAAATGCAATAACGGGCGTTCAAAACATCGGATCTACCCCAAAATGGTATAAATAAAAACGTCAGCTCGACGCGGCTAAAATAAGCCCTCACCCGGCCCCAGATACCGGAAAAATGGAGACGCTATGGGTCTCAGAAAGAGGTCAGTTTTAGCATTCAGTGGACATGGTAAAAAAAAAACAAAACGTGGAATTGCATTTTTTTGCAATTTCACTGTACATGATATGGTAAAACCAGTGATGGCGTTTAAAAGTACAACTTGCCCCGCAAAACATAAGCCCTCACAAGGCCATATTGAAAGAAAAATAAAAAGGCTACAGCTCTGGGAAGAAGGGGAGCAAAAAATGAAAACGCAAAAATGGAAAATCCCAACGTTGTTAAGGGGTTAAAATGATTAGTCTCCCCAAGATCCTATATATTTTTAGGGCTATTCCATTACTAATCCCAACTAATTATATCCTCAAGCTGCAATCTATAATAAACTATTTTATTTGGAGACAAAAAAGGGTGAGAATTTCAAAATATACACTAATGAAAAATAAATCTAGGGGGGGTTTGGGCCTTCCAAACGTGATATGCTGCTACTACTACACTAACCTTATAAAACAAAGCCTAACATGGCTAAAAACCGACTCACACTCAGCATGGTTAGGTTTGGAGCTAGCACTCAACAATTATCGGTCTCTTTACGAGTCAATAGTAAAAAGTATTATTAGTCCATCCCTTCCGGATCCATCTCATCCCATTTTTTCAGCCACTATCCTAGTTTGGAAAAAACAGGCAAGACCCATCAAGAAAACCACAAAATTTGAACAGATTAAAAATTTCCCCCTTTAAAGTTTTCAAATTTTGAATAAAACTGACATACCAGTAAATTGGTCTCTTTAAGGGATGAAAAAAATTAAAGATCTACACGACGGGAATAGGTTTATCCCCTTTGTGGAACTTAAACAAAAATATAAATTGCTAAGTAAAGATTTCCTACATCTCCTCCTTATTAGGAAAGCAATCCAAGAATTGTTACTAAACAAGTACCCCTTATCAGAGGTAATTGGTCAGCTCCTAGGTAACTTAAATAATAACTTTCTTTGAAAAACTAGCAATATTTATGAGGTGTTCAACAATGATACATCATTTGAAAAAAAACATCTACTTGTCGAGATGGGAAAAAGATTTAAGGAAGACATTTACTCCATAACAATGGCAGAAAGGCATGGAATTAACCTACAGTGGGGAAAAAAAGGTATTTAGTCAGCAACCAATTGTGCAAGTTCTCCCACTTAAAAAGATGAGAGAGGCCTGTAATTGACATCATAGGTAGACCTCAACTATGAGAGACAAAATGAGAAAACAAATCCTGAAAATCACATTGTCTGATTTGGAAAGAATTTTTTCTCAAATTTTGGTGGAAAATAAGTATTTGGTCAATTACAAACAAGCGAGATTTCTGGATCTCACAGACCTGTAACTTCTTCTTTAAGAGGCTCCTCTGTCCTCCACCCATTACCTTTTAGTACTGGCACCTGTTTGTACTTGTAATCAGTATAAAAGACACCTGTCCGCAACCTCAAACAGTCAAACCTCCCCAACTTGATTGCTGCACTATCTGCTGCTCTGTCACTGCAGAAGGGTTTGTGAAGAGGTGCCATGTTGAAGATCTCACTATCACGATCTCTCTTCTTCTGGTTCCTGCTGCGTGTCATCTCAACTTCCATGCCTGTACAGACTGCTTCCCCTTCAGCTCCGGACACCTTCACACAGGTCAGAGACCGGTTCTGAGAAGGTACGCTGGGTCAATGTTATTTAGACAGGATGCTGAGTGGGAGATCAGCTCCAGACGTCTGCTTCACATGGCAGTCAGGACAACCCCCCCCCCCCCACAGTTCTTTTCATTTTTAGTTATTGCTCCTTTCTCGCACCCCTGGAGGATGATTTCCTTTAACTCCTCTAAAAGTTGATTAGCTGGAACCCTCAAATGGGTTTATAACATTTTTTGCCAGTCGACTGTCTCCTCGCTTCCTGTAAATATTTATTTTTTGGCCAAATTACTATATTACCTACATTGTCTGATTAATTAAAGACAACATCATCCCATTTTTTCATTTCATTAATGATCTGCCTCTCATCCATATTAGCACCCAATATCTTATTTTCTTCTGGTATAGATAAGATATCCTGGTTGACCATATCCACAAAAACTTGAACTGCTGGACAGGTCTGAAATGATGGCATTAACATAGCCTTCCTTCAACCTTAAAAACTATGTTACTAAGTCCATCTAGTTCAACCCATAGCGTAACATGTTGATCCAGAGGAAGGCAAAAAAAAACCATGTGGCAACACTAAGCTCCACATTGGGGAAAAAAATTCCTTCCTGACTCCATACAACATTCAGAGTAGTTCCCTGGATCAACACCCTATCAAGGAATCTAGTATATATAACCTGTAATATTATACTTTTCAAGAAAGGCATCCATGCCCTTCTTAAATTTTAGTAGTGAATCACTCATTACAACATCATGCGGCAGAGAGTTCCATAGTCTCACTGCTCTTACAGTAAAGAATCCGCGTCTGTGATTATGATTAAACCTTCTTTCCTCCAGACTTAGAAGATGCCCCCTTGTCCCCTTCTCAGGCCTCAGAGTAAAAAGATCAGTAGAAAGGTCTTTGTACTGTCCCCTCATATACTTGTACATAGTAATAAGATCACCCCTAAGCCTTTGTTTTTCCAAACTAAATAACCCCAAGTGTAATAACTAGTGTTGAGCGAACATGCTCGACACTGCTCGGTACTCGCCCGAGCATCACGCTACTCGGGATGTTCGGCGAGCACCGAGCATTTCCGGGTTACTCGGGCGGGAGCTCGGGTCTCCGCCCTGCATGTTTGGCGCTCTTTACAGAGCCAATGAACATGCAGGGATTGCCAGCCAGTCACTGTAATGCCGCAGCCATGTTGTTTGTGGGCATTACAGTGATTGGCTGGCCGCACAGCGTCACCTCGAGTATTTAAAACCGGGCGCCGCCATCTTGGACACAGTCGCTCCGGATCAGACAGTGTAGGGACAGCGCTGCTGATTTAGGGAGAGATATATCCTGCAAAATAGTTAGTGTAGGGTCTGTAAAGGCTGCCAGATCAAACAAACAGTCCTTCTCAGGACTAATATCCATCCCAGGTATATCAGGCAGGCAGGCAGGCAGGCTGTATAGGAGACGCAGTGGTTATACCAGCAAACGCTGCATTACAGTCCTGTGTGCTGCTCCTGATGCTGAAATTGCTGGACTTAGCTCCAGGTCCCGGGGGCCAGGAAAAATCCTTTTTTTTTTATCTAAATCCTGTTTTTTTTTTCCTCCTTCACAATGTACAAATACCCATCTTATTAACCTTTTGGTGCCCCCCCCCCCCCCCCCCCCCAAAAAAAAAGAAGTGTGCCTCTGATTTTTCAGACACAAATATATCTACTGAAAATAGTCTGGTGTAGGCCAGAGAAATAGAAGTGTGGTTTTGCAGTTCTATGGGCCATTTGTATCTAAAAAAAACAGTTTTGAGTGTGTCACTCACTGTTCAGCCGCAAATATATATATATTTTAAAAAGCCTGGTATACACCAGTAAATTATTACTGTGGTTTTGATGTTCCACGGTAAAACATCTCTATTATCCTGTTTTTGGCATTTTTTGCTGTAAAAAAAAAAAATAGTGTCTCCCTGATTTTTCAGACACAAATATATCTGTTGAAAATAGTCTGGTGTAGGCCCGAGAAATACAAGTGTGGTTTTGCAGTTCCACGGTACAAACTTCTGTATTATCCAATTTTGGGCCATTTGTATCTAAAAAAAACAGTTTGAGTGTGTCGCTCACTGTTCAGCCGCAAATATATATATATTTTAAAAAGCCTGGTATACACCAGTAAATTATTACTGTGGTTTTGATGTTCCACGGTAAAACATCTCTATTATCCTGTTTTTGGCATTTTTTGCTGTATAAAAATAATAATAGTGTCTCCCTGATTTTTCAGACACAAATATATCTGTTGAAAATAGTCTGGTGTAGGCCAGAGAGACAGAAGTGTGCTTTTGCTGTTCCACGGTAAAAAATCTCTATTATCCTGCTTTTTGCATTTTTTGCTGTAAAAAAAAAAAATAGTGTCTCCCTGATTTTTCAGACACAAATATATCTGTTGAAAATAGTCTGGTGTAGGCCCGAGAAATACAAGTGTGGTTTTGCAGTTCCACGGTACAAACCTCTGTATTATCCACTTTTGGGCCATTTGTATCTAAAAAAACCAGTTTGAGTGTGTCGCTCACTGTTCAGCCGCAAATATATATATATTTTAAAAAGCCTGGTATACACCAGTAAATTATAACTGTGGTTTTGCTGTTCCACGGTAAAAAATCTCTATTATTCAGGTTTTGGTAGTTTTTTCCGTAAAGAAAAACAGTAGTGTCTCCTGACTGTTGTGACACAAAAATATATCTGTTGAAAATAGTCTTGTGTAGGCCCGACATCCCAGTGTGGTTTCGCAGTTCCACGGGTCAAATCGCTGTACTATCCAGTTTTGGGCCTTTGGTATCTAAAAAAAAAAGCAGTTTGAGTGTGTCGCTCACTGTTCAGCCGCAAATATCTCTTTAAAAAAGTGTGGTATACCCCAGTAAACAATAACTGTGGTTTTCCTCTTCCACGGTTCTAATCTACTCTTTATTGCCCTTTTTCCATTGATAGTGCAAGTGTAAGCTATTTTACTTCATTTACAATGGGCAAGGCACGTGGCAAGGGACATGGAAGTGGACGTTCTGGTGATGGTTCGTGCAGAGGACGGGGCCGTGGCCGTGGCCAAGGTGAAAATGTGCCACAACCAACAGCCACATCTTCTCGCTCCCACTTTTTGACCGAATTACTAGGGAAGCACAGAACAACACCAGTATTGAGAACTGATCAGTGTGAACAGGTTATTAATTGGATAGCAGAAAATACTTCCAGTTACCTGGGCACCACCACCTCCGGTCTGTCTTCCACACGGTCAACTCTTAGTAGCCGTGAGTCTCGACCGCATACTCCTCCTCACCCTGATGCTCCTTCCTCCCACCATGCCGAGTGTCGTCAGACAGCAAGTGATCCCACACTTGGACACTCTGAAGAGCTGCTCACTGGTCCATTTCCATATTTGGGCCCCTCGCCTGATACGCTTGAAGTGGTGGAAGAGGAGATCCCATGTTGCGATGCCCAAATATTTGAACAGCCACGGCCACAGGAAGTCGACGTTGGCAATCTGTCACAAGAGGTGGACGATGACGAGACACAATTGCCAGGAAGTGAGGAGGAGGATCGTGGTGCGCAAGTGGAAGAGGAGGAGGTGGTGGATGATCTAGTAACTGACCCAACGTGGAAGGAGGACATGCAGAGTGAGGCCAGCAGCACACAGGGGGAGGGAGGCAGAGTACCCCAACAGGCAGGAAGAAGCAGTGTGGTGGCCGCAGACAGAAGGCAGGCAACCGTTCCCCGTAACACCAACACGAGGGACGTTGCCAGTACAAGCGGTAGGTCTTCCAGAGTCTGGAATTTTTTTAAAGACTCTGCTGATAACTCCAAAAAGGCCATATGTTCCACCTGCCATGCCAGCATCAGCAGGGGTGACAAAACTACCAGCCTGACCACCACCAGCATGATCAGGCACATGGCAGCAAAGCACCCGACTTTGTGGGGCGAAACCCAGGGTCCACGACCAGTGTCAGCGGGTGTCACCGCTGCTTCTTCCACTGTTGTGCGTGCAATAGAACCCCCTGTTGTGTGTGCAAGGCAATCCCCTGTCCATACTGCATGTAAAGATGCCCCCTCCTCTCAGTCTTCACTTGTTATGGCAGTTTCTCAAGAAACAGCATCAACGTCCACGTCCACGTCCCACCGCAGCGTTCAATTGTCCATATCCCAGACCTTTGAACGAAAGCGGAAATTCGCAGCTAACGCCCCACAGGCCACAGTCCTAAATTCGCACATTTCACGACTGCTTGCATTGGAAATGCTGCCTTTTAGGCTGGTGGAGACGGAATCCTTCCGCAATCTTATGGCGGTGGCCGTCCCTCGGTACTCGGTCCCCAGCCGACACTATTTTGCCCGGTGTTCCGTCCCCACACTACACAAGCACGTGTCCCAAAGCATCTGCCGTACCCTCAACAACGCAGTTACTGGGCGAGTCCACCTGACAACGAACACATGGACAAGTGCTTGTGGCCAGGGACGGTACATCTCTCTGACGGCACACTGGGTAAACATAGTGGAAGCCGGGACCCAGTCGGACCTTGGGACGGAACACATCCTCCCCACACCGAGGATTGCGGGCCCTATGTCAGTCAGAGTTGCCCCCACAGTGTACAGCTCCTGCGCATCCTCCTCCTCCTCCTCCTCATGTTCAGCCTCCATCTCAGATATCACCACATCAGTTACAAGCTGGAAGCATTGCAGTACTGCCTCCGCCAAGCGGCAACAGGCTGTGCTGAAACTCATAAGCTTAGGTGATAAACCTCACACTGCTTGTGAGTTGTGGACAGCTGTGAAAGAGCAGGCAGATCTGTGGCTGAGACCGCTGAACCTACATCCCGGCATGGTCGTGTGTGACAATGGCCGTAACCTGGTGGCGGCTCTGAGGCGAGGTGAGATCACACACGTACCATGCCTGGCTCATGTGCTTAACCTCGTGGTTCAGCGGTTTCTTAAATCGTACCCCGAGTTGCCAGATCTGCTCGTGAAAGTACGCCGCCTGTCAGCTCATTTTCGCAAGTCTGCTACAGCTTCCGCCGCCCTTGCTGTGTTGCAGCAGCATTTGCAGCTTCCGGCACACCGACTGGTGTGTGATGTCCCCACACGTTGGAACTCTACCCTCCACATGTTGCAAAGGATTTGTGAGCAGAAGAGAGCAGTTGTGGAGTACCAGCTGCAACAAGGCCGTCGATATTCAGGTCAGACTCCACACATAAGACCTCAGGAGTGGACCTGGATGTCTGACATATGTACCATCCTGACAAACTTTGAGGAGGCCACCAAGATGGTGAGTGGCGATGACGCCGTCATTAGTGTCAGCATCCCACTTGTCGGTCTTTTGCAACGCTCTCTGCAGAGAATTAAAGAGGAGGCATTGCAGCCAGAGTATGATGAGATGGATCAAGAAGCCGTAGCGGGCGATTACACACAGCCCAGCCTCATCTCATCCCAACGTGCATTGGGGGACAATGAGGGAGAGGAGGAGGAGGAGGAGGAAGAACAGGAGCTGGCCCGGGGATTTGTCAACTTTAGTGATTTTTAGACGCCGCCGTACTTTCTGCTGGGTTAAGCAAGTGACATTTAATGGAGAATTTTTGTCATCACTAATCATGTTTTCTGTCATGCAATTTTCTTGTGTAAATACTGTTGAAAAAAAATAATTTATCATATTGCCTGTTTCCTCATCCTCATCCACCATTTCACCAAGACTATTTTTAAGGGGGCCAACACTATCATTTTTTAGTTTTTCACTATTTATGTAGTTAAAGAATATATTGGGATTATTTTTACTTTCTCTGGCAATGAGTCTCTCTGTCTCAATCTTTGCTGCCTTGATTTGGTTTTTACAGAATTTATTTAATTTTCTGTATTTATTTAATGCCTCATCACTAACTACTTGCTTTAGTTCTCTAAATGCTTTCTTTTTGCCACTTATTGCGCCCCTTACAGCTCTATCTAGCCATAGTGGTTTCCTCCTATTTCTAGCATGTTTATTCCCATAGGGTATATATTGTGCACAGGTCCTATTCAGGATGCTAATAAATGTCTCCCATTTGCTTTATAAGTTAAAAGTTTTATATGAGAATAACAATATCAAATGTATTTTACCATTTCATTTTTTACTACTACTGTATCAAAAATCACGTTTACCTAACACATTTTGACCACTTTCATTATTTTCTAGGAAGCATGAGCAAAAGACAGCAATTCTGCGATTGTTTTTTTTTAAATTTTAGTTACAACATTCAGTTTCTGGGATATATAATGTTGTTGAAAATGACTGAAAAAAAATTGTGGTTGGAGGGAGAGGTCATCATATTCTGAAAGCTTTAACTTTTTTATTTTCTGATTTCAAAATTTTGTTAAGGTTTGTTTTTTTTTGCATAAAAAGCTACACTTTTTATTGATAATTATTTGGGGATTTTTTTGGTATTATAAAACTTTATGATCTCTTATTTCATTTTCAGTGTAGTGAGATGAACACATAACCATTTTAGTCTATAAGGCTGTTCACATGTCAGCATTTTTTTGCAGATCATGTGTCCATGCAGAAATCAAAGATACATGTAGTTTTTTTTCCAGTATAAGGCTATGTGCCCACGTAGCAGATTTGATGCAGAGCGTTTTTGCCTCTCTCTGGCAGAAAAAAACGCATGCAGATTTACATGCATTTTTCCAGCCAGAGAGAAGCGTTTTTTCAGCGTTTTAAATGCGTTTTCGCATGTGTTTTTTCAAGCAGTTTTCCAAGCGATTTTGAGCATCACTTGGAAAAGTGCTTGACAAGTTGGTCACACAATATAAATCCATGCAACCGGCATGGATTTATAATGTGTGAACAACTGATTCTTTAAATACAGCATCTATAGTAAAAAAAAAAAGAGAGAATTAAAACATTAAAAATAAAAAAAACTGTATACTCACCTCTCCGGTCTCCTCCAGTCCGCTCCCGGCGGCGTCCACTCTCCTCGGTGTCCTGCAGTGTACTGTCAGGACCTGCGGTGACGTCATTTAGTCAGCTGATGATCAGGTGACTAAATGACGTCACCGCAGGTCCTGACAGTACACCGCAGGACGCCAAGGAGAGAGGACGTGGCCGGGAGCAGACTGGAGGAGACCGGAGAGGTGAGTATACAGGTTTTGTTTATTTTTAATTTTTTTACACCGTGTGGTAACCGGAATGAAGAGGAGTTGTAGTCTCCTCTTCATCCTGGGTACCACACGCACCGCGATTACGCTGTAAATTCGCGGCCATTGAATTTAATTGAAACTCAGCAAATCCACATATACCTGTGGGTTTGCTGCGTTTCAATGTTCCTCAATGGCCGCAAATTTGCAGCGTAATCGCGGTAGAAAAGGTCATGCTGCGTTTTGCAACGCAATGCGAATTCGACGCGCAAATTAGCGCATCATGTGCACAGCACATCCGAATTCACATTGCTTTGCATGGCAGACTGTTTTACAAGTGTTTTCGCAGCTGTAAAAATGCCACAAAAACGCTACGTGGGCACTTAACCTTATGAGTAAAAAGTAACGATACAAGTCTATGGGTCTGTGAAAATCACATACAGCTCACAGATGGCATAAGTGTGGAGTTTGTGTGCTCTCGTGATTAACATTGTAATGAATAGAAATAGTTTGTCATTCATTTAACCATACATGAAAATCACTGATAAAACACTGATTGTAAAAACAGACACACTAATCTAAAAATCTGATGAAACTCATATCCAAAACATTGTTGACATTGGTACCAATTTTCATGCGTATGTGACAAAACACAGATACACACGTGGTCAAAATTGTTGGTACCCCTCGTTTAATGAAAGAAAAACACACAATAGTCACAGAAATAACTTGAATCTGACAAAAGTAATAATACATTAAAAATCTATGAAAATGAAAGTCAGACATTGCTTTTTAACCCTGCTTCCACAGAATTTTTTTACAAATTCTTTCACTAAACGAAGGGTACCAACAATTTTGACCACGTGTGTATCTGAATGAGGTCTTAGCTCATTGATGAGCGCAAGTGCTCACTACTCGAGTTTGCCTACAGTGCTCAGTTATGCACAGAGTATCGCGGGTGCTCGAGTGACATGTTCAAGTCCCCACGGCCGCATGTTTTGCAGCTGTTGGGAAATTCCCGCATATTTTGTGATTGAGTTTGTCAGACAATCCCCAAATGTTTTGTGGCTGCAGACGAGGGGACACAAACATGTCATTCGAGGACCCGCGATACTCGGTGCATACCTGAGCACCCGATGCAAACTTGAGTAACAAGCACTTGCGCTCAACACTAGTCTTAGGCTGCAACAAAGGTTGGAGCGAAAGATCATTTTGTGCTACCCTGCAGCATAATGGGCATCATGGTGGCTCAGTAGTTAGCAATGTAGCCTTGCAGTAATGGGGTCCTGAGTTCATAATACTACCAAGCACAACATTTACTTACTGGTAGAGAAGTTAGAACAGCGAGCCCCAGTGGTGGGCTGTGAGATGTCTGTGGAGCGTTGTAGAATTATTAGTGCTATATAATGAAAAAAAAAATGCAGGTGCATGGGGTCGAACTGTGACGGCATCAAGCAACTCGTGAAAAATCCAGCTGGTTTTGACTTTTTGAAACATGCTTGCTGCAGTACATTGTGGGTCACAATACGACCCTTCAGTTTCATTATGCTACAATGTAGCAGAGGCATATAGCGATATTTGTTAGCTTGATGCATGACGGCCCGGGGGTCATTGTTAGTCCTTTGTTTACCATAGCAACTCATGAAATCATAATGCAGGGACCCGATGGGGTGACAGTGGGACCTCACTCCCTTTGTCAAATTCCTTACATTCTGCTGTCATTATCGACAACCTAATGGAAGGAGTTTCTATATCAAGTGGGCTACACTGCTCACACCCTACAGCGAGGAATGGGCATGGTCAATCACCGGAAGGGAGCACTGGGATCCCTGTTTTCACATTCTACGGGGCATTTCATTAGGAAGTGAAAACACAATGCTGTGACAGGAAGCAGTTACCGCTGTATACAGCCCTATACAGTAATTCCTAGCTAGTGGCTACTGCAATCAGCTAGATTTTATGATTTACTTCTGCAGCTGTAGGAAGAGAAGTGATTTACAGTGATTAACAGTATCCACAAAACAGACCTCCTACTAAAATACATTGTGTAGTTAAAGGGAATCTGTCACCCCCTGGCACTTATCTGACCTCTAATATGGGCATCTTGTTGCTGTGAAATATCTTTTTATTCAATCAAGTTTCTGATGCTTGCAGGGTCGGGGACTGGAAGAATTCCCCGCCTACTGAGTTAATTACAATGTTTTCCCCCCTCCCCTGCATGTCACAGTGCCTGGATTTGGCAGTGGCAACTGCATATCACAGGGTACTGTGACATGCAGGGGAGGGGGGAAAACATTGCAATTAACTCAGTAGGCGGGGAATTCTTCCAGTCCCCGACCCTGCAAGCATCAGAAACTTGATTGAATAAAAAGATATTTCACAGCAACAAGACCTCTAATACGAGGCATACAGGTATGAATATATTTACATTTCTATCACTTGTATGCCCATATTAGAGGTCAGATCAGTGCCAGGGGTGACAGATTCCATTTAAGCAGAAATTTCTCATAGTAAAAGTTATAATTCGTAAAATAGAAGCAACAATTAGAAAGAGGAAATATGAAAGGAAGAGATACAAAAAGTTTAAAAATAAAACAAATAAAAAGCTAGGCATTGACTCCTATATTCAATAAGGGTAAATTTAACTGCAGAGAACTGAACACAAAATTTCTACACCTTGTATGTTTAAAGGGAATGTGTTATCAGAAAATAAGTCATTGTATAAATCAAGTTTTTATATTAAACATTTTTATAGGATTTTTGTTGACTTTTTTTTACATTTTTCAAATTAAAAAATTATCTGCAGGTTTTAATCTGGCAACTGAGCCTCAATATATAGTGTTCTAAATGAGCTGGGGAAAGAAAAAAAGTGAAACAGCGCATCATAGAGCAATAAACCTCAAGATGGGGTTAACAACTCACTGCGGAGGTGCTCACCCAAAGGTGTTGTACAGTCATGTACAGTCAGCAGCCCCAACATTGTAAGTCAGATCATGGTGTAGTTCAGAGTACAAGATGAACCAGATGCAATAGCCACTCAGGAGCATTTATGATGCTTGAGGGACACAGCTAAACACATATTTATGTGTCTAGAGCAGACCCGGGCAACCTATGGTCCTCAAGCCACATATGGTTCTTTGGCTGTTCCTATCCAGCCCACAGACCAGGACAGCAAAAGGGCTGGAAAGCACGCCGCGACCGCCCTCCCCACCTCTGTTCAATATCTCGAGTTGACCAGTATTTGAATCCTCGCGAAGCAGATACTGGTGAATAGAATACTTCACCATTCAGTCTGTGCGCCTGAGTGTCTCACCATAGCAGTGGAGACTAAGTCTGCAGAGCAGAGACCAGAGCAGTGTCCTGGGGGAAAGTGTGCGGGTTGGGTAGTGTTTTTTTTTTGTCATTGACTTGTAGGGGTTAATATGTAGGGTTATCACGTGTTTGGGTACTGTGGGGGACATAATGTGTTCAGGGATTGTAGAGGTCCTTGTTTTGTGCTGGGGGGCTGTGGAGTATCATAATGTGTGGGGGCCAGCCTAATGTGTTATGGGGCTCATACTGTTAGGTCCTCATTCTGTATTGGGGGGCTGTGGGGTACTCATACTGTGTAGCTCCTTATTCTGTCTTGGGTGGCTGTGGTGGGTCATACTGTGTGGGGGTGATCATACTGTGTTGGAACAGTGGGGGATCATACTATGGGGGGTCATCATTCTGTGCTGTTTGAGGGACTGTTGCAGTCATTATTCTGCATCTGGGTGACTGTGGAGGTCATCATTCTGTATTTGGGGGCTATGAGGGTCACCATTCTGTTTTTGAGGCCTGTGGAGGATCATACTGTATGGGGGGACCATCATAATGTTTGGGGACTGTGATGGCCATCATAATGGGAGGAATGGGGATCATACTGTGAAGGTCATCATTTTGTATATAGGGAGCTGTAGGGGATCATACTATGTGGGTGTCAATATTTTGTGTGTGGGATCATACATTTTGGGGCTGTGGAGGTCATCATACTGTGTGGGGAGCCACCATAATGTGTTGGGGTGGGTTGTCAGGGATTAGACTGTGGTGGGGGTTCATACTATGTGGGACTGTGTGTGAATTCACAGTGTTGGGGGCCATCACTCTGTGCTATCATTCTGTTTGGGGGGCTCATACGGTGGATTTATCAAGTACTTCCAGTGTTAATTATACCAATACAATTATACATTTTTTACACATTATTTGGTGTGTCAGGTTTGGTTATCGTTAGTCTATCTTTCCTTGTTGGTTGTATACTGTTAACTCTTATACTAACCCCTGTGCACTCTCAAATGTCGCAGGGTGGAGTAATGGTGATTTTCGAACAATCCTGGCTTTAGCTATTTGCAGTCACAGATTCTGAACTGGCCTGCTGATTATTGTGGATGGTGGTGCGGGCAATATCCACCAGGTGAGGTGAACTAAACTGAAATATAACACAATGCTGCTCAGACATTACTCTTTTACTAGTATTAAAAATAATTGACAAAGCTTAAATGTAACAATAAACTAAATAAAATCTTCTACACAGATAGGCAAGAACACACGCACATGCAAACATCATTAGTACTTACACCAGTCATTAATATATTATGGGTCACATACAGGAACAAGCCTGAAACTTTTCAGACTAAATGTAGTCATGAAGGCTTTGTTCCCTGATAGCCTGCATGCACCCGCAGATCCATGAAGCACTGACATATTTGTGGTTTTCATCGATGTGATATTGAGCACAGTGCTGCATATTACACTACACTTGTAGCAGAATGCCATAAAACGGACTATAGTGGTACACTGTATTAGACAACCTAGTGTTATGGCACAATAACACAACACACTATATGTGGATAGAAAAAACTTTATTTAGTCTAACAGACAAAGTGTGCAGCATAATTTTAACTTTACTAAAATGTATCAAAATAATTTCTAAAATTCTAAAAAAAACACACATTACAGCTAAGTCATATATTACTGATCAATCAATTAGTAAATTCTAAAACAACAGTATTGGTTAGTCAAAGTGCTTTGGGAATGTTAACCATCACCATTTTCTTAGTTATTAAAAAAACACTTAAAAAAAAAACTACCTCATGCGAATCAGAAAGCATGCTTGTGAGGAAAATTCAAACACCCTTTTTCCGCACCTCCAAAACCACCTGGAAGTTTGCTCTCAGCCTGCAGGGCCACTACTTGCTCCATTGTCCTCATCAGAGTGTCTTCCAGCTGAGCCCTAAGTGCCTGTGCTGCTAGCAGCTCATTGTGAATGCCAGAACTGGAAGGGTTAAACAAGGAAGAATTAGATGATTAAACAGTTCAATATAGCAATACCAAGTATAAATAAAAAAAATAATTACATAAAAAAACAATTGTGTGAAATAACAACCTTTATATACTGTGTAATGATTAATTAATGCCACGAAAAAGATGAAATTAATATAATAATTTAAATAAATATTTAAACAAAAATATATTTCAAATATATCTTTCGCATTGTAATAAAATTTTAGGACAATCAATCTCTACAAGAGAAAGCATTCTAAGATTAATTTGTAGGGCTGCCATTATCTAGCAGTGGTAGCAAATATTAAAGAGGTTTTCCATGCTTAAAAGAAAAGTCTGCTGTCATTCTATGTGACTGCTGAATCCTGACAGTGTGCAATGTGCACATTCACACCACCCTCCTGTATTCGCAGCACAAGTGGCAGTCACATAAGTGCATGTATGCTATTCGCTTACCTGTGATCTTGTGGCGACTAGATTCTCTTGTGCTTCTCAATATTTTGTTGATAGAAGCGGCTGAGACTCTACAGCAGCTGTGGGGAATCTTTTTTCTGCCAAGGGCCACTTGGATATTTATACCGTCCTTCGGGGGACGTACAAATCCCGCGCTAACTCCACCCACAAAGTACGTCCTGACGCTGGCACTGGTATCAGGACGTAATCTTTCATTGCACGCGCCTCAGCGCTCACTAGTGAACACTGCGTGCGCTTGCTCACGGAGGAAGAAGAAATTAATTTGCCGGCGTACATCAAAATTCAGCTGCCAGCCCAAGCACTTTGGTCCCCAGAAATCTGCCCGGGGGCCGGCTAAAAGGTCATGGAGGGCCATAAACGGCCCGCGGCCCTGAGGTTCCCCACGCCTGCTCTACAAGTTGGATGTGATTGCAAATCTGCAAATAGAATACATGCGGTCATGTAACTGCCCACTTGTGCTGCGAATATAGGAGACTTTTCTTTTCAGGGCACAAGACCTCTTTAAGGGAAGGACATGGACATGGGGTTAATGGCGGTGACTGTAACTTTGTCTTGCTAGCTATGTACCCACATCTGGTTTAATCTAGCACAAAAAAGTATGTATTGATGTAGATTTAGACAATCTGAAAAACCAAGACAGAAAATCCCTTATGTATACTGTATATGTGGGAACATATCCTTAAAGGAAATATGATATATCTCCGGGTAATGTTCTAGCTAGATCCCAAGTTTTCCTGCTCTTGTACACTCTACTTGATTACATTTGCAGTTTGATATTTAGTCTGTAGAGTGGTTTCCTGGTAAGGGCTCGCTCACATCTGCGTATAAAATCAGAGAGTGCAATGTGGGAAAAAATAAAAACACATTGCACTTGCACCAATGTTATTCAATGAGGCAGTATTCATCTGCAAGTTTTTCCTTACCTAGAATTGGGGTGAGGAAAAAAAATCGCAGCATGCTGCATATGGTAGTATAAAATGGCTAAGACTCACCAATGCAAGTCAATGGGTGCGAGAAAAAAAAAATCGCACAGCACACAGACCATGCGTGTGCCGTCTGATTTTTATGCACCTATCTCATAGGAAACCTGACATTTCATCAACCAAGTACTGTAAATTCACAGTGTGAACTGTCAGAATAGATAGAAAGATGTCAGTGAGATATATAATCAGTGCTTTGCTTGTGTAGTTTTGTGTACTTGTATTTAACTAATAAATAAGTAAATTAAAAAAGTGGCGTGGGATCCCCCTTATTTTTACTAACCAGGTGAGGGAAAGCAGACAGCTGGGGGCTAGTCAATTTTCATGTAGCTCCCCAGACTATTAATATCAGCCCATAGCTGTCTGCTTAGCCTTTACTGGTTATTAAAAAAGGGGGGACCCAAAAAATAATGACGTGGGGTCCCTCATATTTTTAATAACCAGCAAAGGCTAAGCAGACAGCTGGGGGCTGATATATATAGGCTGGTAAGGGGCCCCTTCTCAGACTAATAACACCAGCCCTCAGCCTCCCCAGAAATGGTGCATCCAGTAGATGCGCCAATTCGGGCACCTAAATAACAAACAAAGCAGCACACTGTAACGCTAAGTATGCAGACATGAAATATATGAAATTTGAATAGCTCAGTCAAAGTTTAAACATAGAAACAGAAAAAAAGTGTGCTGCTTTGTTTATTTGTATATGGAGGTAGCTGCTCCTAGTAAGCACCTGTTCACACCTATTTCTTGTTTTGGAAGTGCCGTCATTTTTTTCTGTTTCTATGTTTAAGCTTTGACTGAGCACTCCACCTCTATGCCACAGGCGGTTTTAATTGCAATAGAATCTTACTTTCCCACACATAAGCAGATGGATGTCCCTTAGAGAGGTATTCACATTGGTAGAGTCCTGGTATTTTGAGAGACGCCTTATCGTGGCTACCAGGTACACATGCATTGGCCAATTTATGCGCTAAGATTTCTCATTTATTTCTATTTTCTACAGCAGTAATGCTATTCAGATTTCATATATTTCATGTCAGCATACTTAGCGTTACAGTGTGCTGCTTTGTTTGTTAGTTGTATATGGAGGTAGCTGCTCCTAGTAAGCACCTGTTCATACCTATTTCTTGTTTTGGAAGTGCTGTCAGTTTTTTCTAATTTTGGCACTTAGACTCTTCTTTTTCCGATTGCCCTGGAGTGTTGGCAATCGAGGGTAATGGTTTTGGGGTTGATGTCAGCTGTGTAATGTCCACTGACATCAATCCCAGGGGTTAGTAATGGAGAGGCATCTGTCAGACACTCCCATTACTAACACCGTAGTCAAAATAAATAAACACACACAGAAAAGTAATTTAATTGTAAAAGTCACTCCTTGACAAATTCCATTTTTAACCCATTTAATAACATAAAAAAAAGTAATCCAAAGGGTCTGCCATAAGCCATAATATGGACATTCCATGACTATCCCCAACTCTACTACATCTGGAGGATGTGATGAGCGGTAACATCAGTAACGTTACCGCTCACAACGGCAGCCAGAACACACTGAGAGTAGCGTGTGAATCTGGCTGCTGTCATGAGCGGTGACATCAGTAAGATAATCGCAGTTCATAGTCGATGAACTGCGGTAACCTTATTGAAGTCACTGCTTGAAGTGTGAGAACCGACAGTAAGGTCACACTCTGTGAGAAGAGATATCAGTAAGGTTACCATAGTTCATCGATAACCTTACTGATGTCACCACTGGTCACAGCAGTCAGATTCACACGCTACTCTCAGTGTGTTCCGGCTGCCGTGGTGAGCGGTAATGTTACTGATGTGACCGCTCATCAAAACCTCCGGATGTAGCAGAGTCGGTGATTGTCGTGGGATGTTCATATTATGGATTATGTTGGACCATTTGAATTGCTTTTTTTTGATGGAATTAAATGGGTAAAAGAGGGGAATTTGTCAGGGAGCGCTTTTTTAAATTTAAGGACTTTACAGTGTGAATGTTTATTTATTTTGACTTTAGGCTTAGTAATGAGGGTATCTGACAGACGCCTCTCCATTACTAACGCCTGGGCTTGATGTCAGCGGACATTACACAGCTGACATCAACCACAAAACCATTATCCCAATTGCCAATGCACCAGGGCAATCGGGAAGAGCCGAGGCGAATTGCCAGAATTGGCGCATCTAATGGATGCGACATTTATGGGGCGGTGGAGGGCTGGTGTTATTAGTCTGGGAAGTGGCAAATATCCATGGCCCCTTAATGCCTATTAATATCAGCCCCCAGCTGTCTGCTTAGCCTTTGCTGGTTATTAAAAATATGGGGGACCTCACTTCATTTTTTTTTGGGGGGGGGACCCCCCTTTTTAATAGCCAGTAAAGGCTAAGCATACAGCTGTAAGCTGATATCAATAGGCTGGGAAGATGCATGGATATCATTGGCCCCTCCCCATGCTATTAAGATCAGCTCAGAGCTGTCTGCTTTCCCTTAGCTGGTTATTAAAATAAGGGGGACTCCACGTCGTTTTTTTCTTTCATTTCTTTATTAGCTGTTTATTAGCTAAAACAAGTGCATAAAACTACACACGCAAAGCACTGATTAAATGTATCACTAACATCTAGCTATCTCTATGTATAAAAAATTGTTTTATTAGTTAGAAAACTATCTTGAAATTACATAGAGAATTACTGTATGTAAAAGATTATGTTAAAAACGCATTGCATACTCATATTATACGGATGTCATACAGATGGTAGGTGAGAAAAAAATGCACACTTGCACGACATATAGATGCTAGGTGAAAAAAAAACACATGACACTCTCCAACTTTTCTGGCTGAGAATCTCAGCGAATTTATATATGCAGATGTGATCAAACCCTAACTGGTATTCTTCAGTTCTTCTCTGGTTTTATATGACTTACATGAAATATCACTGGGGTCAGCAGAAAAAAACTATTTCTGCAGCCTAGCTCGTCTTATCTGGGCATCCATGTAAAATTTTCCAATCTGAGTTTTGATTATCCATGTAATTTGCAGCAGAAATGACAAACCTGATTGCTAATTATTGATATTATCATAAAAATATTATAAATCATATTCCAATTACCTGTCAGTCTCTGTATGGAATTGTACTAAGCAGCTATAAAGCTGTTTTTCAGCTTGCAGTGCCTCATTAAGTTGGCTTTTATTAGCAGCGAGTTCTTCAAGTAACTTGAAAATCTATGAAAGAGTAAGAATAAGGAAGAATCTGCATTTTCATAGATTATACGTACAATCTGGATTAACTGGAACAGAAAAGTAAACACAGTTTGGGTCCCAGAGGAGAAACTCATAAGGTTCATAAGGTCCTGAGCTTCCTTCCACACTTACGGACCCCTGTCCAGAGCATTTATCCATGTCCTAATGCAGGAATGGGTTAAAGTCCCGCTGAAAGGTTAAGAAGATATGTAAGCATGCTGGCAAGCTGCATTGGCACTCTCTAGCGTCTCATTATTGTGGCAGCTTTTCCAGGACAATTGAAGTCACAGGGTTCCTAGTGTCTTGAATTCATAGGACCTACATATCACACAATTATTGTATATCCTACTGTATACACTACATGGACAAAAGTATTAGGACACCTGCACTTTACACCTATAGGTGCCTTTATGATGTCCTATTCTAAAACCATAGGGATTAAAATGGCTTTAGCCCATTCTTTGCAGCTAAAACTGCTAACACTATTTTGTGTAGGCTTTTTGCAAGATTTTGGAGTGTGACTGGGAATTTCTGCCCAACTATCTATAAGAAGTCAGACATGAATGAGGAAAGGGTCTGCCTCACAATCTCCATTCTAGTTCATCCCAAAAGTTCTCAATAGGGTTAAGGTAAAGTTAAGTTCTTCTACACTACATCTACCCAAGCACGTCTTCATGTACCTTGCTTTCTTCACTGTGGCACAGTCATGTTTGGAGTAGACAAGGGTCTTCCCCAAATTGTTTCCACAAAAGAATAAGCATTAAGCTTATGTCACACGATGCGTTTTTGCAGCAGTTTTTTTCTGCGTTTTTTTAATGCAAATTTTAAGCTGCATTTTACAATGTCAGCAAAGTCTATGAGATTTCAGAAAGCTCATGCACAGATATTGTGCTTTTTATGAGTTTTTGCAAAATGCAGCATGTCACATCTCTCAGTTTTTGTAGCGTTTTGTCAACTATAGAAAGCAATGGGTTGTACAAAATTGCAGAAAACTGCAGCAAAAAATGCAGGTATCAGGTTTTGCTGCATTTTTTGTGCCAAAACCTGGGGAAATTGAATCATGTTTATTTTTATGCACTAAACTTTATCAGCATGCACAAGAAACAAATGTACCCTGACAAAAATGCAGTAAAAAAAAAATCAGCAAAAACCCAGCAAAACCTGCTTTTTTTACGCTGTTTCTTTACTGTCAAGAGAGCAGGTTTTGCCTGCGGAAAAAAAATGCAACATGTGAACATAGTCTAAGATTTTCTTCACTGGAACTAAGTGGCCTAGGCAAACTTCTGAAAAATAACCTCATAGCATTATGCCTTCCCCATCCAACCTTACAGCGGGCACAATGCAGTCAGGCAGGTATGTTCTCCTGGCATTCACCAAACTCAGACTTGTCTATCAGACGCCAGGTAGAGAAGCGTAAGCAGTCACTCCACAGAACATGTTTCCACTACTCCAGTAGAGTCTACAGAGTCCAGTGGCGGCGTGCTTTACACTACTCCATCCTATGCTTAGCATTGTGCTTGGTGAGGACTTGCATGCAGCTACACTGCCATCAGTTCAATGCTTAGGAAGTGTGTCCCAGTACTTTTGTCCATATAGTGTATTTATTCATGTTGCTTATATAGTGCTAGTATATCCTGTAGGGAAAACAGAACAGATATGCTACATATAACATTTGGCAAAAATTATGGAATCACCAGGCTCGGAGGATGTTCATTCAGTTATTTAATGTTGTTGAAAAAAAGCAGATCACAGACATGGCACAAAACTAAAGTCATTTCAAATGGCAACTTTAGGGCTTTAAGAAACACTAAAAGAAATCAAGATAAAAAAATGTGGTACTCAGTAAGGGTAATTTTTTTCAGACCAAGTAGGGGGAAAAAATTATGGAATCACTTAATCCTGAGGAAAAAATTATGGAATCACCCTGTAAATTTTCATTTCCAAAACTAACACTTGCATCAAGAAAATGTTTTCTTTGTCAGACAGTGAACCGTCAATGAGTCTACCATCGAGTTGCAGAGATAGCTATCAATCAAACTAAAGAGGGGCTGGTGCTAGGCTGGGGAACAACCTTGGGAGGCAGAAGCTTGGGATGTGCTCAGTCACGCTCAGAATACTTAACACCTCATTTACAAATGAACTAAAACTCTGATTCCTTGGGAATACAACAACAGATAGAAGAAATAGAGGCGCCAATGAATATAGCATGCCCATACATGTGGTTTTGGGGGAGATTGATCTTACTGCAAATTCTCTAACTCCTCCGGGGCTCTGCAATTGCAATATGCGATTGGAAACTATTCCAGAAAAATTTGTGCACCAAATGGTGTTCTTCCCTTCTGAGCAGCGTGCCCAAACGTAGTATACGAAAACACATACGATATTCCCATAAATGGAAGGAAATGAGTAAAAAATTGTGGTGTCTTTATTTCTCCTGTTACTTCTTTTGAAAATATATTATAATTTATCGTAATATATGGAATTTTTCATTTATTCATTTCACTTTGCATTAGGTCATGGTACAGACGACTTACTAAACACTATTTCGAATACTTTCAGGGGTGCATTTTTTATAATGATGTAATTTGTGTGTGTGATTTTTTTAATAGATAGGCTCCTCGAAAGGCATTTAAGAACTGAATTGGCTCTTAAAAATTAGATTTATAAAAATTTGTTGAAAAAAGTGAAAAATTGAGGTTAAACCTTTTAAAGTGCCCAAAACATAAATGGACGTATATGAAGTGACGGCAACATAAAATAAACATATGGGAAATGGTAATTATTAACCCCTTCACCCCCAAACCTGTTTTCTCATTCATGACCAGGCCAAAAATAACAATTCTGACCAGTGTCACTTTATGAAGCAATAACTCTGGAACGCTTCAACGGATCCCAGTGATTCTGAGATTGTTTTCTCGTGACATATTGTACTTCATGATAGCAGTAAAATCTGTTCGATACGACTTGCGTTTATTTGTAAAAATATTGGAAAATTGGTGAAAATTTTGCAATTTTCAAACTTTTAATTCTTATGCCCATAAACCAGAATATACCCATACACCATTCTAAAAACTGCAACCCTCAAGGTGCTCAAAAGCACATTCAAGAAGTTTATTAATCCTTCACGTGCTTCAGAGGAATTAATGGAACATGGAAGGAAAAAATAAACATTTAACTTTTTTCACAAAAATTTTACTTTATACCCATTTTTTTTTTATTTTCACAAAGGTGACAGAAGAAAATGGACCCCAAAATTAGTTGTGGAATTTCTCCTGAGCATGCCAATACCCCATATGTGGGGGAAAACTACTTGTCGGGCGCACGGCAGGGCTCGGAAGGGAAGGAGTGACGGTTTGGAGCGCAGACTTTGATGGAATGGTCTGCGAGTGCCATATCCCGTTTGGAGAGCCCCTGATTTGCCTAAACAGTGGAAACCCCCACATGTGAACCTCTTTTGGAAACTAGACCCCCCAAGGAATTTATCTAGATGTGTGGTGAGCACCTTAAACACCCAAGTGCTGTGAAAATTGAAAAAAAAATCAAATTTTTTTCCCACAAAAATGTTTATTAGCCCCAACTTTTTATTTTCACAAGGGTAACAGGAGAAAATTGACCTCAAAACTTGTTGTGCAGTTTTCCCTGAGTATGCCGATACCCCCTGTATTGTGACAAACTACTGTTTGGGCGCATGGCAAGGCTCAGAAAGAAAAGAGTGATAGTTTGTACAATGTGTCATGAAAAACAAACAATCTCAGAAGCAAGAGGGTAGATGCATTTAAATATTATTGCTATGTAAAGTGACACATGCCAGATTTGAATTTTCCAGAATAAAACCAAAATGTAGTTTTTCTCCAATTCTGATGATTTTATAAAGAAATATAAAATACAGACAAACTATGGTTGGTATGTATGGAATCTGCACATGGTAACCGCTACTTTAACCCCTTCACGACATTTGACGTAAGTTTACGTTATGGTCGGGAAGGGGTTCCTACAAAATAATGTAAATTTACATCATGGAGATTGTGCGTGCACGATCACCACTGGGAGCTCAGCTTAAGTTAAGCCGAGGCTGTCAGCATCAGGAGCGGTGCCTGCACCACCCTGGGCAATTTAACCCTCTCAATGCCGCGATCTATAGCGATCGCAGAATTCAGAAGGAGGGGGCTCCTCTCTCCTTTCAGATTGGCCCTCGTCATTGCGAGGGCCCGATCAATGCCATGGCAACCCAGGATAGTCATGACGACATCTAGGTCACCCAGCTTCGGAAAGCCTGTAGAGCATGGTCTAAGAGGCTTATGTCAGTGTAGCATTATACCAGAGAACAGACTAATAAAAGTTAAAATCCCACAGAGGAACTAGGTAAAAAAGTGAAAAAAAATGAAAAAGAATATTTTAAAAATGTTTTAAAAAAATCTTAAAATACATTTTAAAAAATTAAAACAATATGAAACAAAAACTGGGTATATTTATGTAAAAAAAATTAAACTAACAAAATACATAAATTTGGTATCGCTGCGTCTGGAACGACCTGCCCCATAAAACTGTCACACTATTTAACCCCTTCAGTGACGCTGTAAAAAATTTAACAAAAAAGTGGTAGAAAACATGTCATCATACAGTTAAACAAAAAGTGGAATAGAAATAAAAATGGTATCTCTGAAAATGTCATCTTGTCCCGCAAAAAACAAGCCGCCATATAGCACCATTAGCAGATAAATAAAAAAGTTACAGCTCTCAGAGTAAAGCGATGTAAAAAAAAAAATTCATTTTTTCTATAAAATAGTTCTTTTATTGTGGAAAAGCTGCAAAATATAAAAAAAATAATATGGTATCGCTGTAATCGTACTGGCCTGAAGAATAAAGTAGTGTAATCACTTATACCGCAAGAGGAACGGCGTAAAAAATAAATAAAACCAATTCTTCATCTGCTGTTGATTTTTTTTCATTCTGCCCCCCAAAGATCGCAGTAAGGCTCGGTGCACATTTATCCTGTGTGCTACGCTGAGCGCTTACATCGGGGTTTCCGTGTAAATATCTGAAATACGTGATTCAGATGGGACCCCTGACAGAAGTTTCCCAATAATGAGGCAGATGGAGGCACTGTGGACGCCGTCTCGCCTATGATCCGGAAGTGTCTGTCTTTTTAGGCGTTCATAAAAGTGTAGTTGGCCACAGTTTTGTGCACCTCTGAAAAGAAGGAGACGGCTGAACAGAGGCCAGATGGAGTCCAGAGTAACTGCTGCCTCGTTATAGTGAATGGATCCCGCAGGGGTTTTATCTGAATCACGTCACTCAAAGATTTAGATGCAAACCCCAATGTAAGTGCTCAGTACAGAGAGCAGATAAATGTGATCCAAAATGTTATGTAAAATGTTCCTAACAAAAGCTTCAACTCAATCTACAAAAAAAGCCACTCAGGTCCGTCATCTATCAAATGAACTATAGGGGGCTTCTACGTTACTGGTAGTACAAAGGCTCTGGGAAAAGCGCTATGGCTCCTCACCCCCAAAAGAAGTCCAGCGAATTGTGAGCACCCAAATCCAAATAACCCCCTCCCTTCTGAGCTCAATGCTATAAAATTCGGTGACACACTCATGGTCTCAGTATGCTCACTGGACTCCTAGATCAATTCATTGAGCGGTGTAGTTTGTAAAATGGGTCATTTATGATGGGTTCTGCGGCTCTGGCAGGGGCAGGGGCTCTTCCGGTGGGTCATGGCACCTGCAAACCATAACAAGAAAATCTGCACTACAATTCAAGGACTACAAGTGCAGAGCTAACTAGCGAGGCTGCTGAGCGTGTAGAGGCTGCATTGAGCATCCCAGAGGTGGCATAAGTTCAGAGGTGGCAGATAAGTACATAGTTAAATGCAAAATCATAGTTTAACACAAGACCATAGTTTGGTGTTTTCCTTACTAGCCTTCTATTAGTTTTTCTGCTTTTACCTGTATTATTTATCCCCATTTAATATGTGCTCCATGGACAATGCTACCAGGTGTGCGTCTTGTGAGATGTACGCATGCCTTGAACAGCCATTTGAGGGAGAATATATCTGTGCTCGATGTCAGCGAGTTACATGTTTGGAAGCCCAGATAATAGATCTACACTGTGTTCCAAATTATTATGCAAATAATATTTTCTCAGATTTTCCCAAATTATCTATATGAATTGCAGTCATTGTAATTTTCCAGTCAAATAACTATTAGAGTACAATTGAAAGGTTTTTGTACAAACTGCCTATGATAACAGTATATTTTAAAAAAAATAAAAAACTCAAACTGCACTCAAAATGCATGTTCCAAATTATTATGCACAGCAGAGTTTTCAACCTTTTCATTTTAATAAAGAACAAAAAAATGGTCATTTTTGAAATTATAAGCATTAGCAGGTTATTACAAACTGAAATCAAACAGTTTTCAACTCAAAACTTTATTCTAGGTGATGTTACATTTGCACATAGGACCCCTTGTTCGAAAGGAGCTTCTGAACTCTCTCGTCCATTGAATTTGTCAGGTTTTGGATGGTTTCTGCTTTAATTGTTTTGCATGAGGACAGAATACCCTCCCAGAGCTGTTGCTTAGATGTGAACTGCCTCCCGCCATCATAGACACTCCTTTTGATGATGCTCCAGAGGTTCTCAATGGGGTTGAGGTCAGGGGAGCATGGGGGCCACACCATAAGTTTGTCCCCTTTTATGCCCATAGCAGTCAGAGATGCAGATGTGTTATGTGCAGCATGAGACGGGGCATTATCATGCATGAAAATGATCTTGATGGTCCAGATGGATGGAGTGGAGGATGGCTGGTTGATGGACACCCCATGCAAACACGGCTACGGTGCTAACAAGGAGGAGGTGGAGTAATGTTTTGGGCTGGAATCATGGGGAGAGAGATTGTCGGCCCTATTAGGATCCCTGAAGGGGTAAAGATGAACTCCATAATGTATGTTGAGTTTCTCAAACAGCACTTCCTTCCATGGTTCAAGAAGAAGAACCGTGCATTCCGCAGCAAGATCATTTTCATGCATGATAATGCCCCGTCTCATGCTGCACATAACACATCTGCATCTCTGGCTGCTATGGGCATAAAAGGGGACAAACTTATGGCGTGGCCCCCCATGCTCCCCTGACCTCAACCCCATTGAGAACCTCTGGAGCATCATCAAAAGGAGTGTCTATGATGGCGGGAGGCAGTTCACATCTAAGCAACAGCTCTGGGAGGGTATTCTGTCCTCATGCAAAACAATTGAAGCAGAAACCATCCAAAACCTGACAAATTCAATGGACGAGAGAGTTCAGAAGCTCCTTTCGAACAAGCGGTCCTATGTGCAAATGTAACATCACCTAGAATAAAGTTTTGAGTTGAAAACTGTTTGATTTCAGTTTGTAATAACCTGCTAATGCTTATAATTTCAAAAATGATCATTTTTTTGTTCTTTATTAAAATGAAAAGGTTGAAAACTCTGCTGTGCATAATAATTTGGAACATGCATTTTGAGTGCAGTTTGAGTTTTTTATTTTTTTTTTAAATATACTGTTATCATAGGCAGTTTGTACAAAAACCTTTCAGTTGTACTCTAATAGTTATTTGACTGGAAAATTACAATGACTGCAATTCATATAGGTAATTTGGGAAAATCTGAGAAAATATTATTTGCATAATAATTTGGAACATAGTGTAAATGTGCAGCTAGCAACACTAAGGAGCATTGCAAACCTGGAGAGGAGTTTAGAGCTCACTGATCTTGCGATATGGAGGAGAGTGGAAGTGGGGGAAGATCAGGACCCAGAAGTAGGTAACTGGGTAACAGTTACAAGAAGAGGTAGGGGGAACAGTGCCATTGAGCCCAGTCCTGATCTGGCACAACCTAGTAAATATGCCTTTTTGGCTGATATTAAAAATGCTAGCCCAGGGCTGGGATCACCGCAGCAGGACGTTGCTCCTAGCAACCAGGAACAGGACTGCTGTAGGATGGAGGGAAATAGGAGTGCAGCAAAGGCCAGACAGATGTTGGTGGTAGGGGACTCTATAATTAGGCGGACAGATAGCATCATCTGCCGCCAAGACCGTGAATGACGAACAGTGTGTTATCTGTCAGGTGGCCGGATAGACAGATTGCTGGGTGGGGCTGGGGAAAACCCGGCGGTCATGTTACACATCGGTACCAATGACAAAGTTAGAGGGAGGTGGAAGGTCCTTAAAGATGATTACAGGGAACTAGGAGAGAAGCTGAAGGCCAGGACCTCCAAGGTGGTGTTTTCAGAAATACTGCCGGAGCCACAAGCGTCACTAGAAAGATAGCGGGAGATTAGGGAGATAAATAAGTGGCTTATAAATTGGTGCAGAAAGGAAGGGTTTGGGTTCATGTAGAACTGGGTCGACTTCGCTGTCGGCTACAGGCTCTACAGTAGGGACGGGCTGTACCTCAATGGAGAGGGTGCACCTATGTTGGGGGAAAAAATGGTCAGATGGATAGAGGAGCTTTTAAACTAAGATCTGGGGGGTAGGGAGGCTAGTCGTGTGAATAAGGGGATAGATAGACAGAAAGAGTGAGACAGTAGGGGTTAATGAGGATCTAGGGGGCTGTGCTACGGAAGGAAAGTAGGGAGCTGAGTAGGAGTAACAAATGTGCTAATAGTATTAAATGTCTGCTGACAAATGCATGAAGCCATGCAAACAAAATGGATGACCTAGAGACTCTTATGTCGGTCACAGGATACGATGTGGTGGGTATTAAGGAAACCTGGCTGGATGAAAGCCATGATTGGGTGACAAACGTGGAGGGATATACTACACATTTAGAAAGGACAGCAAAGACAAAAAAAGGTGGAAGGGTATGTATTTTCGTTGAATCCAACTTAAAACCTGTGCTCTTTGACGACATTGGGAGAAGTTGCGACAATGTAGAGTCAGTTTGGGTAACTGTACATGGGGATGGCAATGGCAATAATGGAGCTTGTTACAAGCCTCCTAATATAGCTGAACTGGTAGAGGACGAAATACTGCAACAAATGAAAAATGCAGCAAACAATAATAGGGTCCTTATTATGGGGGATTTTAACTATCCAGATATTCAATGGGACATAGAATCTTCCAGTTGTGCTAAAAGCTGCAAGTTCTTATCCACAGTTCAGGACAATTACCTCTCTCAGCTGGTAGATGAATCAACCAGGGGAGGTAATCTACTGGATCTGGTTCTATCAAATAGACCAGATACTGTTTCAGTTCTAAATGTCCGGGAGCATTTGGGAAACAACGACCATAATATGGTAAGTTTCAATGTAATATTCAATAAAACATTTCAAAAAGGAAATGCAAAAACCTGGAACTTTAGGAAAGCTGATTTCAACAAATTAAGGGAAGAGCTTAATCGTGTAGACTGGGACCATGTCATGGAAACTGGGGATACTGAATATAAAGGGGCATGTTTAAGGAAATACTACTAGAATCATGTACAAAAAGTATACCCTCTGGTAATAAAATGTCCAGAAATGAAAAGAAACCATTATGGATAAATAAGACCATACAAAATTTAATAAGACAAATACAAAGGGCATTCAAAATCTTTAAGGCCAAGAATACGGAAATAGCATTGCAGGAGTATAAAGGCATTAATAAGAAATGTAAAAAGAAATCAAATTAGCAAAGTTATCTAAACAGCAACAAATCGCCAGCGACATTAAAATAAATTCCAACATTTTTTATAAATACATCAATGCCAAAAAGAAAAAACAGATGATCTCGGCCCCTTAAAAGACGATAATAACAAGATAATTGTAGAGGACAAAGAAAAGGCTGAGATATTAAACAGGCACTTTTCATCCATGTTCACCAACAAACCATCTGTTCCAGGGATCTTTCAATAGGGCAAAAAACAAAGTTCACCACCTGATATAACTAGTTTAACACAAAAGAAGTATGCCTGCATCTGAGCAAGTTAAACACTGACAAATCCCCCGACCCCGATGGTATTCATCCACGGATACTGAGGAAATTGAGTTCAGTAATTGACAGACTGCTGAATCTCATTTTCTTAGACTCCCTTGTAACAGGGGTTGTGCCACAGAATTGGAGGATAGCCAATGTGGTACCAATATTTAATAAAGGTAAGAAGGTGGATCCAGGTAACTATCGTCCAGTAAATCTAACATTGGTAGTGTGCAAAGTTTTTGAGGGCATTATAAGAGATGACCTGCAGAGATATATAGCAGAGAATAATATAATTAATGATAATCGGCAAGGATTCATGAAAAATAGGTTGTGCCTAACCTACATGCTGGGTTTCTATGAGGGGGTAAGTGCAAATCTAGAAGTTGGTAATACGGCTGGCGTGATTTTTCTGGACTTTGCAAAGGCATTTGATACTGTATCACATAACAGCCTTATACTGAAGCTACAGAAGCAAGGACTTAGGGAAACTGGGATATAGTCAGCAGTGGGGTGCCGCAGGGATCTGTGCTAGGACCGATTCTTTTTAACCTTTTTATTAACAACCTTGGGGATGGGATTGAGTGTAAAGTGTCAGTCTTTGCTGACGACACCAAACTATGTAGGATATTAAAATTTGATCCTGACATTACGATATTGCAGTACAATCTGGATAAGATGACTGAATGGGCAAACACTTGGCAAATGAGATTTAATGTAGATAAATGTAGAGTAATGCACCTAGGACGGAGTAATCCTATTGCTGCACATACATTAAATGGGAGTATACTCGGGACTACAGAGCAGAAGGACTTGGGTATTCTGGTTACAAGTAAGCTGAGCGGCGGTACTCAATGTCAAGCAGCCCCTGCAAAAGCAAACAAGATTTTAGGATGTATAAAAAGAGAAATAAAATCCCGCGATCCCAATGTACTGTTGCCCCTTTATAAATTACTGGTGAGGCCACATCTGGAATATGGGATACAGTTTTGGCATCCACATTTTAAAAAGGATATTCAGGAGTTAGAGTCAGTTCAAAGGCGGGCAACTAGATTATTACAAGGGATGGAAGGCCTCTCATATGATGAGAGGTTGAAAACGTTGAGCTTGTTTAGTGTAGAAAAACGACGCCTCAGAGGAGATCTCATTTACATGTAAAAATATATGTGTGGTCAGTACAAAGGACTCGCACATGACTTATTCCTTCCAAAGACCATACTAAGGACCAGGGGGCACTCATTACAGGTGGAAGAAAGGCGATTTCGGCACCTAAACAGGAAAGGGTTCTTTACAGTCAGACTATGGAATGCCTCACCACAAGAGATGGTAATGGCAGACACTATAACAGCTTTCAAAAAAGGGCTGGAACATACAAAATGTTATACCTATAGTAGTACATTTAGTACTGTAATAGTAATTACATAACTAGTATCATAATTAGGTTTGATCCAGGGTTCTAGGACTGATCGCCTTTCTAGGGGTCAAGAAGGAATTTTTCCCCGTGATGCAAATTGGCTGAAGATGTCCTGGGTTTTTTGCCTTCTTCTGGATCAACAGATTTAGGAATAGGGATTTTAGTAATACCATTATTAGAATCACAAGAGTAATACATAATATAAAACTAATTAAAAAAATAAAATTAGAAACGGGTACATTTTAACTGTAGTAGTGCAGCAATAATAAAAATGGTAATAATACTACATTTGTGAGGCCTAGTCCCAGTAAGTTAGTGTAGTGTTAGTGTAGGGAGTACAATTGGGGGAGGAAGGTTGAATTTGATGGACCTAGGTCTTTTTTCAACCTATGTTACTATATGGCGCTCCTTCTCTTCTGAGCTTTGCGCTGTGCCTGAAAAGTATTTCTCGATTACATGTAGGGTATTGGTGCACTCAGGAGAACTTGAACAACAAATTGTATAGTCCGTTTTCTCATGTTACCCTTGTGAAAATAAAAAAATTGTGGCAAAATCAACATTTTTGCAGGAAAAATGTATTTTTTCATCTTCACGGCTCAACATTATAAAAGTCTGTGAAGCACCTGTGGGTTCAAGGTGCTCACCACACCTCTAGATAAGTTCATTGAGGTGTAGTTTCCAAAATGGGGTCACTTGTGGGGGATTTCCACTGTTTAGGCACATCAGGGGCTCTGAAAACTCGACACGGTGTAGGTTACCTATTCCAGCTAATTTTGCACTCTAAGGCTATGTTCACACTAGGCATTTTTTTCACCTTTTTTATGCATTTTTGTTATGCAGATTTTCAGCTGTGTTTTACTGTACCTGCAAAGTCTATGCGATTTCGTAAATCTCATGCAGACAGCTTGGTTTTTTTGTCCTCAGTATTTTGTGCTTTGCATGTTTTTTTGCACAATAGAGCATGTCGCTTCTTTCAGCATTTTTCACCCATTAAAAGCAATGGGTAGTGCAAAAAGGCTGCAAAAAACGCAGGTATCAGGTTTTGCCGCATTTTTAGTGAAAAAAAGCAAGTACAGCAATATGTGAAACCCATTTATTTTTGTGATTTTCCCAAGTTTAAACAATCTTGTCTTGGTCACCTGAGATGGCAGATTGGATTAGTAATGTTTAATTAAATTAGTGATGCGTACAAATTAAACATTGGCCGACCACAGTGTGAAATTGAACAATCTCTGAGCAACTCAATGGCTGACCAGAGTGTTAAAATAAACAGTGTCCTATAAATTCAATGCTCTCAATCTCTTAGGTAAACTATTCCTGACCACTTCAACTTCCTCACTATTACATTTGTAATTCTTGTTAAAGGTAACCTGTCATGTCCTAGCTACTCAGTTACTCATTCAGTCATGGGTGGCACCACATCAGTCAGGGCCAGGCGCCGCCCATGTATCTGAATTTTGCTTCCGGCAGGCGCTGAAATTATGGGACGCTTGCACAGTATGATACGGCCGGCAGTAAAGCTTCCAGTGCTGGGAGCCGCACATGCGCTGTGGGCTCCCCGCACGTGCGCAGTTAGGCTGTGCAGTTACCAGCTTCACTGCCCATACGCTATGACGAGCTGCTTACGTATTTGAATATTGCTCCCGGCCTACGCTGAAATTATGGGACGCTTGCATAGTATGATACGGCCGGCAGTAAAGCTGTGCAGTGCTTGGAGCCACACATGCGCTATGATGAGCGGCTCCCCGCACATGTGCAGTGAAGCTGTGTAGTTACCAGCTTCACTGTGTGCGGCCTGAGCTACTCGTCACAGCGCATAAACAGTGAAGCTGGTAACTACACAGCTTCACTGCACATGTGCGGGGAGCCGCTCAACATAGCGCATGTGTGGCTCCAAGCACTGCACAGCTTTTCTGCCGGCCGTATCATACTATGCAAGCGTCCCATAATTTCAGCGCAGGCCGGGAGCAATATTCAAATACGTAAGCGGCGCCAGGCCCTGACTGATGTGGCGGCACCCATGACTGAATGTGAGGATCACACCCCTATGACTGAACAAGCAGGTATGATTCTAAGTATATAAAAGCGTGCTAGTGATGTACATTGCATCACTAACAACGCAATGGGGGCAGTTTACATAGTAGCTAGGACATGACAGGTTCCCTTTAATATGGTTTCCACCATATGCATCTGTGGTGGAAGCAAAACTGAACTTTCCTGAAAAATGCATCAAAACTTGGGTTTTTGACGCGGTTTCTTTTCTGCCAATAGAGCAGGTTTTGCTGCTGAAAAAAAGCTGAAAAAGTGCCTAGTGTGAACATAGCCTAAAAGTCAAATGTTGCTTCTTCCCTACCGTGCGCCGAGACAATAGTGTTCCACCACATATGGAATATTGGCGTACTCAAGAGAAAATGAACCATATAATTTGTTGTGCAATTTCTCCTGTTACCCTTGTGAAAATGCAAAATTTGGGGCTAAATCAGCATAAAATATTCACTTTTTTATTTCACATTGCTTTAATTCCTGTGAAGCACTCAAAGGGTTAATAAACGTATTGAATGTCGCTTCAAATGTGACATGGTCCCTCCAAAAAATAGTTTTTAATAAATTTTGTTGGAAAATTGAGAAATTGCTGATCAACTTTTAACCCTTCTAACTTCAGAAATGATGCTGTTGTGAAGGAGACATGTGGTAAATGTTATAATGTTATTCATTAACCATTTTGTGCGATATAACTCTCTGTCTTAAAGTCTTAAAAATTAAAAGTTTGAAAATTGCGAAATTTTAAATTTTTTTAACAAAATTCTGATGTATTCACAAATAAATGCAAAATATATCGGCCTAAATATATCACTAATATGAAGCACAACATATAAAGAAAAAACATTTCAGAATCAATGGGGTCCGTTGAAGTGTTCCAGAGTTGTTACCACATAAATTGACATTGATCAGAATTGTAAAATTTGGCCCGGTCAGGAAGGTGAAAACAGGCTCGTGGGTGAAGGGGATAAAAATGCATGGTGTATCTATTGCTCTGTCTGTGTCATACTTTTAACCTTTAATAACAATTCTTATGCACTTTTTTTAAAAAAAAATACACAATGATGTGAAAACGAGTGAAGTCATATATAAAGTGCCGAGTGGCAGTTTGATAATGTGCCAGGTGTCTACTTACAGAAACTATATACAGTCATGGCCGAAAATGTTGGCACTCTTGAAATTGTTCCAGAAAATGAAGTATTTCTCCTAGAAAATTACTGAAATTACACATATTTTGTTATACATGTTTATTTCCTTTGTGTGTATTGGAACAACACAAAAAAAAAACAGAAAAAAAGACAAATTAGCCAAAATTTCACACAAAATCCCCAAAATGGGCTGGACAAAATTGTTGGCTACTTTCCAAAATTGTGGGTAAACAACTTTGTTTCAAGCATGTGTTGCTCGTTCAAAATCACCTGTGGCAAGTAACAAGTGTGGGCAATATGAAAATCATACCTCAAACCAGATAAAAAAGGGAGAAGTTGAATCAATCTTTGCATTGTGTGTCTGTGTGCCACACTAAGCATGGAGAACAGAAAGGAGTAGGAGGAGAAGAGAACTCTCTGAGAACTTGAGAACCAATATTGTTGAACAATATCAACAATCTCATGGTTACAAGTCCATCTCCAGAGATCTTGATGTTCCTTTGTCCAAGATGAGCAATACAACAACAAGTTTACAACCCATGGCACTGTAACTAATCTCCCAGGAAGTGGACAGCAGAGAAAAATGGATGAAAAGTCGCAAAGCAGGATAGTCCGGATGGTGGATAAGCAGCCACAATGAAGTGCTAAAGAAATTCAAAGCTGTCCTGCAGGCTCAGGGTGCATCAGTGTCAGTGCGAACTATCCGTCGACATTTGAATGAAATGAAACGCTATGGCAGGAGACCAAGTAGGACCCTACTGCTGGCACAGAGACATATAAAAGCTAGACTGCAGTTTGCCAAAATGCATGTGAGTAAGCCAAAATCCTTCTGGGAAAGTGTCTTGTGGACAGATGAGACCAAGATAGAGCTTTTTGGTAAAGCACATCATTCTACTGTTTACTGAAAACAGAATGAGGCCTACAAAGTAAAGATCACAGTACTTACAATCAAATATGGTGGTTCAAAGATTTTTGGGGTTGTTTTGCTGCCTCTGACACTGGGTGCCTTGACTGTCTGTGAGGCATCATGAAAACTGAAGATTACCAAAGGATTTTGGGTCGCAATGTAGTGCCCAGTGTCAGAAAGCTGGGTTTGTGTCCTAGGTCATGGGTCTTCCAGCAGGACAATGACCCCAAACATACTTCAAGAAGAACCCAAAAATGGATGGAAACAAAGTGCTGGAAAGTTCTTAAGCGGCCAGCAATGAGTCTGGACCTAAATCCCACTAAACACCTGTGGAGAGATCTAAAAATTGCTGTTGGGAGAAGGCGCCTTCAAATTTGAGACCTGGAGCAGTTTTCAAAAGAAGAGTGGTCTAAAATTCCAGTTGAGAGGTGCAAGAAGCTTGTTAATGGTTATAAGAAGCGACTGATTGATGTTATTTATTCCAAAGGGTGTGCAGCCAAATATTAAGGTGAGGGTGCCAACAATTTTGTCCGGCCCATTTTTGGGGTTTTGTGTGAACTGATGTCCAACTTTCCTTTTTTTCTCTGTTTTTTTGTGTTGTTCCAATACACACAAAGGAAATAAACATGTGTATAAACACAAGTAATTGCAATAATTTTTTTTTGAGAAATACTTAATTTTCTGGAACAATTTCGAGGGTGCCAAAACGTTCGGCCATAACTGTAGGTATTGGGGGTTTGATTTCAAGTTTTTATTTTGCAATGTAGTAAAGTTGGTGTAAATCAATTTACACAACCTGATCCAATGGCCATGACAGTAATCCGCTGGATGGCAGTCGTGACAACCGCCCCTTACCTGACGGCATCCACAACTCTTCTTTAGTTTAGCCGGCCAGGTGAGACATCACATGTGCATCACAGCGTAACATTGACTCCGTGTCAGGTCGGGTAATCAAAGAAGAGCCACAGATTCTGAAGGATTGGGTCGTGGAAATTGATTTGCAAAAACACTACAATCTAGATTTTTATTTTTGTACACATCAAAAGTGTCAACATTATCCTGGCTAATAGAGGCACAAGGCAAAAAAACCCACCACCAGTGAATGGGTTAATAAAAAAAAACACATTTCTTCATCTCTGCAGGTAATTTCTCCAGTCCCAGCAGGGCTTTTAGTTCATCCCAGCCTTCTTTTGCAAACGTTTTGTCTCATGCGACTGCTCCATCCAATAAGAGGCTACAGCAGTCACAATGGACGGGAACGTTGGCACAAGAGTTCAGAATGTGCTGGAATTGAAGAATCACCAGCAAAGGGGAGTATCTTTCTATTTTTTTTTTAAATACACTGCTAACCCACAGAAAAACATACAGCAAGGTCTGCACCATTTTGTGCTGAACCTGCCGCTGATGACTTCCCTTTGAATACTTGAAGATTGTTATGGAAAGTGCCCACAAAAAATTTTCAATATGTGAACTTACCCATACAGTTCATTGCATGAGTTTAAAGTCTAATATTTACATTTTTACAGCTTTTAAAAGAAGGTTTCCACAATAACATTGGTGACCTCTCCTTTGGGTAGGTCATCAATAGCAGATCAGCGGGGGTCTGACACCTAGCACCCCACCAATCAGCTGTTACCAGCTCTGGCAGAGGCTGGATGTAAAGAGTGTACACACTGGAAAAGCAGTACACTGTCAGACTGTTAAGAGACCCCCAATACTCCAGATCAGCTTGTTTTCTAATAGATGTAGTGTTCCGTTTCCTAGATTTGTAACATGCGCACACTGACGAAGCTGGTAATGACTGATCAGCGGTGGGGGGCAGGTGTCAGAGTAGAAAGGGCTAATGTTCCTGAAAGAGTTTGAAACTGCTGATGTGCTCACCTTAACAGAGAAAGGGACTCATACTCCACAGGGACCCAACAACAGACCAGATTAGATATTTCAACTTTAACTTTTGGTTACCACTTTTACATTATTATATATTTAAGTACTATATGACACATTGAATTAATTCAACCATCAGGTGGCTTTTCAGATGCTAGCTAAACAATCCTGTCTATTTGACTTATATTAATATAGGACTAAGGATTCTCTTCAAAAAAGCATTGTGAAAAAGATATACAATAAAAAACCTGTATATGCACAGGTAGAACAAGTAGAACAGCACTTACTTCATTAACAGCTCTATAATGCGTGTGCTTTGTGAGTAGATCCGTACACTATGATTACATTTCAGTAGCCTGTATATGTCTACGTACTGTATATATATATTCCAGGTGTCAGTATACATAGTCATACTCTGTGAAAGGGATTTTTACATATGTAAACTTATATTTGCTACCAGTAGTTATTTCCCATTTGCAAGTAGGTGTGTGGTTTGTGTATCCTGCACATGTTTCTGGAGGGCGGCACAATATATGCTAGGGATGCACTAGTCTCTATATGTACCTATACTAAGGGTCAGCTGCTGCTTGTGGCTCTGGTTAGAGTGGATCCGCAAGACAGTGTATTGTTGGGATAGGGATATATATGATATTTGCAGACACTACTGGCCACTTGCTTAGCATCCAGGACACAGGCCAAGGAGGCAGCTGTGTGTTGTCTTCTATGTGAGCTGCTCTACATCACTTGGTCACTTTTACATAATAAGAATTTTTATATACTACGACGGTCCAGTGGAGTGAAGGACTAGAGGGTGTGTACATAGAATATAAATAAAAGATAGAGGGCTATAAAGGAAACAAAGGTAACAGTGTGGGAACAGACTAATGGGAAGAAATACTCCCAATTTAAATAGGGACAATGTATGCCCTTTTAAACAGAACATGTAGTATTTTACAATTGAGCCACTAGATAGCCAATAGTGCATGCACTTCAACATTACACAAGGGTGAATCAAAACATTTTCGCACTGTAGTCACATTAAAACTTCTGTTGTCCGCACTGTCTTATCAGCACTTTCTGTACGAGGTCGCAGTCTCCCCAGTCACTGCTGTGCAGGTTTGAATTGCCTGTGGTGCGAGAAACAAGAGCTGCACATTTGTTATGCGCACGGGAGATGATGAGAATGCAGGGTGTCGTTTGTTGTGGTCCGAGGGTGCGTCTGGTGTCGATATTTATTGAAAACTGTGCACAGTACAGAGAAAGTGCTTTGTCACGAAGACGTGTGTATGAATGGATACAGGGGCTCGAGAAAGATGCTGTCGCTCACTGCTGCCTGTACTGTTAACCGTTGGCAAAAGCTTGGTTTTGAGGTGTTAAACCATCCTCCTCATAGCCCTGATCTTTCCCCATCAGACTATCACTTGTTTGGTTTCCTGAAAGAAGGACCACAAAGATGAAGATTCACACCAGATGAAGAGGTCATCAGATGAAGATGACATCAGCGCACTTGTGGCTCACGGGTCAGCCCCAAATATATATTTTTAATGAGGGAATACGAAAGCATGTTGGCAGATCGACAAAGCATTGAAAAGCAGGGAGATTATGTCAAAAAATTATATATTTGTCATTTCTCAAAGTTGATTAAAAAAACTCTACATCCAGAGGGTGTATTACTTTTGTCTCACCCTCATAACTGTTTTTCAGGTAAAATGCCAGCGCGGAATTGCTGTACCTTTTAGTGAATCACATGTGCAGCAGATGAGGTGTCTGTGGAATTGTATGTTGAGTGTGGTTTAAGGTTACAACGCTGTTGGAAATACTGTAACCTGAGGACATTGTAACTTGAAGGACATTTGAAGGCAACTAATGAAATGACAAAATGTCTTCACAGCAGAAAATTGTACAAGTTGTATATACTGCTTCATGATGAAAAAGTAATCCTGAATATTTGATAACCAGCATCTCTTATGCCTCATAATTGTTTAGTGTACAAATGTAATGACTACTGAATGTACTTGTCAGGAGATTAATGCTGCCCAAACTAGGGGCAGCACGAATTCTAGCCCGGCTCCATGATTACAGCCATGAATGCCTTTCCCTAAACTGATGTGGCGTTTCAGAGAAAACATAGTTTGAAAAGCCGGCAAGGGACTATTAGAGACATGACTAATCGAGCACAGCCCCCGGATTGCTTTTTTCCACCCCTCTCCAGTTGATTGACAGGTTCCTCTATGTGTCCTCATAGGGAGAGACCTGTCAATCACATGGAGCGGGGCAGGATATCTGTCAGAGGCCGCACCAGACTAGTGAAGTTTCTCCCTATAGTCAACTGCCTTTTAAACGACTTATCTCTGAAACACTGCACCATAATACCTTGCTGTAATTGCGTTGCCAGGTTCTGGTTCATGCTGACGGTGGTTTGGGCAGCATGAATCTAGTAACAGGTTTCCTTTAACAAAAGGTCTCTAAAACATATTCAAAATATAAAAAATGCTTCCCAAATACCTTTTGAGTATGTCTAAAATGACCCTGGCTGGCCAATTTCAATGATGCTATATTCTCCTTTAAAGTGAAAATCTGCTGGGTTAAAAGTTCCACGGTTGATATGTCTTCTGGATCAACCAGCTTGACTTGCAGATCCTGTGGTAAGAGTATAAGCAAAGGTAAGCTTTTATGCACGTTGTTACCTCACTTTGAACTTTTTGTTCTTTTTTTGCCATGCAACTTCAACTGCACATTTAGCCTTCCTGACCGCTGTGTATTAAAGGACCTCTTGGCTTTTTTAACATTTTTTACCTAAAGGGAATGGCCTTTTTATAACATATACAAATATATTTGAAACAGTAATTTAGTCAGCTTAGTAACATTCATGTGATACTAATTCCCTGTAGCAAGCCATGCCACCCTTTATAGTAAAGACTTCTCCCCAAAGCGCATGCCCATATATCCAGGAACCTGTACTTTAATGGACGATGCTGATGGGTGGGTCGCATCACATGACTAGCCATGTCTCCATATTTTACAGATGGGATCACTTATCCAGAGAGTTTTCCAAGTCCTTCATTGCTATGGAAAAATATAAGTTACCTTAATTAATTCTTCTTTTATCTGAATGTTTCTCGTGACAGCATCAATGTCTGCGGCTTGTTCACGTAACTGCTCATTCTGCTTCATAATAATGGACTGTAGAGCAGAAACTTCCAGCTGTTGAGAGAATAAGAGGATTGTTTAGTGGCCTCTCTGCTGATATAATCAGTTTACATGCACTCGCCAATGTTCCTGGTTCATCATTTCCCTTCATGAAGGCCAGCTTACACCATTCTCCGTTGATCATCAATGCCTTTTCCTGACAGACACAAAAATTCCAAGTAGAGTGAAATAGTGAAAAAACACAACTATTGTTTCTAGGGTTTTGTGTTTCTGTTGTTCATTGTGCTGTACAAATGTCTTGACAACTTGATTCTCCAGGTCAGTGCGATTACAGCGATAACAAACTTATAAGGTTTCTTTTTACATTTTAGTGGTTTAAAAAAAGAAAATAAAGCTTTGTATCACCAGTTTCTGAGACTCAAACTTGATTTTTTCCATCGTTGGGCCTATGTGACAGCTTGTTTTTTACACTTCGACTTGTAGTTTTTATTGATATCATTTAATGATACATACAATGTTTTGATCGTTTTTTATTGTATATTTTTGGGAAAATGCAGAGACTGAAAATTGTCAGTTACGGTTCTTTTCAATGTTTCAATTCATGGTTTATATAATGTCATGTTTGATAGGTCGGACTTTTACAGACACATTACTACTAAATATGTTTATATTTTTCAAACGGTTTCATTTCATTATTTTTGAACTGTGAAAAAGGGGGCGATTTAAATTTTCAGCTGTGGCAACCCACTGGCTCTTCACAATTGCGTCATGGCAGGCAGAGGAGAGCTGGGGCACGTGGGAACCAGAACCTGGGACATTTAATTGCTTCTGTCAGTGATTGACAGCGACACTTAATTGGTTACATAACAGTGATCAAAGCTACCTCCAGTCACTACTATTACAGACAGATGCTGGATGTATAACAGCTCCAGAGGCCGCTCCATACACCCCTCACACGACTAGTGACAAAAATATACATCACCGGTCATAAAGAGATTACAAGCAAGATTTATCACAATCATTTTTCAACTCAGATGCACTGGTGGTTGTAAAATGGCCCACACCCATTACATTATTGCTAATCTGGTATGCTGTGTACTATACATCGCTGTGAGCAAATACATTTCCAGCAACATTACTGGACAGCTTCCTGCCTTTAGAGACTACATATCCTTGTGAATCCAAGAGATGCTCTACTGCCGGTTATCTAAGCAGAGGTGGGCAATTCAGTTTTCTAAGGGGCCACATGAGAGACCGCAACTGATGTTGAGGGACAAACTTAATCCGCTCATTATTATTATATATTAATCTTTATCACTTAAATTAGAATTAGTTTGTTATCTAGCTCTACTGCTAATACTTGTTATGACAGGGCTTAATGTAGCATGTATTCTTTGCGGAAACAGCTAATTAAAGCCATGCAATTTACTGCTTTTTATAAAGTTTAGACAAAAACAGTAAATCATTCTGTTTGCTTATTTTGTTCAGCCCGTGTATGTTAATCAAAAGCTCCCAACACAATGTGATGCCCCCACAGTCCCTCCACTAAGTATGATATCGCCACACAGCCTCTTAAACAGTATAATGTCCCCACAAAGCAATTCACACAGTATGCTGTCTTCCCACACAGTATGATGTCCCGACACAGCTCTCCACACAGTACGATTTCCCCAAAAAGCCTCCTACTCAGTATGATGTCCCCACACAGACCCCCACACAATACAATGCCCACTCAAACAGTATGATGTCCCCACAAAGCCCTTCACACAGTATGATGTCCTCACACAGCCCCCCAGACAGTATACAAAGTATATATGCTGTATATACCATTTTTGATCTTTTATATTGTCTTTGTCATGTCTTTGTGTTATTTTTTCTAAAACAAGCATAAGTGTTTTCAATAAAAAAAATCCATAAGGTCCTGCCTAGCGCATTTTATTTCCCAAATATTTAAACAGGTACTAGTCCAAGCAGCTAAACTGATGTGAATGGAGGAGGCATAAAAAGTGCCACGTGCTGCCGCTTTTTGATTTTCCTGTTGCATCAAGGTGAGAAGAGAGTGGTGTCTGAGGAGGTCTGCGTCTTCCCTACAAGTGAGCAGCCAACGGTGAGAAGAGAGCGGTGTCTGAGGAGGTCTGTGTCTTCCCTACAAGTGAGCAGCCAACGGTGAGAAGAGAGCGGTGTCTGAGGAGGTCTGTGTCTTCCCTACAAGTGAGTAGCCAACGGTGAGAAGAGAGCGGTGTCTGAGGAGGTCTGTGTCTTCCCTACAAGTGAGCGGCCAACGGTGAGAAGAGAGCGGTGTCTGAGGAGGTCTGTGTCTTCCCTACAAGTGAGTAGCCAACGGTGAGAAGAGAGCGGTGTCTGAGGAGGTCTGTGTCTTCCCTACAAGTGAGCAGCCAACAGTGAGAAGAGAGCGGTGTCTGAGGAGGTCTGTGTCTTCCCTACGAGTAGCCAACGGTGAGAAGAGAGCGGTGTCTGAGGAGGTCTGTGTCTTCCCTACAAGTGAGCGGCCAACGGTGAGAAGAGAGCGGTGTCTGAGGAGGTCTGTGTCTTCCCTACAAGTGAGCAGCCAACGGTGAGAAGAGAGCGGTGTCTGAGGAGGTCTGTGTCTTCCCTACAAGTGAGCAGCCAACGTTGAGAAGAGAGCGGTGTCTGAGGAGGTCTGTGTCTTCCCTACAAGTGAGCAGCCAACGGTGAGAAGAGAGCGGTGTCTGAGGAGGTCTGTGTCTTCCCTACAAGTGAGCAGCCAACGGTGAGAAGAGAGCGGTGTCTGAGGAGGTCTGTGTCTTCCCTACAAGTGAGCAGCCAACGGTGAGAAGAGAGCGGTGTCTGAGGAGGTCTGTGTCTTCCCTACTAGTGAGCAGCCAACAGTGAGAAGAGAGCGGTGTCTGAGGAGGTCTGTGTCTTCCCTACAAGTGAGCAGCCAACGGTGAGAAGAGAGCGGTGTCTGAGGAGGTCTGTGTCTTCCCTACAAGTGAGCAGCCAACAGTGAGAAGAGAGCGGTGTCTGAGGAGGTCTGTGTCTTCCCTACAAGTGAGTAGCCAACGGTGAGAAGAGAGCGGTGTCTGAGGAGGTCTGTGTCTTCCCTACAAGTGAGCGGCCAACGGTGAGAAGAGAGCGGTGTCTGAGGAGGTCTGTGTCTTCCCTACAAGTGAGCAGCCAACGGTGAGAAGAGAGCGGTGTCTGAGGAGGTCTGTGTCTTCCCTACAAGTGAGCAGCCAACGTTGAGAAGAGAGCGGTGTCTGAGGAGGTCTGTGTCTTCCCTACAAGTGAGCAGCCAACGGTGAGAAGAGAGCGGTGTCTGAGGAGGTCTGTGTCTTCCCTACAAGTGAGCAGCCAACGTTGAGAAGAGAGCGGTGTCTGAGGAGGTCTGTGTCTTCCCTACAAGTGAGCAGCCAACGGTGAGAAGAGAGCGGTGTCTGAGGAGGTCTGTGTCTTCCCTACAAGTGAGCAGCCAACGGTGAGAAGAGAGCGGTGTCTGAGGAGGTCTGTGTCTTCCCTACAAGTGAGCAGCCAACGGTGAGAAGAGAGCGGTGTCTGAGGAGGTCTGTGTCTTCCCTACTAGTGAGCAGCCAACGGTGAGAAGAGAGCGGTGTCTGAGGAGGTCTGTGTCTTCCCTACAAGTGAGCAGCCAACGGTGAGAAGAGAGCGGTGTCTGAGGAGGTCTGTGTCTTCCCTACAAGTGAGCAGCCAACAGATGATATTGCAACAAACTGGCTGAGAGGAAGTGCCCTTGGTCTGACAATAGTTGGAAGCCCAGGGCTCTGGGGATATCTCTGTTTGGTATTTCTCTGTGTGAGTGTCCTTTAGATAAACTGTAATAATTATATAACCATCTATTTTCTAACCTGCATTGACTATAAAGTCTGGAATTAAAAGGTTATTTATTACCTGATATTCTTTCATTTTCCTCAAAACAAGTGTTAGATCCTCTTTGGCTTTAGCAAGATCACTCTTGAGCGTATCATTATTTGCAGTTACTCCATCTTTATGATAAAAACAACAAGTAAAAAATATCAGTTATATTTGGCAAGCACACAAGTGTTTGATGTGAGTACTTAATTATATATGAAATAAAGGCTTACAAAATAGTTAATGTTTGTAGAGAAATAAGTGATTTATGCTATTGATACAGAAGATCAAAGGTGTGACTAAGCCGAGACTCCAGTCTACATAATGGCCCACATACCATATGCTTTTTAGAACACAACCATGAGTTATATGGCAGAGGGGTATTTTAGAATCACCATGCAGTCATTCCCCGCAGCTTCTATCACCCCTCCTAAAGTAGGACATTGTCAGGGGGTGGTGCTGCGGTTGCTTTCCATAACTTCTTTTATCGTCCCCCTTTTAATTATCCAAACCAATAGCGATGATAGTATACAACAAATGCACAACTGAGTCCACTCACCATTCGGAGTGTGGAGCCAAATCGCCTCACCCGTATCCGGTCAGAGAAGCCGCAGTAACTCAGATGAGGTAAAAGGGAAGGATGATCCAGTGTATAAGGCTAATTTCTAAAAATAAAACATAGCTTTTATTGTGCCCATTAAAACATTGCTCCACACCAGTTGTCCATATGTTGCACTACAAGGATCAGGACCTACACGTTTTAACGTTTAAGTCTTAATCATGTTGTGGACCAGGCGGTCCATGATGACATTTGACTCCGCGTTTGTTTTAAGCCTTTATACTGTACATTGTAACACTGGACTTATTGCCTTGATTAATGCAATTTTCTATTTTAATGTATCCTTTTTTGTAATTGACCTATTGTAACTTTTTTAGACCATGATTAAGACTTAAACGTCAAAATGCGTAGGTCCTGATCCTTGTAGTGCACCACATATATGTTATATGTGTTCCCTTATATATTATATATATATATATATATATATATATATATATATATATATATATGTATTTTTGCACTTCTTTATTCCAGGGTGCAGCCAGGCCCATCAGTGCGAGCATTGTAAACTGGGGTGTCTGTTCCCATGAGGTGCACTTGGATAGTAGCGGGCAGCCCACCTAATCTAATAGTATGGGCGTAACTAATAGGCTGTAAGCAGGATACTGTGCACTACCCAGGTGTGAACAGCACCCTATACAAGCCTTTTTGTGTGCAATTCAAATAGGGATTGTCTCATCAGTATTTCGCACCTGTGTAGCTGCCATCTTTATGTGGGTTTGCTGCACCCTGGTAGTGCATTTGGTTTTGAAGATCTGGGCAGGTAAGCACTGCTGCCCTTTTTTGCTGTGTTTTTTTTTTTGTTTTTTAGTGCACCATAAGGACAATTGGTGTGGAGCAATGTTTTAAAGGGCACAATAAAAGCTAAGTTTTATTTTAAGAAATTAGCCTGATATGCTGGATCATCCTTCCCTTTTTCCTCAATAGCGCTGATAGAACCTGGTCGACAGGTCACCGCCAACCCGCAGCTTGTGACAGGATTCAGTGATAGAAGAACAGATGCAGGGTGAGGGACAACGGCGCCGCCCCCTGATGATTATTTGTTGAAGGGCGATGATAAAAACAGGGTGAGTGACAGCAGCGCCGCCCTACAGATTATATCACTGCCTTAAAACGAATCGTTATCAAGGGACAGCACCGGTCTTACTCACCCTGCTTCTATCCCCGCCCCTTGATGATGTCCTGTTTCAGAGAAACAAGCTGCGGGCAACCTGTGACAGAAGAAGTGTGAAGGTGCTGCGCTCGCCTCTCCCACAGCGTCTATTAGCGGTACTGATCCTAGACATCAGCAGAGGGAGGCAATGAAAGAAGCTGTGGTAAGTGACGACAGCGAAGCCCCCTGATGAGGCTTAATTGCAGGCGGGGTGACAGAAGGGAAAAGTGAGTGCAGCCCCAGCCTCCTGATGATGTCACATTTGAGTCTCCCTTCAAACAAAACATCATGGGATGTAAAGATTTAAAAGCACACATACAGGAATTAGCTGTATAGGGAGAAGAGCATTTTAAAATAAAGAAAATGACAAAAGTGGTTAGGGGTTAAAAACATATATTTATAAAGGGAATTTTAGGTATGGGACCACCCCTTCAAGTACAAATAATGATTCGCTCACCTACAATGTAAAAATGAAAATCAGAAAGGACATAAAAATTTACCCTTGGCAGCCAAATCTTCAGATTTTATAGTGATCGGTATAGTCTGTACGGAGTAACTTTGTGTAAATGCCTAGAAAGGAAAAAATAAATGCTATATATTTTAAATTTGTAAATTGGTAATTTTAAGAGCATTGACTTACAAGCAAACTAATTTTTACGTGATTCACTGAACATGATCTTTCAGCAGATTACTGAATCCACACTGCATATATTATTAATTAGGTCTCTTAGACCTGATGGCGCTGATGTACTTGGCTATCTCTGGGAGTCTTATAGACAGTGAACTACCTCTCCTTTTACACAAGGAATTAAGGGCTCCAGCAGTTGCACCCCATAACAAAATAGTTATTACTTATCCAGTTGATCAGTGAACATTGCCGGTAAAGGTGTATTCTAGTTGTGAACATTGCTGGTAAAGGTATATTCTAGTTGTGAACATTGCTGGTAAAGGTGTATTCTAGTTGTGAACATTGCTGGTAAAGGTGTATTCTAGTTGTGAACATTGCTGGTAAAGGTGTATTCTAGTTGTGAACATTGCTGGTAAAGGTGTATTCTAGTTGTGAACATTGCTGGTAAAGGTGTATTCTAGTTGTGAACATTGCTGGTAAAGGTGTATTCTAGTTGTGAACATTGCTGGTAAAGGTGTATTCTAGTTGTGAACATTGCTGGTAAAGGTGTATTCTAGTTGTGAACATTGCTGGTAAAGGTGTATTCTAGTTGTGAACATTGCTGGTAAAGGTGTATTCTAGTTGTGAACATTGCTGGTAAAGGTGTATTCTAGTTGTGAACATTGCTGGTAAAGGTGTATTCTAGTTGTGAACATTGCTGGTAAAGGTGTATTCTAGTTGTGAACATTGCTGGTAAAGGTGTATTCTAGTTGTGAACATTGCTGGTAAAGGTGTATTCTAGTTGTGAACATTGCTGGTAAAGGTGTATTCTAGTTGTGAACATTGCTGGTAAAGGTGTATTCTAGTTGTGAACATTGCTGGTAAAGGTGTGTTCTAGTTGTGAACATTGCTGGTAAAGGTGTGTTCTAGTTGTAAAGTACGGTATTAACTTTTCACATTTTTAATTGCTTTTCTGTTTCTATTAGACTATGAAGTTCAGCTATGATCAATGACTGAGAGTCACTAACAGATAAAACATGACTTGGATCCCAAAATCTATAGAAAGCTTATCCCTCTCTGCCACAGCCAAATGCAATTTGGTAAAACCTGACTTACAATCATGGTACTGTACTTTGCTGCAGATTTTCAGCGCAAATTCAGCCTCCAAAACTGTAAAATAAATCTATATTTGAAACTACTTTGCATGTTAATACGGCCTAAGTCCACTTTTGCACAGCAATATTTGAAAACCAAAAACAGGAGTCTGTTCAAAATGTGAAGGCGGTGCAAATTTTTCTATTATAGATTTTTCCTCTGTAGGGTCCGGTCCACTCTTAGATTTCGCTTACAAATCCTAATGTAGAAAGCTGATCAAAATTCTACTCTGTGAAAGTGGTCTAAATGGTAAGAGATGAGCTCCACCAAGCTACCCTATACAGCTAAATCTACAGGCATCTAACGTCTTTGTGCTACAATCATGGAGACTGTGTGAGCAGATGTGGCTAGCTTCTTGAGCCCCTTCCTGCCGCAAACAATTTTCAATTTTGCACTCTTATTCATTACTCCTTAGAACAAGAACTTCTTTATTTTTCCAACATAGCCGCATGTTTTTTATGGGACGAGCTGTAGTTTTCAAATTACACTATACATTTTACCATTCAGTGTACTGGAAAACAGGAATAAAATCCAAGTGTTGTGAAATTTCAAAAAGAATGCAATTAGCTATTATTTTTTAGGTTTTGTTTTTAGTGAAAAAGTTTAGGCATTGACCGAAGTGTGCCTTAAACACCACGGTCAATGATTAACATTTAAGGGAAAGACAAGTATTTAAGGGACTAACAGAGGCAACAGGAGGTCAACTCTGATCGGTGCAGTTACAGGCAGATGCCAACTGTGCAACACAGTGACATTGTTAGTAAAGGTTTATTAATGTTCTTCCATAAGTATATAGAGACTGATTCTCATGCTGTGGTATAGATTTTGGAAACCTTTTTAAAGCTATTGGTGCAAGGTAAAGATAAAAAGTTTGTATCTTTTTCTCAAACAAAGCTTTGATTCATCCATAGATTTTCAATAAGTTTTCCGTTATGGTTTTAATTATAAGTTTTCAGAGCAGAAACTCAAGGTTTTTGAGGAGGATTTGAAGAGTTTCTGCTCCAAAACCTCCTAATAAACTCCATGTGTACATAGCCTTATTCCGCTTTACAGATTTCCTTCAGGATGTTTTTTTATTAGATCAGAAACTGCCCCACTTTTTGTCTTGTAGAACCACATGATCCTGTCCAATTTGCATTTTTTGGTCAATGTAAGCCTATAGCAACAGATTGTGCTACATGATGGGCACACCGCTACATTCTGTTGTACCATACCATCAGGTTTGAGGGTCCATATTTTTGATATGATAAGGTAACAGGATTAATTAACTGGATGCTAAAACGTTATGTGAACCAGGGTGAACTCAGAGGAATGAATAATTGCTATACAGCAGTAGTATAAGAAGAAAAATATAATCATTCTTCGGTTCCGATAAGCAAGAGAGGTTTTACGTTGATATCAATACTACTACACAATACCTGAATTATTTTCTCTTTCTCTTGCACTAGTTTTTCCAGATGTACGAAGTTGGACAAATTCTCAACAGACTTATTGACACCAGCATTTTGTTCTTTTAATAAACAGTTTTGGCAGATTGAAGTCTGGTCCATCTTTTCGGAAGAGATCTACAATTATAAAGGAAAAGGAATGTATTGTGTTATACCATTCCTCAAATGAGGCAATGGTACCATTAGCTGCTAGAACTCACGATGCCCCCAAATGGTGTACAACTAGACTTTGTATAACAACAAGCTTACACAGTACTTGTAATGGTACATGTCAGAAAATAGAGAATCAGATCGGATACCTTCAATATTTTCTTAAACAGTATGGCAACCCTGGCCTGAATACTCCCAATTGCTGGACCTACAGTATTACCTTAAAGGGGCTACTGCTCTCTGACTTCCTGCGAATGTCAATCACTGATTGAACACATGATGCAGAGCAGAGGGTCAAAGTGCCAGGGATGAAAGTGGTGTGAGTGTAGCACTGAGTACCCAGGTGATGGTGACCACCTAGCATCCATCTCTGGAGATGTTACAGCACACTATGTGGTGAGCGGTGACTATCAGATCCCTGCACCACCCCAATGGCTGGAAGTGAGAGGCAGCAGGGAGTTTAAAACTTCATTTTTTCTCTGTAGCCAGAGGCTAGTAAGCCGGCTAAGCAGGATTTAAACACTATTTACCTGCAGATTAACCCTACATCTCCAGGTAAATAGCATCTCTAGAGGTGACAGGTTTCCTTTAAAAGAAAGCACAAATATATTATCGCCGTTACAGACTTCATTGTCACAGAGCAAATTCTGAACAGCTAGATTCTGCAGAACAAAACGTATTTGCTGTTGATAGTGTCAACTTAGTTCACGGTGATTATTATTCTTAGGTTTCAAAACTTTTAAATGACTTTTCATCTCTGGATTTATGAGGAAGTTATATGCTAATTAATTAAATGCTGACTCTTTAAACCCCAACTATATCTTTATGCTACTGCTATTTTACCATTGCTAGGAGATCCATGACTTCTCTCATGTGCTCTTCAGCCTGTTGGTTCCTTGCAAAGACAGCATCTTGCAGCATCTTCTCTTTCCGCTGAAGACACATTTTAAGCTCTTCAATCATATCTCCAGTACAGATGTCAGACTTCCCAAGAATACAAGTCCTGATCGCCTATAGTATGAAATACACAATCCACATGTTACTGTGTAGAAAAGCAAATCTGAGTATATGATACCCCAGAGAGGGGTGATTTTATTACCGTTATTGAATGTATGAAGTGTTCTCTTTAGCGCTGTTTTAATGTGTTGTTCACTTTAAAAGGTATGACTTTGCTTTTTTTCAAAATGTAGTTAGCTAGGATGGCACATTCCTGCATACATCCCCCATACTCATTCCTATCCCCTTTGTCTCTATGCAGTACAGATGCCAAACAGGCAGGTAGATAGGAATTACCTGTCTGTAAGTTCTGAGCCCCATAACAAACAAATAAAACTCTCAAAGTCCTGGATAACCTCTCTAAGGATGCTCATTGTGTGTCTGTATGACATGCACATGGGGTTTGGCTGAATATTCCAACCAATTATGCCTAGTGTATAGAGTGTATGCTTTACCAAATTCCATCAGAAATCTACAAGCTTCTTATTGTGTGATACATGTTTTAAATTCTCACCTGAACTTCTTCATTTCTTTCTTGAAGGTTCTTCAGCAGCTGATGAATAATGGATTCTCTCTCATTCAGACAACACCTGTACTTTTCCTCTGTTTCCTGTTTTAACCACTGAAGATTTTTGTAAGCAGCAGATATCTGTTCCAGTTCCATGTCTTTGGCCTTCACCAGGTTGTCCAAACTCTAAAATGCAGGTATTCTGTCTAACTTGTTAAGGGCACATGGACATTTCAATTTATATGCATGTTCCAATACATGCACACTGTAAATACATTAGAAGATCTCCAAACTATAAACTGCAGCGCAAAGAGAAACTGGCTGTTCAATCAGATAACTTACATAGTTATAGAGGCTGAAAAAAACTTTCTCCACCAGTCACACATGCTCTATCACTAGATTATCTATAACCCACAATGCCATTTGTTGTGAGAAAAGCATCCAGCCCTTTTTTTAAATGCTTATTTAGTGTCAGCCATCACTACCTCTTGTGGTAGGGCATTCCAGAGTCTGACTGCTCTGACTGTAAAGAACCCTTTCCTGTTTAGGTGCTGGAGTCGCCTTTCTTCCACCTGTATTGAGACCCCACTGGTCCTTAGTATGGTCTTTGGAAGGAATAAGTCATGTGCCAGTCCACATGTATTTATACATATAAATGAGATCTCCTCATAGACATCTTATTTCTAAGCTAAACAAGCCCAACTTTTTTCTCATCACCTGAAAGGCCTTCCATCCCTTGCAATAATCTAGTTGAACTGACTCTAATTTCTGAACATCGTTTTTAAAATGTGGAGCCCAAAACTAGATCCCATATTCCAGATGTGGCCTCACCAGTGATTTATAAAGGGGTAACAGTAGGTTGGGATTAAGGGGTTTTATCTCTCTTTTTATACATCCTAAAATCTTGTTTGCATTTGCTGCAGGCCTAACAATTCACTAAAACACTGTTCGGCCGACAGCTATCTAAAGTGCATGGGGGGCTGTAGTCTGCAAAATTATTAGCTGCAGTCTCTGATTTCAATCTAGGCAGCACACAAAGATATTTTGCTTTGTGAAAGACTGAATTCATCTAATTAAAGCAATGACTGAAAGGGAACCTGTGAGGTCGAACAGCGCTATTAACTTGTGTGAGGTTTAATATGAAGGTTAACAGCATTATGAAGGAGCCCGGCCGCCGTACTGAAAGTGCGGCATTCGGGAAAAAATGAACTTTATTCTTTCTGGGAGCCACAGGCTTTCGGTCATAGCACTCTTATCAGCGGACGTATTTACGCCTGTACTTTGACTGACAGCCGGCTCTGAATTGCATCAGTACCAAACCACCTGTCAGTCAAAGGGCCAGTGTGAGATGACTGTAGCCAAGCGGGAAAGCCTGTATGACTGAAAGCCGCTGACTACCAGGAGGAATAGGGTTTATTTTCTCCCAATTGCTGCACTTTCAGTATGGTGGGCAGACACCTTCATAACGCCGTTAACCTGCAGAGTAACCCTATAACTGCAAGTTAATAGTGCTATCCGACCTGACAGGTTTCCTTTAGGCTTTTTTTGTGGTACATCCGGGCTCTCTATACAATAATACTAGAGGATAGGACCATCCCGACTGGGTACACCTTGGCGTTGGTGGGATGGCTTTTACGCTCTTTTGATCAAAAACAGTGTTTACTAAGTACCCTATGTTATTTATATGCACTATTCCTTTTTACTTACTTATAGCAGGGTATATGTTCATTATGCATATATCTTAGGTTTTCTCTCTTTACTATAGCATAATGGCTTTAGTTGCAATGAAACCGAGACTGCTTTGGCAGTGTCATTTTCTCTTATCCAAATGGACCTTGACAGAACCACTGACTTTAGAGACAACATTATACTGCATTCTGTATGTCAATCACTGCAAGGCTTTATAGCATGGTGCTACTTATGGTTTTAGGGTCAAAGCTAAAAGCTTGAAATGATCTGTAAAGAAAGATTACAATAAATGCATGGCATTCTAGGTATTCTTCTGTCTATTACCATGAAGATTGAGAACCAAAATAAAAAATAAAACTCAGGGCTCCCGATAGCGCTGCCAAAGATCTGAGATGAAGATGAATGAAATGCATAAATATTTTCTTTCTTAAAGCTACGTGTTTCAGAAATGATCTAGCTCCTTCCTCAGGCTTATACTGACAAATAATGCATCCTGACTATTTTATACTGTTCACAGGGACGTCACCGACCAGGTTAATGAATTACTACTACCTGTGATGCAAAAATGCTAAAAACATCACTGACTAATATTTGAATCTAAACATCAATCCAAGAGCTAAAAATGCATACTAAAAAAAGTACTGAAAAAACACAATAAAATATGATCTAAAGAAAAACCCCTTAAGGACCGAGCCACTTTATAGGTTAATAACCAGTCTTAAATTTTGAAATCTGACCACTGTCACTTTATGAGGTAATAACTCTGGAACGCTTCAACGGATCCCCCTGATTCTGACAATGTTTTTTCGTGACATATTGTACTTCATGATAGCGGTAATATTTCTTTGTTATGACTTGCATTTATTTGTGAAAAAAAACAAAAAATCCCACATGAATTCTTATGCCCTTAAACCAGAGATATGTCACACAAAATAGTTAATAAATAACATTTCCCACATGTGTTCTTAACATCAGCACAATTTTTGAAACATATTTTTTTTGTTAGGAAGGTAGAAGGGTTAAAAGTTGACCAGCGATTTCTCATTTTTCCAACAAAACAAGAAGTTTATTAACCCTGCAGATACTTCACAGGAACTGAAGCAATGTGGAAGGAAAAAATTAACATTTAACTTTTTTTTTCACAAAACTTTTACTTAACACCCAATTTTTGGGGTCTTAAGAAGACGTATCTAGATGTGTGGTGAGCACCTTGAACCCCAGGTGCTTTACAGAAGGTTATAATGTAGAGCCGTGAAAATAAAAAAATCTATTTTTTTCCACAAAAATAATCTTTTAGCCACAATATTTTTATTTTAACAAGGGTAACAGGAGAAAATGGACCCCAAAAATTGTTGTGTCATTTCTCCCGAGTATGCCGATAACCCATGTGTGGAGGAAAACCACTGTTTGGGTGCACGGCAAGGTTTGGAAGAGAAGGAGCGCCATTTTACTTCTTGAATGCAAAATTGTCTGAAACTGAGAGTAGACACCATGTCGCATTTTGAGTCCCCTGATGTGCCTAAACAGAGACCTCATTTTGGAAACTAAACCCCTAAAGGAATGTAAAAATGATCTTTTTGCCCCCAATTTTTTATTTTTACAAGGTTAACAGGAAAAAATGGACTCCAAAATGCGTTGTGCAATTTCTCCTGAATACCCAATGTGTGTGGGAAAACTACACTGTGTTCCAAATTATTCTGCAAATAATATTTTCTCAGATTTTCCCAAATTACCTATATGAATTGCAGTCATTGTAATTTTCCAGTCAAATAACTATTAGAGTACAATTGAAAGGTTTTTGTACAAACTGCCTATGATAACAGTATATTTTTAAAAAATAAAAAACTCAAACTGCACTCAAAATGCATGTTCCAAATTATTATGCACAGCAGAGTTTTCAACCTTTTCATTTTAATAAAGAACAAAAAAATGGTCATTTTTGAAATTATAAGCATTAGCAGGTTATTACAAACTGAAATCAAACAGTTTTCAACTCAAAACTTTATTCTAGGTGATGTTACATTTGCACATAGGACCCCTTGTTCGAAAGGAGCTTCTGAACTCTCTCGTCCATTGAATTTGTCAGGTTTTGGATGATTTCTGCTTCAATTGTTTTGCATGAGGACAGAATACCCTCCCAGAGCTGTTGCTTAGATGTGAACTGCCTCCCGCCATCATAGACACTCCTTTTGATGATGCTCCAGAGGTTCTCAATGGGGTTGAGGTCAGGGGAGCATGGGGGGCCACACCATAAGTTTGTCCCCTTTTATGCCCATAGCAGCCAGAGATGCAGATGTGTTATGTGCAGCATGTTTTTTTAGTATGTATTTTTATCTCTTGGACTGATATTTATATTCAAATATTAGTCAGTGATGTTTCTTAGCAATTTTGCATCGCAGGTAGTAATTCATTAACCTGGTCGTTGACGTCACTGTGAACAGTATAAAATAGTCAGGATGCATTATTTGTCAGTATAAGCCTGAGGAAGGAGCTAGATCATTTCTGAAACACGTAGCTTTAAGAAAGAAAATATTTATGCATTTCATTAATCTTCATCTCTGATTTTTGGCAGCGCTATATGGAGCCCTGAGTTTTATTTTTGTTTTGGTTCTCATTCTATCTGGATTCGCGGTCTGTGATCCAGCGGGCGCAGCAGCAGCCATTGGAGAGACGTTTTCTACTATTACCAGTGTTGTGCTTGGAGCTACACAACTTATTCAAGTGAGCACTGTCATTTATCATAATTGATTTACCTTGTTGACCTGCATAAGAAGCGCTTTCTATTTTTTTCTTTTCCACCATGAAGATTGAAACATTTATAAGTCCCTTTTTCTGTACTATCCCAGACCATTATTACAAAACTTGCTAACAGGTATCTAGAACTTATAAAAAACAAGTATGTCTGAAATTCTTCTCACAATTTGTAAACAAAAATAGCTAGAAAAGTGAGGATTTTACACTAATATGGACAGTAATTAGAAGTGTCCTGTGATTTCTTCTAGAACGGTATAGAGGACATGAATACCACCAATACTGTGAAAAGAAAAGAACATACGTTTATGGTCTCCTCATTCCCAGACAGAACATTACTCAGCCTCTCTACGTCGTGTTCTCTCTCCCGGATAATCATTTTCAAGCGCTGCACCTCCTTTTCCTTCTCTTCTACAGCACAGAACTTCTCGTCGACTGCTTTCTGTTATAGAACAAAGGAAGAAGAATTCTTACTCAGTATATTACATACATGGACCTAAAATACAGAGTAGAGTTTAGAAGTGACATGAAGGACTCTGATCCAATTTTATTAAATTCTAGAGAAGGAGTTGTGTCCAATGATGAAGAGTATTTTGGACACACAAGGAATCCAATTCCAGCTAACCTGGCTCCAAAGTGTCAAAAATGTTATTGTGACCTGATCTGTAATTACATTGTACCAATACATGGTTAATATCCAGTCTTCAATTAAGAATAGAAATTATGCGGCCAAATATTATACCATAACACAAAACATTTCCAGTCATCTGTAATTTTCTGAATATTGAAAAACCTATTGTTAGGCTTTAACCCAGCTGACCTCCCCAGATGAATTCACTAAGCGCAGCTTGAAGCACAGTGGCCAGCAACCTGTGACACAACTGTCATACTTTTCTGGTAACAAACAGTCCAAATTCACAGAGGTGACCTGTGCCAATGTGCCATCTACCCAGGGACATTGCTCTACATTTTTGTCCTGTTTCACACAGGATGCTGCTATGTTCTTATTGGCCCCCTGATCAGCGGATGTTATCTGAATAATTAAAAGGGTTTTCCCATGAACAAAGGTTACTTTGATCAATAGATCTTGGAATAATAATAGCTTCCACAGTTGGATGTTACATAAAATGTTCCTGTGCTGAGATAATCTTATAAATGTGCCCCTGCTGTGTACTGTGTAATGGCTGTGTCAGACAGTGCAGGAACATTGTCTGATCATACCTCAGCTCCTGGGCAGGGGAGAAGGTTACTTTGATCAATAGATCTTGGAATAATAATAGCTTCCACAGTTGGATGTTACATAAAATGTTCCTGTGCTGAGATAATCTTATAAATGTGCCCCTGCTGTGTACTGTATAATGGCTGTGTCAGACAGTGCAGGAACATTGTCTGATCATACCTCAGCTCCTGGGCAGGGGAGAAGGTTACTTTGATCAATAGATCTTGGAATAATAATAGCTTCCACAGTTGGATGTTACATAAAATGTTCCTGTGCTGAGATAATCTTATAAATGTGCCCCTGCTGTGTACTGTGTAATGGCTGTGTCAGACAGTGCAGGAACATGGTCTGATCATACCTCAGCTCCTGGGCAGGGGAGAACAAAAGACAATACAGGCATTACAGCAGGGGATCACAGATGATTCTTTTTGTGAGGTAAAACATTTCTCTGCCTGTTTTTAAACAATATTTTACTTCAAAGAAAGAATCATTTGTGATCCCCTGCTGTAATGCCTGTATTGTCTTTCGTTTCCCCCTTGCCCAGGAGATGTGGTATGATCAGACCATGTCCCTGTATGGTCACACACAGCCATTACACAGTACACAGCAGGGACACATGTATAAGATTATCTCAGCACAGGAACATTTTATATAACATCCAATTGTGGAAGTTATTATTATTCCAAGATCTATTGATCAAAATTAACTTTTGTTCGTGGGATAACCCCTTTTAATTCTCAGCCTGTTTTTGTAAGTTGTCACTACCAAAATGCAGACTAAGGACCTAAGGTATGTAAGGAAGAAACCCTAAGGCTGTGTGCCCACGATGCGTTTTTTAAGCGTTTCCGCAGCGGCAAAAACGCTGCAGAAACGCTTAAAAACGCATGGTAGAAGGCAATATAGGGACGATAGTTGAGACAGGGTGAGACTAGACCAGACTAGGAGGTCTCCACTTCCCCCTTTCCCTAGTGTCTGGGCTCCCTTTCCCTCTTCCCTCACTGTTGCACTACTTCTTTCCCACACCTGGCGTGACAATTAATCAGTGTAATGGCGCCCACCTGACAGTGTATGTGGTTTACTGAGCACAATCCTGCTGACAGGTGCCCTTTTAGACTAAAATAACCTGTTGGGTCTCATAAGTTCTTAGTGAGGGCAGACACGCCTTGTTAAGCTTCACCTGTAGGAATATCAGCATTGATCAGTACTACCCTCTGCCTGCCAACATACTGCCTAGTTACCATATATTCAAAAATAACATATCCATTCTGTATCCACTGGAATTTATCAACCTATAAATAATACACAACAGAATAATCCTCAACTAATGAAAATTTTATTTCAACAAAATACAATATTGAAACACATGGGAAGAAAAAATATCCGCAAGTGGGATAAAATGCAGGGGTTGTGGGTTGTAATATACCTATAGCTAATACACATAAGGTTCTTCTCTTAATAGTACAGATACATATCAGTTTGAGACATGCAGAAGTAACCCAAGCACATAAGACAGGAAGTGTTGTGCTCCAGAAGCATCCAGCAACTAGAGGGGTTAACACAGTCACAGGAGAAGAGGAGTGTTTTTAGCATAGCCCCAGGGAGATTGTGGGGAAGTTGTTTACAGTCTGGCTGGAGCAAGGTGGTATCTTTCTTCTGTATCTCACAGAAGCGCCCCTGCAAGTGAAAAGGATTCAAGCCAGGAGTGAAGCTAAGCACAGGTCAGGTAGAGTTCCTGAACTAGCAGTGCAGAGTATTGTCAGGCAGAAAGATAAGGACTGGAATAAATGGTGTCACAGGGATCATCTCCCTCAGCAAACCCTCTCCCCTCCTCCATCTCACTGTGCTGTAAAGAATGCTGTGTTCATTAATGTGAACTGTGCTGTCCTTTACTACTGGGAAGACTGTGAACTGCTGTGCAGCTAAGGAAACTGTACTGTTTGTCACTGGAGTCTGTTGCTCATAAGACTTAACTTGCACTGGCTGTGCGTCTTCTTATTAAATGCTACTGTTCTACCATTTATGAGGACTCTTGTCAAGTGTGTCTGATCAGAAAGCGAAACAACCTACGTGTCTGTGCCTGAGGCTCAATACCCTTGTGTGCCTGAGAGAAGCTGTAGCACATGGTCTATGGTCGCCCTGAGTAACGGTTCCCCCAGGATTCCAAAGAATTCATGTAACCTGTCTCGCCCCTATCTGAACCTAGCGGCGTGCGTGTAACAAGTTATAAGGGCAGATGCAAGCTAATTATCTATATAAGTAAAAACATGATTGTTGGGTAGTTATAAGTATAACATCAATTAATATGGTCAGCTATTTTAATAAAATTCAATGAATACTACTGCATGGAATAAACTGTGCATGATAATTTAATTGTAGTTAATCCCAAAAGTGTCATACAATCTATTATGGATAGTGTATTTTATATACTGAATAAAGGGACAGTGCAACATAAAAAACTACAACTCATCTTTAAATATAAATATAGGTGCCCAAGGGGATATATCACGATCGGGTAGATTATTGCACTAAAGCAGTTCAAGTTAGATCAAAATAGATCATAAGGTGCAAGTGCATAGCAGATTTGATAGACTGACCAGTATGTACAGACCCCACACACGCTCACCGCAGCTCCCAAAGCACGATTCTCCTGGGCTTTGACGAGGGAATGAAGTGGTAAGGCTGCGTGCCCACTATACGTTTTTCAAGCATTTTTGCAGCGGAATTTCCGCAGCGAAAACGCTTAAAAAACGCTTGGTAATACGCGCCCCATGGTCCCCAATGATAATCCGCATGTGCTGTGCGCATGCTACAGAAATTTCCGTTGCGGATTATCATTGCGGAAAAATCCGCAGCATGTCCATTATTTTTGAGGAAATGCAGCGTAATTGCCGCCATTCACTTGAATTGAATCACATAATATCCGCATGACTACATGTGCACATGTGGATATTAAGCGATTCAATGTGCGGATGGTACCCGGGTCTGGAGAAGAGGAGACTCTCCTCCAGACCCGGGTCCCATAGTACTTGTTAAAAAAAAACTTAAAATAAAAAATAAACATCATACTCACCTTCTGATGGCCCGCGGTCTTCTCTCCGGTGTGTCCTGGCTCCCTGGTGGCTCGTGATGGTGTAAAAGAACCTTCCATGACGTCATTTAGTCATGTGACAAGACTAAATGATGTCATGGAAGGTACTTTTACACCACCGCGAGCCGCCCAAGACACCGGACGCACCAGAGAAGGAGACCGGGGGCCATCAGAAGAGGAGTATAATGTTTTTTGTTGTTTTGTTTTTTTTACCATTTTTATTCTTTTTTTAACTATTACTTGGTCACACTGTATAAATCCATGTCGTTTGCATGGATTTATATAGTGTGAACAAGTTGTCAAGCACTTTCCAAGTGATGCTAAAATCGCTTGGAAAGCACTTGATAACCCGCATGCGGAAATGCTTGCAAAAACGCTTGATAAACACTTCTACCTGGCAGGAAAAATGCATTTAAAATCTGCATGTGTTTTTCCTGCCAGGGAGAAGCAGAAAAAATCAGGAGCATTTCTGCATCGTGGGCACTTAGCCTAAGTGAAGGTAAGAGTATTTAAACTGGAGCTAACCAATCCAATAGTGCTATTTGTTAATGCTGAGCAAAAATAATTGATGCTATATTTATAATTACCCAACAATCATGTTTATACCTATATAGATAATTAGCTTGCATCTGTCCTTTTAATTGATCTGTATCTGTACTATTAAGAGAAGAGCCTTATGTGTATTAGCTATAGGTATATTACAACCCAAAACCCCCTGCATTTTATCCCACTTGTGGGTATTTTTCCTTCCCTTGTGTTTTAATATTGTCTTTTCTTGAAATAAAATCTTCATTAATTGAGAATTATTCTGCTGTGTATTATTATTTATAGGTTAACTTACTGCCTAGCAGCAGCTCCACCTGCAGAGCATGACCAAGACTTGGAAGTAGTCCTCAGTTAGCAAGCAACCACCCTCCATCACTTAACTCCTCAAACAGCTTCAGTCTGCCAACACAACTGTAATGGCGTCCAAGCTGTCCTTAGACACATTGGATTGTTTTATACATGGTGAACACTCCGAACCCCAGGACTCACACCAAGTCCTGTCAGGTACTGCTATCACTACCACTGAACTCTTAAGGAGCATCCAGGACACATTCAGGGCTGAATTATTAACAGCAGGTGAGTACTTTTCTAAATAGATTCAAGATATCACTCAGCCTCAAAATTAGAGCACAAATGAACTGCAGAGCTGGCTATCAAAGTGTCGGGGCGTGCTTACAGCCACCACTCACTATGTAATAAGCGATGACTATAGTTGCTCTGAGCACACTTCCGTTACTAAAAGCCGGTGGCTCCCACAAAGAAAAAGGTTTGTGTTCTCCTGGTAGCTGCACTTCCAGTAAGACGACGACAATAAGACTGCAGTGTAACACTACTGCAGGTTAATAGAGCTTGGGAACATGAGAAGTTCTCTTTAAACCTGACATTAGACAGCACAGCCCAGCAGAGGTCTGACCTTTCATTAAAAAAGCACCGACTTCATGTCCTCCTCTAAACTCAACAGCTAGCAGGTACTTGGAGAGAATCATACTTGTCACATCTACTATTGTCCAATTTACCATACGTACTCTACAACTGATTATATTATCACCAGCAAACAGTGGCGTAATGCTAATAGCGCCATCACACTGTAATGATGGAATAGGGAGCCATCAGCTCCTTCCTCCATCATTCTCCCTCTGAGTCTGAGCTCTGAAGTACAGTTTGCAGGGTTGTGTGTGTGGGCTATTATGCAGTTTGCGGGCTATGTATGGGCCATTATACTGTTTGGAGGGCTATGTGGGGGCCATTATAGTGTTTGAAGGGCTAGTTGAGGCCATTTTACTGTGTTTGCAGACTTTTATAATGTGGAGGGCTGTGTTGGGGCACTATACTGTGTGGAGAACTGTGTGGGGGCCATTATACTGTATGGAGGGCTGTGTTTTTGCAGTTAAATGAAACTAATAAAAATGCAAACTTCTCTTCTGGACTGGCGCCGCTCTCTGTTCTCAGCCCATATTATAACAAACAATGTCATGTGAAGGCTGTAACTGATCAGTAGCCCCACTTGGAATTTCTTTTCCTGTTTTTTTATGTGGTAAAGTGAATAGTGTTCCTTATTACACCTTATCCCTAAAAAAATAAGCCTTCATGTGACTACGCCAACAGAAAAGTAAAATAGGCATGGCTCTTAGAAGAAAGGGAGGAAAAGAATAAAAAGCAAAACAAAAATAAGTCCCAGTCCTAAAGGGGTAAAACATTTTTTGAAACTTTTTTTTTTATTAAACTTTTACTTGTCCATGTCACTATTTAATCTTGTACAATTACCTCTATTCATTCTTTCTTATGGTTCATAGGAGCCATCACTTTAGAGAATATGGCGGCTGCCCCCATTTAATCATAATCTACAATTACCAAAACAGAATCAGTGAGGTTTCTATCTGAACTGAATCCACTTGTTCAGAGATAACCATTATGGAAGAACTACTGACTTTAATTTCTTTCCAATTTCTCTTCTATGCTTGCCTTTTTTTACTATGAGAAAGAAGAATCTGAGTCTGATCTAACATCAGGTTACAGAAATGTTTTCTCTGTCTTTCTCCTCGTTTTCAGACAAATCTTTGCGAACATTCAACTATTTGTTCAGCCCCTGTGATGTTATATATTTTTCACCTCACTTAGTGTCCTAAGCACATACTAGAAGGACCTCTTGATTTCTTGTCTTTTTACATTCATTTTGCCTTTGTTTGTTTCCATGTTTTTCCCCGTTTTATTAATTATAAATTTGGAGACTGTCAGCAGCTCCGTATCTTATCACAAAGAAACCTCTAAACAGGCTATTTGTCAACTCTAAGCTTTATTGGAATCCTTATCATAGAGATTAATAGTACAAACAAGTAAAATAAAACTTTGCAATAAATCTTATCAGAAAAATTAGCTTCTTCCTCCACTTATGAGCCACTTCCTTTGCTCCTACATGCCTACTGAATTCAACTTCTACTCTGAAAAAAAAGCTCTAATTTATCATGGTTAAAGCAATACAAACTGCCAGCACAGTGTTAACTATTACAGCCTATGAAGGAGATGAAGACAGAAGTGAGGACCAGAGTGAGATATCAGGCTGAGACAGAAAGATCAAAATGCAGTTAGGTTAAGTTCACACGATGTGTTTTTGATGCGTTTTCACGGCGCGGAAACGCTGCGAAAAACGCTTGTTAATAGATCTGCCAGCTATAGCAATGGTAATCCAGATGTGCTGTGCACATGATGTGGAAATTTCCACTCTGGATTACCATTGCGGTAAAAACAGCAGCATGGCCATTTCTTGCGCGATTCCACTGCAAATTTGCACCCATTAACTTGCATTGAACCGCAGCAAACCTGCAGGTATAATACCTATACCTGTGGATTAGCGGTGTCTCAATTAAAGCCAATGGTTGCGAATTCGGAGGAAACGCAGTGCGGGTGGTACCCCGGTCAAGAGAGGAATACTGCTCCTCCCACCCGACAGCTGCTCTCGCTAATAACAGCGAGAGCGGCATGGCTGGGAGGAGCAGTAGTCTGCTCTGTCCAGCCCGCGGTAAAAAAAGTAAAAAAATAAAAACCTTTTACTCACCTGTCCGGCGGCCCTCAGTGTCCTCCTGGTCCCCGGCGGCAATCCTCTCCTCCCGGCAGCCAGCGGTATACTGCGGGAGTGCGTGCACCTGCGGTGACGTCACCGATCAGCTGATACTCACGTGACCAAGAATGTTCCCAGGGTGGTAAGCTCACAGGGGCTGATTCAGCTAAAGGTCAGCTGATCAACCCCAGTGACCTCAGTCCTGCACAGCAATGTACACTGATAGGAGTGATTTTACACTCCTTGTCAGTGTACAGTCATGGCCAAAAGTATTGAGAATGACACAAATAGTAATTTTTCCAAAGTTTACTGCTTCATTTTTTGTAATGGAAATTTGCATATACTCCTGAATGTCAGAGTGATCAGCTTAACAGCAATTACTGTACTTGCAAAGTCAATATTTGCCCAGAAAATGAACTTTAACCCCCAAAACACATTTCAACATCATTGCAGTCCTGCCTTAAAAGGAGCAGCTAACATCGTTTTAGTGATTGATCCATTAACCCAGATGTGGGTGTTGATGAGGACAGGGCTGGCGATCAGTCATGATTAAGTAAGAATGACATCACTGGACACTTTAAAAGGAGGCTGGTTCTTGGTATCATTGTTTCTCTTCAGTTAACCATGGTTATCTCTAAAGAAACACGTGCAGCCATCATTGCACTGCACAAAAATGGCCTAACAGGGAAGAGTATCGCAGCTACAAAGATTGCACCTCAGTCAACAATCTATCGCATCATCAAGAACTTCAAGGAGAGAGCTTCCATTGTTGTCAAAAAGGCTCCAGGGTGCCCAAGAAAGACCAGCAAGCGCCAGGACCGTATCTTAAAACTGTTTCAGCTGCGGGATCGGACTACCAGCAGTGCCGAGCTTGCTCAGGAATGGCAGCAGGCTGGTGTGAGTGCTTCTGCACGCACTGTGAGGCGGAGACTCTTTGAGCAAGGGCTGGTTTCAAGGAGGGCAGCAAAGAAGCCACTTCTCTCCAGAAAAAACATCAGGGACCGACTGATATTCTGCAAAAGGTACAGGGAGTGGACTGCTGAGGACAGGGGCAAAGTCATTTTCTCTGATGAATCCCCTTTTCGATTGTTTGGGACATCTGGAAAACAGCTTATTCGGAGAAGAAGAGGTGAGCGCTACCACCAGTCTTGTCTCATGCCAACTGTAAAGCATCCTGAAACCATTCATGTGTGGGGTTGCTTCTCAGCCAAGGGAATCAGCTCACTCACAGTCTTGCCTAAAAACACAGCCATGAATAAAGAATGGTACCAGAATGTCCTCCAAGAGCAACTTCTCCCAACCGTCCAAGAGCAGTTTGGCGCCCAACAATGCCTTTTCCAGCATGATGGAGCACCTTGCCATAAAGCAAAGGTGATAACTAAATGGCTCATAGAACAAAACATAGAGATTTTGGGTCCACGGCCTGGAAACTCCCCAGATCTTAATCCCATTGAGAACTTGTGGTCAATCATCAAGAGACAGGTGGACAAACAAAAACCAACAAATTCTGGCAAAATGCAAGCATTGATTATGCAAGAATGGACTGCTATCAGTCAGGATTTGGTCCAAAAGTTGATTGAGAGCATGCCAGGGAGAATTACAGAGGTCTTGAAGAAGAAGGGGCAACACTGCAAATATTGACTTGCTGCATTAACTCATTCTAACTGTCAATATAACCTATTGGTACTCATAATATGATTGCAATTATATTTCTGTATGTGATATAAACATCAGACAAACACTAATAAAAACCAGAGGCCAGCAGATCATGTGAAAATATAATTTTGGTGTCATTCTCAAAACTTTTGGCCATGACTGTACAATGCTGTGTTCTACATCAGTGACATCAGTGATTTCTGATGTCACTGCTGTAGAAGTGACCCAGATCACCGTGGGACACTCGTTGGCGTAATCGTGGACTATATCGTTGACGGCGGACAGGTGAGGGATATGGTTGTTTGTTATTTTACGTTTTTTTTCAGGAGATCAAAGACTTCGGGGACTAGGAGGGTAATAAAAAAAATTGTAGAACCGTGTGTTTTTTATTTCACTAAAATATTTTATTCTGGCCAAGTCTTTTATTGAAAAAGCAGCGACCATTTTACTACACGGTTAGTAATAGGGGTGTCTTATAGACGCCCTCCATTACTAACCTGGGCTTCACGACAGCTGCCTATACAAGGATCCATGGCCCCTTCCCTGGCTATTAACCCCTTTACGACATAGTACGCCCTGTGTCATCACCCCTGGTTCAGTGAGGGCTCCGGCGCTGAGCCCGCACTGAACCGAGCACATGTCAGCTCATTATTACAGCTGACATGTGCCCGCAACAGCCTCGGGTGGAATCGTGATCCACCCGCGGCTGTTAAACATGTTAAATGCCGCTGTCAATCTCCGACAGCGGCATTTAAATCGCGCTTCCGGGAAGAGCATCACTTACCCCGCCCATCGGCGACCCCGTCACATGATCGCAGGTTGCCGATGGGTGGTCATGACAACCCTGGGTCTGCAGCAGACACCAGTGGTTGTCATGATCTGGTCGCTATGAGCGCCACCTAGTGGTCGGCGCTCATAGCACAGGACCATTTCTGCTGCATGCAGGAGATCTGCTCGTCCCCTGTATACAGCAGAGCCGATCAAATGAGTGCTGCTTCTAGTCTCCTATGGAGACTATAGAAGCAGGCAAAAAGTGAAAAAAAAATGTTTTAAAAAATATAAAAAAAAAAAAAATAAAAAAAATATAAAAGTTTAAATCACCCCCCTTTCGCCCCATTCAAAATAAAATAATTAAAAAAAACCCCCACATACACATATTTGGTATCGCCGCGTTCAGAATCGCCAGATCTATAAATATAAAAAGAGACTTAATCCGATCGGTAAACGGCGTAACGAGAAAAAAATTCTAAACGCCTGAATTACATTTTTTGGTCGCCGCAAAATTGCAATAAAATGCAATAACGGGCGATCAAAACATCGGATCTACCCCTAAAGAGCATCAATAGAAACTTCAGCTCGGTGCGCAAAAAATAAGCCCTCACCTGGCCCAAGATCCCAAAAAATGGAGACGCTACGGGTCTCGGAAAATGGCAACATTTTTTTTTTTTTTTTTACCAAACTTTGGAATTTTTTTTCACCACTTAAATAAAAAAGAACCTGTACATGTTTGGTGTCTACGAACTCGTAATGACCTGGAGAATAATAATGGCAGGTCAGTTTTAGTATTCAGTGAACGTGGTAAAAAAACAAAAAAAAACCAAACATCTGTGGTATTGCACTTTTTTTGCAATTTCACGGCGCTTGGAATTTTTTTCCCATTTTCCCGTACACGATATGGTAAAACTAGTAATGGCGTTGAAAAGTAAAACTCGTCCCGCAAAAAATAAGCCCTCACATGGCCATATTGACCAAAAAATAAAAACGCTATGGCTCTGGGAACAAGGGGAGCAAAAAACGAAAACGCAAAAATGGAAAATGCTCCGGTCCTTAAGGGGTTAATATCAGCTCGCAGCTGTCTAGTTTAGCCTTTGCTGGTTAGATTTTACAGGGGGAACCTACGTCAATTTTTTTCTGGGGTCTCCTTGTAATCTAGGCAGTAAAGGCTAAACAAACAGCTGTGGGCTGATATTAATAGCCAAGGAACATTTTTAGCTAATGGCCCCTTCCTCGGCTACTAATATCAGCCCCCAGTGGTCGGCTTTCCCTCTGCTGGTTATAAAAATGACGTGGGAGCCCACACCATTTTTTTTTTAATTTTAGGCTCTGTGCCCACGATCCGGAAGTAGCAGCGCTTCGGACACATTTTTTGCTGCGTCCAAAATGTTGCATTCTATTGAATGCAGGTAAATCCACATGTGTTCACTGAACCATGCAGATTTATTGCATTTAATGCATTCTAGTGGTCAAATTTCTGTTGCGGAGACTAGCGACTCCGCAAGAGAATTTGACATGCTGCGGTACTGAAAGACGTGCCACATGTTAGTGTCCACGGGTGATCCGCAGCCTCTGATGCATGAACATGGGATTTCTAGAGATCACATCCACTATGCTGTACCATCTGGACGCTGCAGGTTTGGAGCTGCATAAACACACAGAGTCAAACCTGCAGCGGCTCCTGACCGTGGCCATGTACCCAAACTCACCCACAACATGTCAATTTCTGTAGCGGACACGCTAGTCTCTGCTGCAGATTTTGACCGATTGAAGTGTCATTATATTCCGTGGATTCACATGTACCGACAAAAGTGCGGCATTATAACACAGCATTTTGGACGCAACAGAAATGAGCTGCGTCCAAAGCACTGCTGAGTGCTGATCGGGGGGACGTAGCGGCTAACGAACCAGATGTGAGCTGTTATTATTGGCCTGGGACTATGTTTGCAAATGGCACCTTCCCAGGCTAAAAATACAAGCTCACAGCTGCCGCATAAATTACATGAATAGAAATGCTAATGAAGACTGGGTGAATGGGATTAACTGACATTCAGCTCTTTTGTTTGGGGATGACAAAATGTCAATCAGACCTATTCATGACCAAAACTAATTAAAGTAAAGTAAAGAGACACAGAGCAAACACTTTATTTGAAATACAACAGACACATTCTTTAATCATTTAAATTAACCAATATACTCACCCCAGTTCTGACGGTAATCCAAGGGTTTAAGCAATGTCCCACCAAATAACTTTATTTCGCTCCAAAAATCATTCACTGATGTACAAAAACGTTTAAAAAAAACACATCAAAAACTCCCAGTGTTTTTCCAGCCAAGGAGATGCAGAAACGCTCAGGAAATTTCTGCTTCAAATCCTGATCGTGCGCACATAGCCTTAGTGAGGAATTTAGCTTAACTCAAGGCTGGATTCACAGCCGCTCAGCTCCATAGCATATTCTCCTCTATGTGGCTGCGGCTGCTGCTTCTGAACATATACTAAAACGGAGGAAGGGGCAGAAATCCCTCTGTTTCTGTGTACTGTATATGGGTGACTTCTTAGAAACTTGTTTCCACTCTCTAGTTTACCTTTAGTTCACAGAAAAATCCTGCATAGGAGAAAACTAGTGAAAATGCAGGATACATATCATATAATGGCCAGAATTTTTGGTATTCCTCATGTGCAGACACATTATAACTTATTCTAAAAACATGTACACTTTAAAGGGGTTTTCCAGTATTACAATATTGATGACCTATGTTTGGGATAGGCCATCAATATGAGAGTGGTGTGGGTCCAACATATCAGACTCCACCGATTAGCTGTTAATTTGGCTGCTTCGATTATTTCAATATGAACAGATCTGCAGCGTCCACTAAGCAGCGTGACATGGAAGTTGGGTTAGGGTAACCCACCTATAATATAGTAGTATTGGAAAGCCTCTTCAATGAAACAACAGAAAATGTTCACCAAGTATGAACATCAACTTTCCCCGCACTTAAAATAAGAGCTAAATAAATCAATTTTTTTATTTGATTTTCCAAGATTTATAATAATAATATAATAATAATTTTTATTTTTATAGCGCCAACATATTCCGCAGCAGTTTACAATTTTAGGGGGGACTTATACAGACAATACAGAATAAGCATATCTCATATCGAAAGGAGTGAGGGCCCTGCTCGCAAGCTTACAGTCTATGAGGAAATAGGGGAGACACGGAAGGTAAAAAGTACATATATTGTATAATGCAGCCTTGATATACTAAATAGGATAAATAATAATACATGGACTGGTCGCCAGCCAGTATGTGCACAGTCCTGACCGAGGCTATTAAGTGCATGGATGGTATAAACCTGAAATTGAAGATTTTAATATAGGCCAAAACTGGGATAAATAGATAGTGTGTTGAGGCGATACGCCAGTCCAAAGAAATGGGTTTTTAGAGTCCGCTTGAAACTGTGGATATTGGGAATTAATCAAACTGTCCTGGGTAGTGCATTCCAAAGAATTGGCGCAGCACGTGAGAAATCTTGGAGACGGGAGTGGGAAGTTCGGATTATGGAGAATTTTAGTTTTAAGTCATTGGCAGAACGGAGGGCATGTGTAGCGTGGTAGACTGAGACAAGGGAGGAGATGTATGGCAGTGCTGAAGCATGGAGTGCTTTGTGGGTAAGCATGATAAGTTTATATTGAACTCTATATTGGATGGGCAACCAATGCAATGAATGGCACAGGGAAGAGGCATCGGTGTATCAGTTGGCGAGGAATATGATCCTGGCTGCTGCGTTAAGGACGGATTGGAGAGGGGAGAGTTTAGTAAGAGGGAGACCGATTAGTAGAGTGTTGCAATAGTCAAGACGAGAATGAATAAGAGCTACAGTAAGAGTTTTTGCCGAGTCAAAGGTAAGAAAAGTCCTGATTCTTGAGATGTTTTTGAGGTGTAGATGACATGAACGAGCGAGTGATTGGATGTGAGGAGTGAAGGAAAGATCTGAATCAAAAATGACCCCAAGACAGCAGGCTTGTTGCTGGGGAGTAATGGTGGAGCCACAAACGGAAATGGCAATATCAGGCATAGGTAGGTTAGTGGAGGGAGGAAATAGGAGTAGTTCAGTTTTTGACAGATTCAGTTTTAGATAGAGGGAGGACATAATGTTAGACACAGCAGAAAGACAATCACTGGTCTTTTGTTATAATGCAGGGGTGATGTCCAGAGCAGAGGTGTATAATTGGGTGTCATCAGCATAGAGATGGTACTGAAAACCGAATCTGCTGATTGTTTGTCCAATAGGAGCGGTGTATAAGGAGAAAAGAAGGGGGCCTAGGACTGATCCTTGAGGAACCCCGACAGTAAGAGGAAGGAGAGAGGAGGAGGAGCCGGCAAAAGACACAGAGAACGAGCGGTCAGAGAGATAGGAGGAGAACCAGGAGAGAACAGTGTCCTTAAGGCCAATAGTGCGGAGCATAGTGAGGATGAGCTGATGATCCACAGTGTCGAATGCTGCAGAGATCCAAGAGAATCAGCAGGGAGTAGTGACCATTAGATTTAGCTGTTAGTAGATCATTAGAGAGTTTAGTGAGGGCAGCTTTAGTAGAATGTAAAGAGTGGAAACCATATTGTAAAGGGTCAAGAAGAGAGATGTCTGAGAGATAGCGGATTAGACGTTAATGGACCAAGCGTTCCAGGAGTTTAGAGATAAAGGGAATATTGGAAACAGGTCTGTAGTTGGCCATGCAGTTCTGGTCAAGGGATGGTTTTTAAAGTAATGGATGTATGCTGGCGTGTTTAAAAGAGGGAAAGATACCAGATGAGAGGGAGAGATTGAAAATTAGGTGAGTGGTGACAGCTGGAAAAAGGGACTGAAGGAGATGTGAGGGAATAGGGTCACTGGTGCAGGTGGTAGGGCGAGAAGATGCAAGGAGCCTGATCACTTCATCTTGCGTGACTGGTTCGAAGTCAGAAAGTGAGCAAGATACAATGTGGGGGGGGGGGGGGCATGCATAACATTTGGGGATTAGGAGAAAATTTCCTGTCAGATATGGTCAATTTTTTCTTTGACATAATTGGCCAGGTCGTCAGCTCTGATGTCGCTGGTTCGGGCCTGTGCTGTTTGATTGAGGAGAGAGTGAGAACGTGTCAAAGAGTCGTTTAGGATTATTGGAAAGTGAGATGATGAGGTTGTTAAAGTAGGTTTGTTTGGAGAGGTGAAGGGCAGAGTTATATGTTTTCAGCATAAATTTATAATGGAGGAAATCTTCGGGCAGATTAGATTTTCTCCACAGCCGTTCAGCGCACCTGGAGCACTGCTGGAGAAAACGTGTTTGAGGCGTGTGCCAGGGTTGTCGCCGTCTATGCCGAGTTGTTCTGTGTATAGGAGGTGCGGCTTCATCCAGGGCGCATAGCAATATTTCGTTATAATGCTTCAATGTAGAGTCGGGACATGAGAGGTAGGAGATTCGGGCCAATGATGATTTCAACTTTTTCATAAATTTCTGGGTGTTAATGGCGTGTATATTTCTGTAAGTGTGGAAAGTGGGGGTTTCTTGAGTAGAGTCACAGTTCTTGACAGAGAATGAAATAAGATTATGGTCAGAGAGTGGAAGGGGAGAGTTAGTAAAGTCATGTAAGATTCGTAATTTACATACCTCTAAAGCCACATCTCTCTCTTTGATTCTTTGCCGTAGTTTTTCCATCATATATTCGTTACCTCCTGGGACTTTTTCTAAACTCTGCTGATAATACAAGACATCCATGTACTCCTAAAAGAATAGAGAGATGCCGAAAAGGTTACTAAAATGCTATATTATAAACTGTACAAAGTAATAATACCAGGAGAAATTCCAATATTTGTAAGTATCAATCAACAAACTAACCAATTTCCCTGTTAAAGGGAGTCTTTCATCCCAAAACTCAAATTAAACCACATATATTAATTTATTTTACCTATTACCTTTTAACCCCATAACGCTCAATGACGGACACTGCACGGCATGAGCGGGTACTAGTTCCTAGCTTTAAACTGTCACTGCGTGTAAACACAGTTAAAGGGTTATTCCTATCTCCAAGATCCTATCCCAATATGTAGTAGGTGTAATAATAATAATAATATTAGCAAATATCTCCAATTGAAAATGTAGTATAGTATTTCTGATTCACTATGTATGTAGTGAATGTGCAGGCATTGCAGGACCTTAGGTATCCATGGTTACAACCACTGATATAGTGACAGTTAGCTAGTTGCTAGTGGTCGTAACCATGGATACCTAAGGTTCTGCAATGCCTGTACATGAGGAAAGAGACATAGCGAATCAGAAAAACTATACTACATTCCTAATTAGAGGCATTTGCTAATATTATTACATCTTATACATATTGGGATAGGATCTTGGAAATAGGAATACCCCTTTACGTGCTGACAGCTGTCTGACAGCTGAGCGGCAGGGGAAGAGGTGCAGGGACCCATGTCGGCGGTCCCTGCACCCAGATCGCTGTGATTGGTCAGTCAATCTGACTGACCGATCACAGCATGGTCGCGCAGGAGATGCTGTAATATAAGCACCTCCTGCCCGATCAGAGCTGGTTGTGCTCCGGCACTAAACATCCAGGAGAGGTGTCAGCGCCACCCCTGGCTGTTAACCCCCTGAATGCTGTGATCGAGCATGATCGCAGCGTTCAGGAGGCAGGCAGAGGGACTGGAGCTCCCCCTGCCTTCAGATCGGCGCCCCTGATGTAATCGCGGGAAAGCTAAGGAAAGCTGCTGAGACCATGCTCACAGCATGGTCTCAGGAGCTTTCACTATAGGTATAATGCACTGCAATCTAGTGCATTGCAAAATGCATTATACCTGTAATCAAAGGGAAAAGTGAAAGTCCCATAAAGGGACTAAGTAAAAAAGTAAAAATAAAATGGTAAAAAAAAAATTGTAAAAAAATATATATTACAAAATAATAATAATAAAAATATTACACTAATAAATACACATTTTTATGTAAAAAAAAATTAAATAAAAAAGTACACATATTTGGTATTGAGCGTCCGGAAAGACCCGACCTATAAAATTATGGAAAAACCTAAAAAAATTGTCACACTAGTTAACACTTTCAGTGATCGTCATAAAAAAAAAAAAACACGAGGCAAACGATGCTTACCATCACAAAAAAGTGGAATAAATTGCGGTAAAGAAGCGAATATAAATAAAATTGGTACAGCTGAAAACGTCATCTTGTCCCGCAAAAAACAAGCCACCATACAGCTCCATCAGTGGAAAAATAAAAAAAGTTATAGCCTTCAGAATACAGTTATGCAAAAAAAAAAAATCTTTTTTCTATAAAAGTTTTTATCTGTTACCCTTGTGAAAAAAAATTGGGTCTAAATTAAATTTTTGGTGAAAAAAAGTAAAATGTTAATTTTTTTTCCTCCTCATTGCTTCAGTTCCTGTGGAACACCAGAAGGGTTAATAAACATCTTGCATGTGGTTTTGAGCACCATGAGTGGTGCAGTTTTTAGAATGGTGTCACTTTTGGGTATTTTCTGTCATAAAGGCCCCTCGAAGGCACTTCAAATGTGATATGGTCCCTAGAAAAAATGGTTTTGTAAATTTTGTTGGAAAAACGAGAAATCGCTGGTCAAAGTTGACAAGCGATTTCTTGTTTTTCCAACAAAATTTACAAAACCATTTTTTTGGGTTAGGAAGTTATAAGGATTAAAAGTTTAACCCTTATAACTTCCTAACCAAAAAAAATAATTGTTTCCAAAATTGTGCTGATGTAAAGTAGACATGTGGGAAATGTTATTTATTAAATATTTTGTGTGACATATCTCTCTGATTTAAGGGCATAACAATTCTAAGTTTGAAAATTTCCATTTTTTTCACAAATAAACGCAAGTCCTATCGAATAAATTTTACCACTATCATGAAGTACAATATGTCACAAAAAAACAATCTCAGAATCAGTGGGATCCGTTGAAGCGTTCCAGAGTTATTACCTCATAAAGTGACAGTGGTAAGATTTAAAAAATAAGGCCTGGTCATTAACCTACAAAGTGGATCGGTCCTTAAGGGGTTAAATAAACAAAAATAAAAGATGATAATATTGCAACTATTAAGTTTTGTTTCCTTATCGCTTATACAAGTAAACCCCACTTCCTGACACATTGCACTTAGGTTGCATGTACAGTGGCTTACGAAAATATTCACCCCCCCCCTTTGGCATTTTTTGTGTTTTGCTATCTCACAATCTGGAAGTTCACGTTTTTTGTTTTCTTTGAGTGTTTGCATCAGTTCATAAAAAGAACATGCCTACAACTGTGAACATTTTGTTTTCTTGTTATTGTGAAGCAAAAAACAAATAGGACAAAATAACTGAAAACTTCAGTGTGCATAACTATTAACTCCCCTAAAGTCAGTACTTTGTAGAGCCTCCTTTTGCAGCAATTACAGCTGCAAGTCACTTTGGATAAGTACCTATGAGCTTTCCACATCTTGCCACACGGATTTTAGCCCATTCCTCAAGGCAAAACTGCTCCAGTTCCTTCAAGTTAGATGGTTTCCTCTGGTGAACAGCAATCTTAAATTCTGACCACAGATTCTCAATTGGATTAAGGTCCAGGCTTTGACTAGACCACTGCAAAACATTTACGTTTCCCCTTAAACTACTCGAGTATGCTTTGGGTCATTGTCTTGTTGGAAGGGGAACCTCTGTCCCAGTCTCAAATCACTGACGAACACCAAAAAATGCAGTCTGAGACCAGACTATTATAGATGAGAAATCAATTTATTAATACAAGACTACATAACACAAAATAAAACTACAATGATAAAAACACGAAATATAAAAATGGAGGAGATCTGGGTGTATCCATGAATGTCATAAATATAGGCCAACATGCAAAAACCAGCACATAATAATATTACGTAAGCCCTTGTTGAAATGTAATGTGCAAAAATCATTAATTAATTGTGCAAAAAATAAATACAATATAAATATCTATACACAATGCATGATCTTACAATACATCAATTTATTAATTTAATAAATCATGATAATAGATAATATAATCAAAAAGTGCAAAGTGCTTTAGCAACCAAGGTAGGTCTATGGACCATAAATAAATATAAATACGTAATATTATAATAAATAAATTGCTAGAAAGTGCAAAGTGCTTTATGCGACCATAAATGAGTTTATGGACCATAAATATATAATTATATAATAAATGGGTATATGTGGACAACAATAAAATATATAAATATATTCCAAGTGGAAGTTATACCCCAATTGCATGTAGAGATGATGGCCAATCAAAATAATGAAGGGTACAACATACCCTAAAACTGGACACACCGCAGATCCCCTCACACCACTCCAACGCGCGTTTCGCTCTCGCTTCGTCAGGGAGTGAAAATCATTGACGGACTGAAACAGGTTTTGCTCAAGAATATCCCTGTATTTCGCACCATCTATCCACCCCTCCACTTGGACCATTTTTCTTGTCCCTACTGCTGAAAAACATCCCCACAGCATGATGCTGCCACCACGTTTCACTGTGGCGATGGTGTTCATGGGGTGATTGTTATGATCAACAACAAGTACTAAGGAAAGATAGGGGAAAGCTGTCCCTACAGTAAGACTAAGCTGAATCCCTACGATGTAGCGGGCTGCCTGTTCCTAGCGAACAGACCCACCTAAGTCCTCGGCTAGTCTGAACGAAGACCTATAGCATAAGGGAGGGGTCCCTAAAAGAACTAAGGACTGGGACAAAAAATAGGACACCTCCTAAACAGAGAAGTTGTTGCAGAACACAAAAAGAAACTGACAAAAAAGGTACTAGAGGTCCCAGAAGGACCAAGCGAACTGATAGAGAAAGGCACAGAAGCATCGGGCTAGAGAAACAGTCAAACACTGAAGTCCAGTCCAGCACAGCCAAAAGGGCGGAGCTGGAATATAAAGGCAGATGGTCACGTGACCGCAAAACACAAGATGGAAACAAAAACAAACAGGAGGGTTCTAATAGTGCTGAGCTGTGTTGGTTTGGCACCAGACATAGCATTTACCTTGGTGGTCAAGAAGTTAAATTTTGGTCTCATCTGACCACAGAACCTTCCTTCATATATTAGGGGAGTCTCCCACATGTCTTTTGGCAAACTCAAAATGAGCCTTTTTGTGTGTAAGTAAAGTTTTTTTTCTGCCCACTCTTCCATTAAGGCCACCTCTATGGAGAGTATGGCTTATTGTGATCGTATGGACAAATACTCCAGTATCTGCTTGGGAACTCTACAGTTCCTTCAGCGTTACCTTTGGTCTCTGTGATGTCTCTCTGATTAATGCCGTCCTAGAGTATCTGCTTGGGAACTCTGTAGCTCCTTCAGCGTTACCTTTGGTCTTTGTGATGTCTCTCTGATTAATGCCGGCTTAGAGTTTTTGTGGGCGGTCCTCTCTTGGCAGGTTTGTTGTGGTACCATGTTCTTTACATTTGATGATAATGGATTTGATGGTGCTCCAGGGGATCATCAGAGATTGGGATATTATTATTATTATTTTTTTTTTTTATAACCCATCCCTGACTTGTACTTTTCAACAACTTTGTCCGTGACTTGTTTGAAGATCTCCTTGGTCTTCAACGTGTTGTTTGGTTAGTGGTGCCTCTTGCTTAATGGTGTTGCAGTCTCTGTGGCCTTTCAGAAAAGGTGTGTATATACTGAAAGACCATTTGACACTTAGATTGCACACAGTTGGCTTTATTTTCACTAAGCATGTGACTTATGAAGGTAATTGCTTGCAGTTGAAGTTTTAGGGGCTTCATAGCAAAAGGGGCGAATACATATGTACATGCCAATTTTTAGTTATTTGATCACATAAATTTAATTTATGCCTATACTTTTCTCACTTCACTTAACCAACTAAGGCTATGTGCGCACGTTCAGGATTTGAAGCAGAAATTTCCTGAATGTTTCTGCATCTCCTTGGAAGGAAAAACGCTGCGGAAAAAATGTGCGTTTTTGATGCATTTTTGAAGCTTTTTGTACATCAATGGATGCTTTTTGGAGCTAAATAAAGTTATTTGGTGGGACATTGCTTTTTGGATTACCTTCAGAACTGGGGTGAGTATATTGGTTAATTTAAATGATTAAAGAATGTGTCTGTTGTATTTCAAATAAAGTGTTTACTCTGTGTCTGTGTGTTTATTTAACTCTTTACTTTAATTAGGTTTGGAGATGAAAGGGTCTGATTGACACCTTGTCATCACCAAACAAAAGAGCTAGGTGTCAGCTGATCCCATTCACCCAAACTTCATTAGCATTTCCATTCATGTTATTAGCATTCCCATTCATGTAATTTCTGTGGCAGCTGTGAGCTGCTATTTTTAGCTTAGAAAGTGCCACTATGCAAACATGGTCCCTGGCCATTAATAACAGCTCACAGCTGTTTCATTAGCTGGTAAATCCCCACGAACAGCAAGAAGCAGCATTTTGGACGCAGCATATTTTTTTTGCGTCCAAAACGTGGTGTTCTAATGGTGCACTTTTGTTGTCGGTACATGTGAATCCACCGCATATAATGACACTTCAATTGGTCAAAATCTGCAGCGGAGACTAGCGTGTCCGCTACAGAAATTGACATGCTGCGAGTGAGTTTGGGTACGTGGCCAAGAACAGGAGCCGCTGCAGGTTTGATGCTGCGTGTTTATACAGCGTCAAACCCTCAGTGTCCAGATGTTACAGCATAGTGGATGGGATCTCTAGAAATCCCATGTCCACTATGCGTGCATAGGCTGCGGATCACCCGTGGACACTGACATGCGACGCATCGTTCAGGACCGCAGCATGTCAAATTCTGTTGCGGAGTTGCTAGTCTCCGCAACAGAAATTTGACCACTAGAATGCATTAAATGCGATAAATCTGCATGGTTCAGTGAACACATGTGGATTTACCTGCGTTCAATAGAATGCAGCGTTTTGGACGCAGCAAAGAATATGCGTCCAAAGAGCTGCTACGTCCGGATCGTGGGCACAGAGCCTAAAATTAAAAAAAAAAATGGTGTGGGCTCCCGCGTCATTTTTATAACCAGCAGAGGGAAAGTCGACCGCTGGGGGCTGATATTCATAGCCGAGGAGGGGGCCATTAGCTAACAATGTTCCCTGGCTATTAATATCAGCCCACAACTGTTTGTTTAGCCTTTACTGGCTAGATTATTGAGGGACCTCAGAAAAAAATTGACGTAGGGTCCCCTTATAAAATCTAACCAGAAAAGGCTAAACAGACAGCTGCGGGCTGATATTAATAGCCAGGGAAGAGGCCATGGATACTATTCCTCTCCGCGGCTAATAATATCACCCCATAGCAGTCCCATTGGACAGGTGACTATAGTGTTTTTTTAAAAAAAATTCTCTTTTTTTTCCTTTTTACTACCGTGGGCACGCCGGCTCAGCTGAGGGGACTACTGCACCCCTCACCTGCGCCATTCTCACTGTTATCAGCGTGAGCGGCGGTCGGATGAGAGGAGCAGTACTTCTCCTCTGCCGACCGGGTGCCACCCGCAGCGAATTCGCGCCCATTGGCTTTAATTGAAACGCAGCAAATCCGCAGGTATAATATTATTATAATATATTATATTATACCTGTGGATTTACTGCGGTTCAATTAAGTCAATGGGTGCAAATTCAAACAATGGACATGCTGCGTTTTTTTTCCTGCAATGTTAATCCTGAGCGGAAATTTCCGCATCATGTGCACAGCACATCAGGATTACCATTGCAATACCTGGCAGACGGATTACATAGCGTTTTCGCAGTGAAAACGCATCAAAAACGCTACGTGTGTACATAACCTTGGACTATTTAGTGGTGATGTATCACACACAAATCGGATTACAAAAATATTTAAACACAGGTTGTAATGTAACAAAATGGGTATAAAAAGCCAAAGGGGTGAATACTTTCGCAAGCCACTGTATAACCATTTCTTTGCTACAATTTTCTCAAACCATGAAAAAATGTCTAGATTTTGCAAAGAAAAGACAAACTGCAATATAATGTCACAATATTTTACTATGAGTTTTAAGCACAGGTTGCTTTGTATCTTTCCCACAAGCATTTAGGCTAAGGTAGTAGTAGATATGCCACAAGTTTTTCATTGGGGTTTGTGTGAGGAAAATCCATAGGTTTTTACAGAAGAAAGAAAGATGGACGAGATTTCATTATTTATAGAGGCAATGCACAAAAGATTATTTCTCCAGATAAATGAGCGCTTTGCTCATTCATAGGGTGATCGGCAGCCTGGTTATAGTCAATATTTTGGGCAAAATAAAAAAGCTTGCAACCCACGTCAAGGTTGTCTTGCAAGTCACTACACTAAAACCAATTGACCAATACTTCATGTATTTTATACATCTTTTTCAGCTTTTAATTGTACATTTTTATGCAGGATGCACCTAGGCCCTTTAGTGTTGGTTGGGTGAATTGGGGTGTCTGTCATTGTGGGGTGCGCTGATATAGTGCTGGGCAGTCTGCCTTACCTAATAATATGGGTGTCACTAATAGGCTGCAAGCCAGACACTGTGCATCACATGTATCTGTGTGACTGGCATCCTATGCAAGCCCCATCTGTGTGTATTTATAATACCAGGTAACCACCATTCCAAGAATGGTAGGTTTGCGAGTGGCTGTTTCATCAGCATTTTGCACCTGTGCCATCACGGCCTTTGTCATGGGGCCTGCTGCATTCTGTATTGCGACCTAGTGTTGGTAAGGAAGGGAAGATTGCCTGTTTTCCTGCTGAAAATAGCGCCGGCGGACTCTCCGGCACTCCACACCCAGTCGTGGTCGAATCCTCTGCATCATCGATCATTATGCCCATGTCTACACCCATTTACTGTTCAAAGAAATCTGGCCAAAAATGAGCTTCATAGAAGAATTCCGGCCAGTCATACTTTCACATGGAAACAAGGGGCAAGGCGACTCAACTACGCTCAAAAACATGCCAACTGGGATACAAAACAATGGCAGTAGGTGCTCTGCACTGGTAAGCCAGAATGCTAATTATTTGGTGTAACAGAAGGAAGTTTGTTCTGAAGAAAATAGTGCAGCATGGTGAAAGTTCCTTGCAAGTGTGGGGCTGCATATGAGGGAATGGAGTTGGGGATCTGGTTAGTGCAGACCAAAAGTTTGGACACACCTTTTCCTTTAAAGATTTTTCTGTATTTTCATGACTATGAAAATTGTACATTCACACTGAAGGCATCAAAACTATGAATTAACACATGTGGAATTATATACTTAACAAAAAAGTGTGAAACAACTGAAAATATGTCTTATATTCTAGGTTCTTCAAAGTAGCCACCTTTTGCTTTGATGACTGCTTTGCACACTCTTGGCATTCTCTTGATGAGCTTCAAGATGTAGTCACCGGAAATGGTCTTCCAACAATCTTAAAGGAGTTCCCAGAGATGCTTAGCACTTGTTGGCCATTTTGCCTTCACTCTACGGTCCAGCTCACCCCAAACCATCTCGATTGGGTTCAGGTCTGGTGACTGTGGAGGCCAAGTCATCTGGCGTAGCACCCCATCACTCTCCCTCTTGGTCAAATAGCCTTTACGCAGCCTGGAGGTGTGTTTGGGGTCATTGTCCTGTTGAAAAATAAATGATGGTCCAACTAAACGCAAACTGGATGGAATAGCATGCCGCTGCAAGATGCTGTGGTAGCCATGCTGGTTCAGTATGCCTTCAATTTTGAATAAATCCCCATCAGTGTCACCAGCAAAGCACCCCCACACCATCACACCTCCTCCTCCACGCTTCACGGTGGGAACCAGGCATGTAGAGTCCATCCGTTCACCTTTTCTGCGTCGCACAAAGACACGGTGGTTGGAACCTAAGATCTCAAATTTGGACTCATCAGACCAAAGCACAGATTTCCACTGGTCTAATGTCCATTCCTTTTGTTCTTTAGCCCAAACAAGTCTCTTCTGCTTGTTGCCTGTCCTTAGCAGTGGTTTCCTAGCAGCTATTTTACCATGAAGGCCAGCTGCACAAAGTCTCCTGTTAACAGTTGTTGAAGAGATGTGTCTGCTGCTAGAACTCTGTGTGGCATTGACCTGGTCTCTAATCTGAGCTGCTGTTAACCTGCGATTTCTGAGGCTGGTGGCTCGGATAAACTTATCCTCAGGAGCAGAGGTGACTCTTGGTCTTCCTTTCCTGGGGCGGTCCTCATGTGAGCCAGTTTCTTTGTAGCACTTGATGGTTTTTGCAACTGCACTTGGGGACAAGTTTTCCCAATTTTTCGCACTGACTGACCTTCATTTCTTAAAGTAATGATGACCACTCGTTTTTCTTTACTTAGCTGCTTTTTTCTTGCCATAATACAAATTCTAACAGTCTATTCAGTAGGACTATCAACTGTGTATCCACCTGACTTCTGCACAACACAACTGATGGTCCCAACCCCATTTATAAGCCAAGAAATCCCACTTATTAAACCTGACAGGGCACACCTGTGAAGTGAAAACCATTTCCGGTGATTACCTCTTGAAGCTCATCAAGAGAATGCCAAGAGTGTGCAAAGCAGTCATCAAAGCAAAAGGTGGCTACTTTGAAGAACCTAGAATATAAGACATATTTTCAGTTGTTTCACACTTTTTTGTTAAGTATATAATTCCACATGTGTTAATTCATAGTTTTGATGCCTTCAGTGTGAATGTACAATTTTCATAGTGATGAAAATACAGAAAGATCTTTAAATGAGAAGGTGTGTCCAAACTTTTGGTCTGTACTGTATGTGTCTTCAATGCGGAGAAATATAAGAAGACTCAAGAGGGCGGCATCCGATTGGCTCCAAATTTATTTTGCAGTAGTACAATGACCCCAGTAGATTACTATAAAACTAGATTCAGCATAAAGAACAATGAGTGACGATATGGCCCCCCACAGAGCCCGATTTCATCATTGACAAGTCTGGGATTACAAAAAAACACAGAAGATCGGTGGTTAGTTCTACAAAATGTTTGGAACAACCTCCCTGCTGAATTCCCTTAAAAATTTTGAACTAGAATAAACAACACTTCTATTTGTGAAAGTATTCTTACTTTTGTACAGTTACGTCCATATGCGGCAACAGGTTAATGTATTTATTTTCCATTGCTCTTATAGTAAGTTTAAGAGTGTGGAAAAAAAATAACGCTTCCAAAAAAACATAAAAGAACATTACAGGTAACAACCAGAAATATAGAATTTATAGAATCTAGTAACATATTGTGGTAAACTCACTCACTCAGCTGCTCAGAGAGGCAGACACAGGAACGTTTCTTGTTAGAGTCTTCTCCCAGTTTATTAAAACGGTACAGCATAAACCAGTGAAAAGTTCAGCGAAAACAAACACAACCTTTCTGGCATAATGGAAAAACAAAAGATAACACACAGCACAGTCCATTTGGCTGCGGGGATCCTAATGATCAGCGTGAGCAACAGAGTCCAGCAATTAGCTTACACTGTAAACATAGCTCTGGAGTTCTCGCCTCCAGACACACCAAACACCGAATGACCTGGGGTGGAGATATGGTGAACAGCCTCCTAGCTGCTCTTCAGCTAAAAACCTAGCCCTTAAAGATGGCCGATTAACACTTAGTGTGATGGAGCATTTTCCCTAGGTTCATATTACTGAAGCCAACAACCTCAGTGATACATATCTCCCCTCCAGTACTTTACCAGTGACTTTGTCACAATATATATAGCTGGGGTGCATATTGGCTTAATAAAATACACTGCGTATCTTTATATGAGTTCTGAATATTCATGAGACATAAATGTACTCACTTGCAGTACTTGTTCTTTCTGGGATACAGTCTGCTTCAGTCTCTCGATGTTGTGCTCCTTAGTACATTTTTCTTCTTCAAGGTTCTTAAGATGCTGACTCTTCTCCAGCAATTCTCTCTGAAGTTTGTGTAATGCTCCATGTAACTCCTGGCAAACAATAATGATTATTATGTAATCATACTATTTTTTTTGTACAAAAATGTTCAATGTTTTTCTGATATATGCAATTACAGGGGTTGTTCCTCAGGGTGGTCAGTGGTTTTCCAAATCTTCACTGTTTGTATCCAAGGACATGATTAAAGATCCTGATGGGTGCTATGTCTTAGTGTGGAGAACTATGATAGGTAAATCTAACCTCCCTCCTTAAAGGAATCTGTCAGCAGGTTTTTGATATACGTAATCTGAGGGCAGCAAGAGGAGCTGATACACTAACTTTCTGGATTTCACAGATTACATTAAGCCTAATTTTCATTTCAAAATTGGGGCCTCTTCATTGATTCCATACCTAGGGGTCCATATCCCCCTTTGTATGGATTCAGCTTATAAAATCAATTATCAAAAGATTATTAAAAAAACTGGCCTGCAATCATAGGCAACATAGGAAATCTCCTGGCTAGGTAGGTTTAATTCTACAAAAATGACCCTCTTGCAGTGTGTCTTCAACAAAATGGCGCCGGAAAGAACAGATGCGCAGGTGCCACAATCCTCCCCGCCCTCTCATGACATCAATGATAATTTAAATAAAAAATAACGTGCGCCCACACTTCACCGCCATTTTCAAGCCTTCTTCTGCATCATGTAAAAGCCTCCAGTCTCTGCTTTATAAAAATATAGATAGATAGATAGATAGATAGATAGATAGATAGATAGACACACACACAACGCTCAAAAAAATAAAGGGAACACTCAAATAACACATCCTAGATCAGAATGAATTAAATATTCTCATTGAATACTTTGTTCTGTACAGAGTTGAATGTGCTGACTAGAGATGAGCGGTGTTCGACTAGAACTGTTCGCCAATCTCAAATTCGAGCTGTTTTGGGCGGTGTTCGAGTTGTTCGACGAACCCGAACGATTTGCAAAAAATTCGGCTGTTCGAGGTTATGTTCGATAACTGTTCGTGCACCAAAAGCGTGTCCTGCATGTCTGGCGCTATTTAGAGCACCAATCATGCAGGGATTGTCTGCCACTCACTGTAATGCCACAGCCATGGTGGTTGTGGCATTACAGTGATTGCCCAAATCGATGGGAACAGTGCCAACAGTGAAACATGAAAAGCCGGCAATTCAGCAGCGGCATACACCTGTACCCGACAATTTAGAACCGAAAGAATAGAGCTTCACACATAGATTAGATAGATATAAACATGTCAGTCACATATATACGAAGTACAGTGAAAGTGCTGCTTACTGTACTTGTCATTTAGCGTAAAGGATTTATCAAAAAAAATAATAGTGTTTTCATGCACCATCTCTTTAAAAAAGCCGGCCGGCAATTCAGCAGCGGTACCCGACAATTTAGAATAGAAGGAATAGAGAATCACACATAGATTAGATAGATAGAAACATGTCAGTCACATATATATGAAGTACAGTGACAGTGTTGCTTACTGTACTTGTCATTTAGTGTAAAGGATTTATTAAAAAAAATAATAGTGTTTTCATGCACCGTCTCTTTAAAAAAGCCGGCCAACAATTCAGCATCTGTACCCGACAATTTACAACAGACAGAATAGAGCTTCACACATAGATTAGATAGATAGAAACATGTCAGTCACATATATATGAAGTACAGTGATAGTGTTGGTTACTGTACTTGTCATCTAGTGTTAAAATAACGGATTTATTATTAAAAAAATTGGCGTGGGGTTCCCCTTAATTTTAGGCTCTAGCGGAGGTTAAGCAGACGGCTGGGGCAGATGTTTGAAGCCTGGGAAGGGGGTAACACCCACGGAGCTTCCCAGGCTACTAATATCAGCCCCCAGCTGAATACATAGCCTTTACTAGCTATTAAAATGGGGGACCCCCCCAAAAAAATGACGTGGGGTCCCCCCTAATTTAATAGCTAGCAAAGGCTAGGCAGACAGCTGGGGGCTGATATTAATAGCCCAGGAAGGGAGCCATGAATATTGGCCCCCTCCCAGGCTAGAAACACCAGCCGTCAGCCGCCCCAGAAATGGCGCATTCATAGGATGCGCCAATTCTGGCACTTAGCCTCGCTCTTCCACGCTGCCCTGTAGCGGTGGCAGGGGGTAATAGGGCTGGGGTTGATGTCAGCTTATAATGCCAGCTGACATCAAGCCCAGGTTAGTAATGGAGAGGCGTCTATAAGACACCCCCATTACTAACCCCATAGTCAAAGTTAGTCAGCAGTTCCTGCAAGATGAAGGCATTGAAGTTATGGACTGGCCTGCCCGTTTCCCAGACCTGAATCCGACTGAGCACATCTGGGACATCATGTCTCGCTCCATCCACCAACGTCACGTTGCACCACAGACTGTCCAGGAGTTGGCGGATGCTTTAGTCCAGGTCTGGGAGGAGATCCCACAGGAGACCATCCGCAACCTCATCAGGAGCATGCCCAGGAGTTTCAGGGAGGTCATACAGGCACGTGGAGGCCACACACAATACTTAGCCTCATTTTGACTTGTTTTAAGGACATTACATCAAAGTTGGATCTGACGCTGACGCTGAGAGGCACAGGTCTGCCCAAGAGAGTATCACAGAAGGTGAGCTTCAGCAGCATCGCAAAGCCAATGCTGAGAGACAAAGAGTAGTCCATACTAAACAAGCTGCCCGCTGGGGTTAGAATGTAAGATTTTGCAACACTGCTTTGCTTGCTGAAAATTTCAATGAAAATGACATTGAGGCATGCTATCTTGGCCCAATGAAAAACAAATGCTCATTTTGTAATGCCAATCATTTCCAAAATGAAATTACAACAAACTGTTGTCATAATGGAATCATCATACTGGAAGAAGTACGAATGCATCCCTATATTACTAATTGCATGAAGAGATCGGAACCAGACTCCAAGAATTTTATGGAAAACATAACATCATACAATAGTGCAAACGCTTTTGCATCAATAGGCGCACAAATTGACCAATCAATTAACAGGTGATCAGGTCCTTTCTGTTATAGAATCCATAGGCAAATTTACCATGCAACATCTGCGTTGCACCCTAACCAATGTGAATCACCAACATACGCTCAGTTATATATTCTGGATTCGGCTCAAGCCTTGAATGAAAGAATGCACAATCCAGCCAACAGTGGATGCATTCGTAATGTTCTGGAAAATCTACAAAGAATTCTCGAAGATATCAATCCTTTCTCCAGAGAATACAAAAACATGTTGCAATATGAACAAGAAGAAATGCTAAAAGCAAATCTAGAAAACCGAATGCTAATTGAATATAGCATGACTTTCGTGAGAGAAAAAGTAAATACTATGCACCCCGGCAGAATCAATGCTCCAACTGCCAGAGGGAAATTGCTTCCATTTTCCACAGCACAGATGGTGCACCCCCAGAAAACCATGACCTTACCATTCATCCAAAAAGTGGAATTTTACAAAATATATCTATTCTGAGTAGACTCTGTGACCCAATGTGCTACCCTTTGCTTTTCCCTTATGAGGACTCTGGGTGGACTACAGAACTAAAAAAAACAGTTGGTCGAGGAAATGTGACTCAACTTCAATGGTATTCATACCACTTTGCCATTCGTGATGGTACTTTTAACCAGTTCCTTAATGCAGGAAAGCTGACACACCAATCTATGGTTGATGCCTATTGCAAAACTGAAGCAAACCGTATGAACTGGCTGCGCAAAAATCAAAGTACTGTAAGAGCTGAAGAATATGACGTCCTTCACCAATTCGTGACCAACCACCATTTCATGGACATAGATATCCTGCCTTGAAAAAAAGTCATATTGCCATCAACTTTCCAAGGAAGTCTAAGAAATATGGCACAAAACTACCAAGATGCCATGGCAATGGTCAGGAAATATGGCAAACCAGACCTATTTGTAACAGTAACGTGCAATCCAAAATGGAGGGAAATCAGGGAAAAGTTACTTCCCAGTCAGCAACCATGTGACAGGCAAGAGTATTTAACATGAAACTAAAATTGCTACTTGGAGACTTAACCACATACCACAGATTTGGACGTGTTAATGGTATGATGTATGTAATTGAGTTCCAAAAAAGAGGGCTCCCTCATGGACACATATTGGTATTTATGGCCCCGGAATACAAAGCCTGGGTTAAAGAAAGAATTGACAAAATTGTTTGTGCAGAGCTCCGGCACAAAGACACTCATCTAAACTTTATGAAACTGTAAAATCTTGCATGATACACGGTCCATGTGGTCCACTTAATCCAAATGCACCATGTATGGACAATGGAAACTGTACCGAAGGCTTTCCCAAGGATTTCTGTTCCAAAACTAATAGCAATGTAAATGGATACCCTAAATACTAACGTCGGGATGATAACAACTTTGTTGAACTTGGTGGAAACAGGGTTGATAATACAGTAGATGGGTTGTACCTTACAATCCTTATCTTTCCTTAAAATACATTGCCCACATAAACGTTGAGATTTGCAGTTCTATACAAAGTGTAAAATATTTGTTCAAATACGTTTATAAAGGGCATGATTGTGCAAATATCCAGTTTGTTACTTCTGCCACAGAACAAGAAGCCACGGTTGAATGGGATGAAGTAAAAAATTACTTAGAAACTCGATATGTAAGTGCACCTGAAGCATGCTGGAGACTCAGGGAATATAAAATGCACCATCAAACTGATCATGTGGAAAGATTAACCCCTTTACAACCCAAGGTGGTTTGCACGTTAGTGACCAGGCCAATTTTTACAATTCTGACCACTGTCACTTTATGAGGTAATTACTCTGGAATGCTTCAACGGATCCCCCTGATTCTGAGACTGTTTTTTCGTGACATATTGTACTTCATGATTATGGTAAAATTTCTTCGATATCACTTATGTTTATTTGTGAAAAAAACGGAAATTTGGCAAAAATTTAGCAATTTTCAAAATTTTCATTTTTATGCCCTTATGCCTGGTTTGCGTTTAGTTAAACCATCATTTATTTTTCAACAGGACAATAACCCCAAACACACCTCCAGGCTGTGTAAGGGATAGCTGACCAAGAAGGAGAGTGATGGGGTGCTACACCAGATGACCTGGCCTCCACAGTCACCAGACCTGAACCCAATCGAGATGGTTTGGGGTGAGCTGGACTGCAGAGTGAATGCAAAAGGGCCAACAAATACTAAGCATCTCTGGGAACTCCTTTAAGATTGTTGGAAGACCATTTCTGGTGACTACCACTTGAAGCTCATCAAGAGAATGCCAAGAGTGTGAGAAGCAGTCATCAAAGCAAAAGGTGGCTACTTTGAAGAACCTAGAATATAAGACATATTTTCAGTTGTATCACACTTTTTTGTTAAGTATATAATTCCACATGTGTTAATTCATAGTTTTGATGCCTTCAATGTGAATGTACAATTTTCAAAGTCATGAAAATACAGAAAAAGCTTTAAATGAGAAGGTGTATCCAAACTTTTGGTCTGTACTGTATGTCACACAAAATACTTAATAAATAACATTTCTCACATGTCTACTTTACATCAGCACAATTTTGGAACCAATTTTTTTTTTTTATTAGGGAGATATAAGGGTTAAAAATTGACCAGCGATTTTTTGTTTTTCCAACAAAATTTACAAAACCATTTTTTTAGGGACCACATCATATTTGAAGTCACTTTGAGGGGTCATTATGACAGAAAATACCCAAAAGTGACACCATTCTAAAAACTGCACCCCTAAACGTGCTCAAAACCACATTCAAGAACTTTATTAACCCTTCAGGTGCTTCACAAGAATTTTTGGAATGTGGAAGAAAAAAATTAACATTTAACTTTTTTCACAAAAATGTTACTTTAGACCCAATTTTTTTTATTTTCGCAGGGGTAACAGGAAAAAATGTACACCTAAATTTGTTGTGCAACAGATACCCCATATGTGTGGAAAAACCACTGTTTGGGCGCACGGAAGGGAAGGAGCGCCATTTGACTTTTTGAATGTAAAATTTGCTTGAATAATTAGCGGACGCCATGTTGCATTTGGGGAGCCCCTGATGTGCCTAAACAGTGGAAACCCCCCACAAGTGACACCATTTTGGAAACTAGACCCCTCAGGGAACTTATCTTGATGTGTGGTGAGCACCCCCAGGTGCTTCACAGAAGTTTATCTTATTGAGCCGTAAAAATAAAATGTTCACATTTTTTCCACAAAAATGTTTTTCAGCCCCCACTTTTGCATTTTCATAAGGGTAACAGGAGAAATTGCACCATGCAATTTGTTGTGCAATTTCTCCTGAGTAAGCTGATACCTCATATGTGGGGGAAAACAACTGCTTGAGCAAACGGCAGGGTTCGGAAGGAAAAGAGCACCATTTGACTTTTTGAATGTAAAATTTGCTTGAATAATTAGCGGATGTGCCCCTGATGTGCCTAAACAGTGGAAACCCCCCACAAGTGACACCATTTTGGAAACTAGACCCCTCAGGGAACTTATCTAGATGTGTGGTGAGCACCCTGAACCCCCAAGTCCTTTACAGAAGTTTATAACACGGAGCCGTGAAAATAAAAAAAATCTAACTTTTTCCACAAAAATTATGTTTTAGCCCCAATTTTTTTATTTTCACAAGGGTAAGAGGAGAAAAATGGACCCTAAAAACTTTTGTGCAATTTCTCCTGAGTACTCCAATACCCCATATGTGGGGAAAATACAGTGTTTGGGTGCATGGCAGAGTTCAGAAGGGAAGGAGCACTGTGTGACTTTTTGAACGCAAAATCGGCTGGAATCGAGAGCGGACGCCATGTCGCGTTTGGAGAGCCCCTGATGTGCCTAAATAGTGGAAACCCCCCACAAGTGACCTCATTTTGGAAACTACACCCCTCAAGGATTTTATCAAGGGGTATAGTGAACATTCTGAACCCAGAGGTACGACACAGAATTTGATAACATTAGGTCATCATATTGAATAAGTTGTCATTAGTCTTGAGCACAAGTGCTCGCTACTTGAGTTTGCATCGAGTACTCGGGTATGCACCATATATCAAGGGTGCTTGAGTGACATGCTCGAGTCCCCGCCCACATGTTTCACGGTTATTAGACACCCAAAAAAAAAATATGCGGGGATAGCTCGTGCATGGCAGGCAATCCCCACAAGTTTTTTTTGGCCGCGAAGCATATGGGGAGGAGACTCGAGCATGTCACTCGAGCACCCACGATTCTCAATGCACACCCGAGCACCCGATGCAAACTCAAGTAGCGAGCACTTGCGCTCAACACTAGTTACCATATTGTCATCTTTTTTTTTTTACTTTTGAAAAAAATCCCAACCCTAACCCTAGCCCAACTCTAACCGTAGCCAAACCCTAACCCCAACCCCAACCCCAACCCTAGCCCAACCCTAGCCCTAACCCCAACCCTAGCACAACCCTAGCCCAACCCTAACCCTAGCCCAACCCTAACCCCAGCACAGCCCTAACCCCAACCCCAACCCCAACCCCAGAGTTTATTTTTTATGTCATTCCTCGTGTGGTATAAGTGAGTAAACGACTTTATTCTTTGGGTCGGTGCGACTACAGAGATACCAGAATTTTTACGATTGACAGCTGTCACACACTAAAAGACGCATTTTTTTGTAAAATCTAGTTTTTGCATCGCCATATTTTGAGAGCTATAATTTTTCCATATTTTGGCCGACAGAGTCATGTTACGGCTTGTTTTTTGCGGGATGAGTTCACGTTTTTATTGGTGCCATTTTCAGGCACGTGACATTTTTTGATCGCTTTCTATTCCGATTTTTGGGAGGCAGAATAAACAAAAACCAACAATTCAGGAATTGTTTTTTTAAAAAAATTTTTTTATTCTGCTCCGCGTGTGGTAAAATTGATAAGGCAAGCGTTATTCTTCAGGTCAGTACGTTTACAGCGGTACCACATTTATATAGTTTTTCTATGTTTTGGCGCTTTTACATAATAAAAGCAATTTTATAGAAAAAAATATTTTTTTGCATCGCTTTATTCTGAGAGCTATAACTTTTTTATTTTTCGGCTGATGGAGCTGTATGGCAGCTTGTCTTTTGCGGCACGAGATTACATTTTCAGTGGTACCATTTTTATCTATATTTGTCTTTTGATCACGTGTTATTCCATTTTTTGCTTGGCGGTATGATGATAAAGCATTGTGTTTTGCTTCGTTTTTTTTTTTTTTTTTTACAGTGTTCACTGAAAGGGTTAACTAGTGGGACAATTTTATAGGTCAGGTCGTTCCGGACGCGGCAATACCAAATGTGTACTTTTATTGTTTGTTTTGTTTTCATAATAATATTTATTGATGGGTACATTATAATTTTATTTTTGGTGGATTTTTTTTTTTTTATATTTTTACAATTTTTATTTTATTTTTTTTCACTTTCTGATACTTTTTTTACTTTTATACTTTGTCACACTATGGGACTTTCACTTTTTTTACTCTGATCGCTTGCATAGCACAGGAATGTAGCACCATACCTGTGCTATGCAGGCTGTCAGCGCTGCACAGGGAGAAGATAGATTGGTCATGCACTGCGCATGACCAAAAAATCTTCCTGCTGTCTGGTGACCCGGATGTTGTCATGACGACATCGGGTCGTCATGGCAACATCCGGGAAGCTGCGGCAGACAGCGCTGAAGGCCGGAAGAGGAGGTGAGTATTGCGATCACCTCCCCTTAGCCACCGCAATGCTGCGATTGCGGGGGTTAATGTGCAGGGAGCGGTGCGGGACCACTCCCTGCACATAGCACCAGGTGTCAGGTGTGACAATCAGCTGACACCCGGCGGCGATTGCGCCCACACAGACTGTGTGCACGCGTGATCGCAATGACGTATAAATACAGGTCAGGCTCTTAAAACCCAGGGCACAGACGCGTATTAATACGTCTTGGGCTTTAAAGGGGTTAAATGTCCACCTTGAGGACAAGCATACAATATGCTTTATACCAGGTGAAGAAGCTGAAGCTGTGCAGCAGAAAAACACCAAGTCTAAACTTCTTGCTCGGTTTAAACTGAATCGGGAAGATCCTAATGCCCAACAATATTTATACATTGAAATCCCCGAACATTACACATGGGATGATAATAATGTTAAACGGAAACCACATAGCTAAGGTCATAAAACCACAATTGGCAGAATGTTAAACGTTAGTCCATTAGACAGAGAAAAATACTTTCTCCGAATTCTCCTTCTCAATGTTAGAGGCACAACATCTTTTGAGGATCTCAGAACAACTGAAGGAAACCATTTTGCTACTTTCCAAGAAGCATGTGTTGCAAGACAGTTAACTGATGATGACTCTGAATGGGATACTTGCCTAACAGAAGCTGCCACTTATCAAATGCCAATACAACTTAGACAATTGTTTGCATTTATTTGCATCATGTGTGAGCCGTCTAATGCTGCAGCATTGTTTCAAAGGCACAATAAAAATCTCATGGAAGACTATACCAGACACTTCCCTCATGTAGAAAAGGCCCTCTATATGACATTTATTTCTACAGCAGCAATGCTATTCATATTTCATACTTCATATTTACATGCGCTAAAAAAATTTTCAAAAATTTTTCATTTATTTCTATTTTTACAGCAGTTATGCTATTCATATTTCATATTTACATACTCAGTATTACAGTGTGCTACGTTATTTGTTCATTGCATATGGAGGTAGCTCCTCTTAGTAGGCACCTGTTCACACCTATTTCTTGAAGTGGAAGTGCCGTCATTTTCTTTATTACATGAAATTGAGTCTGTGTTACGGACACATGGAAAGTCATTACAAGAATTTGGCCTACAACTTCGTTGGCAAGTACAATGATCCAATCAATTCTGGCAAATATTACCGACCCTGTTGTGGAAAACGCTTTGTTTGAGGAGAAATTCCAAATGTTAAACCCAGGACAATGAAAGGCTTTAAAAAAAAATCAGAGAAGCTTTTGAGAGTCCCAAGTTGGAAAAACGACTATTTTTTCTTGACGGACCTGGTGGAAGTGGTAACACATTCCTGTATAATACAATCATGCATTACGTTCGGAACAAAAATGAATTAGTCTTGCCATGTACATTTACAGGCATTGCTGCTACTTGGCTGGAGGGAGGCAGAACTTCCCATAATCTGTTCAAACTGCCTATACCAATTAATGAAATGGCGACGTGCAATATTCGTCATGGCAGCAATACTGCCAATGAGTTGAAAAAAGCCAAACTCATAATCTGGGACGAAGCTTCTATAGCTCCAGCTCATGCTGTAAATGCAGTTGACACCTTCTACAAAGAACTCATGGCTGAAGATCCAAATGTTCCCTCCAATAAACCGTTCGGAGATGCGGTGTTTCTTTTTAGTGGAGGTTTTCGACAAATCCTTCCTGTTATACCACATGGCAGCAGAACCAAAATAATTTCAGCATGCATGAAGAACAGCTATTTTTGAAGGAATATTGAAGTCCTCAAATTGGACCAAAACATGCGTACCAATGAGAACAGTGTCCCCGAAGAGCATCAAGGTTTTTCCCAATGGCTTTTAAACCTTGTAGATGGAAAACTTCAAGAACCTGGACTAGAGGAAGATTTCTTTGAAATTCCTTCGGTCTGCATTGAAAATGGATGTATTGTTGATGCGGTCTTTCCTCAAGTCATACAACCAGAAGATGAAAGCATTGCAAACCATGCAATCCTAACTCCAAAAAACCAACATTCACATGAACTGAATGAAAATGTTCTTAGTTGAATTCAGTCTGAATTGAAATGCTACACCAGTATTGATTCCATTCAGAAAGATACTGCAAATGCTGAGGAAGCAGCAAACTATCCAATGGAGTTCTTAAACAGCTTAACGCCTGGTGGTATGTCTCCTCATAGATTACATTTGAAAGTTGAAGCAGTAGTCATGCTATTAAGAAACCTTAACTCAGCAAGAGGTCTTTGCAATGGCACCAGAATGGTTGTGAAGCAAATTATGTCAAAAGTCACTGACTGTGACATCCTCACAGGATCATTTAAAGGTACCAGGGTATTCATTCCCAGAGTTATTCTGGCACCAAGAGATCCTGATCTTCCTTTTACTTTAAAACGAAAACAGTTTCCCTTAAGGCTTGCTTATGCTATGACCATCAATAAAAGTCAAGGGCAAACACTGGATTCAGTTGGCATATATTTGCCATCTCCAGCCTTCAGCCATGGCCACCTTTATGTCACCTTTTCAAGGGCAAAATCCTTCCAACAAGTCAAAGTTTTCGCTACTGATCAACAAGGCAACTTAAAGAAAGACCACAGAGTTTACACCAAAAATGTTGTTTACAGAGAAGTTTTTGCTCAATAATTTTTTTTTCTAGCTAATAGTTTAATAAAATGTAAAATGTTATATATAACAGTGAATGTGTCTTTCCGTTCAAAGCCAAAATGGGTGGCGGCTGTGCAGTGTGGTGCCTGAGTCAGAGCATGTGCATACTGCACTACGATGCCATTTTAGTGAAGACACTGTCTATGCAAATTCCCAGACACAGTGTCTTCAAGAAAATGGCGCCAGATATTGTGAGATGCGCATACGTTGACTCAGGCGCTATTTTATGGGAGAAACACATGTCACGATGGGGGCGCAGGATGGCAGCAGCACATTACAGAATGGGGGAGCAGGATGGGAGCAGCACATTACAGAATGGGGGCGCAGGATGGGAGCAGCTCATTACAGAATGGGGGCGCAGGATGGGAGCAGCACATTACAGAATGGGGGCGCAGGATGGGAGCAGCACATTACAGAATGGGGGCGCAGGATGGGAGCAGCACATTACAGAATGGGGGCGCAGGATGGGAGCAGCACATTACACGATGGGGGCGCAGGATGGGAGCAGCACATTACAGAATGGGGGCGCAGGATGGGAGCAGCACATTACAGAATGGGGGCGCAGGATGGGAGCAGCACATTACACGATGGGGGCGCAGGATGGGAGCAGCTCATTACAGAATGGGGGCGCAGGATGGGAGCAGCACATTACAGAATGGGGGCGCAGGATGGGAGCAGCACATTACAGAATGGGGGCGCAGGATGGGAGCAGCACATTGCAGAATGGGGGCGCAGGATGGGAGCAGCACATTACAGAATGGGGGTGCAGGATGGGAGCAGCACATTACAGGATGGGAGCAGCACATGACAGGATGGGAGCACCACATGACAGGATGGGAGCACCACATGACAGGATGGGAGCACCACATGACAGGATGGGAGCACCACATGACAGGATGGGAGCACCACATGACAGGATGGGAGCACCACATGACAGGATGGGGGCGCAGGATGGGAGCAGAACATTACAGAATGGGGGCGCAGGATGGGAGTAGCATATGACAGGATGGGGGCGCAGGATGGGAGCACCACATGACAGAATGGGGGCGCAGGATGGGAGCCCCACATGACAGGATGGGGGCACATGATGGGAGCAGCACATGACAGAATGGGGGCGCAGGATGGGAGCAGCATATTACAGAATGGGGGAGCAGGATGGGAGCACCACATTACAGAATGGGGGCGCAGGATGGGAGCAGCACATTACAGAATGGGCGCGCAGGATGGGAGCAGCACATGACAGAATGGGAGCGCAGGATGGGAGCAGTACATTACAGAATGGGCGCGTAGGATGGGAGCAGCACATGACAGGATGGGGGCGCAGAATGGAAGCAGCACATGACAGGATGGGGGCGCAGGATGGGAGCAGCACATTACAGAATGGGCGCGCAGGATGGGAGCAGCACATTACAGAATGGGCGCGCAGGATGGGAGCAGCACATTACAGAATGGGCGCGCAGGATGGGAGCAGCACATGACAGGATGGGGGCGCAGGATGGGAGCAGCACAAGACAGGATGGGGCACACGATGGGAGCAGCACATGACAGGATGGAGGCGCACGATGGGAGCAGAACATTACAGGATGGGAGCGCAGGATGGGAGCAGCACATGACAGGATGGGGGCGCAGGATGGGAGCAGCACATGACAGGATGGGGGCGCAGGATGGGAGCAGCACATGACAGGATGGGAGCGCAGGATGGGAGCAGCACATGACAGGATGGGGGCGCACGATGGGAGCAGCACATGACAGGATGGAGGCGCACGATGGGAGCAGAACATTACAGAATGGGGGCGCAGGATGGGAGTAGCACATGACAGGATGGGGGTGCAGGATGGGAGCAGCACATGACAGGATGGGGGCGCACGATGGGAGCAGCATATGACAGGATGGGGGCGCACGATGGGAGCAGCACATGACAGGATGGGAGCACCACATGACAGGATGGGGGGGCAGGATGGGAGCACCACATGACAGGATGGGGGCGCAGGATGGGAGCAGCACATGACAGGATGGGCGCGCACGATGGGAGCAGCACATGACAGGATGGGGGCGCACGATGGGAGCAGCACATGACAGGATGGGGGTGCACGATGGGAACAGCACATGACAGGATGGGGGCACAGGATGGGAGCAGCACATGACAGGATGGGGGTGCAGGATGGGAGCAGCACATGACAGGATGGGGGCGCACGATGGGAGCAGCACATGACAGGATGGGGGTGCACGATGGGAACAGCACATGACAGGATGGGGGCACAGGATGGGAGCAGCACATGACAGGATGGGGGTGCAGGATGGGAGCAGCACATGACAGGATGGAGACCATATACCAATATAAATGCTCGCCACAAGGGTGTAGAACGGGTTCATAGCTAGTCTAAATATATTCACCCTGATCACATGGGATTTATACAGCATAGACAAGCTGCAGCCAATGTTCACCAAGACAGGGTATGTTATGAAGGGTCTACGAGAGGCTTTTTGCTCTGTCTCATGGCCATACTCACAGTACTGGTTTAGAACGTATGGGCTATGGCCTATGTTCATCAGTATTCTACAGCCTCTGCCCCAACCTTATATGAAGCATCATCAGCAATGTCCGTGTCAGGGGCTGGGCTAGTCCCTTCTCTACTAAGCACTGGTTGTCAATTCCAAAGTTGGGCTTCAATAGTGTCTAACATTGTCCCTGATTTTAATTTTAAATTACTTCTGTGGTGTAGCCCTTCTTTCTAGCCTGCAGTGTTAGTACTACCATTTTTCCATTACCTGGGACTTTGGAATAGCCTATCAAAAAGATATCACCTCCACTTTTTCCACACTCCTCTGGCTCCTGTAATAACCCAGACTTTCCTCCCGGTTGGGTCTCTTACTTATTGTTGATTTTATCCATTGATTAAGTATTTAATACCAGGAATTCCTCTCCTGTATTCATGGTATGTACTCCTATGAATCTTTTTGCTTTAAAAAAAAAATCTGTCACTTTTGGGGCTCAAGCAAACAACAACATGTCTTAACAACCCTGGTCAATCTGGCAATATATCCATGCTCATTACATTATTTGTTTCTACCTTAACCCCTTCACAACAAGGCCATTTTCTGTTTTTTCCTCCCCTTCTTCTAAGAGCCATAATTTTTTTTCTTTTTCTGTCAATATAGCTGTACGAGTATGAAGGCTTGTTTTTTTTGGTACAAGTTGTAGTTTTGAATGACCCCATTTTTTTATCATGTGATGCTCTGGAAAGAGGGAAAAAAATTCCAAGTGCATTGAAATTGCAAAAAAAGTGCAATTGTGTTTTTATTATTTATCATATTCAATATATAGTAAAACTGACCTGGCAATATGATTCTTCAGGTCATTAAGAGTATGCAGATACCAAACATGTATAGTTGTTTTTTTTTTTACTTAAGTGGTGAAAAAAAATTCAGAAATTAATTTAAACAAAAAAACCCTTTCTTGTGTCGCCATAGTCCAAGATCCGTAACGGGGCAAGAGGGGAGGTATTTGAACTTGTGTTTTTTCATATTTTATAAACTGTTTTATAATGTATTGAATAGTCCCCTTAGGGGACCATTAGCTAAGATTATGCTAAACGTTGGCTTTCACATGAGGATCGAATTGACATGCACGGGGGTGTTCAGCAGACCTCCAGCTGTCATGACAACCCATCAGCTCCCCACGATCACATCACGGGAGCACCAATGTGGGGGTGGAATGACCCCCCCTGTCAATGTTAAATGCCGCTGTCAAAAATTGATAGTGGGATTTAACAGGTTAATAGCCGTGGGTGGGGAGCCACTCCATTCATGGTTGTTAGTGGCACATGACGGCTGATTAAAGGAGTCATCATCTGTTATAATCCGTGCTGGCTCAGTGTGCGAGCCCGTGTCAAATGGCGGGGACACGACTTTTGACGTACATGTATATCAGAGGTCATGAAGGGGTTAAGTTTAGTAATTGAAGAACATCCATCCACAGGTATCCATCTGTATGGGCTGCAGAGAGGACCTGCCAGGAACCCATACATTCTAGGCTCAAACACACACACCCCCGATGGGTGGGTAGAATGATGCACTCTTCTGCTGACGCATGTTAAAAATGGCGCTGAGACTGACAGTGGGATTTAACAGGCTAACAGCCATGGGCAGAGCTCCGCTCCACCCACAGCTATTAGCAGCACATGATAGCTGATTATATTAGCTGTCATGTGCGGGGAAAGAAAGATGTGGGATCGAAGCCTGCATGACGTACCAGTACATCGTTTGTCAGTAAAGGGTTAAATAAACTGTCCCACATCCTCCACTGGAAGTGGGTAATCTTTATCATTTAGAGATTGGCTAGATAAACTTTCTATTAAAGGGAATCTGTCAGCAGGTTTTTGCTATGTAATCTGAAGACAGGAGATAGATGCTGAAACATTGAATTCAAAGATGTGTCATTTATTAACCTGTGTGCTGTTTACTTACACTGAAGATTTTATCATCACTAGGAGATAATCACTGCCAGGTGTGATGTACACACCACTGCTAGACTGACCACGCCCCCTCCTGTGATAAGCAGCTCACTGTCAACACACAATGTACATAGAAAGCTGTGGTGTAGGTGGGGTTAACTTTCCCAGCTTTGCTACATGAAGCATCTAAAAGCTCTGATCGTGTTAGAACGGCTGAACCCAGTAATCTAAATGATACATCGTTGGAATCAGGGTCTCTTTTCCTTATGCTGCTCTCTGATGAGGTAGCAAAAACCTAGTGACATATTCCCTTTAATACATCTTTGGTGGAATCCGGGTATTGTAATGCAGTGGCTTGCAGCATTACTGTAATGGTCCAGGGTGTGTTTTGGTCGACCATGTACCTCCCTCAGGTGACTGGTCACATGACTGTGACATTGCACAGGTCCTGTGCACACAGAAGGTCTGATCACATGACTGTGACATCAGCACAGGTCCTGTCTGTGCACTAGAGGATATATAAACCCTGGTAGATTTGAGACAGGTGTGTAAGGCATGACGCCTGTTCCCGTGTGGGACACCGTTAGCCTGGAGAGGCTTAGTGAGGCCTAGAGATGCCTGGTGAAGCCTGAAAGGCAGAGGCTGGATCCGTATGTGTAAGGGATTCCAGTAGCCTTGGAGGGCCAGAGGCTTGGAAGGCAAGAGTCCTGGAAGGCAGAGGCTGGATGTCAGGTGAGACAACATACCAGTAGCCTTTGAAGGAACGAGGGCTGGAGACCCCCATCTGGGAAGTCGTAAAGCCACAGTGGTGGAAGAACAAATCTGACTGAAGCAGCTAAAACCCGGCAAAGGTAAAACACTACATTATATAGACGTTGCTATAAGTGACTTTGCTGGAGGCTGTAACTGGAGCCAAGTGGGCCTGTCTGCCACTTAAAAGATTCCTGGACATTATATGTGTATGTCGGCGAGCCACTGAGTTGGACTCTGTGATAAGCAGTAGTGAAGTTTAATAAACTGCTGGATTGTGAAATACTAGAAAACGTGGCTGGTGTGCTTTAATTGACCCGATGCAGCGAGTGTCCCCCAGCATGATGACTAGCGCTGCCTTACAGTATAAACCCTTCATGAAATATTTATTAACATCCCATAGGTTGCCACACATTTTCCTGGGATTCCCACCCCACAATTCCCTTATTTAGGGTTTTGGGAATGAGGGTTTGGTTTTGGATTCGCTTTTATCACCTGATGCAGACAGTAACCCGCGTTTACCCTAATCTCCCCTGGGAGACATATATGACATATCCAGAAACACACCTAAAAACTAATCTTATATTTATTCCTTGCCACCAAAATGACTATTGCAGGAGCTTGGAAGACACCTTCAATTATTGATCGAGTAAAATTAAAACTCTCATGGATCATAGTTAATGAGAAGTAGTCTAGTGTCCTTTTAGCCAAGGCTGCCTTATTTGAGATGACTTTAGCTTTTATAAAACATTACAGATAGCTCTAGAGATACCGGATGTTCTGCAGTGGATATAACTACAGTACATGCAGTGTATAACATGTAGAGATACCAGTGATACTGGGACTGCTGTGCACTACATACTGGGAAAGCTACTGCAGTATATTTAATAATCATTTCCAAAGGCCCCAAATTACAAGACAGAAGCCAGAATAGGGTTCTTCTGCTTTACATCTGGCTGGTATGCATCTGTCAGACGTATCTATAATATACTTACCTTGTAATATCTTCACATCCTGTTCGGTCCAGATGTGTCCGGATCCCAGAATTCCAAGCGGTGGAAGTTCGTTTACCGCCATATTGGGACACCCAAGTGATGGGTGTCTCAATATGGAAACCGCTGGTGGTACCAGCCTCTTGCGCGGAACCACCAGCGGAACACCACCGCGAACACGCCGTACACGCCGCTGCCGGGATCAGCCGAATGATTCACTGACCGCCGCCATCTTTGTACAGGAGGAGCGCATGTGCAGTTTTAATGTGACTGTCGCTATCTGCCTGCACAAAGATGGCGGCGGTCTGATTTACTGCGCTGGGAGACAGCTGAAACGAGAGAACACATGAGGGAAGAAGACAGCACAGGGGTGGAGAGAGAGAGCAGACAAGGGGGAGAGCACATGGGGTACACAGGTCAAAGAAGAGATCACATGAGGAGAAGACAGCAGATGGGGGAGAGAGAAAGAGCACAGGGGGGAGAGAGACAGAGCACGGGGTGAGACAGCTCAAACGGGACAGCACATGAGGGGAGAACACAGCACAGGAAGGAGAGAGACAGCAGACAAAGGGGATAGCACATGGGGTAGACAGGTCAAAGAAGAGATCACATGAGAAAAGAAGACAGCAAGCAGATGGGGGAGAGAGAAAATGCACAGGGGGTTGAGAAACAGAGCACAGGGGGAGACAGCTCAAACGGGACAACACATCAGAGGAGAACATAGCACAGGAAGGAGAGAGACAGCAGACAAGGGGGATAGCACATGGGGTAGACAGATCAAAGAAGAGAGCACAGACGGGAGAAGTCAGCACATGGGGGAAAGAGATAGTGGATAGGTGGGTGAGCACATGGGGGGGGGGGGGGGGGATTCTCAACGCTGCAAAGCCTGCCCCTATCGTGACATTACCGAAAGCATCGGGCCTCCATCTAGTACTTTATAAGTGCATACAACCGACAGCAGCCAAACAATGCTGTGTGCGCCCTGAATTCACAATGTACAGAAAGAGAAGAATAAGGCAGCACCTGATTGTGTTTCCATGTAGTCTCCTTCTGCTGCTGTCCTTCTAGGATGTCAGCTTCCAGTAACCTCTGAGATCTTTTAACCTCAGTTAGCTGGCGTTCCTTTTGTCGGAGAGCCATTTGCTTTTTCTGAAGTTCCATCTGAGTAGAGAATAATGTGTTCTGCAGGTCTAAAAACTGGAGCTGGGTTGGCATTACTGGAAAAGTCTGGAAAACACAACACATACCGTCTTTGGGGATAGACTTTTTACAGTATCTCCTTAGGGCAGGAGTAACAACTCATCCTTTTCCTGCCACAAACATAACAGCCATTATATGGCAGGGATGGGCATTTGTAGCCATGTCCATAACTTTAAGGCTATGTTCACATACTGCATTTTTATGCGCTTTTTTTTTCTGCAGCCAAAATGCAGCTTTCAATAAGCCACTTTTTCAGTGTTTTGGGAGCGGATTACACGTGTTACAGTACATTTAATAAAGCGCTATTTACCCAAAATGCTTCAATGCGTTTTTTCACTCATTGCTTTCTAGGGGTGAAAAAATGCCGCAAAACATGCTACAGAAAACACTGCAGTTTTTCAATTCAGTCAGGGAAAAAAACAAAAACGTGTACAGTACAGACCAAAAGTTTGGACACACCTTCTCATTTAAAGATTTTTCTGTATTTTCATGACTATGAAAATTGTACATTCACACTGAAGGCATCAAAACTATGAATTAACACATGTGGTATTATATACTTAACAAAAAAGTGTGAAACAACTGAAAATATGTCTTATATTCTAGGTTCTTCAAAGTAGCCACCTTTTGCTTTGATGACTGCTTTGTACACTCTTGGCATTCTCTTGATGAGTTTCAAGAGGTAGTCACCAGAAATGGTCTTCCAACAATCTTGAAGGAGTTCCCAGAGATGCTTAGCACTTGTTGGCCCTTTTGCCTTCACTCTGCGGTCCAGCTCACCCCACACCATCTCGATTGGGTTCAGGTCTGGTGACTGTGGAGGCCAGGTCATCTGGCGTAGCACCCCATCACTCTCCTTCTTGGTCAAATAGCCCTTACACAGCCTGGAGGTGTGTTTGGGGTCATTGTCCTGTTGAAAAATAAATGATGGTCCAACTAAACGCAAACCGGATGGAATAGCATGCCGCTGCAAGATGCTGTGGTAGCCATGCTGGTTCAGTATGCCTTCAATTTTGAATAAATCCCCAACAATGCCACCAGCAAAGCACCCCCACACCATCACACCTCCTCCTCCATGCTTCACGGTGGGAACCAGGCATGTAGAGTCCATCCATTCACCTTTTCTGCGTCGCACAAAGACACGGTGGTTGGAACCAAAGATCGCAAATTTGGACTCATCAGACCAAAAGCACATATTTCCACTGGTCTAATGTCCATTCCTTGTGTTCTTTAGCCCAAACAAGTCTCTTCTGCTTGTTGCCTGTCCTTAGTAGTGGTTTCCTAGCAGCTATTTTACCATGAAGGCCTGCTGCACAAAGTCTCCTCTTAACAGTTGTTGTAGAGATGTGTCTGCTGCTAGAACTCTGTGTGGCATTGACCTGGTCTCTCATCTGAGCTGCTGTTAACCTGCGATTTCTGAGGCTGGTGACTCAGATAAACTTATCCTCAGAAGCAGAGGTGACTCTTGGTCTTCCTTTCCTGGGGCGGTCCTCATGCGAGCCAGTTTCTTTGTAGCGCTTGATGGTTTTTGCAACTGCACTTGGGGACACTTTCAAAGTTTTCCCAATTTTTCACACTGACTGACCTTCATTTCTTAAAGTAATGATGGCCACTTGTTTTTCTTTACTTAGCTGCTTTTTTCTTGCCACAATACAAATTCTAACAGTCTATTCAGTAGGACTATCAGCTGTGTATCCACCAGACTTCTGCACAACACAACTGATGGTCCCAAACCCATTTATAAGGCAAGAAATCCCACTTATTAAACCTGACAGGGTACACCTGTGAAGTGAAAACCATTTCCGGTGACTACCTCTTGAAGCTCATCAAGAGAATGCCAAGAGTGTGCAAAGCAGTCATCAAAGCAAAAGGTGGCTACTTTGAAGAACCTAGAATATAAGTCATATTTTCAGTTGTTTCACACTTTTTTGTTAAGTATATAATTCCACATATGTTAATTCATAGTTTTGATGCCTTCAGTGTGAATGTACAATTTTCATAGTCATGAAAATACAGAAAAATCTTTAAACGAGAAGGTGTGTCCAAACTTTTGGTCTGTACTGTACAATAAATTTCAGGGTTCTCATAACTTTTTCTATTACTGTGAAATGCAGCTTTTAATTTTCAAAAAAACTGAAAAAAAAACCCCAAAAAACGCAGAAAAAAAGCAACGTGTGAACATATTCTAACATTGCAGCTAGATTTGGCCTTTATGATTGGGCTATTTTTTTTTGTTCTTTTATTCTCACCGTCTGACACCTGTGGCTTTTACATTTTTCTGTCAATTTAGTCATATGAGGGCCTATTCACAACAAGCTTCTTATTTACGTTTAGTGCATTGGCTGGGAAAGCTCTGGAGGCCAAACATCCAGTGAAAAAGACAAGCAATACACATTTTTTTAACATGAAAGCCTATGTGAGATTATGGAAATTTGTGAATACAGACTTCAGGCATTTTGGACCACCACCAATTTCCAAGATGACAGGCCTTTATAGAGCACGTCAACCTATTTGCAACAACTCTCGATTTCTGTTACTAGCACAACATTTCGCCAGTGACATAAATGGCCATTTACTCAGAATGGTGTCAGATTTCCTACAGTAACTCTCATAGGCCGGCTGTACATGGCACGACTGCAGCAGCTGAATGGCCACTGATCAGCTACATGTAAGTCGATCAGAAAAAACAAAGACAAAAGCACAATACACAAAGGTAAATGGATAAATTGCAAAGTGCATAAAAATAATGATAAATAATAAAGGGTATTTAGTGAACAGAAATTTTGATCAAATAATGTAAAAGCCATCCTGCCATGTCAGTTCAGACTCACAGGTTTTTTCTTTGTAGTCTAATGTGCAGTAGTGAATATAAGGGTGTGGCCGCCCTTTTTCTGAGCTGGAAGGCTCATTCTGCCTCTCAGGTCTATGCTTCTACTAAGGGTTCAGTCTCTCAGCCCTTATCCATGTGTATGTCACTTGACAAATGGTAAGGTTTTAATATTAGAGTTAGGACTGTCCCATAAGTGTTGTCGTGACATGGCGGGATGGCTTTTACATTATTTTGATCAAAATTTATGTTAACTAAATACCCTTTAATATTTATCATTATTTTTATGCACTTTGCGATTTATCCATTTACCTTTGTGTATTGTGCTTTTGTCTTTGTTTTTTTCTGTCTAATGGCCTATGTAAACATGCATTTACATTTTGCATGCACACCAATTTACGTTTCAGTTCAGACTCCCAGGTTTTTTCAATGCAAGTCGGTCAGCAGGCATTTAATGGCTTGTTTAGACTGGACGACCACAATTCTACATGAACAGAACGATCATTAATACAGGATGATGTGAACAATGATTATTAAGCTTGCAAAAAATCTTTGCACCGATGAAAGAGCAGTCCGCCGGCCTGATTAGATGGGATGATAGTCGGGAAGGAGAGCACACATACACAAAGTATTAGGCCAATCTGTGACCCTACCATACTGCATCATATCTATTACACATATTTTAGGAACCAGACCAGCACTTACTGAATATGTTATGGTTGATGATAAAGGCTTTGCAATATAGAAAGTGAGGATCGTTTTACACATTTGTTGGCAGTCCTTTGCATTACTTACTTGTAGCTGTTCATTCTGACTCTTTAATAGCACATCCTGCAATTTAGCAATAGTAGCATTGTGTTCATCTACTATTTGATATAGTTCCATAACCTACAAGAAAATGTGAAAGCTTTGTAAGTTCCTGAAAGACCAACATAAATATTATATATATTGTAGGGATTCACACTTCCACTGCGTGGTTTGGGTACATACACACAGGCACTTGGTTCTCTGCGAAAACAGAGTCTTATGTTAATTTCCCGGCATAAACAATAACAAAGTCCACATGAAACAAAAATAGCCTTTCTCAGGCTCAAACGAGTAAAAGGCTGTTATAGATATGATTGCAAATCTATAAGTCTCATAACCAAGAGCTTGCAATCTGACAAGTTACCTTTACATGACCCCTATGCAGCTGACCCCCTCACCTGGAAACAGGTAATTAAGGAAAATCCTAATGGCTAGAAGATGTGAGGCCAATCTTAGCTTGAATACATAAGAATGCGGAGAAGGGCAGATTTACGACCAGTAGAGATAAGAGCCCCATATAAAAAGAACAGTCAAAATCCTTTATCTACCTTATGGAAATTATGAAGTGAGGCTTCATAAACTGTGTCGATATAGATAGGAAAGTCATATTTTCACAATGATATCGGCCAGATAGATGGCAATATCTATGCCAAGTCTCCTATCTATAAGCAGATAAATTCGTGATCGGAAAGATGATGGTAATATCTCCAACCTAGGACCTTCAGGGCAGAAGTTAACGTAAAAGTTGGGATCTCATAATTCTCTAAGACTAAGGGCCCCGTCACACTAAGCGATGCAGCAGCGATCCCGACAACGATACGACCTGTCAGGGATCGTTGCTGCATCGCTAATACATCGCTGGTGAGCTGTCAAACAGGCAGGCTCACCAGCGATCAGGGGAGCAGCGATATCGTGGAAAGAATCGTTCCACGATGTCCTGCTCCCGTTACCAGCCTGCTGCAAGCAGGAGCAGGCTGGTAACTATGGTAAACATCGGGTTACTAAGTGCGCGTGTGCCCCTAGTAACCCGATGTTTACCATAGTTACCAGCCAGATCGTTGGTCCCGCTGGTCACACACAGCGATGTGTGCTGGCCAGCGGGAGGCCAACGACCAAAAAATGGTCCAGGACACTTTGCAACGATCAGCGACCTCACAGCAGGGGCCTGATCGTTGCAAAGTGTCACACACAGCGACATCGCTGGTGAGGTCGCTGGTGAGTCACCAAAACCGTGACTCAGCAGCGATATCGCTATGTGAGACGGGGGCTTAAGGGCTCATACTCATCTGCGTTTAAAACGGACGAGTACAATCCAATAAAAAAAATCAGATTGCACTCTGATTAATGTTAGTCAATGATTCTGTGCAATTTTTTTCTCAGCTCGGATCGGACTCAGAAAAAAAAAATCACAGCATGCTGCGAATGGCTGCGTATATCGGACGAGACTAGTCAATGCAAGTCAATGGGTGTGAGAAAATGTTTTTCTCGCACCCATCTCATAGGAAAATAGGAAACCCAACATTTTATCAGCCGAGAACAGTAAATTAGCAGAGTGAACTGTTAGAATAGAATAGATATAGATAGAATAAAAGAAAAAAATGGTGTGGGGTCCCCCATATTATTCTTAACCAGCTGAGGGTCAGCTGGGGGCTGCTGATGTTTATAGTCTGGGAAGGGGGTAATAAACACGGAGCTTCCCAGGCTATTAATGTCAGCTCACGGTTGTCTACTTAGCCTTTACTGGTTATTAACAAGGGGTGACACCACAAAAAATGACGTGGGGTCTCCCCTATTTGTAATAACCAGCAAAGGCTAGGCAGACAGCTGTGGGCTGATATTAATAGCCTAAAAAGGTGGGGCCATGGATATTCGCCCCCTCCCAAACTAATAACATCAGCCCTCAGCCTCCCCATTTCTGGCACTTAGTCTCGGCTCTTCCCACTTGCCTTGAAGTGGTGGCAAGTGGGGTAATAATATTGGGGTTGATACAAGCTTTTTAATGTCAGCTGACATCAAGACCAGGGGTTAGTAATGGAGAGGAGTCTATTAGACAACCCAATTACTAACCCCATAGTGAAAATTAAATGAAGACACACACAGAAAAAAGTCCTTTAACTGAACAAAACACAGAAAAAATTCATTAATTTTAAATAAACACTCCCGACCCTCTTTGACCCATTTATTAATGTAAAAATAAAAAAACGACAGTATTCCTCACCTGTCCATCGATAATCCATTTGTCCCGCGATGAGCCCTACTCGGCTACATCTGGATGCATTGCTGAGCGGTGGCATTATTATTACCGCTCAGCCCTGCATCCAGGAGACATTAAGCTGTGCGTGAGAACACAGCTTCAGTGCCGCACCCTGACATCAGTGAGGTCACTTGGTGCAGTAACCAGCCAGGTAAACGGGGAAGGGGAAGAGCATCCAGTGATGTTTCTCAGTTGCAAGCTCTTACCCCGGAAAGTGGCCTATGCCACTGTGGAGGAGTGTCTCGTCATAGTGTGGGCCCAATGGAAGCTGCAGCTCTACCTATATGGGTGCAACTTCCCCATAGTGACCAACCATAACCCTCTTAGTTAACTGCACCGGGTGGCCGGTGACAATGGTAAACTACTGTGGTGGAGCTTGGCTCTACAGTACAATTTTACCATTCAACGCAAAAAGGATAGAGAACATGGCAACGCTGAAAGTTTGTCCCACCCACACCCAAATATGAGCCCAATCTTAGCTTCAATGCACAAGAATGCGGAGAAGGGCAAATTTACGACTGGTAGAGGTAAAAGCCCCAGCGAAATAGAAAACGTAAAATCCTTTGTCTACCTAAAAGAAATTATTAAGGTTTTATGAACTGCGTCAATAAAATAGACAGGAAAGTCATAATTTCGTAAACAAGATGAAATGGCAAACGCAAAACATGGTTTTGCGTTGCTGGGCGATGGCCGGAGTTCCACCAAATGGATATCGGCCAGATAGATGACAATATCTATGCCATGTCTCCTATCTATGAACAGATAAAATCGTAATAGGAAAGATGACGGTAATATCTCCCGCCTGGCACCTTTAGGGTTTGAAAATATCGTAAAAGATGGGAATTTTTTAAGACTAAGACACATCCTATAGCTCGCTGAAGTCCAGCTCTGTTATAAGTCATCAGAGGGGAGGTATGTGGATGTAACTTGTGTTAATAAAAAGCCAATGCCAATTATGATCCTTGTTCAATGCCAGGAAGATACATTGCTGTGTAGGATTGATCCACATTTCACTGGAGTTCTATAAATCTGAGACATTTCCATGACCCAGGTTTAGTAATTTTCTTTCGTTATTCCTTTTTATTTTATGTAATTACACTGCTCAAAAAAATAAAGGGAACACTTAAACAACAGAATACAACTCCAAGTAAATCAAACTTCTGTTAAATCAAACTGTCCACTTAGGAAGCAACACTGACTGACAATCAATTTCACATGCTGTTGTGCAAATGGAATAGACAATAGATGGAAATTATTGGCAATTATCAAGACACCCTCAATAAAGGAGTAATTCTGCAGGTGGGGACCACAGACCACATCTCAGTACCAATGCTTTCTGGCTGATGTTTTGGTCACTTTTGAATGTTGGTTGTGCTTTCACACTCGTGGTAGCATGAGACGGACTCTACAACCCACAGGAGTTGCTCAGATAGTGCAGCTCATCCAGGATGGCACATCAATGCAAGCTGTGGCAATAAGGTTTGCTGTGTCTGTCAGCGTAGTGTCCCAGAGGCAGGAGGCACTACCAGGAGACAGGCCAGTACACCAGGAGACGTGGAGGGGGCCATAGGAGGGCAGCAACCCAGCCACAGGACCGCTACCTCCACCTTTATGCAAGGAGGAACAGGAGGAGCACTGCCAGAGCCCTGCAAAATGACCTCCAGCAGGCCACAAATGTGCAAGTGTCTGCACAAACGGTTAGAAACAGACTCAATGAGGGTGGTACGAGGACCCGACGTCCACAGATGAGGGTTGTGCTCACAGCCCAACACCGTGCAGGACGCTTGGCATTTGCCACAGAACACCAGGATTGGCAAAGTCGCCACTGGCGCCCTGTGCTCTTCACAGATGAAAGCAGGTTCACACTGAGCACATGTGACAGACGTGACAGAGTCTGGAGATGCCGTGGAGAGCGATCTGCTGCCTGCAGCATCCTTCAGCATGACCGGTTTGGCAGTGGGTCAGTAATGGTGTGGGGTGGCATTTCTTTGGAGGGCCACACAGCCCTTCATGTGCTCACCAGAGGTAACCTGACTGCCATTAGGTACCGAGATGAGATCCTCAGACCCCTTGTGAGACCATATGCTGGTGCAGTTGGCCCTGGGTTCCTCCTAATGCAGGACAATGCCAGACCTCATGTGGCTGGAGTGTGTCAGCAGTTCCTGCAAGATGAAGGCATTGAAGCTATGGACTGGCCCGCCTGTTCCCCAGATCTGAATCCGATTGAGCACATCTGGGACATCATGTCTCGCTCCATCCACCAACGTCACGTTGCACCACAGACTGTCCAGGAGTTGGCTGATGCTTTAGTCCAGGTCTGGGAGGAGATCCCACAGGAGACCATCTGCAACCTCATCAGGAGCATACCCAGTCATTATAGGGAGGTTATACAGGCACGTGGAGGCCACACAATACTGAGCCTCATTTTGACTTGTTTTAGGACATTACATCAAAGTTGGATCAGCCTGTAGTGTGTTTTTCCACTTTAATTTTGGGGGGTGACTCCAAATCCAGGCCTCCATTGGTTAATAAATTTGATTTCCATTGATGATTTTTGTGTGATTTTGTTGTCAGCACATTCAACTTTGTACAGAACAAAGTATTTAATGAGAATATTTAATTCATTCTGATCTAGGATGTGTTATTTGAGTGTTCCCTTTATATTTTTGAGCAGTGTATACAGTACAGACCAAAAGTTTGGACACACCTTCTCATTTAAAGATTTTTCTGTATTTTCATGACTATGAAAATTGTATATTTACACTGAAGGCATCAAAACTATGAATTAACACATGTGGAATTATATACTTAACAAAAAAGTGTGAAACAACTGAAAATATGTCTTATATTCCAGGTTCTTCAAAGTAGCCACCTTTTGCTTTGATGACTGCTTTGCACACTCTTGGCATTCTCTTGATGAGCTTCAAGAGGTAGTCACCGGAAATGGTCTTCCAACAATCTTGAAGGAGTTCCCAGAGATACTTAGCACTTGTTGGACATTTTGCCTTCACTCTGCGGTCCAGCTCACCCCAAACCATCTCGATTGGGTTCAGGTCTGGTGACTGTAGAGGCCAGGACATCTGGTGTAGCACCCCATCACTCTCCTTGTTGGTCAAATAGCCCTTACACAGCCTGGAGGTGTGTTTGGGGTCATTGTCCTGTTGAAAAATAAATGATGGTCCAACTAAACGCAAACCGGATGGAATAGCATGCCGCTGCAAGATGCTGTGGTAGCCATGCTGGTTCAGTATGCCTTCAATTTTGAATAAATCCCCATCAGTGTCACCAGCAAAGCACCCCCACACGATCACACCTCCTCCACCATGCTTCACGTTGGGAACCAGGCATGTAGAGTCCGTCCGTTCACCTTTTCTGCGTCGCACAAAGACACGGTGGTTGGAACCAAAGATCTCAAATTTGGACTCATCAGACCAAAGCACAGATTTCCACTGGTCTAATGTCCATTCCTTGTGTTCTTTATCCCAAACAAGTCTCTTCTGCTTGTTGCATGTCCTTAGCAGTGGTTTCCTAGCAGCTATTTTACCATGAAGGCCTGCTGCACAAAGTCTCCTCTTAACAGTTGTTGTAGAGATGTGTCTGCTGCTAGAACTCTGTGTGGCATTGACCTGGTCTCTCATCTGAGCTGCTGTTAACCTGCAATTTCTGAGGCTGGTGACTCAGATAAACTTATCCTCAGAAGCAGAGGTGACTCTTGGTCTTCCTTTCCTGGGGCAGTCCTCATGTGAGCCAGTTTCTTTGTAGCGCTTGATGGTTTTTGCAACTGCACTTGGGGAAACTTTCAAAGTTTGCCCAATTTTTCGGACTGACTGACCTTCATTTCTTAAAGTAATGATGGCCACTCGTTTTTCTTTACTTAGAATTTGTATTATGGCAAGAAAAAAGCAGCTAACAGTCTATTCAGTAGGACTATCAGCTGTGTATCCACCTGACTTCTGCAATACACAACTGATGGTCCCAACCCCATTTATAAGGCCAGAAATCCCACTTATTAAACCTGACAGGGCACACCTGTGAAGTGAAAACCATTTATGGTGACTACATCTTGAAGCTCATCAAGAGAATGCCAAGAGTGTGCAAAGCAGTCATCAAAGCAAAAGGTGGCTACTTTGAAGAACCTAGAATATAAGACATATTTTCAGTTGTTTCACACTTTTTTGTTAAGTATATAATTCCACATGTGTTAATTCATAGTTTTGATGCCTTCAGTGTGAATGTACAATTTTCATAGTCATGAAAATACAGAAAAATCTTTAAATGAGGTGTGTCCAAACTTTTGGTCTGCACTGTATATGCTGCATTGTTTTGTCCCCTTCATAAAATCTTTTGTATATTTTTATAAACACTGCCTACTTTTCGGATTAAAATTGAATATCTTTGTTCCTCTTGTTCTATAAATCACATCCCTGAAGATATAAGTCATCTGTAACGGGTGTCCACTCGGCCCGTAAAGCGATTGGTGGTGGTAGCTAGTCGTTTGTCTTTGTTTTCTGTGGAGCTTGGCAGTGACTGTACCGGGGTATATATATATTCCATGCGTTGGAATCAGTAGTGTATTTACTATACAGTCACTGTAGGTTTCCCAATCATCAGCCTAGTAGTGAAAGTAGATGTCGCCTCGTCCATCAATCGTTGGTCAATGGAGTATCCGGTCCATTAAAAATCTTCACAGTAACCTACTATTACTTGAGCTCTTTTTTTCCTTTATGTGTATTGAAACACAAAAAAAAACAGAAAAAAAGGCAAATTGGATATAATTTCACACAAGACCACAAAAAATTGTTGAGACCTTTCCAAAGTTTTGGGTAAACAAATCTGTTCCAATCTTGTTATGCTCGTTCAAACTCACAGGTGTCAAGTAACAGGTGTGGGCAATTTGAAAATCACACTTGAAACTAGATAAAAAGGTTAGAAGTTGATGTCTGTGTTTGCCATACTAAGCATGCAGAACAGAAAGATAATAAGAGAACTGTTTGAAGACTTGAGAACCAAAATTGTCCAAAAATATGAACAATTTCAAGGTTAAAAGTCCATCTGTAGAGAACTTTATGTTCCTTTGTCAATGGTGCGCAACATAATTAAGAAGCTTACAAACCATGGCCCTTTAGCTAATCTCCCTGGACATGGATTGCAGAGAAAAACTGATGAAAGGTTGCAATGCAGGATAGTCTGGAGGGTGGATAAGCAGCCCCAATCAAGTACCAAAGAAATTCAAGCTGCCTGCAGGCTCAGGGTGCATCAGTGTCAGCATGAACTATCCGTTGACATTTGAATGAAACGCTATGGCAAGAGACCCAAGAGGACCCCACTAATGACACAGATATAAAAAAAGCTAGACTGCAGTTTGCCAAAATGTATGTGAGTGAGCCAAAATCCTTATGGGAAAGCGTCTTGTGGACAGATGTGACCAAGATAGAGCTGTTTGGTAAAAACACATCATTCTACTGTTTACCGAAAACGGAATAAGGCCTACAAAGAAAAGAACACAGTACCTACAGTCAGATATGGTGGAGGTTCAAAGATGTTTTGGGGTTGTTTTGCTGCCTCTATCACTGGGTGCCTTGATTGTCTACAAGGCATCATGAAATCTGAAGATTACCAACGGATTTTTGGTCGCAATATAGTGCCCAGTGTCAGAAAGCTGGGTTTGCATTCCAGGTCATGGGTCTTCCAGCAGGACAATGACCCCAAACATACACCAAGAAGCACCCAGAAATGGATGGAAACAAAGTGCGGGAGAGTTCTGAAGAGGCCTGCAATGAGTCCGGATCTAAATTCCATTGAACACCTGTGGATAGATCTTAAAATTGCTGTTGAGAGAATGCACCCTTCAAATATGAGAGAACTGGAGCAGTTTTCAAAAGAAGAGTGGTCCAAAATTCCAGTTGAGAGGTGTAAGAAGCTTGATGATGGTTACAGGAAGTGATTGATTGCAGTTATTTATTTCAAAGAGTCTGCAACCAAATATTAAGTTGAGGGTGCCAACAATTTTGTCCAGACCACAGGCAAAGAAATCAAACCGTAGATGGCCATAAAATAAGTTGTATAATAATGAGAAATGACACCGGGAAAAAAGTATTGAACTTGCTTACTGAAATTTATTTAAAACTTTGTACAAGAGCCTTTTGGCCTCTGTATGTATTATGGCATCCAAAGAGTTCAATGTTGTTCACATCTGACCAGACTATAATCTCCCAGTATTTTACAGGCTTGTCTAAATGTTGTGCCCAAAGAAGAAAACACAAACATATGGTCATAAAAGAAGTCAGAACCAAGAAAAAAGAATAAAAATCCTTTATTTTGACAACCAGTGATTATGTGGTGGCACTGTACAGAAAAGGGCGTGCACACTAATAAGCACAATCATATAAAATATGTATATCACCCAATATAAAAATAATAATTCAGGAGATAAGCAACGTTATTCCGGACCAAATGGAATATAATAGTAATATGTGTAGTAAAATAAGAGATAATTCAGGTAGATACAGTTATATGAAAAAGTTTGGGCACCCCTATTAATCTTAAGCTTAATGTTTTATAAAAATTGGTGTTTTTGCAACAGCTATTTCAGTTTGATATATGTAATAACTGTTGGACACAGTAATGTTTCTGACTTGAAATGAGGTTTATTGTACTAACAGAAAATGTGCAATCTGCATTCAAACAAAATTTGACAGGTGCATAAGTATGGGCACCCTTATCATTTTCTTGTTTTCAATACTCCTACCTACTTTTTACTGACTTACTAAAGCACTTTTTTTGGTTTTGTAACCTCATTGAGCTTTGAACTTCATAGCCAGGTGTATGCAATCATGAGAAAAGCTACTTAAAGTGGCCACTTGCAAGTTGTTCTCCTGTTTGAATTTCCTCTGAAGAGTGGCATCATGGGCTCCTCAAAACAACTGTCAAATGATCTGAAAACAAAGATTATTCAACATAGTTGTTCAGGGGAAGGATACAAAAAGCTGTCTCAGAGATTTAACCTGTCAGTTTCCACTGTGAGGAACATAGTAAGGAAATGGAAGAACACAGGGACAGTTCTTGTTAAGGCCAGAAGTGGCAGGCCAAGAAAAACATCAGAAAGGCAGAGAAGAAGAATGGTGAGATCAGTCAAGGACAATCCTCAGACCACCTCCAGAGAGCTGCAGCATCAATTTGCTGCAGATGGTGTCACTGTGCATCGGTCAACTATACAACGCACTTTGCACAAGGAGAAACTGTATGGGAGAGTGATGCGAAAAAAGCCGTTTCTGCAAGCACGCCACAAACAGAGTCGGCTGAGGTATGCAAAAGCACATTTGGAGAAGCCAATTTATTTTTGGAAGAAGGTCCTGTGGACTGATGAAACCAAGATTGAGTTGTTTGGTCATACAAAAAGGCGTTATGCATGGTGGCAAAAAAACACAGCATTCCAAGAAAAACACTTGCTACCCACAGTAAAATTTGGTGGAGGTTCCATCATGCTTTGGGGCTGTGTGGCCAATGCCGGCACCTGGAATCTTATTAAAGTTGAGGGACGCATGGATTCCACTCAGTATCAGCAGATTCTTGACAATAATGTTCAAGAATCAGTGACAAATTTGAAGTTACGCAGGGGATGGATCTTTCAGCAAGACAATGATCCAAAACACCGCTCCAAATCTACTCAGGCATTCATGCAGAGGAACAATTACAATGTTCTGCAATGGCCATCCCAGTCCCCAGACCTGAATATCATTGAACATCTGTGGGATCATTTGAAGAGGGCTGTCCATGCTGGGCGACCATCAAACATAACTGAATTGGAATTTTTTTGTAAATGTTTTCATAAGAATTTGGGAAAGTTAAGAAATGTCCTATTAATGTCTGATCTGTTCCTGATCTAAGGGTCTTGGCTTTTAGTAGAGATGAATTTGTGCTGCACTTTATGTACATCCTCAGTAGTGAAGCAGGGCTGTGGGGTCGGGAGTCGTGGAGTTGGAGTTGGAGTCAGAAAACAGGGAAATTGAGGAGTCGGGAGTCGGTCGTTTGGCTTACCAACTCCACAACCCTGCATATAAGTCCGGTGGGCGGTCTTATTCAGTAATTGACGGTCATACCTGTATGACTGTGCATGCTGAGATGGCTGCCAGTCATTAGTAGGACTGCCCACTAGACTCATAAATACAAACACCAGGGATATCAATGAGTAAAATACAAGTTATGCTGAATCTTTTCCAACAAACCAATATATTATCGTGCTCAGCTGCTCCTTCTCTATACCGTGCTGTCCACTAATTATCCTGCATGTACAGTGTGACAGGTTCCTTTTAACACTGCTTATCAGTTGATGATATTTGTAGGATGATAAAATTTGTAGAAGCTTTGGAAGGGAATTGTCACAAGACTTTTGTTTGATACCCTGGGACTAGAGGCTCCTTCCCTATTCCTAAAGCTAGGGGCACCCCAGCTATCCCTGCTCCCTGGATTACTTTTAATGGTGAAGACGCCGGGGCCACGTGCCTTGCTGAGCTCCTGAATCAGCCCTTATCTGTCCCCTCCCACCCAGGATAGTGGGTAGTAGTTGTATATAAGAATACACAAACCAGACTAACAAGGGAGGACGTACAGGGATAAATGAAAATACAAATCATACAAATATGCACTGACAAACAACAGAATGGAATACCGGGATGAGGATATGCATACAGAGAAATCACCAAGAAACAGTCTTTAGAACAACACTTCAAACGCCTCCTCAAACAACAAACACCTCCAATACTGGCAATCCTGATTGCCAGAGGAGAGTATATATAGCAGAGGGGAGTGGCCAACACTGAACAGCTGAGACCATCAAAGCAGGAAAGCTTCAGAGACTCTCAACTGAACAGATTTAACCCCTGCGCTGCTAGCAGAAACCTGCACCATTTAATATGATGGTGAAGTGCTTATAATCAGTGCAGGAGTATGTGAAATCAGACACCGCAATCTTCTGGCCCCTCTCTGTTATGGTAAACCCGTGACAGGGACACTGTGCCCTTGATGTTATGCAAACCATAAGGCAATATACCTCTATGTGCACACAGCTTTGCACCTTTGCATTATATGCAATTATTGCTTCTAGTAAGAATGGCATACACAACATTTATACCATAAATGTAGTGCAGATATACAAGTATACACTATACTATATTTTTACGGCATACTACATAGTTATAATACAGTGTGCGAAAGTCTTGTTCATTATCCCATGCCACCCCATGATGGATTTTTTTTAAGTGGACTGTCTTTTATATTTTGCAGTTTGTAAATCAAAAGATCAATAAAGAATGAGAAGGTAAAAAAAAGACAGAAGCCCCTGACTCTTCAGTATTATTAGAAAGGTCTATAGGTGGAACAGCAGATACATTTCTCTCTCCCACAGATGACACGGTGCAACACATTGGGTTGTGTTCTCTTTATATAGCTAAATATCCTAAGGGTTACAAATTTAATTGAACATTTCACAAATATGTCCTTTCTGACTACACAAAAGACACTAGAGGCCCCCATACACATTAGACTTAAGTCGGCTGAACCCGCTGACATCGATGGTTTCGGCCAATGGTCTAATGTGTATGGGGCCTGCCGACAGTTGGTTGGGAGAGATGTTGATTGTGCAGGTCTGATTTCAGACTGCCGATTGCATTGTTCTCCCTGAGATAAGCCACGTCCAATGTATCAGTTGCCGACTTTCTCATAGAGAAGACAGGAGCCCTTGGCCAAACGAGCTCTCCCGTTTATGGGAAAGTCGGCTGAGACGGCAGTCGTATGGCCGACAGCCATCTAGTGTGTATGACCAGCTTTATGTCAAAGAAAAGCCTTTCACAAGATGACCTACCTCATGGTCTCTGCTCTGAAGGCTATCCCTTAAGCTCTGCAATAGGCATTCTTGGCCGTGTGTTAATTCATGAGCACTGTTCAGCTTATTTGTCAGCTGTTGCTGAGATTCCTGTAGTGTCTGCATTAAAGAAACCAGAATTATTTACTGTAAAATACAATCAGCACTACCAACAATTGGTGATGAAATCGTTGCATTGACAATTCTTGAACAGACTATTAACTTCAACCGTGACTGATAAATGAACAGTAATAACCAAAATAATTCTTCTTTACCAATGTAAATTGCCTGCTCATGGCACATCTTCAAACAGGATAATGTAGGGCGGCCATCACAGCAAGCCACGCTAAGCAAATCAGTGACTGATTCTTGATCATTAGTCAAATTAAATCCCATGTAAGGGTAAGGCCACACAGTGCAGTTGTGACGCAGTTTTGAAGAAGTCCAAACCAAATGCATTTGACTACATGTAGCTTTCGCATTAACAAACATGGTTTACACATGCGCTTCACTGCATGACCCAAAGTAATTAGGTAAATTTAACCTCATCCCATCAAAGCCAATTCTCATTTTTGCACATTTTTTTTACCCTTCTTCCAAAAGCTATAACACTTTTATTTTCCTATCGCCATAGTCCTATACGTACTTGTTTTAAGTGGGGTAATTTACCATGCACTGCATAAAATGTTAAGTGGGGTGAAAGGATGAAAAACACAATTCCATTACTGTTTTTTTGGGTTTAGTTTTTACTTTGCTCAAAATGCAGAAAAAATTATGTTGAAAACACATTGGCCCGATCCATTAAGGCTGGTGTTTCATATACTAGTCCTAATGATAGGCGTGCAGGAATAAGCCTCGCCAAATTCATTAAGAGGCTCCTCCCCAGCGTCGCCCATTTTGTCTGACCGGTCCGAAACAGGCATGTTGCGCAAATATTATTTTTTAACCTTTGAAGGCGTTTTATGCAAAAATTTTGATATAAACACCATGATGAATCAGGGCCAAAGTTTTTTTGCGTTTGTTTTTTATTTCACTATATTTTATTATTTATTTCACTAGTTTTTATTATTTATTTCACTAGTTTTAAACATTCAATAATAAAAAAAAATGGTTTGTCTTGCCATTTTCTGAGACTTTACTTTTCCATCAATGGAAAATTGAGATAAAAAAAAGGTGCTCCCTGTGTAACACTATGGGCAACAGGTGAGGGTGAGCTGGACGCTCACCTGAACAGGTTGTGTGAAGTACGACATGAAGATGTACAATCCACTCACGGCTGCTGCTCCGGCCACTGTACTCACACCACATGGAGAGAGGCCATGATAAGTAAAGGGGAGAGGAGCCCTACAATCCTCCGCAGTCCTCTCTCCTGACCAGTGCATCCTGACTCTGGCACTGGTATCAGGATGTAATCTTTCATTGCACGCGCCTCAGCATTCAGTAGTGAACACTGTGTGCATGTGCTCACAGAGCAAGTAGAAAGTAATGGGCTGGTAGCCATCAAAACACAGCTTCCGGCCCAACCACTGTGGTCCCCAGGAATCTGCCTGGGGACCGGAAAAAAGGTCATCGAGAGCTGTAAATGGCCTTCGGGCCTCAGGTTCCCTACTCCTGTCTTGCAAACACATTTTTTGTAGCTCTTGAGCTCTGCTATATTGTCTGCCTATGAGATGGAAGCTGAGCTGCAGATGTGTCTGGTATAATCACACCCAGCCCTGCAGTGAGATCAGGAGAGCAGAGAGCGGCCGTTCTACATCTCACACTGGTAACCATTACACATCACACTGGTAATGCCCTCTTAATGTAAAATAATCTCTGGAGGCAGATTCTCAGGGAGATCAGAGTACGGCTAATAGTCCTGAACAGCTCATTTACATAGAAGAAAAAAGCAGATTTCTCTGGGATAAGACATCCGATTACAGATACCAAGGTATCATTTTATCAGGTTTAGTACTTTTTCTTTTGTTATCAAGTTTATTTCATGTGACTGTATTGTTTTGTACCTATTTTGTAACATTTTTTAATATTTTTTTTTATAAGCACTGCCTACCTTTCAGGATTAAATATATAAAATTTAATAGCTTCGTTCCTCTTGCTCTATAAACCGCACCCTGAAGCCATATGCTACCTGTAACAGGTGTCTGTTTGGCCTGCATAAACGATTGGTGGTGGCAGCTAATAGTTCATTTGGTTATTGTGGAGTTGGTAGTGATGGTACCCCCTTATAGTAATACAAACCAGAGAAACCTGACCAGCACCTCCTAGTGTGAACTGGTGCCAGCTGCTGTAACTATAAAATATATCAAAAGAATGCAGCAGCACTCCATATGGCCAAGATACGTCTTAACAATGAAAATATTAGATCTAAACTGTTTTGCTCAGCAAGAAGTAGGTTTTTAGCTCATAAATTGACCAATTCATGTGTGCCCATCAACCACGGCAAGGTAACCTCCCCCTGATGGGTAACTACTCCGCCTAAGGGGGTGTAACTGCCTCTTGACTGATTCTGCACTCCTCCCATTAACCAGCAGGTGTTGTATAAACAGCCCTGCTTGCCCTTTAAATGTAGGTGTTTTTAGCCCAGAAGAAGACATGTTTGTCCGTTTAGTTGTAGGCTTGTAGACCAAAAGTGGCATGTAAGGCAGAGTAGTTACACATCAGGTAACATTATATATATATATATATATATATATATATATATATATATTACATACATACAGCTGTGCTCAAAAGTTTACATACCTGGGCAGAATTTTTCCTTTCTTGGCCTTGTTTCAGAGAATATGAATGATAACAAAAAAACTTTTTCTCCACTCATGGTTATTGGTTGGGTGAAGCCATTTATTGTCAAACTACTGTTTTTTCTCTTTTTAAATCTTAATGACAACCAAAAACATCCAAATGACCCTGATCAAAAGTTCACATAGCCTGGTGATTTTGGCCTGATAACATGCACAGGTAACATCCTCACTTGTGACCTGTTTGCTTGTAATCAGTGTGTGTGCATAAAAGCTGAGTGAGCTTCTGGGATCCAGACAGACTCTTGCATCTTTCATCCAGCCACTGACGTTTCTGGATTGTAAGTCATGGGGAAAGCAAAAGAATTGTCAACGGATCTACAGGAAAAAGGTAGTTGAACCGTATAACACATGAAAGGGATACAAAAATATATCCAAGGAATTGATAATGCCACTCAGCAGCGTTCAAACTGTGATTAAAAAATGGAAAATTGGGGGCTCTGTTAAAAACCAAACCATGGTCAGGTAGACCAACAAAAATTTCGGCCACAACTGCCAGGAAAATTGTTCAGGATGCAAAGAAAAACCCACATATAACATCAGCTGAAATTCAGGACTCTCTGAAAACTAGCGGTGTGGCTGTTTCAAGATGCACAATAAGGAGGCACTTGGAGGAAAATGGGCTGCATGGTCGAGTCGCCAGAAGACAGCCTTTACTGTGCAAATGCCACAAAGTATCTCGCCTACAATATGTCAAACAGCACAGAGACAAGCCTCAAAACTTCTGGAACAAGGTAATTTGGAGTGATGAGACCAAAATTTAACTTTTTGGCCACAACCATAAACGTTACATTTGGAGAGGTCAATAAGGCCTATGACGAAAGGAACACCATTCCTATAGTAAAGCACGGAGGTGGATCGCTGATGTTTTGGGGATGTGTGAGCTACAAAGGCACAGGAAACTTGGTAAAATTTGAAGGAAAGATGAATGCAGCACGTTATCAGCAAATACTGGAGGCAAATTTGTACTCATCAGCCCGGAATCTGCGCATGGGACGTACTTGGACGTTCCAACATGATAACAATCCAAAACACAAGGCCAAGTCCACCTGTCAATGCCTACAGCAGAACAAAGTGAAGGTTCTGGAGTGGCCATCTCAGTCTCCTGACCTCAATATCATTGAGCCACTGGAACTGGAGGCTTTTTGCCAAGAAGAATGGGCAGCTTTACCATCTGAGAAAATAAAGAACCTCATCCACAACTACAACAAATGACTTCAAGCTGTCACTGATGTTAGAGGGGGCAATACATGGTATTAAGAACTAAAGTATGTGAACTTTTGATCAGGGTCATTTGGATGTTTTTGGTTGAAATTAAGATTTAAAAAGAGAAAACACAGTAGATTGACAATAAATGGCTTCACCCAACCAATAACCATGAGTGGAGAAAAAGTTTTTTTGCTATCATTCATATTCTCTGAAACAAGGCCAAGAAAGGAAAAATTCTGCCGGGATACGTAAACTTTTGAGCACAGCTGTATATATACAGCTGTATATACAATAATATTAGCAAATATCTCCAATTAGAGATGTAGTATAGTTCTTCTGATTCACTTACCCCATGTGCAGGGCATTGCAGTAGCTTAGGTATCCATGGTTATGGCCACTAATAGAGTGACAGCAGTTAGTGGTTGTTACCATGGATACCTAAACTACTGCAATGCCCTGCACATTGGGAAAGTGACATAGCAAAGCAGAAGAACTATACTACGTTTCTAATCGGAGGTATTTGCTAATATTATTATTATACCTTGTACATATTGGGATAGGATCCTGGAGATGGGAATATTCCTTCTGGGCTTCAGAGGCATCAAAGAAGTACTGCGATAGTAACCCAATGGCACTTCACAATTGCTTCATGTGGGGACAGAGGGTGAGAGGTGCTGTAATAAACACCCCAGGATCTAGACACTTAAATTATAGAATTTAATATATATTCTACGAGTTGGAATCAAGAGGTGAATATAGCATATGCTCACTGAGAGTTCTCCAAAACCTAGTAGTGGAAACAGCTGTGGCCTCATACATCACTCATCAGTCGATTGCGTAATTATCCTGACGATTGGAGGCAGCGGAGTTGCATCCCCCTAGCAATGTTCATTTTACAATCCTCGTAAATTAGTGTATTATCCATGTTATTTTATCTTTCTCTACAGTGCCACTTAGTTAATACAGTCATTTAGATCCATTCACCTTTAGCGAATGTTGCTTGACTTTATTTTAGGAGTTCATTATATAATTTTTGCACTCATATATTACATTAAAACCTTTATATGTCCTTTTCTGTTCTATTAACTTGTAATTAGACCAAATAAGATTCAACAAATGTCATTATATTGAAGAGGAAAACTTTAACGTTTATTTCCGTTTGTATAGTCAAACCAAGTGTCAGGGCAATATGTTAGGAACGATTCTGTTACAAGTATACCTCTAGCAAAAAGCTTTGTGCTACCAGGCTAACGATGACTCATCTGAGCATGTGCTGGCCTGAGGGAAAGCGGTATGTACCATGTCTACCATCACCCAACTGAGCATGTGACAGCTAGTGTAATCGGCTAGGTGTCCTCTTTTTTGTCAATGATGATTCCACTGAGCATGCGCTGTTGAAGAAAAGAAGCATCATGTCACCATGTCTAAGATGACCTGACAGTGCATGCACTGGGGAATACAGCCGGCTGGGCATCCAGTCACCACAATAATCGGACTCACCACAGGCTGAGACCCTGATTTCAGCGATGTGTCACTTACTGGGCTGCTTGCTGTAGTTTTGATGAAATCACTATTTTATCTGCTGCAGATCTATAGCAGTTCTCTGAATGCTGAGCTCTGCATAACCCCGCCCCCACCACTGATTGGAAGGTTTCTGTGCACAGTGTGCATAGGCAGAAAGCAGCTGATCAGTGTGATGGGCAGGGTTATAAATAGCTCATAACCATATCGGTGCAGGTTTACTAGTCCTCTAGTGATAATCTACTGATGATAAAAGTGATTATATCAAAACTACAACAAGCAGACAAGTAAGTGACACATTGCTGGGATCAGGTTCTCTTGTCTCTATTATGCTGCTCTCAGATCAGGTGTCAGATTGTTTCTAACCCCTTAACGCAATATCACATACATGTACATGATTGTGAGGGTCTTTAAAAGCCACGGACAGAGCTGAGTTCTGGCCACAGCTGTTAGTCATTTAGGGCTGCAGTCAATCTCTGATAGTGGCGTTTAAATGAAACGCTCACTATTGCTAGCGCTTGCCGACTCCCACTGGCGTCGAATGATGCGATTGCGAGACAATATGATTACTATGACAGCCAGGGGCCTTTTGAAGGCCTCTGTCACTTTGGTCTTCCTCTAAGCTTCAAAGGAGGCAACAATTTTCACTATATACTGCAATATTGTCATCGCTAAAAAAGAAAAAAAAACTTTTATATAAAAAAATAAAAACAGAGGTCTTTTCCCCTCATTATACATAAAAAAAATAAAAAAACAAACATGTGGTATTTAAGTCATAGAAGTCCGCTCTATCAAGATATAAAATCTATCATCCTGATCAGTAAATGAGTAATAAAAATAAAAAAAAATAGATTTGCATTTTTTATTGTCACCGCTGCTCCCTAAAAAAAAATGCAAAAAAACAGATCTGAACGTGAGCACAAACATTAAGCCCTCCCATAGCTCAAACCAATGAAAAAAAATAAAAATGTTACAGGTCTCGAAAAATAGACACAAAGCAATATTTTCTTTTTTTCCTACAAATTTTGGAATTTTTTTCACCACTTAAATGAGAAAAAATATATATATATACACAAGTTCTGTATTGCGGCAATCACACGGACATGGAGAATAGTGATTCAGAATAATTTTTACCATAGAATGTATGCCAGAAAAACAAAATCTAATGCTCATGGCAGAATTGCATTTTGTTTTTCTCCACAATATCACAGCACTTGCAATTTTTTTCCAGTACATTGAATTGTATCATTCAAAACTACATATCGTACTGCAAAAAACATGCCCTTATATGTGCATGTATCGACGGAAAAATAAAAAGTTATGGCTCTTGGAAAAGGGAAGAAAAAACGGAATTGCAAAAATGAGAACTGGCGGCAGAGAGAAAACCAGAAAGGCAGCTTTATTCCTCCTGTATGAGAGTTAATTTGTATGGATCTATAACACCTATGCTACTTATCTGTTAGGTAGGAAAGCTGAAATAAAATTAGGACCTTGATAAGATCCTTGGACTCCTGCAATTTTTCTTGAAGTGCCTGAACCTCCGTCCCTGCTTTGTGCAGATTCGTGGCCTGCTGCTCCAGCAAATTTTCATAATGCATTGCATCCTGACCCTGTTTTTGAACCAGATTCTGTAAAGAAAGAACATAAAATGATTAGAATTATATTTTATTTTGGTAAAGTTGGAATAGAAAATAATATCAAACATGTTCCTGCCTCGTCACTGTGCCGTTATTCCAGGGCAGGGTGCAGCAATCAGACAATGAAAAATGATAATTTGCTCCAAGCCCTCCCTTGTTATACCAATGATCGCACCGATGGCTAAGAATGCATGTGTGTTTCAGGGTAGAAATGGGTCTGGTAATGGCTCATTTCCCATAAGAACAAAGGAGCAGATCCAATATAACAGGATCCTTCTTCCGCAGAGTTGGTGCTCCCCATACATTAGTTGTATCTAATGTGTATGAGCACCATTCCACTTGAACAACACTAAAGCCCCGACTCAGCAACGCAATGTCGCCAGAATTCTGGAGTATACTGCTTGGAAAAAGTTTAGCGCAATGAGAAGTTGAGCAAAAATTGAGACTTTGGTATTTTCAAATTGATGATGAGCTGGGGCATTCTCTACGGCAGAAATCTCACTCCAGTCAGTGACTAGAGTGAGATTTCAAGTGTGAAACACACAGGCGCACGCCACTCTGATGCTCCCAATCCATTAAGCAGCGTGCGCCTATTAATGCATCAGGAGTGACTGACTCCAATACACCCCTTTTCAAGACAGGTGTGAAATCACTAGTCTTGATGAATCTGGGCCAAACTCTAAGGTTGAGTTCACACGATGCGTTTTTAATGCGTTTCCGCGGCGTTTTTGCAGCTGCGTAAACGCCGCGGAAACGCATTAAAAACGCATGGTAGAAGGGCAGCAATGTTCCCCAATTGAAATCCGCATGTGCTGTGCCCATGATGCGGATTTTTCTGCAGCGTAAAAGCTGCGCTCAAAAATCCGCAGCATGTCAATTAATTTTGCGTAAACGCGGCGTTTTCGCCGCCATTGACTTGCATTACAACGCACCAATTCCGCAAGACGGCATTTGTACTTGCGTTATTGGCGCGTTCTAATGTGCGGATGGTACCCGAGTGTGGAGAAGATGAGACTCTCCTCCACACCCAGGTACCATAAAAAAGCTGTAAAAAAAGAATAAAATAAAAAATAAATGTATACTTACCTTCTGTCGGCCCGCGCACCGCTCCTGCTTGGTTCCCGGCACTTTGCAGTGAGTTGAAGGACCTGCGCTGACGTCAAAGTCATGTGACGGGTCACGTGACACTGACGTCGGCAGGTCTTTCAATTCAATGTTGCCGGCAAGGGAGAACGGAGTGAGCAGGACAGCGCGGGCCATCGGAAGGTAAAGTATACATTTATTTTTTATTTTTACCATTCTCTCGGGTCACACTATATAAATCCATGCTGTTTGCATGGATTTATATAGTGTGACCTAGTTGTCACAAGCATTTTCCAAGTGATGCTAAAATCGCCTGGAAAGCGCTTGTCAATTTTCTGCTTCATTTCTGCATCGTGTGCACATACCCTTAGGATTGCTGGGGGTCCCAGTGGTCATATCCCCAATCATCAGTAAATTATCCCCTAATGATGGAAATAACGCTTTAATCTAAATATTAATCTACATAGTTAACACTTTTCTCCAGCTGTTTTTCCATGAAAACCTATTAGCATTGGCTTAAAAGCAATTCAGAGCAATTATGTAATTTAATTACACTGATCTCATTAGGTGACGGGGAAATCCAGATAACCGACTCAGACAGACCTCATTAACCATTTAATGATCAGATGGGTGCTGACCAATTTTTGCATTCTGGCTTATATTTTTCACAACTTTGGACTTAATCCATAAAGGTGTCTTCGCCAGTTTTCTGGTGAAAAATACCTTCAAATGTTGCAAAATGTGTGGGCAGAGTTGGGGCAGTTGTTGGCTTACCTTACTCCAGAATCTGACTGGAGTAACATTTCTGGCAGAGAACGGACATGCATACCAGCTGTAAGACGCAGCTGATTCATTACATTGCCTCTTAATAAATCAGGTGCATCTTACTCCAGTACGCCCATCACTAAGACTGGAGTGTATAATGCCAGCCTCTCCGAATCTGGACCTTTCTTTTCATTCATCCTAAAACATGTGAGCAAATGTAGCTTTCGAGTCTGGATCAAAATAGTGATACACAACACTGTGCTTAAAAAATAACTAAATGTGGATGGAAGTATTGCAGTTAAAAAGTGTACCACTCATTCTACACCGTACCCCACATATGCCAGAAAAAGGCCGACCAACGACCGCTGTTACAGTAAGGAGGGGGCCAATACCTCATGCCTGTCAAATGCTACAGCTAGGGGGTCCTGCACCGGGACTGGAGGGTGGAGGCAAATGGGGAAATTGCTAAAGTAACAGAGGATGACACTATTTCACTTGTAGGTCTCATTTTCACTGTTTGCAGCTGTGTTTTTGAAGAATTTCTTTTAGGCAGAACAGTGTGAAAGTCACATTGTGAATAGTTAATTGTCTTTTGTGTTTAGGTATGTGGAAATTCCCAGAGCTGTAATGATAGACCGGTATATGTAAAGTAAGGGCAGCTTTAAAGGGAATCCATCAGCAGGTTTTATCACCTAATCTGAGAGCAGTATAATGTAGAGACAAAGACCCTGATTCCAGTGATGTGTCACTTACTGAGCTGCTTGCTGTAGGTTTTATAAAATGACTGTTTTATCAGCAGGAGATTATCACTAGTGGCCTAGTAAACCTGCTGCCATGTACTCCTCCATATTCATGAGCTCTGTATAACCCCACCCACATCACAGATTGGAAGTTTTCTGCCTACACACAGTGTACACAGAAATCTGCCAATCAGTGGAGTGGGTGGGGTTATACAGAGCTCAACACTCAGAGAACTGATAGATGTGCAGCAGCTAAAACAGTGATTTTTCTGACATGAAAGCAGGCAGCCCAGCAAGGGACACAGCGTTGGAATCAGAGTCTCTGCCCCTACTTTATGCTGCTCTCAGCTGGAGTAGCAAAAACATGGAGACAGGGTCCCTTTAGGATGATAATTTACTGTTTATTACATATGTTAAAATTCTATGACTGGATATACTCATGTGACCGCCTTAACAAGCTTTTTAGGGATAAAATTAATGACCGCATGGGTCAAGTCTCGGAGTCTGCTGAAATCACATTCCTGCAAATCTCCCCAGCGCTGTTACATAAATCCCAGAAACGCTGAACTTCGGCTGAATCCTCCAGCATCAGCCAGGAGGCCCCGCACACATCTTATGTGGCCGATCCTGGAGTTTGCTGAGTGACAAATCCAGAACACCACGACGGTGCGGTGAACGGCCTCAGACTGCATGCCCTAATAATATACCGCTATTACAGTATATATACCTAGGGTGAGGCGATTTACAACTTGCCCAACAATATGCAATTTATCGATTTCTAATTATACTTGCAGATTTATTCGGCCGCTTGGTCTGTGCTCTCTCATCAGTACTTGTCTCTGAGGCCATCACATTTTACTTTCTGAAATGGTCAATTTTATAGGGAGGCAAATAAGCTCATATGTAACGGGAGTGTAGAAATGTCACCGAGAATCAGATGGAAACCACCAGACTCAGGGCAAAAAGTCACCATGTCACTAACAATCACAGGCGCTCCAAATGTACCTGAAGGTAAAGGCTTCTCTGGTAATAGAGAAAGATGGCAAATGGTATACAAGGTGTGGCTACTATGGAAAGATTATTGAGGCCACATTCACACATTCAGTATTAGGTCAGTATTTTACCTCAGTATTTGTGAGTCCAAACCAGGAGTGGGTGATAAATACAGAAGTGGTGACGTGTTTCAATTATACTTTCCCCCTGATTGTTCCACTCCTGGTTTTGACAAATACTGAGGTAAAATACTGACCAAATACTGAATGTGTGCACGTGGCCTTACACACGGTCCGGAGCCGCCAGATGTTACAGCATAGTGGACGGGATTTGTATATATCCCATGACCACTTTGTGTTTGCGGCACACCTGCGGAAACTGACATGCGGCACGTCTTTCCAGACCGCAGCATGTCTATCTCCTCTTGCGGGTCTGCATGCGGGCTTTGCCCATAGACCTAACCTCTATGAGGAAAGTCCGCAAGTAGAAAAAAAAAGGCGCCGCTCATTTGCATAGATGAGCGGAAGTCGCCGGCAGCTTCTCCGCAGCGTCTGGGCTGCAGGCCTGGACACATCGTGGGCACATACCCTTAAGGTTTTTTCCCTCCTTAGACGAGTTCTAGATGTACGATTGCATACATATATAAGGGGAGGGATAGGGTTATCCTATCTACAGTAGCAGGCATCTGACTCAAGAGCATCAAGCATTTCTTTCATAGCAAAGAGAGTAAAAGATGAAGGTGAGTACCTGCACGTCAATAGGAATGTAATCTTCATAGACATTGTACCACAGTTCATGAAGATCAGAAATCTCAGTAATGAAGTCTTGAGACGTTTTTGGAGGGGACTCGATTATACTGTCCGGGAAGCCGAGCCCAGTGTTTGATACGCTGGACTGAGCACTATTAAGGGTACTAGTCGATTTTACAATTGAACAGCTTTTTACGGGTATTTTACTTCCCTTTGGACTCTGGACCGGCTTGTAGTCGAACATTTTAACAAGACTGAGTGCTAGATCTAATTTTCTTACATATCCAGATGTGCTACCAGCATAGGTGCATGAAGAGCAATGACACTTGAGATTGTCCATGTTGGATTTGACTTTCTCCTCAGCTTTCTGTAAGTTACACCCTGGATCCTTGGTATCTGGAAGTGATTCAGCAGAATGTGTAGAAGACAATCTGTCCAAACCATCGCCATCTGATACAATCTTATCGTTTGCAGCCTCATTTTCTGAAGTTGGAGGAACGGTTACTAGATCATTATAAGTGCTGGTGCATGAGGACATTTGACCAGAAGAAATGTTCTGGGCTATCCTCCTAGGTACTTTGCAAATGGCTTCATAGTCCGAATCAGCCACTCTCAAAGAAGAACATCCGTGACATTTCCTCGGGACAGCCGCTGTCCCCTCGTGGTGTGAACAATGCTGAATTTCTTGGCTAGCTTCTTCCAATTCTGTCCAGTATTCAAATCCAGAAAAAGCAAAGTCTTCCTGCAGAAGAGTGGTATAGGAGTACTGCACTTCAGAGAGGTGTGCACCCCTAACTGTGCCATCTCCTGACTTGGCCTCCTGGCCCTCTTCATTGTTGTGCTTTCTGTAAAGGCTAGCTAAGCAATGTTTAAGTCTATCCTTCTCAGAAAGAAGCTTTTGTAATCGTTCAATTGAGAGGGCTTCAATGCGTGCAATCACCGTATCGAACCTGTAGAAACGTTCAAGCATAAATGCGCACTTACTGCAGGCAAATTCAGCACTGCCGTCACGTAAGATCTCCTTACCCAAAACGTGGGATAATATCACTTGAAGATTTAGTTTAGCAGTTGAGTGAAAAATCCATTTCCGCTGATTTCCACAAAGTTCGCGGCTACAAATCCTGCACACATCTTTCATCTTTAAGTCCAACATTGAATCTGAGCTTTAAATTTGCAAATGCCACTTAAACCAGATTTGGAAGCCGCCTCAAGCAGGAGTATTAGAGCTAGCAGCTGTTATGCGGACTTGCATTTGCACATAATTATATATTACTGGAGGATTTCCATATACAATGTGCAGGACACACGGGTTCTTAACACTTTCATTCAAAATATCTATTAACAGAATTGCAGGAAAACGTCGGCCTTCTCTTACTTGTCCTTCAGATAATGGTAAATAAGCTGTAGTGGAGGAAAGAAACGACAATGAAACAAACGACTCTGGTCATGGATCTTTCAAAACAGATTTCTAAGTCGACATATCCCTCAGGTAGAAGACAAGTAAAGATGCAGAATGCAAGTCATGCTATTACCGGCTGTCGGCTCAATATAAAGGAGTGGTCCCACAAAGTTCTCTGCTAACCCCAGGATGACAGGTGGGCTCTGACTGCTGGGACCCTACCGATCTCAAGAACAGCGGTATTCTAGACCGCTGCCATGTCTATAAGTCCATGAGAGCAGTAGTGAGCATGTGGGACAGACATCGCACAGACAGTACTCACACAGGGGGGATAGGATCCCTGTTCAGTGTGGGACCCCCCCCATGATCATACACTTCTCATCTATCCTTAGTATAGGCAATAATAAACGCTGTAGGAACCTGCAATCAGGGATCCCCCATATAAACTAACAGCAGCACTTTAAGGCCTCCTACACATCACTCCAGCAATCTGGGTCTGGCGTCCGCTCCCCCACACACACTGCCTTTTATTATTCTCCCCGTGGTATGCTAATCAGCACAGACCAGTCCGATGGGTGTCGCAGCTCTGTGGTCAGAGCCTCCTCTCTGCCCGCCATTGCCGGCCCTCCTGTCTTTTGATGGACGTGGAAGATGTCTCACAGCGCTGTGCAGGTGAAGCAGAGCAAAGTCCTGTAATGGCTACACCTAAGGGTTATCGGCCCTTCGTGGGGCAGTGAAGCACCAGTGCAGGTCTTTGCTCTAACTGCACAGACTCCAGATGTGCAGCACTGAGAGGATGATGTAGGAGCCGTCATCCATGTCCATCAAGAAAGAAGGGCCGGAGATGGCGGGGTCAGAGGAGGCACTGGGCTCAGACCTGTGACATCCAGCAGCCCGGACCGTGCCGAGAAGCACACTGTGAGGGGGGATTATAAAAGGGATTTCCATGGATCCGTAGGGGCTTATACATGGATTGCTGCACAGATGGATAAGAGGGCTTAAAGGTGGTGCTGTAAGTTTATATGGGGAAACCCTGATGACAGGTTCCCTTTAAGTGTTTAGTTTTCCAGCAAGAGAAGGAGCCTACTGTACCAGACAGCCGGACCTCATCCACATTGCTGGGGTCTCCACTCCAATGGTCTCTGACAGCAAGAACAGCGCTCTCTGCTGGTCAGCACCGTGCACTGCATGCAACACCACGTCCTAATGGGGAGAAGCCAACATAACGGAGAAGAAAGGGGCGCAGCCTCCATCACACAGGGTCTGCTCACACACAAGGCTCTATCCCATGTCATTACATAACAGAGCAGCGCAGGACACCGCCATCTGCAGCACACAGACAGGCGGGCTGCTCCGGACCACCCTGCCGCAGCCCAGCCCGACCCCACTACATTCATACACTGCCCCTAATAGGCGCCCCCTCCTCCAGCCGGGAAATCAGGGCTCTTACATCAGATTCCGGAGCAGCCGCCAGGCCAGAGCTCCGCATCTACAGGAGAAAGGACCTTAGTGATGTCATGGCCATGTGATCAGTCACATGCAGAGAGGTGTCAGCATCTCCTGCTCCATCATGCTGCAGGGCAATGTGTGCCGAGACCGCCAATGTGTACAGAGATCCCCAATGTGTGCAGATATCCCCAATGTGTGCAGAGATTCCCCATGTGTGCAGAGATTCCCCATGTGTGCAGAGATTCCCCATGTGTGCAGAGATTCCCCAATGTGTACAGAGATCCCCCATGTGTACAGATGTCCCCAATGTGTGCAGTGATCCCCCATGTGTACAGACCTCCCCAATGTGTGCAGAGATCCCCCATGTGTGCAGAGATCCCCAATGTGTGCAGACATCCCCAATGTGTGCAGAGATCCCCCATGTGTGCAGAGATTCCCCTTGTGTGCAGAGACCCCCAATGTGTGCAGAGATCCCCCATGTGTGCAGAGATTCCCCATGTGTGTAGAGATCCCCAATGTGTGCCGAGACCGCCAATGTGTACAGAGATCCCCCATGTGTGCAGATGTCCCCAATGTGTGCAGTGATCCCCCATGTGTACAGACCTCCCCAATGTGTACAGAGATCCCCCATGTGTGCAGAGATCCCCCATGTGTGCAGAGCTCCCCAATGTGTGCAGAGCTCCCCAATGTGTGCAAATCCCCAATATGTACAGAGATCCTCAATGTGAGCAGAGCTCCCCAATGTGTACAGAGATCCCCATGTGTGCAGAGCTCCCCAATGTGTGCAGAGATCCCCCATGTGTACAGAGATCCCCAATGTGTGCAGAGATCCCCCATGTGTACAGAGATTCCCCTTGTGTGCAGAGACCCCCAATGTGTGCAGATATCCCCAATGTGTGCAGAGATCCCCCATGTGTACAGAGATCCCCAATGTGTACAGAGATCCCCAATGTGTGCAGAGATCCCCCATGTGTGCAGAGATTCCCCTTGTGTGCAGATATCCCCAATGTGTGCAGATATCCCCAATGTGTGCAGAGATCCCCCATGTGTGTAGAGATCCCCAATGTGTGCTGAGACCGCCAATGTGTACAGAGATCCCCCATGTGTGCAGATGTCCCCAATGTGTGCAGTGATCCCCAATGTGTACAGAGATCCCCCATGTGTGCAGAGATCCCCCATGTGTGCAGAGCTCCCCAATGTGTGCAGAGATCCCCCATGTGTACAGAGATCCCCAATGTGTGCAGAGATCCCCCATGTGTACAGAGATCCCCAATGTGTGCAGAGATCCCCCATTTGTGCAGACATCCCCCATGTGTGCAGAGCTCCCCAGTGTGTACAGAGATCCCCAATGTGTGCAGAGATCTCCAATGTGTGCACAGACCCCCAAGGTGTGCAGAGCTCCCCCAATGTGTGCACAGACCCCCAATGTGTGCAGAGATCCCCCATGTGTGCAGAGATCCCTCGTGTGCAGAGATCCCAAATTGTATGCAGAGACCCCCAATGTGTGCAGAGACCCCCAATGTGTGCAGAGATCCCCAATGTGTGCAGAGATTCCCCCAATGTGTGCAGTGATCCCCCATGTGTGCAGAGATCCCCATACACTATGACACAGAGCAGGAGGACAATGTCTGCAGAGATCCCCATACACTATGACACAGAGCTGCAGGACAATGTGTGCAGAGATCCCCATACACTATAACACAGAGCAGGAGGACAATGTCTGCAGAGATCCCCATACACTATGACACAGAGCTGCAGGACAATGTGTGCAGAGATCCCCATACACTATAACACAGAGCAGGAGGACAATGTCTGCAGAGATCCCCATACACTATGACACAGAGCTGCAGGACAATGTGTGCAGAGATCCCCATACACTATGACACAGAGCTGCAGGACAATGTCTGCAGAGATCCCCATACAGTATGACACAGAGCAGGAGGACAATGTGTGCAGAGATCCCCATACACTATGACACAGAGCTGCAGGACAATGTCTGCAGAGATCCCCATACAGTATGACACAGAGCTGCAGGACAATGTCTGCAGAGATCCCCATACACTATAACATAGAGCTGCAGGACAATGTGTGCAGAGATCCCCATACACTATGACACAAAGCTGCAGGGCAATGTGTGCAGAGATCTCCATACACTATGACACAGAGCAGGAGGACAATGTGTGCAGAGATCCCCATACACTATAACACAAAGCTGGAGGACAATGTCTGCAGAGATCCCCATACACTATGACACAAAGCTGCAGGACAATGTGTGCAGAGATCCCCATACACTATAACACAGAGCTGCAGGACAATGTGTGCAGAGATCCCCATACACTATGACACAGAGCTGCAGGACAATGTGTGCAGAGATCCCCATACACTATAACACAGAGCTGCAGGACAATGTGTGCAGAGATCCCCATACACTATGACACAGAGCTGCAGGACAATGTGTGCAGAGATCCCCATACACTATGACACAGAGCTGCAGGACAATGTGTGCACAGATCCCCATACACTATGACACAGAGCAGGAGGGCAATGTGTGCAGAGATCCCCATACACTATGACACGGAGCTGCAGGACAATGTGTGCAGAGATCCCCATACACTATGACACAGAGCAGGAGGGCAATGTGTGCAGAGATCCCCATACACTATGACACAGAGCTGCAGGACAATGTGTGCAGAGATCCCCATACACTATGACACAGAGCTGCAGGACAATGTGTGCAGAGATCCCCATACACTATGACACAAAGCTGCAGGACAATGTGTGCAGAGATCCCCATACACTATAACACAGAGCTGCAGGACAATGTCTGCAGAGATCCCCATACACTATGACACAGAGCTGGAGGACAATGTGTGCAGAGATCCCCATACACTATGACACAGAGCTGGAGGACAATGTGTGCAGAGATCCCCATACACTATGACACAGAGCTGCAGGACAATGTGTGCAGAGATCCCCATACACTATGACACAGAGCAGGAGGACAATGTGTGCAGAGACCCCCATACACTATGACACAGAGCTGGAGGACAATGTGTGAAGAGATCCCCATACACTATGACACAGAGCTGGAGGACAATGTGTGCAGAGATCCCCATACACTATGACACAGAGCAGGAGGACAATGTGTACAGAGATCCCCATACACTATGACACATAGCAGGAGGACAATGTGTACAGAGATCCCCATACACTATGACACAGAGCTGGAGGACAATGTGTGCAGAGATCCCCATACACTATGACACAGAGCTGCAGGACAATGTGTGCAGAGATCCCCATACACTATGACACAGAGCTGCAGGGCAATGTGTGAAGAGATCCCCATACACTATGACACAGAGCAGGAGGACAATGTGTGCAGGGATCCCCATACACTATAACACAGAGCTGGAGGACAATGTGTACAGAGATCCCCATACACTATGACACAGAGCTGGAGGACAATGTGTACAGAGATCCCCATACACTATGACACAGAGCAGGAGGACAATGTGTACAGAGATCCCCATACACTATGACACAGAGCTGGAGGACAATGTGTGGAGAGATCCCCATACACTATGACACAGAGCTGCAGGACAATGTGTGCAGAGATCCCCATACACTATGACACAGAGCTGCAGGACAATGTGTGCACAGATCCTCATACACTATGACACGGAGCAGGAGGACAATGTGTGCAGAGATCCCCATACACTATGACACAGAGCAGGAGAACAATGTGTGCCGAGATCCCCATACACTATGACACAGAGCTGCAGGACAATGTGTGCACAGATCCTCATACACTATGACACGGAGCAGGAGGACAATGTGTGCAGAGATCCCCATACACTATGACACAGAGCAGGAGGACAATGTGTGCCGAGATCCCCATACACTATGACACAGAGCTGCAGGACAATGTGTGCAGAGATCCCCATACACTATGACACAGAGCTGCAGGACAATGTGTGCAGAGATCCCCATACACTATGACACAGAGCAGGAGGGCAATGTGTGCAGAGATCCCCATACACTATGACACAGAGCAGGAGGACAATGTGTGCAGAGATCCCCATACACTATGACACAAAGCTGCAGGACAATGTGTGCCGAGATCCCCATACACTATAACACAAAGCTGCAGGACAATGTGTGCCGAGATCTCCATACACTATAACACAAAGCTGCAGGACAATGTGTGCCGAGATCTCCATACACTATAACACAAAGCTGCAGGACAATGTGTGCCGAGATCTCCATACACTATGACACAGAGCTGCAGGACAATGTGTGTCGAGATCTCCATACACTATAACACAAAGCTGCAGGACAATGTGTGCCGAGATCCCCATACACTATGACACAGAGCTGCAGGACAATGTGTGCAGAGATCCCCATACACTATGACACAGAGCAGGAGGGCAATGTGTGCAGAGATCCCAATACACTATGACACAGAGCTGCAGGACAATGTGTGCCGAGATCCCCATACACTATAACACAAAGCTGCAGGAAAATGTGTGCAGAGATCCCCATACACTATGACACAGAGCTGCAGGGCAATGTGTGCAGAGATCCCCATACACTATGACACAGAGCTGCAGGACAATGTGTGCCGAGATCCCCATACACTATAACACAAAGCTGCAGGACAATGTGTGCAGAGATCCCCATACACTATGACACAGAGCTGCAGGACAATGTGTGCAGAGATCCCCATACACTATGACACAGAGCTGCAGGACAATGTGTGCAGAGACCCCCATACACTATGACACAGAGCTGCAGGGCAATGTGTGCAGAGATCCCCATACACTATGACACAGAGCTGCAGGGCAATGTGTGCAGAGATCCCCATACACTATGACACAGAGCAGGAGGACAATGTGTGCAGAGATCCCCATACACTATGACACAGAGCTGCAGGACAATGTGTGCAGAGATCCCCATACACTATGACACAGAGCAGGAGGACAATGTGTGCAGAGACCCCCATACACTATGACACAGAGCTGCAGGGCAATGTGTGCAGAGATCCCCATACACTATGACACAGAGCTGCAGGGCAATGTGTGCAGAGATCCCCATACACTATGACACAGAGCTGGAGGACAATGTGTGCAGAGATCCCCATACACTATGACACAGAGCTGCAGGACAATGTGTGCAGAGATCCCCATACACTATGACACAGAGCAGGAGGACAATGTGTGCAGAGATCCCCATACACTATGACACAGAGCTGCAGGACAATGTGTGCCGAGATCTCCATACACTATGACACAGAGCTGCAGGACAATGTGTGCCGAGATCTCCATACACTATAACACAAAGCTGCAGGACAATGTGTGCCGAGATCTCCATACACTATGACACAGAGCTGCAGGACAATGTGTGCAGAGATCCCCATACACTATAACACAGAGCTGCAGGACAATGTGTGCAGAGATCCCCATACACTATGACACAGAGCTGGAGGACAATGTGTGAAGAGATCCCCATACACTATGACACAGAGCTGGAGGACAATGTGTGCAGAGATCCCCATACACTATGACACAGAGCTGGAGGACAATGTGTGCAGAGATCCCCATACACTATGACACAGAGCTGGAGGACAATGTGTGCAGAGATCCCCATACACTATAACACAGAGCTGGAGGACAATGTGTGCCGAGATCCCCATACACTATGACACAGAGCAGGAGGACAATGTGTGCAGAGATCCCCATACACTATGACACAGAGCTGCAGGACAATGTGTGCAGAGATCCCCATACACTATGACACAAAGCTGCAGGACAATGTGTGCAGAGATCCCCATACACTATGACACAGAGCTGCAGGACAATGTGTGCAGAGATCCCCATACACTATGACACAGAGCAGGAGGGCAATGTGTGCAGAGATCCCCATACACTATGACACAGAGCTGGAGGACAATGTGTGCAGAGATCCCCATACACTATGACACAGAGCTGGAGGACAATGTGTGCAGAGATCCCCATACACTATGACACAGAGCTGCAGGACAATGTGTGCAGAGATCCCCATACACTATGACACAGAGCAGGAGGGCAATGTGTGCAGAGATCCCCATACACTATGACACAGAGCTGGAGGACAATGTGTGCAGAGATCCCCATACACTATGACACAAAGCTGCAGGACAATGTGTGCCGAGATCCCCATACACTATGACACAGAGCTGCAGGACAATGTGTGCAGAGATCCCCATACACTATGACACAGAGCTGGAGGACAATGTGTGCAGAGATCCCCATACACTATAACACAAAGCTGCAGGACAATGTGTGCAGAGATCCCCATACACTATGACACAGAGCAGGAGGACAATGTGTGCAGAGATCCCCATACACTATGACACAGAGCTGCAGGACAATGTGTGCAGAGATCCCCATACACTATGACACAGAGCAGGAGGACAATGTGTGGAGAGATCCCCATACACTATGACACAGAGCTGGAGGACAATGTCTGCAGAGATCCCCATACACTATGACACAGAGCTGCAGGACAATGTGTGCAGAGATCCCCATACACTATGACACAGAGCTGCAGGACAATGTGTGCAGAGATCCCCATACACTATGACACAGAGCTGCAGGACAATGTGTGCAGAGATCCCCATACACTATGACACAGAGTAGGAGGGCAATGTGTGCAGAGATCCCCATACACTATGACACAGAGCTGCAGGACAATGTGTGCAGAGATCCCCATACACTATGACACAGAGCTGGAGGACAATGTGTGAAGAGATCCCCATACACTATGACACAGAGCTGGAGGACAATGTGTGGAGAGATCCCCATACACTATGACACAGAGCTGCAGGACAATGTGTGCCGAGATCCCCATACACTATGACACAGAGCTGCAGGACAATGTGTGCAGAGATCCCCATACACTATGACACAGAGCTGGAGGACAATGTGTGAAGAGATCCCCATACACTATGACACAGAGCTGGAGGACAATGTGTGGAGAGATCCCCATACACTATGACACAGAGCTGCAGGACAATGTGTGCAGAGATCCCCATACACTATGACACAGAGCTGGAGGACAATGTGTGCAGAGATCCCCATACACTATGACACAGAGCTGGAGGACAATGTGTACAGAGATCCCCATACACTATGACACAGAGCAGGAGGACAATGTGTGCAGAGATCCCCATACACTATGACACAGAGCTGCAGGACAATGTGTGCAGAGATCCCCATACACTATGACACAGAGCTGCAGGACAATGTGTGCAGAGATCCCCATACACTATGACACAGAGCTGCAGGACAATGTGTGCAGAGATCCCCATACACTATGACACAGAGCTGCAGGACAATGTGTGCAGAGATCCCCATACACTATGACACAGAGCAGGAGGACAATGTGTGGAGAGATCCCCATACACTATGACACAGAGCTGCAGGGCAATGTGTGCAGAGATCCCCATACACTATGACACAGAGCTGCAGGACAATGTGTGCAGAGATCCCCATACACTATGACACAGAGCTGCAGGGCAATGTGTGCAGAGATCCCCATACACTATGACACAGAGCTGCAGGACAATGTGTGCAGAGATCCCCATACACTATGACACAGAGCTGCAGGACAATGTGTGCACAGATCCCCATACACTATGACACAGAGCAGGAGGACAATGTGTGCAGAGATCCCCATACACTATAACATAGAGCTGCAGGACAATGTCTACAGAGATCCCCATACACTATGACACAGAGCTGGAGGACAATGTGTGCAGAGATCCCCATACACTATAACATAGATCTGCAGGACAATGTGTGCAGAGATCCCCATACACTATAACATAGATCTGCAGGACAATGTGTGCAGAGATCCCCATACACTATGACACAGAGCTGCAGGACAATGTGTGCAGAGATCCCCATACACTATGACACAGAGCTGCAGGACAATGTGTGCAGAGATCCCCATACACTATGACACAGAGCTGTAGGACAATGTGTGCAGAGATCCCCATACACTATGACACAGAGCTGCAGGACAATGTGTGCAGAGATCCCCATACACTATGACACAGAGCAGGAGGACAATGTGTGGAGAGATCCCCATACACTATGACACAGAGCTGCAGGGCAATGTGTGCAGAGATCCCCATACACTATGACACAGAGCTGCAGGACAATGTGTGCAGAGATCCCCATACACTATGACACAGAGCTGCAGGGCAATGTGTGCAGAGATCCCCATACACTATGACACAGAGCTGCAGGACAATGTGTGCAGAGATCCCCATACACTATGACACAGAGCTGCAGGACAATGTGTGCACAGATCCCCATACACTATGACACAGAGCAGGAGGACAATGTGTGCAGAGATCCCCATACACTATAACATAGAGCTGCAGGACAATGTCTACAGAGATCCCCATACACTATGACACAGAGCTGGAGGACAATGTGTGCAGAGATCCCCATACACTATAACATAGATCTGCAGGACAATGTGTGCAGAGATCCCCATACACTATAACATAGATCTGCAGGACAATGTGTGCAGAGTGTAGCGTCGACGTCCCTGCCTCCTGCTAGGCAGGGACGCTGTTCCCCTCACCTCTCCGCTCCGTGCCCGGCGTCTTCCTCCCACCCTGCTGGCAGCGCGCGCTGCTTCCCGGCCACGATGCTTAGGGCGCGCGCGCGCTCCCCCTCTCTTAAAGGGGCCGCGCGCGCCATCCTAAGGAGTCCCCGGCCAATGGCCGGAGGACTTCACCATATATAAGGCACCTCCTCCAAAATGGAGGTGCCCGAGCAATGTTGTTGCAAAGCCTTCACTCTGCTTCAGCCCTCAGGTCCCGTTACCAGTTACCAGCCAGTCACCTGCCAGATTCCTGCCTGTTACCTGCCAGTCACCTGCCAGATTCCTGCTTGTTACCTGCCAGTCACCTGCCAGATTCCTGCTTGTTACCTGCCAGTCACCTGCCAGATTCCTGCCTGTTACCTGCCAGTCACCTGCCAGATTCCTGCTTGATACCTGCCTGATATCCGTTTACCTGCTTGCAAGCCTGCGGTCCGACGGTCTGCCTTCCGACACCTGTCAGTCTGTCTGTGGACCAGCCTGCCTGCTCACCTGGGAGCGCTCATCTGCTACCTGCTTGCTAGCCTACCTGGAGGCTCTGCCGTCACTTGCCGTGACCACCTGCCTGTCCAGAGTCTCTCGCCCGCTCACCTGGGAGCGCTGACCAGCCACCTGCCTGCTGTCCTTCTACTCAGAGACTGTCCCTGTCACTTGCCGTGACTACGTGCCCTTCTACCCAGAGACTGTCCCTGTCACTTGCCGTGACTACCTGCCCCTCTACCCAGAGACTGTCCCTGTGACTTGCCGTGACTACCTGCCCGTCTTCCCTGGGAGCCACCCGCTTCCTTTCAAGGACCGCCCCCTTGTATAGTTGCTCAGAGGTTCCGCCTCCCAGACCCGTTACACAGAGATCTCCATACAGTATGACACAGAGCAGGAGGACAATGTGTGCAGGGATCTCCATACACGATGACACAGAGCAGGAGGACAATGTGTGCAGAGATCCCCATACACTATGACACAGAGCAGGAGGACAATGTGTGCAGAGATCCCCATACACTATGACACAGAGCTGCAGGACAATGTGTGCAGAGATCCCCATACACTATGACACAGAGCAGGAGGACAATGTCTGCAGAGATCCCCATACACTATGACACAGAGCTGGAGGACAATGTGTGCAGAGATCCCCATACACTATGACACAGAGCAGGAGGGCAATGTGTGCAGAGATCCCCATACACTATGACACAGAGCAGGAGGACAATGTGTGCAGAGATCCCCATACACTATGACACAGAGCTGCAGGACAATGTGTGCAGAGATCCCCATACACTATGACACAGAGCAGGAGGGCAATGTGTGCAGAGATCCCCATACACTATGACACAGAGCTGCAGGGCAATGTGTGCAGAGATCCCCATACACTATGACACAGAGCTGCAGGACAATGTGTGCAGAGATCCTCATACACTATGACACAGAGCAGGAGGGCAATGTGTGCAGAGATCCCCATACACTATGACACAGAGCTGCAGGACAATGTGTGCAGAGATCCCCATACACTATGACACAGAGCTGGAGGACAATGTGTGCAGAGATCCCCATACACTATGACACAGAGCTGCAGGACAATGTGTGCAGAGATCCCCATACACTATGACACAGAGCTGCAGGACAATGTGTGCAGAGATCCCCATACACTATGACACAGAGCTGGAGGACAATGTGTGGAGAGATCCCCATACACTATGACACAGAGCTGCAGGGCAATGTCTGCAGAGATCCCCATACACTATGACACAGAGCTGCAGGACAATGTGTGCAGAGATCTCCATACACTATGACACAGAGCTGCAGGACAATGTCTGCAGAGATCTCCATACACTATGACACAGAGCTGCAGGACAATGTCTACAGAGATCCCCATATGACGCGCCCCCTGGGCCATATTCTTTAGGGGAATACCCGGAGCCGGATCAGATGGGGGTTGTAGTCTCCGAGTGGCTGTGACCCGGTCCGTGCCCAGGGTGTCAAACTCAGTTGTATGTGGCAGTCCTACAGATGTTATTAAGTTCTTAATGTCGACTACGCCACCCGTTGTATTGCGGTCACTATGGCCGCCGCTGCAGCAGGGTCCGCTGAGGCTGATGGTGTTGGTGCAGCTTTTGATGGTATAACCCCCAACGGGTGGGGTATAGCCTCAGGGGGTCAGGTGCAGAGGATGGGGGTTGTGGTGGTGCAGCGTAGATGTAAAATGAAGACCGAGTCGGGTTGTGCAGTTTAGGGTATTTACTCACTGCTGATGTTCCGGTCACTCCAGCTTCAAGTGACCACCCGAGCCGTGCTGCGTCCACCAGGTCCTGGATCCAGCCAACCCCCAAGCAAGTCCGGAGCGTGACCCTGAGCTCTCCTTCTGTCCTTTCCTCTGGCCGTCCCCACTAGTGATCCACCTAGGTCCAGCTCCCTCGGGCCTTCTGTTGGGAGACCCTTGGCCTTGGGTTCCCTGACCCTCCACGTGGTCTGCCTTCGGGGTGGATGTGGTGGGTGGCCGTGGCAGACGCTGCCCACGGCCTCCGGTCTCTGGCTAGGGTGTGTTTTTGCCCCCACCAGTTTGGGCTCCGGTACCCTACTGCCGACTCTTCACCCGGGGATAGAATTTGGGTTCTTAGAGTCTCTTCTGTTTACCCCCTCTGGGTCTCTCTTTCTTCTCCTCTCTCACTCTGGCTCAGGCCGCTCTGCTCCTCTGCTCTCTTTTGCAAAGACTGGCTGACTGACTGACTGACTGACCCTGATCTTTGATGGTGCCCACCTTAAATACTCCCTCTATGTGTGAGCTCAGGTGACCAGCACCCAATGAGCTCCTATCTTTACCCAGGCTGCTCCCCCTATCTGCCCCTACACTACTTGGGATGTACCACCCCCCTCCCACTCCAGCCAGGAACAGACTCGGTCGTACCTGCACATTTCTAAGTGGGAGTACCGTTGGTCTGTTCCCCGGAAATGGGATGTGTGTAGTGCATGCAGCCTACCGAGCTCAGTTCCACACTCCATCCTTACCCGGGAGTGGAATATCACACCTCTGGATTGAGGTGCAATACCCCTGTAGCAGCCGAATCCTCAGGGTGCTACATTCCCCCCTGGTAAATCACAGCACGTCCTCGGGCTGTAAGAACAAAACACCACAAAACATACAAATTTTTGCATAAACATATAAAACATTATATATATATATATATCAATACAACTTTTCATATAAAACTTTCTCGTAGCTTCTAGCTCCTCCTCCGGACACTGTGCAACGTGTGCCCAGGAAAAGTGCGACAGTCTTTTCTTAAAAACATGGTTTTCCTATAAAACCGGTAGGGGGCGCTTTAGGACGCGCAACTATATACAGGGACTATGGCCGCTCTCAGTCCTCGGCCAGGTACTAGGGAGGAATGACCGCTCTCAGTCCTCGGTCAGTGGGATTTAGGGGTTAAACGGGTAAACAGTTCACTTCTCTGGTCCCAACGGGGACTATATTAGCAACAGTAACAGTTCACTGTGCCCCGACGGGCAACTATATACAGCTTCGGCTCCGCTGTACTTAACGACGGCGTCCTCCTGCCCTTTCTTTATGGTTACCTCTAACTCTTGTTTCAGACCCGTCCGGGTCCTCTTGTTCTTCCTCCTCACACCGCAGCTCTTCCTCCGTCAGGCGATGCACATGGAGGGCGTAAGGTCCTTTGGCACACTTGTGCCGGGTGAAGGTGACCTCGTCCCCGATGTAAAGGTCACGACCTCGGTGTCCCTCCGGTAGGTGGGACTCAACGTCTCTCCTGGTTACGAAGACGTCGCCTGGGGTGCGGTGATCTCTGATGAAACCCCACCCATGCTGCATGTTAAACTTAATCACAGTCCCGGTGGTGCGGGGACTATGCTCTGCACGGGGGTCTCTCCTGGCCCGGCTCTTCTGCTCCGCGCTCCTTATTTGAGCTTGCTGTTCCCGGACCCGCCTCTCTCTCCGCTCTCTCTCAAAGACCTCGAGCTGCTGGCGGCAGCACTCTGCACGCTCCGCTGCAGCTGCCCGGGTCTCCTGAGTGAACCCCATGAGATCTTCTCCGGTGGGGTCCCACTCAAACTGCGCTTCTGCTAGCAGGGGCGAGATCCTCTTGACGGGCTTTGGAGCCGGGATCAGGGGTTCATCCAGGGGTCTCTCTCTCCGGAGTCGGGGATGGTGAAACTCCGGTGGCCATATAAATGGCTGCCCATCCGGGCACGTATGCTGGGCGTACAGGTCCTCTCCCAGATGCGGCACTCTTGGTCTTATGGGCGCGGTGGTGTTAGCGCCCGGGTTGCCCGGGCCTTGCGGCCAGGCCTGGGGTATCTGGAAGGTGAAGGGCACCGTAAGGACGGCGGCGCCCTGGGCTACTTGGCCCTGCGACCAGGCCGGGGGCTCCGCGGAGGTAGGGGGCGCTGTTGGTATTGCGGCGCCCGGGGGTACTAGGCCTTGCGACCAGGCTGGTGGTACTTCCTGCTTGGTCACGCTCGGGGTCGAGGCGTGTGACGTCACAGGGGTCGCGGCTGCGGCTTCCGGTTGAGGCCTAGTCTGCGGCGGTGGCGTTGCAGCGACAGGCACGGCAGGATAGACTTCGGGCTCTGCGACGGGGAGCTGGGGCAGGTACGTGGTTTCCCGGTTTGGGGTATAGACGTCCCCTTTACCTGCCTCCACTCGTTCGGCTCCCTTCTCAGCGCCGTCTCCGGCCTTCAGTCCTCCCGCGCCATCCTCAGAGGCGGTCTGTCTCCTCGTCTTGGGTGGCGTGCTCCGCTGACAGGTCTCGGTCTGCTGGGCCATCTCACGGCTCCACTCCGCCAACGTCTCTCGCTGCACCCGGGCCATCCTCCTTGCGAGGCCCTCCAGAGCGGTCTGTGCACACTCCCAGTCTCGGGGGAGCTGTGCTAGGACCTCCACTAGGCCTAGTGGGGTCGTTGCTTCCAGCAGGCTCCTGACCAACGGGTCGGTGCTGCTCTGCTCTCCTTCCACTGTTTCCAGCAGGCTCCTGGCCAGCGGGCCGGTGCTGCTCTGCTCTCCCTCCTCTGTTTCTAGCAGGCTCCTGGCCAACGGGCCGGTGCTGCTCTGCTTTCTCGCCATCTCCGGGTAAGCTCCTCCGATACTCTTCTCCAGGCTTCTTGCCTCCGGGTGCGCTCTCTCCGGACTGCTCCAGGCGGCACCCATCTTCGTTCTTTTCTTTCGTCTCCTCCCACTTCGAGGGCGGTCCCGGGGCAACTTGGTGACTGTCAGCTCCAGGGGCAGTTCTTTCACGCTGACAGACACCTCTAGCATCACAGTCTCTGTTGGTGGGGGCGGTTTCCACTTTTGGCGCCATTTTCGGTCCTGGCCCACGATGGGAGGTGGCCTCTTGCCACCCTCTGGCACGCCCATAATGGCGTCCGCTCTGACAAGGCGGGAAACCTTTGGAAATGGCGGGAACCGCTTCTCAGTGGCGGGAAACTCTGCAGATGGCGGGAAAAAGCTGTTAATGGCGGACAACCGGCGGGAATCGACTGGTGATGGGGTCCGATGGCGGGGACCCTCCGGAACCGGCAGGAGACTTCTTTTTGAGGTAAACTTGTTCTTTTCTTCAGGCACGCAGTACCCGGTTGTTGCGGGCACGTAATCCTGCCGACTACGCCAAAGTTGACGCGCCCCCTGGGCCATATTCTTTAGGGGAATACCCGGAGCCGGATCAGATGGGGGTTGTAGTCTCCGAGTGGCTGTGACCCGGTCCGTGCCCAGGGTGTCAAACTCAGTTGTATGTGGCAGTCCTACAGATGTTATTAAGTTCTTAATGTCGACTACGCCACCCGTTGTATTGCGGTCACTATGGCCGCCGCTGCAGCAGGGTCCGCTGAGGCTGATGGTGTTGGTGCAGCTTTTAATGGTATAACCCCCAACGGGTGGGGTATAGCCTCAGGGGGTCAGGTGCAGAGGATGGGGGTTGTGGTGGTGCAGCATAGATGTAAAATGAAGACCGAGTCGGGTTGTGCAGTTTAGGGTATTTACTCACTGCTGATGTTCCGGTCACTCCAGCTTCAAGTGACCACCCGAGCCGTGCTGCGTCCACCAGGTCCTGGATCCAGCCAACCCCCAAGCAAGTCCGGAGCGTGACCCTGAGCTCTCCTTCTGTCCTTTCCTCTGGCCGTCCCCACTAGTGATCCACCTAGGTCCAGCTCCCTCGGGCCTTCTGTTGGGAGACCCTTGGCCTTGGGTTCCCTGACCCTCCACGTGGTCTGCCTTCGGGGTGGATGTGGTGGGTGGCCGTGGCAGACGCTGCCCACGGCCTCCGGTCTCTGGCTAGGGTGTGTTTTTGCCCCCACCAGTTTGGGCTCCGGTACCCTACTGCCGACTCTTCACCCGGGGATAGAATTTGGGTTCTTAGAGTCTCTTCTGTTTACCCCCTCTGGGTCTCTCTTTCTTCTCCTCTCTCACTCTGGCTCAGGCCGCTCTGCTCCTCTGCTCTCTTTTGCAAAGACTGGCTGACTGACTGACTGACTGACCCTGATCTTTGATGGTGCCCACCTTAAATACTCCCTCTATGTGTGAGCTCAGGTGACCAGCACCCAATGAGCTCCTATCTTTACCCAGGCTGCTCCCCCTATCTGCCCCTACACTACTTGGGATGTACCACCCCCCTCCCACTCCAGCCAGGAACAGACTCGGTCGTACCTGCACATTTCTAAGTGGGAGTACCGTTGGTCTGTTCCCCGGAAATGGGATGTGTGTAGTGCATGCAGCCTACCGAGCTCAGTTCCACACTCCATCCTTACCCGGGAGTGGAATATCACACCTCTGGATTGAGGTGCAATACCCCTGTAGCAGCCGAATCCTCAGGGTGCTACACATACACTATGACACAGAGCTGGAGGACAATGTGTGCAGAGCTCCCCATACACTATGACACAGAGCAGGAGGACAATGTGTGCAGAGATCCCCATACACTATGACACAGAGCTGCAGGACAATGTGTGGAGAGATCCCCATACACTATGACACAGAGCTGGAGGACAATGTGTGGAGAGATCCCCATACACTATGACACAGAGCTGGAGGACAATGTCTGCAGAGATCCCCATACACTATGACACAGAGCTGGAGGACAATGTGTGCAGAGATCCCCATACACTATGACACAGAGCAGGAGGACAATGTGTGCAGAGATCCCCATACACTATGACACAGAGCTGCAGGACAATGTGTGCAGAGATCCCCATACACTATGACACAGAGCTGCAGGGCAATGTGTGCAGAGATCCCCATACACTATGACACAGAGCTGCAGGGCAATGTGTGCAGAGATCCCCATACACTATGACACAGAGCTACAGGACAATGTGTGGAGAGATCCTCATACACTATGACACAGAGCTGCAGGACAATGTGTGCAGAGATCCCCATACACTATAACACAGAGCAGGAGGACAATGTGTGCAGAGATCCCCATACACTATGACACAGAGCTGCAGGACAATGTGTGCAGAGATCCCCATACACTATGACACAGAGCTGCAGGACAATGTGTGCAGAGATCCCCATACACTATAACACAGAGCTGCAGGGCAATGTGTGCAGAGATCCCCATACACTATGACACAGAGCTGCAGGGCAATGTGTGCAGAGATCCCCATACACTATAACACAGAGCTGCAGGGCAATGTGTGCAGAGATCCCCATACACTATGACACAGAGCTGCAGGGCAATGTGTGCAGAGATCCCCATACACTATGACACAGAGCTGCAGGGCAATGTGTACAGAGATCCCCATACACTATGACACAGAGCTGCAGGGCAATGTGTGCAGAGATCCCCATACACTATGACACAGAGCAGGAGGACAATGTGTGCAGAGATCCCCATACACTATGACACAGAGCTGGAGGACAATGTGTGCAGAGATCCCCATACACTATGACACAGAGCAGGAGGACAATGTGTGCAGAGATCCCCATACACTATGACACAGAGCTGCAGGACAATGTGTGCAGAGATCCCCATACACTATAACACAGAGCTGCAGGACAATGTGTGCAGAGATCCCCATACACTATGACACAGAGCTGCAGGACAATGTGTGCAGAGATCCCCATACACTATGACACAGAGCAGGAGGACAATGTGTGCAGAGATCCCCATACACTATAACACAGAGCTGCAGGACAATGTGTGCAGAGATCCCCATACACTATAACACAGAGCTGCAGGGCAATGTGTGCAGAGATCCCCATACACTATAACACAGAGCTGGAGAACAATGTGTGCAGAGATCCCCATACACTATGACACAGAGCTGCAGGGCAATGTGTGCAGAGATCCCCATACACTATAACACAGAGCTGCAGGGCAATGTGTGCAGAGATCCCCATACACTATGACACAGAGCTGCAGGGCAATGTGTGCAGAGATCCCCATACACTATAACACAGAGCTGCAGGGCAATGTGTGCAGAGATCCCCATACACTATGACACAGAGCTGCAGGACAATGTGTGCAGAGATCCCCATACACTATAACACAGAGCTGCAGGGCAATGTGTGCAGAGATCCCCATACACTATGACACAGAGCTGGAGGACAATGTGTGCAGAGATCCCCATACACTATGACACAGAGCTGCAGGGCAATGTGTACAGAGATCCCCATACACTATGACACAGAGCTGCAGGGCAATGTGTGCAGAGATCCCCATACACTATAACACAGAGCTGCAGGACAATGTGTGCAGAGATCCCCATACACTATGACACAGAGCTGCAGGACAATGTGTGCAGAGATCCCCATACACTATGACACAGAGCTGCAGGGCAATGTGTGCAGAGATCCCCATACACTATGACACAGAGCAGGAGGACAATGTGTGCAGAGATCCCCATACACTATGACACAGAGCTGGAGGACAATGTCTGCAGAGATCCCCATACACTATGACACAGAGCTGGAGGACAATGTGTGCAGAGATCCCCATACACTATGACACAGAGCTGGAGGACAATGTCTGCAGAGATCCCCATACACTATGACACAGAGCTGGAGGACAATGTCTGCAGAGATCCTCATACACTATGACACAGAGCTGGAGGACAATGTGTGCAGAGATCCCCATACACTATGACACAGAGCTGGAGGACAATGTGTGCAGAGATCCCCATACACTATGACACAGAGCTGCAGGGCAATGTGTGCAGAGATCCCCATACACTATGACACAGAGCAGGAGGGCAATGTGTGGAGAGATCCCCATACACTATGACACAGAGCAGGAGGACAATGTGTGGAGAGATCCCCATACACTATGACACAGAGCAGGAGGACAATGTGTGGAGAGATCCCCATACACTATGACACAGAGCTGCAGGACAATGTCTACAGAGATCCCCATACACTATGACACAGAGCTGGAGGACAATGTGTGCAGAGATCCCCATACACTATGACACAGAGCTGCAGGACAATGTGTGCAGAGATCCCCATACGCTATGACACAGAGCTGCAGGACAATGTGTGCAGAGATCCCCATACACTATGACACAGAGCTGCAGGACAATGTGTACAGAGATCCCCATACACTATGACACAGAGCTGCAGGACAATGTGTGCAGAGATCCCCATACACTATGACACAGAGCTGCAGGACAATGTGTACAGAGATCCCCATACACTATGACACAGAGCAGGAGGACAATGTGTGGAGAGATCCCCATACACTATGACACAGAGCTGGAGGACAATGTGTACAGAGATCCCCATACACTATGACACAGAGCAGGAGGACAATGTGTACAGAGATCCCCATACACTATGACACAGAGCAGGAGGACAATGTGTACAGAGATCCCCATACACTATGACACAGAGCAGGAGGACAATGTGTACAGAGATCCCCATACACTATGACACAGAGCAGGAGGACAATGTGTACAGAGATCCCCATACACTATGACACAGAGCTGCAGGACAATGTGTACAGAGATCCCCATACACTATGACACAGAGCAGGAGGACAATGTGTACAGAGATCCCCATACACTATGACACAGAGCTGCAGGACAATGTGTACAGAGATCCCCATACACTATGACACAGAGCTGCAGGACAATGTGTGCAGAGATCCCCATACACTATGACACAGAGCTGCAGGACAATGTGTGCAGAGATCCCCATACACTATGACACAGAGCTGCAGGACAATGTGTGCAGAGATCCCCATACACTATGACACAGAGCTGCAGGACAATGTGTGCAGAGATCCCCATACACTATAACACAGAGCAGGAGGACAATGTGTGGAGAGATCCCCATACACTATAACACAGAGCAGGAGGACAATGTGTGGAGAGATCCCCATACACTATAACACAGAGCTGGAGGACAATGTGTGGAGAGATCCCCATACACTATGACACAGAGCAGGAGGACAATGTGTGCAGAGATCCCCATACACTATGACACAGAGCAGGAGGACAATGTGTGGAGAGATCCCCATACACTATAACACAGAGCTGGAGGACAATGTGTGGAGAGATCCCCATACACTATAACACAGAGCTGGAGGACAATGTGTGGAGAGATCCCCATACACTATGACACAGAGCTGCAGGACAATGTGTGCAGAGATCCCCATACACTATGACACAGAGCTGCAGGGCAATGTGTGCAGAGATCCCCATACACTATGACACAGAGCTGGAGGACAATGTGTGCAGAGATCCCCATACACTATGACACAGAGCTGGAGGACAATGTGTGCAGAGATCCCCATACACTATGACACAGAGCTGCAGGACAATGTGTGCAGAGATCCCCATACACTATAACACAGAGCTGGAGGACAATGTGTGCAGAGATCCCCATACACTATGACACAGAGCTGGAGGACAATGTGTGGAGAGATCCCCATACACTATGACACAGAGCTGCAGGACAATGTGTGCAGAGATCCCCATACACTATGACACAGAGCAGGAGGACAATGTGTGGAGAGATCCCTATACACTATGACACAGAGCTGGAGGGCAATGTGTGCAGAGATCCCCATACACTATGACACAGAGCTGCAGGACAATGTGTGCAGAGATCCCCATACACTATGACACAGAGCAGGAGGACAATGTGTGGAGAGATCCCCATACACTATGACACAGAGCTGCAGGGCAATGTGTGCAGAGATCCCCATACACTATGACACAGAGCTGGAGGACAATGTGTGGAGAGATCCCTATACACTATGACACAGAGCTGCAGGACAATGTGTGCAGAGATCCCCATACACTATGACACAGAGCTGCAGGGCAATGTGTGCAGAGATCCCCATACACTATGACACAGAGCTGCAGGACAATGTGTGCAGAGATCCCCATACACTATGACACAGAGCTGCAGGACAATGTGTGCAGAGATCCCCATACACTATGACACAGAGCAGGAGGACAATGTGTGCAGAGATCCCCATACACTATGACACAGAGCTGCAGGACAATGTGTGCAGAGATCCCCATACACTATAACACAGAGCAGGAGGACAATGTGTGGAGAGATCCCCATACACTATAACACAGAGCTGGAGGACAATGTGTGGAGAGATCCCCATACACTATGACACAGAGCTGGAGGACAATGTGTGGAGAGATCCCCATACACTATGACACAGAGCTGCAGGACAATGTGTGCAGAGATCCCCATACACTATGACACAGAGCAGGAGGACAATGTGTGCAGAGATCCCCATACACTATGACACAGAGCTGGAGGACAATGTGTGGAGAGATCCCCATACACTATGACACAGAGCAGGAGGACAATGTGTGCAGAGATCCCCATACACTATGACACAGAGCAGGAGGACAATGTGTGGAGAGATCCCCATACACTATAACACAGAGCTGGAGGACAATGTGTGGAGAGATCCCCATACACTATGACACAGAGCTGCAGGACAATGTGTGCAGAGATCCCCATACACTATAACACAGAGCTGGAGGACAATGTGTGCAGAGATCCCCATACACTATGACACAGAGCTGCAGGACAATGTGTGCAGAGATCCCCATACACTATGACACAGAGCAGGAGGACAATGTGTGGAGAGATCCCCATACACTATGACACAGAGCTGCAGGACAATGTGTGCAGAGATCCCCATACACTATGACACAGAGCAGGAGGACAATGTGTGGAGAGATCCCCATACACTATGACACAGAGCTGCAGGACAATGTGTGCAGAGATCCCCATACACTATGACACAGAGCTGCAGGGCAATGTGTGCAGAGATCCCCATACACTATGACACAGAGCTGCAGGGCAATGTGTGCAGAGATCCCCATACACTATAACACAGAGCAGGAGGACAATGTGTGGAGAGATCCCCATACACTATAACACAGAGCTGGAGGACAATGTGTGGAGAGATCCCCATACACTATGACACAGAGCTGCAGGACAATGTGTGCAGAGATCCCCATACACTATGACACAGAGCAGGAGGACAATGTGTGCAGAGATCCCCATACACTATGACACAGAGCAGGAGGACAATGTGTGGAGAGATCCCCATACACTATAACACAGAGCTGGAGGACAATGTGTGGAGAGATCCCCATACACTATAACACAGAGCTGGAGGACAATGTGTGGAGAGATCCCCATACACTATGACACAGAGCTGCAGGACAATGTGTGCAGAGATCCCCATACACTATAACACAGAGCTGGAGGACAATGTGTGCAGAGATCCCCATACACTATGACACAGAGCTGGAGGACAATGTGTGGAGAGATCCCCATACACTATGACACAGAGCTGCAGGACAATGTGTGCAGAGATCCCCATACACTATGACACAGAGCAGGAGGACAATGTGTGGAGAGATCCCCATACACTATGACACAGAGCTGCAGGACAATGTGTGCAGAGATCCCCATACACTATGACACAGAGCAGGAGGACAATGTGTGGAGAGATCCCTATACACTATGACACAGAGCTGGAGGGCAATGTGTGCAGAGATCCCCATACACTATGACACAGAGCTGCAGGACAATGTGTGCAGAGATCCCCATACACTATGACACAGAGCAGGAGGACAATGTGTGGAGAGATCCCCATACACTATGACACAGAGCAGGAGGACAATGTGTGGAGAGATCCCTATACACTATGACACAGAGCTGGAGGACAATGTGTGGAGAGATCCCCATACACTATGACACAGAGCTGCAGGACAATGTGTGCCGAGATCCCCATACACTATAACACAGAGCTGGAGGACAATGTGTGGAGAGATCCCCATACACTATAACACAGAGCTGCAGGACAATGTGTGCAGAGATCCCCATACACTATGACACAGAGCTGCAGGGCAATGTGTGCAGAGATCCCCATACACTATGACACAGAGCTGCAGGACAATGTGTGCAGAGATCCCCATACACTATGACACAGAGCAGGAGGACAATGTGTGCAGAGATCCCCATACACTATGACACAGAGCTGCAGGACAATGTGTGCAGAGATCCCCATACACTATAACACAGAGCAGGAGGACAATGTGTGGAGAGATCCCCATACACTATAACACAGAGCTGGAGGACAATGTGTGGAGAGATCCCCATACACTATGACACAGAGCTGGAGGACAATGTGTGGAGAGATCCCCGTACACTATGACACAGAGCTGCAGGACAATGTGTGCAGAGATCCCCATACACTATGACACAGAGCAGGAGGACAATGTGTGCAGAGATCCCCATACACTATGACACAGAGCTGGAGGACAATGTGTGGAGAGATCCCCATACACTATGACACAGAGCAGGAGGACAATGTGTGCAGAGATCCCCATACACTATGACACAGAGCAGGAGGACAATGTGTGGAGAGATCCCCATACACTATAACACAGAGCTGGAGGACAATGTGTGGAGAGATCCCCATACACTATGACACAGAGCTGCAGGACAATGTGTGCAGAGATCCCCATACACTATAACACAGAGCTGGAGGACAATGTGTGCAGAGATCCCCATACACTATAACACAGAGCAGGAGGACAATGTGTGGAGAGATCCCCATACACTATGACACAGAGCTGCAGGACAATGTGTGCAGAGATCCCCATACACTATGACACAGAGCAGGAGGACAATGTGTGGAGAGATCCCCATACACTATGACACAGAGCTGCAGGACAATGTGTGCAGAGATCCCCATACACTATGACACAGAGCTGCAGGGCAATGTGTGCAGAGATCCCCATACACTATGACACAGAGCTGCAGGGCAATGTGTGCAGAGATCCCCATACACTATGACACAGAGCTGGAGGACAATGTGTGCAGAGATCCCCATACACTATGACACAGAGCTGCAGGACAATGTGTGCAGAGATCCCCATACACTATGACACAGAGCTGCAGGACAATGTCTGCAGAGATCCCCATACAGTATGACACAGAGCAGGAGGACAATGTGTGCAGAGATCCCCATACACTATGACACAGAGCTGCAGGGCAATGTGTGGAGAGATCCCTAAACACTATAACACAAAGCTGCAGGACAATGTGTGCAGAGATCCCCATACACTATGACACAGAGCAGGAGGACAATGTGTGGAGAGATCCCTAAACACTATGACACAGAGCTGCAGGACAATGTGTGCAGAGATCCCCATACACTATGACACAGAGCTGGAGGACAATGTGTGCAGAGATCCCCATACACTATGACACAGAGCTGCAGGGCAATGTGTGCAGAGATCCCCATACACTATGACACAGAGCTGCAGGACAATGTGTGCAGAGATCCCCATACACTATGACACAGAGCAGGAGGACAATGTGTGCAGAGATCCCCATACACTATGACACAGAGCTGCAGGACCATGTGTGCAGAGATCCCCATACACTATGACACAGAGCTGGAGGACAATGTGTGGAGAGATCCCCATACACTATGACACAGAGCTGGAGGACAATGTGTGCAGAGATCCCCATACACTATAACACAGAGCTGGAGGACAATGTGTGGAGAGATCCCCATACACTATGACACAGAGCTGGAGGACAATGTGTGCAGAGATCCCCATACACTATAACACAGAGCTGGAGGACAATGTGTGGAGAGATCCCCATACACTATGACACAGAGCTGGAGGACAATGTGTGCAGAGATCCCCATACACTATGACACAGAGCTGGAGGACAATGTGTGCAGAGATCCCCATACACTATAACACAGAGCTGGAGGACAATGTGTGGAGAGATCCCCATACACTATGACACAGAGCTGCAGGACAATGTGTGCAGAGATCCCCATACACTATGACACAGAGCTGGAGGACAATGTGTGGAGAGATCCCCATACACTATAACACAGAGCAGGAGGACAATGTGTGCAGAGATCCCCATACACTATGACACAGAGCTGGAGGACAATGTGTGGAGAGATCCCCATACACTATAACACAGAGCAGGAGGACAATGTGTGCAGAGATCCCCATACACTATAACACAGAGCAGGAGGGCAATGTGTGCAGAGATCCCCATACACTATAACACAGAGCTGCAGGACAATGTGTGCAGAGATCCCCATACACTATGACACAGAGCTGCAGGACAATGTGTGCAGAGATCCCCATACACTATGACACAGAGCTGCAGGACAATGTGTGCAGAGATCCCCATACACTATGACACAGAGCTGGAGGACAATGTGTGCAGAGATCCCCATACACTATAACACAGAGCTGTAGGACAATGTGTGGAGAGATCCCCATACACTATGACACAGAGCTGGAGGACAATGTGTGCAGAGATCCCCATACACTATAACACAGAGCTGGATGACAATGTGTGCAGAGATCCCCATACACTATAACACAGAGCTGCAGGACAATGTGTGCAGAGATCCCCATACACTATGACACAGAGCTGGAGGACAATGTGTGCAGAGATCCCCATACACTATAACACAGAGCTGGAGGGCAATGTGTGCAGAGATCCCCATACACTATAACACAGAGCTGGAGGACAATGTGTGCAGAGATCCCCATACACTATGACACAGAGCTGGAGGACAATGTGTGCAGAGATCCCCATACACTATAACACAGAGCTGGAGGACAATGTGTGCAGAGATCCCCATACACTATGACACAGAGCTGCAGGACAATGTCTACAGAGATCCCCATACACTATGACACAGAGCTGCAGGACAATGTCTACAGAGATCCCCATACACTATGACACAGAGCTGCAGGACAATGTGTGCAGAGATCCCCATACACTATGACACAGAGCAGGAGGACAATGTGTGCAGAGATCCCCATACACTATGACACAGAGCTGGAGGACAATGTGTGCAGAGATCCCCATACACTATGACACAGAGCTGGAGGACAATGTGTGCAGAGATCCCCATACACTATGACACAGATCTGGAGGACAATGTGTGCAGAGATCCCCATACACTATGACACAGAGCAGGAGGACAATGTGTGCAGAGATCCCCATACACTATGACACAGAGCTGGAGGACAATGTGTGCAGAGATCCCCATACACTATGACACAGAGCAGGAGGACAATGTGTGGAGAGATCCCCATACAGACTGTTCTCCTGAGAATTGCAGTTGGATTTTGTACCATTATTTCTATAAATATATCAGTTATATTGTGTAAAATATTTAAAGAAATTCCAAAATATAACAAATGCCAAACAGATAACTAACATGAAATAAGAAAGCGTTCTACTTAACCCCTACCCGACATGGTGATTTCCGTTTTTGCAGTTTAGATTTTTTTTTTGCTCCTCTTTCATTAACTGGAAAATGGGGAAAAAAATCCTAGTGCAGTAAAATTGTGAAAAAAAACTTCAAGTTTGACATTGTTTTTTGAGTTTTGTGTTTACTGCAGTACATTTTGCAGTAAAGATGACCTCGTGATATGATTATCCAGGTCAGTAGGACTGCAGGAATATTAAACATATGTTTTTTTTGTATTTAACTGGTAAAAAAAACATCTTTTTAAAATGTATTCTCTTGTGATACAATTTTCTGAGACCGGTAACGTTTTTATTTTTATGTCAATGGTGCTGTGTTGTTTTTTTTTTTGTGGTGAGCTGACATTTTTATTGAATATATTTTGGAATACACATGACTGTATCATTTTCTATTGCGTTTTTCGCAATGCTGCAACGACCATGAATAATTGCATTTTTGGCGTTTCAAATTTTTCTCTTTACTGTGTTTATTGATTGCGTTAACTAATTTTATATTTTGATAGGTATGACTTTTATGGACACTGTGATATCAAATGTTTATTTTTTTTTATTTTTTATTTCTTCATACATATATTGTGGTAGATCGCTCACTCAGCTGCACACGGAGGTAGACACAGGTACGTTGCCTCTTTAAATCTCTTGTTGGCTTATTATAATGTGGCATAAACCAACATTGAGTTCATGAAAATAAAGACAGCCGTTTGGGCAAAACGGGAAAACAAATTAAACAATGTGATCACGCACAACATAGTCCTTGTGTTAGCAGGGGTCTGCCTGCTCAGAGTTTAGTAACTCCACATGGTTCAGGTCAGCACAGAACACACATCTCCTGTCTGGAGTATGCCTCTCCAAATACACTGAACACTGAATGCCTCAGCCGGCCTTGTATTTAAACCCCAGACCAGGGCCGGCTCCAGGTTTTTCTGGGCCCCGGGCGAAAGAGTCTCAGTGAGCCCCTTTAACACATACCACGATTCATGATGCAGAGATACCGCAGAGAAATATATATATATATAGTACAATGCAAAGATTTCACTTCTTACATTACATGAGTGATATCTACTGTAAATTCCACAATAGCTCAGAAACCGGCGAATCGCTCCATACAGAATACTGGCCCCCATATAAGGCTCCATACGGAATACTGGCCCCCATATAACGCTTCATACGGAATACTGGCCCCCATATAAGGCCCCATAAGGAATACTAGCCCCCATATAAGGCCCCATACGGAATACTGGCCCCCATATAAGGCTCCATGCGGAATACTGACCCCCATATAAGGTTCCATGCGGAATACTGACCCCCATATAAGGCTCCATGCGGAATACTGGCCCCCATATAAGGCTCCATACGGAATACTGGCCCCCATATAAGGCTCCATACGGAATACTGGCCCCCATATAAGGCTCCATACGGAATACTGGCCCCCATATAAGGCTCCATACGGAATACTGGCCCCCATATAAGGCTCCATACGGAATACTGGCCCCCATATAAGGCTCCATACGGAATACTGGCCCCCATATAAGGCTCCATATGGAATACTGGCCCCCATATAAGGCTCCATGCGGAATACTGACCCCCATATAAGGTTCCATGCGGAATACTGACCCCCATATAAGGCTCCATGCGGAATACTGGCCCCCATATAAGGCTCCATACGGAATACTGGCCCCCATATAAGGCTCCATATGGAATACTGGCCCCCATATAAGGCTCCATACGGAATACTGGCCCCCATATAAGGCTCCATACGGAATACTGGCCCCCATATAAGGCTCCATACGGAATACTGGCCCCCATACGGAATACTGGCCCCCATATAAGGCTCCATACGGAATACTGGCCCCCATATAAGGCTCCATACGGAATACTGGCCCCCATATAAGGCTCCATATGGAATACTGGCCCCCATATAAGGCTCCATACGGAATACTGGCCCCCATACGGAATACTGGCCCCCATATAACGCTCCATACAGGATACCGGTCCCCATATAATGCCCCATACAGGCTGTCCCCCCTCTTATAATGCTCCATGCAGGCTGTTACCCCCCACATAATGCCCCATACAGGCTGTTACCCCCCACATAATGCCCCATACAGGCTGCCCCCCCCCTTTATAATGCCCCATGCAGGCTGTTCCCCACATTATAATGCCCCATGCAGGCTGTCACCCCTCCTCTTTATAATGCCCCATGCAGGATGTCACCCCTCCTCTTTATAATGCCCCATGCAGGATGTCCCCCCCCCTCTTTATAATGCCCCATGCAGGCTGTTCCCCACCTTATAATGCCCCATGCAGGCTGTCACCCCTCCTCTTTATAATGCCCCATGCAGAATGTCCCCCCCTCTCTTTATAATGCCCCATGCAGGATGTCCCCCCCTCTCTTTATAATGCCCCATGCAGGATGCCCCCCGCCCTTCTCTTTATACTGCCCCATGCCTCCATACATTAAGAAAAAAAAATCAAATACTCACCTCCCTTCTCCTCACCTGCTGCCCGCTGCCCGCTGCCTGCTGCTCGGGTCCGAACTCCAGCGTTGTTGGCGTCTTCCCGCTCAGCGCTCCCTGTGACGGCTCAGGGGAGAGCGCGGTGTAAAGACGTCACCGCGCCCTCTGACCTGAGACGTCACAGGGAGCGCAGAGCAGGAAGACAGCTGATCTGCGGAGGCACGGGGAGAGGTAAGTATCCGCCTGCCGGGGCCCTGAGCAAGCGGCGGAGAAGGGCGGGCGCTGACACCGCTCTCCTTCGCCCATAGCCCAGCGGGGTGCGCGACCGCCAGTGGGCCCCTCTGCCTGCTCAGGGCCCCGGCATTTGCCCGGGTGCGCCGGGTGCTGACGCCGGCCCTGCCCCAGACCACACTCTGGGGTGGAGATATTGAGAACACCCTCTCGCCTGCTCAATGGTTGTTCTCATAAAAACACGCCCTTTTACAAATGGTGATTTAACCCCTCTCAGCAAATAACATGCTGGAGGAAGCTTAACAGTTTTAATCCACTGAAGCTAATAGCCTCAGGGAAACATATCTCCCCTCCAGCACTTTACCAGTGAGTTTGTCACATATCCCCCTCCCCTGCCCAAAGCCGGGGGTTTTGGCACCTTCACTCGCTAAACAGGGAAGTTTGGACAGGGCATCTGCGCTACGATGTAGTTTCCCGGGCCTGTGCTCTACATGAAAGTTAAAGTCATGTAGTGCTAGAATCCACCTAGTTACCTGGTCATTCGTCCCCTTCCTTTCCCTCACCCATCTCAGGGGCGCATGATCCGATACTAGCCTGAACTTTCGGCCTACCATATCTTAGAGTCTCAATTGCCCATTTGATGGCTAAGAACTCCTTCTCTACAATAGCATAGTTCTTGTCACAGGAGGAGAGTTTCCTACTCAGGAAAAGCACTGGATGTCCATCCCCATCTATTTCCTGGGACAACACAGCTTCCAAACCGACATCGGAGGCATCAGTCTGAACCACGAACTCCTTAGTGAAGTCAGGCGCTACTAAGACTGGCTATTTATATAGGGTGAGCTTCAACTCCTGGAATGCCATCTCCGCTTCAGGGCACCACTTGGCCATCGATGTCTTTGTGCCCTTAAGAAGATCAGTCAGGGGGGCGGCTATCCTGGCGAAATTCATGATAAATCGCCGATAATACCCCACAATTCCAACAAATGCTCAAACTTGCTTTTTGACGTTCGGTTGCAGACAATTTCGGATAGCCTCCACCTTATTTACTTGCGGCTTTATTTCGCCCCTTCCAACTATGTAGCCCAAGTATTTTGCCTCTTCTTTCCCCATGGCGCACTTCTTTGGGTTTATAGTAAACCCTGTTTTCCTTAGTGCATCCAGACCTGCCTGGACCTTCTGTAAATGACTTCCGCAATCTGGGCTGAATATCACAATGTCATCCAGGTAAGCTGTGGCGTACTTTTTATGAGAGGCTAGAATCTGGTCCATGGCCCTCTGGAAGGTAGCTCGGGCTACCTGCTGACTGAACGGCATCCTGGTGTACTGAAAGCACTTGTCAGGAGTAGAGAAGGCTGTCTTCTCCTTGGCACTTGGGGACAGGAGAATTTGCCAGTGCCCTTTCGAACCAGGGTGGTGATATATCTGGCTGATCCTAGCCTTTCAATGCGCTCATCGACTCGGGGCATCGGCTATGCGTCAAACTTTGACACCTCATTCAGCTTCCTGTAGTCACTACAGAACCTCCATTTATCATACGATTTCGGCACAAGGGCAATGGGGCTGGACCAGCCGCTCTTTGACTCTTCAGTGACGCCCAGGCTCAACATTCTCCTCACTTCTTTGGAGATCACCTCGCGGCGGACTTCAGGAATCCGATACGGCCTCAAATGCAGCTCCATCAAGATTTCATGCATGACCACCCACGTACAACCTGGCAGCTCTGAAAACAGGTCCCGGTTCCGGTCAAGCAGCTCTCAGCACTGTTGCTTCTGGGCCGGTGACAGTGTCTCTGCCACTGTAACATCCTCGATTCGTGCTTCAGTATGGGCCCCCAGGCAAGTAGCTTCCACCGATTCCCTGTCTCGCCAAGGTTTGAGCAGGTTAATGTGGTACACCTGATACCACTTTCTTCTCCCTGGTTGGTGGACCTTGTAGTTGACGTCACTCAATTTCTCGACCATCTCATATGGCCCTTGCCACTTGGCCAGAAATTTACTCTCCACCATGGGGATCAACACCAACACCCAGTCTCCAGGGCTAAATTGTCTCAGTCTTGCCGACTGATTGTAGACCCTTGCCTGGGCCTCCTGGGCTTGAAGGAGGCTTTCCCTTACAATCGGATTCACCTTTGTGATCCGGTCTTGGATCTGGGCCACATGCTCGATGATGCTCCAGTGGGGTGTTACCTCGGCTTCCCAGGTCTCCTTTGCAATGTCCAACAGTCCCCGAGGGTGACGTCTGTAAAGCATCTCAAAGGGTGAGAACCCCGTAGGAGCCTGGGGAACTTCCCTAATGGAGAATAGCAGGTAGGGGAGTAGGCGATCCCAGTCTCGGCCATCCTTCTCCACGACCTTTTTAAGCATGGACTTTAGGGTCTTGTTGAACCTCTCCACCAGGCTGTCCATCTGCGGATGGTACACTGACATCCTGAGTTGTATAAGCTGAAGAGCCTTACACAACTCCCTCATCACTTTCGACATGAAAGGAGTTTCCTGGTCTGTCAGGATCTCCTTTGCAGGCCCGTCCGGGAGAAGATATGTACCAGCTCTCGGGCTATGCTCATGGCAGGGGAGTTTCTCAATGGTATCGCCTCCGGGTACCATGTGGCATAGTCCAGCACAATCAGCATGTATTGGTGACCCCTGGTGGACTTAACTAAGGGCCCAACAAGGTATATGGGAGTTCGGTAAAACGGGACCTCTATAATGGGGACTCCTGAAGAGGGACACGGGAGCAGTTAACTGACACGTAGGACAGGACCGACAATAATTAACAACCTCCCGGTGACATCGAGGCCAGTAAAACCATTGAAGGACCCGTTCTTGGGTTTTGTCTACGCCCAGATGCCCCCCCAAGACATGAGAATTGGCTAGGTCTAGTACCCTACTCCTATAGGGTCTTGGTACCAACAGCTGCTGTAACACTTCCCCTCTCTGTTTAGTGACCCAATATAGAAATCCTCATTAACTCAAAATAAGGAAACTGTCACGGGTGTGTCGGAGGTGACAGACAGTCGCCCTGCAGTGGCCTGTAGGAGATCTCCACGTTTGGCATTGCAGACAGCTTCCTAGATATGAGCTTGACTTTAGGACCCAGTGACTACCTCCTTCTGGCCTGGGTGTATATGTACCTGATCTCTCTAGTTGGGCGTCGCCTGTTATACTCATTCCTACTTGGAGCTTGGCTGGACTAGCATCGCGTCCTCTTTGGAGTGTAGAGGCTGTGTGCCCTGTTGGAGTTTCTTCTAAAGCTAAGTTTTAATTCGCCTGTGTTGTCTTCCCCTTTTGTCTTTAGAGTACTAGCAGAGGTTTACTAGTGCTCATCTCCTTCCACCACCCAGTTGTATCCTTACGCCAGGGATAGTAGGGCGAGGCACGTGATCGGCGACAGCTGCGGAGGCTGTATAGGGACGGTAGGGGAAGACAGGGTGACGCTAGTCCAGTTTAGGAGGTCACCACCTCCCCTTTCCCTAGTGTCTGGGCTCCCTTCACCTTTCCCCCCTGTGATGAACCTGTAGCCGCCATCTTGGTAATGATAAATCATATCCAGGGATGGCCACACTTCAGCAGCCCCCACCCTTGGGACCTTCTGTTAAAACGTCAACTAGATAGTTTCCCCCCATCCAGGCTCCTGTAAGATAAGAAGCCTACTTAACACTTGAATGCTAGGAGCTTCAAAGACTTCGAGAGGAAACACAGCCAGCAGGGGGGGGTGCTTCGTCTATCTGTACCTGACCATTTGTCCCATAGGACTAGTTTCTTTGTCTGTCACAAGCATGGAGGCATAAGATATAGAAACATGAAAAGTACACGCATGTTGCATGGGATGGGCCAATAAAAAAATATCACGGCGTCCCGGAGCCATTGCGCACACAAGCCTCCGCGGTAGACGTTTGTACGTGCTCTGGAAGCCAAGATATAGCGCGGAGCCATTCCTGAGGACCGTATGGTATCATAATTGATATCAAAAGGTCGGTTACGGCGGCCCGAATCCATGGGAACCCCTGGGGGTATCATGAGACCATCCCAGAAGAAGTTATTGGGTTCCATAGAATTTGGGCTTCTGATCGAAGTTAGACCTGAGGGTGGAGACTGAGCCAGCTGACCTCACCAGCAGTGGGCGGGACGGGGCAGGTAAGATAGCAGGACAGACAAGAGATAAGTCAGTCTTGACCCAAGAGTGGGGTGCTGAACATCTGAGCACCAGCTGAGGCCACCAAGGGGAGGAGCAGTTTGACCATGCGGTGGTAGGCCTCAGCCTGTAACAAAGAACCGTGCCTGCGACCGCAGAATCCTCTCCCTGCGTCACAAGAAAATCAAGAAACCGGTAACTGATATGCTGTGGTGATTCTGTGTGTTGTATTCCATTGTTGTATAGTTTAGCCTGACCTTATACCTGTGTATATTTAGTTGTATATCGTGTATCTAGTGTATTATTATAATCAATTACCTCAAGTAATTGTGGGCCTGCCTTTTATTCTGCATAACGAACGCACGTCCGTGTGAGCTCGGCTCAAGCCAAAAACGCTACCCAGGGTTGGTTCCTGACCCGATATAGGCCCATTCACGGACTGGGCGTATATCTAAAATAGGGACTGGTGGCAGCATACCAACTGGGGATTGGGGAAGGCTGGTAGTGACGGTCGGAGGTTCAGATATATATATTCCTGGCGCGGCCAAGGAAGATATATATACCGCCCTCACTACAGAGGGCCCCGATACCCAGTAGGTTACAGGACAGTCTCTCTGGCGACCGCTTATCCTAGGTGCAGTTCCTTGACTGACCTGAGGCTAAGAGGGCGCTAGCGAGTTGTGCTGTGTAGTGACGTTGAAGGGATAACACACTACCGTGTTCCCTGCGCTGGTTGCAGCTACCTGGCACTACTTTCTCTAGGTGCAGTACCTTGACTGACCTGAGAGGTAAGGGGGCGCCAGAGAGCTGCACCCACCGGCCGGCTTTCATCACATTGGTGGCAGAGCGGTGGGATTGCAGAATAATAGTGTTGTGGGACCCCTACTCCCAGGCACTAAAGACTGCCAGTGGTAACTTCCACTGCTGGAGTCTTAAGGTCAGCCCAACGTTAGACGGTCAGGCTAAAAGTATAACAAGGTGTGTGCAAACTCAGGGTTGCAGCGGTGTCGGTTACCAAGATGGCAGACGGCACCAGGAGCAAGACCCTGCAGGAGGCTAATGCTACGGTCCGTGTGGCAGGAGGGGAGGACATTGTTACTCATGGCGAGGAGGAGTCCAGCCCGGGCACCTCAGGGAGCCAGTCCCCAGTATACGGTCCCGCAGTGGGCTGCCCACCACCTACCCAGCCCAGCCTGTCCAGATCACAAGCCCTTTTACAAGCGGCTATGGCAAGTCTCCAGTCTCATGGCGATGCCGTCTACAAAACCCTCCTGGCAGCATCAGAGAAGGCAGCGGAGGAGGAGCGCGAAGCTGCAGAGCGCCGGGAGGCTGCGGAGCGTGAAGCTGCAGAGCGCCGGGAGGCTGCGGAGCGTGCAGAGCGAGCTGCGGAGCGCCAGCACCAACTGGACCTGGCCCAGCGGGGGCTTCCGCTAGAGCAACCAACCCATCAGGAGACCAAGTCGTCCAAAGTCCGAGCTGAGGACTTCCCTCTACTGGAGAAGGATGGGGACCTGGACTCCTTTCTGGTGGCATTTGAACGGACCTGTCTTCAGCACCATCTGGCCCGGGATCAGTGGGCCAGATACCTGACCCCCCGTTTGAGGGGTAAGTCCCTGGATGCCTTGGGGGACTTACCTGCCGGGGAGGTACAGAACTACGACTGCATCAAGCGGGCCCTGATCCGGCAGTACAACCTCACTCCCGAGTCGTACCGCCAGAAGTTCCGGAGCCTGCTGCGTGGCCCCAAGGACACCTGGACCGATCATATGCGGGCGCTGTTGAGAGCCGCAGAGCACTGGACCTCGGGTCTAGCGCTTACTACCCGCCAGGAGGTCCAGGAACTGTTCGTCACGGAGCAGTTCTTGTGGAACTGCCCAGAGGACCTCCGACAGTTCCTCCGTGACCGAAAACCAACAGGGGCTTCTGCTACAGCCGCCCTGGCAGACGAGTATGCCAATAACAGGGCGCCTGAGCTGAAGAAGTCTGCCAGCAGCACCTGGAGAGGGGGTAAGCCCAGTCATGCCCCTGTTTCCCCGGCCCCTAGAACACAAGGGGTGTATCCCCCTGTTGCCCTCTCCAGGCAAGGACCAGACGTAAGACGTTGTCATCTATGCAACAAACCAGGACACTTTAGGGCTGAGTGTCCCCAGCGCCAAAAGACCCCATCCCAGTCCCAGAGAGCGCCCAATGTTTTGTGTGTGGGAGGGGGTGGTGGTAGGTCCCTGGACAACATCCAACCCGTCACCATAGGCCGTTCTGCGGTCATGGGACTGCGGGACACGGGCGCTGAACGAACACTGGTACGGCCTGAGGTGGTGTCCCCCCAGGACTTGGTACCAGGAAAGACTCTTTCCGTCTCCGGGGTTGGAGGCGTGGAGCCGGCACTTCCCGTTGCCATGGTGTATTTGGACTGGGGTGCCGGAAGGGGGATGCGGGAGGTGGGAGTAACGCCAAATATTCCCGCAAATGTTTTATTAGGGACCGACTTGGGGCGTCTAGTATCGCAGTATGTACCCTCTGAACCCCCAAGTTCGGCCCCCCAAGAGTGTATTGATTTGTCTGCTGCTAATGCCAACCATGTTGTATGTAGTGTGTGTCCTGCTGAGGAGGAGGGAGTGAAACCTGAGGGTAACACCTGCACAGACACAACACAAACAGGGTTAGTGAAAGCAGGTGGGGAGTGTGGGGATGCCCGCAGAGGTGCTCAGCCGGCGTGCCGTGACCTCTTGTCCTCCGGTGAGGGAGGGGGCGGGCAGGATTCTGTAGAGGGAAGCTCAGGGATGGAGAGGGGGGCAGCTACCGGCAGTGTAGGGCTCCCAGGGGTATCCAGGCTGCTGAGTATAGGCCCACTGCAGGGGGAGGAACAGGCCATGGGAGGTGGGGGTGTCCCAAGAGAGGAGCCGCCAGGTAAGACCCCAGGGCAGGAGTTCCCCACATCCGAGATGTCCAAAGGCCTAGGAAGCCTGCCTGATCGGGCGGCTTGGTCAGAAACAGAGGGGAAGCAGGCACTACCCACGGTCACAGCGGTCATAGCCGCTGTCACCAGGAGTGGGAGCGCCGGAGCCCAAGGAGCCTTGCAGAGGTCCGACGGCTTCCCCACTTCTGACCAAGTGTCTGCCGGGTCAGACAGCGGCCAGGTGACATGCCCGGAGGGGCTGACAGAGGATGTGGCAGTTTCGTCGATTCTGGCCACATCAAGTCAGGAATTTCAGGCTGCGTTGGAAGCAGACGACAGCCTGAAAGCTCTCAAGGAACAGGCGGCACAGCCTCCCATGGAGTCAGACTGCGAGCGTGTGGTCTGGGACCAGGGACGGCTGTACCGGGTAACGGTCCAGCAGGGTTCACCGGAGGCGTGGCCCAGGGACCGACAGTTAGTGGTACCCTATCCGTTCAGGGCGGAATTGTTGCGGATCGCACACGAGATTCCGATGGCCGGACACCTAGGGATCGCTAAAACCAAGGCCAGGATAGCTCAGCATTTCTACTGGCCTGGGATGGGAGCCGCGGTGGGTGCCTACTGCCGTTCGTGTGACACCTGTCAGAGGGTGGGGAAGGCGGGGCCGCGCCCCAAAGCCCCACTGGTAACTCTGCCAATCATCGAAGAGCCTTTCTCGAGGGTTGCTGTGGATCTTATTGGACCTCTGTCCACTCCCAGCCACTCCGGGAAATGCTTCATACTCACGGTAGTGGACTATGCCACCCGGTACCCGGAAGCGGTAGCTTTGTCGTCCATTCGGGCCGACAAGGTGGCTACCGCCTTACTGGAGATCTTCTCCAGAGTGGGTTTCCCCCAAGAAATGCTCACCGACCGAGGGACCCAGTTCATGTCGCGGCTGATGGAGTCCCTCTGTAAGCAAATGCAGGTGCAACATCTGGTGGCCAGCCCGTATCACCCACAGACTAATGGCCTGTGTGAGCGGTTCAATGGCACCTTAAAGCAGATGCTTAAGATGTTGGTCGACTCCCACGGGAGAGACTGGGAGCGTTACCTCCCACACCTCCTATTTGCTTACCGGGAGGTTCCGCAGGCCTCAACGGGGTTCTCCCCCTTTGAGCTCCTGTACGGGCGACGGGTACGGGGCCCCCTGGCTCTGGTGAAGGAAGCATGGGAAGGGGATTTGGCCACCCCCGAGGTGTCGGTCATCGAGTATGTCGTGCGCCACCGGGACAGGATGATGGCCTTGGCAAAGCTGGTGCAGGACAATATGGCCCAGGCCCAGGCCGACCAGAAGCGGTGGTACGACCAGAATGCTTGTGAGAGGACCTACCAGGTGGGTCAAAAGGTGTGGGTACTGGTCCCCGTACCACAGAACAAGCTTCAGGCAGCCTGGGAAGGTCCCTACTTCGTGCACCAGAAACTCAATGCCGTCACCTATCTGGTCACCCTGGATCACGCCCGTGGAAGGAGGAAGGCCTTCCACGTGAACATGATGAAGGCTCATCATGAGCGGGAAGCGACTGCCCACCCAGTGTGCAACCTTCCCGAGGAAGGAGAGGTAGAAACCCTCCTGGATCTGCTCACCCAAGCCAAGGCGGGTGGGTCCATCGAGGATGTGGGGGTTGGCCACCAGCTCACGGAGGACCAACGGTCCCAGCTGGGGACCACCCTGCACCCCTTCCGGGGGCTGTTCAGCAGCCTGCCCGGAAGGACTGAGATGGCTGTCCACGACGTGGACACTGGCGATCACCCGCCGATCCGGCGTTCAGCATATCGGGTCTCTTTCGAGGTGCAGGGAAACATGCGCCAAGAGATAGACGAGATGCTGAAGCTGGGGGTGATCCAGGCATCCAGCAGCGCGTGGGCCTCGCCTGTAGTCCTCGTACCAAAGAAGGACCGAACTACACGGTTCTGCGTGGACTACCGGGGGCTCAACGCTGTAACGGCCACCGATGCGTTCCCCATACCACGCATCGATGACCTGCTCGATCGGATGGCCGGGGCTAAGTACCTGACCATCATGGATCTGAGCCGGGGGTACTGGCAGATTCCTCTGACCCCCGCGGCAAGGGAACGCTCTGCCTTTATCACCCCTTTTGGACTGTACGAGTCCACAGTGATGCCATTCGGCATGAAGAATGCCCCTGCCACTTTTCAGCGGATGGTCAATACGCTGCTTGAGGGACTTGAAGGGTACGCGGCTGCGTACTTGGACGATATTGCAGTCTTCAGTCCCACTTGGGAGGATCACCTAGAGCACCTGCGGCAGGTGCTCGGTCGGATCCACCGGGCAGGCTTGACCATCAAGCCGGAAAAGTGCCAGCTGGGCATGAGTGAGGTCCTCTACCTGGGTCACCGGGTAGGCGGGGGGGTTCTGAAGCCAGAACCGGGGAAAGTGGATGCCATCGCATCCTGGCCCACTCCTAGGACCAAAAAGCAGGTGATGTCCTTCTTGGGGACCGCCGGGTACTATAGGAGGTTCGTCCCACACTATAGCACCCTGGCCAAGCCCCTGACGGACCTCACCAAGAAGAAGCTGCCCGCCGCAGTCGACTGGACAGTCGCCTGCGAGACAGCTTTCGGGGCACTCAAGGCCGCCCTAAGTAGCTCCCCTGTACTGCAAGCTGCCGACTTCGACCGGCCGTTTGTGGTACAGACCGACGCCAGTGACTTTGGCCTCGGTGCTGTGCTAAGTCAGGTCAACACGACAGGCCAGGAACATCCTGTCTTGTACCTGAGCAGGAAGCTACTGCCCCGGGAGGTGGCTTACTCCACGGTGGAAAAAGAATGCCTGGCAATTGTATGGGCCCTGCAGCGTCTGCAGCCCTACTTGTACGGGAGCCATTTCACCGTGGAGACGGACCACAACCCCCTCAGCTGGTTACACACGGTCTCTGGGTCGAATGGCAGGTTGCTACGCTGGAGCCTCGCTCTCCAGCAGTACCACTTCTCCATTCGCCACAGAAGAGGCCGTGACCACGGTAACGCTGACGGGTTATCCCGGCAAGGGGAGGGTGCAGAAGGACGCACGGGGGAACACAGGAATGTGCTACCCCCTCGCGCCCTCGTATAGGGGGAGGTGTGATGAACCTGTAGCCGCCATCTTGGTAATGATAAATCATATCCAGGGATGGCCACACTTCAGCAGCCCCCACCCTTGGGACCTTCTGTTAAAACGTCAACTAGATAGTTTCCCCCCATCCAGGCTCCTGTAAGATAAGAAGCCTACTTAACACTTGAATGCTAGGAGCTTCAAAGACTTCGAGAGGAAACACAGCCAGCAGGGGGGGGTGCTTCGTCTATCTGTACCTGACCATTTGTCCCATAGGACTAGTTTCTTTGTCTGTCACAAGCATGGAGGCATAAGATATAGAAACATGAAAAGTACACGCATGTTGCATGGGATGGGCCAATAAAAAAATATCACGGCGTCCCGGAGCCATTGCGCACACAAGCCTCCGCGGTAGACGTTTGTACGTGCTCTGGAAGCCAAGATATAGCGCGGAGCCATTCCTGAGGACCGTATGGTATCATAATTGATATCAAAAGGTCGGTTACGGCGGCCCGAATCCATGGGAACCCCTGGGGGTATCATGAGACCATCCCAGAAGAAGTTATTGGGTTCCATAGAATTTGGGCTTCTGATCGAAGTTAGACCTGAGGGTGGAGACTGAGCCAGCTGACCTCACCAGCAGTGGGCGGGACGGGGCAGGTAAGATAGCAGGACAGACAAGAGATAAGTCAGTCTTGACCCAAGAGTGGGGTGCTGAACATCTGAGCACCAGCTGAGGCCACCAAGGGGAGGAGCAGTTTGACCATGCGGTGGTAGGCCTCAGCCTGTAACAAAGAACCGTGCCTGCGACCGCAGAATCCTCTCCCTGCGTCACAAGAAAATCAAGAAACCGGTAACTGATATGCTGTGGTGATTCTGTGTGTTGTATTCCATTGTTGTATAGTTTAGCCTGACCTTATACCTGTGTATATTTAGTTGTATATCGTGTATCTAGTGTATTATTATAATCAATTACCTCAAGTAATTGTGGGCCTGCCTTTTATTCTGCATAACGAACGCACGTCCGTGTGAGCTCGGCTCAAGCCAAAAACGCTACCCAGGGTTGGTTCCTGACCCGATATAGGCCCATTCACGGACTGGGCGTATATCTAAAATAGGGACTGGTGGCAGCATACCAACTGGGGATTGGGGAAGGCTGGTAGTGACGGTCGGAGGTTCAGATATATATATTCCTGGCGCGGCCAAGGAAGATATATATACCGCCCTCACTACAGAGGGCCCCGATACCCAGTAGGTTACAGGACAGTCTCTCTGGCGACCGCTTATCCTAGGTGCAGTTCCTTGACTGACCTGAGGCTAAGAGGGCGCTAGCGAGTTGTGCTGTGTAGTGACGTTGAAGGGATAACACACTACCGTGTTCCCTGCGCTGGTTGCAGCTACCTGGCACTACTTTCTCTAGGTGCAGTACCTTGACTGACCTGAGAGGTAAGGGGGCGCCAGAGAGCTGCACCCACCGGCCGGCTTTCATCACACCCCCTGTATTACATTCACACCTGGCATGACAGAAACCTGGTGTCAGCCCGCGGCTTTTAAGTGACCCCATTTATCACAGTCACATTGTCCCATGGCCCTTCTAACGTAAGGTCCTCCATTTGAGCAGTCCCAAAATCCCCCCAGAAACTCCCAATTACGAAATCTCATCATCATGGGTCACTGTCTCGTCCTCATCGCCAGCAAGGACACACAAGGGAAACTCTTCCACCTCCGACTGCAAAGGGGATTCTTCATGGACGAACCGGCTCCTATCTGAGTTAGTGGGTACTCCAGCCTTTCCTACCCTGTCCCTAACACTAGGGGCGCCCTAGCTGTCCCTGCTCCCCAGGTTACTTTAGATGGCGAAGATGCTGGGGCACGTACCTTGCTGTTCCCCTTGAATCAGTCCTTATCTGTCCCCTTCTTATCTGCCCCCTGATGAAGCAGTTGTGAAACGTGTGTTGGGTTTTGGTGGGTGAGTATAAGCACATGTAATTTCATTCATCATTGCTATACTTTACTGTGGGATGTATGAATTTTCAAGATACTTATTTATGAACTGTTTTTATGACCATATGCATTGAGTGACTGACAAATCCTTTATATTTATATGTATTTATCTACAAATATATGCACTTGCAGTGTTACTAGTATGTCATTCTGCAGTTATCTGTATGCATGTTGATCATCAGGGCTCCCACAGCACTCATCCACCTCTTTGTCTTTAGTCTGTATTTTGGAATGTTTTTTATTTATCTTTTTATGTATTTTTAATTATTTGTTTAATAAAGGTCATGGACTTTATACTTAATTTGTGATTGTTATTGGTCCTAGCACAATCTCTTGTTGTTGGTATTTTTATGTCATTATATTGTGGACTATTTGGGGTGCTAAAAATTGGTATTTTACTATCAGCAATTTTTTTGTGTGTATTTTGGGAATTTAATAGATTTTCTCTTTTTTTATCCATGACTTATTTTATGGAATTATTGATTGTATTATTCTTATCTCCTCTATCTTTTAGTCTGTTCCTGATGTTGATACGTTCTTTTGTTTTAAATTACTTTCTTCAGCACAAATCCATTTTGCTCTTAAAAATTCTCTGTATGGTACTGCTTTGAGTGTATGTTGGGTAAGGCAACTATCTGCTTGTAATACTGTGTTGCCACTTACTGGCTTGCTGAAAATTGAGGTGTGAATATTACCCAAATAAAGATCACCTTTTAATTCAATATCCAAAAATTGAATGGACATTTTAAAATATGTGGCCGTGAAGCATAAATTCAGCTCATTGCTATTTAGATATTTAACAGAATCTGGTATGGTTGCTACCTCACCCCTCCATATGATTAAATATCATCCACACAGTGGCCATACCAGATCAAGTATGATGCAGATGGATTGTAGATTACATTTTTTTCCCACCATGAGACAAATAGGATTGCTAGCGATGGGGAAAACTGAGACCCCATCAGTGCTCCTTCTATCTGGAGAGTCTAATCTATAGCCATGATAATAAATTGCTTCAAATCATCATTATATGTGCTAAAATGGTTAAGATGGAATTCCACAGCTTTTATGACAAGATGGTGTGGAATGCACGAATACAAATTGTTGAGTTCAGTGGATGTTATAATGTTATGGCTGACTTTTTTTAATTTGTAATTTTGGGTTGAGAAAGGCCTATCATGGCCGAAACGTTGCTTGATTCATCTACCTCATTTGTAACTACTGCCATATGCTTTTAAAGACAGAATAAAAGTTATATTTCATCCCTATAAGAAGTTTTCTAGTGCCTCGTATTTCCTTGGATTTTTGCACGAATACAAATTGATGACATCACATAAGATGCAAGTACATTTCTCATTCCACACCATCTTGTCCATAGCCCTTAATACCATATTGGTATCCTTCAGAAAGTTATATGTTCCACTGGACGCTGGTGTTCATCCACTCAAACTGAGACCTTCATTAAGCGAGCCTATTCCAACAATTATCGGCCATAAAAGTGGAGGGAAGATTTCTTTGTGAGTTGTGTGAAACTTTTTTCCGAAATCCACAAAGGGAATTTAGAAAGTTTTAATTGTTTTTTGAAAGATAAGCTTTTCTGTCCAGAAAGAGGTGGCAATTGGCAATAAAAACGATTCCTGACGAAAATGTATTGGATCTTAAAAATGAATGCTAAGCAACCAAATGGTATGAATTATCAAAATGATACGATGCTATTGTACTAATGGCTAATATTTGTATGTAACTAAATATGTTTAATCAATTTGCAATGCATTATGCATCGTGGCTTCTGATTGGTTGATCTTGGTTTTAAATAATATAATACACATGCAATGTTATAAACTATCTCTATGACTAAGGGCGGTGACACCGGAAACGAGTCAGAGATGCGCACATGAACCAACAGAACAGCTTTTAATGAATCTGAAGTAAAGGACGCTGGTTTTATAAGTGGATGTTCCCGCTTCTCTTACAAAGAATTACTGTGTATTTCATAGAAGAACCATTATGACATGTATGGGGTTTTTAGCAGGTACCCAGCTGTTATGGAAAATCATCTGCACCCCACAAGGCGCGACTCCCAGATCAACACTGCGCAAGCACGGCTCCATGATCGACACTGCGCAAGCGCAGGATTTTTCAAAGTTATTTGAGTGATGTAGGCGCAAATCCAGGAACATCATTCAAATTGCGTTGGCGGCGACAAGCACACCCCTATGACTAAACGAGCTGGTACAATCTAACTATATAAAGTGCTTTTTACATGATTAGACCTCCGTTTTTAATGAAAAAAATGTGTTAGTGGTGCACATTGCATCACTAGCCACGCACTGGGGACAGTTTACATGCTAAAAAGGACACGACAGGTTCCCTTTAACAATATCCTTCCAGCACCAATCAATAACAGGATTGCGAATATGCAGCCATAAAACCCCAATACCAACCCAGCTGGTAAATTATCCAAAACATAACAGGAAATTAACTCAAAGTGAAGTTTTCCCAGTTTAAGAGTGAATTCCACCATTATCAGTTGGACAAAGTTCTGGAGTAATGGTGTCCTATTAATGGCAACTATTTGAATGGGTCTTTCCAACCTAACTGTCCCTAATCCTAATCTCAGGACCAGTCCTGAATCAATGAAGTTGTCAGCAGACCCACAATCAATGAAAGCTACCTCTGATAATTAAAAAGTAGTTCCACATTCAGCAGTACTTTGTCTGACCTCCTCGACAATCACCTAGAGTTAGGCATTTGTCCAACGACCTCCTTGCTTGAGGGCATATCAAACAGTTCTTGAGAAGATGCCCAGCATGACCACAGTAGAAGCAGAGTCTGAGATCTCGCCCACACCTCCTCTGAATGGTCCGAGAGCTGACAACTCCAACTTCCATTGTTTCTGCCTCTGGTAGGTGGCCAGATACGGGGAAAATGACCGAAACCTCCTGTCGCTCATCACACTCTCCCAAATCATGCGATACAACTGAACAGCCTTGTCATGACCTCTCCCTAGGACCAAGGTGGAGTATGCAGAGCTAGAGGGTCCTTAAGTATATATGAAAGGCCTCAGTGAAACTGACAACAGAGAGCTACATCGTTCCACAGAACTTCAATGGACCTCTGTACTAGTCCTCAGCAGGGCGGCCCCCCTGTGTTAGGTTTATGATCTTTGCCTCTGCAACCCAGACTCAGTCAGGTTAGTCATAGATTAACCCTAAGGTGTAAAAAAACATTAAAAGAAGACTGTTCTGGGCCTTGGGGGGGACAAATAAAGTGCCCAAGTCTTGCAGTAAGGACATGATTATTCCCACCCACTGGGACTCATTCCCTGATGACAGGGGTCTCAGGGTAGAATATAGCCTACTGCTCTGCCTGAATACCCTAAATTGGTTTTTCTCCAACGAAAATTCATCAGGGCGGGCCATTACTGGTTTGGGAGAAACTAACTGCACATTAGAAGATACATGTGTGAAAGCTACTGCTGGCATCGGAGGGCTCTGGGAAACATCCATCACGCTAGAAAACTGACCCGGCAACTGGGATTGCAACTTTTCAAGTCTCTGGTGCTACCTGACCAGATCCTGAACCACCTGGGTCAAATTTGTCACCTGATCGCACAGTGTACGAATAGGATCCATACTGGTGGAAAAGAAGGACAGGCCAATTGTAATATGACACTAGTCACTACTCACGGATAAGCCCTGAGGCTGGGTAGTCAAGTAGTCCAAGGTCAAAAGCAAAGAGACAAAGGGATGACACAAAGGCGTAGTTAGGAAACAGTCCGAGGTCAATATTCCAAGAAGATAGTGGATCACAACAAAAGGGCTAGGCAAACAGATGGTCAAGACAAATCCTAGGTTGAGCAGCAAAGATCATTATACCAGACAAGGAGCACAGAGTAAGCACACCCTTCTTGAACAAAGCTACAATTGGCAGCATTCAAAGACAGAGAGCTGGTTAAATAACCAGGAAATCACTCTGGACAAGAGTACCAGCATACCCTGGTCTTGATTGGACAGCTAAACTGTCACTCCAGACACCGACAGCTCAGCATGCCCCAGCATCCGATTGGGCGGCTGAACTGTCCATCACCATACTGACAGCTAACTCATTCCTTGATTGGATGGTAGAACTGTCATTCACTGTATCCAGACACTCAGTTAGAAGTAATCGTCACACATATATGATCAATGTTGGAAATCAAGTCACACTGTTGTGTTATGTGACTGTCGCCGCAAATTCTGTTGTGGTGGAATACTGAAGCTAGTAGTGGACAACCCATTTAAGTGCAAATCTCGATGTTGCTAATGTGGCTGATATCATGTATGTAAATTATTTTAATCCATTGATACTTTGCTATATAACAGCCTTGTTTTGAACATACACAGTTGCAATCAAAATTATTCATCACTAGTGATGAGTGAGCATGCTCGCCATTGCTCGGTACTCGCCCGAGCATCTCAGTACTCGAGATGCTCGGAGCTCGCCGAGTACTTGCGCGATGGTTGGGCTGAGCGCCAATCAACATGCAGGGATTGCCTGCCACTCACTGTAATGCCGTGGTGGTTGTGGCATTACAGCGATTGCTCAAATCGATGGGAACAGTGCTCAGTGAAACATGAAAAGCCGGCAATTCAGCAGCCGCATACAGTTATAACATCGGTACCCGACAATTTAGAACAGAAAGAATAGAGCATCACACATAGATTAGATAGATAGAAACATGTAAGTCACATATATAATGAGTACAGTGACAGTGTTGGTTACTGTACTTGTCATTTAGTGTTAAAATAAAGGATTTATTTAAAAAAAAATTGGCGTGGGGTTCCCCGTAATTATAGTCTCAAGCGGAGGTTAAGCAGACGGCTGGGGCAGATGTTTGAAGCCTGGGAAGGGGGTAATACCCACAGAGCTTCCCAGGCTACTAATATCAGCCCCCAGCTGAATACCTAGCCTTTACTAGCTATTAAAATGGGGGACCCAAAAAAAAATGACGTGGGGTCCCCCTATTTTAATAGCTAGCAAAGGCTAGGCAGACAGCTGGGGGCTGATATTAATAGCCCAGGAAGGGTGCCATGAATATTGGCCCCCTCTCAGGCTAAAAACACCAGCCCTCAGCCGCCCCAGAAATGGCGCATCCATAGGATGTGCCAATTCTGGCACTTAGCCTCGCTCTTCCCACTGCCCTGTAGCGGTGGCAGTGGGGTAATAGGGCAGGGGTTGATGTCAGCTTATAATGCTAGCTGACATCAAGCCCAGGTTAGTAATGGGGAGGCGTCTAAAAATATGATTATACTTACCTTCCGGTGGCCCCCGATAGCCTCAGCGATGCGTGCGGTCTCTTGTACAGCTCGCGATGGTCTAAAAGGACCTGCAGTGATGTCATTTAGTCATGTGATAGGTCACGCGACCGCTGACGTCGGCGGGTCCTTTCACACCACCGTGATCCATACAACAGACCGGATGTAGCAAAGAAAACACCGGGGGCCATCAGAAGGTAAGTATAATCTTTATTTTTCATTTTTTACCATTCTTATTCTTTTTTTTTAACTATTACTTGGTCACACTATGTAAATCCATGCAGGTTGCATGGATTTATATAGTGTGACCAAGTGGTCAAGCACTTTTCAAAGTGATGCTAAAATCGCTTGGAAAACTGCTTGATAACCTGCATGCAGAAATGCATGTGAAGAACGCTTGACAAACGCTTTTACCTGGCAGGAAAAACGCATGTAAAATCCACATGCGTTTTTCATGCCAGGGAGAAGCGGAAAAAATATGCAGCATTTCTGCATCGTGAGCACTTAGCCTTAAGGTAATTTAAACTTAGCATAATGTCACTTAAGGCGAAAACTGCTGAACATACCTAATAAAGGTAACATTATGATTAGAGATACTGTTATTAAGAAAGTAATCAAATATGCCATATTCTCTGTATACCGTATAGAGTACAATAATTAACATGTTCTTAGTATCAGTTTACAGTAGATAAATGTTTTTCTACCTTAATGTCATTTTCCTTTTCTTGCAAAGCATTGTTTAACTCCTGCATTGACATTTCCAGGTCTTTAATTTGATGGTTCATGAGATTCTGATTCTTCTCTGTTAATTGGTTAATGAGAGAGTCCTTATTGTCAAGTATGAGAGTCATCTGTTGGATCATCCTGATAAGACAAAATATTACAGAAGTTATCCTTATAAATCATTTAGGATAAAACAACAAAGAATCACATTCACATACCACTCTAATCAGCATCTCTGTTTATCCATTCCTCTTACAGGTACGTGACCCAACTTTCCCGTCCTGACTTCCATGCAGCCTTCTCTATACCTCTCTGCTCCTATTTACTAATGGTACGTGACCCAACTTTCCCATCCTGATTTCCATGCAGCCTTCTCTATACCTCCCTGCTCCTATTTACTAATGGTATATTCTTCAAGTTACACCAGCTACCCCCCACTTTCATTTATGACCTTATTTACTTAGCCTTTGAGTATCCACCATCTGGTTCAGCCTTAATCAGCTGATCAAGATGAGCACAGACCACTCCCCTCTGGTTCACAGCTGAATGCATTCTGTTACAAATATATTGTGAGCCAGGAGTCTGTGTTAGACTTTAGTCTGTGTCCATCACCTTAAGTGTCCATTGCTGAAGTGTGAGAAACATGAATTGAACCTGAAGTGAACTGAAGGTAACTGGATACTACAAAACATATTAAGTGAAATATAGAATGAAGTAATAAATGTTAAAAAACAGTTATTCAAAACTGCATCATAAAAAAGAGAAAAAAAATCTAGAATACAACCCTCACAAGAGGGCATCTGTTCGGGGTGTCTTCCGTGTAATATGCCTAAATGTTTATGTTGTAGAGTCATTCAAAATGGTAATCAAAAGAATTTTTCATCATATACCACAGGAAAAATTCTCTATCAAACACAATGTGAATTGTCAGTCGACACATGTGATCTATTTACTTGAGTGCACTTGCAACCTCCAGTACGTGGGTCGAATGATACAAACTATGCTCACACGTCTAAATAAACATAGACATAACATTCGGATAGGTTATCAATTACACAGCGTATCCAAACATTTTAGCATTGTTCATCAAAAAGATCCAGGAGATATGAGGCTTACTATTATAGACCACATACCTGATACTGTCCCCGACCGATTAGTGAGTTTGATTAATAAAGAAAGTTTTTGGATCTTCAAGTTGGGCACGTTGGCCCCTGAGGGTCTGAATTTGGCCCTTGAAAATGTAACCAGGTCTTAAGGTCATTTCCTTCTCCTTTCTAATGGAATTATTATTGCTATGTTTTAAATGTGTTTTTTTTCCGCCTTTTTTATGATGCAGTTTTGAATAACTGTTTTTTAACATGTATTACTTCATTCTATATTTCACTTAATATGTTTCGATTTTTTTGTATTTATGTGTAGGTGATTTCTATTAAATTGATGTAGGCACTACAGATGTATTTTTGTATAACTGTTTATCAACATGTATTGCCATACTCTATACCTTATCCATTGTGTTTTTGATACTTTGTATTCATGTGAAGGTGGCTTATGTGAAACCAATGTGGACACTTCGCACCAGCACATGAAGGGTTTCCTTTGTTTGGACCCAGGTTAACTAATTAGTATCAACCAATCACTGTGAATCTTTGTCTATATATATTTTATGTTTGTGCTCATACCCTTGTACCACCTGAGGAAGATGGTTTACTATCGAAACGCGTTGTGGAAAGGGCTCATTAAATTTATTTTTTAGCCCTAAAATTTTTTTCACCTCTAGAGTTCATTCTTTTAGCGCCCTATAGACCGCTTTTTTATTTTATTCAATTTGGACCACTTTCAGTCCCCCTTTGGGGGTCAGCGGCAGCAGCAGCTTCTAGTTAATCATTCTCAAATCCCCCCACTATAAAATTCCCCTTTGGCTGCTCAACTCAGGACCTGCGGTTGGGGACTGCACTCTCCTCACATTCAGGACCTGTGGTGATGCACATCTGATCCTGAGTCACGTGATCTGTGGGTGGACACGTGGCCTGCAATTTTGGAACCTGGAAGCGGTGAGCACGAGCAGCTGTCTGCAGCACGTGGTGTGCCAAGCTATCTATACCTTGCGGTGAGACGTGCCTGCTCCTTCCATCCTCACACTAACACCGGAGTTGTGCAGGGGTACACAACTCCAATAGGTGAGTGGCCTTTTGGCTGTTTCCGTCACATCTACCTATCAGGTCCTTCACATAGCGCGCTTTTTCTCCCTTTCTCTTCCATCTACACCTTAGGCCTGGGACAGCTCATAGAGTCTCATGGCTTTCATTATCACCTCTATGCTGATGACACACAGATCTACCTCTCTGGACCCGATATCAGCTCCTTACTAACCCAAATCCCACAATGTCTGTCTGCTATTTCATCCTTCTTCTCTGCTAGATTTCTAAAACTTAACATGGACAAAACAGAATTCATCATCTTTCCGCCATCTCATTCAACCCCCCCAACTGACCTATCTATCAATGTCAATGGCTGCCCACTCTCCCCAGTCCCTCAAGCTTGCTGCCTTGGGGTAACCCTGGACTCTGAACTCTCCTTCAAACCACATATCCAAGCCCTTTCCACTTCCTGCCGACTCCAACTCAAAAACATCTCCCGGATCCGCACATTCCTCAACCATGAATCTGCAAAAACACTTGTACACGCCCTCATCATCTCCCGCCTTGACTACTGCAATCTCCTGCTCTGTGGCCTCCCTTCCAACACTCTCGCACCCCTCCAATCCATCCTAAACTCTGCTGCCCGACTAATCCACCTGTCCCCCCGCTATTCCCCGGCCTCTCCTCTCTGTCAATCTCTTCACTGGCTCCCCATCACTCAGAGACTCCAGTTCAAAACCCTAACCATGACATACAAAGCCATTCCCAACCTATCTCCTCCATATATCTCTGACTTAGTCTCCCGTTATATACCCGCACGCAACCTCCGATCCTCACAAGATCTCTTTCTCTACTCCCCTCTTATCTCCTCCTCCCACAATCGCATACAAGATTTCTCCCGTGCTTCCCCCCTACTCTGGAACTCTCTAACACATCAGACTCTCATCGACCGTGGAAACCTTCAAAGGGAGCCTGAAGACCCACCTCTTCCGACAAGCCTACAACCTGCAGTGACCACCGCTGCACGACCAGCTCTACCCTCACCTACTGTATCCTCACCCATCTCTTGTAGATTGTGAGCCCTCGCGGCAGGGTCCTCGCTCCTCCTGTACCAGTCGCTGTCACATTGTGTTCAAGATTATTGTGATTGTTCTTGTATGTATACCCCTTTTTCACATGTAAAGTGCCATGGAATAAATGGCGCTATAAAATAAATATTAATAATAATAATTCATTTAAAATAAGGCAGACTTTAAAATATTGCTAGCATAAATGTATATTGTGATTGCTTTTTACACTGATTCTAGTCATGATCCCGCAACTCACTGTGTCCTATGAACGCTGGGAGAGACAGCTCAGCCGCCCTATGGATAGCAGGGGCGTATCGGGCTGTCACTGCTGTGAGTGACAGCTCTGTCGCCCTATGGATAGCAGGGGTGTGTCAGGCTGTCAGTGCTATGAGTGACAGCTCAGCCACCCTCTGGATAGCAGGGGCGTATCGGGCTGTCAGTGCTGTGAGTGACAGCTCAGCCGCCCTATGGATAGCAGGGGCATGTCGTGCTGTCAGTGCTGTGAGTGACAGCTCAGCCGCCATATGGATAGCAGGGGCGTATCGGGCTGTCAGTGCGGTGACATCTCAGCTGCCCTATGGAGAGCAGGGGCGTTGGGCTGTCAGTGCTGTGAGTGACAGCCCAGCCGCCCTATGGATAGCAGAGCTGTATTGGACTGTCAGTGCTGTGACTGACAGCTTAGCTGCCCTATGGATAGCAGGGGCGTAGCAGGGGCGTATCAGGCTGTCAGTGCTGTGAGTGACAGCTCAGCTGCCCTATGGATAGCAGAGGCATGTCGGGCTGTCAGTGCCGTGACTGACAGCTTAGCTGCCCTATGGATAGCAGGGGTGTATCGGGCTGTCAGTGCTGTGAGTGACAGCTCAGCCGCCCTACAGATAGCAGGGGCATCGGGCTGTCAGTGCTGTGAGTGACAGCTCTGCTGCCCTATGGATAGCAGGGGCGTATGGGGCTGTCATTGCTGTGAGTGACAGCTCAGCCACCCTATGGATAGCAGGGGCGTTGGGCTGTCAGTGCTGTGAGTGACAGCTCAGCCACCCTACGGATAGCAGGGGCGTAGGGCTGTCAGTGCTGTGATTGACAGCTCTGCTGCCCTATGGATAGCAGGGGCGTATCGAGCTGTCATTGCTGTGAGTGACAGCTCTGCCACCTTATGGATAGCAGGGGCGTATCTGGCTGTCAGTGCTGTGAGTGACAGCTCAGCCGCCCTAAGGATAGCAGGGGCGTATCGGGATGTCAGGCTGTCAGTGTAGTGTTTGAGTTTCCTCCATGTATTTTCCTTTCCTGATAACACTGTTCTTAAGCCAGATTGGTTCAGAGACGAAAACAGTTGAACTTAACTAATTTTGTGGTGCTCAAAAAGAATATGATGGTTAAATTTGCTGATTGGCTCTAATTTTCAAAATCCAGAGGAGGTTGTTATTACTTATGACACTTTTCATGAAGACTTATAGAAAAACTGTGTTTTTATTATTTCATCATCATTATTGCATTGTTAGTAGCTAGTCTATTACTTCATCCAGCGTCGGACTGGGGTACATTGAACCCACCAGAGAAAAATAATTTTTGGGGCCCACCCTGCAGTTATATAGAAATAGTACAAGATAACCAATTCTATTGCAAAACGCTATAATACTGTTATATAACATCAAACACAGTGTATATTAACCACTTAATAACCATTTTAACTTAATGAATAACAAAGTAAAGAAACACTCCAGACAAGAGAGAAAGACATGTCTCATTCTTGTAGACTGTGAGCCCTCGCAGGAAGGGTCTTCGCTCCTCCTGTACCAGTCGCCATCATGTTTTGTTCAAGATTATTGTAATTGTTTTTGCTATGTATGCCCCTTTCTCACATGTAAAGTGCCATGGAATAAATGGCACTATAATAATAAATAATAATAATAATTTAACCCCTTCGCGACCTTGGGATTTTCTGTTTTTGCATTTTCGTTTTTTGCTCCCCTTGTTCCCAGAGCCATAGCGTTTTTATTTTTTGGTCAATATGGCCATGTGAGGGCTTAGTTTTTGCGGGATGAGTTGTACTTTTAAACGCCATTACTAGTTTTACCATATCATGTACTGGAAAATGGGGAAAAAAATCCAAGTGCGGTGAAATTGCAAAAAAAATGCAATTCCACTGTTGTTTTTTTTTTTTTTTTTCTTTCCACGTTCACTGGATGCTAAAACTGACCTGCCATTATTATTCTCCAGGTCATTATGAGTTCGTAGACACCAAACATGTACAGGTTCTTTTTTATTTAAGTGATGAAAAAAATCCAAAGTTTGCTAAAAAAAAAAAAAAAAATGGCGCCATTTTCCGAGACCATTTTTCGGGATCTGGGGTCGGGTGAGGGCTTATTTTTTGCGCACCGGGCTGAGGTTTTTATTGATACCATTTTGGGGTAGATACGATGTTTTGATCGCCCGTTATTGCATTTTATTGCAATGTTGCTGCGACCAAAAAACCGTAATTCTGGCGTTTGGAACATTTTTCTCCTTACGCCGTTTACCGATCGGATTAATTCTTTTTTATATTGATAGATCAGGCGATTCTGAACATGTGTTTGTGGGGTTTATTTTTTCTTATTTTATTTTGAATGGGGCAAAAGGGGGGTGATTTAAACTTTTATATTTTTTTAATTTTTTTTATATTTTTAAAAACTTTTTTTTAAACTTTTTGCATGCTTCAATAGTCTCCATAGGAGACTAGAAGCAGCAACTGTCTGATCGCCTCTGCTACATAGAGGTGATCAGCAGATCACCTCTATGTAGCAGAAATGCTCCTGTGCTATGAGCGCCGACCACTAGGTGGCGCTCATAGCGATCAGTACATGACAACCACTGGGGTCTGCTGCAGACCCAGGGTTGTCATGACCACCCATCGGTGACCCGCGATCACGTGACGGGGTCACCGATGGGCTCGTTGATGTTAAATGCCGCTGTCAGAGATTGACAGCGGCATTTAACATGTTAATAGCCGCGGGTGGATCGCGATTCCACCCGCGGCTGTTGCGGGCACATGTTAGCTGACATATGCCCGGTTCGGAGCCCTCACTGAACCGGGGGTGATGGCCTGGGGCGTACTAATACGCTCCAGGCCAGTAAGGGGTTAAGGGGGTTGTCTGGTCTAAATTAATAAGTCTGCACTCAATAGTTGGCATGGCCTTGCTCCATACACTTGTATTGAGTGAGGCCGTGCCCACTGGACAGTCACATCACTAGATAGGTGCAGCTCGTTCAATACTAGTGTATGGAGAGAGGTCGCGCCACTAGTCGAGCTTTGGCCGGGAGTATGTATAACTCATACATACAGGGTCGGACTGGAGTGCCTAGGGCCCACAGGGGGAATTGATTCCACAGGGCCCACCCTACTGCTACTTTACGTAGATATTTTACCGATTCATACTCTGACCTCATGCACATGTACGTGAGACACAATACAGTGTGTAAGACAACGTGTTCCTCCTAATGAGTTTAGCAGATTTTTCAGCTTGTATGCACCACCACAAGAAATGTTCTACAGTCAGGGACCAGCTGACATTTCTGTTGTCTTTTCACCACTTTTCTAGAGTAAATAATGTTGAAAATACTTTTTCAAGGGACAGAGAAGAGCCTTTTATTTGGTCTCATGCTACCTGTATAGTGACACCAGTCCTGGAAATGTCAATGAGGCTGGTGATCACATCTACCAGAGGATCTGCCTAGATCAGAATTTCCTCCAATCTCAGCATTTGCAGGAGTGCAGCTGTTTATCACCACCATCTTCCTCCTCCTGCTGGTGATGCTGTGAACATAATGGTAGTATCTGCACCATTACCTTGTTTTCATAGTATGTTAGAACCACTTTTGTGGGGCATGGAATGTAAAGATTTACTCTTGTTACATTTTTTTTTAGGGAGAAAGTGGAGGATAGGAAAAAAAACAGTGAAACCTTCCTCCTCCACATCACACCATCCAGGCCTACCGAAACACTGTCTGCCTCCGTTTCATGAACACTTTCAGTTAGAGATCACTTTAGTAATTTTCCAGCATTGCAAGAGAAGGCTTGTACTAACCTGCTGCAGCTGCTTTGAGCAGGATGAAGAAGGTGATCTGCAGCAAGGGCAAAGAATGAGAGGGAGGTGTAGCTAGCATTGATCTCTGCTCCGCTCAGAATGTTCATCTAACTAGCTAACTAAACATGGGACCTGGTGGAAGAATATATTCATGTAGTCATGTACTGATGTTGGCTCTGGTGATGTATTTCTGTACTGTTGGTGGTTCTACTGCTGTATTCATGTAATGATGGTGCTTCTTTTGATGTACTCATGTACTGATGGTGCTTCTGTTGTTGTATTTCTGTGCCGAAAAAGGTTTCTGGTGTTGTATTTGTGGCGCCCTGCTGCACATTGGTGCCACAGATCCCAGAGGGGTGCATGGATGGACTTCTCCACAAGAGGCCCTCTTAGCATTCACACACCTCCACCCTAGCACCTCAGACCACCAGAGGGAGCCCGGATAGGGATATATATACTGGAGGGTGGAGTTAGGCAGTCAGTCTGGAGTCTGCTGCAGCCAGAGAGGTTGTCAGTTCAGTCTGTTGAGAGGAGCTCCAGCAGAAACTAGCCTGCAGTGGAGCTTAGTCAGTTCAGTCCAGACTCAGAGAGCTCGAGTTAGTGAGCCTAGGGCGTGCCGACGCCAAAAGAGCGGTGAAGAGTAGCGAGGCCTACTGCCCGTGTGAAGCCTAGTGAGGGCCCCGAGCGTGGCCGAAGGCGAGTGGAAAGAGAGTAACACAGATGGCAGAGGAGCTTTACCCGCTCACCCCAAGAACATATACCGGACACCGGGTCCGCGTCTGCAGGGATTCCTTACACCCAGCAGAAACAACTGGAACCCCTGGCGAACTATATGTCCCAGGAACACCAAAAGCTGATTACGTACCAGGGTCAGGAGTCACGGAGGCCCCAGAGACCAGGGAGTGTGAACTCCAACAGAAGGCCCTACCACCAGGTCAGCAGGTGCAAGACAGAGACCAAGTTAGGCCTAGCTCCAGGCAGGTCAGAAACTTATCAAGGAAAGGCAAGGAACAGGAGGCCCCACACCCGCTCACTGGGGAGAGTCCTGATATGCACCCTTCACCCTAAAGTGCCCTGGATCGTGCCTGAAACACCACCAGTAAAGGTACTGAAGTGAACTGTCGTGTGTGTGTGCCTATTCTTCCTCTGACCCGGCTGGGTCCCCTCTGTCCTGCATCCCCTCACTTTCGCTGCCCTGAGGCCCCGCTCCACCTGTGGGGAGCCACACCAACTAAGCTGCCTAAACACCGGCCTCAGAGGACTGTCGCAGCGCTGGTGATCCTCACCAGACACCACAGGTGGCGTCACGAACATTTCCCTATCCCAATAACCTTCCCCCTTCTTTTAAGAGTGACCCCAGGGTACGGGCCCGGGAGCCAACCACCGCGACATCCCCCAGAGTCAGGCAACAAGGCCCGGGTGCCAAGTCGTCTCCATCTCCTGGGCGCTTCATCTCTTCCTGACGTCACGAACAGGATTCCGTGCCCGCTGCAACGATGGAGTGTTGTGCCCGTTGCCACCGGGTACTGTGCGCCTTTAATCAGAACTGTGTATTTAACTGTGGCGAAGATCACCGCCATTGTTGTGCCGCCGAGCGGGAAGAAGGGCGTAACTGAGGGAAAACTGAGAGGCGTACCTGCTGAAGCGCGCGAAGCCCCGGACACGCCCCACGCCTCGACGTCAAGCCAGGAAGCGGCAGGTCCTGGAAGGAGCCCCTGTGAGTGCTCTGACATAGGACGCAAGAGACGCAAGGTCCTGAAGGAAGACCGTCACCTGCGGAGCTGCGGCCTACCGAAAGAAAAGAAGGTAGGCCATGGTTCGCTAGGGGGGCGCCAGAATTTCCGAAGAACAGCACAACGCCGGAGTACCGATTAACGGCCCTGATGATCAATCGCGCCCGGCGCCGAACAGGCCCGAGCAGCCGCTCCGCCAGCAGGGCGTGTAACCCCTGTCATACCCATGGCCCTACCGTACATCCCTGGAGCAAAGTGGCTCCCCCAGTACAGCGGCAAACCAGATACCCTGTCTGGATTCAAAAGAAAAATATGCGGTATACTGGACATGTACTCTATGAGAGGCAAGCAAAGAGCCGCTGTTGTATTGGGACAATTGACTGGTGCTGCGGAGCGAGAAGTAGAAACCTGGTCGGCCGCAGACCAGGAGTCAGTGTCCGCAATCTTTAAAAAGTTACAGACTGTGTTTGAGAATCGTACTGAGACAGACCTCCGGATGAGGTTCTACAACTGCTCTCAGCTACCGGAGGACAGTGTTCGGGACTATGCCTGGCATTTATAAGGGGCCCTGCGAGCTCTGAAACAGGTTAGTCCAACCAGCATCATTGATGAAAATAAAATGCTGAAGGAACAGTTTATCCGGGGACTGAGGTCTCAAGAGGAGAGCAGGACTGTGCGTTGGTGGTCCCTGGATTATCCAGATGCCATCTTTGACACCCTTAAGGACATGGCTATAAAAGGACTGCAGCCCCTGGAAACAACTGCTATCTGGTGTTACCAGGGTGGGGCCACCCCTGTGCCCGCAGAGTCCACCTTTTCCCCGGTGGCTGCTGAAGCCAAGGTGCAAGCAACGTCCCCTAGTGAGCTGGACAGCCTGCGCTCTGAAGTGCTTCAGTTGAGCAAAACCCTGACCACTGTACTGAGTGCCCTGCAGCTGCGGACGGAGCCCGAGGAGGAAGGAAGGATCCTGCTAGCCAACAGCCCTGAGGATGTCCCCTGGATGAGAAGGAGGAGGAGGACAATGCCACCCCCTGGGAGGACCAGCGACCAACGCCTCCCGCCGAAGGACCCTGTCTGCCACCGCTGCCACAAGACAGATCACGCCGTCTGGAGCTGTCCTTTAAACGAGCAAACCCTGGGGCCGAGGGCTGACACCCAGGAGTAGACCCCTCAGGCCCATCAAACTGGTGCCGCAAGTTCGTGGGAGGAAGACCTTTCCTGTCCATCATGCTGGACGGCATCGCGACACCTGCTCTGCTGGACACAGGTTCTCAGGTAATCATGCCTGATGTCCTCTACAAGAGGTTCTGGTCCATAGACGAACTTCACCCACCAGATCCAAATCTTTCCGTGTATGCCTCAAACGGCCCCCCCCTTAACCTAGTTGGGGTTAAGGATGTGGCAGTAAAGGTGGGAAGAGTGGAACTGAAGGACCAGTGACTAATTGTAGCAGAGACTAATCCTGATGATACAGACTTGTATATGGTACTTGGCACAAATATTGTTAGTAACTGTTTGGGAGAAGTGTTGTTCTTGCTCCAACAGATAGCTGACACTGCCAGACCAGGGCAGAGAAGGGCGCTCCTGAAAGATCCGAGCCCTTATGTACCAGCAACAGGTAAAGCTAACAGGCGGTGAAATTGGTAATTTACGGGTGACAGACCCGATACCCGTTGTGATTCCCCCGATGAGTGAAATGCTGAATTGGTGTAGAGCAGCAATAGGTCTCAAAGGACGGAGTTACCAGGCAGTAGTAGAGCCCCTTAGCTCAGAGCATAGACCTACACTCTTAACTGCCAGAGGGGTAGTGGATGTACGCAATGGGAGGGTGCCCGTCCGTCTTCTGAACTATAGGGAGGACGAGGTTAGATTACCACGCTATGCCACTGTTGCCAAATTGTACACAGTAAATAACAACTCCATACACATGGCGGAGTCTTTAACCTCACCAGACGAAGTAGAGGATAATGACCCGGCAACCCAGGTGGAGGATTGGTGTCAACAGCTCCATGTTGGGACAGACACCACCCCTGTCCATCAAAAACAGGGGGTACACCGGGTGGTTCAGGAATACGCGCAGGTATTCAGTAAGCACCCACTTGACTTTGGGAGAATTAAAGGGGTACAACACCATATCCCCACAGCTGACCATCCACCCATCAAAGAACGTTACAGGCCTATACCACCAGCACACTACCAGAAGGCGAAGGAGATGTTGCACGACATGAAGAAGGCAGGGGTAGTAAGGGATAGTTGTAGTCCCTGGGCAGCTCCCCTAGTTCTAGTCAGGAAAAAGGACGGAAGCATGAGAATGTGTGTAGATTACAGACAAGTAAATCGCATTACACATAAAGATGCATACCCTTTACCACATATAGAGGAATCCCTGAATGCCTTAAAGTCTGCAAATTACTTCTCCACCCTTGACCTCACTAGTGGGTACTGGCAAGTAGCTGTTGCTGAGGAGGATCAGGAGAAGACGGCCTTCACTTACCCCATGGGACTCTACGAGTTCAACAGTATGCCGTTTGGACTCTGCAACGCCCCCGGAACGTTCCAGAGATTGATGGAGTGCTGCCTAGGACACCGCAACTTCGAGACTGTACTACTAAACCTGGACGACGTGAGAGTGTACTCCAAAACGTATGAGGACCACTTGAAGCACCTGGCGGAGCTATTTGAGTCGCTGTCCCAGTATGGGATGAAGCTGAAGCCCTCAAAGTGCCACCTGCTCAAGCGAAAGGTACAGTACCTGGGGCACATCGTTAGTCCAGAGGGAGTAGCACCAGACCCGGAGAAGGTCACTGCTATCCAGAAATGGCCGGAGCCAAAGAGCCTCAAGGAGGTACGTCAGTTCCTGGGACTAGTCGGGTATTACCGGAGGTTTGTGAAGGACTATACCAAGAAAGCGGCGCGTCTGCAAGACCTCCTGGTAGGACAGTCCCCCAGAGGCAGAAATCCCCCGTTCCAGTGGGGTAAGGAGCAAGCTGAATCCTTTAAGGTGATGAAGGAGACCCTGACCGGCGAAGAGTTCCTAGCCTACCCTGACTACAGCCAACCGTTCCTGCTGTACACTGATGCCAGCAACGAAGGATTAGGAGCTGTACTGAGTCAGAAGCAGGATGGCCGAGAGAAGGTGATCGCCTATGCAAGCAGGAAGCTCCGCCCGACCGAGAGGAACCCAGAGAACTATAGCAGCTTCAAGTTGGAGCTCCTGGCCCTGGTCTGGGCCATCACTGAACGGTTCAAGCACTACCTAGCCTCCAGTAAGTACACTGCCTTCACTGATAACAACCCCTTGACTCATCTAGAAACAGCCAAGTTAGGAGCCATGGAGCAATGATGGATGGCTCGGCTGTCAAACTACCAATTCACTATTAAGTACCGGGTGGGCCGCAAGAACGCCAACGCCGATTCCCTGTCCAGGACGCCTCACCAGTCGGACACTGAAGAAGAAGTGGATGACCTGGAGGAGATTGAACTACCTGCCTTTCATCGGAATGGAATGGTCCACGAGCACCGAGCCTCCAGGAGGCATCGCGGTAAGACGTTAAACCCACTGCCTCACCACAGCTGGAAGGAGACCCAGGACAGCGACTCGGTTGTCAGCCGTATCAAGGAGCTGATAACCCAAGAAGGTTCCTTCCTGGAGAAGGACGCGTCTCTACAAGCCAAGCAGCTGTGGAATGAGAAGAGCCGGCTGTTCATCTATAGAGAGAAGCTGTGCCGGAGGTACGTCAACCCCAAAACCCATGAGATGGTATGGCAGATAGTGGTGCCCAAGGCAGACATCCAGATGGTGTTGGAAGCCTACCACGATCAGACGGGGCACTTTGGCTGGAAGAAGCTAGAAACCCTGCTGAAGTGTCGGTTTTATTGGGTAGGAATGCGCATTGAGAGGTGGTGCCAGAATTGTGGATCCTGTAGCTGTTAGAACCTTGCTGTTAGGTTTTTTTTCCTTTGCTGGTCACATGACCTTGTTGGCCTATTTAATCCTGCTCCGCCCTTCTGGCTTTGCTGGACTTCATTGTATATCTACTTTCTAGCTAGCCTGTGCTCTGTATCTAACTCTGTTAGTTTGCTTGGTCTACGGACCTCTAGGTTCTATCTATTTTGTTTGTTCGTCTGTCTGCTACTATTTCTGTTAGGAGGTGTCCCATATTCCTCCCAGTCCTTAGTACTTGTAGGGATTCCCTCCCCAAATCTATAGGTCTCCGTACAGACTAGATTAGGACTTTAGCAGGTCTGATCGCAGGATCAGGTTCCCTGTTACATCGTAGGGATTCAGCTGAGTCCTATAGTAGGGACAGATCTCCTCTCTTTCCTTAGCTTTGGTAGCAGAACATAACAGTAAGTCCAGCCTGTAAATTCTCTAAGGAAAGATTTTTTTTTGTTCCATCATGGTGTCGGTTCAGGATTTGGCTAAACACCTGCAGGGACTCTCTCTGGAAGTGGCCGAGCTCCGTCAGCACGTGAGTAACTGTCCTGGAGCATATTTCTTGGAGCCTAAGGTATGTTTGCCGGATTTATTTTTTGGTGAACATCGAGAATTTTTTTCATTTAAAAATGCTTGCTTATTGTATTTTCGTTTGAGACCCAAGTCCTCTGGGGATGAATCCCAGCGCGTAGGGTTCATAATGTCACTTTTGCGCAAAGAGCCTCAGGAGTGGGCCTTTTCTTTGCAACCTAGTGATACATGCTTCAGATCAGTGGATAGTTTTTTTTCTGCTTTAGGACTATTATATGATGATCCTGACCGTGTGGCATCAGCTGAGACTGAGTTGAGACGTTTAAAACAAGGATCAGGTAATATGGAAAAATATTGTACACATTTTCGTCGTTGGTCCACTCAAACAGGGTGGAACGATTCTGCTCTGAAAAGTCTATTTCTTGCTGGGCTCAGTGAAAAGGTTAAAGACCTGCTAATTGCTTATCCTACACCTGAGGATTTGCAACAGGCTATGCAATTAGCTATACGGGTGGACAGAAGACTGCGTGCTAGGGTTAATGAGAGCAAATCCTCTGCTATGTCAGTTTCTGGTTATGATAATGTGTGTACTAACAGTGGTGAACCGATGGAGATTGGATCGGTGGCACCTCGCTCTCAAGAAAAACACCGTCGTTTTTCAGAAGGCTTGTGTTTCTATTGCGGGAAATCTGGTCATTTGATTAAAGGCTGTGAGCTTCGTATGAAGAAAGAAAAAAAAATGGTCAGTCACGCCCGTATTGCCTGTTTAAATTCCAAGGGTATATTTTTAGCTGCTTCCACGATTGCTCAGGAAAAATTAATGGAATTTCGGGTGTTTGTTGATTGCGGGTCTACACTGAATGTTATTGATGGGGGATTCGTGGAAAAACTCAATTTAAAACCTGAACCTTTATCATCCCCCATTGCTGTGGTTTCTGTGGATGGCTCCCCTTTGAAGAATATTACTCTCAAGGTCAGTGAATTTCCTCTCACTATTAATGGTGTTCACCATGAGAAATTGGATTTGGTAGTGTTGAATAACTTGCCTTCTCCAGTAATATTGGGTTTGCCCTGGTTAAAATTTCACAATCCTGTACTGGATTGGTCTACCAGTGAAATTAAATCCTGGAGCCATAAATGTTATGACAAGTGTTGTAACGGGCGTATTGCAGCTTTGGATAGGGGAGAATTGCCTGTTCCTATTCAGGATTTTTGGAGAGTTTTTTCTGAGAAAGAATCGCAGGTTTTGCCTCCCCATAGAGACTATGATTGTTCTATTGAATTTGTCCCTGGAGCGACTCTTCCTAAAAGTCGTTTATTTAACCTTACTATTCCTGAGAGGAAGGCTTTGGAGGAATACATACAGACAAGTTTGGCCGCCGGTCACATTAGGCCCTCTAAGTCTCCTGTGGCGGTTGGATTTTTTTTTGTAAAAAAAAAAGGACGGCGGTTTACGTCCTTGTCTGGATTTTCGTGAGATTAACAAAATTACGGTACGCAATCCTTACCCACTGCCATTGATTCCTGATCTGTTTAACCAGTTATTGGGGGCCAAGTGGTTCTCTAAAATTGACCTTAAGGGGGCATACAATCTGTTGCGCATGAAGGAGGGTGATGAATGGAAGACTGCTTTTAACACTCCTGTGGGTCATTTTGAGAATCTGGTTATGCCTTTTGGTCTTACTAATGCTCCTGCATTTTTTCAGAATCTGATTAATGACATCCTTAGACCTTTGATCGGTAAAAATGTGGTTGTGTATTTGGATGACATTTTGATTTATTCGCCAGATCTGGAGTCTCATTGGCGGAGCGTGCGTGAGGTATTACAGTTATTAATGGACAATTCGCTTTTTGCTAAGCTGGAGAAATGTGAGTTCGCTGTACAGAGAATTAGTTTTTTGGGCTACATTATCTCCAGCAAAGGTTTTGAGATGGATCCGGTTAAGGTTCAGGCTGTGCAGGAATGGCCTAGGCCTATTGGTTTGAAATCAATACAGAGGTTTTTGGGTTTCGCCAATTACTATAGAAAATTCATAAAAATTTTTTCTAGTATTGTCAAACCTCTGACTGATCTCACCAGGAAAGGTGCTGATGCGGTTCAGTGGTCTTCTGAGGCCATTGAAGCTTTTGTGTATCTCAAGGAGAGGTTCACCTCTGCTCCCATCCTTATGCAGCCTGATGTTACTAGGCCGTTTTTGGTTGAGGTTGATGCTTCCTCTGTGGGGGTTGGCGCAGTATTGTCTCAGGATAACGGGGATGGATTACATCCCTGTGCATTTTTTTCAAAAAAATTTTCGGAGACTGAATTGAATTACAATATTGGTAATCGGGAATTATTGGCTATTAAACTCGCATTTGAACACTGGCGCCACTTCTTGGAAGGTGCGGAATTTCCCGTTCAGGTTCTTACGGATCATAAAAATCTGATATATCTTGACGCTGCCAAGCGCCTGAATGCCCGTCAGGCTAGGTGGGCACTGTTTTTCTCGCGGTTTAATTTCTCCGTTACTTACATCCCTGGTACTAAGAATGTTAAGGCGGATGCCTTGTCTCGCAGTTTTTCTCCCATAGTCGGTGCTGAGAAAGAGGAAAACATTTTACAAGAAGGTGTTGTGATAGCTGCTTTAGACTCCGTTTTGGAAGATGAGATTCTTAAAGCTCAGGAGAATGCCCCATCTAACACTCCTCATGGGAGGTTGTTTGTGCCTGGGACCTTTAGGAGAGATTTGTTTGTTGAGTGTCACGAATCTCGGTTGGCAGGTCATCCCGGAATCTCTGAGACCAAGAGACTGGTGGGTCGCAGTTTTTGGTGGCCTGGATGGCAGAAGGAAGTCATTAAGTGGGTGCGCCAATGTACTATATGTGCTAGATCTAAGTCCTCACATACTCCTGCTGCGGGGTTGCTTTGTCCTTTGGAGGTCCCCAGTGCTCCTTGGACACATTTGGCTATGGACTTTATAACTGACCTTCCCCCCTCTGAGGGTTTTACTGTCATCTGGGTGGTCGTGGACCGTTTTAGCAAGATGTGTCACTTGGTTCCCTTCGTCAAACTGCCCTGCGCTAAAACTCTCGCTAAGGCCTTTGTCAAGGAAATTGTCAGACTTCATGGCGTTCCTACTGACATTGTTTCTGATAGGGGTCCTCAGTTCGTGGCTCGTTTTTGGCGTGCCTTTTGTGACAGGTTGGGAATTCATTTGTCGTTTTCGTCCGGATATCATCCTGAATCTAATGGCCAGACAGAAAGGAAAAACCAGGATGTTGAGCAGTTCTTGCGTTGTTTTGTGGCAGACAATCAAGAGGGGTGGTCTGAGTTTCTGCCACTTGCCGAATTTGCTCTGAACAATCATACATCTTCTTCTGCTGGTTGTTCGCCTTTTTTTTGTTGTTCTGGGAGACATCCGTCGTTTGGGTCGTTCTCCAAGTTGGGATCTGCCGTGCCTGAGGAGGAGAATTTTTCCGGTGATTTGGAAAGAGTTTGGACGGATGTGCGTGGTAATCTTCAGGAGGCCAACAGAAAATCTAAAGACTACTTTGATAGGAAACGACAGGAGGTTTTGTTCGCTGTTGGTGAAATGGTTTGGTTGTCCTCTAGGAATCTGCGGTTGAGGATTCCTTCTAAGAAATTGGGTCCCAAGTTTGTAGGGCCCTTTAAGGTGCTTCAGGTTGTCAACCAATCTGCTGTTAGGTTGGAGGTTCCTACCTCCTGGAGAATTAATCCGGTCTTTCATGTCTCTCTGTTAAAAAAAGCTGTTGTGTCGGATGGTGACGCCTCTGCCTCTGTTCCTCCGGTGGTGGAGGACGGGGAATATGAAATTTCTCGCATCCTTGACTCTAGACGGTATAGAGGTAGTTTGCAGTATCTTGTGGCCTGGAAAGGTTTCGGACCCGAGGATAACTCTTGGGTGAGGTCAGATGATGTTTCTGCGTCCAGACTTATCAGAGCGTTTCACAGGAGATTTCCTGATAAGCCTGGTCCTAGGGGATCCGGAGGATCCTCTTAGAAGGGGGGGTACTGTTAGAACCTTGCTGTTAGGTTTTTTTTCCTTTGCTGGTCACATGACCTTGTTGGCCTATTTAATCCTGCTCCGCCCTTCTGGCTTTGCTGGACTTCATTGTATATCTACTTTCTAGCTAGCCTGTGCTCTGTATCTAACTCTGTTAGTTTGCTTGGTCTACGGACCTCTAGGTTCTATCTATTTTGTTTGTTCGTCTGTCTGCTACTATTTCTGTTAGGAGGTGTCCCATATTCCTCCCAGTCCTTAGTACTTGTAGGGATTCCCTCCCCAAATCTATAGGTCTCCGTACAGACTAGATTAGGACTTTAGCAGGTCTGATCGCAGGATCAGGTTCCCTGTTACATCGTAGGGATTCAGCTGAGTCCTATAGTAGGGACAGATCTCCTCTCTTTCCTTAGCTTTGGTAGCAGAACATAACAGTAGCCTCAGAAGAAAAGACTACAGCAGCCAGAAGGCACCCCTGCAACCCATCAAGACGACTCGTCCCTTGGAGATCGTGGCCCTGGATCATGTCAAGCTGTCACCCAGCAGGTCAGGATATTCCTATGCCCTGACCATGGTGGGTCACTACTCCCGGTTCCTGGTGGTCGCCCCCGTCAAGGATCTGACAGCAGAGACAGCAGCGAGAACGTTTCAGGCGTACTTCTGCAGGCCCCATGGATACCCGGAGCAGGTGCTGACAGATCAAGGCCCAGTCTTTGAAGCCGAACTGTTCAAGGAGTTCTGCTATCTGTACGGGTGTAAAAAGATCCGGACTACACCGTACCACCCCCAAACCAACGGTCTCTGTGAAAAGATGAATAACATAGTCATCGACCTGCTGAAGACCTTACCACTAGAGGAGAGAAATCAGTGGCCAGACCTACTACCTGACCTGGTAGATCTGTACAACCACATACCTGTGAGTTCCACCAATTGTACTCTAGCATATCTCATGCGAGCAAGACCCAGGAAGTTGCCCATGGACCTGGAGCTTGGTGTAGTAGAACCAAAAGCAGATATGTCCACTGAGGACTGGGACACGACCAGACAGGAGCAGTACAGAAGAGTACAGGCCTGTGTCGAAGACAGTCTCACTCGGGTAAGGGACAAGCAGGAAGCCCACTACAATAAAAGTGCGCCCGCAGAACCCTTCACACCAGGAGAAGTGGTGTTAAAGAGGAAAAGGAGAAACCACAAACTTGATGACCAGTGGGAGAGAGAACCCTACACTGTGTTAAATTCAAGATTTGATAACAAGAAGACCTGTTTGATTAGCAAAGACGGAGGAATAACGACTGCAACGGTATCTAGAGACCATCTGAAGTTGTGTCCAGACCTGCTAAAGCCCCAAGAAGTGCCTCTTACCGTCCCGGAGGAGCCTAAAGAAGCAGTACTCCATACTGACTTAGGAGATTTCCCGGCAGATTGGCCTCAACTAGGAGGAGCAGTGATAATACCTGTGATCCACTTCTTTCAACAGCCAGAAGACCCTCCACAGCAAGTAGAATCTGTAAGTGCTTCAGAAGAGCCTGCTCAAGAAGAATCCCCGGAAGAAGGATCCCCGGTTGAAGCAGAGCAAGAAGGCCCAGCCAATGGTATACTTGCCAGTCCCGTAGAGAGGTTAAGGCCACCCTGCAGTCCCCCAACACTTAGAACTGACAGAATGGAAGGTAGTGCAAACACTAGTGCCTCACGCATCCCAGTACCACGTAGGTCGACACATAGCACACGGGGTCAGACCCCTGTCAGATACAGAGAATAGAGAAGGAAACTCTGACGGTCTAAATAGTTGCTCCTGGGGCATTATTGTTATGATCTGCTACAGGGACTAAGGAAAGACAGGAGAACTGTCCCTACAATAGAACTAAACTAGATCCCTACGATGTAACGGGGAACCTGATCCTGCGATCAGACCCGCTAAAGTCCTCGGCTAGTCTGAACGAAGACCTATAGATGTGAAGGAGGGATCCCTACAAGAACTAGGGACTGGGATAAGTTGGACACCTCCTAGCAGAAATAGTAGCAGTCAAAGACAAACACACAACAAAAAGCATAGAGGTCAGAAGACCTAGCAAAACTAACAGAGAACGGCAACAGAGCACCAAGCTAGCTCAAGAGTAGTAAATACAATGAAGTCCAGCAAGACCAGGAGGGCGGAGCCGGATTAAATAGGCAAAAATGGTCATGTGACCAGCAAACTAAAAAAAACCTAACAGGAGAGTTCTAACAATTATATTGTGTATTTTCATGTATGAATTTCTTAACTTGTGCTTTGCCTTACTAATGGACAATTTAAGTGATATGGACACTTCCCTTGTTATCTCTAGTTACCCGTAAGGGTACATAAAGAACTTTGTGGCTGAGGACTGTGTGCAGCCCAAAAACTGTTTGCTGTAAATAATTGCACTCCCTGGAGTGCCCCTTTAGGTGACCTCAGAACAAAAACCTGTCTGGCGTGGCAGAAGTGGAGGTCCAACTCAGGATCGCCATACCCTGCAGCCACCCCAGGGCCTACGTTGTGGGTTTGCTTTGGACAGGTCCCTCAAGTTACCTTGTACTTTACCCGTGAGATGGACACCCTGTCAGGGGACTTCACCGGAACAGACTTAAATTCTGAGGTTGCTTATTGTATGTATATATATTTATTAATTATAATGTTTTATTATGCAACGTTCAAGCAAAGTGCCTCCCATTAAGGGAAGAGTAGTTGTTGTTACCTGTTAAAAAAAATGTTTTTACTTCAGTCCGGGAGTACTGAGCTTTGCTAGGGGGGAATGTGGCGCCCTGCTGCGCATTGGTGCCACAGATCCCAGAGGGGTGCATGGATGGACTTCTCCACAAGAGGCCCTCATAGCATTCACACACCTCCACCCTACCACCTCAGACCACCAGAGGGAGCCCAGATAGGGATATATATACTGGAGGGTGGAGTTAGGCAGTCAGTCTGGAGTCAGCTGCAGCCAGAGAGGTTGTCAGTTCAGTCTGTTGAGAGGAGTTCCTGCAGAGGCTAGCCTGCAGTGGAGCTCAGTCAGTTCAGCCAAGACTCAGAGAGCTCGAGTTAGTGAGCCTAGGGCGTGCCGACGCCAAAAGAGCGGTGAAGAGTAGCGAGGCCTATTGCCCGTGTGAAGCCTAGTGAGGGCCCCGAGCGTGGCCGAAGGCGAGTGGAAAGAGAGTAACATAGGGGGCAGAGGAGCTTTACCCGCTCACCCCAAGAACATATACCGGACACCGGGTCTGCGTCTGCAGGGATTCCTTACACCCAGCAGAAACAACCGGAACCCCTGGCAAACTATATGTCCCAGGAACACCAAAAGCTGATTACGTACCAGGGTCAGGAGTCACGGAGGCCCCAGAGACCAGGGAGTGTGAACTCCAACAGAAGGCCCTACCACCAGGTCAGCAGGTGCAAGACAGAGACCAAGTTAGGCCTAGCTCCAGGCAGGTCAGAAACTTATCAAGGAAAGGCAAGGAACAGGAGGCCCCACACCCGCTCACTGGGGAGAGTCCTGATATGCACCCTTCACCCTAAAGTGCCCTGGATCGTGCCTGAAACACCACCAGTAAAGGTACTGAAGTGAACTGTCGTGTGTGTGCCTATTCTTCCTCTGACCCGGCTGGGTCCCCTCTGTCCTGCATCCCCTCACTTTCGCTGCCCTGAGGCCCCGCTCCACCTGTGGGGAGCCGCACCAACTAAGCTGCCTAAACACCGGCCTCAGAGGACTGTCGCAGCGCTGGTGATCCTCACCAGACACCACAGGTGGCGTCACGAACATTTCCCTATCCCAATAACCTTCCCCCTTCTTTTAAGAGTGACCCCAGGGTACGGGCCCGGGAGCCAACCACCGCGACATCCCCCAGAGTCAGGCAACAAGGCCCGGGCGCCGAGTCGTCCCCATCTCCTGGGCGTGTCATCTCTTCCTGGCGTCACGAACAGGATTCCGTGCCCGCTGCAACGACGGAGTGTTGTGCCCGTTGCCACTGGGTACTGTGTGCCTTTAATCAGAACTGTGTATTTAACTGTGGCGAAGATCGCCGCCATTGTTGTGCCGCCGAGCGGGAAGAAGGGCGTAACCGAGGGAAAACTGAGAGGCGTACCTACTGAAGTGCGCGAAGCACCGGACACGCCCCACGCCTCGACGTCAAACCAGGAAGCGGCAGGTCCTGGAAGGAGCCCCTGTGAGTGCTCTGACGTAGGACGCAAGAGACGCAAGGTCCTGAAGGAAGGCCGTCACCTGCGGAGCTGCGGCCTACCGGAAGAAAAGAAGGTAGGCCACGGTTCGCTAGGGGGGCGCCAGAATGTCCGAAGAACAGCACAACGCCGGAGTACCGATTAACGGCCCTGATGATCAACCCGCGCCCGGCGCCGAACAGGCCCGAGCAGCCGCTCCACCAGCAGGGCTTGTAACCCCTGTCATACCCATGGCCCTACCGTACATCCCTGGAGCAAAGTGGCTCCCCCAGTACAGCGGCAAACCAGATACCCTGTCTGGATTCAAAAGGAAAATATGCGGTATACTGGACATGTACTCTATGACAGGCAAGCAAAGAGCCGCTGTTGTATTGGGACAATTGACTGGTGCTGCGGAGCGAGAAGTAGAAACCTGGTCGGCCGCAGACCAGGAGTCAGTGTCCGCAATCTTTAAAAAGTTACAGACTGTGTTTGAGAATCGTACTGAGACAGACCTCCGGATGAGGTTCTACAACTGCTCTCAGCTACCGGAGGACAGTGTTCGGGACTATGCCTGGTGTTTACAAGGGGCCCTGCCAGCTCTGAAACAGGTTAGTCCAACCAGCATCATTGATGAAAATAAAATGCTGAAGGAACAGTTTATCCGGGGACTGAGGTCTCAAGAGGAGAGCAGGACTGTGCGTTGGTGGTCCCTGGATCATCCAGATGCCATCTTTGACACCCTTAAGGACATGGTATAAAAGGACTGCAGCCCCTGGAAACAACTGCTATCCAATGTTACCAGGGTGGGGCCACCCCAGTGCCCGCAGAGTCCACCTTTTCCCCGGTGGCTGCTGAAGCCAAGGTGCAAGCAACGTCCCCTAGTGAGCTGGACAGCCTATGCTCTGAAGTGCGTCAGTTGAGCAAAACCCTGACCACTGTACTGAGTGCCCTGCAGCTGCGGACGGAGCCCGAGGAGGAAGGAAGGATCCTGCTAGCCGACAGCCCTGAGGATGTCCCCTGGACGAGAAGGAGGAGGAGGACAACGCCACCCCCTGGGAGAACCAGCGACCAACGCCTCCCGCCGAAGGACCCTGTCTGCCACCGCTGCCACAAGACAGGTCACGCCGTCTGGAGCTGTCCTTTAAACGAGCAAACCCTGGGGCCGAGGGCTGACACCCAGGAGTAGACCCCTCAGGCCCATCAAACTGGTGCCGCAGGTTCGTGGGAGGAACACCTTTCCTGTCCATCGTGCTGGACGGCATCGTGACACCTGCTCTGCTGGACACAGGATCTCAGCTAACCATCATGCCTGATGTCCTCTACAAGAGGTTCTGGTCCATAGACGAACTTCACCCACCAGATCCAAATCTTTCCGTGTATGCCTCAAACGGCCTCCCCCTTAACCTAGTCGGGGTTAAGGATGTGGCAGTAAAGGTGGGAAGAGTGGAACTGAAGGACCAGTGACTAATTGTAGCAGAGACTAATCCTGATGATACAGACTTGTATATGGTACTTGGCACAAATATTGTTAGTAACTGTTTGGGAGAAGTGTTGTTCTTGCTCCAACAGATAGCTGACACTGCCAGACCAGGGCAGAGAAGGGCGCTCCAGAAAGAGATCCGAGCCCTTATGTACCAGCAACAGGTAAAGCTAACAGGCGGTGAAATTGGTAATTTACGGGTGACAGACCCGGTACCCATTGTGATTCCCCCGATGAGTGAAATGCTGATTTGGTGTAGAGCAGCAATAGGTCTCAAAGGACGGAGCTACCAGGCAGTAGTAGAGCCCCTTAACTCAGAGCATAGACCTACACTCTTAACTGCCAGAGGGGTAGTGGATGTACGCAATGGGAGGGTGCCCGTCCGTCTTCTGAACTATGGGGAGGACGAGGTTAGATTACCACGCTATGCCACTGTTGCCAAATTGTACACAGTAAATAACAACTCCATACACACGGCGGAGTCTTTAACCTCACCAGACGAAGTAGAGGATAATGACACGACAACCCAGGTGGAGGATTGGTGTCAACAGCTCTATGTTGGGACAGACACCACCCCTGTCCATCAAAAACAGGGGGTACACCGGGTGGTTCAGGAATACGCGCAGGTATTCAGTAAGCACCCACTTGACTTTGGGAGGATTAAAGGGGTACAACACCATATCCCCACAGCTGACCATCCACCCATCAAAGAACGTTACAGGCCTATACCACCAGCACACTAGCAGAAGGCGAAGGAGATGTTGCACGACATGAAGAAGGCAGGGGTAGTAAGGGATAGTTGTAGTCCCTGGGCAGCTCCCCTAGTTCTAGTCAGGAAAAAGGACGGAAGCATGAGAATGTGTGTAGATTACAGACAAGTAAATCGCATTACACATAAAGATGCATACCCTTTACCACGTATAGAGGAATCCATGGCTGCCTTAAAGTCTGCAAATTACTTCTCCACCCTTGACCTCACTAGTGGGTACTGGCAAGTAGCTGTTGCTGAGGAGGATCGGGAGAAGACGGCCTTCACTTCCCCCATGGGACTCTGCGAGTTCAACAGTATGCCGTTTGGACTCTGCAACGCCCCCGGAACGTTCCAGAGATTGATGGAGTGCTGCCTAGGACACCGCAACTTCGAGACTGTACTACTAAACCTGGACGACGTGAGAGTGTACTCCAAAACGTATGAGGACCACTTGAAGCACCTGGCGGAGCTATTTGAGTTGCTGTCCCAGTATGGGATGAAGCTGAAGCCCTCAAAGTGCCACCTGCTCAAGCGAAAGGTACAGTACCTGGGCACTTTGTTAGTCCAGAGGGAGTAGCACCAGACCCGGAGAAGGTCACTGCCATCCCGAAATGGCCGGAGCCGAAGAGCCTCAAGGAGGTACGTCAGTTCCTGGGACTAGTCGGGTATTACCGGAGGTTTGTGAAGGACTATACCAAGAAAGTGGCGCGTCTGCAAGACCTCCTGGTAGGACAGTCCCCCAGAGGCAGAAATCCCCCGTTCCAGTGGGGTAAGGACCAAGCTGAATCCTTTAAGGTGATGAAGGAGACCCTGACCGGCGAAGGGATCCTAGCCTACCCTGACTACAGCCAACCGTTCCTGCTGTACACTGATGCCAGCAACGAAGGATTAGGAGCTGTACTGAGTCAGAAGCAGGATGGCCGAGAGAAGGTGATCGCCTATGCAAGCAGGAAGCTCCGCCCGACCGAGAGGAACCCAGAGAACTATAGCAGCTTCAAGTTGGAGTTCCTGGCCCTGGTCTGGGCCATCACTGAATGGTTCAAGCACTACCTAGCCTCCAGTAAGTTCACTGCCTTCACTGATAACAACCCCTTGACTCATCTAGAAACAGCCAAGTTAGGAGCCATGGAGCAACGATGGATGGCTCGGCTGTCAAACTACCAATTCACTATTAAGTAGCAGGCGGGCCGCAAGAACGCCAATGCCGATGCCCTGTCCAGGATGCCTCACCAGTCAGACACTGAAGAAGAAGTGGATGACCTGGAGGAGATTGAACTACCTGCCTTTCATTGGAATGGAATGGTCCACGAGCACCGAGCCTCCAGGAGGCATCGCGGTAAGACGTTAAACCCACTGCCTCACCACAGCTGGAAGGAGACCCAGGACAGCGACCCGGTTGTCAGCCGTATCAAGGAGCTGATAACCCAAGAAGGTTCCTTCCTGGAGAAGGACGCGTCTCTACAAGCCAAGCAGCTGTGGAATGAGAAGAGCCGGCTGTTCATCTATAGAGAGAAGCTGTGCCGGAGGTACGTCAACCCCAAAACCCATGAGATGGTATGGCAGATAGTGGTGCCCAAGACAGACATCCAGATGGTGTTGGAAGCCTACCACGATCAGACGGGGCACTTTGGCTGGAAGAAGCTAGAAACCCTGCTGAAGTGTCGGTTTTATTGGGTAGGAATGCGCATTGAGAGGTGGTGCCAGAATTGTGGACCCTGTAGCCTCAGAAGAAAAGACTACAGCAGCCAGAAGGCACCCCTGCAACCCATCAAGATGACTCATCCCTTGGAGATCGTGGCCCTGGATCATGTCAAGCTGTCACCCAGCAGGTCAGGATATTCCTATGCCCTGACCATGGTGGATTACTACTCCCGGTTCCTGGTGGTCACCCCCCGTCAAGGATCTGACAGCAGAGACAGCAGCAAGAACGTTTCAGGTGTACTTCTGCAGGCCCCATGGATACCCGGAGCAGGTGCTGACGGATCAAGGCCCAATCTTTGAAGCCGAACTGTTCAAGGAGTTCTGCTATCTGTACGGGTGTAAAAAGATCCGGACTACACCGTACCAACCCACAAACCAACGGTCTCTGTGAAAAGATGAATAACATCGTCATCGACCTGCTGAAGACCTTACCACTAGAGGAGAGAAATCAGTGGCCAGACCTACTACCTGACCTGGTAGATCTGTACAACCACATACCTGTGAGTTCCACCAATTGTACTCTAGCATATCTCATGTGAGCAAGACCCGGGAAGTTGCCCATGGACCTGGAGCTTGGTGTAGTGGAACCAGAAGCAGATATGTCCACTGGGGACTGGGACACGACCAGACAGGAGCAGTACAGAAGAGTACAGGCCTGTGTCGAAGACAGTCTCACTCGGGTAAGGGACAAGCAGGAAGCCCACTACAATAAAAGTGCGCCCGCAGAACCCTTCACACCAGGAGAAGTGGTGTTAAAGAGGAAAAGGAGAAACCACAAACTTGATGACCAGCGGGAGAGAGAACCCTACACTGTGTAAAATTCAAGATTTGATAACAAGAAGACCTGTTTGATTAGCAAAGACGGAGGAATATCGACAGCAACGGTATCTAGAGACCATCTGAAGTTGTGTCCAGACCTGCTAAAGCCCCAAGAAGATGTGCCTCTCACCGTACCGGAGGAGCCTAAAGAAGCAGTACTCCATACTGACTTAGGAGATTTCCCGGCAGATTTGCCTCAACTAGGAGGAGCAGTGATAATACCTGTGATCCACTTCTTTCAACAGCCAGAAGACCCTCCACAGCAAGTAGGATCTGTAAGTGCTTCAGAAGAGCCTGCTCAAGAAGAATCCCCGGAAGAAGGATCCTCGGTTGGAGCAGAGCAAGAAGGCCCAGCCAATGGTATACTTGCCAGTCCCGTAGAGAGGTTAAGGCCACCCTGCAGTCCCCCAACACTTAGAACTGACAGAATGGAAGGTAGTGCAAACACTAGTGCCTCACGCATCCCAGTACCACGTAGGTCGACACGTAGCACACGGGGTCAGACCCCTGTCAGATACAGAGAATAGAGAAGGAAACTCTGACAGTGTAAATAGTTGCTTTTGGGGCATTATATTGTGTATTTTCATGTATGAATTTCTTAACTTGTGCTTTGCCTTACTAATGGACAATTTAAGTGATATGGACACTTCCCTTGCTATCTCTAGTTACCCGTAAGGGTACATAAAGAACTTTGTGGCTGAGGACTGTGTGCAGCCCAAAAACTGTTTGCTGTAAATAATTGCACTCCCTGGAGTGCCTCTTTAGGTGACCTCAGAACAAAAACCTGTCTGGCGTGGCAGAAGTGGAGGTCCAACTCAGGATCGCCATGCCCTGCAGCCACCCCAGGGCCTACGTTGTGGGTTTGCTTTGGACAGGTCCCTCAAGTTACCTTGTACTTTTCCCGTGAGATGGACACCCTGTCTGGGGACCTCACCGGAACAGACTTAAATTCTGAGGTTGCTTATTGTATGTATATATATTTATTATTTATAATGTTTTATTATGCAACGTTCAAGCAAAGTGCCTCCCATTAAGGGAAGAGTTGTTGTTGTTACCTGTTAAAAAAATTTTTTTACTTCAGTCCGGGAGTACTGAGCTTTGCTAGGGGGGAATGTGGCGCCCTGCTGCGCATTGGTGCCACAGATCCCAGAGGGGTGCATGGATGGACTTCTCCACAAGAGGCCCTCATAGCATTCACACACCTCCACCCTACCACCTCAGACCACCAGAGGGAGCCCAGATAGGGATATATATACTGGAGGGTGGAGTTAGGCAGTCAGTCAGGAGTCTGCTGCAGCCAGAGAGGTTGTCAGTTCAGTCTGTTGAGAGGAGCTCCTGCAGAGGCTAGCCTGCAGTGGAGCGCAGTCCGTTCAGTCCAGACTCAGAGAGCTCGAGTTAGTGAGCCTAGGGCGTGCCGACGCCAAAAGAGCGGTGAAGAGTAGCGAGGCCTACTGCCCGTGTGAAGCCTAGTGAGGGCCCCGAGCGTGGCCGAAGGCGAGTGGAAAGAGAGTAACATAGGGGGCAGAGGAGCTTTACCCGCTCACCCCAAGAACATATACCGGACACCGGGTCCGCGTCTGCAGGGATTCCTTACACCCAGCAGAAACAACCGGAACCCCTGGCGAACTATATGTCCCAGGAACACCAAAAGCTGATTACGTACCAGGGTCAGGAGTCACGGAGGCCCCAGAGACCAGGGAGTGTGAACTCCAACAGAAGGCCCTACCACCAGGTCAGCAGGTGCAAGACAGAGACCAAGTTAGGCCTAGCTCCAGGCAGGTCAGAAACTTATCAAGGAAAGGCAAGGAACAGGAGGCCCCACACCCGCTCACTGGGGAGAGTCCTGATATGCACCCTTCACCCTAAAGTGCCCTGGATCGTGCCTGAAACACCACCAGTAAAGGTACTGAAGTGAACTGTCGTGTGTGTGCCTATTCTTCCTCTGACCCGGCTGGGTCCCCTCTGTCCTGCATCCCCTCACTTTCGCTGCCCTGAGGCCCCGCTCCACCTGTGGGGAGCCACACCAACTACGCTGCCTAAACTCCGGCCTCAGAGGACTGTCGCAGCGCTTGTGATCCTCACCAGACACCATAGGTGGCGTCACGAACATTTCCCTATAACAATAACCTTCCCCCCTTCTTTTAAGAGTGACCCCAGGGTACGGGCCCGGGAGCCGACCACCGCGACATCCACCAGAGTCAGGCAACAAGGCCCGGGCGCCGAGTCGTCCCCATCCCCTGGGCGCGTCATATTCATGTGCTGTTGGTGGTTCTGGAGATGTATGTTTGTACTGATGTATTTCTGTATTGATGGTGCTTCCGAGCCTTGTACTGATGTTGGTTGTGATACTGTATTTATGTATTGTTGGTGGTTATGGTGATGTATTTCTGTATTGGTGGTAGTTCTGGTGCTGTATTCCTGTACTGTTATTGGTTCTGATCGTGTACACATGTAACGATTCATAACTCGTCAGATAACATGATGCATGGCTATGTTTATACAGTATTGTTCCATCTCACATGTTAACAGTTACTACAGCTTTATCTTTGTTAGTAGCATTAATTAGGAAGTTAGACACTGTAGCATGCCCAATCCTAACAGCGTGTAATATACTCCCTGTCAGGAGTCAGCTCTGCTTGCCAGTTTCAGTGGTCATCACATGAACACTCATATGCAATATTCATACTTATGGTACTTATGGTTACATGACAACTAGTTCAATGAAATGAGATACAGTGGACCTTCTGATGAAACTGGACAGTATTGTGTTGGAACCAGAGATTATCCTTGGTAGCATTGAATTGGAGGCACTGTACTCCTCGATCCCTCATGAATGTGGAATCAAGGCTGTGGAGTATTTTTTAAAAACAAGGGGAAGACAGTATTCAAAACATAACGAGTTTACTTTAAGGCTATGTGCCCACGATGCAGAAAAGCTCAGGATTTTTTCCTGAGTGTTTCTGCATCTCCCTGGCAGAAAAAAACGCATGTCCCTGCCAGGGACATGCGGAAATGGAGCGTTTATTCACTGACATTTCCGCATGTGGATTGACAAGCGCTTTCCAAGCGATTAGCATCACTTGGAAAGTGCTTGTGACAACTAGGTCCCACTATATAAATCCATGCAAACAGCATGGATTTATATAGTGTGACCCGAGAGAGTGGTAAAAATAAAAAAATAAATATATACTTACCCTCCGATGGCCCCCGGTGTCCCGCTCACTCCGTTGTCCCTTGCCGGTAACGTTGAATTGAAAGACCTGCCGACGTCAGCGTCGCGTGACCCGTCACATGACTCTGACGTCAGCGCAGGTCCCTTCAATTCACTGCAAAGTGCCGGGAAGCAAGTAGGAGCGCAGCGCGGGCCGACAGAAGGTAAGTATACATTTATTTTTTATTTTATTCTTTTTTACAGATTTTTTAATGGTACCTGGGTGTGGATGAGACTATCCTCTCATCTACACCCGGGTACCATCCGCACATTAGAACGCTTGGATTACGCATCTACATATACAGTGATGCGTAATCCATGAGGTCTAATGCAAGTCAATGGCGGCGAAGACGCAGCACTTCCGCAAAATAATTGGTAGTGCTGCGTTTTTTTCCGCAATGATAATCCGCTGCGGAAATTTCCGCAGCATGTGCACATGCGGATTATCATTGGGGAACATTGCTGCCTAAGGCTGTGTGCCCACGATGCGTTTTTAATGCGTTTCCGCAGCGTTTTTGCAGCTGCGGAAACGCATTAAAAACACATGGTAGAAGGGCAGCAATGTTCCCCAATGATAATCCGCATGTGCACATGCTGCGGAAATTTCCGCTGCGGATTATCATTGCGGAAAAAACGCAGCACTATCGATTATTTTGCGGAAGTGCTGCGTCTTCGCCGCCATTGACTTGCATTAGACCTCATGGATTACGCATCACTGTATATGTAGATGCGTAATCCAAGCGTTCTAATGTGCGGATGGTACCCGGGTGTAGATGAGAGAAGAGTCTCATCCACAACCAGGTACCATTAAAAAATCTGTAAAAAAGAATAAAGTAAAAAATAAATGTATACTTACCTTCTGTCGGCCCGCGCTGCGCTCCTACTTGCTTCCCGACACTTTGCAGTGAATTGAAGGACCTGCGCTGACGTCAGAGTCACGTGACGGGTCACGCGACGCTGACGTCGGCAGGTCTTTCAATCCAACGTTGCCGGCAAGGGAGAACGGAGTGAGCGGGACACCGGGGGCCATCAGAGGGTAAGTATATATTTATTTTTTATTTTTACCACTCTCTCGGGTCACACTATATAAATCCATGCTGTTTGCATAGATTTATATAGTGGGACCTAGTTGTCACAAGCACTTTCCAAGTGATGCTAATCGCTTGGAAAGCGCTTTTCAATCCACATGCGGAAATGTCAGTGCAGTGAATAAACGCTCCATTTCCGCATGTCCCTGGCAGGAAAATGCATGTACAATCCGCATGTACAATCTGCATGTACAATCCGCATGCGTTTTTTTCTGCCAGGGAGATGCAGAAACTCTCAGGAAACAATCCTGAGCATTTCTGCATCGTAGGCACATAGCCTAAGACTCTTGGAGTTTTGTCTCACGAACAATGTCTTTACCTTCGATGGGGAGTACTTTCACCAGCTCAGGGGCACTGCGATGGTTAGCCCTTGTGCCCCCTCATATGCAAATCTGCTCTTGGACTGGTGGGAGGAAACCTTCGTCTTCAGTGATCTCAACCTCCCGAGTAGTGTTGTCATGTGGCTTAGCTACATTGACGTCTTTGTGATTTAGAGGGGTACCACGGAAAAATTTGGGGACTATGTCTCCGGACTAAATAACAACTCCATTGGACTAAACTTTACATTCGAGGTGAACGCAAGGGAACTAGCATTTCTTGATGTGCTTATCCGGAAGAGCACTGGTGGCGAGTTGATAACACAGACATACGGAAAACCAACGTCTCCCATGATCTTTAAATTACTCAGAACACCCTGCCATACCAAGGAGAGCGACGAAGCAAACCGTTCCTCATCAGGAACTCCGGAAGCTCCACCCCCACTAGAGGTACCAAACTGTGGGTGATAACCGTACACCGCAGAACAGTGACCTGCCAGTGGATTCTTTTGCCTAACCATAGGTTTTTACTAGCATTCTTTAAGTGAACTGCATGCGTTGTCTATAACCTGAGATTTCCTTTTACCACTGAGATTTTAGGAGAACAATGTATGGGGGTGGGTCCTGCACATATAATTAAGGCAGTGCGACTTTGAAGTATAAAGTATCGCACTAATACAATATACAGGTACATCTCACTAAATTAGAATATCATCAAAAAGTTAATTTATTTCAGTTCTTCAATACAAAAAGTGAAACTCATATTATATAGAGTTATTACAAACGGAGTGATCTATTTCAAGTGTTTATTTCTGTTAATGTTGATGATTGAGACTTACAGCCAATGAAAACACAAAAGTCATTATCTCAGTAAATTTCAATACTTTATAACACCAGCTTGAAAAATGATTTTAAAATCCAAAATATTGGCCTACTGAAATGTATGTTCAGTAAATGCACTCAACACTTCGTAGGGGCTCCTTTTGCATAAATTACTGCATCAATGCGGCGTGGCATGGAGGCGATCAGCCTGTGGCACTGCTGAGGTGTTATGGAAGCCCAGGTTGCTATGATAGCAGCTTGTCTGCATTGTTGGGTCTGGTGTCTCTCATCTTCCTCTTGACAATACCACATAGCTTCTCTATGAGGTTAAGGTCAGGCGAGTTTGCTGCTTAATCAAGCACAGTGATACTGTTGTATATAAACCAGGTATAGGTACTTTTGGCAGTGTGGACAAGTCCTGCTGGAGAATGAAATTTCCATCTTCAAAAAGCTAATCGGCAGAGGGAAGTGACGCGCCCCCAGCGCAGTGGGGTACATGGCAGCCGAGCCTATGGATGCCGGTCTGGGGAATATCACGGTGGCTGGCCCGGTCTGTGACCCAGGGCGGTCAGTGCAAAAAGGGGATATTATTAGGGGATTTATAGTAAGTGTTCGTGACCCCACCTGGGGAATGGGGCTAAAGGGAGCCGCCGCTGCGGAGCAGTCCTCTGGAGCTGGTGTTACGGCAGCAGGGATGGTGTGGCTCCCCACAGGTAGAGCTTGCTCCAGGGCAGTGTAAGGCGGTGAAGGTTGCGCTGGGCGTTGTAGTGCAGGGGGAAAGATGGCGCAGACGAAATAATGGACAGAGGCGGTGCGGTGCAGTCATCCGAGTCTTTACTCACAGTTCTTTAGTTCCTCAGGGTGCACTGTCAGCTTACAGCCTCCCGCGTCGCGCTGCGTTCACCAGGCAGGGGTTCAGTTCTTCCTCAGGCAGATTAGGAGTACCTGACAGAACCCCACTTTCTCGTGTTCCTAGCTAGACCGACTTCACGCTGGGTCTTTCTCCCTCCTGCCCTGCGCTTCCCACTCTCAATCTCGCTCGGGTGCTCTGAAGTCCCTCCTGTCCGTCGGAGTTCACAGACCTGCTCGACCCTCACGGGGATTAGAATGCGGCTTCGGCAACTGCCTATATAAGCCAGAAGCCTCTGGTTTTTCCAGCCGGGACTGGAAGTACACGACTGGGCCAGGGGCCGGTCCCCTTCTTGCAGCCTACGATCCCTCTGTCTTCTGACTGATTCGGGGCGTACGGGTGCCGTACCCCCTAGGATCCCTTCAACAGAATGGAGCCTACTCCCTGCTCCCCTCCTGGGCCTCTAACACTAGGCCCTAGTTGTGGAGCAGAGCTCCTAATGAGACTCTGCTCCCAGACTGTTCTTCTGAACTGTCCTCTCTGTCTGTGTCTACCACCCTAAGATGGCTTCCCTATTTATATCTCCTACCAAAGTTCTCCCCCTAACTACTTCCTCCACCCACACCCACTACTGGTTCCCCCTACCTCTGGGTTCCCCCCACTCCAGCCAGGGGCAGGGCCCAGCACGAACATACACTGCGTCTTGCCCTTCCAGCCGGCCTGGAGCAGTGCAGCATTGAATGCGGGTGTTGGGGTTCCGGGCAGCACTCCCTCCCCCCACCTGAGAGAAAGAGACACCACACCTCCTGGTGAGGTGCAGCACCTCCGTGGCGACTGAACCCTCAGGGGCGCCACAGAAGCATGAAGTGCTCTGAAATTTCCTGGCAGACGGCTGTGCTGACTTTGGTCTTGATAAAACACAGTGGACCTACACCAGCAGATGACATGGCTCCCCAAACCATCACTGATTGTCGAAACTTCACACTAAACCTCAAGCAGCTTGGATTGTGTGCCTCTCCACTTTCCAAATGAAAATTGGAACTCTAGGACCTTGTGGAGTGTGTCAATGACTGTCTTCTGGAAATCTGTCAAGTGAAAAGTCTTCCCCATGATTGTGGAGCTTACTGAAACAGACTAAGGGACCTTTTTAAATGCTTAGGAAGCCTTTGCAGGTGTTTTTTTGTTAATTATTTTAATTTACTGAGATAATGACTTTTGTGTTTTCATTGGCTGTAAGCCTTAATCATCAACATTAACAGAAGTAAACACTTGAAATAGATCACGCTGTTTGTAATGACTCTATGTAATATAGGAGTTTCACTTTTTGTATTGAAGAACTAAAATAAATGAACTATTTGATGATATTCTAATTTAGTGAAATGCACCTGTATGTGGGTTATAATATGCACATATGTTGGAATACAAAAGGAGCATTTGGACCCAAAATAACACTGGGAGGTGGCTGTATGCCTATTAATAAATAAGTGCCTAAGTACAGTAACCCCCGTTCTGAAATATATGGCCCAATGAGAATGGTTGCTGAACTGCATTACCGGAAGTGATGTAAGCTTTTCAGCAAGCAAGGATGTGATGTGTTCCAAGAGAGCGGAACTGCGTCACGGCACTTCCTGGCACAGGGTTTCCTGGGACCAGATGTGCGACATCATGCCCGCTCAATGAGCGCAGATAGCGTGGCACGGTTTAAAAAGGTGAGCAAACGCTATATTGTTTAGCGGCAGCTTGTCACGTCAGGTGTGGGAAAGACTTAGTGCAACACAGAGGGAAGAGGGAAATAAAGCCCAGACATTAGCGAAAGGGGGAAGTGGAGACCTCCTAGTCTGAACTAGTGTCACCCTGTCTCAACTAATGTCCCTATATTGGCTCTGCACAAATCGCCGACACATGCCTTGCCCTGACTTTCCCTGGCATATGGCTAAGGCTAGGGATGGGAGGAGATGAGCACTAGTCGATCTCCGCTAAACTCTATAGACTACAAGGGTAGACAAACAGGGGAAGAAGGCATAGCTTTAGATAACTCCAGACATATGTGAACTCGGCCTCAAGCTCCAGAGAGGTAGAAGTACTGCACTTGCTAAGCCTTCACAAGTAGAAATGAATATAGCCGGCACCTCCCTCTCAGACACACCAGGTATATATACACCCAAGCCAGGAGCAAATTAGCAAGAAGGAGATAGCCGCTGGGTCCTACAGACAGCCAGCCTCTAAGAAAATGTCTGTAATGCCAAACATAGAGATATCCTGCAACCAACTGCAGGGCAACTGTCTGTCACCTCTGACACACCCATGGCAGTATCCCCCCTCTACAAGTGGCCTCCAGCCACTCAGGACCGCTTTTCTCAGGAAAACAAGTGTGAAATGAGTGAACCAATCTGGGAGCGTTCACCTCTGATGCTGAAACCCACATCCTCTCCTCTGACCATAGCCTTTCCAGTGCACCAAGTATTGTAGAGAACGATGTTGGAGACGAGAATCTACAATCCTCGAAATCTGGAACTCTAGATTACCATCAACCATTACTGGGGGTGGTGTTAGAGGCGAGGGCTCAAGAGGTTCCACATATTTTTTAAGTAAGGACCTATGGAACACGTTGTGGACTTTAAGGGCCTGAGGAAGTTCAAGACGAAATGCTGCTGGGTTAATGACGGCGGTTATTTTATAGGGACCAATAAACCTAGGTCCCAGCTTCCAAGAAGGAACTTTCAATCTTATATTCCTGGTAGATAACCACACAAAGTCAATCACATTCAGGTCCGGACCTGGCAGGCGTTTTCTGTCCGCCGTACGTTTATACATGTCTCCCATGATCTTTAAATTACTCAGAACACCCTGCCATACCAAGGAGAGCGACGAAGCAAACCGTTCCTCCTCAGGAACTCCTGAAGCTCCTCCCCCACTAAAGGTACCAAACTGTGGGTGATAACCATATGCACCGAAAAACAGTGACCTGCCAGTGGATTCTTGTCGATGATTATTAATGGCAAATTCTGCCAGCAGTAAGTAGGATGCCCAATCATCCTGATTTTCGGAGACGAAACACCTGAGGTAGGTCTCCAAGTTCTGACTCATTTGCTTGGTCTGACCATTCGACTGAGGGTGGAAGGCAGAGTAAAAGGACAACTGCACCCCCAGTCAAGAACAGAATGCCTTCCAGAACGTAGAAACAAACTGGGTCCCCCGATCTGATACCACATCGGAGGGAACTCCGTGAAGCTTCACAATCTCATTTATGAACACCTGAGCAAGTGTCTTGGCATTTGGAAGTGCAGACAATGCGACGAAGTGAACCATTTTACTGAACCTATCTACTACCACCAAAAACACCGTTTTGCCTCTAGAAACCGGTAGGTCAGTAATAAAATCCATGGGCAAGTGTGTCCATGACCTATTAGGCATAGGTAGCGGAAGGAGAGTACCAGACGGACGGGCATGTTAAACCTTAGAACGAGCGCGAATACTACAAGCAGCTACGTGTTCAATCACATCCCGATGCAACCCCAGCCACCAAAAACGAAGAGAGAGGAGGTCCGCAGTTGCCTTACTACCTGGATGCCCAGCAAGCACAGGGTTATGATGTTCTTTAAATTACTTTGTGGCACAGGTCTAATGGTGCAAATAACTTTCCTGAAGGGCAGGAGGCAGGGGGTCCCCCTGTGCCTCCAACACCTCACCCTCCAGTTCAGGATAAAGTGCCAAAATAACTACCCCTTTCTGTAATATTCGGGGCAGGGTTCTCATGGTCACCACCACCAGGGAAGCTCCGGGACAAAGCATCAGCCTTGACATTTTTGACCCCTGGACGAAAAGCAACAACAAAATTGAACCTAGTAAAAAACACGGACCATCTGGCTTGCTTAGGGTTGAGACGTTTAGCTGACTGGAGATATGACAGGCTCTTATGGTCAGTAATAACAGTAATAGGATGGACTGCCCCCTCCAACCAATGTCGCCGTTCCTCGAATGACAATTTGATCGCCAAAAGTTCCCCATTACCCATGTGATAATTTCTCTCAGCCAAAGACAATTTTTTAGAAAAGAAGGTGCATGGACTCCATTTACCAGGGGACGAACCCTGAGACAACACAGCCCCAACCCAGACATCCGACGCATCAACCTCCACAATAAAGGGTTGAGAAACATCGAGTTGACTGAGTATAGGTGCAGTGGCAAAATGATTCTTTAAGGAAGAAAAAGCTTGGAGGGAAGCATCTGACCATTTGGAAAAATCAGACCCCTTCTTAGTTACAGTGCTGGCCAAAAGTATTGGCACCCCTGCAATTCTATCAGATAATACTTAGTTTCTTCCTGAAAATGATTGCAATCACAAATTCTTTTGTTATTATTCTCTTCATTTAATTTGTCTTCAATGAAAAAAACACAAAAAGAATTGACCTAAAGCGAAATTGGATATAATTCCACACCAAACCTAAAAAACGGGGTGGTCAAAAGTATTGGCACCCTTTGAAAAATCATGTGATGCTTCTCTAATTCGTGTAATTAACAGCACCTGTAACTTACCTGTGGCACCTAACAGGTGTTGGCAATAACAAAATCACACTTAACATGGATTAAAGTTGACTCAACCTCTGTCCTGTGTCCTTGTGTGTTCCACATTGAGCATGGAGAAAAGAAAGAAGACCAAAGAACTGTCTGAGGACTTGAGAAACCAAATTGTGAGGAAGCATGAGCAATCTCAAGGCTACAAGTCCATCTCCAAAGACCTGAATGTTCCTGTGTCTTCCGTGCCAAGTGTCATCAAGAAGTTTAAAGCCCATGGCACTGTGGCTAACCTCCCTAGATGTGGAAGGAAAAGAAAAATTGACGAGAGATTTCAACGCAAGATTGTGCGGATGGTGGATAAAGAACCTCGACTAACATCCAAACAAGTTCAAGCCGCCCTGCAGTCCGAGGGTACAACAGTGTCCACCCGTACTATCCGTCGGCGTCTGAATGAAAAGGGACTGTATGGTAGGATACCCAGGAAGACCCCACTTCTTACCCCGAGACATAAAAAAGCCAGGCTGGAGTTTGCCAAAACTTACCTGAGAAAGCCTAAAACGTTTTGGAAGAATGTTCTCTGGTCAGATGAGACAAAAGTAGAGCTTTTTGGGAAAAAGCATCAACATAGAGTGTACAGGAAAAAAAAAGAGGCATTCAAAGAAAAGAACACAGTCCCTACAGTCAAACATGATGGAAGTTCCCTGATGTTTTGGGGTTGCTTTGCTGCCTCTGGCACTGGACTGCTTGACCGTGTGCATGGCATTATGAAGTCTGAAGACTACCAACAAATTTTGCAGCATAATGTAGGGCCCAGTGTGAGAAAGATGGGTCTCCCTCAGAGGTCATGGGTCTTCCAGAAGGACAATGACCCAAAACACACTTCCAAAAGCACTATAAAATGGTTTGAGAGAAAGCACTGGAGACTTCTAAGGTGGCCAGCAATGAGTCCAGACCTGAATCCCATAGAACACCCGTGGAGAGATCTCAAAATGGCAGTTTGGAGAAGGCACCCTTCAAATATCAGGGACCTGGAGCAGTTTGCCATGAAGAATGGTCTACAATTCCAGCAGAGCATTGTAAGAAACTCATTGATGGTTACCGGAAGCGGTTGTTCGCAGTTATTTTGGCTAAAGGTTGTGCAACCAAGTATTAGGCTGAGGGTGACAATACTTTTGTCCCGCCCTTTTTTGGAGTTTTGTGTGAAATGATCAATGATTTGATTTTTGCTTCATTCTCTTTTGTGTTTTTTCCTTGCAAGCAAATTAAATGAAGATAATAATACCAAAGAATTTGTGATTGCAATCATTTTCAGGAAGAAACTGAGTATTATCTGACAGAATTGCAGGGGTGCCAATACTTTTGGCCAATACTGTATGTCAGTAAGGGGTTTCACTATAACTGAGTAATTTTGGATGAATTTCCTGTAAAAATCAGTAAAGCCCAGAAAACGTTGTAGAGCCTTCAGGTTTTCGGAACGTTCCCAGTCAAGGACTGCACGGATCTTCTCCGGATCCATCCGAAAACCCGAAGATGACAACAAGTACCCCAAAAACTGCACCTCCTGAACAGCGAAAACACATTTTTCTAGTTTGGCATAAAGTTTGTTATCCCTTAATATCTGAAGCGCCTGCTTAACATGCCCCCGATGAGTCTCAAAATCAGGTGAGTAAACCAAAATATCATCCAGATAGACCACCACAAACCTCCCCACCAAATGATGGAAAATATAATTTATGAAATGCTGAAATACCGCAGGTGCATTGGTCAAACCAAAAGGAATAACCAGACTCTCAAAATGTCCTTCCAGGGTATTGAACACTGTCTTCCATTTGTCTCCTTCTCTGATTCTAACCAGGTTGTAGGGTCCCCTTAAATCCAACTTGGAGAATACCTTAGCTCCCACAACCTGGCTGAACAAATCAGGAATAAGAGGAAGAGGGTATGGATCACGGATGGTAATTTGATTTAATTCCTGGAAATCTAAACAGGGACGTAGACCGCCATCTTTTTTCTTCACTAAGAAGAACCCTGCCACCTCGGGCGAAGATGAGGGTCTGATATGTCCCTTCTCCAGACTTTCCGCAATTAAATCCTTCATGGCTTGTCTCTCAGGGCCAGAAAGATTATACAGTCTGGACTTCGGTAGTTTAGCTCCGGGGGTCAGGTTAATAGGACAGTCATAAGCACGATGAGGAGGTATATCCTGACACCTCCTCTCAGAAAAAACGTCCTCAAAACCAGACAGAAAAGCCGGTAAAATTTCCATAGAGACAGTAGCAAGGGAAATTTCTAAACAGTTCTCATGGCAGTAATCTCCCCATTCAATAATCTCCCCGGCTTGCCAATCCACCAGCGGACTATGTTTAACAAGCCAAGGTGTACCCAAGATAATCGGTGTGGGAAGATTGTCCAGAACATAGCAAGGAATTATTTCACAATGAACTGACCCCACCCTCAGTTTCACATTATGTACAATTTGAGTAAATGCTTTCTGTGCAAGTGGTGCGGAGTCAATGGCAAAGATGAAAATAGGTTCAGCTAAAGCACAGCAAGCAAGACCATGAGTTTTCACAAGCTCAGCATCAACCATGCGGACTCCGGCTCCACTGTCTACAAACACAGAAATATTCTCGGTTTTGCTCTCTAGCACCACCTCAGCTGTCAGGACAAAGTGGGAATTGCAATTTGGTCACCCCTTGTTTATCCAACTCCAGACTACCAAGAGTCAATCAAGTCTCCTTTTGTTTAGGAATTGAAGGACAGGTCCCAACAAAATGTCCCTTTTTCCCATAAGAAAAACATACGCCTTTTTTCTTGCGAATCTCTGGGGGGATGTATGATGTAGAGACATACCCTAACTGCATGGGTTCCTCCACCTCCCCCACTACTGGATCACATCCAGACCGCTCCCCTGGCAGAGGTACATAACCCCGACAAGAAGGCCCCGGAGAAGGTGGTCTCACCCGTTTGTCCCGAAGGCGTCTATCAGGCCAAAGACATGGCAGCCTCCAAGGACTGAGGGGTTTCATATACTGCCAAGGCATCTTTCAACCTTTCAGTAAGCCCCTCACAAAATTGACTTCTAAGGGTTGAGTCATTCCAATTGGAATCAGTTGCTCATCTACGGAATTCTGAACTGTATCTTTCCACTGACTGATTCCCCTGCTGAAGGCGACGTAGCCTAGGCTCAGCCAAGGCGACTAAGTTAGGGTCATCATAGATGAGGGTCAGAGCCCCAACAAACCCCTCCACATACTCGAGACAAACCGAATGCTGCGGCATAGAAAACGCCCAGGACTGAGGATCTCCCTGGAGTAGAGAGATCACAATTCCAACCCGTTGCTCCTCATTTCCAGAGGAATAGGGATTAAGTTTAACCCCTTAACAACATTTGACGTACTAATACGCGTCTGTGCCCTGGGACTTAAGAGCCAGACCCGTATTAGAACGTCATGGTGATCGCGCGCGCACACAGGCTGTGCGGGCGCGATCGCCGCCGGGTGTCAGCTGATTGTCACAGCTGACACCCGATACTATGTGCAGGGAGTGGTCCTGCACCGCTCCCAGCACATTAACCCCTGCGATGCTGCAATCGAAGTCGATCGAAGTCGATCGCAGCATTGCGGGGGCAAGGGGAGGTGATCGCAGATACTCACCTCCTCTTCCGGCTTCCAGCGCTGTCTGCAAAGGCTTCCCGGGTGTTGCCATGACAACCCGATGTCGACATGACAACATCCGGGTCACCAGACAGCAGGAAGATTGTTTGGACATGCGCAGTGCATCTCCAAACAATCTTCTCCCTGTCCAGCGCTGACGGCCTGCATGGCACAGGGATGGTGCTGCATTCCTGTGCCATGCAGGCGATCAGAGAAAAAAAAGTGAAAGTCCCAGAGTGGGACAAAGTAATAAAGTATATAAACTTTCAGAAAGTGAAAAAAAAAATAAAAATTGTAAAAAAATAAAAAAAAAAATAAAAAAAATAATCCACCAAAAATAAAAATATAATGTACCCATCAATAAATATTATTATAAAAAAAACAAAAAAAAACAACAATAAAAGTACACATATTTGGTATCGCCGCGTCCGGAACAACCTGACCTATAAAAATGTCCCACTAGTTAACCCCTTCAGTGAACACGTAAAAAAAAAAAAAAAAAAACGAAGCAAAAAACAATGCTTTATCACCATACCGCCAAACAAAAAATGGAATAACACGCGATCAAAAAGACGAATATAAATAAATATGGTACCGCTGAAAACGTCATCTCGTCCCGCAAAAAACAAGCACCATACAGCTCCATCAGCCAAAAAATAAAAAAGTTATAGCTCTCAGAATAAAGCTATGCTAAAAAATAATTTTTTCTATAAAATTGCTTTTATTATGTAAAAGCGCCAAAACATAGAAATACAATATAAATGTGGTACCGCTGTAAACGTACTGACCCGAAGAATAAAGCTACCTTATCAATTTTACCACACGCGGAACAGAATAAATAAAAAAAAAAAAACAATTCTTGAATTGTTGGTTTTTGTTTATTCTGCCTCCCAAAAATCGTAAAAGAAAGCGATCAAAATATGTCACGTGCCTGAAAATGGCACCAATAACAACGTCAACTCATCCCGCAAAAAACGAGCCGTCACATGACTGTCTGCCAAAATCTGGAAAAATTATAGCTCTCAAAATATGGCGATGCAAAAACTAGATTTTACAAAAAATGCGTCTTTTAGTGTGTGACAGCTGTCAGTCATAAAAACCCCATATGATTCTGGTATTGCTGTAATCACACCGACCCGAAGAATAAAGTCGTCTAATCACTTATACCGCACGAGGAACGGCGTAAAAAATAAACTCTTGGGTTAGGATTGGGCTAGGGTTAGGGCTGGGTTTGGGGTTAGGGTTGTGTTATGGTTAGGGTTGTGCTACGGTTAGGGCTGGGGCTGGGGTTAGTGTTGTGATGGGGTTGGGATTTTTTTCAAAAGTAAGAAAAAAAGATGACGATATGGCGACTAGTGTTGAGCGCAAGTGCTCGCTACTTGAGTTTGCATCGGGTGCTCTGGTATGCATTGAGTATCGTGGGTATTTGAGTGACATGCTTGAGTCTCTGCCCCATATGCTTCGCGGCCAAAAAAACTTTACGGGGATTGCCTGCCATGCACGAGCGATCCCCGCATGTTTTTTTTTGGGTGTCTAATTACCGTGAAACATGCGGAGCAGGGACTCGAGCATGTCACTCGAGCACACGCTGTACATGGTGCATACCTGAGTACCAGATGCAAGCTCAAGTAGCGAGCACTTGCGCTCAAGACTAATGACAACTTATTCAATATGATGACCTAATGTAAACAAATTCTGTGTCGTACCTCTGGGTTCAAAATGTTCACTATACACCTTAATAAAATCCTTGAGGGGTATAGTTTCCAAAATGGGGTCACTTGTGGGGGAGCTCCACTGTTTAGGCACATCACGGGCTCTCCAAACGCGACATGGTGTCCGCTAACAAATTGAATGGAAAATCGGCTCAAATTGTTAGCGGACGCCATGTTGCGTTTGGAGAGCCCCTGCGTGCCCAAACATTGGAGCTCCCCCACAAGTGAACCCATTTTGGAAACTAGACCCCCCAAGGCACCTATCTAGATGCATAGTGAGCACTTGGAACCCCCAGGTGCTTCACAAATTGATTCATAAAAATGAAAAAATGTTTTTTTTCACTTTTTCATTTTTCCGAATCAATTTGTGAAGCACCTGGGGGTTCCAAGTGCTCACTATGCATCTACATAGGTGCCTTGGGGGGTCTAGTTTCCAAAATGGGGTCACTTGTGGGGGAGCTCCACTGTTTAGGCACATCAGGGGCTCTCCAAACGCAACATGGTGTTTGATACAATAGAAAAACAGAACTAAGGCTGTGTGCCCACGATGCGTATTTCATGCGTTTTTGGTGCGGAAATTTCCGCAGCGTAAACGCATGATAAACGCATGGTAAGCCTTCTGCCATGGTCCCCTATGCAATTCCGCACTTTCAATGCCCATGCTGCGGATTTTTCCGCAGCGTTTATGCTGCGCTCAAAAATCCGCAGCATGTCCATTAATTTTGCGGAAGTGCGGCGTAATCGCCGCCATTGACTTGCATTGAGAAGCACATAATCCGTGTCAGTACATTTGTACTCACAGATTATATGCGTTTCAATGTGCGGATGGTACCCAAGTCTGGAGGAGAGGAGACTCTCATCCAGACCTGGGCACCATTGTACCTGTAAAAAAAAGAATAAAATAAAAAATAAAGATTATATTCACCTTCCGACGGCCCCCGGTCTCCTTCCCTGTGCTTGCGGGCAGGACTGAAGGACCTGCGGTGACGTCACAGTCATGTGACCGCAGGCCCTTCAGTGCAGTGTCCCGCGATCAGCTGGCAGCCAGGAAGGAGCGCAGCAACACACGCCGGGCCATCGGAAGGTAAGTATAGGTTTATTTTTTTATTTTTAAACATTCTTTTACGGTCACACTATATAAATCCATGCTGTTTGCATGGATTTATATAGTGTGACCTAGTTGTCAAGCACTTTCCAAGTGATGCTAAAATCGCCTGGAAAGCGCTTGTCAATCCGCATGCGGAAACGCATGTGAATAACGCTTCAAATCCGCATATATTTGGCGGGAAAAACGCATGCACAATCTGCCAGGGAGATGCAGAAATGCTGCAGAAATTTTCTGCTTCATTTCTGCATCGTGGGCACATAGCCTTAATATTTGCTACAGAAACCTTTGTTTGCAATTACAGAGGTCAGACGTTTCCTGTAGTTCTTGACCAAGTTTGCACACACTGCAGCAGGAACTTTTTCCCACTCCTCCATACAGATCTTCTCCAGATCTTTCAGGTTTCAGGGCTGTCGCTGGGCAATATTGAGTTTAAACTTCCTCCAAAGGTTTTCTATTGGATTCGGGTCTGGAGACTGGCTAGGCCACTCCAGGACCTTAAAATGCTTCTTATAGAACCTCTCCTTAGTTGCCCTGGCTGTGTGTTTCAGGTCATTGTCATGCTGGAAGACCCAGCCACCACCCATCTTCAATACTCTTACAGGAGGGAAGGAGGTTATTGACCAAAATCTCGAGATACATGACCCCATTTATCCTCCCTTCAATATGGTGCAGTCGTCCTGCCCCTTTTGCAGAAAAGCGCCCCCAAAGTATAATGTTTCCCCACCATGCTTCACAGTTGGGATGGTGTTCTTGGGATTGTACTCATCCTTCTTCCACCAAACACGGCGAGTGGAGTTGATACCAAAAAGTTATATTTTGGTCTCATCTGACCACGTGATCTTCTCCCATGCCTCCTTTGAATCATCCAGATGGTCATTGGTACAGTTTTGAAGTTTGCACTCTTTACCAGTGTTAATTGCACCTGTTTGAACTCGTTACTTGTATAAAAGACACCTGCACACACACACTCAATCAATCACACTCCAACCTCTCCACCATGGACAAGACCAAACAGCTGTCTAAGGACACCAGGGAGAAAATTGTAGACCTGCACAGGGCTGGGATGGGCTACAGGACAATAGGCAAGCAGCTTGGTGAGAAGGCAACAACTGTTGGCGCAATTATTAGAAAATGGAAGAAACACAAGATGACTGTCAATCTTCCTCGGAATGGGGCATCATGCAAGATCACGCATTGTGGGATTAGAATGATTCTGAGAAACATCAGGAATCAGCCCAGAACTACACGGGAGGACCTGGTCAATGACCTGAAGAGAGCTGAGACCACGGTCTCAAACATTACCGTTAGTAACACACGACGCCGTCATGGATTAAAATCCCGCAGGACACGCAAGGTCCTCCTGCTCACGCCAGGACATGTCCAGGCCTGTTTGAAGTTCGCCAATGACCGTCTGGATGATCCAGAGGAGGAGGCATGCGAGAAGGTCATGTAGTCAGATGAGACCAAAATAGAACTTGTTGGTATCAACTCCACTTGTATAAAATAGAAGGATGAGTACAACCCCAAGAGCACCATCCCAAACATGAAGCATGGTGGAGGAAACATCATACATTTGGGGTGCTTTTCTGGAAAGATGGATGGGGTCATGTATCATGAGATTTTGGCCAGCAACCTCCTTCCCTCAGTAAGAGCATTGAAGATGGGTCATGGCTATGTCTTCCAGCATGACAATGACCTGAAACACACAGCTAGGGCAACTAAAGAGTGGCTCCGTAAGAAGCATTTCAAGGTCCTGGAGTGGCCTAGCCAGTTTCCAGACCTGAACCTTATTGAAAATCGTTGGAGGGAGCTGAAACTCAATGTTGCCCAGCGATAGCCCCGAACCTGAAAGATCTGGAGAAGATCTGTATGGAGGAATGGACCAAAATCCCTGCTTCAGTGTGTGCAAATGGGATCAAGAACTACAGAAAATGTCTGACCTCTGCAATTGCAAACAAAGGTTTCTGTACAAAATATTAAGTTCTGTTTTTCTATTGTATCAAATACTTATTTCATGCAATAAAATGCAAATTAATTATGTAAAAATCATACAATTTGATTTTCTGTTTTTTCTTTTTAGATTCTGTCTCTCACAGTGGAAGTGTACCTACAAAAAAAATTACAGACCTCTCCATTCTTTGTAGGTGGGAAAACTTGCAAAGTCGGCAGTGTATCAAATAATTATTTTCCCCACTGTATATATGGCCCCCCTATCCTGGTATATATGTCTCCCATCATGCCGCACACATAAAAAAAATAAATGATTCTACGCACATTCCCTGCACTCCCTTGCAGTACGGCGTCCCTCTTCTGATGCCAGCAACTGACTTCAGCTTGTATGCGGCACAGCTCATGACGTCACTGCCATGCGCCCCCACACACAGATGTCAGCTGCTGGAATATTCATTGCTCCCAACACCCGGAGCTATGAGCGCGGAGAGCAGTGAATATTCATTTTCCTTAATAGCGGACACACATGATATTTAGTTTACTGAAATAAACTTGTTTGTCAATATCAATCTTTGTTGATTGACAAAACAATAAATAAACTAAAATAAAAAAAATTGAAGAAAAAAAAAAAATGTATACATAAATACTCATTATTCTCTTTTTTCCAAATGTTTCAGAGCTATAAATGCTGATAAGTACCTGTCTTTTTCAGATAATATAGTACAATAGTTCTTCTGCAATAGCCTTGCCTCTGTCATATCTGCAGTAAATCCTTCAATAGTTTTTTTTAGCTTGAGGCAGTTTTCTTTCTCGGTTTCAGCTAAAGCAGACATCCGATCTGCTTCGTCCATAGCGAGTTTGACCTCCTGAAAATAAGCATAGATCGAAACATTAGTAGAAACTATGCAGCAAAGCATTAATACAAACACCCAAGAATATTGACATTTATAGGGACAGTAATGATACCAAAGATTCTGATTCACCAGAAAATGTATTGTTTTGGACCTTGTGGGGGTCACACCGAGTTTGCACGGAATTACCACTGGTGCATGATAATCACTCACTGGACAGTATTTATAGGAACAGTGTAAGGAAAAATGTTTAAGACTGTGCGAGATTTGTAATGCCGTGCTGATTTGCACCAAGCACCTCATCAGCATATTTACAGTACGCTACTGGGCCTCCAATGAAGCTTTGGAATCTTAATCAGTGGCTCATGCAGGATGTTTTTTCATGTTTAGATTACTAATTAAAGGTGTTAATTCAAACAATCATGAACAATAATCTCAAACAATCATGGAGAGCCAATTTTTTTTATGGACACATTAGACGACCATAATAATTCATTAAGATTATAAATAATTGATGTCCTTAGACTATAAATTCTATATGAAGACATTAGCTCCATTTACAGTGAACTGCAAAAGGATAATGAATATAGTCATAAAAACCTGTGCAATTTTCTTCAGTTTTAAAAAAAATCACGGATGCATAAACATTTTTTTACAGACTAGATAAAAGTGCTCAATTTTTACAGACTGTCCAGGAATTTCTGGACAACGGTAAGCCTGCTGCGCGCTATGAAGGTTTTTCAGTGCCTGCAACGGGAGCGTGACTGCAAGTATGTCATTTGCATATGACTCGCCCCCTGGGCCTTGGGGCACTCGGAACCGGGCTTCAGTGTAATGATGGGGATAGTAGTGGCAACCCGGTCCTTGACTCAGGGTGGTCAGACCAGTGGTAGTCTACTATGTGCTTTGCAATGTCCGACTACGCCACCCGTGGATTGCGGTTAGGGCTAACCGCCGCTGCAGTGCAGACCGCTGAGGCTGGTGTTGTGGGTGCAGCAGGGAATAGTACGACTCCCTACGGGAGGAGTGTAGCCTCAGGGCAGCGAGGTGTAGATGGTGGGGGTGATGGTGCAGGGCGTCCCAACGTGTTGCAGCCCAGGGTCTTTTACTCACAGTTCGTATACTCCAAGCCACTTCTGTACAGGTAGTGACTGCCCAAGCCGTGCTGCGTCCACCAGGTGAGGGACTCGGTCAACCCCCAGGCAATTCAGGAGTATGGCACAGGACTCCCTTCTATCCTTCCTCTGGCTCTTGCCCCACCAGTGACCTAGCTTTTGTCCAGCTGCCGCGGATCTATGCGGGTAAACGTGGGCCCCGTTTCCCGCTATTCTATATGGTGCCTTCCTAGCAAGGTTTAGCAGGAGGTCGCACCAAGTGATGATCACGACCTCCGGTTCTTGGCTGAGGGATAATTTACCTCCACCAATTTGGGATCCGATACCCTTTTCTTGCCTGACCCGTCACCCGATTTCACGTTGGTCCTTAGGGTCCCCTCTGCCTTCTTGTTTCTGAGCCCTTCTGTTTCTCTGTCACTTCTTCTCCTTTCCTGTTCCTTCTTCTCCTCCTTCCCTCGGCCTCTTCTCCAGGCCTACTTCTCCTTCTCCTCCCAGGCTCCGGCCTTCACCCTAGGCCTGCCTTTGAGCAGAGCTCCTACAGAGCCTCCACTCCCTGTCTTCCTCTCTCACTCTGAACTGACCCCTGTACTAAGATGGTGCCCACCTTTTATACCTCCCCTCTGAGTGTGAGCTCAGGTGACCAGCACCCAGTGAGCTCCTACCTATGCTCAGAAACCGTCCCCTTCTGCTCCTACATCACTGGGTTTTCCTCCCCCCTCCCCACTCCAGCCGGGGACATGGTCTGTCGTGCCTGCATTACTGTATAAATGGGAGCACCGTTGAGCTGTCCCCCGGAAATGGGGTGTGTGTGATGCATGCAGCTAACTGAGCCCTGGTCCATACTCCATCCTTACCCGGGAGTGGAATATCACACCTCTGGCAGAGGTGCAATACCCCTACAGCGGCCGAACCCTCGGGGTGCTACACATACATGCGGCCACATGCCACCTAGATGTGTGTGGCATTGTGGCGCCCTGCTACGCACAGGTGCCACAGAACCCAGTAGGGTGCATGGATGGACTTCTGCACAAGAGGCCCTCACACAGTCACACACCTCCACCCTACCACCTCAGACCACCAGAAGGAGCCCTGATAGGGATATAAATATGGAGGGTGGAGCCAGGCAACTCAGTGCAGTGTTTAGTCTGAGAGCATGCTGACACTGAGAGCAGCGAAGACGCAGCTCGTCTGCTGCTGCCGTAGTGAGGGCCCTGAGTGCGGCCGACGACAAAGAGGAAAGGAGAGAGGAGTTGAGGGGGCAGAGGAGCGTACCAGGCTCACCCCAAAATATACACCGGACACCGGGTCTGCTCCTACAGGGACCCTTTACACCCAGTAGGGACCACAGGATACCTGCAGGACTACAAGTCCCAGGCCAACCAACGCTGACTACTGTACCAGGGCTAGGAGTCACGGAGGCCCCAGCGACCAGGGAGAGTGATCTCCAAGAGAAGGCCCTACCACCAGGTCAGCAGGTGCAAGTGAGAGAGAGAGACAGTAATTAAGCCAGGCCTAGCTCCAGGCAGGTCAGAAGCTTAGAAAGTGGAAGCAACGGATCAGGAGGCCCTATACCCACTCACTGGGGAGAGTCCAGAAGTGCACCCTGCCTACCGAGTACCCTGGACCATACCTGTATCTACACCAGTAAAGGTACCGAAACGAACCCCCGTGTGAGTGTCCGTCATTTCTTCCTGAACCGCCCTGGCCGTCTCTCCCCTGTACCACCATCCATTACCCCTACACTGCCCTGAGGCCCGCTCCACCTGTGGGGAGCCATTCCATCATAAGCTGCCCTAACATCTGCCTCAGAGGACTGCTCCGCAGCGGCGGCTCCCTTTAGCCGCATTCCACAGGTGGCGTCACAAACACTTTACAAATCCCCTATAAATAATTCCCCTTTTTGGTTGACCGTCCTGGGCCACGGACCGGGTCAGCCACCGTGATATCCCCCAGCAATCAGAGGCCCGCCTGCCGAGTACCCCACGGCCCTGGGGACGCGTCAGCATCTCTCAATGTAAGCTTATTGTGTGGGGCCAGACACAGCTAGTTGAAATGTGGCCAGAAGTATGTAAATCGCATACTTGCGGTTACTTGACAGCCAGCTGCGGGCACCGGAGAATCCTCACAGCACGCAGCGCCTATGCCTGGATTACCTCTTTAAAGATTCGTGGAGCTGAAGTACTAAAGGCTAATAACCATCTCTATCCAAGTAGGTAGCAGTTTAGGTGTATGTTATTGCTTCATGTTGATCCTTGGTGACTTTTTACTATTTTGTGTCCTAGCAGAATGAAATATGTTTTATGGGAAAATTCATATCTGTTTTATTTATTTTTTATTTTTAAAAATTAATGGTTTTATGGTTTTAGGGGTATCTGAATTTGGTTCATCACAACCACTGGAGGTCTAAAAGCTTGGTGTAATAACATAGATGCCAAAATGCATTACTTTTGTGAATCAAATTCAGTGAATCGCACAGAGTGCTGGACTCACTCACACACACACAATACATACACTATTCACACAGCATACACTGAAAATATTCTACACACAGCAAACAACACCACATATTAATACACTATAGACACTACAATATACAGTACACTACAAACAAAGCAGACAATACATACACTACATACAGTACAGACCAAAAGTTTGGACACACCTTCTCATTTAAAGATTTTTCTGTATTTTCATGACTATGAAAATTGTACATTCACACTGAAGGCATCAAAACTATGAATTAACACATGTGGAATTATATACTTAACAAAAAAGTGTGAAACAGCTGAAAATATGTCTTATATTCTAGGTTCTTCAAAGTAGCCACCTTTTGCTTTGATGACTGCTTTGCACACTCTTGGCATTCTCTTGATGAGCTTCAAGAGGTAGTCACCGGAAATGGTCTTCCAACAATCTTGAAGGAGTTCCCAGAGATGCTTAGCACTTGTTGGCCCTTTTGCCTTCACTCTGCGGTCCAGCTCACCACAAACCATCTCGATTGGGTTCAGGTCTTGTGACTGTGGAGGCCAGGTCATCTGGCGTAGCACCCCATCACTCTCGTTCTTGGTCAAATAGCCCTTACACAGCCTGGAGGTGTGTTTGGGGTCATTGTCCTGTTGAAAAATAAATGATGGTCCAACTAAACGCAAACCGGATGGAATAGCATGCCGCTGCAAGATGCTGTGGTAGCCATGCTGGTTCAGCATGCCTTCAATTTTGAATAAATCCCCAACAATGTCACCAGCAAAGCACCCCACACCATCACACCTCCTCCTCCATGTTTCATGGTGGGAACCAGGCATGTAGAGTCCATCCGTTCACCTTTTCTGCGTCGCACAAAGACACGGTTGTTGGAACCAAATATCTCAAATTTGGACTCATCAGACCAAAGCACAGATTTTCACTGGTCTAATGTCCATTCCTTGTGTTCTTTAGCCCAAACAAGTCTCTTCTGCTTGTTGCTTGTCCTTAGCAGTGGTTTCCTAGCAGCCATTTTACCATGAAGGCCTACTGCACATAGTCTCCTCTTAACAGTTGTTGTAGAGATGTGTCTGCTGCTAGAACTCTGTGTGGCATTGACCTGGTCTCTAATCTGAGCTGCTGTTAACCTGCGATTTCTGAGGCTGGTGACTCGGATAAACTTATCCTCAGAAGCAGAGGTGACTCTTGGTCTTCCTTTCCTGGGGCGGTCCTTATGTGAGCCAGTTTCTTTGTAGCGCTTGATCGCTTTTGCAACTGCACTTGGGGACACTTTCAAAGTTTGCCCAATTTTTCGGACTGACTGACCTTCATTTCTTAAAGTAATGATGGCCACTCGTTTTTCTTTACTTAGCTGCATTTTTCTTGCCATAATACAAATTCTAACAGTCTATTCAGTAGGACTATCAGCTGTGTATCCACCTGACTTCTGCACAACACAACTGATGTTCCCAACCCCATTTATAAGGCAAGAAATCCCACTTATTAAACCTGACAGGGCACACCTGTGAAGTGAAAACCATTTCCGGTGACTACCTCTTGAAGCTCATGAAGAGAATGCCAAGAGTGTGCAAAGCAGTCATCAAAGCAAAAGGTGGCTACTTTGAAGAACCTAGAATATAAGACATATTTTCAGTTGTTTCACTCTTTTTTGTTAAGTATATAATTCCACATGTGTTAATTCATAGTTTTGATGCCTTCAGTGTGAATGTACAATTTTCATAGTCATGAAAATACAGAAAAATCTTGAAATGAGAAGGTGTGTCCAAACTTTTGGTCTGTACTGTACATAATACATATACTAATCACACTGCATACATTACCTCACATATACACAATACACAAAGTATAGACTACACATACACAAGCCGCATAGTCTATACACATCAACTACACATACAATATATACCAACTACACTACAAAATAAATTAATAGTACAAGTGAAGATAAAGAGCATTGTAATATATCCTATCAGAGAAATATAATCTTTCTCCACCTATTGGTCATATTTTTATCTCCTGTACTATTCAATCTCAAACACTACTCAGAGGGAACATTTCAGTAAAACTCCCTCTGCGCAAGAGCAGTGTAAAACATTCTGAAATATATTTATTGTTGTGTCATCCACTGTACTGTTGAGTTTTGTCTTTTATTGCTAAACAATTCAGGTATGCAAGTGCACTGGTGGGTACAGTATATCAGTACACTTGCAGCCTATTGTTCCTCTTAGCTTCTCTATGGCCATGCAATCGCTTACTTCTTAACTGACATTAGAGAGCAAAAGTAATGTTATGTAGCAGTGCATCTATCTCCAATAATGATCTAGAAGTGGGGTCAGCGCCGGTGGGGAAAAATGAAGAGGATTCATAGAATGCAAGTGCACTCGTACACCAACCAGTGCACTTGCAAATCTAGTTCCCTTTAAATCTGTTAAACTTGTCTGAAAACTGTAGGAGGACAAAAGCACACAAGACCATTGGGTGATACCCTTTTGGGTACAAAGAAAGTAAAATGAAGGTGTTCACATGAGCAGGTTGTGTGCAGGCACAACTCCTATGAACAACACCTGAAAATATCAGCTGCTGCAGATTGTGGCTGGGGCAGAGGTGTAACTAGGGAGAAGAAGCCGGGGCATGCAGGGTGCGCTATCGGGCCACCTAATGCAGTAGTCCGAGGTGTCTCTCCCAGCGGTTTCATTCTGCCCCCCCCCCCCCCGGACCGGAGCTGGCCAATCTCTGAGCCGGGTGTCAAGCTGACAGCCGACTCACAGAAGCTGTAGCATGCCGACTCCCACCGTTCAATTACTCTTGCGTCTTTTAGACGCGAGTACAATTGAAACTCTGACCGTCGGCTTAGAGCGACATCAGCAATGTGATCAGGTCATGTGATCATGCTGCTGACGTCACTCGCCAGCGCCCAGAAGAGAGAAGACCATCGGTGGTAAGTGCTCCTGTGGCTAAGGAGCTGAAGATACCGAAGATTCAGCATTGGGGGCAGGAGACTATTTATTCAGGGTGCAGGGGGGGGGGTTATTCAGTGTGCAGAGAGGCTAGTTATTCAGTGTGGAGGGGGGATTTATTCAGTGTGTAGGGGGGTGTCATAGAAGTATTAAGAAAATATTAACAATTCTTTCTGCCCCTGAAGCCCCTCTCAACCCTCCCCTATAGTATTTGTTAAAGGACCAAGAGCTGACACTTGGCCAACTGCATCTATGCAAATTAACACACACCTGAGAAGGGCCTTGGAAGCAAATGCTGGCACATTAGGTGCTACCAAACTCAATTAGACACAGGCGTGCAATAAATCTACATCTAGCTGAGAAGGTATTGTTCCCAGGACGTCAAAGGGAATTTAACAGAGGTCCCCCAGATGTTCGCCACCAACACGAAATATGAAATAACTAGAGTTCCATAATTCTGAAAATAACGGGACCCATGTTTTTAGTGACAGGGTCGGCTAGGGAGCAAGATGGAAAAAGTGGTATCTTTTTCGGGCCTCTATTATCAACCAGTGAGAAGTTATCGAAAAAGTTAGAGTTTTTAATAAAAACATGAAGGGTGGAGCCCAGCCCACATGATGTCAGCACAAGTGGCATGTGGGCAGGTCTCCTCTTCGGCACAAAAGATCCAACTGAAGATTGATCCATACTCATTGCCGGGAGTATATATTTTTTATAGCAAAGGATCGCATTCGATACCGGTCAAATCTGGAGTGCCTCCCCTCCACCTATACTGAGTTGTCCCTGCGAACTGTATAGTAAGTTTCCTCTTTAATCCTGTTTATTTTGTGTAACTGAATATTCTGTACAGTAATTGTTCCCTTTTGTAAAATTTTGCATATTTTTCATAACACTGCATCCCTTTTGGACTAAATATGATATTTAATAGTCCTGTTTCATTTGCTCTTTAATCGTTCCCTCCCCTGAAGCCTTATACGCTACCAGAATGCAGGCGTCCAGCCAGGCCTGTATTATAGTTCAAACTCGGCTGGTGGTGGCAGCGAATAACAATAATTGGGCTATCGTGAAGCGAACAGTGTCTGTACGGGGCATATACACATATTCCATGTGGTGGAATCTAGAGGTGTGATGTCATACCCTTGCCGATACCTACATAGTGAGTATTCGGGATCGTGTACTCGCGAATCCCTGCTCAATCCTGTGAATATTGAGTGACGGCAGCAGCGAGATATTGTGTGATCTCCCCAGTGTTGTCCCTGTGCGTCCCTGACAAATTGGTGGCAGCGGTGGGATATTACAGAAAATCAGTGTCTGGATTGAGCAATCATTCCTGTCACTGCACTGTCAATGCCTTTGGAAGTGCATTGAGCTGTAGGTTGGATTGCTGCTAAAGGGAAAAAAAAGCAAAAAAAACCTCTTTAAATCTTCTTCCTTAGCGAATGTGAACGAGCTGAGTGTGACTGGAGCGTAAGTGCAAATGGAAGTAAGTGTGTGACTTGTGATTCAGTGACTTTGGATTCAGGGAGTTTGGAAGAGAGGAATTTGGACTGAATTGCTGTCTGTATTTTATTCATTCTTTACATTTCTTTTTACTTAACATTTCTGTCTAGTGCAATCCCCATTAGGAAATGAGCTCCATTATTGACAATGCTATCCAGTGTACATCTTGCCACATGTATGCAATCCTTGAACAGCCGGTCGTGGGTGCATACTGCTTTGCGAGATGTGTGCACGTTGTGCGTTAGGAAGCCCAGGTACTGGATCTAAATGAGCAGCTGGCAACACTGAGATCCATAGACAATATGGAAAGGAGTCTGCTGCTCTCGGAGCAGCTGCTCACTGGGGTAGATGTGGGGGAGGGTGGTAGTATGGAGCTGCAGGACAGTGAGGCAGCTAGCTGGGTGACAGTTTTAAGGGGGGGTAGAGGGAAGAGTGCAAGGGAGGCTAGTCCTGATCTAGCACACCCCAATAAGTTTGCAAAGTTGGCAGTTGAGGGGGGTGTCAGTACAGGGGTAGCACTGCTGCAGCCAGGCATGTCTTCTGAAAGCCGGAGGAGTGTCAGCTCCAGTAAGGGGGAAATAGGAGAGCAGGGCAGGCCAGGCAGGTGCTGGTAGTGGGGGATTCAATTATTAGGGGAACAGATAGGGCAATCTGTCACAAAGACAGGGATCATCGAACAGTGTGCTGCCTACCTGACGCTCTAGTCCGGCACATCGATGATCGGGTTGACAGATTACTGGGAGGGTCTGGTGGGGACCCAGCGGTCATGGTGCACATTGGCACAAATGACAAAGTTAGAGGGAGGTGGAAGGTCCTTAAAGATGATTTCAGGGAATTAGGCTGCAAGTTTAAAGCAAGTACCTCCAAGGTGGTATTCTATGAAATACTGCCTGTACCACGTGCCACGCCAGAGAGGCAACGGGAGATTAGGGAGATAATTAAGTGGCTCAGGAATTGGTGTAGGAAGGAGGGGTTTGGGTTCCTGGAGAACTGGGCCGACTTCTCAGTTGGCTACAGGTTCTACGCTATGGACGGGCTGCACCTTAATGGGGAGGGTGCAGCTGTGCTGGGGGAGAAAATGGCTGGAGGAGTGTTTAAACTAGGGATTGGGGGGGAGGGTATTCATTTTATAGGTGGGGACGATAGTGCAGATAGTGACCTGGGCACAAATAAAGAAATTGGGGTTGGGGTTAGAACAGTCAATATAGTAAGAACGAATAGAGGTACAGAGAGATACATAAAATGCATGTACACTAATGCCAGAAGCCTCACCAACAAAATGGAGGAATTAGAATTAATTTTGTTGGAAAATAAATATGACATGGTGGGGATATCTGAGACATGGCTGGAAAAGAGCAGTTAATTTACAGGGCTATAGTCTGTTCAGAAGTGACTGTACAAACAAGCGAGGGGGGGTGTGTTTATATGTAATATTATCCTTAAAACCCATCTTGCATGAGAATATATGTGAATCTAATGAAAATGTAGAGTCCCTGTGGGTGGAGATAAGGGGAGGGGGGAAAAATAATAAATTACTGATAGGGGTTTTAACTACATAAATAGTAAGAAATTAAAAAATAATAGTGTTGGCCCCCTTAAAAATAGTCTGGGTGAAATGGTAGATATGCTAAATGATTTTTTTTCAAAAGTATTTACACAAGAAAATCGCATGACAGAAAACATGATCAATGATAACAAAATTTCTCCATTAAATGTCACTTGCTTAACCCAGCAGGCGTCTAAAAATCACTAAAGTTGCCAAATCCCAGGGCCCGGATGGGATACACCCGCGAGTACTGCAGGAATTAAGTAACGTCATAGATAGACCATTATTTTTAATGTTTAAAGATTCCATAATAACAGGGTCTGTACCACAGAACTGGCGTATAGCAAATGTGGTGCCAATATTCAAAAAGGGGACAAAAACTGAACTTGGAAATTATAGGCCAGTAAGCTTAACCTCTACTGTGGGTAAAATCCTGGAGGGTTTCCTAAGAGATGCTATACTAGAGTGTCTGAAGAAGAATAACCTCATGACCCAGTATCAACATGGGTATACAAGGGACCGTTCCTATCAAACTAATCTGATCATCTTTTATGAGGAGGTAAGTTCTGGACTGGACCAAGGAAATGCAGTGGATGTTGTGTATATGGACTTTTCAAAAGCTTTTGATATGGTTCCATACAAAAGGTTGATACATAAAATGAGAACAATGGGGGAAAAATATGTAAGTGGGTTAAGAACTGGCTCAATGATAGGAAACTAAGGGTGATTATTAATGGAACACACTCAGACTGGGTCACAGTTAACAGTGGGGTTCCACAGGGGTCAGTATTGGGCCCGCTTCTTTTTAACATATTTATTAATGACCTTGTAGGGGGCATACCGAGTAATATTTCAATATTTACAGATGACACTAAACTCTTCAGGGTAATCAATACAGAGGAGGACAATTTTAGATTACAGGAGGATATATGTAAACTAGAAGCTTGGGCTGATAAATGGCAAATGAGCTTTAATGGGGATAAATGTAAGGTAATGCACTTGGGCAGAGGAAATAAAATGTATAATTATATGCTTAATTGTAAAACACTGGGCAAAACTGACACTGAAAAAGACCTGGGTATATTGGACGACAAGCTCACGTTTGGTGGCTAGTGTCAGGCAGCTGCTGCAAAGGCAAATAAAATAATGGGATGCATTAAAAGAGGCATGTATGCTCATGAGGGGAACATCATTTTACCTCTATACAAGTCATTAGTGCGACCACACTTAGAATACTGTGTACAGTTCTGGTCTCCGGTGTATAAGAAAGACATAGCTGAACTAGAGCGGGTACAGAGAAGAGCAACCAAGGTTATTAGAGGACTGGGGGAGTCTGCAATACCAAGACAGGTTATTACACTTGGGGTTATTTAGTTTGGAAAAATGAAGGCTTAGGGGTGATCTTATTACTATGTACAAGTATATGAGGGGACAGTACAAAGACCTGTCTACTGATCTTTTTACTCTGAGGCCAGAGACGGGGACAAGGGGCATCTTCTACATCTGGAAGAAAGAAGGTTTAATCATAATCACAGACGCGGATTCTTTACTGTAAGAGCAGTGAGACTATGGAACTCTCTGCCGCATGACGTTGTAATGAGTGATTCAGTACCAAAATTTAAGAAAGGCCTGGATGCCTTGAAAAGTATAATATTACAGTTTATATATACTAGATTCCTTGATATGGCATTGATCCAGTCTGATTGCTGTATGTGGAGTCAGGAAGGAATTTTTTTCCCCAATGTGGAGCTTGGTGTTTGCCACATGTTTTTTTTTTGCCTTTCTCTGGATCAACATGTTAGGCTATGGGTTGAACTAGATGGACTTAGTCTTCCTTCAACCTTAAAAACGATGTTACTATGTTACTGAAAACTTACATAGTCCTTGCGAGAATTATGTTCAGAGTTTTAAGAAATCAGACTCCATGTTTTAATATTTTTTAATATTCATGCAATAATTAAGAACTCATAGTTCGAAACACGTTTGCTGATGCCCTCCTAAGAGTGTTTTTATTATTTTTTCTATGACCAAATTTAGTACAATTGTTTTTCGAAGATTTGTCCAGCTGGATCGTCCTCGGTTTCCTGATTAACTATCCCAGTCGCACTACTGGTTCCAAGCTGAGATCTTCTAAGCGGGTGCGGTGATAATTTTCGCATTCTCTTTAGCCTCATCCACCCTGAGTTTGTGTTACCAGAGAAACTCATTCCGGGGAAGACCGTGACTGTCACTGGGTTTGAGGGTGTTTGCCGTCCCATACCGATGGCCCCGGTTTTCCTGGACTGTGGTGCGGGGAAGGGGTTAAGGGAAGTGAGGGTGTCAGAGAATCTCCCCACTAATGTGCTATTGGGGACTGATCTGGGATGGTTGGCTGCCCGATACATTCCTGACAACCCTCCCAGATCTAATATGACATGTAATGCCACTGTCAATGTCGATTTAATGCATAATAAAAATGTGTGTTGTGGTAAAGAGGAACTCAGCCACCACACCCTGCGGGGTGATGCTGCTGAGGATCCCCTAAAACGAGCCAGCATAAGTGCTATGGGGAGCAGGCACGAGCACCAGGAAGCAGGTCGTCCCGTGCAGGTGACCAGGGTAACGCCAGATGGTGACATGTTCAGTGGTAGCTGCCCCATGACTAGCACGACTCCAGAGGTGATGAGAAAGGATTGGGAGAAACACGGGGGTCATAGGGAAAGTGATCCCGTGCCGTCGACCAGTGTCACAACGGACTGTGAAATGGCCGGTCGTAGCTGCCCCGTTGCTAGCACGGCCCCCCAGGTAGCCATGAGGGATGGAAGGGTAGGCCCCACAACCAGGCAAGGTAAAAGAAGGGTGTGTCCCCCTGTCCGTCAGGAGTATGGGAGGAAGGTACCCGTAGCCTGTCAGAGATGTGGGGAAAATATATCCCCAGTCGGTCAGAGCGGTGGGCAAGTTGGGTCTACTTCTTCTCTGATCAGCAGGAAGGGTGGGCCAGGAGGTGGGCTTAAAGGGGCGATCTGTAAATCAGCCCATACGCCACCTCAAAGAGGGGGAGATGTCATGGAAGTATTAATAAAATTTTTACAATTCTTTCTGCCCCTGAAGCCCCTCTCACCCCTCCCCTATAGTATTTGTCAAACGACCACTGACACTTGACCAACTGCATCTGTGCAAATTAACACACACCTGAGAAGGGCCTTGGAAGCAAATGCTGGCACATTAGGTGCTATCAAACCCAATTAGACACAGGCGTGCGATAAATCTACATCTAGCTGAGAAGTGTTCCCAGGACGTCAAAGGGAATTTAACAGAGGTCCCCTGGATGTTCAGCACCAACACAAAATATGGAATAACTAAAGTTCCATAATTCTGATAATAAAGGGACCCATGTTTTTAGTGACAGGGTTGGCTAGGGAACAATGTGGATGTTTTCCTGTTGCTGTGAGCCCCTCTGGGGGGCTGTTACGCAAAAGTAACAAAATAGCAGACCGCAACTACGCCATGTGTGGTCTCTACAGGAAGGTAAATTCACAACGGAAAAAGTAGTATCACTTTCGGGCCTCTATGATCAACCAGTGAGGAGATATCAAAGAAGTTAGAGTTTTTAATAAAAACATGAAAGGTGGAGCCCAGCCCACGTGATGTCAGCACAAGGGGCGTGTGGGCAGGTCCCCTCTTCGGCATAAAAGATCCAACTGAAGATTGATCCATATTCATTGCCGGGAGTATATATTTATTATAGCAAAGGGTCGCATTCGAGAACGGTCAAATCTGGAGTGCCTCCCCTCCACCTATACTGAGTTGTCCCTGCGAACTGTATAGTAAGTTTCCTCTTTAATCCTGTTTATTTTGTGTAACTGCATATTCTGTACTGTAATTGTCCCCTCTTGTAAAATCTTGTATATTTTTCAGGGGATTTATTCAGTGTGCAGGGGGAGATTTATTCAGGGTGCAGGGGGGCTATTTATTCAGTGTGGGAAGGGTTTATTCAGTGTGCAGGGGGGCTATTTATTCAGTGTGGGGGGGATTTATTCAGTGTGCAGGTTGGCTATTTATTCAGTGTGGAGGGGATTTATTCAGTGTGCAGGGGGGCTATTTATTCAGTGTGGGGAGGCAGGATTTATTCAGCATTCTGGGGGGCTATTAATTCACTGTGGGGGGGGTTACTCAATGTGGAAGGGGGATTTATTCAGTGTGGAGGGGGAATTTATTCAGGGTGCAGGGTGGCTATTTGTACAGTGTCGAGAGGGATTTATTCAGCGTGGAGGGGGGATATTTATTCAGTGTGGGGGGGAATTTATTTAGTGTGGAGGGGAGATTTATTCTGTGAGGAGGGAGGATTTAATCTGTGGGGAGAGAGTGGGGGGTGGGTGAGACACATTATGGGAAGCGAGGAGAAAAATGTGTGCCGAGGGTATTGTGGCCGAGGGTGATGTGATGTGTGCGGACACAGTATGGTGAGCGAGGGTGATGGGATGTGTGTGGACACAGTATGGGGAGCGAGGGTGATGGGATGGGAAGATCCTCCATATTATAGTTTACTACGGACTCTGTGGATTATTATTTTTTTATTATTATTATTTTAATAAATGGGAGAAAGAGGGAAATCGTTGTGGAGTTTTTCTTCAAATAAAGATTTTTTTGGTGTGTTTTCTTCTCTTTTTACTTACTGGGTTAGTAATCGGGTTGTCTGAAGACACCTCTCCAGTACTGACCCGTGGGCTTGATGTCAGAAGACATTACATAGCTGACATCAACCCCACAGTCCCATCAACCCAATTGCCACCACACCAGGGCAATCTGGAAGAGCCGATACTAAGCGCCAAAATTTGCGCATCTAATGGATACGCCATTTCTGGGGTGGCTGAGAGCTGGTCTTATTAGGCTGGGAAGGGGGCAAAATCTATGGCCCTTTCCAGTCTATTAATATCAGCCCCCAGTTGTCTGATTTGTCTTATCTGGTTATTAAAAATAGGGGGGACCCCACAACATTTTTTTAGGTTTCCCCATTTTTAATAACCAGCAAAGGCAACGCAGACAGCTGGGGGCTGATATTAATAGGTTGGGATGGTCTATGAATATTGGCTCCTTCCCAGAATAATATGACTAGCTCACAGCTGTCTGCATTCCTTTGGCTGGTTATAAAAATGGGGGGGGACGGGGACATCGTTTTTTTCATTTATTTATTAACAAGTACAGTAAAATGCAAGGCACTGCTCCACTCCTCCACTTGGACCTCCGCTTCTGTTAGAACTCTCCTGTTAGGTTTTTTCTAGTTTGCTGGTCACATGACCTTTTTTGACTATTTAATCCTGCTCCGCCCTCCTGGCCTTGCTGGACTTCATTGTAATTTCTACTCTTGAGCTAGCTTGGTGCTCTGTTACCTTTCTCAGTCAGTTTTGCTAGGTCTTCGGACCTCTATGTTCTATGTTGTTTGTTTCTCTTATTTCTGCTACAATTTCTGCTAGGAGGTGTCCATCTTTCTCCCAGTCCCTAGTTCTGGTAGGGATCCCTTCCTCACATCTATAGGTCTTCATTCAGACTAGCCGAGGACTTTAGCGGGTCTGATCGCAGGATCAGGTTCCCCGTTACATCGTAGGGATCCAGCTTAGTTCTATTGTAGGGACAAATCTCCTGTCTTTCCTTAGTGCTTGTAGCAGATCATAACAGCTTCCTGGTTCAAGATCATTATTTTTTTAAATTCTGTTATTTTAAGTAATTTTTTTATCCACATTTGTTTGTAGGATAATTGTCTTGTTCTTACCCCTATTTTACTTCCTTCTGCAAACCCCTAGCCCTTACTATGACCATTTTACATCACAAAACTTCACGTCCCCATTGACTTATATGGGTTTTGGGTCCAGGGTCAAGTTCTGGTACACAAACTGAACTTTTTCCTCAAGTTGAATCCGAACTTCCACGGGTCCACTCATCCGTACTCTTCACCATTCATCATTCAACCGCTGATGTGGATTTATGTATTAATCCTCCCTTTCTGTTTCATATTTTATATGTTATACTTCTGTCGGGTTTTAATCCCACTTCCTTCACATATTCTTTTTATTCCTTTTTAATCATGTTTGAGCAATTTTCCATTACTGGTATTTTTAATGCTTAATTTTCTATAGTTACACACTCTCGCTCTGTTTTCTTATGTGTCCTATCAACTCTTTATGGTACTATTTCATGTACTTTGCACACATTTTTTTACCCTCTTCCTTCTTCTTCCTGTCTTCCAGGCCTCCTTTTGAATTTGAACCTCAACCCCTCAGTGGGTGGTACCCTAGGCTTTTTAATACCCATTTTGGTCTATAAATATTTCTATATACCAGTGTGTGTAACCTGTTGTTTTGGGTTTTGTTTTGTTTTTTTTACACTTGATAAAGATGCCAGTATGGCATTGAAATATGTAGTGGACAATAAATAACCTTCTAAGAATATTGCAGAAAGACTTATTTCTGCCATTTTTAAATGTATTTTTTATCCTGTTTTGGTAAAGTGTTAAAAAGAAAAGACAAAACAAATAATACAAAAAATTGCAAAATCAATAATACTAATAATGCTATTTTTTGTATTATTTGTGTTGTTTTTTCTCTTTCTTGTGTTGTCTTTTTTATACATTATTTTCTATATTTTTGCCTCTTATCTCTTTTTTTGAATTACATTAGAGCATATTTTATTAATATTTAGTATTATTGTATTAATTGTAATATTTGTATTTTAAATTTGTGAATAGTTTGTTTTATGTTATCGAATTTATTTTATATTTGTAAATTCAATCTAGGGTTTAATGATAGCTCTATTTGGGCATGTAAGAGGAAATTCTAATCCCTGTTGAAAATCGGGGAAGTCTCAAAATGCGTCATGGCGATTATCCACTTGCCATATGATTGCGTGGTCTCTATAGTTTTGTTACAGTCATCTGCTTTGAGGAATGAAAAGTCCATTAACCCCTTCATGGCCTTGGACGTATCCATACGTCTAGGTTAGTAGGTACTTACCGATCTTGGACGTATGGATATGATCAACACTGGGTGTTCAGCTGATATGGCAGCTGATACCTGACACTCACTGCCAGGTGTGGTGTCCACACCGCTCCCGGCAATTTAATTTACTAAGTGCTCCGATCTTTAGCAATCACAGCATTTAGATGGCGGGCAGAAGGAGGGGGTCCCTTCTGCCCTTCGATCGGCACCTCCGCGGCATTATTCACGTGGGGCTGATGGTTGCCATCGTGACCCAATATTGTCATAACAACATCCGGGTTACCAGAGCTAGCAAGCTTGTTACACCATGCTCAGAGCATGGTGTATCAAGCTTTTACGTCAGTGCAGCACTAACAGTTTATAATGCAAAGCAATACTTGTGCATTGCTATGCTTTATAAGTGATCAGAGTCAAAAAAGTGAAAGTGCCATAGAAGGACTAAGTAAAAAAGTTTAAAAAGTAAGGCTATGTGCCCACTTTGCGGAAATGAAGCAGAAAATTTCTGCTTCATTTCCGCATGTCCTCTCCCGGAAAAACGCATGCGGAATTTTGCAAGCGTTTATCGCGCGTTTTTCGCGCGTTTTCCTCATGCGGAATTGCCTTGCGTTTTTTATTGCATTGAAAAGGCAATCCCACTTGCAGAAACGGAAAATTAAATGACATGCTGCGGATTTTTGTGCGCATCAAAAACGCTGCGGAAAAATCCGCAGCATGGGCATAGAATGGTGTGAAAAATAAATAAAATCAATTCTTTATTTAGATGGAAACCCCGATGTAAGTGCTCAGCATAGAGCACAGGATAAATGCGATCCAAAATATTATGTAAAATGTTCCCAAAAAAAGCTTCAAATCAATCTACAAAAAAAGCAAGTCCCCACTCAGGTCTGTCATGTGTTAACGTAAATATAGGGGGCTTCCATGTTACTGGTAGCACAAAGGCTCTGGAATAGTGAAAGTGCTCCTCGACCCCCAAAAGAAATTCAGCAAATTTTGCGCTCCAAATCCAAATGCCCCTCTCCCTTATGAGCCCCAGTGTGCCTAAACCACATTTAGCATCCACATGTTTGGCATTTCTGTAGCTATGAGAGCCCGCTTAATTTACGGGTGTATGTCTGCAGAAGCACAAGCTGGGCATAACGTACTGGTCACTACAGCGTACTGGTTACTACAATGCACTGGTCACTACAATGCACTGGGCACTACAATGGCAGTTTGCAATTTTCACTCAGCAACAATTACTACTACTGCTTATTTCTGGAAAACACCCATTGAGTCAAAATCATCACTACACCTGTAGATAAATTCCCAAAGGGGTACAGGATAATTTCCAGAATGAGATCACTTGAGGGGGTATTCTGCTCTTCTAGCAATTAGGGGCTTTGTTTATGGAGTCCGTAAACTAGGAAAATCTGTGCTCCAGGAGGAAAATAGCGCTCCATCCCTCCCAAGTCTAGCCATCTGGCTAAACATTACTGTACAGCCACATATGGGGTATTTCTACATTCAGCAGAAATTGTGCGACAAATTTTGATGCCGTTTTTACCCATTTCCCAGTGTGAAAATGTAAAATTTAGAGAAAAAAATTTGGTAGTACAATTGTAATTATTTTTTCTTCACTGCCCTATGGTATAAAATTATGTGACCCATCTGTGGTGTCAATACAGTTATATGAAAAAGTTTGGGCACCCCTATTAATCTTAAGCTTAATGTTTTATAAAAATTGGTGTTTTTGCAACAGCTATTTCAGTTTGATATATGTAATAACTGTTGGACACAGTAATGTTTCTGCCTTGAAATGAGGTTTATTGTGCTAACAGAAAATGTGCAATCTCCATTCAAACAAAATTTGACAGGTGCATAAGTATGGGCACCTCACCAGAAAAGTGACATTAATATTTAGTAGATCCTCCTTTTGCAAAAATAACAGCCTCTAGTCGCTTCCTGTAGCTTTTAATGATTTCCTAGATCCTGGATGAAGGTATTTTTGACCATTCCTCTTTACAAAACAATTCCAGTTCAGTTAAGTTTGATGGTCGCCGAGCATGGACAGCCCTCTTCAAATGATCCCACAGATGTTCAATGATATTCAGGTCTGGGGACTGGGATGGCCATTCCAGAACATTGTAATTGTTCCTCTGCATGAATGCCTGAGTAGATTTGGAGCGGTGTTTTGGATCATTGTCTTGCTGAAAGATCCATCCCCTGCGTAACTTCAACTTTGTTACTGATTCTTGAACATTATTGTCAAGAATCTGCTGATACTGAGTGGAATCCATGCGTCCCTCAATTTTAACAAGATTCCCGGTGCCGGCATTGGCCACACAGCCCCAAAGCATGATGGAACCTCCACCAAATTTTACTGTGGGTAGCAAGTGTTTTTCTTGGAATGCTGTGTTTTTTTGCCGCCATGCATAACGCCTTTTTGTATGACCAAACAACTCAATCTTGGTTTCATCAGTCCACAGGACCTTCTTCCAAAAAGAAATTGGCTTCTCCAAATGTGCTTTTTCATACCTCAGCCGACTCTATTTGTGGCGTGCTTGCAGCTTCTTTTGCATCACTCTCCCATACAGCTTCTCCTTGTGCGAAGTGCGTTGTATAGTTGACCGATGCACAGTGACACCATCTGCAGCAAGTTGATGCTGCAGCTCTCTGGAGGTGGTCTGAGGATTGTCCTTGACTGATCTCAACATTCTTCTTCTCTGCCTTTCTGATGTTTTTCTTGGCCTGCCACTTCTGGCCTTAACAAGAACTGTCCCTGTGTTCTTCCATTTCCTTACTATGTTCCTCACAGTGGAAACTGACAGGTTAAATCTCTGAGACAGCTTTTTGTATCCTTCCCCTGAACAACTATGTTGAATAATCTTTGTTTTCAGATCATTTGACAGTTGTTTTGAGGAGCCCATGATGCCACTCTTCAGAGGAGATTCAAACAGGAGAACAACTTGCAAGTGGCCACTTTAAGTAGCTTTTCTCATGATTGCATACACCTGGCTATGAAGTTCAAAGCTCAATGAGGTTACAAAACCAAAAAAAGTGCTTTAGTAAGTCAGTAAAAAGTAGGTAGGAGTATTTAAAACAAGAAAATGATAAGGGTGCCCATACTTATGCACCTGTCAAATTTTGTTTGAATGCAGATTGCACATTTTCTGTTAGTACAATAAACCTCATTTCAAGGCAGAAACATTACTGGGTCCAACAGTTATTACATATATCAAACTGAAATAGCTGTTGCAAAAACACCAATTTTTATAAAACATTAAGCTTAAGATTAATAGGGGTGCCCAAACTTTTTCTTATAACTGTATATGCTAATGGATAAATGGCAGACCATTCGGAAGGAAACACAAATAGCCAAAGAAGGAAAACCGAACATTAGGTCATAGAAGGAGTCAGAAGCAATGAACTCAAAAATAAAAAACCTTTATTAACAAACAATAGTTAGGCACTGGCACTACAGAAGGCGGGTACCCACACAATCATAAAAACAATTACTCTGTGTGTCTGTATATACAAAAGTGTATAATAACTATATTAAACTCTCCCCCCCAAAAAACACAGGGAACAGGTGTGTGCCAAAAAACTAAGAGTATAAGCAAGAAGAGTACATAGAGACCATAAGATTACACAGATTGTATGAGATAGATGCTTGTTATGGCAAAAAAGGAGATGATAATCAGGTTTAAAGGGAACTATAAGTACAAACAAAAATGTAAACTGACCGTCATACCACAAGTAAAGCATGCACCCAAATAGTAGCCCACTAATTGAATATATGTAGAGCATATATATATATATACAAGAAACATATCGGTATGTGAAGAAATGGTGGGTATATACACTGCTCAAAAAAATAAAGGGAACACTCAAATAACACATCGTAGATCTGAATGAATGAAATATTCTCATTGAATACATTGTTCTGTACAAAGTTGAATGTGCTGACAACAAAATCACACAAAAATCATCAATGGAAATCAAATTTATTAACCAATGGAGGCCTGGATTTGGAGTCACCCCCAAAATTAAAGTGGAAAAACACACTACAGGTTGATCCAACTTTGATGTAATGTCCTTAAAACAAGTCAGAATTAGGCTCAGTATTGTGTCTGGCCTCCACGTGCCTGTATGACCTCCCTACAACGCCTGGTCATGCTCCTGATGAGGTTGCGGATGGTCTCCTGTGGGATCTCCTCCCAGACCTGGACTAAAGCATCTGCCAATTCCTGGACAGTCTGTGGTGCAACGTGACGTTGGTGGATGGAGCGAGACATGATGTCCCAGATGTGCTCAATCGGATTCAGGTATGGGGAACGGGCGGGCCAGTCCATAGCTTCAATGCCTTCATCTTGCAGGAACTGCTGACACACTCCAGCCACATGAGGTCTGGCATTGTCCTGCATTAGGAGGAACCCAGGGCCAACTGCACCAGCATATGGTCTCACAAGGGGTCTGAGGATCTCATCTCGGTACCTAATGGCAGTCAGGCTACCTCTGGCGAGCACATGGAGGGCTGTGCGGCCCTCCAAAGAAATGCCACCCCACACCATTACTGACCCACTGCCAAACCAGTCATGCTGAAGAATGTTGCAGGCAGCAGATTGCTCTCCACGGCGTCTCCAGACTCTGTCATGTCTGTCACGTGTGCTCAGTGTGAACCTGCTTTCATCTGTGAAGAGCACAGGGCACCAGTGGCCAATCTTGGTGTTCTGTGGAAAATGCCAAGTGTCCTGCACGGTGCTGGGCTGTGAGCACAACCCCAATCTGTGGACGTCAGGCACTCATACCACCATCATGGAGTCGGTTTCTAACCGTTTGTGCAGACACATGCACATTTGTGGCCTGCTGGAGGTCATTTTGCAGGGCTCTGGCAGTGCTCCTCCTGTTCCTCCTTGCATAAAGGCAGAGGTAGCGGTCCTGCTGCTGGGTTGTTGCTCTCCTACAGCCCCCTCCACGTCTCCTGGTGTACTGGCCTGTCTCCTGGTAGCGCCTCCAGCCTCTGCACACTATGCTGACAGACACAGCAAACCTTCTTGCCACATCTCGCATTGATGTGCCATCCTGGATGAGCTGCACTACCTGAGCAACTTCTGTGGGTTGTAGAGTCCGTCTCATGCTACAACGAGTGTGAAAGCACAACCAACATTCAAAAGTGACCAAAACATTAGCCAGAAAGCATTGGTACTGAGATGTGGTCTGTGGTCCCCACCTGCAGAACCACTCCTTTATTGAGTGCGTCTTGATAATTACCAATAATTTCCATCTATTGTCTATTCCATTTGCACAACAGCATGTGAAATTGATTGTCAATCAGTGTTGCTTCCTATGTGGACAGTTTGATTTCACAGAAGTTTGATGTACTTGGAGTTGTGTTCTGTTGTTTACGTGTTCCCTTTATTTTTTTGAGCAGTGTATCTATCTATATACAGTTGAAACCAGAAATTTACATACACTATCTAAAAAGACACATATGCATGTTTTTCTCAATATCTGACATGAAATCAGAAGAAACCTTTCCTGTTTTAGGTCAATTATGATTACCATCATTTATAATATTTGCCAAATGCCAGAATAATGAGAGAGAAAATGTTTTAAGGCATTTTTATTACTTACTGCAAAGTCAAAAGTTTACATACATTTCATTAGTATTTGGTACTATTGCCCTTAAACTGAATGACTTGGGTCAAACGTTTGGTATAACCTTCCACAAGCTTCTCACAATAGTTGGTTGGAATTTGGGACAATTCCTCCTGACAACACTGGTGTAACTGATCCAGGTTTGTAGGTCGCCTTGCTCGCACCTGCCTTTTCAGCTTTGCCCATAAATTTTCAATAGGATTCAGATCAGGGCTTTGCGATGGCCACTCCAAAAAGATTTGGCCACCCTAAAACATTGACTTTGTTATCCTTAAGCCACTTTGTTACCATTGTGGCAGTATGCTTTGGGTCATTGTCCATCTGGAAGACCCAATTCCGCCCAAGCTTTAACTTCCTGGCTGCTGTTCGTTAAAGGAGTTGAGGTTAAAGTCTATGTATCCTCATAGCCAGGGGTGGATTAAGAGTAGCAAGGGCCCTGGGCAGTTTAGAAGGCGTGCCTCCACACCTGATGTATCATGTGACATGTCACATGATCCCCTTTGATAGATCATGTGGTAGTTCATGTGAAATTAATTTTGCACAATATTAATATATTATAATCATTTTTTTTACATTAATTGTATGACTTAATATTGAGCACAATTAAGTATGCTGACATCCCCTCTATACAGTATGAGACCCTACACACAATATGAGCTGCCACATAATCCTCCTATACACAGCAGGAGGTCGCAAATAGCCATCTATATACAGCAGGAGGCCGCACGTAGCCATCTATACACAGCGGGAGGCCCCATGTAGACATCTATACACAGCGGGAGGTGGCCTCACGTAGCGATCTATACACAGCGGGAGGTGGCCACACGTAGCCATCTATACACAGTGGGAGAAGGCCTCACGTAGCCATCTATACACAGCGGGAGGAGGCCGCACGTAGCCATCTATACACAGCGGGAGGAGGCCACACGTAGCCATCTATACACAGCGGGAGGAGGCCGCACGTAGCCATCTATACACAGTGGGAGGAGGCCGCACGTAGACATCTATACACAGCGGGAGGAGGCCGCACGTAGCCATCTATACACAGCGGGAGGAGGCCGCACGTAGCCATCTATACACAGCGGGAGGAGGCCGCATGTAGCCATCTATACACAGCGGGAGGAGGCCGCATGTAGCCATCTATACACAGTGGGAGGAGCCTGCACGGCGCCCCCCCAAGTACAGCGGGAGGAGGCTGCACGGCGCCCCCCAGATACAGCGGGAGGAGGCCGCATGGCGCCCCCCCCAGATACGGCGGGAGGAGGCCACACTGTGCCCCCCAGATACAGCGGGAGGAGGCCGCACACAGTCACGCACACACACATAAACATACAGACATATACATACACGCATAAACACATTTGAAACACAAAAATACATATAAACAGACCTCACACAATGATATCTGCACACATAGACACACTGTGACGCAGGCGCACACACACACACACGTCACTCACCATCCCCCGGCTCGGTTCCAGGCCTCCAGTCGTCCAGCTCCTCTTCGGTGCAGCAGTACAGCGCGCACTGCGTGACATCATGCTAGCAGACACGGCCGCGCACAGGGCCGTGTCTCCTAGCTGTGACGCGGCCGGGCCAGCACAAGCACACAGGGAAGATAATAGGTGCAGTGCTGGCCCGGCTGAAGAAGAAGCAAGGGGCACTGCGCAGCTGCTGGGGGAGCGGTCCGGGGGCCCCCCCTCCTCTGCCTGCCGGTGTGTGCCGCATTGGCGCCGCGCCGCACATATTATAATGAGGGCTATCTGGCCATGGGATCCCTGGAGCCCCGGGCGGTAGCCCAGATTGCCCTCATTATAATCCGCCTATGCCTATTGGGAGCGGACGTCATCTGACCACAATTATGCGATTTTCACACCTCCGGCCACATTGCGACTAAATGTACTTGGTTTTGCTAATTTCATATGTATTGAGCGAGGCCAATACTAGCGGTCACATGATCAGGGGTGTAACTACAGTAGGTGATAGGGTTGTTATCGCACCTGGAGCCTAGGAGACCCCAAAAGTCCCTTTGGCTTATATGAAAAGACCAATACTATTAAAGACTTGCAGTAATTGGGGGCGCCATTACAGCTTTTGCTTCAGGGTCAATGCTGATCAAATTACGCCACTGCACATGATCACCAACTCCCAGCGCTGGCACTGGAGAATCCTCACAGCGTGCGAGCTCTGTGAGGATTATGAAGTCTGCAATCACATAGACTCAATGCAGACTTTAACTTCAAGCTTGGACAACTACTTTAACCAAAATTACTGTACTAAGACTGATATTGCCACCATACAGTGATTATATAATGGTGATATCAGTTTTACACCAATGCTCTGCAAGACCATATATGAGCATATTGTGCAGCTTCTCACCAGTGACGTTCTCACTGTTTTCATTCGGTCCAGACCACCATGACCTCTTCTTCCATCCATAACTCGTCCCTGAAAAATGTAACACACTGGCATCTTTACTTTGCTGATTTTCCAGGACCCTCCTCACATTTTACCACCTCTACACAAACCACAACTTGTGATACCTTATAAAAATTCCCCTTGACCTCCTATAATAATGATGTGACACCTCGCCCTCCCTGGGATCTTGGGGTACTCGGAGCCGGGTCAGTGTAGGGGTCGCGGGAGTGATGCAGTCGTGGCCTAGACCCGGTCCGTGCCCAGGGCAGTCACATAAAAGATGTAATGGGCTATTCAAGGATGAGTGGTATTTTCGACTACGCCACCTGCGGTTCCTGGTGATGGAAACCAGCGCTGCTACAGTCTACTGAGGCTGGTGTTAGGGGCAGCTAGGATGGAACGGCTCCCCACAGGCGGAGCAGGCCTCAGGGCGGTGTGAGAAGAAATGGTGGGTGCAGTGCCGTGCAGGAAATAACGAGCTGAGACGGTGTATGAAGTCATCTGGGGCTTTACTCACTTTCAGATGAACTTTCAGCCGCAAAGCTTCTCTCTGCTATACACGGCGTACTGCGGCCACCGGGAAGGGGGTCCAGCACTTCCCAGGTAGATCAGGAGCACCTGTCGAGACCCCGCTGGTGTGTGTTCCTCTCCTTGGTAGGTTCTCCCACTGAGTCTTCTCCTGACTGTGTGTGGTTAGAACGAGGTGTAAGGCTGGGTCCCACTGGATAAACGCAATGTAAGAGATACAGGTGGCGTATGCCGCTCCGTCCGTATCCCCCTTGGGATCCACTAAGCCTCCGGACTTTTCTGACTGAGACGTGAAGTAACAAAGTCAGATATCGGGGGCCGGTCACCCCTCTTGCAGTAGGAATCCCTCTGACTAGGCCAGAGTAAAGAATACAGGTGGCGTAAGCCGCTCCGTCCGTATCCCCCTGGGATCCTTTTGCCTGTGGAGCCTATATCCTCCGCTCCCCTCCAAGGCCTTCTTAGGTCAGGACCTTGACTGGGTAGAGACAGTGGTTAACTCTGACCTGCTCCTCGTCTCAAGGCCAGAGTACGAGGACCGTGTATCTTCGGTCAGCTGCAGACTTTTGCTGGATACTGGCAGAAGACCACATTCCAAGACGAAGACCTCGATCAAAGACGAAGATCACAATCAAAGACCTTGAACTTAAGATGGCCGTAGATTAAATATGAAACAATATGTGTTTCCTAAAAGTGTGTCCTCCACCCTCACCCACTACATGGTTCCCCCTATCTTTGGTCCCCCCCCATCTCCTCTATCCCAGGCCGGGGCAGCACCCTGGTGCATTTTGGCCCCCTACAGGACAGGAGTGGTGTAGTGTTGAATGGTGAAGTGGGGTCCTGAGAGATGCTCCATCCTTACCTGAAAGAGTAGATACCACACCTCTAACTGAGGTGCAGTACCCCTGTGGCGACTGAACCCTCAGGGGTGCCACAATGACCCTGTACCTCCTTATAATAATAAAAATATCCTCTGTGCTTTTTTATATTAATAATAATGACTACTTGATTCCCCTAAAATGATAATGATCCCCCCCATTTTGCCTCCTTATAATAATCACCCTCAGTGCCTCTTTATTGTAATAAGGTTCCTGAGCAGGGTAGTACATCGAAATAACAGGCGGCCCATAGAAAAAGTCTTGTCAGGTCACAGTCAAAGAAGGGCATATCTCCCAGCTTTTTAAGAAACAGAGAGGGAAATGTATTCCAACACTTAGACAGTTATTTTGCCCTTACTGAAGCCCCTAAGTGGGCTCACTCACTATGATACCCCTTTCATGACCCCAATAGATTATTATATCTCCACAAAGTATGATTACCCCACAAACCCTCCACAAAGTATGATGCCCACAGCACCCCACAAAGTAAGATTGTCACCACAGCCTCCCATACAGTATGGTGGTATCCACCACAGCCCCCAGTATACAGTATGAGAGGCACAACATGGGGCAGCACGGTGGCTTAGTGGTTAGTATTGCAGCCTTGGAGCGCTGGGGTCCTGGGTTCAAATCCCACCAAGGACAACATCTGCAAAGAGTTTGTATGTTCTCCCCCTGTTTGCATGGGTTTCCTCCCACACTCCAAAGATATACTGATAGAGAATATAGATTATCGTCACTGTCTCCATTGGGGACACTGCTGATAATGTCTGTAAATTGTCTGAATTGTAAAGCGTTGCGGAATATGTTGTTGTTATATAAATAAAAAGATTATTATTATTAACAGACTCCTACATAGTATAATGTTCACCACAAGCTCCTATATAAAGTGTGATGTCCCCACAGCCCCTATACAGTATAATATCCCCCATAACCATCCCATACATTATGATGGTCACCACAGCCGCCAACATAGTATAATGTACCCCATAGACCTACACACAGTATAATATCCACCACAGCCACCCCACACAGCATAAAGTCCATCACAACCACCGTACACAGTAAAATGGCCCCCCCACAGCCACCCCACACAGTATGATAGATCCTCCATACACTATGAAGGTCCCCCATAGTCCCAATAATGTATGACTGTCCCCCATCCCCCTATATAGTATGTTGGTCCACATCACAGCCCCCTATATAGTGTGATGGTCCACCTCACAGCCCTCTATATAGTATGATGGTCCCCACAACACCTCTTATATAGTATGATTGTCCATCCCACAGCTCCGAGTCCTTATATATTATGATGGCACACCTCACAGCTCCTATATAGTATGATGGTACCCCCAACAACCCCCCCCATATAGTATGACGGTCCACCTCACAGTCCCCAATATAATATGATGGTCCCCCAACAGTACACTATATAGTATGGTGGTCCACCCCTCAGCCCCTTATATACTATGATGATCTAACTCACAGCGCTCTATATAGTGTGATGGTACCCCACAAAAAAAAAACCCTATACTTACCTCATCCTCCTCAGCATCTGTCTCCTCTTCTGTCCATTCTCGCAGTGGATGCTGGCAGCGCGATGCAGTGACATCATTGCACTGCCAATGTCCCGTGCTTGGTGCTGGCCTCCGGCAAACGCAGACAGGAGGGACGCCCATGGCCAGCTGGGATAAGTGATGGAGCCAGCGACTTTGTGCTCCATCATAACTGTTAACAACAGTATGGGTGTCTTGATGTGACATGCAGAAGAAGTGTTGTGTTTCAGAAGCATCCAGCAACTAGAGGGGTTAACACAGTCACAGGAGACAGGGAGTGTTTTAGCAGAGCCCCAGGGGGATTGTGGGGAACTTGTTATTTGGATCTGACAGAAGGCAACTGAACAGGATTCAGATGAGGAGAGAAACTAAACACAGGTCAGATAAACTCCCTGAACTAACAGTGCAGAGTATTATCGGGCAGGAAGATAAGGACTAGAATGAATTGTGCCACAGGGATCATCTTCCTCATCAACCCCCCCCCCCTCCATCACCATGCAGGATAAAGAATGGTGTGTACTATTGTGTCCTTTTGAAGGAAAAGCCTGTGGTTGTGTATGCATAGAAGTGTGCTGCTAAGAGATCTAATCTTTGCTGAATTATGCTACTGAAGAGACTGTAATACTGTGCCTTGTGAACTAACTACTGTATTGTTACTGGAGCCAGTTGCTCAAGAAACTCAGACTGTACTATAGTGAAGATTGTTGCTGTAATATCCCTGAATTGCATTGGCCGTGCTTCATACTAAATTCCACTGTTAAACTGTTGAAAAAGACTCTTGTCAGATGTGTCTGGTCAGCAATTGAATCTATTGTGTGCCTGAGAGAAGCTGCAGCCTATGGTTCCCCTGAGTAACGGTTCCCCCAGGATTCCAAAGAATTCATGAAACCTGTCTCGCCCTATCTGAACCTATCGGCGTGCGTGTATCTTTGAGGACACCAATTCTGTTAACAACTTAGCAGACAAGGCGGCCCATGACCAGACAGGCCCTTCTGGCATTTGCCAGAATTGCCAGATGGCCAGTCCGGCCCTGCTCCAAACATATTCAACAAAAATTGTGCTATTTTCCATCAAAGTACACATGTACAAAAGTGTTCTTCACAAGAATTGGTTCTAGGAGAGAATTTCTAGGCAGTGCATTATTAGAAAATCTTTCCACATCAGTTTATAAGTTACAGTTTCTAAGTGTCCATGTATGTACAGTTGTGCTCAAAAGTTTACATACCCCGGCAGAATTTTTCCTTTCTTGGCCTTGCTTCAGAGAATATGAATGATAACAAAAAAAATTTTTCTCCGCTCATGGTTATTGGTTGGGTGAAGCCATTTATTGTCAAACTACTGTGTTTTCTCTTTTTAAATTTTAATGACAACCAAAAACATCCAAATGACCCTGATCAAAAGTTCACATACCACAGTTCTTAATACTGTGTATTGCCCCCTTTAACATCAATGACAGTTTGAAGTCTTTTGTGGTAGTTGTGGATGAGGTTCTTTATTTTCTCGGATGATAAAGCTGCCCATTCTTCTTGGCAAAATGCCTCCAGTTCCTGTAAATTCCTGGGCTGTCTAGCATGAACTGCGCTTGAGAGCTCCTCAGAGTGGCTCTATGATATTGAGGTCAGGAGACTGAGGTGGCCACTCCAGAACCTTCACTTTGTTCTGCTGTAGCCAATGACAGGTCGACTTAGCCTTGTGTTTTGGATCGTTGTCATGTTGGAACTTCCAAGTACGTCCCATGCGCAGCTTCTGGGTTGATGACTGCAAATTTACCTCCAGTATTTGCTGATACCATGCTGCATTCATCTTTCCTTCAACTTTTACCAAGTTTCCCATGCCATCCCCAAAACATCAGCGATCCACCTCTGTGCTTTACTGTAGGAATGGTGTTCCTTTCATCATAGGCCTTGTTGACCTCTCTCTAATTGTAACGTTTATGGTTGTGGCCAAAAAGTTCAATTTTGGTCTCATCACTCCAAATTACCTTGTACCAGAAGTTTTGAGGCTTGTCTCTGTGCTGTTTGGTGTATTGTAGGCGAGATACTTTGTGGAATTGCGCAGTAATGGCTTTCTTCTGGCGACTCGACCATGCACCCCATTTTTCTTCAAGTGCCTCTTTATTGTGCATCTTGAAACTGCCACACCACTAGTTTTCAGAGAGTCCTGAATTTCAGCTGATGTTATTTGTTGGTTTTTCTTTGCATCCCAAACAATTTTCCTGGCAGTTGTGGCCGAAATTTTTGTTGGTCTACCTGACCGTGGTTTGGTTTTTACAGAGCCCCTGATTTTCCATTTGTTAATCACAGATTGAACGCTGCTAACTGGCATTATCAATTCCTTGGATATTTTTTGCATCCCTTTCCCGTGTTATACAGTTCAACTACATTTTCCCGTAGGTCCGTTGACAATTATTTTGCTTTCCCCATGACTCACAATCCAGAAACGTCAGCGGCTGGATGAAAGATGCAAGAGTCTGTCTGGATTCCAGAAACTTCCTCAGCTTTTATGCACATGACGCGCCCCCTGGGCCATATTCTTTAGGGGAATACCCGGAGCCGGATCAGATGGGGGTTGTAGTCTCCGAGTGGCTGTGACCCGGTCCGTGCCCAGGGTGTCAAGCTCAGTGTGTGGCAGTCCTTACTGATGTTACTAAAGTTCTTTATGTCGCCTACGCCACCCGTTGAATTGCGGTCACTACGGCCGCCGCTGCAGCAGGGTCCGCCGAGGCTGATGGTGTTGGTGCAGCTTAGGTAGTATAACCCCCAACAGGAGGGGTATAGCCTCAGGGGGTCAGGTGCAGAGGATGGTGGTTGTGGAAGTGCAGGGATGATGGTAATGAGAGTCAGAGTCGGGTTGTGCAGTTCAGGGTTCTTTACTTACTGCAGATGTTCCGGTCACTCCGGCCTTGAGTGACCACCCGAGCCGTGCTGCGTCCACCAGGTCCTGGACTCGGCCAACCCCCAAGTAGTTCTGGAGCGTAGTTCTGAGCTCCCGTTCTGACCTGTCCTCGTCTCTGGCCTTCCCCACCAGGGATCCACCTATGTCCGGCTCCCTCGGGCCTTCTGTTGGTAACCCTTGACTCTGGGTCCCCTGACCCTACGCGTGGTCTGCCTTCCGGGTGGATATGGTGGGTGGCCGTGGCAGATGCTGCCCACGGCCTCCGGTCTCTGGCTGAGGTATGCTGTAGCCCCCACCAGTTTGGGATCCGGTACCCTGTTGCCAACTCTTCACCCTGTGATTATATTTGGGCTCTCAGAGTTCTTTCTTTCTCCCCCTCTGGGTCTTTCTTGCTCTCCTCTCTCACTCTTGGGCTGGGGCTGCTCTGCTCTTCTGCTCTCTTCCACTGCTCTGCAAGGTCTTTGCTACAACAGGCTGACTTCTCACAGACTGACTGACTGACCCTGATCTTAGATGGTGCCCACCTTAAATACTCCCTCTATGTGTGAGCTCAGGTGACCAGCACCCAATGAGCTCCTAGCTTTACCCAGGCTGCTCCCCCTATCTGCCCCTACACTACTGGGATGATCCACCCCCCTCCCACTCCAGCCAAGGACAGACTCGGTCGTACCTGCACATTTCTAAGTGGGAGTACCGTTGGTCTGCCCTCCGGAAATGGGATGTGTGTAGTGCATGCAGCTAACTGAGCTCAGTTCCACACTCCATCCTTACCCGGGAGTGGAATATCACACCTCTGGGTTGAGGTGCAATACCCCTGTAGCAGCCGAATCCTCAGGGTGCTACATTCCCCCCTGGTAAATCACAGCACGTCCTCGGGCTGTAAGATATAAAAAAACACCAAAACATACAATTTTTGCATAAACAACATAATAAAACATCATATAAAACTTTTCATATAAAACTTTCTTGTCTTCTGGTACCTCCGGTCACGGTGCAACTTGTGACCGGGTAAAGTGCGACAGTCTCTTGAAGAAAAATCAGTTCTTCTATAAAACCAGTGGGGGGCGCTTTAGGAAGCGCAACTATATACAAAAGGGAAGGTGGGGCCGCTCTCAGTCCTCGGTCAGTGGGATTAAGGGACACACTGGAACAGTTCAGTTCTCTGGTCCCAACGGGGACTATATTAGCAGCAACGGTTTACTGTGCCCCGACGGGCAACTATATACAGCTTCTACTCTGCTGTACTCAACGACGACGTCCTCCTGCTCTTTCTTTGTGATTAACTTTAGCTTCAGACCCGTCCGGGTCCTCTTGCTCCTCCTCACACCGCAGCTCCTCCTCCATCAGGCGATGCACATGGAGGGCGTAGGGTCCTTTGGCACACTTGTGCCGGGTGAAGGTGACCTCGTCCCCTATATAAAGGTCACGACCTCTGTGTCCCTCCGGTAGGTGGGACTCAACGTCTCTCCTGGTCACGAAGACGTCGCCTGGGGTGCGGTGATCTCGGATGAAGCCCCACCCGTGCTGCATATTAAACTTGATCACAGTCCCGGTGGAAGGGGGACCATGAGCTGCACGGGGACTCCTCCTGGCCCGGCTCTTCTGCTCCGCGCTCTTTATTTGGGCTTGTTGTTCCCGGACCCGCCTCTCTCTCCGCTCCCTCTCAAAGACCTCGAGCTGCTGGCGGCAGCACTCTGCACGCTCCGCTGCGGCTGCCCGAGTCTCCTGAGTGAACCCCATGAGATCTTCTCCGGTGGGGTCCCACTCAAACTGTGCCTCCTCTAGCGGGGGCGAGGTCCTTTTTACAGGCTTTGGAACCGGAATCAGGGGTTCGTCTAGGGGTCTCTCTTTCCAGAGTCGGGGATGGTGAAACTCCGGTGGCCATATAAAGGGCTGCCCATCCGGGCACGTATGTTGGGCGAACAGATCTTCTCCCAGATGCGGCACTCTTGGTTTTATGGGCGCGGTGGTGGTGGCGCCCGGGTTGCCCAGGCCTTGCGGCCAGGCCTGGGGCACCTGGAAAGTGAAGGGCACCGTAAGGACGGCGGCGCCCTGGGCTACTTGGCCCTGCGACCAGGCCGGTGGCTCCGCGGAGGTAGGGGGCGCTGTTGGTATTGCGGCGCCCGGGGGTACTAGGCCTTGCGACCAGGCCGGTGGTACTTCCTGCTTGGTCACGCTCGGGGTCGAGGCGTGTGACGTCACAGGGGTCGCGGCTTCCGTTTGAGGCCTAGTCTGCGGCGGTGACGTTGCAGCGACGGGCACGGCAGGGGGTACTTCGGGCTCTGCGACGGGGAGCTGGGGCAGGTACGCGGTTTCCCGGTTTGGGGTAGAGACGTCCCCTTTACCTGCCTCCTTTCGTTCGGCTCCCTTCTCGGCGCCGTCTCCGGCCTTCAGTCCTCCTGCGCCATCCTCAGAGGCGGTCTGTCTCCTCGTCTCGGGTGGCGTGCTCCGCTGACGAGTTCTTGTCTGCTGGGCCATCTCACGGCTCCATTCTGCTAACGTCTCTCGCTGCACCCGGGCCATCCTCCGTGCGAGGCCCTCCAGCGCAGTCTGTGCACACTCCCGATCTCGGGGGAGCTGTGCCAGGACCTCCACTAAGCCTAGTGGGGTCGTTGCTTCTAGCAGGCTCCTGACCAACGGGTCGGTGCTGCTCTGCTCTCCTCCCGCTGTCTCCAGCCGGCCTTCTGGAATGGCGACCGGCAACAGGCTCCTGACCACTGGGTCGGTGCTGCCTGGAGTGGCGGCCCGCATCAGGCTCCTGACCACTGGGTCGGTGCTGCCTGGCTCTCCCTCCATCTCCGGGTAGGCTCTTTCTGGACTCTGCTCCAGGCTTCTTGTCTCCGGGTGCGCTCTCTCCAGACTGCTCCAGGCGACACCCATCTTTGCTCTCTTGTTCTCAGTCCTCCCACTCCGAGGGCGGTCCCGGGGCCACTTGGTGATTGTCAGCTCCAGGGGCAGTTCTTTCACGCTGACAGACACCTCTAGCATCACAGTCTCTGTTGGTGGGGGCGGTTTCCACTTTTGGCGCCATGTTCGGTCCTGGCCCACGATGGGAGGCGGCCTCTTGCCACCCTCTGGCACGCCCATAATGGCGTCCGCTCTTTCAAGGCGGGAAACCTTTGGAAATGGCGGGAATCGTCTCCCAGTGGCGGGAAACTCTGCAGATGGCGGAAAAAAGCTGTTAATGGCGGACAACCGGCGGGAATCGATCTGTGATGGAGTCCGATGGCGGGGACCCTCCGGAACCGGCAGGAGACTTCTTTTTGAGGTAAACTTGTTCTTTTCTTCAGGCACGCAGTACCCGGGTGTTGCGGGCACGTTATCCTGCCGACTACGCCAAAGTTGACGCGCCCCCTGGGCCATATTCTTTAGGGGAATACCCGGAGCCGGATCAGATGGGGGTTGTAGTCTCCGAGTGGCTGTGACCCGGTCCGTGCCCAGGGTGTCAAGCTCAGTGTGTGGCAGTCCTTACTGATGTTACTAAAGTTCTTTATGTCGACTACGCCACCCGTTGAATTGCGGTCACTACGGCCGCCGCTGCAGCAGGGTCCGCCGAGGCTGATGGTGTTGGTGCAGCTTAGGTAGTATAACCCCCAACGGGAGGGGTATAGCCTCAGGGGGTCAGGTGCAGAGGATGGTGGTTGTGGAAGTGCAGGGATGATGGTAATGAGAGTCAGAGTCGGGTTGTGCAGTTCAGGGTTCTTTACTTACTGCAGATGTTCCGGTCACTCCGGCCTTGAGTGACCACCCGAGCCGTGCTGCGTCCACCAGGTCCTGGACTCGGCCAACCCCCAAGTAGTTCTGGAGCGTAGTTCTGAGCTCCCGTTCTGACCTGTCCTCGTCTCTGGCCTTCCCCACCAGGGATCCACCTATGTCCGGCTCCCTCGGGCCTTCTGTTGGTAACCCTTGACTCTGGGTCCCCTGACCCTACGCGTGGTCTGCCTTCCGGGTGGATATGGTGGGTGGCCGTGGCAGATGCTGCCCACGGCCTCCGGTCTCTGGCTGAGGTATGCTGTAGCCCCCACCAGTTTGGGATCCGGTACCCTGTTGCCAACTCTTCACCCTGTGATTATATTTGGGCTCTCAGAGTTCTTTCTTTCTCCCCCTCTGGGTCTTTCTTGCTCTCCTCTCTCACTCTTGGGCTGGGGCTGCTCTGCTCTTCTGCTCTCTTCCACTGCTCTGCAAGGTCTTTGCTACAACAGGCTGACTTCTCACAGACTGACTGACTGACCCTGATCTTAGATGGTGCCCACCTTAAATACTCCCTCTATGTGTGAGCTCAGGTGACCAGCACCCAATGAGCTCCTAGCTTTACCCAGGCTGCTCCCCCTATCTGCCCCTACACTACTGGGATGATCCACCCCCCTCCCACTCCAGCCAAGGACAGACTCGGTCGTACCTGCACATTTCTAAGTGGGAGTACCGTTGGTCTGCCCTCCGGAAATGGGATGTGTGTAGTGCATGCAGCTAACTGAGCTCAGTTCCACACTCCATCCTTACCCGGGAGTGGAATATCACACCTCTGGGTTGAGGTGCAATACCCCTGTAGCAGCCGAATCCTCAGGGTGCTACACACACACACTGATTACAAGCAAACAGGTCACAAGTGAGGATGTTACCTTTAGCAGCAATTCAAACCCATTTGTGTCAAATTCTGTGCATATTATCAGGCCAAAATCACTAGGGTATGTGAACTTTTGTTCAGGGACATTTGGATGTTTTTGGTTGTCATTAAGATTTAAAGAGAAAACATAGTAGTTTGGCAATAAATGGCTTCACCCAACCAATAACCATGAGTGGAGAAAAAGTTTTTTGTTATCATTCATATTCTCTGAAACAAAGCCAAGAAAGGAAAAATTCTTCTGGGGTATGTAAACTTTTGCGCACAACTGTACATACATGGACACTTAGCAACACAACAAACAAAAAACATTGGACTTTATCATTACCTCCTGCAAGAATGTAATCTTTTTTTCTAGAAGCTCTTGAACATTTTTTTCTTCTTCTTGCCTCTGTTTGTATTCTTGATTTAATTCAGATTCATTGTAATTATTCGCATATCCACAATCAGTCCTGAAACATATGACAGTGACAATTACAAAATAGGTATACATACTACATGAACGTCAGGATAAGGCCACAAAATGCAATTTTTATTCAGTTCTAACAGTTTTCTTGAATTCTGTTTTTGCATAAACAATAGTGTTGAGCGAACATGCTCGACACTGCTCGGTACTCGCCCGAGCATCACGCTACTCGGGATGTTCGGCGACCACCGAGCATTTCCGGGTTACTCGGGCGGGAGCTCGGTTCTCCGCCCTGCATGTTTGGCGCTCTTTACAGAGCCAATGAACATGCAGGGATTGCCAGCCAGTCACTGTAATGCCGCAGCCATGTTGTTTGTGGGCATTACAGTGATTGGCTGGCCGCACAGCGTCACCTCGGGCGCCGCCATCTTGGACACAGTCGCTCCGGATCAGACAGTGTAGGGACAGCGCTGCTGATTTAGGGAGAGATATATCCTGCAAAATAGTTAGTGTAGGGTCTGTAAAGGCTGCCAGATCAAACAAACAGTCCTTCTCAGGACTAATATCAATCCCAGGTATATCAGGCAGGCAGGCAGGCTGTATAGGAGACGCAGTGGTTATACCAGCAAACTCTGCATTACAGTCCTGTGTGCTGCTCCTGTTGCTGAAATTGCTGGACTTAGCTCCAGGTCCCGGGGGCCAGGAAAAATCCTTTTTTTTTAATCTAAATCCTCTTTTTTTTCCCTCCTTCACAATATACAAATACCCATCTTATTAACCTTTTGGTGTCCCCCCCCCCCCAAAAAAAAGTGTGCCTCTGATTTTTGAGACACAAATATATCTGTTGAAAATAGTCTGGTATAGGCCAGAGAAATAGAAGTGTGGTTTTGCAGTTCTATGGGCCATTTGTATCTAAAAAAAACAGTTTGAGTGTGTCGCTCACTGTTCAGCCGCAAATATATATATTTAAAAAAGTCTGGTATACACCAGTAAATTATTACTGTGGTTTTGATGTTCCACGGTAAAACATCTCTATTATCCTGTTTTTGGCATTTTTTGCTGTATAAAAATAATAATAGTGTCTCCCTGATTTTTCAGACACAAATATATCTGTTGAAAATAGTCTGGTGTAGGCCAGAGAGACAGAAGTGTGCTTTTGCTGTTCCTTGGTAAAAAATCTCTATTATCCTGCTTTTTGCATTTTTTGCTGTAAAAAAAAAAAATAATAGTGTCTCCCTGATTTTTCAGACACAAATATATCTGTTGAAAATAGTCTGGTGTAGGTCCGAGAAATACAAGTGTGGTTTTGCAGTTCCACGGTACAAACCTCTGTATTATCCACTTTTGGGCCATTTGTATCTAAAAAAAACAGTTTGAGTGTGTTGCTCACTGTTCAGCCGCAAATATATATATATTCAAAAAAGTCTGGTATACACCAGTAAATTATAACTGTGGTTTTGCTGTTCCACGGTAAAACATCTCTATTATCCTGCTTTTGGCATTTTTTGCCGTTAAAAATAAATAGTGTCTCCTGATTGTTCAGACACAAATATATCTGTTGAAAATAGTCTGGTGTAGGCCCGAGAAATACAAGTGTGGTTTTGCAGTTCCACGGTTCAAACCTCTGTATTATCCACTTTTGGGCCATTTGTATCTAAAAAAAACAGTTTGAGTGTGTCGCTCACTGTTCAGCCGCAAATATATATATATTCAAAAAAGTCTGGTATACACCAGTAAATTATAACTGTGGTTTTGCTGTTCCACGGTAAAACATCTCTATTATCCTGCTTTTGGCATTTTTTGCCGTAAAAAATAAATAGTGTCTCCTGATTGTTCAGACACAAATATATCTGTTGAAAATAGTCTGGTGTAGGCCCGAGAAATACAAGTGTGGCTTTGCAGTTTCACGGTTCAAACCTCTGTATTATCCACTTTTGGGCCATTTGTATCTAAAAAAAACAGTTTGAGTGTGTCGCTCACTGTTCAGCTGCAAATATATATATATTCAAAAAAGTCTGGTATACACCAGTAAATTATAACTGTGGTTTTGCTGTTCCACGGTAAAACATCTCTATTATCCTGCTTTTGGCATTTTTTGCCGTTAAAAATAAATAGTGTCTCCTGATTGTTCAGACACAAATATATCTGTTGAAAATAGTCTGGTGTAGGCCCGAGAAATACAAGTGTGGCTTTGCAGTTTCACGGTTCAAATCTCTGTATTATCCACTTTTGGGCCATTTGTATCTAAAAAAAACAGTTTGAGTGTGTCGCTCACTGTTCAGCCGCAAATATATATATATTCAAAAAAGTCTGGTATACACCAGTAAATTATAACTGTGGTTTTGCTGTTCCACGGTAAAACATCTCTATTATCCTGCTTTTGGCATTTTTTGCCGTAAAAAATAAATAGTGTCTCCTGATTGTTCAGACACAAATATATCTGTTGAAAATAGTCTGGTGTAGGCCCGAGAAATACAAGTGTGGCTTTGCAGTTTCACGGTTCAAACCTCTGTATTATCCACTTTTGGGCCATTTGTATCTAAAAAAAACAGTTTGAGTGTGTCGCTCACTGTTCAGCCGCAAATATATATATATTTTAAAAAGCCTGGTATACACCAGTAAATTATAACTGTGGTTTTGCTGTTCCACAGTAAAAAATCTCTATTATCCTGCTTTTGGCATTTTTTGCCGTAAAAAATAAATAGTGTCTCCTGATTGTTCAGACACAAATATATCTGTTGAAAATAGTGTGGTGTAGGCCCGAGAAATACAAGTGTGGTTTTGCAGTTCCACGGTTCAAACCTCTGTATTATCCACTTTTGGGCCATATGTATCTAAAAAAAACAGTTTGAGTGTGTCGCTCACTGTTCAGCCGCAAATATATATATATATTCAAAAAAGTCTGGTATACACCAGTAAATTATAACTGTGGTTTTGCTGTTCCACGGTAAAACATCTCTATTATCCTGCTTTTGGCATTTTTTGCCGTAAAAAATAAATAGTGTCTCCTGATTGTTCAGACACAAATATATCTGTTGAAAATAGTCTGGTGTAGGCCCGAGAAATACAAGTGTGGCTTTGCAGTTTCACGGTTCAAACCTCTGTATTATCCACTTTTGGGCCATTTGTATCTAAAAAAAACAGTTTGAGTGTGTCGCTCACTGTTCAGCCGCAAATATCTCTATTTAAAAAAGTGGGGTATACCCCAGTAAACAATAACTGTGGTTTTGCCATCCCACGGTAAAAAATCTTTATTATTCAGGTTTTAGTAGTTTTTTCCGTAAAGAAAAACAGTAGTGTCTCCTGACTGTTGTGACACAAAAATATATCTGTTGAAAATAGTCTTGTGTAGGCCCGACATCCCAGTGTGGTTTCGCAGTTCCACGGGTCAAATCGCTGTACTATCCAGTTTTGGGCCTTTGGTATCTAAAAAAAAAGCAGTTTGAGTGTGTCGCTCATTGTTCAGCCGCAAATATCTCTATTTAAAAAAGTGTGGTATACCCCAGTAAACAATAACTGTGGTTTTGCCATCCCACGGTAAAAAATCTCTATTATTCAGGTTTTGGTAGTTTTTTCCGTAAAGAAAAACAGTAGTGTCTCCTGACTGTTGTGACACAAAAATATATCTGTTGAAAATAATCTTGTGTAGGCCCGACATCCCAGTGTGGTTTCGCAGTTCCACGGGTCAAATCGCTGTACTATCCAGTTTTGGGCCTTTGGTATCTAAAAAAAAAGCAGTTTGAGTGTGTCGCTCACTGTTCAGCCGCAAATATCTCTATTTAAAAAAGTGTGGTATACCCCAGTAAACAATAACTGTGGTTTTCCTCTTCCACGGTTCTAATCTACTCTTTATTACCCTTTTTCCATTGATAGTGCAAGTGTAAGCTATTTTACTTAATTTACAATGGGCAAGGCGCGTGGCAAGGGACGTGGAAGTGGACGTTCTGGTGATGGTTCGTGCAGAGGACGGGGCCGTGGCCAAGGTGAAAATGTGCCACAACCAACAGCCACATCTTCTCGCTCCCACTTCTTGACCGAATTACTAGGGAAGCACAGAACAACACCAGTATTGAGAACTGATCAGTGTGAACAGGTTATTAATTGGATAGCATACAATACTTCCAGTTACCTGGGCACCACCACCTCCGGTCTGTCTTCCACACGGTCAACTCTTAGTAGCCGTGAGTCTCGACCGCATACTCCTCCTCACCCTGATGCTCCTTCCTCCCACCATGCCGAGTGTCGTCAGACAGCAAGTGATCCCACACTTGGACACTCTGAAGAGCTGTTCACTGGTCCATTTCCATATTTGGGCCCCTCACCTGGTACGCTTGAAGTGGTGGAAGAGGAGATCCCATGTTGCGATGCCCAAATATTTGAACAGCCACGGCCACAGGAAGTCGACGTTGGCAATCTGTCACAAGAGGTGGACGATGACGAGACACAATTGCCAGGAAGTGAGGAGGAGGATCGTGGTGCGCAAGTGGAAGAGGAGGAGGTGGTGGATGATCTAGTAACTGACCCAACGTGGAAGGAGGACATGCAGAGTGAGGCCAGCAGCACACAGGGGGAGGGAGGCAGAGTACCCCAACAGGCAGGAAGAAGCAGTGTGGTGGCCGCAGACAGAAGGCAGGCAACCGTTCCCCGTAACACCAACACGAGGGACGTTTCCAGTACAAGCGGTAGGTCTTCCAGAGTCTGGAATTTTTTTAAAGACTCTGCTGATAACCCCAAAAAGGCCATATGTTCCACCTGCCATGCCAGCATCAGCAGGGGTGACAAAACTACCAGCCTGACCACCACCAGCATGATCAGGCACATGGCAGCAAAGCACCCGACTTTGTGGGGCGAAACCCAGGGTCCACGACCAGTGTCAGCGGGTGTCACCACTGCTTCTTCCACTGCTGTGCGTGCAATAGAACCCCCTGTTGTGTGTGCAAGGCAATCCTCTGTCCATACTGCATGTAAAGATGCCCCCTCCTCTCAGTCTTCACTTGTTATGGCAGTTTCTCAAGAAACAGCATCAACGTCCACGTCCCACCGCAGCGTTCAATTGTCCATATCCCAGACCTTTGAACGAAAGCGGAAATTCGCAGCTAACGCCCCACAGGCCACAGTCCTAAATTCGCACATTTCACGACTGCTTGCATTGGAAATGCTGCCTTTTAGGCTGGTGGAGACGGAATCCTTCCGCAATCTTATGGCGGTGGCCGTCCCTCGGTACTCGGTCCCCAGCCGACACTATTTTGCCCGGTGTGCCATCCCCGCACTACACAAGCACGTGTCCCAAAGCATCTGCCGTGCCCTCAACAACGCAGTTACTGGGAGAGTCCACCTGACAACGGACACGTAGACAAGTGCTTGTGGCCAGGTATGGTACATCTCTCTGACGGCACACTGAGTAAACATAGTGGAAGCCGGGACCCAGTCGGACCTTGGGACGGAACACATCCTCCCAACACCGAGGATTGCGGGCCCTATGTCAGTCAGAGTTGCCCCCACAGTGTACAGCTGCTGCGCATCCTCCTCCTCCTCCTCATGTTCAGCCTCCATCTCAGATATCACCACATCAGTTACAAGCTGGAAGCATTGCAGTACTGCCTCTGCCAAGCGGCAACAGGCTGTGCTGAAACTCATATGCTTAGGTGATAAACCTCACACTGCTTGTGAGTTGTAGACAGCTGTGAAAGAGCAGGCAGATCTGTGGCTGAGACCGCTGAACCTACATCCCGGCATGGTCGTGTGTGACAATGGCCGTAACCTGGTGGCGGCTCTGAGGCGAGGTGAGATCACACACGTACCATGCCTGGCTCATGTGCTTAACCTCGTGGTTCAGCGGTTTCTTAAATTGTACCCCGAGTTGCCAGATCTGCTCGTGAAAGTACGCCGCCTGTCAGCTCATTTTCGCAAGTCGGCTACAGCTTCCGCCGCCCTTGCTGTGTTGCAGCAGCATTTGCAGCTTCCGGCACACCGAATGGTGTGTGATGTCCCCACACGTTGGAACTCTACCCTCCACATTTTGCAAAGGATTTGTGAGCAGAAGAGAGCAGTTGTGGAGTACCAGCTGCAACAAGGCCGTCGATATTCAGGTCAGACTCCACACATAAGACCTCAGGAGTGGACCTGGATGTCTGACATATGTACCATCCTGACAAACTTTGAGGAGGCCACCAAGATGGTGAGTGGCGATGACGCCATCATTAGTGTCAGCATCCCACTTGTCTGTCTTTTGCAACGCTCTCTGCAGAGAATTAAAGAGGAGGCATTGCAGCCAGAGTATGATGAGATGGATCAAGAAGCCGTAGCGGGCGATTACACACAGCCCAGCCTCATCTCATCCCAATGTGCATTGGGGGACAATGAGGGAGAGGAGGAGGAGGAGGAGGAGGAGGAGGAAGAACAGGAGCTGCTATCATGCGTTGTAGACGGTAGTACCTGTACAAGTGTCATACCGTCGGTTCAGCGTGGGTGGCCTGAGGACAGGGGGGAGGAGGAAGAGGAGGAGGAGGAGGAGGAGGAGAGCATGGTCAGTCGTCATCTTGGTGAGGACACGGAAATCTTGCCCGTTACCAGTCTGGCACGCATGGCTGACTTTATGTTACGCTGCCTTAACCGTGACCCTCGCGCTGTCAAAATGTTGGGTGACAGTCATTACTGGTTGGTGACACTTGTAGACCCCCGCTACAAGGAGAACTTTCACTCTCTTATTCCTGAGGTGGAGAGGTCTACAAAAATGGGGCAATACCAGAGGCCCTTGCTGCAGAACTCTTAAAAAAATTCCCATCTGAACACGCTAGCGGCAGAGGTCACAGTTCGTTGCCCAACCAAGGCGTACAGGCGAGAGAGATGCAACTCCAATCCAGCAGAGGCAGGGGAACACTGTCAACGTTCTGGGACAGTTTTCTGACACCCGCCCAGCTTACAGGCCCTGAGGCGAGGGGTACTCTCACAAGGAGTGGAAAGTTTCAAAAGATGGTGAGGGAGTACCTTGCCGATCGTACCAGCGTCCTCCGTGATTCCTCTGTGCCTTTTAATTATTGGGTATCCAAGCTGGAAACTTGGAATGAACTCGCTCTGTACGCCTTGGAGGTCCTGGCCTGGCCTGCCCTGCCGCTAGCGTGTTATCGGAGCGTGTTTTTAGTGCCGCTGGGGGAATTATAACTGATAAGCGCACTCGCCTGTCAACTGACAATGCTGACAAGCTGACCCTTATCAAAATGAACAAGGGCTGGATTGGGCCAGACTTCTCATCACCACCAAATGACAGCAGAGTAACATAAAGTCAAATCCACTGTGTTATTTCGGGAGGTGTATTCACATGCACCGCTTCACACCCACACATGGGTATACGCTTCCTCGTTTCGGCTGTTTAATCTTCTTCTCCTTATCCTCAGCCTCCACCACCACTATACCACCAGGGTGCCAGCATTGCAAGTTCCTCCGTCCTCATTTTTGGCAGCTTTTGCTGGGAAAGCATAAGCAAATACTATGGGAGACCCACTCCCCAATAATGGGACTTATGTTTGTAATATGCTGTACTGCATGGCTCTTGTAAGGGACATTGCAAGTTGCTCCGTCCTAATTTTTGGCAGCTTTTGCTTGCAAGGCATAAGCAAATACTATGGGACACCCACTCCCCAATAATGGGACTTATGTTTGTAATATGCTGTACTGCATGGCTCTTGTAAGGGGCATTGCAAGTTGCTCCGTCCTAATTTTTGGCAGCTTTTGCTGGGAAAGCATAAGCAAATACTATGGGAGACCCACTCCCCAATAATGGGACTTATGTTTGTAATATGCTGTACTGCATGGCTCTTGTAAGGGGCATTGCAAGTTGCTCCGTCCTAATTTTTGGCAGCTTTTGCTGGGAAAGCTTAAGCAAATACTATGGGAGACCCACTCCCCAATAATGGGACTTATGTTTGTAATATGCTGTACTGCATGGCTCTTGTAAGGGGCATTGCAAGTTGCTCCGTCCTAATTTTTGGCAGCTTTTGCTTGCAAGGCATAAGCAAATACTATGGGAGACCCACTCCCCAATAATGGGACTTATGTTTGTAATATGCTGTACTGCATGGCTCTTGTAAGGGGCATTGCAAGTTGCTCCGTCCTAATTTTTGGCAGCTTTTGTTTGCAAGGCATAAGCAAATACTATGGGACTCCCACTCCCCAATAATGGGACTTATGTTTGTAATATGCTGTACTGCATGTGACGCGCCCCCTGGGCCGTGTGTACACGTGTGTGGGATACCCGGTGCCGGGTCTCTGGGGTCTGTAGTCTCCGTGACCCGGTCCCGTGGCTCAGGCTTGTCAAACCAGTGGCAGTCTTTCTTAGGTTTTGAGGTTAATTGTCCGACTGCGCCACCCGTGGATTGCGGTCAGGGAGTACCACCGCTGCGAGGCAGACCGCTGAGGCTGGTGTTGTGTGCGCAGCATAGAATGGGATAACTCCCCTAGGGAGGAGTATAGCCTCAGGGCAGTGAGTGTGGATGATGGGGGTGATGGTGCACTAGCGCAGCAGGAATGACTCAGAGTCTTTGCAGTGCAGTTCAGTGTCTTTACTGATGATTATAAGGTAGACCCTCCCAGGAGTACTGGCTAGCATAAGAGGCCTGGTCAGTCTGTGAGCAAGCAAGAGTTCCCCTGGCCAGGTGGAGTTGTAGGCCTCCCCGTCTGTCTGCACTCTTCCTGGCTACCTTGCTGTAAGCGGGTAGAAGTAGCCCACGTCCCTGAGTATACCGTGTAGTGCTCACCCGTATGGCTGGTGACTTGGGGCCTTCTGTTAGCCTCCGCTCCACGACGGCGGTGCTGGTCCCTTGCTTGTGACTGAGCCTCCGGGCTTCTATGGCCAGAGGACCTGAAATCCCCTGCCGGCTGGTTTCTGCTGCTGGATATATAAGTCCTCACAGCTTCGGACTCCTGTGTCCGGTTCCTATTGTCTTCTGCCAGGGCGAGCTCTGCACAGCTTCCAGCCCCTGGTCTTTAGCTCCTAGCTCCTAAAGAGCTCCTTGCTGTTACTTTCCCTTGCTCTCACTCTGACTCTGACTGTTCTCTGACTCACTCAACCCCGCCCCAGATCCAGTTTATAAGGGCAGAATTCTCCCCTCCCAGGACTGGGGCAGGAGGATGTTGCATGTTTAAGGGATCCTGACCAGGAAACCTCCCACTTGCTCTCCGACGTAATATCTCTATTACTGTGGTGACCAGACCCCTGGGGTTCCACACATGGCTCTTGTAAGGGGCTTTGCAGTTCCTCATAATTTTTGGAAAGCCTTCCATTCACTGCTTAGGCCAACAGTGCACGGGAGACCCAGTTGCTATAAATCGAAAAAAAGGTTTAGTTAACGCTCTCTGACCTCCATGTCATTTCCAAGGGGCATTGGAGTGGCTCGAAATTTTTGGTAGCCATTGCACTCACTGTATGCCCTATAACTGTGTAGCCGAACCGCTCCTTTTGTTACAGAAACATATCCTACAAGACATATCTGGTTGACTGGCCTGATATTGATGTGAATGGTCCCTGTTCCTCCCGCTCTTTCTCCTTTGCCACCACCTCATCCATCATTTATCACCTGAAGCTTTGATTTAACGGGAGTCATAGAACTGGGATAGTAGCAGGAAAACATCCAGCAATCCTCGGAGGAGGTAGGATATGCGCCAAAACGCGGACCACCTCAGGCCTAGCCGCTACTACATACATGCGCTTGCATTCCAAGAAAACAAAGCAGATGCTAACTTCTATCATCATCATGCTCCTCACCTAGGCACTCTCAACTCCCCTGATGGAGAAGCCAGGGCCCACCGGAGGAGTCTGGTTCTCTGGTGGGCTCGTCCAATGCTGCCCTAAAGCAGGCCAGGCTAAGAAAAGTGTGGGGGAAGGTGACCGGAGAAATCAGGGCGGCTGGGGACCGAGTATGGACACCTGGCCGCCACCTGGCGGCTGGGGACCGAGCATGGACACCCGGCCGCCGGGCGGCTGGGGACAGAGTATGGATACCTCCCTGCCGAAGCGGCCATGAGGTAGTGGCCAGCTTCGGCCTCCTCCAAACTAAAAGGCCCCATTTCAAGTGAAAGCTAGCAGTATGGTATTGCAGCCTGCGGGTGGGTGGGTGGTTGGCTGCATATTTTCACTTGCATTGCAAGGAATGGGGGAGGTACAATTGAACACTGCCCTGGGACAAGGACTTGCACGGGGATAGTTGCAAGTCTGCATCTTCTGATGCGGCAAGGATCACTTCTGATGGGCACACTTTTAGATAGTGACCTGGGGGTCAGAGATGCTTCCAGGGGTCTTCCCCATGCTGATCCCTTGTCTTTTCAGCACTGTATGCATGTGTCACACAGCACATGGCCAGATAAGGTTATAAAATGTTAAAATGACATTTCCCGGTGAACGCATTTGTCACGGTTGAAAGCAATACAAAAGTGCAAAAACGCATGAAAAATGCTACTTGTGAACATAGCCCAAGGTGTGGAAGAGTATTTTTGTTTTTGGTTATTTATTTTACCTTATACACAAGTTTTTACCCTGGAATGGAAATTCCTTAACATATTTCACAGGAAAACCGTTTCAGTTTCGTTTTTGAACGTTTTATTGTGAGCCCGCAAAAGTTGCTTAATACCTCTGACCACGTTGTTGACAGCAGTGACCTGGGGGTCAGAAATGCTTCCAGGGGCGATCCCCATGCTGCCCCCATGTCTTTTGAGCACTGTCACTATCGTTTTGGGCACTTTTTAGGCTTTCTACAGACTGTCGGGGGTGCTGCCACAAAAATGCTCGGGTCTCTCATAGACTAACATTGAGCTCGTTGCTCGGGTCGAGCACCCGAGTATCACGGTAAGCTCGGCCCGAGCTTCGAGCACCCGAGCATTTTAGTGATCGCTCAACACTATCAGTCGTCATCTTGGTGAGGACGCGGAAGTCTTGCCCGTTACCAGGCTGGCACCCATGGCTGACTTTATGTTACGCTGCCTTAACCGTGACCCTCGCATTGTCAAAATGTTGGGTGACAGTCATTACTGGTTGATGACACTTTTAGACCCCCTCTACAAGGAGAACTTTCACTCTCTTATTCCTGAGTTGGAGAGGTCTACAAAAATGGGACAGTACCAGAAGGCCCTTGCTGCAGAACTATTAAAATAATTCCCATCTGAACACGGTAACGGCAGAGGTCACAGTTCGCTGCCCAACTAAGGCATACAGGCGAGAGAGACGCAACTCCAATCCAGCAGAGGCAGGGGAACACTGTCAATGTTCTAGGACAGTTTTCTGAGACCAGCCCAGCTTACAGGCCCTGAGGCGCAGGGTACTCTCACAAGGAGTGGAAAGTTTCAAAAGATGGTGAGGGAGTACCAGCGTCCTCCGTGATTCCTCTGTGCCTTTTAATTATTGGGTATCCAAGCTGGACACTTGGAATGAACTCACTCTGTATGCCTTGGAGGTCCTGGCCGGCCCTGCCTCTAGCGTGTTATCGGAGCGTGTTTTTAGTGCCGCTGGGGGAATTATAACTGATAAGCGCACTCGCCTGTCAACTGACAATGCTGACAAGCTGACCCTTATCAAAATGAACAAGGGCTGGATTGGGCCAGACTTCTCATCACCACCAAGTGACAGCAGAGTAACATAAAGTCAAATCCACTGTGTTATTTCGGGAGGTGTATTCCCATGCATCGCTTCACACCCACACATGGGTATACGCTTCCTCATTTCAGCTGTTTTTTGCTCTTCTCCTTATCCTCAGCCTCCACGACCACTATACCACCAGGGTGACCGTGGTCCATGTTGCCAGCATTGCAAGTTCCTCTGTCCTAATTTTTGGCAGCTTTTGCTTGGAAGGCATAGGCAAAGACTATGGGAGACCCACTCCCCAATAATGGGAATAATGTTTTTAATATGCTGTACTGCATGGCTCTTGTAAGGGACATTGCAAGTTCCCCCTTCCTAATTTTTGGCAGCTTTTGCTTGGAAAGCATAGGCAAAGACTATGGGAGACCCACTCCCCAATAATGGGAATAATGTTTTTAATATGCTGTATTGCATGGCTCTTGTAAGGGGCATTAAAATCGTCTTGTTAAGCTACTGTGACCTCCACGTCTCTTCCAAGGGTCGTTAATGTTGTCTTTTTAGTCCACTGCGACCTCCACCACTCTTCCAAGGGGCATTAAAAGCGTCTTGTTAAGCTACTGTGACCTCCACGTCTCTTCCACAGGGCGTTGATATTATCTTTTTATTCCACTGTAACCTCCACCACTCTTCCAAGGGGCATTGATATTGTCTTTTTATTCCACTGCGACCTCCACCACTCTTCCAAGGGGCATTAAAACCGTCTTGTTAAGCTACTGCGACCTCCACATCTCTTCCAAGGGGCATTAAAACTGTCTTGTTAAACCACTCTGAACTCCACGTCTCTTCTAAGGGGCATTAAAACCGTCTTGTTAAACCACTCTGAACTCCACAGCTCTTCCAAGGGGCATTGACATGTTGTTTTTAATTACCTCTAACCTCCACGACTCTTGCAACGGGCATTGCATTTCCTCCTAATTTTTGTCAGCTTTTGCTTTTCAATGCATAGGCGAACACTAAGGGAGACCCACTCCCCAATAATGGGTAGAAGGTTTTTAATACGCTGTAATCCACGTCTGTTTCAAGGGGCATTGCAGTGCCTAATAATTTTTGGAAAGCCTTCCATTCCCTGCTTAGGACAACAGTGTACAGGAGACCCAGTTGCTATAAATGGAAAAAAAGGTTTAGTTAAGGCTCTCTGACCTCCATGTCACTTCCAAGGGGCATTGGAGTGCCTCAAAATTTTTGGTAGGCATTGCATTCACTGTATGCCTTATAACTGTGTAGCTGAACCGCTCCTTTTGGTACAGAAACATATCCTACAAGACATGTGTGGTTGGCTGGCCTGATATTGATGTGAATGGTCCCTGTTCCTCCTGCTCTTTCTCCTTTGCCACCACCTCATCCATCATTCATCACCTGAAGCTTTGTTTTAACGGGAGTCATAGAACTGGGATAGCAGCAGGAAAACATCCAGCAATCCTCGAAGGAGGTAGAATATGCGCCAAAACGCTGACCACCTCAGGCCTAGCTGCTACTACATACATGCGCTTGCATTCCAAGGAACAGAAAGCTAAGGAGGTGGATGGCCTCATGATCATGAATAATTTATTCGTTGTGTAGGAGGCCGACCACTGCTGCTGTCTACCTTCTGAACTTTGTAGAGAATTGCAATGGAAAAACAGATGATATATACTTATATTTCTGTAGGACATTAACCTTGAATATCCACATTATACAGACTATATCACCGTGGACTAAAATATTAGACCATCGGATAAACCTACGAGAGAAACCTATAAGAATTGTCCGACAAACCGGTCATATTAAAATTAAACCTTTATTGAAACACAGTATGTGGTGGCACAAAAGAAAAGAGCATCCACTACACAGCACAGGTAGACCAAAAAATTATATATATATATAAATCGTCAAAGCGATTAACACAAGCCAGATCAAGCACTAGCACATCAATGTATATATACATATAAGTATAGAAGTGTCAGAAAAAATCAAACTGACACTAGATCAGACAGTCTAAATGATTACATCCATTAAGTCAAATAGTATGCATAAATATATAGAGTAGAACAATATCAATGTGGGGTTGGATGTGTCAAAAGACGGCTAATGAAACAATGTAATCATTTAGACTGTCTGATCTAGTGTCAGTTTGATTTTTTCTGACACTTCTATATAGGTTTAATTTTAATATGACCGGTTTGTCGGACAATTCTTATAGGTTTCTCTTCTGAACTTTGTGTTGAAGCCTGATTGACCCAGGACCCGCAATCCTCTATGTCTGGAGGACGTGTTGCATCCCAGTGTCCAACTGTGTCCCGGCTTCCACAATATTAACCCAGTGTGAAGGCGTCAGTGAGATGGACCATTCCTGGCCACATTCACTTGTCCACGTGTTTTTGGTTAGGCTGTCCTTCCCACTAAATGCACTGGGGAGGGCACAGGTAATGTTTTGGTATGCGCGCTTGTGTATAAGGCGCACCGGGACAAATAGGGGCGGCTGGGGACCGTTTATGGACACCCGGCCACCCCCACGCGGCTGGGGACTGTGTGTGGGCACCCGGCCGCCCCCTGGCGGCTGGGGACCAAGCGTGGACACCTGGCCGCCGGGCAGCTGGGGACTGAGTATGAATACCAGGCTACCGACGCAGCCATGACGTGGTGGCCAGATTCCACCTCCACATGCCTAAAAGGCCCAATTTCAAGTGCAAGCAAGCTAGCAGTATGGTATTGCAGCCTGGGGGTGGGTGGGTGGCAGGCTGCATACTTGCGCTTGTATTGCAAGTTATGGGGGAGGTACAATTGAACACTGCCCTGGGACAAGGACTTGCACGGGGATAGTTGCAAGTCTGCATCTTCTGATGCGGCAAGGATCACTTCTGATGGGCACACTTTTAGGCAGTGACCTGGGTGTCAGAGATGCTTCCAGGGGTCTTCCCCATGCTATTCCCATGTCTTTTTAGCACTGTATGCATGTGTCACACAGCACATGGCCAGATAAGGTTGTAAAATGTTAAAATGACATTTCCCGGTGAATGCATTTGTCACGGTTGAAAGCAATACAAACGTGCAAAAACGCATAAAAAATGCTACTTGTGAACATAGCCCAAGGTGTGGAGGAGTATTTTTGTTTTTGGTTATTTATTTTACCTTATACACAAGTCTTTACCCTGGAAAGGATGTTCCTTAACCCCTTTCCGACCTGGTCAGTAATAGTACGCACCAGGTCGGGAAGGCCGGTTCAGCGGGGGGCTCCGGCGGTGAGCCCGCACTGAAGCGAGCACATGTCAGCTGATTATTGGAATCGCAATCCACCCGCGGCTGTTAACATGTTAAATCTCTGACAGTGGCATTTAACTCGCGCTTCCGGGAGTCCTAAGCCCCTCCCATCAGTGACCCCGTCACGTGATCGCGGGTCACCAATGGGTGGGCATGACAACTCAGGGTCTGCAGCAGACGCCGGTGGTTGTCATGTCTCAATTGCTATGAGCGCCACCTAGTGGTCAGCGCTCATAGCAAGTGAGCATTTCTCCTGCATACAAGCGATCTGCTCATCGCTTGTATGCAGTAGAAGCAATCAGACAACTGCTGCTTCTAGTCTCCTCTGGAGACTATAGAAGCAAGCAGAAAGTGTAAAAAAAAAGTTTTTAAAAAAATAAAAAATATATAAAAGTTTAAGTCACCCCCCTTTTGCCCCATTCAAAATAAAATATATATATATATATATATATATATATATAAAAAAAAAAAAAAACCACATACACATATTTGGTATCGCCGCGTTCAGAATCGCCCGATCTATCAATATAAAAGAAGAATTAATACAATCAGTAAACGGCGTAACGAGAAAAAAATTTTAAACGCCAGAATTAAGTTTTTTTGGTCGCTACAACTTTGCAATAAAATGCAATAACGGGCGATCAAAACATCGGATCTACCCCAAAATGGTATCAATAAAAACGTCAGCCCGGCACGCAAAAAATAAGCCGTCACCTGGCCCCAGATCCCGAAAAATGGAGAAGCTAAGGGTCTCGGAAAATGGCGTCATTTTTTTTTGTTTTTTTAGCAAGCTTTGGATTTTTTTTTCACCACTTAAATAAAAAAGAACCTATACATGTTTGGTGTCTATGAACTCGTAACGACCTGGAAAATAATGATGGCAGGTCAGTTTTAGCAATCTGTGAACGTGGTAAAAAAAGGACGCAAAAAACAACTGTGGAATTGCATTTTTTTTGCAGTTTCACTGCACTTGGAATTTTTTTCCCATTTTCCAGCACACGATATGGTAAAACCAGTGATGGTGTTTAAAAGTACAACTCGTCCCGCAAAAAATAAGCCCTCACATGGCCATATTGAACGAAAATTAAAAAAGTTCTGGCTCTGGGAAGAAGGGGAGCAAAAAAGGAAAACACAAAAACAGAAAGACCCATGGTCGTTAAGGGGTTAACATATTTCACAGGAAAGCACTTTCACTTTCGTTTTTGAACGTTTTATTGTGAGCCTGTAAAAGTGGCTTAATACCTCTGACCACGTTGTTGACAGCAGTGACCTGGGGGTCAGAAATGCTTCCAGGGGCGATCCCCATGCTGTCCCCATGTCATTTGAGCACTGTCACTATCGTTTTGGGCACTTTTTAGGCTTTCTACAGACTGCCGGGGGAGCCGCCGCAAAAATGTTCGGGTCTCCCATAGACTAACATTGGGCTCGTTGCTCAGGTCGAGCACCCGAGTATCACAGTGAGCTCGGCCCGAGCTTCGAGCACCCGAGCATTTTAGTGCTCGCTCAACACTAATAAACAACCATAAACCACTACTTGGACAACCCCTTCTCAATCACAATAGTTCCCACCATCTAATATATAATTGCCAATTGGCTCTGTCACAGCTTCCAGCGATTGTGTCGGCATCCCACAATCCACCGCGGCAGACGAACTGTGACAAAAACGACACCGCTATTCCGTCGGGAGATGATCTCCCGACGGTAGCCGCGGCTCATCTCCCGCCGTAGGGAGGTCAGCAGCAACGAAGTCAGGAGATGAGCGGCACCAGCCACTCATCTCCCGGCTGCTCGCATCGGAGCTACGTTGACCGCCATATTGGAACACCCAAGTTATGGGTATTCCGATATGGCGGCCGGGATTCATATTCCCCGCAAAGCCGCGCGGCAGCACTCATTGGCTGAGCCGCCCGCCGGCTGAGCCAATGAGCGGTGCCGTGCGGGATTCAAATCCCCCACCAAGGCGCACGGCACCGCTCACTGGCAGCTGAGCCAATGAGCGGCGCGGGATTCAAATCCCCCGCCAAAGCCGCGTGGCACTGCTCAGCCAATGAGCGGTGCCGCGCACCTTGGTGGGGGATTTGAATCCCGCGAGGCACCGCTCATTGGCTCAGCTGCTGGAAGCTCAGCCAATGAGTGGTGCCGGGGGCGCTCAGCCATTGAGCGGTGCCCGAGGCGCTCAGCCAATGAGCGGTGCCGCGCGGCTTTGACAGGGGATTCAAATCCCCTGCCCCGCCGGCTGAGCCAGTGAGCGGTGCCGCGTGGGATTCAAATCCCCCACCAAGGCGCGCGGCACTGCTCATTGGCTCAGCGGTGCCGCGCGGCTTTTGCGGGGGATTTGAATCCCGTGACGCTTTTTGGCTCAGCCGCTGGCGCTCAGCTAATGAGCGGCGCGGGATTCAAATCATCTGTCTCGCCGGCTGAGCCAATGAGCGGTGACACGCGGGATTCAAATCCCCCACCAAGGCATTGGCGGGGGATTTGAATCCCGCACCGGTTATTGGCTCAGCCGCCGGCAGCTCAGACAATGAGCGGTGCCGGGGGCGCTCAGCCAATGAATGGTTCTCCGTGGCATTGGCGGGGGATTTCAAGCAGTGGTCCAGGGCTCGCTCGCTGCAGCGAGTCATTCTCCCTGGCTCCTTGGCGTACAATACTCACACTTGGCTGAGCGCCCCTGGTGCTCAGCCAATGAGCGGCGCAGGATTGAAATCCCCAGCCCCACTGGCTGAGCCAATGAGCGGTGTAGGGCGGGATTTGAATCCCCCGCCAAGGCGCGCGGCACCACTCATTGGCTGAGCGGTGCCGCACGGCTTTGGCCGGGGATTTGAATCCCGCGCCTCTTATTGGCTCAGCTGGCGGGCTTCTCAGCCAATGAGCGGTGCCGCGCGGCTTTGGAGGGAGATTTCAATCCAGCGTGGCACAGCTCATTGGCTGAGCCGCCTGCCGGCTGAGCCAATGAGAGTGCCGCGCGGGATTTGAATCTCCCGCCAAGGCTGGCGACCAAGTAGCACCTGTTAGCATCACTAAGGATACACAGATGTTCATTTCACCGCACTCCCGATGCAATAGCATCGGGTCTATTTCTAGTGTAAAATAACAGCTATACTCACCACCAGTGTGGGCACCATTCCAACAATGTTGTCATCTGTTCTCTTGTGGCCCCCATGACATTAGTATGTCATGACAACCCTGCATCCAATCAGCAGCCTCTTCCCTCACACTTCTTTCAGACGAAACTGACACCCAGAAGAAGTGAGAGCATACTGCTGCTCTCTGACTTCCTCCGGTTGTCATTTATGCCTGAAGGAAGTGTGAGAGAAGCGGCCACTGATTGGTTGCAAGGCTGGCATGACATATTGATTTCATGCAAGCCCAGTAAGAACAGGCGCCAACATCACTGGAACGGCACCCACACTGGAGGTGAGTATAGCTGTTATTTTACATGGGGTATGGTGATTGTGAAGGAATTGTCCAAGTAGTGAAAATAAATAGGCCATGACTTTGTAAATGGGACAGACCCCCTCTCTATCTTAAAACAACTATAACTACAGTAAACCTCGACATTGGAATAAATACACAAAGCCCATTATTTTGATTGTCAAAATGGCCACAGCTTTATTTAAATCACAGGATTAAAGCAATCACATTAGGAGTCAGGTGAAGTGCTAGCACATTGGGATTCACCAGTAATGTGATATCTCCAGCTGTCTGACATACTGCACCAGGACAGACAGCCATAAAGGGGTGGTACGCACTGGCTTGCCATTCAAGCAGAGCCAGTAAACTTTCAGGGCACCAATGACCCTATTATCTTCACTCCTGTGCTTAACCACCGTGCCCGTCCCTGATTGACATTACATTTACAACATCCTTGAAGCTGGCCACCAAAGCCGAACCTCTTCACCACCATGAGGTTTTACATCTTCTATTAGTTAAAATGAGTCCACTTTAACTTGTCCGCAAGTTCCACCTGACTCCTAAACAGCAAAGCTGTGATGGGTTATAAATTCCAAGCCACATATGACACTTTTAGTCTTTATTTTATAATTCACTTTGGTAAACTTATAAAGTAGAAGCCCCTGTAAAGGGCAAACTGTCACTGGTGTGTGAGAAGTGACATTCGCCCTGCAGTTGGTTGCAGGAGATCTCTTCATTTGGCATTACAGACACCTTCTTAGTAGTGTTGAGCGAGCACTAAAATGCTCGGGTGCTCAAAGCTCGGGCCGAGCTCACCGTGATACTCGGGTGCTCGACCTGAGCAACGAGCCCAATGTTAGTCTATGGGAGACCCGAGCATTTTTGCGGTGGCACCTCCGGCAGTCTGTAGAAAGCCTAAAAAGTGCCCAAAACGATAGTTACAGTGCTCAAAAGACATGGAGGCAGCATGGGGATCGCCCCTGGAAACATTTCTGACCCCCAGGTCACTGCTGTCAACAACGTGGTCAGAGGTATTAAGCCACTTTTACTGGCTCACAATAAAACGTTCAAAAACGAAACTGAAACTGCTTTCCTGTGAAATATGTTAAGGAATTTCCTTTCCAGTGTAAAGACTTGTGTATAAGGTAAAATAAATAACCAAAAACAAAAATACTCCTCCACACCTTGGGCTATGTTCACAAGTAGGATTTTTCATGTGTTTTTGCACTTTTGTATTGCTTTCAACCGTGACAAATGCATTCACCGGGAAATGTCATTTTAACATTTTACAACCTTATCTGGCCATGTGTTGTGTGACACATGCATACAGTGCTGAAAAGACATGGGAACAGCATGGGGAAGACCCCTGGAAGCATCTCTGACTCCCAGGTCACTGCCTAAAAGTGCGCCCATCAGAAGTGATCCTTGCCGCATCATGCAGACTTGCAACTATCCCCGTGCAAGTCCTTGTCCCAGGGCAGTGTTCAATTGTACCTCCCCCATTCCTTGCAATGCAAGCGCAAATATGCAGCCAACCACCCACCCACCCGCAGGCTGCAATACCATACTGCTAACTTTCACTTGAAATGGGGCCTTTTAGATTGGAGGAGGCCGAAGCTGGCCACTACCTCATGGCTACTTCGGCAGCGAGGTATTCATACTCAGTCCCCAGCCGCCCGGCGGCTGGGTGTCCATACTCGGTCCCCAGCCGCCCCGCGGCCGGGTGTCCACACACGATCCCCAGCCACCTGGGGGCGGCCGGGTGTCCATAAACGGTCCCCAGCCTCCCCTATTTCTCCTGTCACCTTCCCACACACTTTTCTTAGCCTGGCCTGCTTTAGGGCAGCATTGGACGAGCCCACCAGAGAACCAGACTCCTCCGGTGGGCCCTGGCTTCTCCATCAGGGGAGTTGAGAGTGCCAAGGTAAGGACCATGATGATGATGATAGAAGTTAGCATCTGCTTTGTTTTCTTTTAATGCAAGCGTAAGTGTGCAGCCTGCCACCCGACCACCCCCAGGCTGCAATGCCATACTGCTATCTTGCACTTGAAATGGGGCCTTTTAGTTTGGAGGAGGCCGAAGCTGCCAACTACCTCATGGCTGCTTCGGCAGCCTGGTATCCATACTCAGTCCCCAGCCGCTCGGCGGCCGGGTGTCCATACTCGGTCCCCAGCCGCCAGGGGGCGCTCGGGTGTCCATACTCAGTCCCCAGCCGCCCCACGGCCAGGTGTCCACACACGGTCCGCCACCGCCTGGGGGCGGCCGGGTGTCCATAAACGGTCCCCAGCTGCCCCTATTTCTCCTGTCACATTCCCACACACTTTTCTTAGCCTGGCCTGCTTTAGGGCAGCATTGGACGAGCCCACCAGAGAACCAGACTCCTCCGGTGGGCCCTGGCTTCTCTATCAGGGGAGTTGAGAGTGCCAAGGTGAGGAGCATGATGATGATGATAGAACTTAGCATCTGCTTTGTTTTCTTTTAATGCAAGTGTAAATGTGCAGCCTGACACCCACCCACCCCCAGGCTGCAATGTCATACTGCTAGCTTGCACTTGAAATGGGGCCTTTTAGTTGGAGGAGGCCGAAGATGCCCACTACCTCATGGCTGCTTCGGCGGCCTGGTATCCATACTCAGTCCCCAGCCGCCCGGCGGTCGGGTGTCCATAAACGGTCCCCAGCCGCCAGGGGGCGGCCGGGTGTCCATACTCGGTCCCCAGCCGCCCCGCGGCCAGGTGTCCACACACGGTCCCCAGCCGTCCCTATTTCTCCTGTCACCTTCCCACACACTTTTCTTAGCCTGGCCTGATTTAGGGCAGCATTGGACGAGCCCACCAGAGAACCAGACTCCTCCGGTGGGCCCTGGCTTCTCCATCAGGCGAGTTGAGAGTGCCAAGGTGAGGAGCATGATGATAATGATAGAAGTTAGCATCTGCTTTGTTTTCTTTTAATGCAAGCGTAAGTGTGCAGCCTGCCACCCGACCACCCCCAGGCTGCAATGCCATACTGCTAGCTTGCACTTGAAATGGGGCCTTTTAGTTTGGAGGAGGCCGAAGCTGGCCACCACCTCATGGTTGCTTCGGCGGCCTGGTATCCATACTCAGTACCCAGCCGCCCGGTGGCCGGGTGTCCATAAACGGTCAACAGCCACCAGGGGGCGGCCGGGTGTCCATACTCGGTCCCCAGCCGCCCCACGGCCAGGTGTCCACACTCGGTCCCCAGCCGCCAGGGGGCGGCTGGGTGTCCATACTCAGTCCCTAGCCGCCCGGCGGCCGGGTGTTCATAAACGGTCCCCAGCCGCCCTTATTTCTCCTGTCACCTTCCCACACACTTTTCTTAGCATGGCCTGATTTAGGACAGCATTGGACGAGCCCACCAGAGAACCAGACTCCTCTGGTGGGCCCTGGCTTCTCCATCAGGGGAGTTGAGAGTGCCAAGGTGAGGAGCATGATGATGATGATAGAAGTTAGCATCTGCTTTGTTTCCTTTTAATGCAAGCGTAAGTGTGCAGCCTGCCACCCAACCACCCCCAGGCTGCAATGCCATACTGCTAGCTTGCACTTGAAATGGGGCCTTTTAGTTTGGAGTAGGCCAAAGCTGGCCACTACCTCATGACTGCTTCGGTGGCCTGGTATCCATACTCAGTCCCCAGCCGCCCGGCGGCCTGGTGTCCACACTCGGTCCCCAGCCGCCAGTTGGCGGCCGGGTGTTCATACTCGGTCCCCAGCCGCCCGGCGGCCTGGTGTCCACACTCGGTCCCCAGCCGCCAGGGGGTGGCCAGGTGTCCACAGTCAGTCCCCAGCCGCTCGGCGGCCGGGTGTCCATAAACGGTCCCCAGCCGCCCCTATTTCTCCTGTCACCTTCCCACACACTTTTCTTAGCCTGGCCTGATTTAGGGCAGCACTGGACAAGCCCACCAGAGAACCAGACTCCTCCGGTGGGTCCTCGCTTCTCCATCAGGGGAGTTGAGAGTGCCAAGGTGAGGAGCATGATGATGATGATAGAAGTTAGCATCTGCTTTGTTTTCTTTTAATGCAAGCGTAAGTGTGCAGCCTGCCACCCCCCCCCCCCCAGGCTGCAATGCCATACTGCTAGCTTGCACTTGAAATGGGGCCTTTTAGTTTGGAGGAGGCCGAAGCTGGCCACTACCTCATGGCTGCTTTGGCGGCCTGGTATCCATACTCAGTCCCCAGCCGCCCGGCGGCCAGGTGTCCATAAACGGTTCCCAGCCGCCCCTATTTCTCCTGTCACCTTCCCACACACTTTTCTTAGCCTGGCCTGATTTAGGGCAGCATTGGACGAGCCCACCAGAGAACCAGACTCCTCCGGTGGGCCCTGGCTTCTCCATCAGGGGAGTTGAGAGTGCAAGGTGAGGAGCATGATGATGATGATAGAAGTTAGCATCTGCTTTGTTTTCTTTTAATGCAAGCGTAAGTGTGCAGCCTGCCACCCACCCACCCCCAGGCTGCAATGCCATACTGCTAGCTTGCACTTGAAATGGGGCCTTTTAGTTTGGAGGAGGCCGAAGCTGGCCACTACCTCATGGCTGCTTCGGCGGCCTGGTATCCATACTCAGTCCCCAGCCGCCCGGCGGCCGGGTGTCCATAAACGGTTCCCAGCCATCAGGGGGCGGCCGGGTGTCCACACACGGTCCCCATCCACCTGAGGGCGGTCGGGTGTCCATAAACGGTCCCCAGCTGCCCCTATTCTCCTGACACCTTCCCACACACTTTTCTTAGACTGGCCTGCTTTAGGGCAGCATTGGATGAGCCCACCAGAGAACCAGACTCCTCCGGTGGGCCCTGGCTTCTCTATCAGGGGAGGTGAGAGGGCCAAGGTGAGGAGCATGATGATGATGATAGAAGTTATCATCTGCTTTGTTTTCTTGGAATGCAAGCGCATGTATGTAGTAGCGGCTAGGCCTGAGGTGGTCTGCGTTTTGGCGCATATCCTACCTCCTCCGAGGATTGCTTTATGTTTTCCTGCTACTATCCCAGTTCTATGACTCCCGTTAAAACAAAGCTTCAGGTGATAAATGATGGATGAGGTGGTGGCAAAGGAGAAAGAGCAGGAGGAACAGGGACCATTCACATCAATATCAGGCCAGTCAACCACATATGTCTTGTAGGATATGTTTCTGTACCAAAAGGATTGGTTCGGCTGCACAGTTATAGGGCATACAGTGAGTGCAATGCCTACCAAAAATTTAGAGGCACTCCAATGCCCCTTGGAAGTGACATGGTGGTCAGAGGGCCTTAACTAAACCATTTTTTCCATTTATAGCAACTGGGTCTCCTGTGCACTGTTGGCCTAAGCAGTGAATGGAAGGCTTTCCAAAAATTATGAGGAACTGCAATGCCCCTTGAAACAGACGTGGATTACAGCGTACTAAAAACCTTCTACCCATTATTGGGAAATGGGTCTCCCTTAGTGTTCGCCTATGCATTGAAAAGCAAAAGCTGACTAAAATTAGGAGGAAATGCAATGCCCGGTTTTAATGCCCCTTGGAAAAGTGGTGGAGGTCACAGTAGCTTAACAAGACGGTTTGAATGCCCCTTGGAAAAGTGGTGGAGGTCACAGTAGCTTAGCAAGACAGTTTTAATGCCCCTTACAAGAGCCATACAGTACAGCATCTTAAAAACATTATTCCCATTATTGGGGAGTGGGTCTCCCATAGTCTCTGCTTATGCCTTCCAAGCAAAAGCTGCCAAAAATTAGGACGGAGAAACTTGCAATGCCCCTTACAAGAGCCATGCAGTACAGCATATTACAAACATTATTTCTATTATTGGGGAGTGGGTCTCCCATAGTCTTTGCTTATGCCTTCCAAGCAAAAGCTGCCAAAATTAGGACGGAGGAACTTGCAATGCCCCTTACAAGAGCCATGCAGTACAGCATATAACAAACATTATTCCCATTATTGGGGAGTGGGTCTCCCACAGTCTTTGCTTATGCCTTCCAAGCAAAAGCTGCCAAAAATAAGGACGGAGGAACTTTCAATAATGACAACACGGACCACGGTCACCCTGGTGGTTTAGTGGTGGTGGAGGCTGAGGATAAGGAGAAGAACATAAAACAGCCGAAATGAGTAAGCGTATACCCATGTGTGGGTGTGAAGCGGTGCATGTGAATACTCCTCCTGAAATAACACAGTGGATTTGACTTTATGTTATTCTGCTGTCATTTGGTGGTGATGAGAAGTCTGGCCCAATCCAGCCCTTGTTCATTTTGATAAGGGTCAGCTTGTCAGCATTGTCAGATGACAGGCGAGTGCGCTTATCAGTTATAATTCCCCCAGCGGCACTAAAAACACGCTCCGATAACACGCTAGCGGCAGGGCAGGCCAGGACCTCCAAGGCGTACAGAGCGAGTTCATTCCAAGTGTCCAGCTTGGATACCCAATAATTAAAAAGCACAGAGGAATCACGGAGGATGCTGGTATGGTCAGCAAGGTACTCCCTCACCATCTTTTGATGCTTTCCACTCCTTGTGAGAGTACCCCGCGCCTCATGGTCTGTCCGGAGGGAGGGTCTTAGAAAACTGTCCCAGAACATTGACAGTGTTCCCCTGCCTCTGCTGGATTGGAGTTGCGTCTCTCTCGCATGTACGCCTTGGTTGTGCAACGAACTGTGACCTCTGCCGCTAGCGTGTTCAGCTGGGAATTTTTTTAACAGTTCTGCAGCAAGGGCCTTCTGGTACTGCCCCATTTTTGTAGACCTCTCCACCTCAGGAATAAGAGAGTGAAAGTTCTCCTTGTAGCGGGGGTCTAAAAATGTCACCAACCAGTAATGACTATCACCGAACATTTTGACAACGCGAGGGTCACGGTTAAGGCAGCGTAACATAAAGTCAGCCATGCGTGCCAGACTGGTAACGGGCAAGACTTCCGTGTCCTCACCAAGATGACGACTGACCATGCTCTCCTCCTCCTCCCACCTGTCCTCAGGCCACCCACACTGAACCGACGGTATGACAGTTGTACAGGTACTACCGTCTACAGCACATGATACAAGCTCCTGTTCTTCCTCCTCCTCATCCTCCTCTCCCTCATTGTCCCCCAATGCACGTTGGGATGAGATGAGGCTAGGCTGTGTGTAATCGACCGCTACGGCTTCTTGATCCATCTCATCATACTCTGGCTGCAATGCCTCCTCTTTAATTCTCTGCAGAGAGCGTTGCAAAAGACAGACAAGTGGAATGCTGATGCTAATGATGGCGTCATCTTGGTGGACTCCTCAAAGTTTGTCAAGATGGTACATATGTCAGGCATCCAGGTCCACTCCTGAGGTCTTATGTGTGGAGTCTGACCTGAATATCGATGGCCTTGTTGCAGCTGGTACTCCACAACTGCTCTCTTCTGCTCACAAATCCTTTGCAACGTGTGGAGGGTAGAGTTCCAACGTGTGGGGACATCACACATCAGTCGGTGTGACGGAAGCTGCAAATGCTGCTGCAACACAGCAAGGGCGGCGGAAGCTGTAGCCGACTTGCGAAAATGAGCTGACAGGCGGCGTACTTTGACGAGCAGATCTGGCAACTCGGGGTACGATTTAAGAAACCACTGAACCATGAGGTTAAGCACATGAGCCAGGCATGGTACGTGTGTGATCTCACCTCGCCTCAGAGCCGCCACCAAGTTACGGCCATTGTCACACACGACCATGCCTGGATGTAGGTTCAGCGATCTCAGCCACAGATCTGCCTGCTCTTTCACAGCTGTCCACAACTCACAAGCAGTGTGAGGTTTCTCACCTAAGCTTATGAGTTTCAGCAGAGCCTGTTGCCACTTGGCAGAGGCAGTACTGCAGTGATTCCAGCTTGTAACTGATGTGGTGATATCTGAGATGGAGGCTGAACATCAGGAGGAGGAGGAGGAGGATGATGCGCAGGAGCTGTACACTGTGGGGGCAACTCTGACTGACATAGGGCCCGCAATCCTCGGTGTGGGGAGGATGTGTTCCGTCCCAAGGTCCGACTGGGTCCCGGCTTCCACTATGTTTACCCAGTGTGCCGTCAGGGAGATGTACCGTCCCTGGCCACAAGCACTTGTCCACGTGTCCGTTGTCAGGTGGACTCTCCCAGTAACTGCGTTGTTGAGGGCACGGCAGATGTTTTGGGACACGTGCTTGTGTAGTGCGGGTAAGGCACACCGGGCAAAATAGTGTCGGCTGGGGACCGAGTACCGAGGGATGGCCACCGCCATAAGGTTGCGGAAGGATCCCGTCTCCACCAGCCTAAAAGGCAGCATTTCCGATGCAAGCAGTCGTGAAATGTGCGAATTTAGGACTGTGGCCTGTGGGGTGTTGGCTGCGAATTTCCGCTTTCGTTCAAAGGTCTGAGATATGGACAACTGAATGCTGCGGTGGTACGTGGACGTTGATGCTGTTTCTTGAGAAACTGCCATAACAAGTGAAGACTGACAGGAGGGGGCATCTTAGCATGCAGTATGGACAGGGGATTGCCTTGCACACACAACAGTGGGTTCTATTGCACGCACAACAGCGGAAGAATCAGTGGTGACACCCGCTGACACTGGTTGTGGACCCTCGGGTTCACCCCACAAAGTCGGGTGCTTTGCTGCCATGTGCCTGATCATGCTGGTGGTGGTCAGGCTGGTAGTTTTGTCACCCCTGCTGATGCTGGCATGGCAGGTGGTACAAATGGCCTTTTTGGGGTTATCAGCAGAGTCTTTAAAAAAATTCCAGACTCTGGAAGACCTACAGGCTGTACTGGCAACGTCCCTCGTGTTGGTGTTACGGGGAACTGTTGCCTGCCTTCTGTGTGCGGCCACCACACTGCTTCTTCCTGCCTGTTGGGGTACTCTGCCTCCCTCTCCCTGTGTGCTGCTGGCCCTGCTCTGCATGTCCTCCTGCCACGTTGGGTCAGTTACTAGATCATCCACCATCTCCTCCTTTTCCACTTGCGCACCACGATCCTCCTCCTCACTTCCTGGCAATTGTATCTCGTCATCGTCCACCTCTTGTGACAAATTGCCAGCGTCGACTTCCTGTGGCCGTGGCTGTTCAAATATTTGGGCATCGCTACATGGGATCTCCTCTTCCACCACTTCAAGCAGAGCAGGCGAGGGGCACAAATCTGGAAAAGGACCAGTGAACAGCTCTTCAGAGTGTCCAAGTGTGGGATCAGTTGCTGTCTGACGACACTCGGCATGGTGGGAGGAAGGAGTGTCAGGGTGAGGAGGAGTATGCGGTCGAGACTCACGGCTACTAAGATTTGACCGTGTGGAAGACAGACCGAAGGTGGTGGTGCCCAGGTAACTGGAAGTATTATCTGCTATCCAATTAATAACCTATTCACACTGATCATTTCGCAATACTGGTGTTGTTCTGTGCTTCCCTAGTAATTCGGTCAAGAAGTGGGAGAGAGAAGATGTGGCTAATGGTTGTGGCACATTTTCACCTTGGCCACGGCCCCGTCCTCTGCACGCACCATCACCAGAACGTCCAGTTCCACGTCCCTTGCCACGTGACTTGCCCATTGTAAAGGAAGTAAAATAGCTTACACTCGCACGATCAATGGAAAAAGGGTAATAAAAAGTAGATTAGGACCGTGGAAGAGGAAAACCACAGTTCTATTTCTCTGGCCTAAACCCGACTCTTTTAAACAATCTGAACAATTAGGGAGAAACTATTACTGTTTTTCTTTACGGAAAAAATACCAAAAGCTGCATAATAGAGATTTTTTACCATGGAATGGCAAAACCACAGTTATTACTGGGGTATACCAGATAATTTTAAATAGATATATTTGCGGCTGAACAGTGAGCGACACACTCAAACAGTTTTTTTTAGGTAAAAATGGCCCAAAAGTGGATAATACAGAGGTTTGAACTGTGGAACTGCAAAACCACACTTCTATTTCTCTGGCCTACACCAGACACAATTTTTTTTTTTTTTGGGTGGGGGGGGCGGACACCAAAAGGTTAATAAGATGGGTATTTGTACAGTGTGAAGGAGGGAAAATAAAAAGAGGATTTAGATGAAAAAAAAACGATTTTTCCTGGCCCCCGAGACTTGGAGCTAAGTCCAGCAATTTCAGCAACAGGAGCACACAGGACTGTAATGCAGCGTTTGCTGGTATAACCACTGCATCTCTTATACAGCCTGCCTGCCTGCCTGATATCTGGGATGGATATTAGTCCTGAGAAGGACTGTTTGTTTGATCTGGCAGCCTTTACAGACCCTACACTAACTATTTCGCAGTATATATCTCTCCCTAAATCAGCAGCGCTGTCCCTACACTGCCCGGTTTTAAATACTCAAGGTGACGCTGTGCGGCCAGCCAATCAATGTAATGCCCACAACCAACATGGCTGCGGCATTACCAGTCACTGGCTGGCAATCCCTGCATGTTCATTGGCTCTGTAAATAGCGCCAAACATGCAGGGCGGAGACCCGAGCTCCCACCAGAGTAACCCGGAAATGCTCGTGCTCGCCGAACATCCCGAGTAGCGTGATGCTCGGGCGAGTACCAAGCAGTGTTGAGCATGTTCGCTCAACACTAGTTAAAAGTTGTTTAATTTTTCCAACAAAATTTTCAAAACCATTTTTGTTAGGGACAACATCACATTCAAAGTGACTTTGAGGGGTCTATATCAGAGGTCCCCAACCGCCGGTCCGCGGACCAGGACCGGGCCGTTGGGGTTTTTCAGCCGGTCCGCGGGGAGAGGGGGCCCCTCCAGCCTCCAGCAGGGCCGCCATCAGGGCATGACTGCCCTGACTCTAGTATGGGGCCCGGCCGGTAGGAGCCCCCTCGGAGCCCCCCTCTTGTGCGTCTCTCTCCTCATGGGGCCCCCGGCCGCATGCTAAGCGCCGGGTCCGGGACATCTTAGCGCTGCGCTGCTGCGGCAGCACCTTCATGATTCCCCTGACTTCCGGTCATGTGACGGCGCCGTCACATGGCCGGAAGTCAGGAGAACCTGGTGTCAGCGATTTGGACGAGGGCCAGGATTCTGCAGGGATCGCATGGGGGTAAGTATAACAAGTTTTATTTTTTTTTAAATACAATTAACTAGGAGTGGGGGGAATGGGAGATGCACATGGGGGGAGGGGAGAGATGAGAGATGCACATGGGGGAGGGGAGAGATGAGAGATCCACATGGGGGGGAGGGGAGAGATGAGAGATGCACATGGGGGAGGGGAGAGATGAGAGATCCACATGGGGGGGAGGGGAGAGATGAGAGATGCACATGGGGGAGGGGAGAGATGAGAGATCCACATGGGGGGAGGGGAGAGATGAGAGATGCACATGGGGGGAGGGGAGAGATGAGAGATGCACATGGGGGGAGGGGAGAGATGAGAGATGCACATGGGAGGGAGGGGAGAGATGAGAGATGCACGGGGGGGTGAGAGATGCACGGGGGGGATGAGAGATGCACGGGGGGGGGATGAGAGATGCACGGGTGGTGGATGAGAGATGCACGGGGGGGTGAGAGATGCACGGGGGGGATGAGAGATGCACGGGGGGGATGAGAGATGCACGGGGGGTGGATGAGAGATGCACGGGGGGTGAGAGATGCACGGGGGGGATGAGAGATGCACGGAGGGGATGAGAGATGCACGGAGGGGGATGAGAGATGCACGGAGGGGGATGAGAGATGCACGGGGGTGAGCTGCACATGGGGGGGTGAGAGATGCACATGGGGGGGTTATGTTTACATAACTTTGTTGCCTTATGAAGGGCGGGGGGGGCCCCCAAAAATTTCTTGCACAGGGGCCCACTACAGTCTGTGTCCGCCCCTGGGATGAAGTAAATGCAGCTGAACAGCAGCTGTCAGGACAGCTGCCCTGTCCTGCTGCAGGGCGTGATGGGGCCTCAGTGATGCGGCTCCTGGCACAGCACATTATGTGGGGCTCCTGGCATAGCTCCTGGCGGGGACCTGGTCTACACTATATGATAAGTATGCACTAAACTCCAAATCCCTCCATTACCCCGCCCCCATATGACCAAAGCCCCGCCCACCCCACCCCCTCCTTGCTGGGCCATGGAAAAATGATCTTGCTTCAAGCCGGTCCCTGGTGCAAAAAAGGTTGGGGACCACTGGTCTATATGACAGAAAATACCGATAGCGACACCATTCTAAAAACTAAACCCCTCAAGGTGCTCAAAACCATATTCAAGAAGTTTATTAACCTTTCATTTGTTTCACAGAAACTTAAGCAATGTGGAAGGAAAAAATTAACATTTAACTTTTTTCCCAAAAGTTTTACTTTAGACCCACAATTTTTTTTTCACAAGGGTAACAAGAGAAAATGGACCCCAAACATTGTTGTGCACGCTGATACACCATATGTGGTGGAAAACCACTGCAGGGTTCGGAAGGGAAGGAACACCGTTTGACTTTTTGAACACAAGATTGGCTGAAATCGAGAGCGGATGCCATGTCGTGTCTGGAGAGCCCCTGAAGTGTCTAAACAGTGGAAACCACCCACAAGTGACCCCATTTTGGAAACTAGACCCCTCAAGAAACTCATCTAGATGGGCACCTTGAGCCCCCAGGTACATTACAGAAATTTACTTCTGTAGGGCTGTGAAAATAAAAATCTAACTTTTTCCACAAAAAGTTTAGCCCCAATTTTTTTATTTTCACAAGGATAACAGGAGAAAATGGACCCCAGACATTGCTGTGCAATTTCTCCTGAGTATGCAGATACCCCATATGTGGGGAAAAAACATGGCAGGGCACGTAAGGAAAGGAGCATCTGGTTACTTTTTGAATGAAAAATTGTCTGGAATCGAGAGCGTACGCCATGTCATGTTTTGAGAGCCCCTGATGTGCCTAAACTGTGGAAATCCCCCACATGTGACCCCATTTTGGAAACTAGACCCCCCATGGATTTTATCCAGGGGTATAGTGAGCATTTTGATCCCAGAGGTACAACACAGAATTTGATAACATTAGGTCGTCATATTGAATATGTTGTCTTTAGTGTTGAGCACAAGTGCTCGCTACTTGAATTTGCATCGGGTGCTAGGGTATGCACCAAGTATCATGGGTGCTTGAGTGACATGTTCGAGTCCCCACCCGCATGTTTGCAACTGTTAGACACCCCCCAAAAAAACATGCGGGGATTGCCCATATATGGCAGGCAATTCTGGCGTGTTTTTTTGACTGTATATCAGCTGTGAAACATGTGAGGCGGGGATTCAAGCATGTCAATCGAGCACCCAAAATTCTTGGTGTATACCCGAGCACCCAATGAAAATTCAAGTAGCGAGCACTTGCACTTGACACTAGTCATATCATCATCTTTTTTTTTCTTTACTTTTGAAAAAAATCCCAACCCTAACACAACCCTAATCCAACCCCAACCCTAATCCCAAAAGAACCCTAACCCCAGCCCTAACCCTAGCAAACCCTAACACAACCGTAATCCTAACCGAATCCTAACCATAATCCTAACCCAACCCTAACACAACCCTAACCCGAATCATAATCCTAACATAACCCTAACCCAACCCTAACCCTAACACAACCCTAACCCTAATACAACCCTAACCCTAACTTTAACACAACCCTAACACAACCCTAATCCTAACCCTAACACAACCCTAATCCTAACCCTAATGGCAAAGAATGGAAAAATATATATTTTTTATTTTATAATTTTTATCTAACTAAGGGGGGACAAAAGGGGATTTGATTTATTATTTTTGGCTTTTGATCACTGTGACAAAATCTATCACAGTGATCAAAAGAAACCAATAGGAAAACTTCCCTATTGTTGCCGGGTACCGGCCAGCAGATCTCGGCGGGCGCACTACACATGCACCTATTATTTTCTTTCTGCACGAGGAGAAGGAGGGTCAGGGGATCATGGATCTGGTACCTAAGGTACCGTGGGGGGTTGGGGACCCCATTTCTCTCTTCGCAGATATGTTAGATCATATCTGAGGAGAGAGAAATTAATTTTAAATTCTCCTATTTTTTTCAGTTAATAGTGGCGATCACGTGACAGGGGACCATAAAAACTGGCCCTGATCATGTTCTCTGGGGTCTCAGCTACAGTGGGGAAAAAAGTATTTAGTCAGCCACCAATTGTGCAAGTTCTCCCACTTAAAAAGATGAGAGAGGCCTGTAATGGACATCATAGGTAGACCTCAACTATGAGAGAGAAAATGAGAAAATATATCCTGAAAATCAAATTGTCTGATTTGGAAAGAAATTTTTTTTCAAATTTTGGTGGAAAATAAGAATTTGGTCAATTACAAACAAGCAGGATTTCTGGCTCTCACAGACCTGTAACTTCTTCTTTAAGAGGCTTCTCTGTCCTCCACTCATTACCTGTAGTACTACTTGCACTTGTTTTAACTTGTTATCAGTATAAAAGACACCTGTCCGCAACCTCAAACAGTCACACTCACTCCAAACTCCACTATGGTGAAGACCAAAAAGCTGTCGAAGGACACCAGAAACAAAATTGTAGCCCTGCACAATGCTGGGAAGACTGAATCTGCAATAGGCAAGCAGCTTGGTGTGAAGAAATCAACTGTGGGAGCAATAATTAGAAAATGGAAGACATACAAGACCACTGATAATCTCTCTCGATCTGGGGCTCCACACAAGATCTCACCCCGCGGGGTTAAAATGATCTCAAGAACAGTGAGCAAAAATCCCAGAACCACATGGGGGACCTAGTGAATGACCTGCAGAGACCTGGGACCAACGTTACACAGGCTACCATCAGTAACACACTACGCCACCAGGGACTCAGACCCTACAGTGCCAGACGTGTCCTTCTGCTTAAGCCATTACATGTCCGGACCCCTCTGAAGTTTGCTAGAGAGCATTTGGATAATCCAGAAGAGTTTTTGGGAGAATGTCATATGGTCAGATGAAACCAAAGTAGAACTGTTTGGTAGAAACACAACTCGTCGTGTTTGGAGGAGAAAGAAGCTGAGTTGCATCCAAACAACACCATACCTACTGTGAAGCATGGGGGTGGCAACATCATGCTTTGGGGCTGTTTCTCTGCCAAGGGACCAGAACGACTGATCCGTGTACATGAAAGAGTGAATGAGGCCATATATGTGAGGTTTTGAGTGCAAACCTCCTTCCATCAGCAAGGGCATTGAAGATGAAACGTGGCTGGGTCTTTCAGCATAACAATGATCCAAAGCACACCACCAGGACAGTGAAGGAGTGGCTTCGTAAGAAGCATTTCAAGGTCCTGGAGAGGCCTAGCCAGCCTAAACCCTATAGAAAACCTTTGGAGGAAGTTGAAAGTCTGTGTTGCCCAGCGACAGGCCCAAAACATCACTGCTGTAGAGGAGGTCTGCATGGAGGAATGGGCCAACATACCAGCAACAGTGTGTGCCAACCTTGTGAAGACTTACAGAAAACGTTTGACCTCTGTCATTGCCAACAAAGGATATATAACAAAGTATTGAGATTAACTTTTGTAATTAACCAAATACTTATTTTCCACCAAAATTTGAAAAAAATTTCCTTCCAAATAAATTCCTTCCAAATCAGACAATGTGATTTTCAGGATTTGTTTTCTCAATTTGTGTCTCATATTTGAGGTCTACCTATGATGTCAATTACAGGCCTCTCTCATCTTTTTAAGTGGGAGAACTTGCACAATTGGTGGCTGACTAAATACTTTTTTTCCCCACTGTACCTCTGGTAGCTGAGACCCTGGAGATTTTCCGATGCTGGGGGGCACTACACTATTATTCCTAAGTGACATGAAAGAGCAACGCTGAGGAATAAGTCCCCTTAACTGCTGCCATCAAAATGCATTATGGCGGTTGTTAAAGGGTTGAATACTCTATTCCCCAGTGTAGAATAAAAATAAGATACTCACCTCTCACACCAGTGCCATTCCAGCAAAGTCGGTGCTGGGTCTCCTGACACTCACGTGTCATTGTTATGCCATGTGAGAACTGCAAATAATCAACGACTGCTAAATATGCTGCTTTTCTCACATTTCCCTTGTATGAAACTCATACATCCCATTAGCAACTGTTGATTGGCTGCAGTGCTAACGTAGTGTAACAATGCCACATGAGAGCTAGGAGATTCTCCTCCGGCATTGCTGAATTGATGCAGGTACAGGAGGTGAGTATGTGCTATTTTATTTTACACTGGGGAATACAGTATTTTAAAAAGAGGTTGTTTGAGTAGTGGAATAACCACTTAAACCCTTAACGACCACCGATACGCTTACCACCGTACTGGCAAGCACGGCTAGTATGCAGACAGGTGGGCACTGGCAAGCACGGCTGGTATGCAGACAGGTGGGCACTGGCAAGCACGGCTGGTATGCAGACAGGTGGGTACTGGCAAGCACGGCTGGAGTGCAGACAGGGAGATACTGGCAAGCACGGCTGGAGTGCAGACAGGGAGAAACTGGCAAACACGGCTGGAGTGCAGACAGGGAGATACTAGCAGGTTGGAGCGCCGGCTGGATAGGGTCCAGTACAGACTGGGAGACAGGAACAGAGCCGCAGATGCGGTAGACAAGCAGAGTAAAGCGAAACCGCTGGAGCGGAGGACAAGGCAGAGGAGAGAGGAACCGCCGGTGCAGTGGGCAAGGCAGAGCAGAGCGGAACCGCCGGAGCGGTGGACAAGGCAGAGCAGAGAGGACCTGCCGGAGCAGTGGTCAAGGCAGAGCAGAGAGGAACCGCCGGAGCAGTGCTCAAGGCAGAGGAGAGCGGAATCGCCGGAGCGATGGACAAGGCAGAGCAGAGCGAAACCGCAGGTGCAGTTGACAAGGCAGAGCGGAGCGAAACCGCAGGTACGCTGGACAAGGCAGAGCAGAACGAAACCGCAGGTGCGGTGGACAAGGCAGAGCAGAGCGGAACTGCCGGGGCGGTGGGCAAGGCAGAGCAGAGAGAAGCCGCCGGAGTGTTGGGCAAGTCAGAGTAGAGGGAAACCGCTGGCGCGGTGAGCAAGCAGAGCTGAACAGGGCTGAAGGTGCAGGCAGAGAGGACAGGACTCTGTTCACATGGAACAGACTGGAAAATACAGGAAGATGGCTAAAACACAGGAGGTAGATACAGAGGAAGGGAAAAGGGACAAACAGAACCAGATACACACCAGGTACTTACTATGAAGTAGCGAGTGGACACAAAACTCACAAACAGAAGTACAGAGACAACGAGTTAGGTGCAGGTTCAGACACTGCAAGAAAAGGGAAGGTATGGACATAGAGACAAACAGGTAACAGGCTAGGAAACAGTTCAGACAGGAACTGATACTGCAAAGAAATACAAGAATGAGCCTGTGTATACAGACCCCAGGGTGGCGGAAACAGACTAGAAGTCACAGGTAACAGGCCTGGGTATACAGCCCCCAGAGTGTCGGAAACAGACTAGAAGTCAGAGATAACAGGTCTGGGTATGCAGCCCCCAGAGTGGCGGAAACAGACTAGAAGTCAGAGATAACAGGTCTTTGTATACAGCCCCCAGAGTGGCAGAAACAGACTAGAAGTCAGAGATAACAGGCCTGGGTATGCAGCCCCCAGGGTGGCAGAAACAGACAAGATACAGGACAGGACCTGGCAATTCAGTTGCAAAGACAAACTGAGTGAAGGTGTTGCTCAGGCACCTCCTTCTGGGTGGAGAGGGTTTAAATATCCAGTGACTCACAGCAATAGGGTGGGGACACATTAGGAGCGCGCCCACAGCAGCTATAAGAATCAGGAAGTAACCGGGCCACCGCCCTAAGCAATTAGACAAGAGACATGCACACAGCATGAACTGGAGCAAGGTTTGTAGGCTGGACTGATGGGTAAGATTGCGGTCTTGCATAATGGGAGGTGGTGCACTATGCAAGCACACCGTCAGGAATGTTACATAGTGCAGGGTCTTTGACGCAGCAATAAATCAAGGACACAGTGGGGTGCAGTCTTCAGGCTTTACTCACAGTTCTTAGACAGTTCCAGGTTATCACTGCAGCCGGTAATAACCGCCCACGTCGCCCTGTGTTCTCCAAGGAAGGGATCCAGCCAACTCCCAGGCAGTTCAGGTACACTTAGTCGGGATCCCCTTCTTATGTGCCTCTCTGGCCGTCTCCCTGCTATGGCTCTTGCCCTCCTGCCCTGCTCCTCACAATCAGTATCCCAAGCCAGTGGCCTCGGGCCTTGTCGGGGGACTTACTCTCAGTCCCCTGGACCCTATATGGCCACCTTTCGGTGATGTAATTGTGGATTTCGGCTGCAACACCTTGAAAATACTGTGGCCTCCGGTTGGCTAGCTGAGCCTGGTTGTTCTCCACTAGTCTGGGGCCGGTCATCTTCTGCGACCTGGTCCCTCCACTCGACGGCGGTCGAGTGGATGCGGGTCCAACGGAGAGCGTCCGCACTCCCATGCCCCTGAAACCCCCTCAGTCTCCTCTTCCTTCTTCTGGGCCCTTTACTGTGTGCCCTGTCCTGTCTGGACCTGTCACAAGCAGGACCACCCTCCTGGGCTTACAGCCCTGACTGAACCCCTTCTACAAGGTTCCCCTTCTTCTTATACTCTCTGCTAGGGTGCTCCTCTTTGCTACTTCCTTCACTCACACCCACTACATGGTTCCCTCTCCTTTGGTCCCCCCCCCCCTCCAGCCAGGGACAGGGCTCAGCCATAACCAAGTGCATCTTGCCCCGTCTGCTGGTCTGGAGTGGAGTAGTGCTGGATGCAGGTGTGTGGGTCCCGGGAAGTGTTCCTTCCTTACCTGGGAGTGGGGTACCACACCTCTGGATGAGCTGCAGTACCTCTGTGGCAACTGAACCCGCAGGGGCGCGACAGTAGTAAGGGGGTCACAAGACCCCCTTAGTAACCATCGGACCACCGTGATGAGAATCGTGGGTCCCGATGATTACCATGGTACCCTGAGGTCATGATATGCAATAAGCAATAAGCTGGGACTCATAGGCTGAGTCAGTGACTCACTGACTGCTCTCATGCACTGCAGTAGATGAGTACTGCATGTATGAGACCAACAATAAAAAAAAATTATACATGTCCCACAGTGAAAAAGTGTAAAAAAAAGTAAAAAAAACACAAAGAAAAGCGCACACAAATCATGAAAAGCCGTTTCGCCACTCAAAACGCAGCGTTTGTGATAAAACAAAAATAAACAAAAAAAAGTACACATAATTGGTATCACCGTGTCCGGAACGTCCTGCTCTATAAAACTGGCACATTATTTATTCCGTATGGCAAACGCCATAAAAAAATAAAAATAAAAAACATGCAAAAATGTCGCTTTTTCATCATACTGACTCACAAAAAAGGGAATAAAAAGTGATCAAAAAGTAACAAATAATGGTACAAATAAAAACGCCAAACCGTCCCACAAAAAACACGCCCTAACATGGCTCATTCGGCAAAAAAATAAAACAGATACAGCGCTCAGAATATGTCGATGCAAAAACATATTTTTGTAAAATGTATTGTATTATTTTTGTAAAATATTGTTTTTAGTGAGTAAAAATAGCAGAGCATAAAAAAACTATATATCTGGTATCACTGTAATTGTACTGACCCGACAAACAAATTGGTTTTATCACTTTTACCATACAGTGAACAGTGCAAAAAAATAAAAAATAAAATTGATGGTTTTTGTTCATTCTGTGTCTGAAAAATCAGAATAAAAAACGATCAAAAAATATTATGTACCCCAAAATGGTTGACACACAAGTGTGGGAGACCACAGATCTGTGAATACCTAATAAGATGGATACCACCGGAGTAGATGCCAAATGAAACTCAAAGTGTCTCCATCTGCCTCATTATGCTGGGTGGTTCCGTCAAGGGTTTAGTTTTTGTGGGATTTACACGAAAATCCCTACTTAAGTGCTCAGCACTGAACACAAGATTGTGATCCCAGTCTTATTCTGGAAGTGATCGAAAAATATTATGTACCCCAAAATGGTTGACACACAAGTGTGGGAGACCACAGATCTGTGAATACCTAATAAGATGGATACCACCGGAGTAGATGCCAAATGAAACTCAAAGTGTCTCCATCTGCCTCATTATGCTTGGTGGTTCCGTCAAGGGTTTAGTTTTTGTGGGATTTACACGAAAATCCCTACTTAAGTGCTCAGCACTGAACACAAGATTGTGATCCCAGTCTTATTCTGAAAGTGATCGAAAAATATTATGTACCCCAAAATGTTACCAATAAACCCCTAATTTATTCTGCAAAAAGCCAGCACCCACTTAGGTCCGTCATCTGTCACTGGAACTATAGGGGGTTCCCACCGTACTGGTAGAACAAAGATTCTGGAAAAGTGACATGGCTCCCACCCCCTCAAATAAAATCCAGTGAATTCTGCCCTCCCAAATCCAAATGTCCCCATGCTTCTGAGCCTCACTGTGCCTAAACCGCAGTAAGCGGCCACGTTTGGCATTATTGTAGTGGGGAGAGAGCACTTCACAATTTACTGGGTGTGTGTCTCCAGAAGCACAAGCTGGGTACAATGTAATGGGGCACTACGATATATGGGGGCACTGCACTGCATGGGGACAAAATGTATGGGCACTAAACTGGCATATTTGCAATTCTCCAGAAAAAAGCATGAAGTGGATGTTACAAAATAGTCACTGCAGCCATAGATGAATTGAGAGGTGGAATTTTTTAGTTTTTTTTTTGCTGTTCTGGCACCTTCGGGGCTCCGCAAACGTCGCCCGCAAAATATTTTAGCAAAATCTGTGCTCCAAAAGCAAAATAGCGCTCCTTCCTGCTCAGCCCTGATGTGTGGCCAAAAAGTTATTTCTGATGACATATGGGGAAGCACCATGTTTGGGACAAATTGCGCAATAAATTATGGAGTCCAGTTTCACCTATTAACCCTTGTGTACCTGAAAAAATTGCAGCAAATACAATAATTACATTTTTACCACTATAATGTCATATTTCCATGTCTCAATGTTATAAAATACTGTAAGGCACCTATGGCTAATTTATGTACTAAGTATTCTCAATTGTTCCTATTTTCTAGAGCAGTAATGCAAATCATATTTCATATATTTCATGTTTGCACACTATAATGCTACAGAGTGCTACTTTATTTGTTACCGTAGTTATATATGGAGATGGCTACTCTTAATAAGCACCTGTACACACCAGTTTTCTGTTTGGAAGTGACTGGTCAGTCTTTTTATATTTGTAACCATTTCATCCATGTTGACGAGTTGGAAATCAACCAAGGACAAGTACAAAGGTGCAAAAACCATTAAAAGGAGAGCTATTTTATAAAAAATTTAAAAATAAGAAAAGAACATAATTTAACTTTCTACAGACATACAAGTGCTTCTCACAAAATTAGAATATCCTCAAAAATTTAATTTATTTCAGTTCTTCAATACAAAAAGTGAAACTCATAGAGTCATTACAAACAGTGATCTGTTTCAAGTGTTTATTTCTGTTAATGTTGATGATTATGGATTACAGCCAGTAAAAACACAAAAGTCGTTATCTCAGTAAATTAGAATACTTTATAACACCAGCTTGAAAAATGTTTTTAAAATCTGAAATGTTGGCCTACTGAAATGTATGTTCAGTAAATGCACTCAATCAGTGTCGGAGTGGGATGCCAAGGGCCAGGGCCGGCGTCAGCACCCGGCGTACCCGGGCAAGTGCCGGGGCCCTGGAAAATCAGAGGGGCCCATCGCCCACTCACTGTCGCCCTGGCCGCTTCTTCGGCACCTGTTCAGTGTCGCAGGCGCTGCTTGATTGCCGGCACTCCCCCCAGACACGGCCGCGCGCTGTGTGGCTGTGTCTGCTAGTAATGACGCGGCAGGATCGACGGCACTGCACCTTTAATTGTGCTTGTGTGTCGCCCCTGCCGCGCCATTGCTAGCAGACACAGCCGCACAGCGCGCGGCCGTGTCTGGGGGGAGTGCCGGCAATCAAACACCGTCGGAGGTCCTGCACAGATGGGGGGGAGCGGCCTGGACCCGGACCCAGGGCCGGCTCCAGGATTTTCTGGGCCCCGAGTCCGGGCCGACCGCAAGTGGGCCCCTCTGATGGTCCAGGGCCATGATGTCTGTGACATGCTGGGGGCCCTGCACTGCCCCATACCTGAGGAGCTGCTGGACAGGACACTGGACCGGGGACAGGTGAGTGAGGCTTCCCCAATCCCCATATTAAAAATATTTGTAATGGGTCTGTGTGAGTGCATGTATGTGAATGTCAGTGTGTATGACTGTGTATATATATTTGTCTGTTTTATATATGTCTTTAAGAATTTGTGTAAAAATATGTGTATGTCTGTATGTGTACATGACGCGCCCCCTGGGACATATTCCTTTTTGAGGGGAATACCCGGCACCGGATCAGATGGGGGGTTGTAGTCTCCGAGCGGCTGTGACCCGGTCCCGTGCCCAGGGCGTCAAGCTAAGTGTTATGTGGCAGCTTTACAGATGTTACTAAAGTTCTTTTGTGTCGACTACGCCACCCGTTGTGATGCGGTCACTGTGGCCGCCGCTGCTGCAGGGTCCGCTGAGGCTGATGGTGGGTGCGCAGCTTGGTGAGATAACCCCCAACGGGAGGGGTATAGCCTCAGAGGGGACAGGCGCAGAGGATGGGGGTTGTGGTGGTGCGATGCAGCCGGCAATGAAGACAGACTCGGGTTGTGCAGTTAAGGGTGTTTACTTACTGCTGATGTTGTACTGGTCACTCCAGCTGCTAGTGACCACCCGAGCCGTGCTGCGTCCACCAGGTCCTGGATCCGGCCAACCCCCAAACAAGTCCAGAGCGTGGCCCTGAGCTCTCCCTCTGTCCTTTCTGCAGCCGTCCCCACCAGTGATTCACCTAGGTCCAGCTCCCTCGGGCCTTCTTTTGGGACACCCTTGGCCCTGGGTTCCCTGACCCTTCATGTGGTGTGCCTTCGGGGTGAATGTGGTGGGTGACCGTGACAGACACTGCCCACGGTCTCCGGTCTCTGGCTGGGGAATGTCTTTGCCCCCACCAGCTTGGGTTCCGGTACCCTCTTGCTGACTCCTCACCCGGTGCTCTAATTTGGGTTCTTGGGTCCCTTCAGTCTTCCCCCTCTGGGTCTTTCTCTGCTCCACTCTCTCTCTCTCCAGGGCTGCTGTTTCCTTCTCTCTCCTCTCCAACTGACTTGTTCTCAGCGTCTGACCCTGATCTAAGTTGGTGCCCTCCTTATATATCCCTCTATGTGTGAGCTCAGGTGACCAGCACCCAATGAGCTCCTATCACTACCCAGACTGCTCCCCCTATCTGCCCCTACACTACATGGGATGTACCACCCCCCTCCCACTCCAGCCAGGAACAGGCTCGGTTGTACCTGCACATTTCTAAGTGGGAGTACCGTCGGCCTGCTCCTCTGGAATGGGATGTATGTAGTGCATGCAGTCTATCTGAGCTCAGTTCCACACTCCTTCCTTACCCGGGAGTGGAATATCACACCTCTGGGTTGAGGTGCAATACCCCTGTAGCAGCCGAATCCTCAGGGTGCTACATTCCCCCCTGGTAAATCACAGCACGTCCTCGGGCTGTAAGACATAAAACACCAAAACATACAAAATTTTTATATGAACATATAAAACATATAAACATTATATATATATAAAACTTTTTATATAAACGTTCTCGTAGACTTCTCTTGTCTCTGGTTCCTCCTCCGGACACTGTGCAACGTGTGTCCGGGAAAAGTGCGACAGTCTCTTAGAAAAATCTGGTTTTCTTATAAAACCGGTAGGGGGCGCTTTAGGACGCGCAACTATATACAGGGGAAGTTGGAAGTTGGCCGCTCTCAGTCCTCGGCCAGGTAGAGGGAAGGGAATGGCTGCTCACAGTCCTCAGCCTGTAGGATGAAGGGGTTAACGGGTAACAGTTCACTGGTCCCAACGGGGACTATTTTAGCAGCAACGGTTCACTGTGCCCCAACGGGCAACTATATACAGTCTCTACTCCCGTCCTCAACGACGGCTCCCTCCTGCTTTTTCTTGATATGGTGTTGCTTCAGACCCGTCTGGGTCCTCTGGCTCCTCCCAGATGCGGCACTCTTGGTCTTATGGGCGCGGTGGTGGTGGCGCCCAGGTCGCCCGGGCCTTGCGGCCAGGCCTGGGGCACCTGGAAGGTGAAGGGCACCGTTAGGACGGCGGCGCCCTGGGCTACCTGGCCATGCGGCCAGGCCGGAGGCTCCGCGGAGGTAGGGGGCGCTGTTGGTGGTGCGGCGCCCGGGGGTACTAGGCCTTGCGACCAGGCTGGTGGTACTTCCTGCTTTGTCACGCTCCGGGTCGGGGCGCGTGACGTCACAGGGGTCGCTGTGGCGGCTTCCGGTCGGGGCCTAGTCCATGGCGGTGACCTGGCGGCTACGGGCACAGCAGGGGGACTTTCGGGCTCTGCGACGGGGAGCTGGGGCAGGTGGGCGGTTTCTCGGCTTGGGGTATAGGCGTCCCCTTTACCTGCCTCCATGCGTTCGGCTCCCTCCTCGGCGCCGTCTCCGGCCTTGGGTCCTCCCGCGCCATCCTCAGAGGCGGTCTGCTTCCTCTTCCAGGGTAGCGTGCTCCGTTGACTGGTCTTTGCTTGCTGGGTCATCTCCCGGCCCCACTCCGCCAGTATCTCACGCTGTACCCGGGCCATCCTCCTTGCGAGGCCCTCCAGGGCAGTTTGTGCACACTCCCGGTCTCGGGGGAGCTGCGCTAGGATCTCCGCTAGACCTAGCGGGGTTGTGGACTCTAGCAGGCTCCTGACCATCGGGTCGGTGCTGCTCTGCTCTGCTCTCGGCAGGCTCCTGGCCAGCGGGCCGGTGCTGCTCTGCCCTCCTTCCTCGGTCTCTAGCAGACTCCTGGCCAGCGGGCCGGTGCTGTTCTGCTTTCTTTCCATCTCCGGGTGAGCTTCTCCGCTACTCCTTGTTAGACCTCTTGCCTCCGGGTGCGCTCGCTCCAGACTGCTCCAAGCGACACCCATCTTTTCTCTTCTCTTTCGTCTCCTCCCACTTCGAGGGCGGTCCCGGGGCAACTCGGTGACTGTCAGCTCCAGGGGGAGTTCTTTCACGCTGACAGACACCTCCAGCATCACAGTCTCTGTTGGTGGGGGCGGTTTCCACTTTTGGCGCCATTTTCTGTCCTGGCCCACGATGGGAGGTGGCCTCCTGCCCTCCTTTGGCACGCCCATAATGGCGTCCGCTGCTCTTCCAAGGCGGGAAATCTGCGGTTTTGGCGGGAATCGCTTCCCAGTGGCGGGAAACTCGGCAGATGGCGGGAACAAGCTGGAAATGGCGGACAATTGGCGGGAAACGACTGGTGATGGAGTCCGATGGCGTGGACCCTCCGGAACCGGCGGGAGACTTCTTTCTGAGGTAAACTTGCACTTTTCTTCAGGCACGCAGTACCCGGGTGTTGCGGGCACGTAATCCTGCCGACTACGCCAAAGTTGACGCGCCCCCTGGGACATATTCCTTTTTGAGGGGAATACCCGGCACCGGATCAGATGGGGGGTTGTAGTCTCCGAGCGGCTGTGACCCGGTCCCGTGCCCAGGGCGTCAAGCTAAGTGTTATGTGGCAGCTTTACAGATGTTACTAAAGTTCTTTTGTGTCGACTACGCCACCCGTTGTGATGCGGTCACTGTGGCCGCCGCTGCTGCAGGGTCCGCTGAGGCTGATGGTGGGTGCGCAGCTTGGTGAGATAACCCCCAACGGGAGGGGTATAGCCTCAGAGGGGACAGGCGCAGAGGATGGGGGTTGTGGTGGTGCGATGCAGCCGGCAATGAAGACAGACTCGGGTTGTGCAGTTAAGGGTGTTTACTTACTGCTGATGTTGTACTGGTCACTCCAGCTGCTAGTGACCACCCGAGCCGTGCTGCGTCCACCAGGTCCTGGATCCGGCCAACCCCCAAACAAGTCCAGAGCGTGGCCCTGAGCTCTCCCTCTGTCCTTTCTTCAGCCGTCCCCACCAGTGATTCACCTAGGTCCAGCTCCCTCGGGCCTTCTTTTGGGACACCCTTGGCCCTGGGTTCCCTGACCCTTCATGTGGTGTGCCTTCGGGGTGAATGTGGTGGGTGACCGTGACAGACACTGCCCACGGTCTCCGGTCTCTGGCTGGGGAATGTCTTTGCCCCCACCAGCTTGGGTTCCGGTACCCTCTTGCTGACTCCTCACCCGGTGCTCTAATTTGGGTTCTTGGGTCCCTTCAGTCTTCCCCCTCTGGGTCTTTCTCTGCTCCACTCTCTCTCTCTCCAGGGCTGCTGTTTCCTTCTCTCTCCTCTCCAACTGACTTGTTCTCAGCGTCTGACCCTGATCTAAGTTGGTGCCCTCCTTATATATCCCTCTATGTGTGAGCTCAGGTGACCAGCACCCAATGAGCTCCTATCACTACCCAGACTGCTCCCCCTATCTGCCCCTACACTACATGGGATGTACCACCCCCCTCCCACTCCAGCCAGGAACAGGCTCGGTTGTACCTGCACATTTCTAAGTGGGAGTACCGTCGGCCTGCTCCTCTGGAATGGGATGTATGTAGTGCATGCAGTCTATCTGAGCTCAGTTCCACACTCCTTCCTTACCCGGGAGTGGAATATCACACCTCTGGGTTGAGGTGCAATACCCCTGTAGCAGCCGAATCCTCAGGGTGCTACATACATATCTGTGTACCGTGTGTGCGTGCATATGTCTGTGTACCATGTGTGCGTGCATATGTCTGTGTACCGTGTGTGCGTGCATATGTCTGTGTACCGTGTGTGCGCATGTCTGCGTACCGTGTGTGTGTGCGGGCATATGTCTGCATACCGTGTGTGCGTGCATGTGTCTGCGTACCGTGTGTGCGCATCTCTGCATACCGTGTGTGCGTGCATATGTCTGCGTACCGTGTGTGCGTGCATGTGTCTGCGTACCGTGTGTGCGTGCATGTGTCTGCGTACCGTGTGTGCGTGCATATGTCTGCGTACCGTGTGTGCGTGCGCATGTCTGCATATGTGAAGGATGAGGTGGCAGGCTGGGCCCTGTGTACTATATATATATTTCTCCACCGTATCTCTACATCATGAATCGTGGTATGTGTTAAAAGGGCCCACTGAGACTCTTTCGCCTGGGTCCCAGAAAAACCTGGAGCCGGCCCTGCCAAGGGCCCACCAGTAACATTAACTCCAAGCTTCACCTTTCAGTTACATGCAAATATGACTTTACCCTCATTCACAAATTTTGATAGCAATAAACTGAGTTGTTAAATAAATAAGATGCCGCCTTTGTCTGTATATTGTGAATCAAGTGTATTGTGCCAAGTACTGCTCATATAAGAGGGTGGTTGCCCACTCCTTCATGGGGGCCCACCGGTGGATTCTCCTGTTCTCCTGTGGGCCAGTCCGAGCCTGCACTCAATAATTGGTCGGGGCTCCTTTTGCATCAATTACTGCATAAATTCCGTGTGGCATGGAGGTGATCAGCCTGTGTCACTGCTGAAGTTTTATGGAAGCCCAGGTTGCTTTGATAGCAGCGTTCAGCTTGTCTGTGTTGTTGGGTCTTGTGTCTGTCATCTTCCTCTTGACAATACTCCATAGATTCTCTATGGGGTTAAGGTCAGGCGCATTTGCTGGCCAATCAAGCACAGTGATACTGTTGTTTTTAAACCAGGTATTGGTACTTTTGACAGTGTGGACAGGTGCCAAGTTCTGCTGGAGAATGAAATTTCCATCTCTAAAAAGCTTGTCGGCAGAGGGAAGCATGAAGTGCTCTAAAATTTCCTGGTAGACAGCTGCGCTTACTTTGGTCTTGATAAAACACAGTGGACCTACACCAGTAGATGACATGGCTCCCCAAACCATCACTGATTGTAGAAACTTTACACTAGATCTCAAGCAGCTTGGATTGTGTGCCTCTCCACTCTTCCTCCAGACTCTGGGACCTTGATTTCCAAATGAAATGCAAAATTTACTTTCATCTGAAAACAACACTTTGGACCACTGAGCAACAGTCCAGGTCTTTTTCTCCTTGGCCCAGGTAAGATGCTTCTGGCGTTGTCTATTGGTCATGAGTAGCTTAACACAAGGAATGCAACACTTGTAGTTCATGTCCTGGATACGTCTGTGTGTGATGACTCTTAAAGCAATGACTCCAGCAGCATTCCACTCTTTGTGAATCTCCCCCAAATTTTTGAATGTCCTTTTCTTAACAATCCTTTCAAGGCTACGGTTATCCGAGTTGCTTGTGCACCTTTTTCTACCACACTTTTTTCCTTCTACTCAACTTTCCATTAATATGTTTGGATACAACACTCTGTGAACAGCCAGCTGCTTTAGCAATGACCTTTTGTGGCTTACCTTCCTAGTGGAGTGTGTCAATGACTGCTTTCTGGACATCTGTCAAGTCAGCAGTCTTCCCCATGATCGTGAAGCCTACTGAAACAGACTAAGGGACCTTTTTAAATGCTTAGGAAGCCTTTGCAGGCGGTTTTTAATTATTCTAATTTACTGAGATAATGACTTGTGTTTTCATTGCCTGTAAGTCATAATCATCAACATTAACAGAAATAAACACTTTAAATAGATCACTCTGTTTGTAATTACTCTAAATAATATATGAGTTTCACTTTTTGTATTGAAGAACTGAAATAAATTACATTTTTGATGATATTCTAATTTTGTGAGAAGCACCTGTATGTGTATACGTAAAGGCTTTATAAATAAAAAGGATTAAAAGCAATCCGAACAGAGCACTTTTAGCTTTTAAAGAGAAAATCAATATGTGAGTGGCGATGTAAATAGAGTGTCATGGGTTTGTCAGAAGTGACAGTCGCCCTGCAGTTGGTTGCAGGAGATCACTACGTTTGCCATTACAGACATCTTCTTAGAGGCTGTCTCTAGGACCCAGCGGCTACCTTCCTCTGCTAATTAACACCCTGGGTGTATAAATACCTGCTGTGTGTCAGAGGGAGGTGCCGGCATAATTCATTACTCCTTGTGAAGGCTTTAGCGAGAGCAGCACTTCTTCCTCTCTGGTGCTTAAAGGCATGTGTGCATTTGTCTGGAGTCGTTTAAAGCTAAGCATTTTCCCATGTTTGTCCTCCATTGTTTTCTTTAGTATTCAGTGGGGATCGACTAGTGCTCATCCACCTCCTTCCCTAGCCAGGGCCAAACGCCAGGGAAAGACAGGGAGAGGAACGCGTGCGGCGATTGGTGAAGAGCCAATGTAGGGACGTTAGGGGAGACAGGGTGATATTCTATCAGCCAGGAGGTCTCCACTTTCCCTTTTCCCTAGAGTCTGGGCTTCCTTTCCCTCTTCCCTTTGGGTTGCACTAAGTCTTTCCCACACCTTGCGTGACATTATTGCCAGCCGAGCACATTTAGAAAAGGAAAAAAAAAACTGACACCTTGAGGTTTTTTTTTCTCTGTTTTTGGGCGTCGACTATTTTTTCCCCCTTTCTCCTTGGTATGGGTTCAGTTGCAGAGCAGTTCTGCTGTCTTTCTCTAGAGGTGACTGACCTCCGCTATGAAGTTCAGCAGCAGCATCAGCGGCTACAGGTCGCCAATGTGGCACTCGGTGTGTCTCCAGTTTGTGGAGGTTTTTTTCGGGGCTCTGACCCTCATCTATGATGACCCTGACTGAGTTGCCTAGGCTGAGTCTAGGCTATGTCGCCTTCAGCTGGGGAATCGGTCAGTGGAGACGTACCGTTCGGAATTCTGTAGGTGGGCAACGAATTCCAAATGGAATGACTCAGCCCTTAGAAGTCAATTTTGTGAGGGGCTTACTGAAAGGTTGAAAGATGCCTTGGCAGTATTTGAAACCCCTCATTCCTTGGAGGCTGCCATGTCGTTGGCCAAACGTTTTGATAGAGGCCTTCGGGATAGACAGGTGAGACCACCTTCTCCGGGGCCTTCTTGTCGCAGTTGTGTACCTCTGCCGGCGGGGCGGTCTGAGGGCTAACCCGTACTGGGGGAGGTGGAGGAACCCATGCAGTTAGGGGGTGTCTCTGCATCATACATCTCCCTGGAGATTTGCAAGAAAAAAGGCGTATTCTTTTATTGTGGGAAAAAGGGACATTTCGTTGGGACCTGTCCTTGAATTCCTAAACAAAAGGAGACTCGATTAACTCTTGGTAGTCTGGAGTTGGATAAACAAGGGGTGCATTTGTTGCTAATCTGCAGTTCCTGCTTTGTCCTGGCAGCCGAGGTGGTGCTAGAGAGCAAAACCGAGAACATTTCTGTGTTTGTTGACAGTGGAGCCGGAGTCATCGTGGTTGATGCTGAGTTTGTGAAAACTCATGGTCTTGCTTGCTGTACTTTACCTAAACCTATTTCTATCTTTGCCATCGACTCGGTGCCACTTGCACAGAAAACATTTACTCAGATTGTACATAATGTAAAACTAAGGGTGGGGTCAGTTCATTGTGAAATAATCCTTTGCTATGTTCTGGACAATCTTCCCACAACGATTGTTTTGGGTATTCCTTGGCTTGTTAAACATAATCCATTGGTGGATTGGCATACCGGGGATATTATTGAATGAGATTACTGCCATGAGAACTGTTTAGATATTTACTTTGCTACTGTATCTACGGAAATATTACCTTCTTTTCTGTCTGGTTTTGAGGACGTTTTCTCTGAGAGGGGGTGTCAGGATTGGCCTCCTCATCGTGCTTATGACTGTCCTATTAACCTGACCCCCAGAGCTAAACTACCGAAGTCCAGACTGTATAATTTTTCTGGCCCTGAGAGACCAGCCATGAAGGATTTCATTGCGGAAAATCTGGAGAAGGGACATATCAGACCCTCATCTTCTTTGTGAAGAAAAAAGATGGTGGTCTATGTCCCTGTTTAGATTTCTGGGAATTAAATCAAATTACCATCCATACCCTCTTCCTCTGATTCCTGATTTGTTCAGCCAGGTTGTAGGAGCTAAGGTATTCTTCAAGTTGGATTTAAGGGGAGCCTACAATCTGGTTAGAATCAGTGAAGGGGACGAATGGAAAACAGCATTCAATACCCCGGAAGGACATTTCGAGAGTCTGGTTATGCCCTTTGGTTTGACCAATGCACCTGTGGAATTCCAGCATTTCATAAATGATATTTTCCATTATTTTGTTGTGAGGTTTGTGGTGGTCTATCTGGACGATATTTTGGTTTACTCACCTGATGTTGAAACACATCGGGGGCATGTTAAGCAAGTGCTCCATTAATATTAAGGGATAACATACTTTATGGCAAACTGGAAAAATGTGTTTTCGCTGTTCAGGAGGTGCAATTTTTGGGGTACTTGTTGTCATCTTCAGGTTTTCGGATGGATCCGGAGAAGATCCATGCAGTCCTTCATTGAGAACATCCCGAGAACCTGAAGGCTCTACAACGTTTTCTGGGCTTTTCTAATTTTTACTAGAAATTCATCCAAAATTACTCTGTAATTGTGAAAGCCCTTATTGACATGACTAAGAAGGGGTCTGATTTTTACAAATGGTTGGATGCCTCTCTCCAGGCTTTTTCTTCCTTAAAGAATCATTTTGCCATTGCACTTGTAGCGTCGGCGTCTCTGCCTCCTGCCGGGCAGAGACGCCGACCCTCACCGCCGCAGTCCTGGTCCGGCGTCCTCAGGCTCCCCTCCTGCGTCTGCCCGGGGTGCGTGCACCGCACGCAGTTCCCAGGTACTGTACTTAGGGCACGCACATGTGTGCGCTCCCTCCCTCTTAAAGGGGCTGCGCATGCCGTCCTAAAGAGTCCCCGGCCAATGGCTGGAGGACTGTCCTCATATAAGGCACCTCCTCCAAAATGGAGGTGCCTGTGCAAGATTGTTGTTTGTGTGCTAACACGCTCCTCAGTCCTCAGGTTCCAGTGCCCGCCAGCCTGTCAATCAGCCATGCTTGCCTGCCTGTCTATCAGCCGTGCCCGCCTGCCTATCAGCCATGCCCGCCTGCCTGTCTATCAGCCGTGCCCGCCAGCCTGTCTATCAGCTGTACCCGCCTGTCTGTCTATCAGCTGTGCCCGCCTGCCAGCCTATCGGCCGTACCCGCCTGCTTGTCTACCCGCATCACCTGCCTGTCTACCAGCCGTGCTCATCTGCTGTGTCTGTCGGCCTCGGCCATCAGTCCCGTGGGAGTTGCCTGCTCTCACACAAGGTCGGTCCCAGAGTGGCACCTGGTTCACCTTCCCGGTCCCTCCTTGGTTCAAGGAGTCGACTAAGCCGCTGTGTGGCCAGGGTCGGTCCGGGTAGGCACTTAGTTATGCCCCTCTGGTCCCTCCTTGTATCACAGCACAGAGGTTCCACCACCCGGATCCGTAACAGTTTGCACAGGCCATGGAAGCCGGTGGCTCCCAGGCTCCTTCGCTCTCTGACCTGTACCAAGAGGTCTCTCGCCAGAGATCCCAACAGGATACTATCCTGTCCTATCTGCGGACAGTCAGTCAACTCCTGCCTGAACGCTCTATCCACCCCGACTGTGTCCGCCTCTAACCAAGCGGCACCCGCTCCGGCGGCACCTCAACCCAGTGGCACTGTGGAATCCGGCTTAGGACCCCGGCTTTCTGCTCCTCCACATTTTGGTGGTGACCCCGTCCTATGTCGGGGCTTCATAAATCAGTGCATGCTGCACTTTGAGCTCCTGGCGCATCAGTCCACCTCCGACCGGGCCAAGGTGGCATTCATCATGTCTCACCTCACTGGAGAGGCGTTGGCGTGGCTTAACCCTCTGTGGGAGAGAGGGAATCCTCTGGTGTCCAACCTACCTCCAGGCCTTCCTCGTGGCTTTCCGGAAGGTGTTCGATGAGCCCGGACGAAAATCTTCGACTGCCTCTTCTCTTCCCCGACTCTGCCAAGGGAGTCTCTCTGTGGGACAGTATGCCGTGCATTTCCGCACCCTCGCATCCGAACTTGCCTGGAACAATGAGGCTCTGGTGTCCACCTTTTGGGAGGGCCTTTCCGGACGGATCAAGGATGAGCTAGCTGGTCGTGACATACCTACCTCTCTGGACAACCTGGTGTCTGTAATGCACACGCCCGGGCTGAGCGGCGTGTGCGTGTGATTCCACTGGACCGTGCCAGAGAGTGAATGCCTGGAGGGGCGTAACTAGGTATTCACCCGATCCCACCAGGGTCGCACGACGGCATACGACGCCAGTGCACCAAGGAGGAACCGAGCAGAGGGACCAGGTGCTACTCCAGGACAGACCCCGGACACGGCTGTTGACCCACACAGGGGAATACAGGAACAGACAGGTTAGGCTGGCACACAGACTGGTGGGTATAGGCAGGCACAACTGGTATGCAGGCAGGCGGGTATGCAGGCAGGGGGGTACAGGCAAGCACGGCTAGAGTGCAGACAGGGAGGCACTAGCAGGTAGGAACACAGGCGGGATAGGACCCAGTACACACTGGGACTCAGGAACAGAACCACAGATGTGGCGGACAAACACAGCAGAGTAAGGCCGCCCAGAGTGGTGAGCGAGAGCAGGGCAAGACGAGACCGCCGAGTAGAGCAGGACGAGGCCGCCTGGGGCGGTGAGCGAGAGTAGAGCAGGACGAGGCCGCCTGGAGCGGTGAGCGAGAGTAGAGCAGGACGAGGCCGCCTGGAGCGGTGAGCGAGAGTAGAGCAGGACGAGGCCGCCTGGAGCGGTGAGCGAGAGTAGAGCAGGACGAGGCCGCCTGGGGCGGTGAGCGAGAGTAGAGCAGGACGAGGCCGCCTGGAGCGGTGAGCGAGAGTAGAGCAGGACGAGGCCGCCTGGAGCGGTGAGCGAGAGTAGAGCAGGACGAGGCCGCCTGGAGCGGTGAGCGAGAGTAGAGCAGGACGAGGCCACCTGGAGTGGTGAGCGAGAGTAGAGCAGGCTAGAACCGCCGGAGCGGTGAGCAAATGCAGAGCAGGCTAGAACAGCCGGAGCGGTGAGCAAAGGCAGAACAGGCTAGAACCGCCGGAGCGGTGAGCAAAGGCAGAGCAGGCTAGAACCGCCGGAGCGGTGAGCAAAGGCAGAGCAGGCTAGAACCGCCGGAGCGGTGAGCAAAGGCAGAGCAGGCTAGAACCGCCGGAGCGGTGAGCAAAGGCAGAGCAGGCTAGAACCGCCGGAGCGGTGAGCAAAGGCAGAGCAGGCTAGAACCGCCGGAGCGGTGAGCAAAGGCAGAGCAGGCTAGAACCGCCGGAGCGGTGAGCAAAGGCAGAGCAGGCTAGAACCGCCAGAGCGGTGAGCAAAGGCAGAGCAGGCTAGAACCGCCGGAGCGGTGAGCAAAGACAGAGCAGGCTAGAACCGCCGGAGCGGTGAGCAAAGGCAGAGCAGGTTAGAACCACCGGAGCGGTGAGCAAAGGGTCAGAGTGGAGCAAGACTGCCGGAGCAGTGAGCAAGGCAGAGCAGGCTAGAACCGCCGGAGCGGTGAGCAAGGCAGAGCAGGGTGGACAGGGCTCTGTTCACACGGAACAGACAGGAAGGGAAAGGCAGAACCAGATACCCACAGGGTACTTGCAGTGAAGTAGCGAGTGGACCACAAACTCACAAACGGGAGTACAGTGACAACGAGCAGGAGTTAGGTACGAGTTCAGACTCTGCAGAAAAAGGAAAGGTACAGACACAGAGAAACACAGGAAAACAGGCTAGGAGAGTATACAGACAAGAACAGACACAGTAGCAAGATACAGGAGCGGGTCTAGGTATGCAGCCCCTAGAAGGCGGGAGGAACAGGCTAAGAGCGTATTCAGACAGGACAGACAAGATGCAGGAGCGGGTCTAGGTATGCGGCCCCTAGAAGGCGGAACGAACAGGCTTGGAGCGTGTTCAGACAGGACTGGAAATAAAGCCTACAAGAAAGGCAAGCAAGCAAACACAGAAAGGGACCTGCCACATTCAGAGTGAAAGAGCACACTGAATGAAACACAATGCTCAGGCAGGGATTCATTGGAGCAGCTGGGTTAAATACCAGGTGACAGACAGCAATAGGCTGAGGAAGCACAAGGGGTGTGCCTGCAGCAGGTACAAAAAGCAGGAAGTGATCGGGCGCCGCCCTTAAGCAGCAGAAAGAGAAGCAAACAGACAGCATGGAGGGAAGCCAGAGAGACATTCAGGATTGGAGATCAAGTGTGCGCTCTTGCACAGTGGGAGATGGACCACTATGCAAAGACGCCGCCAGGTATGTTACAGTACCCCTCCCCTTATGCCCCCTCTTCTTCAGGCCTGCCAGAATCTTCCGCAGGGAATTCGAGGGCCAATCCTTCACTTCAAGGAGATCACTTCCACTGTCCACTGGAAAAACTGGTCTCCTCTGGGTAGCTAGGATGCTACCTCCTATCCAGCCATCCTCAGCAACAGACGAAATGGGTGGAGTACCAGGAACAGCACACAAGGAAGTCTCTCTCCATATATTTTCAGGTGGCACCCTAGAGGGTACAGGAGACAACTGGAAGTCCTCCACCGGGTTGGAGGGGAGCAGAGACTTGTGGGTAATCTCTGCTTCGAGGTATATCTTGTCAAACTCACAGGAAGAAATAGACGGGTTATCAGGTACAGGGTGAGAAAAAGTCACTGTCTCTTTGTTATCTGATGGTACCCCGGAGGATTCAGGAAACAACTGGAGGTCCTCCGCTCGGTCAGAAGAGTGCAGAGGTTCGGGGAAAACATCTGCTTCAGAGTACACTAGGTCGGACTCACTGGACGAAGCAGGCGAGGTATCGGGTGCCGAGTATAGGAAAGTCTCTGTCCATTCACCACCAGGTGGCACCCCGAAGGGTTCTGGAGACAACTGGAGGTCCTCCGCCTGGTCATGGGGGTGTAGAGACTCATGGGTAACCTCTGCTTCAGAGTACACTAGGTCGGACTCACTGGACGAAGCAAGCGAGGTATCAGATCCAGGATATAGGAAAGTCTCTGTCCATTCACCACCAGGTGGCACCCCGAAGGGTTCTGGAGACAACTGGAGGTCCTCCGCTTGGTTGAAGGGGTGTAGAGACTCGGGAGTAACCTTTGCTTTGGAGTACACTAGGTTGGACTCACTGGACGAAGCGAGCGAGGTATCAGGTGCAGAGTATAGGAGAGTCTCTGTCCTTTCGCTACCAGGTAGCACCCCGAAGGGTTCTGGAGACAACTGGAGGTCCTCCGCCTGGTCGGAGGGGTGTAGAGACTCGGGGGTAACTACCACTTTGGGGTACCCATTGTCAGGCTCACAGGACGGAGCGGACAAAGTATCGAGTACCGGGTGTAGAGAAGTCTCTCTCCATTTGTCATCGAGTGGTATCCCGGAGGATTCAGGAGGCAACAGGGGGTCCTCCGCCAGGTAGTAGAGGTGCACAGACTCGGAGGTAATCACAGCTTCGGAGCATCCTTGGACATGCACACTGGTTAAAGTGGGTGAAGTATCTGATGCCGGGTGCAGGAAGTTCTCCTGTGTGGAGTCTGGATGGGCAGTAGTCTCTTTGGGCAGGAGAACTGGTGCACTACCCACGCACATTACCCGTTGGGACTTCTCCGGGATACAGGGAGATGAAGCTTCAGCAGGAACTTCAAGGTTGGGGTCAGGAGGTCTCAGGGAGGACAGACCCTGGCGTGATGGCTTGCCTCTACGTCTAGCACGTCTGGACTGCCTCTTGAGGTTGGGAGAAGTATTCCGGAGAGCGTAGTCACCCTGTGAGGATTCTGGGTGGGCAGTAGTCTCATTGGGCTGGAGGACTATTGCGCTACCCACACACATTACCCATCGGGGCTGCTCCGGGATATTGGGAAGTGAAGCTTCAGCCGGAGCCTCCGGGTTAGGATCATCGAAGACCATTAGAAAGGCCACCAGGAAGGCCATTATGTCCAGGACGATAGGATCCTGTGTTTCCCATAGGGGGTTGATCCATTCCAAGGCATCACCCGCTAGGTTAGACATAATGAATCCCACCTTAACCCGATCGGTGGGAAAACAAAGAGGGTAGAACTTGAAGTGTAGCAAGCATTGCTCCACAAATGCACGACTCTGTCTTGGATCCCCATAGTACCGTGGCGGATCCGCAGGAACGAGAGCTGATAGATCCATCGGGACGGGTGCGTAATTCGCCTGTAACTCAGCTAGAGAAAATGTTTTTTATTTATTTATTTTTAATTCACGTATTCGCTGGAAAACGTCTCAGAGAGCGAAGGCCGTGGGGCTCAACGGGAACCATGGCCTGAGCATGCTGTAATGCACACGCCCGGGCTGTGCGGCGTGTGCGTGTGATTCCACTGGACCGTGCCGGAGAGTGAATGCCTGAAGGGGCGTAACTAGGTATTCACCCGATCCGACCAGGGTCGCACGACGGCATATGACGCCAGTGCACCAAGGAGGAACCGAGCAGAGGGACCAGGTGCTACTCCAGGACAGACCCCGGACACGGCTGTTGACCCACACAGGGGAATACAGGAACAGACAGGTTAGGCTGGCATACAGACTGGTGGGTATAGGCAGGCACAACTGGTATGCAGGCAGGCGGGTATGCAGGCAGGGGGGTACAGGCAAGCACGGCTAGAGTGCAGACAGGGAGGCACTAGCAGGTAGGAACACAGGCGGGATAGGACCCAGTACACACTGGGACTCAGGAACAGAACCACAGATGTGGCGGACAAACACAGCAGAGTAAGGCCACCCAGAGTGGTGAGCGAGAGCAGGGTAAGACGAGACTGCCTAGAGAGGTGAGCGAGAGTAGAGCAGGACGAGGCCGCCTGGGGCGGTGAGCGAGAGTAGAGCAGGACGAGGCCGCCTGGAGCGGTGAGCGAGAGTAGAGCAGGACGAGGCCGCCTGGAGCGGTGAGCGAGAGTAGAGCAGGACGAGGCCGCCTGGGGCGGTGAGCGAGAGTAGAGCAGGACGAGGCCGCCTGGAGCGGTGAGCGAGAGTAGAGCAGGACGAGGCCGCCTGGAGCGGTGAGTGAGAGTAGAGCAGGACGAGGCCGCCTGGAGCGGTGAGCGAGAGTAGAGCAAGCTAGAACCGCCGAAGCGGTGAGCAAAGGCAGAGCAGGCTAGAACCGCCGGAGCGGTGAGCAAAGGCAGAGCAGCCTAGAACCGCCGGAGCGGTGAGCAAAGGCAGAGCAGGCTAGAACCACCGGAGCGGTGAGCAAAGGCAGAGCAGGCTAGAACAGCCGGAGCGGTGAGCAAAGGCAGAGCAGGCTAGAACCGCCGGAGCGGTGAGCAAAGGCAGAGCAGGCTAGAACCGCCGGAGCGGTGAGCAAAGGCAGAGCAGGCTAGAACCGCCGGAGCGGTGAGCAAAGGCAGAGCAGGCTAGAACCGCCGGAGCGGTGAGCAAAGGCAGAGCAGGCTAGAACCGCCGGAGCGGTGAGCATAGGCAGAGCAGGCCGGAGCGATGAGCAAAGGCAGAGCAGGCTAGAACCGCCGGAGCGGTGAACAAAGGCAGAGCAGGCTAGAACCGCTGGAGCGGTGAGCAAAGGCAGAGCAGGCTAGAACCGCCGGAGCGGTGAGCAAAGGCAGAGCAGGCTAGAACCGCCGGAGCGGTGAGCAAAGGGTCAGAGTGGAGCAAGACTGCCGGAGCAGTGAGCAATGCAGAGCAGGCTAGAACCGCCGGAGCGGTGAGCAAGGCAGAGCAGGGGGGACAGGGCTCTGTTCACACGGAACAGACAGGAAGGGAAAGGCAGAACCAGATACCCACAGAGCACTTGCAGTGAAGTAGCGAGTGGACCACAAACTCACAAACAGGAGTACAGTGACAACGAGCAGGAGTTAGGTACGAGTTCAGACTCTGCAGAAAAAGGAAAGGTACAGACACAGAGAAACACAGGAAAACAGGCTAGGAGAGTATACAGACAACAACAGACACAGTAGCAAGATACAGGAGTGGGTCTAGGTATGCAGCCCCTAGAAGGCGGGAGGAACAGGCTAGGAGCGTGTTCAGACAGGACAGACAAGATACAGGAGCGGGTCTAGGTATGCGGCCCCTAGAAGGCGGAACGAACAGGCTAGGAGCGTGTTCAGACAGGACTGGAAATACAGCCTACAAGAAAGGCAAGCAAGCAAAACACAGAAAGGGACCTGCCACATTCAGAGTGAAAGAACACACTGAAGGAAACACAATGCTCAGGCAGGGATTCATTAGAGCAGCTGGGTTAAATACCAGGTGACAGACAGCAATAGGCTGAGGAAGCACAAGGGGTGTGCCTGCCGCAGGTACAAAAAGCAGGAAGTGATCGGGCGCCGCCCTTAAGCAGCAGAAAGAGAAGCAAACAGACAGCATGGAGGGAAGCCAGAGAGACATTCAGGATTGGAGATCAAGTGCGCGCTCTTGCACAGTGGGAGATGGACCACTATGCAAAGACGCCGCCAGGTATGTTACAGTGTCATTAGCTATACAGATCGACATCCATAAGAGAAGACCCCTGAACCACGCACCAACCTTCTAAAGGCCAGTCTCGCAACCAGAATCCCCTCCGGTGTCTTCTCCAGAGTCTATACAAATAGACCAAGTTAAGATGGTCAAGTCTCGCCTGGAGGTCTGCCGTGCCAAGGGGAGTTGCTTCTACTGTGGCAGTACAGAGCATCTTATCTGCTCCTGTCCGGTGAGACCAGGAAACACCATTGTCTAGGACCGCTCGGAGAGGTCGTCCTAGGCAAAAGTTCTTCCTCTCCACCCTTGACTCATTCAACAGCCCGTTTTGGAGCAATATCAGATTCCTACCATACGTCTGGCTGATCCTTTAGCGGCTTCCTCCGTGGATGGAAAGCTTCTCTCTGAGACCATCTTGTTTGTCACTGAGCCTGTAACTCTTCAGGTGGGAATGCTACATTCAGAGAGGATCTCCTTTTATGTGCTATCCGGTCTCTCTCATCCCCTTTTGCTTGGCCTGCCTTGGGTAGAGAGACATGAGCCCGTCCTGAATTGGAGCTCGGGTGAGGTGCTCCATTGGGCTCAGGAATGTCATAAGTCCTGTCTGGTTCCGGTTCGTCCTGCTCGACCTCCGTCTACTCTAGCTAACCTACCTGGCCTGCCGGCACCCTACACCCTACTGGTCATATGTGGGCATCTTTGAAAAAAAGAGGCTGAGACACTACCACCTCATAGGCCGTATGATTGCCTCATCGACCTAATACCTGGTGCTTCACCTCCTCGAGGGCGAATCTACCCCTTGTCGCTGGCCGAGACCTGTGCTATGTATGAGTACATAGAAGAGAATCTTGCTAGGGGATTTATCCAGAAATCCACCTCTCCGGCTGGAGCAGGATTTTTGTTCGTCAAAAAGAAAGTCGGCTCTCTTCGTCCATGTATCGACTATAAGGGCCTAAACCAGATCACCATCAAAAATAAGTACCCCTTGCCTCTCATCTCGGAGCTGTTTGACCGCCTAAAAGGCGTGAAGATCTTCACTAAGCTCGATCTTCGTGGGGCTTACAATCTGGTCCGGATTCGACAGAGAGACGAGTGGAAAATGGCATTCAACACTTGGGATGGTCAATACGAGTACCGCGTGATGCCCTTTGGTCTCTGTAATGCTCCAGCTGTCTACCAGGAGATAGGGAACGACATCTTCCGAGATCTCCTGTATTCCTGCATGGTGGTGTACCTGGACGATATCTTGGTGTTCTCCCCTGATCTGCCCTCCCACCGGAGGGATGTTTGTCAGGTACTGCTAAGGCTCCGGAAGAATCGCCTGTATGCAAAGTATGAGAAATGCCTCTTTGAGCAGACCTCCCTACCATTTTTGGGGTATATAATTTCTGAGACCAGACTGCGGATGGATCCCGAGAAGGTGTCTGCCGTCTTTAAGTGGCCCCGACCTGAGGGGTTGAAGGCTATTCAGCGGCTTCTGGGATTCGCTAACTATTACCGTCTCTTCATTCCTCATTTCTCATCGCAGACTGCTCCCATCTCTGCTCTCACCCGTAAAGGAGCAAATCCCAGGGAATGGACTTCCAAGGCGGAAAGTGCCTTTGTCTCTCTTAAACAAGCCTTCTCCTCCGCTCCAGTGCTACATTATTCAGATTGCAATAAACAGTTCTTTCTGGAGGTTGGTGCCTCTTCCTCCGGGGCCGGAGCAGTGCTCACCTAGAAATCCTCGTCCAGGCGAATGGTGACCTGCGGCTTCTTCTCCAAATTCTTTTCTCCGTCCGAGCGCAATTACTCCATAGGAGATCGAAAATTGCTGGCCATTAAATTAGCACTGGAGGAGTGGCGCTACTTGCTTGAGGGGGCTCTGCACTCGGTGGTTATCTACACTGACCATAAAACCCTCGCTTACTTGCAGACCGCCCAAAGACTAAATCCGCGTCAGGCCAGATGGTCCTTGTTCTTTGCTCGTTTCAGTTTCACTCTCCATTACCGCCCGGCAGACAAGAATATTAAAGCTGGCGCTCTATCCCGCTCTTTCCTGTCTTCCGACCAAGAGGAGGACCCTCTACACATCATTGACCCCTCCAGAATAATGACTGTTGCTCCATTTGACCTGTTTCATCTACCTCCTGGTAATACCTTTGTAGCGGCTAAGGATCGGAAGAGCGTCTTACTCTGGGGTCATTCGTCCAAACTGGCTGGTCATGCTGACCAGAGGAAGATGCTTCTGCTCATTGCCCGACATTATTGGTGGCCCACCCTGCGCAAGGATGTTGCAGATGTTGTTGCAGCTTGTTCCTCCTGTGCTCGTAAGAACATACCTAGGCACCTTCCAGCTGGTTGTCTTCTTCCTCTCCCCGTGCCTTCTGCTCCTTGGCAACACATTTCTATGGACTTCATCACTGATCTTCCGGTATCTGCCGATTCTACCGTCATATGGTGGTCGCTGACCGCTTCTCCAAGATGGCTCACTTCATTCCATTGCCTGGTCTTCCGTCCGCACCTGTGCTGGCTAAGGACTTCATCCATCACATCTTTCGTCTCCACGGCTTACCCCTCCACATTGTCTCGGACAGAGGAGTTCAGTTCACTTCTCGCTTCTGGAGAGCCACGTACAAGCTGCTGGATGTCACTTTGGACTTTTCTTCGTCCTATCATCCTCAGTCCAATGGTCAGGTGGAACATATTAATCAGATCCTTACCAGTTTTCTTCGGCACTTTGTCAACGCTCACCATAGTGATTGGGTAGAACTTCTGCCTTGGGCCGAGTTTTCTTATAACAATCATGTGAGTGAGTCCTCTGCTAAGTCTCCGTTCTTTGTGGGTTACGGTCGACAAACCCGACTTCTTTTCTAAAAAATTGTCTTTGGCTGAGTGAAATTATGATGTGGGTAATAGGGAACTTTTGGCTATCAAACTGGCGTTCAAAGAATGGCAACATTGGTTAAAGGGGGCTATCCATCCTATTACTGTTATTACTGACCATAAGAACCTGTCATATCTCCAGTCATCTAAACGTCTCAACCCTAAGCAAGCAAGATGGTCCCTGTTTTTTAATAGGTTCAATTTTGCTGTCACTTTTCGTCCAGGGATCAAAAATTTCAGGCCTGATGCTTTGTCCCGTAGCTTCCCTGGTGGCGGTGACCATGAGAACCCTGACCCGATATTACAAAAAGGGCTAGTCATTTCAGCACTGTATCCGGAACTGGAGGGTGAGGGGGACGCCCTTGCCTCCTGCCCTTCAGAAAGGTTATTTGTACCATCAAGTCTGTGCCGCAAAGTAATTAAGGAACATCATAACTCTGTGCTTGCTGGGCATCCAGGTGGTAAGGCACCCGCGGACCTCCTCTCTCATCGTTTTTTATGGCCGGGGTTGCATTGGGATGTGACTGAACATGTAGCTGCTTGTAGTATTTGCGCTCTTTCTAAGGTTTTGCAAACCCGTCTGGTACTCTTCTTCTATTACCTATCCCTAGTAGACCATGGACACACTTGTCCATGGATTTTATAACTGACCTGGACAGACTGAGCGTGTCAATCAGAATTTAGAGACCTACCTCATGTTTTTCATCTCCGAAAATCAGGAGGATTGGGAATCCTACTTACCGCTGGCAGAATTTGCCATTAATAATCATCATCAAGAATCCACTGGCAGGTCACCGTTCTTCGGTGCATACTGTTATCACCCACAGTTTGGTACCCCTAGTGGGGGAGGAGCTTCAGGAGTTCCTGAGGAGGAACGGTTTGCTTCGTCACTCTCCACGGTATGGCAAGGTGTTCTGACTAATTTAAAGATCATGGGAGACTGGTATAAACATAGGGCTGACAGAAAACACTTGCCAGGTCCGGATTTGAAAAATTCCTGGATCACAAGGACAAAAAACACAGCAGTTGGCTGACATTTTGAAAATTACATTCATTATGCCAAGATAGTAAAATGCTGTCTTTTTTTTTGCAAGAATAGCATGGCAAAACCCCTGCAAATACTTAACATGTGAACAAGGTCTTAGAGTTCAAATGATGTATACATGGATGGGGTTTTCAAAGGTTACTCATATTCATTGTATTATCATTGGTTGTGGTTTCTGTGTGTCGATTTTGATCCTGCTAAAAATATTTTGCAATATTTTTATCCATAACTTACTATTATGTAATTGGAATTTCTATAGACCAGAGGAAGTCACTGTGTAAAGGGATGCGAGACAGTAGACATGGGCAAGGTACTCGTCTCTTATGCCCTGGCACATTACATGAAAGTGGGGGTCCTGGTTGGGTGTGTGGACTTGTGCTGTGAGGGCGTTATGCCCATGCAGGCTACATGTGTAAAGAAATGACAGCAGAGAGACCCCGCAGAATCTTGCCGCTGCCACCAATGTGATAGATCCACACCCCGCCACCCGCCAGACGTTACAATTACGTCAGACGGAGCGCGTGGTATGGACCTGCCCTCTGCACCTACATGACTTTACGCACCCCACTTGAGAATGCGTAAGGTCAGATTGGTACAGTTCTGCACAGACACCCCCTGTCCACACGGGTGCAGAAAGGCACCAGGGAGTGAGAAGAGGAGGTCCACTCAGTCACTGATGTGGCACAACACTCGCTCACATCCCTAACAGGCTGAGAGGCTCCTCCACTAGCTCCAATGAAGCAGAGCCTGGGAGAGCTACCACCAGTTTCTATTTTATATAACGGACTTATACGGGCTAGAAACCAGCCCAGTAGCGTGTTTGTTGTACCGAACAGCAGACGTAAGGTTTGTGGATCAAGATAAAAGAATATCCCAGGGTTAAATTATATATTTATTTGCCTTAAGGGCACACTAAACAATATACTATATACATAAGGGTTATACATACACAGTGGTCAGAGTTACAAATACAACAGTATGGGTACAAAAGATATAAAGAAGTTATTATGAGTCAGTTAGCGGTTTAGATGTAAAGGCCTGACTTTCCGGGGGAAGGGCTGCAACATGGGAGGCGTGCAGGCCCGCTTTGTTGTTGCAGGACTTTTCCCACATGACTTGACGTCACGACCTCCCCAGGAAAAGACAATGAAGCCAGGGCTCCTGGAGTTCTTAACCCCTCTGGATTACTCCCACTCCTGGCTGCTGGCTGCACCCAAATCTCTTCCCCTGGTCTCTCGTCAGCTAAAACATCCTAAAACTAAAATGGGCTATACGTCCTTACTGAACGGTCCTAGAGAGCTGGTTCTGGTCTCATCGGACCCAGCCGAGCCCCTGCTAAATGTGGATACCAAACATCGGGGTCCAAGGGGCATCTGAAAGGCTGTGCCACATATCTCCCAATCCTTGCTTGCTGGGTGGTGAAGAAAGGAATTGTGAGGTTCTCCATTCTCTTAAGTTTCCAAAAATCTATTTTGTGTATCACTCGGATGTATCGTATTCCCATAACTCGCTGTTGAATTATAGTAGTTTACACAAAGGAGCACATGGCATGGGGGGAGGGACATCCTGTGCAGCTTGCAGCTGCTGTGGGATTTGTCACCCCTCTGCTCCTCAACCCCCTCCCTTCTGTTTGCTGCAAAAGGTATTCTAAAGAGTCGGATTGCACTGTGCATTGAAGATCTCTAGAAAACCCGCCAAACAGTACACAGTGATTGACATGGGATTATCCTGAATATTCTTCACACCTCCCCCCCTTTAGAGGGCGCTAGGGGGCCGCACCAATCGGTTTTCCCCAGCGCACCCATCCGCAATTTCCCCTTGTCAGGATAAGCCATCGGCATTACTATGTTCGCGGCCCTTTTTGTGGAGAATGGCGAAATGGTACTGCTGGAGCGTGAGGCTCCAGTGTAGCAGCCTCCCATTCATCCTGGCTACGGTGTGTAACCCGCTGAGGGGGTTGTGGTCTGTTTCCATGGTGAATTGGCTTGTACAAGTATGGCTCAAGACGCTGCAGGGCCCACACAATTGCCAGAGATTCCTTCTCCATCGTGGAATAGGCCACCTCCCTTGGCAGGAGCTTCCGGCTCAGGTACAAAACGGGGGGTTCATGGCCCGTAATGTCGACCTGGATGAGCACTGCACCAAGGCCAAAGTCACTGGTGTCGGTCTGCGCTATAAAAGGTCGGGTGAAGTTGGCTGCCTGTAGTACCGAGGAGCGAGAAAGGTTGGTCTTCAGAGCCTGAAAGGCCATCTCACAGTCGTTTGTCCAATTGACTGCCGAGGGCAGCTTCTTCCTGGTGAGGTCCGTCAGGGGCTTCGCCAGGCTACTATAGTGAGGGACGAACCTCCTATAGTACCCGGCAGTGCCCAAGAAGGACATTACCTGTTTCTTGGTCCTGGGGGTGAGCCAGGCATCCAACTTCCCACTCTCTGGCTTAAGAGCTCCCCCACATACCCAGTATCCAAGGTAGGGACCTCACTCATACCCAGCTGGCACTTTTCCGGCTTAATGGTCAAGCCTGCCCGTCGGATCCGCCCGAGCACCTGGCCAGATGCTCTAGGTGATCCTCCCAGGTGGGACTGAAGATGACAATGTCATCCAGGTACGCGGCCGCGTACCCTTCGAGTCCCTAGAGCAGCGTGTTCACCATCCGCTGAAAAGTGGCAGGGGCATGTGGACTCGTACAGTCTGAATGGAGTGATAAAGGCAGAGCGTTCCTGTGCCTCAGGGGACAGCGGAATCTGCCAATATCCCTGGCTCAGATCCACGCTGGCCAAGTACTTGGCCCTGGCCAACTGATCGAGCAGGTCATCGATGTGTGGCATTGGATATGCATCAGTGACTGTGACAGTGTTGAGCCCCCTGTAGTCCACGCAGAACCGGGTTGTCCTGTCTTTCTTTGTGATGAGGACCACAGGCGAGGCCCAAGCACTGCTGGAGGGTTGGATGACCCACAGCTTCAGCATCTCGTCAATCTCCTGGTGCATGTGCTGCTGTACTTCCAGGGAGACCCGATATGCTGAAAGCCGGATTGGGGAGTGATCCCTGGAGTCCACGTGATGGATGGCTGACTCTGTTCCTCCAGGCTTGTTGCTGAACAAATCCCAGAAGGGGTGCAGGGTTGCCCACAGCTGGGACCGTTGGTCCGACAACAGCTGGTGTCAAACCTTCACATCCTTGATGGTCCCACCCGCCCTAGACTGGGCGAGCATGTCCAGGAGGGTCTCCGCCTCTCCCTCCTCCGGCAGGTTGCACACGGGGAGTGTGCAAGTCTCCCGCTCATGATGGGCCTTCATCATGTTTACGTCGAAGGCCTTTTGCCTTCCTCAGGCGTGGTCCAGGAACCAGGCACCATTGAGCTGCTGGTGCACAAGGTACGGGCCTTCCCAGGCCGCCTGAAGCTTGTCCTGGGGTACGGGGACAAGTACCCACACCTTTTGACCCACCTGGTAGGTCCTCTCATAAGCATTCTGGTCATACTATTGCTTCTGGTCAGCCTGGGCTCGTGTCATATTGTCATGCAGCAGCTGCGCCAAGACGTGCATTTTGTCCCGGAAGTGCACAACATATTCAATGACCGACACTCCAGGGGTAGCTAAGTCACTTCCTTCACCAGAGCCAGGGGGCCCCGCGCACGCCGGCCGTACAGGAGCTCAAAGGGGGAAAACCCTGTTGAGGCCTGTGGAACCTCCCAGTAGGCAAATAGCAGGTGTGGGAGGTACCACTCCCAGTCACGCCCGTGGGAGTCAACCAACATCGTGAGCATCTGCTTCAGGGTGCCATTGAACCGTTCGCACAGGCCATTGGTCTGTGGGTGGCACGGGCTGGTCACCAGATGTTGAACCTGTATTTGCTTACAGAGGGATTCCATCAGCTGTGACATGAACTGGGTCCCCTGGTCGGTGAGCATTTCCTGGGGAAAACTCACTCGGGAGAAAATCTCCAATAAGGCGGTGGCCACCTTGTTGGCCTGAATGGACGACAAGGCTACCACTTCCGGGTGCCAGGTGGCATAGTCTACTACCGTCAGTATGAACCGTTTCCTGGAGTTGCTGGGAGTTGCCATTGGGCCAATAAAATCCACAGCCACCCTCCTGAAAGGCTCTTCAATGATGGGCAGAGTCACCAGTGGGGCTTTGGGGCGCTGCCCCACCTTCCACACTCTCTGCCAGGTGTCACACGACAGGCAGTATGCAGTCACCTCGTCCCCCATCCTTGACCAGTAGAAATGCTGGGCTAACCTGGCCTTGGTCTTAGTGATCCCTAGATGTCCGGCCATTGGAATCTCGTGTGCCATCCGCAACAACTCCGTCCTGAATGGAAAGGGTACCACTAACTGTTGGTCCCTGGGCCGTTACCCGGTACAGCGGTCCTTGGTCCCAGACCACTCACTCGAGATCTGAGTCTGAGGGAGGCTGTGCCACCTGCTCCTTAAGAGCTTTCAGGCTGTTGTCAGTCTCTAAAGCCGCCTGAAACCCCTGACTGGACGTGGCCAGAATAGACGAAACTGCCACATCTTCTGTCAGTTCCCTTGGACCTGTCTCCTGGCCTCCGTCTGACCCAGCAGCCACTTGGTCGGAAGGGGAGAAGCCGTCAGAATCCCGGGGGACCCCTGGGGGCGGGTGCCACCACTGCGCATGACAGCGACCACGGCCGCTGTGACCCTGGGTAGTGCCCGCTTCTCCTCTGCTTCTGACCAAGCCTCCGGTCTAAACGGACTACTCTGGCCCTCTGACATCCGGTTGTGGGGGAACCCTGCCATGCGGCCTTACCTGGGAGCCCTACCTCTCCTGGGACAGCCCCGCCCTCCATGGCATTCTCCTCCTCCGCAGATGTTTGTCCCCTGTCTGTCACCTCTGTGACAACCTCACAGGATGAACTGTTCCAGCCTGCCAGCAGGCCACACTCTGAGGCCTTATCACTGTCGACTTGATTAATTTCCTCCCCCCCGAGGGGAGAGGGACACAGCACATCACCCACCCCCACATCCCCATCAGTAGGCATGTTAATAACATTAGCAGCAATAGGGGTGGAAATGGCATTGTTTGGAGAGTTAGGTCTTGGGGGTTCAATGGCCACATAGTGGGACACTAGCCGCCCCAATTCTCTCCTAAGTAAAACACTCGTGGGAATGTTCGAAGTTACCTACACCTCCTGCACTCCCCTCCCGGCGCCCCAGTCCAAATACACCTTGGTGACTGGCAGTGTCGGCTCGATGCCTCCAATCCCGGAGATGCCGAGAGTCTTCCCAGGTATCAAATCCTGGGGTGACACCAGTTCGAGCCGCACAAAGGTCATCTCAGAGCCGGTGTCTCACAGTCCCATGGCCCTGGTGTGGCCTATGGTGACAGTCTGAAGGTTTTTAAGGGATTTCCCACCACCCCCACTCACAAACAAAACAGTCGACGGTTTCTGGGATGGGGACGGGCCCTTCTGGTGCTGGGGACACATGACTTTGAAGTGGCCTGGCTGACTGCAAAGGTGACACAGTCGGGGATCTTTTACTGGTGTGGAGAGGAAAGCATAAGTAGGTGGCCCCTTGGGGCTGGGGGCAGGGACAGCAGACACCGCTTTCATCTTGCTACCTCTCCAGCCAGTAAGTTTCTTGGCCTCTGGAGTCCTGTTGTTGGAGTACTCGTCGGCAAGTGTCACTGTTGCAGAGGCCCCCTTTGGCTTCCGATCACGGAGGTACTGTTGGAGGTCCTCCAAGCAGTTCCACAGAAACTGCTCAGTCGCGATGAGCTCCTTCAACTGTTGGACGGTGGTGAGCTCCAGTTCTGTGGTCCATTGACCAATGGCTATGTGTAGGACTCGCATGTGATCGATCCAGCTATCTGCAGGACCCCGCTGCAGACTCCGGAGCTTCTTCCGGTATGTCTCAGGGGTCAGGTTGTACTGCCGGACCAGCGCCTGCTTGATGTCCTAATAGTTCAGGGTTGTCTCACTGGGGAGGTACCCAAAGATTTCCAGGGACTTACCCCTAAGGCGAGGGATTAAGAACCAGACCCACTGGTCCTCAGGCAGATGGTACTGACGGCAAGTTTTTTCAAATGCCAGCAAGAAAGTGTCCAAGTTCCCTCCTTTGTCCAGCAGGGGGAAGTCCTCCGCCCGTAGCTCCGGGACTCGGATCTCAGGGGACTCGCGACTGGCTGGTGCCTGCAGCTGGAGCTGGAGCCGAAGCATATTTTCCTGGTGCTTGCGCTCCCGCTGACATTCTGCTGCGGCTGCTGCCTCGCAACGTTCCACTGCAGCTGTGAGGGTCTCATAGTTGGCCTTGTCTCCAGCCATGAGACGGGCCAGGGCAGCTTGCACAAGGTCACCCAAGCCTGCCTGCCTGGGTGGATGGGCAGGTGGTGGGTGGTACACTGCGGGACCAACCGCTAGCAACTCTCTCCCTGGGGTGCCTGGGCGGGACTCCCCTCCTTCTGGAGAGACATCAACTTTCACCTCCTCCTTACCATCTAGAGCAGGGGTGGGCAATTAATTTTCCCGAGGGGCCACATGAGAGACCATGACTGTTGGGGAGGGCCGAACCAATAGGCTGAAATTAATTCTGCTCAATATTAATATTAACATGAGCATGAGCCCCACACAGCCTCCCCATGTCCAGCATGAGCCCCACAAAGCCCCCCATGTCCAGCATGAGCCCCACACAGCCCCCCCATGTCCAGCATGAGCCCCACACAGCCCCCCATGTCCAGCATGAGCCCCACACAGCCCCCAAGTCCAGCATGAGCCCCACACAGCCCCCCCCATGTCCAGTATGAGCCACACACAGTCCTCCCGTGTCCAGCATGAGCACCACACAGCTCTCCTGTGTCCACCATGAGCTCCACACAGCCCCCCATGTCCAGCATGAGCCCCACACAGCCCTCCGGTGTCCAGCATGAGCCATACACAGCCCCCCATGTCTAGCATCAGCCCCACACAGCCTCCCATGTCCAGCATGAGCCCCACACAGCCCTCCCATGTCCAGTATGTGCCCCACAGAGTCCTCCCGTGTCCAGCATGAGCACCACACAGCTCTCCTGTGTCCACCATGAGCCCCACACAGCCCCCTATGTCCAGCATGAGCCCCACACAGCCCTCCCGTGTCCAGCATGAGCCATACACAGCCCCCCATGTCCAGCATGAGCCCTACACAGCCCTCCCAAGTCCAGCATGTGCACCACCCACCCCCCCATGTCCAGTATGAGAGCTCGAGAGCCTCCTCATGTCCAGCATGACAGCCCTTCCAAGTGTCCAGCATGACAGCCCCCCAGTGTCCAGCATTAAAGCCCCCCAGTGTCTAGCATTAAAGCCCCCCATGTCCAGCATGAGAGCCCCCCCTGTGTCCAGCCTGACAGCCCTCCCTAGTGTCCAGCATGAGAGCCCCCCCTGTGTCCAGCATGAGAGCCCCTCTGTGTCCAGCATGACAACCCTCCCTAGTGTCCAGCATGAGAGCCCCCCTATGTCCAGCATGAGAGCCCCCATGTGTCCAGCATGACAGCCCTCCCTAGTGTCCAGCATGAGAGCCCCCCCTGTGTCCAGCATGAGAGCCCCCCTGCGTCCAGCATGAGAGCCCCCCCTGTGTCCAGCATGAGACCCCCCCTGTGTCCAGCATGACAGTCCTCCCTGTGTCCAGCATGAGAGTCCCCCCTGTGTCCAGCATGAGACCCCCCTGTGTCCAGCATGAGACCCCCCTGTGTCCAGCATGAGAGCCCCCCCTGTGTTCAGCATGAGAGCCCCCTGTGTCCAGCATGAGAGCCCCCCCTGTGTCCAGCATGAGACCCCCCTGTGTCCAGCATGACAGCCCTCCCTGTGTCCAGCATGAGAGCCCCCCACTATGTCCAGCATGAGAGCCCCACTATGTACAGCATGAGAGCCCCCCTGTGTCCAGCATGAGAGCCCCCCCTGTGTCCAGCATTAAAGCATCTCTTGTGTCCAGCATTAAAGCCCCCCTGTGTCCAGCATCAAAGCAAAGCCGTCCTTGTGTCCAGCATTAAAGCCCCCCCTGTGTCCAGCATATACTTACTTCACTCCCCGTTTCCCTACGCTCCTGTCTCTGATGCACTGACTCTCCACAGTGTGCAGGCTGATGCCATTGTGTCAGCTGTTTCTAACGCTGATTGGTGGAAGAGGGAAGTGGCGGCCCCTCCTCCACCAATGCATTCACCGCGGATTGAGACCACGGATTGAGACAGCGGTGACGGTGTGCAGGCGGGTAGTGACGGCGAGCGGTGACGGCGTGCGGTGCAGTGCGGCCCGTGGGCCACTGTTATCAGCCCTTCGGCTGTCTCGGTCCGCGGGCCGGACTGGAACAGCCAGAGGGCCAGATGTGGCCCGCGGGCCGCACGTTGCCCAGATCTGATCTAGAGCATTGGACAGCTCCTTGGTTCTGGCCCTGGTGCCACTGGCCATCATTGCACTCTATGGTCACTGACAAGGAACTGCAACCTGATGCACCCACACACCTTACAGTATTTGGATTCTGACTGTTTAGTGCTGAGCTGATCTTAAGACCCCAGCCGAAAAAGCTACTACTGGCAGTCCTTAGTGTCTGTGAGTATGCGTTCCACACTCACACACACTGTTATCTCGATCTCACACCGCTTGCCACCAATGTGAAGAAATGGCAGCAGAGAGACCCCACAGAATCTTGCCTCTGCCATCACTTGTGATGAAAATGCACCAGAGGGACTCCGCAGAATCCCACTGTTGCCTCCAATGTGATGGATCCACACCCCGCCACTCGCCGGAGGTCACAATTACGTCAGACGGAGCATGTGCTACGGACCTGCCCTCTGCACCTACGTAATGTTCCGCACCCCCCTCGAGGACGAGTAATGTCAGATTGGTGCAGTTCTGCACAGACACCCCTGGTTCACACAGGTACAGGAAGGCACCAGGGAGTGAGAAGAGGAGGCCCACTCATTCACTGAAGTGGCACCACACTCACTCACACCCCTGACAGGCTGAGAGGCTCCTTCACTAACAGAGCCTGGTCGGCTTGGGAGAGCTGCCACCAGTTTCTATTTGATATAACGGACTTATATCGGGTTAGGAGCCAGCCCAGTAGTGTGTTTGTTGGACCGAACAACAGACGTAACGTTCGTGGATCGAGATAAAAGAACAGCTCAAGGTTAAATCATATAATCGCCTTAAGGGCACACTAAACAATACCCTATATACGTAAGGGTTAAACATACACAGTGGTAAGAGTTACAAATACAAAAGTATAGGTACAAAAGATATAAAGAAGTTATTACGAGTCAGTTACCGGTTTAGATGAAAAGCCTGGCTTTCGGTGGAAGGGCTGCCACATGGGAGGCGTGCGGGCCCTCTTTGTTGTTGCAGGACTTTTCCCACATGACTTGACATCACGACCTCCCCAGGAAAAGACGATGAAGCCAGGGCTCCTGGAGTTCTTAACCCCTCTGGATCACTCCCACTCCTGGCTGCTGGCTGCACCCAAATCTCCTCCCCTGGTCTTTCTTCAGCTAAAACTCCCAAAACTAAAATGGGCCATGCGTCCTTACTGGACGGTCCTAGGGAGCCTGTTCTGGTGTCATCAGACCCAGCCGGGCCCCTGCTACATGTGAATACCAAACATCGGGGTCCAAGGGGCTTCTGAAAGGCTGTGTCGCATATCTCCCTATCCTTGCTTGTTGGGTGGTGAACAAAGGAATGGTGAGGTTCTCCATTCTCTTAGGTTTCCAGAAATCTATTTTGCGTATCACTCGGATGTATCGTATTCCCATAACTCGCTGTTGAATTATAGTAGTTTACACTAAGGAGCACATGGCATAGGGGGGAAGGGACATCCTGTGCAGCTTGCACCTGCTGTGGGATTTGTCACCCCTCTGCTCCTCAGCCCCCTCCCCTCTGCTTGCTGCAAAAAGTATTCCAAAGAATCGGATTACACAGTGCATTGAAGATCTCTATTAAACCCGCCAAACAGTGCACAGTGATTGACATGGGATTATCTTGAATATTCTTCACAGCATGCAACTAATGCTGCTGGTTTGCTGGGGCCAGATGTTTTACAGTTCAATGAGGGAGTCCACCATTTGAAAATGAACTTTTTACTGAACAGGAACTTGGTAGGGAATATATACAGGAGAAAGCAGGTACACAGTCTTACGAACGTTTCCTTCACAATACAGAGTATTTTCCACACAGTTTCAATTTCTTCCTCTTTACTTGTCCTCTACATTCACTGTTTCTCATTACTTCATCATAACCCAGCTTGACACTACAGTTCTGTTATACAAGAGTTTTTAACTCAACCCGCGATTCAGTGACTTCTTTACTCTTCAATGAGCTATAGTGCCAGTATGGCAGGAACTTATGTTTTCTAATGCTGACGCTCTAGAACTCCCACCCAGGGCACTCTATTTGTCTTGCGTACTCAGACCTGTCTAAGCCCGTTACCTCTTGAAGTTATAAACTCTGGATCTTACTTCTAGGTGTCCTCTTCCAGAACCCATCTCCAATAATTCACTCTGTCTCTCAGTAATTTCTGCTCGCTATCCTTTTCTTCTCAGTCTCAGCTCACTTTGGACGACCGAGATTGCAGCACTGTTCACATTGGACCTTAGGTCCTTTCTCTATGCATTCCAGGCCCTCTCTCAATCACTACCAGGAAGCTGTCACTTTCCCTTCAACTTCCCCCTCCCACTCTGGACTATCCCTACGGTCAAACTACACACATTATCACCATCATTAACACAAGTCACAATTTACTAGTATACATCACAGTTCACATTACGCATTAAAACAATTTAAATATTCTTCAAGGGGTAACATGGGCAGTATGTCTGTGACACTCTCTCGCCCTCCCTGGGAAATGGGGTTACTCGGAGCCGGGTCAGTGTAGGTGTTACGGGGGATGCAGTCGTGGCCTGGACCCGTTCCATGCCCAGGGCCGTCACATAAAAAATTATGGGCTTTCAAGTAAGAGTGGTATTTTCGACTACGCCACCTGCGGTTCCTGGTGATGGACACCAGCGCTGCTACAGTCCACTGAGGCTGGTGTTAGGGGCAGCTAAGATGGAACGGCTCCCCACAGGCGGAGCAGGCCTCAGGGCAGTGTGAGGAGGAATGGTGGGTGCAGTGCCGCGCAGGAAATAACGAGCTGAGACGGTGTATGAAGTCATCCAGGGCTTTACTCACTTTCAGATGAACTTTCAGCCGCAAAGCTTCTCTCTGCTACTCATGGCATACTGCGGCCACCGGGAAGGGGGTTCAGCACTTCCCAGGTAGATCAGGAGCACCTGTCAAGACCCCTCTGGTGTGTGTTCCTCTCATTTGTAAGTTCTCCCACTAAGTCTTCTCCTGACTGTGTGTGGTACGAACGTGTTGTAAGGCCGGGTCCCACTGGATAAACGCAGTGTAAGAGATACAGGTGGCGTAGGCCGCTCCGTCCGTATCCCTCCGGGATCCACTAAGCCTCCGGGCTTTTCTGACTGAGACATGAAGTAACAAAGTCAGATGTCGGGGGCCGGTCACCCCTTTTGCAGCAGGAATCCCTCTGACTAGGCCAGAGTAAAGAATACAGGTGACGACTCTGCTCCGTCCGTATCCCCCTGGGATCCTTTTGCCTGTGGAGCCTATCTCCTCCGCTCCCCTCCAGGCCTTCTTAGGACAGGACCTTGACCGGGTAGAGGCAGTGGTTAACTCTGACCCACTCCTCGTCTCAAGGCCAGAGTACGAGGACCGTGTATCTTCAGTCAGCTGCAGACCTTCGCTGAACTCTGGCAGGAGACCGCAATCAGAGACGAAGGCCACAATCAAAGACGAAGATCACAATCAAAGACCTTGAACTAAAGCTGGCCGTAGGTTAAATATGAATGAATATCTGTTTCCTAAAAGTGTGTCTTCCACACTCACCCACTACATGGTTCCCCCTATCTTTGGTTCCCCCCATCTCCTCTATCCTGGGCCGGGGCAGCACCCTGGTGCATTTAGGTCCCCTACAGGACAGGAGTGGTGTAGTGTTGAATGGCGAGGTGCAGTACCCCTGTGGCGACTGAACCCTCAGGGGCGCCACATGTCCATCTCCTTACAATTGCACGGTCAGACAAGGTCTGCAAAAGCAGCTTGCTGTTCTGCCTCCTGAATGGGAGGAAGCTAGGAAATCCACATAAATAAAGGGAGAGCATGTACACTCCATTTATACGTATGTTCTTCATTAAATCATAACCCATGACTTCAGTGATGCAAGAACACATTGCCAACCGATGAGCCACTGTTCTTCCCGAAAAACAAAGTGAAGTGGCATTTGTGTCCATTTTAATTAGCTGTAAATGGGCAATTTATATGAAACGTGCGTACTTAAAAGTTAGGAAAAAGTCATTGGCAGCTTTCAAGATATACTGTAGTACAGTACACACAATAATTAAGATTAATTACCTGATTTTCTCTAGGAGTTGCTGCTTCTCCAGAAGTTCTTGTTTCAAGCTTTCAACATCCACTTTGAGTTCAATATTCTGAAGAGGAAAACATGGAAAAATGGCAATTAATTGAACAATAAATTATAAAGAAACAAAAGCTTCAGAAAATGGTTTCACCCAATTATAACCAAGGTTTATTGGCTTTCCATTGGGAGCGAAAATAAAAAATGGACTAAGGCTACGTTTCCAAGATGAGCTTTTGGTGCGTTGTTTCTGCACCATTTCTGTACCTATTATTAAAATTAGGATATTTGCTTTTTTGTGTGAGTTTTTTTTAACACACATTTTTATCGCGTTTTTGGCACTATGCTTTTTGTCTCTGGTGTGTCATCCTTTAAATAATGCTGCTGTGTTTTTAATGCTTCCTGTTTTTTTGCTTTGACAAAACTTTATTGCTATACTTAAGTTTGGATTGCGTGCGTTTTGAATGTGTTTCCGGCAGAGAAAACACACTAAAAACACGTGTGTTTTTACCTACGGATTTTTAAAATCTGCACAGAAAACTCATAGCTGCAAGAGAAATTGACATGCTGCAGATTTGAAATATGCACTGCAAGTCAGATTATCCATGTTCATGTGTACGTGTGCACCATCCATGTGACACATACTGGAATAGAATGCAGAATAGAAATCACAGATGTTTAGGTGTTAAAGATGTGCAAAGATAGAGATACATAAATATGGGGTAAGTAGATAGATAGATAGATAGATAGATAGATAGATAGATAGATAGATAGATAGATAGATAGATAGATTTATAGTTAGATATAGTTTTAGTGTGTAGTTTAATGCACATGTTGTTGTAAGACGACTCGCTCGGCCGCTTCCGGAAGTAGACTCAGGAACCGAGTTTTCTCTGCAGGCTTTATTGTGTGGCATAAAGCCCTGCAGTTTCAGCAGAAAATAAACACGGCCTTACTGGCAAAATGACAAAACAAAAGATAAATGATAGCACAGTCCTGGAAGCGTGGGGGTTGCCCACATTGGTTGTAGTCCCTGCCTTTAGCTCCTTCATGAGCTGTGGTTTTTCCAGTCTGGAGACCTCGCCTCTCCAAACACAACAGAAAAAAAAATACACCAGGAGGGGAGGTAGTGTGAATGACTTCCCACCCTCTTTTCCTTTCACAAAAAACACACCCTTTAAGTGAGTTAACCCCCAGCATATAACATACTGGTAAAAAGTCTGTAGGTTTCAGTTCACATAGGCTAGCAGCCGGAGTGACACATACCTCCCCTCGTATATAACACCAGTGACTCTGTCACAATGTATTAAGCTAATAAACAAATGAATGAATGAATGAATGAATTAATTAAAAAAACAACATGAGGTCCCCTCCATTTTTGGTAAAGTGGACAGCTGTGGGTTTACAGTATATTAGGCCTTCCATGAGCCAATTCTGTCTCTTTGCCCGGCTCTTCCTGATTGCCCTGGTGTGTTGGCAATCGGGGTAACGGTATTAGGATTGATGTAATCTGTGATTTGTCAAAACTCACAGCTGGCATCAAGCCCTGGGGTTAGTAATAGATAGGTGTATATCAGACACCCCCATTACTAAACCAGTAATAAAAAAACACACACACAAAATCTTTTTTTTATTTGAATAAAGACTTCCCCACACTATCCCTCCTTCACCAATTTATTGAAAAAAAATCCCATCCAGGTCCAGATGATACCGAATTAGATGAAGTCCAGAAATAGATACCTGAAAAACTTAAAAGGAGAGAAATAAACACAAGAGACATGCCTGGTTCCCACCATGAAGCATGGAGGAGGAGGTATGATGGTGTGGGGGTGCTTTGCTGGTGACACTGTTGGGGATTTATTCAAAATTGAAGGCATACTGAACCAGCATGGCTACCACAGCATCTTGCAGCGGCATGCTATTCCATCCGGTTTGCGTTTAGTTGGACCATCATTTATTTTTCAACAGGACAATGACCCCAAACACACCTCCAGGCTGTGTAAGGGCTATTTGACCAAGAAAGAAAGTGATGAGGTGCTACGGCAGGTGACCTGGCCTCCACAGTTACCAGACCTGAACCCAATCGAGATGGTTTGGGGTGAGCTAGACCGCAGAGTGAAGGCAAAAGGGCCAACAAGTGCTAAGCATCTCTGGGAACTCCTTCAAGATTGTTGGAAGACCATTTCCGGTGACTACCTCTTGAAGCTCATCAAGAGACTGCCAAGAGTGTGCAAAGCAGTTATCAAAACAAAAGGTGGCTACTTTGAAGAACCTAGAATATAAGGGAATGTGCCCACGATGCAGAAATGAAGCGGAAAATTTCCGCTTCATTTCTGCATGTCCTTGCCCGGAAAAACACATGCGGAATTTGACATGTGTTTTTCGCGCGTTTTGCACATGCGGAATTGCCTTGCCTTGTAAACACACAAATAATGGACATGCTGCGGAATTTTCCGCACATCAAAAACGCTGCGGAAAATTCCGCAGCATGGGCATTGCAATTGTGGAATTACATAGGGGACCATGGGAGAAGGCTTACCAAGCGTTTCCCAAGCGTTTACGCTGCAAAAATTCCGCAGCAAAAACGCTTGAAAAACGCATAGTGGGCACATACCCTAAGACATATTTTCAGTTGTTTCACACTTTTTTGTTAAGTATATAATTCCACATGTGTTAATTCATAGTTTTGATGCCTTCAGTGTGAATGTACAATTTTCATAGCCATGAAAATACAGGAAAATCTTTAAATGAGAAGGTGTGTCCAAACTTTTGGTCTGTACTGTATATCATTGTTCACCGAATCTGGCTCAGTCATCTGTAAATACTAGTAAAGTTACCACTAGGGATGAGCGAACCTGTGGATGTTCAGGTTCATTGGGTTAGGCCGAACTAGATCGGTTTGGCATCTGAACGTGACCCCAAACTTGTCCCTGAACCTGTACTCCATAGAAGTCAATGGCAACCCGAACTTCAGTGCTTTAAAATGGCTATAAAATGGTTATAGTAAGGTCTAGTAGCCGGTGAAAGGAAGCTAAATGTGGGTAAAAGCAGAACAAGTGTCCTGCAAACAAATTTTGATAGGGTAATTACCATAAAATAACAACATAGAGTCCCCCCAAATAGTTTGCAAAGTGGATTGGATTAAAAAAAAAATTGAAGATGAGGCCCTGAACCACAACGGCCACGTACACATGAATGGCTCAGTGAAACTGTGAATGGTCATTAAATCAGTCAAATTGGATTAAATGCTTTGAATTTCTGGCAACAGATTGCCTTAAAATTATGAACCGGTAAAGGAATGCATGTAAAGCCTGACAGAGGCGCCGTACAGGCCCCCACACCTTCGCCTCTCTCTCGAGTGAGCTTGTGTATTGCCTTTTGTGCACTGGTTGATGAGACAGACCGGCAATGGTGTCCTCTGGAGGCCATTCACCTCACCCTCGGTGTGCAAGGCGTGTTTTCTCTCAGTCTTCCGCTTATGGACTTGCACACACAGCGAGCCACTCTCTCTTCCGACCACCCCCGATGCCATATGGGCTTGTGGTAGGACGACTCGCTCGGCCACTTCTGGGAGTAGACTCAGGAACCTGGGTTTTCTTTGCAGGCTTTATTAGCAGCATAAAGCTCTGCACTCCAGCAAAATAAATACAGCCTTACTTGACTAAACCACAAAAACAAAAGATAAACTGTAGCACAGTCCATATATGTGTGTGCGGGTCGCACACACAGGTTATGTCCAACCGTCAGCTCCCTCCTGAGCTATGGCTGTCCAGTCTGGAGACCTTACCTCTCCAAACACAACTCAAAGAAAAAAAAAAACAAGGCTGAACATTTAAACGATGCTCAGCCACACCCTGAGGTGGATGTATGGAGAATGACGTCCCTCCCATCACTGTCATTCCCCTAAAACCACGCCCTATAACACGCAGGCAGAAAGTCCGTTGGTTTTGTGGCGCCCCTGAGGGTTCAGTCGCCACAGAGGTACTGCACCTCACCCAGAGGTGTGATGTCTCCCTTCTCTCAGGTAAGATGGGAGTATTGCACGGAACCCCAAACACCTGCATCCAACACTACACTGCTCCAGGCCGGCTGGAGGGGCAAGACGCAATGTATGTTTCTGCTGAGCGCTGACCCTAGCTGGAGTGGGGGGAACCCAAAGGTAGGGGGAATCAGTAGTGGGTGTGGGTGGAGGAAGTAGTTAGAGGAAGCACTTTAGTAGGAGTATAAGTAGGGAAGCCATCTTAGGGTGGCAGATCAGAGTTAGGGAGCGCAGAGCAGGAGGGAGAAAGACCGGAGTGAAGGCGGTCAAAATAGGAACATGAGAAAGTGGGGTTCTGCTAGGTATTTTCAAGTTGCCTGAGGAAGGATTGAACCTCTGCCTGGTGAACGCAGCACAACGTGGGAGTCCTTTACCTGTATAGTGCACCTGTGAAGTGTCTAAAGAACTGTGAGTAAAATCTTGGATGACTGCACTGCACTGCCTCCGTCCATTCTTCATCGGCGCCATCGTTCCCTGTGCACCACAACGCCCAGCGCAACCCACTCTCCATCACTTCACTGCCCTGATGCCTGCTCCACCTGTGGGGAGCCGTCCCATCACAAGCTGCCCTAACATCTGCCTCAGAGGACTGTTGTAGTGCTGGTGATCCTCACCAGACACCACAGGTGGTGTCACGAACTTTCCCAAATCTCCATATATACATATTCCCCCCTTTTCAGTGACCGCCCTGGGCCACGGACCGGGCCAGCCACCGTGATATCCCCCCGGCTATCGGAGGCTCGGCTGCCGAGCACCCCACGGCCCTGGGGGCGCGTCAGTTTCAGTTCACACAGGCTAGCAACCTGTGCGACACATTCTTCCCCTCATATATCATACCAGTAACTTTGTCACAGGGCTCCAGTGTCCTTGGAGTACAGTGAATCAGGTTTTGAATCTGGAGAGGGAGCCCAATAAACAGGTGCCACATCCAAGGAAAGCAGCCGTCAAGCAAATTACCCATTCTTCAAACTCTTCAAACATCGGTACCAATTTTGGAGGCCATTCACCTCAGCCTTACCATGCAAGGGGTGTTTTCTATATATCCTCCGCTTCTGGACCTGCCCACACAGCGAGCCGCTCTCCCATCCAACCACCCCCTGTGCCATATGGGCTTCATTCCATGGTAGCAGGGTAACAGAGAATCAGGGGTCTATTTCAGAGAGGCAGCCTGATAAACAAGTACTACATTCAAGGAAGGCAGCATTCAAGCAAATTAACCACACTTCAACTGAGTCAGCAGTTGATGTTGCAAGATACAATAGAAATGCATGACAATTAAATGCATGACACTCTGTAATTAAAATGAGTAACTGCAAGTAAATCCTTTAATGAGCATCTGTTGAAGGTACTCCAGTTTCCTCCGACACTCCAAAGATTTAATGATAGCTAATCTAGATTGTGAGCCCCAATGAGGACAGTGCTGATAATGTCTGTAAAGCACGGTGGAATTAATAGCTTTATATAAGTGAGTAAAATCAATAAATAAATAAATTCTCACAATAGATCACCGTAAAAAACATGAATCTGTCAAAGAATGTATGGAAAAAATCTATCCAGATAAGAACTGTGGAAGAGATGTATGTGACCAGAATGAACACTTATTTCTAGCAGATGATAACAACATGACACAACAAGATGTCAAAAATCAAGAATTTGACTTGGTCTATGAAAAATTTGGGGACGAATTTTAAAAGATTGGGAAGTGGATTTGATTTAAAAAATGTTGGAAAATGAGGCCCTGTATAACAACTGCCGCGTACATACAGCTGTTATAGTGAAATTACGAACAGTCATTGAACAGTTCATCTTGCCTGCTTTGATGAATTTCTAACTGCAGATCAGTGTAAAAAACATCAATCTGTCAATGAATGCATGGAAGGCAGCTATCATGTTGTGGACTGTGGAAGACATGCATGTGATCAGAATGAACACTCACTTCCAGCAGATGACTTCGATATGACACAACAAGAAGCACAACAAGATGGCAAAAAGCAAGAACTTGACGGCCACTTCCATGTCCCTTATTTGATGCTCTCCTCATTTTTTAAGTGTTTTTTTAGGCAAAGTACTCCTACAGACATAGTTGCAGATTAGGAAAATATGTTTTAGACTCATTAATATCACAGATATGGGTCCGTAGGAGTAGAAAATGTTGTCTTTACTTACATTACTCTCAGAGAGATGCGTGCATAACAGTAGAATTATTTTCACATGACTTCCTCAGACACGGTTTCAGATTAGAAAAACTTTTGGGTACGCACAGTACCATCACAGACATGGGAGCAGAGTACACATAGTGTTTTCCTATATTTTTTTTATGGGACCGACTTAAAAGAACATTCAATTAAAACTAAAATGAGCAATCTAGAACCAGGAGGCATGGATCCAAGTGGGGGAAGAGGTGGACATGGTGGTGCAGGTGGAAGAAGAAAGTGGGAAGTAATCCAACACTGTTTTTATAGGTTTTTTTGTTGTTATTTATTTTAGTGTTTTTTTTATGGAACTGACTTAAAAGAACATAGAATTAAAACTAAAACTAAAAATCTAGAACTAGGATACATAGGTCCAAATGGAGGAAGAGGTGGACGTGACAGTGCAGATGGAAGAGGCAAGAAAGGAGTAAACCAACACTGTTTTTGTTGTTTTTTTGGGGGGGGGGTTGTTTGTTTTTTTCTTTTTTTTACTGTTTTTCATTTTTTTTTATGGAACTGACTTAAAAAAACTAGTATTAAAACTAAAACTAGCAATCTAGAACCAGGAGGTGTAGGTCCAAGTGAAGGAAGAGGTGGATGTGGTGGTGTAGGTGGAAGAGGCAAGGAAAGAGTAATCCAACACTGTTTGTGTGTTTGTTTTTTCTTTTTTTTTACGGGGGTTAAGGGAACTGACTTAAAAGAACATAGAATCAACCCAAAATAAACTAACAAGCTACAACCAGGAGGCAGAGGTCCAACTGGAGAAGGAGGTGGACGAGGCAGTGTAGGTGGAAGAGGTGAATGAGGAGGTAGCAAGCACAGTTTTTTAATTGGGGAGGAGGCACCCAAATGAAACTAATGGAAAATAGAGTTGAATACTGGCTGGGTGCAGCTGGTATAGTTGTTTAATCATCCAAAGGTATGAACAAGTCCTATGGGATCCATGCCTGGCTCATTTTAATGAATGTTAGCTTCCCCATGTTGGCTGTGAACAGGCGGATGCACCTCTCTGTGATCACACCTCCTCCCGTGCTAAACACACGTTCTGACAGTACACTTGCTGCAGGGCAGGCCAACACCTCGAAGGCACAAGCGGCAAGCTCAGGCCATGTGTCCAATTTGGAGACCAAGAAGTTAAATGGGGCAGACCCATAAGTTAGTAAATGGAGACGTGTGGACAGGTACTCTTCCACCATGTTGTTGTGACGCGCCCCCTGGGCCAGTGTTGTTTGGGGGATACCCGGAGCCGGATCAGATGGGGGTTGTAGTCTCCGAGTGGCGGTGACCCGGTCCGTGCCCAGGGTGTCAAGCTCAGTGTGTGGCAGTCCTACAGATGTTACTGGATGTTCTTTAGTGTCGACTACGCCACCCGTTGATTTGCGGTCACTACGGCCGCCGCTGCAGCAGGGTCCGCTGAGGCTGGTGGTGTGTGTGCAGCTCAGGTAGTATAACCCCCAACGGGAGGGGTATAGCCTCAGGGGGTCAGTTGCAGAGGATGGTGGTTGTGGAGGTGCAGTGAGGATGGTAATGAAACTCAGAGTCGGGCTGTGCAGTTCAGGGTTTTTACTTACTGCTTTTGTGTTGGTCACTCCGGCCTTGAGTGACCACCCGAGCCGTGCTGCGTCCACCAGGTCCTGGACTCGGCCAACCCCCAGGTGATTCTGGAGCGTGTTCCTGAGCTCCCTTTCTGACTTGTCCTTCTCTCTGGCCTTCCCCACCAGGGATCCACCTAAGTCCGGCTCCCTCGGGCCTCTTGTTGGTAAAACCCTTGTCTCTGGGTTCCCTGACCCTATTCTTGGTTTGCCTTCCGGGTGGATTTAGTGGGTGGTCGTGGCAGATCCTGCCCACGACCTCCGGTCTCTGGCTAAGGATTAGTGCCCTCCACCAGCTTGGGATCCGGTACCCTTGTGCCAACTCTTCACCCTCTGGTCTAATTTTGGGTTCTTGGAGTTCCCTCTTCTCCCCCTCTGGGTCCTTCTTTTCTCCTCTCTCTCACTCTCTTGGCCTTGGAGCTGGCTGAGCTGCTCTGCTTGTCTGACCAAACCTCTACAAAAGACCCTGTTCTAAGATGGTTCCCACCTTATATACTCCCTCTATGTGTGAGCTCAGGTGACCAGCACCCAATGAGCTCCTAGCATTACCCAGACTGCTCCCCCTATCTGCCCCTACACTACTGGGATGTTCCACCCCCCCTCCCACTCCAGCCAGGGACAGACACTGTCGTACCTGCACATTTCTCTAGTGGGAGTACCATTGGTCTGTCCCCCGGAAATGGGATGTATGTAGTGCATGCAGCCTACTGAGCTCAGTTCCACACTCCATCCTTACCCGGGAGTGGAATATCACACCTCTGGCTTGAGGTGTAATACCCCTGTAGCAGCCGAATCCTCAGGGTGCTACATTCCCCCCTGGTAAATCACAGCACGTCCTCGGGCTGTAAGATATAAAAAACATCCAAAACATACAATTTTTTTCATAAACATAAACATATAAAACATCACATATATTATCAGCAATAAAACTTTTCATATAAAACTTTTCATAAATAACATCCTTGTAAACACTCTTGCTCCTCCGGCCACGGTGCAACTTGTGACCGGGAAAAGTGCGACAGTCTCCTTTAGAAACACGGTTTTCCTATAAAACCAGTAGAGGGCGCCTTAGAAAGCGCAACTATATACAGGGGGAATATGGCCGCTCTCAGTCCTCGGCCAGGTAATGGGAATAGGGACACACGGGTTAACAGTTCACTCTTGTCCCAACGGGGACATATTTAAAGCAGCAACAGTTCACTGTACCCCGATGGGTAACTATTTACAGTCTCTTTACCGTACTTTAACGATGGCGTCCTCCTGCTCCTTCTTTGGATTCAGACCCGTCCGGGTCCTCCTGCTCCTCCTCACACCGCAGCTCCTCCTCCGTCAGGCGATGTACATGGAGGGCGTAGGGTCCTTTGGCACACTTGTGCCGGGTGAAGGTGACCTCGTCCCCTACATACAGGTCACGACCTCTGTGTCCCTCCGGCAGATGGCTCTCTACGTCTCTGCGGGTTACAAAGACGTCGCCGGGGGTATGATGGTCTCTTATGAAGCCCCACCCATGCTGCAGGTTGAATTTAATCACAGTCCCGGTGGTACGGGGACCATGAGCTGCACGGGGGTTCCTCCTGGTCCGGCTCTTCTGCCCTGCGCTCTGTTCTTGCAGCCGCTGCTCTCGGACCCGCCTCTCTCTCCGTTCTCGCTCGAAGTCTGCCAACTGCTGGCGGCAGCACTCCACTCGCTCTGCTGCGGCTGCCCGCGTTTCTTGAGTGAACCCCATGAGATCTCCTCCGGTGGGGTCCCACTCGAATTGTGCTTCTTCTAGCGGGAGCGGGGTTCTCCTGACGGGCTTCGGAACCGGAATCAGGGGCTCATCTAGGGGTCTTTCTTTCCGGAGTCGGGGATGGTGAAACTCCGGTGGCCACACAAAGGGCTGCCCATCCGGGCACGTATGCTGGGCGAACAGGTCTTCACCCAGGTGCGGTACTTTAGGTGTTATGGGCGCTGTGGTGGTAGCGGCGCCCGGGTTGACCAGGCCTTGCGACCAGGCTTGGGGCACGCTAAAGGAAAAGGGCACCGTAAGTACGGCGGCGCCCGTGGTTACTCGGCCCTGCGACCAGGCTGGTGGCTCCGCGGAGGTAGGGGGCGCTGTTGGAATGGCGGCGCCCGGGTGTACTAGGCCTTGCGACCAGGCCGATGGTATTTCCTGCTTTGCCGCGCTCAGGGTCGAAGCGCGTGACGTCACAGGGGTCGCGGCCGCGGTTTCCGGTTGAGGCCTAGTCTGCGGCGGTGACGATGCAGCGACGGGCACGGCAGGGGGAACTTCGGGCTCTGCGACGGGGAGTTGGGGCAGGCACGCGGTTTCCCGGCTCGGGGTAGAGACGTCCCCTTTACCTGCCTCCATTCGTTCAGCTCCCTTCTCGGCGCCGTCTCCGGCCTTGAGTCCTCCTGCACCATCCTCAGAGGCGGTCTGTCTCCTCGTCTCGGGTGGCGTGCTTCGCTGACGGGTTTCGGTCCGCTGGGCCATCTCTCGGCTCCACTCCGCCAACGTCTCTCGCTGCACCTGGGCCATCCTCCGTGCGAGGCCCTCCAGCGCAGTCTGTTCACACTCCCGGTCTCGGGGGAGCTGTGCCAGGACCTCCACTAGGCCTAGTGGGGTTGTGGCTTGTAGCAGGCTCCTGACCACTGGGTCGGTGCTGCCTGTCTCTCCCTCCATCTCCGGGTAGGCTTTCTCTGGACTCCTCTCCAGACTTCTTGTCTCCGGGTGCGCTCTCTCCAGACTCCTCCAGGCGACACCCATCTTTGCTCTCTTGTTCTGTCTCCGCCCACATTGAAGGTGGTCCCGGGGCAACTTTGTGATTGTCAGTTCCAGGGGCAGTTCTCTCACGCTGATGGACACTTCCAGCATCACAGTCTCTGTTGGTGGGCGCGGTTTCCGCTTTTGGCGCCATTCTTCGACCTGGCCCACGATGGGAGGTGGCCTCTTGCCACCCTCTGGCACGCCCATAATGGCGTCCGCTCTTCCAAGGCGGGAAATCTTTGGAAATGGCGGGAATCGTCTCCCAGTGGCGGGAAACTCCATGGATGGCGGGAAAAAGCTGCAAATGGCGGACAACCGGCGGGAAACGACCTGTGATGGGGTCCGTTGGCGGGGACCCTCCGGAACCGGCGGGAGACTTCTTTTTAAGGTAACGGTGAACTTCTCTTCAGGCACGCAGTACCCGGTTGTTGCGGGTGTTAGAACCTTGCTGTTAGTTTTTTTTTCCTTTGCTGGTCACATGACCTTGTTGGCCTATTTAATCCTGCTCCGCCCTTCTGGCTTTGCTGGACTTCATTGTATATCTACTTTCTAGCTAGCCTGTGCTCTGTATCTAACTCTGTTAGTTTGCTTGGTCTACGGACCTCTATGTTCTATCTATTTTGTTTGTTCGTCTGTCTGCTACTATTTCTGTTAGGAGGTCTCCCATATTCCTCCCAGTCCTTAGTACTTGTAGGGATTCCCTCCCCACATCTATAGGTCTCCGTACAGACTAGATTAGGACTTTAGCAGGTCTGATCGCAGGATCAGGTTCCCTGTTACATCGTAGGGATTCAGCTGAGTCCTATAGTAGGGACAGATCTCCTCTCTTTCCTTAGCTTTGGTAGCAGAACATAACAGTAAGTCCAGCCTGCAAATTCTCTAAGGAAAGATTTTTTTTTTTTTTGTTCCATCATGGTGTCGGTTCAGGATTTGGCTAAACACCTGCAGGGACTCTCTCTGGAAGTGGCCGAGCTCCGTCAGCACGTGAGTAACTGTCCTGGAGCATATTTCTTGGAGCCTAAGGTATGTTTGCCGGATTTATTTTTTGGTGAACATCGAGAATTTTTTTCATTTAAAAATGCTTGCTTATTGTATTTTCGTTTGAGACCCAAGTCCTCTGGGGATGAATCCCAGCGCGTAGGGTTCATAATGTCACTTTTGCGCAAAGAGCCTCAGGAGTGGGCCTTTTCTTTGCAACCTAGTGATACATGCTTCAGATCAGTGGATAGTTTTTTTTCTGCTTTAGGACTATTATATGATGATCCTGACCGTGTGGCATCAGCTGAGACTGAGTTGAGATGTTTAAAACAAGGATCAGGTAATGTCGAAAAATATTGTACTCATTTTCGTCGTTGGTCCACTCAAACAGGGTGGAACGATTCTGCTCTGAAAAGTCTATTTCTTGCTGGGCTCAGTGAAAGGGTTAAAGACCTGCTAATTGCTTATCCTACACCTGAGGATTTGCAACAGGCTATGCAATTAGCTATACGGGTGGATAGAAGACTGCGTGCTAGGGTTAATGAGAGCAAATCCTCTGCTATGTCAGTTTCTGGTTATGATAATGTGTGTACTAACAGTGGTGAACCGATGGAGATTGGATCGGTGGCACCTCGCTCTCAAGAAAAAGACCGTCGTTTTTCGGAAGGCTTGTGTTTCTATTGCGGAAAATCTGGTCATTTGATTAAAGGCTGTGAGCTTCGTATGAAGAAAGAAAAAAAAATGGTCAGTCACGCCCGTATTGCCTGTTTAAATTCCAAGGGTATATTTTTAGCTGCTTCCACGATTGCTCAGGAAAAATTAATGGAATTTCGGGTGTTTGTTGATTGCGGGTCTACACTGAATGTAATTGATGGGGGATTCGTGGAAAAACTCAATTTAAAACCTGAACCTTTTTCATCCCCCATTGCTGTGGTTTCTGTGGATGGCTCCCCTTTGAAGAATATTACTCTCAAGGTCAGTGAATTTCCTCTCACTATTAATGGTGTTCACCATGAGAAATTGGATTTGGTAGTGTTGAATAACTTGCCTTCTCCAGTAATATTGGGTTTGCCCTGGTTAAAATTTCACAATCCTGTACTGGATTGGTCTACCAGTGAAATTAAATCCTGGAGCCATAAATGTTATGACAAGTGTTGTAACGGGCGTATTGCAGCTTTGGATAGGGGAGAATTGCCTGTTCCTATTCAGGATTTTTGGAGAGTTTTTTCTGAGAAGGAATCGCAGGTTTTGCCTCCCCATAGAGACTATGATTGTTCTATTGAATTTGTCCCTGGAGCGACTCTTCCTAAAAGTCATTTATTTAACCTTACTATTCCTGAGAGGAAGGCTTTGGAGGAATACATACAGACAAGTTTGGCCGCCGGTCACATTAGGCCCTCTAAGTCTCCTGTGGCGGTTGGATTTTTTTTGTAAAAAAAAAGGACGGCGGTTTACGTCCTTGTCTGGATTTTCGTGAGATTAACAAAATTACGGTACGCAATCCTTACCCACTGCCATTGATTCCTGATCTGTTTAACCAGTTATTGGGGGCCAAGTGGTTCTCTAAAATTGACCTTAAGGGGGCATACAATCTGTTGCGCATGAAGGAGGGTGATGAATGGAAGACTGCTTTTAACACTCCTGTGGGTCATTTTGAGAATCTGGTTATGCCTTTTGGTCTTACTAATGCTCCTGCATTTTTTCAGAATCTGATTAATGACATCCTTAGACCTTTGATCGGTAAAAATGTGGTTGTGTATTTGGATGACATTTTGATTTATTCGCCAGATCTGGAGTCTCATTGGCGGAGCGTGCGTGAGGTATTACAGTTATTAATGGACAATTCGCTTTTTGCTAAGCTGGAGAAATGTGAGTTCGCTGTACAGAGAATTAGTTTTTTGGGCTACATTATCTCCAGCAAAGGTTTTGAGATGGATCCGGTTAAGGTTCAGGCTGTGCAGGAATGGCCTAGGCCTATTGGTTTGAAATCGATACAGAGGTTTTTGGGTTTCGCCAATTACTACAGAAAATTCATAAAAAATTTTTCTAGTATTGTCAAACCTCTGACTGATCTCACCAGGAAAGGTGCTGATGTGGTTCAGTGGTCTTCTGAGGCCATTGAAGCTTTTGTGTATCTCAAGGAGAGGTTCACCTCTGCTCCCATCCTTATGCAGCCTGATGTTACTAGGCCGTTTTTGGTTGAGGTTGATGCTTCCTCTGTGGGGGTTGGCGCAGTATTGTCTCAGGATAACGGGGATGGATTACATCCCTGTGCCTTTTTTTCAAAAAATTTTTCGGAGACTGAACTGAATTACGATATTGGTAATCGGGAATTATTGGCTATTAAACTCGCATTTGAACACTGGCGCCACTTCTTGGAAGGTGCGGAATTTCCCGTTCAGGTTCTTACGGATCATAAAAATCTGATATATCTTGATGCTGCCAAGCGCCTGAATGCCCGTCAGGCTAGGTGGGCACTGTTTTTCTCGCGGTTTAATTTCTCCGTTACTTACATCCCTGGTACTAAGAATGTTAAGGCGGATGCCTTGTCTCGCAGTTTTTCTCCCATAGTCGGTGCTGAGAAAGAGGAAAACATTTTACAAGAAGGTGTTGTGATAGCTGCTTTAGACTCCGTTTTGGAAGATGAGATTCTTAAAGCTCAGGAGAATGCCCCATCTAACACTCCTCATGGGAGGTTGTTTGTGCCTGGGACCTTTAGGAGAGATTTGTTTGTTGAGTGTCACGAATCTCGGTTGGCAGGTCATCCCGGAATCTCTGAGACTAAGAGACTGGTGGGTCGCAGTTTTTGGTGGCCTGGATGGCAGAAGGAAGTCATTAAGTGGGTGCGCCAATGTACTATATGTGCTAGATCTAAGTCCTCACATACTCCTGCTGCGGGGTTGCTTTGTCCTTTGGAGGTCCCCAGTGCTCCTTGGACACATTTGGCTATGGACTTTATAACTGACCTTCCCCCCTCTGAGGGTTTTACTGTCATCTGGGTGGTCGTGGACCGTTTTAGCAAGATGTGTCACTTGGTTCCCTTCGTCAAACTGCCCTGCGCTAAAACTCTCGCTAAGGCCTTTGTCAAGGAAATTGTCAGACTTCATGGCGTTCCTACTGACATTGTTTCTGATAGGGGTCCTCAGTTCGTGGCTCGTTTTTGGCGTGCCTTTTGTGACAGGTTGGGAATTCATTTGTCGTTTTCGTCCGGATATCATCCTGAATCTAATGGCCAGACAGAAAGGAAAAACCAGGATGTTGAGCAGTTCTTGCGTTGTTTTGTGGCAGACAATCAAGAGGGGTGGTCTGAGTTTCTGCCACTTGCCGAATTTGCTCTGAACAATCATACATCTTCTTCTGCTGGTTGTTCGCCTTTTTTTTGTTGTTCTGGGAGACATCCGTCGTTTGGGTCGTTCTCCAAGTTGGGATCTGCCGTGCCTGAGGAGGAGAATTTTTCCGGTGATTTGGAAAGAGTTTGGACGGATGTGCGTGGTAATCTTCAGGAGTCCAACAGAAAATCTAAAGACTACTTTGATAGGAAACGACAGGAGGTTTTGTTCGCTGTTGGTGACATGGTTTGGTTGTCCTCTAGGAATCTGCGGTTGAGGATTCCTTCTAAGAAATTGGGTCCCAAGTTTGTAGGGCCCTTTAAGGTGCTTCAGGTTGTCAACCAATCTGCTGTTAGGTTGGAGGTTCCTACCTCCTGGAGAATTAATCCGGTCTTTCATGTCTCTCTGTTAAAAAAAGCTGTTGTGTCGGATGGTGACGCCTCTGCCTCTGTTCCTCCGGTGGTGGAGGACGGGGAATATGAAATTTCTCGCATCCTTGACTCTAGACGGTATAGAGGTAGTTTGCAGTATCTTGTGGCCTGGAAAGGTTTCGGACCCGAGGATAACTCTTGGGTGAGGTCAGATGATGTTTCCGCGTCCAGACTTATCAGAACGTTTCACAGGAGATTTCCTGATAAGCCTGGTCCTAGGGGATCCGGAGGATCCTCTTAGAAGGGGGGGTACTGTTAGAACCTTGCTGTTAGGTTTTTTTTCCTTTGCTGGTCACATGACCTTGTTGGCCTATTTAATCCTGCTCCGCCCTTCTGGCTTTGCTGGACTTCATTGTATATCTACTTTCTAGCTAGCCTGTGCTCTGTATCTAACTCTGTTAGTTTGCTTGGTCTACGGACCTCTATGTTCTATCTATTTTGTTTGTTCGTCTGTCTGCTACTATTTCTGTTAGGAGGTCTCCCATATTCCTCCCAGTCCTTAGTACTTGTAGGGATTCCCTCCCCACATCTATAGGTCTCCGTACAGACTAGATTAGGACTTTAGCAGGTCTGATCGCAGGATCAGGTTCCCTGTTACATCGTAGGGATTCAGCTGAGTCCTATAGTAGGGACAGATCTCCTCTCTTTCCTTAGCTTTGGTAGCAGAACATAACAGCGGGCACGTTATCCTGCCGACTACGCCAAAGTTGACGCGCCCCCTGGGCCAGTGTTGTTTGGGGGATACCCGGAGCCGGATCAGATGGGGGTTGTAGTCTCCGAGTGGCGGTGACCCGGTCCGTGCCCAGGGTGTCAAGCTCAGTGTGTGGCAGTCCTACAGATGTTACTGGATGTTCTTTAGTGTCGACTACGCCACCCGTTGATTTGCGGTCACTACGGCCGCCGCTGCAGCAGGGTCCGCTGAGGCTGGTGGTGTGTGTGCAGCTCAGGTAGTATAACCCCCAACGGGAGGGGTATAGCCTCAGGGGGTCAGTTGCAGAGGATGGTGGTTGTGGAGGTGCAGTGAGGATGGTAATGAAACTCAGAGTCGGGCTGTGCAGTTCAGGGTTTTTACTTACTGCTTTTGTGTTGGTCACTCCGGCCTTGAGTGACCACCCGAGCCGTGCTGCGTCCACCAGGTCCTGGACTCGGCCAACCCCCAGGTGATTCTGGAGCGTGTTCCTGAGCTCCCTTTCTGACTTGTCCTTCTCTCTGGCCTTCCCCACCAGGGATCCACCTAAGTCCGGCTCCCTCGGGCCTCTTGTTGGTAAAACCCTTGTCTCTGGGTTCCCTGACCCTATTCTTGGTTTGCCTTCCGGGTGGATTTAGTGGGTGGTCGTGGCAGATCCTGCCCACGACCTCCGGTCTCTGGCTAAGGATTAGTGCCCTCCACCAGCTTGGGATCCGGTACCCTTGTGCCAACTCTTCACCCTCTGGTCTAATTTTGGGTTCTTGGAGTTCCCTCTTCTCCCCCTCTGGGTCCTTCTTTTCTCCTCTCTCTCACTCTCTTGGCCTTGGAGCTGGCTGAGCTGCTCTGCTTGTCTGACCAAACCTCTACAAAAGACCCTGTTCTAAGATGGTTCCCACCTTATATACTCCCTCTATGTGTGAGCTCAGGTGACCAGCACCCAATGAGCTCCTAGCATTACCCAGACTGCTCCCCCTATCTGCCCCTACACTACTGGGATGTTCCACCCCCCCTCCCACTCCAGCCAGGGACAGACACTGTCGTACCTGCACATTTCTCTAGTGGGAGTACCATTGGTCTGTCCCCCGGAAATGGGATGTATGTAGTGCATGCAGCCTACTGAGCTCAGTTCCACACTCCATCCTTACCCGGGAGTGGAATATCACACCTCTGGCTTGAGGTGTAATACCCCTGTAGCAGCCGAATCCTCAGGGTGCTACAGTTGTAACACTGCCTCCTGCTAATATGGACCATATCAGATGGTGGTGCCGAATGTTGTGGCGTGCTCATAAAGTTTTGCCATATTTCGTCCATGCTAACCCTGCCTTCCGAGGTGGTGGCGGTGCCCCAGCTACGTCGGCAAATTCCTCCACCTCTGCCTTGTTGTTTGACTATGCCCCTGCTCTCAGGTAGGAAAGCCATCAGTAGTTTCTCTACCACTGTGCGCTTGTATTCACTTATTTTGCGATCCCGCTTCAGTGACGGAAGTAATGATGTAATGATTGTCCTTGTAGCGGGGATCCATCAGGGTGGCCACCAAGTAATCTGCACTGGTAACAATACGAGCAACTCGGCGGTCATTGCACAGGCTCAGCAGCATGTATTTGCTCACGTGTGCCAGGCTACCCAGAGGCAATGAAAAGCTGTCCTCGGTGGGAGGTGTATAGTATGGGTACTCTGTATCTCCCCAACCACACTCCAGTGATGCCTATGAGCTGCTTTGAGTACCACCCTGCTGTGAACAAGGTTGTTCCTTCTCCTCTTAAATAGAGATGAGCGTTGTTCTACTCGAACTGTTCGCCAATCTCAAATTCGAGCTGTTTTGGGCGGTGTTCGAGCCGTTCGGCGAACACGAACGATTTGAGAAAAATTCGGCTGTTCGAGGTTATGTTCGATAACTGTTCGTGCACCAAAATCATAACTGGATTTTTTCTCAGTAATGATGAAAATTAATGTTAATACGCAGTTTGAGTGTACAGCGGGGTGGGGGGAGGGACAGGGGATGGATCTCTGCAGGAATAATGAAGATCTCCATTTTTTTTTCTCTTTCCCGCATTTGCAGTGGGGAGGTGCAATCTGTCAGCCTATCAGCAGCGCACACACGGAGCGAAGTGCTTTTTTTCACACAAGCAAGGGCATGTGTCATTGGCAGTGTATGTCACATGTCCTTGCCCTATAAGACCAAGCCATTTTCCCCGTCGCCACCATTTTCTCACTGCTGCAGCTGCGTGTTAGACGGCACCGCTGTTGCTGTGTGCGCTATACCTTGTTAATTTCAAGCCAATTTTCGCACAAATCTACAGATAGCTTGGGAGTAGGGAATAGTTGTGATTGCAGTCCTTTTAAGGACTAGGTTACAGCATTTCCTACGACTTTTATCAGGCAGGTCTGTGCTCTTAAATAGATAGATTGTGGGAGTAAAGACTAATTGTAATTGCAGTCCTTTTCAGGACTAGGTTACATCAGTTCCTATCAGTTTTTGCCAGGCAGGTCTGTGCCAGTGCTGTGCAAGTTTTTTTCACAGCATTTGGCTGAATCTAGCAAAGCTAATCCTTTTTGGCCTATTGCAGAGTGTGTTAGTCAGTGGAGTAGCCTATCTGTGTTGCAAGATATACCACCTGTGTATAGAATACCAATTTTTTTACTGCACCTAGTGAAGTAAAATCTTTTGGGCATAGCATCATTCTAATAGTCCATCTATACTGACCTCCATCAGGTTGCAAATTGAATATAATTTTTTTCTGCATCTAGCTCTGAAAAAATATTTGGGCTTCTAGCAGTGTGTGGGACTTGTTCTATTAGTCCATCTATACTGACCTCCATCAGGTTGCAAACTGAATATAATTTTTTTCTGCATCTAGCTCTGAAAAAATATTTGGCCTTCTAGCAGTGTGTGGGACTTTCTCTATTAGTCCATCTATACTGACCTCCATCAGGTTGCAAATGAAAAATAATTTTTATCTGCATCTAGCTCTGAAAAAATATTTGGCCTTCTAGCAGTGTGTGGGACTTTCTCTATTAGTCCATCTATACTGACCTCCATCAGGTTGCAAATTAAAAATAATTTTTATCTGCATCTACCTCTGAAAAAATATTTGGGCTTCTAGCTGTGTGTGGGACTTGTTCTATTAGTCCATCTATACTGACCTCTATCAGGTTGCAAACTGAATATAATTTTTTTCTGCATCTAGCTCTGAAAAATATTTGGCCTTCTAGCAGTGTGTGGGACTTTCTCTATTAGTCCATCTATACTGACCTCCATCAGGTTGCAAATTAAAAATAATTTTTATCTGCATCTACCTCTGAAAAAATATTTGGGCTTCTAGCTGTGTGTGGGACTTGTTCTATTAGTCCATCTATACTGACCTCCATCAGGTTGTAAACTGAATATAATTTTTTTCTGCATCTAGCTCTGAAAAAATATTTGGCCTTCTAGCAGTGTGTGGGACTTTCTCTATTAGTCCATCTATACTGACCTCCATCAGGTTGCAAATTAAATTTTTTTTTTTTCTGCATCTACCTCTGAAAAAATATTGGGCTTCTAGCTGTGTGTGGGACTTGTTCTATTAATCCATCTATACAGACCTCCATCAGGTTGCAAACTGAATATAATTTTTTTCTGCATCTACCTCTGAAAAAATATTTGGGCTTCTAGCTGTGTGTGGGACTTGTTCTATTAGTCCATCTATACTGACCTCCATCAGGTTGCAAACTGAATATAATTTTTTTCTGCATCTAGCTCTGAAAAAATATTTGGCCTTCTAGCAGTGTGTGGGACTTTCTCTATTAGTCCATCTATACTGACCTCCATCAGGTTGCAAATTAAAAATAATTTTTATCTGCATCTAGCTCTGAAATATATTTGGCCTTCTAGCAGTGTGTGGGACTTTCTCTATTAGTCCATCTATACTGACCTCCATCAGGTTGCAAATTAAAAATAATTTTTATCTGCATCTACCTCTGAAAAAATATTTGGGCTTCTAGCTGTGTGTGGGACTTGTTCTATTAGTCCATCTATACTGACCTCCATCAGGTTGCAAACTGAATATAATTTTTTTCTGCATCTAGCTCTGAAAAAATATTTGGCCTTCTAGCAGTGTGTGGGACTTTCTCTATTAGTCCATCTATACTGACCTCCATCAGGTTGCAAACTGAATATATTTTTTTTCTGCATCTACCTCTGAAAAAATATTGGGCTTCTAGCTGTGTGTGGGACTTGTTCTATTAATCCATCTATACAGACCTCCATCAGGTTGCAAACTGAATATATTTTTTTTCTGCATCTACCTCTGAAAAAATATTAGGCTTCTAGCTGTGTGTGGGACTTGTTCTATTAATCCATCTATACAGACCTCCATCAGGTTGCAAACTGAATATAATTTTTTTCTGCATCTAGCTCTGAAAAAATATTTGGCCTTCTAGCAGTGTGTGGGACTTTCTCTATTAGTCCATCTATACTGACCGCCATCAGGTTGCAAATTAAAAATAATTTTTATCTGCATCTAGCTCTGAAAAAATATTTGGCCTTCTAGCAGTGTGTGGGACTTTCTCTATTAGTCCATCTATACTGACCTCCATCAGGTTGCAAATTAAAAATAATTTTTATCTGCATCTACCTCTGAAAAAATATTTGGGCTTCTAGCTGTGTGTGGGACTTGTTCTATTAGTCCATCTATACTGACCTCCATCAGGTTGCAAACTGAATATAATTTTTTTCTGCATCTAACCCAGCCAATAGTTTTGGCCTAATACCACAGTTTGGCCACTCAGCTCTGCTCGGTTCCCATCCATTTTTTTTTTGTGCAAACAACTCCAGAGTTGTGAATTAGTTAACCACCAAAATGAGTGGAAAAAGGCCTGCTGCTGGTGGAAAGGGGAAGAGGCGTGTTGGGAAGGGGAAAAAAGGTTGTGTCCGTGGGGTAGGTGTTAAAGCAACAGTAACATCTGCAGAAGAAAGACCATCTTCCAGCCAAACTAAAATGTCTACTTCTTTTAGCGGACAATGTGATAAGATCCCTTTCTTACGGCCACGCCAATCGCTACAAATTCCAGATGAGGCACAAAAACAGCAGGTGCTTCAACGGATATCAAGTGCTCCTTTAAGTGGGCTCTCCTCCACATCAACTTCAACATCACAAATACTCTAGTCCTCAAAGGTGTCACCCCAATCGCACTTGCTTCCTCACAGCTCCCAAATCTCCAGCTGCCCGTCTGAGTATGAGGTAGAACAGATGGTTGAGTCTGCAGAGCTGTTTACTCATACTATAGCCTGGGAATCAGAGGTCGACTCCAGCGCTTCTGTGAATCCAGACGAGGAAATGATCTGCACTGATGCCCAGAATCTTTATGAGTCGGATCCAGGACCAGACGCAGAAGGTTCTGACCATAATGTAGACCCTCATTCCCAAACTGTAACTCCTGTTGGTGGAGACAATGAGGAAGACGATGATGAGACTCAAATACCTGATTGGAGCGACAACTTTAGTTTTTTGTCAGGGCAGGAACAGGTTGGCTCTGAGGACGACGGGTGTGATAACGCACAGGGTGATGATGATGAGGTTGGAGATCCCACTTACTGTCAACCCACAGTCAGCCAAGAGATGAGGTCAGCAGAGGAGGTGGAGGAAGATGCTAGTGACGACAAGGTCAGGTTGCGCCTTCCTGGACAGAGACGTAGTACTGGAAGCACGTCAACAACTGCATCCTCAAACACAACTCTGCCTCTCACCACAAGTCGTGGTGGCTCTTCAGGTTGCATGGGTGCTAAGCCTTGCATAGCCTGGGCATTTTTTCAGATCGATAAAGATGACCCAACTCGTGTTATCTGTAACATTTGTCAGCAAAAGCTAAGTAAAGGCCAAAAAATACATAGTTTGAGTACTTCATGCATGAACAGGCACATGGACATGAAGCATAAGTTGCAGTGGGAAGCTCAGTGTGCTACAATGCGGTCTAGCCGGCCGGGCCAACCACCGTCTGCCATATCTTGTGCATCCGCGGCCTCTTCATCCTCTGTGACTGGGGTGACAGCAGTCACACCTGTTTTGGGGCGCAGACCTGCCACCTCTTTACCCGCAACAGCCAGCGTGATTGGCAGGTCATCATTTTCTTTGGAGGTGGTAACACCAGCTGGTGTTGAGCGCTGTCCGACATTGATAGCACCACCTTTGGATCAAGGCAACCTAACATGTCCGCCTGCATCTTCCTCACAGACCGGCAGTTTGCCGGGGACACCCTTATCAACCCCGTCTAAGCACAATAGCCAGCCCTCGGTCCCTCAGATGTGGACAAGTAAAAGACCATTTCCTCCTAGCCATGAGAAAGCTAAGAGGTTGAATTTCACCATCTGCAAGCTCTTGGCTACAGAAATGCTGCCTTTCCGCCTGGTGGACACAGAGGATTTTCGAGACCTTATGTCCGTCGCAGTGCCCCAGGACCAGATGCCCAGTCGGCACTACTTCTTAAAGAAAGGTGTGCCTGCGCTCCACCAGCATGTCGCACACAACATCACCGCTTCTTTGAGAAACTCTGTGTGTGACAGGGTGCATTTCACCACAGACACTTGGACGAGTAGGCATGGACAGGGGTGTTACATGTCGCTGACTGGGCACTGGGTAACTATGGTGACAGCAGGACAAGGGGCTGCTGTCCAAGTCTTGCCGTCCCCACGAGTTGTGCGTCAATCCTCTTTATGTCAAAGTTCCTCCACTGCTTCTGCCTCCTCAACCTCCTCTCGGTCTTCCACCTGCACCCAAAGCCTGTCTGGTCATGCCACAAGCTTTCTAACTGCGCAGAAGGGATCCTGCACACCTCCTTACTATGCTGGCAGTAGGGCTCAACGTCATCAGGCGGTTTTTACTTTGAAATGTCTGGGAAATGTGAGTCACACAGCTGAGGAGTTGTGGTCAGTTCTGGAGAACCAATTTCATGAATGGTTGTCTCCACTGGACCTGAAACCAGGGAAGGCCGTGTGCGACAATGCTGCAAACCTGGGTGCGGCCCTTCGCCGGGGCAATGTCACACACGTGCCTTGTATGGCTCACGTGTTGAACCTGGTTGTCCAGCAATTTTTAGCCCACTATCCCAGACTAGATGGCCTTCTGCAGAGGGCACGGTCGCTGTGTGCTCACTTCCGCCGTTCGCATCCCGCAGCTCAGCGACTTACATCTCTACAGAAGTCGTTGGGCCTGCCACTTCACCGGCTAAAATGCGATGTGCCTACCCGGTGGAATTGAACTCTGCACATGTTGCAGCGACTGTGGCAGCACCGACAAGCCCTGGTGCAATACGTTCTGACGTATAGCCTGGGCCAACGAGATCCAGAGGTGGGGCAAATCACCCTGGAGGAGTGGTCTCAGATCAGGGACCTATGCACCCTTCTGCACAGTTTTGAAATGGCGACGAAGATGTTTAGTGCTGACGATGCCATTATCAGCATGACTATTCCGGTGATTTACATGCTGGAGCACATGTTAAACAGAATTCGGAGTCAGGTGGTGGCACAAGAGGAGGTGGAGGAAGTAGAGGAGGAGGAGTTGTATGCGGAAGGGCTAACATCTGCAAGGTCCAGACGGTCGGCAGCACCAAGGCGGCAGGCATGTGAGGGTGGGGGAGATGGTTTTACCAGGGCGCATGGTAGCAGCCAAACTAGTGAGGAAGGTGCAGGAGCCCAGGAAGAAGTGGAGGATGAACTGATGGAAGACTCATCAGATGAGGGAGACCTTGATCACATTTCTGTTGTGCGAGGTTGGGGGGAGAGAACAGAGGAAGGAAGCTTGATTGTTACCTCGCCACCAACACAACAGGGACTTGGTGCTCCTGGATGCGCAACACACATGAGTGCCTTCTTGCTGCACTACCTGCAACATGACCCTCGAATTGTGAGAATTAGAAATAATCCTGACTACTGGGTTGCCACACTGTTAGATCCCCGGTACAAAAGTAAATTTGCCGAAATTATTCCTGCCATAGATAGGGATGCACGCATGCAGGAGTATCAGCAGAGACTGTTGCAGAATCTTACATGTGCTTTTCCACAAAACACCAGTGGTGCACGTAGTGAATCTCACAGTTCCAACTTGCCAACCGTGGGACCGTCAAGTGTTCAGCACTCAAACCGTAACAGAACCACAGTATCTGCTGGTAACATCAATTTTGCGGAATCATTTCACCACTTTTTTAGCCCATCCTTTGCAAGGCCACAGGAGACAAGAAGTCTGACACATAGTCAACGCCTAGAGACGATGGTACAGGAGTATCTCCAAGTAAACACTGAAGCCATGACTGTGTCACTGGACCCTTGCTCTTTTTGGGCTTCCAATCTGGATAAATGGCCGGAGCTAGCCACTTACGCCTTGGAGATCTTGTCATGCCCCGCAGCCAGCGTTCTGTCTGAACGTGTGTTCAGCGCTGCTGGTGGTGTGCTGACAGATAAGCGCACGCGGCTCTCCACTGATAATGTAGACAGACTCACGTTCATAAAGATGAACAAATCATGGATCCGAAACGACTTTTCTACCCCTGTGTCATCCTGGGGAGAGTAAAAGCTTGATGATTGGTTAAAATCACCCTACCAACCGTTTTAAGCTTTCAAATTACTAATCATGTTTATCTGTATCTTGGCTGGAAAATAATTTGGGCTTTGTAGCAGTGTGCAGCACTGATTCTATTAGGCCATCTATAATAAGCTCCACCAGATTTAAAATTACTAATCATGTTTATCTGTATCTTGGCTGGAAAATAATTTGGGCTTTGTAGCAGTGTGCAGCACTGATCCTATTAGGCCATCTATACTAAGCTCCACCAGATTTAAAATTAATAATAATTTTTAGCTGCATCTAGCCCGGAAAATAATTTTGGGGCTCCGAGATGCGCAAGACACATAAGTGCCTTCTTGCTGCACTACCTGCAACATGACCCTCATATTGTCAGAATTCGAAGTAATCATGACTACTGGGTTGCCACACTCTTAGACCCCCCAAACTTTTCGATCAACCTTTTCATTTTAATAAAGACCAAAAAAATTGTCATTTTTGAAATTATAAGCATTAGCAGGTTATTAGAAACTGAAATCAAACAGTTTTCAACTCAAAACTTTATTCTAGGTGATGTTACATTTTCACATAGGACCCCTTGTTCGAAAGGAGCTTCTGAACTCTCTCGTCCATTGAATTTGTCAGGTTTTGGATGGTTTCTGCTTCAATTGTTTTGCATGAGGACAGAATACCCTCCCAGAGCTGTTGCTTAGATGTGAACTGCCTCCCGCCATCATAGACACTCCTTTTGATGATGCTCCAGAGGTTCTGAATGGGGTAGAGGTCAGGGGAGCATGGGGGTCACACCATAAGTTTGTCCCCTTTTATGCCCATATCAGCCAGAGATGCAGATGTTTTATGTGCAGCATGAGATGGTGCATTATCATGCAAAAAAATGATCTTGCTGTGAAATACACGGTTCTTCTTCTTGAACCATGGCAGGAAGTGCTGTTTGAGAAAATCCACATACATTATGGAGTTCATCTTTAGCGCCTTCAGGGATCCTAAAGGGGCCGACAATCTCTCTCCCCATGATTCCAGCCCAAAACATTACTCCACCTCCTCCTTGTTGGCGCTGTAGCCGTGTTTGCGTGGGGTGTCCATCAACCAGCCATCCTCCACTCCATCCATCTGGACCATCGAGCGCTGCACGGCACTCATCCGTGAACAAAACAGTTTTGAAATCAGTCTTCATGTAATGTTTAGCCCACTGGAGCCGTTTCTGCTTGTGTGAAGTGGATAGAGGAGGTCGACAGGATGGCGTATGCACAGCTGCAAACCTCTGAAGGACCCTGCATCTTGTTGTTCGGGGGACGTTGGAGGCACCAGCAGCTTCAAAAACTTGTCTGCTGCTATGACAAGGCTTTTTTGCCGCTGCTCTTTTAACCTGACGTAATTGCCTGTAGGAAAGAGTCCTCAATTTGCCCTTATCAGCACGCACACGTGTGTACTGTGAATCAGCTACATACTTCTTGATTGCCAAGACACTTCATCCTGATCATCGCACAATGTTGATTGTAGTCATGCCTTGACCTAAACACTCCACAATTTGTTGCTTCTCAGCAGCCGACACATCCTTTTTCTTTCCCATTTTGGCAGAAAATGTAGGCTGCTTAATAATGTGAGAGAGCCTTCTTAAGTAGTCTTGCCTTTCATTGGACACACCTGCCAAACTAATTAGCACAGGTGTCTGCAATTGCTTACAGTGATATAAAGAGCCCTGACACACATCACCATCAATGAGTTTAACTGACAAACAAACAAATTCTTCCCTTATCACTCCTAAACACTTTTTGCATAATAATTTGGAACACAGTGTACATGTGCTTTTCCACAAAACACCAGTGGTTCACGTAGTGAATCTTACAGTTCTAACTTGTCAACCGTGGTCTGTATGGAGTTGTTCAATAAAGGGCCCAAAATTAAGATAACATAGATGGGAGAGGTCTCTATGAATAGGAATTCCTAAGTATTTGATACCCTGTGAGGGCCAGGCAAAGGGAAAGTTGGACTGGATGGAATCCTATATGGATTTGGGGAGGGAGACATCGAGGGCCTCAGACTTCGCTGCATTGATTTTAAAATTTGACCATGTAACAAAGTGATCTATTTCAGCCATAACAGCATGGATGGATATATGTGATTGAGTGATATATACTAGGACATCATCAGCAAATAGAGAGCACTTGTACTCGGTGCCTCCCACCTCAATCCACCTAATATTGGGGTTATGGCGAATTGATGAGAGCAGGTGCTCCGTCACTAGGATGTATAAGAGAGGGGACAGAGGACATCCCTGCCTTGTCCCATTGGTGATTGTGAAAGGTGATGAAAATGTTCTGATGCACCCCCTGGGCCTTGGGACACCCGGAGCCGGACCCTTTTTGGTGGATGCTGGTGGTTGTAATCTTCGTGGCGGCGATCCGGTTCCGTGGCTCAGGGTGGTCAAACCAGTGGCGGAACTATTTATGTGGTTTTGATGTTTAAATGTCCGACTACGCCACCCGTGGATTGCGGTTAGAGTGAACCGCCGCTGCAGGGCAGACCGCTGAGGCTGGTGTTGTGGGTGCAGCAGAGCATAGCATAACTCCCCACGGGAGGAGTATAGCCTCAGGGCAGTGTATGCGGAGGATGGGGATGATGGTGCAGGGCAGCAGCAGTAACGACACGGAGTCAGTGATGCAGTCCAGGGCCTTTACTCACAGTTCTTATTATCCAGATCACGTCTGCAGGTAACGGCTGCCCACGTCGTACTGTGCTCACCAGGTGAGGGGCTCAGACAACTCCCAGATAACTTTGGAGCGCTTCACAGGACCCCCTTTGTGTGTCCTTTGTCTGGCCTTTCTTACCAACCCTTCTGTCCGGCTGCCTCGGGCCTCCTCTTGGTAAACTTGGCGCCAGTTTCCCTGACCCTATGTGGTGCCTTCCTAGCGGGCTGCGCCACATAAAATGTCACAGCCTCCGGTTTCTAGCTGAGGGTCGTTTCCTGCCTCCACTAGTTTCGGGGACCGGTCTCCCCCTTTGGCCTGACCCCTCCACGCAGGTGGATTCGGGCGTGCGGTGGCGACTCGCCCGTCCGCACCCCTGGGATCCCTTCATTCCTCGTTCCTGGAGCCTTCTCCGCTCCTCTTCCTTCCTTCTCCCTCTTCCAGGCCTGGGCCTCTGTTACTAGGCCCGCCTCCGGAGCAGAGCTCATGCAGAGCCCCTGCTCCCTGCCACTTCTGCTCAGACTTCTCTGCACTGAACTAAGATGGTGCCCACCTTTTATACTCCCTTCTCAATGCACCCAGGAACTGCTTCCACCCTGCTCCTGCACTACAGGGTTCCCCTTCCTCAGTGTTCCCTCCCCCCACTCCAGCCAGGGACAGGGACTGTCGTGCCCATCTCAGAGGCATATTGGTCGCCCTGCCCCACGGCAATGTGGTGTAATGCATGCAGGTGTCGGGTCCTGATCCACACTCCATCCTTACCTGAGAGTGAGATATCACACCTCTGGGTGAGGTGCAATACCTCTGTAGCAACCGAGCCCTCAGGGTGCTACAGTTCCATTTATCTTCAGCCTAGGTGACGTATTGTGATACAGGGCCGTGATTTTGGCTATAAAGGGGTCCCCTAGACCCCTACCCCAAGCTTTTTAAGAGAATCATATATGGCGTGCCAGGAGACTCTATGGAATGCTTTCTCAGCATCCAACGAGAGTATCTAATTACAAATTTTTAACTGCATCTAGCCCAGGAAATACTTTGTGCCTAGTAGCAGTGTCTGCTAGTCAGCGGATTATCCCGGCTGTTAAGCAAGCTACACCACCTGTAGTTTGGACACTTAATTTTTTCAAAGGAAATGCTTCGGGACCACGGGATACTCAGTGAAGAGCATCAGGAGGCACCCCAAGGCATAGGGGCTGGGACTGGCAGTAGGATGCCTTGTGGTGGACAGCCGAGCTCGATCCTTATAAAAGCTTTTTAACTGCAGCAGCTTTAGTGGACGCTACTGGAGCTGGAATTACGCGGCTGCTGGCATGAGACTTGCCCTCCAATAGATCTTTGTAAATGGATTTAAAGTGTATTCATTCAAGTTAGAGAGACAATTTAAATTAAAAAGCTTAGAGCTGCCTCCACCACAGGGGGGCTCGCTCGACCCACCAGCGGACAGGCACCAGTATTGGGAGAGGGGGCTGGCCGTCAGGGTTCACCGTGGCTCTGGCACAAACCCGGCGACACGGAGGTGGCACAGGCAGGAGCGGACTGAACGTGTCGGCTTCTCACTTTTGGGATTTTAGAAGGGCATGACATGCCTATATCTGTGTCTCCCCCTCCTTTTACTCCTCCACCTCTTTTCTTTTCGCATGACTATATGTACTTGTCACTTTTCCATGTGTTAGTTGTGTCTTCTGAGCAGTTTGTCAGCTTTTGGACACCTTTGAAGGTGTTTTCTATGTGTTTCTATGTGTTTTTGTTTGCCTGCCATTGGTTTTAACGGTGTTCGAAGGTGTTCGACGAACAGTTCGACGAACAGTTCGGCGAACACACGGGTGTTCGACGAACCGAACCGAACTCGAACACTACGGGGGTGGCTCAACACTACTCTTAAACTGTCCCCTGGCTGTACAGTTGAGTAGCTGCCCGCAGTTGGGACGGTAATTCACCCTTCGAGCCATGTGTGGACAAACAGGCCTGATAATGATCTGAATTGGCACTGCTCCTCCTGCTCCTCTTCCTCCTATGCCACCACCTCTTCTATCATCACCTGAACTGTTTTTTTCCATCAGGCATATACAGTGTGTGACAAAGTCAATGGTAGTGTGTCAGAAGGGAGGTATGTGTCGCTGAGACTCTTAGCCTCAGTGATATGAAAACATGCAAGTTCTCCTGCACAAGTAGGTGTAGAGAGAGTTAAGAGAACCACACTTACAAGTGAATGTTTTCAGTGGATAACGAAGTGCAGGGACAGACGTTATCCACCACCCCCCCCAATCAGGGGAGTGTCTGGGCTTTAAATAGTCAGCCCTGACACTCAGAGGTGTTCACTACCTGGGAAAATTTTGCTCCAGGAAGAAGCTAGCACGGGTGTGCTCAACCTGTGTGTGGCTAATTGTGAGTGGCCAGCCCTTGGCCGAGATACGGACTGTGCTGCAAGTTTTTGTATTTTGTTTTACCTCTTTGGCCAAATGAGCTGTGTTTTCTTTATGGACTACAGGGTAGTCTATGACTGCTAAATAAACTAACCCAAAAATTTAAAGAGACAGTATCCAGTGTTTTACCTCCGCATACAACCAAGCTTGTCGCTATACAACAAGTGGTGTTAGAATTGCGGGCAACACCCCCAACAAACACGTGTGACTGTCACAGGAAGACCTGCATGTCCTGGGTGAAGTCGGCTGTGAGCCAGCAAGCGACGTCAGACAAGATGGAGGACCTCTTTAAGCATTTGTTGCAGGTGCAGCAGGCGCAGAAATCGCAGCACCAACAGCGACAAACACAGCACCAGCAGATGCTACAGCAATAGCAGATGGCGCAACAGGAGACCACCAAACTGCTTATGCAGCAGCTCAAGCTCCAGCAGCAGGCCTGCCAGGACCAGTGCCTACAACAGCAGCAGCAGATCGATTTGCTCACAGAGGCGATCCGTGGCTCGGCAATTGCTCCAACAATAAGGTCAGTGGACGACTTTTCTGTCCAAAAGCCAATAAGGGGATCACTGCAGAAAATGACTCTAGGTGATGACGTAGAAGCTTTTCTGACGATATTCGAGAGGGTCGCCGAGTGGGAGAGGCTGCCGCCAGAGCGATGGGCAGAGCTGTTGGCGCCATACCTGATGGGGGAACCCATAATATGCCCAGAAAGCATATTATGACTTAGCCTTGCAGGACGTCAGAAAATATGCAAAATTAAAAATTAAAATTGCACGCTTGGGGGTAACAGTGACTGTCAGGGCACAGTGCGTACACCGCTGGGTGTATCACCGCGAGAAACCACCACGCTCCCAAATGTTTGACCTGTTGCACTTGGTGCAAAAATGGCTGCAACCAGAATCTTCTACCCCGGCACAAATCATAGAGCGAGTAGTGATGGATCGGTTCGTGCACTCCTTACTGAGGCTGATACAGACTTGGGTTGCCCAGGGCGATCCCCCGAACGCAGATAAATTGGTTGGACTGGTTACCAGGGGGTCGAGGGTTCAGTGGGAAAACAGCCCACTCCATATTGGGGGACCCAGATGGGGGCGGAGGCCCAAAAGGGTGTGGCGCGTCCAAGGTCCAAAGGGGCGGGGGAGGTGGTGCCCAAGGTCCCCTCGGGAGAGATTATTTGTAGGTGGTGTTACAGCCCAGGCCATGTAGCTGCCCTCTGACCTCTGAACAGATGGACTGTAGACTGGGACGTCACTGTTCCTACTTTGCCCACCCCGCCTGCAGTGTGGACTATCAGCCTGGTGAAGGGCCACAGTCATGTCCGGTGATTGTTAATGGGGTACTGGTGGCAGGACTCCGGGACTCAGGGAGCTTGGTGACTCTCATCAGGGCTATGCTCCCACACTAGTTGATCCCCGGGAAAAATGTGGGTGTGCGGTGCATCCACGGGGATGCAAAGGATTACCCTATTGCCAGAGTGACAATACACACTGACTGTGGAACTGAGTCCCATGAGGTGGGGGTGGTTAGGAAATTGCTCCACCCGGTGATAATAGGGCGGGACTTCAGTCTGTTCTGGGACTTGTGGCGGAAAGCGGGGGTGCCAAGTGTGTCTACCGGGAGCCAGTCACCCCATGATGCATCACCGTCGCAGTCAGAGGCAGATGGCTTTTCCCTCTGTATCCTTGTGGGGGACAAAGACGTAGTGGTGACCCGGGAAGATGAAATTCCAGACTTGGGGGTATCTGGGGGGAACTTTGGGACTGCGCAGATGCAGGATCTCACCTTGAAATTTGCATTTGACAATGTGTCTGTGATCAATGGGGTTGCTCAGGAGCCGGGGGCTGACACCAGGTTCCCATATTTTGCACTTAATGGGGAGCTTCTTTATAGGGTCACTAACCCAAAAGGGAAGGTATTAGAGCAGTTGGTAGTGCCGGGACCCTATATGCGTAGAGTGTGTTAGGCCTGGCCCATTCTCACATCTTGGGTGGGCATCTAGGGGTAGATAAGACTCAGGAGCGGGTCCTACAAAGGTTCTACTGGCCTGGATGTCACCAGGATATTATGAACTACTGCCGGTTATATACCACCTGTCAGCTAACGGCTCCCGTGTCCCATTTCCGGAACCCCCTAGTGCCGTTACCTCTCATAGAGGTCCCATTTGACCAGATCGCCGTGGACCTTGTCGGGTCCCTGGTGAAGTCTGCCCGGCGCCACCAATATATTCTGGTCATATTGGACTATGCTATGCGATATCCGGAAGCGGTACTGTTAAGAAATTCCTCCGCTAGAAGTATCGCCAGAGAGATGGTATATATTTTCTCCCAGACAGGTCTGTCAAAGGAGATCCTGATGGACCAGGGAACTCCGTTTATGTCAAAGGTGATGAGAGAATTGTGTAAGGCCCTCCAAATTACACAACTCTGAAGTTCTCTATACCACCCGCAGACGGACGGACTGATGGAACGGTTCAACAAGGCCTTAAAGTTGATGTTAAGGAAAGTTGTGGAGAAGGATAGGCGAGACTGAGATTGCCTGCTGCCGTACCTTCTGTTCTCCATTATGGAAGTTCCCCAGAGCTCTACAGTGTGTTACGCACACGCCCGGACTGACTGGCGTGAGCGTGGTTAGTGATCCCACTGGACCATGAACCGAGGAGTGCCTGGAGGGGTGTGACTAAGTATCAACTCGGTCCGACCAAGGTCACACGGCAGCTCAGTCGACTCCATGAACCAGGGAGGAACCGAGCAGAGGGACCAGGTGCTACTCCAGGTCAGACCCCGGTCACAGCTGTTGACCCACACCGGGGAATGCAGGAACAGGCAGGTTAGGCTGGCATACAGACAGGTGGGTATTGACAGGCACGGCTGGTATGCAGACAGATGGGTACTGGCAGGCACGGCTGGTGTGCAGACAGGTGGGTACTGGCAGGTAGGAACGCAGGCAGGATAGGGACCAGTGCAGACTGGGATACAGGAACAGAGCCGCAGGTGCAGTAGACAAGCAGAGCAGAGCAAAACCTGCAGGTGCGGTAGACAAGCAGAGCAGAGCAAAACCCGCAGGTGCGGTAGACAAGCAGAGCAGAGCAAAACCCACAGGTGGGGTAGACAAGCAGAGCGGAGCAAAACCCACAGATGTAGTAGACAAGCAGAGCAGAGCAAAACCCGCAGGTGCGGTAGACAAGCAGAGCGGAGCAAAACCAGCAGGTGCGGTAGACAAGCAGAGCAGAGCAAAGCCCGCAGGTGCGGTAGACAAGCAGAGCAGAGCAAAACCCGCAGGTGCGGTAGACAAGCACAGCAGAGCAAAGCCCGCAGGTGCGGTAGACAAGCACAGCAGAGCAAAGCCCGCAGGTGCGGTAGACAAGCACAGCAGAGCAAAACCCGCAGGTGCGGTAGACAAGCAGAGCAGAGCAAAACCCGCAGGTGCGGTAAACAAAAACAAGCAGAGCAGAGCAAAACCCGCAGGTGCGGTAGACAAGCAGAGCAGAGCAAAACCCGCAGGTACGGTAGACAAGCAGAGCAGAGCAAAACCCACAGGTGCAGTAGACAATCAGAGCAGAGCGAAACTCGCAGATGCGATAGACAAGCAGAGCAGAGCAAAACCCGCAGGTGCGGTAGACAAGCAGAGCAGAGCAAAACCTGCAGGTGCAGTAAACAAGCAGAGCAGAGCAAAACCCGCAGGTGCGGCAGACAAGCAGAGCAGAGCAAAACCCGCAGGTGTGGTAAACAAGCAAAGCAGAGCAAATACACACAAGGTACTTACAATGAAGTAGCGAGTGGACACTAAACTCACAAACAGAAGTACAGAGACAATGAGTTGGAGTTAGGTGCAGGTTCAGACACTGCAGGAAAAGGGAAGATACGGACATAGAGACAAACAAGTAACGGGCTAGGATACTGTTCAGACAGGAGCTGAACCAGGAAAAAGATACAGGAATGAGCCTGGGAACTCAGCCCCAGGGTGGCGGAAACAGACTAGAAGTCACAGATACAGGTAACGGGCCTGGGTATACAGCCCCCAGGGTGGCGGAAAAGACTAGAAGTCACAGATACAGGTAACAGGCCTGGTAATACAGGCCCCAGGGTGGCGGAAACAGACAAGATACAGGACAGGACCTGGCAACTCAGTTGCACAGAACACACTGAAAAAAAGTGTTGCTCTGGCCCCTCCTACTAGGTGGAGGGGGTTTAAGTATCCAGTGACTCACAGCAATAGGCTGGGGATGCATTAGGACTGTGCATACAGTAACTATAAGAAACAGGCAGTAACCGCGCCGCCGCCCTAAGCAATCAGACAAGAGACATGCACACAGCAGGTACTGGAGCAAAGTGTGCAGCCTGGACTGATAGGTAAGATGGCGGTCTTGCATGGTGGGAGGTGGTAAGCCATGCCAGCACTCCGCCAGGGATGTTACACAGTGTTCTCGCTGTTTGAACTGCTAAACAGACGACACCCTTGGGGACTTCTGGACATAGCAGAGGAGACCTGGGAAGCAGAGGTTATACCTGACTGGAGTGTCATCGAGAATGTGGCCCAAATGCAGGACCGGATCGAAAGGGTAATGCCAATCGTGAAGGAGAGCCTTCTACAGGCACAAGAAGCCCAGGAGAGGGTCTACAATCGGAACGCAAGGCTGAGACAATTCAGCCATGGAGATCGGGTGTTGGTGCCCACGGTTGAGAGTAAGTTCCTGGCTAAGTGGCAAGGACCGTACAAAGTAGTTGAGAAGCTGAGTGTAGTCAACTAGAAGGTCCACCAGCTGGGTAGAAGGAAGCCATACCAGATCTGACACATCAACTTACTGAAGCCTTGGTGAGACAGGGAACCGGTGGAAGCTCCATCCATAGGGGCAAATCTTGAAGCCAGGGTCAAGTACGTTACAGTGGCACAGACACTGTCACAAGCCCAGGACAACAGGGCCGAGAACTCTTGCAGAAAAACCGAGACCTATTCTCAGAATTGCCCGGATATAAGCAAGTTGTGGAGCATGAGATCTGATGGAACTGAACATACGGGTGAACCAAAGGCTGTATCAAATTCTCGAAGCCCGCCGTGAGGTGATCTCCAAGCAGGTGAGGAGAATGTTGAGCCTGGGCGTTATCGAGGAATCTAAGAGCGGCTGGTCCAGCCCGATTGTTCTTGTGCCTAAGCCGGATGGAGAATGGTGGTTCAGTAACAAATACAGGAAGCTAAACGATGTGTCCAAGTTTGACGCCTACTTGATGCCCTGGGTCGATGAGCTTATTGAGACACTGGGGCCTGCCAGGTACATCACTACACTGGACCTAACAAAAGAGTATTGGCAGATTTGACTGGCACCAGGGGCCAAGGAGAAAATGGCCTTCTCTACACCCGACGGGTGTTTTCATTACACTAGGATACCGTTCGGGCTACAGGAAGCCCCAGCTACCTTCCAGAGGGCCATGGACCGGATTCTGGGCTCACATAAAAAATACGCTGCCGCTTACTTGGACGACATCATGGTTTTCAGCCCAGATTGGGGAACCCACCTGTAGAAGATTCAGGCAGTACTGGATGCTTTGAGAAATGCTGAGTTTACCATAAACCCAAGAAAATGTGCCATAGGAAAGGAAGAGGCAAAATACCTGGGCTACGTGGTTGGAAGGGACGAAATAAAACTGCAAATGAACAAGGTGGAGGCAATCCAGAATTGCCCGCAACCGGCCTCCAAGTAACAGGTACGGGCCTTTCTGGGTATAGTGGGGTGTTATCGGCGGTTTATCCCAAATTTCGCCACAATAGTGGCACTCCTAACTGACTTACTTAGAGGTACGAAGACGGCGATGGCTAAGCGGTCTTCTGAGGCAGAGATAGCATTCCAGGATGCAGTGCATGCTGCAGCTGAAACTCCACTATTGCCAGCTGCTTGCACAGTTTCTCCAGCATATGCATGTCGCATATGAGCTGATGAGTGGGAAGGCAGAAGTGACTTTGCGGCGCAGTCAGTCGAGCAGCAGAGAGAACGCCGAAAGAGTGCACACACTGCCTGCACTTTCAGCAGCAGTTCTGACATATCTGGGTAATTTTTCAGGAAGCTCTGCACCACCAAGTTCAGCACATGGGCCAGGCAAGGAATGTGCGTCAAATCGGCTGGGCCCACAGATGCTACGAGATTTCGCCCATTATCGCACACCACCTCATCGGGCTTGAGGTTCACTGGCACCAACCACTCATCTGTCTGCTGTTCGATTCCCGTCCACAGCTACTGCGTGTTGTGGGATTTGTTCCCCAAACAGATAAGTTTCAGAGCAGCCTGCTCTTCTTTCCCCTTGGGAGTGCTGAAGTTGGTGGTGCAGGTTTTATTGTGACCGGATGAGGAGGCGGTGAAGGAAGTGGAGAAGAAAGAGGAGGCAACCTGTAGAGAAACGTCCAGTAATCTTTGGTGGTGGTAGGACATGGGCTAGAACGCCTTTCGCCTCTGTCCACCACCACTACATTTACCCAGTGGTTAGTTAGGAAGAAGTAATGTCTCTGGCTGTGTTTACTGGTCCACATATCTGTGGTTATGTGGACTTTGCCACTGATGGCATTGCGCAGTGCACACCTTATTTTGTTCACAACATGTATGTGCAGGGCAGGAATGGCCCACCTGTAAAAGTAGTAGTGGCTGGGAAGAATGTACTGCAGGACAGCCACCGCCATCAGTTTTTTTAAACTATCTTTCTCCACCAGCCGGAATGGCAGCAGTTCAAAGGCCAGTAATTTGGAAATGCTGTCATTCAGAACCATGGCTCGTGGTTGGGTACGGGGTATCTCCTCTTTCTCTCAAAGGTTTGGGGGATGGAAAGCTGAACACTTCCATGGTGCGGTGTGGAGATGCTCGGTGACACTAGTGGTGATTGTGGTGCTGTCACATCCTCTCTTTGCAGGGAGGCAGCTGGCCCTGTTGATTGTGAGCAGGAGGAAGAGGCCACAACCACAGAAAAAGAGGAGAAGGAGGAGGCTCAGATCTGTCATGCTTTTTAAGGTGTGTACTCCACTGCACCTTGTGCTTGGAATTCAGATGCCTCGTCATGCAGGTAATGCTCAGGTTCAGAAGATTTATGCCTTGCTTCAGGCTGTGACGGCACAGCATGCAAACCACCCTTCTCTTGTCATCAGCACATTCCCTGAGGAAATACCACGCCAGGAAACTCTTTTGAGCTGGCTTTGGTGTTCTGATTTCAGTGGTGAGGTGGGCAGCTGTGGCACCCTGCTACTACAGGTACCACAATACCCAAAAGGGTGCATGGATGGACTTCTCCACAAGAGGCCCTCACTACAAACAAACACTTCCACCCTTCCACCTCAAACCACCAGAGGGAGCCCTGTTAGGGATATGTATATATGGAGGGTGGAGTCAGGCAGTTCAGTTAGAGAGTTCAGTCAGACAGTGTGCTGGCACTTAGACCAGTGAAGGAGCAGCACGTCTGCTGCTGTGTTCTGAGGGCCCCAAGTGTGGCCGGAGGCAGAGGGGAGAGGTGAAAGGAGTTAAGGGGGCAGAGGAGCATCATAGGCTCACCCCAAGACATAATCCGGACACCGGGTCCGCACCTACAGGGTCCTCTATACCCAGTAGGGTCTACCGGCATACCAGGAGGATTACAGATCCCTGGTCGACCTGAAGCTAAACCCATTACAGGACTAGGAACCACGAAGGCCCCGGCGTCCTGGGATAGTGGTTGCCAGAGAAAGGTCCTACCACCAAGCGACAGGTGAGAGAACAACACAACACAGAAGCTAGGCCCAGTTGCAGGCTGGCCAGGAGCTTAGAGAGAGAAGGATAAACGGACCAGGAGGCCTTATACCCGCTCACTGGGGAGAGTCCAGAAGTGCACCCTTCCTACCGAGTACCCTGGACCGTACCTGACATCCGCACCAGTAAAGGTACTGAAGTGAATCTCCTGTCTCTGTCAGTTAATCCTGCTGCGACATCTCTTCTGCACTGCAACTCCCAGCATCACCATCTGCACCTACACTGCCCCGGGGGCCCTCTCCACCTGTGGGGAGCAGAAACATCCCAGCTGCCATCCCATCACCCCCGGAGGTCTGCAGCAGCACCGGTAAGTATTACCGGAAACCACAGGTGGCATCACGAGACAAACTGTACACTAAAACCCCTTTTCAAGAGAGACCTCAGAGTACGGGCCAGGGAGCTGACTGCCGTGACATCCTAAACAAGGTAAAAGGCCCGGGTACCGAGTCCCCTATATCCCCCTGGGCAAGACACAGCAGCAGGCGACGTACTGGCTAGGGGGTGCCCGCTCTGCCTTTGCACCCACCTAACTACACACATCAACAAGGATAGCCTTCGCTCCATGTGGGGTCTAGGATCTCATGATTCCCTGCATCATCTTCCACCCACTCCTCACCCCTGCCCTCCTTGCCGGTCTGCACACTGTGGAAAGATACTGCAGTTGGCAACTGTGTTTCATCATCCTCTGAGATGTGCTGCAGTGGTCCACTGACTGTGTGCACTAGCCCTCCCATGTGCACTCATCCTCCAACCTAATAAGTGTTTGGATGTCAGTGCACTCAGTCTCTTCCACCTCTGGAACAGAGCCAGGTGGCTGGGCCATGGAACCCCAGAAAGTGGAGTCATCAAAATGTAAAAGAGACTGCTGCATGACTTGGGGCTCAGATGGCTTGGCTGATTTGCAAGGGGGTGAGATGGAAGTCGAATGGCCATGGTCCTCAGGTGCCAACTCTGCACTTTCTGCAGAGAACCTGGTGGAAGATAATGAGAAGGAACTGGAGGCACTCTCAGCCATCAAGTCTAACACCTTTTCAACATCTTGTGGACTCATCATTCGTGCAGCAGTACTTTGCTCTATGAAATGATGTAGAACGTCCTGTCGATTGCGTGCATAAAAGGAAGGTGTTTCATTTGGGCATGTAACAGGCACAGAACAACCATGTCCTCTCCCTGCAGCAGCTACATCACCACCAGCAGCAGCATCTACACCAGCACCACCATGGCCATGTCCACGTCGCCCATTTTATGCTCTCCTCATTTTTGGAAGTGTTTTTTTGTGGCACACTACTTGTGAATAGATGGCGGCAGAGTAGATTTATTTTTTAGGCACACTACTCGTATAGACACTGGTAGGGTAAAATTATTTGTGTGGCACACAAATGGCTAGGAGAAGGCTGCAGAGTACATTTATTTTTTAGGCACACTACTCGCAAAAATACGGCTGCAGCGCGCAATTATTTTTCAAGCACACTACTCGTATAGACACAGCGGTGATGTAAAATTATGTGTTTGGCCCACAAATGGCAAAGACATGGCTGCAGAGTAGATTTATTTTTTAGGTACACTACTCGCAAAATGACGGCTGCAGAGTAGAATTATGTTTTAGGCACACTACTCATAGAGACACAGCAGTGAAGTAAAATTATTTGATTGAACTACAAATGGCAACGAGACGGCTGCAGAGTTGAGTTATTTTTTAGGCACACTACTCGTACAAACACTGCTGTAGTGCAGGCAGAGGTTTTTTTGAACAGTACTCTCACTGGCAGCATTGCATAGTACATACAGAGGCTTAAAGGCACAGTACTCCCACAGGCAGGGTTTCAGAGTACACATAGAGGCTTAAAGCCACAGTACAGACTAAAGGCACAGTAGTCCTACAGGCATGGGTAAATTTCACAAAAAGTGTCCAAATAATTGATAAACTAATAATACTTCCAAAACAACAATTATTAACACAAATTTTTTTACCAGGATGTATTGTGATAACCCAGCAAAACAGGAAGTAACAAAATAATTTTAAAATAAATATTTTATTATAGACATGTTAAAATCCAGGATAAAACCGTAAAGAGAAAGGTACCAATCATAGGGAGACAGGAGAAAAAACATTAAAGTCTTTAGAAAAGTATGCATAAATTGCTGGTTGATTATTGATACATACACCCAGCTTAAATAGTTTTATAACAAATTTATTGTACCATTAATGAAGTACCCATAATAAATTAGAAAGGTGTATCTTTTTTAAAAATTTGTTTCTGGGGCAGGAAGCAGGAGCATCTACATTGGTATGGAATCGTATTATACATTTTATTATTGTTGAAATATGCCTATGTGTTGATTGTACCCATTTAGTATCAGTTATTATCGGCAGTGAGAGATCTATATGTTTCTATGTGCACTGGAATGATCACTTTGGCAGCAGGTGCTGGTCATGTAATTAATGAATTGTGCTGATCTATGTGCCTTTGTGCACGAGAGCACCAGTATGTTACAGCACTGCTGCCTTGTTGATTTGGTCCAATGTGTGGCATAATAAACTGCGGCATAATAAACTGATTTCTGATACTCCATGTTGATATATATAACACAAATTTTTAAAAAATATACACCCTTCTAATTTATTATGGGTACTTTATTAATGGTACAACAAGTTTGTTGTAAGATTATTTAAGCTGGGTATATGTATCAATAATCACCCTTCTAATTTATTATGGGTACTTCATTAATGGTACAACAAGTTTGATATAAAACTATTTAAGCTGGGTGTATGTATTAACAATCAACCAGCAATTTATGCATACTTTTCTAAAGACTTTAATATTTCTTCTCCTGTCTCCCTATGATTGGTACCTTTCTCTTTACGGTTTTATCCTGGATTTTAACATGTCTATAATAAAATATTTATTTTAAAATTATTTTGTTACTTCCTGTTTTGCTGGGTTATCACAATACATCCTGGTAAAAAATTTGTGTTAACTACAGGCATGGGTGCAGAATACACAGAGGCTTAAAGACACAAGACTCCCACACATGGGAGGTGCAGAGTACACACAGAGGCTTTTTGGTACAGTACTCCCACAGGTGACTATGCAGAGTACACATAGCAGCTTTTTGGCACAGCAGTCCCACATATATAAGTGCAGAATACATACAGTGGCTTTTTGGTACAGTACTCCCACTGAGACAGCGTCCTGTCCCTACACTAACTAGTGCAGAATGGCGGCGGCACTCGTGATCCGGCATTTATACAGACCAGGTCACTTGGCGCGCTGACCAATCACAGCCATGCCAATACTTGGTATGGCTGTGATGGCTAAGGAAGTGCTCACCGCCTAAAAGCTTATTGATTGACTGTGCTGCAGCCTTTCAACAAACTTTATTAGGCATCCAAACCCGAACAGTAATCCGGACATGCGATAAAAAGTCCATGTTCGGAGTTCGGTACTGGACACTAGGTGTCCAGTACGAACCTCGAACTTTACAGTTCGGGTTCAATCATCCCTATTTACCACAATTCACAGTTGACGGGTACTGATACTCTGATGAGCGTTGTCGTCAGTGTGAATAGCAGGAACTTTACTGCCATGCACAGATGCCGAAGCCGGATTCAGCTTTTTATGTTTTTCAGGTATCTATTTCCGGACTACATTGGATTCGGTGGATTATGGCGGACCTGCATGACATTTAATTTTCAATAAATTGGTGAAGGAAGGATAGTGTGGTGGAGTCTTTATTTAAATAAAGTTTTTTTTTTGTGTGATTTTTATTATTGATTACTGGGTTAGTAATGGGTGTGTCTGATAGACAGCTCTCTACACCAGGGGTTGATGGCAGCTGTGATTTTTGACAAATCACAATTGACATCAACTCCAACATCATTACCTCGATTGAGAATGCACCAGGGCAATCGGGAAGAGGCAGGCAAAGCGGCAAAATTGGCTCATCTAATGGATCCCAGGCTGGGAAAGGCCCAATAAACATGGACTTTCCCAGCCTTATAATATCAGCCCACAGCTGTCTGCTTTACCTTTGCTGGTTATCAAAAATGGGGGGACCCCACATAATTTTTTTCATTTATTTATTAGCTTAATACATGTACACTAAACTACAGATGCAAAACACTAATTCTCATGGAGATCTATCTATCTATCTATCTATCTATCTATCTATCTATCTATCTATCTATCTTTCTATCTTGATGGGCCATTAAACAGCACTTTTTTTCCACTTTGAATGGTGTGCTGCCTCCAATTTCTTGAATTATATTGAAGGTTTGGTCTACACCAGGCTTAGCAGCCAGATACTACGTGCTAGTGCTGCTTTTGCTTTTTCTTTTTTATCTATCTATCTATCTATCTATCTATCTATCTATCTATCTATCTATCTTTGCATGCATTTTAACATTATCTTTTACATGCTATAATACTCTATGTAACTTAATAAATATATAAAACTAATAAAGCAATCTTATATACAGATATAGATAGATGATAGAAAGATCTTAGATATATAATAGATAGATAATAAATAGACAGATCGATATTAGATAGATATCCTGCAGATATAAAATTTCACAAGCCCATTACAGATAATAAACTTGCACCCTTTAATTCCTTTCATGTGGCACTAAAGGGTGTTTAGCCTGGTTTAACCTAATAAATAATTTAATAAAAACATGTGGGGTCCCCCCTATTTTTGATAAATAGCAAAGGTAAAGCAGACAGCTGTGAGCTGATGTTATCAGGCTGGGAAGGTCCCTGGTTATTGGGCCCTTCCCAGCCTAAAAATACCAACCTACATCCGCCCTAGAAGTGGCACATCATACTAGATGCGTCAACTGTGGAGCTTTGCCTACGCTCTTCCCGATTGCCCTGCCGCGGAGCGCAGCGTGATCTGGCGACTCTGATGAGCAGTGACGCTGGTATCTGGCGTTTGTGAATAGCCATAACGTTACAGCTAGTCACAGTGGCTGGGGCCGGATTTGGGGAACGCTGAACTGTGTCAGACCTGTGTGGGAACATTTTCTCCAATAAATTGATGAACGAGGGACAATGTCTTGTTTTGTTTTTCTCTGTTTTTATGTTTTTCAGGTATCCATTTGTGAACTACGTCGGATTCCCTGGACTATGTCGGATGCCGAGGATTATGGCGGGTCATACATGTTTTATTCTTTTTTTATAAATTAGTGAACCAGGTAAAGTTTTGGTGAGTGTTTTTCAAATAAAGTATTTTTTGTGTGTGTTTGTTTTATTTTTGATTACTGGGATAGTAATGGTGGTGTCTAATAAACACCTCTCTATTACTAACACCAGGGCTTGATGTCAGCTGACATTACATTAATAGAATCACAGCTGACATTAACCCCAAGCCCCATTACCTCGATTGCCAACGAACAAGGGCAATAGGGAAGAGTGAGGCAAAGAGCCAGGATTGGTCTATCTAATGTGATGCACCACTTCTGGGGCTGCTGATGGCTTGTATTTTTAGGCTGGGAAGGGCACAATAACCAGGGACCTTCCTAGCCTGATGATATCAGCTCAAAGCTGTCTGGTTTACCTTTGCTGGTTATCAAAAATAGGTTAAATAAGGCTAAACACCCATTAGTGCCACATGGAAGGCACTAAAGGGTGCAAGTTTATTATATGTAAGGGGCTTTCTCATATATATCTATAGGATATCTATCTATTCTATATATAGTATCTATGTATTCTATCTATTTAGACAGAAAGAATGGAACAGCACCAATACCTTGTAGATAAAGTAGGGTGCAGGGCGCCACAAGTATATATACAGTTACAAAATAGATAAAAAAATGAAAAAAGACGCAACACTCCACAATAAGCAAAAATAAAAAAGGACCTTTAATAGCTCATGTGCTGTGGAGAGGCACCACATCACATGAGTTGTTAAAGGTCATTTTTTCTTTTTGCTTATTTTGGAGTGCTGCCTCTTTTTTTTATCTATCTAGAGGGCTCTAGCTGTGAATTTACTGTGCTGGTCTGATAAAATTGATTGGTTCCTTTGAGGTGTGTTCGAGAAAAAGAGTGGATGGCATACGCAAGGTACATGTACCGTCCGTCTTTTTTCTCACACTCATCGAGTTGCATTGACGAGTCTCGTCCGATATACGCGATTATTCGCAGGATGCTGCGATCTTTTCCAACGCTCGATTCCAGCTGAGAAAAAACTTGAGATGAACACTGCCTCATTGAATACCATTGGTGCGAGTGCAATCCAATTTTATATCCGATTTATCACATTGCACTCTCCGATTTTATACACAGATGGGAGTGAACCCCAAGGCCATGGCCCCACTATCAGTATTCGGTCAGTATTTTTTCTCAGGAGTGGGAGCCAAAACCAGGTGAGGAACAATCAGAGAAAAGGTATAATAGAAACAAGTCACCAATTCTGTATTTATCACCCACTCCTGGTTTTGGCTCCCACTCCTGAGAAAAAGTACTGACCGAATACTGACCAAATACTGATAGTGGGACCGTGGCCTAATAGCGAGGAACCAAGAGAATGGGTAAAATTAAGGTCAAAAGAAGGATCTTGTAAAAATCCTAGCATAATAAAAGTCCTATAGATGGGTGAAGAAAGCAATCAACAATGGGAGTTTGTTTGTGGACTATGCATATGCTCATTTGCTATTCATAGTAACATACACTTGTCTCTGCTGATATGTGCAGCTGACAGCTGATTTATACCATACTCATACAAACCAGCAACAAGCAATAGAAACCTGTGTTACACAATCTACAGTATTAAACACTACATAAGGAAGAACAGAAGGGTGTAGTTACAAATTATGCTTATTGCACACAATGTTTTCAGCCTATGTCAGATACAAATGTGGCACCCCAGGGGTCTGGTTTCCACAGTAACAAGCAATGTTATGTCTGAGAGCAGGTGGGAGGTCTCTTGGTCAGGGATCCTGTGCATGCCACACCTCCTGCCCAGTCCTGGGAGGGGAAGAACTTCCCCTATATAAACCTAGGGCTGAGGCAGGGTGAGTGAGTAGAGAAGAAGTAGAGACAGAGAAGCAGATATAGGAAAAGAACAACAGGAGCTCTGTGGGAGCAGTACTACAAGGAGTCAGGGGCTGGCAGCTGCAGAGCTCGCCCTGACTGGAAAGTTATCACCGGACCCGGAGTCCGAGGCTGTGGGGACTAACTCCTATCCAGCAGCAGAAACCGACCGGCAGGGGATTGCAGGTCCTCTGGCCCAGAAACCCGAAGGCACGGTCACACGCGTGGGACCAGCACCGCCGTCGTGGAGCGGAAGCTACTAGAAGGCCCCGAGTCACCGGCCATACGGGTGAGCACCACACGGTACACTCAGGGACGTGGGCTACTTGTACCCGCCTCTAGCAAGGTAGCCAGAAGAGTACAGTTAGTTTGGGAGGCCTACAACTCCACCTGGCCAGGGGAGATCCCATCTGCTCAAGGACTGACCAGGCCCCAATCGCTAGCCAGTACTCCGGGAGGGTCTGTCTTTGTCACCAGTAAAGACCCTGAACTACACCGTACCGTCTCCGAGTGGTTCCTGCTACCCCCATCATCCACGTCGGCTGCCCTGAGGCCATACCCCTCCCGTTGGGGGTTATACTATCACGCTGCACAATCCTACCACCGGCCTCAGCGGTCTGCCCTGCAGCGGCAGCTCCTTAGCTGTACTCAACGGGTGACGTAGTCGTCCAACATCTACCGCTAATACAGCGCCACTTAGTCTGACTCCCTGGGCACGGACCGGATCACCGCCACGAGACTACAACCCTCAAGAGATCCGGCTCCGGGTAAGCTCCCGCGTGCGCAACGCAGCGCGACACAGGCCAAGGGGCGCATCAACTTTTGGCGTAGTCGGCAGGATTCCGTGCCCGCAACCATCGGGTACTGCGTGCCTGGAAAAAAAAAAAAAAAAAAAGAGACTTTTAAACTTACCATCGGTGAAGATTCCCGCCATCCGGCGCCATCTTCAGCCTTCTTCCCGCCATCGGTGAAGATTCCAGCCATCCGGCGCCATTTTCAGCCTTCTTCCCGCCTTCCGTGGAGTTTTCCCGCCGTTGGACGCCATCTTGAAGACGCCGCGCGGGAAGAAGAGGGGCGTGGACTCCGAAAGCGCGCGAGAACTGAAGCCCCGCCTCACGTCCGGACGTTGCGTAAGGTCCTGGAAGGAGCCCAGCAGACGCCGACGTCACAGGAGCGCGACGGAAGGTCCTCAACCCTGACGATCCACTGCGGAGCCGCGGCCTACGGAAGAGGATCATCGCAAGGTAGGCCACGGTCCACTAGGGGGGAGAAGGATGTCGGATACGGAGGAGAGCTTCACCGCTTCAACCCCCGCCAGCGCCACCGCTGTTGCGGTCATGCCTTTCACCATGCCCTATATCCCGGGGGCAGCCTGGCTACCCCAGTACTCAGGGGAGTCACATACCCTGCATGACTTTAGAGAAAAGCTGGATAGCCTCTTCCAGGTGTACCCCCTCACAGAGGAGCAAAAAGTGAGCATCCTGGTGGCCCAATTAACCGGGGCAGCCCAAAGGGAGGTAAAGTCCTGGCCACCTGGGGGGAGGACTGTCGCAGGGATACTAACCCGGCTGAGGGACACCTTTGATACCCGCACCTCAGCCGAGATCAAGCTTAGATTCTACGGGTGCAAACAGCGGGCACATGAGAGTATAAGGGACTATGCCCTGAACCTACAAGAGGCTCTGAGAGCCATTAAGCAGACCGACCCTGACGGCGTGGGAGACGAGGACAGGCTGTTGACTGAACAATTTATAGAGGGTTTATATTTCAATGCCCACCGAACCCAGTTGCGGGCAATGGCCTTACAGGACCCTCATCTGGGATTTGCACAGTTCAAGGACAGAGCCATCCGGGTGCTTCGAGAACCGGCACCAGGTGGCGTTGTGACCCCCAGACGCCCCACTGCCACTTACCACCAGGAGGCGGCGCCCTTGTCGGCAGGGCCTGTGGGGGCTGATGCGCAGGCTTTGAACAATGACCCGGCTCCAGACCTGCACCATCAGGTCCAAGAGCTAGCTAAAAGCGTTGCTGCGCTAACCCGAACTGTGCAGTCTTTACAGGTTTCCACTCCAGGGAAGATCCAGCTGGCATCCGGACCGGAGGACATCCCGTGGCGTCGACCAAGGAGGACCCCACCGGCCAGAGGAAGACCCAGCGACCGATACAACGAGGACGGACGACCCATCTGCCGCCGCTGCAATCAACCCGGACATATGGCAAGGTACTGTCCTTTAAACTGGCACAACCTGGGGTAGAGGGCCAACCCCCAGGAAAAAGATCACCAGGCCCATCGAACTGGCGCGACAAATATGTGGGAGGACGTCCAGTCTTACCCGTGGTACTGGATGGCATTCCTATGAGTGCCCTACTGGACACCGGGTCACAGGTCACCACCATCCCGTACGTGCTCTTCAAGCAGTACTGGAATGACTCGGATATCACCCGCTACCCTGACGATGACTTGAGTATCATCGCCAGCAATGGTCAGCCCGTGCCACAGATTGGATTTAAAGAGGTGACCATTAAAATCGGTAGAGTCGAACTGGCAGCACAGGTACTGATCATTGTAGACATTGACAAACACGAGAGTCACCCAAAGATAACTGTAGGAACTAATGTAATTGAAAATTGTCTTGCAGAGGTGATTTTCCTTTTACAGCAGGTTGCCAAGAACGCCAGCTCCGGCCAGCAGCGAGTGCTCCAGAAAGAGATCCGGGCACTGATGCGACGGCAACAGCTAGAACTCTCCGGTGGTGAGATTGGTAGCGTGCGAATGTGTGACCCTTTCCCTATTGCCATGCCCCCGAAAAGTGAAATGATGATTTGGTGCCGGGCAGCTATTGGTCTGAGAGGTAGAGATTACCAGGCAATGGTAGAACCAGTTTACTCAGACAGTAGGCCCACCATTTTGACAGCACGGGGGGTGGTCAATGTACGCCATGGGAGGGTGCCCGTTCGCATAATAAATATCGGGAAGAGGGAAGTGTACCTGCCCCGGTATGCCACGCTAGCCAAATTGTATACCATCAATCAAGATTCCATACAGTCCGTAGAACCCTTGCCTCCATCTTCCCCGGAGGAAGGTAACGGCTCTCAGAAAACAATGGAGGACTGGTGTCAGCAACTACATTTGGGTACTGACTCCACTCCCTCACACCAGAAACAGGGAGTCTATCGGGTGGTTCAAGAGTACGAGAGAGTGTTTAGTAAACACCCGTTAGACTTCGGGCGAGTCAAGGGGGTAGAACACCACATCCCCACGGGAGACCATCCTCCCATAAAAGAGAGGTATCGACCCGTACCCCCTGCACACTACCAACACGCCAAGGGGATGCTTAGAGACATGAAGGAGGCTGGGGTGATCAGGGATAGCTGTAGCCCCTGGGCAGCTCCACTAGTCTTAGTCAAAAAGAAAGACAACACCATGAGGATGTGTGTAGATTACCGGAGAATCAACCGTATCACACACAAGGATGCGTACCCCTTACCAAGGATAGAGGAGTCTTTGGCTGCTTTAAGATCTGCTAACTTCTTCTCTACCTTGGATCTCACTAGTGGGTACTGGCAGGTTCCTGTAGCAGAGGCGGACCGGGAGAAGACCGCATTCACCACCCCGATGGGACTTAGCGAGTTTACCTGCATGCCGTTCGGACTCTGCAACGCACCAGGAACCTTCCAACGATTAATGGAGTGCTGTCTGGGCCACAGAAACTTCGAGACGGTCCTGCTGTACCTGGACGATGTCATCGTATATTCCAAGACGTATGAGGACCACCTGAAACACCTGGCGGAAGTGTTCGAAGCTCTGGCAAGCTACGGCCTAAAGGTGAAACCCTCCAAGTGTCACCTCCTGAAACCAAAGGTGCAGTACCTGGGACACGTGGTGAGCGCTGATGGAGTGGCTCCCGACCCTGATAAGATCACCGCAATTAAGGAATGGCCAAGTCCCTCCAGTGTAAAGGAAGTGCGGCAGTTCCTCGGGTTGGTAGGCTATTACCGCAGATTCATCCCCGGTTTCACCAAAAAGGCAGCTCCTATGCAGGACCTCCTGATAGGCCAGTCCCGGAAGGCCAAGAACCAGAAGCCGCCCTTCAAATGGGAGAAGTTAGAAGAGTCCTTCCGCCAGCTGAAGATGGCCCTCACGGGGGATGAAATCCTGGCGTACCCTGATTACAGCCAGCCCTTTATCCTCTACACCGACGCAAGTAACATCGGGCTAGGAGCCGTACTGTCCCAGATCCAGCAGGGGAAAGAACGAGTAATCGCTTCCGCTAGCCGAAAACTGCGACCCACCGAAAGAAACCCTGAGAATTACAGCTCATTTAAGCTAGAGTTCCTGGCAGTGGTGTGGGCAGTCACCGAACGCTTTAAGCACTACCTCGCTTCTTCCCGGTTCACCGTGTACACGGATAACAACCGGTTGACACACCTGGACACGGCAAGACTCGGTGCCCTAGAGCAGAGATGGATGGCCCGTCTGTCCAACTACGAGTTCACAATCAAATACCGGGCAGGACGCTCCAATACCAACGCGGACGCCCTGTCCAGGATGCCAAACCTACCGGACGAAGGAGAAGATCCAGAGGGACTGGAAGAAGTCGAACTCCCTGCGTTCCACCGTCATGGGACTATCCAGTATTCCCATCGGGTAAGGAGTAAGCAAGCCGCTACGTTTAACCCCTTGCCTCACTACAACTGGGAGGAAACGCAAGACAGTGACCCTGCCATCCGGCTGGTGAAGGAGATGCTGACTTGGCCAGAGGCTCGCCTTGACCCAGACGCTCCGGAGGAAGCCAAGCAACTGTGGGCTGAGAAGAGTCGACTGTTCCTTTACAAGGGGAAGTTGTGCCACAGAATGGTTAACTCCCGGACGCATGAACTAATCTGGCAAGTAGTGGTGCCACGGAGAGACGCAGCCATGGTGATGGAAGCATACCACGACGGGGCTGGACACTTCGGATGGAAGAAGCTGGAGTTCCTGCTGCGTGGGCGGTTCCACTGGGTAGGCATGAGGGGAACCATCGAGAGGTGGTGCAGAGACTGTGGCCCGTGCAACCTAAGAAGGAAGGACCGTGCCAGCCAGAAGACTCCCCTGCAGTCCATCGTCACCCGGCAGCCGTTGGAACTGGTAGCCTTGGATCATGTAAAACTGACCCCAAGCAGAAGTGGCTACGTCTACGCGTTAACCATTGTGGATCATTACTCCCGGTTCTTGGTTGTCGTCCCCGTTAAGGACTTAACGGCTCAAACAGCAGCTAGAGCCTTCCAGCAGCACTTCTGCCGTCCACACGGATACCCGGACCAAGTGCTGACGGACCAGGGACCTGCCTTTGAAGCGGAGATCTTCCAAGAATTCTGCAATCTGTATGGCTGCCGGAAGATAAGGACGACACCCTATCATCCGCAAACTAATGGACTTTGTGAGAAAATGAACCAGGTGGTAATGGATCTCCTGAAAATGTTGCCCCTGGAAGAACGCAGTCTGTGGCCTGAGAAGCTGCCCGATCTGGTGGACCTATACAACCACATTCCTGAAGGTTCCACCAACTGTACCCCGGCTTACCTAATTAGGGCGAGACCTGGTAAGTTACCTGTTGACCTGGAAATGGGAGTCCTGACACCCGAGGACACTACACCGGAAACAGACTGGGATACAGAGAGGCAGCAGCAGTACCGGAAAGTACAAGAGAGCGTGGAGCGAAGTCTCTGTCTCGCTAGGGAAAGACAAGAGAAAAATTACAACCAGTATGCTCCCGCTGTTCCCCTGGTACCCGGAGAGCAGGTCTTGAAGAGGAAGAGACGGCTCCACAAGTTGGACGACCAGTGGGAGAAGGACCCGTACACCGTACTGCCCTCAAGCCACGACAACCCAAAGGTTTGTACCATCAGTAAAGACGGAGGTGAAACCACAGCCATTGTATCCCGGGATCACCTGAAGAAGTGTCCCGAACAGCTACGGAACCCAGAAGGAGAGCAAGAAGACCCTCGACCCGTAGAGGAAAGGGAAGATATGGTTAGTACTGTGCTCGGAGACTTCCCTCGATCCTGGACTCAAGTCAATGGTGCAGTTGTGGTACCCGTCCTCACGTTCCTCCAACCAGCATCCCAAGTGCCTACGGAGCAACAGGTAGAGCTGGAAGAGCAGCCGGTCCAGGAGGCAGCAGACTCCACACAAGCAGAACAGGAGGATCAACCCTCTGCTCATAGTGAGCCTGCCATACCCCTAGTGAGCCAAAGAGCCCGTAGACAGCTGCCCAGTTTATCCTTGATAGCTCCTACACCCTGTAGTTCAGGGCCAGACAGTCAGCTCCGTAGGTCCACTAGGGCCACTAGAGGCCAGTTACCCGCAAGTTGGAGGATTTGAAGTGTTTAAATTGTTTTATTTGTGGTCACCTGTCTGTTACTTGTAAATAATTATGTGTTTCTAGTTATTTTTAGGAGTCCTTGGTGGATTTACCGGGAATCCTTGTACAATTGGTTGGAGCGTAACCCAGGAATGGACTAAAAGACTGTTAAGGACTCGGGGCAGGACAGACCCCTACCTGGTTACGTCTCCCTGTTTTGGTGAAATGGACACCTTTGTTTTCTTCAAAGACTGCACCCGGTTGCGGACACGCCGTAACCATCTTTATGTGTTTTTCTTATTGTATTATTATTGTTTATACTTTGTTATGTTTTTCTAAAAATATGTTTAGTCCCGGAGTACTAAATTTCACTAGGGGGGAATGTGGCACCCCAGGGGTCTGGTTTCCACAGTAACAAGCAATGTTATGTCTGAGAGCAGGTGGGAGGTCTCTTGGTCAGGGATCCTGTGCATGCCACACCTCCTGCCCAGTCCTGGGAGGGGAAGAACTTCCCCTATATAAACCTAGGGCTGAGGCAGGGTGAGTGAGTAGAGAAGAAGTAGAGACAGAGAAGCAGATATAGGAAAAGAACATCAGGAGCTCTGTGGGAGCAGTACTACAAGGAGTCAGGGGCTGGCAGCTGCAGAGCTCGCCCTGACTGGAAAGTTATCACCGGACCCGGAGTCCGAGGCTGTGGGGACTAACTCCTATCCAGCAGCAGAAACCGACCGGCAGGGGATTGCAGGTCCTCTGGCCCAGAAACCCGAAGGCACGGTCACACGCGTGGGACCAGCACCGCCGTCGTGGAGCGGAAGCTACTAGAAGGCCCCGAGTCACCGGCCATACGGGTGAGCACCACACGGTACACTCAGGGACGTGGGCTACTTGTACCCGCCTCTAGCAAGGTAGCCAGAAGAGTACAGTTAGTTTGGGAGGCCTACAACTCCGCCTGGCCAGGGGAGATCCCATCTGCTCAAGGACTGACCAGGCCCCAATCGCTAGCCAGTACTCCGGGAGGGTCTATCTTTGTCACCAGTAAAGAACCTGAACTACACCGTACCGTCTCCGAGTGGTTCCTGCTACCCCCATCATCCACGTCGGCTGCCCTGAGGCCATACCCCTCCCGTTGGGGGTTATACTATCACGCTGCACAATCCTACCACCGGCCTCAGCGGTCTGCCCTGCAGCGGCAGCTCCTTAGCTGTACTCAACGGGTGACGTAGTCGTCCAACATCTACCGCTAATACAGCGCCACTTAGTCTGACTCCCTGGGCACGGACCGGATCACCGCCACGAGACTACAGCCCTCAAGAGATCCGGCTCCGGGTAAGCTCCCGCGTGCGCAACGCAGCGCGACACAGGCCCAGGGGCGCGTCACAAATATCGTAAGATACCATTACATTTGTGTAGACATAAGAGTGTGTCTGTAGGCATCTACACAGGCTTCTTTTGGGTAAGGCTGTTTTGAATATACTGTGCTACTACATAGGCTCTTGTCATAGTTTAGTCTAGACATATACTGTTTCTTTTTCTTCATACCATTTGAACAAATGGGCAAAAACTGTAGTTCCTGTGCCTGTTACTAAGGCAATGTTCACATAGTCAGTGTTTGGTTAGTATTTTACATCAGTCCTTGTAAGCCAAAATCAATACTGGGTGAAAAATGCAGAAGAGGTGCACGTTTCTATTATACTTTTCCTCTGATTGTTCCTCTCCTGATCTTGTCTTACAAATTCTGATTTCAAATACTGACCAAATATTGAATGTGTGACCGTTTAGTTTAGAGGTCATTGTGCTCACCAGTGATGTAGATGTGAGGGTTTCTGATGTGCCTTTCTTACTAATAAGCTTCTCACCAATATTTAACTATAGGATAGGGGGAAAATGGAAGGTCAGCTGACCACATTAACTTGTTACTTGAGGGCTTGAACTCAGGAGAGCTGTTCGCCCGGAGAAGTCCTAGTCTGAGACGTGGGTATTAATGAAACAAAAAAACGGAAAAGATCCTCCAGCGAAAAAAATTCTTTAAAAATATCAAATCATTATTATTCCATCAGGAAACTATTAAAAACATGCTGACACCACTAGAAATCCATGAAAACACCGACCGACGCGTTTCAGCAGAATGGCTTATTCATGGTGAGCAGTACCATGCTATTTTTAAAGAATTTTTTCGCTGGAGGATCTTTTCCTGTTTTTTGCTTCATTCTCACCAATATTTATTTCACTCATATGGAGAAATTGGAGTGGTGACTGTTAGGGGTGCATCTAGAAGACATGTGCACGGTTGTCAACTGTCTAGAAATACCTGGATAGTCTGTAGAACTAGGATACTTTTCCCCTGTCCACAAAACAAATGTAATACTTCCATGATTTTTTTAAGCTGGACAAGCTGTTACAGAATACTATACCTGCAATGCTGGTATATGCTTCTTTGATGCTTCTTGGCAGATTCGCTATGATATTATTAGAGATATAAAATTTATATGACCACTATACTCTGTAACTTATGCCACTATAATAATGTTTAACCTTACTTTATATTTATATATATATATATATATGGAAATGTCTTTGTTTTGTTTTATTTCTGTATGTATATACAATGCCATGTAAAAGTTTGGGCACCCGTGGTCAAAATAACTGTTATTATGAACAGTTAAGCAAGTTGAAGATGAAATGATCTCTAAAAGGTCTAAAGTTAAAAATGATTAATTTCGTTTGTATTTTAGGCAAAAAAAAAAATATATTTTCATCTTTACATTTTAAAAATTACACAAATGAAAATGGGCCAATGCAAAAGTTTGTGCGCCCTGCATGGTTAGTACCTAGTAGCACCCCCTTTTGAAAGTATCACAGATTGTAATCGCTTTTTGTAGCCAGCCAAGAGTCTTTCAATTCTTGTTTGAGGGATTGTCATCCATGCATTGCTATTTTGAGGTCTAGCCACAGATTTTCAGTGATCTGAACTGGAATGTAAATTGGTGTGCATGCAGCATGTAAGAGCATGTTCACACATGGCCACTAAACAGAAAAAAAAACAAAGACAGAAATACAATACACAAATACCCTGCAGTAAATAAATAAATCGCAATAGCGCATGAAAATAACAAAGGGTACTTAGTTAACATAATTTTGATTAAAATAATGCGAAAGCCATCCCGCCTTGTCACGGCGACTTTTATGGGACAGTCCTAACTCTAATATTTAAAACCTTTCTTTGAGCTGGAAAGCTTATTCATCTTGCTCCCCATGTCTCTGTGTCCACTGTTTTGGTTCAGTCTCTCTGCCCTTATCCACATGTACGTCATTTGACAAACGGTAAGGTTTTAAATATTAGAGTTAGGACTGTCCCATAATGGTCGCCGTGATGAGGCGGGATGGCTTTCGCATTATTTTGATCAAAATTATGTTAACTAAGTACCTTTTATTATCTTCATGCACTATTGCGAAAGGGGAAATGGAGACCCCAAGGCAGATCTAATATCACCCTGCCTTCCCTACCGTCCCTGTATAGGTTCCACACCTATCGCCGAGCAGGACCCTGAACCCTGTATGTCCATAGAGCTTGACCCTAGTTAGGGAGGGGGAGGGGTGAGTAGTGGTCAGGTTCTCGGGACGGTCCCAATCAAGGACAGCATGGATCTTCTCCGGATCCATCCGAAAACTCGAAGAATACAACAGGTACCCCCAAAACTACACCTCCTGGACGGTGAAAACACATTTTTCTAGTATGGCATATAGTTTGTTATCCCTTAATATCTGAAGAACCTGTTTAACATGCCCCTGATGTGTCTGAAAATCAGGTGAGTAAACCAAAATATCATCCAGATAGACCACCACAAACCTGCCCACCAAATGATGGAAAATATTATTAATGAAATGCTGGAACACTGCAAGTGCATTGGTCAGACCAAAAGGCATAACCAGACTTTCGAAATGCCCTTCAGGGGTATTGAATGCTGTTTTCCATTCATCCCCATCTCTGTTTCTAACCAGATTGTAGGCTCCCCTTAAATCCAACTTGGAGAATCCATTAACTCCCACAACCTGGCTGAACAAATCTGGAATCAGAGAAAGAGGGTATGAATAGGACAGTCATATGCATGATGAGGAGGCAAATCCCGACACCCCCTTTCAGAAAAAAAATCATCACAACCAGACAAAAATGCAGGTCAGGTTTCTGTAGAGACTGTAGAAAGGGAAATATTTAAAAAGTTCTCATGGCAGTCATCTTCCCACTCAATGATCTCCCTGGCTTGCCAATCGACCAACAAATTATGTTTCAACAACTAGGGTAGACCTGATACAATTGGGGTTGGAAGACCGTCCCTGACATAGCAAGGAATTATCTCACAATGAACCGACCCCACCCTCAGTTTTACATTATGTACAATCTGAGTCAGAGCTTTCTATGCAAGTGGCGCTGAGTCGATGGCGAAGATGGAAATGGGCTTAGCTAAAGTACAGCAAGCAAGCCCATGAGTTCTCACAAACTCAGCATCAACCATGCTGACTCCAGCTCCACTATCACCAAACACAGAAATTCTCTCGGTATTGCTCTCTAGCACCACCTCTGCTGTAAGGACAAACCGGGAACTGCAGGTTGATGACAAATGCACCCCTTGCTTATCCAACTCCAGACTACCAAGAGTTAATCGAGTCTCCTTTTGCTTAGGAATAGAGATGAGCGGTGTTCGACTAAAACTGTTCGCCAATCTCAAATTCAAGCTGTTTTGGGCGGTGTTCGAGTCGTTCGACGAACACGAACGATTTGCAAAAAATTCGGCTGTTCGAGGTTATGTTCGATAACTGTTCGTGCACCAAAAGCGTGTCCTGCATGTCTGGCGCCATTTAGAGCAACAATCATACAGGGATTGTGTGCCACTCACTGTAATGCCACAGCCATGGTGGTTGTGGCATTACAGTGGTTGCCCAAATCGATGGGAACAGTGCTCACAGTGAAACATGAAAAGCCGGCAATTCAGCAGCAGCATACACCGGTACCCGAAAATTTAGAACAGAAAGAATAGAGTATCACACATAGATTAGATAGATAGAAACATGTCAGTCACATATATAAGAAGTACAGTGACAGTGTTGATTACTGTACTTGTCATTTAGTGTTAAAATAAAGGGTTTATTTTAAAAAAAATTGGCGTGGGGTTCCCCGTAATTTTAGTCTCTAGCGGAGGTTAAGCAGACAGCTGGGGCAGATGTTTGAAGCCTGGGAAGGGGGTAATACCCACGGAGCTTCCCAGCCTACTAATATCAGCCCCCAGCTGAATACCTAGCCTTTACTAGCTAATAAAATGGGGGACCCCCAAAAAAATGACGTGGGGTCCCCCCTATTTTAATAGCTAGCAAAGGCTAGGCAGACAGCTGGGGGCTGATATTAAAAGCCTAGGAAGGGTGCCATGAATATTGGCCCCCTCCCAGGCTAGAAACACCAGCCGTCAGCCGCCCCAGAAATGGCGCATCCATAGGATAGGCCAATTCTGGCACTTAGCCTCGCTCTTCCCACTGCCCTGTAGCGGTGGCAGTGGGGTAATAGGGCTGGGGTTGATGTCAGCTTATAATGCTAGCTGACATCAAGCCCAGGTTAGTAATGGAGAGGCGTCGATAAGACACCCCCATTACTAACCCCATAGTCAAAGTTAAAAAAAACACAAACACCCAGAATAAAGTCCTTTAATTGAAATAAACACACAATTCGTTATTGTTCTAAATTAAACCATACTTACCATCACGCCCATTCCAGCTGAAGCCAATGTCTTCTGCAATAAAAGTAAAATAATAACGCAACATCATCCTTACCTTTCCATGGTTCCCACGACAGCTTCAGCTCTGCTACATTCACATGACAGGCTGGATCGCAGCCGAAAGCTGCCACCCAGCTTGCCATGCCGCAGACACTGAGAAGCGCAGGCATGCTTGTGCTCCTCAGTGTCTCGCTGTGACGGCATCCAGATGAGCCGAGGTCATGTCCAATGAACTCTGCTCACCTCATGCACGTCACTGACAGCGTGGGAAAACTATCCTGCGCTTGCAGTCAGCGTGGGAGAATTCTCCTGCTCAAGCGCTGAGCGCAGGAGAATTTTCCCATGCTGTCAGTGACGTGCATGAGGTGAGCCAAGTTCATTGGACATGACCTCGGCTCATCTGGATGCTGTCACAGCGAGACACTGAGGAGCGCAAGCATACCTGCGCTTTGCCTGCGCTTCTCAGTGTCTGTGGCGTGGCAAGCTGGATGGCAGCTTTCGGCTGCCATCCAGCCTATCATGTCAATGTAGCAGAGCTGAAGCTGTCGTGGGAACCATGGAAAGGTAAGGATGATGTTGCTTTATTATTTTACTTTTATTGCAGGAGATCGTTGGCTTCAGCTGGAATGGGCGTGATGGTAAGTATGGTTTAATTTAGAACATTAAAAAATGGTGTGTTTATTTCAATTAAAGGACTTTATTCTGGGTGTTGTGTTTTTTTAAATACTTTACTAGAAATTCATGGCGGTCATGTCTAATATTGACGTGACCCCCATGAATTTCGGGCTTAGGGCCAGCTGATAATGCCAAGCTGGCCCTAACCCCTTTATTACCTAGTGAGCCACCGCACCAGGGCCCTGGATGAGTTGGGTACAGCGCCAGAAGATGGCGCTTCTATGAACGTGCCATTTTCTGGCGTGGCTGCGGACTGCAATTTGCAGCGGGGGGGCAGAAAGCTTGGGCCTCCCTGCGCTGCGGATTCCAGCCCCCAACTTCCTAGGTGTACCTGGCTGGACACAAAAATAGGGTGAAGCCCCACGTATTTTTTTTCAATTATTTCATGAAATTTATGAAATATTAAAAAAAAAAAGAGTTACCTATATTGTTGTGTCCGGCCAGGTACAAATAGGCATCTGGTGGTTGGGGGCAGCCCGTTCCTGGATGCTGTACCTGGCTGGCATACAAAAATAGGGCGAAGCCCACGTCAACATTTTTGGGAAAAATTAATTAAAAAATAATAATAATTTAGGGACTGCATCTTTATTAACCCCTTTGCCATATTTTTGTGTCCAGCCAGGTACAGCAGGCAGGAACGGGCTGCCCCCAACCCCCAGATGCCTATTTGTACCTGGCTGGAAACAAAAATACAGGGAAGCCCTTTTTTTAATTATTTCATGAATTTCATGAAATTATTTAAAAAAAATTGCCGTGGGGCTTCACCCTATTTTTGTGTCCAGCCAGGTACAGCAGGCAGGAACGGGCTGCCCCCAACCACCAGCTGCCTATTTGTACCTGGCCGGACACAACAATATAGGGAAGCCCTTTTTTTTTTAATTACTTCATGAATTTCATGAAATAATTAAAAAAAAAATACGTGGGGCTTCGCCCTATTTTTTTGTCCAGCCAGGTACATCCAGGCAGCTGGGGGCTGGAATCCGCAGCGCAGGGAGGCCCAAGCTTTCTGGGCCCCCCCGCTGCATATTGCAGTCCGCAGCCACGCCAGAAAATGGCGCGTTCATAGAAGCGCCATCTTCTGGCGTTGTACCCAACTCATCCAGGGCCCTGGTGCGGTGGCTCACTAGGTAATAAAGGGGTTAGGGCCAGCTTGGCATTATCAGCTGGCCCTAAGCCCGAAATTCATGGGGTCACGCCAATAATAGACATGACTGCCATGAATTTCTTGTAAAGTATTTAAAAAAACACAACACCCAGAATAAAGTCCTTTAATTGAAATAAACACACAATTTTTTAATGTTCTAAATTAAACCATACTTACAATCACACCCATTCCAGCTGAAGCCAACGATCTCCTGCAATAAAAGTAAAATAATAAAGCAACCTCATCCTTACCTTTCCAAGGTTTCCACGACAGCTCCAGCTCTGCTATATTGACATGACAGGCTGGAAGGCAGCCAAAAGCTGCCATCCAGCTTGCCATGCCACAGACACTGAGAAGCGCAGGCAAAGCGCAGGCATGCTTGCGCTCCTCAGTGTCTCACTGTGACGGCATCCAGATGAGCCGAGGTCATGTCCAATGAACTCGGCTCACCCCATGCACGTCACTGACAGCGTGGGAAAATTCTCCTGCGCTCAGCGCTTGAGCAGGAGAATTCTCCCACGCTGGGATGGCATTTAGATGACAGGCTGGATGGCAGCTGAGCGCTGCCATCCAGCATTCCATCCTTCATAGACAGTGCAGAGCGCAGGCAATTCTCCCACGCTGTCAGTGACGTGCATGAGGTGAGCTGAGTTCATTGGACATGAGCTCACCTCATGCACGTCACTTACAGCGTGGGAAAATTCTCCTGCGCTCAGCGCTTCAGCAGGAGAATTCTCTCACGCTGACTGCAAGCGCAGGAGAATTTTCCCACGCTGTCAGTGACGTGCATGAGGTGAGCTGAGTTCATTGGACATGACCTCGGCTCATCTTTATGCCATCAAAGCGAGACACTGAGGAGCACAAGCATGCCTGCGCTTCTCAGTGTCTGCGGCATGGCAAGCTGGATGGCAGCTTTCGGCTGCGATCCAGCCTGTCATGTGAATGTAGCAGAGCTGAAGCTGTCTTGGGAACCATGGAAAGGTAAGGATGATGTTGCTTTATTATTTTACTTTTATTGCAGAAGATATTGGCTTCAGCTGGAATGGGCGTGATGGTAAGCATGGTTTAATTTAGAACAATAAAGAATTGTGTGTTTATTTCAATTAAAGGACTTTATTCTGGGTGTTTGTGTTTTTTTTTTAACTTTGACTATGGGGTTAGTAATGGGGGTGTCTTATAGGCGCCTCTCCATTACTAACCTGGGCTTGATGTCAGCTGGCATTATAAGCTGACATCAACCCCAGCCCTATTACCCCACTGCCACCGCTACAGGGCAGTGGGAAGAGCGAGGCTAAGTGCAAGAATTGGGGCATCCTATGGATGCGCCATTTCTGGAGCGGCTGACGGCTGGTGTTTCTAGCCTGGGAGGGAGCCAATATTCATGGAACCGTTCCTGGGCTATTAATATCAGCCCCCAGCTGTCTGCCTAGCCTTTGCTAGCTATTAAAATAGGGGGGACCCCACGTCATTTTTTTGGGGTCCCCCATTTTAATAGCTAGTAAAGGCTAGGTATTCAGCTGGGGGCTGATATTAGTAGGCTGGGAAGCTCTGTGGGTATTACCCCCTTCCCAGGCTTCAAACATCTGCCCCAGCCATCTGCTTAACCTCCGCTAGAGACTAAAATTACGGGGAACCCCACGCCAATTTTTTTTCAAATAAATCCTTTATTTTAACACTAAATGACAAGTACAGTAATCAACACTATCACTGTACTTATTATATATGTGACTGACATGTTTCTATCTATCTAATCTATGTGTGATGCTCTATTCTTTCTGTTATAAATTGTCGGGTACCGATGCTGAATTACCTGCCGGCTTTTTTAAAGAGACGGTGCATGAAAACACTATTATTTTTTTTAATAAATCCTTTAACACTAAATGACAAGTACAGTAAGCAACACTGTCACTGTACTTCTTATATATGTGACTAACATTTTTCTATTTATCTAATCTATGTGTGATGCTTTATTCTTTCTGTTCTAAATTGTCGGGTACACGGGTACCGGTATATGCCGCTGCTGAATTGCCGGACGGCTTTTTTAAAGAGAGTGTCTTCTGAGCAGTTTGTCAGCTTTTGGACACCTTTGAAGGTGTTTTCCATGTATTTCTATGTGTTTTTGTTTGCCTGCCATTGGTTTTAACGATGTTCGACGGTGTTCGACGAACAGTTCCACGAACATCCCGGTGTTCGACGAACCGAACCGAACCCGAGCACTATGGGGGTGGCTCAACACTACTTAGGAATCAAAGGACAGGCCCCAATAAAATGTCCCTTTTTTCCACAAAAAAACATATGCCCTTCTTTTTGCGGATCTCCGGGGAAATGTATGACGCAGAGGCACCCCCTATCTGCATGGGTTCTTCCACCTCCCCCCATAATGATTCACTATCAGACCGCCCCCCGGCAAAGGAGCATTACCCCGAAAAGAAGGCTCCGGAGAAGGTGGTCTCACTCACCTATCCCGAAGGCGTCTATCAACACGTATCGCCAACGACATGGCAGCCTTCAAGGACTCTGGGGTTTCATACACTGGCAAAGCATCTTTCAACTTTTTAGTAAGGCCCTGGCAAAACTGGCTTCTAAGAGTTGGGTCATTCCATTTTGTATCAGTTGCCCATCTGCGGAATTCGGAGCTGTACGTCTCCACTGACTGATTACCCTGATAAAGGAGACGCAACCTGGACTTAGCCAAGGAGATTCAGTCAGGGTCATGATAAATGAGGGCTAGAGCCCCCCAAAAAAACTCCACAGACTGGAGACAAACTGAACCCTGCGGCAAAGAGAAAAGCCCAGTATTGAGGATCTCCTTGCAGCAGTGAGATCACAATTCCCACTCGTTGCTCCTCATTTCCGGAGGAGTAAGGACGAAGTTTAAAATACAGTTTGCAAGCTTCCTTGAACACAAAAAACTTGTCCCTATCTCCTGAAAACCTGTCCGGGAGGGCAACCTTTGGTTCAAGCTGGACCGGCCTACCTGCAGAGACCCCAACATTAGGGACCTGCAGCCACAGTTGCTGCTGCGGAATCCTCATATCGGAGCTACTCTGACAACTCAGCAATGGGATCCATGAACCAAGAGAAAAAAAAAACCACACCCGAAAACCCCCCCCCCCAAAAAAAACCACGTACCAGTTCTTTTTCTATAAATATACACAGCCAGTCATAATGTCACGCACAGTGTGGGAAAGACTAAGTGCAACATGAAGGGATGAGGGGAAGGGAGCCCAGACACTAGGGAAAAGGGGAGTGGAGACCCCTAGGCAAATCTAATAATACTCTGCCTCTCCTATAGTCCCTATATTGGTTCCACACCAATCGCCGAGCAGGAAACCTAAGCCCTGTATATCCCTAGAGCTAGGTCCTGAATAGGGAGGGGGAGGGGATGAGCACTAGTCAGCCCCCACTATAAACTAAAGTCAACAAGGGAGACAAGTAAAAGGGGAAAAACTTAGCTTGAGCAGACTCCAGAGAGATAACACCAAAAGGCCTCCAAGCGCACCAGAGAGGAAGTAAGCAGACTGCTAAAGCTCCAACTCTTCACAAGGGAACATGTGAATATCACCGGCGATCTCTTGCAGCAAACTGACAGTTTTTAACTCCCATGCAAGCGTGTGTCACTAACAACAAGAGGGAGGTAGCTGCTGGGTCCTAAAGGCAGAAAGGTTAACAAGGCGTCTGCAATGCCAGGCGCAGTGACCTTCTACAAACAGATACAGAGGGACTGTCTGTTACACTTGACATACCCGTCACAGGTGGTCTTTGTAGAAGAGTGGGCAGAAAAAAGCCTTTACTTGCACTCAAAAATTGTAAGGCTCGTTTTGAGTTTGCCAAAACACATGTGGGAGACTCGACTCCCCAAATGTATGGAGGAAGGTGTTGTGGTCAGATGAGACCAAAATTTAACTTTTTGGACTCCAAGGTAAACATTATATCTGGTGCCAAACCGACACAGCGCATTACCCCAAGAACACCATCCACACAGTGAAACATGGTAGTGGCAGCATCATGCATGGTCCGAAGCGAGGGGAATATGATGGTGCAAAATACAGGGATATTCTTGAGTAAAACCTGTTTTAGTCTGTCAGTAATTTGAGAATGGGACAGAGGTTTACCTTCCAACAAGACAATAACCCAAAGCAAAATGCTAAAGCAACACTCGAGTGGTTTTAGGGGAAACGTGTAAATGTTTTGGCATGGCCAAGTCAAAGCCCACACCTTAATCCAGTTGAGAATCTGTGGTCAGACTTAAAGATTGCTGTTCACCAGAGGAAATCATCTAACTTGAAGGTGCTGGAGCAGTTTTGCCTTGAGGAATGGGCTACAATCCCAGTGGCAAGATCTGGAAAGCCCATAGAGACTTATCCAAAGCGAATTGCAGCTGTAATTGCCACAAAAGGAGGCTCTACAAAGTACTGACTTTAGGGGGGTGGATAGTTATGCACACTGAAGTTTTCTATCATTTTGTCCTATTTATTGTTTGCTTCACAATAAAAAGAAAATCAAATGTTTACAGTTGTAGGCATGTTTTTTTACGTGAACTGATGCAAACCCTCAAAAAAAAAGTGAAATTCCAGGTTTTGAGGTAGCAAAACACAAAAAATGCAAATGGGGTGAATATTTTTGCAAGCCACTGTAGAGTGTGTGTAGTCAATGCATATAGGTATTACGATACTGGCGTAGTACTGCTAGAAACCAGTGGCCGAAGGAGCACAAGCAGGAACAGTAAGTGGTAGTAGAAGTTCTTGGAGATAGCAAGGAGTTGTAGGAAACAATCCGTAGATAAATTAGAACAGATTGAGTAAGAATGTTTAGGATCTGAAGACTGAAGCTAAGCTAACAGCTAGACACAATATTCAAGCAATGAGTGAGAGATCCATGTGGATCATTATGTATTAATGTATTCCTATCTGTGCCTTGTGACAAGTCACTGTGCTTTCAGTGACCTGCCTCCTATTTTAGATACTGACTTTGTAATTTCTGTGTCACATTAAAATTTACAGTCCCAAAATGGCCGCCGCGGCCGCTAGAGCATGCGCAGTAGCATCTCTCGTTTGATATGCTACTGCGCACGTGCACGCTTGGGTGCAGCAATATGGCGCTGCGCATGCACAGTAGCATCTCTTGCTTGCCGAGAGATGCTACTGCGCCATTTTGCTTTTGGAAAAAGAATTTGGGTTCAGCGAAGGTGACTCCTCGCAGCACACAGTGCAGACTGGACAGTATAGTCCTCCATACAGTATAATGGGCACCACATAGTCCTCCATACAGTATTATGGGCCCCGTATATTGCTCCATACAGAATAATGAGACCCATATATTGATCCTGTAGGGATTTGCTTTGGTAGGCAGCGGCAGGAACGCAGTAATGAGGCAACACACAGGCTTAAAGTCCAAACTTCAGTGTTTTATTCACACTTTAAAGATCAGGTGGCAGAAAGGGAAAAAAAACAACGTAAATGTACTGTACTCCAACTTGGAGAACCACAGGTCTCAGACTCACCCTTGCATGGGACGGGCTTAACTAAGCGGCCGCCTGGTCACCACTAGTGATGTGGCTAGTTGCAGGCCACAGGCGACCACCAGGTGCCATTCCCAGGGTTGCTTGAATCTTTGTCACAGACCTTTCCAGCATATATCCAAACAGCAATACAAATTCAGGCTCACTCCAGCCTATCTCCTCACACACTGAGATTTTCCCCCTAACTGGCTTATGCAGGCTTGATTGCTGCAGCTGTGTATGTCAGGTGTTGCGCTGAAAACCCAGAGAATTAGGGAAAATCAAGGCCACATTTTATCTTGCTGGGAGAAATATACCTTCCATCCAGTACTACACCTTTCACTGCACCACATACCTCCCCCCTTTGTTCAACCCTATGGGGGTGGACACATGTCATACTGTGGACTCTGGACAGGGCATCCGCATTCCCCAGCAGTCTGCCTGTCCGATGTTCCACTGAAAACCTGAAATTTTGGAGGGACAGAAACCACCTAGTGACTCGCGCAATCCTCTCCTTAGCTTGACTCATCCACGTAAGAGGGGAATAATTGGTCACCAAACGAAATGTCCTCCCCAGCAAGTAGTAGCGGAGAAACTCAATTGCCCAGTTAATGGCCATGCATTCTCTCTCTACTATACTGTACTTTGTTTCGGCTGGGGTAAGCCTCCGGCTCAGGAAACTAACGGGATGCTCTTCCCCGTTAACCTCTTGAGACTGCAAAGCACCAAGACCTATCTCCGAGGCATCGGTCTGCACAATGAAATACCTTTTGAAATTTGGTGTAACCAGAACCGGTGTATCAACAGTACAGACTTAAATTTTACTATAGCCTCCTCTGTCTGATCATTCCAGCAAACCATCACGGACTTTCTCCCTTTCAAGCAGTCTGTTAAAGGAGCTGACAAGGTGGCAAAGTTGGGAATAAATCGCCTGTAATATCCCACTAAACCTAGAAAAGATCTCACCTGCTTTGTTGTGAGGGGATGTGGCTAGTTCTGAATTGCCTCTACTTTGTTTACTTGGGGTTTGAGGACTCTTCTTCCAATGACATAACCCAAGTACCGAGCTTCCTCCAACCCTATGGACCATTTCTCTGGGTTGGTGGTTAGCCCTGCTTGTCGGAGGGAATCTATTACAGCCTGTACCTTTGGTATGTGACTTTTCCAGTCTGCACTGTATACAACAATGTCATCAAGATAGGCTGAGGCATAACGGCGATGGGGATGGAGAATAATATCCATTAACCGCTGGAACGTCGCCGGCGCGCCATGCAAACCAAAGGGTAATACTTTATACTGGAATAGCCCTTCAGGCATCACAAAGGCCGTTTTTTCCTTAGCCGCCTCCGTTAGGGGCACCTGCCAGTACCCTTTTGTGAGGTCAAGGGTTGAAAAATTACGTGCCTGCCCAAACCGCTCTATCAATTCATCCACCTGGGGCATGGGTTAGGCGTCAAATTTCGAAACTTCATTAAGTTTTCTGAAGTCATTACAGAACCATGGCATCCCATCAGGCTTAGGTATTATTACTATTGGGCTATCCCACTCACTTTGGGACTCTTCAATGACACCTAACTGCAGCATAGTTTTCACCTCCTCCAAGATATCTTGTCGCCGAGCCTCAGGCACTCTATAGGGCTTTAGTCGGATTTTGGCCTAGGACTCCATGATAATATCATGTTGGATTAGGGAGGTACATCCAGGGAGTTCATAAAAAACATCTGTATTTCGAACTCCCGGGCCTCCTGAACCTGTTTAAGGGACAGAGTATCCGCTATCGTAGCTATGGTGAAGGCTCCTCTCAACATCCCCGGAGGTAATGGAGCCTTCTCCGCAGGAAATGCAGGCAGCGGACTGTTCCCGCCAGGGTGGTCTCTATCTTTCCTTGGTTTAAGCAAATCTATATGGCAGACCTGCTCTGGCTTCCTCCGTCCTTGTTGGTGTACCTTGTAGTTTACCGGCCCCACCTTCTCCATTATATCGTAGGGCCCCTGCCACCTTGCAAGGAATTTTCTATCTACTGTAGGCACAAGTATCAACACCCGATCCCCCGGACTAAAGGTTCTTACCTGAGCCTCCCGGTTATAGACCCAACTCTGAGACTGTTGTGCCGCCTCCATATGTTCCTGTACCAGTGGTAGGACTGTCTCCATTCTTTCCTGCATATATGCAACAAGTCATAATATTGGAACCGAGCTCGCTTGGAGGGGTTAAACTCCCACTGGTGTACCCGCTGGGCCCAGACTAACACATTTACCCCAAGACATACCAGTATCTCACCCTTGACGATTGTGTAGAGCGCCATCTGCTCAGGGGGTAGGTCCTGATAGGCTTTCATAGGTCCTGGGGCCAGAAACGGAGCAATGACTTCTGCCAATTGGTCCCGTGGTAGTCTCTCCCTCTCAGCCACTCTTTCAAACATCTCCAGAAATGTCTCAACGTCGTCAGATTTCTCCATTTTAGGGATCGCTGTACGAAACGCTTTCCGGACATCATGGATTCCCCGTGGAGTTCCTGCTGTATCAACAACTGGTTTCCTGCTGCTGTTGATTAAATATCAGCTGCTGTTGCATGGCTTCCTGCTGCTGTTGCATGGCCTCCATAAGCACTTTTAGCGTGGCCTCCATTTCTGCAGATTTCCCCAACTGAGTCTGCACCACTCCTTTCACCCAGGACATAAAACTGGAGTTCAGAGCAAAAAAAACAAAAAACAGCGCTGGTCTCACTATGTTGCCTGCATTCTCCAACCAATTGTAGGGATTTGTTCTGGTAGCCAGCGGCAGGAACGCAGTAATGAGGCAACACACAGGCTTAAAGTCCAAACTTCAGTGTTTTATTCACACTTTAAAGAGCAGGTGGCAGAAAGGGAAAAAAACAACGTAAATGTACTCCAACTCGGAGAACCCCCTGTCTCAGACTCACCCTTGCATGGGACAGGCTTAACTAAGTGGCCACCTGGTCACCACTAGTGATGTGGTTAGTTGCAGGCCACAGGCGACCACCAGGTGCCATTCCCAGGGTTGCTTGAATTTTTGTCACAGACCTTTCTAACATGTATCCAAATAGCAATACAAATTCAGGCTCACTCCAGCCTAGCTCCTCACACACTGAGATTTCCCACCTAACTGGCTTATGCAGGCTTGATTGCTGCAGCTGTGTATGTCAGGTGTTGCGCTGAAAACCCAGAGAATTAGGGAAAATCCAGGCCACATTATCTTGTTGGGAGAAATATACCTTCCATCCAGTACTACACCTTTCACTGCACCACACTCCATACAGAATAATGAGCCCCATATATTGCTCCATACAGAATAATGGACCCCATATATTGCTCCATACAGAATAATGGACCCCATATATTGCTCCATACAGAATAATGGACCCCATATAATGCTCCATACAGAATAATGCACCCCATATAATGCTCTATACAGAATAATGGACCCAATATAATGCTCCATACAGAATAATGGACCCCATATAATGCTCCATACAGAATAATGTACCTCATATAATGCTGCATGCTGTATAGTGTCCCCCATATAAATGCTTCAAGCAGTATATTGGCCCCCATATAAATGGTCCATACTGTATACTGGTCCCCATATGAATACTCCATGCTGTATACTGGTCCCCATATAAATGCTCCATGTTGTATACTTGCCCCATATAAATGCCCCATGCTGTATACTGGCCCCCCTATAAATGCTCCATCCGTTTTTAGTCATGTAATTAATGTATAGTGTTGTGGGTACTGATGCTGCTGTGTAAATACTGTAAAGGTAATGCCTATTGTGAGTAACATACACTCAGCTCAGTTAAGCCCCCATCTCACATAGCTGAGTCAAGGTTTTGGTGACGCAACAGCGACCTCACCAGCGATGTCGCTATGTGTGACACTTTGCAACGATCAGGCCCCTGCTGTGAGGTCGCTGATCGCTGCAAAGTGTCCTGGACCATTTTTTGGCCGTTGGCCTCCCGCTGGCCAGCACACATCGCTGTGTGTGACCAGCGGGACCAACGATCAGGCTGGTATCCATGGTAAACATCGGGTTACTAGGGGCACGCGCGCACTTAGTAACCCGCTGTTTACCATGGATACCACTCTGCTACGGTGCGTGGGAGGTTACTGCTCACCTTAGCAGAGTCGTATCCATGATAAACATCGGGTTACTAAGTGCGCGTATGCCCCTAGTAACCCGATGTTTATCATGGATACGACTCTGCTAAGGTGAACGGTAACCTCCCGCGCACGGTAGCAGAGTGGTATCCATGGTAAACAGCGGGTTACTAGGGGCACACGCGCACTTAGTAACCCGATGTTTATCATGGTTACAAGCCTGCTCCTGCTTCAGCAGCAGGCTGGTAACCGGGAGCAGGACATCGTGGAACGATTCTTTCCACGATATCGCTGCTCCCCTGATCGCTGGTGAGCCTGCCTGTTTGACAGCTCACCAGCGATGTATTAGCGATGCAGCAACGATCCCTGACAGGTCATATCGTTGTCGGGATCGCTGTTGCATCGCTTAGTGTGACGGGGCCTTTACAGGAAAAGTATAGGATATAGTTTAGCACTTAGGATAGAGATAGTGACTGTAGGTACAATAGGGCAAGATACAGTTAATTGGTTGGGACTAGCCCAGATTGGGAGGGGATAAGGTAAGTAGAAAAGGAAGTGACTTCCTAGTATAGTCAGTTTGTGAAAGTGATAGTTAAGGTGTTCTTTGGAGGCAAGGTGAAGTTCAAGGTGCAGTGGGCTGGAAGCACGGTGTGGACAAAACTTTCTGGCGGTATTATGTTGTACAAAACTCCCTGCAGACATTGCAGCAACATCCGAGGCCTAAGGCTCGAGTTTGGGGCTAAGGAGAGCACCGATAACCCTTCTGAACATTGGAAAATGGATGTGGAAATGCATGAGGGAAACATAGCAGATCTCGGGAATACTGCAGTGCCGGATGGGGAATCCCTAGGGCTAATAGGACGTGTTAAAGTATGGATAGTCAAAGCTGAATGTAAGAAAAAGCTGGAAATGTACTGTGTTGATGGAACAAGAACCAGAGTGTGCTGTGCTCGATACTGCGTGTTAAAGGGAACCTGTCATGTCCTAGCTACTATGTAAACTGCCCCCATTGCGTTGTTAGTGATGCAATGTGCATCACTAACACGCTTTTTTAAGTAAAATTGGTGCTAATATCATGAGTATAGAGCACTTTATATAGCTATATCATACCTGCTCGTTTAGTCATAGGGGTGTGATTCCTCGCATTCAGTCAGGGTTGGCGCTGCCCACGCATTTGAATTTTTGCTCCTGGCAAGCGCTGAAGTAAGTATGGAGCGCTTGAGCATGTGTCATGGCCAGCTGTGCTTGTTGCTCTGGGAGCTGCGCATGCGCTGTGACGAACGGCTCCCCATTCTGTGTGTAGTTCCCAACTTCACTGTGTGTGGCCGGAGCTCGTCACAGCGCATGCGCGGCTCCCAGGGCAACAAACGCGGCTGGCCATGACACTGCGCAAGTGTGACACCCCAGGGGTCTGGTTGTCACAGTGATAGAGATATTACGTCTGAGAGCAGGTGGGAGGTCCTTTGGTCAGGGATCCTGTGCATGCCACACCTCCTGCCCAGCCTTGGGAGGGGAAGAACTTCCCCTGTATAAACCCGGGGCTGAGGCAGGGTTAGTGAGTCCAGGAAGAGTAGAGACAAGAGCAGCATAGGAAGCAGCAGAGTCACAAGGAGTCAGGGGCTGGCAGCTAAAGAGCTCGCCCTGACTAAGAAGATTCTTTACCGGACCCGGAGTCCGAGGCTGTGGGGACTAACTTCTACCCAGCAGCAGAATCCGTCAGGCAGGGGATTTCAGGTCCCCTGGCCCAGAAGCCCGAAGGCCCGGTCACACGCGTGGGACCAGCACCGCCATCGTGGAGCGGAAGCCATTAGAAGGCCCCGAGTCACCGGCCATACGGGTGAGCACCACACGGTACACTCAGGGACGTGGGCTACTTACATCAGCTTCTAGCAAGGTAGCCAGAAGAGTACAGTCAGCTTGGGAGGCCTACAACTACGCCTGGCCAGGGGAGATCCCATCTGCTCAAGGACTGACCAGGCCCCGTTCGCTAGCAAGTACTCCGGGAGGGTCTATCGTTGTTACCAGTAAAGACCCTGAACGCTACCATACCGTCTCTGAGTGGTTCCTGCTACCCCCATCATCCACGTCGGCTGCCCTGAGGCCATACCCCTCCCGTTGGGGGTTATACTATCACGCTGCACCATCCTTCCACCGGCCTCAGCGGTCTGCCCTGCAGCAGCAGCCCCCTGGCTGCATTCAACGGGTGGCGTAGTCATCAACCATTTTCTACCGCTAACAGACTGCCGTCCAGTTTGACTCCCTGGGCACGGACCGGGTCACCGCCACGAGACTACAACCCTAAACAGATCCGGCTCCGGGTAAGCTCCCGCGTGCGCAACGCAGCGCGACACAGGCCCAGGGGCGCGTCAACTTTGGCGTAGTCGGCAGGATCACGTGCCCGCAACCACCGGGTACTGCGTGCCTGAAAAGCAAAGACTGTTCAAACTTACCAGTGGTGAAGATTCCCGTCATCGGTGAAGATTCCCGCCATCCGGCGCCATCTTCAGCCTTCTTCCCGCCATCGGTGAAGTTTCCCGCCATCCGGCGCCATCTTCAGCCTTCTTCCCGCCATCCGTGGAGTTTTCCCGCCATTGGACGCCATCTTGAGGACGCCGCGCGGGAAGAAGAGGGCGTGGACTCCGAAAGCGCGCGAGAACTGAAGCCCCGCCTCACGTCCGGACGTTGCGTAAGGTCCTGGAAGGAGCCCAGCAGACGCCGACGTCACAGGAGCACGACGGAAGGTCCTCAACCCTGACGATCCACTGCGGAGCCGCGGCCTACGGAACAGGATCATCGCAAGGTAGGCCACGGTCCACTAGGGGGGAGGAAGATGTCGGATACGGAGGAGAGCTCCACTGCCTCAACCCCCGCCAGCGCTACCGCTGTTGCAGTTATGCCCTTCACCATGCCCTATATCCCGGGAGCAGCTTGGCTACCCCAGTACTCAGGGGAGTCACATACCCTGCATGACTTTAGAGAAAAGCTGGATAGCCTCTTCCAGGTGTACCCCCTCACAGAAGAGCAAAAAGTGAGCATCCTGGTGGCCCAACTAACTGGGGCAGCCAAAAGGGAAGTAAAATCCTGGCCACCTGGGAGGAAGACTGTCGCAGGGATACTAACCCGGCTGAAGGACACCTTTGATACCCGCACCTCAGCCGAGATTAAACTTAGATTCTACGGGTGCAAGCAGCGAGCGCATGAGAGTATAAGGGACTATGCACTCAACCTACAAGAGGCCCTGAGGGCCATTAAGCAGACCGACCCTAATGGAGTGGGAAACGAGGACAGGCTGTTGACCGAACAATTTATAGAGGGTTTATATTGCAATGCCCACCGCACCCAGTTGCGGGCAATGGCCTTACAGGACCCTCATCTAGAATTTGCACAGTTCAAGGACAGAGCCATCCGGGTGCTCCGAGAACCGGCACCAGGTGGCGTTGTGACCCACAGACGCCCCACTACCACTTACTACCAGGAGGCGGCGCCCTTGTCAGCAGGGCCTGTGGGAGCTGATGCGCAGGCTTTGGACAATGACCCGGCTCCAGACCTACACCATCAGGTCCAAGAGCTAGCTAAAAGCGTTGCTGCGCTAACCCGAACTGTGCAGTCTTTACAGGTTTCCACTCCAGGGAAGATCCAGCTGGCATCCGGACCGGAGGACATCCCGTGGCGTCGACCAAGGAGGACCCCACCGGCCAGAGGAAGACCCAGTGACCGATACAGCGAGGACGGACGACCCATCTGCCGCCGCTGCAATCAACCCGGACATATGGAAAGGTACTGTTCTTTAAACGGGCACAACCTGGGGTAGAGGGCCAACCCCCAGGAAAAAGATCACCAGGCCCATCGAACTGGCGCGACAGATATGTGGGAGGACGTCCAGTCTTGCCTGTGGTACTGGATGGCATTCCCATGAGTGCCCTACTGGACACCGGGTCACAGGTCACCACCATCCCGTACGTGCTCTTCAAGCAGTACTGGAATGACTCGGATATTACCCGCTACCCTGACGACGACTTGAGTATCATCGCCAGCAATGGTCAGCCCGTGCCACAGATCGGATTTAAAGAGGTGACCATCAAAATTGGTAGAGTCGAACTGGCCGCACAGGGACTGATCATTGTAGATATTGACAAACATGAGAGTCACCCAAAAATAACTCTAGGAACTAATGTAATTGAAAATTGTCTTGCAGAGGTGATTTTCCTTTTACAGCAGGTTGCCAAGAATGCCAGCTCCGGCGAGCAGCGGGTGCTCCAGAAAGAGATCCGGGCACTGATGCAACGGCAACAAGTGGAACTCTCCGGCGGTGAGATTGGTAGCGTAAGAATGTGTGACCCTTTTCCTATTGCCATGCCCCCAAAAAGTGAAATGATGATTTGGTGCCGGGCAGCTATTGGTCTGAGAGGTAGAGATTACCAGGCAATGGTAGAACCAGTTTACTCAGACAGTAGGCCCACCATTTTGACAGCACGGGGGGTGGTCAATGTACGCCATGGGAGGGTGCCCGTTCGCATAATAAATATCGGGGAGAGGGAAGTGTACCTGCCCCGGTATGCCACGCTAGCCAAATTATATACCACTAATCAAAATTCTATACAATCTGTGGAACCCTTGCCTCCATCTCACCCGGAGGAAGGTAACGGCTCTAAGAAAGACATGGAGGACTGGTGTCAGCAACTACATCTGGGTACTGACTCCACTCCCTCACACCAGAAACAAGGAGTCTATCGGGTGGTTCAAGAGTATGAGAGAGTGTTTAGTAAACACCCGTTAGACTTCGGGCGAGTCAAGGGGGTAGAACACCGCATCCCCACGGGAGATCATCCTCCCATAAAAGAGAGGTATCGACCCGTACCCCCTGCACATTACCAACACGCCAAGGGGATGCTTAGAGACATGAAGGAGGCTGGGGTAATCCGGGATAGCTGTAGCCCCTGGGCAGCCCCACTAGTTTTAGTCAAAAAGAAAGACAACACCATGAGGATGTGTGTAGATTACCGGAAAATCAACCGTATCACACACAAGGATGCGTACCCCTTACCAAGGATAGAGGAGTCATTGGCTGCTTTAAGATCTGCTAACTTCTTCTCTACCTTGGATCTCACTAGCGGGTACTGGCAGGTTCCTGTAGCAGAGGCGGACCGGGAGAAGACCGCATTCACCACCCCGATGGGACTTAGCGAGTTCACCTGCATGCCGTTCGGACTCTGCAACGCCCCAGGAACCTTCCAACGATTAATGGAGTGCTGTCTGGGCCACAGAAACTTCGAGACGGTCCTGTTGTACCTGGACGATGTCATCGTATACTCCAAAACTTATGAGGACCACCTGAAACACCTGGCGGAGGTGTTCGAAGCTCTGGCGAGTTACGGCCTAAAGGTGAAACCCTCCAAGTGTCACCTCCTGAAACCAAAGGTGCAATACCTGGGACACGTGGTGAGCGCTGACGGAGTGGCTCCCGACCCCGATAAGATCACCGCAATTAAGGGATGGCCAAGCCCCTCCAGCGTAAAAGAAGTGCGGCAGTTCCTAGGGTTGGTAGGCTACTACCGAAGGTTTATTCCCGGTTTCACCAAAAAGGCAGCACCTATGCAGGACCTCCTGATAGGCCAGTCCCGGAAGGCCAAGAACCAGAAGCCGCCCTTCAAATGGGAAAAGCTAGAAGAAGAGTCCTTCCGCCAGCTGAAGATGGCCCTCACGGGGGATGAAATCTTGGCGTACCCGGACTATAGCCAGCCCTTCATCCTCTACACCGACGCCAGTAACATCGGGCTAGGAGCCGTACTGTCCCAGATTCAGCAGGGGAGAGAACGAGTAATCTCCTATGCCAGCCGAAAACTGCGACCCACCGAAAGGAACCCCGAAAATTACAGCTCATTTAAGCTAGAGTTCCTGGCCGTGGTATGGGCAGTCACCGAGCGCTTTAGGCATTACCTCGCTTCTTCCCTTTTCACCGTATACACGGATAACAACCCGCTGACACACCTGGACACGGCAAGACTCGGTGCCCTGGAGCAGAGGTGGATGGCCCGTCTGTCCAACTACGAGTTCACAATTAAATACCGGGCAGGGCGCTCCAATACCAACGCGGACGCCCTGTCCAGGATGCCCAACCTGCCGGACGGAGGAGAAGATCCGGAGGGACTGGAAGAAGTTGAACTCCCTGCGTTCCACCGTCATGGGACTATCCAGTATTCCCACCGGGTAAGGAGTAAGCAGGCTGCTACGTTGAACCCCTTACCTCACTACAACTGGGCGGAAACGCAAGACAGCGACCCTGCCGTCCGACTGGTGAAGGAGATGCTGACTCGCCCGGAGGCTAGCCTGGAATCAGACGCTCCAGAGGAAGCCAAACAACTATGGGCAGAGAAGAGTCGACTGTTCCTTTACAAGGGGAAGTTGTGCCGCAGAATGGTTAACTCCAGGACGCATGAACTACTCTGGCAAGTAGTGGTGCCACGAAGAGACGCAGCCATGGTGATGGAGGCATACCACGACGGAGCTGGACACTTCGGGTGGAAAAAGCTGGAGTTCCTGCTGCGCGAGCGGTTCCACTGGGTAGGCATGAGGGGAACCATCGAGAAGTGGTGCAGAGACTGTGGCCCGTGCAATCTGAGAAGGAAGGACCGGGCCAGCCAGAAGACTCCCCTGCAGTCCATCGTCACCCGGCAACCGTTGGAACTGGTAGCCTTGGATCATGTAAAACTGACCCCCAGCAGAAGTGGCTACGTCTACGCGTTAACCATCGTGGATCATTACTCCCGGTTTCTGGTTGTCGTCCCCGTCAAGGACTTAACGGCTCGAACAGCAGCTAGAGCCTTCCAGCAGCACTTTTGCCGTCCACACGGGTACCCGGACCAAGTGCTGACGGACCAGGGACCTGCCTTTGAAGCGGAGGTCTTCCAGGAATTCTGCAATCTGTATGGCTGCCGGAAGATAAGGACGACACCCTACCATCCGCAAACTAATGGACTTTGTGAGAAAATGAACCAGGTGGTAATGGATCTTCTAAAAACGTTGCCCCTGGAAGAACGCAGTCTGTGGCCTGAGAAGTTGCCCGATCTGGTGGACCTATACAACCACATCCCGGTAGGTTCCACCAACTGTACCCCGGCTTACCTAATGAGGGCAAGACCTGGTAAGTTACCTGTTGACCTGGAAATGGGAGTCCTGACGCCCGAGGACACTTCACCAGAAACGGACTGGGACACAGAGAGGCAGCAGCAGTACCGGAAAGTACAGGAGAGCGTGGAGCGAAGTCTCTGTCAGGCTAGGGAAAGACAAAAGAAGACTTACAACCAGTATGCTCCCGCTGTTCCCCTGGTACCCGGAGAGCAGGTCTTGAAGAGGAAGAGACGGCTCCACAAGTTGGACGACCAGTGGGAGAAGGACCCGTACACCGTACTGCCCTCAAGCCACGAGAACCCGAAGGTCTGTACCATCAGTAAAGACGGAGGGGAAACCACAGCCATTGTATCCCGGGACCACCTGAAGAAGTGCCCCGAACAACTGAGGAACCCTGAGGAGGAACAGGAAGACCATCGACCCGTGGAAGAAAGGGAAGATATGGTTAGTACCGTGCTCGGGGACTTCCCTCGGTCTTGGACTCAAGTCAATGGTGCAGTTGTGGTACCCGTACTCACCTTCCTCCAACCATCATCCCAAGAACCTACGGAGCAACGGGTAGAGCTGGAAGAGCAGCCGGTCCAGGAGGCAGAAGACTCCACCCAAGCGGAACAGGAGAATCCACCCTCTGCTTATAGTGAGCCTGCCGTACCCCTAGTGAGACAAAGAGCCGGTAGACAGCTGCCCAGTTTACCCTTGACAGCTCCTACACCCTGTAGTTCAGGGCCAGACAGTCAGCTCCGTAGGTCCACTAGGGCCACTAGAGGCCAGTTACCCGCACGTTGGAGGATCTAAATGTTTAAGTTGTTTTACAATATTTACCTGTTTATTGTTGCTTGTGTGTAATTTTGTGTTTCTAGTTGTTTTTAGGAGTCTTCGGTGGATTTACCGGGAATCCTTTGTATATAGTTGGAGCGTAACCCAGGATGGACTAGAGACTGTTAAGGACTCGGGGTAGGACAGACCCCTACCTGGTTACGTCTCCCTGTGTTGGTGAAATGGACACCTTTACTTTTCTTCAAAGACTGCACCCGGTTGCGGACATCCGTGACCATCTTATTGTGTTTCCTTATTGTATTTTATTGTTCTTTGATATACCTTGTTATATTTTTCTAAAAAGTGTTTAGTCCCGGAGTACTAAATTTCACTAGGGGGGAGTGTGACACCCCAGGGGTCTGGTTGTCACAGTGATAGAGATATTACGTCTGAGAGCAGGTGGGAGGTCCTTTGGTCAGGGATCCTGTGCATGCCACACCTCCTGCCCAGCCTTGGGAGGGGAAGAACTTCCCCTGTATAAACCCGGGGCTGAGGCAGGGTTAGTGAGTCCAGGAAGAGTAGAGACAAGAGCAGCATAGGAAGCAGCAGAGTCACAAGGAGTCAGGGGCTGGCAGCTAAAGAGCTCGCCCTGACTAAGAAGATTCTTTACCGGACCCGGAGTCCGAGGCTGTGGGGACTAACTTCTACCCAGCAGCAGAATCCGTCAGGCAGGGGATTTCAGGTCCCCTGGCCCAGAAGCCCGAAGGCCCGGTCACACGCGTGGGACCAGCACCGCCATCGTGGAGCGGAAGCCATTAGAAGGCCCCGAGTCACCGGCCATACGGGTGAGCACCACACGGTACACTCAGGGACGTGGGCTACTTACATCAGCTTCTAGCAAGGTAGCCAGAAGAGTACAGTCAGCTTGGGAGGCCTACAACTACGCCTGGCCAGGGGAGATCCCATCTGCTCAAGGACTGACCAGGCCCCGTTCGCTAGCAAGTACTCCGGGAGGGTCTATCGTTGTTACCAGTAAAGACCCTGAACGCTACCATACCGTCTCTGAGTGGTTCCTGCTACCCCCATCATCCACGTCGGCTGCCCTGAGGCCATACCCCTCCCGTTGGGGGTTATACTATCACGCTGCACCATCCTTCCACCGGCCTCAGCGGTCTGCCCTGCAGCAGCAGCCCCCTGGCTGCATTCAACGGGTGGCGTAGTCATCAACCATTTTCTACCGCTAACAGACTGCCGTCCAGTTTGACTCCCTGGGCACGGACCGGGTCACCGCCACGAGACTACAACCCTAAACAGATCCGGCTCCGGGTAAGCTCCCGCGTGCGCAACGCAGCGCGACACAGGCCCAGGGGCGCGTCACAAGCGCCCCCTATACTTACTTCAGCGCAAAATTCAAATGGCGTGGGCGGCACCAACCGTGACTGAATGCGAGGAATCACACCCCTATGACTAAACGAGTAGGTATGATATTACTATATAAAGTGCTATATACTCATGATATTAGCACCAATTTTAATGAAAAAAGCGTGTTAGTGATGCACATTGCATCACTAACAATGCAATGGAGGCAGTGTACATAGTAGACAGGACAGGTTCTTTTTAAAGACTGATACACTTGAACAGTCCAGTAGAGTTGAATTTGTGAAAACGAATCGGGTGTCCTCTGATGTGTGTGTGGCTGGTCATGGAACTGAGGACATGGAGACAGCGAAGGCCTGCGGCCTGCAAGCGAGCTCAATGGAATTTACCCAGTACAACACTTATGGACTGGGACACAATTTGTTTGTGAAGTGCCAAGGCATTATGGAGCAACAAACTCTTATATCTAGGATTGTACATGCCTGTACAATCCCATTGTGAAAGCACCACCAATCACGGTCTTTTAATGGCAGTTGTAAATATACTAATGATGGGCCGCTACTCAAGGGCCACTGTTGTGTGTTTGCCCCCGACAGGCTAAAATTTTCCAGCCAGCCCCTGAACACTATACAGTACTAATAATGTCTCTCAATTGACTCTTTACAGTAATAATGTTTTTCAGTTGTCCCCATAGAGTAATGATGTCCCCCAATTGGCCCTATACAGTAATAATATCCCCATAACCCAATACTGTAATAATATTCCCATTCTGTTCTGTAATACTTTTTGACTGAATGTACAATCGAGGATGCAGATCCAGCAGAAAATTGTGGTCACCCCAGCAGGTCTCCTTCCTGCACAGGCCTGGTTGCAGTCGCACTCTCTATGACTGTAATCATAATGCTTTAGTTTGCGACTGTTTGCGAGTTGGTGGCCCTGAGCAATTGCCTAATTTTTCCCCAAATGCCCCGATCAGTGGCTCTCTGCTCCGCAATACTTTGCGACTGAATGTGCATTTGGTGATGCAGATCCACCTGAAAATAGTGCTTGCACCAGAAGGCCCCTGTCCTCCACGATCATTATGCCCCTGGCAATGGGTCCTTTTGGGGATGGGGGCCTCAGGCATTTGCTCAGTTTGTTCCCCCCAAACACCTCGTAATCAGTTATGCAACATTAGCTTTTTCCCATGCCCTAGATCACTAGGGATGCTGACATTGGCTTTTTCTCTTCCTTAGATAACCAGGTATATTGCCATTAAAGGAAATTTATCAGCAGGTTTTTGATAGGTAATCTGACAGTAGTATGATGTAGGGGCTGAGTCCCTGATTCCTGCTAGATTTCACTTGCTGGTCTGCATGCTATCATTTTGACTATTTTCTCTGCTGCAGATAAACAGAATGCTAAGCCCTGCACAAACATGCCCACACCACTATTTAGCATCTGTCTGTGTACACTGTACATTGACAAAAAAACTGCTAATCAGCGGTGGGGCCTAGGTTACACAGAGCAGGTGACTAGGAGGCATGAAGCTAAACCTGTAGTGATAATCTCCTGCTAATAAAACACAAATTTTATTGAAACAGAAATATACAGCCTAGTAAGTGACAATCACTGGAATCAGGCTCTCAGACTCTTCATCATACTGCTTTCAGTTGCTGACAGATTCCCTTTAAACCTTCCTCTTCACTAGATCACAAGGTTATTAACACTAGTGCTTCACTTTCCTAGATCACCAAGGATGCAGACATTAATCACGTCTCTGACTTAAACCAGACGGATGTTATCAAAATGCCATTAATAACGACCATTGCCAATTATGGCAAATAATTGACACTGAACAACAATATTTATTTAGTCATGTTTTGGATTGGTTAATTTAGGAAAAACAGCACCCAAGTCCCTAACTTAGTAAACCTGATGTTTCTTATTGCAGTGGTGAATTGTATTTTGGTAATATATTTCAGTCCTTCCTTAGAGCCTTGTATGGTGGTATAATTGTTAAAATGGCTTTGTTTATGTATAGTACATTTTGTTCAGTAATGGTATGAAGCTAATATATAACCGCAGTATGGTATTGATGTGTGTGTATGTGGGGACATATTCCATGGAGTCTGTACCCCTCATTTATAGGACCCTAGCAATGACAATGGAAGTGCTAGTGATCAGTGATATAGCTCTCTGAACACTGCATACTGAATTGACTTGAAAATGACTATTTCTGGTATGATATTTCAGCATTTAGGGCTTGTTTTTAATTTTGCGCAGACAGATAGCGGTGGTAGAGGATTTTAGTATTATGCTGACATACAAGGTCATCTGTGCCTGCACTGCGAATGCTAAGTAGTGTGTTGTCTTCTGGCTGCTGATTTTAGCATACTGCCGACTGGGTAGACAAACTGTCGTGTTGGCTGGTCAGAGATGGAAAAAATAAAAAGTTATGGCTCTTGCAAACTGTGAAGGAAAAACAAAAGCATAAAAAAATGATTAAATTGTTCAAGGATTCTCCCCTTGCCCTAGTTATCACAAAAATATAGGAGTTTTCACACGTCCATTAGATTGCCATTCAAGAGTATGTCAAATTATCAATCATTTTGATGATGTTAGCTAACGTACGAGTGCCATAGTATTTTGTGTATTTGGGGACACTACATTGGGAGTAACATCCCTCCAAGATGGTCACTTTGAAAGCTATTTCCATAGGAGTTTTATAACAATTTGTCAGTAGGATATTTCTTGTGGCTCGGATCCCAGCTAATAGTGAGGACTCCATATGCAATATAGTCCTATTGGGATGTTAAATGTTTTGTTTTCCATCTATAGAGAGCAGAGATCTTTTCCTTTTTCCATGTTTTGTAAACATCAAAAAATTACTTTTATAAGGAAACAACCAAATACATAAACACATTCTTTTTATAACTAGAATAGAGCATTGAAGGCAGTGTTCTGGGAAATCGCTCCCAAATCTGCTGCTGCTGCTTCACATTAGTAGGGGACAAAAAATCAGCATGTGGGGTGAAGCTGATATCAAGGACAGGTTTTACAAAATGGGTTTTCCCAACGAAAAATCCAATCTCCGCTATCAATTTACTCTGTTGTAAATGAGACCACACATAATATAAAACATTTACATAGTAACTATTCACATCACAAAATATGCAAGGAAAGAGGAGCCTCACCGGGCAAAATGTAGACTACCATTTCTATAATGAGCGTACATCAACCCATGTCGCTGACAGACGGTAAATATCCAAGAAAAACGCAAAATGGACTGTAGCATCCATGGGTAAGTAAGAATCTTCAAGCTCAGAAACGCATCAGAGTGGCAGCATGTTTTTTATTAATTACCAAAATTACTCACATCACAATCATCTATATCACACCAATATTGGGCATTAAAAAGGGAATTCGGTATTACTTGCTAGATAGATAGATAGATAGATAGATAGATAGATAGATAGACTTTACACTGCTTAATGGCAGCATGACCTACTTAACAAGAAAATATGTGATGTCATAATTACTTACACTTTTGTAGACATCATTGCTACTTTCTTCAAACTTATGCTGGATTCGTTCTTCCAGGAAGTAGATCCTCAATTTGAGGCTAAAATTTTCTTTCTTTAGATCATTTAGGTGTTGCGACAATGTTCGGTATCCGATAGACATGGTCATTATGTATTTAGATCTTTCTTTTTCTACACTTTAGCATATTTTAAATAATATATATCTCACTGTATACAAACTCTATTCTACAAAACAAAAACACGCAAAAACATAAAAGTGTGCATTTCAGCTACTATGAAATCATAGTGAAAAGCTCTCAGCTGACTTGGAGCTAAGACGTCCGTGTATCCTTCAGAGATTAGTTCAGCTGAACAGTACAGTGTTCGGAGACCAGTTGCTTTTTCTTTTTTAACTTCAGGGAGATATTTATGGAATCTGTAGCAGACAACTGTCATAAATCCTTTACAGGCACAAGTGCTGAAAGCTGATACCAGTGGAGAGCTGTCACTGGAGCTGCACTCTGACTTCTATTGAGGCAGCTGTTACTTTGGCTAACATGTCACACAACCTGAACATTTGCTATGTTCTTTGCCTTGCAGTAAACAAGTGTCATTGTAAGAAATTAATAGTTTTTTTAAGGTTGAAGATAATAGGTGAACTCGATGGTCTTATGTCTAACATGTTGATCCAGAGAAAGGCAATAACTCCTTGAGGCAGGTGCTAGTAATTACCCCATATTAAAGGGAAAACTTCTTCCCGACTCCACATATGCCAATCAGACTAGTTCCCTGGATCAAAGTCTCATCACAGAATTTAGCGCCAAAAGCTGTAACATTACATTTTTCAAGAAAAGCATTCAGTCCATCTTTGTATTTTTGTAGTGAGGCAACCATTACAACATCATATGGCTGAGAGTTCCATAGTCTCACTGCTCTTACAGTAAAGAATCACCATCTGTGATTATGATTAAACCTTCTTTCCTCTAGAAACAGAAGAAGCCCCCTTGTTATAATTGCAAGCCTAAGTTTAAAAAGAAAGATCTCTGTACTGTCCCCTCATATATTTGTACATTCTGATATGATTGCCTGCTGCTGGTTGTTCAGCAGACTGAACATGGCTGCCTTGCGCAGCCAGATAAGGGTCAGAGCCTATTGTGACACGCGCAGTGTTCCATTGCCACATTCCATCTACTGCAGGCAGGACACCTGGCTGGCTGAACACCACTAAGAAGCTCACAGAGACAGCCATAGGCAGCACTTTAAAAGAACGCCACAGACTAAACTTTTTTGGTTATTTTTTATAATCTGCAGGCATGAAATTAAAGAAGTCAATGCTCCACCAGAGGGAGACAACATTTCAGAAAAGTCATTGTAGCAAGCCAAAAAAGAAATTTTAAGCGCAGGGTCACCAGCGCATCTACTTGTTGGCTCAGGTGAGTTTAAACAGCTGCAGTTGATAACAAGGGCATTTGCTAAATAGATGGTGTGTGTGCAACAATATACCAAAAGGACAACTATATTGTGCAGCTTATCTCACCACCTGTAGTTAGGTGAAAACTCCAAAATCCTTGCCTAATATGGCTGTTTATCCAAAATGAAGGAAAGAGGGGATAGCTAGATAGATAGCATTGCATTACAGTACAATGCAATGCAGTACAATACAATGCAGAATTGCTAAAAGTGAACCAAAATGAGTTTGTCATCTGGCTTCTGCAACGTGTAACATGAAAAATCCAATGAGAGGAAGAAAAGAAAAGCCAAAAAGTCCACCCAAAAATCCGACAAACAAGCAAAATCAACAAAATGCATTGAATTCAATTCTTTCTGATTTTAGAAACTGCATTAAGAAGGGGGTGCACCGCTCCTGGAGATACTGCAATACCAAGTCAATGCGTGGAGTGGACAGAGCAAGCTCTTTTTCCATCTCCCTGTTCTAAAAATCCATTTAATATATGGTCCCCAGATAAGGGACGTATCAGATATTAAACTGATAAGAACAGATTTTTTCTTTTTCATTTTGTTCTTATATTTCAGTTGTTATTTCTCTTCTAATATTTCTCTTGAATTATAATCTGTTCATATTACCAGGTTCCACAGATGAAAGTTCCATAGACTCTTGACTCTTTTTTCCCCAATTCTCTTCAGAACTAACAGGCAGGGTCGGTCTGGGCTGGCGGGATACCGGGAATTTTCCCGTTGGGCCCCGCCCCCTGCTGCAGAGGAGAGGAGGGAGAAGAGAGCAAAAAAAAAAATCCTGCGGTTTTAAGGGGCACGGGCCCTTTAAAAGCGCAGGCACAGTGTATGGAGGGACACGCGCACACGGCGTTCATTACCTGAACCACCGCGGCGCACGTCCCTGTGAAGCAGCTGAAGCTGCGCGTCTCCCTTCGCCGGCCGGCGTATGACGTCATCGTCATGCGCCTGCTGTGAAGGAGGCGCGCAACTCAGGAGAAGGAGGACACCGCACGGGAGCGCAGGAAGGTAAGAGGTGTGTGTGTGTGTGTGTGTGCGTGTGTAATGGTCTGGGCCCCTGGCTGGACACACAAGGGGAAGCCCAGTGGGACACACAAGGGGGGGCCCAGCTGGACAGACACACAAGGGGGTAGCCTGGCTGGACACACAAGGGGTTAGCCGACTGGACACAAAAGGGGGGGGTCCTGGCTGGACACACAGGGGGGAACCCTGGCTGGACACACAAGCGGGGCCCAGCTGGACACACAAGGGGGGCCCAGTTGGACACACAAGGGGGAGCCAACTGGACACAAAAGGGGGGAACCCTGGCTGGACACACAAGGGGGGAACCCTGGATGGACACACAAGGGGGGGCCCAGCTGGACACACAAGGGGGGTGCCGACTGAACACACAAGGGGGGGCCCTTGCTGTACACACAAGGGGGAACCCTGGCTGTACACAAAAGAGGAGGCCCAGGTGGACACACAAGGGGGGCCGAGCTGGACACACAAGGGGGGCCAAGCTGGACACACAAGGGGGGAGCCGACTGGACACACAAGGGGGGACCCTGGCTGGACAAACAAGGGGGAGCCCTGGTTGGACTCACAAGGGGGGCCCAGCTGGACACACGAGGGGGAACCCCGGCTGGACACACGAGGGGGAACCCTGGCTGGATACACGAGAGGGAGCCAAGCTGGACACACGAGGGGGGCCAAGCTGGACACACGAGGGGGGAGCCCTGGCTGGATACACGAGGCGGGAGCCCTGGCTGGACACACAAGGGGGGAACCCTGGCTGGACACACAAGGGGGGGCCCAGCTGGACACACAAGGGGGAGCCGACTGGACACACAAGGGGGGGCCCTTGCTGTACACAGAGGGGGGACCCTGCCTGGACACACAAGGGGGAACCCTGGCTGGACACACAAGGGGGGCCCAGCTGGACACACAAAGGGGGAGCCGACTGGACACACAAGGGGGGGCCCTGGATGGACACACAAGGGGGAACCCTGGCTGGACACACAAGGGGGAACCCTGGCTGGACACACAAGGGGGGGCCCAGCTGGACACACAAGGGGGAACCCTGGCTGGGCACACGAGGGGGGGCCAAGCTGGACACACAAGGGGGGGCCAAGCTGGACACACGAGGGGGGCCAAGCTGGACACACGAGCTGGGGCCAAGCTGGACACACGAGGCGGGAGCCCTGGCTGGATACACGAGGTGGGAGCCCTGGCTGGATACACAAGGGGGAACCCTGGCTGGACACGCAAGGGGGGAACCCTGGCTGGACACACAAGGGGGGGCCCAGCTGGACACCCAAGGGGGGGCCTTGGCTGGACACACAAGGGGGGGCCCTGGCTGGACACACAAGGGGGAGCCCTGCTGGACACACAAGGGGGGGCCCTGGCTGGACACACAAGGGGGGGCCCTGGCTGGACACACAAGGCGGGACCCTGGCTTGACCCAGGCAAAGGGGGGTGGGCAGGATGGGTATATGGGGGCAGGCTGGACACATGGAGGCCAGGATGGATATATGGGGGGGCAGACTGGACACATGGAGTCCAAGATGGATATATGGGGGGGCAGGATGGACATATGGGGGGGTGTCAGGATGAATATATGCAGGAGGGAAGGGCAGGATGGATATATGGGGGGGGGAGGCTGGACACATGGAGTCCAGGATGGATATATGGGGGGGCAGGCTGGAAACATGGAGGCAAGGATGGATATGGGGGGGGCAGGCTGGCCACATGGGGGGCTAGGATGGGTATATGGGAGGGGGCAGGCTCGATACACGTGTGCTAGGATAAATATATGGAGGGGTCACACTGGACAAATGGGGGCCAGAAGGGATATATGCAGGGGGTGTCAGGATGGATACATGGAGTCCAGGATGGATATATAGGGGGGCAGGCTGGAAACATGGAGGCAAGGATGGATATGTGGGGGGGGCAGGCTGGCCACATGGGGGGCTAAGATGGATATATGGGGGGGAGGGCAGGCTCGATACATGTGGGCTAGGATAAATATATGGAGAGGCCACCCTGGACATATGGGGGCCAGAAGGGACATATGGGGTGCCTGGCTGGACAAGGGACTTAATTACTGTTTGGGGGCCAGATTGAGGAACATACTTTATTAGTTTATGGTGGCCGGTGGGGAACATTATTACTTTAGATTCCAATTATTATTATTACATTATTACTTCTATAATATTATTTACATTTTAGGAAACTGTTTTCCATGGAATGGGACAAAAGAGGAGTCCTGTTACTGTGCAGGATGGCACTATGTTGCTTTTTTTTATTCAACTGGTATAGTGTAGAAGTCAGGGGGGAAAAGTATGAATATTCTCTAGAAGAGATCAGTTATTGGTAACTGTGTGTTATTTTCTGCAGAGACGATTCCTGGCTGGAAGAAGTGATGGCGGACTGTGCCTGATGAAGAAGAAAAGCGAAGATGAAGGACTTCACCTAGAGACGTAACTGGTGAGTCAGTGTATTACATGTACACTTACACTACACACGTGGTCAAAATTGTTGGTGCCCCTCGTTTCATGAAAGAAAAACCCACAATGGTCACACAAATAACTTGAGTCTGATAAATTACAAATTTTTGAAAATGAACAAATGAAAGTCAGACATTGCTTTTCTGCTTCCACAGAATTTAAAAAAAAATTAACCTCATGAAATAGGCCTGGACAGAAATGATGGTTCTTCTTAACTTAATATTTTGTTGAACAACCTTTTGAGGAAATCACTGCAATCCAACGATTCCTGTAACTGTCAATGAGACTTCTGCACCTCTCAACAGGTATTTTGGCCGACTCCTCATGAGCAAACTGCTCCAGTTGTCTCGTGTTTGAAGGTTGCCTTTTCCAGACGGCATGTTTCAGCTCTTTCCAAAGATGCTCAATAGGATTTAGGTCAGGGCTCATAGAAGGCCACTTCAGAATAGTCCAATGTTTTCCTCTTAGCCATTCCTGGGTCATTATCCTGTTGCAAGACCCATGACCTGCGACTGAGACCAAGCTTTCTGACACTGGGCAGCACATTTCTCACTAGAATCCCTTGATAGTCTTGAGATTTCATTGTACCCTGCACAGATTCAAGACACCTTGTGCCAGATGCAGCAGAGCAGCCCCAGAACATAACAGCCTCCCCCATGTTTCACAGTAGGGACAGTGTTCTTTTCTTGATATGCTTCATTTTTCCATCTGTGAACATAGAGCTGATGTGCCTTGCCAAAAACTTCCATTTTTGTCTCATCTATCCATAATACATTCTTCCAGAAGCTTTGTCGCTTGTCAACATGTAGTTTGTCAAATTCCAGTCTGGCTTTTTTATTATTTTTTTTTTCAACAATGGTGTTCTCCTTGGTCATCTCCCATGAAGTCCACTTTGGATCAAACAATGATGGATAGTACGATCTGACACTGATGTTCCTTGAGCTTGAAGTTCACCTTTAATGTCTTTAGAAGTTTTCCTGTACTCTTCTGTTACCATTCATATTATCCGTTTCTTTGATTAGTCATCAATTTTCCTCCTGTGGCCACGTCCAGGGAGGTTGGCTACAGTCCCATGGATCTTAAGTTTCTGAATAATATGTGACACTGTAGTCAAAGGAACATAAAGCTGCTTGGAGATGGTCTTATAACCTTTACCTTTAACATGCTTGTCTATAATTTTCTTTCTAATCTCCTGACACAACTCTTTCCTTTGCTTCCTCTGGTCCATGTTGAGTGTGGTACACACCATGTCACCAAACCTCACAGTATCTGTAGCCCTATATACAGGCCCACTGACTGATTACAAGATTGTAGACACCTGTGATGCTAATTAGTGGACACAACTTGATTTAACATGTCCCTTTTGTCACATTATTTTCAGGGGTACCATCATTTCTTTCCAGGCCTATTTCATGAGTTTAATTTTTTTTAAAATTCTGTGGAAGCAGAAAAGCAATGTCTGACTTTCATTTCTTCATTTTCATAGATTTTTAATTTATTATTACTTTTGTCAGATTCAAGTTATTTCTGTGACCATTGTGGGTTTTTCTTTCATTAAACGAGGGGTACCAACAATTCTGACCACGTGTGTATATAGTATATACAGAGCTCCTGTGTATGTCACTGGTGATCACTGTATTACGTATACACTATATACAGAGCTTCTGTGCATAATGTCACTGGTGACCACTGTATTACCTGTACACTATATACAGAGCTGCTGTTTATAATGTCACTGGTGATCACTGTGTTACCTGTACACTGACACAATATACAGAGCTCCTGTGTATAATATCACTGGTGATCACTGTATTACCTGTACAATGACACTACATACAGAGCTCCTGTGTATAATGTCACTGGTGATCACTGTGTTACCTGTACACTGACACTATATACAGAGCTCCTGTGTATAATGTCGCTGGTGGTAATAACAGGGTTGTTAGTATTGTGGTTTGTATTCATGATCAGTATTGTAGTATTTGGTCACTTTGGGGTGGTAATATGTGGTCTGGTCATGGTGTGGCCATATTTGTTCCTTGTATGTGGTATTATTCGGTCACTATGTGGTTGTAATATGTGATCTAGTCATTGTATGGCGATATTTGTCCCTTTTGTATGTGGTATTATTGGTGTTGATATAGTGAACTGTGTTGTGTATGGCGGTCATTTTGTTCTTGCTGATATTAACTAGGAAAAGATTTTTTTCCATTAGGCCACAGCCCCACCATTAGTATTTGGTTAGTATTTTTTCTCAGGAGTCGTTGCCAAATCAAGTAGTGGGTGATAAATGCAGAATTGGTGACTTGTTTCTATTCTACCTTTTCTCTGATTGTTCCTTACCTGGTTTTGGCTCCCACTCCTGAAAAAAAAAATACTGACCGGATACTGACCAAATATTGATAGTGGGGCCGTTGCTTTAGAGATTAAATACTTGGACCAGAGCGGCAGAGATGCACTTACAGGGGTTCTCCGGTGAAAACAAGTAATCACCTCTCCACAGGATCAGTGATAATATTGATTGGTGGGGGTCTGACCGCTGGGACACAATTGGCAGAATGTGGAGCTTTTCTCCCCATTAGACTGGAGCGGCATGTGAGATGCGACCACTGATCCATTCATTCCTTCAGTGGCTGTGAGCGCTGCTCTTTTTTGGAAGCCCCCAAGAGAATGAATAGAGCTGCGGTCAGACGTCCCAGCTGTCGCTGCATTTTAAAATGGGGATAAGTGTCCTGTCAGGGATAAAACTTCCCCATTCTTCCGATAGGTGCGTTTTCCAATGTTCGGACCCAAACGATAAATAAGTTATCATCTATCCTGTAGAGCCCATGGATCGGTGATAACTTGTTTTAACCAAAGAACCCCTTTATTGCAAACTACAGTAATTCTACATCCCAGTTAGTGTCGCACAGTTGATGTGCAGGAGCCGCCACTCAATGCTCCACTATAACAGGGATAGCGGATAACAGATATTTGCATATGGCTGTAGGTGGGCCCCTAGAGTCAGTTCTCCCTGTGGGCCCCAGACACCCCAGTCCGACCCTGCTAACAGGTAATAAATATATATTTCACTTAGTGCTAATTTTGTGCATTCATTTTCACTTATAAAATCTCTTTTAAAAAGCAATATATTTCGGACTTTCCATAGCGCATTCTTTATTCCATTTATCATTATCCAGATGACTCTTTCTTTTTCTTTTGATTGACATGTAAAATTTCCATACAAAATTACTTCGTGATTTAAAAACTTAAGACCAGTAACAAACTTTAAAAGACTTCCAACTTCTTTCCAGACATTTTGGGCATAAAAACAGTTCCAAAAGGTGTGTAAAACCGTTTCATCTCTAACACAGCCTGTTCTTGGACATCTTGCAGTATTGCACAATCCCCTTCTGTGTTGAAAAAATCTAGCAGGAACACATTCTTGCACTATTGCCCATGCCAAGTCTTTATATTCATTTGTTAGGTAAGGTGCATAAGTCATTCTCCAAATTCTTCCACATTTACTGTATGTAAAATTTGCCACTGCTGTCATCGTTTCTTTTCTCTTTGTCTCTAGAGCCAGTCTTCTCGAATTTGACAGCATCTCCACATCTATTTCAGGAAAGTTATAAAGTCTAATTGTTTTTTCTAGTAATACATATTGTTTTGGCGGTGTAATTAGGACAGGAGAATTTTGGGGCAATGTTATCCACTTTCTTTTCCTAAAGATATCTCCAGCTGCATATCTTAAATAGAAAGACCATTGAGTTCTTAGATTGGTCATTTTGAAGCAAAAACTAAAGAACTTTAGGTTAAAATTTTTTTTGATATTTGGGATATTCTTTCCACCATATTTATGCTGCTTGTACATCGTCTCTCTTCGGACCTTCTCCATTTTTGATCTCCACAAAAAAAGAAAAATTTGTCTCTGGAGAAACTTTACTGTGTTCTCATTTCGGGGGTACACCATACTTAAAAACAACATTATCGGCAACAACAAAGACTTAATAATTAAGTTTTTACCTTCCATTGATAATTTTCTGAGTTTCCATAAACTTATCTTCTTTTGCATTTTTTCCTTCACCAACTGCCAACTTTCTTCTCCATCATTCTTCTTTGTAAACACAACACCTAAAATTTTGATCTTATCACTTCTTATTTTAAGTTGAGGAATCTGCGCATCTGACCAATCACTGAATCCAAGACATTCGCTCTTCTCTAAGTTCAGTTTGAAGGCAGATGCTAAACAGAAAAAGTCAGTAGTTCTTACAGCTCTTCTTAGCGATTGTTCTGAGTCGCACAGGATCGTGATGTCATCCATGTACCCCAGTGACTTAGTGCTTAGTCCATTTCCACCTGGTATGGGTACACCTCTCACCATCTTATCTTTCCTCAACATTGCCAGTAGAGCCTCAATTGCGCAGATAAAAAGCAGAGGCGAGAGTGGGCATCCTTGTTTGACGCCCGACTTTAGAAAAACTTCTGAAGATAAAAAACCACTGATTAAAATCCTGCTAAAACTTCCATCATATAAAAGTGCAATGTGCTTAATAAAAACATCCGGGAATTTCATTTTCTTTAACATTTTCTTTAACAAGTACTTATGAGAGACTCTGTCGTACGCTTTCTGGAAATCAAGGGACAGAAGAGCTAGCTTTTGCTTGCTCTCTTGCTGATACCATATTGCGTCCCGTATAATATTCAAGTTTTCTGCAATTGTACGACCAGGCACACCACATACCTGATCAGGATGCACGACTTTCTCTATCACCTTCTTCATTCTGTTAACCATGATTTTTGCCATAATTTTATAGTCTACGTTGAGTAACGTGATTGGTCTCCAGTAGTGTTGAGCGAGCATGCTCCACACTGCTCGGTACTCGCCCGAGCATCACACTACTCGGGATGTTCGGTGAGCACTGAGCATTTCCGGGTAACTCGGGCGGGAGCTCGGGTCTCCGCCCTGCATGTTTGGCGCTCTTTACAGAGCCAATGAACATGCAGGGATTGCCAGCCAGTCACTGTAATGCCGCAGCCAGATTGTTTGTGGGCATTACAATGATTGGCTGGCCGCAAAGCGTCACCTCAAGTATTTAAAACCGGGCGCCGCCATCTTGGACACAGTCGCTCCGGATCAGACAGTGTAGGGACAGCGCTGCTGATTTAGGGAGAGATATATCCTGCGAAATAGTTAGTGTAGGGTCTGTAAAGGCTGCCAGATCAAACAAACAGTCCTTCTCAGGACTAATATCCATCCCAGATATCAGGCAGGCAGGCAGGCTGTATAGGAGACGCAGTGGTTATACCAGCAAACGCTGCATTACAGTCCTGTGTGCTCCTGTTGCTGAAATTGCTGGACTTAGCTCCAGGTCTCGGGGGCCAGGAAAAATCCTTTTTTTTTCATCTAAATCCTCTTTTTTTTTTCCTCCTTCACACTGTACAAATACCCGTCTTATTAACCTTTTGGTGTCCCCCCCAAAAAAAAGTGTGTCTCTGATTTTTCAGACACAAATATATCTGTTGAAAATTGTCTGGTGTAGGCCAGAGAAATAGAAGTGTGGTTTTGCAGTTCCATGGGCTATTTGTATCTAAAAAAAACAGTTTGAGTGTGTCGCTCACTGTTCAGCCGCAAATATATATATTTAAAAAAGTCTGGTATACATACACCAGTAAATTATAACTGTGGTTTTGCTGTTACACGGTAAAAAATCTCCATTGTTCTGCTTTTGGCATTTTTTGGCATAAAAAAAAAACTAATAGTGTCTCCCTGATTTTTCAGACAAAAATATATCGGTTGAAAATAATCTGGTGTAGGCCCGAGAAATAGAAGTGTGGTTTTGCAGTTCCACTGGTCAAATCTCTGTATTATCCTGCTTTTGCCATTTTTTGCCGTAAAGAAAAACAGTGGTAGTGTCTCCTGATTGTTCAGACACAAATATATCTGATGAAAATAGTCTGGTATACACCAGTAAATTATAACCGTGGTTTTGCTGTTCCATGGTAAAAAATCTCTATTATCCTGCTTTTGGCATTTTTTGCCATAAAGATAAACAGTAGTAGTGTCTCCTGATTGTTCAGACACAAATATATCTGTTGAAAATAGTCTGGTATACACCAGTAAATTGTAACTGTGGTTTTGCTGTTCCACGGTAAAAAATCTCTTTTATCCTGCTTTTGGCATTTTTTGCCGTAAAAAAAAAATAATAGTGTCTCCTGATTGTTCAGACACAAATATATCTGTTGAAAATTGTCTGGTGTAGGCCAGAGAAATAGAAGTGTGGTTTTGCAGTTCCACGGGCTATTTGTATCTAAAAAAACAGTTTCAGTGTGTCGCTCACTGTTCAGCCGCAAATATATATATTTAAAAAAGTCTGGTATACATACACCAGTAAATTATAACTGTGGTTTTGCTGTTACACGGTAAAAAATCTCTATTTTTCTGCTTTTGGCATTTTTTGGCGTAAAAAAAAAACTAATAGTGTCTCCCTGATTTTTCAGACACAAATATATCGGTTGAAAATAATCTGGTGTAGGCCCAAGAAATAGAAGTGTGGTTTTGCAGTTCCACGGGTCAAATCTCTGTATTATCCTGCTTTTGCCATTTTTTGCCGTAAAGAAAAACAGTGGTAGTGTCTCCTGATTGTTCAGACACAAATATATCTGTTGAAAATAGTCTGGTATACACCAGTAAATTGTAACTGTGGTTTTGCTGTTCCACGGTAAAAAAATCTCTATTATCCTGCTTTTGGCATTTTTTGCCGTAAAAAAAAAATAATAGTGTCTCCTGATTGTTCAGACACAAATATATCTGTTGAAAATAGTCTGCTATACACTGTTAAGGGAGGGCAATAACCCTTCACGGTTGACCAAGTGAGTGTCAAATTATTATGTTGATTGCAATCCACAGAAAACCAAACGGAAACAATGTTCTGTATTGGGAGGATTCAAAGAATCTCTAATCCCGTTTATTTTGCTTAGCATTTTATATTGTTTTGAGTATATCAAATAGCCAATCAACTCTACAGCCATACTACAATACTATAGGCTAACTGATGTGAGTACAATTATTACGGAAACACATATATGGTTATATTATCATTGTTAGTTTGAAGCACTATGGAAATTTTACAAGGTCAAACCTGGCCTAAACAAGTTAGATAAGAGTGTCTGACAAAATGTTCTCTTGAGAAAAGGTTAGTGTGAGATAAGTTCTATGGGAAGAGAAAGAAAGAATGTATGTTATGCAAGGAGTGATAATAACATGATTTTAAAGCGAGCAGACAAAATGGAGTTGCTCTAGCATGAGTATCAATATGTCCTTTACATTCCCCCCTAAAAATTATGTTATTATCAACAAAGAGGTGCTATCCCAGGGTCATGCTTTGAGCCTGAGGGACATTGGTCTTCACTCAATTAGTGCCCTTGTTACCAATTGAGGCTGTCGCGGCATGTCCATCCCCCCTTGTTAGTTGATATAATCATAAGCTCAGATCTGAGGTTGGTCGGGGCAAGCAGGTAAAGGTCATCATTCCCTTGTCATCCAGGTCCTCAATGCTGGTTACATGTCCATGTATAGTCCGTGTATAGTAGCATGGATGTTGGTTGGCAGCGTCCTCCTTGCTCTCTGATGACTGGCAGGCTTTCCTCATGCAAAATGGAATACAATAAAAGACTAGTTTTAGTAAAACATATATTAACAAGCAAGCAACAATATGCAACACTCTCTGGTCAATTCGTTATGTTTGTTATACTCTTCCCTGAGTTTCCTAATGTCTTCCATTTTAGTTTTTAACCGTATAGTAGAGTCGGGGTCAACATAGTGACAACAGGCTGGGCCTATAACCTGACACATCCCTTCTTGAGCTGCTGTCAAGTAGCCCAGCACTAAGGTATGTTGATTAGCTACTATGATAAGTTGATTCTGCACTGCAACAGTAGTATTAATTACTTTCAAAATATTCTAAATCGGGTCATCTAAGTAATCAATGACTTCCACTAACTATCTTATCGGGTATACTCATTTGTACTAAATGAGGTCTTCCTGATGGGCAAGGGGTGTTGTCCTTGGCACGTTCATAAATGGTATGAAGAGGGATGGCTCTCAAATCTACTTTACTATGGGGAATAAGATAAGTGGCTGAAGTTAGCCGGGCCAACGTACAAGTCCCCCCTACTCCGACTGGGAGCCATTTGTACGCATTATTCCCACAGATCCAATATGTAGCTGATGGTAAATCCATTCCATAAATCAGAGTGCTGTAATACTAATTTATGTACCAAATGAATAAAAACGGTGTTATTTGATAAAATACACCATGAAGGCATTTGTCCTAGGGGGCTACAATATCCAACATTTGGATTGCCACATGTTGGATCACTAGGCTTATATTCAGAGGATTCATTACACGGGACGTTACCAGATATTTTATAACGTGTCATTGGTGCCTTTTATAAACAGATTTGTATGTACCCATGAATGATTATGAATGTATCTTTCCAATAATGACGGTCTGGAAAGGGCATACTAGCGGTTGAAACTGGTGAGTGTGTACATATCCAACAGTCACTGATCTGGTTGTTTTCTAATTGTCTTAATTCTTGTACCAAAATCTGATGGTGAGTAATGAACTTATTATTAACCCCTTAAGCCCCGCGGGTGGTTTGCACGTTAATGACCGGGCCAATTTTTACAATTCTGACCACTGTCAATTTATGAGGTAATTACTCTGGAACGCTTCAACGGATCCCCCTGATTCTGAGATTGTTTTTTCGTGACATATTGTACTTCATGATTGTGGAAAAATTTCTTCGATATCACTTGCGTTTATTTGTGAAAAAAATGGAAATTTGGCGAAAATTTTGAAAATTTTGCAATTTTCAAAATTTGAATTTTTAAGCCCTGAAATCAGAGCGATATGTCACACAAAAGAGTTAATAAATAACTTTTCCCACATGTCTACTTTACATCAGCACAATTTTGGAACCCAAATTTTTTTTTGTTAGGGAGCTATAAGGGTTAAAAGTTGACCAGCGATTTCTCATTTTTCCAACAAAATTTACAAAACCATTTTTTTAGGGACCACATCACATTTGAAGTCACTTTGAGAGGTCTTTATGACAGAAAATACCCAAAAGTGACACCATTCTAAAAACTGCACCCCTCAAGGTGCTAAAAACCATATTCAAGAACTTTATTAACCCTTCAGGTGCTTCATGGGAATTTTTTGAATGTGGAAGAAAAAAATGAACATTTAACTTTTTTCACAAAAATGTTACTTTAGACCCAATTTTTTTTATTTTCACAGGGGTAACAATAAAAAATGGACCGCAAAATTTGTTGTGCAATTTCCCCTGGGCACGGAGATACCCAATATTTGGGGAAAAAACACTGTTTGGGCGCACTGTAGGGCTCGGAAGGGAAGGAGCGCCATTTGACTTTTTGATTGTAAAATTTGCTTGAATAATTAGCGGACACCATGTTGCGTTTAGAGAGCCCCTGTGTGCCCAAACATTGGAGCTCCCCCACAAGTGACCCCATTTTGGAAACTAGACCCCCCAAGGCACCTATCTAGATGCATAGTAAGCAGTTGCAACCCCCAGGTGCTTCACAAATTGATTTGTAAAAATGAAAAAGTGAAAAAAAAACACTTTTTCATTGTTACGAATCAATTTGTGAAGCACCTGGGGGTTCCAACTGCTCACTATGCATCTAGATAGGTGCCTTGGGGGGTCTAGTTTCCAAAATGGGGTCACTTGTGGAGGAGCTCCAATGTTTGGGCACAAAGGGGCTCTCTAAATGCAACATGGTGTCCGCTAACAATTTGAGTCGATTTTCCATTCAATTTGTTAGCAGACACCATGTTGCATTCGGAGTGTCCCTGTGTGCCCAAACATTGGAGCTCCCCCACAAGTGACCCCATTTTGGAAACTAGACCCCCCAAGGCACCTATCTAGATGCATAGTGAGCAGTTGGAACCCCCAGGTGCTTCACAAATTGATTCGTAACAATGAAAAAGTGTTTTTTTTTTCACTTTTTCATTTTTACGAATCAATTTGTGAAGCACCTGGGGGTTGCAACTGCTCACTATGCATCTAGATAGGTGCCTTGGGGGGTCTAGTTTCCAAAATGGGGTCACTTGTGGGGGAGCTCCAATGTTTGGGCACACAGGGACACTCCAAATGCAACATGGTGTCTGCTAACAAATTGAATGGAAAATCGGCTCAAATTGTTAGCGGACACCATGTTGCATTTAGAGAGCCCCTTTGTGCCCAAACATTGGAGCTCCCCTACAAGTGACCCCATTTTGGAAACTAGACCCCCCAAGGCACCTATCTAGATGCATAGTGAGCAGTTGGAACCTCCAGGTGCTTCACAAATTGATTCGTAACAATGAAAAAGTGTTTTTTTTTTCACTTTATCATTTTTACGAATCAATTTGTGAAGCACCTGGGAGTTGCAACTGCTCACTATGCATCTAGATAGGTGCCTTGGGGGGTCTAGTTTCCAAAATGGGGTCACTTGTGGGGGAGCTCCAATGTTTGGGCACACAGGGACACTCCAAATGCAACATGGTGTCTGCTAACAAATTGAATGGAAAATCGGCTCAAATTGTTAGCGGACACCATGTTGCATTTAGAGAGCCCCTTTGTGCCCAAACATTGGAGCTCCCCTACAAGTGACCCCATTTTGGAAACTAGACCCCCCAAGGCACCTATCTAGATGCATAGTGAGCAGTTGGAACCCCCAGGTGCTTCACAAATTGATTCGTAACAATGAAAAAGCGTTTTTTTTTTCACTTTTTCATTTTTACGAATCAATTTGTGAAGCACCTGGGGGTTGCAACTGCTCACTATGCATCTAGATAGGTGCCTTGGGGGGTCTAGTTTCCAAAATGGGGTCACTTGTGGGGGAGCTCCAATGTTTGGGCACACAGGGACACTCCAAATGCAACATGGTGTCTGCTAACAAATTGAATGGAAAATCGACTCAAATTGTTAGCGGACACCATGTTGCATTTAGAGAGCCCCTATGTGCCCAAACATTGGAGCTCCCCCACAAGTGACCCCATTTTGGAAACTAGACCCCCCAAGGCACCTATCTAGATGCATAGTGAGCAGTTGGAACCACCAGGTGCTTCACAAATTGATTCGTAACAATGAAAAAGTGTTTTTTTTTTCACTTTTTCATTTTTACGAATCAATTTGTGAAGCACCTGGGGGTTGCAACTGCTCACTATTCATCTAGATAGGTGCCTTGGGGGGTCTAGTTTCCAAAATGGGGTCACTTGTGGGGGAGCTCCAATGTTTGGGCACACAGGGACACTCCAAATGCAACATGGTGTCTGCTAACAAATTGAATGGAAAATCGGCTCAAATTGTTACCGAACACCATGTTGCATTTAGAGAGCCCCTTTGTGCCCAAACATTGGAGCTCCCCCACAAGTGACCCATTTTGGAAACTAGACCCCTCAAGGCACCTATCTAGATGCATAGTGAGCAGTTGGAACCCCCAGGTGCTTCACAAATTGATTCATAACAATGAAAAAGTGTTTTTTCTTCACTTTTTCATTTTTACGAATCAATTTGTGAAGCACCTGGGGGTTGCAACTGCTCACTATGCATGTAGATAGGTGCCTTGGGGGGTCTAGTTTCCAAAATGGGGTCACTTGTGGGGGAGCTCCAATGTTTGGGCACACAGGGACACTCCAAATGCAACATTGTGTCTGCTAACAAATTGAATGGAAAATCGGCTCAAATTGTTAGCGGACACCATGTTGCATTTAGAGAGCCCCTTTGTGCCCAAACATTGGAGCTCCCCCACAAGTGACCCCATTTTGGAAACTAGACCCCCCAAGGCACCTATCTAGATGCATAGTGAGCAGTTGGAACCCCCAGCTGCTTCACAAATTGATTTGTAACAATGAAAAAGTGTTTTTTTTTCACTTTTTCATTTTTACAAATCAATTTGTGAAGCACCTGGGGGTTGCAACTGCTCACTATGCATCTAGATAGGTGCCTTGGGGGGTCTAGTTTCCAAAATGGGGTCACTTGTGGGGGAGCTCCAATGTTTGGGCACACAGGGACACTCCAAATGCAACATGGTGTCTGCTAACAAATTGAATGGAAAATCGGCTCAAATTGTTAGCGGACACCATGTTGCATTTAGAGAGCCCCTTTGTGCCCAAACATTGGAGCTCCCACACAAGTGACCCCATTTTGGAAACTAGACCCCCCAAGGCACCTATCTAGATGCATAGTGAGCAGTTGGAACCCCCAGGTGCTTCACAAATTGATTCGTAACAATGAAAAAGTGTTTTTTTTTTCACTTTTTAATTTTTACGAATCAATTTGTGAAGCACCTTGGGGTTGCAACTGCTCACTATGCATCTAGATAGGTGCCTTGGGGGGTCTAGTTTCAAAAATGGGGTCACTTGTGGGGGAGCTCCAATGTTTGGGCACACAGGGACACTCCAAATGCAACATGGTGTCTGCTAACAAATTGAATGGAAAATCGGCTCAAATTGTTAGCGGACACCATGTTGCATTTAGAGAGCCCCTTTGTGCCCAAACATTGGAGCTCCCCTACAAGTGACCCCATTTTGGAAACTAGACCCCCCAAGGCACCTATCTAGATGCATAGTGAGCAGGTGGAACCCCCAGGTGCTTCACAAATTGATTCGTAACAATGAAAAAGTGTTTTTTTCTTCACTTTTTCATTTTTACGAATCAATTTGTGAAGCACCTGGGGGTTGCAACTGCTCACTATGCATCTAGATAGGTGCCTTGGGCGGTCTAGTTTCCAAAATGGGGTCACTTGTGGGGGAGCTCCAATGTTTGGGCACACAGGGACACTCCAAATGCAACATGGTGTCTGCTAAAAAATTGAATGGAAAATCGGCTCAAATTGTTAGCGGACACCATGTTGCATTTAGAGAGCCCCTTTGTGCCCAAACATTGGAGCTCCCCTACAAGTGACCCCATTTTGGAAACTAGACCCCCCAAGGCACCTATCTAGATGCATAGTGAGCAGTTGGAACCCCCAGGTGCTTCACAAATTGATTCGTAACAATGAAAAAGTGTTTTTTTCTTCACTTTTTCATTTTTACGAATCAATTTGTGAAGCACCTGGGGGTTGCAACTGCTCACTATGCATCTAGATAGGTGCCTTGGGGGGTCTAGTTTCCAAAATGGGGTCACTTGTGGGGGAGCTCCAATGTTTGGGCACACAGGGACACTCCAAATGCAACATGGTGTCTGCTAACAAATTAAATGGAAAATCGGCTCAAATTGTTAGCGGACACCATGTTGCATTTAGAAAGCCCCTTTGTGCCCAAACATTGGAGCTCCCCCACAAGTGACCTCATTTTGGAAACTAGACCCCCCAAGGCACCTATCTAGATGCATAGTGAGCAGTTGGAACCCCCAGGTGCTTCACAAATTGATTCGTAACAATGAAAAAGTGTTTTTTTTTTCACTTTATCATTTTTACGAATCAATTTGTGAAGCACCTGGGGGTTGCAACTGCTCACTATGCATCTAGATAGGTGCCTTGGGGGGTCTAGTTTCCAAAATGGGGTCACTTGTGGGGGAGCTCCAATGTTTGGGCACACAGGGACACTCCAAATGCAACATGGTGTCTGCTAACAAATTGAATGGAAAATCGGCTCAAATTGTTAGCGGACACCATGTTGTATTTAGAGAGCCCCTTTGTGCCCAAACATTGGAGCTCCCCCACAAGTGACCCCATTTTGGAAACTAGACCCCCCAAGGCACCTATCTAGATGCATAGTGAGCAGTTGCAACCCCCAGGTGCTTCACAAATTGATTCGTAACAATGAAAAATTGTTTTTTTTTTCACTTTTTCATTTTTACGAATCAATTTGTGAAGCACCTGGGGGTTGCAACTGCTCACTATGCATCTAGATAGGTGCCTTGGGGGGTCTAGTTTCCAAAATGGGGTCACTTGTGGGGGAGCTCCAATGTTTGTGCACACAGGGACACTCCAATTGCAACATGGTGTCTGCTAACAAATTGAATGGAAAATCGGCTCAAATTGTTAGCGGACACCATGTTGCATTTAGAGAGCCCCTTTGTGCCCAAACATTGGAGCTCCCCTACAAGTGACCCCATTTTGGAAACTAGACCCCCCAAGGCACCTATCTAGATGCATAGTGAGCAGTTGGAACCCCCAGGTGCTTCACAAATTGATTCGTAACAATGAAAAAGTGTTTTTTTTTTCACTTTTTCATTTTTACGAATCAATTTGTGAAGCACCTTGGGGTTGCAACTGCTCACTATGCATCTAGATAGGTGCCTTGGGGGGTCTAGTTTCCAAAATGGGGTCACTTGTGGGGGAGCTCCAATGTTTGGGCACACAGGGACACTCCAAATGCAACATGGTGTCTGCTAACAAATTGAATGGAAAATCGGCTCAAATTGTTAGCGGACACCATGTTGCATTTAGAGAGCCCCTTTGTGCCCAAACATTGGAGCTCCCCCACAAGTGACCTCATTTTGGAAACTAGACCCCCCAAGGCACCTATCTAGATGCATAGTGAGCAGTTGGAACCCCCAGGTGCTTCACAAATTGATTCGTAACAATGAAAAAGTGTTTTTTTTTTCACTTTATCATTTTTACGAATCAATTTGTGAAGCACCTGGGGGTTGCAACTGCTCACTATGCATCTAGATAGGTGCCTTGGGGGGTCTAGTTTCCAAAATGGGGTCACTTGTGGGGGAGCTCCAATGTTTGGGCACACAGGGACACTCCAAATGCAACATGGTGTCTGCTAGCAAATTGAATGGAAAATCGGCTCAAATTGGTAGCGGACACCATGTTGCATTTAGAGAGCCCCTTTGTGCCCAAACATTGGAGCTCCCCCACAAGTGCCCCATTTTGGAAACTAGACCCCCCAAGGCACCTATCTAGATGCATAGTGAGCAGTTGGAACCCCCAGGTGCTTCACAAATTGATTCGTAACAATGAAAAAGTGTTTTTTTTTTCACTTTTTCATTTTTACGAATCAATTTGTGAAGCACCTGGGGGTTGCAACTGCTCACTATGCATCTAGATAGGTGCCTTGGGGGGTCTAGTTTCCAAAATGGGGTTACTTGTGGGGGAGCTCCAATGTTTGGGCACACAGGGACACTCCAAATGCAACATGGTGTCTGCTAACAAATTGAATGGAAAATCGGCTCAAATTGTTAGCGGACACCATGTTGTATTTAGAGAGCCCCTTTGTGCCCAAACATTGGAGCTCCCCCACAAGTGACCCCATTTTGGAAACTAGACCCCCCAAGGCACCTATCTAGATGCATAGTGAGCAGTTGGAACCCCCAGGTGCTTCACAAATTGATTCGTAACAATGAAAAAGTGTTTTTTTTTCACTTTTTCATTTTTACGAATCAATTTGTGAAGCACCTGGGGGTTGCAACTGCTCACTATGCATCTAGATAGGTGCCTTGGGGGGTCTAGTTTCCAAAATGGGGTCACTTGTGGGGGAGCTCCAATGTTTGTGCACACAGGGACACTCCAAATGCAACATGGTGTCTGCTAACAAATTGAATGGAAAATCGGCTCAAATTATTAGCGGACACCATGTTGCATTTAGAGAGCCCCTTTGTGCCCAAACATTGGAGCTCCCCTACAAGTGACCCCATTTTGGAAACTAGACCCCCCAAGGCACCTATCTAGATGCATAGTGCGCAGTTGGAACCCCCAGGTGCTTCACAAATTGATTCGTAACAATGAAAAAGTGTTTTTTTTTTCACTTTTTCATTTTTACGAATCAATTTGTGAAGCACCTTGGGGTTGCAACTGCTCACTATGCATCTAGATAGGTGCCTTGGGGGGTCTAGTTTCCAAAATGGGGTCACTTGTGGGGGAGCTCCAATGTTTGGGCACACAGGGACACTCCAAATGCAACATGGTGTCTGCTAACAAATTGAATGGAAAATCGGCTCAAATTGTTAGCGGACACCATGTTGCATTTAGAGAGCCCCTTTGTGCCCAAACATTGGAGCTCCCCTACAAGTGACCCCATTTTGGAAACTAGACCCCCCAAGGCACCTATCTAGATGCATAGTGAGCAGTTGGAACCCCCAGGTGCTTCACAAATTGATTCGTAACAATGAAAAAGCGTTTTTTTTTTCACTTTTTCATTTTTACGAATCAATTTGTGAAGCACCTGGGGGTTGCAACTGCTCACTATGCATCTAGATAGGTGCCTTGGGGGGTCTAGTTTCCAAAATGCGGTCACTTGTGGGGGAGCTCCAATGTTTGGGCACACAGGGACACTCCAAATGCAACATGGTGTCTGCTAACAAATTGAATGGAAAATCGGCTCAAATTGTTAGCGGACACCATGTTGCATTTAGAGAGCCCCTTTGTGCCCAAACATTGGAGCTCCCCCACAAGTGACCTCATTTTGGAAACTAGACCCCCCAAGGCACCTATCTAGATGCATAGTGAGCAGTTGGAACCCCCAGGTGCTTCACAAATTGATTCGTAACAATGAAAAAGTGTTTTTTTTTTCACTTTATCATTTTTACGAATCAATTTGTGAAGCACCTGGGGGTTGCAACTGCTCACTATGCGTCTAGATAGGTGCCTTGGGGGGTCTAGTTTCCAAAATGGGGTCACTTGTGGGGGAGCTCCAATGTTTGGGCACACAGGGACACTCCAAATGCAACATGGTGTCTGCTAGCAAATTGAATGGAAAATCGGCTCAAATTGGTAGCGGACACCATGTTGCATTTAGAGAGCCCCTTTGTGCCCAAACATTGGAGCTCCCCCACAAGTGCCCCATTTTGGAAACTAGACCCCCCAAGGCACCTATCTAGATGCATAGTGAGCAGTTGGAACCCCCAGGTGCTTCACAAATTGATTCGTAACAATGAAAAAGTGTTTTTTTTTTCACTTTTTCATTTTTACGAATCAATTTGTGAAGCACCTGGGGGTTGCAACTGCTCACTATGCATCTAGATAGGTGCCTTGGGGGGTCTAGTTTCCAAAATGGGGTCACTTGTGGGGGAGCTCCAATGTTTGGGCACACAGGGACACTCCAAATGCAACATGGTGTCTGCTAACAAATTGAATGGAAAATCGGCTCAAATTGTTAGCGGACACCATGTTGTATTTAGAGAGCCCCTTTGTGCCCAAACATTGGAGCTCCCCCACAAGTGACCCCATTTTGGAAACTAGACCCCCCAAGGCACCTATCTAGATGCATAGTGAGCAGTTGGAACCCCCAGGTGCTTCACAAATTGATTCGTAACAATGAAAAAGTGTTTTTTTTTTTCACTTTTTCATTTTTACGAATCAATTTGTGAAGCACCTGGGGGTTGCAACTGCTCACTATGCATCTAGATAGGTGCCTTGGGGGGTCTAGTTTCCAAAATGGGGTCACTTGTGGGGAGCTCCAATGTTTGGGCACACAGGGACACTCCAAATGCAACATGGTGTCTGCTAACAAATTAAATGGAAAATCGGCTCAAATTGTTAGCGGACACCATGTTGCATTTAGAGAGCCCCTTTGTGCCCAAACATTGGAGCTCCCCCACAAGTGACCCCATTTTGGAAACTAGACCCCCCAAGGCACCTATCTAGATGCATAGTGAGCAGTTGGAATCCCCAGGTGCTTCACAAATTGATTCGTAACAATGAAAAAGTGTTTTTTTTTTCACTTTTTCATTTTTACGAATCAATTTGTGAAGCACCTGGGGGTTGCAACTGCTCACTATGCATCTAGATAGGTGCCTTGGGGGGTCTAGTTTCCAAAATGGGGTCACTTGTGGGGGAGCTCCAATGTTTGGGCACACAGGGACACTCCAAATGCAACATGGTGTCTGCTAACAAATTGAATGGAAATTCGGCTCAAATTGTTAGCGGACACCATGTTGCATTTAGAGAGCCCCTTTGTGCCCAAACATTGGACCTCCCCACAAGTGACCCCATTTTGGAAACTAGACCCCCCAAGGCACCTATCTAGATGCATAGTGAGCAGTTGGAACCCCCAGGTGCTTCACAAATTGATTCGTAACAATGAAAAAGTGTTTTTTTTTTCACTTTTTCATTTTTACGAATCAATTTGTGAAGCACCTGGGGTTGCAACTGCTCACTATGCATCTAGATAGGTGCCTTCGGGGGTCTAGTTTCCAAAATGGGGTCACTTGTGGGGGAGCTCCAATGTTTGGGCACACAGGGACACTCCAAATGCAACATGGTGTCTGCTAACAAATTGAATGGAAAATCGGCTCAAATTGTTAGCGGACACCATGTTGCATTTAGAGAGCCCCTTTGTGCCCAAACATTGGAGCTCCCCCACAAGTGACCCCATTTTGGAAACTATACCCCCCAAGGCACCTATCTAGATGCATAATGAGGAGTTGGAACCCCCAGGTGCTTCACAAATTGATTCGTAACAATGAAAAAGTGTTTTTTTTTCACTTTTTCATTTTTACGAATCAATTTGTGAAGCACCTGGGGGTTGCAACTGCTCACTATGCATCTAGATAGGTGCCTTGGGGGGTCTAGTTTCCAAAATGCGGTCATTTGTGGGGGAGCTCCAATGTTTGGGCACAGAGGGGCTCTCCAAACACAACATGGTGTCCGCTAACACTTTGAGCCGACAATTTTTTAGCGGATACCATGTTGCATTTGAAGAGTCCCTGTGTGCCCAAACATTGGAGCTCCCCCACAAGTGACCCCATTTTGGAAACTAGATCCCCCAGGGAACTTATATAGATGTGTGGTGAGCCCATTGAACCCCCAGGTGCCTCATAGAAAATCATAATGTTGACTTGTGAAAATAAAAAAAAAACATTTTTTCCACAAAAATGCAAAAAAAAATATTTTCACAAGGGTACCAGGAGAAATTGCACCCCATAAGTTGTTGTGCAATTTCTCCTGAGTACTCATATACCCCATGTGTTGGAAAAAACTACTGTTTGGGCGCATGTAAGGGCTCGGAAGGGAAGGAGTGACGCTTTTGAATGCAGACTTTGATGGAATGGTCTGCGGGCGTCATGTCATGTTCTCAGAGCCCTTGATGTGCCTAAACAGTGAAATGCCTAACAAGTGCCCCCTTTTTGGTAATGTTAGTTGATTTTTGAATTTTGTAATGTAGTGTTATACATCAGTTGTGTAGGACAATCTGACGAACACTACACAACTGACGTATGACAACCTGACGAACACTACGTCAGCTGTGCAGTGTTCGTCAGGTTGTCATACGTCAGAAATTAATTCAATAGTCCATCAAAGTATGGTACCTTTTGAAGCAGTGTATCATACACAGGCCAGGTTTGTCGGGGCAGGTGTCACATTGGTAAATGGTGTCCTTGCGTATTCCCCTTCGGTAACACACTCGGCACCTCTTTTGCGACTTTCCTTTTTTTCCGCTGTGAGGGATCTGCCCTGGGAAATGCTGGCCTGGTACAATTCTTGGTCCTTCAATTCCAGAAGTACTTGGGCCCGCTCTGTCACCGCTGCCAAATATCAGGGCCTTGATAACTGTTTCCTGAAACTGAAGATACGACGCAGAAGTCTGGCCAGCACATCGTGACAGAAGGAAAGCGTTGTGCATTGCCATCTGTACAATGTGCACGGCCAGCTTCTTGTACCACACTCTGGCCTTTCTCAAAGCACTGCATGGCTGGAGGACTTGATCAGAGAGATCAACTTCCCCCATGTACTTGTTGTACCCCACTACACAGTCTGGTTTGACGACCTGTGTAGTGGAACCTCGTACAGTGCTGAGTGTGCTGCCATCACCATGTATGGTGGTCAAGAAAAGGACATCCCTTTTGTCCTTGTACTTGACCATCAACAGGTGGTCGCTACATTGGGCTCTGCTCTCACCCCTTTTGAGCAGCTGCCCAATTAGCGTCTTTGGGAGGCCTTTCTGAATTTTGCGGACAGTACCGCAGGCTGCGGTACGTCGCGCAGAGAGGGACTGGAAGAGCGGGATACTTGTATAAAAGTTATCCACGTAGAGGTGATAACCTTTATCAAGCAGTGGGTGCACCAAGTCCCACACAATTTTCCCACTCACTCCCAGAACAGGGGGGCATTCAGGGGGTTCAATCCGGGAGTCCTTCCCTTCATAAACTCTAAACTTGTGAGTGTATCCTGAGGTACTCTCACAAAGTTTGTACAGCTTGATCCCATACCTTGCCCTCTTACTGGGCAGGTACTGCCGGAATCCAAGCCGCCCCTTAAAAGAAATTAAGGACTCATCCACACAGATGTCCCTTTGGGGCACGTACACTTCACCAAACTTGTTGTTGAAGTGTTCGATGACCGGCCGAACTTTGAAAAGACGATCAAAGTTCGGGTCATCGCGTGCAGGACACCTTGCATTATCTTGGTAATGCAAGAACTTGTAGATGGCCTGAAAACGTGTCCGGGGCATGACCATTTGGAACACTGGAGTGTTATACAAAACGTCAACACTCCAGTATTGCCGAAGCTCGGGCTTCTTCAAGATCCCCATAAGAAGGACCAAGCCCCAAAACTTCATCATTTCTACTGCGTCTACAGGAGACCAGTTAGAAAATGATGAAGAGGGGTTTTGTTCTAAAAATTGATGAGCGTATAAATTAGTTTGGCCCACCATGAGGTTTATAAAATCCTCAGAGAAAAAGACTTTGAAAAAGTCTATTTCTGTGAGGCCGGTGGTGTCAAAATTGATTCCTGATTCCGCTACGAAATCAGGAATCAGCGGCTCATAATTTTCGGGGGGCGAAGTCCATATAGGCTCAGTAGTGGGGGGCGCTGGAACATCTCTCCTGCGACGACGGCGGGGCGGGCCAGCAGAACCTGAGGAAGAGGAGGAAGAAGAGAAGGAGGAAGAATAGAAGGAGGAAGACGAAGAGGAGTCGGAAAAATAAAGAAATGTGGGATCCTCACCCTCACTGTCAGTGTCGGAGGCAAGAATAGCATATGCCTCCTCCGCTGAATACTGAGTTTGGGATGAGCCGGACATTGTTTGTTATGTATGTGGTGCGTGTGTGTCAATACTTTGAGAGTGTGTGTGTCAGTACTTTATTTAGAGTGTGTGGAAAAAGGAAATACTGTATGTGGTGCAAACAGCGAGCACGAGTGTGGATTGGTGAACTATGCCACCGATCAATACTCGGCGGCTGCTGGATGTGCGCACAAATGTGTGGGGAGTGGGAAGAGGGGAATTGGGTTGGATGAGGGGAGATCAGATTACTTACCAAAGTCCCCTCTGTTCTTCTTTCAGGACCGGGAGCCCGGAGCAGGAGCCCGGCGCTGGTGACCAGGAGCCCGGCGCTGGTGACCGGGAGCCCGGAGCAGGAAGACGGGAGCCCGGAGCAGGAAGACGGGAGCCCGGAGCAGGAGACTGGCGCTGGTGACCGGGAGCCCGGCGCTGGTGACCGGGAGCCCGGAGCAGGAAGACGGGAGCCCGGAGCAGGAGACTGGCGCTGGTGACCGGGAGCCCGGCGCTGGTGACCGGGAGCCCGGAGCAGGAAGACGGGAGCCCGGAGCAGGAGGGAGACTGGCGCTGGTGACCGGGAGCCCGGAACAGGAGACCGGGAGCCCGGCGCTGGTGACCGTGAGCCCGGAGCAGGAAGACGGGAGCCCGGAGCAGGAAGACCGGGGGCCCGGAGCAGGAGACCGGGGGCCCAGAGCAGGAGACCGGGAACCCGGAGCAGGAGACCGGGAACCCGGAGCAGGAGACCGGTACTGGAGCTGGAGATCAGAAGCAAAAGAATTAACAGGGACACTGGGGTGAGGCGGATTGGGGTGGGAAGGGGGGTAAAAAGACAGGGGAGTGGGAAGAGGGGTAAAAAGACAGGGGAGAGGGAAGAGGGGGATTGGGGTGGATGAGGAGAGATCAGAGATGGACTTACCAAAGGGTCAGCAGGACTGGAGCAGAAGACCCAGAGCAGGAGACCGGGAGCCCGGAGCAGGAGACCGGGAGCCCGGTGTAGGAGACCAGGAGCCCGGTGCAGGAGACCAGGAGCCCGGCGCTGGTGACCAGGAGCCCGAAGCTGGTGACCGGGAGCCCGGCGCAGGAGCCCGGAGCAGGAGCCCGGGAGCAGGAGACCGGTACTGGAGCTGGAGATCAGAAGCAAAAGAATTAACAGGGACACTGGGGTGAGGCGGATTGGGGTGGGAAGGGGGGTAAAAAGACAGGGGAGTGGGAAGAGGGGTAAAAAGACAGGGGAGTGGGAAGAGGGGTAAAAAGACAGGGGAGTGGGAAGAGGGGGATTGGGGTGGATGAGGGGAGATCAGAGCTAGACTTACCAAAGGGTCAGCAGGACTGAAACAGAAGACCCAGAGCAGGAGCCCAGAGCAGGAGACCAGGAGCCCGGTGCAGGAGACCAGGAGCCCGGAGCAGGAGACCTGTACTGGAGCTGGAGATCAGAAGCAAAAGAATTAACAGGGACACTGGGGTGAGGCGGATTGGGGTGGGAAGGGGGGTAAAAAGACAGGGGAGTGGGAAGAGGGGTAAAAAGACAGGGGAGTGGTAAGAGGGGGATTGGGGTGGATGAGGGGAGATCAGAGATGGACTTACCAAAGGGTCAGCAGGACTGGAAAAGAAGACCCAGAGCAGGAGACCGGGAGCCCGGCGCTGGTGACCAGGAGCCCGGCGCTGGTGACCAGGAGCCCGGCGCTGGTGACCGGGAGTGGAGCTGGAGACTCGGACCAGAGCTGGAGACCACTGCAGGATGCAGAAAAAAAGGTTACGGGGGTAAAAAGAGGGGGGAGGGGGGATTGGGGTGGATGAGGGGAGAACAGACTTACCAAAGTCTTCTCTGCAGGATCAGCAGCAGGCTCTGGAGCAGGAACCACAGCAGGTCAGGAGCAGAAGATCCAGGAGCTGGAGCACAAGATCCAGGACGCTGGAACAGAAGATCCAGGAGCAGCAGCAGCAGCAGCGACTGGTACAGTGAGAAGATGGTCTTGTGGTGTCACAGAATATTCTGTGGCACTACAAGGCCCAGCACAGACACATCAGATGTGATCGCTCTGTAGAAATCCTCACCAAATGTGAGGGTCTGCAGGGCGGTCACAGGGTGATGATGGGGTGGTGACAGGTGGAGGTAATCTGATTGGAGCAATCATTGATGACATTGATCGCTCCAATCAGAGTACCTGAATACAGGTGACCAGGCGGTCACAGGGAGGTGTCACCCCTCTGTGACCCCCTGTGGTGCATGTTGTGCCCCAGCCATCTGATTGGTGACACTGATTGCACCAATCAGATATGGCTGGAGCAGAGCACGCACCACAGGGGGTCACAGAGAGGTGACACTTCCTTGTGACCGCCGGTCACCTGTATTCAGGTACTCTGATTGGAGCGATCGATGTCATCATCGATCGCTCCAATCAGAGCAGTCTGGGGGCTTGAATCACATTACAGGGGGTCATGGGGCGGTGACAGGCAGGTCACAAGCCGGTCACCGCCCCATGACCGCCCTGTCACCGCGCGGTCGCGCTACGATCGGTGCGATCGATGTGATCGGCGATCGCACCGATCATAGCAGTCCGGGGCCAGGGCTGGGGTGTCCTATCAACATCCTAGGATCGGTGCTCATAGGAGCACCGATCCTAGGCTGCAGATCACTGTTTCCGGCAATCACATTGCCGGAAACAGTGAGAAATGCTGTGATTGGCTGTTCAGATTTGAACAGCCAATCACAGCGATCGCTGGTGCGGGGGGGCGGCGACAGCCCCCGGGATGATGACGCCATCTAACAGGAGGTAGGATGGCACCGTAACTTTAATGCTGTTGACGCGCCCCCTGGGACATATTCCTTTGTGAGGGGAATACCCGGCACCGGATCAGATGGGGGGTTGTAGTCTCCGAGCGGCTGTGACCCGGTCCCGTGCCCAGGGCGTCAAGCTAAGTGTTATGTGGCAGTCTTTACTGATGTTATTAAAGTTCGTTGTGTCGACTACGCCACCCGTTGTGATGCGGTCACTGTGGCCGCCGCTGCTGCAGGGTCCGCTGAGGCTGATGGTGGATGCGCAGCTTGGTGGGATAACCCCCAACGGGAGGGGTATAGCCTCAGAGGGGACAGGCGCAGAGGATGGGGGTTGTGGTGGTGCGGTGCAGCCGGTAATGATTACAGACTCGGGTAGTGCAGTTAAGGGTCTTTACTTACTGCAGATGTTCCTGGTCACTCTAGCTCCAAGTGACCTCCCGAGCCGTGCTGCGTCCACCAGGTCCTGGATCCGGCCAACCCCCAAACAAGTCCGGAGCGTGGCCCTGAGCTCTCCCTCTGTCCTTCCTTCAGCCGTCCCCACCAGTGATTCACCTAAATCCAGCTCCCTCGGGCCTTCTGTTGGGCAACCTTTGGCCTCAGGTTCCCTGACCCTCCATGTGGTGTGCCTTCAGGGTGAATGTAGTGGGTGACCGTGACAGACTCTGCCCACGGTCTCCGGTCTCTGGCTGGGGAATGTCTTTACCCCCACCAGCTTGGGTTCCGGTACCCTTCTGCTGACTCCTCACCCGGTGTTCTTATTTGGGTTCTTGGGTCCCTTCTTTGTCCCCCCTCTGGGTCTTTCTGCACTCCACTCTCTCTCTCTTCAGGCTCAGGTCTGTTGTTTCTTTCTCTCTCTTTCTGCAGGCTTGTCCTCTGCATCTGACTTACTCTCTGCGTCTGACCCTGATCCTAGTTGGTGCCCACCTTATATAGCCCTCTATGTGTGAGCTCAGGTGACCAGCACCCAATGAGCTCCTACCACTACCCAGACTGCTCCCCCTATCTGCCCCTACACTACATGGGATGTTCCTCCCCCCTCCCACTCCAGCCAGGAACAGGCTCGGTCGCACCTGCACATTTCTAAGTGGGAGTGCCGTCGGCCTGCTCCTCTGGAATGGGATGTATGTAGTGCATGCAGTCTATCTGAGCTCAGTTCCACACTCCTTCCTTACCCGGGAGTGGAATATCACACCTCTGGTTTGAGGTGCAATACTCCTGTAGCAGCCGAATCCTCAGGGTGCTACATTCCCCCCTGGTAAATCACAGCACGTCCTCGGGCTGCAAAGACAAAAAACACCAAACATACAAATTTTTATAAACATATAAAACATATAAAATATTATACGAAATACTATATAAATATTATATAAACTTTTTCAGGTAAACAACATTCTCGTCGTCTCTTTCTCTCTTCTGTTCCTCTGGTCACCGTGCAACTCGTGACCAGGTAGAGTGCGACAGTCTTTTAGAAAAATGGTTTTTCCTATAAAACCGGTAGGGGGCGCTTTAGGACGCGCAACTATATACAGGGGATTTTGGCCGTTCTCAGTCCCCGGCCAGGTAAAGGGAAAGGGATGGCTGCTCACAGTCCTCAGCCTGGTATGGAAAGGGTTACAGGTAACAGTTCGCTGGTCCCAACGGGGACTATTTTATCAGCAACAACAGTTCCAGTTTCAGTTCCGATTCACTGTGCCCCGACAGGCAACTATATACAGTCTCCTGCTCTGCCGCACTCAACGGCGTCTGCCTCCTGCTCTTATCTTATGGCTGGTGGTTTCTTCAGACCCGTCCGGGTCCTCTTGCTCCTCCTCCTCGCACCGCAACTCCTCCTCCGTCAAGCGATGCACGTGGAGGGCGTAAGGTCCCTTGGCACACTTGTGCCGGGTGAACGTTACCTCATCACCGACGTAGAGGTCACGGCCTTTGTGACCCTCTGGCAGGTGGGACTCGACGTCCCGTCGTGTAACGAAGACGTCACCCATGGTGTTCCGGTCCCTTATGAAGCCCCACCCATGCTGCGCATTAAACTTTATTACCGTCCCGATGGTACGGGGACGATCTGCTGCACGGGGGTCCCTTCTGGTCCGACTCTTTTGCTCCGCGCTGCGGGTCTGGGCCCATTGCTCTTTGGCCTGCCTCTCCTCCCGCTCTCTCTTGAACTCTGCCAGCTGTTGACGGCAACACTCTGTGCGCGCTGCTGCAGCTGCCCGAGTCTCTCCGGTGAACCCCATCAAATCTTCTCCCGTGGGGTCCCACACGAACTGGGCTTCCTCGAGTGGAGGCGAGACCCGAGTCACGGGCTTTGGAGCCGGGATCAGGGGCTCACACAGGGGACCTAGTTGCTTCTGCCGCTTTAGCTCAGGGTACCCTTCGGGCCAGATGAAGGGCCGCCCGTCCGGCCATGTGAGCTGGCCGAAGAGGTCCTCCCCCAGGTGTGGCACCCTTGGTATTGCGGGCGCGGGCGCGGTGGTGATGGCGCCCGGGTTGCCCAGGCCTTGCGGCCAGGCCTGGGGCACCTGGAAGGTGAAGGGCACCGTTAGGACGGCGGCGCCCTGGGTTACCTGGCCTTGCGACCAGGCCGGAGGCTCCGCGGAGGTAGATGGCTCTGCTTTGGATGCGGCGCCCGGAAATGCTAGGCCCTGTGACCAGGCCGGAGGCTCCTCTTCCGGCGCCACGCTCCGGGTCACGATGCGTGACGTCATCGGGGTCGCGACGGCGGCTTCCGGTCGGGGCCTAGTCGGTGGCGATGTCATGGCGGTCTCGGGTACGGCCGGGGGACCTTCGGGCTCTGCGACGGGGAGCTGGGGCAGGTAAGCGGTCTTCCGGTATGGGGTATAGGCATCCCCCTTACCTGCTGCCATGCGTCTCGCTCCCTCTTCTGCGCCGTCTCCGGCCTTGGGTCCTCCCGCGTCATCCGCAGAGGTAGTCGGTGTCTTCTTCCAAGGGAGCGGGTTCCGTGGACGGATTCCAGCTTGCTGGGCCATCTCCCGGCCCCACTCCGCCAGGATCTCCCTCTGCATTCGGGCCATCCTTCCCGCGAGGCCCTCCAGGGCACTCCGCGCGCACTCCCGATCTCGGGGAAGCTGCGCCAGGATCTCCGCTAAGCCTAGCGGGGTTGTTGACTCCAGCAGGCTCCTGACCATCGGGTCGGTGCTGCTCTGCTCTGCTTCCGGCAGGCTCCTGGCCAGCGGGCCGGTGCTGCTCTGCTCTCCTCCTTCTTCCTCCAGCAGGCTCCTGGCCAGCGGGCCGGTGCTGCTCTGCTGCCGCTCCATTCCCGGGTCTACTCTTTCTCTCCTCGACTCCGGGTGAGCTTCTCCGCTACTCCTCATTAGACCTCTTGCCTCCGGGTGCGCTCGTTCTACACTGCTCCAAGCGACACCCATCTTTGCTCTTTTCCTTCGTCTCCTCCCACTTCGAGGGCGGTCCCGGGGCAACTCGGTGACTGTCAGCTCCAGGGGGAGTTCTTTCACGCTGACAGACACCTCCAGCATCACAGTCTCTGTTGGTGGGGGCGGTTTCCACTTTTGGCGCCATTTTCTGTCCCGGCCCACGATGGGATGTGGCCTCTTGCCCTCCTTTGGCACGCCCATAATGGCGTCCGCTGCTCTTCCAAGGCGGGAAATCTGCGGTTTTGGCGGGAAGCGTCGCCCAGTGGCGGGAAACTCTGCAGATGGCGGGAACAAGCTGGAAATGGCGGACAATCGGCGGGAAACGACTGGTGATGGAGTCCGATGGCGTGGACCCTCCGGAACCGGCAGGAGTCTTCTTTCTAAGGTAAACTTGCACTTTTCTTCAGGCACGCAGTACCCGGGTGTTGCGGGCACGTAATCCTGCCGACTACGCCAAAGTTGACGCGCCCCCTGGGACATATTCCTTTGTGAGGGGAATACCCGGCACCGGATCAGATGGGGGGTTGTAGTCTCCGAGCGGCTGTGACCCGGTCCCGTGCCCAGGGCGTCAAGCTAAGTGTTATGTGGCAGTCTTTACTGATGTTATTAAAGTTCGTTGTGTCGACTACGCCACCCGTTGTGATGCGGTCACTGTGGCCGCCGCTGCTGCAGGGTCCGCTGAGGCTGATGGTGGATGCGCAGCTTGGTGGGATAACCCCCAACGGGAGGGGTATAGCCTCAGAGGGGACAGGCGCAGAGGATGGGGGTTGTGGTGGTGCGGTGCAGCCGGTAATGATTACAGACTCGGGTAGTGCAGTTAAGGGTCTTTACTTACTGCAGATGTTCCTGGTCACTCTAGCTCCAAGTGACCTCCCGAGCCGTGCTGCGTCCACCAGGTCCTGGATCCGGCCAACCCCCAAACAAGTCCGGAGCGTGGCCCTGAGCTCTCCCTCTGTCCTTCCTTCAGCCGTCCCCACCAGTGATTCACCTAAATCCAGCTCCCTCGGGCCTTCTGTTGGGCAACCTTTGGCCTCAGGTTCCCTGACCCTCCATGTGGTGTGCCTTCAGGGTGAATGTAGTGGGTGACCGTGACAGACTCTGCCCACGGTCTCCGGTCTCTGGCTGGGGAATGTCTTTACCCCCACCAGCTTGGGTTCCGGTACCCTTCTGCTGACTCCTCACCCGGTGTTCTTATTTGGGTTCTTGGGTCCCTTCTTTGTCCCCCCTCTGGGTCTTTCTGCACTCCACTCTCTCTCTCTTCAGGCTCAGGTCTGTTGTTTCTTTCTCTCTCTTTCTGCAGGCTTGTCCTCTGCATCTGACTTACTCTCTGCGTCTGACCCTGATCCTAGTTGGTGCCCACCTTATATAGCCCTCTATGTGTGAGCTCAGGTGACCAGCACCCAATGAGCTCCTACCACTACCCAGACTGCTCCCCCTATCTGCCCCTACACTACATGGGATGTTCCTCCCCCCTCCCACTCCAGCCAGGAACAGGCTCGGTCGCACCTGCACATTTCTAAGTGGGAGTGCCGTCGGCCTGCTCCTCTGGAATGGGATGTATGTAGTGCATGCAGTCTATCTGAGCTCAGTTCCACACTCCTTCCTTACCCGGGAGTGGAATATCACACCTCTGGTTTGAGGTGCAATACTCCTGTAGCAGCCGAATCCTCAGGGTGCTACACTGTCACCGCGACTTAAGTCGCGGTGCCGCATTAAAGATATGACGTACTAATACGGGTCTGGCTCTTAAGTCCCAGGGCACAGACGCGTATTAGTACGGCAAATGTTGTTAAGGGGTTAAAGTACTCTGTTGTAGGCTATTCCAGGTATTGACTAGTTTAACCATATATATTATCATAAAATATCTCAGCTGTTGGGATTGTCAGGAGCACTTGGTATGGTCCGTCATACAATGGTTCTAGTCCGTGTTTCCGAACATGCCTCTTCACATACACATAATCTCCAGGCCTGAGGGTATGACAACCTTCTGCATCAGCTGGATCTGGAATAGAAGATGATACTAACGCATGGGTGTTAGTTAAGGCTTTGGTAAGCTGAATCACATATTACACAACATAATCTGTTTCTTCTGATAATTGTTGTGGGGTAAATCTAGCTATGGCTGGTTGTGACCCAAACAGTATCTCATAGGGTGACAGTTTGTGTTTCCCTATGGGTGTGGTGCGTATGTGATATGGTGCAATGGGAAGGTGCTCAGGCCACTGGGCCGTAGTCTCCTGCATCATTTTGGTTAACTTCCTTTTCAGTGTGCCATTCAATCTCTCCACCTTGCCACTTGACTGTGGATGGTAAGGAGTATGTAACGTCACTGTTGATCCAATCATGGTAAGTATTTCTTGATATACGCATGAGGGAAAGGCTGGTCCTTGATCACTTTTGATAACTTCTGGGACTCCATACCGGCAAACAACTTCAGAGACCAGCTTCTTGGCGGTAGTCTTGGCAGTCATGTTTGGTACGGCGAATGCTTCTAGCCAATTGGAAAACATATTTACTACCACTAAGCAGTCCATGGGCCCAGGCCTCAACGGCTGGATACTGGAGTCGAGGCAAACAGTACAGTTGTTTCTTCTTCCATAGCCCATCTATTAATTTAGCACCCGCCTCCTTCCACGACTGGCATTCTTCTTTAGAGCGTAGAGCGTGTGGAGCGTAGCTTTGTGATTGGAGGGACCGCTTTATGCTCTTCTGCAGGTTGATCCTGGGTTGGCACGGAATTTAGCTGTTTGGCCTGTTGCCGCGTAAGAGCCATGGACATGGATGTCAGAAGAAGAGCTGCTCGCTTAGCATGGAGATCAGCTAGTGTATTACCTCTTGCTTCAGAGGCATCTGGCTGGTCGGGTATGAGCTTTTACCTTTACGACAGCCAACTGTCTTGGTAGTTGCACCACTTCCATCAATTGTCTGACGCTTTCAGCATTTTTCACAGGAGAACCTGCAGTCTGAGCTTTGAGCTCTGCTTCCTGTGCTGACATACTGGGAGGTAAGACTGCAGCCTCTACCAATGTATCTTCAGTTGTGACAGCATATCCAGTATGAAACCTGTCAGCATATCTGGATCCATCCGTATATAACGTAAGTTCTGGGTCATCCAAGGGTACTTCCCCCACTAGAACAAATGGAGTTGACTCTGCAGTAATTTGTTCCAGACAATCATGCGTGGAGCCTCTTTCCCCTCTCCTTCAGGTGCTGGTAGCAGGGTAGCTGGGTTGATGGTGGTGCACTGATGTAATTTCACATTTTCTGGCAACATCAACGAACACTGCAACCGCAGGTGTCTCTGTGTGGACAGATGTTTAGGTTGCTGTGTGGCGTGAACCGCTCGTAGACAGCTGGGGGAGAGATGCGCTGGGTAATAACCGACTGGGCGCTGCTTTGTACAGTGTATCTGTGTGAGTACCATGGCTGCATGCCTCCTGTATCAGAAACATACAAATGGAAAGGTTGAGCATAGTCCGGATTCCCAAGGGCAGGGGCTGTCATTTTCCTTGACTTTAGTTGCTCAAAGGCTTGTTGCAGCTGTTCTTGGTGGTCCTTGTTGTTTACATCAGCCAGAGTGTCTGTCTTCTTTTAATGCATCATATAAGGGCTGCATCAGACGTGAGGCGTTTGGGATCCATTGTCTGCAATGTGTACATAGTCCGAGAAACCGTTGCAGCTCTATGGAATCTTTTGGGAAAGGTAGCAGGTAGATGGCCGTCTTCCTTTCTTCTGTGAGATGTCTGGCACCCTGAGTAAGGCAGTGGCCTAAGAAGACCACTTGACCGAGGCAAAACTGAAGCTTCGAGGCTGAGACTCGACAATTCAGTTTTGCTAGATGCTTGAGGAGGCTAACACTGGCCCTGATGGACACTTGCTCCGTGGGGGCACACAAAAGAAGGTCATCCACGTATTGTACTAGTACTACCTCAGAGTTGTCCAGCTGCCATGGCAGCAGACAGCTAGACATGTTTTTTGCAAACTGATTAGGGCTATTCTCGCACCCTGCGGCATCACTGTCCAAGTCAATTGCCTGCCTTGATATGTAAATGCAAACAGAAACTGACAGTTTTTGTGTAGTGGAATACTGAAAAAGGCGTTTGTTAAATCAATTACTGTAAACCAGGCAGCAGTGGATGGTATCTGTGAGAGAAGTGTATGTGGGTTAGGCACCACGGGAGTTTCCAAGACTGTCGCTGCATTTACTGCCCTCAAATCCTGCACCAATCGATAAGCAGGCGGCTGCCCCGGTTGGGATTTTTTTCTTTACGGGGAACAACGGCGTATTGCACGGGGAAACGCAGGGAATTAGTGCCCCTTTCTCTAACAAGGTCTGAATTTGTTGGTGTAGACCTTGTTCTTGTGCATGTGTGAGCGGGTAAATTATAACTGTGATTTTGCTGTTCCACGGTAAAAAATCTCTATTATCGTGCTTTTGGCATTTTTTGCTGTAAAAAAAAAATAATAGTGTCTCCTGATTGTTCAGACACAAATATATCTGCTGAAAATAGTCTGGTATACACCAGTAAATTATAACTGTGGTTTTGCTGTTCCACGGTAAAAAATCTCTATTATCCTGCTTTTGGCATTTTTTGCTGTAACAAAAAAATGAATAGTGTCTCCCTGATTTTTCATACACAAATATATCTGTTGAAAATAGTCTGGTGTAGGCCCGAGAAATACAAGTGTGGTTTTGCTGTTCCACGGGTCAAATCTCTGTATTACCCTGCTTTTTTGCATTTTTTTCTGTAAAGAAAAACAGTAGTGTCTCCTGATTGTTCAGACACAAATATATCTGTTGAAAATAGTCTGGTATATACCAGTAAATTATAACTGTGGTTTTGCTGTTCCACGGTAAAAAATCTCTATTGTCCTGCTTTTGGCATTTTTTGCCGTAAAGAAAAACAGTAGTAGTGTCTCCTGATTGTTCAGACACAAATACATCTGTTGAAAATAGTCTGGTATACACCAGTAAATTATAACTGTGGTTTTGCTGTTCCACGGTAAAAAATCTCTATTATCCTGCTTTTGGCATTTTTGCCGTAAAAAAAAACGAATAGTGACTCCCTGATTTTTCAGACACAAATATATCTGTTGAAAATAGTCTGGTGTAGGCCAGAGAAATACAAGTGTGGTTTTGCTGTTCCACGGGTCAAATCTCTGTACTATCCTGCTTTTTTGCATTTTTTGCTGTAAAGAAAAACAGTAGTGTCTCCTGACTGTTCAGACTCAAATATATCTGTTGAAAATAGTCTGGTGTAGGCGCGAGAAATACAAGTGTGGTTTTGCAGTTCCACGGGTCAAATCTCTGTATTATCCTGCTTTTTTGCATTTTTTGCTGTAAAGAAAACCAGTAGTAGTGTCTCCTGATTGTTCAGACACAAATATATCTGTTGAAAATAGTCTGGTGTATGCCTGAGAAATACAAGTGTGGTTTTGCAGTTCCACGGGTCAAATCTCTGTACTATCCTGCTTTTTTGCATTTTTTGCTGTAAAGAAAAACAGTAGTGTCTCCTGACTGTTCAGACTCAAATATATCTGTTGAAAATAGTCTGGTGTAGGCGCGAGAAATACAAGTGTGGTTTTGCAGTTCCACGGGTCAAATCTCTGTATTATCCTGCTTTTTTGCATTTTTTGCTGTAAAGAAAAACAGTAGTGTCTCCTGATTGTTCAGACACAAATATATCTGTTGAAAATAGTCTGGTCTAGGCCCGAGAAATACAAGTGTGGTTTTGCAGCTCCACGGGTCAAATCTCTGTATTATCCTGCTTTTGCCATTTTTTGCCGTAAAGAAAACCAGTAGTAGTGTCTCCTGATTGTTCAGACACAAATATATCTGTTGAAAATAGTCTGGTGTAGGCCCGAGAAATACAAGTGTGGTTTTGCAGTTCCACGGGTCAAATCTCTGTATTATCCACTATTGGGCCATTTTTACCTGAAAAAAAAAACAGTTTGAGTGTGTTGCTCACTGTTCAGCCACAAATATATCTATTTAAAATTTTCTGGTATACCCCAGTAAACAATAACTGTGGTTTTGCCTTTCCACGGTTAAAAATCTGTATTATTCAGCTTTTGGTATTTTTTCCGTAAAGAAAAACAGTAATAGTTTCTCCCTGATTGTTCAGATTGTTTAAAAGAGTCAGGTGTAGGCCAGAGAAATAGAACTGTGGTTTTCCTCTTCCACGGTTCTAATCTACTTTTTATTACCCTTTTTCCATTGATAGTACGAGTGTAAGCTATTTTACTTCCTTTACAATGGGCAAGGCGCGTGGCAAGGGACGTGGAACTGGACGTTCTGGTGATTGTGCGTGCAGAGGACGGGGCCGTGGCCAAGGTGAAAATGTGCCACAACCAACAGCCACATCTTCTCGCTCTCACTTCTTGACTGAATTACTAGGGAAGCACAGAACAACACCAGTATTGCAAACTGATCAATGTTAACAGGTTATTAATTGGATTGCAGATAATACTTCCAGTTACCTGGGCACCACCACCTCCGGTCTGTCTTCCACACGGTCAACTCTTAGTAGCCGTGAGTCTCGACTGCATACTCCTCCTCACCCTGATGCTCCTTCCTCCCACCATGTCGAGTGTCGTCAGACAGCAACTGATCCCACACTTGGACACTCTGAAGAGCTGTTCACTGGTCCTTTTCCAGATTTGTGCCCCTCGCCTGCTCCGCTTGAAGTGGTGGGAGAGGAGATCCCATGTAGCGATGCCCAAATATTTGAACAGCCATGGCCACAGGAAGTCGACGCTGGAAATTTGTCACAAGAGGTGGACGATGACGAGACTCAATTGACAGGAAGTGAGGAGGAGGATCGTGGTGCGCAAGTTTAAGAGGAGCAGGTGGTGGATGATGTAGTAACTGACCCAACGTGGCAGGAGGACATGCAGAGCGAGGCCAGCAGCACACAGGGTGAGGGAGGCAGAGTACCCCAACAGGCAGGAAGAAGCAGTGTGGTGGCCTCACACAGAAGGAGGGCAACAGTTCCCCATAACACCAACACGAGGGACGTTGCCAGTACAACCTGTAGGTCTTCCAGAGTCTGGAATTTTTTTAAAGACTCTGCTGATAACCCCCAAAAGGCCATTTGTACCACCTGCCATGAGGGGTGACAAAACTACCAGCCTGACCACCACCAGCATGATCAGGCACATGGCAGCAAAGCACCCGACTTTGTGGAGCGAACCCCAGGGTCCACGACCAGTGTCAGCGGGTGTCACCACTACTTCTTCCGCTGTTGTGTGTGCAATAGAGCCCCCTGTTGTGCGTGCAAGGCAATCCCCTGTCCGTACTGCATGCAAAGATGCCTCCTCCTCTCAGTCTTCACTTGTTATGGCAGTTTCTCAAGAAACAGCATCAACGTCCACGTCCCACCGCAGCGTTCAATTGTCCATAGTCCAGACCTTTGAATGAAAGCGGAAATTCTCAGCTAACGCCCCACAGGCCACAGTCCTAAATTTGCACATTTCACGACTGCTTGCATTGGAAATGCTGCCTTTTAGGCTGGTGGAGACGGAATCCTTCCGCAACCTTATGGCGGTGGCCGTCCCTCGGCACTCGGTCCCCAGCCCACACTATTTTGCCTGGTGTGCCATCTCCGCACTACACAAGCACGTGTTCCAAAACATCTGCCGTGCCCTCAACAACGCAGTTACTGGGAGAGTCCACCTGACAACGGACACGTGGACAAGTGCTTGTGGCCAGGGACGGTACATCTCCCTGACGGCACACTGGGTAAACATAGTGGAAGCCGGGACCCAGTCGGACCTTGGGAAGGAACACATCCTCCCCACACCGAGGATTGCGGGCCCTATGTCATTGTACAGCTCCTGCGTATCATCCTCCTCCTCATGTTCAGCCTCCATCTCAGATATCACCACATCAGTTACAAGCTGGAAGCACTGCAGTACTGCCTCCGCCAAGCGGCAACAGGCTGTGATGAAACTCATAAGCTTAGGTGAGAAACCTCACACTGCTTGTGAGTTGTGGACAGCTGTGAAAGAGCAGGCAGATCTGTGGCTGAGACCACTGAACCTACATCCAGGCATGATCGTGTGTGACAATGGCCGTAACCTGGTGGCGGCTCTGAGGCAAGGCGAGATCATACACGTACCATCCTGGCTCATGTGCTTAGCCTCGTGGTTCAGCGGTTTCTTAAATCGTACCCCGAGTTGCCAGATCTGCTCGTCAAAGTACGCCGCCTGTCAGCTCATTTTCGCAAGTCGGCTACAGCTTCTGTTGCCCTTGCTGTGTTGCAGCAGCGTTTGCAGCTTCCGTCACACCGACTGGTGTGTGATGTCCCCACACGTTGGAACTCTACCCTCCACATGTTGCAAAGGATTTGTGAGCAGAAGAGAGCAGTTGTGGAGTACCAGCTGCAACAAGGCCGTCAATATTCAGGTCAGACTCCACACATAAGACCTCAGGAGTGGACCTGGATGTCTGACATATGTACCATCTTGACAAACTTTGAGTAGTCCACCAAGATGGTGAGTGGCGATGACACCATCATTAGCGTCAGCATTCCACTTGTCTGTCTTTTGCAACGCTCTCTGCAGAGAATTAAAGAGGAGGCATTGCAGCCAGAGTATGATGAGATGGATGAAGAAGCCGTAGCGGTCGATTACACACAGCCCAGCCTCATCTCATCCCAATGTGCATTGGGAGACAATGAGGGAGAGGAGGAGGAGGAGGAGGAAGAACAGGAACTTTTATCATGCGCTGTAGACAGTGGTATCTGTACAATGATGACACTCATGGTAAAAACGGATACACAGACCAAATATTGATGACACACTGATAGTAAAAACAGATACACGGACCATATATTGATGACACTGTAGTAAAAACGGATACACGGACCATATATTGATGACACTGATGGTAAAAACAGATACACGGACCATATATTAATGACACTGATGGTAAAAACCGATACACGGACCATATATTCATGACACTGATGGTAAAAACAGATGCACGGACCATATATTGAAGACACACTGATGGTAAAAACAGATACACGGACTATATATTGATGACACACTAATGGTAAAAACAGATACACGGACCATCTATTGATGACACATTGATAGTAAAAACAGATACACGGACCATATATTGATGACACTGATGGTAAAAACAGATACACGGACCATATATTGATGACACTGATGGTGAAAACAGATACACGGACCATATATTGATGACACACTGACAGTAAAAACAGATACACGGACCATATATTGATGACACACTGATAGTAAAAACAGACACACGGACCATATATTGATGACACTAATGGTAAAAACAGATACACGGACCATATATTGATGACACTGATAGTAAAAACAGACACACGGACCATATATTGATGACACTGATGGTAAAAACAGATACACGGACCATATATTGATGACACTGATGGTAAAAATAGATACACGGACCATATATTGATGACACTGATGGTAAAAACAGATACACGGACCATATATTGATGACACTGATGGTAAAAACAGATACACGGACCATATATTGATGACACTGATAGTAAAAACAGACACACGGACCATATATTGATGACACACTGATAGTAAAAACAGATACACAGACCATATATTGATGACACTGATGGTAAAAACAGATACACGGACCATATATTGATGACACACTGATGATAAAAACAGATACACGGACCATATATTGATGACACACTGATGGTAAAAACAGATACACGGACCATATATTGATGACACTGATGGTAAAAACAGATACACAGACCATATATTGATGACACTAATGGTAAAAACAGATACATGGACCATATATTGATGACACTGATGGTAAAAACAGATACACCTACCATATATTGATGACACACTGATAGTAAAAACAGATACATGGACCATATATTGATGACACACTGATGATAAAAACAGATACACGGACCATATATTGATGACACACTGATGGTAAAAACAGATACACGGACCATATATTGATGACACTGATGGTAAAAACAGATACACGGACCGTATATTGATGACACTGATAGTAAAAACAGATACACGGACCATATATTGATGACACACTGATAGTAAAAACAGATACACAGACCATATATTGATGACACACTGATAGTAAAAACAGATACACAGACCATATATTGATGACAGACTGATAGTAAAAACAGATACACGGACCATATATTGATGACACTGATAGTAAAAACAGATACACAGACCATATATTGATGACACTGATAGTAAAAACAGATACACGGACCATATATTGATGACACTGATGGTAAAAACAGATACACAGACCATATATTGATGACACTAATGGTAAAAACAGATACACGGACCATATATTGATGACACTGATGGTAAAAACAGATACACGGACCATATATTGATGACACACTGATGATAAAAACAGATACACGGACCATATATTGATGACACACTGATGGTAAAAACAGATACACGGACCATATATTGATGACACTGATGGTAAAAACAGATACACGGACCATATATTGATGAAACTGATAGTAAAAACAGACACACGGACCATATATTGATGACACACTGATGGTAAAAACAGATACACGGACCATATATTGATGACACACTGATGGTAAAAACAGATACACGGACCATATATTGATGACACACTGATGGTAAAAACAGATACACAGACCATATATTGATGACACTGATGGTAAAAACAGATACACGGACCATATATTGATGACACACTGATAGTAAAAACAGATACACAGACCATATATTGATGACAGACTGATAGTAAAAACAGATACACGGACCATATATTGATGACACTGATGGTAAAAACAGATACACGGACCGTATATTGATGACACTGATAGTAAAAACAGATACACGGACCATATATTGATGACACACTGATGGTAAAAACAGATACACGGACCATATATTGATGACACACTGATGGTAAAAACAGATACACAGACCATATATTGATGACACTGATGGTAAAAACAGATACACGGACCATATATTGATGACACTGATAGTAAAAACAGACACATGGACCATATATTGATGACACACTGATAGTAAAAACAGATACACGGACCATATATTGATGACACTGATAGTAAAAACAGACACAAGGACCATATATTGATGACACACTGATGGTAAAAACAGATACACAGACCATATATTGATGACACACTGATAGTAAAAACAGATACACGGACCATATATTGATGACACTGATAGTAAAAACAGATACACGGACCATATATTGATGACAGACTGATAGTAAAAACAGATACACGGACCATATATTGATGACACACTGATGGTAAAAACAGATACACGGACCATATATTGATGACACTGATAGTAAAAACAGATACACAGACCATATATTGATGACACACTGATAGTAAAAACAGATACACGGACCATATATTGATGACACACTGATGGTAAAAACAGATACACAGACCATATATTGATGACACACTGATAGTAAAAACAGATACACGGACCATATATTGATGACACACTGATGGTAAAAACAGATACACGGACCATATATTGATGACACACTGATAGTAAAAACAGATACACGGACCATATATTGATGACACACTGATGGTAAAAACAGATACACGGACCATATATTGATGACACTGATGGTAAAAACAGATACACGGACCATATATTGATGACACACTGATGGTAAAAACAGATACACGGACCATATATTGATGACACTGACAGTAAAAACAGATATATGGACCATATATTGATGAAACTGATGGTAAAAACAGATACACGGACCATATATTGATGACACTAATGGTAAAAACAGATACACGGACTATATATTGATGACACTGATAGTAAAAACAGACACACGGACCATATATTGATGACACTAATGGTAAAAACAGATACACGGACTATATATTGATGACACTGATAGTAAAAACAGATACACGGACCATATATTGATGGCGCTGATGGTAAAAACAGATACACGAACCATATATTGATTACACTAATGGTAAAAACAGATACACGGACCATATATTGATGACACACTGATGGTAAAAAGAGATACACGGACTATATATTGATGACACTGATAGTAAAAACAGACACATGGACCATATATTGATGACACTGATAGTAAAAACAGACACACGGACCATATATTGATGACACTAATGGTAAAAACAGATACACGGACCATATATTGATGACACACTGATAGTAAAAACAGATACACGGACCATATATTGATGACACTGATAGTAAAAACAGATACACGGACCATATATTGATGACACTGATAGTAAAAACAGATACATGGACCATATATTGATGACACACTGATAGTAAAAACAGATACACAGACCATATATTGATGACACTAATGGTAAAAACAGATACACGGACCATATATTGATGACACTGATAGTAAAAACAGACACATGGACCATATATTGATGACACACTGATGGTAAAAACAGATACACAGACCATATATTGATGACACTGATGGTAAAAACAGATACATGGACCATATATTGATGACACACTAATAGTAAAAACAGATACACGGACCATATATTGATGACACTGATGGTAAAAACAGATACATGGACCATATATTGATGACACACTGATAGTAAAAACAGATACACAGACCATATATTGATGACACTAATGGTAAAAACAGATACACGGACCATATATTGATGACACACTGATAGTAAAAACAGATACACAGACCATATATTGATGACACACTGATAGTAAAAACAGATACACGGACCATATATTGATGACACTGATAGTAAAAACAGATACACGGACCATATATTGATGACACTGATAGTAAAAACAGATACACGGACCATATATTGATGACACTGATGGTAAAAACAGATACACAGACCATATATTGATGACACTAATGGTAAAAACAGATACACGGACCATATATTGATGACACTGATAGTAAAAACAGACACATGGACCATATATTGATGACACTGATAGTAAAAACAGATACACGGACCATATATTGATGACACTGATAGTAAAAACAGATACACGGACCATATATTGATGACACACTGATGGTAAAAACAGATACACAGACCATATATTGATGACACTGATGGTAAAAACAGATACATGGACCATATATTGATGACACACTGATAGTAAAAACAGATACACGGACCATATATTGATGACACTGATGGTAAAAACAGATACACGGACCATATATTGATGACACTGATAGTAAAAACAGATACACAGACCATATATTGATGACACATTGATGGTAAAAACAGATACACGGACCATATATTGATGACACTGATAGTAAAAACAGATACACAGACCATATATTGATGACACATTGATGGTAAAAACAGATACACGGACCATATATTGATGACACACTGATGGTAAAAACAGATACACGGACCATATATTGATGACACACTGATGGTAAAAACAGATACACGGACCATATATTGATGACACACTGATAGTAAAAACAGACACATTGACCATATATTGATGACACTGATAGTAAAAACAGATACACGGACCATATATTGATGACACTGATGGTAAAAACAGATACACGGACCATATATTGATGACACTGATGGTAAAAACAGATACACGGACCATATATTGATGACACACTGATGGTAAAAACAGATACACGGACCATATATTGATGACACACTGATAGTAAAAACAGATACACAGACCATATATTGATGACACACTGATGGTAAAAACAGATACACGGACCATATATTGATGACACACTGATGGTAAAAACAGATACACGGACCATATATTGATGACACTGATGGTAAAAACAGATACACGGACCATATATTGATGACACACTGATAGTAAAAACAGATACACAGACCATATATTGATGACACACTGATGGTAAAAACAGATACACGGACCATATATTGATGACACACTGATGGTAAAAACAGATACACAGACCATATATTGATGACACTGATAGTAAAAACAGACACATTGACCATATATTGATGACACTGATGGTAAAAACAGATACACGGACCATATATTGATGACACTGATAGTAAAAACAGACACATGGACCATATATTGATGACACACTGATAGTAAAAACAGATACACAGACCATATATTGATGACACTGATGGTAAAAACAGATACACGGACCATATATTGATGACACACTGATGGTAAAAACAGATACACGGACCATATATTGATGACACTGATGGTAAAAACAGAACCACGGACCATATATTGATGACACTGATAGTAAAAACAGACACATGGACCATATATTGATGACACACTGATAGTAAAAACAGATACACAGACCATATATTGATGACACTGATGGTAAAAACAGATACACGGACCATATATTGATGACACACTGATGGTAAAAACAGATACACGGACCATATATTGATGACACACTGATGGTAAAAACAGATACACGGACCATATATTGATGACACACTGATAGTAAAAACAGAAACACGGACCATATATTGATGACACTGATAGTAAAAACAGACACATTGACCATATATTGATGACACTGATGGTAAAAACAGATACACGGACCATATATTGATGACACTGATAGTAAAAACAGACACATTGACCATATATTGATGACACTGATGGTAAAAACAGATACACGGACCATATATTGATGACACTGATAGTAAAAACAGATACACGGACCATATATTGATGACACACTGATGGTAAAAACAGATACACGGACCATATATTGATGACACTGATAGTAAAAACAGATACACGGACCATATATTGATGACACTGATAGTAAAAACAGATACACGGACCATATATTGATGACACTGATGGTAAAAACAGATACACAGACCATATATTGATGACACTAATGGTAAAAACAGATACACGGACCATATATTGATGACACTGATAGTAAAAACAGACACATGGACCATATATTGATGACACTGATAGTAAAAACAGATACACGGACCATATATTGATGACACTGATAGTAAAAACAGATACACGGACCATATATTGATGACACACTGATGGTAAAAACAGATACACAGACCATATATTGATGACACTGATGGTAAAAACAGATACATGGACCATATATTGATGACACACTGATAGTAAAAACAGATACACGGACCATATATTGATGACACACTGATAGTAAAAACAGATACACAGACCATATATTGATGACACATTGATGGTAAAAACAGATACACGGACCATATATTGATGACACACTGATGGTAAAAACAGATACACGGACCATATATTGATGACACACTGATGGTAAAAACAGATACACGGACCATATATTGATGACACACTGATAGTAAAAACAGACACATTGACCATATATTGATGACACTGATAGTAAAAACAGATACACGGACCATATATTGATGACACTGATGGTAAAAACAGATACACGGACCATATATTGATGACACTGATGGTAAAAACAGATACACGGACCATATATTGATGACACACTGATGGTAAAAACAGATACACGGACCATATATTGATGACACACTGATAGTAAAAACAGATACACAGACCATATATTGATGACACACTGATGGTAAAAACAGATACACGGACCATATATTGATGACACACTGATGGTAAAAACAGATACACGGACCATATATTGATGACACTGATGGTAAAAACAGATACACGGACCATATATTGATGACACACTGATAGTAAAAACAGATACACAGACCATATATTGATGACACACTGATGGTAAAAACAGATACACGGACCATATATTGATGACACACTGATGGTAAAAACAGATACACAGACCATATATTGATGACACTGATAGTAAAAACAGACACATTGACCATATATTGATGACACTGATGGTAAAAACAGATACACGGACCATATATTGATGACACTGATAGTAAAAACAGACACATGGACCATATATTGATGACACACTGATAGTAAAAACAGATACACAGACCATATATTGATGACACTGATGGTAAAAACAGATACACGGACCATATATTGATGACACACTGATGGTAAAAACAGATACACGGACCATATATTGATGACACTGATGGTAAAAACAGAACCACGGACCATATATTGATGACACTGATAGTAAAAACAGACACATGGACCATATATTGATGACACACTGATAGTAAAAACAGATACACAGACCATATATTGATGACACTGATGGTAAAAACAGATACACGGACCATATATTGATGACACACTGATGGTAAAAACAGATACACGGACCATATATTGATGACACACTGATGGTAAAAACAGATACACGGACCATATATTGATGACACTGATAGTAAAAACAGACACATTGACCATATATTGATGACACTGATGGTAAAAACAGATACACGGACCATATATTGATGACACTGATAGTAAAAACAGACACATTGACCATATATTGATGACACTGATGGTAAAAACAGATACACGGACCATATATTGATGACACTGATAGTAAAAACAGACACATTGACCATATATTGATGACACTGATGGTAAAAACAGATACACGGACCATATATTGATGACACTGATAGTAAAAACAGATACACGGACCATATATTGATGACACAGATAGTAAAAACAGATACACGGACCATATATTGATGACACTGATAGTAAAAACAGACACATTGACCATATATTGATGACACTGATGGTAAAAACAGATACACGGACCATATATTGATGACACTGATAGTAAAAACAGATACACGGACCATATATTGATGACACAGATAGTAAAAACAGATACACGGACCATATATTGATGACACTGATGGTAAAAACAGATACACGGACCATATATTGATGACACTGATAGTAAAAACAGACAAATGGACCATATATTGATGACACACTGATAGTAAAAACAGATACACAGACCATATATTGATGACACTGATGGTAAAAACAGATACACGGACCATATATTGATGACACACTGATGGTAAAAACAGATACACGGACCATATATTGATGACACACTGATGGTAAAAACAGATACACGCACCATATATTGATGACACTGATAGTAAAAACAGATACACAGACCATATATTGATGAAACTGATGGTAAAAACAGATACACGGACCATATATTGATGACACACTGATAGTAAAAACAGATACACAGACCATATATTGATGACACACTGATAGTAAAAACAGATACACGGACCATATATTGATGACACTGATGGTAAAAACAGATACACAGACCATATATTGATGACACTGATGGTAAAAACAGATACACGGACCATATATTGATGGCACTAATAGTAAAAACAGACACATGGACCATATATTGATGACACTGATGGTAAAAACAGATACACGGACCATATATTGATGACACTGATGGTAAAAACAGATACACGGACCATATATTGATGACACACTGATAGTAAAAACAGATACACAGACCATATATTGATGACACTGATGGTAAAAACAGATACACGGACCATATATTGATGACACACTGATGGTAAAAACAGATACACAGACCATATATTGATGACACTGATGGTAAAAACAGATACACGGACCATATGTTGATGACACACTGATGGTAAAAACAGATACACGGACCATATATTGATGACACACTGATGGTAAAAACAGATACACGGACCATATATTGATGACACACTGATGGTAAAAACAGATACACGGACCATATATTGATGGCACACTGATGGTAAAAACAGATACACGGACCATATATTGATGACACACTGATGGTAAAAACAGATACACGGACCATATATTGATGACACTGATAGTAAAAACAGACACATGGACCATATATTGATGACACTGATGGTAAAAACAGATACACGGACCATATATTGATGACACTGATGGTAAAAACAGATACACGGACCATATATTGATGACACACTGATGGTAAAAACAGATACACGGACCATATATTGATGACACACTGATGGTAAAAACAGATACACGGACCATATATTGATGACACTAATGGTAAAAACAGACACATGGACCATATATTGATGACACTGATGGTAAAAACAGACACATGGACCATATATTGATGACACTGATGGTAAAAACAGATACACGGACCATATATTGATGACACTGATGGTAAAAACAGATACACGGACCATATATTCATGACACTGATGGTAAAAACAGATACACGGACCATATATTGATGACACACTGATGGTAAAAACAGATACACGGACCATATATTGATGACACTGATAGTAAAAACAGACACATGGACCATATATTGATGACACTGATGGTAAAAACCGATACACAGACCATATATTGATGACACTGATAGTAAAAACAGACACATGGACCATATATTGATGACACTGATGGTAAAAACAGACACATGGACCATATATTGATGACACTGATGGTAAAAACCGATACACAGACCATATATTGATGACACTGATAGTAAAAACAGACACATGGACCATATATTGATGACACTGATGGTAAAAACAGATACACGGACCATATATTGATGACACTGATGGTAAAAACAGATACACGGACCATATATTGATGACACTGATGGTAAAAACAGATACACGGACCTTATATTGATGACACTGATGGTAAAAACAGATACACGGACCATATATTGATGATACTGATGGTAAAAACAGATACACGGACCATATATTGATGACACTGATGGTAAAAACAGATACACGCACCATATATTGATGACACTGACAGTAAAAACAGATATATGGACCATATTTTGATGAAACTGATGGTAAAAACAGATACACGGACCATATATTGATGACACTGATAGTAAAAACAGATACACGGACCATATATTGATGACACTGATGGTAAAAACAGATACACGGACCATATATTGATGACACTGATGGTAAAAACAGATACACAGACCATATATTGATGACACTAATAGTAAAAACTGATACACGGACCATATATTGATGACACACTGATGGAAAAAACAGATACACGGACCATATATTGATGACACTGATGGTAAAAACAGATACACGGACCATATATTGATGACACTGATGGTAAAAACAGATACACGGACCATATGTTGATGACACTATTAGTAAAAACTGATACACAGACCATATATTGATGACACACTGATGGAAAAAACAGATACACGGACCATATATTGATGACACTTATGGTAAAAACAGATACATGGACCATATATTGATGACACTGACAGTAATAACTGATACACAGACCATATATTGATGACACACTGATGGAAAAAACAGATACACGGATCATATATTGATGACACTGATGATAAAAACAGATACACGGACCATATATTGATGACACACTGATGGTAAAAACAGATACACGGACCATATATTGATGACACTGATGGTAAAAACAGATACACTGACCATATATTGATAACACTGATGGTAAAAACAGATACACGGACCATCTATTGATGACACTGATGATAAAAACAGATACACGGACCATCTATTGATGACACTGATGATAAAAACAGATATACGGACCATATATTGATGACACTGATGATAAAAACAGATACACGGACCATATATTGATGACACTGATGGTAAAAACAGATACACGGACCATATATTGATGACACTGATGGTAAAAACAGATACACGGACCATATATTGATGATACTGATGATAAAAACAGGTACACGGACCATATATTGATGACACTGATGATGAAAACAGGTACACGGACCATATATTGATGACACTGATGGTAAAAAGAGATACACGGACCATATATTGATGACACTGATGGTAAAAACAGATACACGGACCATATATTGATAACACTGATGGTAAAAACAGATACACGGACTATATATTGATGACACTGATGATAAAAACAGGTACACGGACTATATATTGATGACACACTGATGATAAAAACAGATACACGGACTATATATTGATGACACTGATGATAAAAACAGGTACACGGACCATATATTGATGACACTGATGATAAAAACAGGTACACGGACTATATATTGATGACACTGATGGTAAAAACAGATACACGGACCATATATTGATGACACTGCTGGTAAAAACAGATACACGGACCATCTATTGATGACACTGATGATAAAAACAGATACACGGACCATATATTGATAACACTGATGGTAAAAACAGATACACGGACCATCTATTGATGACACTGATGATAAAAACAGATACACGGACCATATATTGATGACACTGATGGTAAAAACAGATACACGGACCATATATTGATGACACTGATGGTAAAAACAGATACACGGACCATATATTGATAACACTGATGGTAAAAACAGATACACGGACCATATATTGATAACACTGATGGTAAAAACAGATACACGGACCATATATTGATGACACTGATGGTAAAAACAGATACACGGACCATATATTGATAACACTGATGGTAAAAACAGATACACAGACCATATATTGATGATACTGATGATAAAAACAGATACACGGACCATATATTGATGACACTGATGGTAAAAACAGATACACGGACCATATAATAATGACACTGATGGTAAAAACAGATACACGGACCATATATTGATGACACTGATGGTAAAAACAGATACACGGACCATATATTGATGACACTGATGGTAAAAACAGATACACGGACCATATATTGATGACACTGATGGTAAAAACAGACACATGGACCATATATTGATGACACTGATGGTAAAAACAGATACACGGACCATATATTGATGACACTGATAGTAAAAACAGACACATGGACCATATATTGATGACACTGATAGTAAAAACAGATACACGGACCATATATTGATGACACTGATGGTAAAAACAGACACATGGACCATATATTGATGACACACTGATAGTAAAAACAGATACACGGACCATATATTGATGACACTGATGGTAAAAACAGATACACGGACCATATATTGATGACACTGATGGTAAAAACAGACACATGGACCATATATTGATGACACTGATGGTAAAAACAGATACACGGACCATATATTGATGACACACTGATGGTAAAAACAGAAACACGGACCATATATTGATGACACTGATAGTAAAAACAGACACATGGACCATATATTGATGACACTGATAGTAAAAACAGATACACGGACCATATATTGATGACACTGATGGTAAAAACAGACACATGGACCATATATTGATGACACACTGATAGTAAAAACAGATACACAGACCATATATTGATGACACACTGATGGTAAAAACAGATACACGGACCATATATTGATGACACTGATAGTTAAAACAGACACATGGACCATATATTGAGGACACACTGATGGTAAAAACAGATACACGGACCATATATTGATGACACACTGATGGTAAAAACAGATACACGGACCATATATTGATGACACACTGATAGTAAAAACAGAAACACGGACCATATATTGATGACACACTGATGGTAAAAACAGAAACACGGACCATATATTGATGACACACTGATAGTAAAAACAGAAACACGGACCATATATTGATGACACACTGATGGTAAAAACAGAAACACGGACCATATATTGATGACACACTGATAGTAAAAACAGAAACACGGACCATATATTGATGACACTGATGGTAAAAACAGATACACGGACCATATATTGATGACACTGATGGTAAAAACAGATACACGGACCATATATTGATGACACACTGATGGTAAAAACAGAAACACGGACCATATATTGATGACACTGATGGTAAAAACAGAAACACGGACCATATATTGATGACACTGATGGTAAAAACAGATACACGGACCATATATTGATGACACACTGATGGTAAAAACAGATACACGGACCATATATTGATGACACTGATGGTAAAAACAGATACACGGACCATATATTGATGACACTGATGGTAAAAACAGATACACGGACCATATATTGATGACACTGATGGTAAAAACAGATACACGGACCATATATTGATGACACACTGATGGTAAAAACAGATACACGGACCATATATTGATGACACACTGATAGTAAAAACAGAAACACGGACCATATATTGATGACACACTGATGGTAAAAACAGATACACGGACCATATATTGATGACACACTGATGGTAAAAACAGATACACGGACCATATATTGATGACACTGATGGTAAAAACAGATACACGGACCATATATTGATGACACACTGATGGTAAAAACAGATACACGGACCATATATTGATGACACACTGATAGTAAAAACAGAAACACGGACCATATATTGATGACACACTGATGGTAAAAACAGATACACGGACCATATATTGATGACACTGATGGTAAAAACAGATACACGGACCATATATTGATGACACACTGATGGTAAAAACAGATACACAGACCATATATTGATGACACTGATGGTAAAAACAGATACATGGACCATATATTGATGACACTGATGGTAAAAACAGATACACGGACCATATATTGATGACACACTGATAGTAAAAACAGAAACACGGACCATATATTGATGACACACTGATGGTAAAAACAGATACACAGACCATATATTGATGACACTGATAGTAAAAACAGACACATGGACCATATATTGATGACACTGATGGTAAAAACAGATACACGGACCATATATTTATGACACTGATAGTAAAAACAGACACATGGACCATATATTGATGACACACTGATAGTAAAAACAGATACACGGACCATATATTGATGACACACTGATAGTAAAAACAGATACACGGACCATATATTGATGACACACTGATGGTAAAAACAGATACACAGACCATATATTGATGACACTGATAGTAAAAACAGACACATGGACCATATATTGATGACACTAATGGTAAAAACAGATACACGGACCATATATTGATGACACTGATAGTAAAAACAGACACACGGACCATATATTGATGACACACTGATAGTAAAAACAGATACACGGACCATATATTGATGACACACTGATAGTAAAAACAGATACACGGACCATATATTGATGACACTGATAGTAAAAACAGATACACGGACCATATATTGATGACACTGATGGTAAAAACAGATACACGGACCATATATTGATGACACTGATGGTAAAAACAGATACACGGACCATATATTGATGACACTGATGGTAAAAACAGATACACGGACCATATATTGATGACACACTGATGGTAAAAACAGATACACGGACCATATATTGATGACACTGATAGTAAAAACAGACACATGGACCATATATTGATGACACTGATGGTAAAAACAGATACACGGACCATATATTGATGACACTGATGGTAAAAACAGATACACGGACCATATATTGATGACACACTGATGGTAAAAACAGATACACGGACCATATATTGATGACACTGATGGTAAAAACAGATACACCTACCATATATTGATGACACTGATAGTAAAAACAGACACATGGACCATATATTGATGACACTGATGGTAAAAACAGATACACGGACCATATATTGATGACACTGATGGTAAAAACAGATACACGGACCATATATTGATGACACACTGATGGTAAAAACAGATACACGGACCATATATTGATGACACTGATGGTAAAAACAGATACACGGACCATATATTGATGACACACTGATGGTAAAAACAGATACACGGACCATATATTGATGACACTGATGGTAAAAACAGATACACGGACCATATATTGATGACACTGATGGTAAAAACAGATACACAGACCATATATTGATGACACTGATGGTAAAAACAGATACACGGACCATATATTGATGACACACTGATGGTAAAAACAGATACACGGACCATATATTGATGACACTGATGGTAAAAACAGATACACGGACCATATATTGATCACAGTGATGGTAAAAACAGATACACGGACCATATATTGATGACACACTGATGGTAAAAACAGATACACGGACCATATATTGATGACACTGATGGTAAAAACAGATACACGGACCATATATTGATGACACACTGATGGTAAAAACAGATACACGGACCATATATTGATGACACTGATGGTAAAAACAGATACACGGACCTTATATTGATGACACTGATGGTAAAAACAGATACACGGACCATATATTGATGATACTGATGGTAAAAACAGATACACAGACCATATATTGATGACACTGATGGTAAAAACAGATACACGCACCATATATTGATGACACTGACAGTAAAAACAGATATATGGACCATATATTGATGAAACTGATGGTAAAAACAGATACACGGACCATATATTGATGACACTGATAGTAAAAACAGATATACGGACCATATATTGATGACACACTGATGGTAAAAACAGATACACGGACCAGATATTGATGACACACTGATGGAAAAAACAGATACACGCACCATATATTGATGACACTGACAGTAAAAACTGATACACGGACCATATATTGATGACACTAATAGTAAAAACTGATACACGGACCATATATTGATGACACACTGATGGAAAAAACAGATACACGGACCATATATTGATGACACACTGATGGAAAAAACAGATACACGCACCATATATTGATGACACTGACAGTAAAAACAGATATATGGACCATTTATTGATGAAACTGATGGTAAAAACAGATACACGGACCATATATTGATGACACACTGATAGTAAAAACAGACACACGGACCATATATTGATGACACTAATGGTAAAAACAGATACACGGACCATATATTGATGACACTGATAGTAAAAACAGACACACGGACCATATATTGATGACACTAATGGTAAAAACAGATACACGGACCATATATTGATGACACTGATAGTAAAAACAGACACACGGACCATATATTGATGACACTGATGGTAAAAACAGATACACGGACCATATATTGATGGCGCTGATGGTAAAAACAGATACACGAACCATATATTGATGACACTAATGGTAAAAACAGATACACGGACCATATATTGATGACACTGATAGTAAAAACAGACACACGGACCATATATTGATGACACACTGATAGTAAAAACAGATACACAGACCATATATTGATGACACACTGATGGAAAAAACAGATACACGGACCATATATTGATGACACTTATGGTAAAAACAGATACATGGACCATATATTGATGACACTGACAGTAATAACTGATACACAGACCATATATTGATGACACACTGATGGAAAAAACAGATACACGGACCATATATTGATGACACTGATGGTAAAAACAGACACATGGACCATATATTGATGACACTGATGGTAAAAACAGATACACGGACCATATATTGATGACACTGATAGTAAAAACAGATACACGGACCATATATTGATGACACTGATGGTAAAAACAGATACACGGATCATATATTGATGACACTGATGGTAAAAACAGACACATGGACCATATATTGATGACACTGATGGTAAAAACAGATACACGGACCATATATTGATGACACTGATGGTAAAAACAGACACATGGACCATATATTGATGACATTGATAGTAAAAACAGATACATGGACCATATATTGATGACACTGATGGTAAAAACAGACACATGGACCATATATTGACGACACTGATGGTAAAAACAAATACACGGACCATATATTGATAACACACTGACAGTAAAAACAGATACACGGACCATATATTGATGACACTGATGGTAAAAACAGATACACGGACCATATATTGATAACACACTGACAGTAAAAACAGATACACGGACCATATATTGATGACACTGATGGTAAAAACAGATACACGGACCATATATTGATGACACTGATGGTAAAAACAGATACACGGACCATATATTGATGACACTGATGGTAAAAACAGATACACGGACCATATATTGATGACACTGATGGTAAAAACAGATACACGGACCATATATTGATAACACACTGACAGTAAAAACAGATACACGGACCATATATTGATGACACTGATGGTAAAAACAGATACACGGACCATATATTGATAACACACTGACAGTAAAAACAGATACACGGACCATATATTGATGACACTGATGGTAAAAACAGATACACGGACCATATATTGATGACACTGATGGTAAAAACAGATACACGGACCATATATTGATGACACTGATGGAAAAAACAGATACACGGACCATATATTGATGACACTGATGGAAAAAACAGATACACGGACCATATATTGATGACACTGATGGTAAAAACAGATACACGGACCATATATTGATGACACACTGATGGTAAAAACAGATACACGGACCATATATTGATGACACTGATGGTAAAAACAGATACACGGACCATATATTGATGACACTGATGGTAAAAACAGATACACGGACCATATATTGATGACACTGATGGTAAAAACAGATACACGGACCATATATTGATAACACACTGACAGTAAAAACAGATACACGGACCATATATTGATGACACTGATGGTAAAAACAGATACACGGACCATATATTGATAACACACTGACAGTAAAAACAGATACACGGACCATATATTGATGACACTGATGGTAAAAACAGATACACGGACCATATATTGATGACACTGATGGTAAAAACAGATACACGGACCATATATTGATGACACTGATGGAAAAAACAGATACACGGACCATATATTGATGACACTGATGGAAAAAACAGATACACGGACCATATATTGATGACACTGATGGTAAAAACAGATACACGGACCATATATTGATGACACTGATAGTAAAAACAGATACACGGACCATATATTGATGACACTGATGATAATAACAGATACACGGACCATATATTGATGACACACTGATAGTAAAAACAGATACACGGACCATATATTGATGACACACTGATGATAAAAACAAATACACGGACCATATATTGATGACACTGATGGTAAAAACAGATAAACAGACCATATATTGATGACACTGATGGTAAAAACAGATACACGGACCATATATTGATGACACACTGGTGGTAAAAACAGATACACGGACCATATATTGATGACACTGATAGTAAAAACAGATACACGGACCATATATTGATGTCACTGATGGTAAAAACAGATACACGGACCATATATTGATGACACTGATGGTAAAAACAGATACAAGGACCATATATTGATGACACTGATGGTAAAAACAGATACAAGGACCATATATTGATGACACTGATGGTAAAAACAGATACACGGACCAAATATTGATGACACTGATGGTAAAAACAGATACACAGACCATATATTGATGACACTGATGGTAAAAACAGATACACGGACCATATATTGATGACACTGATGGTAAAAACAGATACACGGACCAAATATTGATGACACTGATAGTAAAAACAGATACACGGACCATATATTGATGACACTGATGGTAAAAACAGATACACGGACTATATATTGATGACACTGATGGTAAAAACAGATACACGGACCATATATTGATGACACTGATAGTAAAAACAGATACACGGACCATATACTGATAACACACTGACAGTAAAAACAGATATATGGACCATATATTGATGAAACTGATGGTAAAAACAGATACATGGACCATATATTGATGACACTGATAGTAAAAACAGATACACGGACCATATATTGATGACACACTGATGGTAAAAACAGATACACAGACCATATATTGATGACACACTGATGGAAAAAACAGATACACGGACCATATATTGATGACACACTGACAGTAAAAACAGATACACGGACCATATATTGATGACACTAATAGTAAAAACTGATACACAGACCATATATTGATGACACACTGATGGAAAAAACAGATACACAGACCATATATTGATGACACTGATGGAAAAAACAGATACACGGACCATATATTGATGACACTGATGGTAAAAACAGATACACGGACCATATATTGATGACATTGATGATAAAAACTGATACACGGACCATATATTGATGACACTGATGGTAAAAACAGATACACGGACCATATATTGATAACACTGATGGTAAAAACAGATACACGGACCATATATTGATAACACTGATGGTAAAAACAGATACACGGACCATATATTGATGACACTGATGATAAAAACACATACACAGACCATATATTGATAACACTGATGGTAAAAACAGATACACGGACCATCTATTGATGACACTGATGATAAAAACACATACACGGACCATATATTGATGACACTGATGGTAAAAACAGATACACGGACCATATATTGATAACACTGATGGTAAAAACAGATACACGGACCATCTATTGATGACACTGATGATAAAAACAGATACACGGACCATATATTGATGACACTGATGGTAAAAACAGATACACGGACTATATATTGATGACACTGATGGTAAAAACAGATACACGGACCATATATTGATGACACTGATGGTAAAAACAGATACACAGACCATATATTGATGACACTAATAGTAAAAACTGATACACAGACCATATATTGATGACACACTGATGGAAAAAACAGATACACAGACCATATATTGATGACACTAATAGTAAAAACTGATACACAGACCATATATTGATGACACTGATGGTAAAAACAGATACATGGAACATATATTGATGACTCTGATAGTAAAAAACTGATACACAGACCATATATTGATGACACTGATGGAAAAAACAGATACACGGACCATATATTGATGACACTGATGGTAAAAACAGATACACGGACCATATATTGATAACACTGATGGTAAAAACAGATACACGGACCATATATTGATGACACTGATGGTAAAAACAGATACACTGACCATATATTGATAACACTGATGGTAAAAACAGATACACAGACCATATATTGATGACACTGATGGTAAAAACAGATACACGGACCATATATTGATGACACTGATGATAAAAACAGATACACGGACCATATATTGATGACACTGATGGTAAAAACAGATATACGGACTATATATTGATGACACACTGATGGTAAAAACAGATACATGGACCATATATTGATGACACTGATAGTAAAAACAGATACACGGACCATATATTGATGACACACTGATGGTAAAAACAGATACACGGATCATATATTGATGACACTGATGGTAAAAAAAGATACACGGACCATATATTGATGACACTGATGGTAAAAACAGATACACGGACCATATATTGATGACACTGATAGTAAAAACAGATACACAGACCATATATTGATGACACACTGATGGTAAAAACAGATACACGGACCATATATTGATGGCGCTGATGGTAAAAACAGATACACGGACCATATATTGATGACACTGATGGTAAAAACAGATACACGGACCATATATTGATGACACTGATGGTAAAAACAGATACACGGACCATATATTGATGACACTGATGGTAAAAACAGATACACGGACCATATATTGATGACACTGATGGTAAAAACAGATACACGGACCATATATTGATGACACACTGATGGTAAAAACAGATACACAGACCATATATTGATGACACTGATGGTAAAAACAGATACATGGACCATATATTGATGACACTGATGGTAAAAACAGATACACGGACCATATATTGATGACACACTGATAGTAAAAACAGAAACACGGACCATATATTGATGACACACTGATGGTAAAAACAGATACACAGACCATATATTGATGACACTGATAGTAAAAACAGACACATGGACCATATATTGATGACACTGATGGTAAAAACAGATACACGGACCATATATTGATGACACTGATAGTAAAAACAGACACACGGACCATATATTGATGACACACTGATAGTAAAAACAGATACACGGACCATATATTGATGACACACTGATAGTAAAAACAGATACACGGACCATATATTGATGACACACTGATGGTAAAAACAGATACACAGACCATATATTGATGACACTGATAGTAAAAACAGACACATGGACCATATATTGATGACACTAATGGTAAAAACAGATACACGGACCATATATTGATGACACTGATAGTAAAAACAGACACACGGACCATATATTGATGACACACTGATAGTAAAAACAGATACACGGACCATATATTGATGACACACTGATAGTAAAAACAGATACACGGACCATATATTGATGACACTGATAGTAAAAACAGATACACGGACCATATATTGATGACACTGATGGTAAAAACAGATACACGGACCATATATTGATGACACTGATGGTAAAAACAGATACACGGACCATATATTGATGACACTGATGGTAAAAACAGATACACGGACCATATATTGATGACACACTGATGGTAAAAACAGATACACGGACCATATATTGATGACACTGATAGTAAAAACAGACACATGGACCATATATTGATGACACTGATGGTAAAAACAGATACACGGACCATATATTGATGACACTGATGGTAAAAACAGATACACGGACCATATATTGATGACACACTGATGGTAAAAACAGATACACGGACCATATATTGATGACACTGATGGTAAAAACAGATACACCTACCATATATTGATGACACTGATAGTAAAAACAGACACATGGACCATATATTGATGACACTGATGGTAAAAACAGATACACGGACCATATATTGATGACACTGATGGTAAAAACAGATACACGGACCATATATTGATGACACACTGATGGTAAAAACAGATACACGGACCATATATTGATGACACTGATGGTAAAAACAGATACACAGACCATATATTGATGACACTGATGGTAAAAACAGATACACGGACCATATATTGATGACACTGATGGTAAAAACAGATACACGGACCATATATTGATGACACTGATGGTAAAAACAGATACACGGACCATATATTGATGACACTGATGGTAAAAACAGATACACAGACCATATATTGATGACACTGATGGTAAAAACAGATACACGGACCATATATTGATGACACACTGATGGTAAAAACAGATACACGGACCATATATTGATGACACTGATGGTAAAAACAGATACACGGACCATATATTGATGACACTGATGGTAAAAACAGATACACGGACCATATATTGATGACACACTGATGGTAAAAACAGATACACGGACCATATATTGATGACACTGATGGTAAAAACAGATACACGGACCATATATTGATGACACACTGATGGTAAAAACAGATACACGGACCATATATTGATGACACTGATGGTAAAAACAGATACACGGACCTTATATTGATGACACTGATGGTAAAAACAGATACACGGACCATATATTGATGATACTGATGGTAAAAACAGATACACGGACCATATATTGATGACACTGATGGTAAAAACAGATACACGCACCATATATTGATGACACTGACAGTAAAAACAGATATATGGACCATATATTGATGAAACTGATGGTAAAAACAGATACACGGACCATATATTGATGACACTGATAGTAAAAACAGATATACGGACCATATATTGATGACACACTGATGGTAAAAACAGATACACGGACCATATATTGATGACACACTGATGGAAAAAACAGATACACGCACCATATATTGATGACACTGACAGTAAAAACAGATACACGGACCATATATTGATGACACTGATGGTAAAAACAGATACACGGACCATATATTGATGACACTAATAGTAAAAACTGATACACGGACCATATATTGATGACACACTGATGGAAAAAACAGATACACGGACCATATATTGATGACACACTGATGGAAAAAACAGATACACGCACCATATATTGATGAAACTGATGGTAAAAACAGATACACGGACCATATATTGATGACACACTGATAGTAAAAACAGACACACGGACCATATATTGATGACACTAATGGTAAAAACAGATACACGGACCATATATTGATGACACTGATAGTAAAAACAGACACACGGACCATATATTGATGACACTAATGGTAAAAACAGATACACGGACCATATATTGATGACACTGATAGTAAAAACAGACACACGGACCATATATTGATGACACTGATGGTAAAAACAGATACACGGACCATATATTGATGGCGCTGATGGTAAAAACAGATACACGAACCATATATTGATGACACTAATGGTAAAAACAGATACACGGACCATATATTGATGACACTGATAGTAAAAACAGACACACGGACCATATATTGATGACACACTGATAGTAAAAACAGATACACAGACCATATATTGATGACACACTGATGGAAAAAACAGATACACGGACCATATATTGATGACACTTATGGTAAAAACAGATACATGGACCATATATTGATGACACTGACAGTAATAACTGATACACAGACCATATATTGATGACACACTGATGGAAAAAACAGATACACGGACCATATATTGATGACACTGATGGTAAAAACAGATACACGGACCATATATTGATGACACTGATGGTAAAAACAGATACACGGACCATATATTGATGACACTGATAGTAAAAACAGATACACGGACCATATATTGATGACACTGATGGTAAAAACAGATACACGGATCATATATTGATGACACTGATGGTAAAAACAGACACATGGACCATATATTGATGACACTGATGGTAAAAACAGATACACGGACCATATATTGATGACACTGATGGTAAAAACAGACACATGGACCATATATTGATGACATTGATAGTAAAAACAGATACATGGACCATATATTGATGACACTGATGGTAAAAACAGACACATGGACCATATATTGACGACACTGATGGTAAAAACAGATACACGGACCATATATTGATAACACACTGACAGTAAAAACAGATACACGGACCATATATTGATGACACTGATGGTAAAAACAGATACACGGACCATATATTGATAACACACTGACAGTAAAAACAGATACACGGACCATATATTGATGACACTGATGGTAAAAACAGATACACGGACCATATATTGATGACACTGATGGTAAAAACAGATACACGGACCATATATTGATGACACTGATGGTAAAAACAGATACACGGACCATATATTGATGACACTGATGGTAAAAACAGATACACGGACCATATATTGATAACACACTGACAGTAAAAACAGATACACGGACCATATATTGATGACACTGATGGTAAAAACAGATACACGGACAATATATTGATAACACACTGACAGTAAAAACAGATACACGGACCATATATTGATGACACTGATGGTAAAAACAGATACACGGACCATATATTGATGACACTGATGGTAAAAACAGATACACGGACCATATATTGATGACACTGATGGAAAAAACAGATACACGGACCATATATTGATGACACTGATGGAAAAAACAGATACACGGACCATATATTGATGACACTGATGGTAAAAACAGATACACGGACCATATATTGATGACACACTGATGGTAAAAACAGATACACGGACCATATATTGATGACACTGATGGTAAAAACAGATACACGGACCATATATTGATGACACTGATGGTAAAAACAGATACACGGACCATATATTGATGACACTGATGGTAAAAACAGATACACGGACCATATATTGATAACACACTGACAGTAAAAACAGATACACGGACCATATATTGATGACACTGATGGTAAAAACAGATACACGGACCATATATTGATAACACACTGACAGTAAAAACAGATACACGGACCATATATTGATGACACTGATGGTAAAAACAGATACACGGACCATATATTGATGACACTGATGGTAAAAACAGATACACGGACCATATATTGATGACACTGATGGTAAAAACAGATACACGGACCATATATTGATGACACACTGATGGTAAAAACAGATACACGGACCATATATTGATGACACTGATGGTAAAAACAGATACACCTACCATATATTGATGACACTGATAGTAAAAACAGACACATGGACCATATATTGATGACACTGATGGTAAAAACAGATACACGGACCATATATTGATGACACTGATGGTAAAAACAGATACACGGACCATATATTGATGACACACTGATGGTAAAAACAGATACACGGACCATATATTGATGACACTGATGGTAAAAACAGATACACGGACCATATATTGATGACACACTGATGGTAAAAACAGATACACGGACCATATATTGATGACACTGATGGTAAAAACAGATACACAGACCATATATTGATGACACTGATGGTAAAAACAGATACACGGACCATATATTGATGACACTGATGGTAAAAACAGATACACGGACCATATATTGATGACACTGATGGTAAAAACAGATACACGGACCATATATTGATGACACTGATGGTAAAAACAGATACACAGACCATATATTGATGACACTGATGGTAAAAACAGATACACGGACCATATATTGATGACACACTGATGGTAAAAACAGATACACGGACCATATATTGATGACACTGATGGTAAAAACAGATACACGGACCATATATTGATGACACTGATGGTAAAAACAGATACACGGACCATATATTGATGACACACTGATGGTAAAAACAGATACACGGACCATATATTGATGACACTGATGGTAAAAACAGATACACGGACCATATATTGATGACACTGATGGTAAAAACAGATACACGGACCTTATATTGATGACACTGATGGTAAAAACAGATACACGGACCATATATTGATGACACTGATGGTAAAAACAGATACACGGACCTTATATTGATGACACTGATGGTAAAAACAGATACACGGACCATATATTGATGATACTGATGGTAAAAACAGATACACGGACCATATATTGATGACACTGATGGTAAAAACAGATACACGCACCATATATTGATGACACTGACAGTAAAAACAGATATATGGACCATATATTGATGAAACTGATGGTAAAAACAGATACACGGACCATATATTGATGACACTGATAGTAAAAACAGATATACGGACCATATATTGATGACACACTGATGGTAAAAACTGATACACGGACCATATATTGATGACACTAATAGTAAAAACTGATACACGGACCATATATTGATGACACTGATAGTAAAAACAGATATACGGACCATATATTGATGACACACTGATGGAAAAAACAGATACACGGACCATATATTGATGACACACTGATGGAAAAAACAGATACACGCACCATATATTGATGACACTGACAGTAAAAACAGATATATGGACCATATATTGATGAAACTGATGGTAAAAACAGATACACGGACCATATATTGATGACACACTGATAGTAAAAACAGACACACGGACCATATATTGATGACACACTGATGGAAAAAACAGATACACGGACCATATATTGATGACACACTGATGGAAAAAACAGATACACGCACCATATATTGATGACACTGACAGTAAAAACAGATATATGGACCATATATTGATGAAACTGATGGTAAAAACAGATACACGGACCATATATTGATGACACTAATGGTAAAAACAGATACACGGACCATATATTGATGACACTGATAGTAAAAACAGACACACGGACCATATATTGATGACACTAATGGTAAAAACAGATACACGGACCATATATTGATGACACTGATAGTAAAAACAGACACACGGACCATATATTGATGACACTGATGGTAAAAACAGATACACGGACCATATATTGATGGCGCTGATGGTAAAAACAGATACACGAACCATATATTGATGACACTAATGGTAAAAACAGATACACGGACCATATATTGATGACACTGATAGTAAAAACAGACACACGGACCATATATTGATGACACACTGATAGTAAAAACAGATACACAGACCATATATTGATGACACACTGATGGAAAAAACAGATACACGGACCATATATTGATGACACTTATGGTAAAAACAGATACATGGACCATATATTGATGACACTGACAGTAATAACTGATACACAGACCATATATTGGTGACACACTGATGGAAAAAACAGATACACGGACCATATATTGATGACACTGATGGTAAAAACAGACACATGGACCATATATTGATGACACTGATGGTAAAAACAGATACACGGACCATATATTGATGACACTGATAGTAAAAACAGATACACGGACCATATATTGATGACACTGATGGTAAAAACAGATACACGGATCATATATTGATGACACTGATGGTAAAAACAGACACATGGACCATATATTGATGACACTGATGGTAAAAACAGATACACGGACCATATATTGATGACACTGATGGTAAAAACAGACACATGGACCATATATTGATGACATTGATAGTAAAAACAGATACATGGACCATATATTGATGACACTGATGGTAAAAACAGACACATGGACCATATATTGACGACACTGATGGTAAAAACAGATACACGGACCATATATTGATAACACACTGACAGTAAAAACAGATACACGGACCATATATTGATGACACTGATGGTAAAAACAGATACACGGACCATATATTGATGACACACTGATAGTAAAAACAGATACACGGACCATATATTGATGACACTGATGGTAAAAACAGATACACGGACCATATATTGATGACACTGATGGTAAAAACAGATACACGGACCATATATTGATGACACTGATGGTAAAAACAGATACACGGACCATATATTGATGACACTGATGGTAAAAACAGATACACGGACCATATATTGATAACACACTGACAGTAAAAACAGATACACGGACCATATATTGATGACACTGATGGTAAAAACAGATACACGGACCATATATTGATAACACACTGACAGTAAAAACAGATACACGGACCATATATTGATGACACTGATGGTAAAAACAGATACACGGACCATATATTGATGACACTGATGGTAAAAACAGATACACGGACCATATATTGATGACACTGATGGAAAAAACAGATACACGGACCATATATTGATGACACTGATGGAAAAAACAGATACACGGACCATATATTGATGACACTGATGGTAAAAACAGATACACGGACCATATATTGATGACACACTGATGGTAAAAACAGATACACGGACCATATATTGATGACACTGATGGTAAAAACAGATACACGGACCATATATTGATGACACTGATGGTAAAAACAGATACACGGACCATATATTGATGACACTGATGGTAAAAACAGATACACGGACCATATATTGATAACACACTGACAGTAAAAACAGATACACGGACCATATATTGATGACACTGATGGTAAAAACAGATACACGGACCATATATTGATAACACACTGACAGTAAAAACAGATACACGGACCATATATTGATGACACTGATGGTAAAAACAGATACACGGACCATATATTGATGACACTGATGGTAAAAACAGATACACGGACCATATATTGATGACACTGATGGAAAAAACAGATACACGGACCATATATTGATGACACTGATGGAAAAAACAGATACACGGACCATATATTGATGACACTGATGGTAAAAACAGATACACGGACCATATATTGATGACACACTGATGGTAAAAACAGATACACGGACCATATATTGATGACACTGATGATAAAAACAGATACACGGACCATATATTGATGACACACTGATAGTAAAAACAGATACACGGACCATATATTGATGACACACTGATGATAAAAACAGATACACGGACCATATATTGATGACACTGATGGTAAAAACAGATAAACAGACCATATATTGATGACACTGATGGTAAAAACAGATACACGGACCATATATTGATGACACACTGGTGGTAAAAACAGATACACGGACCATATATTGATGACACTGACAGTAAAAACAGATATATGGACCATATATTGATGAAACTGATGGTAAAAACAGATACACGGACCATATATTGATGACACTGATAGTAAAAACAGATATACGGACCATATATTGATGACACACTGATGGTAAAAACAGATACACGGACCATATATTGATGACACACTGATGGAAAAAACAGATACACGCACCATATATTGATGACACTGACAGTAAAAACAGATACACGGACCATATATTGATGACACTGATGGTAAAAACAGATACACGGACCATATATTGATGACACTAATAGTAAAAACTGATACACGGACCATATATTGATGACACACTGATGGAAAAAACAGATACACGGACCATATATTGATGACACACTGATGGAAAAAACAGATACACGCACCATATATTGATGAAACTGATGGTAAAAACAGATACACGGACCATATATTGATGACACACTGATAGTAAAAACAGACACACGGACCATATATTGATGACACTAATGGTAAAAACAGATACACGGACCATATATTGATGACACTGATAGTAAAAACAGACACACGGACCATATATTGATGACACTAATGGTAAAAACAGATACACGGACCATATATTGATGACACTGATAGTAAAAACAGACACACGGACCATATATTGATGACACTGATGGTAAAAACAGATACACGGACCATATATTGATGGCGCTGATGGTAAAAACAGATACACGAACCATATATTGATGACACTAATGGTAAAAACAGATACACGGACCATATATTGATGACACTGATAGTAAAAACAGACACACGGACCATATATTGATGACACACTGATAGTAAAAACAGATACACAGACCATATATTGATGACACACTGATGGAAAAAACAGATACACGGACCATATATTGATGACACTTATGGTAAAAACAGATACATGGACCATATATTGATGACACTGACAGTAATAACTGATACACAGACCATATATTGATGACACACTGATGGAAAAAACAGATACACGGACCATATATTGATGACACTGATGGTAAAAACAGATACACGGACCATATATTGATGACACTGATGGTAAAAACAGATACACGGACCATATATTGATGACACTGATAGTAAAAACAGATACACGGACCATATATTGATGACACTGATGGTAAAAACAGATACACGGATCATATATTGATGACACTGATGGTAAAAACAGACACATGGACCATATATTGATGACACTGATGGTAAAAACAGATACACGGACCATATATTGATGACACTGATGGTAAAAACAGACACATGGACCATATATTGATGACATTGATAGTAAAAACAGATACATGGACCATATATTGATGACACTGATGGTAAAAACAGACACATGGACCATATATTGACGACACTGATGGTAAAAACAGATACACGGACCATATATTGATAACACACTGACAGTAAAAACAGATACACGGACCATATATTGATGACACTGATGGTAAAAACAGATACACGGACCATATATTGATAACACACTGACAGTAAAAACAGATACACGGACCATATATTGATGACACTGATGGTAAAAACAGATACACGGACCATATATTGATGACACTGATGGTAAAAACAGATACACGGACCATATATTGATGACACTGATGGTAAAAACAGATACACGGACCATATATTGATGACACTGATGGTAAAAACAGATACACGGACCATATATTGATAACACACTGACAGTAAAAACAGATACACGGACCATATATTGATGACACTGATGGTAAAAACAGATACACGGACAATATATTGATAACACACTGACAGTAAAAACAGATACACGGACCATATATTGATGACACTGATGGTAAAAACAGATACACGGACCATATATTGATGACACTGATGGTAAAAACAGATACACGGACCATATATTGATGACACTGATGGAAAAAACAGATACACGGACCATATATTGATGACACTGATGGAAAAAACAGATACACGGACCATATATTGATGACACTGATGGTAAAAACAGATACACGGACCATATATTGATGACACACTGATGGTAAAAACAGATACACGGACCATATATTGATGACACTGATGGTAAAAACAGATACACGGACCATATATTGATGACACTGATGGTAAAAACAGATACACGGACCATATATTGATGACACTGATGGTAAAAACAGATACACGGACCATATATTGATAACACACTGACAGTAAAAACAGATACACGGACCATATATTGATGACACTGATGGTAAAAACAGATACACGGACCATATATTGATAACACACTGACAGTAAAAACAGATACACGGACCATATATTGATGACACTGATGGTAAAAACAGATACACGGACCATATATTGATGACACTGATGGTAAAAACAGATACACGGACCATATATTGATGACACTGATGGTAAAAACAGATACACGGACCATATATTGATGACACACTGATGGTAAAAACAGATACACGGACCATATATTGATGACACTGATGGTAAAAACAGATACACCTACCATATATTGATGACACTGATAGTAAAAACAGACACATGGACCATATATTGATGACACTGATGGTAAAAACAGATACACGGACCATATATTGATGACACTGATGGTAAAAACAGATACACGGACCATATATTGATGACACACTGATGGTAAAAACAGATACACGGACCATATATTGATGACACTGATGGTAAAAACAGATACACGGACCATATATTGATGACACACTGATGGTAAAAACAGATACACGGACCATATATTGATGACACTGATGGTAAAAACAGATACACAGACCATATATTGATGACACTGATGGTAAAAACAGATACACGGACCATATATTGATGACACTGATGGTAAAAACAGATACACGGACCATATATTGATGACACTGATGGTAAAAACAGATACACGGACCATATATTGATGACACTGATGGTAAAAACAGATACACGGACCATATATTGATGACACACTGATGGTAAAAACAGATACACGGACCATATATTGATGACACTGATGGTAAAAACAGATACACGGACCATATATTGATGACACTGATGGTAAAAACAGATACACGGACCTTATATTGATGACACTGATGGTAAAAACAGATACACGGACCATATATTGATGACACTGATGGTAAAAACAGATACACGGACCTTATATTGATGACACTGATGGTAAAAACAGATACACGGACCATATATTGATGATACTGATGGTAAAAACAGATACACGGACCATATATTGATGACACTGATGGTAAAAACAGATACACGCACCATATATTGATGACACTGACAGTAAAAACAGATATATGGACCATATATTGATGAAACTGATGGTAAAAACAGATACACGGACCATATATTGATGACACTGATAGTAAAAACAGATATACGGACCATATATTGATGACACACTGATGGTAAAAACTGATACACGGACCATATATTGATGACACTAATAGTAAAAACTGATACACGGACCATATATTGATGACACTGATAGTAAAAACAGATATACGGACCATATATTGATGACACACTGATGGAAAAAACAGATACACGGACCATATATTGATGACACACTGATGGAAAAAACAGATACACGGACCATATATTGATGACACTGACAGTAAAAACAGATATATGGACCATATATTGATGAAACTGATGGTAAAAACAGATACACGGACCATATATTGATGACACACTGATAGTAAAAACAGACACACGGACCATATATTGATGACACACTGATGGAAAAAACAGATACACGGACCATATATTGATGACACACTGATGGAAAAAACAGATACACGCACCATATATTGATGACACTGACAGTAAAAACAGATATATGGACCATATATTGATGAAACTGATGGTAAAAACAGATACACGGACCATATATTGATGACACTAATGGTAAAAACAGATACACGGACCATATATTGATGACACTGATAGTAAAAACAGACACACGGACCATATATTGATGACACTAATGGTAAAAACAGATACACGGACCATATATTGATGACACTGATAGTAAAAACAGACACACGGACCATATATTGATGACACTGATGGTAAAAACAGATACACGGACCATATATTGATGGCGCTGATGGTAAAAACAGATACACGAACCATATATTGATGACACTAATGGTAAAAACAGATACACGGACCATATATTGATGACACTGATAGTAAAAACAGACACACGGACCATATATTGATGACACACTGATAGTAAAAACAGATACACAGACCATATATTGATGACACACTGATGGAAAAAACAGATACACGGACCATATATTGATGACACTTATGGTAAAAACAGATACATGGACCATATATTGATGACACTGACAGTAATAACTGATACACAGACCATATATTGGTGACACACTGATGGAAAAAACAGATACACGGACCATATATTGATGACACTGATGGTAAAAACAGACACATGGACCATATATTGATGACACTGATGGTAAAAACAGATACACGGACCATATATTGATGACACTGATAGTAAAAACAGATACACGGACCATATATTGATGACACTGATGGTAAAAACAGATACACGGATCATATATTGATGACACTGATGGTAAAAACAGACACATGGACCATATATTGATGACACTGATGGTAAAAACAGATACACGGACCATATATTGATGACACTGATGGTAAAAACAGACACATGGACCATATATTGATGACATTGATAGTAAAAACAGATACATGGACCATATATTGATGACACTGATGGTAAAAACAGACACATGGACCATATATTGACGACACTGATGGTAAAAACAGATACACGGACCATATATTGATAACACACTGACAGTAAAAACAGATACACGGACCATATATTGATGACACTGATGGTAAAAACAGATACACGGACCATATATTGATGACACACTGATAGTAAAAACAGATACACGGACCATATATTGATGACACTGATGGTAAAAACAGATACACGGACCATATATTGATGACACTGATGGTAAAAACAGATACACGGACCATATATTGATGACACTGATGGTAAAAACAGATACACGGACCATATATTGATGACACTGATGGTAAAAACAGATACACGGACCATATATTGATAACACACTGACAGTAAAAACAGATACACGGACCATATATTGATGACACTGATGGTAAAAACAGATACACGGACCATATATTGATAACACACTGACAGTAAAAACAGATACACGGACCATATATTGATGACACTGATGGTAAAAACAGATACACGGACCATATATTGATGACACTGATGGTAAAAACAGATACACGGACCATATATTGATGACACTGATGGAAAAAACAGATACACGGACCATATATTGATGACACTGATGGAAAAAACAGATACACGGACCATATATTGATGACACTGATGGTAAAAACAGATACACGGACCATATATTGATGACACACTGATGGTAAAAACAGATACACGGACCATATATTGATGACACTGATGGTAAAAACAGATACACGGACCATATATTGATGACACTGATGGTAAAAACAGATACACGGACCATATATTGATGACACTGATGGTAAAAACAGATACACGGACCATATATTGATAACACACTGACAGTAAAAACAGATACACGGACCATATATTGATGACACTGATGGTAAAAACAGATACACGGACCATATATTGATAACACACTGACAGTAAAAACAGATACACGGACCATATATTGATGACACTGATGGTAAAAACAGATACACGGACCATATATTGATGACACTGATGGTAAAAACAGATACACGGACCATATATTGATGACACTGATGGAAAAAACAGATACACGGACCATATATTGATGACACTGATGGAAAAAACAGATACACGGACCATATATTGATGACACTGATGGTAAAAACAGATACACGGACCATATATTGATGACACACTGATGGTAAAAACAGATACACGGACCATATATTGATGACACTGATGATAAAAACAGATACACGGACCATATATTGATGACACACTGATAGTAAAAACAGATACACGGACCATATATTGATGACACACTGATGATAAAAACAGATACACGGACCATATATTGATGGCACTGATGGTAAAAACAGATAAACAGACCATATATTGATGACACTGATGGTAAAAACAGATACACGGACCATATATTGATGACACACTGGTGGTAAAAACAGATACACGGACCATATATTGATGACACTGATAGTAAAAACAGATACACGGACCATATATTGATGTCACTGATGGTAAAAACAGATACACGAACCATATATTGATGACACTGATGGTAAAAACAGATACAAGGACCATATATTGATGACACTGATGGTAAAAACAGATACAAGGACCATATATTGATGACACTGATGGTAAAAACAGATACACGGACCAAATATTGATGACACTGATGGTAAAAACAGATACACAGACCATATATTGATGACACTGATGGTAAAAACAGATACACGGACCAAATATTGATGACACTGATGGTAAAAACAGATACACGGACCATATATTGATGACACTGATGGTAAAAACAGATACACGGACTATATATTGATGACACTGATGGTAAAAACAGATACACGGACCATATATTGATGACACTGATAGTAAAAACAGATACACGGACCATATACTGATAACACACTGACAGTAAAAACAGATATATGGACCATATATTGATGAAACTGATGGTAAAAACAGATACATGGACCATATATTGATGACACTGATAGTAAAAACAGATACACGGACCATATATTGATGACACCCTGATGGTAAAAACAGATACACAGACCATATATTGATGACACTAATAGTAAAAACTGATACACAGACCATATATTGATGACACACTGATGGAAAAAACAGATACACGGACCATATATTGATGACACTGATGGTAAAAACAGATACACGGACCATATATTGATGACACACTGACAGTAAAAACAGATACACGGACCATATATTGATGACACTAATAGTAAAAACTGATACACAGACCATATATTGATGACACACTGATGGAAAAAACAGATACACAGACCATATATTGATGACACTGATGGAAAAAACAGATACACGGACCATATATTGATGACACTGATGGTAAAAACAGATACACGGACCATATATTGATGACATTGATGATAAAAACTGATACACGGACCATATATTGATGACACTGATGGTAAAAACAGATACACGGACCATATATTGATAACACTGATGGTAAAAACAGATACACGGACCATATATTGATGACACTGATGGTAAAAACAGATACACGGACCATATATTGATGACACTGATGGTAAAAACAGATACACGGACCATATATTGATGACATTGATGATAAAAACTGATACACGGACCATATATTGATGACACTGATGGTAAAAACAGATACACGGACCATATATTGATAACACTGATGGTAAAAACAGATACACGGACCATCTATTCATGACACTGATGATAAAAACAGATACACGGACCATATATTGATGACACTGATGGTAAAAACAGATACACGGACTATATATTGATGACACTGATGGTAAAAACAGATACACGGACCATATATTGATGACACTGATGGTAAAAACAGATACACAGACCATATATTGATGACACTAATAGTAAAAACTGATACACAGACCATATATTGATGACACACTGATGGAAAAAACAGATACACAGACCATATATTGATGACACTAATAGTAAAAACTGATACACAGACCATATATTGATGACACTGATGGTAAAAACAGATACATGGACCATATATTGATGACTCTGATAGTAAAAAACTGATACACAGACCATATATTGATGACACTGATGGAAAAAACAGATACACGGACCATATATTGATGACACTGATGGTAAAAACAGATACACTGACTATATATTGATAACACTGATGGTAAAAACAGATACACGGACCATATATTGATGACACTGATGGTAAAAACAGATACACTGACCATATATTGATAACACTGATGGTAAAAACAGATACACAGACCATATATTGATGACACTGATGGTAAAAACAGATACACGGACCATATATTGATGACACTGATGATAAAAACAGATACACGGACCATATATTGATGACACACTGATGGTAAAAACAGATATACGGACTATATATTGATGACACACTGATGGTAAAAACAGATACATGGACCATATATTGATGACACTGATAGTAAAAACAGATACACGGACCATATATTGATGACACTGATGGTAAAAACAGATACACGGACTATATATTGATGACACACTGATGGTAAAAACAGATACATGGACCATATATTGATGACACTGATAGTAAAAACAGATACACGGACCATATATTGATGACACTGATGGTAAAAACAGATATACGGACTATATATTGATGACACACTGATGGTAAAAACAGATACATGGACCATATATTGATGACACTGATAGTAAAAACAGATACACGGACCATATATTGATGACACTGATGGTAAAAACAGATACACGTACCATATATTGATGACACACTGATGGTAAAAACAGATACACGGACCATATATTGATGACACTGATAGTAAAAACAGATACACGGACCATATATTGATGACACACTGATGGTAAAAACAGATACACGGACCATATATTGATGGCGCTGATGGTAAAAACAGATACACGAACCATATATTGATGACACACTGATGGTAAAAACAGATACACGGATCATATATTGATGACACTGATGGTAAAAACAGATACACGGACCATATATTGATGACACTGATGGTAAAAACACATACACGAACCATATATTGATGACACTGATGGTAAAAACAGATACATGGACCATATATTGATGACACTGATGGTAAAAACAGATACACGGACCATATATTGATGACACTGATGATAAAAACAGATACACGGACCATATATTGAAGACACACTGATGGTAAAAACAGATAAACGGACCATATATTGATGACACTGATGGTAAAAACAGATACACGGACCATATATTGATGACACTGATGGTAAAAACAGATACATGGACCATATATTGATGACACTGATGTTAAAAACAGATACACGGACCATATATTGATGACACACTGATAGTAAAAACAGATACACGGACCATATATTGATGACACTGATGGTAAAAACAGATACACGGACCATATATTGATGGCACTGATGGTAAAAACAGATACACGGACCATATATTGATGACACTGATAGTAAAAACAGATACACGGACCATATATTGATGACACTGATGGTAAAAACAGATACACGGACCATATATTGATGACACTGATAGTAAAAACAGATACACGGACCATATATTGATGACACTGATGGTAAAAACAGATACACGGACCATATATTGATGACACTGATGGTAAAAACAGATACATGGACCATATATTGATGACACTGATGGTAAAAACAGATACACGGACCATATATTGATGACACACTGATGGTAAAAACAGATACACGGACCATATATTGATGACACTGATAGTAAAAACAGATACACGGACCATATATTGATGACACTGATGGTAAAAACAGATACACGCACCATATATTGATGACACTGACAGTAAAAACAGATATATGGACCATATATTGATGAAACTGATGGTAAAAACAGATACACGGACCATATATTGATGACACTGATAGTAAAAACAGATATACGGACCATATATTGATGACACACTGATGGTAAAAACTGATACACGGACCATATATTGATGACACTAATAGTAAAAACTGATACACGGACCATATATTGATGACACACTGATGGAAAAAACAGATACACGGACCATATATTGATGACACACTGATGGAAAAAACAGATACACGCACCATATATTGATGACACTGACAGTAAAAACAGATATATGGACCATATATTGATGAAACTGATGGTAAAAACAGATACACGGACCATATATTGATGACACACTGATAGTAAAAACAGACACACGGACCATATATTGATGACACACTGATGGAAAAAACAGATACACGGACCATATATTGATGACACACTGATGGAAAAAACAGATACACGCACCATATATTGATGACACTGACAGTAAAAACAGATATATGGACCATATATTGATGAAACTGATGGTAAAAACAGATACACGGACCATATATTGATGACACTAATGGTAAAAACAGATACACGGACCATATATTGATGACACTGATAGTAAAAACAGACACACGGACCATATATTGATGACACTAATGGTAAAAACAGATACACGGACCATATATTGATGACACTGATAGGAAAAACAGACACACGGACCATATATTGATGACACTGATGGTAAAAACAGATACACGGACCATATATTGATGGCGCTGATGGTAAAAACAGATACACGAACCATATATTGATGACACTAATGGTAAAAACAGATACACGGACCATATATTGATGACACTGATAGTAAAAACAGACACACGGACCATATATTGATGACACACTGATAGTAAAAACAGATACACAGACCATATATTGATGACACACTGATGGAAAAAACAGATACACGGACCATATATTGATGACACTTATGGTAAAAACAGATACATGGACCATATATTGATGACACACTGATGGTAAAAACAGATACACGGACCATATATTGATGACACTGATGGTAAAAACAGACACATGGACCATATATTGATGACACTGATGGTAAAAACAGATACACGGACCATATATTGATGACACTGATAGTAAAAACAGATACACGGACCATATATTGATGACACTGATGGTAAAAACAGATACACGGATCATATATTGATGACACTGATGGTAAAAACAGACACATGGACCATATATTGATGACACTGATGGTAAAAACAGATACACGGACCATATATTGATGACACTGATGGTAAAAACAGACACATGGACCATATATTGATGACATTGATAGTAAAAACAGATACATGGACCATATATTGATGACACTGATGGTAAAAACAGACACATGGACCATATATTGACGACACTGATGGTAAAAACAGATACACGGACCATATATTGATAACACACTGACAGTAAAAACAGATACACGGACCATATATTGATGACACTGATGGTAAAAACAGATACACGGACCATATATTGATGACACACTGATAGTAAAAACAGATACACGGACCATATATTGATGACACTGATGGTAAAAACAGATACACGGACCATATATTGATGACACTGATGGTAAAAACAGATACACGGACCATATATTGATGACACTGATGGTAAAAACAGATACACGGACCATATATTGATGACACTGATGGTAAAAACAGATACACGGACCATATATTGATAACACACTGACAGTAAAAACAGATACACGGACCATATATTGATGACACTGATGGTAAAAACAGATACACGGACCATATATTGATAACACACTGACAGTAAAAACAGATACACGGACCATATATTGATGACACTGATGGTAAAAACAGATACACGGACCATATATTGATGACACTGATGGTAAAAACAGATACACGGACCATATATTGATGACACTGATGGAAAAAACAGATACACGGACCATATATTGATGACACTGATGGAAAAAACAGATACACGGACCATATATTGATGACACTGATGGTAAAAACAGATACACGGACCATATATTGATGACACACTGATGGTAAAAACAGATACACGGACCATATATTGATGACACTGATGATAAAAACAGATACACGGACCATATATTGATGACACACTGATAGTAAAAACAGATACACGGACCATATATTGATGACACACTGATGATAAAAACAGATACACGGACCATATATTGATGACACTGATGGTAAAAACAGATAAACAGACCATATATTGATGACACTGATGGTAAAAACAGATACACGGACCATATATTGATGACACACTGGTGGTAAAAACAGATACACGGACCATATATTGATGACACTGATAGTAAAAACAGATACACGGACCATATATTGATGTCACTGATGGTAAAAACAGATACACGAACCATATATTGATGACACTGATGGTAAAAACAGATACAAGGACCATATATTGATGACACTGATGGTAAAAACAGATACAAGGACCATATATTGATGACACTGATGGTAAAAACAGATACACGGACCAAATATTGATGACACTGATGGTAAAAACAGATACACAGACCATATATTGATGACACTGATGGTAAAAACAGATACACGGACCATATATTGATGACACTGATGGTAAAAACAGATACACGGACCAAATATTGATGACACTGATGGTAAAAACAGATACACGGACCATATATTGATGACACTGATGGTAAAAACAGATACACGGACTATATATTGATGACACTGATGGTAAAAACAGATACACGGACCATATATTGATGACACTGATAGTAAAAACAGATACACGGACCATATACTGATAACACACTGACAGTAAAAACAGATATATGGACCATATATTGATGAAACTGATGGTAAAAACAGATACATGGACCATATATTGATGACACTGATAGTAAAAACAGATACACGGACCATATATTGATGACACACTGATGGTAAAAACAGATACACAGACCATATATTGATGACACTAATAGTAAAAACTGATACACAGACCATATATTGATGACACACTGATGGAAAAAACAGATACACGGACCATATATTGATGACACTGATGGTAAAAACAGATACACGGACCATATATTGATGACACACTGACAGTAAAAACAGATACACAGACCATATATTGATGACACACTGATGGAAAAAACAGATACACAGACCATATATTGATGACACTAATAGTAAAAACTGATACACAGACCATATATTGATGACACTGATGGTAAAAACAGATACATGGACCATATATTGATGACTCTGATAGTAAAAAACTGATACACAGACCATATATTGATGACACTGATGGAAAAAACAGATACACGGACCATATATTGATGACACTGATGGTAAAAACAGATACACTGACTATATATTGATAACACTGATGGTAAAAACAGATACACGGACCATATATTGATGACACTGATGGTAAAAACAGATACACTGACCATATATTGATAACACTGATGGTAAAAACAGATACACAGACCATATATTGATGACACTGATGGTAAAAACAGATACACGGACCATATATTGATGACACTGATGATAAAAACAGATACACGGACCATATATTGATGACACACTGATGGTAAAAACAGATATACGGACTATATATTGATGACACACTGATGGTAAAAACAGATACATGGACCATATATTGATGACACTGATAGTAAAAACAGATACACGGACCATATATTGATGACACTGATGGTAAAAACAGATACACGGACTATATATTGATGACACACTGATAGTAAAAACAGATACACGGACCATATATTGATGACACACTGATGGTAAAAACAGATACACGGACCATATATTGATGGCGCTGATGGTAAAAACAGATACACGAACCATATATTGATGACACACTGATGGTAAAAACAGATACACGGATCATATATTGATGACACTGATCGTAAAAACAGATACACGGACCATATATTGATGACACTGATGGTAAAAACAGATACACGTACCATATATTGATGACACACTGATGGTAAAAACAGATACACGGACCATATATTGATGACACTGATAGTAAAAACAGATACACGGACCATATATTGATGACACACTGATGGTAAAAACAGATACACGGACCATATATTGATGGCGCTGATGGTAAAAACAGATACACGAACCATATATTGATGACACACTGATGGTAAAAACAGATACACGGATCATATATTGATGACACTGATGGTAAAAACAGATACACGGACCATATATTGATGACACTGATGGTAAAAACACATACACGAACCATATATTGATGACACTGATGGTAAAAACAGATACATGGACCATATATTGATGACACTGATGGTAAAAACAGATACACGGACCATATATTGATGACACTGATGATAAAAACAGATACACGGACCATATATTGAAGACACACTGATGGTAAAAACAGATAAACGGACCATATATTGATGACACTGATGGTAAAAACAGATACACGGACCATATATTGATGACACTGATGGTAAAAACAGATACATGGACCATATATTGATGACACTGATGTTAAAAACAGATACACGGACCATATATTGATGACACACTGATAGTAAAAACATATACACAGACCATATATTGATGACACTGATGGTAAAAACAGATACACGGACCATATATTGATGACACACTGATAGTAAAAACAGATACACAGACCATATATTGATGACACTGATGGTAAAAACAGATACACGGACCATATATTGATGACACTGATGGTAAAAACAGATACACGGACCATATATTGATGGCACTGATGGTAAAAACAGATACACGGACCATATATTGATGACACTGATAGTAAAAACAGATACACGGACCATATATTGATGACACTGATGGTAAAAACAGATACACGGACCATATATTGATGACACTGATAGTAAAAACAGATACACGGACCATATATTGATGACACTGATGGTAAAAACAGATACACGGACCATATATTGATGACACTGATGGTAAAAACAGATACATGGACCATATATTGATGACACTGATGGTAAAAACAGATACACGGACCATATATTGATGACACACTGATGGTAAAAACAGATACACGGACCATATATTGATGACACTGATAGTAAAAACAGATACACGGACCATATATTGATGACACTGATGGTAAAAACAGATACACGCACCATATATTGATGACACTGACAGTAAAAACAGATATATGGACCATATATTGATGAAACTGATGGTAAAAACAGATACACGGACCATATATTGATGACACTGATAGTAAAAACAGATATACGGACCATATATTGATGACACACTGATGGTAAAAACTGATACACGGACCATATATTGATGACACTAATAGTAAAAACTGATACACGGACCATATATTGATGACACACTGATGGAAAAAACAGATACACGGACCATATATTGATGACACACTGATGGAAAAAACAGATACACGCACCATATATTGATGACACTGACAGTAAAAACAGATATATGGACCATATATTGATGAAACTGATGGTAAAAACAGATACACGGACCATATATTGATGACACACTGATAGTAAAAACAGACACACGGACCATATATTGATGACACACTGATAGTAAAAACAGATACACGGACCATATATTGATGACACTGATGGAAAAAACAGATACACGGACCATATATTGATGACACACTGATGGAAAAAACAGATACACGCACCGTATATTGATGACACTGACAGTAAAAACAGATATATGGACCATATATTGATGAAACTGATGGTAAAAACAGATACACGGACCATATATTGATGACACTAATGGTAAAAACAGATACACGGACCATATATTGATGACACTGATAGTAAAAACAGACACACGGACCATATATTGATGACACTAATGGTAAAAACAGATACACGGACCATATATTGATGACACTGATAGTAAAAACAGACACACGGACCATATATTGATGACACTGATGGTAAAAACAGATACACGGACCATATATTGATGGCGCTGATGGTAAAAACAGATACACGAACCATATATTGATGACACTAATGGTAAAAACAGATACACGGACCATATATTGATGACACTGATAGTAAAAACAGACACACGGACCATATATTGATGACACACTGATAGTAAAAACAGATACACAGACCATATATTGATGACACACTGATGGAAAAAACAGATACACGGACCATATATTGATGACACTTATGGTAAAAACAGATACATGGACCATATATTGATGACACACTGATGGTAAAAACAGATACACGGACCATATATTGATGACACTGATGGTAAAAACAGACACATGGACCATATATTGATGACACTGATGGTAAAAACAGATACACGGACCATATATTGATGACACTGATAGTAAAAACAGATACACGGACCATATATTGATGACACTGATGGTAAAAACAGATACACGGATCATATATTGATGACACTGATGGTAAAAACAGACACATGGACCATATATTGATGACACTGATGGTAAAAACAGATACACGGACCATATATTGATGACACTGATGGTAAAAACAGACACATGGACCATATATTGATGACATTGATAGTAAAAACAGATACATGGACCATATATTGATGACACTGATGGTAAAAACAGACACATGGACCATATATTGACGACACTGATGGTAAAAACAGATACACGGACCATATATTGATAACACACTGACAGTAAAAACAGATACACGGACCATATATTGATGACACTGATGGTAAAAACAGATACACGGACCATATATTGATGACACACTGATAGTAAAAACAGATACACGGACCATATATTGATGACACTGATGGTAAAAACAGATACACGGACCATATATTGATGACACTGATGGTAAAAACAGATACACGGACCATATATTGATGACACTGATGGTAAAAACAGATACACGGACCATATATTGATGACACTGATGGTAAAAACAGATACACGGACCATATATTGATAACACACTGACAGTAAAAACAGATACACGGACCATATATTGATGACACTGATGGTAAAAACAGATACACGGACCATATATTGATAACACACTGACAGTAAAAACAGATACACGGACCATATATTGATGACACTGATGGTAAAAACAGATACACGGACCATATATTGATGACACTGATGGTAAAAACAGATACACGGACCATATATTGATGACACTGATGGAAAAAACAGATACACGGACCATATATTGATGACACTGATGGAAAAAACAGATACACGGACCATATATTGATGACACTGATGGTAAAAACAGATACACGGACCATATATTGATGACACACTGATGGTAAAAACAGATACACGGACCATATATTGATGACACTAATGATAAAAACAGATACACGGACCATATATTGATGACACACTGATAGTAAAAACAGATACACGGACCATATATTGATGACACACTGGTGGTAAAAACAGATACACGGACCATATATTGATGACACTGATAGTAAAAACAGATACACGGACCATATATTGATGTCACTGATGGTAAAAACAGATACACGAACCATATATTGATGACACTGATGGTAAAAACAGATACAAGGACCATATATTGATGACACTGATGGTAAAAACAGATACAAGGACCATATATTGATGACACTGATGGTAAAAACAGATACACGGACCAAATATTGATGACACTGATGGTAAAAACAGATACACAGACCATATATTGATGACACTGATGGTAAAAACAGATACACGGACCATATATTGATGACACTGATGGTAAAAACAGATACACGGACCAAATATTGATGACACTGATGGTAAAAACAGATACACGGACCATATATTGATGACACTGATGGTAAAAACAGATACACGGACTATATATTGATGACACTGATGGTAAAAACAGATACACGGACCATATATTGATGACACTGATAGTAAAAACAGATACACGGACCATATACTGATAACACACTGACAGTAAAAACAGATATATGGACCATATATTGATGAAACTGATGGTAAAAACAGATACATGGACCATATATTGATGACACTGATAGTAAAAACAGATACACGGACCATATATTGATGACACACTGATGGTAAAAACAGATACACAGACCATATATTGATGACACTAATAGTAAAAACTGATACACAGACCATATATTGATGACACACTGATGGAAAAAACAGATACACGGACCATATATTGATGACACTGATGGTAAAAACAGATACACGGACCATATATTGATGACACACTGACAGTAAAAACAGATACACGGACCATATATTGATGACACTAATAGTAAAAACTGATACACAGACCATATATTGATGACACACTGATGGAAAAAACAGATACACAGACCATATATTGATGACACTGATGGAAAAAACAGATACACGGACCATATATTGATGACACTGATGGTAAAAACAGATACACGGACCATATATTGATGACATTGATGATAAAAACTGATACACGGACCATATATTGATGACACTGATGGTAAAAACAGATACACGGACCATATATTGATAACACTGATGGTAAAAACAGATACACGGACCATATATTGATGACACTGATGGTAAAAACAGATACACGGACCATATATTGATGACACTGATGGTAAAAACAGATACACGGACCATATATTGATGACATTGATGATAAAAACTGATACACGGACCATATATTGATGACACTGATGGTAAAAACAGATACACGGACCATATATTGATAACACTGATGGTAAAAACAGATACACGGACCATCTATTGATGACACTGATGATAAAAACAGATACACGGACCATATATTGATGACACTGATGGTAAAAACAGATACACGGACCATATATTGATGACACTGATGGTAAAAACAGATACACGGACCATATATTGATGACACTGATGGTAAAAACAGATACACGAACCATATATTGATGACACTGATGGTAAAAACAGATACACAGACCATATATTGATGACACTGATGGTAAAAACAGATACACGGACCATATATTGATGACACTAATAGTAAAAACTGATACACAGACCATATATTGATGACACACTGATGGAAAAAACAGATACACAGACCATATATTGATGACACTAATAGTAAAAACTGATACACAGACCATATATTGATGACACTGATGGTAAAAACAGATACACGGACCATATATTGATGACACTGATGGTAAAAACAGATACACGGACCATATATTGATGACACTAATAGTAAAAACTGATACACAGACCATATATTGATGACACACTGATGGAAAAAACAGATACACAGACCATATATTGATGACACTAATAGTAAAAACTGATACACAGACCATATATTGATGACACTGATGGTAAAAACAGATACATGGACCATATATTGATGACTCTGATAGTAAAAAACTGATACACAGACCATATATTGATGACACTGATGGTAAAAACAGATACACTGACTATATATTGATAACACTGATGGTAAAAACAGATACACGGACCATATATTGATGACACTGATGGTAAAAACAGATACACTGACCATATATTGATAACACTGATGGTAAAAACAGATACACAGACCATATATTGATGACACTGATGGTAAAAACAGATACACGGACCATATATTGATGACACTGATGATAAAAACAGATACACGGACCATATATTGATGACACACTGATGGTAAAAACAGATATACGGACTATATATTGATGACACACTGATGGTAAAAACAGATACATGGACCATATATTGATGACACTGATAGTAAAAACAGATACACGGACCATATATTGATGACACTGATGGTAAAAACAGATACACGGACTATATATTGATGACACACTGATAGTAAAAACAGATACACGGACCATATATTGATGACACACTGATGGTAAAAACAGATACACGGACCATATATTGATGGCGCTGATGGTAAAAACAGATACACGAACCATATATTGATGACACACTGATGGTAAAAACAGATACACGGATCATATATTGATGACACTGATCGTAAAAACAGATACACGGACCATATATTGATGACACTGATGGTAAAAACAGATACACGTACCATATATTGATGACACACTGATGGTAAAAACAGATACACGGACCATATATTGATGGCGCTGATGGTAAAAACAGATACACGAACCATATATTGATGACACACTGATGGTAAAAACAGATACACGGACCATATATTGATGACACTGATAGTAAAAACAGATACACGGACCATATATTGATGACACACTGATGGTAAAAACAGATACACGGACCATATATTGATGGCGCTGATGGTAAAAACAGATACACGAACCATATATTGATGACACACTGATGGTAAAAACAGATACACGGATCATATATTGATGACACTGATGGTAAAAACAGATACACGGACCATATATTGATGACACTGATGGTAAAAACACATACACGAACCATATATTGATGACACTGATGGTAAAAACAGATACATGGACCATATATTGATGACACTGATGGTAAAAACAGATACACGGACCATATATTGATGACACTGATGATAAAAACAGATACACGGACCATATATTGAAGACACACTGATGGTAAAAACAGATAAACGGACCATATATTGATGACACTGATGGTAAAAACAGATACACGGACCATATATTGATGACACTGATGGTAAAAACAGATACATGGACCATATATTGATGACACTGATGTTAAAAACAGATACACGGACCATATATTGATGACACACTGATAGTAAAAACAGATACACGGACCATATATTGATGACACTGATGGTAAAAACAGATACATGGACCATATATTGATGGCACTGATGGTAAAAACAGATACACGGACCATATATTGATGACACTGATAGTAAAAACAGATACACGGACCATATATTGATGACACTGATGGTAAAAACAGATACACGGACCATATATTGATGACACTGATGGTAAAAACAGATACATGGACCATATATTGATGGCACTGATGGTAAAAACAGATACACGGACCATATATTGATGACACTGATAGTAAAAACAGATACACGGACCATATATTGATGACACTGATGGTAAAAACAGATACACGGACCAGATATTGATGACACTGATGGTAAAAACAGATACACGGACCACATATTGATGACACTGATGGTAAAAACAGATACACGGACCACATATTGATGACACTGATGGTAAAAACAGATACACGGACCATATATTGATGACACACTGATGGTAAAAACAGATACACGGACCATATATTGATGACACTGATGGAAAAAACAGATACACGGACCATATATTGATGACACTGATGATAAAAACAGATACACGGACCATATATTGATGACACTGATGGAAAAAACAGATACACGGACCATATATTGATGACACACTGATGTTAAAAACAGATACACGGATCATATATTGATGACACACTGATAGTAAAAACAGATACACGGACCATATATTGATGACACTGATGGTAAAAACAGATACATGGACCATATATTGATGACACTGATAGTAAAAACAGATACACGGACCATATATTGATGACACTGATGGTAAAAACAGATACAGGGACCATATATTGATGACACTGATGGTAAAAACAGATACATGGACCATATATTGATGACACTGATAGTAAAAACAGATACACGGACCATATATTGATGACACTGATGGTAAAAACAGATACACGGACCATATATTGATGACACTGATGGTAAAAACAGATACATGGACCATATATTGATGACACTGATAGTAAAAACAAATACACGGATCATATATTGATGACACTGATAGTAAAAACAGATACACGGACCATATATTGATGACACACTGATGGTAAAAACAGATACACGGACCATATATTGATGGCGCTGATGGTAAAAACAGATACACGAACCATATATTGATGACACTGATGGAAAAAACAGATACTCGAACCATATATTGATGACACACTGATAGTAAAAACAGATACACAGACCATATATTGATGACACTGATGGTAAAAATAGATACACGGACCATATATTGATGATACTGATGGTAAAAACAGATATACGGACCATATATTGATGACACACTGATAGTAAAAACAGATACACGGATCATATATTGATGACACTGATGGTAAAAACAGATATACGGACCATATATTGATGACACACTGATAGTAAAAACAGATACACGGATCATATATTGATGACACACTGATAGTAAAAACAGATACACGGACCATATATTGATGACACACTGATAGTAAAAACAGATACACAGACCATATATTGATGACACTGATGGTAAAAATAGATACACGGACCATATATTGATGACACACTGATAGTAAAAATAGATACACGGACCATATATTGATGACACTGATGGTAAAAACAGATACACGGACCATATATTGATGACACACTGATAGTAAAAACAGATACACGGATCATATATTGATGACACTGATGGTAAAAACAGATACACGGACAATATATTGATGACACACTGATGGTAAAAACAGATACATGGACCATATATTGATGACATTGATGGTAAAAACAGATACACGGACCATATATTGATGACACTGATAGTAAAAACAGATACACGGACCATATATTGATGACACTGATGGTAAAAACAGATACACGGACCATATATTGATGACACTGATGGTAAAAACAGATACACGGACCATATATTGATGACACTGATAGTAAAAATAGATACACGGACCATATATTGATGACACTGATGGTAAAAACAGATACACGGACCATATATTGATGACACTGATGGTAAAAACAGATACACGGACCATATATTGATGACACACTGATGATAAAAACAGATACACGGACCATATATTGATGACACTGATGGTAAAAACAGATACACGGACCATATATTGATGACACTGATGGTAAAAACAGATACATGGACCATATATTGATGACACTGAGAGTAAATACAGATATACGGACCATATATTGATGACACTGAAGGTAAAAACAGATACACGGACCGTATATTGATGACACTGATGGTAAAAACAGATACACGGACCATATATTGATGACACCGATGGTAAAAACAGATACACGGACCATATATTGATGACACACTGATGGTAAAAACAGATACACGGATCATATATTGATGACACACTGATGGTAAAAACAGATACACGGACCATATATTGATGACACTGATGGTAAAAACAGATACATGGACCATATATTGATGACACTGATAGTAAATACAGATATACGGACCATATATTGATGACACTGAAGGTAAAAACAGATACACGGACCGTATATTGATGACACTGATGGTAAAAACAGATACACGGACCATATATTGATGACTCCGATGGTAAAAACAGATACACGGACCGTATATTAATGACACTGATGGTAAAAACAGATACACGGACCATATATTGATGACACTGATGGTAAAAACAGATACACGGACCATATATTGATGACACACTGATGGTAAAAACAGATACACGGACCATATATTGATGACACTGATGGTAAAAACAGATACACGGACCATATATTGATGACACTGATGGTAAAAACAGATACATGGACCATATATTGATGACACTGATAGTAAATACAGATATACGGACCATATATTGATGACACTGAAGGTAAAAACAGATACACGGACCGTATATTGATGACACTGATGGTAAAAACAGATACATGGACCATATATTGATGACACCGATGGTAAAAACAGATACACGGACCATATATTGATGACACACTGATGGTAAAAACAGATACACGGATCATATATTGATGACACACTGATGGTAAAAACAGATACACGGACCATATATTGATGACACTGATGGTAAAAACAGATACATGGACCATATATTGATGACACTGATAGTAAATACAGATATACGGACCATATATTGATGACACTGAAGGTAAAAACAGATACACGGACCGTATATTGATGACACTGATGGTAAAAACAGATACACGGACCATATATTGATGACTCCGATGGTAAAAACAGATACACGGACCGTATATTGATGACACTGATGGTAAAAACAGATACACGGACCATATATTGATGACACTGATGGTAAAAACAGATACACGGACCATATATTGATGACACTGATGGTAAAAACAGATACACGCACCGTATATTGATGACACTGATGGTAAAAACAGATACACGGATCATATATTGATGACACTGATGGTAAAAACAGATACACGGACCATATATTGATGACACTGATGGTAAAAACAGATACACGGACCATATATTGATGACACACTGATGGTAAAAACAGATACACGCACCGTATATTGATGACACTGATGGTAAAAACAGATACACGGACCATATATTGATGACACACTGATGGTAAAAACAGATACACGGACCATATATTGATGACACTGATGGTAAAAACAGATACACGGACCATATATTGATGACACACTGATGGTAAAAACAGATACACGGACCATATATTGATGACACTGATGGTAAAAACAGATACACGGACCATATACTGATGACACACTGATGATAAAAACAGATACACGGACCATATATTGATGACACACTGATGATAAAAACAGATACACGGACCATATATTGATGACACTGATGGTAAAAACAGATACACGGACCATATATTGATGACACTGATGGTAAAAACAGATACACGGACCATATATTGATGACACTGATGGTAAAAACAGATACATGGACCATATATTGATGACACTGATAGTAAATACAGATATACGGACCATATATTGATGACACTGAAGGTAAAAACAGATACACGGACCATATATTGATGACACCGATGGTAAAAACAGATACACGGACCATATATTGATGACACCGATGGTAAAAACAGATACACGGACCATATATTGATGACACACTAATGGTAAAAACAGATACACGGACCATATATTGATGACTCCGATGGTAAAAACAGATACACGGACCGTATATTGATGACACTGATGGTAAAAACAGATACACGGACCATATATTGATGACACTGATGGTAAAAACAGATACACGGATCATATATTGATGACACTGATGGTAAAAACAGATACACGGACCATATATTGATGACACACTGATGGTAAAAACAGATACACGGATCATATATTGATGACACACTGATGGTAAAAACAGATACACGGACCATATATTGATGACACTGATGGTAAAAACAGATATACGGACCATATATTGATGACTCCGATGGTAAAAACAGATACACGGACCATATATTGATGATACTGATGGTAAAAACAGATACACAGACCATATATTGGTGACACACTGATGGTAAAAACAGATACACGGACCATATATTGATGACACTGATGGTAAAAACAGATACACGGACCATATATTGATGACACACTGATGGTAAAAACAGATACACAGACCATATATTGGTGACACACTGATGGTAAAAACAGATACACGGACCATATATTGATGACACTGATGGTAAAAACAGATACACGGACCATATATTGATGACACTGATGGTAAAAACAGATACATGGACCATATATTGATGACATTGATGGTAAAAACAGATACATGGACCATATATTGATGACACTGATGGTAAAAACAGATACACGGACCATATATTGATGACACACTGATGGTAAAAACAGATACACGGACCATATATTGATGACACTGATGGAAAAAACAGATACACAGACCATATATTGATGACACTGATGGTAAAAACAGATACTCGAACCATATATTGATGACACTGATGGTAAAAACAGATACACGGACCATATATTGATGACACACTGATGATAAAAACAGATACACGGACCATATATTGATGATACTGATGATAAAAACAGATACACGGACCATATATTGAAGACAAACTGATGGTAAAAACAGATAAACGGACCATATATTGATGACACACTGATAGTAAAAACAGATACACGGACCATATATTGATGACACTGATGGAAAAAACAGATACACAGACCATATATTGATGACACTGATGGAAAAAACAGATACACGGACCATATATTGATGACACACTGATGATAAAAACAGATACACGGACCATATATTGAAGACACACTGATGGTAAAAACAGATAAACGGACCATATATTGATGACACACTGATAGTAAAAACAGATACACAGACCATATATTGATGACACTGATGGTAAAAACAGATACATGGACCATATATTGATGACACTGATAGTAAAAACAGATACACGGACCATATATTGATGACACTGATAGTAAAAATAGATACACGGACCATATATTGATGACACTGATGGTAAAAACAGATACACGGATCATATATTGATGACACTGATAGTAAAAACAGATACACGGATCATATATTGATGACACTGATGGTAAAAACAAATACACGGACCATATATTGATGACACTGATGGTAAAAACAGATACACGGATCATATATTGATGACACTGATAGTAAAAACAGATACACGGATCATATATTGATGACACTGATAGTAAAAACAGATACACGGACCATATATTGATGACACTGATGGTAAAAACAGATACACGGACCATATATTGATGGCGCTGATAGTAAAAACAGATACACAGACCATATATTGATGACACTGATAGTAAAAACAGATACACAGACCATATATTGATGACACACTGATGGTAAAAACAGGTACACGGACCATATATTGATGGCGCTGATGGTAAAAACAGATACACGAACCAAAAATTGATGACACTGATAGTAAAAACAGATACACAGACCATATATTGATGACACACTGATGGTAAAAACAGATACACGGACCATATATTGATGGCGCTGATGGTAAAAACAGATACACAAACCATATATTGATGACACACTGATGGTAAAAACAGATACACGAACCATATATTGATGACACTGATGATAAAAACAGATACACGGACCATATATTGATGACACACTGATAGTAAAAACAGATACACGGATCATATATTGATGACACTGATGGTAAAAACAGATACACGCACCGTATATTGATGACACTGATGGTAAAAACAGATACACGGACCATATATTGATGACACACTGATGGTAAAAACAGATACACGCACCGTATATTGATGACACTGATGGTAAAAACAGATACACGGACCATATATTGATGACACTGATGATAAAAACAGATACACGGACCATATATTGATGACACACTGATGGTAAAAACAGATACACGGACCATATATTGATGACACTGATGGTAAAAACAGATACACGGACCATATATTGATGACACTGATGGTAAAAACAGATACACGAACCATATATTGATGACACTGATGGTAAAAACAGATACACGGACCATATATTGATAACACTGATAGTAAAAACAGATACACGGACCATATATTGATGACACTGATGGTAAAAACAGATACACGGACCATATATTGATGACACTGATGGTAAAAACAGATACACGGACCATATATTGATGACACACTGATAGTAAAAACAGATACACGGATCATATATTGATGACACTGATGGTAAAAACAGATACACGGACAATATATTGATGACACACTGATGGTAAAAACAGATACATGGACCATATATTGATGACATTGATGGTAAAAACAGATACACGGACCATATATTGATGACACTGATAGTAAAAACAGATACACGGACCATATATTGATGACACTGATGGTAAAAACAGATACACGGACCATATATTGATGACACTGATGGTAAAAACAGATACACGGACCATATATTGATGACACTGATAGTAAAAATAGATACACGGACCATATATTGATGACACTGATGGTAAAAACAGATACACGGACCATATATTGATGACACTGATGGTAAAAACAGATACACGGACCATATATTGATGACACACTGATGATAAAAACAGATACACGGACCATATATTGATGACACTGATGGTAAAAACAGATACACGGACCATATATTGATGACACTGATGGTAAAAACAGATACATGGACCATATATTGATGACACTGAGAGTAAATACAGATACACGGACCATATATTGATGACACTGAAGGTAAAAACAGATACACGGACCGTATATTGATGACACTGAAGGTAAAAACAGATACACGGACCATATATTGATGACACTGATGGTAAAAACAGATACACGGACCATATATTGATGACACTGAAGGTAAAAACAGATACACGGACCGTATATTGATGACACTGATGGTAAAAACAGATACACGGACCATATATTGATGACACCGATGGTAAAAACAGATACACGGACCATATATTGATGACACACTGATGGTAAAAACAGATACACGGATCATATATTGATGACACACTGATGGTAAAAACAGATACACGGACCATATATTGATGACACTGATGGTAAAAACAGATACATGGACCATATATTGATGACACTGATAGTAAATACAGATATACGGACCATATATTGATGACACTGAAGGTAAAAACAGATACACGGACCGTATATTGATGACACTGATGGTAAAAACAGATACACGGACCATATATTGATGACTCCGATGGTAAAAACAGATACACGGACCGTATATTGATGACACTGATGGTAAAAACAGATACACGGACCATATATTGATGACACTGATGGTAAAAACAGATACACGGACCATATATTGATGACACTGATGGTAAAAACAGATACACGCACCGTATATTGATGACACTGATGGTAAAAACAGATACACGGATCATATATTGATGACACTGATGGTAAAAACAGATACACGGACCATATATTGATGACACTGATGGTAAAAACAGATACACGGACCATATATTGATGACACACTGATGGTAAAAACAGATACACGCACCGTATATTGATGACACTGATGGTAAAAACAGATACACGGACCATATATTGATGACACACTGATGGTAAAAACAGATACACGGACCATATATTGATGACACTGATGGTAAAAACAGATACACGGACCATATATTGATGACACACTGATGGTAAAAACAGATACACGGACCATATATTGATGACACTGATGGTAAAAACAGATACACGGACCATATACTGATGACACACTGATGATAAAAACAGATACACGGACCATATATTGATGACACACTGATGATAAAAACAGATACACGGACCATATATTGATGACACTGATGGTAAAAACAGATACACGGACCATATATTGATGACACTGATGGTAAAAACAGATACACGGACCATATATTGATGACACTGATGGTAAAAACAGATACATGGACCATATATTGATGACACTGATAGTAAATACAGATATACGGACCATATATTGATGACACTGAAGGTAAAAACAGATACACGGACCATATATTGATGACACCGATGGTAAAAACAGATACACGGACCATATATTGATGACACACTAATGGTAAAAACAGATACACGGACCATATATTGATGACTCCGATGGTAAAAACAGATACACGGACCGTATATTGATGACACTGATGGTAAAAACAGATACACGGACCATATATTGATGACACTGATGGTAAAAACAGATACACGGATCATATATTGATGACACTGATGGTAAAAACAGATACACGGACCATATATTGATGACACACTGATGGTAAAAACAGATACACGGATCATATATTGATGACACACTGATGGTAAAAACAGATACACGGACCATATATTGATGACACTGATGGTAAAAACAGATATACGGACCATATATTGATGACTCCGATGGTAAAAACAGATACACGGACCATATATTGATGACACTGATGGTAAAAACAGATACACAGACCATATATTGGTGACACACTGATGGTAAAAACAGATACACGGACCATATATTGATGACACTGATGGTAAAAACAGATACACGGACCATATAATGATGACACACTGATGGTAAAAACAGATACACAGACCATATATTGGTGACACACTGATGGTAAAAACAGATACACGGACCATATATTGATGACACTGATGGTAAAAACAGATACACGGACCATATATTGATGACACTGATGGTAAAAACAGATACATGGACCATATATTGATGACATTGATGGTAAAAACAGATACATGGACCATATATTGATGACACTGATGGTAAAAACAGATACACGGACCACATATTGATGACACTGATGGTAAAAACAGATACACGGACCATATATTGATGACACACTGATGGTAAAAACAGATACACGGACCATATATTGATGACACTGATGGAAAAAACAGATACACAGACCATATATTGATGACACTGATGGTAAAAACAGATACTCGAACCATATATTGATGACACTGATGGTAAAAACAGATACACGGACCATATATTGATGACACACTGATGATAAAAACAGATACACGGACCATATATTGATGATACTGATGATAAAAACAGATACACGGACCATATATTGAAGACAAACTGATGGTAAAAACAGATAAACGGACCATATATTGATGACACACTGATAGTAAAAACAGATACACGGACCATATATTGATGACACTGATGGAAAAAACAGATACACAGACCATATATTGATGACACTGATGGAAAAAACAGATACACGGACCATATATTGATGACACACTGATGATAAAAACAGATACACGGACCATATATTGATGACACACTGATGATAAAAACAGATACACGGACCATATATTGAAGACACACTGATGGTAAAAACAGATAAACGGACCATATATTGAAGACACACTGATGGTAAAAACAGATACACGGACCATATATTGATGACACTGATAGTAAAAACAGATACACAGACCATATATTGATGACACTGATGGTAAAAACAGATACATGGACCATATGTTGATGACACTGATGTTAAAAACAGATACACGGACCATATATTGATGACACACTGATGGTAAAAACAAATACACGGACCATATATTGATGACACTTATGGTAAAAACAGATACACGGATCATATATTGATGACACTGATAGTAAAAACAGATACACGGATCATATATTGATGACACTGATAGTAAAAACAGATACACGGACCATATATTGATGACACTGATGGTAAAAACAGATACACGGACCATATATTGATGGCGCTGATAGTAAAAACAGATACACGGACCATATATTGATGACACTGATAGTAAAAACAGATACACAGACCATATATTGATGACACACTGATGGTAAAAACAGGTACACGGACCATATATTGATGGCGCTGATGGTAAAAACAGATACACGAACCAAAAATTGATGACACTGATAGTAAAAACAGATACACAGACCATATATTGATGACACACTGATGGTAAAAACAGATACACGGACCATATATTGATGGCGCTGATGGTAAAAACAGATACACGAACCATATATTGATGACACACTGATGGTAAAAACAGATACACGAACCATATATTGATGACACTGATGATAAAAACAGATACACGGACCATATATTGATGACACACTGATAGTAAAAACAGATACACGGATCATATATTGATGACACTGATGGTAAAAACAGATACACGCACCGTATATTGATGACACTGATGGTAAAAACAGATACACGGACCATATATTGATGACACACTGATGGTAAAAACAGATACACGCACCGTATATTGATGACACTGATGGTAAAAACAGATACACGGACCATATACTGATGACACTGATGATAAAAACAGATACACGGACCATATATTGATGACACACTGATGGTAAAAACAGATACACGGACCATATATTGATGACACTGATGGTAAAAACAGATACACGGACCATATATTGATGACACTGATGGTAAAAACAGATACACGAACCATATATTGATGACACTGATGGTAAAAACAGATACACGGACCATATATTGATAACACTGATAGTAAAAACAGATACACGGACCATATATTGATGACACTGATGGTAAAAACAGATACACGGACCATATATTGATAACACTGATAGTAAAAACAGATACACGGACCATATATTGATGACACTGATGGTAAAAACAGATACACGGACCATATATTGATGACACTGATGGTAAAAACAGATACACGAACCATATATTGATGACACTGATAGTAAAAACAGATACACGGACCATATATTGATAACACTGATAGTAAAAACAGATACACGGACCATATATTGATAACACTGATAGTAAAAACAGATACACGGATCATATATTGATGACACTGATAGTAAAAACAGATACACGGACCATATATTGATGACACTGATGGTGAAAACAGATACACGGACCATATATTGATGACACTGATGGTAAAAACAGATACACGAACCATATATTGATGACACTGATGGTAAAAACAGATACACGGACCATATATTGATAACACTGATAGTAAAAACAGATACACGAACCATATATTGATGACACTGATGGTAAAAACAGATACACGGACCATATATTGATAACACTGATAGTAAAAACAGATACACGGACCATATATTGATGACACTGATGGTAAAAACAGATACACGGACCATATATTGATGACACTGATGGTAAAAACAGATACACGAACCATATATTGATGACACTGATGGTAAAAACAGATACACGGACCATATATTGATAACACTGATAGTAAAAACAGATACACGGACCATATATTGATAACACTGATAGTAAAAACAGATACACGGATCATATATTGATGACACTGATAGTAAAAACAGATACACGGACAATATATTGATGACACACTGATGGTAAAAACAGATACACGCACCGTATATTGATGACACTGATGGTAAAAACAGATACACGGACCATATATTGATAACACTGATGGTAAAAACAGATACACGGACCATATATTGATGACACTGATGGTAAAAACAGATACATGGACCATATATTGATGACATTGATGGTAAAAACAGATACACGGACCATATATTGATGACACACTGATGGTAAAAACAGATACACGGACCATATATTGATGGCACTGATGGTAAAAACAGATACACGGACCATATATTGATGACACTGATAGTAAAAACAGATACACGGACCATATATTGATGACACTGATGGTAAAAACAGATACACGGACCATATATTGATGACACTGATAGTAAAAACAGATACACGGACCATATATTGATGACACTGATGGTAAAAACAGATACACGGACCATATATTGATGACACTGATGGTAAAAACAGATACATGGACCATATATTGATGGCACTGATGGTAAAAACAGATACACGGACCATATATTGATGACACTGATAGTAAAAACAGATACACGGACCATATATTGATGACACTGATGGTAAAAACAGATACACGGACCATATATTGATGACACTGATGGTAAAAACAGATACACGGACCACATATTGATGACACTGATGGTAAAAACAGATACACGGACCACATATTGATGACACTGATGGTAAAAACAGATACACGGACCATATATTGATGACACACTGATGGTAAAAACAGATACACGGACCATATATTGATGACACTGATGGAAAAAACAGATACACGGACCATATATTGATGACACTGATGATAAAAACAGATACACGGACCATATATTGATGACACTGATGGAAAAAACAGATACACGGACCATATATTGATGACACTGATGATAAAAACAGATACACGGACCATATATTGATGACACACTGATAGTAAAAACAGATACACAGACCATATATTGATGACACTGATGGTAAAAACAGATACATGGACCATATATTGATGACACTGATGTTAAAAACAGATACACGGATCATATATTGATGACACACTGATAGTAAAAACAGATACACGGACCATATATTGATGACACTGATGGTAAAAACAGATACACGGACCATATATTGATGACACTGATAGTAAAAACAGATACACGGACCATATATTGATGACACACTGATGGTAAAAACAGATACACGGACCATATATTGATGACACTGATGGTAAAAACAGATACACGGACCATATATTGATGACACTGATCGTAAAAACAAATACACGGATCATATATTGATGACACTGATAGTAAAAACAGATACACGGACCATATATTGATGACACACTGATAGTAAAAACAGATACACGGACCATATATTGATGACACACTGATGGTAAAAACAGATACACGGACCATATATTGATGGCGCTGATGGTAAAAACAGATACACGAACCATATATTGATGACACTGATGGAAAAAACAGATACTCGAACCATATATTGATGACACACTGATAGTAAAAACAGATACACAGACCATATATTGATGACACTGATGGTAAAAATAGATACACGGACCATATATTGATGATACTGATGGTAAAAACAGATATACGGACCATATATTGATGACACACTGATAGTAAAAACAGATACACGGATCATATATTGATGACACTGATGGTAAAAACAGATATACGGACCATATATTTATGACACACTGATAGTAAAAACAGATACACGGATCATATATTGATGACACACTGATAGTAAAAACAGATACACGGACCATATATTGATGACACACTGATAGTAAAAACAGATACACGGACCATATATTGATGACACACTGATAGTAAAAACAGATACACGGACCATATATTGATGACACTGATGGTAAAAATAGATACACGGACCATATATTGATGACACACTGATGGTAAAAACAGATACACGGACCATATATTGATGACACTGATGGTAAAAATAGATACACGGACCATATATTGATGACACACTGATAGTAAAAATAGATACACGGACCATATATTGATGACACTGATGGTAAAAACAGATACACGGACCATATATTGATGACACACTGATAGTAAAAACAGATACACGGATCATATATTGATGACACTGATGGTAAAAACAGATACACGGACAATATATTGATGACACACTGATGGTAAAAACAGATACATGGCCCATATATTGATGACATTGATGGTAAAAACAGATACACGGACCATATATTGATGACACTGATAGTAAAAACAGATACACGGACCATATATTGATGACACTGATGGTAAAAACAGATACACGGACCATATATTGATGACACTGATGGTAAAAACAGATACACGGACCATATATTGATGACACACTGATGATAAAAACAGATACACGGACCATATATTGATGACACTGATGGTAAAAACAGATACACGGACCATATATTGATGACACTGATGGTAAAAACAGATACACGGACCATATATTGATGACACTGATGGTAAAAACAGATACATGGACCATATATTGATGACACTGATAGTAAATACAGATATACGGACCATATATTGATGACACTGAAGGTAAAAACAGATACACGGACCGTATATTGATGACACTGATGGTAAAAACAGATACACGGACCATATATTGATGACACCGATGGTAAAAACAGATACACGGACCATATATTGATGACACACTGATGGTAAAAACAGATACACGGATCATATATTGATGACACACTGATGGTAAAAACAGATACACGGACCATATATTGATGACACTGATGGTAAAAACAGATACATGGACCATATATTGATGACACTGATAGTAAATACAGATATACGGACCATATATTGATGACACTGAAGGTAAAAACAGATACACGGACCGTATATTGATGACACTGATGGTAAAAACAGATACACGGACCATATATTGATGACTCCGATGGTAAAAACAGATACACGGACCGTATATTGATGACACTGATGGTAAAAACAGATACACGGACCATATATTGATGACACTGATGGTAAAAACAGATACACGGACCATATATTGATGACACACTGATGGTAAAAACAGATACACGGACCATATATTGATGACACACTGATGGTAAAAACAGATACACGCACCGTATATTGATGACACTGATGGTAAAAACAGATACACGGATCATATATTGATGACACTGATGGTAAAAACAGATACACGGACCATATATTGATGACACTGATGGTAAAAACAGATACACGCACCGTATATTGATGACACTGATGGTAAAAACAGATACACGGACCATATATTATGACACACTGATGGTAAAAACAGATACACGCACCGTATATTGATGACACTGATGGTAAAAACAGATACACGGACCATATATTGATGACACACTGATGGTAAAAACAGATACACGGACCATATATTGATGACACTGATGGTAAAAACAGATACACGGACCATATATTGATGACACACTGATGGTAAAAACAGATACACGGACCATATATTGATGACACTGATGGTAAAAACAGATACACGGACCATATACTGATGACACACTAATGATAAAAACAGATACACGGACCATATATTGATGACACACTGATGATAAAAACAGATACACGGACCATATATTGATGACACTGATGGTAAAAACAGATACACGGACCATATATTGATGACACTGATGGTAAAAACAGATACATGGACCATATATTGATGACACTGATAGTAAATACAGATATACGGACCATATATTGATGACACTGAAGGTAAAAACAGATACACGGACCATATATTGATGACACCGATGGTAAAAACAGATACACGGACCATATATTGATGACACACTGATGGTAAAAACAGATACACGGACCATATATTGATGACTCCGATGGTAAAAACAGATACACGGACCGTATATTGATGACACTGATGGTAAAAACAGATACACGGACCATATATTGATGACACTGATGGTAAAAACAGATACACGGACCATATATTGATGACACACTGATGGTAAAAACAGATACACGGATCATATATTGATGACACACTGATGGTAAAAACAGATACACGGACCATATATTGATGACACTGATGGTAAAAACAGATATACGGACCATATATTGATGACTCCGATGGTAAAAACAGATACACGGACCATATATTGATGACACTGATGGTAAAAACAGATACACAGACCATATATTGGTGACACACTGATGGTAAAAACAGATACACGGACCATATATTGATGACACTGATGGTAAAAACAGATACACGGACCATATATTGATGACACACTGATGGTAAAAACAGATACACAGACCATATATTGATGACACTGATGGTAAAAACAGATACACGGACCATATATTGATGACACTGATGGTAAAAACAGATACATGGACCATATATTGATGACATTGATGGTAAAAACAGATACACGGACCATATATTGATGACACTGATGGTAAAAACAGATACACGGACCACATATTGATGACACCGATGGTAAAAACAGATACACGGACCACATATTGATGACACTGATGGTAAAAACAGATACACGGACCATATATTGATGACACTGATGGTAAAAACAGATACACGGACCATATATTGATGACACTGATGGAAAAAACAGATACACGGATCATATATTGATGACACTGATGGTAAAAACAGATACTCGAACCATATATTGATGACACTGATGGTAAAAACAGATACACAGACCATATATTGATGACACACTGATGATAAAAACAGATACACGGACCATATATTGATGATACTGATGATAAAAACAGATACACGGACCATATATTGAAGACAAACTGATGGTAAAAACAGATAAACGGACCATATATTGATGACACACTGATAGTAAAAACAGATACACAGACCATATATTGATGACACTGATGGAAAAAACAGATACACAGACCATATATTGATGACACTGATGGAAAAAACAGATACTCGAACCATATATTGATGACACACTGATGATAAAAACAGATACACGGACCATATATTGAAGACACACTGATGGTAAAAACAGATAAACGGACCATATATTGATGACACACTGATAGTAAAAACAGATACACAGACCATATATTGATGACACTGATGGTAAAAACAGATACATGGACCATATATTGATGACACTGATGTTAAAAACAAATACACGGATCATATATTGATGACACACTGATAGTAAAAACAGATACACAGACCATATATTGATGACACTGATGGTAAAAACAGATACATGGACCATATATTGATGACACTGATAGTAAAAACAGATACACGGACCATATATTGATGACACACTGATGGTAAAAACAGATACACGGACCATATATTGATGACACTGATGGTAAAAACAGATACACGGATCATATATTGATGACACTGATAGTAAAAACAGATACACGGATCATATATTGATGACACTGATAGTAAAAACAGATACACGGACCATATATTGATGACACTGATGGTAAAAACAGATACACGGACCATATATTGATGGCGCTGATAGTAAAAACAGATACACAGACCATATATTGATGACACTGATAGTAAAAACAGATACACAGACCATATATTGATGACACACTGATGGTAAAAACAGGTACACGGACCATATATTGATGGCGCTGATGGTAAAAACAGATACACGAACCAAAAATTGATGACACTGATAGTAAAAACAGATACACGGACCATATATTGATGGCGCTGATGGTAAAAACAGATACACGGACCATATATTGATGACACTGATGGTAAAAACAGATACACGAACCATATATTGATGACACTGATGGTAAAAACAGATACATGGACCATATATTGATGACACTGATGGTAAAAACAGATACACGAACCATATATTGATGACACTGATGATAAAAACAGATACACGGACCATATATTGATGACACACTGATAGTAAAAACAGATACACGGATCATATATTGATGACACACTGATAGTAAAAACAGATACACGGATCATATATTGATGACACTGATGGTAAAAACAGATACACGCACCGTATATTGATGACACTGATGGTAAAAACAGATACACGGACCATATATTGATGACACACTGATGGTAAAAACAGATACACGCACCGTATATTGATGACACTGATGGTAAAAACAGATACACGGACCATATATTGATGACACTGATGATAAAAACAGATACACGGACCATATATTGATGACACACTGATGGTAAAAACAGATACACGCACCGTATATTGATGACACTGATGGTAAAAACAGATACACGGACCATATATTGATGACACACTGATGGTAAAAACAGATACACGGACCATATATTGATAACACTGATGGTAAAAACAGATACACGGACCATATATTGATAACACTGATAGTAAAAACAGATACACGGATCATATATTGATGACACTGATAGTAAAAACAGATACACGGACCATATATTGATGACACACTGATGGTAAAAACAGATACACGCACCGTATATTGATGACACTGATGGTAAAAACAGATACACGGACCATATATTGATAACACTGATGGTAAAAACAGATACACGGACCATATATTGATGACACTGATGGTAAAAACAGATACATGGACCATATATTGATGACATTGATGGTAAAAACAGATACACGGACCATATATTGATGACACACTGATGGTAAAAACAGATACACGGACCATATATTGATGACACTGATGGTAAAAACAGATACACGGACCATATATTGATGACACTGATGGTAAAAACAGATACACGGACCATATATTGATGACACTGATGGTAAAAACAGATACATGGACCATATATTGATGACACACTGATGGTAAAAACAGATACACGGACCATATATTGATGACACTGATGGTAAAAACAGATACACGGACCATATATTGATGACACTGATGGTAAAAACAGATACACGGACCATATATTGATGACACTGATGGTAAAAACAGATACATGGACCATATATTGATGACACTGATAGTAAATACAGATATACGGACCATATATTGATGACACTGAAGGTAAAAACAGATACACGGACCGTATATTGATGACACTGATGGTAAAAACAGATACACGGACCATATATTGATGACACTGATGGTAAAAACAGATACACGGACCATATATTGATGACACACTGATGGTAAAAACAGATACACGGACCATATATTGATGACACACTGATGGTAAAAACAGATACACGGACCATATATTGATGACTCCGATGGTAAAAACAGATACACGGACCGTATATTGATGACACTGATGGTAAAAACAGATACACGGACCATATATTGATGACACTGATGGTAAAAACAGATACACGGACCATATATTGATGACACACTGATGGTAAAAACAGATACACGGATCATATATTGATGACACACTGATGGTAAAAACAGATACACGGACCATATATTGATGACTCCGATGGTAAAAACAGATACACGGACCGTATATTGATGACACTGATGGTAAAAACAGATACACAGACCATATATTGGTGACACACTGATGGTAAAAACAGATACACGGACCATATATTGATGACACTGATGGTAAAAACAGATACACGGACCATATATTGATGACACACTGATGGTAAAAACAGATACACAGACCATATATTGATGACACTGATGGTAAAAACAGATATACGGACCATATATTGATGACTCCGATGGTAAAAACAGATACACGGACCATATATTGATGACACTGATGGTAAAAACAGATACACAGACCATATATTGGTGACACACTGATGGTAAAAACAGATACACGGACCATATATTGATGACACTGATGGTAAAAACAGATACACGGACCATATATTGATGACACACTGATGGTAAAAACAGATACACAGACCATATATTGATGACACTGATGGTAAAAACAGATACACGGACCATATATTGATGACACTGATGGTAAAAACAGATACATGGACCATATATTGATGACATTGATGGTAAAAACAGATACACGGACCATATATTGATGACACTGATGGTAAAAACAGATACACGGACCACATATTGATGACACCGATGGTAAAAACAGATACACGGACCACATATTGATGACACTGATGGTAAAAACAGATACACGGACCATATATTGATGACACACTGATGGTAAAAACAGATACACGGACCATATATTGATGACACTGATGGAAAAAACAGATACACGGATCATATATTGATGACACTGATGGTAAAAACAGATACTCGAACCATATATTGATGACACTGATGGTAAAAACAGATACACAGACCATATATTGATGACACACTGATGATAAAAACAGATACACGGACCATATATTGATGATACTGATGATAAAAACAGATACACGGACCATATATTGAAGACAAACTGATGGTAAAAACAGATAAACGGACCATATATTGATGACACACTGATAGTAAAAACAGATACACAGACCATATATTGATGACACTGATGGAAAAAACAGATACACAGACCATATATTGATGACACTGATGGAAAAAACAGATACTCGAACCATATATTGATGACACACTGATGATAAAAACAGATACACGGACCATATATTGAAGACACACTGATGGTAAAAACAGATAAACGGACCATATATTGATGACACACTGATAGTAAAAACAGATACACAGACCATATATTGATGACACTGATGGTAAAAACAGATACACGGACCATATATTGATGACACTGATGGTAAAAACAGATACATGGACCATATATTGATGACACACTGATGGTAAAAACAGATACACGGACCATATATTGATGACACTGATGGTAAAAACAGATACACGGATCATATATTGATGACACACTGATAGTAAAAACAGATACACAGACCATATATTGATGACACTGATGTTAAAAACAAATACACGGATCATATATTGATGACACACTGATAGTAAAAACAGATACACAGACCATATATTGATGACACTGATGGTAAAAACAGATACATGGACCATATATTGATGACACTGATAGTAAAAACAGATACACGGACCATATATTGATGACACACTGATGGTAAAAACAGATACACGGACCATATATTGATGACACTGATGGTAAAAACAGATACACGGATCATATATTGATGACACTGATAGTAAAAACAGATACACGGATCATATATTGATGACACTGATAGTAAAAACAGATACACGGACCATATATTGATGACACTGATGGTAAAAACAGATACACGGACCATATATTGATGGCGCTGATAGTAAAAACAGATACACAGACCATATATTGATGACACTGATAGTAAAAACAGATACACAGACCATATATTGATGACACACTGATGGTAAAAACAGGTACACGGACCATATATTGATGGCGCTGATGGTAAAAACAGATACACGAACCAAAAATTGATGACACTGATAGTAAAAACAGATACACGGACCATATATTGATGGCGCTGATGGTAAAAACAGATACACGGACCATATATTGATGACACTGATGGTAAAAACAGATACACGAACCATATATTGATGACACTGATGGTAAAAACAGATACATGGACCATATATTGATGACACTGATGGTAAAAACAGATACACGAACCATATATTGATGACACTGATGATAAAAACAGATACACGGACCATATATTGATGACACACTGATAGTAAAAACAGATACACGGATCATATATTGATGACACTGATGGTAAAAACAGATACACGCACCGTATATTGATGACACTGATGGTAAAAACAGATACACGGACCATATATTGATGACACACTGATGGTAAAAACAGATACACGCACCGTATATTGATGACACTGATGGTAAAAACAGATACACGGACCATATATTGATGACACTGATGATAAAAACAGATACACGGACCATATATTGATGACACACTGATGGTAAAAACAGATACACGCACCGTATATTGATGACACTGATGGTAAAAACAGATACACGGACCATATATTGATGACACACTGATGGTAAAAACAGATACACGGACCATATATTGATAACACTGATGGTAAAAACAGATACACGGACCATATATTGATAACACTGATAGTAAAAACAGATACACGGATCATATATTGATGACACTGATAGTAAAAACAGATACACGGACCATATATTGATGACACACTGATGGTAAAAACAGATACACGCACCGTATATTGATGACACTGATGGTAAAAACAGATACACGGACCATATATTGATAACACTGATGGTAAAAACAGATACACGGACCATATATTGATGACACTGATGGTAAAAACAGATACATGGACCATATATTGATGACATTGATGGTAAAAACAGATACACGGACCATATATTGATGACACACTGATGGTAAAAACAGATACGCGGACCATATATTGATGACACTGATGGTAAAAACAGATACACGGACCATATATTGATGACACACTGATGGTAAAAACAGATACACGGACCATATATTGATGACACTGATGGTAAAAACAGATACACGGACCATATATTGATGACACTGATGGTAAAAACAGATACACGGACCATATATTGATGACACTGATGGTAAAAACAGATACATGGACCATATATTGATGACACTGATAGTAAATACAGATATACGGACCATATATTGATGACACTGAAGGTAAAAACAGATACACGGACCGTATATTGATGACACTGATGGTAAAAACAGATACACGGACCACATATTGATGACACACTGATGGTAAAAACAGATACACGGACCATATATTGATGACACTGATGGTAAAAACAGATACACGGACCATATATTGATGACACACTGATGGTAAAAACAGATACACGGACCATATATTGATGACACACTGATGGTAAAAACAGATACACGGACCATATATTGATGACTCCGATGGTAAAAACAGATACACGGACCGTATATTGATGACACTGATGGTAAAAACAGATACACGGACCATATATTGATGACACTGATGGTAAGAACAGATACACGGACCATATATTGATGACACACTGATGGTAAAAACAGATACACGGATCATATATTGATGACACTGATGGTAAAAACAGATACACGGACCATATATTGATGACACTGATAGTAAAAACAGATACACGGACCATATATTGATGACACACTGATGGTAAAAACAGATACACGGACCATATATTGATGACACACTGATGGTAAAAACAGATACACGGACCATATATTGATGACTCCGATGGTAAAAACAGATACACGGACCGTATATTGATGACACTGATGGTAAAAACAGATACACGGACCATATATTGATGACACTGATGGTAAAAACAGATACACGGACCATATATTGATGACACACTGATGGTAAAAACAGATACACGGACCATATATTGATGACTCCGATGGTAAAAACAGATACACGGACCGTATATTGATGACACTGATGGTAAAAACAGATACACAGACCATATATTGGTGACACACTGATGGTAAAAACAGATACACGGACCATATATTGATGACACTGATGGTAAAAACAGATACACGGACCATATATTGATGACACACTGATGGTAAAAACAGATACACAGACCATATATTGATGACACTGATGGTAAAAACAGATACATGGACCATATATTGATGACATTGATGGTAAAAACAGATACACGGACCATATATTGATGACACTGATGGTAAAAACAGATACACGGACCATATATTGTTGACACTGATGGTAAAAACAGATACACGAACCATATATTGATGACACACTGATGGTAAAAACAGATACACGGACCATATATTGATGACACTGATGGAAAAAACAGATACTCGAAACCATATATTGATGACACACTGATGATAAAAACAGATACACGGACCATATATTGATGACACACTGATGATAAAAACAGATACACGGACCATATATTGATGACACTGATGGTAAAAACAGATACACGGACCATATATTGATGACACTGATGGTAAAAACAGATACACGGACCATATATTGATGACACTGATGGTAAAAACAGATACATGGACCATATATTGATGACACTGATAGTAAATACAGATATACGGACCATATATTGATGACACTGAAGGTAAAAACAGATACACGGACCGTATATTGATGACACTGATGGTAAAAACAGATACACGGACCATATATTGATGACACTGATGGTAAAAACAGATACACGGACCATATATTGATGACACTGATGGTAAAAACAGATATACGGACCATATATTGATGACACACTGATGGTAAAAACAGATACACGGATCATATATTGATGACACACTGATGGTAAAAACAGATACACGGACCATATATTGATGACTCCGATGGTAAAAACAGATACACGGACCGTATATTGATGACACTGATGGTAAAAACAGATACACGGACCATATATTGATGACACACTGATGGTAAAAACAGATACACGGATCATATATTGATGACACTGATGGTAAAAACAGATACACGGACCATATATTGATGACACACTGATGGTAAAAACAGATACACAGACCATATATTGATGACACTGATGGTAAAAACAGATACACGGACCATATATTGATGACACTGATGGTAAAAACAGATACATGGACCATATATTGATGACATTGATGGTAAAAACAGATACACGGACCATATATTGATGACACTGATGGTAAAAACAGATACACGGACCATATATTGTTGACACTGATGGTAAAAACAGATACACGAACCATATATTGATGACACTGATGGTAAAAACAGATACACGGACCATATATTGATGACACTGATGGAAAAAACAGATACTCGAAACCATATATTGATGACACACTGATGATAAAAACAGATACACGGACCATATATTGATGACACACTGATGGTAAAAACAGATACACGAACCATATATTGATGACACTGATGGTAAAAACAGATACACGGACCATATATTGATGACACACTGATAGTAAAAACAGATACACGAACCATATATTGATGACACTGATGGTAAAAACAGATACACGGACCATATATTGATGACACACTGATAGTAAAAACAGATACACGAACCATATATTGATGACACTGATGGTAAAAACAGATACACGGACCATATATTGATGACACACTGATAGTAAAAACAGATACACGAACCATATATTGATGACACTGATGGTAAAAACAGATACACGCACCGTATATTGATGACACTGATGGTAAAAACAGATACACGGACCATATATTGATGACACACTGATGGTAAAAACAGATACATGGACCATGTATTGATGACATTGATGGTAAAAACAGATACACGGACCATATATTGATGACACTGATGTTAAAAACAGATAAACGGACCATATATTGATGACACACTGATAGTAAAAACAGATAAACGGATCATATATTGATGACACTGATGGTAAAAACAGATACACGGACCATATATTGATGACACACTGATGGTAAAAACAGATACATGGACCATATATTGATGACATTGATGGTAAAAACAGATACACGGACCATATATTGATGACACACTGATGGTAAAAACAGATACACGGACCATATATTGATGACACTGATGGTAAAAACAGATACACGGACCATATATTGATGACACACTGATGGTAAAAACAGATACACGGACCATATATTGATGACTCCGATGGTAAAAACAGATACACGGACCGTATATTGATGACATTGATGGTAAAAACAGATACACGGACCATATATTGATGACACTGATGGTAAAAACAGATACACGGACCATATATTGATGACACACTGATGGTAAAAACAGATACACGGATCATATATTGATGACACACTGATGGTAAAAACAGATACACGGACCATATATTGATGACAATGATGGTAAAAACAGATACACGGACCATATATTGATGACTCCGATGGTAAAAACAGATACACGGACCGTATATTGATGACACTGATGGTAAAAACAGATGCACAGACCATATATTGGTGACGCACTGATGGTAAAAACAGATACACGGACCATATATTGATGACACTGATGGTAAAAACAGATACACGGACCATATATTGATGACACTGATGGTAAAAACAGATACATGGACCATATATTGATGACATTGATGGTAAAAACAGATACACGGACCATATATTGATGACACTGATGGTAAAAACAGATACACGGACCATATATTGTTGACACTGATGGTAAAAACAGATACACGAACCATATATTGATGACACACTGATGGTAAAAACAGATACACAGACCATATATTGAAGACACACTGATGGTAAAAACAGATAAACGGACCATATATTGATGACACTGATGGTAAAAACAGATACACAGACCATATATTGATGACACACTGATGGTAAAAACAGATACACAGACCATATATTGATGACACTGATGGTAAAAACAGATACACGGACCATATATTGATGACACTGATGGTAAAAACAGATACATGGACCATATATTGATGACATTGATGGTAAAAACAGATACACGGACCATATATTGATGACACTGATGGTAAAAACAGATACACGGACCATATATTGTTGACACTGATGGTAAAAACAGATACACGAACCATATATTGATGACACACTGATGGTAAAAACAGATACACAGACCATATATTGAAGACACACTGATGGTAAAAACAGATAAACGGACCATATATTGATGACACTGATGGTAAAAACAGATACACAGACCATATATTGATGACACACTGATGGTAAAAACAGATACACGGACCATATATTGATGACACTGATAGTAAAAACAGATACACAGACCATATATTGAAGACACACTGATGGTAAAAACAGATACACGGACCATATATTGATGACACTGATAGTAAAAACAGATACACGGACCATATATTGATGACACTGATAGTAAAAACAGATACACAGACCATATATTGATGACACACTGATGGTAAAAACAGATACACGGATCATATATTGATGACACTGATAGTAAAAACAGATACACGGACCATATATTGATGACACTGATGGTAAAAACAGATACACGGACCATATATTGATGACACTGATGGTAAAAACAGATACACGGACCATATATTGATGACACACTGATGGTAAAAACAGATACACGCACCGTATATTGATGACACTGATGGTAAAAACAGATACACGGACCATATATTGATGACACTGATGGTAAAAACAGATACATGGACCATATATTGATGACACTGATGGTAAAAACAGATACACGAACCATATATTGATGACACACTGATGGTAAAAACAGATACATGGACCATATATTGATGACATTGATGGTAAAAACAGATACACGGACCATATATTGAAGACACACTGATGGTAAAAACAGATAAACGGACCATATATTGATGAGACTGATGGTAAAAACAGATACACGGACCATATATTGATGACACTGATGGTAAAAACAGATACACGGACCATATATTGATGACACTGATGGTAAAAACAGATACACGAACCATATATTGATGACACACTGATGGTAAAAACAGATACATGGACCATATATTGATGACATTGATGGTAAAAACAGACACACGGACCAAATATTGATGACACTGATGTTAAAAACAGATACACGGACCATATATTGATGACATTGATGGTAAAAACAGATACACGGACCATATATTGATGACACACTGATGGTAAAAACAGATACACGCACCGTATATTGATGACACTGATGGTAAAAACAGATACACGGACCATATATTGATGACACACTGATGGTAAAAACAGATACATGGACCATATATTGATGACATTGATGGTAAAAACAGATACACGGACCATATATTGATGACACTGATGTTAAAAACAGATACACGGACCATATATTGATGACACACTGATAGTAAAAACAGATACACGGATCATTTATTGATGACACTGATGGTAAAAACAGATACACGGACCATATATTGATGACACACTGATGGTAAAAACAGATACACGGACCATATATTGATGACACTGATGGAAAAAACAGATACGCGGACCATATATTGATGACACTGATGGTAAAAACAGATACTCGAACCATATATTGATGACACACTGATGTTAAAAACAGATACACGGACCATATATTGAAGACACACTGATGGTAAAAACAGATAAACGGACCATATATTGATGACACACTGATAGTAAAAACAGATACACAGACCATATATTGATGACACTGATGGTAAAAACAGATACATGGACCATATATTGATGACACTGATGTTAAAAACAGATACACGGACCATATATTGATGACACTGATGTTAAAAACAGATACACGGATCATATATTGATGACACACTGATAGTAAAAACAGATACACGGACCATATATTGATGACACTGATAGTAAAAACAGATACACGGATCATATATTGATGACACTGATAGTAAAAACAGATACACGGACCATATATTGATGACACACTGATAGTAAAAACAGATACACAGACCATATATTGATGACACACTGATGGTAAAAACAGATACACGGACCATATATTGATGGCGCTGATGGTAAAAACAGATACACGAACCATATATTGATGACACACTGATAGTAAAAACAGATACACGGACCATATATTGATGACACTGATGGTAAAAACAGATACACAGACCATATATTGATGACACTGATGGTAAAAACAGATACACGGACCATATATTGATGACACTGATGGAAAAAACAGATACACGGACCATATATTGATGACACTGATGGTAAAAACAGATACACGGACCATATATTGATGACACTGATAGTAAAAACAGATACACAGACCATATATTGATGACACACTGATGGTAAAAACAGATACACGGACCATATATTGATGACACACTGATAGTAAAAACAGATACACAGACAATATATTGATGACATTGATGGTAAAAACAGATACACGGACCATATATTGATGACACACTGATGGTAAAAACAGATACACGGACCATATATTGATGACACTGATGGTAAAAACAGATACACGGACCATATATTGATGACACACTGATGATAAAAACAGATACACGGACCATATATTGATGACACTGATGGTAAAAACAGATACACGGACCATATATTGATGACACTGATGGTAAAAACAGATACACGGACCATATATTGATGACACACTGATGATAAAAACAGATACACGGACCATATATTGATGACACTGATGGTAAAAACAGATACACGGACCATATATTGATGACACTGAACGTAAAAACAGATACACGGACCGTATATTGATGACACTGATGGTAAAAACAGATACACGGACCATATATTGATGACACCGATGGTAAAAACAGATACACGGACCATATATTGATGACACACTGATGGTAAAAACAGATACACGGACCATATATTGATGACTCCGATGGTAAAAACAGATACACGGACCATATATTGATGACACTGATGGTAAAAACAGATACACGGACCATATATTGATGACACTGATGGTAAAAACAGATACACGGACCATATATTGATGACACACTGATGGTAAAAACAGATACACGGATCATATATTGATGACACACTGATGGTAAAAACAGATACACGGAACATATATTGATGACACTGATGGTAAAAACAGATACACGGACCATATATTGATGACTCCGATGGTAAAAACAGATACACGGACCGTATATTGATGACACTGATGGTAAAAACAGATACACAGACCATATATTGGTGACACACTGATGGTAAAAACAGATACACGGACCATATATTGATGACACTGATGGTAAAAACAGATACACGGACCATATATTGATGACACTGATGGTAAAAACAGATACACGGACCATATATTGATGACACACTGATGGTAAAAACAGATACACAGACCATATATTGATGACACTGATGGTAAAAACAGATACACGGACCATATACTGATGACACACTGATGATAAAAACAGATACACGGACCATATATTGATGACACTGATGGTAAAAACAGATACACGGACCATATATTGATGACACTGATGGTAAAAACAGATACACGGACCATATATTGATGACACTGATGGTAAAAACAGATACATGGACCATATATTGATGACACTGATAGTAAATACAGATATACGGACCATATAATGATGACACTGAAGGTAAAAACAGATACACGGACCATATATTGATGACACCGATGGTAAAAACAGATACACGGACCATATATTGATGACACACTGATGGTAAAAACAGATACACGGACCATATATTGATGACTCCGATGGTAAAAACAGATACACGGACCGTATATTGATGACACTGATGGTAAAAACAGATACACGGACCATATATTGATGACACTGATGGTAAAAACAGATACACGGACCATATATTGATGACACACTGATGGTAAAAACAGATACACGGATCATATATTGATGACACACTGATGGTAAAAACAGATACACGGACCATATATTGATGACACTGATGGTAAAAACAGATATACGGACCATATATTGATGACTCCGATGGTAAAAACAGATACACGGACCATATATTGATGACACTGATGGTAAAAACAGATACACAGACCATATATTGGTGACACACTGATGGTAAAAACAGATACACGGACCATATATTGATGACACTGATGGTAAAAACAGATACACGGACCATATATTGATGACACTGATGGTAAAAACAGATACACGGACCATATATTGATGACACTGATGGTAAAAACAGATACATGGACCATATATTGATGACACTGATGGTAAAAACAGATACACGGACCATATATTGATGACACTGATGGTAAAAACAGATACACGGACCATATATTGATGACACACTGATGGTAAAAACAGATACACAGACCATATATTGATGACACTGATGGTAAAAACAGATACACGGACCATATATTGATGACACTGATGGTAAAAACAGATACATGGACCATATATTGATGACATTGATGGTAAAAACAGATACACGGACCATATATTGATGACACTGATGGTAAAAACAGATACACGGACCACATATTGATGACACTGATGGTAAAAACAGATACACGGACCACATATTGATGACACACTGATGGTAAAAACAGATACACGGACCATATATTGATGATACTGATGGAAAAAACAGATACACGGACTATATATTGATGACACTGATGGTAAAAACAGATACACGGACCATATATTGATGACACTGATGGTAAAAACAGATACACGGACCATATATTGATGACACACTGATGATAAAAACAGATACACGGACCATATATTGATGATACTGATGATAAAAACAGATACACGGACCATATATTGAAGACAAACTGATGGTAAAAACAGATAAACGGACCATATATTGATGACACACTGATAGTAAAAACAGATACACAGACCATATATTGATGACACTGATGGAAAAAACAGATACACAGACCATATATTGATGACACTGATGGAAAAAACAGATACTCGAACCATATATTGATGACACACTGATGGTAAAAACAGATACACGGACCATATATTGATGACACACTGATGATAAAAACAGATACACGGACCATATATTGATGACACACTGATGATAAAAACAGATACACGGACCATATATTGAAGACACACTGATGGTAAAAACAGATAAACGGACCATATATTGATGACACACTGATAGTAAAAACAGATACACAGACCATATATTGATGACACTGATGGTAAAAACAGATACATGGACCATATATTGATGACATTGATGTTAAAAACAAATACACGGATCATATATTGATGACACACTGATGGTAAAAACAGATACACGGACCATATATTGATGACACACTCATGGTAAAAACAGATTCACGGACCATATATTGATGACACTGATGGTAAAAACAGATACACGGATCATATATTGATGACACTGATAGTAAAAACAGATACACGGATCATATATTGATGACACTGATAGTAAAAACAGATACACGGACCATATATTGATGACACTGATGGTAAAAACAGATACACGGACCATATATTGATGACACTGATAGTAAAAACAGATACACGGACCATATATTGATGGCGCTGATAGTAAAAACAGATACACAGACCATATATTGATGACACTGATAGTAAAAACAGATACACAGACCATATATTGATGACACACTGATGGTAAAAACAGGTACACGGACCATATATTGATGGCGCTGATGGTAAAAACAGATACACGAACCATATATTGATGACACACTGATGGTAAAAACAGATACACGAACCATATATTGATGACACTGATGATAAAAACAGATACACGAACCATATATTGATGACACTGATAGTAAAAACAGATACACGGATCATATATTGATGACACACTGATGGTAAAAACAGATACACGGACCACATATTGATGACACTGATAGTAAAAACAGATACACGGACCATATATTGATGACACTGATGGTAAAAACAGATACACAGACCATATATTGATGACACACTGATGGTAAAAACAGATACACGGACCACATATTGATGACACTGATAGTAAAAACAGATACATGGACCATATATTGATGACACTGATGGTAAAAACAGATACACGCACCGTATATTGATGACACTGATGGTAAAAACAGATACACGGACCATATATTGATGACACACTGATGGTAAAAACAGATACACGGACCACATATTGATGACACTGATAGTAAAAACAGATACACGGACCATATATTGATGACACTGATAGTAAAAACAGATACACGGACCATATATTGATGACACACTGATAGTAAAAACAGATACACGGATCATATATTGATGACACTGATAGTAAAAACAGATACACGGACCATATATTGATGACACACTGATAGTAAAAACAGATACACGGATCATATATTGATGACACTGATGATAAAAACAGATACACGGACCATATATTGATGACACACTGATAGTAAAAACAGATACACGGATCATATATTGATGACACTGATAGTAAAAACAGATACACGGACCATATATTGATGACACACTGATGGTAAAAACAGATACACGCACCGTATATTGATGACACTGATGGTAAAAACAGATACACGGACCATATATTGATGACACACTGATGGTAAAAACAGATACACGGACCATATATTGATAACACTGATGGTAAAAACAGATACACGGACCATATATTGATAACACTGATAGTAAAAACAGATACACGGATCATATATTGATGACACTGATAGTAAAAACAGATACACGGACCATATATTGATGACACACTGATGGTAAAAACAGATACACGCACCGTATATTGATGACACTGATGGTAAAAACAGATACACGGACCATATATTGATGACACACTGATGGTAAAAACAGATACACGGACCATATATTGATGACACTGATGGTAAAAACAGATACACGGACCATATATTGATGACACACTGATGGTAAAAACAGATACACGGACCATATATTGATGACACTGATGGTAAAAACAGATACACAGACCATATATTGATGACACACTGATGATAAAAACAGATACACGGACCATATATTGATGACACTGATGGTAAAAACAGATACACGGACCATATATTGATGACACTGATGGTAAAAACAGATACACGGACCATATATTGATGACACTGATGGTAAAAACAGATACATGGACCATATATTGATGACACTGATAGTAAATACAGATATACGGACCATATATTGATGACACTGAAGGTAAAAACAGATACACGGACCGTATATTGATGACACTGATGGTAAAAACAGATACACGGACCATATATTGATGACACTGATGGTAAAAACAGATACACGGACCATATATTGATGACACACTGATGGTAAAAACAGATACACGGACCATATATTGATGACACTGATGGTAAAAACAGATACACGGACCATATATTGATGACTCCGATGGTAAAAACAGATACACGGACCGTATATTGATGACACTGATGGTAAAAACAGATACACGGACCATATATTGATGACACTGATGGTAAAAACAGATACACAGACCATATATTGATGACACACTGATGGTAAAAACAGATACACGGATCATATATTGATGACACACTGATGGTAAAAACAGATACACGGACCATATATTGATGACTCCGATGGTAAAAACAGATACACGGACCATATATTGATGACACACTGATGGTAAAAACAGATACACGGACCATATATTGATGACATTGATGGTAAAAACAGATACACGGACCATATATTGATGACACTGATGGTAAAAACAGATACACGGACCATATATTGATGACACACTGATGGTAAAAACAGATACACGGACCATATATTGATGACACACTGATGGTAAAAACAGATACACGGACCATATATTGATGACATTGATGGTAAAAACAGATACACGGACCATATATTGATGACACTGATGGTAAAAACAGATACATGGACCATATATTGATGACATTGATGGTAAAAACAGATACACGGACCATATATTGATGACACTGATGGTAAAAACAGATACACGGACCATATATTGTTGACACTGATGGTAAAAACAGATACACGAACCATATATTGATGACACACTGATGGTAAAAACAGATACACGGACCATATATTGATGACACTGATGGAAAAAACAGATACTCGAAACCATATATTGATGACACACTGATGATAAAAACAGATACACGGACCATATATTGATGACACACTGATGATAAAAACAGATACACGGACCATATATTGATGACACTGATGGTAAAAACAGATACACGGACCATATATTGATGACACTGATGGTAAAAACAGATACACGGACCATATATTGATGACACTGATGGTAAAAACAGATACATGGACCATATATTGATGACACTGATAGTAAATACAGATATACGGACCGTATATTGATGACACTGATGGTAAAAACAGATACACGGACCATATATTGATGACACTGATGGTAAAAACAGATACACGGACCATATATTGATGACACACTGATGGTAAAAACAGATACACGGACCATATATTGATGACACTGATGGAAAAACAGATACACGGACCATATATTGATGACTCCGATGGTAAAAACAGATACACGGACCGTAGATTGATGACACTGATGGTAAAAACAGATACACGGACCATATATTGATGACACTGATGGTAAAAACAGATACACGGACCATATATTGATGACACACTGATGGTAAAAACAGATACACGGATCATATATTGATGACACACTGATGGTAAAAACAGATACACGGACCATATATTGATGACTCCGATGGTAAAAACAGATACACGGACCGTATATTGATGACACTGATGGTAAAAACAGATACACAGACCATATATTGGTGACACACTGATGGTAAAAACAGATACACGGACCATATATTGATGACACTGATGGTAAAAACAGATACACGGACCATATATTGATGACACTGATGGTAAAAACAGATACATGGACCATATATTGATGACATTGATGGTAAAAACAGATACACGGACCATATATTGATGACACTGATGGTAAAAACAGATACACGGACCATATATTGTTGACACTGATGGTAAAAACAGATACACGAACCATATATTGATGACACACTGATGGTAAAAACAGATACACGGACCATATATTGATGACACTGATGGAAAAAACAGATACTCGAAACCATATATTGATGACACACTGATGATAAAAACAGATACACGGACCATATATTGATGACACTGATGGAAAAAACAGATACTCGAAACCATATATTGATGACACTGATGGTAAAAACAGATACACGGACCATATATTGATGACACACTGATGGTAAAAACAGATACACGGACCATATATTGATGACACACTGATAGTAAAAACAGATACACGAACCATATATTGATGACACTGATGGTAAAAACAGATACACGGACCATATATTGATGACACACTGATAGTAAAAACAGATACATGGACCATATATTGATGACATTGATGGTAAAAACAGATACACGGACCATATATTGATGACACACTGATGGTAAAAACAGATACACGGACCATATATTGATGACACTGATGGTAAAAACAGATACACGGACCATATATTGATGACACACTGATGGTAAAAACAGATACACAGACCATATATTGATGACACACTGATAGTAAAAACAGATACATGGACCATATATTGATGACATTGATGGTAAAAACAGATACACGGACCATATATTGATGACACTGATGGTAAAAACAGATACACGGACCATATATTGATGACACTGATGGTAAAAACAGATACACGGACCATATATTGATGACACTGATAGTAAATACAGATATACGGACCATATATTGATGACACTGAAGGTAAAAACAGATACACGGACCATATATTGATGACACACTGACGGTAAAAACAGATACACGGACCATATATTGATGACTCCGATGGTAAAAACAGATACACGGACCGTATATTGTAGACACTGATGGTAAAAACAGATACACGGACCATATATTGATGACACTGATGGTAAAAACAGATACACGGACCATATATTGATGACACACTGATTGTAAAAACAGATACACGGATCATATATTGATGACACACTGATGGTAAAAACAGATACACGGACCATATATTGATGACACTGATGATAAAAACAGATACACGGATCATATATTGATGACACACTGACGGTAAAAACAGATACACGGACCATATATTGATGACTCCGATGGTAAAAACAGATACACGGACCGTATATTGTAGACACTGATGGTAAAAACAGATACACGGACCATATATTGATGACACTGATGGTAAAAACAGATACACGGACCATATATTGATGACACACTGATGGTAAAAACAGATACACGGATCATATATTGATGACACACTGATGGTAAAAACAGATACACGGACCATATATTGATGACAATGATGGTAAAAACAGATACACGGACCATATATTGATGACTCCGATGGTAAAAACAGATACACGGACCGTATATTGATGACACTGATGGTAAAAACAGATACACAGACCATATATTGGTGACACACTGATGGTAAAAACAGATACACGGACCATATATTGATGACACTGATGGTAAAAACAGATACACGGACCATATATTGATGACACACTGATGGTAAAAACAGATACACAGACCATATATTGATGACACTGATGGTAAAAACAGATACACGGACCATATATTGATGACACTGATGGTAAAAACAGATACATGGACCATATATTGATGACATTGATGGTAAAAACAGATACACGGACCATATATTGATGACACTGATGGTAAAAACAGATACACGGACCATATATTGTTGACACTGATGGTAAAAACAGATACACGAACCATATATTGATGACACACTGATGGTAAAAACAGATACACAGACCATATATTGAAGACACACTGATGGTAAAAACAGATACACGGACCATATATTGATGACACTGATGGTAAAAACAGATACACAGACCATATATTGATGACACACTGATGGTAAAAACAGATACACGGACCATATATTGATGACACTGATAGTAAAAACAGATACACAGACCATATATTGAAGACACACTGATGGTAAAAACAGATACACGGACCATATATTGATGACACTGATAGTAAAAACAGATACACGGACCATATATTGATGACACTGATAGTAAAAACAGATACACAGACCATATATTGATGACACACTGATGGTAAAAACAGATACACGGACCATATATTGATGACACTGATAGTAAAAACAGATACACGGACCATATATTGAAGACACACTGATGGTAAAAACAGATAAACGGACCATATATTGATGACACTGATGGTAAAAACAGATACACAGACAATATATTGATGACACTGATGGTAAAAATAGATACACGGACCATATATTGATGACACACTGATAGTAAAAACAGATACACGGACCATATATTGATGACACACTGATAGTAAAAACAGATACACAGACAATATATTGATGACACTGATGGTAAAAATAGATACACGGACCATATATTGATGACACTGATGTTAAAAACAGATACACGGACCATATATTGATGACACACTGATAGTAAAAACAGATACACGGACCATATATTGATGACACACTGATGGTAAAAACAGATACACGGACCATATATTGATGACACACTGATAGTAAAAACAGATACACAGACAATATATTGATGACACTGATAGTAAAAACAGATACACGGACCATATATTGATGACACTGATGGTAAAAACAGATACACGGACCATATATTGATGACACACTGATGGTAAAAACAGATACATGGACCATATATTGATGACATTGATGGTAAAAACAGATACACGGACCATATATTGATGACACACTGATGGTAAAAACAGATACACGGACCATATATTGATGACACTGATGGTAAAAACAGATACACGGACCATATATTGATGACACACTGATGATAAAAACAGATACACGGACCATATATTGATGACACTGATGGTAAAAACAGATACACGGACCATATATTGATGACACTGATGGTAAAAACAGATACACGGACCATATATTGATGACACTGATGGTAAAAACAGATACACGGACCATATATTGATGACACTGATAGTAAATACAGATATACGGACCATATATTGATGACACTGAAGGTAAAAACAGATACACGGACCATATATTGATGACACACTGACGGTAAAAACAGATACACGGACCATATATTGATGACTCCGATGGTAAAAACAGATACACGGACCGTATATTGTAGACACTGATGGTAAAAACAGATACACGGACCATATATTGATGACACTGATGGTAAAAACAGATACACGGACCATATATTGATGACACACTGATGGTAAAAACAGATACACGGATCATATATTGATGACACACTGATGGTAAAAACAGATACACGGACCATATATTGATGACACTGATGATAAAAACAGATACACGGATCATATATTGATGACACACTGACGGTAAAAACAGATACACGGACCATATATTGATGACTCCGATGGTAAAAACAGATACACGGACCGTATATTGTAGACACTGATGGTAAAAACAGATATACGGACCATATATTGATGACACTGATGGTAAAAACAGATACACGGACCATATATTGATGACACACTGATGGTAAAAACAGATACACGGATCATATATTGATGACACACTGATGGTAAAAACAGATACACGGACCATATATTGATGACAATGATGGTAAAAACAGATACACGGACCATATATTGATGACTCCGATGGTAAAAACAGATACACGGACCGTATATTGATGACACTGATGGTAAAAACAGATACACAGACCATATATTCGTGACACACTGATGGTAAAAACAGATACACGGACCATATATTGATGACACTGATGGTAAAAACAGATACACGGACCATATATTGATGACACACTGATGGTAAAAACAGATACACAGACCATATATTGATGACACTGATGGTAAAAACAGATACACGGACCATATATTGATGACACTGATGGTAAAAACAGATACACGGACCATATATTGTTGACACTGATGGTAAAAACAGATACACGAACCATATATTGATGACACACTGATGGTAAAAACAGATACACAGACCATATATTGATGACACTGATGGTAAAAACAGATACACAGACCATATATTGATGACACACTGATGGTAAAAACAGATACACGGACCATATATTGATGACACTGATAGTAAAAACAGATACACAGACCATATATTGAAGACACACTGATGGTAAAAACAGATACACGGACCATATATTGATGACACTGATAGTAAAAACAGATACACGGACCATATATTGATGACACTGATAGTAAAAACAGATACACAGACCATATATTGATGACACACTGATGGTAAAAACAGATACACGGATCATATATTGATGACACTGATGGTAAAAACAGATACACGGACCATATATTGATGACACTGATGGTAAAAACAGATACACGGACCATATATTGATGACACTGATGGTAAAAACAGATACACGGACCATATATTGATGACACACTGATAGTAAAAACAGATACACAGACCATATATTGATGACACTGATGGTAAAAACAGATACACGAACCATATATTGATGACACACTGATGGTAAAAACAGATACATGGACCATATATTGATGACATTGATGGTAAAAACAGATACACGGACCATATATTGATGACACTGATGTTAAAAACAGATACACGGACCATATATTGATGACATTGATGGTAAAAACAGATACACGGACCATATATTGATGACACACTGATGGTAAAAACAGATACACGCACCGTATATTGATGACACTGATGGTAAAAACAGATACACGGACCATATATTGATGACATTGATGGTAAAAACAGATACACGGACCATATATTGATGACACTGATGTTAAAAACAGATACACGGACCATATATTGATGACACACTGATAGTAAAAACAGATACACGGATCATTTATTGATGACACTGATGGTAAAAACAGATACACGGACCATATATTGATGACACACTGATGGTAAAAACAGATACACGGACCATATATTGATGACACTGATGGAAAAAACAGATACGCGGACCATATATTGATGACACTGATGGTAAAAACAGATACTCGAACCATATATTGATGACACACTGATGTTAAAAACAGATACACGGACCATATATTGATGACACTGATGGAAAAAACAGATACACGGACCATATATTGATGACACTGATGGTAAAAACAGATAAACGGACCATATATTGATGACACACTGATAGTAAAAACAGATACACAGACCATATATTGATGACACTGATGGTAAAAACAGATACATGGACCATATATTGATGACACTGATGTTAAAAACAGATACACGGATCATATATTGATGACACACTGATAGTAAAAACAGATACACGGACCATATATTGATGACACTGATAGTAAAAACAGATACACGGATCATATATTGATGACACTGATAGTAAAAACAGATACACGGACCATATATTGATGACACTGATAGTAAAAACAGATACACGGATGATATATTGATGACACTGATAGTAAAAACAGATACACGGACCATATATTGATGACACACTGATAGTAAAAACAGATACACAGACCATATATTGATGACACACTGATGGTAAAAACAGATACACGGACCATATATTGATGACACTGATGGTAAAAACAGATACACGGACCATATATTGATGACACTGATGATAAAAACAGATACATGGACCATATATTGATGACACTGATAGTAAAAACAGACACATGGACCATATATTGATGACACACTGATAGTAAAAACAGATACACAGACCATATATTGATGACACACTGATAGTAAAAACAGATACACGGACCATATATTGATGACACACTGATGGTAAAAACAGATACACGGACCATATATTGATGACACTGATGGAAAAAACAGATACACGGACCATATATTGATGACACTGATGGTAAAAACAGATACACGGACCATATATTGATGACATTGATGGTAAAAACAGATACTCGAACCATATATTGATGACACACTGATAGTAAAAACAGATACACGGACCATATATTGATGACACACTGATAGTAAAAACAGATACACAGACAATATATTGATGACACTGATGGTAAAAATAGATACACGGACCATATATTGATGACACTGATGTTAAAAACAGATACACGGACCATATATTGATGACACACTGATAGTAAAAACAGATACACGGACCATATATTGATGACACTGATAGTAAAAACAGATACACGGACCATATATTGATGACACTGATGGTAAAAACAGATACACGGACCATATATTGATGACACTGATGGTAAAAATAGATACACGGACCATATATTGATGACACTGATGGTAAAAACAGATACACGGACCATATATTGATGACACACTGATAGTAAAAACAGATACACAGACAATATATTGATGACACTGATAGTAAAAACAGATACACGGACCATATATTGATGACACTGATGGTAAAAACAGATACACGGACCATATATTGATGACACACTGATGGTAAAAACAGATACATGGACCATATATTGATGACATTGATGGTAAAAACAGATACACGGACCATATATTGATGACACACTGATGGTAAAAACAGATACACGGACCATATATTGATGACACTGATGGTAAAAACAGATACACGGACCATATATTGATGACACACTGATGATAAAAACAGATACACGGACCATATATTGATGACACTGATGGTAAAAACAGATACACGGACCATATATTGATGACACTGATGGTAAAAACAGATACACGGACCATATATTGATGACACTGATAGTAAATACAGATATACGGACCATATATTGATGACACTGAAGGTAAAAACAGATACACGGACCGTATATTGATGACACTGATGGTAAAAACAGATACACGGACAATATATTGATGACACCGATGGTAAAAACAGATACACGGACCATATATTGATGACACACTGATGGTAAAAACAGATACACGGACCATATATTGATGACTCCGATGGTAAAAACAGATACACGGACCATATATTGATGACACTGATGGTAAAAACAGATACACGGACCATATATTGATGAAACTGATGGTAAAAACAGATACACGGACCATATATTGATGACACACTGATGGTAAAAACAGATACACGGATCATATATTGATGACACACTGATGGTAAAAACAGATACACGGACCATATATTGATGACACTGATGGTAAAAACAGATACACGGACCATATATTGATGACTCCGATGGTAAAAACAGATACACGGACCGTATATTGATGACACTGATGGTAAAAACAGATACACAGACCATATATTGATGACACTGATGGTAAAAACAGATACACGGACCATATATTGATGACACACTGATGGTAAAAACAGATACACAGACCATATATTGATGACACTGATGGTAAAAACAGATACACGGACCATATATTGATGACACTGATGGTAAAAACAGATACATGGACCATATATTGATGACATTGATGGTAAAAACAGATACACGGACCATATATTGATGACACTGATGGTAAAAACAGAAACACGGACCATATATTGTTGACACTGATGGTAAAAACAGATACACGGATCATATATTGATGACACTGATGGTAAAAACAGATACACGGACCATATATTGATGACACTGATAGTAAAAACAGATACACGGACCATATATTGATGACACTGATGGTAAAAACAGATACATGGACCATATATTGATGACACTGATGGTAAAAACAGATACACGGACCATATATTGATGACACTGATGGTAAAAACAGATACACGGACCATATATTGATGACACTGATGGTAAAAACAGATACACGGACCATATATTGATGACACTGATGGTAAAAACAGATACACGGACCATATATTGATGACACTGATGGTAAAAACAGATACACGGACCGTATATTGATGACACTGATGGTAAAAACAGATACATGGACCATATATTGATGACACTGATAGTAAATACAGATATACGGACCATATATTGATGACACTAAAGGTAAAAACAGATACACGGACCGTATATTGATGACACTGATGGTAAAAACAGATACACGGACCATATATTGATGACACTGATGGTAAAAACAGATACACGGACCATATATTGATGACACTGATGGTAAAAACAGATACACGGACCATATATTGATGACACTGATGGTAAAAACAGATACACGGACCATATATTGATGACACTGATAGTAAAAACAGATACACGGACCATATATTGATGACACTGATGGTAAAAACAGATACACGGACCATATATTGATGACACTGATGGTAAAAACAGATACATGGACCATATATTGATGACACTGATAGTAAATACAGATATACGGACCATATATTGATGACACTAAAGGTAAAAACAGATACACGGACCGTATATTGATGACACTGATGGTAAAAACAGATACACGGACCATATATTGATGACACTGATGGTAAAAACAGATACACGGACCATATATTGATGACACCGATGGTAAAAACAGATACACGGACCTTATATTGATGACACTGATGGTAAAAACAGATACACGGATCATATATTGATGACACACTGATGGTAAAAACAGATACACGGATCATATATTGATGACACACTGATGGTAAAAACAGATACACGGACCATATATTGATGACACACTGATAGTAAAAACAGATACACGGACCATATATTGATGACACTGATGGTAAAAACAGATACTCGGACCGTATATTGATGACACACTGATAGTAAAAACAGATACACGGACCATATATTGATGACACTGATGGTAAAAACAGATACACGGACCATATATTGATGACACTGATAGTAAAAACAGATACACGGACCATATATTGATGACACTGATGGTAAAAACAGATACACGGACCATATATTGATGACACTGATAGTAAAAACAGATACACGGACCATATATTGATGACACTGATGGTGAAAACAGATACACGGACCATATATTGATGACACTGATGATAAAAACAGGTACACGGACCATATATTGATGACACTGATGGTAAAAACAGATACACGGACCATATATTGATGACATTGATGGTAAAAACAGATACACGGACCATATATTGATGACACTGATGGTAAAAACAGATACACGGACCATATATTGATGACACTGATGGTAAAAACAGATACACAGACCATATATTGATGACACTGATGGTAAAAACAGATACACGGACCATATATTGATGACACACTGATGGTAAAAACAGATACACGGACCATATATTGATGACACTGATGGTAAAAACAGATACACGGACCATATATTGATGACACACTGATGGTAAAAACAGATACACAGACCATATATTGATGACACTGATGGTAAAAACAGATACACGGACCATATATTGATGACACACTGATGGTAAAAACAGATACACGGACCATATATTGATGACACTGATGGTAAAAACAGATACACGGACCATATATTGATGGCACACTGATGGTAAAAACAGATACACGGACCATATATTGATGACACTGATAGTAAAAACAGACACACAGACCATATATTGATGACACTGATGGTAAAAACAGATACACGGACCATATATTGATGACACTGATAGTAAAAACTGATACACAGACCATATATTGATGACACACTGATGGAAAAAACAGATACACGGACCATATATTGATGACACTGATAGTAAAAACAGATACACGGACCATATATTGATGACACTAATAGTAAAAACTGATACACAGACCATATATTGATGACACTGATGGAAAAAACAGATACACGGACCATATATTGATGACACACTGATGGTAAAAACAGATACACGGATCATATATTGACAACACACTGACAGTAAAAACAGATACACGGACCATATATTGATGACACTGATAGTAAAAACAGATACACGGACCATATATTGATGACACTAATAGTAAAAACAGATACAAGGACCATATATTGATGACACTAATAGTAAAAACTGATACACAGACCATATATTGATGACACACTGATGGAAAAAACAGATACACGGACCATATATTGATGACACTGATGGTAAAAACAGATACATGGACCATATATTGATGACACACTGATGGAAAAAACAGATACATGGACCATATATTGATGACACTGATGGTAAAAACAGATACACGGACCATATATTGATGACACTGATGATAAAAACAGATACACAGACTATATATTGATGGCACACTGATGGTAAAAACAGATACACCGACCATATATTGATGACACTAATAGTAAAAACAGATACACGGATCATATATTGATGACACTGATAGTAAAAACTGATACACAGACCATATATTGATGACACACTGATGGAAAAAACAGATACACGGACCATATATTGATGACACTGATGGTAAAAACAGATACACGGACCATATATTGATGACACTGATGATAAAAACAGATACACAGACTATATATTGATGGCACACTGATGGTAAAAACAGATACACGGACCATATATTGATGACACTGATGATAAAAACAGATACACGGACCATATATTGATGACACACTGATGGTAAAAACAGATACACGGACCATATATTGATGACACTGATGATAAAAACAGATACACGGACCATATATTGATGACACTGATGGTAAAAACAGATACACAGACCATATATTGATGACACACTGATGGTAAAAACAGATACACGGACCATATATTGATGACACTGATGGTAAAAACAGATACACGGACCATATATTGATGACACCGATGGTAAAAACAGATACACGGACCGTATATTGATGACACTGATGGTAAAAACAGATACACGGACCATATATTGATGACACTGATGGTAAAAACAGATACACGGACCATATATTGATGACACAGATAGTAAAAACAGATACACGGACCATATATTGATGACACACTGATAGTAAAAACAGATACACAGACCATATATTGATGACACACTGATGGTAAAAACAGATACACGGACCATATATTGATGACACTGATGGTAAAAACAGATACACAGACCATATATTGATGACACTAATAGTAAAAACTGATACACAGACCATATATTGATGACACTGATGGAAAAAACAGATACACGGACCATATATTGATAACACACTGACAGTAAAAACAGATACACGGACCATATATTGATGACACTGATGGTAAAAACAGATACGCGGACCATATATTGATGACACTGATAGTAAAAACTGATACACAGACCATATACTGATGACACACTGATGGAAAAAACAGATACACGGACCATATATTGATGACACTGATGGTAAAAACAGATACATGGACCATATATTGATGACACTGATAGTAAAAACTGATACACAGACCATATATTGATGACACACTGATGGAAAAAACAGATACACGGACCATATATTGATGACACACTGATGGAAAAAACAGATACACGGACCATATATTGATGACACTGATGGTAAAAACAGATACACGGACCATATATTGATGACACTGATGATAAAAACAGATACACGGACCATATATTGATGGCACACTGATGGTAAAAACAGATACACGGACTATATATTGATGACACTGATGGTAAAAACAGATACACGGACCATATATTGATGACACTGATGATAAAAACAGGTACACGGACCATATATTGATGACACTGATGGTAAAAACAGATACACAGACCATATATTGATGACACTGATGGTAAAAACAGATACACGGACCATATATTGATGACACTGATGGTAAAAACAGATACACGGACCATATATTGATGACACTGATGGTAAAAACAGATACACGGACCATATATTGATGACACTGATGGTAAAAACAGATACATGGACCATCTATTGATGACACTGATGGTAAAAACAGATACACGGACCATATATTGATGACACACTGATGGTAAAAACAGATACACGGACCATATATTGATGACACTGATGGTAAAAACAGATACACAGACCATATATTGATGACACTGATGATAAAAACAGATACACGGACCATATATTGATGGCACACTGATGGTAAAAACAGATACACGGACTATATATTGATGACACTGATGGTGAAAACAGATACACGGACCATATATTGATGACACTGATGATAAAAACAGGTACACGGACCATATATTGATGACACTGATGGTAAAAACAGATACACGGACCATATATTGATGACATTGATGGTAAAAACAGATACACGGACCATATATTGATGACACTGATGGTAAAAACAGATACACGGACCATATATTGATGACACTGATGGTAAAAACAGATACACAGACCATATATTGATGACACTGATGGTAAAAACAGATACACGGACCATATATTGATGACACTGATGGTAAAAACAGATACACGGACCATATATTGATGGCACACTGATGGTAAAAACAGATAAACGGACCATATATTGATGACACTGATAGTAAAAACAGACACACAGACCATATATTGATGACACTGATGGTAAAAACAGATACACGGACCATATATTGATGACACTGATGGTAAAAACAGATACACGGACCATATATTGATGACACTGATAGTAAAAACAGATACACGGACCATATATTGATGACACTGATGGTAAAAACAGATACACGAACCATATATTGATGACACTGATGGTAAAAACAGATACACGGACCATATATTGATGACACTGATGGTAAAAACAGATACACGGACCATATATTGATAACACTGATGGTAAAAACAGATACACGGACCATCTATTGATGACACTGATGATAAAAACAGATACACGGACCATATATTGATGACACTGATGGTAAAAACAGATACACGGACCATATATTGATGACACTGATAGTAAAAACAGATACATGGACCATATATTGATGACACTGATGGTAAAAACAGATACACGGACCATATATTGATGACACTGATGGTAAAAACAGATACACGGACCATATATTGATGACACTGATGGTAAAAACAGATACACGGACCACATATTGATGACACTGATGGTAAAAACAGATACACGGACCATATATTGATGACACTGATGGAAAAAACAGATACACGGACAATATATTGATGACACTGATGGTAAAAACAGATACACGGACCATATATTGATGACACACTGATGGAAAAAACAGATACACGGACCATATATTGATGACACTAATAGTAAAAACTGATACACAGACCATATATTGATGATACTGATGGTAAAAACAGACACACAGACCATATATTGATGACACTGATGGTAAAAACAGATACACGGACCATATATTGATGACACTGATGATAAAAACAGATACACGGAGCATATATTGATGACACTGATGGTAAAAACAGATACACGGACCACATATTGATGACACTGATGGTAAAAACAGATACACGGACCATTTATTGATGACACTGATGGTAAAAACAGATACACGGACCACATATTGATGACACTGATGGTAAAAACAGATACACGGACCATATATTGATGACACTGATGGTAAAAACAGATACACGGACCACATATTGATGACACTGATGGTAAAAACAGATACACGGACCATATATTGATGACACTGATGGTAAAAACAGATACACGGACCATATATTGATGACACTGATGGTAAAAACAGATACTCGAACCATATATTGATGACACACTGATGATAAAAACAGATACACGGACCATATATTGAAGACACACTGATGGTAAAAACAGATAAACGGACCATATATTGATGACACTGATGTTAAAAACAGATACACGGATCATATATTGATGACACTGATGGTAAAAACAGATACACGGATCATATATTGATGACACTGATGGTAAAAACAGATACACGGACCATATATTGATGACACACTGATAGTAAAAACAGCTACACGGACCATATATTGATGACACCGATGGTAAAAACAGATACAAGGACCATATATTGATGACACTGATGGTAAAAACAGATACACGGACCATATATTGATGACACCGATGGTAAAAACAGATACACGGACCATATATTGATGACACACTGATGGTAAAAACAGATACACAGACCATATATTGATGACACACTGATAGTAAAAACAGCTACACGGACCATATATTGATGACACCGATGGTAAAAACAGATACAAGGACCATATATTGATGACACTGATGGTAAAAACAGATACACGGACCATATATTGATGACACCGATGGTAAAAACAGATACACGGACCATATATTGATGACACACTGATGGTAAAAACAGATACACAGACCATATATTGATGACTCCGATGGTAAAAACAGATACACGGACCATATATTGATGACACTGATGGTAAAAACAGATACACGGACCATATATTGATGACACTGATGGTAAAAACAGATACACGGATCATATATTGATGACACACTGATGGTAAAAACAGATACACGGACCATATATTGATGACTCCGATGGTAAAAACAGATACACGGACCATATATTGATGACACTGATGGTAAAAACAGATACACAGACCATATATTGATGACACTGATAGTAAAAACAGATACACAGACCATATATTGATGACACACTGATGGAAAAAACAGATACACAGACCATATATTGATGACACTGATGGTAAAAACAGATACACAGACCATATATTGATGACACTAATAGTAAAAACTGATACACAGACCATATATTGATGACACACTGATGGAAAAAACAGATACACGGACCATATATTGATGACACTGATGGTAAAAACAGATACACAGACCATATATTGATGACACTGATGGCAAAAACAGATACACAGACCATATACTGATGACACTGACAGTAAAAACAGATACATGGACCATATATTGATGACACTGAAGGTAAAAACAGATACACGGACCATATATTGATGACACTGATGGTAAAAACAGATACACAGACCATATATTGATGACACTGATGGCAAAAACAGATACACAGACCATATACTGATGACACTGACAGTAAAAACAGATACATGGACCATATATTGATGACACTGAAGGTAAAAACAGATACACGGACCGTATATTGATGACACTGATGGTAAAAACAGATACACGGACCGTATATTGATGACACTGATGGTAAAAACAGATACACGGACCATATATTGATGACACCGATGGTAAAAACAGATACACGGACCATATATTGATGACACTGATGGTAAAAACAGATACACGGACCATATATTGATGACACACTGATGGAAAAAACAGATACACGGACCATATATTGATGACACTAATAGTAAAAACTGATACACAGACCATATATTGATGACACTGATAGTAAAAACAGACACACAGACCATATATTGATGACACTGATGGTAAAAACAGATACACGGACCATATATTGATGACACTGATGATAAAAACAGATACACGGACCATATATTGATGACACTGATGGTAAAAACAGATACACGGACCACATATTGATGACACTGATGGTAAAAACAGATACACGGACCATTTATTGATGACACTGATGGTAAAAACAGATACACGGACCACATATTGATGACACTGATGGTAAAAACAGATACACGGACCATATATTGATGACACTGATGGTAAAAACAGATACACGGACCACATATTGATGACACTGATGGTAAAAACAGATACACGGACCATATATTGATGACACTGATGGTAAAAACAGATACACGGACCATATATTGATGACACTGATGGTAAAAACAGATACTCGAACCATATATTGATGACACACTGATGATAAAAACAGATACACGGACCATATATTGAAGACACACTGATGGTAAAAACAGATAAACGGACCATATATTGATGACACTGATGTTAAAAACAGATACACGGATCATATATTGATGACACTGATGGTAAAAACAGATACACGGATCATATATTGATGACACTGATGGTAAAAACAGATACACGGACCATATATTGATGACACTGATGGTAAAAACAGATACACGGACCATATATTGATGACACCGATGGTAAAAACAGATACACGGACCATATATTGATGACACACTGATAGTAAAAACAGATACACGGACCATATATTGATGACACACTGATAGTAAAAACAGATACACGGACCATATATTGATGACACCGATGGTAAAAACAGATACAAGGACCATATATTGATGACACTGATGGTAAAAACAGATACACGGACCATTTATTGATGACACTGATGGTAAAAACAGATACACGGACCATATATTGATGACACCGATGGTAAAAACAGATACACGGACCATTTATTGATGACACTGATGGTAAAAACAGATACACGGACCATATATTGATGACACCGATGGTAAAAACAGATACACGGATCATATATTGATGACACACTGATGGTAAAAACAGATACACGGACCATATATTGATGACTCCGATGGTAAAAACAGATACACGGACCATATATTGATGACACTGATGGTAAAAACAGATACACAGACCATATATTGATGACACTGATGGTAAAAACAGATACACAGACCATATATTGATGACACTAATAGTAAAAACTGATACACAGACCATATATTGATGACACACTGATGGAAAAAACAGATACACGGACCATATATTGATGACACTGATGGTAAAAACAGATACACAGACCATATATTGATGACACTGATGGCAAAAACAGATACACAGACCATATACTGATGACACTGACAGTAAAAACAGATACATGGACCATATATTGATGACACTGAAGGTAAAAACAGATACACGGACCATATATTGATGACACTGATGGTAAAAACAGATACACAGACCATATATTGATGACACTGATGGCAAAAACAGATACATGGACCATATATTGATGACACTGACAGTAAAAACAGATACATGGACCATATATTGATGACACTGAAGGTAAAAACAGATACACGGACCGTATATTGATGACACTGATGGTAAAAACAGATACACGGACCGTATATTGATGACACTGATGGTAAAAACAGATACACGGACCATATATTGATGACACCGATGGTAAAAACAGATACACGGACCATATATTGATGACACTGATGGTAAAAACAGATACACGGATCATATATTGATGACACACTGATGGTAAAAACAGATACACGGACCATATATTGATGACACACTGATAGTAAAAACAGATACACGGACCATATATTGATGACACTGATGGTAAAAACAGATACATGGACCATATATTGATGACACACTGATGGAAAAAACAGATACACGGACCATATATTGATAACACACTGACAGTAAAAACAGATACACGGACCATATATTGATGACACTGATGGTAAAAACAGATACACGGACCATATATTGATGACACTAATAGTAAAAACTGATACACAGACCATATATTGATGACACACTGATGGAAAAAACAGATACACGGATCATATATTGATGACACACTGATGGTAAAAACAGATACACGGACCATATATTGATGACACACTGATAGTAAAAACAGATACACGGACCATATATTGATGACACACTGATGGTAAAAACAGATACACGGACCATATATTGATGACACTGATGGTAAAAACAGATACATGGACCATATATTGATGACACACTGATGGAAAAAACAGATACACGGACCATATATTGATAACACACTGACAGTAAAAACAGATACACGGACCATATATTGATGACAATGATGGTAAAAACAGATACACGGACCATATATTGATGACACTAATAGTAAAAACTGATACACAGACCATATATTGATGACACACTGATGGAAAAAACAGATACACGGACCATATATTGATAACACACTGACAGTAAAAACAGATACACGGACCATATATTGATGACACTGATGGTAAAAACAGATACACGGACCATATATTGATGACACTAATAGTAAAAACTGATACACGGACCATATATTGATGACACTAATGGTAAAAACTGATACACAGACCATATATTGATGACACACTGATGGAAAAAACAGATACACGGACCATATATTGATGACACTGATGGTAAAAACAGATACATGGACCATATATTGATGACACTGATAGTAAAAACAGATACACGGACCATATATTGATGACACTGATAGTAAAAACTGATACACAGACCATATATTGATGACACACTGATGGAAAAAACAGATACACGGACCATATATTGATGACACTGATGGTAAAAACAGATACACGGACCATATATTGATGACACTGATGATAAAAACAGATACACGGACCATATATTGATGGCACACTGATGGTAAAAACAGATACACGGACCATATATTGATGACACTGATGGTAAAAACAGATACACGGACCATATATTGATGACACTGATGATAAAAACAGATACACGGACCATATATTGATGACACTGATAGTAAAAACTGATACACAGACCATATATTGATGACACACTGATGGAAAAAACAGATACACGGACCATATATTGATGACACTGATGGTAAAAACAGATACACGGACCATATATTGATGACACTGATGATAAAAACAGATACACGGACCATATATTGATGGCACACTGATGGTAAAAACAGATACACGGACCATATATTGATGACACTGATGGTAAAAACAGATACACGGACCATATATTGATGACACTGATGATAAAAACAGATACACGGACCATATATTGATGACACTGATGGTAAAAACAGATACACAGACCATATATTGATGACACTGATGGTAAAAACAGATACACGGACCATATATTGATGACACTGATGGTAAAAACAGATACACGGACCATATATTGATGACACTGATGGTAAAAACAGATACACGGACCATATATTGATAACACTGATGGTAAAAACAGATACACGGACCATCTATTGATGACACTGATGATAAAAACAGAAACACGGACCATATATTGATGACACTGATGGTAAAAACAGATACACGGACCATATATTGATGACACTGATGGTAAAAACAGATACACGGACCATATATTGATGACACACTAATGGTAAAAACAGATACACGGACCATATATTGATGACACTGATGGTAAAAACAGATACACGGACCATATATTGATGACACTGATGATAAAAACAGATACACGGACCATATATTGATGACACTGATGGTAAAAACAGATACACGGACCATATATTGATGACACTGATGATAAAAACAGGTACACGGACCATATATTGATGACACTGATGGTAAAAACAGATACACGGACCATATATTGATGACACTGATGGTAAAAACAGATACACGGACCATATATTGATGACACTGATGGTAAAAACAGATACACGGACCATATATTGATGACACTGATGGTAAAAACAGATACACGGACCATATATTGATGACACTGATGGTAAAAACAGATACACGGACCATATATTGATGACACTGATGGTAAAAACAGATACACGGACCATATATTGATGACACTGATGGTAAAAACAGATACACGGACCATATATTGATGACACTGATGGTAAAAACAGATACACGGACCATATATTGATGACACTGATGGTAAAAACAGATACACAGACCATATATTGATGACACTGATGGTAAAAACAGATACACTGACCATATATTGATAACACTGATGGTAAAAACAGATACACGGACCATCTATTGATGACACTGATGATAAAAACAGATACACGGACCATATATTGATGACACTGATGGTAATAACAGATACACGGACCATATATTGATGACACTGATGGTAAAAACAGATACACGGACCATATATTGATGACACTGATGATAAAAACAGATACACGGACCATATATTGATGACACTAATAGTAAAAACTGATACACAGACCATATATTGATGACACACTGATGGAAAAAACAGATACACGGACCATATATTGATGACACTAAGAGTAAAAACTGATACACAGACCATATATTGATGACACACTGATGGAAAAAACAGATACACGGACCATATATTGATGACACTGATGGTAAAAACAGATACACGGACCATATATTGATGACACTGATGGTAAAAACAGATACACGGACCATATATTGATAACACTGATGGTAAAAACAGATACACGGACCATCTATTCATGAAACTGATGATAAAAACAGATACACGGACCATATATTGATGACACTGATGGTAAAAACAGATACACGGACCATATATTGATGACACTGATGATAAAAACAGATACGCGGACCATATATTGATGACACTGATGGTAAAAACAGATACACGTACCATATATTGATGACACTGATGGTAAAAACAGATACACGGACCATATATTGATGACACTGATGATAAAAACAGGTACACGGACCATATATTGATGACACTGATGGTAAAAACAGATACACGTACCATATATTGATGACACTGATGGTAAAAACAGATACACGGACCATATATTGATGACACTGATGGTAAAAACAGATACACGTACCATATATTGATGACACTGATGGTAAAAACAGATACACGGACCATATATTGATGACACTGATGATAAAAACAGGTACACGGACCATATATTGATGACACTGATGGTAAAAACAGATACATGGACCATATATTGATGACACTGATGATAAAAACAGGTACACGGATCATATATTGATGACACTGATGATAAAAACAGATACACGGACCATATATTGATGACACTGATGATAAAAACAGGTACACGGATCATATATTGATGACACTGATGGTAAAAACAGATACACGGACCATATATTGATGACACTGATGTTAAAAACAGATACACCGACCATATATTGATAACACTGATGGTAAAAACAGATACACGGACCATATATTGATGACACTGATGGTAAAAACAGATACACGGACCATATATTGATGACACACTGATAGTAAAAACAGATACACGGACCATATATTGATGACACTGATGGTAAAAACAGATACACGGACCATATATTGATAACACTGATGGTAAAAACAGATACACGGACCATATATTGATGGCACACTGATGGTAAAAACAGATACATGGACCATATATTGATGACACTGATGTTAAAAACAGATACACGGACCATATATTGATGACACTGATGGAAAAAACAGATACACGGACCATATATTGATGACACTGATGGTAAAAACAGATACACGGAGCATATATTGATGACACTGATAGTAAAAACAGATACACACACCATATATTGATAACACTGATGGTAAAAACAGATACACGGACCATATATTGATGTCACTGATGGTAAAAACAGATACACGGACCATATATTGATGACACTGATGGTAAAAACAGATAAACGGACCATATATTGATGACACACTGATAGTAAAAACAGATACACAGACCATATATTGATGACACACTGATAGTAAAAACAGATACACGGACCATATATTGATGACACACTGATGGTAAAAACAGATACACGGACCATATATTGATAACACTGATGGTAAAAACAGATACACAGACCATATATTGATGACACTGATAGTAAAAACAGATACACGGACCATATATTGATGACACACTGATGGTAAAAACAGATACACGGACCATATATTGATAACACTGATGGTAAAAACAGATACACAGACCATATATTGATAACACTGATAGTAAAAACAGATACACGGACCATATATTGATGACACACTGATGGTAAAAACAGATACACGGACCATATATTGATAACACTGATGGTAAAAACAGATACACGGACCATATATTGATGACACACTGACAGTAAAAACAGATACACGGACCATATATTGATGACACTGATGGTAAAAACAGATGCACAGACCATATATTGATGACACACTGATAGTAAAAACAGATACACTGACCATATATTGATAACACTGATGGTAAAAACAGATACACAGACCATATATTGGTGACACTGATAGTAAAAACAGATACACGGACCATATATTGATGACACTGATGGTAAAAACAGATACACAGACCACATATTGATGACACACTGATAGTAAAAACAGATACACGGACCATATATTGATGACACTGATGTTAAAAACAGATACACGGACCATATATTGATGACACTGATAGTAAAAACAGATACACCGACCATATATTGATAACACTGATGGTAAAAACAGATACACAGACCATATATTGATGACACTGATGGTAAAAACAGATACACGGACCATATATTGATGACACTGATGGTAAAAACAGATACACGGACCATATATTGATGACACTGATGATAAAAACAGATACACGGACCATATATTGATGACACACTGATAGTAAAAACAGATACACGGACCATATATTGATGACACACTGATAGTAAAAACAGATACACGGACCATATATTGATGACACTGATGGTAAAAACAGATACACGGACCATATATTGATGACACTGATGGTAAAAACAGATACACGGACCATATATTGATGACACACTGATGGTAAAAACAGATACACGGACCATATATTGATGACACACTGATGGTAAAAACAGATACACGGACCATATATTGATGACACACTGATGGTAAAAACAGATACACGGACCACATATTGATGACACTGATGGTAAAAACAGATACACGGACCATATATTGATGACACTGATAGTAAAAACAGATACACACACCATATATTGATGACACTGATGGTAAAAACAGATACACGGACCATATATTGATGACACTGATGGTAAAAACAGATACACGGACCATATATTGATGACACTGATAGTAAAAACAGATACACAGACCATATATTGATGACACTGATGGTAAAAACAGATACACAGACCATATATTGATGACACACTGATGGTAAAAACAGATACACGGACCATATATTGATGACACACTGATGGTAAAAACAGATACACGGACCACATATTGATGACACTGATGGTAAAAACAGATACACGGACCATATATTGATGACACTGATAGTAAAAACAGATACACACACCATATATTGATGACACTGATGGTAAAAACAGATACACGGACCATATATTGATGACACTGATGGTAAAAACAGATACACGGACCACATATTGATGACACTGATGGTAAAAACAGATACACGGACCATATATTGATGACACTGATAGTAAAAACAGATACACAGACCATATATTGATGACACTGATGGTAAAAACAGATACACGGACCATATATTGATGGAGCTGATGGTAAAAACAGATACACGAACCATATATTGATGACACACTGATGGTAAAAACAGATACACGGACCATATATTGATGACACTGATGGAAAAAACAGATACACGGACCATATATTGATGACACTGATGGTAAAAACAGATACACGGACCATATATTGATGACACTGATGGAAAAAACAGATACACGGACCATATATTGATGACACTGATGGTAAAAACAGATACACGGACCATATATTGATGACACTGATGGTAAAAACAGATACACGGACCATATATTGATGACACTGATGATAAAAACAGGTACACGGACCATATATTGATGACACTGATGGTAAAAACAGATACACGTACCATATATTGATGACACTGATGGTAAAAACAGATACACGGACCATATATTGATGACACTGATGGTAAAAACAGATACACGGACCATATATTGATGACACTGATGGTAAAAACAGATACACGGACCATATATTGATGACACTGATGATAAAAACAGATACACGGACCATATATTGATGACACACTGATAGTAAAAACAGATACACGGACCATATATTGATGGCACACTGATGGTAAAAACAGATACACGGACCATATATTGATGACACTGATGGTAAAAACAGATACACGGACCATATATTGATGACACTGATAGTAAAAACAGACACACGGACCATTTATTGATGACACACTGATAGTAAAAACAGATACACGGACCATATATTGAAGACACACTGATGGTAAAAACAGATAAATGGACCATATATTGATGACACAGTGATAGTAAAAACAGATACACAGACCATATATTGATGACACTGATGGTAAAAACAGATACATGGACCATATATTGATGACACTGATGTTAAAAACAGATACACGGACCATATATTGATGACACTGATGGAAAAAACAGATACACGGAGCATATATTGATGACACTGATAGTAAAAACAGATACACACACCATATATTGATAACACTGATGGTAAAAACAGATACACGGACCATATATTGATGTCACTGATGGTAAAAACAGATACACGGACCATATATTGATGACACTGATGGTAAAAACAGATAAACGGACCATATATTGATGACACACTGATAGTAAAAACAGATACACAGACCATATATTGATGACACACTGATAGTAAAAACAGATACACGGACCATATATTGATGACACTGATGGTAAAAACAGATACACAGACCATATATTGATGACACACTGATAGTAAAAACAGATACACAGACCATATATTGATGACACTGATGTTAAAAACAGATACACGGACCATATATTGATGACACTGATGGTAAAAACAGATACACGGACCATATATTGATGACACTGATGGTAAAAACAGATACACGGACCATATATTGATGACACTGATGATAAAAACAGATACACGGACCATATATTGATGACACACTGATAGTAAAAACAGATACACGGACCATATATTGATGACACACTGATAGTAAAAACAGATACACGGACCATATATTGATGACACTGATGGTAAAAACAGATACACGGACCATATATTGATGACACTGATGGTAAAAACAGATACACGGACCACATATTGATGACACACTGATAGTAAAAACAGATACACGGACCATATATTGATGACACTGATGGTAAAAACAGATACACGGACCATATATTGATGACACACTGATGGTAAAAACAGATACACGGACCATATATTGATGACACACTGATGGTAAAAACAGATACACGGACCATATATTGATGACAATGATGGTAAAAACAGATACACGGACCATATATTGATGACACTGATAGTAAAAACAGATACACAGACCATATATTGATGACACTGATGGTAAAAACAGATACACAGACCATATATTGATGACACACTGATGGTAAAAACAGATACACGGACCATATATTGATGACACACTGATGGTAAAAACAGATACACGGACCACATATTGATGACACTGATGGTAAAAACAGATACACGGACCATATATTGATGACACTGATAGTAAAAACAGATACACACACCATATATTGATGACACTGATGGTAAAAACAGATACACGGACCATATATTGATGACACTGATGGTAAAAACAGATACACGGACCACATATTGATGACACTGATGGTAAAAACAGATACACGGACCATATATTGATGACACTGATAGTAAAAACAGATACACAGACCATATATTGATGACACTGATGGTAAGAACAGATACACGGACCATATATTGATGGCGCTGATGGTAAAAACAGATACACGAACCATATATTGATGACACACTGATGGTAAAAACAGATACACGGACCATATATTGATGACACTGATGGAAAAAACAGATACACGGACCATATATTGATGACACTGATGGTAAAAACAGATACACGGACCATATATTGATGACACTGATGGAAAAAACAGATACACGGACCATATATTGATGACACTGATGGTAAAAACAGATACACGGACCATATATTGATGACACTGATGGTAAAAACAGATACACGGACCATATATTGATGACACTGATGGTAAAAACAGATACACGGACCATATATTGAAGACACACTGATGGTAAAAACAGATAAACGGACCATATATTGATGACACACTGATAGTAAAAACAGATACACGGACCATATATTGATGACATTGATGGTGAAAACAGATACAAGGACCATATATTGATGACACACTGATGGTAAAAACAGATACACGGACCATATATTGATGACACTGATGGTAAAAACAGATAAATGGACCATATATTGATGACACTGATAGTAAAAACAGATACACGGACCATATATTGATGAGACTGATGGTAAAAACAGATACATGGACCATATATTGATGAGACTGATGGTAAAAACAGATACACGGACCATATATTGATGACACTGATGGTAAAAACAGATACACGGACCATATATTGAAGACGAACTAATGGTAAAAACAGATACACAGACCATATATTGAAGACGAACTAATGGTAAAAACAGATACATGGACCATATATTGATGACACTGATAGTAAAAACAGATACATGGACCATATATTGATGACACTGATAGTAAAAACAGATACACGGACCATATATTGATGACACTTATAGTAAAAACAGATACACGGACCATATATTGATGACACTGATGGTAAAAACAGATACACGGACCATATATTGATGACACTGATGATAAAAACAGATACACGGACCATATATTGATGACACTGATGGTAAAAACAGATACACAGACCATATATTAATGACACTGATAGTAAAAACAGATACACGGACCATATATTGATGACACTGATAGTAAAAACAGGTACACGGACCATATATTGATGACACTGATGGTAAAAACAGATACACAGACCATATATTGATGACACTGATGAAAAAAACAGATACACGGACCATATATTGATGACACTGATGGTAAAAACAGATACACGGACCATATATTGATGACACTGATGGTAAAAACAGATACACGGACCATATATTGATGACACTGATGGTAAAAACAGATACACGGACCATATATTGATGACACTGATGGTATAAACAGATACACGGACCATATATTGATGACACTGATGGTAAAAACAGATACACGGACCATATATTGATGACACTGATGGTAAAAACAGATACACGGACCATATATTGATGACGCACTGATAGTAAAAACAGATTCACGGACCATATATTGATGACACTGATGGTAAAAACAGATACATGGACCATATATTGATGACACTGATGATAAAAACAGATACACGGACCATATATTGATGACACTGATGGTAAAAACAGATACACGGACCATATATTGATGACACTGATGGTAAAAACAGATACACGGACCATATATTGATGACACTGATGGTAAAAACAGATACACGGACCATATATTGATGACACTGATGATAAAAACAGATACACGGACCATATATTGATGACACTGATGGTAAAAACAGATACACGGACCATATATTGATGACACTGATGGTAAAAACAGATACACGGACCATATATTGATGACACTGATAGTAAAAACAGATACACAGGCCATATATTGATGACACTGATAGTAAAAACAGATACACGGACCATATATTGATGACACTGATGGTAAAAACAGATACACAGACCATATATTGATGACACTGATGGTAAAAACAGATACACGGACCATATATTGATGACACTGATGAAAAAAACAGATACACGGACCATATATTGATGACACCGATGGTAAAAACAGATACACGGACCATATATTGATGACACTGATGGTAAAAACAGATACACGGACCATATATTGATGACACTGATGATAAAAACAGATACACGGACCATATATTGATGACACACTGATGGTAAAAACAGATACACGGACCATATATTGATGATACTGATGGTAAAAACAGATGCACGGACCATATATTGATGATACTGATGGTAAAAACAGATACACGGACCATATATTGATGACACTGATAGTAAAAACAGATGCACGGACCATATATTGATGATACTGATGGTAAAAACAGATACACGGACCATATATTGATGATACTGATGGTAAAAACAGATGCACGGACCATATATTGATGACACTGATGGTAAAAACAGATACACGGACCATATATTGATGACACTGATGTTAAAAACAGATACACAGACCATATATTGATGACACTGATGGTAAAAACAGATACACGGACCATATATTGATGACACTGATGGTAAAAACAGATACACAGACCATATATTGATGACACTGATGGTAAAAACAGATACACGGACCATATATTGATGACACTGATAGTAAAAACAGATACACGGACCATATATTGATGATACTGATGGTAAAAACAGATGCACGGACCATATATTGATGACACTGATGGTAAAAACAGATACACGGACCATATATTGATGACACTGATGGTAAAAACAGATACACGGACTATATATTGATGACACTGATAGTAAAAACAGATACACGGACCATATATTGATGACATTGATGGTAAAAACAGATACACGGACCATATATTGATGATACTGATGGTAAAAACAGATGCACGGACCATATATTGATGACACTGATGGTAAAAACAGATACACGGACCATATATTGATGACACTGATGGTAAAAACAGATACACGGACTATATATTGATGACACTGATAGTAAAAACAGATACACGGACCATATATTGATGACACTGATAGTAAAAACAGATACTCGAACCATATATTGATGACACTGATGGTAAAAACAGATACACAGACCATATATTGATGACACTGATAGTAAAAACAGATACACGGACCATATATTGATGACACTGATAGTAAAAACAGATACACGGACCATATATTGATGACACTGATAGTAAAAACAGATACACGGACCATATATTGATGACACTGATAGTAAAAACAGATACACGGACCATATATTGATGACACTGATAGTAAAAACAGATACACGGACCATATATTGATGACACTGATAGTAAAAACAGATACACGGACCATATATTGATGACACTGATGGTAAAAACAGATACACGAACCATATATTGATGACATACTGATGGTAAAAACAGATACACGGACCATATATTGATGACACTGATAGTAAAAACAGATACTCGAACCATATATTGATGACACTGATGGTAAAAACAGATACACAGACCATATATTGATGACACTGATAGTAAAAACAGATACATGGACCATATCTTGATGACACTGATGGTAAAAACAGATACACGGATCATATATTGATGACACTGATGGTAAAAACAGATACACGGACCATATATTGATGACACTGATGGTAAAAACAGATACACGGACCATATATTGATGACACTGATAGTAAAAACAGATACACGGACCATATATTGATGACACTGATAGTAAAAACAGATACACGGACCATATATTGATGACACTGATAGTAAAAACAGATACACGGACCATATATTGATGACACTGATAGTAAAAACAGATACACGGACCATATATTGATGACACTGATGGTAAAAACAGATACACAGACCATATATTGATGACACTGATAGTAAAAACAGATACACGGACCATATATTGATGACACTGATAGTAAAAACAGATACTCGAACCATATATTGATGACACTGATGGTAAAAACAGATACACAGACCATATATTGATGACACTGATAGTAAAAACAGATACACGGACCATATATTGATAACACTGATGGTAAAAACAGATACACAGACCATATATTGATGACACTGATGGTAAAAACAGATACACGGACCATATATTGATGACACTGATGGTAAAAACAGATACACGGACCATATATTGATGACACTGATGATAAAAACAGATACACGGACCATATATTGATGACACTGATAGTAAAAACAGATACACGGACCATATATTGATGACACTGATAGTAAAAACAGATACTCGAACCATATATTGATGACACTGATGGTAAAAACAGATACACAGACCATATATTGATGACACTGATAGTAAAAACAGATACATGGACCATATATTGATAACACTGATGGTAAAAACAGATACACAGACCATATATTGATGACACTGATAGTAAAAACAGATACTCGAACCATATATTGATGACACTGATGGTAAAAACAGATACACAGACCATATATTGATGACACTGATAGTAAAAACAGATACTCGAACCATATATTGATGACACTGATGGTAAAAACAGATACACAGACCATATATTGATGACACTGATAGTAAAAACAGATACATGGACCATATATTGATAACACTGATGGTAAAAACAGATACACAGACCATATATTGATGACACTGATGGTAAAAACAGATACACGGACCATATATTGATGACACTGATGATAAAAACAGATACACGGACCATATATTGATGACACACTGATAGTAAAAACAGATACACGGACCATATATTGATGACACACTGATAGTAAAAACAGATACACGGACCATATATTGATGACACTGATGGTAAAAACAGATACACGGACCATATATTGATGACACTGATGGTAAAAACAGATACACGGACCACATATTGATGACACTGATGGTAAAAACAGATACACGGACCATATATTGATGACACTGATGGTAAAAACAGATACACGGACCACATATTGATGACACACTGATTGTAAAAACAGATACACGGACCATATATTGATGACACTGATGGTAAAAACAGATACACGGACCATATATTGATGACACTGATGATAAAAACAGATACACGGACCATATATTGATGACACTGATGGTAAAAACAGATACACGGACCATATATTGATGACACTGATGGTAAAAACAGATACAAGGACCATATATTGATGACACTGATGGTAAAAACAGATACACGGACCACATATTGATGACACACTGATTGTAAAAACAGATACACGGACCATATATTGATGACACTGATGGTAAAAACAGATACACGGACCATATATTGATGACACTGATGATAAAAACAGATACACGGACCATATATTGATGACACTGATGGTAAAAACAGATACACGGACCTTATATTGATGACACTGATGGTAAAAACAGATACACGGACCACATATTGATGACACTGATGGTAAAAACAGATACACGGACCACATATTGATGACACTGATAGTAAAAACAGATACACAGACCATATATTGATGACACTGATGGTAAAAACAGATACACGGACCACATATTGATGACACTGATGGTAAAAACAGATACACGGACCATATATTGATGGCGCTGAAGGTAAAAACAGATACACGAACCATATATTGATGACACACTGATGGTAAAAACAGATACACGGACCATATATTGATGACACTGATGGAAAAAACAGATACACGGACCATATATTGATGACACTGATGGTAAAAACAGATACACGGACCATATATTGATGACACTGTTGGAAAAAACAGATACACGGACCATATATTGATGACACTGATGGTAAAAACAGATACACGGACCATATATTGATGACACTGATGGTAAAAACAGATACACGGACCATATATTGATGACACTGATGATAAAAACAGATACACGGACCATATATTGATGACACTGATGATAAAAACAGATACACGGACCACATATTGATGACACACTGATAGTAAAAACAGATACACGGACCATATATTGATGACACACTGATGGTAAAAACAGATACACGGACCATATATTGATGACACTGATGATAAAAACAGATACACGGACCATATATTGATGACACACTGATAGTAAAAACAGATACACGGACCATATATTGATGACACACTGATGGTAAAAACAGATACACGGACCACATATTGATGACACTGATGGTAAAAACAGATACACGGACCATATATTGATGACACTGATGGAAAAAACAGATACACGGACCATATATTGATGACACTGATGGTAAAAACAGATACTCGAACCATATATTGATGACACACTGATGATAAAAACAGATACACGGACCATATATTGAAGACACACTGATGGTAAAAACAGATAAACGGACCATATATTGATGACACACTGATAGTAAAAACAGATACACAGACCATATATTGATGACACTGATGTTAAAAACAGATACACGGACCATATATTGATAACACTGATAGTAAAAACAGATACACTGACCATATATTGATAACACTGATGGTAAAAACAGATACACAGACCATATATTGATGACACTGATGGTAAAAACAGATACACGGACCATATATTGATGACACTGATGGTAAAAACAGATACACGGACCATATACTGATGACACACTGATAGTAAAAACAGATACACGGACCATATATTGATGACACACTGATAGTAAAAACAGATACACGGACCATATATTGATGACACTGATGATAAAAACAGATACACGGACCATATATTGATGACACACTGATAGTAAAAACAGATACACGGACCATATATTGATGACACACTGATAGTAAAAACAGATACACGGACCATATATTGATGACACTGATGGTAAAAACAGATACACGGACCATATATTGATGACACTGATGGTAAAAACAGATACACGGACCACATATTGATGACACACTGATAGTAAAAACAGATACACGGACCATATATTGATGACACTGATGGTAAAAACAGATACACAGACCATATATTGATGACACACTGATGGTAAAAACAGATACACGGACCATATATTGATGACACACTGATGGTAAAAACAGATACACGGACCATATATTGATGACACACTGATGGTAAAAACAGATACACGGACCACATATTGATGACACTGATGGTAAAAACAGATACACGGACCATATATTGATGACACTGATAGTAAAAACAGATACACAGACCATATATTGATGACACTGATGGTAAAAACAGATACACGTACCATATATTGATGACACTGATGGTAAAAACAGATACACGGACCACATATTGATGACACTGATGGTAAAAACAGATACACGGACCATATATTGATGACACTGATGGTAAAAACAGATACACGGACCATATATTGATGACACTGATGGTAAAAACAGATACAAGGACCATATATTGATGACACTGATGGTAAAAACAGATACACGGACCACATATTGATGACACACTGATTGTAAAAACAGATACACGGACCATATATTGATGACACTGATGGTAAAAACAGATACACGGACCATATATTGATGACACTGATGATAAAAACAGATACACGGACCATATATTGATGACACTGATGGTAAAAACAGATACACGGACCTTATATTGATGACACTGATGGTAAAAACAGATACACGGACCACATATTGATGACACTGATGGTAAAAACAGATACACGGACCACATATTGATGACACTGATAGTAAAAACAGATACACAGACCATATATTGATGACACTGATGGTAAAAACAGATACACGGACCACATATTGATGACACTGATGGTAAAAACAGATACACGGACCATATATTGATGGCGCTGAAGGTAAAAACAGATACACGAACCATATATTGATGACACACTGATGGTAAAAACAGATACACGGACCATATATTGATGACACTGATGGAAAAAACAGATACACGGACCATATATTGATGACACTGATGGTAAAAACAGATACACGGACCATATATTGATGACCCTGTTGGAAAAAACAGATACACGGACCATATATTGATGACACTGATGGTAAAAACAGATACACGGACCATATATTGATGACACTGATGGTAAAAACAGATACACGGACCATATATTGATGACACTGATGATAAAAACAGATACACGGACCACATATTGATGACACACTGATAGTAAAAACAGATACACGGACCATATATTGATGACACACTGATGGTAAAAACAGATACACGGACCATATATTGATGACACTGATGATAAAAACAGATACACGGACCATATATTGATGACACACTGATAGTAAAAACAGATACACGGACCATATATTGATGACACACTGATGGTAAAAACAGATACACGGACCACATATTGATGACACTGATGGTAAAAACAGATACACGGACGATATATTGATGACACTGATGGAAAAAACAGATACACGGACCATATATTGATGACACTGATGGTAAAAACAGATACTCGAACCATATATTGATGACACACTGATGATAAAAACAGATACACGGACCATATATTGAAGACACACTGATGGTAAAAACAGATAAACGGACCATATATTGATGACACACTGATAGTAAAAACAGATACACAGACCATATATTGATGACACTGATGTTAAAAACAGATACACGGACCATATATTGATGACACTGATAGTAAAAACAGATACACTGACCATATATTGATAACACTGATGGTAAAAACAGATACACAGACCATATATTGATGACACTGATGGTAAAAACAGATACACGGACCATATATTGATGACACTGATGGTAAAAACAGATACACGGACCATATATTGATGACACACTGATAGTAAAAACAGATACACGGACCATATATTGATGACACACTGATAGTAAAAACAGATACACGGACCATATATTGATGACACTGATGATAAAAACAGATACACGGACCATATATTGATGACACACTGATAGTAAAAACAGATACACGGACCATATATTGATGACACACTGATAGTAAAAACAGATACACGGACCATATATTGATGACACTGATGGTAAAAACAGATACACGGACCATATATTGATGACACTGATGGTAAAAACAGAAACACGGACCACATATTGATGACACACTGATAGTAAAAACAGATACACGGACCATATATTGATGACACTGATGGTAAAAACAGATACACAGACCATATATTGATGACACACTGATGGTAAAAACAGATACACGGACCATATATTGATGACACACTGATGGTAAAAACAGATACACGGACCATATATTGATGACACACTGATGGTAAAAACAGATACACGGACCACATATTGATGACACTGATGGTAAAAACAGATACACGGACCATATATTGATGACACTGATAGTAAAAACAGATACACAGACCATATATTGATGACACTGATGGTAAAAACAGATACACGTACCATATATTGATGACACTGATGGTAAAAACAGATACACGGACCACATATTGATGACACTGATGGTAAAAACAGATACACGGACCATATATTGATGACACTGATAGTAAAAACAGATACACAGACCATATATTGATGACACTGATGGTAAAAACAGATACACGTACCACATATTGATGACACTGATGGTAAAAACAGATACACGGACCATATATTGATGGCGCTGATGGTAAAAACAGATACACGAACCATATATTGATGACACACTGATGGTAAAAACAGATACACGGACCATATATTGATGACACTGATGGAAAAAACAGATACACGGACCATATATTGATGACACTGATGGTAAAAACAGATACACGGACCATATATTGATGACACTGATGGAAAAAACAGATACACGGACCATATATTGATGACACTGATGGTAAAAACAGATACACGGACCATATATTGATGACACTGATGGTAAAAACAGATACACGGACCATATATTGATGACACACTGATGATAAAAACAGATACACGGACCATATATTGAAGACACACTGATGGTAAAAACAGATAAACGGACCATATATTGATGACACACTGATAGTAAAAACAGATACACGGACCATATATTGATGACATTGATGGTGAAAACAGATACAAGGACCATATGTTGATGACACACTGATGGTAAAAACAGATACACGGACCATATATTGATGACACTGATGGTAAAAACAGATACATGGACCATATATTGATGAGACTGATGGTAAAAACAGATACACGGACCATATATTGATGACACTGATGGTAAAAACAGATACACGGACCATATATTGAAGACGAACTAATGGTAAAAACAGATACACAGACCATATATTGAAGACGAACTAATGGTAAAAACAGATACACAGACCATATATTGATGACACTGATAGTAAAAACAGATACACGGACCATATATTGATGATACTGATGGTAAAAACAGATGCACGGACCATATATTGATGACACTGATGGTAAAAACAGATACACGGACCATATATTGATGACACTGATGGTAAAAACAGATACACAGACCTTATATTGATGACACTGATGGTAAAAACAGATACACGGACCATATATTGATGACACTGATGGTAAAAACAGATACACAGACCATATATTGATGACACTGATGGTAAAAACAGATACACGGACCATATATTGATGACACTGATAGTAAAAACAGATACACGGACCATATATTGATGATACTGATGGTAAAAACAGATGCACGGACCATATATTGATGACACTGATGGTAAAAACAGATACACGGACCATATATTGATGACACTGATGGTAAAAACAGATACACGGACCATATATTGATGGCGCTGATGGTAAAAACAGATACACGGACCATATATTGATGACACTGATAGTAAAAACAGATACACGGACCATATATTGATGACACTGATAGTAAAAACAGATACACAGACCATATATTGATGACACTGATAGTAAAAACAGATACATGGACCATATCTTGATGACACTGATGGTAAAAACAGATACACGGATCATATATTGATGACACTGATGGTAAAAACAGATACACGGACCATATATTGATGACACTGATGGTAAAAACAGATACACGGACCATATATTGATGACACTGATGGTAAAAACAGATACACGGACCATATATTGATGACGCACTGATAGTAAAAACAGATTCACGGACCATATATTGATGACACTGATGGTAAAAACAGATACATGGACCATATATTGATGACACTGATGATAAAAACAGATACACGGACCATATATTGATGACACTGATGGTAAAAACAGATACACGGACCATATATTGATGACACTGATGGTAAAAACAGATACACGGACCATATATTGATGACACTGATGGTAAAAACAGATACACGGACCATATATTGATGACACTGATGATAAAAACAGATACACGGACCATATATTGATGACACTGATGGTAAAAACAGATACACAGACCATATATTGATGACACTGATAGTAAAAACAGATACACGGACCATATATTGATGACACTGATGGTAAAAACAGATACACGGACCATATATTGATGACACTGATAGTAAAAACAGATACACAGGCCATATATTGATGACACTGATAGTAAAAACAGATACACGGACCATATATTGATGACACTGATGGTAAAAACAGATACACAGACCATATATTGATGACACTGATGGTAAAAACAGATACACGGACCATATATTGATGACACTGATGAAAAAAACAGATACACGGACCATATATTGATGACACCGATGGTAAAAACAGATACACGGACCATATATTGATGACACTGATGGTAAAAACAGATACACGGACCATATATTGATGACACTGATGATAAAAACAGATACACGGACCATATATTGATGACACACTGATGGTAAAAACAGATACACGGACCATATATTGATGATACTGATGGTAAAAACAGATGCACGGACCATATATTGATGATACTGATGGTAAAAACAGATACACGGACCATATATTGATGACACTGATAGTAAAAACAGATGCACGGACCATATATTGATGATACTGATGGTAAAAACAGATACACGGACCATATATTGATGATACTGATGGTAAAAACAGATGCACGGACCATATATTGATGACACTGATGGTAAAAACAGATACACGGACCATATATTGATGACACTGATGTTAAAAACAGATACACAGACCATATATTGATGACACTGATGGTAAAAACAGATACACGGACCATATATTGATGACACTGATGGTAAAAACAGATACACAGACCATATATTGATGACACTGATGGTAAAAACAGATACACGGACCATATATTGATGACACTGATAGTAAAAACAGATACACGGACCATATATTGATGATACTGATGGTAAAAACAGATGCACGGACCATATATTGATGACACTGATGGTAAAAACAGATACACGGACCATATATTGATGACACTGATGGTAAAAACAGATACACGGACTATATATTGATGACACTGATAGTAAAAACAGATACACGGACCATATATTGATGACACTGATAGTAAAAACAGATACTCGAACCATATATTGATGACACTGATGGTAAAAACAGATACACAGACCATATATTGATGACACTGATAGTAAAAACAGATACACTGACCATATATTGATGACACTGATAGTAAAAACAGATACACGGACCATATATTGATGACACTGATAGTAAAAACAGATACACGGACCATATATTGATGACACTGATAGTAAAAACAGATACACGGACCATATATTGATGACACTGATAGTAAAAACAGATACACGGACCATATATTGATGACACTGATAGTAAAAACAGATACACGGACCATATATTGATGACACTGATAGTAAAAACAGATACACGGACCATATATTGATGACACTGATAGTAAAAACAGATACTCGAACCATATATTGATGACACTGATGGTAAAAACAGATACACAGACCATATATTGATGACACTGATAGTAAAAACAGATACATGGACCATATCTTGATGACACTGATGGTAAAAACAGATACACGGATCATATATTGATGACACTGATGGTAAAAACAGATACACGGACCATATATTGATGACACTGATGGTAAAAACAGATACACGGACCATATATTGATGACACTGATAGTAAAAACAGATACACGGACCATATATTGATGACACTGATAGTAAAAACAGATACACGGACCATATATTGATGACACTGATAGTAAAAACAGATACACGGACCATATATTGATGACACTGATAGTAAAAACAGATACTCGAACCATATATTGATGACACTGATGGTAAAAACAGATACACAGACCATATATTGATGACACTGATAGTAAAAACAGATACACGGACCATATATTGATGACACTGATAGTAAAAACAGATACACGGACCATATATTGATGACACTGATAGTAAAAACAGATACTCGAACCATATATTGATGACACTGATGGTAAAAACAGATACACAGACCATATATTGATGACACTGATAGTAAAAACAGATACATGGACCATATATTGATAACACTGATGGTAAAAACAGATACACAGACCATATATTGATGACACTGATGGTAAAAACAGATACACGGACCATATATTGATGACACTGATGGTAAAAACAGATACACGGACCATATATTGATGACACTGATGATAAAAACAGATACACGGACCATATATTGATGACACACTGATAGTAAAAACAGATACACGGACCATATATTGATGACACACTGATAGTAAAAACAGATACACGGACCATATATTGATGACACTGATGGTAAAAACAGATACACGGACCATATATTGATGACACTGATGGTAAAAACAGATACACGGACCACATATTGATGACACTGATGGTAAAAACAGATACACGGACCATATATTGATGACACTGATGGTAAAAACAGATACACGGACCACATATTGATGACACACTGATTGTAAAAACAGATACACGGACCATATATTGATGACACTGATGGTAAAAACAGATACACGGACCATATATTGATGACACTGATGATAAAAACAGATACACGGACCATATATTGATGACACTGATGGTAAAAACAGATACACGGACCATATATTGATGACACTGATGGTAAAAACAGATACAAGGACCATATATTGATGACACTGATGGTAAAAACAGATACACGGACCACATATTGATGACACACTGATTGTAAAAACAGATACACGGACCATATATTGATGACACTGATGGTAAAAACAGATACACGGACCATATATTGATGACACTGATGATAAAAACAGATACACGGACCATATATTGATGACACTGATGGTAAAAACAGATACACGGACCTTATATTGATGACACTGATGGTAAAAACAGATACACGGACCACATATTGATGACACTGATGGTAAAAACAGATACACGGACCACATATTGATGACACTGATGGTAAAAACAGATACACGGACCATATATTGATGGCGCTGAAGGTAAAAACAGATACACGAACCATATATTGATGACACACTGATGGTAAAAACAGATACACGGACCATATATTGATGACACTGATGGTAAAAACAGATACACGGACCATATATTGATGACACTGTTGGAAAAAACAGATACACGGACCATATATTGATGACACTGATGGAAAAAACAGATACACGGACCATATATTGATGACACTGATGGTAAAAACAGATACACGGACCATATATTGATGACACTGTTGGAAAAAACAGATACACGGACCATATATTGATGACACTGATGGTAAAAACAGATACACGGACCATATATTGATGACACTGATGGTAAAAACAGATACACGGACCATATATTGATGACACTGATGATAAAAACAGATACACGGACCACATATTGATGACACACTGATAGTAAAAACAGATACACGGACCATATATTGATGACACACTGATGGTAAAAACAGATACACGGACCATATATTGATGACACTGATGATAAAAACAGATACACGGACCATATATTGATGACACACTGATAGTAAAAACAGATACACGGACCATATATTGATGACACACTGATGGTAAAAACAGATACACGGACCACATATTGATGACACTGATGGTAAAAACAGATACACGGACCATATATTGATGACACTGATGGAAAAAACAGATACACGGACCATATATTGATGACACTGATGGTAAAAACAGATACTCGAACCATATATTGATGACACACTGATGATAAAAACAGATACACGGACCATATATTGAAGACACACTGATGGTAAAAACAGATAAACGGACCATATATTGATGACACACTGATAGTAAAAACAGATACACAGACCATATATTGATGACACTGATGTTAAAAACAGATACACGGACCATATATTGATGACACTGATAGTAAAAACAGATACACTGACCATATATTGATAACACTGATGGTAAAAACAGATACACAGACCATATATTGATGACACTGATGGTAAAAACAGATACACGGACCATATATTGATGACACTGATGGTAAAAACAGATACACGGACCATATATTGATGACACACTGATAGTAAAAACAGATACACGGACCATATATTGATGACACACTGATAGTAAAAACAGATACACGGACCATATATTGATGACACTGATGATAAAAACAGATACACAGACCATATATTGATGACACTGATGATAAAAACAGATACACAGACCATATATTGATGACACTGATGATAAAAACAGATACACGGACCATATATTGATGACACACTGATAGTAAAAACAGATACACGGACCATATATTGATGACACACTGATAGTAAAAACAGATACACGGACCATATATTGATGACACTGATGGTAAAAACAGATACACGGATCATATATTGATGACACTGATGGTAAAAACAGATACACGGACCATATATTGATGACACACTGATGGTAAAAACAGATACACGGACCATATATTGATGACACTGATGGTAAAAACAGATACACGGACCACATATTGATGACACACTGATAGTAAAAACAGATACACGGACCATATATTGATGACACTGATGGTAAAAACAGATACACAGACCATATATTGATGACACACTGATGGTAAAAACAGATACACGGACCATATATTGATGACACACTGATGGTAAAAACAGATACACGGACCATATATTGATGACACACTGATGGTAAAAACAGATACACGGACCACATATTGATGACACTGATGGTAAAAACAGATACACGGACCATATATTGATGACACTGATAGTAAAAACAGATACACAGACCATATATTGATGACACACTGATGGTAAAAACAGATACACGGACCACATATTGATGACACTGATGGTAAAAACAGATACACGGACCACATATTGATGACACTGATGGTAAAAACAGATACACGGACCATATATTGATGACACTGATAGTAAAAACAGATACACGGACCATATATTGATGACACTGATGGTAAAAACAGATACACGTACCACATATTGATGACACTGATGGTAAAAACAGATACACGGACCATATATTGATGGCGCTGATGGTAAAAACAGATACACGAACCATATATTGATGACACACTGATGGTAAAAACAGATACACGGACCATATATTGATGACACTGATGGAAAAAACAGATACACGGACCATATATTGATGACACTGATGGTAAAAACAGATACACGGACCATATATTGATGACACTGATGGAAAAAACAGATACACGGACCATATATTGATGACACTGATGGTAAAAACAGATACACGGACCATATATTGATGACACTGATGGTAAAAACAGATACACGGACCATATATTGATGACACACTGATGATAAAAACAGATACATGGACCATATATTGAAGACACACTGATGGTAAAAACAGATAAACGGACCAAATATTGATGACACACTGATAGTAAAAACAGATACACGGACCATATATTGATGACATTGATGGTGAAAACAGATACAAGGACCATATGTTGATGACACACTGATGGTAAAAACAGATACACGGACCATATATTGATGACACTGATGGTAAAAACAGATACATGGACCATATATTGATGAGACTGATGGTAAAAACAGATACACGGACCATATATTGATGACACTGATGGTAAAAACAGATACACGGACCATATATTGAAGACGAACTAATGGTAAAAACAGATACACAGACCATATATTGAAGACGAACTAATGGTAAAAACAGATACACAGACCATATATTGATGACACTGATAGTAAAAACAGATACACGGACCATATATTGATGATACTGATGGTAAAAACAGATGCACGGACCATATATTGATGACACTGATGGTAAAAACAGATACACGGACCATATATTGATGACACTGATGGTAAAAACAGATACACAGACCTTATATTGATGACACTGATGGTAAAAACAGATACACGGACCATATATTGATGACACTGATGGTAAAAACAGATACACAGACCATATATTGATGACACTGATGGTAAAAACAGATAAACGGACCATATATTGATGACACACTGATAGTAAAAACAGATACACAGACCTTATATTGATGACACTGATGGTAAAAACAGATACACGGACCATATATTGATGACACTGATGGTAAAAACAGATACACAGACCATATATTGATGACACTGATGGTAAAAACAGATAAACGGACCATATATTGATGACACACTGATAGTAAAAACAGATACACGGACCATATATTGATGACACTGATGTTAAAAACAGATACACGGACCATATATTGATGACACTGATAGTAAAAACAGATACACTGACCATATATTGATAACACTGATGGTAAAAACAGATACACAGACCATATATTGATGACACTGATGGTAAAAACAGATACATGGACCATATATTGATGACACTGATGGTAAAAACAGATACACGGACCATATATTGATGACACTGATGATAAAAACAGATACACGGACCATATATTGATGACACACTGATAGTAAAAACAGATACACGGACCATATATTGATGACACACTGATAGTAAAAACAGATACACGGACCATATATTGATGACACTGATGGTAAAAACAGATACACAGACCTTATATTGATGACACTGATGGTAAAAACAGATACACGGACCATATATTGATGACACTGATGGTAAAAACAGATACACAGACCATATATTGATGACACTGATGGTAAAAACAGATACACGGACCATATATTGATGACACTGATAGTAAAAACAGATACACGGACCATATATTGATGATACTGATGGTAAAAACAGATGCACGGACCATATATTGATGACACTGATGGTAAAAACAGATACACGGACCATATATTGATGACACTGATGGTAAAAACAGATACACGGACCATATATTGATGGCGCTGATGGTAAAAACAGATACACGGACCATATATTGATGACACTGATAGTAAAAACAGATACACGGACCATATATTGATGACACTGATAGTAAAAACAGATACACGGACCATATATTGATGACACTGATAGTAAAAACAGATACTCGAACCATATATTGATGACACTGATGGTAAAAACAGATACACAGACCATATATTGATGACACTGATAGTAAAAACAGATACATGGACCATATCTTGATGACACTGATGGTAAAAACAGATACACGGATCATATATTGATGACACTGATGGTAAAAACAGATACACGGACCATATATTAATGACACTGATGGTAAAAACAGATACACGGACCATATATTGATGACACTGATGGTAAAAACAGATACACGGACCATATATTGATGTGACACTGATAGTAAAAACAGATACACGGACCATATATTGATGACACTGATGGTAAAAACAGATACTCGAACCATATATTGATGACACTGATGGTAAAAACAGATACATGGACCATATATTGATGACACTGATGTTAAAAACAGATACACGGACCATATATTGATGACACTGATGGTAAAAACAGATACACGGACCATATATTGATGACACACTGATGATAAAAACAGATACACGGACCATATATTGATGACACTGATGGTAAAAACAGATAAACGGACCATATATTGATGACACACTGATAGTAAAAACAGATACACAGACCATATATTGATGACACTGATGGTAAAAACAGATACATGGACCATATATTGATGACACTGATGTTAAAAACAGATACACGGACCATATATTGATGACACTGATAGTAAAAACAGATACACTGACCATATATTGATAACACTGATGGTAAAAACAGATACACAGACCATATATTGATGACACTGATGGTAAAAACAGATACACGGACCATATATTGATGACACTGATGGTAAAAACAGATACACGGACCATATATTGATGACACTGATGATAAAAACAGATACACGGACCATATATTGATGACACACTGATAGTAAAAACAGATACACGGACCATATATTGATGACACACTGATAGTAAAAACAGATACACGGACCATATATTGATGACACTGATGGTAATAACAGATACACGGACCATATATTGATGACACTGATGGTAAAAACAGATACACGGACCACATATTGATGACACTGATGGTAAAAACAGATACACGGACCATATATTGATGACACTGATGGTAAAAACAGATACATGGACCACATATTGATGACACACTGATTGTAAAAACAGATACACGGACCATATATTGATGACACTGATGGTAAAAACAGATACACGGACCATATATTGATGACACTGATGATAAAAACAGATACACGGACCATATATTGATGACACTGATGGTAAAAACAGATACACGGACCATATATTGATGACACTGATGGTAAAAACAGATACAAGGACCATATATTGATGACACTGATGGTAAAAACAGATACACGGACCACATATTGATGACACACTGATTGTAAAAACAGATACACGGACCATATATTGATGACACTGATGGTAAAAACAGATACACGGACCATATATTGATGACACTGATGATAAAAACAGATACACGGACCATATATTGATGACACTGATGGTAAAAACAGATACACGGACCTTATATTGATGACACTGATGGTAAAAACAGATACACGGACCACATATTGATGACACTGATGGTAAAAACAGATACACGGACCACATATTGATGACACTGATAGTAAAAACAGATACACAGACCATATATTGATGACACTGATGGTAAAAGCAGATACACGGACCATATATTGATGACACACTGATGGTAAAAACAGATACACGGACCACATATTGATGACACTGATGGTAAAAACAGATACACGGACCATATATTGATGACACTGATGGAAAAAACAGATACACGGACCATATATTGATGTCACACTGATAGTAAAAACAGATACACGGACCATATATTGATGACACACTGATGGTAAAAACAGATACACGGACCATATATTGATGACACTGATGATAAAAACAGATACACGGACCACATATTGATGACACTGATGGTAAAAACAGATACACGGACCATATATTGATGACACACTGATAGTAAAAACAGATACACGGACCATATATTGATGACACTGATGATAAAAACAGATACACGGACCATATATTGATGACACACTGATAGTAAAAACAGATACACGGACCATATATTGATGACACACTGATAGTAAAAACAGATACACGGACCATATATTGATGACACTGATGGTAAAAACAGATACACGGATCATATATTGATGACACTGATGGTAAAAACAGATACACGGACCATATATTGATGACACACTGATGGTAAAAACAGATACACGGACCATATATTGATGACACTGATGGTAAAAACAGATACACGGACCACATATTGATGACACACTGATAGTAAAAACAGATACACGGACCATATATTGATGACACTGATGGTAAAAACAGATACACAGACCATATATTGATGACACACTGATGGTAAAAACAGATACACGGACCATATATTGATGACACACTGATGGTAAAAACAGATACACGGACCATATATTGATGACACACTGATGGTAAAAACAGATACACGGACCACATATTGATGACACTGATGGTAAAAACAGATACACGGACCATATATTGATGACACTGATAGTAAAAACAGATACACAGACCATATATTGATGACACACTGATGGTAAAAACAGATACACGGACCACATATTGATGACACTGATGGTAAAAACAGATACACGGACCACATATTGATGACACTGATGGTAAAAACAGATACACGGACCATATATTGATGACACTGATAGTAAAAACAGATACACGGACCATATATTGATGACACTGATGGTAAAAACAGATACACGTACCACATATTGATGACACTGATGGTAAAAACAGATACACGGACCATATATTGATGGCGCTGATGGTAAAAACAGATACACGAACCATATATTGATGACACACTGATGGTAAAAACAGATACACGGACCATATATTGATGACACTGATGGAAAAAACAGATACACGGACCATATATTGATGACACTGATGGTAAAAACAGATACACGGACCATATATTGATGACACTGATGGAAAAAACAGATACACGGACCATATATTGATGACACTGATGGTAAAAACAGATACACGGACCATATATTGATGACACTGATGGTAAAAACAGATACACGGACCATATATTGATGACACACTGATGATAAAAACAGATACATGGACCATATATTGAAGACACACTGATGGTAAAAACAGATAAACGGACCAAATATTGATGACACACTGATAGTAAAAACAGATACACGGACCATATATTGATGACATTGATGGTGAAAACAGATACAAGGACCATATGTTGATGACACACTGATGGTAAAAACAGATACACGGACCATATATTGATGACACTGATGGTAAAAACAGATACATGGACCATATATTGATGAGACTGATGGTAAAAACAGATACACGGACCATATATTGATGACACTGATGGTAAAAACAGATACACGGACCATATATTGAAGACGAACTAATGGTAAAAACAGATACACAGACCATATATTGAAGACGAACTAATGGTAAAAACAGATACACAGACCATATATTGATGACACTGATAGTAAAAACAGATACACGGACCATATATTGATGATACTGATGGTAAAAACAGATGCACGGACCATATATTGATGACACTGATGGTAAAAACAGATACACGGACCATATATTGATGACACTGATGGTAAAAACAGATACACAGACCTTATATTGATGACACTGATGGTAAAAACAGATACACGGACCATATATTGATGACACTGATGGTAAAAACAGATACACAGACCATATATTGATGACACTGATGGTAAAAACAGATAAACGGACCATATATTGATGACACACTGATAGTAAAAACAGATACACAGACCTTATATTGATGACACTGATGGTAAAAACAGATACACGGACCATATATTGATGACACTGATGGTAAAAACAGATACACAGACCATATATTGATGACACTGATGGTAAAAACAGATAAACGGACCATATATTGATGACACACTGATAGTAAAAACAGATACACGGACCATATATTGATGACACTGATGTTAAAAACAGATACACGGACCATATATTGATGACACTGATAGTAAAAACAGATACACTGACCATATATTGATAACACTGATGGTAAAAACAGATACACAGACCATATATTGATGACACTGATGGTAAAAACAGATACATGGACCATATATTGATGACACTGATGGTAAAAACAGATACACGGACCATATATTGATGACACTGATGATAAAAACAGATACACGGACCATATATTGATGACACACTGATAGTAAAAACAGATACACGGACCATATATTGATGACACACTGATAGTAAAAACAGATACACGGACCATATATTGATGACACTGATGGTAAAAACAGATACACAGACCTTATATTGATGACACTGATGGTAAAAACAGATACACGGACCATATATTGATGACACTGATGGTAAAAACAGATACACAGACCATATATTGATGACACTGATGGTAAAAACAGATACACGGACCATATATTGATGACACTGATAGTAAAAACAGATACACGGACCATATATTGATGATACTGATGGTAAAAACAGATGCACGGACCATATATTGATGACACTGATGGTAAAAACAGATACACGGACCATATATTGATGACACTGATGGTAAAAACAGATACACGGACCATATATTGATGGCGCTGATGGTAAAAACAGATACACGGACCATATATTGATGACACTGATAGTAAAAACAGATACACGGACCATATATTGATAACACTGATAGTAAAAACAGATACACGGACCATATATTGATGACACTGATAGTAAAAACAGATACTCGAACCATATATTGATGACACTGATGGTAAAAACAGATACACAGACCATATATTGATGACACTGATAGTAAAAACAGATACATGGACCATATCTTGATGACACTGATGGTAAAAACAGATACACGGATCATATATTGATGACACTGATGGTAAAAACAGATACACGGACCATATATTAATGACACTGATGGTAAAAACAGATACACGGACCATATATTGATGACACTGATGATAAAAACAGATACACGGACCATATATTGATGACACACTGATAGTAAAAACAGATACACGGACCATATATTGATGACACACTGATAGTAAAAACAGATACACGGACCATATATTGATGACACTGATGGTAATAACAGATACACGGACCATATATTGATGACACTGATGGTAAAAACAGATACACGGACCACATATTGATGACACTGATGGTAAAAACAGATACACGGACCATATATTGATGACACTGATGGTAAAAACAGATACATGGACCACATATTGATGACACACTGATTGTAAAAACAGATACACGGACCATATATTGATGACACTGATGGTAAAAACAGATACACGGACCATATATTGATGACACTGATGATAAAAACAGATACACGGACCATATATTGATGACACTGATGGTAAAAACAGATACACGGACCATATATTGATGACACTGATGGTAAAAACAGATACAAGGACCATATATTGATGACACTGATGGTAAAAACAGATACACGGACCACATATTGATGACACACTGATTGTAAAAACAGATACACGGACCATATATTGATGACACTGATGGTAAAAACAGATACACGGACCATATATTGATGACACTGATGATAAAAACAGATACACGGACCATATATTGATGACACTGATGGTAAAAACAGATACACGGACCTTATATTGATGACACTGATGGTAAAAACAGATACACGGACCACATATTGATGACACTGATGGTAAAAACAGATACACGGACCACATATTGATGACACTGATAGTAAAAACAGATACACAGACCATATATTGATGACACTGATGGTAAAAGCAGATACACGGACCATATATTGATGACACACTGATGGTAAAAACAGATACACGGACCACATATTGATGACACTGATGGTAAAAACAGATACACGGACCATATATTGATGACACTGATGGAAAAAACAGATACACGGACCATATATTGATGTCACACTGATAGTAAAAACAGATACACGGACCATATATTGATGACACACTGATGGTAAAAACAGATACACGGACCATATATTGATGACACTGATGATAAAAACAGATACACGGACCACATATTGATGACACACTGATAGTAAAAACAGATACACGGACCATATATTGATGACACACTGATGGTAAAAACAGATACACGGACCATATATTGATGACACACTGATAGTAAAAACAGATACACGGACCATATATTGATGACACTGATGATAAAAACAGATACACGGACCATATATTGATGACACACTGATAGTAAAAACAGATACACGGACCATATATTGATGACACACTGATGGTAAAAGCAGATACACGGACCATATATTGATGACACACTGATGGTAAAAACAGATACACGGACCACATATTGATGACACTGATGGTAAAAACAGATACACGGACCATATATTGATGACACTGATGGAAAAAACAGATACACGGACCACATATTGATGACACTGATAGTAAAAACAGATACACAGACCATATATTGATGACACTGATGGTAAAAACAGATACACGGACCACATATTGATGACACTGATGGTAAAAACAGATACACGGACCATATATTGATGGCGCTGAAGGTAAAAACAGATACACGAACCATATATTGATGACACACTGATGGTAAAAACAGATACACGGACCATATATTGATGACACTGATGGAAAAAACAGATACACGGACCATATATTGATGACACTGATGGTAAAAACAGATACACGGACCATATATTGATGACACTGTTGGAAAAAACAGATACACGGACCATATATTGATGACACTGATGGTAAAAACAGATACACGGACCATATATTGATGACACTGATGGTAAAAACAGATACACGGACCATATATTGATGACACTGATGATAAAAACAGATACACGGACCACATATTGATGACACACTGATAGTAAAAACAGATACACGGACCATATATTGATGACACACTGATGGTAAAAACAGATACACGGACCATATATTGATGACACTGATGATAAAAACAGATACACGGACCATATATTGATGACACACTGATAGTAAAAACAGATACACGGACCATATATTGATGACACACTGATGGTAAAAGCAGATACACGGACCATATATTGATGACACACTGATGGTAAAAACAGATACACGGACCACATATTGATGACACTGATGGTAAAAACAGATACACGGACCATATATTGATGACACTGATGGAAAAAACAGATACACGGACCATATATTGATGACACACTGATGATAAAAACAGATACACGGACCATATATTGAAGACACACTGATGGTAAAAACAGATAAACGGACCATATATTGATGACACACTGATAGTAAAAACAGATACACAGACCATATATTGATGACACTGATGTTAAAAACAGATACACGGACCATATATTGATGACACTGATAGTAAAAACAGATACACGGACCATATATTGATGACACTGATGGTAAAAACAGATACACGGACCATATATTGATGACACTGATGGTAAAAACAGATACACGGACCATATATTGATGACACACTGATAGTAAAAACAGATACACGGACCATATATTGATGACACACTGATAGTAAAAACAGATACACGGACCATATATTGATGACACTGATGATAAAAACAGATACACGGACCATATATTGATGACACACTGATAGTAAAAACAGATACACGGACCATATATTGATGACACACTGATAGTAAAAACAGATACACGGACCATATATTGATGACACTGATGGTAAAAACAGATACACGGACCATATATTGATGACACTGATGGTAAAAACAGATACACGGACCACATATTGATGACACACTGATAGTAAAAACAGATACACGGACCATATATTGATGACACTGATGGTAAAAACAGATACACAGACCATATATTGATGACACACTGATGGTAAAAACAGATACACGGACCATATATTGATGACACTGATAGTAAAAACAGATACACAGACCATATATTGATGACACACTGATGGTAAAAACAGATACACGGACCATATATTGATGACACACTGATGGTAAAAACAGATACACGGACCATATATTGATGACACACTGATGGTAAAAACAGATACACGGACCATATATTGATGACACTGATAGTAAAAACAGATACACAGACCATATATTGATGACACTGATAGTAAAAACAGATACACGGACCATATATTGATGACACTGATGGTAAAAACAGATACACGGACCATATATTGATGACACTGATAGTAAAAACAGATACACAGACCATATATTGATGACACTGATGGTAAAAACAGATACACGGACCATATATTGATGACACTGATGGTAAAAACAGATACACGGACCATATATTGATGACACTGATAGTAAAAACAGATACACAGACCATATATTGATGACACTGATGGTAAAAACAGATACACGGACCACATATTGATGACACTGATGGTAAAAACAGATACACGGACCATATATTGATGGCGCTGATGGTAAAAACAGATACACGAACCATATATTGATGACACACTGATGGTAAAAACAGATACACGGACCATATATTGATGACACTGATGGAAAAAACAGATACACGGACCATATATTGATGACACTGATGGTAAAAACAGATACACGGACCATATATTGATGACACTGATGGAAAAAACAGATACACGGACCATATATTGATGACACTGATGGTAAAAACAGATACACGGACCATATATTGATGACACTGATGGTAAAAACAGATACACGGACCATATATTGATGACACACTGATGATAAAACAGATACACGGACCATATATTGAAGACACACTGATGGTAAAAACAGATAAACGGACCATATATTGATGACACACTGATAGTAAAAACAGATACACGGACCATATATTGATGACATTGATGGTGAAAACAGATACAAGGACCATATGTTGATGACACACTGATGGTAAAAACAGATACACGGACCATATATTGATGACACTGATGGTAAAAACAGATACATGGACCATATATTGATGAGACTGATGGTAAAAACAGATACACGGACCATATATTGATGACACTGATGGTAAAAACAGATACACGGACCATATATTGAAGACGAACTAATGGTAAAAACAGATACACAGACCATATATTGAAGACGAACTAATGGTAAAAACAGATACACAGACCATATATTGATGACACTGATAGTAAAAACAGATACACGGACCATATATTGATGACACTGATAGCAAAAACAGATTCACGGACCATATATTGATGACACTGATGGTAAAAACAGATACACGGACCATATATTGATGACGCACTGATAGTAAAAACAGATTCACGGACCATATATTGATGACACTGATGGTAAAAACAGATACACGGACCATATATTGATGACACTGATAGTAAAAACAGATACACGGACCATATATTGATGACACTGATAGTAAAAACAGATACACGGACCATATATTGATGACACTGATAGTAAAAACAGATACACGGACCATATATTGATGACACTGATGGTAAAAACAGATACACGGACCATATATTGATGACACTGATGATAAAAACAGATACACGGACCATATATTGATGACACTGATGGTAAAAACAGATACACGGACCATATATTAATGACACTGATAGTAAAAACAGATACACGGACCATATATTGATGACACTGATAGTAAAAACAGATACACGGACCATATATTGATGACACTGATGGTAAAAACAGATACACGGACCATATATTGATGACACTGATGAAAAAAACAGATACACGGACCATATATTGATGACACTGATGGTAAAAACAGATACACGGACCATATATTGATGACACTGATGGTAAAAACAGATACACGGACCATATATTGATGACACTGATGGTAAAAACAGATACACGGACCATATATTGATGACACTGATGGTAAAAACAGATACACGGACCATATATTGATGACGCACTGATAGTAAAAACAGATTCACGGACCATATATTGATGACACTGATGGTAAAAACAGATACACGGACCATATATTGATGACACTGATGATAAAAACAGATACACGGACCATATATTGATGACACTGATGGTAAAAACAGATACACAGACCATATATTGATGACACTGATAGTAAAAACAGATACACGGACCATATATTGATGACACTGATGGTAAAAACAGATACACGGACCATATATTGATGACACTGATGATAAAAACAGATACACGGACCATATATTGATGACACTGATGGTAAAAACAGATACACAGACCATATATTGATGACACTGATAGTAAAAACAGATACACGGACCATATATTGATGACACTGATGGTAAAAACAGATACACGGACCATATATTGATGACACTGATAGTAAAAACAGATACACAGACCATATATTGATGACACTGATAGTAAAAACAGATACACGGACCATATATTGATGACACTGATGGTAAAAACAGATACATGGACCATATATTGATGACACTGATGGTAAAAACAGATACACGGACCATATATTGATGACACTGATGAAAAAAACAGATACACGGACCATATATTGATGACACTGATGGTAAAAACAGATACACGGACCATATATTGATGACACTGATGGTAAAAACAGATACACGGACCATATATTGATGACACTGATGATAAAAACAGATACACGGACCATATATTGATGACACTGATGGTAAAAACAGATACACTTGCCATATATTGATGACACACTGATGGTAAAAACAGATACACGGACCATATATTGATGATACTGATGGTAAAAACAGATGCACGGACCATATATTGATGATACTGATGGTAAAAACAGATACACGGACCATATATTGATGACACTGATAGTAAAAACAGATACACGGACCATATATTGATGATACTGATGGTAAAAACAGATGCACGGACCATATATTGATGACACTGATGGTAAAAACAGATGCACGGACCATATATTGATGACACTGATAGTAAAAACAGATACATGGACCATATCTTGATGACACTGATGGTAAAAACAGATACACGGATCATATCTTGATGTCACACTGATGGTAAAAACAGATACACAGACCATATATTGATGACACTGATAGTAAAAACAGATACACGGACCATATATTGATGACACTGATGGTAAAAACAGATACACGGACCATATATTGATGACACTGATAGTAAAAACAGATACACAGACCATATATTGATGACACTGATAGTAAAAACAGATACACGGACCATATATTGATGACACTGATGGTAAAAACAGATACACAGACCATATATTGATGACACTGATGGTAAAAACAGATACACGGACCATATATTGATGACACTGATGAAAAAAACAGATACACGGACCATATATTGATGACACTGATGGTAAAAACAGATACACGGACCATATATTGATGACACTGATAGTAAAAACAGATACACGGACCATATATTGATGACACTGATGGTAAAAACAGATACATGGACCATATATTGATGACACTGATGGTAAAAACAGATACACAGACCATATATTGATGACACTGATAGTAAAAACAGATACATGGACCATATCTTGATGACACTGATGGTAAAAACAGATACACGGATCATATATTGATGACACACTGATGGTAAAAACAGATACACAGACCATATATTGATGACACTGATAGTAAAAACAGATACACGGACCATATATTGATGACACACTGATGGTAAAAACAGATACACAGACCATATATTGATGACACTGATAGTAAAAACAGATACACGGACCATATACTGATGACACTGATGGTAAAAACAGATACACGGACCATATATTGATGACACTGATAGTAAAAACAGATACACAGACCATATATTGATGACACTGATAGTAAAAACAGATACACGGACCATATATTGATGACACTGATGGTAAAAACAGATACACGGACCATATATTGATGACACTGATGAAAAAAACAGATACACGGACCATATATTGATGACACTGATGGTAAAAACAGATACACGGACCATATATTGATGACACTGATAGTAAAAACAGATACACGGACCATATATTGATGACACTGATGGTAAAAACAGATACACGGACCATATATTGATGACACTGATAGTAAAAACAGATACACAGACCATATATTGATGACACTGATAGTAAAAACAGATACACGGACCATATATTGATGACACTGATGGTAAAAACAGATACACGGACCATATATTGATGACACTGATGGTAAAAACAGATACACGGACCATATATTGATGACACTGATGAAAAAAACAGATACACGGACCATATATTGATGACACTGATGGTAAAAACAGATACACGGACCATATATTGATGACACTGATGGTAAAAACAGATACACGGACCATATATTGATGACACTGATGATAAAAACAGATACACGGACCATATATTGATGACACTGATGGTAAAAAGAGATACACGGACCATATATTGATGACACACTGATGGTAAAAACAGATACACGGACCATATATTGATGATACTGATGGTAAAAACAGATGCACGGACCATATATTGATGATACTGATGGTAAAAACAGATACACGGACCATATATTGATGACACTGATAGTAAAAACAGATACACGGACCATATATTGATGATACTGATGGTAAAAACAGATGCACGGACCATATATTGATGACACTGATGGTAAAAACAGATACACGGACCATATATTGATGACACTGATGGTAAAAACAGATACACGGACCATATATTGATGACACACTGATGGTAAAAACAGATACACGGACCATATATTGATGGCACTGATAGTAAAAACAGATACATGGACCATATCTTGATGACACTGATGGTAAAAACAGATACACGGATCATATATTGATGACACTGATAGTAAAAACAGATACATGGACCATATCTTGATGACACTGATGGTAAAAACAGATACACGGATCATATATTGATGTCACACTGATGGTAAAAACAGATACACGGACCATATATTGATGACACTGATAGTAAAAACAGATACTCGAACCATATATTGATGACACTGATGGTAAAAACAGATGCACGGACCATATATTGATGACACTGATGGTAAAAACAGATACACGGATCATATATTGATGTCACACTGATGGTAAAAACAGATACACAGACCATATATTGATGACACTGATAGTAAAAACAGATACATGGACCATATCTTGATGACACTGATGGTAAAAACAGATACACGGATCATATATTGATGACACTGATGGTAAAAACAGATACACGGACCATATATTGATGACACTGATGGTAAAAACAGATACACGGACCATATATTGATGACACTGATGGTAAAAACAGATACACGGACCATATATTGATGAGACACTGATAGTAAAAACAGATACACGGATCATATATTGATGACACTGATGGTAAAAACAGATACTCGAACCATATATTGATGACACTGATGGTAAAAACAGATACACAGACCATATATTGATGACACTGATAGTAAAAACAGATACATGGACCATATATTGATGACACTGATGGTAAAAACAGATACACAGACCATATATTGATGACACTGATGGTAAAAACAGATACACGGACCAAATATTGATGACACAATGATGGTAAAAACAGATACACGGACCATATATTGATGACACAATGATGGTAAAAACATATACACGGACCATATATTGATGTCACACTGATGGTAAAAACAGATACACGGACCATATATTGATGACACTGATGGTAAAAACAGATACATGGACCATATATTGATGACACTGATGTTAAAAACAGATACACGGACCATATATTGATGACACTGATGGAAAAAACAGATACACGGACCATATATTGATGACACTGATGGTAAAAACAGATACTCGAACCATATATTGATGACACACTGATGATAAAAACAGATACACGGACCATATATTGAAGACACACTGATGGTAAAAACAGATAAACGGACCATATATTGATGACACACTGATAGTAAAAACAGATACACAGACCATATATTGATGACACTGATGGTAAAAACAGATACATGGACCATATATTGATGACACTGATGTTAAAAACAGATACACGGACCATATATTGATGACACTGATAGTAAAAACAGATACACTGGCCATATATTGATAACACTGATGGTAAAAACAGATACACAGACCATATATTGATGACACTGATGGTAAAAACAGATACACGGACCATATATTGATGACACTGATGGTAAAAACAGATACACGGACCATATATTGATGACACTGATGATAAAAACAGATACACGGACCATATATTGATGACACACTGATAGTAAAAACAGATACACGGACCATATATTGATGACACACTGATAGTAAAAACAGATACACGGACCATATATTGATGACACTGATGGTAAAAACAGATACACGGACCATATATTGATGACACTGATGGTAAAAACAGATACACGGACCACATATTGATGACACACTGATAGTAAAAACAGATACACGGACCATATATTGATGACACTGATGGTAAAAACAGATACACGGACCATATATTGATGACACACTGATGGTAAAAACAGATACACGGACCATATATTGATGACACACTGATGGTAAAAACAGATACACGGACCACATATTGATGACACTGATGGTAAAAACAGATACACGGACCACATATTGATGACACTGATAGTAAAAACAGATACACAGACCATATATTGATGACACTGATGGTAAAAACAGATACACGGACCACATATTGATGACACTGATGGTAAAAACAGATACACGGACCATATATTGATGGCGCTGATGGTAAAAACAGATACACGAACCATATATTGATGACACACTGATGGTAAAAACAGATACACGGACCATATATTGATGACACTGATGGAAAAAACAGATACACGGACCATATATTGATGACACTGATGGTAAAAACAGATACACGGACCATATATTGATGACACTGATGGAAAAAACAGATACACGGACCATATATTGATGACACTGATGGTAAAAACAGATACACGGACCATATATTGATGACACTGATGGTAAAAACAGATACACGGACCATATATTGATGACACACTGATGATAAAAACAGATACACGGACCATATATTGAAGACACACTGATGGTAAAAACAGATAAACGGACCATATATTGATGACACACTGATAGTAAAAACAGATACACGGACCATATATTGATGACATTGATGGTGAAAACAGATACAAGGACCATATGTTGATGACACTGATGATAAAAACAGATACACGGACCATATATTGATGACACTGATGGTAAAAACAGATACACGGACCATATATTGATGACACTGATGGTAAAAACAGATACACGGACCATATATTGATGACACTGAAGGTAAAAACAGATACACGGACCATATATTGATGACACACTGATGATAAAAACAGATACACGGACCATATATTGAAGACACACTGATGGTAAAAACAGATAAACGGACCATATATTGATGACACTGATGGTAAAAACAGATACACGGACCATATATTGATGACACACTGATGGTAAAAAAAGATACACGGACCATATATTGATGACACTGATGGTAAAAACAGATAAATGGACCATATATTGATGACACTGATAGTAAAAACAGATACACGGACCATATATTGATGAGACTGATGGTAAAAACAGATACATGGACCATATATTGATGAGACTGATGGTAAAAACAGATACACGGACCATATATTGATGACACTGATGGTAAAAACAGATACACGGACCATATATTGAAGACGAACTAATGGTAAAAACAGATACACAGACCATATATTGAAGACGAACTAATGGTAAAAACAGATACACGGACCATATATTGATGACACTGATGATAAAAACAGATACACGGACCATATATTGATGACACTGATGGTAAAAACAGATACACAGACCATATATTGATGACACTGATGGTAAAAACAGATACACGGACCATATATTAATGACACTGATAGTAAAAACAGATACACGGACCATATATTGATGACACTGATAGTAAAAACAGATACACGGACCATATATTGATGACACTGATGGTAAAAACAGATACACGGACCATATATTGATGACACTGATGAAAAAAACAGATACACGGACCATATATTGATGACACTGATGGTAAAAACAGATACACGGACCATATATTGATGACACTGATGGTAAAAACAGATACACGGACCATATATTGATGACACTGATGGTAAAAACAGATACACAGACCATATATTGATGACACTGATGGTAAAAACAGATACACGGACCATATATTGATGAAACTGATAGTAAAAACAGATACACAGACCATATATTGATGACACTGATAGTAAAAACAGATACACGGACCATATATTGATGACACTGATGGTAAAAACAGATACACGGATCATATATTGATGACACTGATGGTAAAAACAGATACACGGACCATATATTGATGACACACTGATGGTAAAAACAGATACACGGACCATATATTGATGACACTGATGGTAAAAACAGATACACAGACCATATATTGATGACACTGATGGTAAAAACAGATACACAGACCATATATTGATGACACTGATGGTAAAAACAGATACACGGACCATATATTGATGATACTGATGGTAAAAACAGATACACAGACCATATATTGATGACACTGATGGTAAAAACAGATACACAGACCATATATTGATGACACTGATGGTAAAAACAGATACACGGACCATATATTGATGACACTGATGAAAAAAACAGATACACGGACCATATATTGATGACACTGATGGTAAAAACAGATACACGGACCATATATTGATGACACTGATGGTAAAAACAGATACACGGACCATATATTGATGACACTGATGGTAAAAACAGATACACAGAACATATATTGATGACACTGATGGTAAAAACAGATACACGGACCATATATTGATGACACTGATGAAAAAAACAGATACACGGACCATATATTGATGACACTGATGGTAAAAACAGATACACGGACCATATATTGATGACACTGATGGTAAAAACAGATACACGGACCATATATTGATGACACTGATAGTAAAAACAGATACACGGACCATATATTGATGATACTGATGGTAAAAACAGATACACAGACCATATATTGATGACACTGATGGTAAAAACAGATACACAGACCATATATTGATGACACTGATGGTAAAAACAGATACACGGACCATATATTGATGACACTGATGGTAAAAACAGATACACAGACCATATATTGATGACACTGATGGTAAAAACAGATACACGGACCATATATTGATGATACTGATGGTAAAAACAGATACACAGACCATATATTGATGACACTGATGGTAAAAACAGATACACAGACCATATATTGATGACACTGATGGTAAAAACAGATACACGGACCATATATTGATGACACTGATGAAAAAAACAGATACACGGACCATATATTGATGACACTGATGGTAAAAACAGATACACGGACCATATATTGATGACACTGATGGTAAAAACAGATACACGGACCATATATTGATGACACTGATGATAAAAACAGATACACGGACCATATATTGATGACACTGATGGTAAAAACAGATACACGGACCATATATTGATGACACACTGATGGTAAAAACAGATACACGGACCATATATTGATGATACTGATGGTAAAAACAGATGCACGGACCATATATTGATGATACTGATGGTAAAAACAGATACACGGACCATATATTGATGACACTGATAGTAAAAACAGATACACGGACCATATATTGATGATACTGATGGTAAAAACAGATGCACGGACCATATATTGATGACACTGATGGTAAAAACAGATACACGGACCATATATTGATGACACTGATGGTAAAAACAGATACACAGACCATATATTGATGACACTGATAGTAAAAACAGATACATGGACCATATCTTGATGACACTGATGGCAAAAACAGATACACGGATCATATATTGATGTCACACTGATGGTAAAAACAGATACACAGACCATATATTGATGACACTGATAGTAAAAACAGATACACGGACCATATATTGATGACACTGATGGTAAAAACAGATACACGGACCATATATTGATGACACTGATGAAAAAAACAGATACACGGACCATATATTGATGACACTGATGGTAAAAACAGATACACGGACCATATATTGATGACACTGATGGTAAAAACAGATACACGGACCATATATTGATGACACTGATGGTAAAAACAGATACACAGACCATATATTGATGACACTGATGGTAAAAACAGATACACGGACCATGTATTGATGACACTGATGAAAAAAACAGATACACGGACCATATATTGATGACACTGATGAAAAAAACAGATACACGGACCATATATTGAGGACACTGATGGTAAAAACAGATACACAGACCATATATTGATGACACTGATGGTAAAAACAGATACACGGACCATATATTGATGATACTGATGGTAAAAACAGATACACAGACCATATATTGATGACACTGATGGTAAAAACAGATACACAGACCATATATTGATGACACTGATGGTAAAAACAGATACACGGACCATATATTGATGACACTGATGAAAAAAACAGATACACGGACCATATATTGATGACACTGATGGTAAAAACAGATACACGGACCATATATTGATGACACTGATGGTAAAAACAGATACACGGACCATATATTGATGACACTGATGATAAAAACAGATACACGGACCATATATTGATGACACTGATGGTAAAAACAGATACACGGACCATATATTGATGACACACTTATGGTAAAAACAGATACACGGACCATATATTGATGATACTGATGGTAAAAACAGATGCACGGACCATATATTGATGATACTGATGGTAAAAACAGATACACGGACCATATATTGATGACACTGATAGTAAAAACAGATACACGGACCATATATTGATGATACTGATGGTAAAAACAGATGCACGGACCATATATTGAAGACACTGATGGTAAAAACAGATACACGGACCATATATTGATGACACTGATGGTAAAAACAGATACACAGACCATATATTGATGACACTGATAGTAAAAACAGGTACATGGACCATATCTTGATGACACTGATGGTAAAAACAGATACACAGACCATATATTGATGACACTGATAGTAAAAACAGATACACGGACCATATATTGATGACACTGATAGTAAAAACAGATACTCGAACCATATATTGATGACACTGATGGTAAAAACAGATACACGGACGATATATTGATGACACTGATGGTAAAAACAGATACACGGATCATATATTGATGACACTGATGGTAAAAACAGATACACGGACCATATATTGATGACACTGATGGTAAAAACAGATACACGGACCATATATTGATGACACTGATGGTAAAAACAGATACATGGACCATATCTTGATGACACTGATGGTAAAAACAGATACACGGATCATATATTGATGACACTGATGGTAAAAACAGATACACGGACCATATATTGATGACACTGATGGTAAAAACAGATACACGGACCATATATTGATGACACTGATGGTAAAAACAGATACACGGACCATATATTGATGACACTGATGGTAAAAACAGATACACGGATCATATATTGATGACACTGATGGTAAAAACAGATACTCGAACCATATATTGATGACACTGATGGTAAAAACAGATACACAGACCATATATTGATGACACTGATGGTAAAAACAGATACTCGAACCATATATTGATGACACTGATGGTAAAAACAGATACACAGACCATATATTGATGACACTGATAGTAAACACAGATACATGGACCATATCTTGATGACACTGATGGTAAAAACAGATACACGGACCATATATTGATGACACTGATGATAAAAACAGATACACGGACCATATATTGATGGCACACTGATGGTAAAAACAGATACACGGACTATATATTGATGACACTGATGGTAAAAACAGATACACGGACCATATATTGATGACACTGATGATATAAACAGGTACACGGACCATATATTGATGACACTGATGGTAAAAACAGATACACAGACCATATATTGATGACACTGATGGTAAAAACAGATACACGGACCATATATTGATGACACTGATGGTAAAAACAGATACACAGACCATATATTGATGACACTGATGGTAAAAACAGATACACGGACCATTTATTGATGACACTGATGATAAAAACAGATACACGGACCATATATTGATGACACTGATGGTAAAAACAGATACACGGATCATATATTGATGACACTGATGGTAAAAACAGATACACGGACTATATATTGATGACACACTGATGGTAAAAACAGATACACGGACCATATATTGATGACACTGATGGTAAAAACAGATACACGGACCATATATTGATGACACTGATGATAAAAACAGATACACGGACCATATATTGATGGCACACTGATGGTAAAAACAGATACACGGACTATATATTGATGACACTGATGGTGAAAACAGATACACGGACCATATATTGATGACACTGATGATAAAAACAGATACACGGACCATATATTGATGACACTGATGATAAAAACAGATACACGGACCATATATTGATGACACTGATGATAAAAACAGATACACGGACCATATATTGATGACATTGATGGTAATAACAGATACACGGACCATATATTGATCGCACACTGATGGTAAAAACAGATACACGGACCATATATTGATAACACTGATGGTAAAAACAGATACACGGACCATCTATTGATGACACTGATGATAAAAACAGATACACGGACCATATATTGATGAAACTGATAGTAAAAACAGATACACAGACCATATATTGATGACACTGATAGTAAAAACAGATACACGGACCATATATTGATGACACTGATGGTAAAAACAGATACACGGATCATATATTGATGACACTGATGGTAAAAACAGATACACGGACCATATATTGATGACACACTGATGGTAAAAACAGATACACGGACCATATATTGATGACACTGATGGTAAAAACAGATACACAGACCATATATTGATGACACTGATGGTAAAAACAGATACACAGACCATATATTGATGACACTGATGGTAAAAACAGATACACGGACCATATATTGATGATACTGATGGTAAAAACAGATACACAGACCATATATTGATGACACTGATGGTAAAAACAGATACACAGACCATATATTGATGACACTGATGGTAAAAACAGATACACGGACCATATATTGATGACACTGATGAAAAAAACAGATACACGGACCATATATTGATGACACTGATGGTAAAAACAGATACACGGACCATATATTGATGACACTGATGGTAAAAACAGATACACGGACCATATATTGATGACACTGATGGTAAAAACAGATACACAGAACATATATTGATGACACTGATGGTAAAAACAGATACACGGACCATATATTGATGACACTGATGAAAAAAACAGATACACGGACCATATATTGATGACACTGATGGTAAAAACAGATACACGGACCATATATTGATGACACTGATGGTAAAAACAGATACACGGACCATATATTGATGACACTGATAGTAAAAACAGATACACGGACCATATATTGATGATACTGATGGTAAAAACAGATACACAGACCATATATTGATGACACTGATGGTAAAAACAGATACACAGACCATATATTGATGACACTGATGGTAAAAACAGATACACGGACCATATATTGATGACACTGATGGTAAAAACAGATACACAGACCATATATTGATGACACTGATGGTAAAAACAGATACACGGACCATATATTGATGATACTGATGGTAAAAACAGATACACAGACCATATATTGATGACACTGATGGTAAAAACAGATACACAGACCATATATTGATGACACTGATGGTAAAAACAGATACACGGACCATATATTGATGACACTGATGAAAAAAACAGATACACGGACCATATATTGATGACACTGATGGTAAAAACAGATACACGGACCATATATTGATGACACTGATGGTAAAAACAGATACACGGACCATATATTGATGACACTGATGATAAAAACAGATACACGGACCATATATTGATGACACTGATGGTAAAAACAGATACACGGACCATATATTGATGACACACTGATGGTAAAAACAGATACACGGACCATATATTGATGATACTGATGGTAAAAACAGATGCACGGACCATATATTGATGATACTGATGGTAAAAACAGATACACGGACCATATATTGATGACACTGATAGTAAAAACAGATACACGGACCATATATTGATGATACTGATGGTAAAAACAGATGCACGGACCATATATTGATGACACTGATGGTAAAAACAGATACACGGACCATATATTGATGACACTGATGGTAAAAACAGATACACAGACCATATATTGATGACACTGATAGTAAAAACAGATACATGGACCATATCTTGATGACACTGATGGCAAAAACAGATACACGGATCATATATTGATGTCACACTGATGGTAAAAACAGATACACAGACCATATATTGATGACACTGATAGTAAAAACAGATACACGGACCATATATTGATGACACTGATGGTAAAAACAGATACACGGACCATATATTGATGACACTGATGGTAAAAACAGATACACGGACCATATATTGATGACACTGATGGTAAAAACAGATACACGGACCATATATTGATGACACTGATGGTAAAAACAGATACACAGACCATATATTGATGACACTGATGGTAAAAACAGATACACGGACCATGTATTGATGACACTGATGAAAAAAACAGATACACGGACCATATATTGATGACACTGATGAAAAAAACAGATACACGGACCATATATTGATGACACTGATGGTAAAAACAGATACACAGACCATATATTGATGACACTGATGGTAAAAACAGATACACGGACCATATATTGATGATACTGATGGTAAAAACAGATACACAGACCATATATTGATGACACTGATGGTAAAAACAGATACACAGACCATATATTGATGACACTGATGGTAAAAACAGATACACGGACCATATATTGATGACACTGATGAAAAAAACAGATACACGGACCATATATTGATGACACTGATGGTAAAAACAGATACACGGACCATATATTGATGACACTGATGGTAAAAACAGATACACGGACCATATATTGATGACACTGATGATAAAAACAGATACACGGACCATATATTGATGACACTGATGGTAAAAACAGATACACGGACCATATATTGATGACACACTTATGGTAAAAACAGATACACGGACCATATATTGATGATACTGATGGTAAAAACAGATGCACGGACCATATATTGATGATACTGATGGTAAAAACAGATACACGGACCATATATTGATGACACTGATAGTAAAAACAGATACACGGACCATATATTGATGATACTGATGGTAAAAACAGATGCACGGACCATATATTGAAGACACTGATAGTAAAAACAGGTACATGGACCATATCTTGATGACACTGATGGTAAAAACAGATACACGGATCATATATTGATGTCACACTGATGGTAAAAACAGATACACAGACCATATATTGATGACACTGATAGTAAAAACAGATACACGGACCATATATTGATGACACTGATAGTAAAAACAGATACTCGAACCATATATTGATGACACTGATGGTAAAAACAGATACACGGACCATATATTGATGGCACACTGATGGTAAAAACAGATACACGGACTATATATTGATGACACTGATGGTGAAAACAGATACACGGACCATATATTGATGACACTGATGATAAAAACAGATACACGGACCATATATTGATGACACTGATGATAAAAACAGATACACGGACCATATATTGATGACACTGATGATAAAAACAGATACACGGACCATATATTGATGACATTGATGGTAATAACAGATACACGGACCATATATTGATCGCACACTGATGGTAAAAACAGATACACGGACCATATATTGATAACACTGATGGTAAAAATAGATACACGGACCATCTATTGATGACACTGATGATAAAAACAGATACACGGACCATATATTGATGACACACTGATGGTAAAAACAGATACACGGACCATATATTGATGACACTGATGGTAAAAACAGATACACGGACCATATATTGATGACACTGATGATAAAAAAAGATACACGGACCATATATTGATGACACTGATGATAAAAACAGATACACGGACCATATATTGATGACACTGATGATAAAAACAGATACACGGACCATATATTGATGACACTGATGATAAAAACAGATACACGGACCATATATTGATGACACTGATGGTAAAAACAGATACACGGATCATATATTGATGACACTGATGGTAAAAACAGATACACGGACCATATATTGATGACACACTGATGGTAAAAACAGATACACGGACCATATATTGATGACACTGATGGTAAAAACAGATACACGGACCATATATTGATGACACTGATGATAAAAACAGATACACGGACCATATATTGATGGCACACTGATGGTAAAAACAGATACACGGACTATATATTGATGACACTGATGGTAAAAACAGATACACGGACCATATATTGATGACACTGATGATAAAAACAGGTACACGGACCATATATTGATGACACTGATGGTAAAAACAGATACACGGACCATATATTGATGACACTGATGGTAAAAACAGATACACGGACCATATATTGATGACACTGATGGTAAAAACAGATACACGGACCATATATTGATGACACTGATGGTAAAAACAGATACACAGACCATATATTGATGACACTGATGGTAAAAACAGTTACACGGACCATATATTGATGACACTGATGGTAAAAACAGATACACGGACCATATATTGATGGCACACTGATGGTAAAAACAGATACACGGACCATATATTGATAACACTGATGGTAAAAACAGATACACGGACCATCTATTGATGACACTGATGATAAAAACAGATACACGGACCATATATTGATGACACTGATGGTAATAACAGATACACGGACCATATATTGATGACACACTGATGGAAAAAACAGATACACGGACCATATATTGATGACACTGATGGTAAAAACAGATACATGGACCATATATTGATGACACTGATGGTAAAAACAGATACATGGACCATATATTGATGACACTGATAGTAAAAACTGATACACAGACCATATATTGATGACACACTGATGGAAAAAACAGATACACGGACCATATATTGATGACACTGATGGTAAAAACAGATACACGGACCATATATTGATGACACTGATGGTAAAAACAGATACACGGACTATATATTGATGACACTGATGGTAAAAACAGATACACGGACCATATATTGATGACACTGATGATAAAAACAGGTACACGGACCATATATTGATGACACTGATGGTAAAAACAGATACACAGACCATATATTGATGACACTGATGGTAAAAACAGATACACGGACCATATATTGATGACACTGATGGTAAAAACAGATACACGGACCATATATTGATGACACTGATGGTAAAAACAGATACACGGACCATATATTGATAACACTGATGGTAAAAACAGATACACGGACCATCTATTGATGACACTGATGATAAAAACAGATACACGGACCATATATTGATGACACTGATGGTAAAAACAGATACACGGACCATATATTGATGACACTGATAGTAAAAACAGATACACGGACCATATATTGATGACACTGATGGTAAAAACAGATACACGGACCATATATTGATGACACTGATGGTAAAAACAGATACACGGACCATATATTGATGACACTGATAGTAAAAACAGATACACGGACCATATATTGATGACACTGATGGTAAAAACAGATACACGGACCATATATTGATGACACTGATGGTAAAAACGGATACACGGACCACATATTGATGACACTGATGGTAAAAACAGATACACGGACCATATATTGATGACACTGATGGAAAAAACAGATACAAGGACCATATATTGATGACACTGATGGAAAAAACGGATACACGGACCACATATTGATGACACTGATGGTAAAAACAGATACACGGACCATATATTGATGACACTGATGGTAAAAACAGATGCACGGACCATATATTGATGACACTGATGGAAAAAACAGATACACGGACCATATATTGATGACACTGATGGTAAAAACGGATACACGGACCACATGTTGATGACACTGATGGTAAAAACAGATACACGGACCATATATTGATGACACTGATGGAAAAAACAGATACAAGGACCATATATTGATGACACTGATGGAAAAAACGGATACACGGACCACATATTGATGACACTGATGGTAAAAACAGATACACGGACCATATATTGATGACACTGATGGTAAAAACAGATACACGGACCATATATTGATGACACTGATGGTAAAAACGGATACACGGACCATATATTGATGACACTGATGGTAAAAACAGATACACGGACCATATATTGATGACACTGATGGTAAAAACAGATACACGGACCATATATTGATGACACTGATGGAAAAAACAGATACACGGACCATATATTGATGACACTGATGGTAAAAACAGATACACGGACCATATATTGATAACACTGATGGTAAAAACAGATACACGGACCATCTATTGATGACACTGATGATAAAAACAGATACACGGACCATATATTGATGACACTGATGGTAAAAACAGATACACGGACCATATATTGATGACACTGATAGTAAAAACAGATACACGGACCATATATTGATGACACTGATGGTAAAAACAGATACACGGACCATATATTGATGACACTGATGGTAAAAACAGATACACGGACCATATATTGATGACACTGATGGTAAAAACGGATACACGGACCACATATTGATGACACTGATGGTAAAAACAGATACACGGACCATATATTGATGACACTGATGGTAAAAACAGATACACGGACCATATATTGATGACACTGATGGTAAAAACAGATACACGGACCACATATTGATGACACTGATGGTAAAAACAGATACACGGACCATATATTGATGACACTGATGGTAAAAACAGATACACGGACCACATATTGATGACACTGATGGTAAAAACAGATACACGGACCATATATTGATGACACTGATGGTAAAAACAGATACACGGACCATATATTGATGACACTGATGGTAAAAACAGATACACGGACCATATATTGATGACACTGATGGTAAAAACAGATACACGGACCATATATTGATGACACTGATGGTAAAAACAGATACACGGACCATATATTGATGACACTGATGGAAAAAACAGATACACGGACCATATACTGATAACACACTGACAGTAAAAACAGATACACGGACCATATATTGATGACACTGATGGTAAAAACAGATACACGGACCATATATTGATGACACTGATGGTAAAAACAGATACACGGACCATATATTGATGACACTGATAGTAAAAACAGATACTCGAACCATATATTGATGACACACTGATGATAAAAACAGATACACGGACCATATATTGATGACACACTGATGGTAAAAACAGATAAACGGACCATATATTGATGACACTGAGGGTAAAAACAGATACACGGACCATATATTGATAACACTGATGGTAAAAACAGATACACGGACCATATATTGATGACACTGATGGTAAAAACAGATACACGGACCATATATTGATGACACTGATGGAAAAAACAGATACACGGACCATATATTGATGACACTGATGGTAAAAACAGATACTCGAACCATATATTGATGACACACTGATGATAAAAACAGATACACGGACCATATATTGATGACACTGATGTTAAAAACAGATACACGGATCATATATTGATGACACTGATGGTAAAAACAGATACACGGACCATATATTGATAACACTGATGGTAAAAACAGATACACGGACCATATATTGATAACACTGATGGTAAAAACAGATACACGGACCATATATTGATGACACACTGATAGTAAAAACAGATACACAGACCATATATTGATGACACTGATGGTAAAAACAGATACATGGACCATATATTGATGACACACTGATAGTAAAAACACATACACGGACCATATATTGATGACACTGATGTTAAAAACAGATACACGGACCATATATTGATGACACTGATGTTAAAAACAGATACACAGACCATATATTGATGACACTGATAGTAAAAACAGATACACGGACCATATATTGATGACACTGATGGTAAAAACAGATACACGGACCATATATTGATGACACACTGATGGTAAAAACAGATACACGGACCATATATTGATGACACTGATAGTAAAAACAGATACACGGACCATATATTGATGACACTGATAGTAAAAACAGATACACGGACCATATATTGATGACACTGATGGTAAAAACAGATACACGGACCATATATTGATGGCGCTGATGGTAAAAACAGATACACGAACCATATATTGATGACACACTGATGGTAAAAACAGATACACGGACCATATATTGATGACACTGATGGTAAAAACAGATACTCGAACCATATATTGATGACACACTGATGATAAAAACAGATACACGGACCATATATTGAAGACACTGATGGTAAAAACAGATAAACGGACCATATATTGATGACACTGATGGTAAAAACAGATACACGGACCATATATTGATGACACACTGATGGTAAAAACAGATACACGGATCATATATTGATGACACTGATGGTAAAAACAGATACACGGACCATATATTGATGACACACTGATGGTAAAAACAGATACACGGATCATATATTGATGACACTGATGGTAAAAACAGATACACGGACCATATATTGATGACACACTGATGATAAAAACAGATACACGGACCATATATTGATGACACACTGATGATAAAAACAGATACACAGACCATATATTGATGACACACTGATGGTAAAAACAGATACACGGACCATATATTGATGACACTGATGGTAAAAACAGATACACGGACCATATATTGATGACACACTGATGATAAAAACAGATACACGGACCATATATTGATGACACTGATGGTAAAAACAGATACACGGACCATATATTGATGACACTGATGGTAAAAACAGATACACGGACCATATATTGATGACACTGATGGTAAAAACAGATACATGGACCATATATTGATGACACTGATAGTAAATACAGATATACGGACCATATATTGATGACACTGAAGGTAAAAACAGATACACGGACCGTATATTGATGACACTGATGGTAAAAACAGATACACAGACCATATATTGATGACACACTGATAGTAAAAACAGATACACGGACCATATATTGATGACACCGATGGTAAAAACAGATACACGGACCATATATTGATGACACACTGATGGTAAAAACAGATACACAGACCATATATTGATGACTCCGATGGTAAAAACAGATACACGGACCATATATTGATGACACCGATGGTAAAAACAGATACACGGATCATATATTGATGACACACTGATGGTAAAAACAGATACACGGACCATATATTGATGACTCCGATGGTAAAAACAGATACACGGACCATATATTGATGACACTGATGGTAAAAACAGATACACAGACCATATATTGATGACACTGATGGTAAAAACAGATACACAGACCATATATTGATGACACTAATAGTAAAAACTGATACACAGACCATATATTGATGACACACTGATGGAAAAAACAGATACACGGACCATATATTGATGACACCGATGGTAAAAACAGATACACGGACCATATATTGATGACACTGAAGGTAAAAACAGATACACGGACCGTATATTGATGACACTGATGGTAAAAACAGATACACGGACCATATATTGATGACACCGATGGTAAAAACAGATACACGGACCATATATTGATGACACTGATGGTAAAAACAGATACACGGATCATATATTGATGACACACTGATGGTAAAAACAGATACACGGACCATATATTGATGACACACTGATAGTAAAAACAGATACACGGACCATATATTGATGACACACTGATGGTAAAAACAGATACACGGACCATATATTGATGACACTGATGGTAAAAACAGATACACGGATCATATATTGATGACACACTGATGGTAAAAACAGATACACGGACCATATATTGATGACACACTGATAGTAAAAACAGATACACGGACCATATATTGATGACACACTGATGGTAAAAACAGATACACCGACCATATATTGATGACACTAATAGTAAAAACTGATACACAGACCATATATTGATGACACACTGATGGAAAAAACAGATACACGGACCATATATTGATAACACTGACAGTAAAAACAGATACACGGACCATATATTGATGACACTGATGGTAAAAACAGATACACGGACCATATATTGATGACACTGACAGTAAAAACAGATACACGGACCATATATTGATGACACTGACAGTAAAAACAGATACACGGACCATATATTGATGACACTAATAGTAAAAACTGATACACTGACCATATATTGATGACACTAATAGTAAAAACTGATACACAGACCATATATTGATGACACACTGATGGAAAAAACAGATACACGGACCATATATTGATGACACTGATGGTAAAAACAGATACATGGACCACATATTGATGACACTGATAGTAAAAACTGATACACAGACCATATATTGATGACACACTGATGGAAAAAACAGATACACGGACCATATATTGATGACACTGATGGTAAAAACAGATACACGGACCATATATTGATGACACTGATGATAAAAACAGATACACGGACCATATATTGATGGCACACTGATGGTAAAAACAGATACACGGACTATATATTGATGACACTGATGGTAAAAACAGATACACGGACCATATATTGATGACACTGATGATAAAAACAGATACACGGACCATATATTGATGACACTGATGGTAAAAACAGATACACAGACCATATATTGATGACACTGATGGTAAAAACAGATACACAGACCATATATTGATGACACTGATGGTAAAAACAGATACACGGACCATATATTGATGACACTGATGGTAAAAACAGATACACGGACCATATATTGATGACACTGATGGTAAAAACAGATACACGGACCATATATTGATAACACTGATGATAAAAACAGATACACGGACCATCTATTGATGACACTGATGATAAAAACAGATACACAGACCATATATTGATGACACTGATGGTAAAAACAGATACACGGACCATATATTGATGACACTGATGGTAAAAACAGATACACGGACCATATATTGATGACACACTGATGGTAAAAACAGATACACGGACCATATATTGATGACACTGATGGTAAAAACAGATACACGGACCATATATTGATGACACTGATGATAAAAACAGATACACGGACCATATATTGATGGCACACTGATGGTAAAAACAGATAAACGGACTATATATTGATGACACTGATGGTAAAAACAGATACACGGACCATATATTGATGACACTGATGATAAAAACAGGTACACGGACCATATATTGATGACACTGATGGTAAAAACAGATACACGGACCATATATTGATGACACTGATGGTAAAAACAGATACACAGACCATATATTGATGACACTGATGGTAAAAACAGATACACGGACCATATATTGATGACACTGATGGTAAAAACAGATACATGGACCATATATTGATGACACTGATGGTAAAAACAGATACACGGACCATATATTGATGACACTGATGGTAAAAACAGATACACGGACCATATATTGATGACACTGATGATAAAAACAGATACACGGACCATATATTGATGACACTGATGATAAAAACAGATACACGGACCATATATTGATGACACTAATAGTAAAAACTGATACACAGACCATATATTGATGACACACTGATGGAAAAAACAGATACACGGACCATATATTTATGACACTGATGGTAAAAACAGATACATGGACCATATATTGATGACACTGATAGTAAAAACTGATACACGGACCATATATTGATGACACACTGATGGAAAACACAGATACACGGACCATATATTGATGACACTGATGGTAAAAACAGATACACGGACCATATATTGATGACACTGATGGTAAAAACAGATACTCGGACCATATATTGATGACACTGATGGTAAAAACAGATACACGGACCATCTATTGATGACACTGATGATAAAAACAGATACACGGACCATATATTGATGACACTGATGGTAAAAACAGATACACGGACCATATATTGATGACACTGATGATAAAAACAGATACGCGGACCATATATTGATGACACTGATGGTAAAAACAGATACACGTACCATATATTGATGACACTGATGGTAAAAACAGATACACGGACCATATATTGATGACATTGATGATAAAAACAGATACACGGACCATATATTGATGACACTGATGGTAAAAACAGATACACGGATCATATATTGATGACACTGATGGTAAAAACAGATACACGGACCATATATTGATGACACTGATGGTAAAAACAGATACACGGACCATATATTGATGACACTGATGGTAAAAACAGATACACGGACCATATATTGATGACACTGATGGTAAAAACAGATACACGGACCATATATTGATGGCACACTGATGGTAAAAACAGATACACTGACCATATATTGATAACACTGATGGTAAAAACAGATACTCAGACCATATATTGATGACACTGATGGTAAAAACAGATACACGGACCATATATTGATGACACTGATGGTAAAAACAGATACACGGACCATATATTGATGACACTGATGATAAAAACAGATACATGGACCATATATTGATGACAAACTGATAGTAAAAACAGATACACGGACCATATATTGATGACACACTGATGGTAAAAACAGATACACGGACCATATATTGATGACACTGATGGTAAAAACAGATACACGGACCATATATTGATGACACTGATGGTAAAAACAGATACACGGACCATATATTGATGACACTGATGGTAAAAACAGATACACGGACCATATATTGATGACACTGATGGTAAAAACAGATACACAGACCATATATTGATGACACTGATGGTAAAAACAGATACACGGACCATATATTGATGACACTGATGGTAAAAACAGATACACGGACCACATATTGATGACACACTGATAGTAAAAACAGATACACGGACCAAATATTGATGACACTGATGGTAAAAACAGATACACGGACCATATATTGATGACACTGATGGTAAAAACAGATACACGGACCATATATTGATGACACTGATGGTAAAAACAGATACACGGACCATATATTGATGACACTGATGATAAAAACAGATACACGGACCACATATTGATGACACACTGATGGTAAAAACAGATACACGGACCATATATTGATGACACACTGATAGTAAAAACAGATACACGGACCATATATTGATGACACACTGATAGTAAAAACAGATACACGGACCATATATTGATGACACTGATGGTAAAAACAGATACACCGACCATATATTGATGACACTGATGATAAAAAGAGATACACGGACCATATATTGATGACACACTGATAGTAAAAACAGATACACGGACCATATATTGATGACACTGATGATAAAAACAGATACACGGACCATATATTGATGACACACTGATAGTAAAAACAGATACACGGACCATATATTGATGACACACTGATGGTAAAAACAGATACACGGACCATATATTGATGACACACTGATGGTAAAAACAGATACACGGACCATATATTGATGACACTGATAGTAAAAACAGATACACAGACCATATATTGATGACACTGATGGTAAAAACAGATACACGGACCACATATTGATGACACTGATGGTAAAAACAGATACACGGACCATATATTGATGACACTGATGGTAAAAACAGATACACGGACCATATATTGATGGCGCTGATGGTAAAAACAGATACACGAACCATATATTGATGACACACTGATGGTAAAAACAGATACACGGACCATATATTGATGGCGCTGATGGTAAAAACAGATACACGGACCACATATTGATGACACTGATGGTAAAAACAGATACACGGACCACATATTGATGACACTGATGGTAAAAACAGATACACGGATCATATATTGATGGCGCTGATGGTAAAAACAGATACACGAACCATATATTGATGACACACTGATGGTAAAAACAGATACACGGACCATATATTGATGGCGCTGATGGTAAAAACAGATACACGAACCATATATTGATGACACACTGATGGTAAAAACAGATACACAGACCATATATTGATGACACTGATGGTAAAAACAGATACACGGACCATATATTGATGGCGCTGATGGTAAAAACAGATACACGAACCATATATTGATGACACACTGATGGTAAAAACAGATACACAGACCATATATTGATGACACTGATGGAAAAAACAGATACACGGACCATATATTGATGACACTGATGGTAAAAACAGATACTCGAACCATATATTGATGACACACTGATAGTAAAAACAGATACACAGACCATATATTGATGATACTGATGATAAAAACAGATACACGGACCATATATTGATGGCGCTGATGGTAAAAACAGATACACGAACCATATATTGATGACACACTGATGGTAAAAACAGATACACAGACCATATATTGATGACACTGATGGTAAAAACAGATACATGGACCATATATTGATGACACTGATAGTAAAAACAGATACACGGACCATATATTGATGACACTGATGGTAAAAACAGATACATGGACCATATATTGATGACACTGATAGTAAAAACAGATACACAGACCATATATTGATGACACTGATGGTAAAAACAGATACATGGACCATATATTGATGACACTGATAGTAAAAACAGATACACAGACCATATATTGATGACACTGATGGTAAAAACAGATACATGGACCATATATTGATGACACTGATAGTAAAAACAGATATACGGACCATATATTGATAACACTGATGGTAAAAACAGATACACAGACCATATATTGATGACACACTGATAGTAAAAACAGATACACAGACCATATATTGATGACACTGATAGTAAAAACAGATACACTGACCATATATTGATAACACTGATGGTAAAAACAGATACACAGACCATATATTGATGACACTGATGGTAAAAACAGATACACGGACCATATATTGATGACACTGATGGTAAAAACAGATACACGGACCATATATTGATGACACTGATGATAAAAACAGATACACGGACCATATATTGATGACACACTGATAGTAAAAACAGATACACGGACCATATATTGATGACGCACTGATAGTAAAAACAGATACACGGACCATATTTTGATGACACTGATGGTAAAAACAGATACACGGACCATATATTGATGACACTGATGGTAAAAACAGATACACGGACCACATATTGATGACACACTGATAGTAAAAACAGATACACGGACCACATATTGATGACACACTGATAGTAAAAACAGATACACGGACCATATATTGATGACACACTGATGGTAAAAACAGATACACGGACCATATATTGATGACACACTGATGGTAAAAACAGATACACGGACCACATATTGATGACACTGATGGTAAAAACAGATACACGGACCACATATTGATGACACTGATAGTAAAAACAGATACACAGACCATATATTGATGACACTGATGGTAAAAACAGATACACGGACCACATATTGATGACACTGATGGTAAAAACAGATACACGGACCATATATTGATGGCGCTGATGGTAAAAACAGATACACGAACCATATATTGATGACACACTGATGGTAAAAACAGATACACGGACCATATATTGATGACACTGATGGAAAAAACAGATACACGGACCATATATTGATGACACTGATGGAAAAAACAGATACACGGACCATATATTGATGACACTGATGGTAAAAACAGATACACGGACCATATATTGATGACACTGATGGAAAAAACAGATACACGGACCATATATTGATGACACTGATGGTAAAAACAGATACACGGACCATATATTTATGACACTGATGGTAAAAACAGATACACGGACCATATATTGATGACACACTGATGATAAAAACAGATACACGGACCATATATTGAAGACACACTGATGGTAAAAACAGATAAACGGACCATATATTGATGACACACTGATAGTAAAAACAGATACACGGACCATATATTGATGACATTGATGGTGAAAACAGATACAAGGACCATATATTGATGACACTGATGGTAAAAACAGATACACGGACCATATATTGATGAGACTGATGGTAGAAACAGATACACGGACCATATATTGATGACACTGATGGTAAAAACAGATACACGGACCATATATTGAAGACGAACTAATGGTAAAAACAGATACACAGACCATATATTGAAGACGAACTAATGGTAAAAACAGATACACAGACCATATATTGATGACACTGATAGTAAAAACAGATACACGGACCATATATTGATGACACTGATAGTAAAAACAGATACACGGACCATATATTGATGACACTGATGGTAAAAACAGATACACGGACCATATATTGATGACGCACTGATAGTAAAAACAGATTCACGGACCATATATTGATGACACTGATGGTAAAAACAGATACACGGACCATATATTGATGACACTGAGGGAAAAAACAGATACACGGACCATATATTGATGAGACTGATGGTAAAAACAGATACACGGACCATATATTGATGACACTGATGGAAAAAACAGATACACGGACCATATATTGATGACACTGATGGTAAAAACAGATACACGGACCATATATTGATGACACTGATGGTAAAAACAGATACACGGACCATATATTGATGACACACTGATGATAAAAACAGATACACGGACCATATATTGATGACACACTGATAGTAAAAACAGATACACGGACCATATATTGATGACATTGATGGTGAAAACAGATACAAGGACCATATGTTGATGACACACTGATGGTAAAAACAGATACACGGACCATATATTGATGACAATGATGGTAAAAACAGATAAATGGACCATATATTGATGACACTGATAGTAAAAACAGATACACGGACCATATATTGATGAGACTGATGGTAGAAACAGATACACGGACCATATATTGATGACACTGATGGTAAAAACAGATACACGGACCATATATTGAAGACGAACTAATGGTAAAAACAGATACACAGACCATATATTGAAGACGAACTAATGGTAAAAACAGATACACAGACCATATATTGATGACACTGATAGTAAAAACAGATACACGGACCATATATTGATGACACTGATAGTAAAAACAGATACACGGACCATATATTGATGACACTGATGGTAAAAACAGATACACGGACCATATATTGATGACGCACTGATAGTAAAAACAGATTCACGGACCATATATTGATGACACTGATGGTAAAAACAGATACACGGACCATATATTGATGACACTGATAGTAAAAACAGATACACGGACCATATATTGATGACACTGATAGTAAAAACAGATACACGGACCATATATTGATGACACTGATAGTAAAAACAGATACACGGACCATATATTGATGACACTGATGGTAAAAACAGATACACGGACCATATATTGATGACACTGATGATAAAAACAGATACACGGACCATATATTGATGACACTGATGGTAAAAACAGATACACAGACCATATATTAATGACACTGATAGTAAAAACAGATACACGGACCATATATTGATGACACTGATAGTAAAAACAGATACACGGACCATATATTGATGACACTGATGGTAAAAACAGATACACGGACCATATATTGATGACACTGATGAAAAAAACAGATACACGGACCATATATTGATGACACTGATGGTAAAAACAGATACACGGACCATATATTGATGACACTGATGGTAAAAACAGATACACGGACCATATATTGATGACACTGATGGTAAAAACAGATACACGGACCATATATTGATGACACTGATGGTAAAAACAGATACACGGACCATATATTGATGACGCACTGATAGTAAAAACAGATTCACGGACCATATATTGATGACACTGATGGTAAAAACAGATACATGGACCATATATTGATGACACTGATGGTAAAAACAGATACACGGACCATATATTGATGACACTGATGATAAAAACAGATACACGGACCATATATTGATGACACTGATGGTAAAAACAGATACACAGACCATATATTGATGACACTGATAGTAAAAACAGATACACGGCCATATATTGATGACACTGATGGTAAAAACAGATACACGGACCATATATTGATGACACTGATAGTAAAAACAGATACACGGACCATATATTGATGACACTGATGATAAAAACAGATACACGGACCATATATTGATGACACTGATGGTAAAAACAGATACACAGACCATATATTGATGACACTGATAGTAAAAACAGATACACGGACCATATATTGATGACACTGATAGTAAAAACAGATACACGGACCATATATTGATGACACTGATAGTAAAAACAGATACACGGACCATATATTGATGACACTGATGGTAAAAACAGATACATGGACCATATATTGATGACACTGATGGTAAAAACAGATACACGGACCATATATTGATGACACTGATAGTAAAAACAGATACACGGACCATATATTGATGACACTGATGGTAAAAACAGATACATGGACCATATATTGATGACACTGATGGTAAAAACAGATACACGGACCATATATTGATGACACACTGATGGTAAAAACAGATACACGGACCATATATTGATGACACACTGATGGTAAAAACAGATACACGGACCACATATTGATGACACTGATGGTAAAAACAGATACACGGACCACATATTGATGACACTGATAGTAAAAACAGATACACAGACCATATATTGATGACACTGATGGTAAAAACAGATACACGGACCACATATTGATGACACTGATGGTAAAAACAGATACACGGACCATATATTGATGGCGCTGATGGTAAAAACAGATACACGAACCATATATTGATGACACACTGATGGTAAAAACAGATACACGGACCATATATTGATGACACTGATGGAAAAAACAGATACACGGACCATATATTGATGACACTGATGGTAAAAACAGATACACGGACCATATATTGATGACACTGATGGAAAAAACAGATACACGGACCATATATTGATGACACTGATGGTAAAAACAGATACACGGACCATATATTGATGACACTGATGGTAAAAACAGATACACGGACCATATATTGATGACACACTGATGATAAAAACAGATACACGGACCATATATTGATGACACTGATGGAAAAAACAGATACACGGACCATATATTGATGACACTGATGGTAAAAACAGATACACGGACCATATATTGATGACACTGATGGTAAAAACAGATAAACGGACCATATATTGATGACACATTGATAGTAAAAACAGATACACGGACCATATATTGATGGCGCTGATGGTAAAAACAGATACACGAACCATATATTGATGACACACTGATGGTAAAAACAGATACACGGACCATATATTGATGACACTGATGGAAAAAACAGATACACGGACCATATATTGATGACACTGATGGTAAAAACAGATACACGGACCATATATTGATGACACTGATGGAAAAAACAGATACACGGACCATATATTGATGACACTGATGGTAAAAACAGATACACGGACCATATATTGATGACATTGATGGTGAAAACAGATACAAGGACCATATGTTGATGACACACTGATGGTAAAAACAGATACACGGACCATATATTGATGGCGCTGATGGTAAAAACAGATACACGGACCATATATTGATGACACTGAGAGTAAAAACAGATACACGGACCATATATTGATGAGACTGATGGTAAAAACAGATACATGGACCATATATTGATGACACTGATAGTAAAAACAGATACACGGACCATATATTGATGACACTGATGGTAAAAACAGATACACGGACCATATATTGAAGACGAACTAATGGTAAAAACAGATACACAGACCATATATTGATGACACTGATAGTAAAAACAGATACACGGACCATATATTGATGACACTGATAGTAAAAACAGATACACGGACCATATATTGATGACACTGATGGTAAAAACAGATACACGGACCATATATTGAAGACGAACTAATGGTAAAAACAGATACACAGACCATATATTGATGACACTGATGGTAAAAACAGATACACGGACCATATATTGATGACACTGATAGTAAAAACAGATACACGGACCATATATTGATGACACTGATAGTAAAAACAGATACACGGACCATATATTGATGACACTGATAGTAAAAACAGATACACGGACCATATATTGATGACACTGATGGTAAAAACAGATACACGGACCATATATTGATGACACTGATGGTAAAAACAGATACACGGACCATATATTGATGACACTGATGATAAAAACAGATACACGGACCATATATTGATGACACTGATGGTAAAAACAGATACACAGACCATATATTGATGACACTGATAGTAAAAACAGATACACGGACCATATATTGATGACACTGATGGTAAAAACAGATACACGGATCATATATTGATGACACTGATGATAAAAACAGATACACGGACCATATATTGATGACACTGATGGTAAAAATAGATACACGGACCATATATTGATGACACACGGATGGTAAAAACAGATACACGGACCATATATTGATGACACTGATGATAAAAACAGATACACGGACCATATATTGATGACACTGATGGTAAAAACAGATACACAGACCATATATTGATGACACTGATAGTAAAAACAGATACACGGACCATATATTGATGACACTGATGGTAAAAACAGATACACAGACCATATATTGATGACACTGATGATAAAAACAGATACACGGACCATATATTGATGACACTGATGGTAAAAACAGATACACAGACCATATATTGATGACACTGATAGTAAAAACAGATACACGGACCATATATTGATGACACTGATGGTAAAAACAGATACACGGACCATATATTGATGACACTGATAGTAAAAACAGATACACAGACCATATATTGATGACACTGATAGTAAAAACAGATACACGGACCATATATTGATGACACTGATGGTAAAAACAGATACACGGATTATATATTGATGACACTGATGGTAAAAACAGATACACAGACCATATATTGATGACACACTGATGGTAAAAACAGATACACGGACCATATATTGATGATACTGATGGTAAAAACAGATACACAGACCATATATTGATGACACTGATGGTAAAAACAGATACACAGACCATATATTGATGACACTGATGGTAAAAACAGATACACAGACCATATATTGATGACACTGATGGTAAAAACAGATACACGGACCATATATTGATGATACTGATGGTAAAAACAGATACACAGACCATATATTGATGACACTGATGGTAAAAACAGATACACAGACCATATATTGATGACACTGATGGTAAAAACAGATACACGGACCATATATTGATGACACTGATGAAAAAAACAGATACACGGACCATATATTGATGACACTGATGGTAAAAACAGATACACGGACCATATATTGATGACACTGATGGTAAAAACAGATACACGGACCATATATTGATGACACTGATGGTAAAAACAGATACACAGACCATATATTGATGACACTGATGGTAAAAACAGATACACGGACCATATATTGATGACACTGATGAAAAAAACAGATACACGGACCATATATTGATGACACTGATGGTAAAAACAGATACACAGACCATATATTGATGACACTGATGGTAAAAACAGATACACGGACCATATATTGATGACACTGATGAAAAAAACAGATACACGGACCATATATTGATGACACTGATGGTAAAAACAGATACACGGACCATATATTGATGACACTGATGGTAAAAACAGATACACGGACCATATATTGATGACACTGATGGTAAAAACAGATACACGGACCATATATTGATGACACTGATGGTAAAAACAGATACACGGACCATATATTGATGACACTGATGGTAAAAACAGATACACGGACCATATATTGATGATACTGATGGTAAAAACAGATACACAGACCATATGTTGATGACACTGATGGTAAAAACAGATACACGGACCAAATATTGATGACACTGATGGTAAAAACAGATACACAGGCCATATATTGATGACACTGATGGTAAAAACAGATACACAGACCATATATTGATGACACTGATGGTAAAAACAGATACACGGACCATATATTGATGACACTGATGGTAAAAACAGATACACAGACCATATATTGATGACACTGATGGTAAAAACAGATACACGGACCATATATTGATGATACTGATGGTAAAAACAGATACACAGACCATATATTGATGACACTGATGGTAAAAACAGATACACAGACCATATATTGATGACACTGATGGTAAAAACAGATACACGGACCATATATTGATGACACTGATGGTAAAAACAGATACACGGACCATATATTGATGACACTGATGATAAAAACAGATACACAGACCATATATTGATGACACTGATGGTAAAAACAGATACACGGACCATATATTGATGACACACTGATGGTAAAAACAGATACACGGACCATATATTGATGACACTGATGAAAAAAACAGATACACGGACCATATATTGATTGACACTGATGGTAAAAACAGATACGCGGACCATATATTGATGACACTGATAGTAAAAACAGATACACGGACCATATATTGATGACACTGATGATAAAAACAGATACACGGACCATATATTGATGACACTGATGGTAAAAACAGATACACGGACCATATATTGATGACACACTGATGTTAAAAACAGATACACGGACCATATATTGATGATACTGATGGTAAAAACAGATGCACGGACCATATATTGATGATACTGATGGTAAAAACAGATGCACGGACCATATATTGATGACACTGATGGTAAAAACAGATACACGGACCATATATTGATGACACTGATGATAAAAACAGATACACGGACCATATTGGGGATGGAAGATACAACACTTCCCACACTATCAACTGCTGCTGGGCACACAGCACGAGATCTGCACCTGGATCTTCTTCCACCACTTACAAGTCTCCTGCAGGTACAGACACTCTGGGGCAAGCAATACGGACCAGCTCAGCTAATGCTACTGAAGGATGCATGCTGCTACCCACAGCCTGTGACAGGGATACAGCCATATGTGAGCGGTGGAGGTCACTGTATACGATTTGCCATGGAGAGGACTGGTGTGACGGGTGGGAATAATGACGGGATGGTGGACCCTAGGTCTGTTGCTAAACGAGCAGTGTATTCTAGGGATCGTCTTCTGGAACTGCGCAGGATAAAGTCTTCTCCAGCAGTGGCAATACTGAATGTTCCACGGGAAATAAGGAGACCTTTCAGAGGCTGCAGAGCAGGCAAGAAGATCAAGTCCTGGAGGAGAAGGTTTAAACCAGTGGTCCCATCCATTATCATGGGTAACGTACGATCGCTGGGAAATAAGTCGGATGAACTGCTGGCTCTGAGTAAGACCCAGAAGGAGTTTAGGGAATGCAGTCTCATGTGCTTTACAGAAACCTGGCTGCATGAGGAGGTCCCAGATTCATGTGTCTCGGTACCAGGGTTTCAAATGGTTCGGGCTGATAGAGAGAGAGTTAGATGCGGCAAGAAAAATGGTGGAGGAGTGATACTCTACATTAACAACAGATGGTGCAATCAGGGGCATGTAACTGTTAAGGAGAAACATTGCTGTCCAAATATTGAACTGTTAGCAGTGGGCCTCAGGCCTTACTATCTGCCTAGAGAATTCACTCTTGTTATTGTAGTTGTGATGTATATACCACCATCTGCGAACCCAGAGGCTGCTGGGGATGTGTTGTCAGGGGTGATGGCCCGGCTTCAGACTAAACACCCAAACTCTCTAACTGTAATTTCTGGGGATTTCAATCGAGTAAAGATCTCATCTGCAATACCAAAGTTCTATCAATATGTCAAATGTCCTACACGGGACAACATCACACTGGATCTCCTCTTTGCTAATGTTAAGAATGCTTATTCATCGGCTGCATTACCCCCCCTGGGGAAATCTGACCACAACCTCATACTATTGTCTCCTGCTTACCAACCAGACGTCCGCAAACAACCAGTGACAATTAAAAAGATAAGGAAGTGGTGTCCAGCAGCAGAGGAGGCGTTACAAGACTGCTTTGACTGTACAGACTGGGAGGTGTTGTGTACCATGAAAGAGAAATGTAATGTTAATGAGATTACTGGCAGAGTTACTGATTACATCAACTTCTGTATGGACATTGTAGTACCTGTTCAAGAGATTCGGTGTTATGCAAACAATAAGCCATGGATTACAAAAGAGTTGAAACATTTACTAAACATGAAAAAACTGGCTTTTAAAAGGAAGGACAAGGAGGCATTGAAAATTATACAGCGAGACCTAAAGGGGAAAATTAAGATTGCCCGTGAGGCATTCAGAGTTAAATTAGAAAATCAATTTGCACAAAAAAGCTCCAGAGAGGTGTGGGCTGGAATGAAGCTAGTGACTGGGTTTAAGGCAAGGTCGGAGCAGGGGGGTGGTGGACTTACAATGGCTAATGAAATGAATCAGTTCTTCAATAGATTCAGCAATAAAGGTGCGGTAGCAGCAGGGAAGGGGGAGGAGGCCGGGGAACAACTAGCTAAATTAACAGGGGGTGAAATAGATCATTTCTCGGTCTCCAAAAATGACGTGAGGGACCAGTTTAGTAAGCTGGCCATTGGCAAAGCAGCAGGGCCTGACGGTCTCAGTCCACGTGTCCTCAGAGTGTGTGCAAATGAGTTATGTACTGTCTTCCAGCATCTCTTTAACCAGAGCTTACAATCAAAGAGAGTACCAGTGCTATGGAAGACTTCCTGCCTGGTGCCGATTCCCAAGACTACCTTCCCGGCTTCCCCGGGGGACTATAGACCGGTGGCCTTAACATCGCATGCGATGAAGTCCTTGGAGAGAATAGTACTTGCTCACTTGTGTCCGAGGGTGATGGCGCATACTGATGCTCTTCAGTTTGCGTACCGGCAGGGACTGGGTGTGGACGATGCTGTAGCGTCTCTGCTACAAACAGTACATTCCTTTTTGGACAATGATGGAACCACAGTGCGTGCTTTGTTCTTTGATTTCTCTAGTGCGTTCAACACATTACAGCCACTCTTACTGCGAGGAAAGTTGATTAAAATGGCGGTGGATGAGGGACTTGTGAATTGGATAATTGACTACCTGTCGGATAGGCCACAGTTTGTTAGGTGGGGGACGGCTACATCAGATAGTGTACTGAGCAGTGTCGGAGCCCCGCAGGGAACAGTGCTGTCGCCATTCCTCTTTACATTGTACACAGCTGACTTTCAGTATAAATCAGACCGTTGTCACCTCCAGAAGTACTCGGATGACTCTGTGATAGTTGGCGGTATTGGGAAGGACCAGGACGAAGAGGAATATAGAAGGGTGGTTGCGGACTTTGTAGTATGGTGCCAGGCTAACCATCTAGAACTAAATGTTAAGAAAACCAGGGAGTTGGTGATGAGCTATGGAAGGTGCAAGAAGGTATGCCTACCTGTTACCATTGACGGTCAGGATGTGGAGATGGTGGACAGTTTCAAATATTTGGGGGTTTACCTGGATAGCAAGCTAGACTGGAAGTGCCACATGGAGAAGGTCTACAAGAAGGGGATGAGTAGATTGTACTTCCTAAGGAAGTTAAGGTCTTTTAATGTGTGTGGCAAAATGCTTGAGGTGTTCTACCAATCCATTGTGGCTAGTGCCACCTTTGCGGCAATAATTTGCTGGGGTAACAGTGTGCGTGTTGCTGACGCCAACAAGCTCAACAAACTTATAAAGAAGGCTAGCGCGACGGTGGGCCTACAGCTTGGGACTTTTGAAGAGGTGGTAGAGGATAGGATTAAGAAGAAGTGCAGAGCTATAATGGGCAACAACACACACCCGCTTTATGAACTGTTTGCGAAACAGAAGAGCACATTCAGCAATCGCCTAATACAACTAAGGTGTAAAAAGGAAAAATACAGGAGATCGTTTGTTCCAACAGCTATGGGGGTGTTTAACAAATGTCTGAAAAGCAATGTCTAAAGCATTCCAAATGTTTTGTTATTATATGTGTCATGTTCGAGATCTGTGTTCTGCTGCTGTGATACCGCAATTTCCTCCGGGATAAAATAAAGTATATCTTATCTTATCTTATATATTGATGACACTGATGGTAAAAACAGATACACGGACCATATATTGATGACACACTGATGGTAAAAACAGATACACGGACCATATATTGATGATACTGATGGTAAAAACAGATGCACGGACCATATATTGATGATACTGATGGCAAAAACAGATGCACGGACCATATATTGATGACACTGATGGTAAAAACAGATACACGGACCATATATTGATGACACTGATGGTAAAAACAGATACACAGACCATATATTGATGACACTGATAGTAAAAACAGATACATGGACCATATCTTGATGACACTGATGGTAAAAACAGATACACGGATCATATATTGATGTCACACTGATGGTAAAAACAGATACACAGACCATATATTGATGACACTGATAGTAAAAACAGATACACGGACCATATATTGATGACACTGATAGTAAAAACAGATACTCGAACCATATATTGATGACACTGATGGTAAAAACAGATACACAGACCATATATTGATGACACTGATAGTAAAAACAGATACATGGACCATATCTTGATGACACTGATGGTAAAAACAGATACACGGATCATATATTGATGACACTGATGGTAAAAACAGATACACTGACCATATATTGATGACACTGATGGTAAAAACAGATACACGGACCATATATTGATGACACTGATGGTAAAAACAGATACACGGACCATATATTGATGACACTGATGGTAAAAACAGATACACGGACCATATATTGATGAGACACTGATAGTAAAAACAGATACACGGATCATATATTGATGACACTGATGGTAAAAACAGATACTCGAACCATATATTGATGACACTGATAGTAAACACAGATACATGGACAATATCTTGATGACACTGATGGTAAAAACAGATACACGGACGAAATATTGATGACACAATGATGGTAAAAACAGATACACGGACCATATATTGATGACACAATGATGGTAAAAACAGATACACGGACCATATATTGATGTCACACTGATGGTAAAAACAGATACACGGACCATATATTGATGACACTGATGGTAAAAACAGATACACGGACCATATATTGATGTCACACTGATGGTAAAAACAGATACACGGACCATATATTGATGACACAATGATGGTAAAAACAGATACACGGACCATATATTGATGACACTGATGGTAAAAACAGATACACGGACCATATATTGATGTCACACTGATGGTAAAAACAGATACACGGACCATATATTGATGACACAATGATGGTAAAAACAGATACACGGACCATATATTGATGACACTGATGGTAAAAACAGATACACGGACCATATATTGATGACACACTGATAGTAAAAACAGATACACGGACCATATATTGATGACACAATGATGGTAAAAACAGATACACGGACCATATATTGATGACACTGATAGTAAAAACAGATACACGGATCATATATTGATGAGACACTCATAGTAAAAACAGATACTCGTACCATATATTGATGAGACACTGATAGTAAAAACAGATACTCGAACCATATATTGATGAGACTGATGGTAAAAACAGATACACGGACCATATATTGATGACCCTGATAGTAAAAACAGATTCACGGACCATATATTGATGACACACTGATAGTAAAAACAGATACACGGACCATATATTGATGACACACTGATGGTAAAAACAGATACACGGACCATATATTGATGACACTGATAGTAAAAACAGATACACGGATCATATATTGATGACACTGATGGTAAAAACAGATACACGGACCATATATTGATGACACACTGATGGTAAAAACAGATAAACGGACCATATATTGATGACACTGATGGTAAAAACAGATAAACGGACCATATATTGATGACACTGATAGTAAAAACAGATACTCGAACCATATATTGATGAGACACTGATAGTAAAAACAGATACTCGAACCATATATTGATGACACTGATGAAAAAAACAGATACACGGACCATATATTGATGACATTGATGGTAAAAACAGATACACAGACCATATATTGATGACACTGATGGTAAAAACAGATACACGGACCATATATTGATGACACTGATGGTAAAAACAGATACACGGATCATATATTGATGTCACACTGATGGTAAAAACAGATTCACGGACCATATATTGATGACACTGATGGTAAAAACAGATACACGGACCATATATTGATGAAACTGATAGTAAAAACAGATTCACGGACCATATATTGATGACACTGATGGTAAAAACAGATACACGGATCATATATTGATGTCACACTGATGGTAAAAACAGATACACGGACCATATATTGATGACACACTGATGGTAAAAACAGATACACAGACCATATATTGATGACACTGATGGTAAAAACAGATACACAGACCATATATTGATGACACTGATAGTAAAAACAGATACACGGACCATATATTGATGACACTGATGGTAAAAACAGATACACGGAACATATATTGAAGACAAACTGATGGTAAAAACAGATACACGGACCATATATTGATGACACTGATGGTAAAAACAGATACACGGACCATATATTGATGACACTGATGGTAAAAACAGATACACGGACCATATATTGATGACACTGATGGTAAAAACAGATACACGGACCATATATTGATGACACACTGATGGTAAAAACAGATACACGGACCATATATTGATGACACTGATGGTAAAAATAGATTCACGGACCATATATTGATGACACTGATGGTAAAAACAGATACACGGACCATATATTGATGACACTGATGGTAAAAATAGATACACGGACCATATATTGATGACTCTGATGGTAAAAACAGATACTCGAACCATATATTGATGACACTGATGGTAAAAACAGATACACGGACCATATATTGATGACACTGATGGTAAAAACAGATACACGGACCATATATTGATGACACACTGATGGTAAAAACAGATACACAGACCATATATTGATGACACTGATAGTAAAAACAGATTCACGGACCATATATTGATGACTCTGATGGTAAAAACAGATACACGGACCATATATTGATGACACTGATGGTAAAAACAGATACACGGACCATATATTGATGACACTGAAGGTAAAAACAGATACACAGACCATATATTGATGACACTGATGGTAAAAACAGATACACAGACCATATATTGATGACACTGATGGTAAAAACAGATACACGGACCATATATTGATGACACACTGATGGTAAAAACAGATACACGGACCATATATTGATGACAATGATTGTAAAAACAGATACACGGACCATATATTGATGACACTGATAGTAAAAACAGATTCACGGACCATATCTTGATGACACTGATAGTAAAAACAGATACACGGACCATATATTGATGATACTAATGATAAAAACAGATACACGGACCATATATTGATGACACTGATGGTAAAAACAGATACACGGACCATATATTGATGACACTGATAGTAAAAACAGATACACGGACCATATATTGATGATACTAATGATAAAAACAGATACACGGACCATATATTGATGACACTGATGGTAAAAACAGATACACGGATCATATATTGATGACACAGTGATGGTAAAAACAGATACACGGACCATATATTGATGACACACTGATGGTAAAAACAGATACACGGACCATATATTGATGACACACTGATGGTAAAAACAGATACACGGACCATATATTGATGACACACTGATGGTAAAAACAGATACACGGACCATATATTGATGACACTGATGGCAAAAACAGATACACGGACCATATATTGATGACACTGATAGTAAAAACAGATACACGGACCATATATTGATGACACTGATAGTAAAAACAGATACACGGACCATATATTGATGACACTGATGGTAAAAACAGATACACGAACCATATATTGATGACACACTGATGGTAAAAACAGATACATGGACCATATATTGATGACACTGATGGTAAAAACAGATACACGGACCATATATTGATGACACTGATGGTAAAAACAGATACACAGACCATATATTGATGACACTGATGGTAAAAACAGATACACAGACCATATATTGATGACACTGATGGTAAAAACAGATACACGGACCATATATTGATGACACTGATGGTAAAAACAGATACACGGACCATATATTGATGACACTGATAGTAAAAACAGATACACGGACCATATATTGATGACACTGATGGTAAAAACAGATACACGGACCATATATTGATGACACTGATGGTAAAAACAGATACACGGACCATATATTGATGACACTGATGGTAAAAACAGATACACAGACCATATATTGATAACACTGATGGTAAAAACAGATACACGGACCATATATTGATGACACTGATGGTAAAAACAGATACACGGATCATATATTGATGTCACACTGATGGTAAAAACAGATACACGGATCATATATTGATGACACACTGATGGTAAAAACAGATACACGGACCATATATTGATGACACTGATGGTAAAAACAGATACACGGACCATATATTGATGAGACACTGATAGTAAAAACAGATACTTGAACCATATATTGATGACACTGATAGTAAAAACAGATACACGGACCATATATTGATGACACACTGATAGTAAAAACAGATACACGGACCATATATTGATGACACACTGATGGTAAAAACAGATACACGGACCATATATTGATGACACACTGATGGTAAAAACAGATACACGGACCATATATTGATGACACACTGATAGTAAAAACAGATACACGGACCATATATTGATGACACACTGATAGTAAAAACAGATACACGGACCATATATTGATGACACACTGATGGTAAAAACAGATACACAGACCATATATTGATGACCCTGATAGTAAAAACAGATACACGGACCATATATTGATGACCCTGATAGTAAAAACAGATACACGGACCTTATATTGATGACCCTGATAGTAAAAACAGATACACGGACCATATATTGATGACACACTGATGGTAAAAACAGATACACGGATCATATATTGATGACACACTGATGGTAAAAACAGATACACGGATCATATATTGATGACACTGATAGTAAAAACAGATACACGGATCATATATTGATGACACACTGATGGTAAAAACAGATAAACGGACCATATATTGATGACACTGATGGTAAAAACAGATAAACGGACCATATATTGATGACACTGATAGTAAAAACAGATACACGGACCATATATTGATGAGACTGATGGTAAAAACAGATACACAGACCATATATTGATGACACTGATGGTAAAAACAGATACACAGACCATATATTGATGACACTGATAGTAAAAACAGATACACAGACCATATATTGATGACACTGATGGTAAAAACAGATACACGGACCATATATTGATGACACTCATAGTAAAAACAGATTCACGGACCATATATTGATGACACTGATGGTAAAAACAGATACACGGATCATATATTGATGTCACACTGATGGTAAAAACAGATACACGGACCGTATATTGATGACACACTGATGGTAAAAACAGATACACGGACCATATATTGATGACACTGATGGTAAAAAAAGATACACGGACCATATATTGATGACACTGATGGTAAAAACAGATACACGGACCATATATTGATGACACTGATGGTAAAAACAGATACACGGACCATATATTGATGTCACACTGATGGTAAAAACAGATACACGGACCATATATTGATGACACACTGATGGTAAAAACAGATACACGGACCATATATTGATGACACTGATGGTAAAAACAGATGCACCGACCATATATTGAAGACGAACTAATGGTAATAACAGATACACCGACCATATATTGATGACACTGATAGTAAAAACAGATACACGGATCATATATTGATGACACTGATGGTAAAAACAGATACACAGACCATATATTGATGACACTGATAGTAAGAACAGATACTCGAACCATATATTGATGACACTGATGGTAAAAACCGATACACGGACCATATATTGATGACACTGATGGTAAAAACAGATACACGGACCATATATTGATGACACTGATAGTAAAAACAGATACACGGACCATATATTGATGACATACTGATAGCAAAAACAGATACATGGACCATATATTGATGACACTGATGGTAAAAACAGATACACGGACCATATATTGATGACACTGATGGTAAAAACAGATACACGGACCATATATTGATGACACTGATAGTAAAAACAGATACACGGACCATATATTGATGACACTGATGGTAAAAACAGATACACGGACCATATATTGATGACACTGATTGTAAAAACAGATACACGGACCATATATTTATGACACTGATAGTAAAAACAGGTACACGGACCATATATTGATGATACTGATGGTAAAAACAGATACACGGACCATATATTGATGACACTGATGGTAAATACAGATACACGGACCATATAATGATGATACTGATGGTAAATACAGATACACGGACCATATATTGATGACACTGATGGTAAAAACAGATACACGGACTGTAAATTGAAGACAAACTAATGGTAAAAACAGATACACGGACCATATATTTATGACACTGATGGTAAAAACAGATACACGGACCATATATTGATGACACTGATGGTAAAAACAGATACACGGACCATATATTGATGACACTGATGGTAAAAACAGATACACGGACCATATATTGATGACACTGATGGTAAAAGCAGATACACGGACCATATATTGAAGACGAACTAATGGTAAAAACAGATACACGGACCATATATTGATGACACTGATGGTAAAGACAGATACACCGACCATATATTGATGACACTGATAGTAAAAACAGACACACGGACGATATACTGATGAGACACTGATAGTAAAAACAGATACACGGACCATATATTGATGACACTGATGGTAAAAACAGATACACGGACCATATATTGATGACACTGATGGTAAAAACAGATACACGGACCATATATTGATGACACTGATGGTAAAAACAGATACACGGACCATATATTGATGACACTGATGGTAAAAACAGATACACGGACCATATATTGATGACACACTGATGGTAAAAATAGATGCACGGACCATATATTGATGACACAATGATGGTAAAAACAGATACACGGACCATATATTGATGTCACACTGATGGTAAAAACAGATACACGGACCATATATTGATGACACTGATGGTAAAAACAGATACACGGACCATATATTGATGTCACACTGATGGTAAAAACAGATACACGGACCATATATTGATGACACTGATGGTAAAAACAGATACACGGACCATATATTGATGACACAATGATGGTAAAAACAGATACACGGACCATATATTGATGACACAATGATGGTAAAAACAGATACACGGACCATATATTGATGACACTGATGGTAAAAACAGATACACGGACCATATATTGATGACACAATGATGGTAAAAACAGATACACGGACCATATATTGATGTCACACTGATGGTAAAAACAGATACACGGACCATATATTGATGACACAATGATGGTAAAAACAGATACACGGACCATATATTGATGACACTGATGGTAAAAACAGATACACGGACCATATATTGATGACACACTGATAGTAAAAACAGATACACGGACCATATATTGATGACACAATGATGGTAAAAACAGATACACGGACCATATATTGATGACACTGATAGTAAAAACAGATACACGGATCATATATTGATGAGACACTCATAGTAAAAACAGATACTCGTACCATATATTGATGAGACACTGATAGTAAAAACAGATACTCGAACCATATATTGATGAGACTGATGGTAAAAACAGATACACGGACCATATATTGATGACCCTGATAGTAAAAACAGATTCACGGACCATATATTGATGACACACTGATAGTAAAAACAGATACACGGACCATATATTGATGACACACTGATGGTAAAAACAGATACACGGACCATATATTGATGACACTGATAGTAAAAACAGATACACGGATCATATATTGATGACACTGATGGTAAAAACAGATACACGGACCATATATTGATGACACACTGATGGTAAAAACAGATAAACGGACCATATATTGATGACACTGATGGTAAAAACAGATAAACGGACCATATATTGATGACACTGATAGTAAAAACAGATACTCGAACCATATATTGATGAGACACTGATAGTAAAAACAGATACTCGAACCATATATTGATGACACTGATGAAAAAAACAGATACACGGACCATATATTGATGACATTGATGGTAAAAACAGATACACAGACCATATATTGATGACACTGATGGTAAAAACAGATACACGGACCATATATTGATGACACTGATGGTAAAAACAGATACACGGATCATATATTGATGTCACACTGATGGTAAAAACAGATTCACGGACCATATATTGATGACACTGATGGTAAAAACAGATACACGGACCATATATTGATGAAACTGATAGTAAAAACAGATTCACGGACCATATATTGATGACACTGATGGTAAAAACAGATACACGGATCATATATTGATGTCACACTGATGGTAAAAACAGATACACGGACCATATATTGATGACACACTGATGGTAAAAACAGATACACAGACCATATATTGATGACACTGATGGTAAAAACAGATACACAGACCATATATTGATGACACTGATAGTAAAAACAGATACACGGACCATATATTGATGACACTGATGGTAAAAACAGATACACGGAACATATATTGAAGACAAACTGATGGTAAAAACAGATACACGGACCATATATTGATGACACTGATGGTAAAAACAGATACACGGACCATATATTGATGACACTGATGGTAAAAACAGATACACGGACCATATATTGATGACACTGATGGTAAAAACAGATACACGGACCATATATTGATGACACACTGATGGTAAAAACAGATACACGGACCATATATTGATGACACTGATGGTAAAAATAGATTCACGGACCATATATTGATGACACTGATGGTAAAAACAGATACACGGACCATATATTGATGACACTGATGGTAAAAATAGATACACGGACCATATATTGATGACTCTGATGGTAAAAACAGATACTCGAACCATATATTGATGACACTGATGGTAAAAACAGATACACGGACCATATATTGATGACACTGATGGTAAAAACAGATACACACACCATATATTGATGACACTGATAGTAAAAACAGATTCACGGACCATATATTGATGACTCTGATGGTAAAAACAGATACACGGACCATATATTGATGACACTGATGGTAAAAACAGATACACGGACCATATATTGATGACACTGAAGGTAAAAACAGATACACAGACCATATATTGATGACACTGATGGTAAAAACAGATACACAGACCATATATTGATGACACTGATGGTAAAAACAGATACACGGACCATATATTGATGACACACTGATGGTAAAAACAGATACACGGACCATATATTGATGACAATGATTGTAAAAACAGATACACGGACCATATATTGATGACACTGATAGTAAAAACAGATTCACGGACCATATCTTGATGACACTGATAGTAAAAACAGATACACGGACCATATATTGATGATACTAATGATAAAAACAGATACACGGACCATATATTGATGACACTGATGGTAAAAACAGATACACGGACCATATATTGATGACACTGATAGTAAAAACAGATACACGGACCATATATTGATGATACTAATGATAAAAACAGATACACGGATCATATATTGATGACACAGTGATGGTAAAAACAGATACACGGACCATATATTGATGACACACTGATGGTAAAAACAGATACACGGACCATATATTGATGACACACTGATGGTAAAAACAGATACACGGACCATATATTGATGACACACTGATGGTAAAAACAGATACACGGACCATATATTGATGACACTGATGGCAAAAACAGATACACGGACCATATATTGATGACACTGATAGTAAAAACAGATACACGGACCATATATTGATGACACTGATAGTAAAAACAGATACACGGACCATATATTGATGACACTGATGGTAAAAACAGATACACGAACCATATATTGATGACACACTGATGGTAAAAACAGATACATGGACCATATATTGATGACACTGATGGTAAAAACAGATACACGGACCATATATTGATGACACTGATGGTAAAAACAGATACACAGACCATATATTGATGACACTGATGGTAAAAACAGATACACGGACCATATATTGATGACACTGATGGTAAAAACAGATACACGGACCATATATTGATGACACTGATAGTAAAAACAGATACACGGACCATATATTGATGACACTGATGGTAAAAACAGATACACGGACCATATATTGATGACACTGATGGTAAAAACAGATACACGGACCATATATTGATGACACTGATGGTAAAAACAGATACACAGACCATATATTGATAACACTGATGGTAAAAACAGATACACGGACCATATATTGATGACACTGATGGTAAAAACAGATACACGGATCATATATTGATGTCACACTGATGGTAAAAACAGATACACGGATCATATATTGATGACACACTGATGGTAAAAACAGATACACGGACCATATATTGATGACACTGATGGTAAAAACAGATACACGGACCATATATTGATGACACTGATGGTAAAAACAGATACTTGAACCATATATTGATGACACTGATAGTAAAAACAGATACACAGATCATATATTGATGAGACACTGATGGTAAAAACAGATACATGGACCATATATTGATGACACTGATAGTAAAAACAGATACACGGACCATATATTGATGAGACACTGATAGTAAAAACAGATACTTGAACCATATATTGATGACACTGATAGTAAAAACAGATACACGGACCATATATTGATGACACACTGATAGTAAAAACAGATACACGGACCATATATTGATGACACACTGATGGTAAAAACAGATACACGGACCATATATTGATGACACACTGATGGTAAAAACAGATACACGGACCATATATTGATGACACACTGATAGTAAAAACAGATACACGGACCATATATTGATGACACACTGATAGTAAAAACAGATACACGGACCATATATTGATGACACACTGATGGTAAAAACAGATACACAGACCATATATTGATGACCCTGATAGTAAAAACAGATACACGGACCATATATTGATGACCCTGATAGTAAAAACAGATTCACGGACCATATATTGATGACACACTGATGGTAAAAACAGATACACGGACGATATATATTGATGACACTGATAGTAAAAACAGATACACGGATCATATATTGATGACACACTGATGGTAAAAACAGATAAACGGACCATATATTGATGACACTGATGGTAAAAACAGATAAACGGACCATATATTGATGACACTGATAGTAAAAACAGATACACGGACCATATATTGATGAGACTGATGGTAAAAACAGATACACAGACCATATATTGATGACACTGATGGTAAAAACAGATACACAGACCATATATTGATGACACTGATAGTAAAAACAGATACACAGACCATATATTGATGACACTGATGGTAAAAACAGATACACGGACCATATATTGATGACACTCATAGTAAAAACAGATTCACGGACCATATATTGATGACACTGATGGTAAAAACAGATACACGGATCATATATTGATGTCACACTGATGGTAAAAACAGATACACGGACCGTATATTGATGACACACTGATGGTAAAAACAGATACACGGACCATATATTGATGACACTGATGGTAAAAAAAGATACACGGACCATATATTGATGACACTGATGGTAAAAACAGATACACGGACCATATATTGATGACACTGATGGTAAAAACAGATACACGGACCATATATTGATGTCACACTGATGGTAAAAACAGATACACGGACCATATATTGATGACACACTGATGGTAAAAACAGATACACGGACCATATATTGATGACACTGATGGTAAAAACAGATGCACCGACCATATATTGAAGACGAACTAATGGTAATAACAGACACACCGACCATATATTGATGACACTGATAGTAAAAACAGATACACGGATCATATATTGATGACACTGATGGTAAAAACAGATACACAGACCATATATTGATGACACTGATAGTAAGAACAGATACTCGAACCATATATTGATGACACTGATGGTAAAAACCGATACACGGACCATATATTGATGACACTGATGGTAAAAACAGATACACGGACCATATATTGATGACACTGATAGTAAAAACAGATACACGGACCATATATTGATGACACACTGATAGCAAAAACAGATACATGGACCATATATTGATGACACTGATGGTAAAAACAGATACACGGACCATATATTGATGACACTGATGGTAAAAACAGATACACGGACCATATATTGATGACACTGATAGTAAAAACAGATACACGGACCATATATTGATGACACTGATGGTAAAAACAGATACACGGACCATATATTGATGACACTGATTGTAAAAACAGATACACGGACCATATATTTATGACACTGATAGTAAAAACAGGTACACGGACCATATATTGATGATACTGATGGTAAAAACAGATACACGGACCATATATTGATGACACTGATGGTAAATACAGATACACGGACCATATATTGATGACACTGATGTTAAAAACAGATACACGGATCATATATTGATGACACTGATAGTAAAAACAGATACACGGACTGTAAATTGAAGACAAACTAATGGTAAAAACAGATACACGGACCATATATTTATGACACTGATGGTAAAAACAGATACACGGACCATATATTGATGACACTGATGGTAAAAACAGATACACGGACTGTAAATTGAAGACAAACTAATGGTAAAAACAGATACACGGACCATATATTTATGACACTGATGGTAAAAACAGATACACGGACCATATATTGATGACACTGATGGTAAAAACAGATACACGGACCATATATTGATGACACTGATGGTAAAAACAGATACACGGACTGTAAATTGAAGACAAACTAATGGTAAAAACAGATACACGGACCATATATTTATGACACTGATGGTAAAAACAGATACACGGACCATATATTGATGACACTGATGGTAAAAACAGATACACGGACCATATATTGATGACACTGATGGTAAAAACAGATACACGGACCATATATTGATGACACTGATGGTAAAAGCAGATACACGGACCATATATTGAAGACGAACTAATGGTAAAAACAGATAAACGGACCATATATTGATGACACTGATGGTAAAGACAGATACACCGACCATATATTGATGACACTGATAGTAAAAACAGACACACGGACGATATACTGATGAGACACTGATAGTAAAAACAGATACACGGACCATATATTGATGACACTGATGGTAAAAACAGATACACGGACCATATATTGATGACACTGATGGTAAAAACAGATACACGGACCATATATTGATGACACTGATGGTAAAAACAGATACACGGACCATATATTGATGACACTGATGGTAAAAACAGATACACGGACCATATATTGATGACACACTGATGGTAAAAATAGATGCACGGACCATATATTGATGACACTGATGGTAAAAACAGATACACGGATCATATATTGATGACACTGATGGTAAAAACAGATACGCGGACCATATATTGATGACACTGATGGTAAAAACAGATACACAGACCATATATTGATGACACACTGATAGTAAGAACAGATAATCGAACCATATATTGATGACACTGATGGTAAAAACAGATACACTGACCATATATTGATGACACTAATGGTAAAAACAGATACACGGACCATATATTGATGACACTGATAGTAAAAACAGATACACAGACCATATATTGATGACACTGATGGTAAAAACAGATACACAGACCATATATTGATGACACTGATGGTAAAAACAGATACACGGACCATATATTGATGACACTGATGGTAAAAACAGATACACGGACCATATATTGATGACACTGATGGTAAAAACAGATACACGGACCATATATTGATGACACTGATGGTAAAAACAGATACACGGACCATATATTGATGACACTGATGGTAAAAACAGATACACGGACCATATATTGATGACACTGATGGTAAAAACAGATACACGGACCATATATTGATGACACTGATGGTAAAAACAGATACACGGACCATATATTGATGACACTGATAGTAAAAACAGATACTCGAACCATATATTGATGACACTGATAGTAAAAACAGATACACGGACCATATATTGATGACACACTGATAGTAAAAACAGATACACGGATCATATATTGATGACACTGATGGTAAAAACAGATACACGGACCATATATTGAAGACAAACTAATGGTAAAAACTGATACACGGACCATATATTGATGACACTGATGGTGAAAACAGATACACGGACCATATATTGAAGACGAACTAATGGTAAAAACAGATACACGGACCATATATTGATGACACTGATGGTAAAAACAGATACACGGACCATATATTGATGACACTGATAGTAAAAACAGATACTCGAACCATATATTGATGACACTGATAGTAAAAACAGATTCACGGACCATATATTGATGACACTGATGGTAAAAACAGATACACAGACCATATATTGATGACACTGATGGTAAAAACAGATACACGGACCATATATTGATGACACTGATGGTAAAAACAGATACGCGGATGATATATTGATGACACACTGATAGTAAAAACAGATACACGGACCATATATTGATGACACTGATGATAAAAACAGATACACGGAACATATATTGATGACACTGATAGTAAAAACAGATACATGGACCATATATTGATGACACTGATGGTAAAAACAGATACACGGACCATATATTGATGACACTGATGGTAAAAACAGATACGCGGATGATATATTGATGACACACTGATAGTAAAAACAGATACACGGACCATATATTGATGACACTGATGGTAAAAACAGATACACGGACCATATATTGATGACACTGATGGTAAAAACAGATACACGGACCATATATTGATGACACTGATGGTGAAAACAGATACACCGACCATATATTGAAGACGAACTAATGGTAAAAACAGATACACGGACCATATATTGATGACACTGCTGGTAAAAACAGATACACGGACCATATATTGATGACACTGATGGTAAAAACAGATACACGGACCATATATTGATGACACTGATGGTGAAAACAGATACACCGACCATATATTGAAGACGAACTAATGGTAAAAACAGATACACGGACCATATATTGATGACACTGATAGTAAAAACAGATACTCGAACCATATATTGATGACACTGATGGTAAAAACAGATACACAGACCATATATTGATGACACTGATAGTAGAAACAGATACTCGAACCATATATTGATGACACTGATGGTAAAAACAGATACACAGACCATATATTGATGACACTGATAGTAAAAACAGATACACGGACCATATATTGATGACACTGATGGTAAAAACAGATACACGGACCATATATTGATGACACTGATAGTAAAAACAGATACTCGAACCATATATTGATGACACTGATGGTAAAAACAGATACACAGACCATATATTGATGACACTGATAGTAAAAACAGATACTCGAACCATATGTTGATGACACTGATGGTAAAAACAGATACACTGACCATATATTGATGACACACTGATAGTAAAAACATATACTCGAACCATATATTGATGACACTGATGGTAAAAACAGATACACGGACCATATATTGATGACACTGATGGTGAAAACAGATACACCGACCATATATTGAAGACGAACTAATGGTAAAAACAGATACACGGACCATATATTGATGACACTGATGGTAAAAACAGATACACGGACCATATATTGATGACACTGATGGTAAAAACAGATACACGGACCATATATTGATGACACTGATGGTGAAAACAGATACACGGACCACATATTGATGACACTGATGGTAAAAACAGATACACGGACCATATATTGATGACACTGATGGTAAAAACAGATACACGGACCATATATTGATGACACACTGATGGTAAAAACAGATACACGGACCATATATTGATGACACACTGATGGTAAAAACAGATACACGGACCATATATTGATGACACTGATGGTGAAAACAGATACACCGACCATATATTGAAGACGAACTAATGGTAAAAACAGATACACGGACCATATATTGATGACACTGATGGTAAAAACAGATACACGGACCATATATTGATGACACTGATGGTGAAAACAGATACACCGACCATATATTGAAGACGAACTAATGGTAAAAACAGATACACGGACCATATATTGATGACACTGATGGTAAAAACAGATACACGGACCATATATTGATGACACTGATGGTGAAAACAGATACACCGACCATATATTGAAGACGAACTAATGGTAAAAACAGATACACGGACCATATATTGATGACACTGATGGTAAAGACAGATACACGGACCATATATTGATGACACACTGATGGTAAAAATAGATGCACGGACCATATATTGATGACACTGATGGTAAAATGTATTGTTGGCGAATCTGTTAGGGTAACACTTCTCTTCACATCATCATAACGCAGCTTAAAACCATCACCAGAAATTTTCAGAATATCAATTCTCTCATTAATCGCCCTTATAAGTTCTGCGATTGTTGAATAAAACCCTGACTTTACGTAATATTCCTTTAGCACATCTCCACGCTTTCCTATATAGAACTTCCCGTCATTCTGTTCAAATGTGTACCATGTATGCGGATACTGGATTTCAGTGAGTGCCACCTCGAAGGGTCCGGAGAGGTGAACAGGTTTTGATAATTTGGTGGTAAAAGTGGAAATTGTGTTTTCGGGGTAGATTTTAGAAGAGGCGTTGCTCGGCAATGTTATATAAAATGATCCACCTTCCATGGCTATATATCTGTTAGCTGAGACGCGTCAAGCCAACTGTTGAATTTTGATGGGTAGCCGAGCCATTTGACAAAGCAAAGTGTCTTACCCCGACACGTTTAGTTCTTAATATTTTTTCTACTCTGTAGACACGATTCTCATCCATAGGTATTTTCTGCAGCTCCTCCTTATAAAATGAACCCTCTATAGCCTCGCCACTCAAATCAGCAATTTTATAGAGAGGTTTTTGAAATTTAGTGTTGACAGTGCTAATGATAAATATCTCATCAGTGTACGTTTGTTCATATCCCTTAGCAAAAGTTCCTTTAATTTGCTACACTCTCACATGATCGCCAATTTTTAAAGAGGGCTTAATAGGTTTAACAAGGATACTAGAACTGTAAATATTTTGCCAGATTTGTAGCGAGTTATGTTTTGTCACATCAACCGGCCTGCAACGAATTGTAGTGCGATAAGTATGATTGTAGCTATGCACCAGATCAGCTAAAATATCAATATACCTAAAGGTATTATGCTTCGTAAGATAGCGCCATATCCGGGTTTTCAGTGTGCGGTTAAATCGTTCAATAATGGATGCTTTTACTGTATTGTGCGTAAAAAAATGATGTATTTTATGTATTTTACAAACACCCTTCACAGTGCTATTCATAAATTCTTTGCCCTGACCCGTCTGTAATTTCTGCGGTATACGCTGATCATTTTCAAATATTAATTCGAATGCACGAGCAACAGATGATCCGGTCTTGTTTGGTAAGGCCACACACCACGCAAATTTTGACAGCACATCAATTACCGTCAGGATGTATTTGATATCATCATTTTCACGTGAAATTTCAATCAAGCTAACCAAATCTGCCTACCATTGCGAATCAATGTCTGAGGCAAAAATTTTATTTGTCAAAATACGTTTTCTAACAGGCTTGTGTAGCATGTATGAATCTTGTTTATTCAGTCAATCAATCACTTCAGGCTTTTTAATACCGTGCTTTCTAGTTTCTCTATATAAATTTTCAATACCGCCCAATGAGGCAGCTGCTTTAGGTGTGAAATATTGTTTCTGTAATATTTTTTCATTGCGTTTAGTCGTCCTGATTGAATAAATGAGTGAGTGGAGCTGAGCAACACGCGCTTCCCTCTATCAGAAATACAGCTGTATAAAATGTTACACTGGTTTTAATCCAACTATAGCATGATTGTATTAAGACAATCAATAATCATTGTGGAGAGGCGTAACTGGGCTATGTTTGTGGGTGTTTGTGGGTGTTAACAGAAGGTGTGTTTTTCTGGTAGAGTCCTTTACATTCATGTATTCTTCCAGCCTGACAGCATGACACACAGGTAAGAGACAGAAAGCCTTGACCTCCCGCAATTCTCCAAGCTCAGATCGACTCTAAAAGTAAGTATAATCAGCCCAATACGCATTATTCTAGTTATTTTGTCTTATCATTATACCCAGTTGTTTAATTATGTTTAACCATGCATAGTTAAAGGCATTATTTGTTTTAATAATTTAGCCATATATTCAATATGCTTCAATTGATATAATATAACAGTTACTAGATGTTAATGATCACTAAATCGACTATTCACTGCACGCAGTGTTTAATCATGTATAAAGAGTTTACCCTGTATTAGTTTTGTAGTTTGTCTTGCTTAATATAGTAGTATTTATGCAGTTGCTGTTAATTTACTTGATGTGTAACATAATCTAGTTCTTTTATAGATATATTAATTATATAAAATGTAGAAAATTTGCTAGTTTCAGTATTGTACTGTACTTGAATGCAGGCAGTCATCATTCAAATCACTATTGTATTACTATAGATTATGCTAAAATGTATTATATTTATATCCGCTATATAAACTGTATTTGTCTGTAGTATAGATTTAGTACAGATAGTGCAGAAAATTCACACATACTTAATTTTATTTTATTTTAGATGGAAGGGCACAATTTTGTGGATCCATACGTTGACATGCTTACGGATACAGAATTAGGTATGCATTACATCGAATATAGCTAGAATTGCTATTATCTTATTTCAATTATATGTAGATGTTTTATATATTATTTTTATATTTCATTCTTTCTTGTTAAAGCGGCGTATATGGATTGCGAGCTTGACGATGATTTTCTAGCAGATATGAATATTGGTATTACTGGTGTCGTAGCTGCGGAAACTATGGCCTGTACCAGCACTGCAGGAGAGACAAGCGAAACTAATTTACAACAACCGATTAATGGTAAGTTGCATCTATATAAATATATATATACACTGTGTGCAGAATTATTAGGCAAATGAGTATTTTGATCACATGATACTTTTTATACATGTTGTCCTACGCCAAGCTGCATAGGCTTGAGAGCCAACTACCAATTAAGTAAATCTGGTGATGTGCATCTCTGTAATGAGGAGGGGTGTTGACTAATGACATCAACCCCCTATATAAGGTGTGCTTAATTATTAGGCAACTTCCTTTCCTTTGGCAAAATGGGTCAGAAGAGAGATTTGACGGGCTCTGAAAAGTCCAAAACTGTGAGATGTCTTGCAGAGGGATGCAACAGTCTTGAAATTTCCAAACTTTTGAAGAGTGCTCACCGAACAATCAAGCGTTTCATGGCAAATAGCAAACAGGGTCGCAAGAAGCGTGTTGGCCAAAAAAGGCGCAAAATAACTGCCCATGAATTGAGGAAAATCAAGCTGCCAAGATGCCATTCGCCACCAGTTTTGCCATATTTCAGAGCTGCAACGTTACTGGAGTATCAAAAAGCACAAGGTGTGCGATACTCAGGGACATGGCCAAGGAAAGGAAGGCTGAAAAACGACCACCTATGAACAAGAAACATAAGATAAATTGTCAGAGGCTGGATCAGTAAAGGGCAGATAGCTCCACTCCGACTCAAATGCCAGCAAGGTGGAGGTGCGGTACTGGTATGGGCTGGTATCATCAAAGATGAACTTGTGGGACCTTTTCGTGTTGAGGATGGAGTGAAGCTCAACTCCCAGACCTACTACCAGTTTCTGGAAGACAACTTCTTCAAGCAGTGGTACAGGAAGAAGTTGGTATCGTTCAAGAAAAACATGATTTTCATGCAGGACAATGCTCCATCACATGCATCCAACTACTCCACAGCGTGGCTGGCCAGTAAAAGTCTAAAAGAAGAAAAAATTATGACATGGTCCCCTTGTTCACCTGATCTGAACCCCATAGAGAACCTGTGGTCCATCATAAAATGTGAGATCTACAGGGAGGGAAAACAGTACACCTCTCGGAACAGTGTCTGGGAGGCTGTGGTGGCTGCTGCACGCAATGTTGATCGAACACAGATCAAGCAACTGACAAAATCTATGGATGGAAGACTGCTCAGTGTCATCATAAAGAAAGGTGGCTATATTGATCACTAATTTGTTTGGCTTTTGTTTTTGCATGTGAGAAATGTTTATTTCTAAATTTTGTGCACTGATATTGGTTTACCTGGTAAAAATAAACAAGTGAGATGGGATTATATTTGGTTTTTATTAAGTTGCCTAATAATTCAGCACAGTAATAGTTACCTGTACAAACAGATATCCTCCTAAGATAGCCAAATCTATAAAAAAACCTACTCCAACTTCCAAAAATATTAAGTTTGGATATTTATGAGTCTTTTGGGTTGATTGAGAACATAGTTGTTGATCAATAATAAAAATAATCCTCTAAAATACAACTTGCCTAATAATTCTGCACACAGTGAGTATATATATATATATATATATATATATATACATATATATATATACAGTACAGACCAAAAGTTTGGACACACCTTCTCATTTAAAGATTTTTCTGTATTTTCATGACTATGAAAATTGTACATTCACACTGAAGGCATCAAAACTATGAATTAACACATGTGGAATTATATACTTAGCAAAAAAGTGTGAAACAACTGAAAATATGTCTTATATTCTAGGTTCTTCAAAGTAGCCACCTTTTGCTTTGATGACTGCTTTGCACACTCTTGGCATTCTCTTGATGAGCTTCAAGAGGTAGTCACCGGAAATGGTTTTCACTTCACAGGTGTGCCCTGTCAGGTTTAATAAGTGGGATTTCTTGCCTTATAAATGGGGTTGGGACCATCAGTTGTGTTGTGCAGAAGTCAGGTGGATACACAGCTGATAGTCCAACTGAATAGACTGTTAGAATTTGTATTATGGCAAGAAAAAAGCAGCTAAGTAAAGAAAAACGAGTGGCCATCATTACTTTAAGAAATGAAGGTCAGACAGTGCGAAAAACTGGGAAAACTTTGAAAGTGTCCCCAAGTGCAGTGGCAAAAACCATCAAGCACTAGAAAGAAACTGGCTCACATGAGGACCGCCCCAGGAAAGGAAGACCAAGAGTCACCTCTGCTTCTGAGGATAAGTTTATCTGAGTCACCAGCCTCAGAAATTGTAGGTTAACAGCAGCTCAGATTAGAGACCAGGTCAATGCCGCAGAGAGTTCTAGCAGCAGACACATCTCTTCAACAACTGTTAAGAGGAGACTTTGTGCAGCAGGCCTTCATGGTAAAATAGCTGCTAGGAATCCACTGCTAAGGACAGGCAACAAGCAGAAGAGACTTGTTTGGGTTAAAGAACACAAGGAATGGACATCAGACCAGTGGAAATCTGTGCTTTGGTCTGATGAGTCCAAATTTGAGATCTTTGGTTCCAACCACCGAGTCTTTGTGCGATGCAGAAAAGGTAAACGGATGGCCTATACATGCCTGGTTCCCACCTTGAAGCATGGAGGAGGAGGTGTGATGGTGTGGGGGTGCTTTGCTGGTGACACTGTTGGGGATTTATTCAAAATTGAAGGCATACTGAACCAGCATGGCTACCACAGCATCTTGCAGCGGCACGCTATTCCATCCAGTTTGCGTTTAGCTGGACCATCATTTATTTTTCAACAGGACAATGACCCAAAAGTAGTGTTGAGCCACCCCCGTAGTGTTCGAGTTCGGTTCGGTTCATCGAACACCCGTGTGTTCGCCGAACTGTTCGTCGAACTGTTCGTCGAACACCGTTAAAACCAATGGCAGGCAAACAAAAACACATAGAAACACATAGAAAACACCTTCAAAGGTGTCCAAAAGCTGACAAACTGCTCAGAAGATATAACTAACACATGGAAAAGTGACAAGTACATATAGTCATGCGAAAAGAAAAGAGGTGGAGGAGTAAAAGGAGGGGGAGACACAGATATAGGCATGTCATGCCCTTCTAAAATCCAAAAAGTGAGAAGCCGACACGGCCAGTCCGTTCCTGCCCGTGCGACCTCCGTGTCGCCGGGTTTGTGCCAGAGCCGCGGTGGACCCTGACGGCCAGCCCCCCTCTCCCAATACTGGTGCCTATCCGCTGGTGGGTCGAGCGAGCTCCCCTGCGGTGGAGGCAGGTCTAAGCTTTTTAATTTAAATTGTCTCTCTAATTTGAATGAATTCACTTTAAATCCTTTTACAAGGATCTATTAGAGGGCAAGTCTGATGCCAGCAGCCGCGTAATTCCAGCTCCAGTAGCGTCCACTAAAGCTGCTGCAATTAAAAAGCTTTCATAAGGATCGAGCTCGGCGGTCCACCGCAAGGCGTCCTACCGCCAGTCCCAGCCCCTATGCCTTGGGGTGCCTCCTGATGCTCTTCACTGTAATTAGATACTCTCGTTGGATGCTGAGAAAGCATTCCATAGAGTCTCCTGACACGCCATATATTATTCTCTTAAAAAGCTTGGGGTAGGGGTCTAGGGGACCCTTTTATAGCCAAAATCACTTCCCTGTATCGCAATACGTCACCTAGGCTGAAGATAAATGGAACTGTAGCACCCCGAGGGCTCGGTTGCTACAGAGATATTGCACCTCACCCAGAGGTGTGATATCTCACTCTCAGGTAAGGATGGAGTGTGGATCAGGACCCCGACACCTGCATGCATTACACCACATTGCCGTGGGGCAGGGCGACCAATATGCCCCTGAGATGGGCACGACAGTCCCTGTCCCTGGCTGGAGTGGGGGGAGGGAACACTGAGGAAGGGGAACCCTGTAGTGCAGGAGCAGGGAGGAAGCAGTTCCTGGGTGCATTGAGAAGGGAGTATAAAAGGTGGGCACCATCTTAGTTCAGTGCAGAGAAGTCTGAGCAGAAGTGACAGGGAGCAGGGGCTCTGCATGAGCTCTGCTCCGGAGGCGGGCCTAGTAACAGAGGCCCAGGCCTGGAAGAGGGAGAAGGAAGGAAGAGGAGCGGAGAAGGCTCCAGGAACGAGGAATGAAGGGATCCCAGGGGTGCTGACGGGCGAGTCGCCACCGCACGCCCGAATCCACCTGCGTGGAGGGGTCAGGCCAAAGGGGGAGACCGGTCCCCGAAACTAGTGGAGGTGGGAAACGACCCTCAGCTACAAACCGGAGGCTGTGACATTTTATGTGGCGCAGCCCCTCGCTACACCCGCTAGGAAGGCACCACATAGGGTCAGGGAAACTGGCGCCAAGATTACCAAGAGGAGGCCCGAGGCAGCCGGACAGAAGTGTTGGTAAGAAAGGCCAGACAAAGGACACACAAAGGGGGTCCTGTGAAGCGCTCCAAAGTTATCTGGGAGTTGTCTGAGCCCCTCACCTGGTGAGCACAGTACGACGTGGGCAGCCATTACCTGCAGAAGTGGTCTGGATGATAAGAACTGTGAGTAAAGGCCCTGGACTGCATCACTGACTTCGTGTCGTTACTGCTGCTGCCCTGCACCATCACCCCCATCCTCCGCATACACTGCCCTGAGGCTATACTCCTCCCGTGGGGAGTTATACTACGCTCTGCTGCACCCACAACACCAGCCTCAGCGGTCTGCCCTGCAGCGGCGGTTCACTCTCACCGCAATCCATGGGTGGCGTAGTCGGACATTTAAACATCAAAACCACATAAATAGTTCCGCCACTGGTTTGACCGCCCTGAGCCACGGAACCAAGTCGCCGCCATGGAGACTACAACCACCAGCATCCACCAAAAAGGGTCCGGCTCCGGGTGTCCCAAGGCCCAGGGGGCGCGTCAGAACATTTTCATCACCTTTCAGAATCACCAATGGGACAAGGCAGGGATGTCCTGTGTCCCCTCTCTTATACATCCTAGTGACGGAGCACCTGCTCTCATCAATGCGCCATAACCCCAATATTAGGTGGATTGAGGTAGGAGGCACCGAGTACAAGTGCTCTCTATTTGCTGATGATGTCCTAGTATATATCACTCAATCACATATATCCATCCCTGCTGTTATGGCTGAAATAGATCCCTTTGTTACATGGTCAAATTTTAAAATCAATGCAGCGAAGTCTGAGGCCCTCGATGTCTCCCTCCCCAAATCCATACAGGATTCCATCCAGTCCAACTTTCCCCTTGCCTGGCCCTCACAGGGTATCAAATACTTAGGAATTCCTATTCATAGAGACCTCTCCCATCTATGTTATCTTAATTTTGGGCCCTTTATTGAACAACTCCATACAGACCACGGTTGGCAAGTTAGAACTGTAAGATTCACTACGTGAACCACTGGTGTTTTGTGGAAAAGCACATGTACACTGTGTTCCAAATTATTATGCAAAAAGTGTTTAGGAGTGATAAGGTAAGAATTTTTTTGTTTGTCAGTTAAACTCATTGATGGTGATGTGTGTCAGGGCTCTTTATATCACTGTAAGCAATTGCAGACAGCTGTGCTAATTAGTTTGGCAGGTGTGTCCATTGAAAGGCAAGACTACTTAAGAAGGCTGTCCCAGATTATTAAGCAGCCTACATTTTTTGCCAAAATGGGAAAGAAAAAGGATGTGTCGGCTGCTGAGAAGCAACAAATTGTGGAGTGGTTAGGTCAAGGCATGACTACAATCAACATTGTGCGATGATCAGGATGAAGTGTCTTGGCAATCAAGAATTATGTAGCTGATTCACAGTACACACGTGTGCATGCTGATAAGGGAAAATTGAGGACTCTTTCCTACAGGCAATTACGTCAGGTTAAAAGAGCAGCGGCAAAAAAGCCTTGTCATAGCAGCAGACAAGTTTTTGAAGCTGCTGGTGCCTCCAACGTCCCCCGAACAACAAGATGCAGGGTCCTTCAGAGGTTTGCAGCTGTTCGTAAGCCATCCTGTCGACCTCCTCTATCCACTGCACACAAGCAGAAACGGCTCCAGTGGGCCAAACAATACATGAAGACTGACTTCAAAACTGTTTTGTTCACGGATGAGTGCCGTGCAACGCTCGATGGTCCAGATAGATGGAGTGGAGGATGGCTGGTTGATGGACACCCCACACAAACACGGCTACAGCGCCAACAAGGAGGAGGTGGAGTAATGTTTTAGGCTGGAATCATGGGGAGAGAGATTGTTGGCCCCTTTAGGATCCCTGAAGGGGTAAAGATGAACTCCATAATGTATGTGGAGTTTCTCAAACAACACTTCCTGCCATGGGTCAAGAAGAAGAACCGTGTATTCCACAGCAAGATCATTTTCATGCATGATAATGCACTGTCTCATGCTGCACATAACACATCTGCATCTCTGGCTGATATGGGCATAAAAGGGGACAAACATATGGTGTGACCCCCATGCTCCCCTGACCTCTACCCCATTCAGAACCTCTGGAGCATCATCAAAAGGAGTGTCTATGATGGCGGGAGGCAGTTCACATCTAAGCAACAGCTCTGGGAGGGTATTCTGTCCTCATGCAAAACAATTGAAGCAGAAACCATCCAAAAACTGACAAATTCAATGGACGAGACAGTTCAGAAGCTCCTTTCGAACAAGGGGTCCTATGTGCAAATGTAACATCACCTAGAATAAAGTTTTGAGTTGAAAACTGTTTGATTTCAGTTTCTAATAACCTGCTAATGCTTATAATTTCAAAAATGACCATTTTTTTGATCTTTATTAAAATGAAAAGGTTGATCGAAGAGTGTGGGGGATCTAAGAGTGTGGCAACCCAGTAGTCAGGATTACTTCGAATTCTGAGAATCTGAGGGTCATGTTGCAGGTAGCGCAGCAAGAATGCACTCATGTGTCTTGCGCATCTAGGAGCCCCAAAATTATTTTCCACGCTAGATGCAGCTAAAAATTATTATTAATTTTAAATCTGGTGGAGCTTAGTATAGATGGCCTAATAGAATCAGTACTGCACACTGCTACAAAGCCCAAATTAATTTCCAGCCAAGATACAGATAAACATAATTAGTAATTTTAAATCTGGTGGAGCTTAGTATAGATGGCCTAATAGAATCAGTACTGCACACTGCTACAAAGCCCAAATTATTTTCCAGCCAAGATACAGATAAACATGATTAGTAATTTGAAAGCTTAAAACGGTTGGTGAGGTGATTTTAACAAATCATCAAGCTTTTACTCTCCCCAGGATGACACAGGGGTAGAAAAGTCGTTTCGGATCCATGACTTGTTCATCTTTATGAACGTGAGTCTGTCTACATTATCAGTGGAGAGCCGCGTGCGCTTATCTGTCAGCACACCACCAGCAGCGCTGAACACACGTTCAGACAGAACGCTGGCTGCAGGGCATGACAAGATGTCCAAGGCGTAAGTGGCGAGCTCCGGCCATTTATCCAGATTGGAAGCCCAAAAAGCGCAAGGGTCCAGTGACACAGTCATGGCTTCAATGTTTACTTGGAGATACTCCTGTACCATCGTCTCTAGGCGTTGACTATGTGTCAGACTTCTTGTCTCCTGTGGCCTTGCAAAGGATGGGCTAAAAAAGTGGTGAAATGATTCCGCAAAATTGATGTTACCAGCAGATACTGTGTTTCTGTTACGGTTTGAGTGCTGAACACTCGACGGTTCCACGGTTGGCAAGTTGGAACTGTGAGATTCACTACGTGCACCACTGGTGTTTTGTGGGAAAGCACATGTAAGATTCTGCAACAGTCTCTGCTGATACTCCTGCATGCGTGCATCCCTTTCTATGGCAGGAATAATTTCTGCAAATTTACTTTTGTACCGGGGATCTAACAGTGTGGCAACCCAGTAGTCAGGATTATTTCTAATTCTCACAATTCGAGGGTCATGTTGCAGGTAGTGCAGCAAGAAGGCAATCATGTGTGTTGCGCATCCAGGAGCACCAAGTCCCTGTTGTGTTGGTGGCGAGGTAACAATCATGCTTCCTTCCTCTGTCCTCTCCCCCCAACCTCGCACAACAGAAATGTGATCAAGGTCTCCCTCATCTGATGAGTCTTCCATCAGTTCGTCCTCCACTTCTTCCTGGGCTCCTGCACCTTCCTCACTAGTTTGGCTGCTACCATGCGCCCTGGTAAAACCATCTCCCCCACCCTCACATGCCTGCCGCCTTGGTGCTGCCGACCGTCTGGACCTTGTAGATGTTAGCCCTTCCGCATACAACTCCTCCTCCTCTACTTCCTCCACCTCCTCTTGTGCCACCACCTGACTCCGAATTCTGTTTAACATGTGCTCCAGCATGTAAATCACTGGACTAGTCATGCTGATAATGGCATCGTCAGCACTAAACATCTTCGTCACCATTTCAAAACTGTGCAGAAGGGTGCATAAGTCCCTGATCTGAGACCACTCCTCCAGCGTGATTTGCCCCACCTCTGGATCTCGTTGGCCCAGGCTATACGTCAGAACGTATTGCACCAGGACTTGTCGGTGCTGCCACAGTCGCTGCAACATGTGCAGAGTTGAATTCCACTGGGTAGGCACATTGCATTTTAGCCGGTGAAGTGGCAGGCCCAACGACTTCTGTAGAGATGTAAGTCGCTGAGCTGCGGGATGCGAACGGCGGAAGTGAGCACACAGCGACTGTGCCCTCTGCAGAAGGCCATCAAGTCCGGGATAGTGGGCTAAAAATTGCTGGACAACCATGTTCAACACGTGAGCCATACAAGGCACGTGTGTGACATTGCCCCGGCGAAGGGCCGCACCCAGGTTTGCAGCATTGTTGCACACGGCCTTCCCTGGTTTCAGGTCCAGTGGAGACAACCATTCATGAAATTGGTTATCCAGAGCTGACCACAACTCCTCAGCTGTGTGACTCACATTTCCCAGACATTTCAAAGTAAAAACCGCCTGATGACGTTGAGCCCTGCTGCCAGCATGGTAAGGAGGTCTGCAGGATCCCTTCTGCGCAGTTAGAAAGCTTGTGGCATGACCAGACAGGCTTTGGATGCAGGTGGAGGACCGAGAGGAGGTTGAGGAGGCAGAAGCAGTGGAGGAACTTTGAGATAAGGAGGATTGACGCACAACTCATGGGGACGGCAAGACTTGGACAGCAGCCCCTTGTCCTGCTGTCACCATAGTTACCCAGTGCCCAGTCAGCGACATGTAACGCCCCTGTCCATGCCTACTCGTCCAAGTGTCTGTGGTTAAATGCACCCTGTCACACACAGAGTTTCTCAAAGAAGCGGTGATGTTGTGTGCGACATGCTTGTGGAGCGCAGGCACACCTTTCTTTGAGAAGTAGTGCCGACTGGGCATCTGGTACTGGGGCACTGCGACGGACATAAGGTCTCGAAAATCCTCTGTGTCCACCAGGCGGAAAGGCAGCATTTCTGTAGCCAAGAGCTTGCAGATGGTGAAATTCAACCTCTTAGCTTTCTCATGGCTAGGAGGAAATGGTCTTTTACTTGTCCACATCTGAGGGACCGAGGGCTGGCTGTTGTGCTTAGACGGGGTTGAGAAGGGTGTCCACGGCAAACTGCCGGTCTGTGAGGAAGATGCAGGCGGACATGTTAGGTTGCCTTGATCCAAAGGTGATGCTATCGATGTCGGACAGCGCTCAACACCAGCTGGTGTTTCCACCTCCAAAGAAAATGATGACCTGCCAATCACGCTGGCTGTTGCGGGTAAAGAGGTGGCAGGTCTGCATCCCAAAACAGGTGTGACTGCTGTCCCCCCAGTCACAGAGGATGAAGAGGCCGCGGATGCACAAGATGCGGCAGACGGTGGTTGGCCCGGCCGGCTAGGCCGCATTGTAGCACAGTGAGCTTCCCACTGCAACTTATGCTTCATGTTCATGTGCTGGTTCATGCATGAAGTACTCAAACTATGTATTTTTTGGCCTCTACTTAGCTTTTGCTGACAAATGTTACAGATAACACGAGTTGGGTCATCTTTATCGATCTGAAAAAATGCCCAGGCTATGCAAGGCTTAGCACCCATGCGACCTGAAGAGCCACCACGACTTGTGGTGAGAGGCAGAGTTGTGTTTGAGGATGCAGTTGTTGACGTGCTTCCAGTACTACGTCTCTGTCCAGGAAGGCGCAACCTGACCTCGTCGTCACTAGCATCCTCCTCCACCTCCTCTGCTGACCTCATCTCTTGGCTGACTGTGGGTTGACAGTAAGTGGGATCTCCAACCTCATCATCATCACCCTGTGTGTTATCACACCCGTCGTCCTCAGAGCCAACCTGTTCCTGCCCTGACAAAAAACTAAAGTTGTCGCTCCAATCAGGTATTTGAGTCTCATCATCGTCTTCCTCATTGTCTCCACCAACAGGAGTTACAGTTTGGGAATGAGGGTCTACATTATGGTCAGAACCTTCTGTGTCTGGTCCTGGATCCGACTCATAAAGATTCTGGGCATCAGTGCAGATCATTTCCTCGTCTGGATTCACAGAAGCTCTGGAGCCGACCTCTGATTCCCAGGCTATGAGTAAACAGCTCTGCAGACTCAACCATTTGTTCTACCCCATACTCAGACGGGCAGCTGGAGATTTGGGAGCTGTGAGGAACAAGTGCGATTGGGGTGACACCTCTGAGGACTGGAGTATTTGTGATGTTGAAGTTGAGGTGGAGGAGAGCCCACTTAAAGGAGCACTTGATATCCGTTGAAGCACCTGCTGTTTTTGTGCCTCATCTGGAATTTGTAGCGATTGGCGTGGCCGTAACAAAGGGATCTTATCACATTGTCTGCTAAAAGAAGTAGACATTTTAGTTTGGCTGGAAGATGGTCTTTCTTCTGCAGATGTTACTGTTGCTTTAACACCTACCCCACGGACACAACCTTTTTTCCCCTTCCCAACACGCCTATTCCCCTTTCCACCAGCAGCAGGCCTTTTTCCACTCATTTTGGTGGTTAACTAATTCACAACTCTGGAGTTGTTTGCACAAAAAAACAATGGATGAGAAACGAGCAGAGCTGAGTGGCCAAACTGTGGTATCAGGCCAAAAGTATTGGCTGGGTTAGATGCAGATAAAAATGATATTGAATTTGCAACCTGGTGGAGGTTAGTATAGATGGACTAATAGAACAAGTCCCACACACTGCTAGAAGCCAAAATATTTTTTCAGAGCTAGATGCAGAAAAAAATTATATTGAATTTGCAACCTGATGGAGGTTAGTATAGATGGACTAATAGAACAAGTCCCACACACTGCTAGAAGCCCAAATACTTTTTCAGAGATAGATGCAGATAAAAATTATTTTTAATTTGCAACCTGGTGGAGGTTAGTATAGATGGACTAATAGACCAAGTCCCACACACTGCTAGAAGCCGAAATATTTTTTCAGAGCTAGATGCAGAAAAAAATTATATTGAATTTGCAACCTGATGGAGGTTAGTATAGATGGACTAATAGACCAAGTCCCACACACTGCTAGAAGCCCAAATATTTTTTCAGAGCTAGATGCAGATAAAAATTATTTTTAATTTGCAACCTGGTGGAGGTTAGTATAGATGGACTAATAGACCAAGTCCCACACACTGCTAGAAGCCCAAATATTTTTTCAGAGCTAGATGCAGAAAAAAATTATATTGAATTTGCAACCTGATGGAGGTCAGTATAGATGGACTAATAGACCAAGTCCCACACACTGCTAGAAGCCCAAATATTTTTTCAGAGCTAGATGCAGATAAAAATTATTTTTAATTTGCAACCTGGTGGAGGTTAGTATAGATGGACTAATAGACCAAGTCCCACACACTGCTAGAAGCCCAAATATTTTTTCTGAGCTAGATGCAGAAAAAAATTATATTGAATTTGCAACCTGATGGAGGTCAGTATAGATGGACTAATAGACCAAGTCCCACACACTGCTAGAAGCCCAAATATTTTTTCAGAGCTAGATGCAGATAAAAATTATTTTTAATTTGCAACCTGGTGGAGGTTAGTAAAGATGGACTAATAGACCAAGTCCCACATACTGCTAGAAGCCCAAATATTTTTTTCAGAGCTAGATGCAGAAAAAAATTATATTGAATTTGCAACCTGATGGAGGTCAGTATAGATGGACTAATAGACCAAGTCCCACACACTGCTAGAAGCCCAAATATTTTTTCAGAGCTAGATGCAGAAAAAAATTATATTGAATTTGCAACCTGATGGAGGTCAGTATAGATGGACTAATAGACCAAGTCCCACACACTGCTAGAAGCCCAAATATTTTTTCACAGTTAGATGCAGATAAAAATTATTTTTAATTTGCAACCTGGTGGAGGTTAGTATAGATGGACTAATAGACCAAGTCCCATACACTGCTAGAAGCCCAAATATTTTTTCAGAGCTAGATGCAGAAATAAATTATATTGAATTTGCAACCTGGTGGAGGTCAGTATAGATGGACTAATAGAATGATGCTATGCCCAAAAGGTTTTACTTCACTAGGTGCAGTAAAAAAAATGGTATTCTATACACAGGTGGTGTAGCTTGCAACACAGATAGGCTACTCCACTGACTAACACACTCTGCAATAGGCCAAAAAGGATTTGCTTTGCTAGATTTAGTCAAATGCTGTGAAAAAAACTTGCACAGCACTGGCACAGACCTGCCTGGCAAAAACTGATAGGAACTGATGTAACTTAGTCCTGAAAAGGACTGCAATTACATTTAGTCTTTACTCCCAACCTTTCTATTTAAGAGCACAGACCTGCCTGATAAAAGTCGTAGGAAATGATTTAACCTAGTCATTAAAAGGACTGCAATCACAACTCTTCCCTACTCCCAAGCTATCTGTAGATTTGTGTAAAATTGGCTTGAAATTAACAAGGTATAGCGCACACAGCAACAGCGGTGCCGTCTAACACGCAGCTGCAGCAGTGAGAAAATGGTGGCGACGGGGAAAATGGCTGGGACTTATAGGGCAAGGACATGTGACATACACTGCCAATGACACATGCCCTTGCTTGTGTGAAAAAAAGCACTTCGCTCCGTGTGTGCGCTGCTGATAGGCTGACAGATTGCACCTCCCCACTGTAAATGCGGGAAAGAGAAAAAAAAATGGAGAACATAACCTCGAACAGCCAAATTTTTTTCAAATCGTTCGTGTTCGCCGAATGGCTCGAACACCGCCCAAAACAGCTCGAATTTGAGATTGGCGAACAGTTCGAGTCGAACACCACTCATCTCTACCCAAAACACACATCCAGGCTGTGTAAGGGCTATTTGACCAAGAACGAGAGTGATGGGGTGCTACACCAGATGACCTGGCCTCCACAGTCACCAGACCTGAACCCAATCAAGATGGTTTGGGGTGAGCTGGACCGCAGAGTGAAGGTAAAAGGGCCCAGTGCTAAGCATCTCTGGGAACTCCTTCAAGATTGTTGGAAGACCATTTCCGGTGTCTACCTCTTGAAGCTCATCAAGAGAATGCCAAGAGTGTGCAAAGCAGTCATCAAAGCAAAAGGTGGCTACTTTGAAGAACCTAGAATATAAGACATATTTTCAGTTGTTTCACACTTTTTGTTAAGTATATAATTCCACATGTGTTAATTCATAGTTTTGATGCCTTCAGTGTGAATGTACAATTTTCTTAGTCAAGAAAATACACAAAAATCTTTAAATGAGAAGGTGTGTCCAAACTTTTGGTCTGTACTGTATATATATATATATATATATATATATATATATATATATATATATATACAGTACAGACCAAAAGTTTGGACACACCTTCTCATTTAAAGATTTTTCTGTATTTTCATGACTTTGAAAATTGTACATTCACACTGAAGGCATCAAAACTATGAATTAACACATGTGGAATTATATACTTAACAAAAAAGTGTGAAACAACTGAAAATATGTCTTATATTCTAGGTTCTTCAAAGTAGCCACCTTTTGCTTTGATGACATCTTTGCACACTCTTGGCATTCTCTTGATGATCTTCAAGAGGTAGTCACCGGAAATGGTTTTCACTTCACAGGTGTGCCCTGTCAGGTTTAATAAGTGGGATTTCTTGCCTTATAAATTGGGTTGGGACCATCAGTTGTGTTGTGCAGAAGTCAGGTGGATACACAGCTGATTCTCCTACTGAATAGACTGTTAGAATTTGTATTATGGCAAGAAAAAAGCAGCTAAGTAAAGAAAAACGACTGGCCATCATTACTTTAAGAAATGAAGGCCAGTCAGTCCGAAAAATTGGGCAAACTTTGAAAGTGTCCCCAAGTGCAGTTGCAAAAACCATCAAGCGCTACAAAGAAACTGGCTCACATGAGGACCGCCCCAGGAAAGGAAGACCAAGAGTCACCTCTGCTTCTGAGGATAAGTTTATCTGAGTCACCAGCCTCAGAAATCGCAGGTTAACAGCAGCTCAGATTAGAGACCAGGTCAATGCCACACAGAGTTCTAGCAGCAGACACATCTCTTCATCAACTGTTAAGAGGAGACTTTGTGCAGCAGGCCTTCATGGTAAAATAGCTGCTAGGAAACCACTGCTAAGGACAGGCAACAAGCAGAAGAGACTTGTTTGGGCTAAAGAACACAAGGAATGGACATTAGACCAGTGGAAATCTATGCTTTGGTCTGATGAGTCCAAATTTGAGATCTTTGGTTCCAACCACCATGTCTTTGTGCGACACAGAAAAGGTGAACGGGTGGACTCTACATGCCTGATTCCCACCGTGAAGCATGGAGGAGGAGGTGTGATGGTGTGGGGGTGCTTTGCTGGTGACACTGTTGGGGATTTATTCAAAATTGAAGGCATACTGAACCAGCATGGCTACCACAGCATCTTGCAGCGGCATGCTATTCCATCCGGTTTGCGTTTAGTTGGACCATCATTTATTTTTCAAAAGGACAATGACCCCAAACACACCTCCAGGCTGTGTAAGGGATATTTGACCAAGAAGGAGAGTGATGGGGTGCTATGCCAGATGACCTGGCCTCCACAGTCACCAGACCTGAACCCAATCGAGATGGTTTGAAGTGAGATGGACCGCAGAGCGAAGGCAAAAGGGCCAACAAGTGCTAAGCATCTCTGGGAACTCCTTCAAGATTGTTGGAAGACCATTTCCCGTGACTACCTCTTGAAGCTCATCAAGAGAATGCCAAGAGTGTGCAAAAGCAGTCATCAAAGCAAAAGGTGGCTACTTTGAAGAACCTAGAATATAAGACATATTTTCAGCTGTTTCACACTTTTTTGTTAAGTATATAATTCCACATGTGTTAAATCATAGTTTTGATGCCTTCAGTGTGAATGTACAATTTTCAAAGTCATGAAAATACAGAAAAATCTTTAAATGCTTTAAATGAGAAGGTGTGTCCAAACTTTTGGTCTGTACTGTATATATATATATATATATATATATATATATATATATATATATATACACACCTATCTATTTGCACCATGTTTTATCCTATGTATTTATACATGAATGTAAATTCTAATATGTATACAGGTGCAGGGATGCTGCAGGCGACGTATACGCCGGAAAACACGCTGGCTTCTAATCCACCTAAAAAGTCGAGAACACCACACCACCTGATGAATAGAAAAAGAAAAGGTCACCTCTCTTTGAAAAACTACTGTCGTTCATATGTATTTACACATGAAACTAAATATAAATTTTTATACAGGCGGCAAATTGCTTCATGCGGGGTATGTGGCTGGAACCAACCGCGATTCTAAAGCAGCTAAAAAAACAGGAAAATCACTACGCGTGCTGGGCATAAATAGTAAAGGTAAGACTAATATAAAAAAAAAACATGTGGGGCACGGGCTCGAAAAGAAAAGCATTTTTTCACCAGGCTAATGGTTATATTTTATTCACAGGCCGTAAATTGAAGCCCGGGAAAATCAGCTTTTCAAAAGAGAATAGACCTATAGCACCAAGTGCAGACCAGAGGGACTCTAGCAGCCGCAACATAACAGCCTGTGAAACACCAGCTAATATAGCGCAACCAGCCGCCAAAACGACCTTTCATACTTGTAAGTAGCTACCCAAATATTTCTGTTCAATATTTATTCATACAGAGTTACAAAGATTTCACATGTAACTGACATATGTATAATACTTTTCTTTTAGCTACACACTGTGACCAAAATGAAGCAACTACATCTGCTCTACAGCCATCATTGGAGCCTCAGAACACCACAACGGCGCAGAATTTGTATCTGCGGGTCCCAAAACTTATGGATACAAACTCAACACTGGTAAAACGGTCTTAAAAGTTAAGGGCATAACACTAAATGTCGGTAACACTCAATCTATTAATTTTAGCAGTCTGAGAGATTTAGTTCTGGACTACCCACGTAATTCTGGCACAGAAACACAGAAGCGTATTGTCGTACAACAGCCCGGCATTGTGAGAAATAAAAAGTATTCGGACATTGAAACAAGACCATTGCGCAAAACACAAAAGTGCGTTTACACAAAGCGGCGCCTATTAGACGATTTCACTACCCTGCCATTTGGCTATTAGTTGGGGATTGTGATGGATCCGTGGCTACAACACCCATTCTCCTGTATTCTAGCCGGCCCGTCTAATTCTGGAAAGAGCTATTTTGTAAAACAGCTGTTACATAATATTGAAACTCATTTTTCTCACAAACCCAATAATATTGTTTGGTTTTATTCATGGTGGCAAAAACTATATGATGAAATCTTTCTCTCTTTTCCCCACATCAGATTTTTGGAGGGTCTGCCGCATACATTCGTAGATGATGGTTTATTCCCACCTGACAAGGTAAATTTGACTATTGTTGATGATCTCATGGAGAGTGCTAGCGAGAATTGCGAATTAGAGAAAGCATTTACCAAGTATGTACACCACAGAAATCTCAGCATTTTCTACCTGGTAGAAAACATATTTTGTCAGGGTAAGAAAAGCCGCACAATAACTTTAAACACAAAGTACATGGTGCTTTTTAAAAATCCACGAGATAAATTACAAATTTTAACTCTAGCCCGCCAGATGTACCCCGGAAAAACACGTTTTTTCTTAGAAGCTTTTGAGGATGCAACGAGGGAACCTTATGGGTATTTGCTGTTAGACTTGAGAGCTAATACCCCTGAGGATCTTCGCTTAAGGACGGGGATGTTTCCACCAGCATTGCCCGCTGTCTATGTTCAAAAGAAAAATAGTTCTAAAAAGTGAATTTTACGTGGAATCAGGCATTCTACACTGCGGACATAGTGTTGTAAAGATGTCTGAGAGACTCCATCGTAACTGGGCTCTCTTAAAAACGCTGGTGAAGGCAACACCCGCTGTCAGAAAATCTATTTTGCGCAATGCAAGAAGAGATTTAATTGCAACCATAGGCGAAATTGCTTTAAACATTTTAAAAGGCCGAATACCCCTGAAAGAGCGACAAAAAAACATACTAAAGAAGTGGCGTAAAGCTATAAGAACCCTGAGTGATAGATCGCAGCCCATAAAGAAAAAGAAGCGCCTACTAAAGCAGACCGGCTGGTTTATAGGGCCTCTTTTAGGTTTTGCAATACCGATAATAACAAGTCTGCTCACAGGCAAATAATGGAGCATACAGAGAAAATGTATCTAGTTCCCAAACAGGATCTAGTCAAACTAAGACCCCCTAATACAGATAACATACGAGAGAGTGTTATTCGTCGCCTTGATGATGAAATTAGCGCAGTTTTACAACGTCGTGACATACCCGATGATGTGAAAATTAAGATGTATAGTTCCGTGCTACAATGATACTTGGTACATGCAAGGCACAGCTCAAAAGAAGTAACAACTTTAAATCTCGTTAGCACTCCTGAATCTGATCAGCAACAATTGCCAAATTCAGGCCCTGATAAAAATCAAGAGGTCACTGAAATTGTAAGCCATGTAAACCAACGATATAAAAAGAAGGCTGAATTTTTACTAAACAGCAGAATAAAAATGTTACATCCTGGAATGATAAAAGCGAATTTATTTTCAAAGGAACAGTAATACCAGGAACTAACTTGCTGGATTTGGTACGTAGTACAACACAGAGCCATGCCCTGACCAGAAGGAATTTGCCTCGGGGTTGGGATTCATTTATGCAAGCAATGGCCGAGCTAAATATTCCATCTACAGTTGTGGGCAATCCCGCTACTAGACAGCTTTTAGATGGATTAAAAATTTCCATCAGTGAAGGTAGCGATGTATCTACACCCCGGATGCTATCCACACCAACCCGCACAATTCAATCTCTACACTCTCCATCATTAGGTATCACACAAGGAACTTTGCTGCCTAAAAAAAGGTGTCTACCAATACTGCAATCCATGTGGCTCACGATGTAAGTGATGTATTGGATAAATGATCTGAGTGAATTGTAACGCTCTATATTAATCTGCAAGAAATGTAATGATGTATATTATTATTATTATTACATGCAATTTGGTACATGTGACACTTTTTATATTATTTTATATTATTTTGTAAGAATTGTAATGATGTATATTAATTGTACTTGTGATACTTTTTATATTATTCTGTAAGGATTTTTATATTATTGAAATGTCTTTGAGATGTATTTATTTTTACAACAATAAAATCTTTTAATACTTTTACTGTGTCTTTGATTTTTACACCCGTATAAAACACACACTATATACTTGGGAGTAGTTGTAACTTGGCCATATAAATAATATGCCCAAGCAATAAGATCGACACTATCAAATAAAATGTATGGGGATATAAAACTCATATAAAATGATAATTGTAACTTGGCCATATACATAATATGCCCAAGCAATAAGAATCAGCCTGTCAAATAAGAATAAACTCTTGGGGCTATAAAACTCATATAAAATGACCATAAAATGTTGATATAAAACTCATATAAACTCATATAAAATGAGAATCTTCATCACCGAAATGTGATCAGTGCTTGGTGATTAGCACTGCTGGTTTTTACAAACGTATAAAATATATGACCTAAGAATCACACTATCAAATTAGAGTAAATACTCTGCTGGAACTATAAAATTCATATAAAATGAGAATTACACTATCAAATAAGAGTAAATAATCTGATAGCAACATCAAACTCATATAAAATTCATATAAAATGCTGAACAAGATACAACACAGGGCCTGATAGGGGAGCGGGAGGAGGGGTGTGGCTACACACTTTGATACACTGATAGGGGGCGTGGCACCTGTCAAATTGAATTTGACGATAGATAGGACTGCTGCACTACTCACACCATCCACTACCCCACATTCTTGTAAACAAAAAATAGATGCATTTTGCATAGCTAAAAACTCAAAAATAGCAGCTCTTCTTACTTTACTTTTAAACACTCTTACATTTTGGGAAACTATGGTAAATCCCATAATACCTCTACTTCTTCACCAATTACACAAAGAAATAGCCTTTGGCCTAAAAAAATGCTCACAAGAGGACAAAAAGAAAAACCATTTATAGTATTATATGGTGATACTATCCAGCACCACCAATATCCTCCTCCACCATCAGAACCGAACAGCTGGTTTCCAACCCGCTGGCTTCACCACCCACACTCCTCATTCTCGCAGTTCTGATCTTCCTCTGAGGCTCACCAAAATCTGCCTCATCACTGCCCCAACCATCCTCCTTACGACTCTTCTTTGCACCCCTCTCATCCTCCGAAGAAAAATCTTCAATGTTTTCAGGACCCGAAGGGTGTTCAGGACTGTCAGGTTCCGAGATTTGCGCTTCACACCCTGCTGCGTCCATTGCCTCTCCAAAAGTCATCATCTCAGGCAGCTCTGCCTCCACCACCCTCCTAGATATTCTCGCAGACACTGCCTTTTCCTCCAGAACTCCTTTTTTTCCCTCCGCTTCTTCCTCATTTCTTCAGCAGAAGAAGAACATGGTCTCAGGGACACCTCCTCTGGCGCCGTAGAAGGACAGGATCTACCAGGTTCCGGCCTCCTTCTCTCTCTCTCCTCCCTCTCCGTTCTTTCCAGCACTTTCAGTACTTTTGCACTCTGCCTCCTCTCCAGCTCCTCCTCCTTCTGTTCTTTATCAGAACGCCTAGGTGCACTCCTAGGACAGTCCTTATGTCACTACTCCCACACACATCACAGGACTTGGCCTCTGGACACTGGTTGGCCACATGCCCCTCCTTTCTGCAATTTCGACAACACTGCCCTTTAAGGCATGTTGCCATGATATGTCCTAAAGAAAAGCATCTACGGCAAAACATGGGCTGGCCTGGGTAAAAGAGGAAACCTCTATGGCCTGCAACGGAAAAATTTGATGGAGGGTGTCTAAAGTCCCCCATACAGTCAGGATTAGTGTTGAGCCACCCCCGTAGTGTTCGAGTTCGGTTCGGTTTGTCGAACACCCGTGTGTTCGCCGAACTGTTCGTCAAACACCTTCGAACACCATTAAAACCAATGGCAGGCAAACAAAAACACATAGAAACACATAGAAAACACCTTCAAAGGTGTCCAAAAGCTGACAAACTGCTCAGAAGACATAACTAACACATGGAAAAGTGACAAGTACATATAGTCATGCGAAAAGAAAAGAGGTGGAGGAGTAAAAGGAGGGGGAGACACAGATATAGGCATGTCATGCCCTTCTAAAATCCAAAAAGTGAGAAGCCGACACGGCCAGTCCGCTCCTGCCCGTGCCACCTCCGTGTCGCCGGGTTTGTGCCAGAGCCGCGGTGAACCCTGACGGCCAGCCCCCCTCTCCCAATACTGGTGCCTGTCCGCTGGTGGGTCGAGCGAGCCCCCCTGTGGTGGAGGCAGCTCTAAGCTTTTTAATTTAAATTGTCTCTCAAATTTGAATGAATACACTTTAAATCCATTTACAAGGATCTATTGGAGGGCAAGTCTCATGCCAGCAGCCGTGTAATTCCAGCTCCAGTAGCGTCCACTAAAGCTGCTGCAGTTAAAAAGCTTTTATAAGGATCGAGCTCGGCTGTCCACCGCAAGGCATCCTACTGCCAGTCCCAGCCCCTATGCCTTGGGGTGCCTCCTGATGCTCTTCACTGAGTATCCCGTGGTCCCGAAGCATTTCCTTTGAAAAAATTAAGTGTCCAAACTACAGGTGGTGTAGCTTGCTTAACAGCCGGGATAATCTGCTGACTAGCAGACACTGCTACAAGGCACAAAGTATTTCCTGGGCTAGATGCAGTTAAAAATTTGTAATTAGATACTCTCGTTGGATGCTGAGAAAGCATTCCATAGAGTCTCCTGGCACGCCATATATTATTCTCTTAAAAAGTTTGGGGTAGGGGTCTAGGGGACCCTTTTATAGCCAAAATCACGGCCCTGTATCGCAATACGTCACCTAGGCTGAAGATAAATGGAACTGTAGCACCCTGAGGGCTCGGTTGCTACAGAGGTATTGCACCTCACCCAGAGGTGTGATATCTCACTCTCAGGTAAGGATGGAGTGTGGATCAGGACCCGACACCTGCATGCATTACACCACATTGCCGTGGGGCAGGGCGACCAATATGCCTCTGAGATGGGCACGACAGTCCCTGTCCCTGGCTGGAGTGGGGGGAGGGAACACTGAGGAAGGGGAACCCTGTAGTGCAGGAGCAGGGAGGAAGCAGTTCCTGGGTGCATTGAGAAGGGAGTATAAAAGATGGGCACCATCTTAGTTCAGTGCAGAGAAGTCTGAGCAGAAGTGACAGGGAGCAGGGGCTCTGCATGAGCTGTGCTCCGGAGGCGGGCCTAGTAACAGAGGCCCAGGCCTGGAAGAGGGAGAAGGAAGGAAGTGGAGCGGAGAAGGCTCCAGGAAGGAGGAACGAAGGGATCCCAGGGGTGCGGACGGGCGAGTCGCCACCGCACGCCCGAATCCACCTGCGTGGAGAGGTCAGGCCAAAGGGGGAGACCGGTCCCCGAAACTAGTGGAGGCAGGAAACGACCCTCAGCTAGAAACCGGAGGCTGTGACATTTTATGTGGCGCAGCCCCTCGCTGCACCCGCTAGGAAGGCACCACATAGGGTCAGGGAAACTGGCGCCAAGTTTACCAAGAGGAGGCCCGAGGCAGCCGGACAGAAGGGTTGGTAAGAAAGGCCAGACAAAGGACACACAAAGGGGGTCCTGTGAAGCGCTCCAAAGTTATCTGGGAGTTGTCTGAGCCCCTCACCTGGTGAGCACAGTACGACGTGGGCAGCCATTACTTGCAGACGTGGTCTGGTTAATAAGAACTGTGAGTAAAGGCCCTGGACTGCATCACTGACTCCGTGTCGTTACTGCTGCTGCCCTGCACCATCACCCCCATCCCCCGCATACACTGCCCTGAGGCTATACTCCTCCCGTGGGGAGTTATGCTACGCTCTGCTGCACCCACAACACCAGCCTCAGCGGTCTGCCCTGCAGCGGCGGTTCACTCTCACCGCAATCCACGGGTGGCGTAGTCGGACATTTAAACATCAAAACCACATAAATACTTCCGCCACTGGTTTGACCGCCCTGAGCCACGGAACCGGTTCGCCGCCACAGAGTATACAACCACCAGCATCCACCAAAAATGGTCCGGCTCCGGGTGTCCCAAGGCCCAGGGGGTGCGTCAGAACATTTTCATCACCTTTCACAATCACCAATGAGACAAGGCAGGGATGTCCTCTGTCCCCTCTCTTATACATCCTAGTGACGGAGCACCTGCTCTCATCAATTCGCCATAACCCCAATATTAGGTGGATTGAGGTGGGAGGCACCGAGTACAAGTGCTCTCTATTTGCTGATGATGTCCTAGTATATATCACTCAATCACATATATCCATCCCTGCTGTTATGGCTGAAATAGATCACTTTGTTACATGGTCAAATTTTAAAATCAATGCAGCGAAGTCTGAGGCCCTCGATGTCTCCCTCCCCAAATCCATATAGGATTCCATCCAGTCCAACTTTCCCTTTGCCTGGCCCTCACAGGGTATCAAATACTTAGGAAATCCTATTCATAGAGACCTCTCCCATCTATGTTATCTTAATTTTGGGCCCTTTATTGAACAACTCCATACAGACCACGGTTGGCAAGTTAGAACTGTAAGATTCACTACGTGAACCACTGGTGTTTTGTGGAAAAGCACATGTACACTGTGTTCCAAATTATTATGCAAAAAGTGTTTAGGAGTGATAAGGGAAGAATTTGTTTGTTTGTCAGTCAAACTCATTGATGGTGATGTGTGTCAGGGCTCTTTATATCACTGTAAGCAATTGCAATGAACAAATAAAGTAACACACTGTAACACTGAGTATATAGATATGAAATATGAAATATGAATAGCTTAACTGCTGTAGAAAATAGAAATAAATGAAAAAAATTTTTTGAAAAATTTTTTGCGCATGTAAATATGAAGTATGGAAAATGAATAGCATTACTGCTGTAAATAAATGAGAAATCTTAGCGCATAAATTGGCCAATTCATGTGTACCTGACAGCCGCGGTAAGGCGTTTCTCGATGTCAGGACCTATAATGTGAATACCTCTCTAAGAGACCTCCGTCTGCTTATGTATGGGAAAGACAGATCCTGATGCATTTAAAACCACCTGCGGCATGGGGGTGGGGGTGGAGTGCTCAGTCAACGCTAAATCTAGTAACAAAGAAAATGACGGCACTTCCACTACAAAAACTAGGTGTGAACAGGTGCTTACTAAGAGCAGCTACCTCCATATATAATGAACAAATAAAGTAGCACACTGTAACACTGAGTATATAGATATGAAATATGAAATATGAATAGCTTAACTGCTGTAGAAAATAGAAATAAATGAAAAAAAATTTTTGAAAAATTTTTTTGCGCATGTAAATATGAAGTATGGAAAATGAATAGCATTACTGCTGTAAATAAATGAGAAATCTTAGCGCATAAATTGGCCAATTCATGTGTACCTGACAGCCGCGGTAAGGCGTTTCTCGATGTCAGGACCTATAATGTGAATACCTCTCTAAGAGACCTCCGTCTGCTTATGTATGGGAAAGACAGATCCTGATGCATTTAAAACCACCTGCGGCATGGGGGTGGGGGTGGAGTGCTCAGTCAACGCTAAATCTAGTAACAAAGAAAATGACGGCACTTCCACTACAAAAACTAGATGTGAACAGGTGCTTACTAAGAGCAGCTACCTCCATATATAATGAACAAATAAAGTAGCACACTGTAACACTGAGTATATAGATATGAAATATGAAATATGAATAGCTTAACTGCTGTAGAAAATAGAAATAAATGAAAAAAAATTTTTTTTTTGAAAAATTTTTTTGAAAAATTTTTTTGCGCATGTAAATATGAAGTATGGAAAATGAATAGCATTACTGCTGTAAATAAATGAGAAATCTTAGCGCATAAATTGGCCAATTCATGTGTACCTGACAGCCGCGGTAAGGCGTTTCTCGATGTCAGGACCTATAATGTTGTTGTTGTTGTGTAAGCAATTGCAGACACCTGTGCTAATTAGTTTGGCAGGTGTGTCCAATGAAAAGCAAGACTACTTAAGAAGGCTGTCCCACATTATTAAGCAGCCTACATTTTCTGCCAAAATGGGAAAGAAAAAGGATGTGTCGGCTGCTGAGAAGCAACAAATTGTGGAGTGTTTAGGTCAAGGCATGACTACAATCAACATTGTGCGATGATCAGGATGAAGTGTCTTGGCAATCAAGAAGTATGTAGCTGATTCACAGTACACACGTGTGCGTGCTGATAAGGGCAAATTGAGGACTCTTTCCTACAGGCAATTACGTCAGGTTAAAAGAGCAGCAGCAAAAAAGCCTTGTCATAGCAGCAGACAAGTTTTTGAAGCTGCTGGTGCCTCCAACGTCCCCCGAACAACAAGATGCAGGGTCCTTCAGAGGTTTGCAGCTGTGCACACGCCATCCTGTCGACCTCCTCTATCCACTTCACACAAGCAGAAACGGCTCCAGTGGGCCAAACATTACATGAAGACTGATTTCAAAACTGTTTTGTTCACGGATGAGTGCCGTGCAACGCTCAATGGTCCAGATGGATGGAGTGGAGGATGGCTGGTTGATGGACACCCCACGCAAACACGGCTACAGCGCCAACAAGGAGGAGGTGGAGTAATGTTTTGGGCTGGAATCATGGGGAGAGAGATTGTCGGCACCTTTAGGATCCCTGAAGGGGTAAAGATGAACTCCATAATGTATGTGGAGTTTCTCAAACAGCACTTCCTGCCATGGTTCAAGAAGAAGAACCGTGTATTCCACAGCAAGATCATTTTTATGCATGATAATGCACCGTCTCATGCTGCACATAACACATCTCCATCTCTGGCTGATATGGGCATAAAAGGGGACAAACTTATGGTGTGACCCCCATGCTCCCCTGACCTCTACCCCATTCAGAACCTCTGGAGCATCATCAAAAGGAGTGTCTTTGATGGCGGGAGGCAGTTCACATCTAAGCGACAGCTCTGGGAGGGTATTCTGTCCTCATGCAAAACAATTGAAGCAGAAACATCCAAAACCTGACAAATTCAATGGACGAGAGAGTTCAGAAGCTCCTTTCGAACAAGGGGTCCTATGTGCAAATGTAACATCACCTAGAATAAAGTTTTGAGTTGAAAACTGTTTGATTTCAGTTTCTAATAACATGCTAATGCTTATAATTTCAAAAATGACCATTTTTTTGGTCTTTATTAAAATGAAAAGGTTGATCGAAGAGTGTGGGGGATCTAAGAGTGTGGCAACCCAGTAGTCAGGATTACTTCGAATTCTGACAATCTGAGGGTCATGTTGCAGGTAGTGCAGCAAGAAGGCACTTATGTGTCTTGCGCATCTCGGAGCCCCAAAATTATTTTCCGGGCTAGATGCAGCTAAAAATTATTATTAATTTTAAATCTGGTGGACCTTAGTATAGATGGCCTAATAGAATTAGTACTGCACACTGCTACAAAGCCCAAATTATTTTCCAGCCAAGATACAGATAAACATGATTAATAATTTTAAATCTGGTGGAGCTTAGAATAGATGGCCTAATAGAATCAGTACTGCACACTGCTACAAAGCCCAAATTATTTTCCAGCCAAGATACAGATAAACATGATTAGTAATTTGAAAGCTTAAAATGATTGGTGAGGTGATTTTAACCAATCATCAAGCTTTTACTCTCCCCAGGATGACACAGGGGTAAAAAAGTCGTTTCGGATCCATGATTTGTTCATCTTTATAAACGTGAGTCTGTCTACATTATCAGTGAAGAGCCGCGTGCGCTTATCTGTCAGCACACCACCAGCAGCGCTGAACACACGTTCAGACAGAACGCTGGCTGCGGGGCATGACAAGATCTCCAAGGCGTAAGTGGCTAGCTCCGGCCATTTATCCAGATTGGAAGCCCAAAAAGAGCAAGGGTCCAGTGACACAGTTATGGCTTCAATGTTTACTTGGAGATACTCCTGTACCATAGTCTCTAGGCGTTGACTATGTGTCAGACTTCTTGTCTCCTGTGGCCTTGCAAAGGATGGGCTAAAAAAGTGGTGAAATGATTCCGCAAAATTGATGTTACCAGCAGATACTGTGTTTCTGTTACGGTTTGAGTGCTGAACACTTGACGGTCCCACGGTTGGCAAGTTGGAACTGTGAGATTCACTACGTGCACCACTGGTGTTTTGTGGAAAAGCACATGTAAGATTCTGCAACAGTCTCTGCTGATACTCCTGCATGCGTGCATCCCTTTCTATGGCAGGAATAATTTCTGCAAATTTACTTTTGTACTGGGGATCTAACAGTGTGGCAACCCAGTAGTCAGGATTATTTCTAATTCTCACAATTCGAGGGTCATGTTGCAGGTAGTGCAGCAAGAAGGCACTCATGTGTGTTGCGCATCCAGGAGCACCAAGTCCCTGTTGTGTTGGTGGCGAGGTAACAATCATGCTTCCTTCCTCTGTCCTCTCCCCCCAACCTCGCACAACAGAAATGTGATCAAAGTCTCGCTCATCTGATGAGTCTTCCATCAGTTCGTCCTCCACTTCTTCCTGGGCTCCTGCACCTTCCTCACTAGTTTGGCTGCTACCATGCGCCCTGGTAAAACCATCTCCCCCACCCTCACATGCCTGCTGCCTTGGTGCTGCCGACCGTCTGGACCTTGCAGATGTTAGCCCTTCCGCATACAACTCCTCCTCCTCTACTTCCTCCACCTCCTCTTGTGCTACCACCTGACTCCGAATTCTGTTTAACATGTGCTCCAGCATGTAAATCACCGGAATAGTCATGCTGATAATGGCATCGTCAGCACTAAACATCTTCGTCACCATTTCAAAACTGTGCACAAGGGTGCATAGGTCCCTGATCTGAGACCACTCCTCCAGCGTGATTTGCCCCACCTCTGGATCTCGTTGGCCCAGGCTATACGTCAGAACGTATTGCACCAGGGCTTGTCGGTGTTGCCACAGTCGCTGCAACATGTGCAGAGTTGAATTCCACCGGGTAGGCACATCGCATTTTAGCCGGTGAAGTGGCAGGCCCAACGACTTCTGTAGAGATGTAAGTCGCTGAGCTGCGGGATGCGAATGGCGGAAGTGAGAACACAGTGACCGTGCCCTCTGCAGAAGGCCATCTAGTCCGGGATAGTGGGCTAAAAATTGCTGGACAACCAGGTTCAACACGTGAGCCATACAAGGCACGTGTGTGACATTGCCCCGGCGAAGGGCCGCACCCAGGTTTGCAGCATTGTCGCACACGGCCTTCCCTGGTTTCAGGTCCAGTGGAGACAACCATTCATAAAACTGGTTCTCCAGAGCTGACCACAACTCCTCAGCTGTGTGACTCACATTTCCCAGACATTTCAACGTAAAAACCGCCTGATGACGTTGAGCCGTACTGTCAGCATAGTAAGGAGGTGTGCAGGATTCCTTCTGCGCAGTTAGAAAGCTTGTGGCATGACCAGACAGGCTTTGGGTGCAGGTGGAGGACCGAGAGGAGGTTGAGGAGGCAGAAGCAGTGGAGGAACTTTGAGATAAAGAGGATTGACGCCCAACTCGTGGGGACGGCAAGACTTGGACAGCAGCCCCTTGTCCTGCTGTCACCATAGTTACCCAGTGCCCAGTCAGCGACATGTAACGCCCCTGTCCATGCTGACTCGTCCAAGTGTCTGTGGTGAAATGCACCCTGTCACACACAGAGTTTCTCAAAGAAGCGGTGATGTTGTGTGCGACATGCTGGTGGAGCGCAGGCACACCTTTCTTTGAGAAGTAGTGCCGACTGGGCATCTGGTACTGGGGCACTGCGACGGACATAAGGTCTCGAAAATCCTCTGTGTCCACCAGGCGGAAAGGCAGCATTTCTGTAGCCAAGAGCTTGCAGATGGTGAAATTCAACCTCTTAGCTTTCTCATGGCTAGGAGGAAATGGTCTTTTACTTGTCCACATCTGAGGGACCGAGGGCTGGCTATTTTGCTTAGACGGGGTTGATAAGGGTGTCCCCAGCAAACTGCCGGTCTGTGAGGAAGATGCAGGCGGACATCTTAGGTTGCCTTGATCCAAAGGTGGTGCTATCGATGTCGGACAGCGCTCAACACCAGCTGGTGTTACCACCTCTAAAGAAAATGATGACCTGCCAATCTCGCTGGCTGTTGCGGGTAAAGAGGTGGCAGATCTGCGCCCCAAAACAGGTGTGACTGCTGTCCCCCCAGTCATAGAGGATGAAGAGGCCGCGGATGCACAAGATATGGCAGACGGTGGTTGGCCCGGCCGGTTAGGCCGCATTGTAGCACAGTGAGCTTCCCACTGCAACTTATGCTTTATGTCCATGTGCCGGTTCATGCATGAAGTACTCAAACTATGTATTTTTTGGCCTCTACTTAGCTTTTGCTGACAAATGTTACAGATAACACGAGTTGGGTCATCTTTATCGATCTGAAAAAATGCCCAGGCTATGCAAGGCTTAGCACCCATGCGACCTGAAGAGCCACCACGACTTGTGGTGAGAGGCAGAGTTGTGTTTGAGGATGCAGTTGTTGACGTGCTTCCAGTACTACGTCTCTGTCCAGGAAGGCGCAACCTGACCTCGTCGTCACTAGCATTCTCCTCCACCTCCTCTACTGACCTCATCTCTTGGCTGACTGTGGGTTGACAGTAAGTGGGATCTCCAACCTCATCATCATCACCCTGTGCGTTATCACACCAGTCGTCCTCAGAGCCAACCTGTTCCTGCCCTGACAAAAAACTAAAGTTGTCGCTCCAATCAGGTATTTGAGTCTCATCATCGTCTTCCTCATTGTCTCCACCAACAGGAGTTACAGTTTGGGAATGAGGGTCTACATTATGGTCAGAACCTTCAGCGTCTGGTCCTGGATCCGACTCATAAAGATTCTGGGCATCAATGCAGATCATTTCCTCATCTGGATTCACAGAAGCGCTGGAGTCGACCTCTGATTCCCAGGCTATAGTATGAGTAAACAGCTCTGCAGACTCAACCATCTGTTCTACCTCATACTCAGACCGGCAGCTGGAGATTTGGGAGCTGTGAGGAAGCAAGTGCGATTGGGGTGACACCTTTGAGGACTGGAGTATTTGTGATGTTGAAGTTGATGTGGAGGAGAGCCCACTTAAAGGAACACTTGATATCCGTTGAAGCACCTGCTGTTTTTGTGCCTCATCTGGAATTTGTAGCGATTGGCGTGGCCGTAAGAAAGGGATCTTATCACATTGTCCGCTAAAGGAAGTAGACATTTTAGTTTGGCTGGAAGATGGTCTTTCTTCTGCAGATGTTACTGTTGCTTTAACACCTACCCCACGGACACAACCTTTTTTTCCCTTCCCAACACGCCTATTCCCCTTTCCACCAGCAGCAGGCCTTTTTCCACTCATTTTGGTGGTTAACTAATTCACAACTCTGGAGTTGTTTGCACAAAAAAACAATGGATGGGAACCGAGCAGAGCTGAGTGGCCAAACTGTGGTATTAGGCCAAAACTATTGGCTGGGTTAGATGCAGAAAAAAATTATATTCAATTTGCAACCTGATGGAGGTCAGTATAGATGGACTAATAGACCAAGTCCCACACACTGCTAGAAGGTCAAATATTTTTTCAGAGGTAGATGCAGAAAAAAATTATATTCAGTTTGCAACCTGATGGAGGTCAGTATAGATGGACTAATAGAACAAGTCCCACACACTGCTAGAAGGCCAAATATTTTTTCAGAGGTAGATGCAGAAAAAAATTATATTCAGTTTGCAACCTGATGGAGGTCAGTATAGATGGACTAATAGAACAAGTCCCACACACTGCTAGAAGGCCAAATATTTTTTCAGAGCTAGATGCAGATAAAAATTATTTTTAATTTGCAACCTGATGGAGGTCAGTATAGATGGACTAATAAAACAAGTCCCACACACTGCTAGAAGCCCAAATATTTTTTCAGAGGTAGATGCAGAAAAAAATTATATTCAGTTTGCAACCTGATGGAGTTCAGTATAGATGGATTAATAGAACAAGTCCCACACACTGCTAGAAGGACAAATATTTTTTCAGAGGTAGATGCAGATAAAAATTATTTTTAATTTGCAACCTGATGGAGGTCAGTATAGATGGACTAGTATAACAAGTCCCACACACTGCTAGAAGGACAAATATTTTTTCAGAGCTAGATGCAGAAAAAAATGATATTCAATTTGCAACCTTATGGAGGTCAGTATAGATGGACTAATAGAATGATGCTATGCCCAAAAGGTTTTACTTCACTAGGTGCAGTAAAAAAATTGGTATTCTATACACAGGTGGTGTATCTTGCAACACAGATAGGCTACTCCACTGACTAACACACTCTTCAATAGGCCAAAAAGGATTAGCTTTGCTAGATTCAGCCAAATGCTGTGAAAAAAAGTTGCACAGCACTGGCACAGACCTGTCTGGCAAAAACTGATAGGAACTGATGTAACTTAGTCCTGAAAAGGACTGCAATTACAATTAGTCTTTACTCCCACAACCTATCTATTTAAGAGCACAGACCAGCCTGATAAAAGTCGTAGGAAATGCTGTAACCTAGTCCTTAAAAGGACTGCAATCACAACTATTCCCTACTCCCAAGCTATCTGTAGATTTGTGCGAAAATTGGCTTGAAATTAACAAGGTATAGCGCACACAGCAACAGCGGTGCCGTCTAACACGCAGCTGCAGCAGTGAGAAAATGGTGGCGACGGGGAAAATGGCTGGGTCTTATAGGGCAAGGACATGTGACATACACTGCCAATGACACATGCCCTTGCTTGTGTGAAAAAAAGCACTTCGCTCCGTGTGTGCGCTGCTGATAGGCTGACAGATTGCACCTCCCCACTGTAAATGCGGGAAAGAGAAAAAAAAATGGAGATCTTCATTATTCCTGCAGAGATCCATCCCCTGCCCCTCCCCCCGCCCCGCTGTACACTCAAACTGCGTATTAACATTAATTTTCATCATTACTGAGAAAAAATCCAGTTATGATTTTGGTGCACGAATAGTTATCGAACATAACCTCGAACAGCTGAATTTTTCTCAAATCGTTCGTGTTCGCCGAACGGCTCGAACACCGCCCAAAACAGCTCGAATTTGAGATTGGCGAACAGTTCGAGTCGAACAACGCTCATCTCTAGTCAGGATCCCTTTTCAATTTCACACGGAATTTATTCTGACAGTTTAAGATCCCTAGACAATTGACTTGCTTCACTCCCTTCCGCACATATTCACAGTAGCGTGAGAGGAAGCACTCCAGCAACTCAGGGTCTGTAAAAAGGTTATAGACAGTCACAGTCACCTCCTTTTCTTGCAGACCAAAAAAAGGTTCCCAACTAACTCCTTCCAAGCAGGGGTCACTAGAGTGACCACGGAACCATTCAAAGACATTGAGGCAAACATCCTGGTCCATAAAGGTAACATCATAATTACCTTGACGTGAAAATTCGTTGACACTGAAGATGTCAGAACGTCTTGGTCCAGCTTTGCCTTCAACGATGTCTTGGACAATGAAAACCACGTTGTTCTTATTCTCGTCAGATGGATTCACGGACAAACGGATGGTGTTCTTCACAAAAGACATCTTGGATTCTGTCGGTATGGAATACCACAGGAAAAAGTAGAAAATCCTCCACAAAAGGGTCCGGATTCCTCGTGGAGACTCACACCAATCAAGGTACAGTCATACGATCTTAGCCAAAAGGCCGAGAAGCGATAACCTGAATTGGTTTCGGACTAGTGTGGCACCCTCGGATCCTGAAAAGTCCATTTGTTCAGATGGGCACGAGGACTCCCGTTAAGAAGACATGTTGTCAACCTCTAGATCCCTTACATGCCTCCACTTTTCGGCTTGCTGCTGCTGTAATCCACGCGTTTTAGATCTGCATAACTCCACCTATTTTAACACACCACCCTCACCCACTGCTGTTCCCACCCGCCTCAACGCCGGAGGGAGGGAGGAGAACCAATTAAGGGAAAGAAAAACGAGCAGCCGTATACCCTTAGCAGGAGTGTTGCTGATTACTTACCTTACCTGCTGCTGCTGGTTGTTCAGCAGACTGAAAATGGCTGCCGTGTCCAGCCAGATAAGGGTCAGAGCCTATTGTGACATGCGCAGTGTTCCATTACCACATTCCATCTACTGCAGGCAGGACACCTGGCTGGCTGAACACCACTAAGAAGCTCACAGAGACAGCCATAAGCAGCACTTTAAAAGAACGCCATAGACCAAACTTTTTTGGTTATTTTTTATAATCTGCAGGCATGAAATTAAAGAAGTCAATGATCCACCAGAGGGAGGGAGACAAAATTTCAGAAAAGTCATTGTAGCAAGCCAAAAAAGAAATTTTAAGCGCAGGTTAACCAGCGCACCTACCTGTTGGCTCAGGTGAGTTTAAACGGCTGCAGTTGATAACAAGGGCATTTGCTAAATAGATGGTGTGTGTGCAACAATATACCAAAAGGACAACTATATTGTGCAGCTTATCTCACCACCTGTAGTTAGGTGAAAACTCCAAAATCCTTGCCTAATATGGCTGTTCATCCAAAAGGAAAGAAAGAGGGGATAGCTAGATAGATAGCATTGCATTACAGTACAATGCAACGCAATGCAATACAATACAATACAATGTACAGTTGAACCAAAATGAGTTTGTCATCTGGCTTCTGCAACTTTTAACATGAAAAATCCAATGAGGGGAAGAAAAGCAAAGCCAAAGAGTCCACCCAAAAATCCGACAAACAAGCAAAATCAACAAAATGCATTGAATTCAATTATTTCTGATTTTAGAAACTGCATTAAGAAGGGGGTGCACCGCTCCTGGAGATACTGCAATACCAGGTCAATGTGTGGAGTGGACAGAGCAAGCCCCTTTCCATCTCCCTGTTCTAAAAATCCATTTAATATATGGTCCCCAGATAGGGGACGTATCAGATATTAAACTGATAAGAACAGATTTTTTTTTTTTTACACTCAGAAATACAAGTACTATCTAGAAACCAAAAATGTGGAAACAATGATGGACCAAATCCATCATCGTGTTATTTAAATTGTATTATTATATTTATTTTTTTTTATATTATAAATTTCTCTAATTTATTTATATGCAAAACAAACACATAATAATTACTTCACTTATCCAAACTCCTCTCTCTCTATCTCTTTCAGCAACCGAGGCACACAACTGTTCATACACTCCATCTCCTTCTCAAACATAGTTCTTTTCCTCGCTTTCTTCTTTTCCTCCTCTTCCAATTTCTTCCAACTCGAATCATACTCCACCATTAACTCCTCCTTTTCAACAAAATTATCTTCACTATTTTCTAGTTTCTCCAAAAACAACTTTTTCCAACTTTCTTACTAGCTTCTTTCTTTTCCATCACCTTTGACTGTACATTTAATGTCTCCACTTTTGTTCCCTTTTTTCCAACACAATTTACAGCACCTGTTTTTTTACTCTCCAGTTTTATCATCTCAATAACTTTACCACTAAAAGGTTCCTTTACAATTACTGGCTTAAATAACTTTCCCAAAGTTTCTTCCTCTTTTTTAACTTCAGTTTCTTCCACTAAAGTTCTTTTCTCATTTTCCAAATAACAAAAACCACTCTTTCCATTAATAAAAATGTTTCCTTTAATTATAACTTCCTCTTTTCCCAACACAAGAAACCTTCTTTTACCATTCCAAACTCCGATCTTGTTCACAAAATTGTTCAGGAACTTAACCCACAAAAACTGAGACTTCAAATAAACCAACATCTCCTCTATCTCCATGAAAGGGTCATCCATATGTATCACTATCCTCTTGGGTCTTCCAATAAGTGATGCATCCACTCCAACACTTAGCATATCTTCTTCTCTCCAATTCTTAAGAAACGAAACACATTTTTCTTCAGACCTCAGCGTTACATCAAAGATCTTCTTATATCTTATCTCCTGCATGCACAGGATTTCTTCTCTTCCAAAAGGTCCAAACTTCAACAACTCCCAGTATCTCCAGTTCATCCAATAAAAAGTCCTCAAAATCCATCTTCACGAAAAAGCGCAAACAGCATCTCTTCTTCCAGAAATCCATCTTGATTGGTTCTTAGAAACTGACCCCCACAGCTATGTGTGGTGACAGGGGGTGATCGCCTCTCGTTGCCCAGGTACTAATCCGACCTGCCAATAGCAGCAAGGAGGTGAGGCTCCCTCTGTTAAGAGAGAGCGATCCACCAAGGTCAACAAGCCGGGTACCCCGGGTACCTCCCAGCCAAGACCAAGGCAGCAACAGCTAGATCACTGCACTTGATCTTAGCCAAAAGGCCGAGAAGCGATAACCTGAATTGGTTTCGGACTAGTGTGGCACCCTCGGATCCTGAAAAGTCCATTTGTTCAGATGGGCACGAGGACTCCCGTTAAGAAGACATGTTGTCAACCTCTAGATCTCTTACATGCCTCCACTTTTCGGCTTGCTGCTGCTGCAATCCACGCGTTTTAGATCTGCATAACTCCACCTATTTTAACACACCACACTCACCCCCTGCTGTTCCCACCCACCTCAACACCAGAGGGAGGGAGGGAGGGAGGAGAACCAATTAAGGGAAAAAAAACGAGCAGCCGTCTACCCTTAGCAGGAGTGTTGCTGATTACTAAGCTTTCGATTTTCCAAACTAAATAACACTAAGGCTATGTGCCCACGATGCAGAAATGCTCCGGATTTTTCCTGAGCGTTTCTGCATCTCCCTGGCAGAAAAAACGCATGTGGATTTTACATGCATTTTTCCTGCCAGGGACAAGCGTAAGTGAAGCATTTTTGCATGCATTTCCGCATGCGGGTTGTCAAGCGCTTTCCAAGCGATTTTAGCATCACTTGGAAAGTGCTTGACAACTTGGTCACACTATATAAATCCATGCAACCGGCATGGATTTATATAGTGTGACCGTAAAGAATGTTAAAAAATAAAAAATAAATATTATACTTACCTTCAGATGGCCCCCGGTGCCCTTATCCGATCCGTCAAGTGTCTCTGGTGTCTCGCGGTGGTCTAAAAGGATCTGCCATGACATAATTTAGTCATGTGACAGGTCATGCGACCGCCGACGTCCGCTGTCGTGTGACCCGTCACATGACTAAATGACGTCATGACAGGTCCTTTTAGACCATCGCGAGCTGCCGGGAAGCCAGGACGGATCGGATAAGGACACCAGGGGCCATAAGAAGGTAAGTATAATGTATATTTTTTATTTTATTCTTTTTTTGGTACCCTGGTCTGGAGGAGAGTCTCCTCTTCTCCTAAACTGGGTATCATCCGCACATTGAACCGCATGATATCCACATGTTATCCGCATGTGCACATGTAGTGATGCGGATATTATGCGATTCAATGCAAGTCAATGGCAGCAAAAACGCAGCGCTTCCGCAAAATAATTGGTAGTGCTGCGGATTTTTCCGCAATGATAATCCGCAGCGGAAATTTCGGCAGCATGTGCACAGCACATGCGGATTATCATTGGGGAACATGGGAGACCTTCTACCAAGCGTTTTTTAAGCGTTTCTGCATCGGAATTGCACCGGACTAGATATTGCAGTTCACCCATTCCCTTAATCACTTCAGTCGCTCTTCTCTATACCCACTCTAGCTCAGTTTCCCATTAATTTATTTTCCTTGGCAGCAGTTGCCTGGCACTGGTCACTAAATTTTAGTTGATCATCAATTGATACGCCCAAGTCTTTCTCAGTATGCAAACAAGAGAAAACAACAGAACTCTATAAGCGCTAAGACGTATGTAAACATTGAATATATGAATATATGATATTTGAACTGCATTAGAGCTATATAGACTATATGTATAAAATTAATGTACTTAGCACATAATTCATGAGAGCACATCAACCACGGCAAGGTGACATTTCTTTGACGGGACCCTAAACCTTATATTTATCAAACAGCCCTCTCCTGGGATTTAAGTCTTTTCAGTGATAGTTTTACCTAGTATTCCACCATATAGTGCATACTTATACATTTTGTTTCCTTACATTTATCTGCATTAAACTTCAATTGTCATTTCTCTGCTCAAGCCTCCAGTTTATATAAATCCCTCTGTAATATTAAATAATCCTCCTCTGTGTTGATCACCCTGAAGAGTTTAATGTCATCTGCAAATATAAAATTCTACTCTGTATGCCCCCTACAAGGTCATTAACCCCTTTACAACCCAAGGTGGTTTGCACGTTAATGACCAGGCCAATTTTTACAATTCTGACCACTGTCACTTTATGAAGTAATTACTCTGGAACGCTTCAATGGATCCCCCTGATTCTGAGCCTGTTTTTTCGTGACATATTGTACTTCATGATAGTGGTAAAATTTCTTTGATATCACTTGCGTTTATTTGTGAAAAAAAATGGAAATTTGGTGAAAATTTTGAACATTTTGCAATTTTCTAAATTTTAATTTTTATGCCCTTAAATCAGAGAGATATGTCACACAAAATAGTTAATAAATAACATTTCCCACATGTCTACTTTACATCAGCACAATTTTGGAACCAACATTTTTTTATTAGGGAGCTATTAGGGTTAAAAGTTGACCAGCGATTTCTCATTTTTCCAACAAAATTTACAAAACCATTTTTTTTAGGGACCACATCACATTTGAAGTCACTTTGAGGGGTCTTTATGACAGAAAATTTTGCATTTTCATAAGTGTAACATAAGAAATTGCACCATGCAGTTTGTTATGCAATTTCTCCTGAGTAAGCAGATACCCCATATGTGGGGGAAAACCACTGTTTGGACTCATGGCAAGGTTCAGAAGGGAAGGAGCGCCATTTGACTTTTTGCATGTAAAATTTGCTTGAATAATTAGCAGATGTGCCCCTGATGTGCCTAAACAGTGAAAACCCCCCACAAGTGACACCATTTTGGAAACTAGACCCCTCAGGGAACTTATCTAGATGTCTTGTGAGCACCCTGAACCCTCAAGTGCTTTACAGAAGTTTATAACATGGATCCATGAAAATAAAAAAAATCTAACTTTTTCCACAAAAATGATGTTTTAGCCCCAATTTTTTTATTTTCACAAGGGTAAGAGGAGAAAATGGACCCCACAAACTTTTGTGCAATTTCTCCTGAGTACCAATACCCCATAAGTGGGGAAAATACAGTGTTCGGGTGCACGGCAGAGTTCAGAAGGGAAGGAGCACTGTGTGACTTTTTGAAGGCAAAATTGGCTGGAATCGAGAGCGGATGCCATGTCTCATTTGGAGAGGCCCTGATGTGCCTAAATAGTAGAAACCCCCCACAAGTGACCCAATTTTGGAAACTACACCTGACGCGCCCCTGGGCCTGCTGTGTCGCGCAGCGTCTCGCGCACGGGGCTTACCCGGAACCGGATCAGATGAGGGTTGTAGTCTCCGAGTGGCGGGGACCCGATCCGTGCCCAGGGAGTCAAACTCAGTGTGTGGCAGTCTTGATAGATGTTATTTGAGTGTCGACTACGCCACCCGTTGATTTGCAGCTATGGAGCTGCCGCTGCAGGGCAGACCGCTGAGGCCGGTGTAGAATTGTGCAGCGTGATAGTATAACCCCCAACGGGAGGGGTATGGCCTCAGGGCAGCCGACGTGGAAGATGGGGGTAGCAGGAACCACTCAGAGACGGTGCGGTGTAATTCAGGGTCTTTACTGGTAACAACGATAGACCCTCCCGGAGTACTTGCTAGCGAACGGGGCCTGGTCAGTCCTTGAGCAGATGGGATCTCCCCTGGCCAGGCGGAGTTGTAGGCCTCCCAAACTGACTGTACTCTTCTGGCTACCTTGCTAGAAGCGGATATAAGTAGCCCACGTCCCTGAGTGTACCGTGTGGTGCTCACCCGTATGGCCGGTGACTCGGGGCCTTCTAATGGCTTCCGCTCCACGATGGCGGTGCTGGTCCCACGCGTGTGACCGTGCCTTCGGGTTTTTGGGCCTGAGGACCTGAAATCCCCTGCCGGTCGGCTTCTGCTGCTGGGTAAGAGTTAGTCCCCACAGCCTCGGACGCCGGGTCCGGTAAGAAAGCTTCTCAGTCAGGGCGAGCTCTGCAGCTGCCAGCCCCTGACTCGTAGTAGTATTGCTCCCACTGAGCTTCTGCTGTTTCTTCCTATGACTGTTTCTCGTCTCTACTTCTTCTCTACTCCCTAACCCTGCCTCAGCCCTAGGTTTATCTAGGGGAAGTTCTTCCCCTCCCAAGACTGGGCAGGAGGTGTGGCATGCACAGGATCCCTGACCAAAGGACCTCCCACCTGCTCTCAGACATAACATTACATTACTGTGGGAAACCAGACCCCTGGGGTGCCACATTCCCCCCTAGTGAAATTTAGTACTCCGGGACTAAACATATTTTAGAAAAACATAACAAGATATAACAACAATAACAGTACAATAAGAAGAAACACATAAAGGTGGTCACGGCATGTCCGTAACCGGGTGCAGTCTTTGAAGAAAAGCAAGGTGTCCATTTCACCAAAACAGGGAGACGCAACCAGGTAGGGGTTTGTCCTGCCCCGAGTCCTTAACAGTCTTTAGTCCATCCTGGGTTACGCTCCAACTATGTACAAGGGATTCCCGGTAAATCCACCAAGGACTCCTACAAATAACTAGAAACACAAAATTATACACAAGCAACAATACACAGGTAACCACAAATAAAACAATTTATACACTTCAAATCCTCCAACGTGCGGGTAACTGGCCCCTAGTGGCCCTAGTGGACCTACGGAGCTGACTGTCTAGCCCTGAACTACAGGGTGTAGGAGCTGTCAAGGGTAAACTGGGCAGCTGTCTACCGGCTCTTTGGCTCACTAGGGATATGGCAGGCTCACTGCAAGCAGAGGGTTGATCCTCCTGGTCTGCTGGTGTGGGGTCTTCTGCCTCCTGGACCGGCTGTTCTTCCAGCTCTACCTGTTGCTCCGTAGGTGCTTGGGATGCTGGTTGGAGGAAAGTGAGTACGGGTACCACAACTGCACCATTGACTTGAGTCCAAGACCGAGGGAAGTCCCCGAGCACAGTACTAACCATATCTTCACTTTCCTATACGGGTCGATGGTCTTCTTGTTCCTCTTCAGGGTTCCTCAGTTGTTCGGGACACTTTTTCAGGTGGTCCCGGGATACAATGGCTGTGGTTTCCCCTCCGTCTTTACTGATGGTACAAACCTTCGGGTTCTCGTGGCTTGAGGGCAGTACGGTGTACGGGTCCTTCTCCCACTGGTCGTCCAACTTGTGGAGCCGTCTCTTCCTCTTCAAGACCTGCTCTCCGGGTACCAGGGGAACAGCGGGAGCATACTGGTTGTAAGTTTTCTCTTGTCTTTCCCTAGCCTGACAGAGACTTCGCTCCACGCTCTCCTGTACTCTCCGGTACTGCTGCTGCCTCTCTGTGTCCCAGTCTGCTTCTGGTGAAGTGTCCTCGGGTGTCAGGACTCCCATTTCCAGGTCAACAGGTAACTTACCAGGTCTTGCCCTCATTAGGTTAGCCGGGGTACAGTTGGTGGAACCTACCGGGATGTGGTTGTATAGGTCCACCAGATCGGGCAGCTTCTCAGGCCACAGACAGCGTTCTTCCAGGGGCAACGTTTTCAGAAGATCCATTACCACCTGGTTCATTTTCTCACAAAGTCCATTAGTTTGCGGATGATAGGGTGTCGTCCTTATCTTCCGGCAGCCATACAAAGTGCAGAATTCTTGGAAGACCTCCGCTTCAAAGGCAGGTCCCTGGTCTGTCAACACTTGGTCCGGGTACCCGTGTGGACGGCAGAAATGCTGCTGGAAGGCTCTCGCTGCTGTTCGAGCTGTTAAGTCCTTGACGGGGACGACAACCAAGAACCGGGAGTAGTGATCCACGATGGTTAGTGCGTAGACGTAGCCACTTCTGCTTGGGGTCAGTTTTACATGATCCAAGGCTACCAGTTCCAACGGCTGCCGGGTGACGATGGACTGCAGCGGAGTCTTCTGGCTGGCACGGTCCTTCCTTCTTAGGTTGCACGGGCCACAGTCTCTGCACCACTTCTCAATGGTTCCCCTCATGCCTACCCAGTGGAATCGCTCGCGCAGCAGGAACTCCAGCTTCTTCCACCCGAAGTGTCCAGCTCCGTCGTGGTATGCCTCCATCACCATGGCTGCGTCTCTTCGTGGCACCACTACTTGCCAGAGTAGTTCATGCGTCCGGGAGTTAACCATTCTGCGGCACAACTTCCCCTTGTAAAGGAACAGTCGACTCCTCTCTGCCCATAGTTGTTTGGCTTCCTCCGGAGCGTCTGGTTCAAGGCAAGCCTCCGGGCGAGTCAGCATCTCCTTCACCAGTCGGACGGCAGGGTCGCTGTCTTGCGTTTCCGCCCAATTGTAGTGAGGTAAGGGGTTCAACGTAGCAGCCTGCTTACTCCTTACCCGGTGGGAATACTGGATAGTCCCATGACGGTGGAACGCAGGGAGTTCAACTTCTTCCAGTTCCTCCGGATCTTCTCCTTCGTCCGGCAGGTTGGGCATCCTGGACAGGGCGTCCGCGTTGGTATTGGAGCGTCCGGCCCGGTATTTGATTGTGAACTCGTAGTTGGACAGACGGGCCATCCACCTCTGCTCCAGGGCACCGAGTCTTGCCGTGTCCAGGTGTGTCAACGGGTTGTTATCCGTGTACACGGTGAACCGGGAAGAAGCGAGGTAATGCTTAAAGCGCTCGGTGACTGCCCATACTACAGCCAGGAACTCTAGCTTAAATGAGCTGTAATTCTCGGGGTTCCTTTCGGTGGGTCGCAGCTTTCGGCTGGCGTAGGCGATTACTCGTTCCTTCCCCTGCTGGATCTGGGACAGTACGGCTCCTAGCCCGATGTTACTGGCGTCGGTGTAGAGGATAAAGGGCTGGCTATAATCCGGGTACGCCAGGATTTCGTCCCCCGTGAGGGCCATCTTCAGCTGGCGGAAGGACTCTTCTTCCAGCTCCTCCCATTTGAAGGGCGGCTTCTGGTTCTTGGCCTTCCGGGACTGGCCTATCAGGAGGTCCTGCATAGGTGCTGCCTTTTTGGTGAAACCGGGAATAAACCTTCGGTAGTAGCCTACCAACCCGAGGAACTGCCGCACTTCTTTTATGCTGGAGGGGCTTGGCCATTCCTTAATTGCGGTGATCTTATCAGGGTCGGGAGCCACTCCGTCAGCGCTCACCACGTGCCCCAGGTACTGCACCTTTGGTTTCAGGAGGTGACACTTGGAGGGTTTCACCTTTAGGCCGTAACTCGCCAGAGCTTCGAACACTTCCGCCAGGTGTTTCAGGTGGTCCTCATACGTCTTGGAATATACGATGACATCGTCCAGGTACAACAGGACCGTCTCGAAGTTTCTGTGGCCCAGACAACACTCCATTAGTCGATGGAAGGTTCTTGGTGCGTTGCAGAGTCCGAACGGCATGCAGGTGAACTCGCTAAGTCCCATCGGGGTGGTGAATGCGGTCTTCTCCCGGTCCGCCTCTGCTACAGGAACCTGCCAGTACCCGCTAGTGAGATCCAAGGTAGAGAAGAAGTTAGCAGATCTTAAAGCAGCCAATGACTCCTCTATCCTTGGTAAGGGGTACGCATCCTTGTGTGTGATACGGTTGATTTTCCGGTAATCTACACACATCCTCATGGTGTTGTCTTTTTTTCTGACTAAGACTAGTGGAGCTGCCCAGGGGCTACAGCTATCCCTGATCACCCCAGCCTCCTTCATGTCTCTAAGCATCCCCTTGGCGTGTTGGTAGTGTGCAGGGGGTACGGGTCGATACCTCTCTTTTATGGGAGGATGGTCTCCCGTGGGGATGTGGTGTTCTACCCCCTTGACTCGCCAGAATTCTAACGGGTGTTTACTAAACACTCTCTCGTACTCTTGAACCACCCGATAGACTCCCTGTTTCTGATGTGAGGGAGTGGAGTCAGTACCCAAATGTAGTTGCTGACACCAGTCCTCCATTGTTTTCTTAGAGCCGTTACCTTCCTCCGGGTGAGATGGAGGCAAGGGTTCCACAGATTGTATAGCATTTTGGTTAATGGTATATAATTTGGCTAGCGTGGCATACCGGGGCAGGTACACTTCCCTCTTCCCGATATTGATTATGCGAACGGGCACCCTCCCATGGCGTACATTAACCACCCCCCGTGCTGTCAAGATGGTGGGCCTACTGTCTGAGTAAACTGTTTCTACCATTGCCTGGTAATCTCTACCTCTCAGACCAATAGCTGCCCGGCACCAAATCATCATTTCACTTTTTGGGGGCATGGCAATAGGAAAAGGGTCACACATTCTTACGCTACCAATCTCACCGCCGGAGAGTTCCACCTGTTGCCGTCGCATCAGTGCCCGGATCTCTTTCTGGAGCACCCGCTGCTCGCCGGAGCTGGCGTTCTTGGCAACCTGCTGTAAAAGGAAAATCACCTCTGCAAGACAATTTTCAATTACATTAGTTCCTAGCGTTATCTTTGGGTGACTCTCGTGTTTGTCAATGTCTACAATAATCAGTCCCTGTGCTGCTAGTTCGACTCTACCAATTTTAATGGTCGCCTCTTTAAATCCGATCTGTGGCACGGGCTGACCATTGCTGGCGATGATACTCAAGTCGTCGTCAGGGTAGCGGGTTATATCCGAGTCATTCCAGTACTGCTTGAAGAGCACGTACGGGATGGTGGTGACCTGTGACCCGGTGTCCAGTAGGGCACTCATAGGGATGCCATCCAGTACCACAGGCAAGACTGGACGTCCTCCGACATATTTGTCGCGCCAGTTCGATGGGCCTGGTGATCTTTTTCCTGGGGGTTGGCCCTCTACCCCCAGGTTGTGCCAGTTTAAAGGACAGTACCTTGCCATATGTCCGGGTTGATTGCAGCTGCGGCAGATGGGTCGTCCGTCCTCGTTGTACCGGTCACTGGGTCTTCCTCTGGCCGGTGGGGTCCTCCTTGGTCGACGCCAGGGGATGTTCTCCGGTCCGGATGCCAGCTGGATCTTCCCTGGAGTGGAAGCCTGTAAAGACTGCACAGTTCGGGTTAACGCAGCAACGCTTTTAGCTAGCTCTTGGACCTGATGGTGCAGGTCTGGAGCCGGGTCATTGTTCAAAGCCTGCGCATCAGCCCCTACAGGCCCTGCCGACAAGGGCGCCGCCTCCTGGTGGTAAGTGATAGCTGGGCGCCTGTGGGTCACAACGCCATCCGGTGCCGGTTCTCGGAGCACCCGGATGGCTCTGTCCTTGAACTGTGCAAATCCCAGATGAGGGTCCTGTAGGGCCATTGCCCGCAACTGGGTTCGGTGGGCATTGCAATATAAACCCTCTATAAATTGTTCAGTCAACAGCCTGTCCTCGTCTCCCACGCCGTCAGGGTCGGTCTGCTTAACGGCTCTCAGGGCCTCTTGTAGGTTCAGGGCATAGTCCCTTATACTCTCATGGGCCCGCTGTTTGCACCCGTAGAATCTAAGCTTGATCTCGGCTGAGGTGCGGGTATCAAAGGTGTCCCTCAGCCGGGTTAGTATCCCTGCGACAGTCCTCCCCCCAGGTGGCCAGGACTTTACCTCCCTTCGGGCTGCTCCGGTTAATTGGGCCACCAGGATGCTCACTTTTTGCTCCTCTGTGAGGGTGTACACCTGGAAGAGGCTATCCAGCCTTTCTCTAAAGTCCTGCAGGGTATGTGACTCCCCTGAGTACTGGGGTAGCCAGGCTGCCCCCGGGATATAGGGCATGGTGAAAGGCATGACCGCGACAGCGGTGGCGCTGGCGGGGGTTGAAGCGGTGAAGCTCTCCTCCGTATCCGACATCCTTCTCCCCCCTAGTGGACCGTGGCCTACCTTGCGATGATCCTCTTCCGTAGGCCGCGGCTCCGCAGTGGATCGTCAGGGTTGAGGACCTTCCGTCGCGCTCCGGTGACGTCGGCGTCTGCTGGGCTCCTTCCAGGACCTTACGCAACGTCCGGACGTGAGGCGGGGCTTCAGTTCTCGCGGGCTTTTCGGAGTCCACGCCCCTCTTCTTCCCGCGCGGCGTCCTCAAGATGGCGTCCAACGGCGGGAAAACTCCACGGATGGCGGGAAGAAGGCTGAAGATGGCGCCGGATGGCGGGAATCTTCACAGATGGCGGGAAGGAGGCTGAAAATGGCGCCGGATGGTGGGAATCTTCACCGATGGCGGGAAAACTTCACGGATGGTAAGTTTTAAAAGTCTCTTTTTCAGGCACGCAGTACCCGCTGGTTGCGGGCACGAAATCCTGCCGACTACGCCAAAGTTGACGCGCCCCTGGGCCTGCTGTGTCGCGCAGCGTCTCGCGCACGGGGCTTACCCGGAACCGGATCAGATGAGGGTTGTAGTCTCCGAGTGGCGGGGACCCGATCCGTGCCCAGGGAGTCAAACTCAGTGTGTGGCAGTCTTGATAGATGTTATTTGAGTGTCGACTACGCCACCCGTTGATTTGCAGCTATGGAGCTGCCGCTGCAGGGCAGACCGCTGAGGCCGGTGTAGAATTGTGCAGCGTGATAGTATAACCCCCAACGGGAGGGGTATGGCCTCAGGGCAGCCGACGTGGAAGATGGGGGTAGCAGGAACCACTCAGAGACGGTGCGGTGTAATTCAGGGTCTTTACTGGTAACAACGATAGACCCTCCCGGAGTACTTGCTAGCGAACGGGGCCTGGTCAGTCCTTGAGCAGATGGGATCTCCCCTGGCCAGGCGGAGTTGTAGGCCTCCCAAACTCACTGTACTCTTCTGGCTACCTTGCTAGAAGCGGATATAAGTAGCCCACGTCCCTGAGTGTACCGTGTGGTGCTCACCCGTATGGCCGGTGACTCGGGGCCTTCTAATGGCTTCCGCTCCACAATGGCGGTGCTGGTCCCACGCGTGTGACCGTGCCTTCGGGTTTCTGGGCCTGAGGACCTGAAATCCCCTGCCGGTCGGCTTCTGCTGCTGGGTAAGAGTTAGTCCCCACAGCCTCGGACGCCGGGTCCGGTAAGAAAGCTTCTCAGTCAGGGCGAGCTCTGCAGCTGCCAGCCCCTGACTCGTAGTAGTATTGCTCCCACTGAGCTTCTGCTGTTTCTTCCTATGACTGTTTCTCGTCTCTACTTCTTCTCTACTCCCTAACCCTGCCTCAGCCCTAGGTTTATCTAGGGGAAGTTCTTCCCCTCCCAAGACTGGGCAGGAGGTGTGGCATGCACAGGATCCCTGACCAAAGGACCTCCCACCTGCTCTCAGACATAACATTACATTACTGTGGGAAACCAGACCCCTGGGGTGCCACACACCCCTCAAGGATTTTATCAAGGGGTATAGTGAACATTTTGAACCCAGAGGTACGACACAGAATTTGATAACATTAAGTCATCATATTGAATAAGTTGTCATTAGTCTTGAGTAGTGATGAGCGAGCACTAAAATGCTCGGGTGCTCGAAGCTCGGGCCGAGCACATCGTGATGCTCGGGTGCTCGACCTGAGCAAACAGCCCAATGTAAGTCTATGGGAAACTCGAGCATTTTTCTGGCGGTCCCCCCCGGCGGTCTGCAGAAGGTCAAAAATTGCCCTAATCGATGTGAACAGTGCACAATGAAACATGTCAGGCAGGCAGGCAGAAAATATAGGCAGACAGGCAGGCAGGGTATATAGGAGGGTGCATGAAAAACATAGCAGAGCACTCGGAACACACTAGTGCCATCCGATTTTCACGTACCCGTCGCTTTAAAAAAGCCGGCAATTCAGCAGCCGCATACAGTTATAACATCGGTACCCGACAATTTAGAACAGAAAGAATACAGAATCACACATATATTAGATAGATAGAAACATGTCAGTCATATATATAGAGTATAGTGACAGTATTGGCTACTGTACTTGTCATTTAGTGTTAAAATTAGAGACGAGCGTTGTTCTACTCGAACTGTTCGCCAATCTCAAATTCGAGCTGTTTTGGGCGGTGTTCGAGCCGTTCGGCGAACACGAACGATTTGAGAAAAATTCGGCTGTTCGAGGTTATGTTCGATAACTGTTCGTGCACCAAAATCATAACTGGATTTTTTCTCAGTAATGATGAAAATTAATGTTAATACGCAGTTTGAGTGTACAGCGGGGTGGGGGGAGGGGCAGGGGATGGATCTCTGCAGGAATAATGAAGATCTCCATTTTTTTTCTCTTTCCCGCATTTGCAGTGGGGAGGTGCAGTCTGTCAGCCTATCAGCAGCGCACACACGGAGCGAACTGCTGTTTTTCACACAAGCAAGGGCATGTGTCATTGGCAGTGTATGTCACATGTCCTTGCCCTATAAGACCAAGCCATTTTCCCCATCGCCACCATTTTCTCACTGCTGCAGCTGCGTGTTAGATGGCACCGCTGTTGCTGTGTGCGCTATACCTTGTTAATTTCAAGCCAATTTTTGCACAAATCTACAGATAGCTTGGGAGTAGGGAATAGTTGTGATTGCAGTCCTTTTAAGGACTAGGTTACAGCATTTCCTACGACTTTTATCAGGCAGGTCTGTGCTCTTAAATAGATAGATTGTGGGAGTAAAGACTAATTGTAATTGCAGTCCTTTTCAGGACTAGGTTACATCAGTTCCTATCAGTTTTTGCCAGGCAGGTCTGTGCCAGTGCTGTGCAACTTTTTTTCACAGCATTTGGCTGAATCTAGCAAAGCTAATCCTTTTTGGCCTATTGCAGAGTGTGTTAGTCAGTGGAGTAGCCTATCTGTGTTGCAAGATATACCACCTGTGTATAGAATACCAATTTTTTTACTGCACCTAGTGAAGTAAAATCTTTTGGGCATAGCATCATTCTATTAGTCCATTTATACTGACCTCCATCAGGTTGCAAATTGAATATAATTTTTTTCTGCATCTAGCTCTGAAAAAATATTTGGGCTTCTAGCAGTGTGTGGGACTTGTTCTATTAGTCCATCTATACTGACCTCCATCAGGTTGCAAACTGAATATAATTTTTTTCTGCATCTAGCTCTGAAAAAATATTTGGGCTTCTAGCAGTGTGTGGGACTTTCTCTATTAGTCCATCTATACTGACCTCCATCAGGTTGCAAATTAAAAATAATTTTTATCTGCATCTAGATCTGAAAAAATATTTGGCCTTCTAGCAGTGTGTGGGACTTTCTCTATTAGTCCATCTATACTGACCTCCATCAGGTTGCAAATTAAAAATAATTTTTATCTGCATCTACCTCTGAAAAAATATTTGGGCTTCTAGCTGTGTGTGGGACTTGTTCTATTAGTCCATCTATACTGACCTCCATCAGGTTGCAAACTGAATATAATTTTTTTCTGCATCTAGCTCTGAAAAAATATTTGGCCTTCTAGCAGTGTGTGGGACTTTATCTATTAGTCCATCTATACTGACCTCCATCAGGTTGCAAATTAAAAATAATTTTTATCTGCATCTAGCTCTGAAAAAATATTTGGTCTTCTAGCAGTGTGTGGGACTTTCTCTATTAGTCCATCTATACTGACCTCCATCAGGTTGCAAATTAAAAATAATTTTTATCTGCATATAGCTCTGAAAAAATATTTGGCCTTCTAGCAGTGTGTGGGACTTTCTCTATTAGTCCATCTATACTGACCTCCATCAGGTTGCAAATTAAAAATAATTTTTATCTGCATGTAGCTCTGAAAAAATATTTGGCCTTCTAGCAGTGTGTGGGACTTTCTCTATTAGTCCATCTATACTGACCTCCATCAGGTTGCAAATTAAAAATAATTTTTATCTCCATCTAGCTCTGAAAAAATATTTGGCCTTCTAGCAGTGTGTGAGACTTTCTCTATTAGTCCATCTATACTGACCTCCATCAGGTTGCAAATTAAAAATAATTTTTATCTGCATCTACCTCTGAAAAAATATTTGGGCTTCTAGCTGTGTGTGGGACTTGTTCTATTAGTCCATCTATACTGACCTCCATCAGGTTGCAAACTGAATATAATTTTTTTCTGCATCTAGCTCTGAAAAAATATTTGGCCTTCTAGCAGTGTGTGGGACTTTCTCTATTAGTCCATCTATACTGACCTCCATCAGGTTGCAAACTGAATATATTTTTTTTCTGCATCTACCTCTGAAAAAATATTGGGCTTCTACCTGTGTGTGGGACTTGTTCTATTAATCCATCTATACAGACCTCCATCAGGTTGCAAACTGAATATATTTTTTTTCTGCATCTACCTCTGAAAAAATATTGGGCTTCTAGCTGTGTGTGGGACTTGTTCTATTAATCCATCTATACAGACCTCCATCAGGTTGCAAACTGAATATAATTTTTTTCTGCATCTAGCTCTGAAAAAATATTTGGCCTTCTAGCAGTGTGTGGGACTTTCTCTATTAGTCCATCTATACTGACCTCCATCAGGTTGCAAATTAAAAATAATTTTTATCTGCATCTAGCTCTGAAAAAATATTTGGCCTTCTAGCAGTGTGTGGGACTTTCTCTATTAGTCCATCTATACTGACCTCCATCAGGTTGCAAATTAAAAATAATTTTTATCTGCATCTAGCTCTGAAAAAATATTTGGCCTTCTAGTAGTGTGTGGGACTTTCTCTATTAGTCCATCTATACTGACCTCCATCAGGTTGCAAATTAAAAATAATTTTTATCTGCATGTAGCTCTGAAAAAATATTTGGCCTTCTAGCAGTGTGTGGGACTTGTTCTATTAGTCCACCTATACTGACCTCCATCAGGTTGCAAATTCAAAATAATTTTTTGTCTGCATCTAGCTCTGAAAAAATATTTGGCCTTCTAGCAGTGTGTGGGACTTTCTCTATTAGTCCATCTATACTGACCTCCATCAGGTTGCAAACTGAATATATTTTTTTTCTGCATCTACCTCTGAAATAATATTTGGGCTTCTAGCTGTGTGTGGGACTTGTTCTATTAGTCCATCTATACTGACCTCTATCAGGTTGCAAATCGAATATAATTTTTTTCTCCATCTAACCCAGCCAATAGTTTTGGCCTAATACCACACTTTGGCCGCTCAGCTCTGCTCGGTTCCCATCCATTGTTTTTTTGTGCAAACAACTCCAGAGTTGTGAATTAGTTAACCACCAAAATGAGTGGAAAAAGGCCTGCTGCTGGTGGAAAGGGGAATAGGCGTGTTGGGAAGGGGAAAAAAGGTTGTGTCCGTGGGGTAGGTGTTAAAGCAACAGTAACATCTGCAGAAGAAAGACCATCTTCCAGCCAAACTAAAATGTCTACTTCTTTTAGCGGACAATGTGATAAGATCCCTTTCTTACGGCCACGCCAATCGCTACAAATTCCAGATGAGGCACAAAAACAGCAGGTGCTTCAACGGATATCAAGTGCTCCTTTAAGTGGGCTCTCCTCCACATCAACTTCAACATCACAAATACTCCAGTCCTCAAAGGTGTCACCCCAATCGCACTTGCTTCCTCACAGCTCCCAAATCTCCAGCTGCCCGTCTGAGTATGAGGTAGAACAGATGGTTGAGTCTGCAGAGCTGTTTACTCATACTATAGCCTGGGAATCAGAGGTCGACTCCAGCGCTTCTGTGAATCCAGACGAGGAAATGATCTGCACTGATGCCCAGAATCTTTATGAGTCGGATCCAGGACCAGACGCAGAAGGTTCTGACCATAATGTAGACCCTCATTCCCAAACTGTAACTCCTGTTGGTGGAGACAATGAGGAAGACGATGATGAGACTCAAATACCTGATTGGAGCGACAACTTTAGTTTTTTGTCAGGGCAGGAACAGGTTGGCTCTGAAGACGACGGGTGTGATAACGCACAGGGTGATGATGATGAGGTTGGAGATCCCACTTACTGTCAACCCACAGTCAGCCAAGAGATGAGGTCAGCAGAGGAGGTGGAGGAAGATGCTAGTGACGACGAGGTCAGGTTGCGCCTTCCTGTACAGAGACGTAGTACTGGAAGCACGTCAACAACTGCATCCTCAAACACAACTCTGCCTCTCACCACAAGTCGTGGTGGCTCTTCAGGTCGCATGGGTGCTAAGCCTTGCATAGCCTGGGCATTTTTTCAGATCGATAAAGATGACCCAACTCGTGTTATCTGTAACATTTGTCAGCAAAAGCTAAGTAGAGGCCAAAAAATACATAGTTTGAGTACTTCATGCATGAACCGGCACATGGACATGAAGCATAAGTTGCAGTGGGAAGCTCAGTGTGCTACAATGCGGCCTAGCCGGCCGGGCCAACCACCGTCTGCCATATCTTGTGCATCCGCGGCCTCTTCATCCTCTATGACTGGGAGGACAGCAGTCACACCTGTTTTGGGGCGCAGACCTGCCACCTCTTTACCCGCAACAGCCAGCGTGATTGGCAGGTCATCATTTTCTTTGGAGGTGGTAACACCAGCTGGTGTTGAGCGCTGTCCGACATCGATAGCACCACCTTTGGATCAAGGCAACCTAACATGTCCGCCTGCATCTTCCTCACAGACCGGCAGTTTGCCGGGGACACCCTTATCAACCCCGTCCAAGCACAATAGCCAGCCCTCGGTCCCTCAGATGTGGACAAGTAAAAGACCATTTCCTCCTAGCCATGAGAAAGCTAAGAGGTTGAATTTCACCATCTGCAAGCTCTTGGCTACAGAAATGCTGCCTTTCCGCCTGGTGGACACAGAGGATTTTCGAGACCTTATGTCCGTCGCAGTGCCCCAGTACCAGATGCCCAGTCGGCACTACTTCTCAAAGAAAGGTGTGCCTGCGCTCCACCAGCATGTCGCACACAACATCACCGCTTCTTTGAGAAACTCTGTGTGTGACAGGGTGCATTTCACCACAGACACTTGGACGACTAGGCATGGACAGGGGCGTTACATGTCGCTGACTGGGCACTGGGTAACTATGGTGACAGCAGGACAAGGGGCTGCTGTCCAAGTCTTGCCGTCCCCACGAGTTGTGCGTCAATCCTCTTTATGTCAAAGTTCCTCCACTGCTTCTGCCTCCTCAACCTCCTCTCGGTCTTCCACCTGCACCCAAAGCCTGTCTGGTCATGCCACAAGCTTTCTAACTGCGCAGAAGGGATCCTGCACACCTCCTTACTATGCTGGCAGTAGGGCTCACCGTCATCAGGCGGTTTTTACTTTGAAATGTCTGGGAAATGTGAGTCACACAGCTGAGGAGTTGTGGTCAGCTCTGGAGAACCAATTTCATGAATGGTTGTCTCCACTGGACCTGAAACCAGGGAAGGCCGTGTGCGACAATGCTGCAAACCTGGGTGCGGCCCTTCGCCGGGGCAATGTCACACATGTGCCTTGTATGGCTCACGTGTTGAACCTGGTTGTCCAGCAATTTTTAGCCCACTATCCCAGACTAGATGGCCTTCTGCAGAGGGCACGGTCGCTGTGTGCTCACTTCCGCCGTTCGCATCCCGCAGCTCAGCGACTTACATCTCTACAGAAGTCGTTGGGCCTGCCACTTCACCGGCTAAAATGCGATGTGCCTACCCGGTGGAATTCAACTCTGCACATGTTGCAGCGACTGTGGCAGCACCGACAAGCCCTGGTGCAATACGTTCTGACGTATAGCCTGGGCCAACGAGATCCAGAGGTGGGGCAAATCACGCTGGAGGAGTGGCCTCAGATCAGGGACCTATGCACCCTTCTGCACAGTTTTGAAATGGCGACGAAGATGTTTAGTGCTGACGATGCCATTATCAGCATGACTATTCCGGTGATTTACATGCTGGAGCACATTTTAAAGAGAATTCGGAGTCAGGTGGTGGCACAAGAGGAGGTGGAGGAAGTAGAGGAGGAGGAGTTGTATGCGGAAGGGCTAACATCTACAAGGTCCAGACGGTCGGCAGCACCAAGGCGGCAGGCATGTGAGTGTGGGGGAGATGGTTTTACCAGGGCGCATGGTAGCAGCCAAACTAGTGAGGAAGGTGCAGGAGCCCAGGAAGAAGTGGAGGACGAACTGATGGAAGACTCATCAGATGAGGGAGACCTTGATCACATTTCTGTTGTGCGAGGTTGGGGGGAGAGGACAGAGGAAGGAAGCATGATTGTTACCTCGCCACCAACACAACAGGGACTTGGTGCTCCTGGATGCGCAACACACATGAGTGCCTTCTTGCTGCACTACCTGCAACATGACCCTCGAATTGTGAGAATTAGAAATAATCCTGACTACTGGGTTGCCACACTGTTAGATCCCCGGTACAAAAGTAAATTTGCCGAAATTATTCCTGCCATAGAAAGGGATGCACGCATGCAGGAGTATCAGCAGAGACTGTTGCAGAATCTTACATGTGCTTTTCCACAAAACACCAGTGGTGCACGTAGTGAATCTCACAGTTCCAACTTGCCAACCGTGGGACCGTCAAGTGTTCAGCACTCAAACCGTAACAGAACCACAGTATCTGCTGGTAACATCAATTTTGCGGAATCATTTCACCACTTTTTTAGCCCATCCTTTGCAAGGCCACAGGAGACAAGAAGTCTGACACATAGTCAACGCCTAGAGACGATGGTACAGGAGTATCTCCAAGTAAACATTGAAGCCATGACTGTGTCACTGGACCCTTGCTCTTTTTGGGCTTCCAATCTGGATAAATGGCCGGAGCTAGCCACTTACGCCTTGGAGATCTTGTCATGCCCCGCAGCCAGCGTTCTGTCTGAACGTGTGTTCAGCGCTGCTGGTGGTGTGCTGACAGATAAGCGCACGCGGCTCTCCACTGATAATGTAGACAGACTCACGTTCATAAAGATGAACAAATCATGGATCCGAAACGACTTTTCTACCCCTGTGTCATCCTGGGGAGAGTAAAAGCTTGATGATTGGTTAAAATCACCCTACCAACCGTTTTAAGCTTTCAAATTACTAATCATGTTTATCTGTATCTTGGCTGGAAAATAATTTGGACTTTGTAGCAGTGTGCAGCACTGATTCTATTAGGCCATCTATAATAAGCTCCACCAGATTTAAAATTACTAATCATGTTTATCTGTATCTTGGCTGGAAAATAATTTGGGCTTTGTAGCAGTGTGCAGCACTGATCCTATTAGGCCATCTATACTAAGCTCCACCAGATTTAAAATTAATAATAATTTTTAGCTGCATCTAGCCCGGAAAATAATTTTGGGGCTCCGAGATGCGCAAGACACATAAGTGCCTTCTTGCTGCACTACCTGCAACATGACCCTCATATTGTCAGAATTCGAAGTAATCATGACTACTGGGTTGCCACACTCTTAGATCCCCCAAACTTTTCGATCAACCTTTTCATTTTAATAAAGACCAAAAAAATGGTCATTTTTGAAATTATAAGCATTAGCAGGTTATTAGAAACTGAAATCAAACAGTTTTCAACTCAAAACTTTATTCTAGGTGATGTTACATTTTCACATAGGACCCCTTGTTCGAAAGGAGCTTCTGAACTCTCTCGTCCATTGAATTTGTCAGGTTTTGGATGGTTTCTGCTTCAATTGTTTTGCATGAGGACAGAATACCCTCCCAGAGCTGTTGCTTAGATGTGAACTGCCTCCCGCCATCATAGACACTCCTTTTGATGATGCTCCAGAGGTTCTGAATGGGGTAGAGGTCAGGGGAGCATGGGGTCACACCATAAGTTTGTCCCCTTTTATGCCCATATCAGCCAGAGATGCAGATGTTTTATGTGCAGCATGAGATGGTGCATTATCATGCAAAAAAATGATCTTGCTGTGAAATACACGGTTCTTCTTCTTGAACCATGGCAGGAAGTGCTGTTTGAGAAAATCCACATACATTATGGAGTTCATCTTTAGCGCCTTCAGGGATCCTAAAGGGGCCGACAATCTCTCTCCCCATGATTCCAGCCCAAAACATTACTCCACCTCCTCCTTGTTGGCGCTGTAGCCGTGTTTGCGTGGGGTGTCCATCAACCAGCCATCCTCCACTCCATCCATCTGGACCATCGAGCGCTGCACGGCACTCATCCGTGAACAAAACAGTTTTGAAAGCAGTCTTCATGTAATGTTTAGCCCACTGGAGCCGTTTCTGCTTCTGTGAAGTGGATAGAGGAGGTCGACAGGATGGCGTATGCACAGCTGCAAACCTCTGAAGGACCCTGCATCTTGTTGTTCGGGGGACGTTGGAGGCACCAGCAGCTTCAAAAACTTGTCTGCTGCTATGACAAGGCTTTTTTGCCGCTGCTCTTTTAACCTGACGTAATTGCCTGTAGGAAAGAGTCCTCAATTTGCCCTTATCAGCACGCACACGTGTGTACTGTGAATCAGCTACATACTTCTTGATTGCCAAGACACTTCATCCTGATCATCGCACAATGTTGATTGTAGTCATGCCTTGACCTAAACACTCCACAATTTGTTGCTTCTCAGCAGCCGACACATCCTTTTTCTTTCCCATTTTGGCAGAAAATGTAGGCTGCTTAATAATGTGAGACAGCCTTCTTAAGTAGTCTTGCCTTTCATTGGACACACCTGCCAAACTAATTAGCACAGGTGTCTGCAATTGCTTACAGTGATATAAAGAGCCCTGACACACATCACCATCAATGAGTTTAACTGACAAACAAACAAATTCTTCCCTTATCACTCCTAAACACTTTTTGCATAATAATTTGGAACACAGTGTACATATGCTTTTCCACAAAACACCAGTGGTTCACGTAGTGAATCTTACAGTTCTAACTTGCCAACCGTGGTCTGTATGGAGTTGTTCAATAAAGGGCCCAAAATTAAGATAACATAGATGGGAGAGGTCTCTATGAATAGGAATTCCTAAGTATTTGATACCCTGTGAGGGCCAGGCAAAGGGAAAGTTGGACTGGATGGAATCCTATATGGATTTGGGGAGGGAGACATCGAGGGCCTCAGACTTCGCTGCATTGATTTTAAAATTTGACCATGTAACAAAGTGATCTATTTCAGCCATAACAGCATGGATGGATATATGTGATTGAGTGATATATACTAGGACATCATCAGCAAATAGACAGCACTTGTACTCGGTGCCTCCCACCTCAATCCACCTAATATTGGGGTTATGGCGAATTGATGAGAGCAGGTGCTCCGTCACTAGGATGTATAAGAGAGGGGACAGAGGACATCCCTGCCTTGTCCCACTGGTGATTGTGAAAGGTGATGAAAATGTTCTGATGCACCCCCTGGGCCTTGGGACACCCGGAGCCGGACCCTTTTTGGTGGATGCTGGTGGTTGTAGTCTTCGTGGCGGCGACCCGGTTCTGTGGCTCAGGGTGGACAAACCAGTGGCGGAACTATTTATGTGGTTTTGATGTTTAAATGTCCGACTACGCCACCCGTGGATTGCAGTCAGAGTGAACCGCCGCTGCAGGGCAGACCGCTGAGGCTGGTGTTGTGGGTGCAGCAGAGCGTAGCATAACTCCCCACGGGAGGAGTATAGCCTCAGGGCAGTGTATGCGGAGGATGGGGGTGATGGTGCAGGGCAGCAGCAGTAACGACACGGAGTCAGTGATGCAGTCCAGGGCCTTTACTCACAGTTCTTATTATCCAGACCACGTCTGCAGGTAACGGCTGCCCACGTCGTACTGTGCTCACCAGGTGAGGGGCTCAGACAACTCCCAGATAACTTTGGAGCGCTTCACAGGACCCCCTTTGTGTGTCCTTTGTCTGGCCTTTCTTACCAACCCTTCTGTCCGGCTGCCTCGGGCCTCCTCTTGGTAAACTTGGCGCCAGTTTCCCTGACCCTATGTGGTGCCTTCCTAGCGGGTGTAGCGAGGGGCTGCGCCACATAAAATGTCAGAGCCTCCGGTTTCTAGCTGAGGGTCGTTTCCTGCCTCCACTAGTTTCGGGGACCGGTCTCCCCCTTTGGCCTGACCCCTCCACGCAGGTGCATTCTGGCGTGCTATTAAATTACTAGCTATTAAAATGGGGGACTGAAATAAAAATGACATGGGGTCCCCCTATTTTAATAGCTAGCAAAGGCTAGGCAGACAGCTGGGGGCAGATTGATGAATATTGGCCCCCTCCCAGGCTAGAAACACCAGCCCTCAGCCGCCCCAGAAATGGCACATCCATAGGACCAATAGGTGCCAATAGTCATGGCACCCTTCCTTGGCTATTAATATCAGCCCCCAGCTGTCTGCCTAACCATTGCTAGCTATTAAAATAGGGGGACCCCACTTCATTTTTATTTGGGTCCCCCCATTTTAATAGCTAGTAAAGGCTATGTATTCAGCTGGGGGCTGATATTAGTAGCCTGGGAAGCTCTGTGGGTATTACCCCCTTCCCAGGCTTCAAACATCTGCCCCAGCCATCTGCTTAACCTCCGCTAGAGACTAAAATTACGGGGAACAGCACGCCAATTTTTTTTTTAACAAAGCCTTTATTTTAACACTAAATGACAAGTACAGTAACCCACGCTGTCACTGTACTCATTATATATGTGACTGACATGTTTCTATCTATCTAATCTTTGTGTGATGCTCTATTCTCTCTGTTCTAAATTGTTGGGTACCGATGTTATAGCTGTATGCCGCTGATGAATTGCCGGCTTTTCATGTTTCACTGAGCACTGCTCCCATAGATTTGGGCAATCGCTGAATGCCACAACCACCATGGCTGTGGCATTACAGTGAGTGGCAGGCAATCCCTGCATGTTGATTGGCGCTTTAAATAGCGCCAAACATGCAGGACGGGGACCCGAGCATCCGCCCGAGCATCGCACAAGTACTCGGCAAGCTCCGAGCATCCCGAGTACTGAGATGCTCGGGCGAGTAACGAGCAGTGGTGAGCATGCTCGCTCATCACTACTACTGACTTGACAGATGTCCAGAAGGCAGCCATTGACACACTCCACAAGGTCCCAGGGTTCCAATTTTCATTTGGAAATCAAGGTCCCAGAGTCTGGAGGAAGAATGGAGAGGCACACAATTCAAGCTGCTTGAGGTCTAGTGTGAAGTTTACACAATCAGTGATGGTTTGGGGAGCCATGTCATCTGCTGTTGTAGGTCCACTGTGTTTTATCAAGACTAAAGTCAGAGCAGCCGTCTACCAGGAAATTTTAGAGCTCTTTATGCTTCCCTCAGCCGACAAGCTTTTTGGAGATGTAAATTTCATTCTCCAGCAGGACTTGGCACCTGTCCACACTGCCAAAAGTACAAATACCTGGTTTAAAAACAACAGTATCACTGTGCTTGATTGGAAAGCAAACTTGCCTGACCTTGACCCTATAATCTATGGGGTATTGTGAAGAGGAAGATGAGAGACACCAGACCCAACAATGCAGACAGGCTGAAGGCTGCTATCAAAGCAACCTGGTCTTCCATCACACCTCAGCAGTGCCACAGGCTGATCGCCTCCATGCCACGCCGCATTGATGCAGTAACTGATGCAAAAGGAGCCCCGACCAAGTATTGAGTGCATTTACTGAACATACATTTCAGTAGGCCAACATTTCGGATTTTAAAAGCATTTTTTAAAGGGGTTGTCCGGTACTTTTAAAAAAATGCCAGTGTGTTTTAATGATAACCTTCTTCCTAATTACCTTGCGCTGCTGATACTGCCTGTGAGTTGCGCTATCGGTGGCCGTTCACAGGCAGCACGTGACCCCTGGCTGCAGCCGGCGCTGACATCCGCTGACATCACGATAAGTTGCAGCTGCAGCTGGGGGTCCCTCTTCCGCCTTCCACCGGTGGCTGCTGGGTTGTGGACGGGCTTATTACCCTGCGTCACACCCGGCATCCACCGCGCGCTCTCCCTGTCCTCATTCACTGTGAAAGCGCGCGGTGGATGCTGGGTGTGATGCAGGGTAATAAGCCCGTCCACAACCCAGCAGGCACCGCGGGGACCCCAGCGCTGAGTCATGCCTCACTTGTCGTGACGTCAGCGCGGGGTCACGTGCTGCATGTGAGCGGCCACCGATAGCAGGCAGTATCAGCAGCGCAAGGTAATTAGAAAGAAGGTTGTATTTATCATTAAAACACACTGCCATTTTTTTTTAAAGTACCGGACAACCCCTTTAAGCTGTTGTTATAAAGTATTTTAATTTACTGAGATAATGACTTTTGTGTGTTCATTGGCTGTAAGCCATAATCATCAACATTAACAGAAATAAACACTTGAAATAGATCACTCTGTTTGTAATGACTCTATATAATATGAGTTTCACTTTTTGTATTGAAGAACTGAAATAAATTAACTTTTTAATGATATTCTAATTTAGTGAGATGCACCTGTACTTCCTGCTGGGTTTCACAGGTGATTTTTAATGGAGAATTTCTGGTATCCCTGATCATGTTGTCTGTCATAGGATTTTCTTGTGTAAATGCGGTGGACAAAAAGGTGTTTAGTAGATTGGCTTTTCCCTTATCCTCTTACACAATTTCTCCCAGATTATTTTTTTTGGGGGGTACTAACATCTATAGATTGCAAGTCTTTACACAAAAATGAAAACAATGCAACAGTATAAAGCAGGGGTACACAATCTTTTCTTGTCCAAGGGTCACACTGTCACATTGAACTACTTTCAAAGGTAGCAATAAAACTGAAAAGGGTATTAACATTTGAAAAGTTTACGGCATATCAAAGATTTATGTCATAAATGTCTAAGAAATTCAGATTCCACCGTCAGGACTAGTGTTGAGCATTCCGACACTGAAATATCGGGTATCGGCCGATATTCGCGGTATCGGAATTCCGATACTTAATTCCGATACTTTTAGAATATCGTATACCGGAATCGGAAGTTCCCATAATGCAATGAGCCAGTTTCATTTTATTCAGCCAATGAGGATCCTAAGAAGTGTGGGCACATCCTGTTAGGCATGTAAGCATGTTAACTAATGGCATGGCTGTGATTGGCTGCTGAAATGAAGTCATGATGCACTATAAAAGCCGCCGCCGCCATTTTGAGCTCATTCTGCTGTGAATTTAGTTAGGGATAGGACGCTGTTGTTCTGAGGGACAGTTTTAGCTACCTATTTACTCTATTCTGCTTTACCCAAGCTACTTTATAAATCACTGTGCCTTGCAGCGCTAGTGCACAGTTCTCTGTGCTGTTCACCGCTGTATGCAAGGTCTCTGTGTGTGAGTGCAGCTCACGCTGTAGTGTGTGCTTCAGCCACGTCTGGTTGTAGTACATTCAGTGTGTGTCACTGCCTCATACATTGTCCTTTTTTGCTAATTGATCATTTTTCCTGATTTCTCCTATTAGTGTGGTGGTTCCATCCATATTCAACTACATTGGTTCCAAACACACTATATAGGAGTAGATAGAGAATTTTTTTTTGTCTTGCAGCGCTAGTGCACAGTGCTCTGCATCTGCACTGTTCACGCCTGTCTGCAAGGTCTCTGTGTGTGAGTGCAGCTCACGCTGTAGTGTGTGCTTCAGCCACGTCTGGTTGTAGTGCGCTCAGCGTGCGTCACTGCCTCATACATTGTCCTTTTTTGCTAACTGATAATTTTTCCTGTTTTCTCCTATTAGTGTGGTGGTTCCATCCGTATTCAGCTAAATTGGTTCCAAACACACTATATAGGAGTAGATAGAGAATTTTTTTTTTGTCTTGCAGCGCTAGTGCACAGAGCTCTGCATTTGCACTGTTCACGCCTGTCTGCAAGTTCTCTGTGTGTGAGTGCAGCTCACGCTGTATTGTCTGTTTCAGCCACGTCTGGTTGTAGTGCGCTTAGCGTGCGTCACTGCCTCATACATTGTCCTTTTTTGCTAATTGATCATTTTTCCTGATTTCTCCTATCAGTGTGGTGGTTCCATCCGTATTCAGCTACATTGGTTCCAAACACACTATATAGGAGTAGATAGAGGAGCCTTTCTGCAGCATTGCGCCCTGCAGCCCCAGCCAGATTAGTATTAGCCTATTTTTTTAGCCTCATCTATTGCATTGTAGGTTACCTTCCTGCATTGTAATAGCTACAAAAAGTTTGTGATACTATCGGTATTACATCTTTGGGCACATCCAGTATCTTTTTGTGACAAAAAAAACCTAAATAAAGTTCACCAAACACTCCACTTTACAGTTGTGTAGGCCACATTAGCTCATATTAAAGTCTAGTCCACACTTCATAAAATTAGTGTTTCTTATACCTGTTAGCAGCTGTTCATGAATAAGCACACTAAGCCCTTAGTACTTTTCTGCCTATCTTTATCAGTCTAACAAGATGAAGAAGGCAGGGAGTAAGGCATGTGGTCGTGGGCGTGGGCGTGGAGTTTCTGCAGGGAGAGGACGTGAGGATTCTGTGCCTGCAGGGAGAGGACGTGGGGATTCTGTGCCTGCTGCGGGCACCAGTGACTCAGCATCCCCCAGTTTTACCAGGGAACAGTCCTTTATGCGCAGCTTTGTAGGAGCTAGCCATACCACACTGCTGCGGGAGGACCAAATTGAAGCCGTTGTCGGATGGATGGCAGCTAACTAGTGTTGAGCGAACATGCTCGACACTGCTCGGTACTCGCCCGAGCATCACGCTACTCGGGATGTTCGGCGAGCACCGAGCATTTCCGGGTTACTCGGGCGGGAGCTCGGGTCTCCGCCCTGCATGTTTGGCACTCTTTACAGAGCCAATGAACATGCAGGGATTGCCAGCCAGTCACTGTAATGCTGCAGCCATGTTGGTTGTGGGCATTACAGTGATTGGCTGGCCGCACAGCGTCACCTCGAGTATTTAAAACTGGGTGCCGCCATCTTGGACACAGTCGCTCCGGATTAGACAGTGTAGGGACAGCGCTGCTGATTTAGGGAGAGATATAAACTGCGAAATAGTTAGTGTAGGGTCTGTAAAGGCTGCCAGAACAAAAAAACAGTCCTTTTCAGGACTAATATCCATCCCAGATACCAGGCAGGCAGGCTGTATAGGAGACACAGTGGTTATACCAGCAAACGCTGCATTACAGTCCTGTGTGCTCCTGTTGCTGAAATTGCTGGACTTAGCACCAGGTGTCGGGGACCAGGAAAAATCCTTTTTTTTCATCTAAATCCTCCTTTTTTTTCCCTCCTTCACACTGTACAAATACCCGTCTTATTAACCTTTTGGTGTGCCCCCCCCCCCAAAAAAAAAGCGTGTCTCTGACTTTTCAAACACAAATATAACTGTTGAAAATAGTCTGGTGTAGGCTAGAGAAACAGAAGTGTTGTTTTGCACTTCCACGGTTCAAACCTCTGTATTATCCATTTTGGGCCATTTGTATCTAAAAAAAAAACAGTTTGAGTGTGTCGCTCACTGTTCAGCCGCAAATATCTCTATTTAAAAAAGTGTGGTATACCCCAGTAAACAATAACTGTGGTTTTGCCATCCCACGGTAAAAAAGCTCTATTATTCAGCTTTTGGTAGTTTTTTCCGTAAAGAAAAACAGTAGTGTCTCCTTACTGTTGTGACACAAAAATATATCTGTTGAAAATAGTCTTGTGTAGGCCCGACATCCCAGTGTGGTTTCGCAGTTCCACGGGTCAAATCGCTGTACTATCCAGTTTTGGGCCTTTGGTATCTTAAAAAAAAGCAGTTTGAGTGTGTCGCTCACTGTTCAGCCGCAAATATCTCTATTTAAAAAAGTGTGGTATACCCCAGTAAACAATAACTGTGGTTTTGCCATCCCACGGTAAAAAATCTCTATTATTCAGCTTTTGGTAGTTTTTTCCGTAAAGAAAAACAGTAGTGTCTCCTGACTGTTGTGACACAAAAATATATCTGTTGAAAATAGTCTTGTGTAGGCCCGACATCCCAGTGTGGTTTCGCAGTTCCACGGGTCAAATCGCTGTACTATCCAGTTTTGGGCCTTTGGTATCTTAAAAAAAAGCAGTTTGAGTGTGTCGCTCACTGTTCAGCCGCAAATATCTCTATTTAAAAAAGTGTGGTATACCCCAGTAAACAATAACTGTGGTTTTGCCATCCCACGGTAAAAAATCTCTATTATTCAGGTTTTGGTAGTTTTTTCCGTAAAGAAAAACAGCAGTGTCTCCTGACTGTTGTGACACAAAAATATATCTGTTGAAAATAGTCTTGTGTAGGCCCGACATCGAAGTGTGGTTTCGCAGTTCCACGGGTCAAATCGCTGTACTATCCAGTTTTGGGCCTTTGGTATCTAAAAAAAAAGCAGTTTGAGTGTGTCGCTCACTGTTCAGCCGCACATATCTCTATTTAAAAAAGTGTGGTATACCCCAGTAAACAATAACTATGGTTTTCCTCTTCCACAGTTCTAATCTACTCTTTATTACCCTTTTTCCATTGATAGTGCAAGTGTAAGCTATTTTACTTCATTTACAATGGGCAAGGCGCGTGGCAAGGGACGTGGAAGTGGACGTTCTGGTGATGGTTCGTGCAGAGGACGGGGCCGTGGCCAAGGTGAAAATGTGCCACAACCAACAGCCACATCTTCTCGCTCCCACTTCTTGACCGAATTACTAGGGAAGCACAGAACAACACCAGTATTGAGAACTGATCAGTGTGAACAGGTTATTAATTGGATAGCAGATAATACTTCCAGTTACCTGGGCACCACCACCTCCGGTCTGTCTTCCACACGGTCAACTCTTAGTAGCCGAGAGTCTCGACCGCATACTCCTCCTCACCCTGATGCTCCTTCCTCCCACCATGCCAAGTGTCGTCAGACAGCAAGTGATCCCACACTTGGACACTCTGAAGAGCTGTTCACTGGTCCATTTCCATATTTGGGCCCATCGCCTGATACGCTTGAAGTGGTGGAAGAGGAGATCCCATGTTGCGATGCCCAAATATTTGAACAGCCACGGCCACAGGAAGTCGACGTTGGCAATCTGTCACAAGAGGTGGACGATGATGAGACACAATTGCCAGGAAGTGAGGAGGAGGATCGTGGTGCGCAAGTGGAAGAGGAGGAGGTGGTGCATGATCTAGTAACTGACCCAACGTGGAAGGAGGACATGCAGAGTGAGGCCAGCAGCACACAGGGGGAGGGAGGCAGAGTACCCCAACAGGCAGGAAGAAGCAGTGTGGTGGCCGCAGACAGAAGGCAGGCAACCGTTCCCCGTAACACCAACACGAGGGACGTTGCCAGTACAAGCGGTAGGTCTTCCAGAGTCTGGAATTTTTTAAAGACTCTGCTGATAACCCCAAAAAGGCCATATGTTCCACCTGCCATGCCAGCATCAGCAGGGGTGACAAAACTACCAGCCTGACCACCACCAGCATGATCAGGTACATGGCAGCAAAGCACCCGACTTTGTGGGGCGAAACCCAGGGTCCACGACCAGTGTCAGCGGGTGTCACCACTGCTTCTTCCACTGTTGTGCGTGCAATAGAACCCCCTGTTGTGTGTGCAAGGCAATCCCCTGTCCATACTGCATGTAAAGATGCCCCCTCCTCTCAGTATTCACTTGTTATGGCAGTTTCTCAAGAAACAGCATCAACGTCCACGTCCACGTCCCACCACAGCGTTCAATTGTCCATATCCCAGACCTTTGAACGAAAGCGGAAATTCGCAGCTAACGCCCCACAGGCCACAGTCCTAAATTCGCACATTTCACGACTGCTTGCATTGGAAATGCTGCCTTTTAGGCTGGTGGAGACGGAATCCTTCCGCAATCTTATGGCGGTGGCCGTCCCTCGGTACTCGGTCCCCAGCCGACACTATTTTGCCCGGTGTGCCATCCCCGCACTACACAAGCACGTGTCCCAAAGCATCTGCCGTGCCCTCAACAACGCAGTTACTGGGAGAGTCCACCTGACAACGGACACGTGGACAAGTGCTTGTGGCCAGGGACGGTACATCTCTCTGACGGCACATTGGGTAAACATAGTGGAAGCCGGGACCCAGTCAGACCTTGGGACGGAACACATCCTCCCCACACCGAGGATTGCGGGCCCTATGTCAGTCAGAGTTGCCCCCACAGTGTACAGCTCCTGCGCATCCTCCTCCTCCTCCTCATGTTCAGCCTTCATCTCAGATATCACCACATCAGTTACAAGCTGGAAGCATTGCAGTACTGCCTCCGCCAAGCGGCAACAGGCTGTGCTGAAACTCATGAGCTTAGGTGATAAACCTCACACTGCTTGTGAGTTGTGGACAGCTGTGAAAGAGCTGGCAGATCTGTGGCTGAGACCGCTGAACCTACATCCCGGCATGGTCGTGTGTGACAATGGCCGTAACCTGGTGGCGGCTCTGAGGCGAGGTGAGATCACACACGTACCATGCCTGGCTCATGTGCTTAACCTCGTGGTTCAGCGGTTTCTTAAATCGTACCCCGAGTTGCCAGATCTGCTCGTGAAAGTACGCCGCCTGTCAGCTCATTTTCGCAAGTCGGCTACAGCTTCCGCCGCCCTTGCTGTGTTGCAGCAGCATTTGCAGCTTCCGGCACACCGACTGGTGTGTGATGTCCCCATACGTTGGAACTCTACCCTCCACATGTTGCAAAGGATTTGTGAGCAGAAGAGAGCAGTTGTGGAGTACCAGCTGCAACAAGGCCGTCGATATTCAGGTCAGACTCCACACATAAGACCTCAGGAGTGGACCTGGATGTCTGACATATGTACCATCCTGACAAACTTTGAGGAGGCCACCAAGATGGTGAGTGGCGATGACGCCATCATTAGTGTCAGCATCCCACTTGTCTGTCTTTTGCAACGCTCTCTGCAGAGAATTAAAGAGGAGGCATTGCAGCCAGACTATGATGAGATGGATCAAGAAGCCGTAGCGGGTGATTACACACAGCCCAGCCTCATCTCATCCCAACGTGCATTGGGGGACAATGAGGGAGAGGAGGAGGAGGAGGAGGAGGAGGAAGAACAGGAGCTGCTATCATGCGTTGTAGACGGTAGTACCTGTACAAGTGTCATACCGTCGGTTCAGCGTGGGTGGCCTGAGGACAGGGGGGAGGAGGAAGAGGAGGAGGTGGAGGAGGAGGAGAGCATGGTCAGTCGTCATCTTGGTGAGGACACGGAAATCTTGCCCGTTACCAGTCTGGCACGCATGGCTGACTTTATGTTTCGCTTTAATTAACCGTGACCCTCGCGTTGTCAAAATGTTGGGTGACAGTCATTACTGGTTGGTGACACTTGTAGACCCCCGCTACAAGGAGAACTTTCACTCTCTTATTCCTGAGAATAAAAATGGGGCAATACCAGAAGGCCCTTGTTGCAGAACTCTTAAAAAAATTCCCATCTGAACACACTAGCGGCAGAGGTCACAGTTCGTTGCCCAACCAAGGCGTACAGGCGAGAGAGATGCAACTCCAATCCAGCAGAGGCAGGGGAACACTGTCAACGTTCTGGGACAGTTTTCTGACACCCGCCCAGCTTACAGGCCCTGAGGCGCGGGGAACTCTCACAAGGAGTGGAAAGTTTCAAAAGATGGTGAGGGAGTACCTTGCCGATCGTACCAGCGTCCTCCGTGATTCCTCTGTGCCTTTTAATTATTGGGTATCCAAGGTGGACACTTGGAATGAACTCGCTCTGTACGCCTTGGAGGTCCTGGCCTGCCCTGCCGCTAGCGTGTTATTGGAGCGTGCTTTTAGTGCCGCTGGGGGAATTATAACTGATAAGCGCACTCGCCTGTCAACTGACAATGCTGACAAGCTGACCCTTATCAAAATGAACAAGGGCTGGATTGGGCCAGACTTCTCATCACCACCAAATGACAGCAGAGTAACATAAAGTCAAATCCACTGTGTTATTTCGGGAGGTGTATTCACATGCACCGCTTCACACCCACACATGGGTATATGCTTCCTCGTTTCGGCTGTTTAATCTTCTTCTCCTTATCCTCAGCCTCCACCACCACTATACCACCAGGGTGCCAGCATTGCAAGTTCCTCCGTCCTTATTTTTGGCAGCTTTTGCTTGCAAGGCATAAGCAAATACTATGGGACACCCACTCCCCAATAATGGGACTTATGTTTGTAATATGCTGTACTGCATTGCTCTTGTAAGGGGCATTGCAAGTTGCTCCGTCCTAATTTTTGGCAGCTTTTGCTTGGAAAGCATAAGCAAATACCATGGGACACCCACTCCCCAATAATGGGACTTATGTTTGTAATATGCTGTACTGCATGGCTCTTGTAAGGGGCATTGCAAGTTGCTCCATCCTAATTTTTGGCAGCTTTTGCTGGGAAAGCATAAGCAAATACTATGGGACCCCCACTCCCCAATAATGGGACTTATGTTTGTAATATGCTGTACTGCATGGCTCTTGTAAGGGGCATTGCAAGTTGCTCCGTCCTAATTTTTGGCAGCTTTTGCTTGGAAAGCATAAGCAAATACCATGGGACACCCACTCCCCAATAATGGGACTTATGTTTGTAATATGCTGTACTGCATGGCTCTTGTAAGGGGCATTGCAAGTTGCTCCGTCCTAATTTTTGGCAGCTTTTGCTGGGAAAGCATAGGCAAATACTATGGGACACCCACTCCCCAATAATGGGACTTATGTTTGTAATATGCTGTACTGCATGGCTCTTGTAAGGGGCATTGCAAGTTGCTCCGTCCTAATTTTTGGCAGCTTTTGCTTGGAAAGCATAAGCAAATACTATGGGACATCCACTCCCAAATAATGGGACTTATGTTTGTAATATGCTGTACTGCATGGCTCTTGTAAGGGGCATTGCAAGTTGCTCCGTCCTAATTTTTGGCAGCTTTTGCTGGGAAAGCATAAGCAAATACTATGGGACACCCACTCCCCAATAATGGGACTTATGTTTGTAATATCCTGTACTGCTTGGCTCTTGTAAGGGGCATTGCAAGTTGCTCCGTCCTAATTTTTGGCAGCTTTTGCTGGGAAAGCATAAGCAAATACTATGGGACACCCACTCCCCAATAATGGGACTTATGTTTGTAATATGCTGTACTGCATGTGACGCGCCCCCTGGGCCGTGTGTACACGTGTGTGGGATACCCGGTGCCGGGTCTCTGGGGTCTGTAGTCTCCGTGGCGGTGACCCGGTCCCGTGGCTCAGGCTGGTCAAACCAGTGGCAGTCTTTCTTAGGTTTTGAGGTTAATTGTCCGACTGCGCCACCCGTGGATTGCGGTCAGGGAGTACCACCGCTGCGAGGCAGACCGCTGAGGCTGGTGTTGTGTGCGCAGCATAGAATGGGATAACTCCCCTCGGGAGGAGTATAGCCTCAGGGCAGTGAGTGTGGATGATGGGGGTGATGGTGCACAAGCGCAGCAGGAATGACTCAGAGTCTTTGCAGTGCAGTTCAGGGTCTTTACTGATGATTATAAGGTAGACCCTCCTGGGAGTACTGGCTAGCATAAGAGGCCTGGTCAGTCTGTGAGCAAGCAGGAGTTCCCCTGGCCAGGTGGAGTTGTAGGCCTCCCCGTCTGTCTGCACTCTTCCTGGCTACCTTGCTGTAAGCGGGTAGAAGTAGCCCACGTCCCTGAGTGTACCGTGTAGTGCTCACCCGTATGGCTGGTGACTTGGGGCCTTCTGTTAGCCTCCGCTCCACGACGGCGGTGCTGGTCCCTTGCTTGTGACTGAGCCTCCGGGCTTCTATGGCCAGAGGACCTGAAATCTCCTGCCGGCTGGTTTCTGCTGCTGGATATATAAGTCCTCACAACTTCGGACTCCTGTGTCCGGTTCCTATTGTCTTCTCCCAGGGCGAGCTCTGCTCAGCTTCCAGCCCCTGGTCTTTAGCTCCTAGCTCCTACAGAGCTCCTTGCTGTTACTTTCCCTTGCTCTCACTCTGACTCTGACTGTTCTCTGACTCACTCAACCCCGCCCCAGATCCAGTTTATAAGGGCAGAATTCTCCCCTTCCAGGATTGGGGCAGGAGGATGTTGCATGTTTAAGGGATCCTGACCAGGAAACCTCCCACTTGCTCTCCGACGTAATATCTCTATTACTGTGGTGACCAGACCCCTGGGGTGCCACACATGGCTCTTGTAAGGGGCATTGCAGTTCCTCATAATTTTTGGAAAGCCTTCCATTCACTGCTTAGGCCAACAGTGCATGGGAGACCCAGTTGCTATAAATGGAAAAAAAGGTTTAGTTAACGCCCTCTGACCTCCATGTCATTTCCAAGGGGCATTGGAGTGGCTCGAAATTTTTGGTAGGCATTGCACTCACTGTATGCCCTATAACTGTGTAGCCGAACCGCTCCTTTTGTTACAGAAACATATCCTACAAGACATATCTGGTTGACTGGCCTGATATTGATGTGAATGGTCCCTGTTCCTCCTGCTCTTTCTCCTTTGCCACTACCTCATCCATCATTTATCACCTGAAGCTTTGTTTTAACGGGAGTCATAGAACTTGGATAGTAGCAGGAAAAAATCCAGCAATCCTCGGAGGAGGTAGGATATGCGCCAAAACGCTGACCACCTCAGGCCTAGCCGCTACTACATACATGCGCTTGCATTACAACAAAACAAAGCAGATGCTAACTTCTATCATCCTTATCATGCTCCTCACCTTGGCACTCTCAACTCCCCTGATGGAGAAGCCAGGGCCCACCGGAGGAGTCTGATAGTCCGGTGGGCTCGGCCAATGCTGCCCTAAAGCAGGCCAGGCTAAGAAAAGTGTGGGAAAGGTTACCGGGACAAATAGGGGTGGCTGGGGACCGAGTATGGACACCCGGCCACCCCCTGGAGGCTGGGAAGCAAGCGGGGACACCCGGCCACCAGGCGGCTGGGGACTGAGTATGGATACCAGGCCACCGACACAGCCATGGCGCGGTGGCCAGATTCCGCCTCCACATGCCTAAAAGGCCCAATTTAAAGTGCAAGCAAGCAAGCAGTATGGTATTGCAGCCTGGGGGTGGGTGGGTGGCAGGCTGCATACTTGCGCTTGCATTGCAAGGAATGGGAGAGGTACAATTGAACACTGCCCTGGGACAAGGACTTGAATGGGGATAGTTGCAAGTCTGCAACGACAGGTGCAAGGTGGGAGGCATCTTCGCATGTACCATGAACAGGGGTTTGGCATGCACACACTACAGCAGAATAGGCTCTCCTTCCCACTAAATGCACTGGGGAGGGCACAGGTAATGTTTTGGTATACGCGCTTAATCTTATGTATAAGGCACACCAGGACAAATATGGGCGGCTGGGGACTGAGTATGGATAACTCGCTGCCGAAGCAGCCATGAGGTAGTGGCCAGCTTCGGCCTCCTCCAAACTAAAAGGCCCCATTTCAAGTGCAAGCTAGCAGTATGGAATTGCAGTCTGGGGGTGGGTGGGTGGCAGGCTGCACACTTACACTTGCATTAAAAGAAAACATAGCAGATGCTAACTTCTGTCATCATCATCATGCTCCTCACCTTGGCACTCTCAACTCCACCGATGGAGAAGTCAGGGCCCACCGGAGGAGTCTGGTTCTCTGGTGGGCTCGTCCAATGCTGCCTAAAGCAGGCAGGGCTAAGAAAAGTGTGTGGGGGATGTTCCAAGGAGAAATAGGGGCGGCTGGGGACCGTTTATGGACACCCGGCTGCCCCCAGGCGGCTGGGGACCGTGTGTGGACACCCGGCCGCCGGGCGGCTGGGGACTGAGTATGGATTCCAGGCCGCCAACACAGCCATGACGTGATGGCCAGATTCCGCCTCCACATGCCTAAAAGGCCCAATTTCAAGTTCAAGCAAGCAAGCAGTATGGTATTGCAGCCTGGGGGTGGGTGGGTGGCAGGCTGCATACTTGAGCTTGTATTGCAAGGAATGGGGGAGGTACAATTGAACACTGCCCTGGGACTAGAACTTGCATGGGGATAGCTGCAAGTCTACATATTCTGATGCGGTAAGGATCAATTATGATGGGCACACTTTTAGACAGTGACCTGGGAGTCAGAGATGCTTCCAGGGCTCTTCACCATGCTGTTCCCTTGTCTTTTCAGCACTTTATGCATGTGTCACATAGCACATGGCCAGATAAGGTTGTAAAATGTTAAAATGACATTTCACGGTGAATGCATTTGTCATAGTTGAAAGCAATACAAAAGTGCAAAAACGCATAAAAAATGCTACTTGTGAACATAGCCGAAGGTGTGGAGGAGTATTTTTGTTTTTGGTCATTTATTTTAACTTATACACAAGTCTTTATCCTGGAAAGGATGTTCCTTAACATATTTCACAGGAAAAAAGTTTCACTTTAGTTTTTGAACGTTTTATTGTGAGGCTGTAAAAGTGGCTTAATACCTCTGACCACGTTGTCGACAGCAGTGACCTGGGGGTCAGAAATGCTTCCTGGGGCGATCCACATGCTGTCCCCATGTCATTTGAGCACTGTCACTATCGTTTTGGGCACTTGTTAGGCTTTTAAAAGACTGCCGGAGGTGCCACCGCAAAAATGCTCGAGTCTCCCATAGACTAACATTGGGCTCGTTGCTCGGGTCGAGCACCTGAGTATCACGGCGAGCTCGGCCCGAGCTTCGAGCCCCCGAGCATTTTAGTGCTCGCTCAACACTACAGCTAACACATCGACTTCAATTAGTTCCAGATCCTCTCAGATCCTGAGCACTGAAGAGCACCCATCTGTCTCTTCACCACCTGCCAAATTGCCCAGGCAGTCAGAGAGCCCTGGACAGGAGCCATCTCTACTTCTGTTCTCTGAATCTCTTGGCTTGGAAAGAGGGGGCCAGCCAAGCTTAATTCGAGAATTTGAAGAAGAGGTAGTATGCAGTGATGCGCAACCGTTTTGTCTCTCTGAATCTGAAGAGGCGGGTGGGCCAGTGCCTATGGTCAGCAGCACACCTCAGTACGCATCTGATGATGAGACTCAGGTGCCACTTTCTGGTGCGTACTGTGCTGTCGAGACAACCCAGGAGAAGCAGTTGTTTGAAGAGGGTGGTGTAGATGATGAGGTCCTTGACCCATCATGGCGTGAGGGACAGGAAGGTGGTGGGAGCAGCTCTGAGGAAGAGATTCCCCGAATGTCCCAAAAAGGAGGGAGAGGGAGGGGGCAGACTTGGTTGCCTGTAGCCTCCACTTCGGCACCCATTAGGAGCATGGCTCTTCCAAAATCCAAAGCGGGAGCTCCCAAGACTTGCAGTGCCTGGTCCTTTTTTGACACAGTTGCAGATGACATTTGCTTTGTCAAATGCAAGCTGTGTAATCAGAAGGTGAAAAGAGGGAAAAGTGTCAGCAACCTCAATACCACAAATATGTGGAAACATGTGCGGACCAAGGACGTGGTGGAGTTACAAAAACACACTGAAGACCTAGGCCAACCTACAGCACCACCTACCACCTCTTCAGCTCGTGTTGTAGCCTCTTCCTCCAGCTCACACACAGCTGGTTCGGCTTCCTCACAGGATCGCCATGGAAGAACCTCTGGTACTGTTGTAAAGAGACACAGTGTAATTCCACCCACAGCACCACTTTCCCTGTCATCCTCACACTCCCAGGCCAGTCTACAGCCACCGTTAGCACAGGCATGGGAGAAAAGGCGCCCATACTCGGCAAACCACCCCCGAGCACAGGCTCTAAATGCTGGCATTGCTAAACTACTGGCCCTTGAAATGCTATCATTCAGGCTGGTGGAGACTGACACCTTCCGTAACTTTATGGCATTGGCAGTCCCACTATACAATGTGCCCAGCCGCTTTTATTTCAGCAGGCAAGCCGTCCCTGCCCTGCAGCAGCATGTGGAGGGAAAAATTAAACATGCGCTACAAAACGCCATCAGTAGCAAGGTCCACCTGACCACCGATGCGTGGACCAGTAAGCATGGACAGGGACGATACCTTTCCCTCACTGCCCATTGGGTAAATGTTGTGGAGCCGGGTACAGATCTTGAGAGTGGCGCTGTACGTGTTCTGCCAACTCCAAAGATGGCAGGAATCCAGTCTGTACACATTGACTCCTCCTCATACTCCAGTTCCTCTGAATCAGCGCTGCAGGAGCCGTCACGGTCTACCTCCACATCGACCCGTGAACGGTTACCTGTTATGATAACCAATATGAGCACAGCCATGGCCAAACGTCAACAGGCCGTATTAACATTAATTTCTTTGGGGAATCGAAGCAGACGCGCCCCTGGGCCTGCTGTGTCGCGCAGCGTCCCGCGCACGGGGCTTACCCGGAACCGGATCAGATGAGGGTTGTAGTCTCCGAGTGGCGGGGACCCGGTCCGTGCCCAGGGAGTCAAACTCAGTGTGTGGCAGTCTTGATAGATGTTATTTGAGTGTCGACTACGCCACCCGTTGATTTGCAGCTATGGAGCTGCCGCTGCAGGGCAGACCGCTGAGGCCGGTGTAGAATTGTGCAGCGTGATAGTATAACCCCCAACGGGAGGGGTATGGCCTCAGGGCAGCCGACGTGGAAGATGGGGGGTAGCAGGAACCACTCAGAGACGGTGCGGTGTAATTCAGGGTCTTTACTGGTAACAACGATAGACCCTCCCGGAGTACTTGCTAGCGAACGGGGCCTGGTCAGTCCTTGAGCAGATGGGATCTCCCCTGGCCAGGCGGAGTTGTAGGCCTCCCAAACTGACTGTACTCTTCCGGCTACCTTGCTAGAAGCGGATATAAGTAGCCACGTCCCTGAGTGTACCGTGTGGTGCTCACCCGTATGGCCGGTGACTCGGGGCCTTCTAATGGCTTCCGCTCCACGATGGCGGTGCTGGTCCCACGCGTGTGACCGTGCCTTCGGGTTTCTGGGCCTGAGGACCTGAAATCCCCTGCCAGTCGGCTTCTGCTGCTGGGTAAGAGTTAGTCCCCACAGCCTCGGACGCCGGGTCCGGTAAGAAAGCTTCTCAGTCAGGGCGAGCTCTGCAGCTGCCAGCCCCTGACTCGTAGTAGTATTGCTCCCACTGAGCTTCTGCTGTTTCTTCCTATGACTGTTTCTTGTCTCTACTCTCCTTGACTCCTAACCCTGCTTCAGCCCCCGGTTTATATAGGGGAAGTTCTTCCCCTCCCAAGACTGGGCAGGAGGTGTGGCATGCACAGGATCCCTGACCAAAGGACCTCCCACCTGCTCTCAGACATAACATTACATTACTGTGGAAACCAGACCCCTGGGGTGCCACATTCCCCCCTAGTGAAATTTAGTACTCCGGGACTAAACATATTTTAGAAAAACATAACAAGGTAAAAACAATAATAATACAATAAGAAAAACATATAAAGATGGTTACGGCATGTTCGTAACCGGGTGCAGTCTTTGAAGAAAAGCAAGGTGTCCATTTCACCAAAACAGGGAGACGTAACCAGGTAGGGGTTTGTCCTGCCCCAAGTCCTTAACAGTCTTTAGTCCGTCCTGGGTTACGCTCCAACTATGTACAAGGATTCCCAGTAACTCCACCAAGGACTCCTACAAATAACTAGAAACACAAAATTATACACAAGCAACAATACACAGGTAAACATAAATAAAACAATTTATACACTTCAAATCCTCCAACGTGCGGGTAACTGGCCTCTAGTGGCCCTAGTGGACCTACGGAGCTGACTGCCTAGCCCTGAACTACAGGGTGTAGGAGCTGTCAAGGGTAAACTGGGCAGCTGTCTACCGGCTCTTTGGCTCACTAGGGATATGGCAGGCTCACTGCAAGCAGAGGGTTGACCCTCCTGCTCTGCGGGTGTGGGGTCTTCTGCCTCCTGGACCGGCTGTTCTTCCAGCTCTACCTGTTGCTCCGTAGGTGCTTGGGATGCTGGTTGGAGGAAGGTGAGTACGGGTACCACAACTGCACCATTGACTTGAGTCCAAGACCGAGGGAAGTCCCCGAGCACAGTACTAACCATATCTTCCCTTTCCTCTACGGGTCGATGGTCTTCTTGTTCCTCTTCAGGGTTCCTCAGTTGTTCGGGACACTTCTTCAGGTGGTCCCGGGATACAATGGCTGTGGTTTCCCCTCCGTCTTTACTGATGGTACAAACCTTCGGGTTCTCGTGGCTTGAGGGCAGTACGGTGTACGGGTCCTTCTCCCACTGGTCGTCCAACTTGTGGAGCCGTCTCTTCCTCTTCAAGACCTGCTCTCCGGGTACCAGGGGAACAGCGGGAGCATACTGGTTGTAAGTTTTCTCTTGTCTTTCCCTAGCCTGACAGAGACTTCGCTCCACGCTCTCCTGTACTCTCCGGTACTGCTGCTGCCTCTCTGTGTCCCAGTCTGTTTCTGGTGAAGTGTCCTCGGGTGTCAGGACTCCCATTTCCAGGTCAACAGGTAACTTACCAGGTCTTGCCCTCATTAGGTAAGCCGGGGTACAGTTGGTGGAACCTACCGGGATGTGGTTGTATAGGTCCACCAGATCGGGCAGCTTCTCAGGCCACAGACTGCGTTCTTCCAGGGGCAACGTTTTTAGAAGATCCATTACCACCTGGTTCATTTTCTCACAAAGTCCATTAGTTTGCGGATGGTAGGGTGTCGTCCTTATCTTCCGGCAGCCATACAGATTGCAGAATTCCTGGAAGACCTCCGCTTCAAAGGCAGGTCCCTGGTCCGTAAGCACTTGGTCCGGGTACCCGTGTGGACGGCAAAAGTGCTGCTGGAAGGCTCTAGCTGCTGTTTGAGCCGTTAAGTCCTTGACGGGGACGACAACCAAGAACCGGGAGTAATGATCCACGATGGTTAACGCGTAGACGTAGCCACTTCTGCTTGGGGTCAGTTTTACATGATCCAAGGCTACCAGTTCCAACGGTTGCCGGGTGACGATGGACTGCAGGGGAGTCTTCTGGCTGGCACGGTCCTTCCTTCTCAGGTTGCACGGGCCACAGTCTCTGCACCACTTCTCAATGGTTCCCCTCATGCCTACCCAGTGGAATCGCTCGCGCAGCAGGAACTCCAGCTTCTTCCACCCGAAGTGTCCAGCTCCGTCGTGGTATGCCTCCATCACCATGGCTGCGTCTCTTCGTGGCACCACTACTTGCCAGAGTAGTTCATGCGTCCGGGAGTTAACCATTCTGCGGCACAACTTCCCCTTGTAAAGGAACAGTCCACTCTTCTCTGCCCATAGTTGTTTGGCTTCCTCCGGAGCGTCTGGTTCAAGGCAAGCCTCCGGGCGAGTCAGCATCTCCTTCACCAGTCGGACGGCAGGGTCGCTGTCTTGCGTTTCCGCCCAGTTGTAATGAGGTAAGGGGTTCAACGTAGCAGCCTGCTTACTCCTTACCCGGTGGGAATACTGGATAGTCCCATGACGGTGGAACGCAGGGAGTTCAACTTCTTCCAGTCCCTCCGGATCTTCTCCTTCGTCCGGCAGGTTGGGCATCCTGGACAGGGCATCCGCGTTGGTATTGGAGCGTCCGGCCCGGTATTTGATTGTGAACTCGTAGTTGGACAGACGGGCCATCCACCTCTGCTCCAGGGCACCGAGTCTTGCCGTGTCCAGGTGTGTCAACGGGTTGTTATCCGTGTACACGGTGAACCGGGAAGAAGCGAGGTAATGCTTAAAGCGCTCGGTGACTGCCCATACTACGGCCAGGAACTCTAGCTTAAATGAGCTGTAATTCTCGGGGTTCCTTTCGGTGGGTCGCAGTTTTCGGCTGGCGTAGGCGATTACTCGTTCCTTCCCCTGCTGGATCTGGGACAGTACGGCTCCTAGCCCGATGTTACTGGCGTCGGTGTAGAGGATAAAGGGCTGGCTATAATCCGGGTACGCCAGGATTTCGTCCCCCGTGAGGGCCATCTTCAGCTGGCGGAAGGACTCTTCTTCCAGCTCCTCCCATTTGAAGGGCGGCTTCTGGTTCTTGGCCTTCCGGGACTGGCCTATCAGGAGGTCCTGCATAGGTGCTGCCTTTTTGGTGAAACCGGGAATAAACCTTCGGTAGTAGCCTACCAACCCGAGGAACTGCCGCACTTCTTTTACGCTGGAGGGGCTTGGCCATTCCTTAATTGCGGTGATCTTATCAGGGTCGGGAGCCACTCCGTCAGCGCTCACCACGTGTCCCAGGTACTGCACCTTTGGTTTCAGGAGGTGACACTTGGAGGGTTTCACCTTTAGGCCGTAACTCGCCAGAGCCTCGAACACTTCCGCCAGGTGTTTCAGGTGGTCCTCATACGTCTTGGAATATACGATGACATCGTCCAGGTACAACAGGACCGTCTCGAAGTTTCTGTGGCCCAGACAACACTCCATTAGTCGTTGGAAGGTTCCTGGTGCGTTGCAGAGTCCGAACGGCATGCAGGTGAACTCGCTAAGTCCCATCGGGGTGGTGAATGCGGTCTTCTCCCGGTCCGCCTCTGCTACAGGAACCTGCCAGTACCCGCTAGTGAGATCCAAGGTAGAGAAGAAGTTAGCAGATCTTAAAGCAGCCAATGACTCCTCTATCCTTGGTAAGGGGTACGCATCCTTGTGTGTGATACGGTTGATTTTCCGGTAATCTACACACATCCTCATGGTGTTGTCTTTTTTTCTGACTAAGACTAGTGGAGCTGCCCAGGGGCTACAGCTATCCCTGATCACCCCAGCCTCCTTCATGTCTCTAAGCATCCCCTTGGCGTGTTGGTAGTGGGCAGGGGGTACGGGTCGATACCTCTCTTTTATAGGAGGATGGTCTCCCGTGGGGATGTGGTGTTCTACCCCCTTGACTCGCCCGAAGTCTAACGGGTGTTTACTGAACACTCTCTCGTACTCTTAAACCACCCGATAGACTCCTTGTTTCTGGTGTGCGGGAGTGGAGTCAGTACCCAGATGTAGTTGCTGACACCAGTCCTCCATGTTTTTCTTAGAGCCGTTACCTTCCTCCGGGTGAGATGGAGGCAAGGGTTCCACAGATTGTATAGAATTTTGGTTAATGGTATATAATTTGGCTAGCGTGGCATACCGGGGCAGGTACACTTCCCTCTCCCCGATATTTATTATGCGAACGGGCACCCTCCCATGGCGTACATCAACCACCCCCCGTGCTGTCAAAATGGTGGGCCTACTGTCTGAGTAAACTGGTTCTACCATTGCCTGGTAATCCCTACCTCTCAGACCAATAGCTGCCCGGCACCAAATCATCATTTCACTTTTTGGGGGCATGGCAATAGGAAAAGGGTCACACATTCTTACGCTACCAATCTCACCGCCGGAGAGTTCCACCTGTTGCCGTCGCATCAGTGCCCGGATCTCTTTCTGGAGCACCCGCTGCTCGCCGGAGCTGGCGTTCTTGGCAACCTGCTGTAAAAGGAAAATCACCTCTGCAAGACAATTTTCAATTACATTAGTTCCTAGAGTTATTTTTGGGTGACTCTCATGTTTGTCAATATCTACAATGATCAGTCCCTGTGCTGCCAGTTCGACTCTACCGATTTTGATGGTCACCTCTTTAAATCCGATCTGTGGCACGGGCTGGCCATTGCTGGCGATAATACTCAAGTCGTCGTCAGGGTAGCGGGTAATATCCGAGTCATTCCAGTACTGCTTAAAGAGCATGTACGGGATGGTGGTGACCTGTGACCCGGTGTCCAGTAGGGCACTCATGGGAATGCCATCCAGTACCACAGGCAAGACTGGACGTCCTCCCACATATCTGTCGCGCCAGTTCGATGGGCCTGGTGATCTTTTTCCTGGGGGTTGGCCCTCTACCCCAGGTTGTGCCCGTTTAAAGAACAGTACCTTGCCATATGTCCGGGTTGATTGCAGCGGCGGCAGATGGGTCGTCCGTCCTCGCTGTATCGGTCACTGGGTCTTCCTCTGGCCGGTGGGGTCCTCCTTGGTCGACGCCACGGGATGTCCTCCGGTCCGGATGCCAGCTGGATCTTCCCTGGGGTGGAAACCTGTAAAGACTGCACAGTTCGGGTTAGCGCAGCAACGCTCTTAGCTAGCTCTTGGACCTGATGGTGTAGGTCTGGAGCCGGGTCATTGTCCAAAGCCTGTGCATCAGCTCCCACAGGCCCTGCCGACAAGGGCGCCGCCTCCTGGTGGTAAGTGATAGCTGGGCGCCTGTGGGTCACAACGCCTCCCGGTGCCGGTTCTCGGAGCACCCGGGTGGCTCTGTCCTTGAACTGTGCAAAGCCCAGATGGGGATCCTGTAAGGCCATCGCCCGCAACTGGGTTCGGTGGGCATTACAATATAGTCCCTCTATAAATTGTTTGGTCAACAGCCTGTCCTCGTTTCCCACTCCATCAGGGTCGGTCTGCTTAATGGCCCTCAGGGCCTCTTGTAGGTTTAGTGCATAGTCCCTTATACTCTCATGCGCTCGCTGCTTGCACCCGTAGAATCTAAGCTTAATCTCGGCTGAGGTGCGGGTATCAAAGGTATCCTTCAGCCGGGTTAGTATCCCTGCGACAGTCTTCCTCCCAGGTGGCCAGGATTTTACTTCCCTTTTGGCTGCCCCGGTTAGTTGGGCCACCAGGATGCTCACTTTTTGCTCTTCTGTGAGGGGGTACACCTGGAAGAGGCTATCCAGCTTTTCTCTAAAGTCATGCAGGGTATGTGACTCCCCTGAGTACTGGGGTAGCCAAGCTGCTCCCGGGATATAGGGCATGGTGAAGGGCATAACTGCAGCAGCGGTGGCGCTGGCGGGGGTTGAGGTAGTGAAGCTCTCCTCCGTATCCGACATCTTCCTCCCCCCTAGTGGACCGTGGCCTACCTTGCGATGATCCTCTTCCGTAGGCCGCGGCTCCGCAGTGGATGGTTGAGGACCTTCCGTCGCTCTCCTGTGACGTCGGCGTCTGCTGGGCTCCTTCCAGGACCTTACGCAACGTCCGGACGTGAGGCGGGGCTTCAGTTCTCGCGCGCTTTCGGAGTCCACGCCCCTCTTCTTCCCGCGCGGCGTCCTCAAGATGGCGTCCAATGGCGGGAAAACTCCACGGATGGCGGGAAGAAGGCAGAAGATGGCGCCGGATGGCGGGAAACTTCACCGATGGCGGGAAGAAGGCTGAAGATGGCGCCGGATGGCGGGAATCTTCACCACAGGTAAGTTTGAAAAGTCTCTTTTTCAGGCACGCAGTACCCGGTGGTTGCGGGCACGAAATCCTGCCGACTACGCCAAAGTTGACGCGCCCCTGGGCCTGCTGTGTCGCGCAGCGTCCCGCGCACGGGGCTTACCCGGAACCGCATCAGATGAGGGTTGTAGTCTCCGAGTGGCGGGGACCCGGTCCGTGCCCAGGGAGTCAAACTCAGTGTGTGGCAGTCTTGATAGATGTTATTTGAGTGTCGACTACGCCACCCGTTGATTTGCAGCTATGGAGCTGCCGCTGCAGGGCAGACCGCTGAGGCCGGTGTAGAATTGTGCAGCGTGATAGTATAACCCCCAACGGGAGGGGTATGGCCTCAGGGCAGCCGACGTGGAAGATGGGGGGTAGCAGGAACCACTCAGAGACGGTGCGGTGTAATTCAGGGTCTTTACTGGTAACAACGATAGACCCTCCCGGAGTACTTGCTAGCGAACGGGGCCTGGTCAGTCCTTGAGCAGATGGGATCTCCCCTGGCCTGGCGGAGTTGTAGGCCTCCCAAACTGACTGTACTCTTCCGGCTACCTTGCTAGAAGCGGATATAAGTAGCCCACGTCCCTGAGTGTACCGTGTGGTGCTCACCCGTATGGCCGGTGACTCGGGGCCTTCTAATGGCTTCCGCTCCACGATGGTGGTGCTGGTCCCACGCGTGTGACCGTGCCTTCGGGTTTCTGGGCCTGAGGACCTGAAATCCCCTGCCGGTCGGCTTCTGCTGCTGGGTAAGAGTTAGTCCCCACAGCCTCGGACGCCGGGTCCGGTAAGAAAGCTTCTCAGTCAGGGCGAGCTCTGCAGCTGCCAGCCCCTGACTCATAGTAGTATTGCTCCCACTGAGCTTCTGCTGTTTCTTCCTATGACTGTTTCTTGTCTCTACTCTCCTTGACTCCTAACCCTGCTTCAGCCCCGGGTTTATATAGGGGAAGTTCTTCCCCTCCCAAGACTGGGCAGGAGGTGTGGCATGCACAGGATCCCTGACCAAAGGACCTCCCACCTGCTCTCAGACATAACATTACATTACTGTGGAAACCAGACCCCTGGGGTGCCACAAAGCCACACAGCGCAGGAGCTCTGGAATGCCATCAAGCAGCAGAGCGACGTGTGGTTTGTGCCAGCGAATCTCCAGCCAGGCATGGTAGTGTGTGACAATGGCCGAAATCTGGTGGCAGTTCTGGGCCTAGGCAACCTCACTCACATCCCATGTCTGGCACATGTGCTCAACTTGGTCGTGCAGAGTTTTTTGAGGGACTATCCAGATCTTGATGCACTGCTTCACAAGGTCCGCATAGAGTGCGCTTACTTGCGGCGTTCCAGCAACGCAAGATCGCGCATTGCAGCTCAGCAACGCCGATTACGTCTTCCGGAACATCGCATCATATGTGACCTACCCACCAGGTGGAATTCAACATTACATATGTTGGAGAGGTTGTGTGAGCAGCAGGCAGCAGTAATGGAGTACCAGCTGCAGCAGGCGCAAACAAGTCGCAGTGCGCGCCGTTCACACTTCACCACCACTGAGTGGGCCTCTATGAAGGACATTTGCCACGTTTTGCGTGCCTTCGATTATTCCACGAGGATGGCGAGTGCAGATGATGCACTAGTCAGCATGACTATCCCGCTTATCTGCCTGCTTGAAAAAACACTGCAAGCACTAAGGGAGGAGGTTTTGGAAGAGGTGGAGGATGAGGAGTCACAAATGCCATCTGCTTCTGTACAGTCTGCGCAATGTGGATACTCACAAAGGCCTAGGCAGGGGACACTTTGTGAGGAGGAGTCAATGAAGGAGGAAGACATCTGTCCAGAGGAGGGAGGTACACAATGCTCTAGTAGTCAGTATCTAGAGCGAGGGTGGGGTGATGCAGAGCAGGCAGAGATCACGCCTCAAGGAGGGGACAGCGTTTCTTGGCCAGTTGACAGTCTGTAGCACATGGTTGATTTCATGCTGCAGTGCCTGAGAAACGACCGCCGCATCGCCCACATTCTCAACACGGCTGATTATTGGGTGTCCACCCTCCTAGATCCTCGCTACCGGGACAACTTACAAAGCCTCATAACACCGTTGAACCGGGAGCGTAAAATGCGGGAGTACCAAGACGTCAGATGGTGACAGACTACATGTCTTGCCCTCTCAGTGTACTCCCAGATGGCTCTTCCCCCTTCAAGTTTTGGGTCTCTAAGCTGGATACATGGCCAGAGCTTAGCCAGTATGCATTGGAGGTGCTAGCTTGCCCTGCTGCTAGTGTATTATCGGAACGCGTCCTTAGTGCGCAGGTGGTGTACTAACAGACCGTCGCATGTGACTATCCTCCGATAACGTTGACCGGCTTACTTTTCTGAAAATGAACAAGGCCTGTATCTCGCATGAATTTGCTAGTCCTCTTTCAGAATAAATAATTGATTGGCAACAGTATCCAGGTCTCCTGTTGTGTTCATGTTTCTACCACCTGACCTGTAATCCCTGAGCTCCAACACCGCCAGTTGCTGCTCAGAAGTGCCGTCAACGCACAGTCAACGCTTGCTCCAGTGTTATTGGGGTTCAGTAACGTCAGCTGATCCCCAGCTGTGTGTCCGGCAAATTCTCCTGCTCTGTCCACATCCACTGTACTACAGATTTAAAACTTGCTTCAATTACACCTCTGGCTCCTCTGTTTTAGTATTTACCCCGGGCTCCAACACCGCTAGTTGCTGCTCAGAAATGCGGTCTGCACAGTCAATGCTTGCTCCAGTGTTATTGGGGTTCAGTAACGTCAGCTGATCCCCAGCTGTGTGTCCGGAAAATTCTCCTGCTCTGTCCACATCTACTGTACTACAGATTTAAAACTTGCTCCAATTACACATCTGGCTCCTCTGTTTTTAGTATTTACCCTGGGCTCCAACACCGCTGGTTGCTGCTCAGAAGTGCCGTCTGCACAGTCAACGCTTGCTCCAGTGTTATTGGGGTTCAGTAACGTCAGCTGATCCCCAGCTGTGTGTCCGGCAAATTCTCCTGCTCTGTCCACATCCACTGTACTACAGATTTAAAATTTGCTCCAATTACACCTCTGGCTCCTCTGTTTTTAGTATTTACCCTGGGCTCCAACACCGCTAGTTGCTGCTCAGAAGTGCAGTCTGCACAGTCAACACTTGCTGCCGTGTTATTGGGGTTCAGTAACGTCAGCTGTTCCCTGCTGTGTGTACGGCAATTTCTCCTGCTCTGTTCACATTCACACTACTACAGATTTTAAACTTGCTCCAATTAGGCCTCTGGCTCCACTCTGTTTTTAGTATTTACCCTGGGTTCCAGCACCGCCAGCTGTTTCCCAGCAGTGTCTTTGGCACGGGTACTCCCTCCTGCCCAGCCTGTTTCCAGCACGCCAGCTGTTTCCGGGTAGTGTCAATGTCACTTTGCCTCCAATACGTTGTCCTGTCGTGTTGCAGTCGGGTTAGCCGACTCTATGGTGCCTGCAGTTTAGGTGACTCCTATGTGGGCTGCAGGATCTGGCAATGAAGGCTGGTTCCATAGTGCCAATAAGACAAGCACCCCCTGTAGGACTGTGGGTTTCGGTAATTGCGGCCGGCTCACGGCCTTGCAACTTTTTTCTTCATGGGTACCTTCTGCTACCCATCTGGGTTCCAGTACCGTCAGCTGGTCCTTGGCAGTGCCTTTGGCTTAGGTGTCTCCTTCTCGGTATCCAAGTTCCACCAACGTCTGCTGGTCCTTGGTAGTGCTTTCTGGCACAGGTACCTCCTGCTTAGTAACCGAGTTCCAGTACCGTCAGCTGGTCCTCGGTAGTTCCATTGGCTCTTGTACCTTCAGTTACCCATCCGGGTTCCAGTACCGTCAGCTGGTTCCCGGCAGTGTCTTTGGCACGGGTACTCCCTCCTGCCCAGCCTGGTTCCAGCACGCCAGCTGTTTCCGGGTAGTGTCAACATCACTTTGCCTCCAATACGTTGTCCTGTCGTGTTGCGGTCGGGTTAGCCGACTCTATGGTGCCTGCAGTTTAGGTGACTCCTATGTGGGCTGCGGGATCTGGCAATGAAGGCTGGTTCCATAGTGCCAATAAGACAAGCACCCCCTGTAGGACTGTGGGTTTCGGTAACTGCGGCTGGCTCACGGTCTTGCAACTTTTTTTTTATGGGTACCTTCTGCTACCCATCCGGGTTGCTGTACCGTCAGCTGGTTCTCGGCAGTGCCTTTGGCTTAGGTGCCTCCTTCTCGGTATCCAAGTTCCACCAACGTCTGCTGGTCCTTGGTAGTGCTTTCTGGCACAGGTACCTCCTGCTTAGTAACCGAGTTCCAGCACCGTCAGCTGGTCCTCGGTAGTTCCATTGGCTCTTGTACCTTCTGCTACCCATTCGGGTTCCAGTACCGTCAGCTGGTCCTCGGTAGTTCCATTTGCTCTTGTACCTTCTGCTACCCATCCGGGTTCCAGTATCATCAGCTGGTCCTCGGCAGTGCCTTTGGCTTAGGTGCCTCCTTCTCGGTATCCAAGTTCCACCAACGTCTGCTGGTCCTTGGTAGTGCTTTCTGGCACAGGTACCTCCTGCTTAGTAACCGGGTTCCAGTACCGTCAGCTGGTCCTCGGTAGTTCCATTGACTCTTGTACCTTCTGCTACCCATCCGGGTTCCAGTACCGTCAGCTGGTTCCCGGCAGTGTCTTTGGCACGGGTACTCCCTCCTGCCCAGCCTGGTTCCAGCACGCCAGCTGTTTCCGGGTAGTGTCAACGTCACTTTGCCTCCAATACGTTGTCCTATCGTGCTGCGGTCGGGTTAGCCGACTCTATGGTGCCTGCAGTTTAGGTGACTCCTATGTGGGCTGCGGGATCTGGCAATGAAGGCTGGTTCCATAGTGCCAATAAGACAAGCACCCCCTGTAGGACTGTGGGTTTCGGTAACTGCGGCCGGCTCGCGGCCTTTCAACTTTTTTTTTCATGGGTACCTTCTGCTACCCATCCGGGTTCCAGTACCGTCAGCTGGTTCTCGGCAGTGCCTTTGGCTTAGGTGCCTTCTTCTCGGTATCCAAGTTCCACCAATGTCTGCTGGTCATTGGTAGTGCTTTCTGGCACAGGTACCTCCTGCTTAGTAATCGAGTTCCAGTACCGTCAGCTGTTCCTCGGTAGTTCCATTGGCTCTTGTACCTTCTGCTACCCATCTGGGTTCCAGTACCGTCAGCTGGTCCTCGGTAGTTCCATTTGCTCTTGTACCTTCTGCTACCCATCCGGATTCTAGTACCGTCAGCTGGTTCTCGGCAGTGCCTTTGGCTTAGGTGCCTCCTTCTCGGTATCCAAGTTCCACCAACGTCTGCTGGTCCTTGGTAGTGCTTTCTGGCACAGGTACCTCCTGCTTATTAACCGAGTTCCAGTACCGTCAGCTGGTCCTCGGTAGTTCCATTGGCTCTTGTACCTTCTGCTCCCCATTCGGGTTCCAGTACTGTCAGCTGGTACCCAGCAGTGTCTTTGGCACGGGTACTCCCTCCTGCCCAGCCTGGTTCCAGCACGCCAGCTGTTTCCGGGTAGTGTCAACGTCACTTTGCCTCCAATACGTTGTCCTGTTGTGTTGCGGTCGGGTTAGCCGACTCTATGTTGCCTGCAGTTTAGGTGACTCCTATGTGGGCTGCGGGATCTGGCAATGAAGGCTGGTTCCATAGTGCCAATAAGACAAGCACCCCCTGTAGGACTGTGGGTTTTGGTAACTGCGGCCGGCTCGCGGCCTTGCAACTTTTTTTTTCATGGGTACCTACTGCTACCCATCCGGGTTCCAGTACCGTCAGCTGGTTCTCGGCAGTGCCTTTGGCTTAGGTGCCTCCTTCTCGGTATCCAAGTTCCACCAACGTCTGCTGGTCCTTGGTAGTGCTTTCTGGCACAGGTACCTCCTGCTTAGTAACCGGGTTCCAGTACCGTCAGCTGGTCCTCGGTAGTTCCATTGGCTCTTGTACCTTCTGCTACCCATACGGGTTCCAGTACCATCAGCTGGTTCTCGGCAGTTCCTCAGCCTTCTTGTACCTTCTGCTACATTTCCAAGTTCAAGCTTTTTGAAATGGTTCTTGGTAATCACTCTGGATCTCCCTGACGAGGACCCTGAAGACGAGGACCCTGAAGACCACCCCAAAGAAGACGAGGACCCCGAAGATGAGGACCCTGAAGACGAGGACCCTGAAGACCACCCCGAAGAAGACGAGGACCCCGAAGACAATGACCCTGAAGACGAGGACCCTGAAGACCACCCCGAAGAAGACGAGGACACCGAAGACGAGGGCGCTGAAGACGAGGACCCTGAAGACCACCCCAAAGAAGACGAGGACCCCGAAGATGACGACCCTGAAGACGACGACCCTGAAGACCACCCCGAAGAAAACCAAGAAGATGACCCTGAAGAAGATGACCAAGAGGACAAAGAACAAGAAGACAACCACCAAGATACAGAAGAACAAGAGACAGAAAACCAAGAAGCAGAAGTACAAGAAGCTGCAGAACAAAAAGCGGAAGAACATTAAGCATAAGACTAAAAATCAGAGCAAAAGATATTATCTAAATTATAAGCAGAAGATGACTAAGCAGTGTATGGGGGTGAGTCCGTTCCTCCTCGTGGTGCCCCTGGAAAAGACCTGCTGCTGCAGGCCAAACTGAGCGCGGACAAATCCTGTTGTAAATCTTTTGTGACGGGCAGAACGAAAGGTGTAATGTTCAAACTTTTATAGATAACAACTACAGGAATGCCTATCACAAATAAGAATATGATGAAGAAGAAGATGAAGAAGATGAAGAAGTAGAATATGAAGAAGAATAATAGTTGAATAAGAAGAATATGAAGAATGTAAAAAAAAAGAATAATACGAAGAAGGTGAAGAAGAAGAAGATGAAGAAGGTGAAGAAGAAGTTGATGAAAAAGATGCTGATGCTGAGGATTATGAAGGAGAAAGTGTGGGAGAAGTAAAAAAGAAGGTGAAGAGCATGGAAGTAGTGAAATAAATATCTGACAAAATATTAAAAAAATTAACATAGTCAATATTTCCGTAACTCAGAACGTCTTAAAAAAAAAATTAATTCCTGCTATTCCATTTGATTGGGCTAAACCTCTATGCCTTTATTGTCTCCCCCACCTCCCCCAATACATTCTACATTATTCTTAGTTGCTTTCCTTCATGTAGAATTAACCTACAAGGAAAGAAAGGGTTTATTTTTATTCCGATATTTCTGTCCCATTGACTTGCATTGGGTTCCGGTATCGGAATCGGCGATATCCGATACTTTTTGGGTATCGGTCCGATCCAATCCGATCTGATATTTCCCGATATCGGAAGGTATCGCTCAACACTAGTCAGGACCCTACATATCTGGGAAATAGGTGGCCTGCTCTCCCCTAATCAGTACTCTACAGAGGAGGAAACTCTGTAACTCTCTACATTAAAGACTATGGGTGTTATAGTAGGTGGCTACATTTCACAATTCTCATAAATTAAAATGGTGAGAGCTGCATGCATAGGCAGCCACTGTTCTATCTCCTATATGCTGTTCTCGTGTGAGAAAGGTTAGGAAACCCAAGTCTTTTGATATATAGGGGACCAAGATCTGGTTATACAGTGTTCTAATTCGTACTTGCTCATCCCTGTTTCTGAGCAGTGTGCTACTTTTCTCTACTCTGACAAAGAAACTGCTTTATCAGGGGCGGACACAGACTGTAGTGGGCCCATGTGCAAGAAATTTTTTGGGCCCCCCCCTGCCCTTCATCGGGCAACAAAGTTATGTAAACATAACCCCTCCATGTCCATCTCTCACCCCCCCATGTGCATCTCATCCCCCCCGTGCAGCTCTCATCCCCCCCTGTGCATCTCATCCCCTCCCCCGTGCATCTCATCCCCCCCGTGCATCTCATCACCCATGTGCATCTCATCCCCCCCGTGCATCTCTCATTCCCCCAGTGCATCTCTCTCCCCCCCGTGCATCTCTAATCCCCCCCGTGCATCTCTGATTCCCCCCACTCCTAGTTAATTAATTGTATTTAAAAAAAGAAAACTTGTTATACTTACCCCCATGCGATCCCTCCAGAATCCTGGTGCTCGTCCACGTCGCTGCCACCAGGTTCTCCTGACTTCCGGCCATGTGACGGCGCCGTCACATGACCGGAAGTCAGGGGAATCATGAAGGCGCTGCACTGCTACACAGAGGAAAGCAGAGCTGAGATGTCCCGGCACTTAGCGCTCAGCATGGGGCCGGCTCCAGGTTTTTGTGGGCCCCGGGCGAAAGAGTCTCAGTGGGCCCCTTTAACACATACCACGATTCATGATGCACAGATATCTATATATATATAGATATAGATATATATAGTACAATGCAAAGATTTCACTTCTTACATTACATGAGTGATATCTGTTGTAAATTCCACAATAGCTCAGAAACCAGCCCCCATAAAATGCTCCATACAGGAGACTGGCCCCCATAAAATGCTCCATACAGAATACTGGCCCCCATAAAACGCTCCATACAGAATACTGGTCCCCATATAACACTCCATACAGGATACTGGCCCGCATAAAACGCACCATACTGAATAATGGCCCCCATATAATGCTCCATACAGAATACTGACCTCCATATAACGCTCCATATGGAATACTGGCACCCATATAATGCTCCATACAGAATACTGGTCCCCATATAACGCTCCATACAGAATACTGGCCCCCATATAACGCTCCATACAGAATACTGGCCTCCATATAACGCTCCATATGGAATACTGGCACCCATATAATGCTCCATACAGAATACTGGTCCCCATATAACGCTCCATACAGAATACTGGCCCCCCATATAACGCTCCATACAGAATACTGGCCCCCATATAACGCTCCATACAGAATACTGGCCCCCATATAACGCTCCATACAGGATACTGGCCCCCATATAATGCTCCATACAGAATACTGGCCCCCATATAACGCTCCATACAGAATACTGGCCCCCATATAACGCTCCATACAGAATACTGGCCCCCATATAACGCTCCATACAGGATACTGGCCCACATATAGTGCTCCATACAGGATACTGTTCCCCATATAATGCTCCATGCAGGATACTGGCCCCCATATAACGCTCCACGCAGGCTGTTCCCCCCACATAATGCCCCATGCAGGCTGTTCTCCCCCATATAGGATGTCACCCTCCCTTATAATGACCCATGCAGGATGACACACACCCCCCCTTCCTTATAATGCCCCATGCAGGATGTCACACACACCCCTCCCTTATAATGCCCCATGCAGGATGTCACACACACCCCCTCCCTTATAATGCCCCATGCAGGATGTCACACACATCCCCCTCCCTTATAATGCCCCATGCAGGATGTCACCCCCTCTCCCTTATAATGCCCCATGCAGGACGTCACACACCCTCCACCTCACCCCCCTCCCTTATACTGCCATAGGCCTCCATACTATAAAAAAAAATCAAATACTCACCTCACGTCTCACCTGCTGCCGCTGCCCCGGACTCCTTAGCGTCGCCGGCCTCATCCCACTCTGCGCTGTGACTGCTCAGGAGAGAGCGCGGTGTAAAGACGTCACCGCGCCCTCTGATCTGAGACGTCACAGTGAAGCAGCCGCGGAGGATGCAGGAGCTGCTGCGGAGGCACGGGGAGGGGTAAGTATTGTGCCTGGTGCTGGGGCCCTGAGCAAGCGGTGGGGGAGCGGGGGCTGGCACCGCTCTCCTCCATTCACGGGTCCGATAGCGCGCGGGGTGCCCGACGGTGAGGGTCCCCCCCACGCCTGCTCAGGGCCCCGGCATTTGCCCGGGTGCGTCGGGTTCTGACGCCGGCCCTGTGGGGGCCCCATGAGGAGACGCACAAGAGGGGGGCCTGAACGGGGCTCCGATGGGGCCCCGACCGGCTGGGCCCAATACTGGAGTCAGGACAGTCATGCCTGCTGGAGGCTGGAGGGTCCCCCTCTCCCTCGGGGCCCCCGTTCAATGAACGGGCTGCACGGGCGGTAGGGCTGCACGGCCGGTAGGTCTGCCCCTGTGCTTTATATAGAAGGCTGTGGGCCATAAAAAATAGTACGGTGGACGACCTCATGTGGCCCCTGAGCAGCAGGTTGTGAATCCCTGGTATAAATGAATAATTCAAGAAATGTCATATAAAATCATTATCAATCCTCTAGACACCTGGACTGTGCCCCTTGAATATGTTTAACACTTAACCAACAAGCAGGGACAGGCTTAGGCTGATTGTTTCTTTTGCGCAAAATTGCACTTATTGCCCACCACCATTGCGCATATCACAGGTTCAAGTCCCCTAAGGCCATGTTCACACCTTCAGTGTTTGATCAGTATTTGTAAGCCAAAATCAGAAGTTGAACAATCAGATGAAAAGTATAATAGAAACACGTGCACCCCTTTTATGCCCACTTCTGGTTTTGGCTTACAAATACTGATGTAATATAAAAATCAGACAAGTTTGGTATCATACTGACCTAGACAATCATGATGCCAGGTCATTGTTCCCACATATTTCTCAAAAAAAGATGTCAGAGTTGTTTTTTTTCCGCATGTATATCACGCCTGTAGTGCCGGCGTCCCTGCCCTCTGCTAGGCAGGGACGCTGTTCCCCTCACCGCTCTGCTCCGTGCCCGGCGTCCCTCTCCCGCTCTGCTGGCAGCGCGCGCTCCTTCCCGGCCACTGTGCTTAGGGCGCGCGCGCGCGCCCTCCCTCCCTCTTAAAGGGGCCGCGCGCGCCGTCCTAAGGAGTCCCCGGCCAATGGCCGGAGGACTTTACCATATATAAGGCACCTCCTCCAAAATGGAGGTGCCCGAGCAATGTTGTTGCACCGTTCTACTCTGCTTCAGCCCTCAGGTCCCGTTGCCAGTTACCTGCCAGTTACCTGCCAGATTCCTGCCAGCTTGCTGTCCTAATCCTGCCTGATTTCCTGTTACCTGCCTGCCTGCCTGAGGTCCGACGGTCTGCCTTACAACTCCGGTCAGTCTGTCTAAGGACCAACTTGCCCGCTCACCTGGGAGCGCACATCAGCTACCTGCCTGCTTGCCTGAGGTCCGACGGTCTGCCTTACAACTCCGGTCAGTCTGTCTATGGACCAGCTTGCCCGCTCACCTGGGAGCGCTTCTCCGCTACCTGCCTGCTTGCCTGCCCGGAGGCTCCGCTGTCACGTGCTGTGACCACCAGCTATTCCAGACTCTTGCCCGCTCACCTGGGAGCGCTTCTCCGCTACCTGCCTGCTTGCCTGCCCGGAGGCTCCGCTGTCACGTGCTGTGACCACCAGTTATTCCAGACTCTTGCCCGCTCACCTGGGAGCGCTTCTCCGCTACCTGCCTGCTTGCCTACCTGGAGGCTCCGCCGTCACGTGCTGTGACCACCTGCTATTCCAGAGACTCTCGCTTGCTCACCTGGGAGCACACATCCTCCATCTGCCTTGCTAGCCTACCTGGAGGTTCAGCCATCACAGGTCGTACCTACCCTTTACCTAGAGACTGCCCCGGTCACTTGCCGTGACCTCCAGCCCGTTCTTCCAGAGACTGCCCCGGTCACTTGCCGTGACCTCCAGCCCGTTCTTCCAGAGACTGCCCTGATCACTTGCCGTGACCTCCTGCCCGTACACCCAGAGACTGTCCCGGTCACCTGCTGTGACTGCCTGCCTGGTCGCCACCCGCTCCCTTACAAGGACCGCTCCCTTGTATAGTAGCCCAGAGGTTCCGCCTCCCAGGCCCGTTACAGTTTGCTCGGGCCATGGAACCCGGTGGCACCCAAGCTCCCTCGCTCTCGGACCTGTGTCATGAACTGTCCCGTCAAAGGTCCCAACAGGAGTCCATCCTGGGTCACCTGCGGAATGTCAATACTCGCCTGGACACTCTGACTGCTCCAACAACAACCTCCGCCAGTGCCATGTCTCGCAATCCGGCAGCTCCGCTGTCCACTAGCACCATGATATCCTACTCCGGACCTCGGCTTTCTGCACCTCCTCGCTTCGGAGGCGACTCAGCCCAGGCTCGGGGCTTCATAAATCAGTGCACCCTGCACTTTGAACTATTGTCCCACCAGTTTAACTCCGACCGAGCCAAAATTGCATTCATCATGTCCCATCTCACCGGGGAGGCCCTGGCCTGGCTAAATCCTCTATGGGAGAGAGGAGACCCCCTGGTGTCCAACTTGCCTGCTTTTCTCACGGCTTTCCGGAAAGTCTTCGACGAACCCGGACGGAAGACCTCATCCGCATCATCGTTGCTACGCCTCCGTCAGGAAAGTCTCACCGTGGGCCAATATGCCATACGGTTCCGTACCCTTGCCTCGGAGCTGGCCTGGGATAACGACGCTCTGGTTTCTGTCTTCTGGGAGGGTCTGTCCGGCCGTATTAAAGATGAACTTGCCGGTCGGGACATTCCTACCACTCTCGATGACTTAATAACTCTTGCCACCCGGATTGACCTACGGTTCCAGGAGTGTGCCAGAGAGGTCACCCGTGAGAGGAGGTTACCACGTCTAGCTCCTACTTTTCAGAAACCCGTCACTCCTTCTGTCTCTAACCAGGTACACCCTCCTGAGCCTATGCAGGTCGACCAGACCAAGATGGTCAAGACCCGTCAGGACTTACGCCGTGCCGAGGGGACCTGCTTCTACTGTGGCAGTAAGGAGCACCGGATCCGTGCCTGCCCGGAGAGGTCGGGAAACGCCTGTGTCTAGGTTCGCTCAGAGAGGTCCAGTAGACAAGAATAAATCCTCTCCATCCCTGCTGTTGTCAGTTTCAATCGTCTACGGGGAGAACCGTTATTTCGAACTAGCCCAACTGGACTCTGGAGCAGCCGGGAATCTTATTTCACAGTCCCTGGTAGAGAAATACCGCATCCCCACCAAACCTCTGGCTGTACCCTTGTCTGTTGCTGCCGTGGATGGGGGGCTCTTACCACGCCCCATCCAACTCATCACCGAATCCATTACTCTGCAGGTGGGAATGCTGCATTCTGAAAGTATCTCCTTCCATGTTCTGCCTGGACTCTCTCACGCCCTCTTGCTAGGCCTACCTTGGCTCCAGAAACATGCACCCGTTCTTGACTGGCAGACCGGAGAAGTCCTTCGCTGGGGACAGGGCTGCCATAAGACCTGTCTGGTTCCCGTTCATCCCGTCCGTCCTTCTCCTACCCCAGCTAATCTACCTGGACTTCCGATTCCTTATTGGTCTTATGCTGATGTCTTTAATAAAAAGGAGGCAGAGACACTACCCCCTCATAGACCATATGACTGCCCTATCGACCTGTTACCTGGTACTTCTCCTCCCCGTGGGCGTATTTATCCATTATCCGCTGCTGAGACCCGGTCGATGTCCGAATATATTGAGGAGAATCTGGCCAGGGGATTCATCCGGAAATCTACCTCCCCGGCGGGAGCAGGCTTCTTTTTCGTCAAAAAGAAGGACGGCTCTCTCCGTCCCTGTATAGACTATAGAGGCCTTAACCAGATCACGGTGAAGAATAAGTACCCCCTTTCGCTCATTCCGGAGTTATTTGATCGTCTGAGGGGGGCTAGAATCTTCACCAAACTGGACCTCCGTGGGGCGTACAACCTGGTTCGTATCCGTCAGGGGGATGAATGGAAGACGGCATTCAACACCCGGGACGGCCACTATGAATATCTGGTAATGCCCTTTGGCCTCTGTAACGCTCCTGCCGTCTTTCAAGAGTTGGTCAATGACATCTTCCGGGACCTTCTCTACTCCTGCGTAGTGGTGTACCTGGACGACATCTTGGTCTTCTCTCCGGATCTCCAGACTCACCGGAGGGATGTTCGTCAGGTCCTGCTCAGGCTCAGGCAGAACCATCTCTACGCTAAATATGAGAAGTGCCTCTTTGAGCAGACCTCGCTTCCGTTTCTGAGCTACATTATCTCTCAGACCGGCCTACAAATGGATCCTGAGAAACTGTCTGCCATCGAGAAATGGCCCTGACCAGAGGGGTTGAAGGCTATTCAACGGTTCCTGGGCTTCGCCAACTATTACCGCCTCTTCATCCCGCACTTCTCTTCCCGGACTGCCCCAATTTCCGCGCTCACCCGTAAGGGTACTAATCCCAAAGAGTGGCCGCCCGAAGCAGAGGAGGCCTTTCTTTCCCTAAAACAGGCCTTCTCTTCCGCCCCGGTGCTGCATCGCCCGGACGGCAACAAGCAGTTCTTCCTGGAAGTTGACGCCTCCTCCTCTGGAGCCGGAGCGGTACTTACTCAAAAATCATCTTCCGGGAGAATGGTAACTTGTGGCTTCTTCTCCAAACTCTTTTCCTCTTCTGAGCACAACTATTCCATAGGAGACCGAGAGTTATTGGCCATCAAGCTGGCGTTGGAGGAGTGGCGTTACCTACTCGAGGGGGCTCTTCATCCGGTAATAATTTACACTGACCACAAGAACTTGGCTTACCTCCAGCATGCCCAGAGACTTAACCCGCGCCAAGCCCGGTGGTCCTTGTTTTTTGCTCGCTTTGATTTTGTTCTTCATTTTCGCCCGGCAGACAAAAACGTCAAAGCAGACGCCTTGTCCCGATCCTTTCTGGTGTCCGATCTCGAGGAAGAACCTAAACATATCATCGATCCCGCCAGAGTAATGCAGGTGGCTCCCGTGAGTCTAAATCGTCTCCCTCCCGGTAAGACATTTGTTTCAGTACCTGATCGGGAGAAGATCCTACACTGGGGCCATTCGTCTAAACTAGCTGGCCACGCCGGTCAGAAAAAGACCCTCCAGCTTATTGCCCGGCACTATTGGTGGCCTACCCTGCACAAGGACATAATAGACTTTGTTTCTGCCTGTGTGTCCTGCGCCCGCAACAAAGTCCCGAGACATCTGCCAGCCGGACGCCTCCTTCCGCTTCCTGTACCTGCTGCCCCCTGACAGCATATAGCAATGGACTTTATAACTGATCTCCCCGTCTCTGCCGGTTGTACGGTCATTTGGGTGGTCGCTGACCGCTTTTCCAAGATGGCTCACTTTATTCCCCTGCCAGGCCTTCCGTCTGCACCCGAGCTGGCTAAAGACTTTATCCGCCACATCTTCCGTCTTCATGGCCTGCCCCTCCACATCGTGTCGGATCGTGGGGTACAGTTCACCTCACGTTTCTGGAGAGCCACTTGTAAACTACTAGACGTCACCCTGGACTTCTCTTCCGCTTACCACCCACAGTCCAATGGTCAAGTGGAGCGGATCAATCAGAACCTGACCAGTTACCTCCGGCACTTCGTTAATGCCCACCATTCTGACTGGGTGGATCTCCTACCATGGGCCGAGTTCTCTTATAATAATCACGAGAGCGAATCCTCCTCCAAATCCCCGTTTTTTGTAGTCTTTGGTCAGCATCCTCGGATTCCTTTTCCTGTCTCCACCTCTGTGGACAACCCGGCTGCGGAATCTCTCGTTAGCAAATTTTCCTCCATATGGGAGAGTACCCGGTCCGCACTCCTTCTGTCATCCGAGCGTATGAAAAGACACGCTGACAAAAAACGCCTGGATCCTCCACAATTTCGTCCAGGAGATAAAGTCTGGCTCTCATCTAAATATGTTCGACTCAAGATACCTTCTTACAAGTTAGGGCCTCGGTTCATCGGTCCTCTAGAGGTCATCAGTCAGATCAACCCGGTGGCCTATAAATTGAAACTCCCGGCCAACTTACGGATCCCTAACTCCTTCCATGTATCTCTCCTCAAACCCGTGGTGCTTAACTCTTTTTCCAAGTCTACAGGTACGCCTCCTGCTCCGGTTTCTGCTGAGGACGAGTTTGAGGTAGAGAACATTCTTGCCACCAAAAGGGTAAGAGGAAAGACCTTTTTTCTGGTAGATTGGAAGGGGTTTGGTCCTGAGGAGAGAACGTGGGAGCCCCGGGAGAACATCCATGCCCCTCTCATCCTAGCTAAATTTCTATCTGGCCTAAAAAAGGGGGGGCCTAAAGGGGGGGGTACTGTAGTGCCGGCGTCCCTGCCCTCTGCTAGGCAGGGACGCTGTTCCCCTCACCGCTCTGCTCCGTGCCCGGCGTCCCTCTCCCGCTCTGCTGGCAGCGCGCGCTCCTTCCCGGCCACTGTGCTTAGGGCGCGCGCGCGCGCCCTCCCTCCCTCTTAAAGGGGCCGCGCGCGCCGTCCTAAGGAGTCCCCGGCCAATGGCCGGAGGACTTTACCATATATAAGGCACCTCCTCCAAAATGGAGGTGCCCGAGCAATGTTGTTGCACCGTTCTACTCTGCTTCAGCCCTCAGGTCCCGTTGCCAGTTACCTGCCAGTTACCTGCCAGATTCCTGCCAGCTTGCTGTCCTAATCCTGCCTGATTTCCTGTTACCTGCCTGCCTGCCTGAGGTCCGACGGTCTGCCTTACAACTCCGGTCAGTCTGTCTAAGGACCAACTTGCCCGCTCACCTGGGAGCGCACATCAGCTACCTGCCTGCTTGCCTGAGGTCCGACGGTCTGCCTTACAACTCCGGTCAGTCTGTCTATGGACCAGCTTGCCCGCTCACCTGGGAGCGCTTCTCCGCTACCTGCCTGCTTGCCTGCCCGGAGGCTCCGCTGTCACGTGCTGTGACCACCAGCTATTCCAGACTCTTGCCCGCTCACCTGGGAGCGCTTCTCCGCTACCTGCCTGCTTGCCTGCCCGGAGGCTCCGCTGTCACGTGCTGTGACCACCAGTTATTCCAGACTCTTGCCCGCTCACCTGGGAGCGCTTCTCCGCTACCTGCCTGCTTGCCTACCTGGAGGCTCCGCCGTCACGTGCTGTGACCACCTGCTATTCCAGAGACTCTCGCTTGCTCACCTGGGAGCACACATCCTCCATCTGCCTTGCTAGCCTACCTGGAGGTTCAGCCATTACAGGTCGTACCTACCCTTTACCTAGAGACTGCCCCGGTCACTTGCCGTGACCTCCAGCCCGTTCTTCCAGAGACTGCCCCGGTCACTTGCCGTGACCTCCAGCCCGTTCTTCCAGAGACTGCCCTGATCACTTGCCGTGACCTCCTGCCCATACACCCAGAGACTGTCCCGGTCACCTGCTGTGACTGCCTGCCTGGCCGCCACCCGCTCCCTTACAAGGACCGCTCCCTTGTATAGTAGCCCAGAGGTTCCGCCTCCCAGACCCGTTACAACGCCCCCCTGGGCCGTGGGGTACTCGGTAGCCGGGCCGGTCGATGCTGGGGAATGTCACAGTCGCAGTGACCCGGTCTGTGACCCAGGGTGGTCAATTAAAAGGGGTTAGTGAAAAGGGAATGAAGTTTTTATATATAATGTTCGTGACGCCACCTGTGGTATGCGGCTATATGGAGCCTCTGCTGCGGTGCAGATTCTCTGGAGCTGATGGTGACGCAGCAGAGTTGGTTCAGCTCTCCACAGGTAGAGCTTAGCTCCAGGGCAAGATGTAGTAATACTAAGAGGTAGCTGTGTTTGGTGCAGGGTAATGCAGGTGATGGCGTAGATAATAATTCTAGGACACAGTGGGGGTGCAGTCTTCAGATTTACTCACAGTTGTCAGACTCCAGGTTACCAGCGCCAGGGTAACCTCCCATGCCGTCCTGTGTTCACCAAGGGAGGGGTTCAGCAATCTCCCAGGTATCTCAGGAATACTTAACGGGACCCCATTCTGTGTGCCTTCCTCGGTCGTCTTCCTGCACTAGCTCTCACCCTCCTTCCCTGTGCCTCGCAAACAGTGTCCCAAGCCGGTAGTCTCAGATGTTGGCGGGCAACGTGCCGTTCCCTGAATCCTATGCGGCCACTTTTTTGGCAATATAGTTGCAGTAGTGAGCAGCTGCACCCTGAAAGTACAGTAGCCTCCAGCTCCTAGCTGAGCCTGGTTGTTCTCTACCACTTAGGGGCCGGTCCCCTCTGCGGCCTGATCCCTCCACACCATTGTAGATTCGGCGCACGGGTGGCTTCCACACTCGTCGTGCCTCTGGGATCCCCTCTGTTCCTGGAGCCTTCCCTCTGCTCCTGTCCTCTTCCAGCCTGTCCTTCTGGGCCTCTCAGTCTAGGCCCGCTCCTCTCTCCTCTCTTTCCTGAGCAGAGCTCCTACAGAGCTCCTGCTCCCAGTCTTTCTCCTCTCAGACTCCACTGACTCTTCCAAGATGGTTCCCCTTTTGTACTCGTACTCAAAGTGCTCCCCTGGTCTGCTCCCTCCACCCACACCCACTACATGGTTCCCCCTCTCTTGGTTCCCCCCACTTGCAACCAGGGAAAGGGCTCAGCATAAGCCAGTGCATCTTGCCCTGCCTGCTGGTCTGGAATGGTGTAGTGTTGAATGCAGGTGGGTGGGTCCGGGCAGTACTCCCTCCTTACCTGAGAGTGGGGCACCACACCTCTGGGTGAGATGCAGTACCTCTGTGGTGACTGAACCCGCAGGGGCGCCACATACCCCCCTGGTAAAACACAGCACGTCCGCGGGCTGGAACAGAGTAAAAACACAGGTGTTTTAGACATACAAAATTTTTTAGAATGCATTCACATAGAAGAACAATCATAACTTTTCTTCCCTTTATGGAAGGCACATTTTCTTAAACATTACAGATTTCTCTATCAAAATATTATAAAAGCACTTTTAATAACTTTGTCTTCACATATACACTACCTTTCAAAAGTCACCCAGACAATTTTGTGTTTTCCATGAAAGCTCATACTTTTATTTATCAAATGAGTTGCAAAATGAATCGAAAATATAGTCCAGACATTGACAAGGTTAGAAATAATGATTTTTATTGGAAAGAATAATTTTGTCCTTCAAACTTTGCTTTCATCAAAGAATGCTCCCTTTGCAGCAATTACAGCTTTGCAGACCTTTGGCATTCTAGCTGTTAATTTGCTGAGGTAATCTTGAGAAATTTCACCCCATGCTTCCTGAAGCCCCTCCCACAAGTTGGATTGGCTTGATGGACACTTTTTGCATACCATACGGTCAAGCTGCTCCCACAACAGCTCAATGGGGTTGAGATCTGGTGACTGCGCTGGCCACTCCATTACAGATAGAATACCAGCTGCCTGCTTCTTCCCTAAATAGTTCATGCATAATTTGGAGGTGTGCTTTAGGTCATTGTCCTGTTGTAGGATGAAATTGGCTCCAATCAAGCGCTGTCCACAGCGTATGGCATGGCGTTGCAAAATGGAGTGATAGCCTTCCTTATTCAAAATCCCATTTACCTTGTACAAATCTCCCACTTTACCAGCACCAAAGCAACCCCAGACTATCACATTACCTCCACCATGCTTAACAGGTGGCGTCAGGCACTCTTCCAGCATCTTTTCAGTTGTTCTGCGTCTCACAAATGTTTTTCTGTGTGATCCAAACACCTCAAACTTTGATTCGTCTGTCCATAAAACTTTTTTCCAATCTTCCTCTGTCCAATGTCTGTGTTATTTTGCCCATATTAATGTTTTCCTTTTATTAGCCAGTCTCAGATCTGGCCTTCAGAGCAAAGTAGCAAAGGAAAAAACCATCATCCCGGAGTTGCCTCTTCACTATAGATGTTGACACTGGTGTTTTGCTTGTACTATTTAATGAAGCTGCCAGTTGAGGAGCTGTGAGGCGTAGATTTTTCAAACTAGAGACTCTAATGTACTTGTCTTGTTGCTCAGTTTTGCAGCGGGGCCTCCCACTTCTCTTTCTACTCTGGTTAGAGCCTGTTTGTACTCTCCTCTGAAGGGAATAGTACACACCGTTGTAGGAAATCTTCAGTTTCTTGGCAACTTCTAGCATGGAATAGCCTTCATTTCTAAGAACAAGTATAGACTGTCGAGTTTCACATGAAAGTTCTCTTTTTCTGGCCATTTTGAGAGTTTCATAGAACAAACAAATGTAATGCTCCAGATTCTCAACTAGCTCAAAGGAAGGTCAATTTTATAGCTTCTCAAATCAGCCAAACCATTTTCAGCTGGGCTAACATACTTGTGCAAGGGTTTTCTAGGTTTTCTAAACATCCATTAGCCTTCTTACACAGTTATCAAACACAATGTACCATTAAAACACTGGAGTGGTGGTTGTTGGAAGTGGGCCTCTATACACCTACAGTGGTGGCCAAAAGTATTGGCACCCCTGCAATTCCGTCAGATAATACTCAGTTTCTTCCTGAAAATGATTGTAATCACAAATTCTTTGGTATTATTATCTTCATTTAATTTGTCTTCAATGAAAAAACACAAAAAGAATTGTCCTAAAGCCAAATTGGATACAATTCCACACCAAACCTAAAAAAAGGGGTGGACAAAAGTATTGGCACTGTTTGAAAAATCATGTGATGCTTCTCTAATTCGTGTAATTAACAGCACCTGTAACTTACCTGTGGCACCTAACAGGTGTTGGCAATAACTAAATCACACTTGCAGCCAGTTAACATGGATTAAAGTTGACTCAACCTCTGTCCTGTGTCCTTGTGTGTACCACATTGAGCATGGAGAAAAGAAAGAAGACCAAAGAACTGTCTGAGGACTTGAGAAACCAAATTGTGAGGAAGCATGAGCAATCTCAAGGCTACAAGTCCATCTCCAAAGACCTGAATGTTCCTGTGTCTTCCGTGCGCAGTGTCATCAAGAAATTTAAAGCCCATGGCACTGTGGCTAACCTCCCTAGATGTGGACGGAAAAGAAAAATTGACGAGAGATTTCAACGCAAGATTGTGCTGATGGTGGATAAAGAACCTCGACTAACATCCAAACAAGTTCAAGCTGCCCTGCAGTCCGAGGGTACAACAGTGTCAACCCGTACTATCCGTCGGCGTCTGAATGAAAAGGGACTGTATGGTAGGATACCCAGGAAGACCCCACTTCTTACCCCGAGACATAAAAAAGCCAGGCTGGAGTTTGCCAAAACTTACCTGAGAAAGCCTAAAACGTTTTGGAAGAATGTTCTCTGGTCAGATGAGACAAAAGTAGAGCTTTTTGGGAAAAAGCATCAACATAGAGTGTACAGGAAAAAAAAAGAGGCATTCAAAGAAAAGAACACGGTCCCTACAGTCAAACATGGCGGAGGTTCCCTGATGTTTTGGGGTTGCTTTGCTGCCTCTGGCACTGGACTGTTTGACCGTGTGCATGGCATTATGAAGTCTGAAGACTACCAACAAATTTTGCAGCATAATGTAGGGCTCAGTGTGAGAAAGCTGGGTCTCCCTCAGAGGTCATGGGTCTTCCAGCAGGACAATGACCCAAAACACACTTCCAAAAGCACTATAAAATGGTTTGAGAGAAAGCACTGGAGACTTCTAAGGTGGCCAGCAATGAGTCCAGACCTGAATCCCATAGAACACCTGTGGTGAGATCTCAAAATGGCAGTTTGGAAAAGGCACCCTTCAAATATCAGGGACCTGGAGCAGTTTGCCAAAGAAGAATGGTCTACAATTCCAGCAGAGCATTGTAAGAAACTCATTGATGGTTACCGGAAGCGGTTGTTTGCAGTTATTTTGGCTAAAGGTTGTGCAACCAAGTATTAGGCTGAGGGTGCCAATACTTTTGTCTGGCCCATTTTTGGAGTTTTGTGTGAAATGATCAATGATTTGATTTTTGCTTCATTCTCTTTTGTGTTTTTTCCTTGCAAGCAAATTAAATGAAGATAATAATACCAAAGAATTTGTGATTGCAATCATTTTCAGGAAGAAACTGAGTATTATCTGACAGAATTGCAGGGGTGCCAATACTTTTGGCCACCACTGTATGTAGATATTGCAATAAAAACAAGACGTTTGCAGCTAGAATAGTCATTTATCACATTAACAATGTCTCTGCTGGTCCTCAAACTTTGCTGACCAGTCCCATGCAGGGCGCCCGTACACCCATGCGGGTGCAGGCAAAGGAGGCTCCTGTAGAGGGCCCAGGAGGAGATTGACGCTATAGGCGCCCAGGGAAGGGGGTGCTGCCAATGGGCCCAGGAGCAGATTGTTGCTGCAGGCGCCCAGGGAAAGAGGTTCCGGTAAAGAGCCTAGGAGCAGGTCGGCGCTGTCAGTGCCCGGGGCAGGGGTGTCGTCAATACCTGCTCCTGCGGCCGCTTCATCACTGCTTGCCACCTCCTGGTCCAGGAGAGGCTCCACCGGGGCTGGGGCGCTGCTGGTGGAACGCAACACGGACTTCTGCCGGGTCAGTAACTTCTCCAACAGCTCATCCTTCCAGAGGGTGACAGCAGCCTGCTGGGCCTCCTCCATCCTCTGGCCCAACTCCTGTACCTCATCACGGAGGAAACTCGTATCCTCCAAGGATAATTTAGATAACACTCCCTCCAGGTTGAGGGTGACGCTGCAGGCTGCAGGCCACCAGCTGGACTCTCATGCTGGTCTCCCTCCATCGTGCCTCCCGGGTGCGGTCTGTCTGCACTGCTGGAGACCCCGCCCTGTCTCCAAGGTCTCTCCTCTCCCCTTTCTGGAGCGGTTCCATGGCTGCTTGCTGTCGGCCACACCTGGGGGCAGCTTCCCCAGACTGATGGACAAGTCTAGGTATATGGCCATAGGCGCATGGGGCGGGCTGTGCTTTTGGCGCCATTCTGGGACCTGGCCCACGATGGGAGGTTCCTTGTTGTCTTTTATCACGCACATAATGGCGCCCGTTCTTCTGGGGCGGGCGCCACATTCAGTATACAACACAGTCTCTAGGCATACGGTACCCGGCTATAATGGGTGTAAAGAAGTGCGGTTCTGGGTTGTAAGTAATCACCTAGGCAGGTTAACGATGCAACAATATTTTATTAATCACATCCATGGTAATGCAGCAATTCCAAGTAAATGGTCAAAATACAGTTCTCTCAGTCCTTAAGTTCTCAACCTGGGATCAATAGTTCCACTTGCTTTGTATCAGGCCATACTCACTGTCTCCCAATTTTTGGTTGGCCCACAGATTTTGTATCTCCAGCCAGTATAGTCTGTTGCCATAGTCCACGATCCTCCAGATGACGGCTAAAACAATAGAAGCACAGCTATCCAGTAGCAACAGTCCTAGAATAAAGTTGATATCCAACGACATATCCACAACTGTAGTATGTTTATCCAGCCCAGTTGATAACTGATCTCCAACCATACCCAAAAAGTGTGGCAAGTGGAGTAGGATGCGGCCAACACTCCAAAAGACTCAGCTCTTTTTGCTCCTCTGTGTGCAATATGAGTAATAAATAGTATTATTGGTTGATGTGCTGAAGCCACAGAAGATTACTAGTTGTTCTCTACATTATACAGCAGATAACAAAACTCCTCTGGTATATGTTCTGTTTCACCATCTATTTTGCTTCCCCTTTTCAGAAAATACTCCTAATAGCAGGGAACAAGTCAGCAGCGCAGATGGGTGCCGGCTAGTGTTGAGCGATTATGTTCTGTTAACCCTTCAGCCTCAAGCATTCACTGTTCGATGAAGACTATTCTAGAAGCCTTCATCTGAGACTGCAAGTAAGACCCCCTGTGATGATGGCTCCACTGTGTCTCAATCCAAACTCACCTAATGAGACCATTGGCTGTTGAAACAATGGACTCCTGAGATACAGATTAGTGGAATGCTGAACATTTTACAAGTGAATCTAGTGTACATACTGACAAGTTAGCAAAACTATATAAAACATGACAAGTAAATCACTAATAAAACACAATAATAATATTAACAAAAATGGTGGTCCGTTACCGGTAAAGTATCATAGTCTTTAGAAAATGTGCAGCTCCTCACAACGGGTTAGTTCATATCCTGTTTGTGTCCTGTTTGTGACGCTGAGTATGACGAGCCGTGGGGTACTCGGTAGCCGGGCCGGTCGATGCTGGGGGATGTCACGGTGGCAGTGACCCCGTCTGTGACCCAGGGCGGTCAATTAAAGGGGATTAGTGAAAGGGGAATGAAGTTTTTATATATAAAGTTCGTGACGCCACCTGTGGTATGCGGATATACGGAGCCGCCGCTGCGGTGCAGATCCTCTGGAGCTGATGGTGACGCAGCAGAGTTGGTTTAGTTCTCCACAGGTAGAGCTTAGCTCCAGGACAGGATGTAGTAATACTAAGAGGTAGCTGTGGTTGGTGCAGGGTAATGCAGGTGATGGCACAGATAATAATTCTAGGACACGGTGGGGGTGCAGTCTTCAGATTTACTCACAGTTGTCAGACTCCAGGTTACCAGTGCCAGGGTAACCTCCCACGCCGTCCTGTGTTCACCAAGGGAGGGGTTTAGCAATCTCCCAGGTATCTCAGGAATATTTAACGGGACCCCATTCTGTGTGCCTTCCTCGGTCATCTTCCTGCACTGGCTCTCATCCTCCTGCCCTGCACCTCGCAACCAGTGTCCCAAGCCGGTAGTCTCAGATTTTGGCGGGCAACGTGCAGTCCCCTGAATCCTATGCGGCCACCTTTTTGGTGATGTAGTTGCGGTAGTGAGCAGTTGCACCCCGAAAGTACAGTAGCCTCCGGTTCCTAGCTGAGCCTAGTTGTTCTCCACTAGTTAGGGGCCGGTCACCTCTGCGGGCTGATCCCTCCATGTCCTTGTAGATTCGGGCGCAAGGGTGGCTTCCGCACTCGCCGCACCCCTGGGATCCCCTCTGTTCCCGAAGCCTTCCCTCTGCTCCTGTTGACGCGCCCCCTGGGCCAGTGTTGTTTGGGGGATTACCCGGAGCCAGATCAGGTGGGGGTTGTAGTCTCCGAGTGGCGGTGACCCGGTCCGTGCCCAGGGTGTCAAGCTCAGTGTGTGGCAGTCCTACAGATGTTACTGGATGTTCTTTAGTGTCGACTACGCCACCCGTTGATTTGCGGTCGCTACGGCCGCCGCTGCAGCAGGGTCCGCTGAGGCTGGTGGTGTGTGTGCAGCTCAGGTAGTATAACCCCCAACGGGAGGGGTATAGCCTCAGGGGGTCAGTTGTAGAGGGTGGTGGTTGTGGTGGTGCAGTGAGGGTGGTAATAAGACTCCGAGTCGGGCTGTGCAGTTCAGGGTTTTACTTACTGCTGTTGTTCTGGTCACTCCGGCCTTGAGTGACCACCCGAGCCGTGCTGCGTCCACCAGGTCCTGGACTCGGCCAACCCCCAGGTGATTCTGGAGCGTGGTCCTGAGCTCCCTTTCTGACTTGTCCTTCTCTCTGGCCTTCCCCACCAGGGATCCACCTATGTCCGGCTCCCTCGGGCCTCTTGTTGGTAAAACCCTTGTCTCTGGGTTCCCTGACCCTATTCTTGGTTTGCCTTCTGGGTGGATTTAGTGGGTGGTCGTGGCAGATCCTGCCCACGACCTCCGGTCTCTGGCTAAGGATTAGTGCCCTCCACCAGCTTGGGATCCGGTACCCTTGTGCCAACTCTTCACCCTCTGGTCTAATTTTGGGTTCTTGGAGTTCCCTCTTCTCCCCCTCTGGGTCCTTCTTTCTCCTCTCTCTCTCTCTCTTGTCCTTGGAGCTGGCTGATCTTCTCTGCTCTGCTCCTCAGGTTACACTCTGACAGACTGACCAAACCTCTACAAAAGACCCTGTTCTAAGATGGTTCCCACCTTATATACTCCCTCTATGTGTGAGCTCAGGTGACCAGCACCCAATGAGCTCCTAGCATTACCCAGACTGCTCCCCCTATCTGCCCCTACACTACTGGGATGTTCCACCCCCCTCCCACTCCAGCCAGGGACAGACACTGTCGTACCTGCACATTTCTCTAGTGGGAGTACCATTGGTCTGTCCCCCGGAAATGGGATGTATGTAGTGCATGCAGCCTACTGAGCTCAGTTCCACACTCCATCCTTACCCGGGAGTGGAATATCACACCTCTGGCTGAGGTGCAATACCCCTGTAGCAGCCGAATCCTCAAGGTGCTACATTCCCCCCTGGTAAATCACAGCACGTCCTCGGGCTGTAAGATATAAAAAACATCCAAAACATACAATTTTTTTTTTTTCATAAACATAAACATATAAAACATCACATATATTATCAGCAATAAAACTTTTCATATAAATATTCTTGTTAACACTCTTGCTCCTCCGGCCACGGTGCAACTTGTGACCGGGTAAAGTGCGACAGTCTCTTCAAGAAAAACAACAGTTTCCTATAAAACCGGTAGGGGGCGCCTTAGAAAGCGCAACTATATACAGGGGGAATATGGCCGCTCTCAGTCCTCGGCCAGGTAATGGGAATAGGGACACACGGGTTAACAGTTCACTCTTGTCCCAACGGGGACATATTTAAAGCAGCAACAGTTCACTGTACCCCGATGGGTAACTATTTACAGTCTCTTTACCGTACTTTAACGACGGCGTCCTCCTGCTCCTTCTTTGGATTCAGACCCGTCCGGGTCCTCTTGCTCCTCCTCACACCGCAGCTCCTCCTCCGTCAGGCGATGTACATGGAGGGCGTAGGGTCCTTTGGCACACTTGTGCCGGGTGAAGGTGACCTCGTCCCCTACATACAGGTCACGACCTCTGTGTCCCTCTGGCAGATGGGACTCCACGTCTCTTCTGGTGACAAAGACGTCGCCGGGGGTATGAGGGTCTCTTATGAAGCCCCACCCATGCTGCAGGTTGAATTTAATCACAGTCCCGGTGGTACGGGGACCATGAGCTGCACGGGGGTTCCTCCTGGTCCGGCTCTTCTGCCCTGCGCTCTGTTCTTGCAGCCGCTGCTCTCGGACCCGCCTCTCTCTCCGTTCTCGCTCGAAGTCTGCCAACTGCTGGCGGCAGCACTCCACTCGCTCTGCTGCGGCTGCCCGCGTTTCTTGAGTGAACCCCATGAGATCTCCTCCGGTGGGGTCCCACTCGAATTGTGCTTCTTCTAGCGGGAGCGGGGTTCTCCTGACGGGCTTCGGAGCCGGAATCAGGGGCTCATCTAGGGGTCTTTCTTTCCGGAGTCGGGGATGGTGAAACTCCGGTGGCCACACAAAGGGCTGCCCATCCGGGCACGTGTGCTGGTGAAATAGATCTTCGCCCAGGTGCGGCACTCGAGATGTTGAGGGCGCGTTGATGGTAGCGGCGCCCGGGTTGACCAGGCCTTGCGTCCAGGCTTGGGGCACCCTAAAGGAAAAGGGCACCGTAAGGACGGCGGCGCCCGGGGTTACTCGGCCCTGCGACCAGGCTGGTGGCTCCGCGGAGGTAGGGGGCGCTGTTGGAATGGCGGCGCCCGGGTGTACTAGGCCTTGCGACCATACCGATGGTATTTCCTGCTTTGCCGCGCTCAGGGTCGAAGCGCGTGACGTCACAGGGGTCGCGGCCGCGGTTTCCGGTTGAGGCCTAGTCTGCGGCGGTGACGATGCAGCGACGGGCACGGCAGGGGGAACTTCGGGCTCTGCGACGGGGAGCTGGGGCAGGCACGTGGTTTCCCGGCTCGGGGTAGAGACGTCCCCTTTACCTGCCTCCATTCGTTCAGCTCCCTTCTCGGCGCCGTCTCCGGCCTTGAGTCCTCCTGCACCATCCTCAGAGGCGGTCTGTCTCCTCGTCTCGGGTGGCGTGCTCCGCTGACGGGTTTCGGTCCGCTGGGCCATCTCTCGGCTCCACTCCGCCAACGTCTCTCGCTGCACCCGGGCCATCCTCCGTGCGAGGCCCTCCAGCGCAGTCTGTGCACACTCCCGGTCTCGGGGGAGCTGTGCCAGGACCTCCACTAGGCCTAGTGGGGTTGTGGCTTGTAGCAGGCTCCTGACCACTGGGTCGGTGCTGCCTGACTCTCCCTCCATCTCCAGTAGGCTTTCTCTGGACTCCTCTCCAGACTTCTTGTCTCCGGGTGCGCTCTCTCCAGACTGCTCCAGGCGGCACCCATCTTCGTTCTTTTGTTTAGTCTCCGCCCACATTGAGGGTGGTCCCGGGGCAACTTAGTGATTGTCAGTTCCAGGGGCAGTTCTCTTACGCTGATGGACACTTCCAGCATCACAGTCTCTGTTGGTGGGCGCGGTTTCCGCTTTTGGCGCCATTCTTCGACCTGGCCCACGATGGGAGGTGACCTCTTGCCACCCTCTGGCACGCCCATAATGGCGTCCGCTCTTCCAAGGCGGGAAATCTTTGGAAATGGCGGGAATCGTCTCCCAGTGGCGGGAAACTCCATGGATGGCGGGAAAAAGCTGCAAATGGCGGACAACCGGCGGGAAACGACTTGTGATGGGGCCCGATGGCGGGGACCCTCCGGAACCGGCGGGAGACTTCTTTTTAAGGTAACGGTGTACTTTTCTTCAGGCACGCAGTACCCGGTTGTTGCGGGCACGTTATCCTGCCGACTACGCCAAAGTTGACGCGCCCCCTGGGCCAGTGTTGTTTGGGGGATTACCCGGAGCCGGATCAGGTGGGGGTTGTAGTCTCCGAGTGGCGGTGACCCGGTCCGTGCCCAGGGTGTCAAGCTCAGTGTGTGGCAGTCCTACAGATGTTACTGGATGTTCTTTAGTGTCGACTACGCCACCCGTTGATTTGCGGTCGCTACGGCCGCCGCTGCAGCAGGGTCCGCTGAGGCTGGTGGTGTGTGTGCAGCTCAGGTAGTATAACCCCCAACGGGAGGGGTATAGCCTCAGGGGGTCAGTTGTAGAGGGTGGTGGTTGTGGTGGTGCAGTGAGGGTGGTAATAAGACTCCGAGTCGGGCTGTGCAGTTCAGGGTTTTACTTACTGCTGTTGTTCTGGTCACTCCGGCCTTGAGTGACCACCCGAGCCGTGCTGCGTCCACCAGGTCCTGGACTCGGCCAACCCCCAGGTGATTCTGGAGCGTGGTCCTGAGCTCCCTTTCTGACTTGTCCTTCTCTCTGGCCTTCCCCACCAGGGATCCACCTATGTCCGGCTCCCTCGGGCCTCTTGTTGGTAAAACCCTTGTCTCTGGGTTCCCTGACCCTATTCTTGGTTTGCCTTCCGGGTGGATTTAGTGGGTGGTCGTGGCAGATCCTGCCCACGACCTCCGGTCTCTGGCTAAGGATTAGTGCCCTCCACCAGCTTGGGATCCGGTACCCTTGTGCCAACTCTTCACCCTCTGGTCTAATTTTGGGTTCTTGGAGTTCCCTCTTCTCCCCCTCTGGGTCCTTCTTTCTCCTCTCTCTCTCTCTCTTGTCCTTGGAGCTGGCTGATCTTCTCTGCTCTGCTCCTCAGGTTACACTCTGACAGACTGACCAAACCTCTACAAAAGACCCTGTTCTAAGATGGTTCCCACCTTATATACTCCCTCTATGTGTGAGCTCAGGTGACCAGCACCCAATGAGCTCCTAGCATTACCCAGACTGCTCCCCCTATCTGCCCCTACACTACTGGGATGTTCCACCCCCCTCCCACTCCAGCCAGGGACAGACACTGTCGTACCTGCACATTTCTCTAGTGGGAGTACCATTGGTCTTTCCCCCGGAAATGGGATGTATGTAGTGCATGCAGCCTACTGAGCTCAGTTCCACACTCCATCCTTACCCGGGAGTGGAATATCACACCTCTGGCTGAGGTGCAATACCCCTGTAGCAGCCGAATCCTCAGGGTGCTACACTGTCCTCTTCCAGCCTGTCCTCCTGGGCCTCTCAGTCTAGGCCCGCTCCTCTCTCCTCTCTTTCCTGAGCAGAGCTCCTACAGAGCTCCTGCTCCCAGTCTTTCTCCTCTCAGACTCCACTGACTCTTCCAAGATGGTTCCCCTTTTGTACTCCTACTCAAAGTGCTCCCCTGGTCTGCTCCCTCCACCCACACCCACTACATGGTTCCCCCTCTCTCGGTTCCCCCCACTTCCAACCAGAGACAGAGCTCAGCATAAGCCAGTGCATCTTGCCCCGTCTGCTGGTCTGGAATGGTGTAGTGTTGCATGCAGGTGGGTGGGTCCCGGGCAGTACTCCCTCCTTACCTGAGAGTGGGGCACCACACCTCTGGGTGAGATGCGGTACCTTTGCGGCGACTGAACCCGCAGGGATGCCTCAATTCCATAGCATTTTAATTTTTTTTCACCATTTTCCAGTACGTGGTGTAACAGGGTCACTGGCACTGTAAGTGAGGGCAAATATGTATCACAAAGATTGCTATCTTTCGTGATGTGAAACCCAGGAGTTTCATTCCAGCATGTTGTGTGCTGAGAGGGGTTATTCGGCCATGGCAAGGTTGGGCTTTTTTGTGAGTGGCTGTAAGAGATGGGTGGGATGGACACTCACCATATCTCCACCTCAAGTGTGTGGTTCGACAGGTTAAATGTTTGGCCACTGAGTTTTTTTTCTCTGTCTGTATGTCTCGAAGAAAAGGAGCCCCAGAGAAGAGTTTATGTGCAACTGTGCTGGACTCTGTTGATTGTACCCTGAGCAGGTGGATCCCCACAGGCATATGGACTATGCTATACGTTATCTTTTGTTTTCTCATTTTGCCAGAAAGGCCACATTTGTGTTGTTGAACCCTGCATTGGTTTATGCCGTGCTTGAATAAACCAGCAGAAGAAACATTCCTGTGTCTACCTCTGTGAGCAGCTGTGTGAGTCGCATTACCACAGTGGAAAAATGAATGGTGTCATTTAAAATTGCAATTCAATTGAAAAATAAACTGAAATATATTCAGGTAGAAAAAGAAAGAACTAAAATAATATGGTTGCATACAAATGCACAAACTTTAACCAATAGTTTGCTCAATTACCCTTTGAATTTATGACAGCATTCAATCTTTTTTGATACAAGTCTATCAGCATGGCACATCTAGACTTGGGAATCTTAGCCCACTCTTCTTCAGGCTGCGTGCCCACTATGCGTTTTTCAAACGTTTTTGCCGCGGAATGGTCCCCAATGTTAATCCGCATGTGTTGTGCACATGCTGCGGAAATTTCCGCTGCGGATTATCATCGCGGAAAAATATGCAGCATGTCCATTAATTTTGCGGACACGCAGCGTAATTGCCATTGACTTGCATTGAACTGCTTAATATCCGCATGACTACATGTACATATGTGGATATTAAGCGATTCAATGTGCGGATGGTACCCAGGTCTGGAGAAGAGAAGACTCTCCTCCAGACCCGGGTACCATAGTACCTGTTAAAAAAAAGAATTAAAAATAAAAAATAAACATTATACTTACCTTCCGATGTCCCCCGGTCTTACGTACGATGCGTTCGGTCTCTTGTACGGCTCGCGATGGTCTAAAAGAACCTGCGGTGACGTCATTTAGTCATGTGACAGGTCACGGGACCGCTGATGTCGGCGGTCGTGTGACCTGCCACTTGACTAAATGATGTCACCGCAGGTCCTTTTAGACCATCGTTAGCCGTACAAGAGACCGGATGCATCGTACAGGAGACCGGGGGCCATCGGAAGGTGAGTATAATGTTTATTTTCTATTTTTTACCATTTTTATTCTTTTTTTTAACTATTAACTTGGTCAGACTATATAAATCCATGCATGGATGTATATAGTGTGACCAAGTTGTCAAGCACTTTTCCAAGTGATGCTAAAATCACTTGGAAAAGCGCTTTATAACCCGCATGCAGAAATGCATGCAAAAATGCTTGACAAACGCTTCTACCTGGCAGGAAAAATGCATGCGGGAGGTGCATGGGAGATGCAGGAAAAATCTGCAGCATTTATGCATCATGGGCACTTATCCTTACAGTAGCTCTCCAAATTTTTAAGATTGTAAGGACATCACCTGTGTACAGCCTTCTTCAGGTGAGCCCACAGATTTTCAATTAGATGTAGGTCTGTGCTTTGGCTGAGCCATCATAAAACTTTGATCCTCTTCTGGGGAAGCCATTTGTTTGCCGTCTGTGGACTGGCAGGCGGGTTTTACAGAGCTCTACATATGCAAATTCGACACTGCAGCTTGCAAAGGAGGGGTCCGACAAGTGTGAGTGACAAAATCCCCCACCAGCAGTGGTGCAGCTGCTACAGACCCACTCATGTGGCTCCCTTTGTTTAAGAAATATAATTCAACAGCGAGTTATGGGAAGATGATACGTCCGAGTGATACACAAAATAGATTTTTGGAAACCTAAAAGAATGGAGAATCTCACCATTCCTTTCTTCACCGTCCAGCAAGCAAGGATAGTGAGATATGCTGCACAGCCTTTCAGAAGCCCCTAGGGCCACTGTACTTGGTCTCCATGCATAGCAGGGGCCCGGCTAGATCCGATGACACCAGAACCGGCTCCCTAAGATCGTCCAGTAAGGTGGTATAGCCCATCTTAGATTTGGGTATCTGTAGCTGGGAGAGAATCGGGGTGGAATCTTGGGCTCGACCAGGGGGTAGTTGGGGGAGTGACCCAGAGAGTTTAAGGGTCTCTGTAGCTAGAGCCCAGTGTCTTTTTCCTGGGGAGGTCATGACATCAAGACGTGTGAGAAAAGTCCATCAGTCAAGTGAGGGTCCACAGCCTCCCATGTGGCAGCCCTCCCCCACCAGCCAGGCCTTCCATCTAAACCGGTAACTGACTTGTAACAACTGCTTTATAACTTTTGTACCCATACTTTTGTATTTGTAACTCTGACCACTGTGTATGTACATAGTGTATTCTATTTGTTACTCTGAGCACTGAGTATCTGCATAGTGTATTCTATTTGTAACTCTGAGCACTGTGTATGTACATAGTGTATTGTTTAGTGTGCCCTTAAGGCGATTAAATACATAATTTAACATTGGGCTGTTCTTTTATCTCGATCCACGAACCTCACATCTGTTGTTCGGTCCAACGAACACGCTACCGGGCAGGTTTTTAGCCCGATATAAGTCCGTTATATCTAATAGAAACTGGTGGCAGCTCTCAAAGGCCGACTAGGCTCAGCTTCACTGGAGCTAGTGAAAGGAGCCTCTCAGCCTGTCAGGGTTGAGGGCGAGTGTGGTGCCACATCAGTGACTGAGTGGGCCTCCTCTTTTCACTCCCTGGTGCCTCCCTGTATCCGTGCGGACAGGGGGTGTCTGTGCAGAACTGTACCAATCTGACCTTATGCATCCTCGTGGCGGTATGGAATATCACATTGGTGCAGAGGGCCGGTCCATACCACGTGCTCCATCTGACGTAATTGTGACACCAGGCGGGAGGCGGCGTGTGGATCCATCACAAGTGGTGGCAGTGGCGAGATTCTGCGGGGTCTCCCTGCTGCCGTTTCTTCACATTGGTGGCAGCGGTGGGATTCTGTGGGGTCTCCCTGATACCATTTCTTCACATTGGTGGCAAGCGGTGTGGGATCGAGATAATAGGGCGTGTGAGTGTGGAACGTATACTCACAGACACTAAAGACTGCCAGTAGTAGCTTTTGCTGCTGGAGTTCAGCGCTAGACAGTTGGAGTGCAAATACTGTAAGCGGTGTGGGTGCATCAGGTTACAGTTTGGTGTCAGTGATCATAGAGTGCAAGGATGGCCAGTGGCACCAGGGCCCGAACCAACGAGGTGGCCGATGCTATGGGTGGTGTTGAGGAGGTGGAAGACAAGGTCGCTCTAAGAGAAGGGGAGTCTAACCTAGGCCCCCCAGAGAGAGAGTCGCCAGTGGTCGGCCCCGCAGAGGACCACCCACCATCTGACCTTTCATCCAGGCAGGCAGGCTTGGATGACCTTGTGCAGCTGCCTTAGCACGTCTCATGGCTGAGGATAAGGCCACCTATGAGGCCCTCACAGTCGCAGTGGAATGTCGTGAGGCAATCACCGCAACAGAACATCAACGGGAGCGTGAGCACCAGGAGAAAATGCTCCAGCTGCAGATCCCAGCCAGTCGCAAGTCCCATGAGATCCGAGTCCTGAACCTATGGTCAGAGGACTTTCCCCTGCTGGACAAAGGGGGGACTTGGACATGTTCTTGCTGGCATTTGAAATAACCTGCCATCAGTACCATCTGCCTGAGGACCAGTGGGTCCAGTTCTTAACCCCTCGCTTTAGGGGTAAGACTCTGGAAAGTTTTGGGTATCTGCCCAGTGAGACCACCCTGAGCTATGAGGACATCAATCAGGCTCTGGTCCGGCAGTACAACTTGACTCCTGAGACATACCAGAAGAAGCACCGCAGTCTGCAACAGGGTCTGGCAGACAGCTGGGTCAACCACATGCGGGCTCTACTGAGGGCCGTTGATCAATGGACCAAAGGACTGGAGCTCACCACTGTCCAGCAGCTGAAGGAGCTCATCGCGACTGAGCAGTTTCTGAAGAACTGCTCGGAGGACCTCCAACAGTACCTCCGTGACCGGAAGCCAAAGGGGGCCTCTGCAACAGCCACCCTTGCCGACAAGTACTCCAACAACAGGACTCCAGAGACCAAGAAACTTGCCGTCTGGAGAGGGAGTAAGACGAACGCGGTGCCTGCTGTCCCTGCCTCCAGGCCAAAGGGGCCACCTACCCATGCTTTCTCCTCCACGCCGGTAGAGGATCCCCAACTGTGTCACCTTTGCCGACAGCCAGGCCAATTCAAAGCCATGTGTCCCCAGCGCCAGAAGGGCCCATCCCCGTCCCAGAAACCGACCACTGTTTTGTGTGTGAGTGGGGGTGGTGGGAGGGCCCTTGACAACCTTCAGACTGTCACCACAGGCCAGGCCAGGGCCATGGGACTGTGGGATACCGGCGCTGAGATGACTCTTGTGCGGCCTGAACTGGTGTCACCCCAGGATTTGATACCTGGGAAGACTTTTGCCAGCTCTGGGATTGGAGGTGTCGAGCCGGCGCTGCAAGTCGCCAAGGTGTATTTGGACTGGGGCGCTGGGAGGGGAGTGCGGGAGGTGGGGGCAACTCCAAACTTTCCCGTGAGTGTTTTACGTGGGAGAAACTTTGGGCGGCTAGTGTCCTGCTATGTGGCCACTGAACCCCCAAGGCAAAACTCTCCAGACAATGTCATGTCCATCCCTATTGCTGCTAATGTTATTAACATGCTGACTGATGGGGATGTGCGGGTTAGTGATGTACTGTGTCCCTCTCCCCTCGGGGGGAGGAGATCATACAAGTCAGCTGTAATAAGGCCTTTGAGTGTGTGTCCCTCTCCCCTCGGGGGGAGGAGATCATACAAGTCGGCTGTAATAAGGCCTTTGAGTGTGGCCAGCCGGCAGGGTCGAACGGTTGGTCCTGTGAGGTTGTCACAGAGGTGACAGGGGGCAAACAGGAGGAGGAGCATGCCATGGAGGGCGGGGCAGTCCCAGGAGAGGTAGGGCTCCCAGGTAAGGCCGCAGGGCAGGGTTCCTATACAAACAGGATGTCAGAGGGCCAGAGTAGTCCATTTAGACTGGAGGTTTGGTCAGAAGCGGAGGAGAAGCGGGCACTACCCGCGGTCACAGTGGCCGTGGCAGCTGTCATGCGCAGTGGTTGCACCCGGGCCCCTCGGGAGTCCGACGGCTTCTCCCCTTCAGACCAAGTGGCTGCTGGGTCAGCTGGAGACCAGGAGACAGGTCCCGGGGAACTGACAGCAGACGTAGCAGTTTCATCTATTCTGGCCACATCCAGTCAGGGGTTTCAGCTGGCGTTATAGACTGACAACAGCCTGAAAGCTCTTAAGGAGCATGCCACACAGCCCGATATAAGTCCATTATATCTAATAGAAACTGGTGGCAGCTCTCCCAGGTCGACTAGGCTCTGCTTCACTGGAGCTAATGAAAGGAGCCTCTCAGCCTGTCAGGGTTGGGGGCAAATGTAGTTCCACGTCAGTGACTGAGTGGGCCTCCTCTTCTCACTCCCTGGTGCCTCCCTGTACCCGTGCAGACAGGGGGGGTCTGTGCAGAACTGTACCAATCTGACCCCTCGAGGGGGTGTAGAACCTTGGTCTCATCAGACCATCATGTTTTCCCACATGTTTTTGGCATATTCTATGTAGTTTTTTGTCAAAACATAGCCAGACTTGTGTAGCACCCTGAGGATTCGGCTGCTACAGGGGTATTGCACCTCAACCCAGAGGTGTGATATTCCACTCCCGGGTAAGGATGGAGTGTGGAACTGAGCTAGTAGGCTGCATGCACTACACACATCCCATTTCCGGGGAACAGACCGATGGTACTCCCACTAGAGAAATGTGCAGGTACGACAGTGTCTGTTCCTGGCTGGAGTGGGAGGGGGGTGGAACATCCCAGTAGTGTAGGGGCAGATAGGGGGAGCAGCCTGGGTAAAGTTAGGAGCTCATTGGGTGTTGGTCACCTGAGCTCACACATAGAGGGAGTATTTAAGGTGGGCACCATCTTAGATCAGGGTCAGTCAGTCAGTCAGTTGTCAGTCTGTGAGACGTCAGTCTGTCAGAGTGTAACCTGAGAAGCAGAGCAGAGGAGAAGAGAGAGAGACCCAGAGGCGCAGAGGGGACCCCAAGAGCCCATAAGAGAGCTAATAGGGTGAAGGGTCGGCAACAGGGTACCGGATCCCAAGCTGGCAGAGGCTACAGCACACCTTAGCCAGGAACCGGAGGTCGTGGGCAGGATCTGCCACGACCACCCACTAAATCCACCCGGAAGGCAGACCAAGAATAGGGTCAGGGAGCCCAGAGGAGGCTTGACCAACAAGAGGCCCGAGGGAGCCGGACTTAGGTGGATCCCTGGTGGGAACGGCCAGAAGAAGGGAGAGACAGAAAGGAGCTCAGGACCACACTCCGGAGTTGCCTGGGAGTTGACCGAGTCCAGGACCTGGTGGACGCAGCACGGCTTGGGTGGTCACTGCTGTACACAGTGACCCGAGCAACACCAGTAAGTAAAACCCTGGAACTGCATTTTATGTCTCTGAGTCTCCTTGCTGCACCTTCACAACCACCATCCTCCACGGCTGACCCCCTGAGGCTATACCCCTCCCGTTGGGGGTTATACTACCTAAGCTGCACTCATATCATCAGCCTCAGTGGACTCTGCTGCAGCGGCGGCCGTATTGACCGCAAATCAACGGGTGGCGTAGTCGACACAAAGAACTCTAATAACATCTGTAGGACTGCCACACACTGAGTTTGACACCCTGGGCACGGACCGGGTCACAGCCACTCGGAGACTACAACCCCCATCTGATCCGGCTCCGGGTATCCCTAACAACATGGCCCAGGGGGCGCGTCAACTTTGGCGTAGTCGGCAGGATTTCGTGCCCACAACCACCGGGTACTGCGTGCCTGAAGAAAAGTACACCGTTACCTTAAAAAGAAGTCTCCCGCCGGTTCCGGAGGGTCCCCGCCAACGGACCCCATCACAGGTCGTTTCCCGCCGGTTGTCCGCCATTTGCAGCTTTTTCCCGCCATCCATGGAGTTTCCCGCCACTGGGAGACGATTCCCGCCATTTCCAAAGATTTCCCGCCTTGGAAGAGCGGACGCCATTATGGGCGTGCCAGAGGGTGGCAAGAGGCCACCTCCCATCGTGGGCCAGGTCGAAGAATGGCGCCAAAAGCGGAAACCGCGCCCACCAACAGAGACTGTGATGCTGGAAGTGTCCATCAGCGTGAGAGAACTGCCCCTGGAACTGACAATCACTAAGTTGCCCCGGGACCACCCTCAATGTGGGCGGAGACAGAACAAGAGAGCAAAGATGGGTGTCGCCTGGAGCAGTCTGGAGAGAGCGCACCCGGAGACAAGACGTCTGGAAGAGAGTCCAGAGAAAGCCTACCCGGAGATGGAGGGAGAGTCAGGCAGCACCGACCCAGTGGTCAGGAGCCTGTTGCAGGTCGCCACTCCAGAAGGCCTGCTGGAGATCCTAGCACAGCTCCCCCGAGACCGGGAGTGTGCACAGACCGCGCTGGAGGGCCTCGCACGGAGGATGGCCCGGGTACAGCGAGAGACGTTGGCGGAGTGGAGCCGAGAGATGGCCCAGCAGACCGAAACCCGTCAGCGGAGCACGCCACCTGAGACGAGGAGACAGACCGCCTCTGAGGATGGCGCAGGAGGAATGAAGGCAGGAGACGGCGCCGAGAAGGGAGCTGAACGGACGGAGGCAGGTAAAGGGGACGTCTCTACCCCGAGCCGGGAAACCGCGTGCCTGCCCCAGCTCCCCGTCGCAGAGCCCGAAATTTCCCCTGCCGTGCCAGTCGCTGCATCGTCACCGCCGCCGACTAGGCCTCAACCGGAAACCGCGGCCGCGACCCCTGTGACGTCACACGCCTCGACCTCGAGCGTGGCCAAGCAGGAAATACCACCGGCCTGGTCGCAAGGCCTAGTACCTCCGGGCGCCGCAATACCAACAGCGCCCCCTACCTCCGCGGAGCCACCGGCCTGGCCGCAGGGCCGAGTAACCACGGGCGCCGCCGTTCTTACGGTGCCCTTTGCCTTTAAGGTGCCCCAAGCCTGGTCGCAAGGCCTGGTCGACCCGGGCGCAGCTACCATCAACGCGCCCTCAACATCTAGAGTGCCGCACCTGGGTGAAAATCTATTTGCCCAGCATACGTGCCCGGATGGGCAGCCCTTCATATGGCCCCAGGAGTACATTCAGCTGGAACTCCAGAGAGCAAGGCCCATGTGCGAGCCCCTGATTCCGGCTCCGAAGCCCGTAAAGAGGACCTCGCCCCCGCTGGAGGAGGCACAGTTCGAGTGGGACCCCACCGGAGAAGACCTCATGGGGTTCACTCAGGAGACTCGGGCGGCCGCAGCGGAGCGTGCAGAGTGCTGCCGCCAGCAGCTCGAGGTCTTCGAGAGGGAGCGGAGAGAGAGGCGGGTCCGGGAACAGCAAGCGCAGATAAGGAGCGCGGAGCAGAAGAGCCGGACCAGGAGGAATCCCCGTGCAGCACATGGTCCCCGTGCCACCGCGACTGTGATAAAATTCAACATGCAGCATGGATGGGGCTTCATTAGAGACCATCAGACCCCCGGCGACGTCTTTGTAACCCGCAGAGACGTAGAAAGCCATCTGCCGGAGGGACACAGAGGTCGTGACCTGTATGTAGGGGACGAGGTCACCTTCACCCGGCACAAGTGTGCCAAAGGACCCTACGCCCTCCATGTGCATCGCCTGATGGAGGAGGAGCTGCGGTGTGAGGAGGAGCAAGAGGACCCGGACGGGTCTGAAGAATCTAAAGAAGGAGCAGGAGGACGCCGTCGTTGAAGTACGGTAGAGAGAGACTGTACATAGTTACCCGTCAGGGTATAAGAACTGTTCTAGTTAAAATATAGTCCCCGTTGGGACCAGCAGATTGAACTGAAACCCGTGTGTCCCTATTCCCACTGACCGAGGACTGAGAGCGGTCATTCCTTTCCTAATACCTGACCGAGGACTGAGAGCGGCCATATCCCCTTGTATATAGTTGCGCTTCCTAAAGCGCCCCCTACCGGTTTTATAGGGAACTGTTTTATTCCAAAAGAGACTGTCGCACTTTACCTGGTCACAAGTTGCACAGTGACCGGAGGAACCAGAAACAAGAATGTTATTTATATGAAAAGTTTATGCTGCTGATAATGTTTATATGTTTTATATGTTTATGTTATGAAAAAATTTGTATGTTTTGGATGTTTATATTTTACAGCCCGAGGACGTGCTGTGATTTACCAGGGGGGAATGTAGCACCCTGAGGATTCGGCTGCTACAGGGGTATTGCACCTCAACCCAGAGGTGTGATATTCCACTCCCGGGTAAGGATGGAGTGTGGAACTGAGCTAGTAGGCTGCATGCACTACACACATCCCATTTCCGGGGAACAGACCGATGGTACTCCCACTAGAGAAATGTGCAGGTACGACAGTGTCTGTTCCTGGCTGGAGTGGGAGGGGGGTGGAACATCCCAGTAGTGTAGGGGCAGATAGGGGGAGCAGCCTGGGTAAAGTTAGGAGCTCATTGGGTGCTGGTCACCTGAGCTCACACATAGAGGGAGTATTTAAGGTGGGCACCATCTTAGATCAGGGTCAGTCAGTCAGTCAGTTGTCAGTCTGTGAGACGTCAGTCTGTCAGAGTGTAACCTGAGAAGCAGAGCAGAGGAGAAGAGAGAGAGACCCAGAGGCGCAGAGGGGACCCCAAGAGCCCATAAGAGAGCTAATAGGGTGAAGGGTCGGCAACAGGGTACCGGATCCCAAGCTGGCAGAGGCTACAGCACACCTTAGCCAGGAACCGGAGGTCGTGGGCAGGATCTGCCACGACCACCCACTAAATCCACCCGGAAGGCAGACCAAGAATAGGGTCAGGGAGCCCAGAGGAGGCTTGACCAACAAGAGGCCCGAGGGAGCCGGACTTAGGTGGATCCCTGGTGGGAACGGCCAGAAGAAGGGAGAGACAGAAAGGAGCTCAGGACCACACTCCGGAGTTGCCTGGGAGTTGACCGAGTCCAGGACCTGGTGGACGCAGCACGGCTTGGGTGGTCACTGCTGTACACAGTGACCCGAGCAACACCAGTAAGTAAAACCCTGGAACTGCATTTTATGTCTCTGAGTCTCCTTGCTGCACCTTCACAACCACCATCCTCCACGGCTGACCCCCTGAGGCTATACCCCTCCCGTTGGGGGTTATACTACCTAAGCTGCACTCACATCATCAGCCTCAGTGGACTCTGCTGCAGCGGCGGCCGTATTGACCGCAAATCAACGGGTGGCGTAGTCGACACAAAGAACTCTAATAACATCTGTAGGACTGCCACACACTGAGTTTGACACCCTGGGCACGGACCGGGTCACAGCCACTCGGAGACTACAACCCCCATCTGATCCGGCTCCGGGTATCCCTAACAACATGGCCCAGGGGGCGCGTCACTTGGATGTTTTACTTTGTAAGAAAAGGCTTTCATCTTGCCTCCTTACTAGTGTTGAGCCACCCCCGTAGTGTTCGAGTTCGGTTCGGTTCGTCGAACACCCGTGTGTTCGCCGAACAGTTCGTCGAACTGTTCGTCGAACACCTTCGAACACCGTTAAAACCAATGGCAGGCAAACAAAAACACATAGAAACACATAGAAAACACCTTCAAAGGTGTCCAAAAGCTGACAAACTGCTCAGAAGACACAACTAACACATGGAAAAGTGACAAGTACATATAGTCATGCGAAAAGAAAAGAGGTGGAGGAGTAAAAGGAGGGGGAGACACAGATATAGGCATGTCATGCCCTTCTAAAATCCAAAAAGTGAGAAGCCGAGACGGCCAGTCCGCTCCTGCCCGTTCCACCTCCGTGTCGCCGGGTTTGTGCCAGAGCCGCGGTGAACCCTGACGGCCAGCCCCCCTCTCCCAATACTGGTGCCTGTCCGCTGGTCGGTCGAGAGAGCCCCCCTGTGGTGGAGGCAGCTCTAAGCTTTTTAATTTAAATTGTCCCACTAATTTGAATGAATACACTTTAAATCCATTTACAAGGATCTATTGGAGGGCAAGTCTCATGCCAGCAGCCGCGTAATTCCAGCTCCAGTAGCGTCCACTAAAGCTGCTGCAGTTAAAAAGCTTTTATAAGGATCGAGCTCGGCTGTCCACCGCAAGGCATCCTAGTGCCAGTCCCAGCCCCTATGCCTTGGGGTGCCTCCTGATGCTCTTCACTAAGTATCCCGTGGTCCCGAAGCATTTCCTTTGAAAAAATTAAGTGTCCAAACTACAGGTGGTGTAGCTTGCTTAACAGCCGGGATAATCCGCTGACTAGCAGACACTGCTACTAGGCACAAAGTATTTCCTGGGCTAGATGCAGTTAAAAATTTGTAAGTAGATACTCTCGTTGGATGCTGAGAAAGCATTCCATAGAGTCTCCTGGCACGCCATATATGATTCTCTTAAAAAGCTTGGGGTAGGGGTCTAGGGGACCCTTTTATAGCCCAAATCACGGCCCTGTATCACAATACGTCACCTAGGCTGAAGATAAATGGAACTGTAGCACCGAGGGCTCGGTTGCTACAGACGTATTGCACCTCACCCAGAGGTGTGATATCTCACTCTCAGATAAGGATGGAGTGTGGATCAGGACCCGACACCTGCATGCATTACACCACATTGCCGTGGGGCAGGGCGACCAATATGCCCCTGAGATGGGCACGACAGTCCCTGTCCCTGGCTGGAGTGGGGGGAGGGAACACTGAGGAAGGGGAACCCTGCAGTGCAGGAGCAGGGAGGAAGCAGTTCCTGGGTGCATTGAGAAGGGAGTATAAAAGGTGGGCACCATCTTAGTTCAGTGCAGAGAAGTCTGAGCAGAAGTGGCAGGGAGCAGGGGCTCTGCATGAGCTCTGCTCCGGAGGCGGGCCTAGTAACAGAGGCCCAGGCCTGCAAGAGGGAGAAGGAAGGAAGAGGAGCGGAGAAGGCTCCAGGAACGAGGAATGAAGGGATCCCAGGGGTGCGGACGGGCGAGTCGCCACCGCACGCCCGAATCCACCTGCGTGGAGGGGTCAGGCCAAAGGGGGAGACCGGTCCCCGAACTAGTGGAGGCAGGAAACGACCCTCAGCTAGAAACCGGAGGCTCTGACATTTTATGTGGCGCAGCCCCTTGCTCCACCCGCTAGGAAGGCACCACATAGGGTCAGGGAAACTGGCGCCAAGTTTACCAAGAGGAGGCCCGAGGCAGCCGGACAGAAGTGTTGGTAAGAAAGGCCAGACAAAGGACACACAAAGGGGGTCCTGTGAAGCGCTCCAAAGTTATCTGGGAGTTGTCTGAGCCCCTCACCTGGTGAGCACAGTACGACGTGGGCAGCCGTTACCTGCAGACGTGGTCTGGATAATAAGAACTGTGAGTAAAGGCCCTGAACTGCATCACTGACTCCGTGTCGTTACTGCTGCTGCCCTGCACCATCACCCCCATCCTCCGCATACACTGCCCTGAGGCTATACTCCTCCCGTGGGGAGTTATGCTACGCTCTGCTGCACCCACAACACCAGCCTTAGCGGTCTGCCCTGTAGCGGCGGTTCACTCTGACCGCAATCCACGGGTGGCGTAGTCGGACATTTAAACATCAAAACCACATAAATAGTTCCGCCACTGGTTTGACCGCCCTGAGCCACGGAACCGGATCGCCGCCACGAAGACTACAACCACCAGCATCCACCAAAAAGGGTCCGGCTCCGGGTGTCCCAAGGCCCAGGGGGTGCGTCAGAACATTTTCATCACCTTTCACAATCACCAATGGGACAAGGCAGGGATGTCCTCTGTACCCTCTCTTATACATCCTAGTGACGGAGCACCTGCTCTCATCAATTCGCCATAACCCCAATATTAGGTGGATTGAGGTGGGAGGCACCGAGTACAAGTGCTCTCTATTTGCTGATGATGTCCTAGTATATATCACTCAATCACATATATCCATCCCTGCTGTTATGGCTGAAATAGATCACTTTGTTACATGGTAAAATTTTAAAATCAATGCAGCGAAGTCTGAGGCCCTCGATGTCTCCCTCCCTAAATCCATATAGGATTCCATCCAGTCCAACTTTCCCTTTGCCTGGCCCTCACAGGGTATCAAATACTTAGGAATTCCTATTCATAGAGACCTCTCCCATCTATGTTATCTTAATTTTGGGCCCTTTATTGAACAATTCCATACAGACCACGGTTGGCAAGTTAGAACTGTAAGATTCACTACGTGAACCACTGGTGTTTTGTGGAAAAGCACATGTACACCGCGTTCCAAATTATTATGCAAAAAGTGTTTAGGAGTGATAAGGGAAGAATTTGTTTGTTTGTCAGTTAAACTCATTGATGGTGATGTGTGTCAGGGCTCTTTATATCACTGTAAGCAATTGCAGACACCTGTGCTAATTAGTTTGGCAGGTGTGTCCAATAAAGGCAAGACTACTTAAGAAGGCTCTCTCACATTATTAAGCAGCCTACATTTTCTGCCAAAATGGGAAAGAAAAAGGATGTGTCGGCTGCTGAGAAGCAACAAATTGTGGAGTGTTTAGGTCAAGGCATGACTACAATCAACATTATGCGATGATCAGGATGAAGTGTCTTGGCAATCAAGAAGTATGTAGCTGATTCACAGTACACACGTGTGCGTGCTGATAAGGGCAAATTGAGGACTCTTTCCTACAGGCAATTACGTCAGGTTGAAAGAGCAGCGGCAAAAAAGCCTTGTCATAGCAGCAGACAAGTTTTTGAAGCTGCTTGTGCCTCCAACGTCCCCCGAACAACAAGATGCAGGGTCCTTCAGAGGTTTGCAGCTGTGCATACGCCATCCTGTCGACCTCCTCTATCCACTTCACACAAGCAGAAACGGCTCCAGTGGGCCAAACATTACATGAAGACTGATTTCAAAACTGTTTTGTTCACGGATGATTGCCGTGCAGCGCTCGATGGTCCAGATGAATGGAGTGGAGGATGGCTGGTTGATGGACACCCCACGCAAACACGGCTACAGCGCTAACAAGGAGGAGGTGGAGTAATGTTTTGGGCTGGAATCATGGGGAGAGAGATTGTCGGCCCCTTTAGGATCCCTGAAGGCGCTAAAGATGAACTCCATAATGTATGTGGATTTTCTCAAACAGCACTTCCTGCCATGGTTCAAGAAGAAGAACCGTGTATTTCACAGCAAGATCATTTTTCTGCATGATAATGCACCATCTCATGCTGCACATAAAACATCTGCATCTCTGGCTGATATGGGCATAAAAGGGGACAAACTTATGGTGTGACCCCCATGCTCCCCTGACCTCTACCCCATTCAGAACCTTTGGAGCATCATTAAAAGGAGTGTCTATGATGGCGGGAGGCAGTTCACATCTAAGCAACAGCTCTGGGAGGGTATTCTGTCCTCATGCAAAACAATTGAAGCAGAAACCATCCAAAACCTGACAAATTCAATGGACGAGAGAGTTCAGAAGCTCCTTTCGAACAAGGGGTCCTATGTGAAAATGTAACATCACCTAGAATAAAGTTTTGAGTTGAAAACTGTTTGATTTCAGTTTCTAACAACCTGCTAATGCTTATAATTTCAAAAATGACTATTTTTTTGGTCTTTATTAAAATGAAAAGGTTGATCGAAAAGTTTGGGGGATCTAAGAGTGTGGCAACCCAGTAGTCATGATTACTTCGAATTCTGACAATATGAGGGTCATGCTGCAGGTAGTGCAGCAAGAAGGCACTTATGTGTCTTGCGCATCTCGGAGCCCCAAAATTATTTTCCGGGCTAGATGCAGCTAAAAATTATTTTTAATTTTAAATCTGGTGAAGCTTATTATAGATGGCCTAATAGGATCAGTGCTGCACACTGCTACAAAGCCCAAATTATTTTCCAGTCAAGATACAGATAAACATGATTAGTAATTTGAAAGCTTAAAACGGTTGGTAGGGTGATTTTAACCAATCATCAAGCTTTTACTCTCCCCAGGATGACACAGGGGTAGAAAAGTCGTTTCGGATCCATGATTTGTTCATCTTTATGAACGTGAGTCTGTCTACATTATCAGTGGAGAGCCGCGTGCGCTTATCTGTCAGCACACCACCAGCAGCGCTGAACACACGTTCAGACAGAACGCTGGCTGCGGGGCATGACAAGATCTCCAAGGCGTAAGTGGCTAGCTCCGGCCATTTATCCAGATTGGAAGCCCAAAAAGAGCAAGGGTCCAGTGACACAGTCGTGGCTTCAATGTTTACTTGGAGATACTCCTGTACCATCGTCTCTAGGCGTTGACTATGTGTCAGACTTCTTGTCTCCTGTGGCCTTGCAAAGGATGGGCTAAAAAAGTGGTGAAATGATTCCGCAAAATTGATGTTACCAGCAGATACTGTGGTTCTGTTACGGTTTGAGTGCTGAACACTTGACGGTCCCACGGTTGGCAAGTTGGAACTGTGAGATTCACTACGTGCACCACTGGTATTTTGTGGAAAAGCACATGTAAGATTCTGCAACAGTCTCTGCTGATACTCCTGCATGCGTGCATCCCTTTCTATGGCAGGAATAATTTCTGCAAATTTACTTTTGTACCGGGGATCTAACAGTGTGGCAACCCAGTAGTCAGGATTATTTCTAATTCTCACAATTCGAGGGTCATGTTGCAGGTAGTGCAGCAAGAAGGCACTCGTGTGTTGCGCATCCAGGAGCACCAAGTCCCTGTTGTGTTGGTGGCGAGGTAACAATCATGCTTCCTTCCTCTGTCCTCTCCCCCCAACCTCGCACAACAGAAATGTGATCAAGGTCTCCCTCATCTGATGAGTCTTCCATCAGTTCGTCCTCCACTTCTTCCTGGGCTCCTGCACCTTCCTCACTAGTTTGGCTGCTACCATGCGCCCTGGTTAAACCATCTCCCCCACCCTCACATGCCTGCCGCCTTGGTGCTGCCGACCGTCTGGACCTTGCAGATGTTAGCCCTTCCGCATACAACTCCTCCTCCTCTACTTCCTCCACCTCCTCTTGTGCCACCACCTGACTCCGAATTCTGTTTAACATGTGCTCCAGCATGTAAATCACCGGAATAGTCATGCTGATAATGGCATCGTCAGCACTAAACATCTTCGTCGCCATTTCAAAACTGTGCAGAAGGGTGCATAGGTCCCTGATCTGAGACCACTCCTCCAGCGTGATTTGCCCCACCTCTGAATCTCGTTGGCCCAGGCTATACGTCAGAACGTATTGCACCAGGGCTTGTCGGTGCTGCCACAGTCGCTGCAACATGTGCAGAGTTGAATTCCACCGGGTAGGCACATCGCATTTTAGCCGGTGAAGTGGCAGGCCCAACGACTTCTGTAGAGATGTAAGTCGCTGAGCTGCGGGATGCGAACGGCGGAAGTGAGCACACAGCGACCGTGCCCTCTGCAGAAGGCCATCTAGTCTGGGATAGTGGGCTAAAAATTGCTGGACAACCAGGTTCAACACGTGAGCCATACAAGGCACGTGTGTGACATTGCCCCGGCGAAGGGCCGCACCCAGGTTTGCAGCATTGTCGCACACGGCCTTCCCTGGTTTCAGGTCCAGTGGAGACAACCATTCATGAAATTGGTTCTCCAGAGCTGACCACAACTCCTCAGCTGTGTGACTCACATTTCCCAGACATTTCAATGTAAAAACCGCCTGATGACGTTGAGCCCTACTGCCAGCATAGTAAGGAGGTGTGCAGGATCCCTTCTGCGCAGTTAGAAAGCTTGTGGCATGACCAGACAGGCTTTGGGTGCAGGTGGAAGACCGAGAGGAGGTTGAGGAGGCAGAAGCAGTGGAGGAAAAATGACATAAAGAGGATTGACGCACAACTCGTGGGGACGGCAAGACTTGGACAGCAGCCCCTTGTCCTGCTGTCACCATAGTTACCCAGTGCCCAGTCAGCGACATGTAACGCCCCTGTCCATGCCTACTCGTCCAAGTGTCTGTGGTGAAATGCACCCTGTCACACACAGAGTTTCTCAAAGAAGCGGTGATGTTGTGTGCGACATGCTGGTGGAGCGCAGGCACACCTTTCTTTGAGAAGTAGTGCCGACTGGGCATCTGGTACTGGGGCACTGCGACGGACATAAGGTCTCGAAAATCCTCTGTGTCCACCAGGCGGAAAGGCAGCATTTCTGTAGCCAAGAGCTTGCAGATGGTGAAATTCAACCTCTTAGCTTTCTCATGGCTAGGAGGAAATGGTCTTTTACTTGTCCACATCTGAGGGACCGAGGGCTGGCTATTGTGCTTAGACGGGGTTGATAAGGGTGTCCCCGGCAAACTGCCGGTCTGTGAGGAAGATGCAGGCGGACATGTTAGGTTGCCTTGATCCAAAGGTGGTGCTATCGATGTCGGACAGCGCTCAAGACCAGCTGGTGTTACCACCTCCAAAGAAAATGATGACCTGCCAATCACGCTGGCTGTTGCGGGTAAAGAGGTGGCAGGTCTGCGCCCCAAAACAGGTGTGACTGCTGTCCCCCCAGTCACAGAGGATGAAGAGGCCGCGGATGCACAAGATATGGCAGACGGTGGTTGGCCCGGCCGGCTAGACCGCATTGTAGCACACTGAGCTTCCCACTGCAACTTATGCTTCATGTCCATGTGCCGGTTCATGCATGAAGTACTCAAACTATGTATTTTTTGGCCTCTACTTAGCTTTTGCTGACAAATGTTACAGATAACACGAGTTGGGTCATCTTTATCGATCTGAAAAAATGCCCAGGCTATGCAAGGCTTAGCACCCATGCGACCTGAAGAGCCACCACGACTTGTGGTGAGAGGCAGAGTTGTGTTTGAGGATGCAGTTGTTGACATGCTTCCAGTACTACGTCTCTGTCCAGGAAGGCGCAACCTGACCTCGTCGTCACTAGCATCTTCCTCCACCTCCTCTGCTGACCTCATCTCTTGGCTGACTGTGGGTTGACAGTAAGTGGGATCTCCGACCTCATCATCATCACCCTGTGCGTTATCACACCCGTCGTCCTCAGAGCCAACCTGTTCCTGCCCTGACAAAAAACTAAAGTTGTCGCTCCAATCAGGTATTTGAGTCTTATCATCGTCTTCCTCATTGTCTCCACCAACAGGAGTTACAGTTTGGGAATGAGGGTCTACATTATGGTCAGAACCTTCTGCGTCTGGTCCTGGATCCGACTCATAAAGATTCTGGGCATCAGTGCAGATCATTTCCTCGTCTGGATTCACAGAAGCGCTGGAGTCGACCTCTGATTCCCAGGCTATAGTATGAGTAAACAGCTCTGCAGACTCAACCATCTGTTCTACCTCATACTCAGACGGGCAGCTGGAGATTTGGGAGCTGTGAGGAAGCAAGTGCGATTTGGGTGACACCTTTGAGGACTGGAGTATTTGTGATGTTGAAGTTGATGTGGAGGAGAGCCCACTTAAAGGAGCACTTGATATCCGTTGAAGCACCTGCTGTTTTTGTGCCTCATCTGGAATTTGTAGCGATTGGCGTGGCCGTAAGAAAGGGATCTTATCACATTGTCCGCTAAAAGAAGTAGACATTTTAGTTTGGCTGGAAGATGGTCTTTCTTCTGCACCTACCCCACGGACACAACCTTTTTTCCCCTTCCCAACACGCCTATTCCCCTTTCCACCAGCAGCAGGCCTTTTTCCACTCATTTTGGTGGTTAACTAATTCACAACTCTGGAGTTGTTTGCACAAAAAAACAATGGATGGTAACCGAGCAGAGCTGAGTGGCCAAACTGTGGTATTAGGCCAAAACTATTGGCTGGGTTAGATGCAGAAAAAAATTATTTTTAATTTGCAACCTGATGGAGGTCAGTATAGATGGACTAATAGACCAAGTCCCACACACCGCTAGAAGCCCAAATATTTTTTCAGAGCTAGATGCAGAAAAATTTTTTATTCAATTTGCAACCTGATGGAAGTCAGTATAGATGGACTAATAGACCAAGTCCCACACACCGCTAGAAGCCCAAATATTTTTTCAGAGCTAGATGCAGAAAATTTTTTTATTCAATTTGCAACCTGATAGAGGTCAGTATAGATGGACTAATAGACCAAGTCCCACACACTGCTAGAAGCCCAAATATTTTTTCAGAGCTAGATGCAGAAAAAAATTATTTTTAATTTGCAACCTGATGGAGGTCAGTATAGATGGACTAATAGACCAAGTCCCACACACCGCTAGAAGCCCAAATATTTTTTCAGAGCTAGATGCAGAAAATTTTTTTATTCAATTTGCAACCTGATGGAGGTCAGTATAGATGGACTAATAGACCAAGTCCCACACACTGCTAGAAGCCCAAATATTTTTTCAGAGCTAGATGCAGAAAAAAATTATTTTTAATTTGCAACCTGATGGAGGTCAGTATAGATGGACTAATAGACCAAGCCCCACACACTGCTAGAAGCCCAAATATTTTTTCAGAGCTAGATGCAGAAAAAAATTATTTTTAATTTGCAACCTGATGGAGGTCAGTATAGATGGACTAATAGACCAAGTCCCACACACTGCTAGAAGCCCAAATATTTTTTCAGAGCTAGATGCAGAAAAAAATTATTTTTAATTTGCAACCTGATGGAGGTCAGTATAGATGGACTAATAGACCAAGTCCCACACACTGCTAGAAGCCCAAATATTTTTTCAGAGCTAGATGCAGAAAAAAATTATTTTTAATTTGCAACCTGATGGAGGTCAGTATAGATGGACTAATAGACCAAGTCCCACACACCGCTAGAAGCCCAAATATTTTTTCAGAGCTAGATGCAGAAAATTTTTTTATTCAATTTGCAACCTGATGGAGGTCAGTATAGATGGACTAATAGACCAAGTCCCACACACTGCTAGAAGCCCAAATATTTTTTCAGAGCTAGATGCAGAAAAAAATTATTTTTAATTTGCAACCTGATGGAGGTCAGTATAGATGGACTAATAGACCAAGTGCCACACACCGCTAGAAGCCCAAATATTTTTTCAGAGCTAGATGCAGAAAAAAATTATATTCAATTTGCAACCTGCTGGACGTCAGTATAGAAGGACTAATAGAACAAGTCCCACACACTGCTAGAAGCCCAAATATTTTTTCAGAGCTAAATGAAGAAAAAAATTATTTTTAATTTGCAACCTGATGGAGGTCAGAATAGATGGACTAATAGACCAAGTCCCACACACTGCTAGAAGCCCAAATATTTTTTCAGAGCTAGATGCAGAAAATTTTTTTATTCAATTTGCAACCTGATGGAGGTCAGTATAGATGGACTAATAGACCAAGTCCCACACACTGCTAGAAGCCCAAATATTTTTTCAGAGCTAGATGCAGAAAAAAATTATTTTTAATTTGCAACCTGATGGAGGTCAGTATAGATGGACTAATAGACCAAGTGCCACACACCGCTAGAAGCCCAAATATTTTTTCAGAGCTAGATGCAGAAAAAAATTATATTCAATTTGCAACCTGCTGGACGTCAGTATAGAAGGACTAATAGAACAAGTCCCACACACTGCTAGAAGCCCAAATATTTTTTCAGAGCTAAATGAAGAAAAAAATTATTTTTAATTTGCAACCTGATGGAGGTCAGTATAGATGGACTAATAGACCAAGTCCCACACACTGCTAGAAGCCCAAATATTTTTTCAGAGCTAGATGCAGAAAAAAATTATTTTTAATTTGCAACCTGATGGAGGTCAGTATAGATGGACTAATAGACCAAGTCCCACACACCGCTAGAAGCCCAAATATTTTTTCAGAGCTAGATGCAGAAAATTTTTTTATTCAATTTGCAACCTGATGGAGGTCAGTATAGATGGACTAATAGACCAAGTCCCACACACTGCTAGAAGCCCAAATATTTTTTCAGAGCTAGATGCAGAAAAAAATTATTTTTAATTTGCAACCTGATGGAGGTCAGTATAGATGGACTAATAGACCAAGTCCCACACACCGCTAGAAGCCCAAATATTTTTTCAGAGCTAGATGCAGAAAAAAATTATATTCAATTTGCAACCTGCTGGACGTCAGTATAGAAGGACTAATAGAACAAGTCCCACACACTGCTAGAAGCCCAAATATTTTTTCAGAGCTAAATGAAGAAAAAAATTATTTTTAATTTGCAACCTGATGGAGGTCAGTATAGATGGACTAATAGACCAAGTCCCACACACTGCTAGAAGCCCAAATATTTTTTCAGAGCTAGATGCAGAAAAAAATTATTTTTAATTTGCAACCTGATGGAGGTCAGTATAGATGGATTAATAGAACAAGTCCCACACGCTGCTAGAAGCCCAAATATTTTTTCAGAGATAAATGAAGAAAAAAATTATTTTTAATTTGCAACCTGATGGAGGTCAGTATAGATGGACTAATAGACCAAGTCCCACACACTGCTAGAAGCCCAAATATTTTTTCAGAGCTAGATGCAGAAAAAAATTATTTTTAATTTGCAACCTGATGGAGGTCAGTATAGATGGACTAATAGACCAAGTCCCACACACTGCTAGAAGCCCAAATATTTTTTCAGAGCTAGATGCAGAAAAAAATTATTTTTAATTTGCAACCTGATGGAGGTCAGTATAGATGGACTAATAGACCAAGTCCCACACACCGCTAGAAGCCCAAATATTTTTTCAGAGCTAGATGCAGAAAAAAATTATATTCAGTTTGCAACCTGATGGAGGTCAGTATAGATGGACTAATAGAATGATGCTATGCCCAAAAGATTTTACTTCACTAGGTGCAGTAAAAAAATTGGTATTCTATACACAGGTGGTATATCTTGCAACACAGATAGGCTACTCCACTGACTAACACACTCTGCAATAGGCCAAAAAGGATTAGCTTTGCTAGATTCAGCCAAATGCTGTGAAAAAAACTTGCACAGCACTGGCACAGACCTGCCTGGCAAAAACTGATAGGAACTGATGTAACCTAGTCCTGAAAAGGACTCCAATTACAATTAGTCTTTACTCCCACAATCTATCTATTTAAGAGCACAGACCTGCCTGATAAAAGTCGTAGGAAATGCTGTAACCTAGTCCTTAAAAGGACTGCAATCACAACTATTCCCTACTCCCAAGCTATCTGTAGATTTGTGCGAAAATTGGCTTGAAATTAACAAGGTATAGCGCACACAGCAACAGCGGTGCCGTCTAACACGCAGCTGCAGCAGTGAGAAAATGGTGGCGACGGGGAAAATGGCTTGGTCTTATAGGGCAAGGACATGTGACATACACTGCCAATCACACATGCCCTTGCTTGTGTGAAAAAAAGCACTTCGCTCCGTGTGTGCGCTGCTGACAGATTGCACCTCCCCACTGCAAATGCGGGAAAGAGAAAAAAAAATGGAGATCTTCATTGTTCCTGCAGAGATCCATCCCCTGCCCCTCCCCCCGCCCCGCTGTACACTCAAACTGCGTATTAACATTAATTTTCATCATTACTGAGAAAAAATCCAGTTATGATTTTGGTGCACGAACAGTTATCGAACATAACCTCGAACAGCCGAATTTTTCTCAAATTGTTCGTGTTCGCCGACCGGCTCGAACACCGCCCAAAACAGCTCGAATTTGAGATTGGCGAACAGTTCGAGTAGAACAACGCTCATCTCTACTCCTTACCTCACAGGCCAGACATTAGAAGAATACAGGAGACTGTTATCCCATGCAGTACACAACTGTAACGAGGTGGCACGGGGTGGTAGTCGTGGGCGAGTCTACTGAGCAACCTTCAGCGAGCACCCCGGCACCTCGCACATGAATACACAGATAGAGTCAGTGCTTTTAAATAAAAACAACTTTACTGACAGATTGCAGTGTACAGGCAGCTGCAGCAGATATTCTCAGGCCCAGATCTTATGCAGGGACAATAAGCCGTTTCTCTACCTTCCGACTCAGTTTATCACAGCAGGCAGACTTTCACCTTCAGCACACCCTCTGTCCTGGTTGCCGCTTGTCCTAGGGAAGCTGTGCTACTCGGATAAGGCTCCTATCCCTTTTTCCACAGTCCCTGTTCTCTCTCGCTGTGCTACTCGGATATAGATATATATGTACATCCCTTTTTCACAGCCTCTGTTCGGTCCTCAGCTCCTGCTGAGGGCTGTCGGCACCCTCTCTCTCCTCCGCGCACCTTCTAACCCTGGCCTGGGTCTCTGGCTGCCGGACTCTCTGGTACTCACATGGACCCTTGATGTCTCGTGTACTGGCCTCTTCTCTGAGTGCATTTACACCATCACCGGTCCTTACTCATGGGCTTACGGCCCCACTACTTCGACCTGTCCTCGGTCCCGACCTGTCACGAGCAGGTCCTCACTCGTGGGCTTACTGTCCCCCACTGCCTCGACTCCTTCTTTGCGGGGACACCCCCGTCTTCACACAAGCTCCCTTTCTCTGGAGCACTTCTCTGAAACCTTGTCCTGGGCATGGCCGCCCAGACACTGCCCCTTGACTTCCTGTCTCCTGTCTCTAAGCTCACTGCCTCTGCTCCTCCCTGCTACGCTCCTCCCCCTGGACAGCTCTGCCATGCTGCTGTCACTAGGCAACTACTGCACTGTACAATACAGGGAGAACACATAAAAGCATCAACATTACACTCACACGGGGACAACTACTGCTGCACGTGGGAATAATAACAGAGAAAAGTCCTTCTTAAAGGGGTGGTGGCGTCCATCCCCCTTACACAACCATAACTTGCCATAAATTTCTGCAGCTCCATTATTGTTGCCTCTTAGCAGATGAGCAGATGATCGCAGCTTCAAGTCTCCTAAGAAGCATATAAATATAAAAAAAAAAAGTTTTTACAAATATTAAAAAAAAAAAAATCTAAAAGTTCAAAGCACCCCCCTTTTTGCCCCATTCAAAATAAAACAATAAAAAATGACACATATTTGGTATTACTGCATTCAGCAAAGCCAGATCTATCAAAATACGAAAACAATTAATCTGTTCGGTAAACGGCTTAAAGAAAAAGAAAAAAAAAGTCAGAATTACGTTTTTTTGGTCATTGCAACACTGCAATAAAATGCAATTAAGGGGCGATCAAAACATCATATTTACCCTAAAATGCAATCAATAAAAGTGTCAGCTCGCTACGCAAAAAAATAAGCCCTCACCCTGCCTCAGATCACGAAAAATGGAGACGCTATGGGTCTCGGAAGATGGTGCTATTTTTTTTTTTTTTTTACAAAGTTTGGATTTTGTTTTCACCACTGAAATAAAAAAAGAACCTATACATGTTTGATATCAACAAACTCGTAATGAGAATCATAATGGCAGGTCAGTTTTAGCATTTAGTGAACATGGTAAAAAAAAACAATTGTGGAATTGCACTTTTTTTTGCAATTTCACCGCACTTGGAATTTTTTCCAGTACACTACCGTATTTTTTGAACTATAAGACGCACCGGATCATAAGACGCACCCTAAATTTTGGGGTGGAAAATAGGAAAAAAACATTTTTGATAAGATAGGGGTCCATCTTATAGTCTGAATAGGTATCTTACCTGGATGGGCCGTGTATCTGGGGCACAGGAGGCAAGGTCCTTCAGAAAGCCGAGCCTGGCGCTGGTGGCTTGCGCTGGTCTCCTGGTTGCCTTGGTGCCTGGAGCTGGTGGCCTGGGGCTGGGCACCTGGTGACCTGGCTGCCTGGTGCTGGTGGCCTGCACTTGGCACCTGGTGGCCTGGCGCTGGTGGCCTGGGGCTGGGCACCTGGTGGCCTGGGTGCCTGGTGCTGGTGAACTGGGGGCCTGGTTGCTTGCACTGGGCATCTGCTTGCTGGCGCTAGGGGCTTGGGTGCCTGGGTGAGTGGTGGCTGGCGCTGGGGGCTTGGGTGCCTGGGTGAGTGGTGGCTGGCTCTGGGGGCTTGGGGCCTGGGTGAGTGGTGGCTGGGGGCTTGGGGCCTGGAGGAGTGATGGCTGGCGCTGGGGTTTGGGGCCTGGGTGAGTGGTGGCTGGGGGCTTGGGGCCTGGTGGAGTGATGGCTGGCGCTGGGGTTTGGGGCCTGGGTGAGAGGTGTCTGGGGCCCTGGGGCCTGGTACCGGGGCCGGTGTCTTGCTGTGAATAGTGTGGTAGAGCAGCATGAGTGGCTTCCGATGCTCGCGCCCATCTTTCTGAAGCTGAGATCTACAGGAAAATGGCCGTCGGCGTAGCAGAGAGCATGCGCCGGCTCCGGTGGCCATTTTCCTGTAGATCAGCTTCAGAAAGATGGCCACGCGCACCGGAAGCAGCTCACACCGCTCACATCAAGAAACCGGCCTCGGTGCCAGGCAAGGGCCCGGTTCCCAGGCAGATACCTCTTCTGCTGCCGCCACCGCCATCTGCTGCAGCTGTTGCCGCTGCCGATCCCGCTCCACCACCACTGGTAAGTTACTTTCGGACCATAAGGTGCACCCCCATTTTCCTCCCAAATGGGTATGGTAAAATCAATGGTGTCGTTCAAAATTACAACTCGTACCGCAAAAACAAGTCCTCATATGGCCATATTGGCGGAAAAATAAAAAAGTTATGGCTCTGTGAGGAAGGGGAGCAAAAAATGAAAACGCAAAAACGGAAAATCCCAAGGTGCTAAAGGGGTTAAGGCCTTGGAATTTTTTTGTGCCTTTCTGATAGCAGGGCCAGTGTTAAGGGAGGGTAAACTGGGCAATTGCCTAGGGCTCCCAACCCCATACCTGAAGTCCTGCTATGTATAGCGCAGGCAATCGGACGATCGCAGCTTCAAGTCTCTGAAGGGGACTATTGAAGTCAGTTAAAATTGTGAAAAAAAGTGTCTAAAAAAATAAAAACACCCACAAAAATTCAAATCACCCACCTTTTGTCCCACTGACAATAAAACCATGCAGAAAAATAAAAAACAGAAATGTCCAAACTATCAAAATTTAAAAACAATCCGATCTGCAAATGGTGTAACGGGAAAAAAATTCGAAACACCAGAATTACGGTTTCTTGGCCACCGCAACATTGCAATAAAATGCAATAAGAGGCGATAAAAATATTGTATCTACCCCAAAATGGGATCAGTAAAAACATTAATTTAGAGTGCAAAAAATAAGCCCTCACCCAGCACCATATCCCGAAAAATGAAAATGCAACGGTCTCGGAAAATGGCGACAAAAGCAAAAAAATATATAATAATACTCGTACTGACCTGGAGAATCATATTGCCAGGTCAGTTTTACTATATCGTGAACATGGTAACTAAAAAGAAACAAAAAGCAATTGTAGTATTGCACTTTTTTTTGCAATTTCACCTCACTTGGAATTTTTGTCCTGTTTTCCAGTACACAATGTGGTAAAATCAATGATGTCATTCAAAATTACAACTTGTCCAGCAAAACACAAGCCCTCATATGGCTATATCAATGGAAATGTAAAAAAAGTTATGGCTGTTGGAAGAAGAAGAGGAAAAAACGAAAATGAAAAAATGGAAAATGGCCCAGTGGTGAAGACGTTAAAGGTGGAAAAAGTTCTGAAATTAATCTAATTGGTATTTTTTTTTTCTTTTTACATAATCAGCAGCTGCTCATCGGCTGGAACTTTCACTTTTCCGTCAGACTGGACATCACATTTAGAATTTGGGTTTAGAAACGGGCATAATTCAGAATCAGGTTCATGTAAAGAGCCATATCCATGTGAGGACTATCATACAGTATAAAGGAAGCTATAGGGGCCATCATACTGGGCAAAGAAAACTGTGGAGACATCATACCGTACATAGCTCTTTAGAGCGCCAATCAACATGCAGGGATTGTCTGCCACACACTGTAATGCCGCAACCATGTTGGTTGTGGCATTACAGTGATTGGCTGGCTGCACAGCGTCATCAGGTCTATATCAGATCTGGCGCCGCCGTGCTCGTCACAGTCTACTCTGCAATCAGGCTGTGTAGGGAGAGGTGCTGCGGAGCTAGGGAGAGATTTGCTTAATTATTAGTTAGTGTAGGTATTCCACAAGATTCTCTACACATATCCATCTCAACTAACAGTCCTTCTGAGGACTAATACAGCTGCAGAGATATCAGTGGTAGGCAGGCGGGCAAGGTATATAGCAGACTGCAGTGCATATAGCAAGAGGGTCCATTCCAGTTCTATCTGCTGGTGGTTTTACAGATATTTGTAGAAATAGCCCCAGGTATCAGGGGCCAGGAATAATTTTTTTTTATCTTAATCCTGATTATTTGCTTAAAAAGCAATCCAGAGAACACCGTTTTTGTGCGCCAATTCGTTGTTGGCACTGCAGAATACAGGCAGGTCCTTTCTGCATTATAGCGCTAAAAATACAGCTAGTTAAAACTGTGGTTTGTCCGTCACACGGATCACATATAATTTCGCTGGAAACATTGCCCTTCCTGGCCTCCATTAAAATTTTGTTGCAGTGCGTCAGCAAACCTATTGACATGAGGTCAGCGCTGTTTAAAATAGTTACCTACAGGCCAGCTATTTAAAACTGTGGTTTGTCTGTCACACGGATCACATATAATTGCGCTCAAAATATTGCCATTTCTGGCCTCCATTGAAATTTTGTTGCAGTGTGTGAGTGAACTTATTGACACAAGGTCGGCGCTGGTAAAAATACTTACCTACAGACCAGCTATTTAAAACTGTTATATAGGAAAAAAAAGGAAAATTTCAGCCTACCATTAGTGTTGAGCATTCCGATACTGAAATATCGGGTATCGACCGATATTCGCGGTATCGGAATTCCGATTCTTAATTCCGATACTTTTAGAATATCGGATACCGGAATCGGAAGTTCCCATAATTCAATGAGCCAGTTTCATTTTATTCAGCCAATGAGGATCCTAAGAAGTGTGGGCACATCCTGTTAGGCATGTAGGCATGTTAACTAATGGCATGGCTGTGACTGGCTGCTGAAATGATGTCATGATGCCGCCGCCATTTTGAGCTCACTCTGCTGTGAATTTAGTTAGGGATAGGACGCTGTTGTTCTGAGGGACAGTTTTAGCTACCTATTTGCTCTATTCTGTTTTACCCAAGCTACTTTATAAATCGCTGTGCCTTGCAGTGCTAGTGCACAGTTCTCTGTGCTGTTCACCGCTGTCTGCAAGGTCTCTGTGTGTGAGTGCAGCTCACGATGTAGTGTGTGCTTCAGCCAAGTCTGGTTGTAGTGCGCTCAGCGTGCGTCACTGCCTCATACATTGTCATTTTTTGCTAATTGATCATTTTTCCTGATTTCTCCTATTAGTGTGGTGGTTCCATCCATATTCAGCTACATTGGTTCCAAACACACTATATAGGAGTGGATAGAGAAGTTTTTTTTGTCTTGCAGCGCTAGTGCACAGTGCTCTGCACCTGCACTGTTCACGCCTGTCTGCAAGGTCTCTGTGTGTGAGTGCAGCTCACGCTGTAGTGTGTGCTTCAGCCACGTCTGGTTGTAGTGCGCTCAGCGTGCGTCACTGCCTCATACATTGTCCTTTTTTGCTAATTGATCATTTTTCCTGATTTCTCCTATTAGTGTGGTGGTTCCATCCGTATTCAGCTACATTGGTTCCAAACACACTATATAGGAGTAGATAGAGAAGTTTTTTTTTTGTCTTGCAGCGCTAGTGCACAGTGCTCTGCATCTGCACTGTTCACGCCTGTCTGCAAGGTCTCTGTGTGTGAGTGCAGCTCACGCTGTAGTGTGTGCTTCAGCCACGTCTGGTTGTAGTGCGCTCAGCGTGCGTCACTGCCTCATACATTGTCCTTTTTTGCTAATTGATCATTTTTCCTGATTTCTCCTATTAGTGTGGTGGTTCCATCCGTATTCAGTTACATTGGTTCCAAACACACTATATAGGAGTAGATAGAGGAGCCTTTCTGCAGCATTGTGCCCTGCAGCCCCAGCCAGTTTAGTATTAGACTATTTTTTGTAGCCTCATCTATTGCATTGTAGGTTACCTTCCTGCATTGTAATAGCTACAAAAAGTTTGTGATACTATCGGTATTACATCTTTGGGCACATCCAGTGTCTTTTTGTGACAAAAAAAAACCTAAATAAAGTTCACCAAACACTCCACTTTACAGTTGTGTAGGCCACATTAGCTCATATTAAAGTCTAGTCCACACTTCATAAAATTAGTGTTTCTTACACCTGATAGCAGCTGTTCAGGAAAAAGCACACTAAGCCCTTAGTACTTTTCTGCCTATCTTTATCAGTCTACCAAGATGAAGAAGGCAGGGAGTAAGGCATGTGGTCGTGGTCGTGGGCTTGGAGTTTCTGCAGGGAGAGGACGTGAGGATTCTGTGCCTGCAGGGAGAGGACGTGGGGATTCTGTGCCTGCTGCGGGCACCAGTGACTCAGCATCCCCCAGTTTTACCAGGGAACAGTCCTTTATGCGCAGCTTTGTAGGAGCTAGCCGTACCCCACTGCTGCGGGAGGACCAAATTGAAGCCGTTGTCGGATGGATGGCAGCTAACGCATCGACTTCAATTAGTTCCAGATCCTCTCAGGTCCTGAGCACTGAAGAGCACCCATCTGTCTCTTCACTACCTGCCAAATTGCCCAGGCAGTCAGAGAGCCCTGGACAGGAGCCATCTCTACTTCTGTTCTCTGAATCTCTTGGCTTGGAAAGAGGGGGCCAGCCAAGCAGAATTCGAGAATTTGAAGAAGAGGTAGTATGCAGTGATGCGCAACCGTTTTGTCTCTCTGAATCTGAAGAGGCGGGTGGGCCAGTGCCTATGGTCAGCAGCACACCTCAGTACGCATCTGATAATGAGACTCAGGTGCCACTTTCTGGTGCGTACTGTGCTGTCGAGACAACCCAGGAGAAGCAGTTGTTTGAAGAGGGTGGTGTAGATGATGAGGTCCTTGACCCATCATGGCGTGAGGAACAGGAAGGTGGTGGGAGCAGCTCTGAGGAAGAGATTCCCCGAATGGCCCAAAAAGGAGGGAGAGGGAGGGGGCAGATTGGTTGCCTGTAGCCTCCACTTCGGCACCCATTAGGAGCATGGCTCTTCCAAAATCCAAAGCGGGCTCTCCCAAGACTTGCAGTGCCTGGTCCTTTTTTGATACAGTTGCAGATGACATTTGCTTTGTCAAATGCAAGCTGTGTAATCAGAAGGTGAAAAGAGGGAAAAGTGTCAGCAACCTCAATACCACAAATATGTGGAAACATGTGCGGACCAAGCACGTGGTGGAGTTACAGAAACACACTGAAGACCTAGGCCAACCTACAGCGCCACCTACCATCTCTTCAGCTCGTGTTGTAGCCTCTTCCTCCAGCTCACACACAGCTGGTTCGGCTTCCTCACAGGAAGAACCTCTGGCACTGTTGTACAGAGACACAGTGTAATTCCACCCACAGCACCACGTTTCCTGTCATCCTCACACTCCCAGGCCAGTCTACAGCCATCGTTAGCACAGGCATGGGAGAAAAGGCGCCCATACTCGGCAAACCACCCCCGAGCACAGGCTCTGAATGCTGGCATTGCAAAACTACAGGCCCTTGAAATGCTATCATTCAGACTGGTGGAGACTGACACCTTCCGTAACTTTATGGCATTGGCAGTCCCACAATACAACACGCCCAGCCACTTTTATTTCAGCAGGCAAGCCGTCCCTGCCCTGCAACAGCATGTGGAGGGAAAAATTAAACATGCACTACAAAACGCCGTCAGTAGCAAGGTCCACCTGACCACCGATGCGTGGACCAGTAAGCATGGACAGGGATGATACCTTTCCCTCACTGCCCATTGGGTAAATGTTGTGGAGCTGGGTACAGATCTTGAGAATGGCGCTGTACGTGTTCTGCCAACTCCAAGGATTGCAGGGATCCAGTCTGTACACATTGACTCCTCCTCATACTCTAGTTGCTCTGAATCAGCGCTGCAAGAGCCGTCACGGTCTACCTCCACATCGACCCGTGAACGGTTACCTGTTATGATAACCGATATGAGCACAGCCATGGCCAAACATCAACAGGCCATATTAACATTAATTTCTTTGGGGAATCGAAGCCACACAGCGCAGGAGCTCTGGAATGCCATCAAGCAGCAGAGCGACGTGTGGTTTGTGCCAGCGAATCTCCAGCCATGTATGGTAGTGTGTGACAATGGCCGAAATCTGGTGGCAGCTCTGGGGTTAGGCAACCTCACTCACATCCCATGTCTGGCACATGTGCTCAACTTGGTCATGCAGAGTTTTTTGAGGAACTATCCAGATCTTGATGCACTGCTGCACAAGGTCCGCATAGAGTGCGCTCACTTGCGGCGTTCCAGCAACGCAAGATCGCGCATTGCAGCTCTGCAGCGCCGATTACGTCTTCCGGAACATCGCATCATATGTGACCTACCCACCAGGTGGAATTCAACATTATATATGTTGGAGAGGTTGTGTGAGCAGCAGGCAGCAGTAATGGAGTACCAGCTGCAGCAGGCACAAACAAGTCGCAGTGCGCGCCGTTCACACTTCACCACCACTGAGTGGGCCTCTATGAAGGACATTTGCCACGTTTTGCGTGCCTTCGATTATTCCACGCGGATGGCGAGTGCAGATGATGCACTAGTCAGCATGACTATCCCCCTTATCTGCCTGCTTGAAAAAACACTGTAAGCACTAAGGGAGGAGGTTTTGGAAGAGGTGGAGGATGAGGAGTCACAAATGCCATCTGCTTCTGTCCAGTCTGCGCAACGTGGTTCCTCACAAAGGCCTAGGCAGGGGACACATTGTGAGGAGGATGAGGAGGAGTCAATGGTACACAATGCTCTAGTAGTCAGTATCTAGAGTGAGGGTGGGGTGATGCAGAGCAGGCAGAGATCACGCCTCAAGCAGGGGATAGCGTTTCTTGGCTAGTTTCCAGTCTGCAGCACATGGTTGATTTCATGCTGCAGTGCCTGAGAAACGACGCTGCATCGCCCGCATTCTCAACACGGCTGATTATTGGGTGTCCACCCTCCTAGATCCTCGCTACCGGGACAACTTACAAAGCCTCATAACACCGTTGAACCGGGAGCGTAAAATGCGGGAGTACCAAGACGCACTGCTGCATTCCATCATGTTCGCCATTCCAACCAAGAGCAGTGCTGCTAGTGCTTTACAAAGCAGCTTAGTGCGTCGAGGCAGTGGAGGAAGCTCTGCACAAAGAGGGAGCAGAAGCAGCGCCTCAGCACAAGGCAAGACCAGTATGGCCCAAATTTGGCAAAGCTTTGTGTCCCCGCCACCACAAATGTCTACACCATCACCGACGGCTCCGGTCAGCAGGAGGAAACGTTTCCATCAGATGGTGACAGACTACATGTCTTGCCTTCTCAGTGTACTCCCAGACGGCTCTTCCCCCTTCAAGTTTTGGGTCTCTAAGCTGGATACATGGCCAGAGCATAGCCAGTATGCATTGGAGGTGCTGGCTTGCCCTGCTGCTAGTGTATTATCGGAACGCGTCTTTAGTGCCGCAGGTGGTGTACTAACAGACCGTCGCATGCGCCTATCCTCCGATAACGTTGACCGGCTTACTTTTCTGAAAATGAACAAGGCCTGGATCTCGCATGAATTTGCCAGTCCTCTTCCAGAATAAATAATTGGTTGGCAACAGTATCCAGGTCTCCTGTTGTGTTCATGTTTCTACCACCTGAACTGTAATCCCTGAGATCCAACACCGCCAGTTGCTGCTCAGAAGTGCCGTCTGCACAGTCAACGCTTGCTGCCGTGTTATTGGGGGTTCAGTAACGTCAGCTGATCCCCTGCTGTGTGTCCGGCAAATTCTCCTGCTCTGTCCACATCCACTCTACTACTAATTTAAAACTTGCTCCAATTACACCTCTGGCTCCTCTGTTTTCAGTATTATCCCTGAGCTCCAACACCGCCAGTTGGCGCTCAGAAGTGCCGTCTGCACAGTCAACATTTGCTGCCATGTTACTGGGGTTTAGTAACATCAGCTGATCCCCTGCTGTGTGCCAAGCAAATTCTCCTGCTCTGTCCACATTCACACTACTACAGATTTAAAAGTTGCTCCAATTAGGCCTCTGGCTCCTCTGTTTTCAGTATTATCCCTGAGCTCCAACACTGCCAGTTGGCGCTCAGAAGTGCCGTCTGCACAGTCAACACTTTCTGCCGTGTTATTAGGGCTCAGTAACGTAGGCTGATCCCCTGCTGTGTGTCCGGCAAATTCTCCTGCTCTGTCCACATCCACTCTACTACTAATTTAAAACTTGCTCCAATTACACCTCTGGCTCCTCTGTTTTCAGTATTATCCCTGAGCTCCAACACCGCCAGTTGCTGCTCAGAAGTGCCGTCTGCACAGTCAACGCTTGCTGCCGTGTTATTGGGGGTTCAGTAACGTCAGCTGATCCCCTGCTGTGTGTCCGGCAAATTCTCCTGCTCTGTCCACATCCACTCTACTACTAATTTAAAACTTGCTCCAATTACACCTCTGGCTCCTCTGTTTTCAGTATTATCCCTGAGCTCCAACACCGCCAGTTGGCGCTCAGAAGTGCCGTCTGCACAGTCAACATTTGCTGCCATGTTACTGGGGTTTAGTAACATCAGCTGATCCCCTGCTGTGTGTCCAGCAAATTCTCCTGCTCTGTCCACATTCACACTACTACAGATTTAAAAGTTGCTCCAATTAGGCCTCTGGCTCCTCTGTTTTCAGTATTATCCCTGAGCTCCAACACTGCCAGTTGGCGCTCAGAAGTGCCGTCTGCACAGTCAACACTTGCTGCCGTGTTATTAGGGCTCAGTAATGTAGGCTGATCCCCTGCTGTGTGTCCGGCAAATTCTCCTGCTCTGTCCACATCCACTCTACTACTAATTTAAAACTTGCTCCAATTACACCTCTGGCTCCTCTGTTTTCAGTATTATCCCTGAGCTCCAACACCACCAGTTGGCGCTCAGAAGTGCCGTCTGCACAGTCAACACTTGCTGCCGTGTTATTGGGGTTCAGTAACGTCAGCTGATCCCCTGCTGTGTGTCCGGCAAATTCTCCTGCTCTGTCCACATCCACTCTACTACTAATTTAAAACTTGCTCCAACTACACCTCTGGCTTCTCTGTTTTCAGTATTATCCCTGAGCTCCAACACCGCCATTTGGCGCTCAGAAGTGCCGTCTGCACAGTCAACACTTGCTGCCGTGTTATTGGGGTTTAGTAACGTCAGCGGATCCCCTGCTGTGTGTCCGGCAAATTCTCCTGCTCTGTCCACATCCACTCTACTACTAATTTAAAACTTGCTCCAATTACACCTCTGGCTCCTCTGTTTTCAGTATTATCCCTGAGCTCCAACACCGCCAGGTGCCGCTCAGAAGTGCTGTCTGCACAGTCAGCATTTGCTGCCCTGTTATTGGGGTTCAGTAACGTCAGCTGATCCCCTGCTGTGTGTCTGGCAAATTCTCCTGCTCTGTCCACATTCACACTACTATAGATTTAAAAGTTGCTCCAATTAGGCCTCTGGCTCCTCTGTTTTCAGTATTATCCCTGAGCTCCAACACCACCTGTTGCCGCTCAGAAGTGCCGTCTGCACAGTCAACAATTGCTGCCGTGTTATTGGGGTTCAGTAACATCAGCTGATCCCTTGCTGTGTGTCCAGCAAATTCTCCTGCTCTGTCCACATCCACTCTACTACTAATTTAAAACTTGCTCCAATTACACCTCTGGCTCCTCTGTTTTCAGTATTATCCCTGAGCCCCAACACTGCCAGATGGCGCTCAGAAGTGCCGTCTGCACAGTCAACACTTGCTGCCGTGTTATTGGGGTTCAGTAACGTCAGCTGATCCCCTGCTGTGTGTCCGGCAAATTCTCCTGCTCTGTCCACATCCACTCTACTACTAATTTAAAACTTGCTCAAATTACACCTCTGGCTCCTCTGTTTTCAGTATTATCCCTGACCTCCAACACCACCAGTTGCCGCTCAGAAGTGCCGTCTGCACAGTCAACACTTGCTGCCGTGTTATTGGGGTTCAGTAACGTCAGCTGATCCCCTGCTGTGTGTCCGGCAAATTCTCCTGCTCTGTCCACATTCACACTACTACAGATTTAAAAGTTGCTCCAATTAGGCCTCTGGCTCCTCTGTTTTCAGTATTATCCCTGAGCTCCAACACCACCAGTTGGCGCTCAGAAGTGCCATCTGCACAGTCAACACTTGCTGCCGTGTTATTGGGGTTCAGTAACGTCAACTCATCCCCTGCTGTGTGTCCGGCAAATTCTCCTGCTCTGTCCACATCAACTCTACTACTAATTTAAAACTTGCTCCAATTACACCTCTGGCTCCTCTGTTTTCAGCATTATCCCTGAGCTCCAACACCGCCAGTTGGCGCTCAGAAGTGCCGTCTGCACAGTCAACACTTGCTGCAGTGTTATTGGGGTTCAGTAACGTCAGCTGTTCCCCTGCTGTGTGTCTGGCATATTCTCCTGCTCTGTCCACATCCACTTTACTACAGGTTTAAAACTTGCTCCATTACACCTCTGGCTCCTCTCTGTTTTCAGTATTATCCCTGAGCTCCAACACCGCCAGTTGCTGCTTAGAAGTAGAGATGAGCGTTGTTCTACTCGAACTGTTCGCCAATCTCAAATTCGAGCTGTTTTGGGCGGTGTTCGAGCCGTTCGGCGAACACGAACAATTTGAGAAAAATTCGGCTGTTCGAGGTTATGTTCGATAACTGTTCGTGCACCAAAATCATAACTGGATTTTTTCTCAGTAATGATGAAAATTAATGTTAATATGCAGTTTGAGTGTACAGCGGGGTGGGGGGAGGGGCAGGGGATGGATCTCTGCAGGAACAATGAAGATCTCCATTTTTTTTTCTCTTTCCCGAATTTACAGTGGGGAGGTGCAACCTGTCAGCCTATCAGCAGCGCACACACGGAGCGAAGTGCTTTTTTTCACACAAGCAAGGGCATGTGTCATTGGCAGTGTATGTCACATGTCCTTGCCCTATAAGACCAAGCCATTTTCCCCGTCGCCACCATTTTCTCACTGCTGCAGCTGCGTGTTAGACGGCACCGCTGTTGCTGTGTGCGCTATACCTTGTTAATTTCAAGCCAATTTTCGCACAAATATACAGATAGCTTGGGAGTAGGGAATAGTTGTGATTGCAGTCCTTTTAAGGACTAGGTTACAGCATTTCCTACGACTTTTATCAGGGAGGTCTGTGCTCTTAAATAGATCGGTTGTGGGAGTAAAGACTAATTGTAATTGCAGTCCTTTTCAGGACTAGGTTACATGAGTTCCTATCAGTTTTTGCCAGGCAGGTCTGTGCCAGTGCTGTGCAAGTTTTTTTCACAGCATTTGGCTGAATCTAGCAAAGCTAATCCTTTTTGGCCTATTGCAGAGTGTGTTAGTCAGTGGAGTAGCCTATCTGTGTTGCAAGATATACCACCTGTGTATAGAATACCAATTTTTTTACTGCACCTAGTGAAGTAAAATCTTTTGGGCATAGCATCATTCTATTAGTCCATCTATACTGACCTCCATCAGGTTGCAAATTAAAACTAATTTTTATCTGCATCTACAGTACCTCTGAAAAAATATTTGGGCTTCTAGCAGTGTGTGGGACTTGTTCTATTAGTCCATCTATACTGACCTCCATCAGGTTGCAAACTGAATATATTTTTTCTGCATCTACCTCTGAAAAAATATTGGGCTTCTAGCTGTGTGTGGGTCTTGTTCTATTAATCCATCTATACTGACCTCCATCAGGTTGCAAACTGAATATATTTTTTTCTGCATCTACCTCTGAAAAAATATTTGGCCTTCTAGTAGTGTGTCGGACTTTCTCTATTAGTCCATCTATACTGACCTCCATCAGGTTGCAAATTAAAACTAATTTTTATCTGCATCTACAGTACCTCTGAAAAAATATTTGGGCTTCTAGCTATGTGTGGGACTTGTTGTATTAGTCCATCTATACTGACCTCCATCAGGTTGCAAACTGAATATATTTTTTTCTGCATCTACCTCTGAAAAAATATTTGGCCTTCTAGTAGTGTGTCGGACTTTCTCTATTAGTCCATCTATACTGACCTCCATCAGGTTGCAAACTGAATATAATTTTTTTCTGCATCTAGCTCTGAAAAAATATTTGGCCTTCTAGTAGTGTGTCGGACTTTCTCTATTAGTCCATCTATACTGACCTCCATCAGGTTGCAAATTAAAACTAATTTTTATCTGCATCTACAGTACCTCTGAAAAAATATTTGGGCTTCTAGCAGTGTGTGGGACTTGTTCTATTAGTCCATCTATACTGACCTCCATCAGGTTGCAAACTGAATATATTTTTTTCTGCATCTACCTCTGAAAAAATATTGGGCTTCTAGCTGTGTGTGGGTCTTGTTCTATTAATCCATCTATACTGACCTCCATCAGGTTGCAAACTGAATATAATTTTTTTCTGCATCTAGCTCTGAAAAAATATTTGGCCTTCTAGTAGTGTGTCGGACTTTCTCTATTAGTCCATCTATACTGACCTCCATCAGGTTGCAAATTAAAACTAATTTTTATCTGCATCTACAGTACCTCTGAAAAAATATTTGGGCTTCTAGCTGTGTGTGGGACTTGTTCTATTAGTCCATCTATACTGACCTCCATCAGGTTGCAAACTGAATATATTTTTTTCTGCATCTACCTCTGAAAAAATATTTGGCCTTCTAGTAGTGTGTCGGACTTTCTCTATTAGTCCATCTATACTGACCTCCATCAGGTTGCAAATTCAAAATAATTTTTTTCTGCATCTAACCCAGCCAATAGTTTTGGCCTAATACCACAGTTTGGCCACTCAGCTCTGCTCGGTTACCATCCATTGTTTTTTTGTGCAAACAACTCCAGAGTTGTGAATTAGTTAACCACCAAAATGAGTGGAAAAAGGCCTGCTGCTGGTGGAAAGGGGAATAGGCGTGTTGGGAAGGGGAAAAAAGGTTGTGTCCGTGGGGTAGGTGTTAAAGCAACAGTAACATCTGCAGAAGAAAGACCATCTTCCAGCCAAACTAAAATGTCTACTTCTTTTAGCGGACAATGTGATAAGATCCCTTTCTTACGGCCACGCCAATCGCTACAAATTCCAGATGAGGCACAAAAACAGCAGGTGCTTCAACGGATATCAAGTGCTCCTTTAAGTGGGCTCTCCTCCACATCAACTTCAACATCACAAATACTCCAGTCCTCAAAGGTGTCACCCAAATCGCACTTGCTTCCTCACAGCTCCCAAATCTCCAGCTGCCCGTCTGAGTATGAGGTAGAACAGATGGTTGAGTCTGCAGAGCTGTTTACTCATACTATAGCCTGGGAATCAGAGGTCGACTCCAGCGCTTCTGTGAATCCAGACGAGGAAATGATCTGCACTGATGCCCAGAATCTTTATGAGTCGGATCCAGGACCAGACGCAGAAGGTTCTGACCATAATGTAGACCCTTATTCCCAAACTGTAACTCCTGTTGGTGGAGACAATGAGGAAGACGATGATAAGACTCAAATACCTGATTGGAGCGACAACTTTAGTTTTTTGTCAGGGCAGGAACAGGTTGGCTCTGAGGACGACGGGTGTGATAACGCACAGGGTGATGATGATGAGGTCGGAGATCCCACTTACTGTCAACCCACAGTCAGCCAAGAGATGAGGTCAGCAGAGGAGGTGGAGGAAGATGCTAGTGACGACGAGGTCAGGTTGCGCCTTCCTGGACAGAGACGTAGTACTGGAAGCACGTCAACAACTGCATCCTCAAACACAACTCTGCCTCTCACCACAAGTCGTGGTGGCTCTTCAGGTCGCATGGGTGCTAAGCCTTGCATAGCTTGGGCATTTTTTCAGATCGATAAAGATGACCCAACTCGTGTTATCTGTAACATTTGTCAGCAAAAGCTAAGTAGAGGCCAAAAAATACATAGTTTGAGTGCTTCATGCATGAACCGGCACATGGACATGAAGCATAAGTTGCAGTGGGAAGCTCAGTGTGCTACAATGCGGCCTAGCCGGCCGGGCCAACCACCGTCTGCCATATCTTGTGCATCCGCGGCCTCTTCATCCTCTGTGACTGGGGGGACAGCAGTCACACCTGTTTTGGGGCGCAGACCTGCCACCTCTTTACCCGCAACAGCCAGCGTGATTGGCAGGTCATCATTTTCTTTGGAGGTGGTAACACTGACGCGCCCCCTGGGCCATATTCTTTAGGGGAATACCCGGAGCCGGATCAGATGGGGGTTGTAGTCTCCGAGTGGCTGTGACCCGGTCCGTGCCCAGGGTGTCAAGCTCAGAGTATGTGGCAGTCCTACAGATGTTACAAAGTTCTTTATGTCGACTACGCCACCCGTTGGATTGCGGTCACTACGGCCGCCGCTGCAGCAGGGTCCGCTGAGGCTGATGGTGTTGGTGCAGCTTTAGATGGTATAACCCCCAACGGGAGGGGTATGGCCTCAGGGGGTCAGGTGCAGAGGATGAGGGTTGTGGTGGTGCAGCGTAGATGAAAAGTAAAGACAGAGTCGGGTTATGCAGTTCAGGGTGTTTACTTACTGCAGATATTCCGGTCACTCCGGCCTTGAGTGACCACCCGAGCCGTGCTGCATCCACCAGGTCCTGGATTCAGCCAACCCCCAAGCAAGTCCGGAGCGTGTCCCTGAGCCCTCCTTCTTGTCCTTTCTTCTGGCCGTCCCCACCAGGGATCCACCTAGGTCCAGCTCCCTCGGGCCTTCTGTTGGGAGACCCTTGGCCTTGGGTTCCCTGACCCTACACGTGGTTTGCCTTCAGGGTGGATGTGGTGGGTGGCCGTGGCAGATCCTGCCCACGGCCTCCGGTCTCTGGCTGAGGTATGCTTTAGCCCCCACCAGTTTGGGATCCGGTACCCTATTGCCAACTCTTCACCCTGGGGTTCTACTTGGGTTCTCAGAATTCCTTTCTGTCTCCCCCTCTGGGTCTTTCTGGCTCTCCTCTCTCACTCTCTCTGGGCTGCTCTGCTCCTCTGCTCTGCTCCTCTGACTCCTCGCAGACTGACTCCACTCTGACAGACTGACCCTGATCTTAGATGGTGCCCACCTTAAATACTCCCTCTATGTGTGAGCTCAGGTGACCAGCACCCAATGAGCTCCTATCTTTACCCAGGCTGCTCCCCCTATCTGCCCCTACACTACTGGGATGTACCACCCCCCTCCCACTCCAGCCAGGAACAGACTCGGTCGTACCTGCACATTTCTAAGTGGGAGTACCGTTGGTCTGTTCCTCGGAAATGGGATGTGTGTAGTGCATGCAGCTTTCTGAGCTCAGTCCCACACTCCATCCTTACCCGGGAGTGGAATACCACACCTCTGGGTTGAGGTGCAATACCCCTGTAGCAGCCGAATCCTCAGGGTGCTACAACACCAGCTGGTGTTGAGCGCTGTCCGACATCGATAGCACCACCTTTGGATGAAGGCAACCTAACATGTCCGCCTGCATCTTCCTCACAGACCGGCAGTTTGCCGGGGACACCCTTATCAACCCCGTCTAAGCACAATAGCCAGCCCTCGGTCCCTCAGATGTGGACAAGTAAAAGACCATTTCCTCCTAGCCATGAGAAAGCTAAGAGGTTGAATTTCACCATCTGCAAGCTCTTGGCTACAGAAATGCTGCCTTTCCGCCTGGTGGACACAGAGGATTTTCGAGACCTTTTGTCCGTCGCAGTGCCCCAGTACCAGATGCCCAGTCGGCACTACTTCTCAAAGAAAGGTGTGCCTGCGCTCCACCAGCATGTCGCACACAACATCACCGCTTCTTTGAGAAACTCTGTGTGTGACAGGGTGCATTTCACCACAGACACTTGGACGAGTAGGCATGGACAGGGGCGTTACATGTCGCTGACTGGGCACTGGGTAACTATGGTGACAGCAGGACAAGGGGCTGCTGTCCAAGTCTTGCCGTCCCCACGAGTTGTGCGTCAATCCTCTTTATGTCAAAGTTCCTCCACTGCTTCTGCCTCCTCAACCTCCTCTCGGTCTTCCACCTGCACCCAAAGCCTGTCTGGTCATGCCACAAGCTTTCTAACTGCGCAGAAGGGATCCTGCACACCTCCTTACTATGCTGGCAGTAGGGCTCAACGTCATCAGGCGGTTTTTACATTGAAATGTCTGGGAAATGTGAGTCACACAGCTGAGGAGTTGTGGTCAGCTCTGGAGAACCAATTTCATGAATGGTTGTCTCCACTGGACCTGAAACCAGGGAAGGCCGTGTGCGACAATGCTGCAAACCTGGGTGCGGCCCTTCTCCGGGGCAATGTCACACACGTGCCTTGTATGGCTCACGTGTTGAACCTGGTTGTCCAGCAATTTTTAGCCCACTATCCCAGACTAGATGGCCTTCTGCAGAGGGCACGGTCGCTGTGTGCTCACTTCCGCCGTTCGCATCCCGCAGCTCAGCGACTTACATCTCTACAGAAGTCGTTGGGCCTGCCACTTCACCGGCTAAAATGCGATGTGCCTACCCGGTGGAATTCAACTCTGCACATGTTGCAGCGACTGTGGCAGCACTGACAAGCCCTGGTGCAATACGTTCTGACGTATAGCCTGGGCCAACGAGATTCAGAGGTGGGGCAAATCACGCTGGAGGAGTGGTTTCAGATCAGGGACCTATGCACCCTTCTGCACAGTTTTGAAATGGCGACGAAGATGTTTAGTGCTGACGATGCCATTATCAGCATGACTATTCCGGTGATTTACATGCTGGAGCACATGTTAAACAGAATTCGGAGTCAGGTGGTGGCACAAGAGGAGGTGGAGGAAGTAGAGGAGGAGGAGTTGTATGCGGAAGGGCTAACATCTGCAAGGTTCAGAAGGTCGGCAGCACCAAGGCGGCAGGCATGTGAGGGTGGGGGAGATGGTTTTACCAGGGCGCATGGTAGCAGCCAAACTAGTGAGGAAGGTGCAGGAGCCCAGGAAGAAGTGGAGGACGAACTGATGGAAGACTCATCAGATGAGGGAGAACTTGATCACATTTCTGTTGTGCGAGGTTGGGGGGAGAGGACAGAGGAAGGAAGCATGATTGTTACCTCGCCACCAACACAACAGGGACTTGGTGCTCCTGGATGCGCAACACACATGAGTGCCTTCTTGCTGCACTACCTGCAACATGACCCTCGAATTGTGAGAATTAGAAATAATCCTGACTACTGGGTTGCCACACTGTTAGATCTCCGGTACAAAAGTAAATTTGCAGAAATTATTCCTGCCATAGAAAGGGATGCACGCATGCAGGAGTATCAGCAGAGACTGTTGCAGAATCTTACATGTGCTTTTCCACAAAATACCAGTGGTGCACGTAGTGAATCTCACAGTTCCAACTTGCCAACCGTGGGACCGTCAAGTGTTCAGCACTCAAACCGTAACAGAACCACAGTATCTGCTGGTAACATCAATTTTGCGGAATCATTTCACCACTTTTTTAGCCCATCCTTTGCAAGGCCACAGGAGACAAGAAGTCTGACACATAGTCAACGCCTAGAGACGATGGTACAGGAGTATCTCCAAGTAAACATTGAAGCCACGACTGTGTCACTGGACCCTTGCTCTTTTTGGGCTTCCAATCTGGATAAATGGCCGGAGCTAGCCACTTACGCCTTGGAGATCTTGTCATGCCCCGCAGCCAGCGTTCTGTCTGAACGTGTGTTCAGCGCTGCTGGTGGTGTGCTGACAGATAAGCGCACGCGGCTCTCCACTGATAATGTAGACAGACTCACGTTCATAAAGATGAACAAATCATGGATCCGAAACGACTTTTCTACCCCTGTGTCATCCTGGGGAGAGTAAAAGCTTGATGATTGGTTAAAATCACCCTACCAAACGTTTTAAGCTTTCAAATTACTAATCATGTTTATCTGTATCTTGACTGGAAAATAATTTGGGCTTTGTAGCAGTGTGCAGCACTGATCCTATTAGGCCATCTATAATAAGCTCCACCAGATTTAAAATTAAAAATAATTTTTAGCTGCATCTAGCCCGGAAAATAATTTTGGGGCTCCGAGATGCGCAAGACACATAAGTGCCTTCTTGCTGCACTACCTGCAGCATGACCCTCATATTGTCAGAATTCGAAGTAATCATGACTACTGGGTTGCCACACTCTTAGATCCCCCAAACTTTTCGATCAACCTTTTCATTTTAATAAAGACCAAAAAAATGGTCATTTTTGAAATTATAAGCATTAGCAGGTTGTTAGAAACTGAAATCAAACAGTTTTCAACTCAAAACTTTATTCTAGGTGATGTTACATTTTCACATAGGACCCCTTGTTCGAAAGGAGCTTCTGAACTCTCTCGTCCATTGAATTTGTCAGGTTTTGGATGGTTTCTGCTTCAATTGTTTTGCATGAGGACAGAATACCCTCCCAGAGCTGTTGCTTAGATGTGAACTGCCTCCCGCCATCATAGACACTCCTTTTAATGATGCTCCAAAGGTTCTGAATGGGGTAGAGGTCAGGGGAGCATGGGGGTCACACCATAAGTTTGTCCCCTTTTATGCCCATATCAGCCAGAGATGCAGATGTTTTATGTGCAGCATGAGATGGTGCATTATCATGCAGAAAAATGATCTTGCTGTGAAATACACGGTTCTTCTTCTTGAACCATGGCAGGAAGTGCTGTTTGAGAAAATCCACATACATTATGGAGTTCATCTTTAGCGCCTTCAGGGATCCTAAAGGGGCCGACAATCTCTCTCCCCATGATTCCAGCCCAAAACATTACTCCACCTCCTCCTTGTTGGCGCTGTAGCCGTGTTTGCGTGGGGTGTCCATCAACCAGCCATCCTCCACTCCATCCATCTGGACCATCGAGCGCTGCACGGCACTCATCCGTGAACAAAACAGTTTTGAAATCAGTCTTCATGTAATGTTTGGCCCACTGGAGCCGTTTCTGCTTGTGTGAAGTGGATAGAGGAGGTCGACAGGATGGCGTATGCACAGCTGCAAACCTCTGAAGGACCCTGCATCTTGTTGTTCGGGGGACGTTGGAGGCACAAGCAGCTTCAAAAACTTGTCTGCTGCTATGACAAGGCTTTTTTGCCGCTGCTCTTTCGACCTGACGTAATTGCCTGTAGGAAAGAGTCCTCAATTTGCCCTTATCAGCACGCACACGTGTGTACTGTGAATCAGCTACATACTTCTTGATTGCCAAGACACTTCATCCTGATCATCGCACAATGTTGATTGTAGTCATGCCTTGACCTAAACACTCCACAATTTGTTGCTTCTCAGCAGCCGGCACATCCTTTTTCTTTCCCATTTTGGCAGAAAATGTAGGCTGCTTAATAATGTGAGACAGCCTTCTTAAGTAGTCTTGCCTTTCATTGGACACACCTGCCAAACTATTAGCACAGGTGTCTGCAATTGCTTACAGTGATATAAAGAGCCCTGACACACATCACCATCAATGAGTTTAACTGACAAACAAACAAATTCTTCCCTTATCACTCCTAAACACTTTTTGCATAATAATTTGGAACGCGGTGTACATGTGCTTTTCCACAAAACACCAGCGGTTCACGTAGTGAATCTTACAGTTCTAACTTGCCAACCGTGGTCTGTATGGAATTGTTCAATAAAGGGCCCAAAATTAAGATAACATAGATGGGAGAGGTCTCTATGAATAGGAATTCCTAAGTATTTGATACCCTGTGAGGGCCAGGCAAAGGGAAAGTTGGACTGGATGGAATCCTATATGGATTTGGGGAGGGAGACATCGAGGGCCTCAGACTTCGCTGCATTGATTTTAAAATTTTACCATGTAACAAAGTGATCTATTTCAGCCATAACAGCATGGATGGATATATGTGATTGAGTGATATATACTAGGACATCATCAGCAAATAGAGAGCACTTGTACTCGGTGCCTCCCACCTCAATCCACCTAATATTGGGGTTGTGGCGAATTGATGAGAGCAGGTGCTCCGTCACTAGGATGTATAAGAGAGGGGACAGAGGAAATCCCTGCCTTGTCCCATTGGTGATTGTGAAAGGTGATGAAAATGTTCTGACGCACCCCCTGGGCCTTGGGACACCCGGAGCCGGACCCTTTTTGGTGGATGCTGGTGGTTGTAGTCTTCGTGGCGGCGACCCGGTTCCGTGGCTCAGGGCGGTCAAACCAGTGGCGGAACTATTTATGTGGTTTTGATGTTTAAATGTCCGACTACGCCACCCGTGGATTGCGGTCAGAGTGAACCGCCGCTACAGGGCAGACCGCTGAGGCTGGTGTTGTGGGTGCAGCAGAGCGTAGCATAACTCCCCACGGGAGGAGTATAGCCTCAGGGCAGTGTATGCGGAGGATGGGGGTGATGGTGCAGGGCAGCAGCAGTAACGACACGGAGTCAGTGATGCAGTCCAGGGCCTTTACTCACAGTTCTTATTATCCAGACCACGTCTGCAGGTAACGGCTGCCCACGTCGTACTGTGCTCACCAGGTGAGGGGCTCAGACAACTCCCAGATAACTTTGGAGCACTTCACAGGACCCCCTTTGTGTGTCCTTTGTCTGGCCTTTCTTACCAACACTTCTGTCCGGCTGCCTCGGGCCTCCTCTTGGTAAACTTGGCGCCAGTTTCCCTGACCCTATGTGGTGCCTTCCTAGCGGGTGTAGCGAGGGGCTGCGCCACATAAAATGTCAGAGCCTCCGGTTTCTAGCTGAGGGTCGTTTCCTGCCTCCACTAGTTCGGGGACCGGTCTCCCCCTTTGGCCTGACCCCTCCACGCAGGTGGATTCGGGCGTGCGGTGGCGACTCGCCCGTCCGCACCCCTGGGATCCCTTCATTCCTCGTTCCTGGAGCCTTCTCCGCTCCTCTTCCTTCCTTCTCCCTCTTCCAGGCCTGGGCCTCTGTTACTAGGCCCGCCTCCGGAGCAGAGCTCATGCAGAGCCCCTGCTCCCTGCCACTTCTGCTCAGACTTCTCTGCACTGAACTAAGATGGTGCCCACCTTTTATACTCCCTTCTCAATGCACCCAGGAACTGCTTCCTCCCTGCTCCTGCACTACAGGGTTCCCCTTCCTCAGTGTTCCCTCCCCCCACTCCAGCCAGGGACAGGGACTGTCGTGCCCATCTCAGGGGCATATTGGTCGCCCTGCCCCACGGCAATGTGGTGTAATGCATGCAGGTGTCGGGTCCTGATCCACACTCCATCCTTACCTGAGAGTGAGATATCACACCTCTGGGTGAGGTGCAATACGTCTGTAGCAACCGAGCCCTCAGGGTGCTACAGTTCCATTTATCTTCAGCCTAGGTGACGTATTGCGATACAGGGCCGTGATTTTGGCTATAAAAGGGTCCCCTAGACCCCTACCCCAAGCTTTTTAAGAGAATCATATATGGCGTGCCAGGAGACTCTATGGAATGCTTTCTCAGCATCCAACGAGAGTATCTAATTACAAATTTTTAACTGCATCTAGCCCAGGAAATACTTTGTGCCTAGTAGCAGTGTCTGCTAGTCAGCGGATTATCCCGGCTGTTAAGCAAGCTACACCACCTGTAGTTTAGACACTTAATTTTTTCAAAGGAAATGCTTCGGGACCATGGGATACTCAGTGAAGAGCATCAGGAGGCACCCCAAGGCATAGGGGCTGGGACTGGCAGTAGGATGCCTTGCGGTGGACAGCCGAGCTCGATCCTTATAAAAGCTTTTTAACTGCAGCAGCTTTAGTGGACGCTACTGGAGCTGGAATTACGCGGCTGCTGGCATGAGACTTGCCCTCCAATAGATCCTTGTAAATGGATTTAAAGTGTATTCATTCAAATTAGAGAGACAATTTAAATTAAAAAGCTTAGAGCTGCCTCCACCACAGGGGGGCTCGCTCGACCCACCAGCGGACAGGCACCAGTATTGGGAGAGGGGGGCTGGCCATCAGGGTTCACCGCGGCTCTGGCACAAACCCGGCGACACGGAGGTGGCACGGGCAGGAGCGGACTGGCCGTGTCGGCTTCTCACTTTTTGGATTTTAGAAGGGCATGACACGCCTATATCTGTGTCTCCCCCTCCTTTTACTCCTCCACCTCTTTTATTTTCGCATGACTATATGTACTTGTCACTTTTCCATGTGTTAGTTGTGTCTTCTGAGCAGTTTGTCAGCTTTTGGACACCTTTGAAGGTGTTTTCTATGTGTTTCTATGTGTTTTTGTTTGCCTGCCATTGGTTTTAACGGTGTTCGAAGGTGTTCGACGAACAGTTCGACGAACAGTTCGGCGAACACACGGGTGTTCGACGAACCGAACCGAACTCGAACACTACGGGGGTGGCTCAACACTACTTAGAAGTGCCGTCTGCACAGTCAACACTTGCTGCCGTGTTATTGGGGTTCAGTAACGTCAGTTGATCCCCAGCTGTGTGTCCGGCAAATTCTCCTGCTCTGTCCACATCCACTGTACTACAGATTTAAAACTTGCTCCAATTACACCTCTGGCTCCACTCTTTTTTCAGTATTTACCCTCAGCTCCAACACCACCAGTTGCTGCTCAGAAGTGCTGTCTGCACTGTTAACACTTGGTCCAGTGTTATTGGGGTTCAGTAACATCAGTTCATCCTCGGCAGTGCCTTTGGCTTAGGTGCCTCCTTCTCGCTAACCGAGTTCCACCAACGTCTGCTGGTCCTTGGTAGTGCTTTCCGGCACAGGTACCTCCTGCTTAGTAACCAGCTTCCAGTACCGTCAGCTGGTCCTCGGTAGTTCCATTGGCTTTTGTACCTTCTGCTACCCATCCGGGTTCCAGTACCGTCAGCTGGTTCTCGGCAGTGTCTTTGGCATGGGTACTCCCTCCTGCCCAGCCTGGTTCCAGCATGCCAGCTGTTTCCGGGTAGCGTCAACGTCACTTTGCCTCCAAAACGTTGTCCTGTCCTGTTGTGGTCGGGTTAGCCGACTCTATGGTGTCTGCAGTTTAGGTGACTCCTATGTGGGCTGCGGGATCTGGCAATGAAGGCTGGTTCCATAGTGCCAATAGGACAAGCACCCCCTGTAGGACTGTGGGTTTCTGTAACTGCGGCTGGCTCGCGGCCTTGCAACTTTTTTTTTCATGGGTACCTTCTGTTACCCATCCAGGTTCCAGTACCGTCAGCTGTTTCCTGGCAGTGTCTTTTGCACGGGTACTCCCTCCTGTCCAGCCTGGTTCCAGCATGCCAGCTGTTTCCGGGTAGTGTCAACGTCACTTTGCCTCCAATACGTTGTCCTGTCATGTTGTGGTCGGGTTAGTCGACTCTATAGTGCCTGCAGTTTAGGTGACTCCTATGTGGGCTGCTGGATCTGGCAATGAAGGCTGGTTCCATAGTGCCAATAGGACAAGCACCTCCTGTAGGACTGTGGGTTTCAGTAACTGCGGCCGACTCACGGCCTTGCAACTTTTTTTTTCATGGGTACCTTCTGCTACCCATCCGAGTTCCAGTACCGTCAGCCGGTTCTCGGCAGTGCCTTTGGCTTAGGTGCCTCCTTCTCGGTATCCAAGTTCCACCAACGTCTGCTGGTCCTTGGTAGTGCTTTCTGACACAGGTACCTCCTGCTTAGTAACTGATTTCCAGTACCGTCAGCTGGTCCTCGGTAGTTCCATTGGCTCTTGTACCTTCTGCTACCCATCAGGGTTCCAGTACCGTCAGCTGGTTCTCGGCAGTGCCTTTGGCTTAGGTGCCTCCTTCTCGGTATCCAAGTTCCACCAACGTCTGCTGGTCCTTGGTAGTGCTTTCTGACACAGGTACCTCCTGCTTAGTAACTGAGTTCCAGTACCGTCAGCTGGTCCTCGGTAGTTCTATTGGCTCTTGTACCTTCTGCTACCCATCCGGGTTCCAGTACTGTCAGCTGGTTCTCGGCAGTTCCTCAGCCTTCTTTTACCTTCTGCTACATTTCCAAGTTCAAGCTTTTTGAAATGGTTCTTGGTAATCACTCTGGATCTCCCTGACGACGACCCTGAAGACAAGGACCCCGAAGACCACCCCGAAGAAGATGAGGACCCTGAAGACAACGACCCTGAGGACGAGGACCCTGAAGACGAGGACCCTGAAGACCACCCCGAAGAAAACGAGGACCCCGAAGACGACGACCCTGAAGACGACGACCATGAAGACCACAGAAGAAGACTATGCAGTGTATGGGGGTGAGTCCGTTCCTCCTCGTGGTGTCCCTGGAAAAGACCTGCTGCTGCAGGCCAAACTGAAAGCGGACAAATCCTGTTGTAAATCTTTTGTGACGGCCAGAACGAAAGGTGTAATGTTCAAACTTTTATAGATAACAACTACAGGAATGCCTGTCACAAATAAGAATATGATGAAGAAGAAGAAGATGAAGAAGATGAAGAAGTAGAATATGACGAAGAATAATAGTTGAATAAGAAGAATATGAAGAATGTAAAAAAAAAGAATAATACGAAGAAGGTGAAGAAGAAGAAGATGAAGAAGGTGAAGAAGAAGTTGATGAAAAAGATGCTGATGCTGAGGATGATGAAGGAGAAAGTGTGGGAGAAGTAAAAAAGAAGGTGAAGAGCATGGAAGTAGTGAAACATAAATATCTGACAAAATATAAAAAAAATTAACATAGTCAATATTTTCGTAACTCAGAACGTCTTAAAAAAAAATATTAATTCCTGCTATTCCATTTGATTGGGCTAAACCTCTATGCCTTTATTGTCTCCCCCAACTCCTCCAATACATTCTACATTATTCTTAGTTGTTTTCCTTCATGTAGAATTAACCTACAAGGAAATAAAGGGTTTATTTTCAATCCGATATTTGTGTCCCATTGACTTGCATTGGTTTCCGGTATCGGAATCGTCGATATCCGATATTTTTTGGGTATCGGTCCGATCCAATCCGATATTTCTCGATATCGGAAGGTATCGCTCAACACTACCTACCATGCCATAAGGGTCCACTGGTACACGGAAATCCTTGGTAGCAAATCCAGGGATGAGAAGCAGTAGGAAGTAGATGAGAAAAACTCCAGTACCTTCTCCGTATCCATCACAAGAAATGTAAAGTTAAAACGTCCATCTTATTAGTTCCATTAAAAAAGCGCCGTACGTAAGGCAGACCTTACGCGTTTCGAACCAAACAGGGGTTCTTAATCATAGGTTACATTGCTATGGTTAAAAGACATATATATACACTAGCTATTGAACCCGTTCTACGCCTGGGTGGCGAGCATTTTTATTGGTATATGGTCTCCCATGCTGGTATGTGCTGCCCCCCTCCTTGTATTTGTACTGCCCCCATGCTGTCCCCACCATCCAATCCTGGTATGCGTGGTACCCCTCACCCCCAATCCTGCTATGCGTGGTACCCCTCACCCCCAATCCTGGTATGCGTCGCACCCCTCACCCCAAATCCTAGTATACGTGGCACCGCTCATCCCTATCCTGGTGTGTATGGTATCCCTCATCCTGGTATGCATGGCACCTTATCCCTCACTCCCAATCCCGGTATGCGTGGCACCCCTCACCCCCAATCCCGGTATGGTGGAACCCCTCATCCCGGTATGCGTGGCACCCCTCACCCCCAATCACGGTATGCGTGGCACCCCTCACCCCCAATCCCGGTATGCGTGGCACCCCTCATCCTTATCCTGGTGTGTATGGCATCCCTCATCCTGGTATGCATGGTACCCCATCCCTCATCCCTATCCTGGTGTGTATGGTATCCCTCATCCTGGTATGCATGGCACCCCATCCCTCATTCCCAATCCCGGTATGCATGGCACCCCTCATCCCCCAATCCCGGTATGCATGGCACCCCTCATCCCCAATCCCAGTATGCCTGGCACCCCTCATCCCCAATCCCGGTATGCGTGGCACCTCTCATCCCCAATCCCGGTATGCGAGGCACCCATCACCCCCAATTCCGGTATGCGTGGCACCCCTCACCCCCAATATCATTATGCTTGGCACCCCTCACCCCCAATCCCGGTATGCGTGGCACCCCTCATCCCTATCCTAGTATGCGTGGCACCCCTCATCATTATCCTGGTGTGTATGGTATCCCTCATCCTGGTATGCATGGTACCCCATCCCTCATCCCGGTATGCATGGCACTCCATCCCTCATCCCCAATCCCGGTATGCGTGGCACCCCTCATCCCCAATCCCGGCATGCGTGGCACCCCTCATCCCCAATCCCGGCATGCGTGGCACCCCTCATCCCCAATCCCGGCATGCGTGGCACCCCTCATCCCCAATCCTTGTATGTGTGGCACCCCTCATCCCCCATCCTGGTATGCATGGCACCCCTCATCCCCAATCCCGGTATGTGTGGCAGCCCTCATCCCCAACCCCGGTATGTGTGGCACCCCTCATCCCCAATCCCGGTATGTGTGGCACCCCTCATCCGCAATCCCGGTATGCGTGGCACCCATCATCCCCAATCCCGGTATGCGTGGCACCCCTCATCCCCAATCCCGGTATGCATGGCACCCCTCGCCCTCAATCCTGGTATGCATGGTCCCCTCACCCCCCAATCCTGGTATGCGTGTTACCCCTCACCCCCCAATCCTGGTATGCATGTTACCCCTCACCCCCCAATCCTGGTATGTGTGGCACCCCTCACCCCCCAATCCTGGTATGCGTGGTACCCCTCACCCCCCAATCCTGGTATGCGTGGTACCCCTCACCCCCCAATCCTGGTATGTGTGGTACCCCTCACCCCCCAATCCTGGTATGTGTGGTACCCCTCACCCCCAATCCTGGTATGTGTGGTACCCCTCACCCCTAATCCTGGTATGCGTGGCACCCCTCACCACCCAATCCTGGTATGTGTGGTACCCCTTTCCCCCAATCCTGGTATGTGTGGTACCCCTCACCCCCCAATCCTGGTATGTGTGGTACCCCTCATCCCCCAATCCTGGTATGTGTGGCACCCCTCACCGCCCAATCCTGGTATGTGTGGCACCCCTCAGCCCCAATCCTGGTATGTGTGGTACCCTTCACCCCCAATCCTGGTATGCGTGGTACCCCTCACCCCCAATCCTGGTACGTGTGGTACCCCTCACCCCACAATCCTGTTATGTGTGGCCCCCTCATCCAAAAAAAATAAACAGTTATACTCACCTTTCTTCCCTGTGCTCCAGCGTTGCTGCATCCTCTTCTGCCGGAGGCCGGGGGAGGAGTGTGGCGCTGGAGCACCGCGCTGTCCGGCGCCATTTTGCTGAAGACACACTGTAAATGTGTCTTCAGTAAAATGGCGCCGGATAGCGCAATGCGCACGCGCCGGTCCGACGCCTTCACTCCGCCCCCGGTCTCCAGCTAAGAGAGGCGCCGCGGCAATGCTACTCCCGGTCAGGTAAGTATGTAAGTGACGCGCCCCCTGGGCCTGTACTGTGCAGGGGGATACCCGGAGCCGGATCGCTGGGGGTTGTAGTTCTCCGTGGCGGTGACCCGGTCCGTGCCCAGGGCGGTCAAACCAGTGGCGGTCTTAAGTAATAACAATGTCCGACTACGCCACCCGTGGATTGCGGTCAGTGGGGACCGCCGCTGCGCTGCCGACCGCTGAGGCTGATGTTGTTTGCGCAGCCGAGTATGGGATAACTCCCCATGGGAGAAGTATTGCCTCAGGGCAGCTAATGTGGATGATGGGAGTGATGGTGTGAGCGTCCCAGTAGTAATGGTGCTGGTGCAGCGATGAAACACAGAGACGTGTGGTGCAGTTCAGGGTCTTTACTGATGGTATAAAGCAGACCCTCCCGGGAGTACTGGTTAGCAGTAGGGGCCTGGTCAGTCTGTGAGCAAGCAGGATCTCCCCTGGCCAGGTGGAGTTGTAGGCCTCCCCGACTATCTGCACTCTTTCCTGGCTACCTTGCTCTATGCGGGTAGAAGTAGCCCACGTCCCTGAGTATACCGTGTGGTGCTCACCCGTATGGCCGGTGACTTGGGGCCTTCCGTTAGCCTTCGCTTCACTATGGCGGTGCTGGTCCCTTGCTTGTGACCGTGCCTTCGGGTTTCTAAGGCCAGAGGACATGGAATCCCCTGCCGGTTGGATTCTGCTGCTGGACCTGGATGTCCCCACAGCCTCGGACTCCGTGTTCGGGTTAGTGTCTTCAGCCAAGGCGAGCTTTCTAGCTTCCAGCCTCTGGCACTCGCTCCTGCTCCTACAGAGCTCCTGTTGTAACTTTCCCTGTGTCTGCTGTCCTCCAGACCTGACTGCGTCTCTGTCTGGGACTTCACTCTGACTCTGACTCCGACTGCTCTGCTTGTTCTGCAGGCTCTGTCTCACCTAATCCCGCCCCAGACCCAGTTTATAAGGGCAGATTCCTCCCCTCCCAGGTCTGGGTGGGCCGTGTTGCATGCTTAGGGCTCCTGACCAGAGAAACCTCCCACTTGCTCTCAGACATAATATCTCTATTACTGTGGTAACCAGACCCCTGGGGTGCCACATAAGTATGGCGCCGGAGATCGCAGTATGCGTTCAGTGTCTACACATACCGCGATCTCCGGCGCCATACACTCCTCTTACCTGTAACGGCTGGATGCGTGCATCTCTCTGAAGCCAGACTGCGCATCACGCATGCGCAGTCTGTCGAGGCTTCAGACAGAGACATGCATCCCCGGCTATATTATAGATATGGACTGAAAACAAAAGAGAAAATAGGGTGGAGACAACAAAGAACAGGAAGTTCATTAGTGAATGAAAATCGTCCTGAGGATAATTGCTCAGTAATATGCATAAATTAAATTTATGTGCATGGTATACTACCAAATCAAGTACATTGCTGATTTTCACTGTGGTGATCTTTCCACACTTAAGGTTATTGGTATAGACAAGGTGCAAAGACAAATACGCGGAGAAGATAGAGGCAAGCTTCTCCTAGCCAGAGAAGCCTCATGGATTCTTAAACTTAACTCTCACATTCCCAATGGTCTCAATTTTTGAAATGATCTAATGTGCATTTTTTGATATTTTTTTCTAATGGTGTACTTAATTTGCCAGCATACCATGCACATAAGTTTAATTTCTGCATATTACTGAGCAATTATCCTCAGGAGGATTTTCATTCACTAATGAACTTCCTGTTCTTTGTTGTCTCCACCCTATTTTCTCTTTTGTTTTCAGTCCATATGTATATATATATGTCTTTTAAACATAGCAATGTAACCTATGATTAAGTACCCCAGTTTGGTTCGAAACGCGTAAGGGCTGCCTTATGTATGCTGCTTTTTTAATGGAACTAATAAAATGGACGTTTTAACTTCATTTCTTGTGATGGATACGGAGAAGGTGGAGTTTTTCTCATCTACTTCCTACTATTTAAAACTGTGGTTTGTCCGTTACACGGATCACATATACGTTCGCTCCAAATTCAGCCATTTGTAGTGAGCGTGGAAGATATTGTTCTCCATTTAAAATGGGCAAGGCAAGGGATGGGGAACTGGACGTGATGGTGATAGTGCATGCAGAGGCCGTGGCCATGGGCAAGCTGAAATTGTGCCACAACAAATACCCACATCTTCTCGCTCGACCTTCCTGTCCCAATTAATAGGGGACCACAGAACACCACTATTGAACACAAAACAGTGTGAAAATGTTATTGGTTGGATAGCAGAGAATTCTTCCAGTCACCACCACCTCCACCACCCTGTCTTCCACACGGTCAAGTCTCAGTAGCCGTGAGTCTGGATCACATATTCCTCACCCTGATCCTCCTTCCTCCCACCATGCCAAGTGCCTAGAGACAACTGATCCCACACTTGGACACTCCAAAGAGCTGTTCACTTTTCCATTTATAGATTCGGGCCTCTCGTCTCGTCCACTTGAAGTGGGGCAAGAGGAGATCACATGTAGCGATGCCCAAATATTTGAGCAGCCACAGTCATACAAAGGCGACGGTGGGAAAGTGTCACAAGAGGGGGGCGATGATGAGACATAATTGCCAGAAAATCAGGAGAAGGACCAGGGTGCGAAAGTGGAAAACAAGGTGGTGGATTATATAGTAACTAACCCAACCTGGCAGGAGGACATGCAGAGCGAGGACAGCAGCACACAGGGGAGAGGAGGCAGAGCACCCCAACAGGCAGGAAGAAGCAGTGTGGTGGTTGCAGACAGAAGGCGGGCAACCATTCCCCGTAACACCAACACGACGGAAGTTGCCAGTACAACTATTAGGTCTTCCCGAGTCTGTTTGTTTTTTAAAGACTCTGCTGATAACCCCAAAAAGGCCATTTGTACCACCTGCCAGGCCAGCATCAGCAGGGGTAGCAAAACTACCAGCTTGACCACCACCAGCATGATTAGGCAAATGGCAGCAAACCACCCGACTTTGTGGGCCAAACCCCAGGGTTCAGGAATAGTGTCTGCGGGTGACACCACTGCTTCTTCCATTGTTGTGCGTGCAAGCCAATCCCCTGTCCATAGTGCATGCGAAGATGCCTCCTACCATGAACCTGTCATTGCACACTCTCAACTAGCACCATCAGCAAGCACGTCCTTGTCCCAGCACAGCTTTCAGTTGTCCATACCCCAGTCCTGTGCAAATACGCAGCCAACGCCCCACAGGCCACACTACTAAATTCCCACATCTCGCGACTGCTTGCGCTTGAAATGTTGCCTTTAAGGCTCGTGGAGACTGAAGCTTTCCGCAACCTGATGGCGGCAGCTGTCCCTCGGTACTCGGTCCCCAGCAGCCACTATTTCTTCCAGTGTGCCGTCCCCGCATTACACAAGCACGTGTCCCACAACATTAGCCGTGCCCTCAACAATGCAGTTACTGGGAAAGTCCACCTAACCACGGACACATGGACAAGTGCTTGTGGGCAGGGAAGGTACATCTCGTTGACGGCACACTGGGTTAACATAGTGGAAGCCAGGCCTAGTCAGACATTAGGACGGAACACATCCTCCCGAAGCCAAGGATTGCGGGTCCTAGGTCAATCAGGGTTGCCCCCACAGTCTACAGCTCCTGCACCTCATCCTCCTCAGCCTCCTCCTCCTCTTCAGCCTCCATCTCCAAAATGACCCCATCAGTCACAAGCTGGAAGCACTGTAGCACTGCATCAGGCAAGCAGCAACAGGCTGTGCTGAAGCTAATATGCTTAGGTGACAAACCGCACAATGCTGAAGAGTTGTGGACAGCTCTGAAAGAGCAGGCAGATCTGTGGCTGACACCGCTGAACCTACAGCCAGGCATGGTCATGTATGACAATGGTCGGAACCTGTAGGCGGCTCTGAGGCGAGGCGAGCTCACACATGTACCATGCCTGGCCCATGTGTACAATCTCTTGGTTCAGCAGTTTCTCAAAACCTATAGGGAGCTGCAGGATCTGCTTGTCAAAGTCCGCCGCCTGTGTGCCCATTTTAGAAAGTCAGCTACAGCTTCCGCCACCCTTGCCGTGCTTCAGCTCCATTTACAGCTTTCGGCTCACCGACTGGTGTGTGATGTTCCCACGCGTTGGAACTCTACACTGCAGATGTTGGGAAGGATTTGTGAGCAGAAGAGGGCAGTTGTTGAGTACCAGTATCAACAAGGCCGTCGGTATTCAGTTCAGACTCCACACATAAGACCTCAGGATTGGACATGGATGTCAGACATCTGTACCATCCTCCAAAATTTTGAGTACTCCACCAAGATGGTGAGCGGCGATGACGCCATAATTCGCGTCACCATCCCGCTTCTCTGTCTTCTGAAATGCTCTCTGCTCACAATCAAAGAGGATGCATTGCAGGCAGAGCACGATGAGATGGAGCAAGGAACCATACAGGGTGATTACACACAGCCCAGCCTCATCTCATCCCAACGTGGATTGGGTGACAATGAGGAAGAGGAGGAGGAGGAAGAACAGGAGATAGTTTCATGCACTATAGATGGTATTACCTACACAACTGTCATAGCGTCTGTTCAGCGTGGATGGCCTGAGGACAGGGAGGAGGAGGAGAGTATGGTCAATCGTCCTCTTGGTGAGGACACGGAAGTCTTGCTTGTTAGCAGTCTGGCAAGCATGGCTGAGTTTATGTTACGCTGCCTTTCCCGTGACCCTCGCGTTCTCAAAATTTTGGGAGACAGTCATTACTGGTTGGTGACACTTCTAGACCCACGCTAAAAGAAGATCTTTATATCTCTTATTCCTGAGGCGGACAGGTCTATGAAAATGGGGCAGTACCAGAAGGCCCTTGTTGCGGAACTATTAAAAAAATTCCCATCTGAAAATGGTGGTGGCAGAGGTCACAGTTCGTTGGACAACCAAGGAGTACAGGCGCGAGAGACTCAACTCCAATCCAGCAGAAGCAGAGAACACTGTCAAAGTTCTGGGAGAGTTTTTTCAGCCCCTTCCATTGCACAGGCCCTAAGGCGTGGGGTACTCTCACAAGGAGTGCAAAGTTTGGGAAGATGCTGAGGGAGTACCTTGCCGACCGTACCAAAGTCCTCTGTGATTCCTCTGTGCCTTATAATTATTGGGTATCCAAGCTGGACGCTTGGAATGAACTGGCTCTCTATGCCTTGGAGGTCTTGGCCTGCCCTGTCGCTAGCGTTTTATCAGCCTGCCCTGTCGCTAGCGTTTTATTAGAGCAGGTTTTTAGTGCCGCTGGTGGAATTATAACTGATAAGCGCATCCGCCTGTCAACTGAGAATGCTGACCGGCTGACTCTTATAAAAATGAACAAGGGCTGGATTGGGCCAGACTTGTCAACACTACCGAATGATAGCAGCGTAACATAAACTCAAATCCAGTGTATTTTTTTGGGAGGTGTATTCCCATACACCTTTTCACACCCACACATGGGTATACGCTCCCTGATTTTGGCTATTTGCTCTGTTCCTCCTCCTTCTCCTCATCCTCATCCTCCACCACCATATCACCAGGGTGACCGTGGTCTGTGATGCAACACCCACATCATTTTTGTAAAGGGTGTTTATGATGATAACATTTTATATACAGTATGGTCATGTATACCCCCCAGGGGAAAATGTTTGTCAACCCTCTCCTTTCTAATGGGAACTTTTTTTTATGAGGCCCTACTCCACGTCTTTACCAAGTTGCATTGGAGTGCCTCCCAATTTTTGGCAGCCCTTGCATTCACTGCATAGGCAAACACTATGGGAGACCCACTTCCTAATAATGGGAACATTTTTTCATGAGGCCCTCTACGTCTCTTCCAAAGGGCATTGGAGTGCCTCCAAATTTTTGACAACCCTTGCATTCACTGCATAGGCAAACACAATGGGAGACCCACTTCCTAATAATGGAAACATTGTTTTCAGGAGGCCCTCTGACCTCCACGTCTCTTCCAAGGGGCATTGGAGTGACTCCAAATTTTTGGCAACCCTTGCATTCACTGCATAGGCAAACACTGTGGAAGACCCACTTCCTAATAATGGGAACATTTTTTCATGAGGCCCTCTACGTCTCTTCCAAGGGGCATTAGATGCCTCCAAATTTTTGGCAACCCTTGCATTCACTGCATAGGCAAACACTATGGGAGACCCACTTCCTAATAATGGGAACATTTTTTCATGAGGCCCTCTACATCTCTTCCAAGGGGCATTGAAGTGCCTCCAAATTTTTGGCAGCCCTTGCATTCACTGCATAGGCAAACACAATGGGAGACCCACTTCCTAATAATGGGAACATTTTTTTTTCAAGAGGCCCTCCTCTATGTCTCTTCCAAGGGGCATTGGAGTAGGTCCAAATTTTTGGCAGCCCTTGCATTCACTGCATAGGCAAACAGTATGGGAGACCCACTTCCTAATAATGGAAAAATTGTTTTCAGGAGGCCCTCCTCTAAGTCTCTTCGAAGGGGTATTGGGGTGCGTCCAAATTTTCAGAGAGGTATTGGGGTGCATCCAAATTTTGGGCAGACTTGCCGCTCACTTCATACGCAATAACATTATAGGAGACCCACTCTTTAGTAATGAGAACAACAAAGCATAGCCGGCTGATGGCACTCTAAGAATAGCGAGGGCCGACTGCTGGCCCTTTAAGAATAGTATAGGCCGCCTGATGATCCTATAAAAATAGGCTTTGTGACTTTCAGAATCCCTCCTTCATAAATGAAGCAGGATGTGTCTGATCATGTCTCACACACCACATGGCCAGATAAGGTTGTAAAATGTTAAAATGACATTTCCCGGAGAATGTATTTGTCACTGTTGAAAGCAATACAAAAGTGCAAAAAAACGCATCAAAAACGCTACATGTGAACATAGCCTAAGGTGTGGAGGAGTATTTTTGTTTTTGGTTATTTATTTTGCCTTATATACAAGTCATTACCCTGGAAAAGATGTTCCTTAACAAATTTCAGAGGAAAATACATTTTGGTTTCTTTTTTGTATGTTTTATTGTGAGTCTGTAAAAGTGACGTAATACCTCTGACAACGTTGTTCACATCAGTGACCTGGTGTTCAGAAATGCTTAAAGGGGTCTTCTCCATGCTGTTCCCATGTCAGTTGATCACTGTTCCCATCGATTTGGCAAATTTTTAGGCCCTCTGCAGACCGCCGGGGGGAGCAGCCTGAAAAATGCTCAAGTTTCCCATAGGCATACATTGGCCTCGTTGCTCGGGTCGAGCACCCGAGTATTCCAATGAGCTTGACCCGAGCAACGAGTACCCGAGCATTTTAGTGCTCGCCCATCATTACTAAGCACCCTGTGTTATTTACATGCACTATTATTATCTCTTTACTACAGGGTATTTGCACATTTTGTTTTTATCTTAGGTTCTGCTTATTAAATGGCCACAGTATGAATGAACACCTGTGCATTACACCTATATCAACATATGCTCTGGGTAAAAAAATGTTAAGGGTTTTGGTTTAGTTTTTGTACTTTGTAAAAAAAAAGGGAGGTGGCTCTCCTTTCATAGGGCTGTTCATTTTCCACAGGCAGGTGTCTGAACTGTTGGGACCCAGGTCCTACTTTGCCCTTAGCTATTTTTATGTCTTCTGACACATAGTGAGATGAACTACAAGAGTTAGGAACCATCCATACTGTCCTCACCTTGTCATGGTGGGACACCTTTTAAGTTTTTTGATCAAAATAATGTTTTTTAAGTACCCCATGTTATTAACACGTACTATTACTATTTATATACTTACTGCAGGGTGTTGACTCATTTTGTTTTATCTTAGGTTCTGTTGTGTGACCGTAGCCTGAATATGAGCTACAGCTAGAGTCCAGAGACAGAGCATCTGACTCCCTAATGCAGCACAATCTAAGCACATTCAGGTCATTGTGTGGCACCCTGCTACTACAGGTACCACAGGACCCAAAAGGGTGCATGGATGGACTTCTCCACAAGAGGCCCTCACTACAAACAGACACCTCCAACCTTCCACCTCAGACCACCAGAGGGAGCCCTGTTAGGGATATATAAACTGGGGGGTGGAGTCAGGTAGTCAGTCAGTTAGTTAGTCAGTCAGAGAGTGTGCTGACACTGAGAACAGTGAAGACGCAGTACGTCTGCTGCTGTACTGAGGGCCCCGAGTGTGGCCGAGGCAAGGAGAGAGGAGTTAAGGGGGCAGAGGAGCGTCTGAAGCTCATCCAAGACACAAGCCGGACACCAGGTCCGCGCCTACAGGGTTCTCTACACCCAGTAGGGACAACTGGCATACCAGGAGGCTTTCAGACCCCTGGTCATCCTGAAGCTACAATGAATTACAGGACTAGGAACCACGAAGGCCCCGACGTCCAGGGATAGTGGTTGCCAGAGAAAAGTCCTACTACCAAGTAGTCAGGTGAGAGAGCAAAACAACATAGAAACTAGGCCAAGTTCCAGGCTGTCCAGAAGCTTAGAGAGAGGAAGACACGGACCAGGAGGCCTACAACCCGCTCACTGGGGAGAGTTCTGAAGTGCACCCTTCCTATTAAGTACCCTGGACCCTACCTGCCGTTACACCAGTAAAGGTACTGAAGCGAATCCCCTGTGTGCGTGTCCGTCATTCCCCCTGACCCGACCGGGCCACCTCTCACCTGAATCCCATCCATCAACCCTGCCCCGGGGGCCCGCTCCACCTGTGGAGAGCAGAACCATCCCAGCTGCCATCCCATCACCCCCGAAGGTCTGCAGCAGCGCCGGAATTCATTACCGGGAACCACAGGTGGCGTCACGAGACAAACTGTTAACAAAAGCCCCCTTTTAAAGAGTGACCCCAGAGGACGGGCCCGGGAGCTGACTGCCGTGACATCCTACAAAGAAGGTAAAGGCCCGGGTACTGAGTCCCCCATATCCCCCCTGGGCAAGTCATACTCTTCCTGGCGTCACGAACAGGATTTCGTGCCCGTTATCACCAGGTACTGTGTGCCGTATTTGAATTGTGTTTGTCCTGTGGTGAACATCACCGCCATTACCGCATCGCCGCGTGGGAAGAAGAGGGGTGTAACCATGGGAACCAGAGAGGCATGACCGTTAGTAGCGCAAAGCTCAAGCCCCGCCTCGCGCTCTGACACAGCACCAGGAAGCGTCAGGCCCTGGAAGGAGACCGTCGTCTGCGGAGCTGCGGCCTACCAGAAAAAGTAAAGAAGGTAGGCTACGGTTTACTATGGGGGCGCAACCATGGTCGATGACCAGCAAGACGCCGGAGCACCGGTTAACGCTCTCGATGCTCAACTTGCGCTGCCCCACCAGCAGGGGTCGTGACTCCAGTGATACCCATGGCCCTGCCGTACGTCCCCGGAGCAAAATGGCTTCCCCAGTATGATGGCAAACCAGACACCCTGTCTGGATTCAAAAGAAAAATATGCGGTGTAATGGATATGTACTCAATGACTGGTAAACAGAGAGCCGCTATTGTGCTGGGACAATTGACTGGTGCCGCAGAGTGGGAAGTTGAAGCCTGGCCAGCCGCAGACCAGGAATCAGTATCTATCATATTTAAGAGACTGCAAACTGTCTTTGAAAACAGCACTGAGACAGATCTTCGGATGAGGTTCTACCACTGTACCCAGAATACTGAGGACGGTATCCGGGACTATGCTTGGCGTTTACAAGAGGCACTGCAGGCCCTGAAACAGGTTAGTCCGGCCAGCATACATGATGAGAACAAAATGCTGACAGAACAATTCATTCGGGGGTTGAGGTTCCAGGAGGAGAGCAGAACTGTAAGGTGGTGGGCCTTAGATCATCCAAATGCCCCCTTTGACACCATGAAGGACATGGCTATTACATCAGATACTGCTATCCAGCGTTACCAGGGTGGGGCCACCCCAATGGCCACATCACTCACTGCCCCAAAATTAGCTGCTGAGACAAAAGTGCAAACGGTGCCCCCTAGCGAGCTGGACAGCCTGCGCTCTGAAGTGCGTCAGCTAAGTAAAACCCTGGCCACTGTCCTGAGCGCCCTGCAGCTACAGACGGAGCCCGAGCCGGATGGAAGGATCCTACTCGCCGACAGTCCGGAGGATGTCCCCTGGATGAGGAGAAGAAGGAGGACAACACCACCCCGTGGGAGGACCAACGACCAACGTCGCCCTCCAGGAGAACTCATCTGCTACCATTGCCACAAGGCAGGCCACACCGCGCGGATCTGTCCTTTAAACGGGCAAACCCTGGGGCCAAGGGCCGACATCCAGGAGTAGGTCAACCAGGCCCATCAAGCTGGTACGACCGGTTTGTAGGAGGAAGGCCTTTCCTGTCCATCATGCTGGACGGCATAGCAACACCTGCACTACTGGACACCAGCTCACAGGTAACCATCATACCTGATGTCCTCTACAAAAGGTACTGGTCCATAGATGAACTCCACCCGCCAGACCCGAACCTCTCTGTGTATGCCTCTAATGGCCTTCTTCTTAACCTAGTCGGTGTTAAGGATGTGACAGTGAAGGTGAGGAGAGTGGAACTAAAGGACCAAGGACTGATTGTCATAGAATCTAACCCTGGTGATACAAATCCATATATGATACTTGGTACAAATGTTGTTGGTAACTGTTTAGGAGAAGTGTTATTTTTACTCCAACAGATTGCTGACACTGCCAAACCAGGACAGAGGAAGGTGCTCCAGAAGGAAATTCGCGCCCTCCTGTACCAGCAACAGGTAAAGCTAACAGGTGGTGATATTGGTAATGTACGGGTGACAGACCCGATACCCATTGTGATTCCCCCAATGAGTGAAATGCTGATTTGGTGTAGGGCAGCAATAGGTCTCAAGGGACAGAACTACCAGGCGATAGTAGAGCCCATCAACTCAGAGCACAGACCGACACTCCGAACTGCTAGAGGGGTAGTTGATGTACGCAATGGAAGGGTACCCATACGCCTCCTAAATTGTGGGGAGGAGGAAGTTAAATTGCCACGATACGCCACTGTTGCCAGACTGTATACTGTGAATAATGATGCCATACACACAGTGGAATCCTTGACCCCACCGGATACAGTGGAGGACAATGACTCCGAAGCTCAGCTGGAGGAATGGTGTCAACAGCTCCATGTTGGGACTGACGCCACTCCTGTCCATCAGAAACACGGTGTTTACAGAGTGGTTCAGGAATATGAGCAGGTGTTTACTAAACACCCACTTGATTTTGGAAGGGTTAAAGGGGTACAACACCACATACCCACTGGTAACCATCCACCCATTAAGGAGCGTTACAGACCCATACCACCAGCACATTACCAAAGAGCCAAAGAAATGTTGCATGACATGAAAAAGGCAGGGGTAGTAAGGGATAGCTGTAGCCCCTGGGCAGCTCCCCTGGTCCTGGTCAGAAAGAAGGACGGTAGCATGAGGATGTGTGTAGATTACAGACAAATTAATCGAATAACACATAAAGATGCATACCCTTTGCCCCGTATAGAGGAATTCCTGGCTGCTCTAAAATCTGCAAATTACTTCTCCACATTGGATCTCACTAGTGGGTACTGGCAAGTCTCAGTTGCTGAGGAAGACCGGGAGAAGACAGCCTTCACCACCCGATGGGATTATGTGAATTCAACAGCATGCCATTTGGACTCTGCAATGCACTCGGAACGTTCCAGAGGTTGATGGAGTGTTGCTTGTGACACTGGAACTTTGAGACAGTGCTGCTATACCTGGATGACGTTATCGTGTACTCGAGGACGTATGAAGACCATCTAAAGCACCTGGCGGCGGTATTTGAGGCATTGTCCCGATATGGGATGAAACTAAAACCTTCCAAGTGCCACCTGCTCAAACAGAAGGTTCAGTACCTGGGACATGTGGTCAGCTCAGAGGGAGTAGCACCAGACCCGGAAAAGGTCACTGCCATCCAGAAGTGGCCTGAACCAAGGAACATCAAAGAAGTACGTCAATTTCTGGGACTGGTCGGGTACTACAGGAGGTTCATTAAGGACTATACCAAAAAGGCAGCACCTTTACAAGATCTCCTAGTAGGACAGTCCAAAAGAGGTAAAAGTCCCCCATTCCAGTGGGGCAAAGAGCAGACTGATTCCTTTGCGTCAATGAAGGAAGTCCTAACCGGTGAGGAAATCCTGGTTTACCCCGACTACGGCCAACCTTTCCTGTTGTACACCGACGCCAGCAACGAGGGACTGGGAGCTGTGTTGTCCCAGAAGCAAAACGGCAGATAAAAGGTAATTGCGTATGCCAGTAGGAAGCTTCGCCCTACTGAGAGGAACCCGGAGAATTACAGTTCCTTCAAGCTGGAGTTCCTGGCCTTGGTCTGGGCTATCACTGAAAGATTCAAGCATTACCTAGCCTCAACTAAATTCACAGCCTTTACCGACAATAACCCCTTGACACACCTGGAGACAGCCAGGTTGGGAGCCATGGAATTGCGTTGGGTGGCCAGATTGTCGAATTACCAGTTCACAATCAAGTACCGGGCAGGTCACAAGAACACCAATGCTGATTCCCTGTCAAGAATGCCCCACCAGTCGGACACCGAGGATGAAGTGGATGACCTAGAAGAAATTGAATTACCTGCTTTCCACAGAAGCGGAATGGTCCACGAGCAACATACCTCCAGAAGACATCATGGTAAGATGCTAAATCCTTTACCTCATCACAGCTGGAAGGAGACCCAGGACAGTGACCCGGTTGTCAGCCTCATCAAAGGACTGATAACCCAAGAAGGTTCTCACCTGGAGAAGGATGCTCCTCCACAAGCCAAACACCTGTGGAATGAGAGAAGCCGGCTGTTCATCTACAGAGAAAAGCTGTGCAGAAGGTATGTCAGCCCCAGAACCCATGAAATGGTGTGGCAGATTGTTGTACCCAGGACGGATATCCAGATGGTGTTAGAGGCCTACCACGACCAAGCAGGTCACTTTGGCTGGAAGAAGCTGGAAACCCTGCTGAAGGACCGATTCTATTGGGTTGGAATGCGGAGTTCCATAGAAAGGTGGTGCCGGAATTGTGGGCCATGTAGCCTCAGAAGGAAAGACTATGGCAGCCAGAAAGCACCTTTGCAGTCCATCAAAACTGCCCAGCCCCTGGATATTGTCGCTATGGATCACGTCAAACTGTCGCCCAGCAGATCAGGCTATTCCTATGCCCTGACCATGGTGGATCACTATTCCCGGTTCCTGGTGGTAGCCCCTGTCAAGGATCTGACAGCAGAAACTGCAGCAAGAACGTTTCAAGCCTACTTCTGCAGACCCCATGGATATCCGGACAAGGTGCTAACAGATCAAGGCCCTGTTTTTGAAGCTGAGCTATTCAAGGACTTCTGTCACCTGTATGGATGCAAGAAGATCCGGACTACACCATATCATCCGCAAACCAACGGTATGTGCGAGAAAATGAATAACATCGTTATAGACCTGTTAAAAACCCTACCTTTGGAAGAGAGGAACCAGTGGCCAGACAAACTACCTGACCTAGTGGACCTGTATAACCACATACCTGTGAGTTCCACTAATTGTACCCCAGCGTACCTCACGAGAGCAAGACCTGGAAAATTGCCCATGGACCTGGAGCTCGGAGTGGTAGAACCTGCTGCAGATACGTCCACTGAAGATTGGGACACAAGTCGGCAAAAGCAGTACAGGAAAGTACAGGCCTGTGTCGAAGACAGTCTAAACAAGATGAGGGAAAGACAAGAAGATCAGTATAACAAGCACGCACCAGCTGAACCCTTGGCACCTGGAGAGATAGTGCTAAAGCGGAAAAGAAGAGGTCACAAGCTCGATGACCAGTGGGAAAGAGAGCCCTACACAGTGTTGAATTCTAAATTTGACAACACCAAAACCTGCCTGATCAGCAAGGATGTTGGTAAAACAACCGCAACAGTCTCAAGAGACCACTTGAAATTGTGCCCAGATCTACTGAAGACACAGGAGGAAGAAATACCTCTTGTAATACCGGAGAAACCCAAGGACGATGTAGTTCATACAGTTCTAGGAGATTTCCCTGCGCACTGGCCTCAACTCGACGGAGCGGTTATCATACCAGTGATACACTTCTGTCAACCACCAGAAGAACCTCCACCACAAGAAGAACCTGTGAGCGCCCTAGCAGAATCTGCTCAGGAACAGGAAGAGTCTCCAGTAAACAGCGTACTTGCCAGTCCCATAGAGAGATTGAGGCAGTTTTATAATCTACCCGCCCGTAGATCTGATAGGTTAACAGAGAGTACATGCACAGACACCAGTATCACCCCAGTGCTACGAAGGTCCACACGCAGCACACAAGGCCAAATCCCTGCCAGGTATAGGGAATAAATACAAAACGCCTACCGTGTAAATAGTTACCCATTAGGGTATTGCCTACTGTTATTTATTGTGTGAACTGAAAATAATGTGTTCATTTAGTTACCCGTAAGGGTATAAAGACTTGTAGGCTGAGGACTGTGAGCAGCCAAAGACTTTCCATTGTAAATAGTTGCACTTATCAAAGTGCCTCCTTATTTGTTTCATAAAAAGACCACAGAATAAAAACCCGTTTGGCGTGGCCGAAGACGTGGTCCAAGACCTGGCTCACTTATGCCCTGTAGCCACGCCCAGGGCCTATGTTGAGGGTTTTCAGGCGGGTCCCTCATGCTACTCTTGTTACACCTTCATCAGTGAAATGGACACCTGGTGACGGGACTTACTGTAACATTGTTATTGTAATTACTATTTTTACTTTTTGTTACCTGTTTAAAATGCTTCAGTCCAGGAGTACTGAATTGTACTAGGGGGGAATGTGGCACCCTGCTTCTACAGGTACCACAGGACCCAAAAGGGTGCATGGATGGATTTCTCCACAAGAGGCCCTCACTACAAACAGACACCTCCACCCTTCCATCTCAGACCACCAGAGGGAGTCCTGTTAGGAATATATAAACTGGGGGGTGGAGTCAGGTAGTCAGTCAGTTAGTTAGTCAGTCAGAGAGTGTGCTGACACTGAGAGCAGTGAAGACGCAGTACGTCTGCTGCTGTACTGAGGGCCCCGAGTGTGGCCGAGGCAAGGAGAGAGGAGTTAAGGGGGCAGAGGAGCGTCTGAAGCTCACCCCAAGACACAAGCCGGACACCAGGTCCGCGCCTACAGGCTTCTCTACACCCAGTAGGGACAACCGGCATACCAGGAGACTTTCAGACCCCTGGTCATCCTGAAGCTACAATCAATTACAGGACTAGGAACCACGAAGGCCTCTGCATCCAGGGATAGTGGTTGCCAGAGAAAAGTCCTACTACCAAGTAGTCAGGTGAGAGAGCAAAACAACATAGAAGCTAGGCCAAGTTCCAGGCTGGCCAGAAGCTTAGAGAGAGGAAAACACGGACCAGGAGGCCTACAACCCGCTCACTGGGGAGAGTTCTGAAGTGCACCCTTCCTATTAAGTACCCTGGACCCTACCTGCCGTTACACCAGTAAAGGTACTGAAGCGAATCCCCTGTGTGTGTGTCCATCATTCCCCCTGACCTGACCGGGCCACCTCTCACCTGAATCCCATCCATCAACCCTGCCCCGGGGGCCCGCTCCACCTGTGGGGAGCAGAACCATCCCAGCTGCCATCCCATCACCCCCGGATGTCTGCAGCAGTGCCGGAATTCATTTCCGGGAACCACAGGTGGCATCACGAGACAAACTGTTAACAAAAAACCCCTTTTAAAGAGTGACCCCAGAGGACGGGCCCGGGAGCCGACTGCTGTGACATCCTACAAAGAAGGTAAAGGCCCGGGTACCGAGTCCCCCATATATCCCCCTGGGCGAGTCAATTGCCCAAGTGATTTCAATGCTCTATCAATTTGAAAATAGGGTCACTTGATAGTATAAAAAATTGGTACGATTTTCATCCAGAAAAGTGGTACGATTTTTTTCTCACTTTTCTTCTGTGTGCAGTCTGTATACCATTTTTTTACTCAGTAGCTAGTAATCATTTACAAGACCATTTACCGTTTCCTATGCTGCAGAATTGTAATGCATCTGTAAAAATCAGATGCCATACTGTGGCATCCAATTTTTTTCTCTCACTCAGGAGGTGTAACTATAATAGGAGCAGGAGATATAATTGCACTCGGGCCCTGGAGCGTTGGGAGTCCAAAAGGTGCCCTTTGGCCCATATGAAAAGACTATTACAGATCACTACCCATTCCTGCTAATACATGTGGGGACAAATGACACCGCAAGAAAGGACCTGGAAACCATCTGCAGTGACTTTGAAGACTTAGGCAAGAAAGTGAAAGAATTGGGAGCACAGGTGGTCTTCTCATCCATCCTCCCAGTGGATGGCCATGGAACAATGAGGTGGAATAAGATTCTACAGGTGAACAACTGGCTACGTCGATGGTGCCGTCAACAAGGATTTGGATTTCTGGATCACGGAATGAATTACCTATACGATGGACTACTTGCTAGAGATGGGGTGCACCTTACGAAGACTGGAAAACATGTATTTGGAAGTCGCCTTGCTACACTCATCAGAAGAGCTTTAAACTAGAACAATGTGGGAAGGGAAGTGTAGCACCCTGAGGATTCGGCTGCTACAGGGGTATTGCACCTCAACCCAGAGGTGTGATATTCCACTCCCGGGTAAGGATGGAGTGTGGAACTGAGCTCGGTAGGCTGCATGCACTACACACATCCCATTTCCGAGGAGCAGACCGACGGTACTCCCACTTAGAAATGTGCAGGTACGACCGAGTCTGTTCCTGGCTGGAGTGGGAGGGGGGTGGTACATCCCAAGTAGTGTAGGGGCAGATAGGGGGAGCAGCCTGGGTAAAGATAGGAGCTCATTGGGTGCTGGTCACCTGAGCTCACACATAGAGGGTGTATATAAGGTGGGCACCAACTAAGAACAGGGTCAGTTGCAGAGAGAAAGTCAGGAGCAGAGGAGAAGAAAGACCCAGAGTGAGAGAGGAGAGAGAGAGAGACCCAGAGGCACAGAAGAAAAGGACTCTAAGACCCCAAACTAAATCCCCGGGTGAAGAGTCGGCACAGGGTACCGGAACCCAAGCTGGTGGGGGTAAAAACACTCCCCAGCCAGAGACCGGAGACCGTGGGCAGCGTTTGCCACGGTCACCCACCACATCCACCACGAAGGCATACCACGTGGAGGGTCAGGGAACCCAAGGCCAAGGGTGTCCCAACAGAAGGCCCGAGGGAGCTGGACCTGGGTGGATCAATAGTGGGGACGGCCAGAGAAAGGACTGAAGGAGAGCTCAGGGTCACGCTCCGGACTTATTTGGGAGTTGGCTGGATCCAGAACCTGGTGGACGCAGCACGGCTCGGGAGGTCACTCGAAGCTGGAGTGACCAGAACATCAGCAGTGAGTAAACATCCTAAACTGCATAACCCGACTCTGTCTCTGATTGCCGTCTACACTGCATCACCACAACTCCCATCCTCTGCACCTGATCCCCCTGAGGCTATACCCCACCCGTTGGGGGTTATATCACCAGAGCTGCACCTACATCACCAGCCTCAGCGGACCCTGCTGCAGCGGCGGCCACAGTGACCGCAATACAACGGGTGGCGTAGTCGACAATAAAGAACTTATAACATCTGTAGGACTGCCACATACAACTCAGTTTGACACCCTGGGCACGGACCGGGTCACAGCCACTCGGAAGACTACAACTCCCATCTGATCCGGCTCCGGATATTCCCCCTAAAAGAATATGGCCCAGGGGGCGCGTCAACTTTGGCGTAGTCGGCAGGATTACGTGCCCGCAACATCCGGGTACTGCGTGCCTGAAGAAAAGTGCAAGTTTACCTCAAAAAGAAGTCTCCTGCCGGTTCCGGAGGGTCCCCGCCATCGGACCCCATCACCAGTCGATTCCAGCCGGTTGTCCGCCATTAACAGCGTTTTCCCGCCATCTGCAGAGTTTCCCGCCACTGGGAAGCGATTCCCGCCATTTCCAAAGGTTTCCCGCCTTGGAAGAGCGGACGCCATTATGGGCGTGCCAGAGGGTGGCGGGAGGCCACCTCCCATCGTGGGCCAGGACCGAAAATGGCGCCAAAAGTGGAAACCGCCCCCACCAACAGAGACTGTGATGCTAGAGGTGTCTGTCAGCGTGAAAGAACTGCCCCTGGAGCTGACAGTCACCAAGTGGCCCCGGGACCGCCCTCGAGGTGGGAGGAGACGAAAGGAGAGAGCAAAGATGGGTGCCGCCTGGAGCAGTCTGGAGCGAGCGCACCCGGAGGCAAGAAGCCTGGAGAGGAGTAGCGGAGGAGCTTACCCGGAGATGGAGAGAAAGCAGAACAGCACCGGCCCGCTGGCCAGGAGTCTGCTAGAGACCGAGGAAGGAGAGCGGAGCAGCACCGGCCCGCTGGCCAGGAGCCTGCTGGAAGAAGAGCAGAGCAGCACCGACCCGTTGGTCAGGAGCCTGCTAGACACCACGACCCCACTAGGCCTAGTGGAGGTCCTTGCACAGCTCCCCCGAGACCGGGAGTGTGCACAGACTGCCCTGGAGGGCCTCGCACGGAGGATGGCCCGGGTACAGCGCGAGATATTGGCGGAATGGAGCCGGGAGATGGCCCAGCAAGCTGAGACCAGTCAACGGAGCACGCTACCCTGGAAGAGGAAACAGACCGCCTCTGAGGATGGCGCGGGAGGACCAAAGGCCGGAGACGGCGCCGAGAAGGGAGCCGGACGCAAGGAGGCAGGTAAAGGGGACGCCTATACCCCAAGCCGGGAAACCGCCCACCTGCCCCAGCTCCCCGTCGCAGAGCCCGAAAGTCCCCCTGCTGTGCCCGTAGCCGCCATGTCACCGCTATGGACTAGGCCCCGACCGGAAGCCGCCGCAGCGACCCCTGTGACGTCACGCGCCTCGACCCGGAACGTGACAAAGCAGGAAATACCAGCAGCCTGGTCGCAAGGCCTAGTACCCCCGGGCGCCGCATCACCAACAGCGCCCCCTACCTCCGCGGAGCCTCCGGCCTGGTCGCAAGGCCAGGTAGCCCAGGGCGCCGCCGTATTAACGGTGCCCTTCACCTTCCAGGTGCCCCAGGCCTGGCCGCAAGGCCTGGGCAATCCGGGCGCCACCACCACCGCGCCCGCGCCCGTAAAACCAAGGGTGCCACACCTGGGGGAGGACTTGTTCAGCCAGCTCACATGGCCGGACGGGCGGCCCTTCATCTGGCCCGAAGAATTCCATGAGCTGGAACGGCAGCAGAGACTAGGGCCCTTGTGTGAGCCCCTGATTCCGGCTCCGAAGCCCGTGGCACGGGTCTCGCCTCCTCTGGAAGAAGCCCAATTTGAGTGGGACCCCACCGGAGAAGACCTAATGGGGTTCACTCAGGAAACCAGGGCAGCTGCAGCGGAGCGTGCTGAGTGTTGCCGACAGCAGCTCGAAGAGTTTGCGAGGGAGCAGAGAGAGAGGCGGGTCCGGGAGCAACAGGCCCAAATACGGAGCGCCGAGCAGAAGAGCCGAACCAGGAGGGACCCCCGTGCAGCGCACAGTCCCCGTACCACCGGGACTGTAATAAAGTTTAACCTGCAGCATGGGTGGGGCTTCATCAGAGACAACAACACCCCCGGCGACGTCTTTGTCACGCGCAGAGATGTGGAGTCCCATCTGCCGGAGGGGCACAGAGGTCGTGACCTTTATATCGGGGACGAGGTCACCTTTACCCGGCACAAGTGTGCCAAAGGACCTTACGCCCTCCATGTGCATCGCCTGACGGAGGAGGAGTTGCGGTGCGAGGAGGAGGAGCAAGAGGACCCGGACGGGTCTGAAGTTACAACCAGCTACAAGCAAAGAGCAGGAGGAAGACGCCGTTGAGTGCGGCAGAGCAGTAGATGTAAATAGTTACCCGACCGGGTACCAAAGAAACTGTTGCTACATATATATAGTCCCCGTTGGGACCAGCATGAGTGAACTGTTTACCCGTTATTCCGTATTCATACCAGGCTGAGGACTGTGAGCAGCCATTCCCTTCCCTTTACCTGGCCGAGGACTGAGAGCGGCCAACTTCCCCTGTATATAGTTGCGCTTCCTAAAGCGCCCCTACCGGTTTTATAGGGAAAACCAGTTTTCCAGAGAGACTGTCGCACTTTACCCGGTCACACGTTGCACAGTGACCGGAGGAGGAGCCTGAGGCGACGAGAATGTTTTATCTGCTAAGATATGTTGTTTAATATGTTTTATATGTTTATGAAAAATTTGTATGTTTTTGGTGTTATGTCTTACAGCCCGAGGACGTGCTGTGATTTACCAGGGGGGAATGTAGCACCCTGAGGATTCGGCTGCTACAGGGGTATTGCACCTCAACCCAGAGGTGTGATATTCCACTCCCGGGTAAGGATGGAGTGTGGAACTGAGCTCGGTAGGCTGCATGCACTACACACATCCCATTTCCGAGGAGCAGACCGACGGTACTCCCACTTAGAAATGTGCAGGTACGACCGAGTCTGTTCCTGGCTGGAGTGGGAGGGGGGTGGTACATCCCAAGTAGTGTAGGGGCAGATAGGGGGAGCAGCCTGGGTAAAGATAGGAGCTCATTGGGTGCTGGTCACCTGAGCTCACACATAGAGGGTGTATATAAGGTGGGCACCAACTAAGAACAGGGTCAGTTGCAGAGAGAAAGTCAGGAGCAGAGGAGAAGAGAGACCCAGAGTGAGAGAGGAGAGAGAGAGAGACCCAGAGGCACAGAAGAAAAGGACTCTAAGACCCCAAACTAAATCCCCGGGTGAAGAGTCGGCACAGGGTACCGGAACCCAAGCTGGTGGGGGTAAAAACACTCCCCAGCCAGAGACCGGAGACCGTGGGCAGCGTTTGCCACGGTCACCCACCACATCCACCACGAAGGCATACCACGTGGAGGGTCAGGGAACCCAAGGCCAAGGGTGTCCCAACAGAAGGCCCGAGGGAGCTGGACCTGGGTGGATCAATAGTGGGGACGGCCAGAGAAAGGACTGAAGGAGAGCTCAGGGTCACGCTCCGGACTTATTTGGGAGTTGGCTGGATCCAGAACCTGGTGGACGCAGCACGGCTCGGGAGGTCACTCGAAGCTGGAGTGACCAGAACATCAGCAGTGAGTAAACATCCTAAACTGCATAACCCGACTCTGTCTCTGATTGCCGTCTACACTGCATCACCACAACTCCCATCCTCTGCACCTGATCCCCCTGAGGCTATACCCCACCCGTTGGGGGTTATATCACCAGAGCTGCACCTACACCACCAGCCTCAGCGGACCCTGCTGCAGCGGCGGCCACAGTGACCGCAATACAACGGGTGGCGTAGTCGACAATAAAGAACTTATAACATCTGTAGGACTGCCACATACAACTCAGTTTGACACCCTGGGCACGGACCGGGTCACAGCCACTCGGAAGACTACAACTCCCATCTGATCCGGCTCCGGATATTCCCCCTAAAAGAATATGGCCCAGGGGGCGCGTCAGAAGCAAAAGGCCAGAAAAAGCCATACAGCTGACAAATACTATTGAGATCTCTGCTACTGGAAGTGGAAAAGAAGAACAAAGACAAAAAAATCTAAATAATAAAAATATGGGAGGAAGAGAAACCAATCACAAACTAAAATGTTTTTATACAAATGCACAAAGCATGGGCAACAAACAAGGAGAATTGGAACTACTAATGCAGGAAAAGGAATATGATGTCATTGGAATCACTGAAACTTGGTGGGACGATACACATGATTGGAATAAAAGGCTAAAAGGATACAACTTATTTGCAAGAAACAGACTTGATAAACGAGGAGGAGGTGTTGCATTGTATATTAGAAAAGCGTATATCTGCACAGAGATTGAAGCTTCAGAGACTGGGAGTTCTGTGGAAACTGTTTGGGTAAGAATACAAGGAGAGAACAACGGAAAGGACACCATTGTAGGCATTTACTACAGGCCACCTGGGCAAGCTGAAGATATGGATGAGCTCTTTATGTATCAAATGACCAAGTTCTCCAAAAAATATGACGTAGTGGTCATGGGAGATTTCAACTATCCAGACATTTGTTGGGAATCTCTCTCAAGTAAAACTAACAGGTCAAGCAAATTCTTATCCTCTCTTGCTGACAACTTTATCTTCCAAAAGGTAGGGGAGAAAACAAGGGGATCTGCTACTTTGGATCTAATCCTTATAAACAGGGAGGAAATGGTTGAGGAGGTAAAGGTGGCTGGGACCCTAGGAGGCAGCGATCATGCTATTATAGAATTTTGGATAACTAGAGGAGGAAGACATGTGAAGACTCAAACTTCAAGGTTAGATTTTAGAAAGGCAGATTTTAAGAGACTCAGAAAGAGAATAGGAGGGATCCAATGGCTGGATGTCCTTAAGGACAAAAATGTCCAGGAAGGATGGGAAATTTTTAAAAATGAGATTCTCAAAGCACAATCGTTAACAATCCCGAAAAGTAGGAAGAATGGGAAGCATTTAAGGAAACCAGGATGGATGAACACAGAACTTAAACACATGCTAAAAAGAAAGAAAGAAATGTTTATTAAATGGAAAGAGGGAGGCATATCTAAAGAAGATTATAATGCAGTCTGCAGATCCTGCAGGGCACGTATCAGGTTAGCTAAAGCTGACAATGAATTAAGGCTTGCAAGAGATGTCAAAAGCAATAAAAAAGGATTTTGGGGGTATGTCAAAAGTAAAAGAAAAGTCAAAGATGCTATAGGATTTTTACAGGATGAAAATGGAGAAATGGTAAGAGAGGACGTTGAGAAGGCTGAACTTTTTAATTCCTATTTTGCATCTGTTTTCTCTCAGAAAGAAAATGTAACATCAACTGATCTTCACTGTCCTTTTAAAGGAATAGAGGAATCCAAGTTATCAGTAAACAGAAAGATTGTGAGGGAATATTTAGCTAACATAACTGAGTTCAAGTCTCCAGGTCCAGATGAATTACACCCCAGAGTACTGAAGGAGATTGTAGAAGAAATTTTAGAACCACTCTCCATAATCTTTGAAAATTCTTGGAGAACAGGAGAAGTCCCAGAAGACCGGAGAAGAGCAAATGTTGTTCCTATCTTCAAAAAGGGGAAGAAGGTGGACCCAGGGAACTATAGGCCGGTGAGTCTGACTTCTATACCAGGAAAGATCTTTGAACAAATTATTAAACAACATGTATGTAAGTACATGGATAAGAATGAAGTGATTAACCAGAGTCAGCATGGGTTTGTAACTAACAAGTCATGTCAGACTAACTTAATTTCCTTCTATGACAGAATCACTGACTGGGTGGATCAGGGAAATGCTGTAGATATAGTATATCTTGACTTCAGCAAAGCATTTGACAAAGTATCTCACATCATCCTTATTGAAAAAATGACCAAGTATGCAATGGACCAGGCAACTGTTAGGTGGATTCATAACTGGCTTAGTGATCGGACTCAAAGGGTGGTTGTAAATGGCTTCACATCCAGCTGGATGAATGTCTCAAGTGGGGTACCACAGGGCTCCGTCCTGGGACCTGTATTGTTCAACATCTTTATCAATGATTTAGATGAAGGAATTGAGGGTAAACTGATTAAATTTGCTGATGACACAAAGCTAGGAGGGATAGCTAATACTAGCGAAGAGAGAGAGATGATTCAAAAAGACCTAAATAAACTGGAGCAGTGGGCAGCAACCAACAGAATGGTTTTTAACAGGGAAAAATGCAAAGTACTACATCTGGGCAATAAAAATGAAAAAAGCATATACAGAATGGGAGGAATAGAGCTAAGCAACAGTACATGTGAAAAAGACTTAGGTATACTAATAGATCATAGACTGAACATGAGTCAACAGTGTGATGCAGCAGCAAAAAAGGCAAATACAATTCTGGGATGTATTAACAGAAGCATACAGTCTAGATCACGTGAAGTCATTATCGGTCTTTACTCCTCTTTGGTCAGACCTCATCTGGAATACTGTGTACAGTTTTGGGCACCACATTTTAAAAAAGACATCGACAAACTGGAGCAAGTTCAGAGAAGAGCGACCAGAATGGTGACTGGTCTGCAAACCATGTCCTATGAGGAACGGTTGCAGGATTTGGGAATGTTTAGCTTGCAAAAAAGAAGACTGAGAGGAGACTTAATAGCTGTCTACAAATATGTCAAGGGCTGTCACATTGTAGAAGGATCATCTTTATTCTCATTTGCACAAGGAAAGACTAGAAGCAATGGGATGAAACTAAATGGGAGGAGACACAGATTAGATATTAGAAAAAACTTTTTGACAGTTAGGGTGATTAATGAGTGGAACAGGCTGCCACGAGAGGTGGTGAGTTCCCCTTCAATGGACGTCTTCAAACAGAGGCTGGACAGACATCTGTCTGAGATGATCTAGTGAATCCTGCTTTGAGCAGGGGGTTGGACGAGATGACCCAGGAGGTCCCTTCCAACTCTACCATTCTATGATTCTATGATTCTATGATTCTATTACTTTTAAAGACTTGCAATAGTTGGTGGCCCCATTAAAGCTCTTGCACTGGGCCCATAAGCATCAAGTTACGCCAACACTCGTACCAATCTCATAGTGAAATCGCAGCATGCTGACATTTTTTCACAGACAGATTCTGTCAGTGAAAATAAACAGACATCAGAGCTGCTCCATTGAATGACATTGAGCCAAGTGCTATCTGATAAAAAATTGGATAGCACTGGTCTGATGTATACACTGGTGTGAACGAGCCCTGATAGTCAAGTGAGGCTAAAGTCTATAGGGCATAATAGTGGCTTATTACTTAGCACTGTTGCATTTCAGCACTGGGGTTCTGGGTTTAAATCCCTCAAATAGCATCTGCAAAGGAGTTTGCATATTTTCTCCATGTTTGTGTGGGTTTCCTTGAGGTACTCAGGTTTTCCCCCACTCTCCAAAAACAATAAATATGATAGGGAAGTTAGACTGTGAGCGATAATGGGGCAATATCTGTAAAGTGCAGTTGAATATGATTGCGCTATATAAGTAAAATACATAAATGGACAGCTTTGACAGGGAAAAAAATTATTTTTACATACTGTATGAAAGTGGTTACCTTTAGTTAAAAAAATTGCACTACATTTCAGTCTGTAGTATTCATTAAGGAACACTATAGAATATACTGGTTCAAAAAAAATCTTATTGCATTACTGCTTTTGCAAATTAATCATAAAAAGGTCACATATTTTAAGTAAATCATTTTGAAATTGCACAAAAGTTACAGACATCAACTGCTATGTAGAGATTCTAATCCAATAATTATATTTGAAACAGAAAATTGTCATTTTTATTCTCTTTCAGAATTACATTTTTCAAAACCACCAGCGAAAAATGTGGGCTTTTTCATGAAGCGGCTTTGCCTAGGAATACCCAAGCAGGTCTGCCAGCTTCTTGAAGATGCTGTGTGCACATACTCTTATGGGGAGCATTCAGAAGAGTTTTTCTTTTCCAGAAATGGTTTTGAATCAGGTTTGAAGAGTTTTGGAAGTTTTTTTCTTGAAGTTTTCTTTGCAGTTTTTTAGATTTGACAGTGTATACTTTGGAGAGGTTTCCTTCAGGTGACATGCACATTCTTTTTACCACATGAAGTTTTTCAAAATCTTATAAGGAAAAGAAAAAGTAAAAAAAAAATCCTCATTTGAAAAGCAAAGTGCATTTCCCATGGACATGAATTGCTAGAGCTTTCCAAGTTTTGAAAGCAGTTTGAGGGTATGTGCACATGACGTCTATAAGACACAAATGGATCCACCGAGATTTTCATAGGCGAAGCCGCTTAAGGAAAAAGCCGGCGTTCTTTTTCCTGAAGAGACTTAGCTGGCAGTTTTGCTGACATGTTTTTCAATGGCTCTGCTGACAACATCTTTTCCCTGTACCTTCAACTATAAAAGAGTGGGCAGTTTCCAAATGAAGTCAGTCAAAGAATAAACATGTTACTCCTTTTAACCATTTCCAAAACCTGAAGAGGAGGTAAGAATAGACTGAACTTTTGCACATCAATGTTGTTTTTACTTTGCTGTGCATTACAGTCATTTTTTAAAAGATGCATTTTCAAGTGGGTTCCAGGCAGAATCTGCCTGAAAAAGATGTTTTGTACATTTACCCTAAGGAAATTGTTGGAAAGGATCAGCTCCAAAAAACTGCTAAAAACCTCAGTATGAACATACCCTTTTGGCTTAAATGAGGCTTCTTGTATGCTGCACTTATATCTACAACATTAAAGCTTTGCTCAAAGACTTAGATGCCTATTAAAAGTAATATCCATGTTTGGACAGTCTTGAAGAGCGTCTCTTTCTGTCACAATGAATCCCTTATGCTTGCTGGAAATATAGCCATTTTAATATTTGTAAGCAATGCCTCAAGATAAAACTAATACAGTGGTACAATATTCCAAGAAGAAACTATATAATAAATTCAACAGAAAGACAAACATTATTTTACATCTTTTTGACATTATAAGGCATTTGGGTATTAAGTTATAAGGCAGACATTGGTATATGAAAAGTAATGTTGAAGTCTTCATTGGTTAGGTTTTGGCACTTGGTTTCTTTGTAAACTGTATTCCTTTGCCTGGAGTCTGAGATTGGCGATACTGTTCATCATGTTCATTCCCTGGGCAGGATTAGCATTGACACAAGTGGATGATATGGCACTACAGGAAAAAAATGTACAAAATTAGGTAGTAATACTCACTCATAATGACTGGTATCTTTTTGTCTATATGGAGCAAGAATTATATGTATTATTATCAAACAATTAACAGGCTTTTCCCACAAATAATATTTATCTTATATTCTCAGGATAGGAGACAAATATAAAATTGAGGGCCCCACCTCTGAGCTTCCCTACCATTGGACCTATGACTGAGCTCTAGATTTAGATTTACAAGACCGCTGTTCCTTCTCACTGCTCATCCTCAGCAAAAAGCAGAAATAAAGTGATATTAAAGCATGCGCTCTGCCCCTATATTGTTGTAAATGGGGGCTGACAAAAGTGAATGAGTGCCATTTTAATAATGTTGTGGCCCCAGCATTATTATACTTACCCTCTATCTAGTAAAAAAGAAATAAATGTCAGTTGTGGAAAACTGCCCTTAAATGTTAAAATATTTCCAAATTTTCGCTATGCCTCAGGTACCTATTAATATTTTTTGGATAGTGTACAATACAAATTAATTCTATGGGTTACAGCCTCCCATCCAAGAAGACATGTCATAGGTCTTATGCAGGGGCATATGCGGAATTTTTAGGAGGGAAATGGCAAAACTCTGCTCCTTCTTCCTCCATCTCCAACAATAATAGACTTCCTTTTCAAACTTTCTACATCACACTTTATAAGACTGATTAGATTATCAGTTTTCTTGTAGTAACTCCTGAGGCTTGGTAACTCATGAGTCTCTAAGACTGCTGAACACATTTTATAACATCATTTACTTAATTGAAACATGATTAATAAAATATAATATAAGAGTTAATGAAGAACCACAATGAGTTCTTGGAGAGATAAATCACATTTATATACGCGCATCAGCCAAAACCCGAGCACCCGAGCATTTTAGTGCTCACTCAACCTAATAAATAAGTAATAAATAAATAAAATGCAAGTGCCTAAATTCATTCACATTTGACACATACTATCAGCTAGTAAAGGTATTGCACTTCCCTATGTGCAATACCTTGACTAGCTCATAGTATGTGTTAAAAGTGAATGAATTTAGGCACTTGCATTTTATTTATTTATTACTCATTTATGCTTTGACACATATTGGCACCTTGCACTTTGTTTAACTTTTGCTGCTATTATATATATTGAGTAATGATATCTATGCACTAGCACTTTCCAATACTTTTTTACATCTTGCTCATTTATAGTTATTGGCATTTAAACTCATTTAGGGAGGATCAAAAAATACTATATATTAAAAATCTAATCTGTCATATGCTTTGCTATTTGATTGCTACATGTTCTGATACCTTTGCTTATTTTCTGTATGTTTTATATTGATTCCTAATAAAATCATAATTTTAACAATTTATTTATGCCTCATTTTAATAGAGACACTATTTGGAGCTTTATTATTTTGTTCTTTGATTATTGTTATAGAGGCTATTCCTTTTTTGGTGACACTGTGTATTAATTACTGTATGGCCCATAGTAGAGGTTTGATTGCAGAGAGAAGCATTTTAATCATGGCTATTTTGTACAGGCTTGGCGTCCGGGGGGCGCCAAGCAATCCCTGCCTTTGTGCTTATTATTCCCCCAAATCCCCACCTATATGCTTAATTATCATATTCCCCCCTCCCCTGCACATCACAGGGCCCTGTGACCTGCCCTGTGATGTGCACTGTGCTCTCTGACTTCCGGGCTCACATAGAGCGCGCTTTGCTTCATCCCGGCCCCGTCTCTACGTGCACTGCGCCACAGGGTTCTATTGCGCAGGCCCCGGGGAGTCACTGTCACTCTCCGGGCACCTGTGCACTAAAACACAGCAGCGCAGTGCACAGGCAGACGGCGCTTAGCGCATGCTCGGGAGTCAGGGAGCACAGTGCACGTCACAGGGCCCTGTGACGTGCAGGGAAGGTGGGGAATATGATAATTAAGCATATAGGCGGGAATTTGGGGGAATAATAAGAACATAAGCGGGGATTGCTTGGCGTCCACTGGACTCCAAGCCTTTACAAAATAGAACTGATTAAAGTGCTTTTCTCTGCAATCAAACCTCTTCTATGGGCCATACAGGTATGTATAGATTTACTTTTCTATACACTGTATGCCCATAGTAGAGGTCTGATATCTCCAAAGTGGTGACAGTCCTTTATTTGTAAAAGAGATGGCACCAGAAAGCACTATGGATAGAAAGAAAACTAATGGCGGCAGTGTGATGCTCTGGGCAATCTTCTGCTGGAAAACCTTAGGTTCTGTCAATCATATGAATATTACTTTGTCACAACCACCTACCTAAACAACAAAGTACAGATGTTCTTGGCAATAATAATACCTAATAGAAGCAAAGCTCCGCAGATACCAGTCCAATCTAGCATCTGTGTTGATTAAAAGTCTGATTCATGCAGCTGGATATTGATTCAGAGAGGCACCATATTTTCTTTAAGAACAGATACACTTTTTTGATATGGCAACAGAATAATTTCATGTAAATCAAAAGTCACACAAAGGTATCTTAGGTTTGTACATTTATGTATTGAATGCAGGATATAATAGGCTGAATGAAGACTAAAGCACTGATTCAAAGTGTTTTTGACAGATTTCTTTGATAAGTCGCAACATTTTTGCACGATTTAAGATTGTATTGGGATGGTGGACTGTACTATTGTGTTCCAACCCCTGAAGACACCAATTGCGCTCTGCTGTATATTATAAAGTGAATAGTATAATGTGGTTTTACATATATTTCGTCATGTGAAACGTGAACTCTGTATGGCGGTTTTAGGTGTATATTGTGATATGTTAATGTATAATGTATCGTGCGGGATAAGTATTGTTAGTATAATAGGCATAGTGTGCAGCAGGAATATAGGGAATGTAAAGTATAAGATAACTGATATAATACATAGTGTTGTGAGGGTGACCTCGCCACTCACATTTTGTAGAGCGAGACATAGTTAAAATTGGGACTAGCCCATAGTGGGAGTGGCAAGCCCCAATAAAAAGGGACTGTTTCCTGGTAGGCAGTCAGAAAGGGAAGTAAAGTAACCAAGGTCAGTCAAGTTTAAGTGCAGTGGGCTGCTAGTGTCAGCAAGAATTTATCGTTTGGGACAGTGAGAGGCCTTACTTGAATCGCTTGTGGACATTCCTGTAACGTCTGGAGCTTAAGACTCTATACAAGTACTATGAAGAGTGCCTAATCCTCTGGCGTACAGAGGAAGATGGACATGGAACCATGTGAAGGAAAGGTAGCAGTTGCCGGGTGTACTGCAGAACTGGACGGGAAATCCCTGAGGCTGATGGAAACAGTAAATGTAGGGATAGTCCAGGAGGAACGAATTATAATGCTGAAAACGTACTGTATTAAGGAAACAAGGTATAAGAAGTGTTGTGGCCAATACTGCGTGTTACAATCTGATGAATTTGAACTGTCCAGTAAACTTTTGTTTGTTGAAACAAACTGGGCGTCCCCTGAGTTATGTGCGACGCCTCCTGAACATGGAGGCCTGGAGACAGCTGAGGCCTGGGCCTACAAATGAGTGTGATACACCCCACACCTAACAGCACATTGGGACTGGGATACGATTTTCCTGAGTCATCAAAACCACCTCTAAGGGTGCTTTCACATTTCGTTTAGGCATACATTCAGTGGCTCACATCTGAACCCCCTGCAAAACCGGATTCGGACTTATGCGCCAACAAGGCCAAAGACTATAATGGTGCCAACAAAGCACACGTGTGCTCTGCGGTGCATCATTTTCAGACACCCAAATGTAGTCTTCTCATATATCCATTTGACATCTACTTTTATGTCTTTTGATTTTTATTGTATTATTCATGCTTCTCATTTGATTCAGCACCTGCTTTCTTAGGTTGTAATTCTCCTGTGTACCAATCATTTTATCAATAAAGTTATTAGTTTTTCACTTCATCAAATTCGGCCTATATTTTGTTTGTTCTCGTTCTTGGTTTTCACATCTGAAAACTGGCGTACACTTTGTGTGCCCTGCTACAAATCTTTCTCCTGTCACAGACTGGAGTAAGATTTCTGGCATAAGGTACACCACGCCTTGTCATAAATAAGAAGAGCGGTGGCGTCATAATCCATTTTGGAAAAAGCAGGGCAAAACTAGTGTAAAAACTTGAAAAATGTAAAACTTTTTGCGTACCATGGAGATGAAAAATTTTGCAACTTATTTTCTGATGAATGAAGTCTAAAGCTGACTCAAGTAGATTACAGAGTGCTTTGCATAAAGCAAGTCTGGCAATGCACAGATCATACAGATCATACAAGAATCTACGATGGACATTTATTAAGCAGCTTATGCCAGTTTTCTTGCTAAGAATCACAAATTTTAAGGCACATCAGTTTGCACAAGAGTTAGCAGGATCATTTGCCTTCCAACAGATTTATTATAGCTTACGTCACAACCTGGTGTAAATTATAGCACAAATCTACACTCAATGGGACCCGATTCATTATTGCATTTTGTGCCAATTTTTTTGCATGAACACTGCATAATTAGTGATCTCTAATTTGCGACAAAATCATCAAATTCTTCGCGACATTTTGCAAATTGCAAAATTTGTCATCACTATATTTTTTTCACAACTGGAGTGATGTCATGTATAGCAGATATGTATGCTATTTATTTTGGTGTATTTTTTTATTTTTGCAACATTTCCAGCTGAAGGGTCATAAAACCAATTAAAGACAGAAAAAAGACAATTTTGTGCTTTGTGCAAAATTCTTGACTCCCGTCACGTGATGATAAATTTGGCATGAAATAGTCAGCGAAAGCCAAAAAAGAAAAATTACTTTAGAACGATGAATCAGGCACATAGCTTTTATAGAATTTTACTCTAGTTTCCTCCAGACTAATGTCAAAACCTTCTACTAGTCTCATTCTTACCTCACCTAGCTCTTTCTCTGGTTTTTTTTTTTGTCTTCTTATATCTTCTCTATTTCTATTCCTTTCTCCTTTGTTCTTCTCCCATCTTCAACACACTTTTTTCAATTCCTTTTTCATTCTTTACTCAGCTCCTTTTCTCCCCCTTTTGTTGTTCCTCTTAACTAGTCTTCATTAGGCTCTGCCCATTTTTCAAAAAGATGGTGGGGCTGGCAAAAAAGTACTACAATTTTTCATAGAGTAGTATTGGTACACAAATTTAAGGATTACAACACTGAAAGTAAGTGGGGGCCTGCCAGTCTGGGAGCCCTACTGCTACAGGCAACACGCATGAAGGAGACCCAACCACGAGTCTCCACATTTCCAAAAATTAGGGGCAGACACCACCAAAGTGGCATCAATTTCACCAGGGTATAAATAGTATAATGGGGACCGACACCTCTTCCACTACAGCCAACCCAGCAGATGGAGACCCTATCAGGAGTCTTCAAATTTCAAAAAATTAGGAGCAGACAAACCAAAGTGGCATCAATTTCACCAGAGTAGAAATAGTATAATGGGGACCAACACCTCTTCTACTACAGCCAACCCAGCAGATAGAGACCCAAATAGGAGTCTCCATATTTAGAAAAAAATATTGCTAAAAGAGTTGTCCAGTACTTTTAAAAATATGCCAATAAGCGGAAGAGGGACCCTCAGCTGCAGCCTGGACTTGTCGTGACGTCAGCGGATGTCAGAGCCGGCTGCAGCCGGGGGTCACGTGCTGCCTGTGAGCGGCCACCGATAGTGCCGCTCACAGGCAGAAACAGCACCAGGAGGTAATTAGAAAGAAGCTTCTATTTATCATTAAAACACATTGGCATATTTTTAAAAGTACTGGACAATCCCTTTAACATCTGCAGCAGCAGCAACAGCAGGCACAGAAGCCACGACAAAGATATCACAGATTGAAATTACGTGAGATCAATGCAGCACACTAAAAACTACACCATCGCCTAGTCTGTACAGTCTGCGGTTGGAGAGCAAAATACCTTGGAGATCCATGGCTTGTTCATCTTGATGAAAGTTAGGCAGTCTACACTTTCAGGGGACAGCCAGCTGCATTTATTCACTAGGACACCACCAGCAGCGCTGAAGACACGTTCTGAGAAAAGGCTGGCTGTGGGGCATGATAAAACTTCCAAGGCGTGACAGGCGAGCTCAGGCCACTCTTCCATTTTTGAAGACCAAAATGTAAAAGGGTCCAAACCCTCCATGATGGTATTGATATCGAGCTCGAGATACTCCTGCATCATCTGCTCCAGCTGTTCACTACGTTTCAGACTTGTACTCTGTTGTGCTGGTGTACGAGCTGGTCTAAAAAATGTGTGAAAGGACTCACAGAAATTGCTTCTGCCACTTACACTGCTGCTGCTAATGTTTTTGCGTTCCTGAGGTTAGAAGTCTAGAGCTGCAATGTACACTGTGTGCCTCACTGCTGTCTTGGGGAAAACCTCTCTTAAGGTTGTGTAAAAGCGTATTTCGATACTCCAGCATGCGCAGGCCCATTTCCAGGGAGGGAAGTATCTGGCAAAATTTACTCTTATAATGTGGATCTAACAGAGTGGCAACCAAGTAGTCAGCGCTATTTTGAATCCTAACTACACGGGGATCATGTTGCAGATAGTGCAGCAAGAAGGCACTCATGTGTCCGGCTCTTCCATGCATTTCCAAGCCCATGGTGGCTGAGTAACACTAATGCTTGTTTCCTCCGCCCCCTCCCGCCAACCACGAACAACAGACATCTCCACGAACAACCTCTTCATCTCCTGACTGTTGCTCGCCCATCACCTCTTCCTCCTCCATTTGTTCCTCAGCTCTTGCACCTTCACTAACAGTTTGTCTGGTATCTCCAGCCCCCCTCAAGCACCCACCACTGTGACGACAGTCTGGAACTTAAAGAAATTGTTATCACTTCTGCATCCTCCTTTGCTTCCTCCTCTTCCTCTGGGACCACCACCTCCTCCCGCAAGCTATTCAAAGTCTGCTCCAGCATATAGATGACCGGAATAGTGATGCTGATGATGGCATTGCCAGTGCTAACCATCTTAGTAGCCATTTCAAAACTGTGCAGAAGGGTGTAGAGGTCCTTAATCTGTACCCACTCTGCAAACGTTATTTGCAGCACGTACGTATTGGGTTGGTCCAGGCTGTACGACATGAGATACTGCCTCAGGGCTTGTCGCTGCTGACGCAGTCACTGCAACATGTGCAATGTGGAATTTCACTGTGTCGGCACAGCACATATCAACTGGCTAACTGGCATGGACAAAGACCTCTGTATCGATGCAAGTCGATGACCTGAGGGGTGCGAAGGGTGTGTAGGAGGAAACAATCTTTTACGTGATCACGACTGCAGGACCGAGGGCTGGCTACAGTGCTGAGAGAGGGTGGAGTAGGTTGAACAAACTGCTGGACCATGAGTGAGGTGCAGATGGAGATGTTACGGTCGATTGAGAAAGACGTGGTGTGTCCGTTGAAGTAAAAACAGCAGGCATGTCTGCTTCCGTTACAGCTGACGGGCTCTCACTCAGTCTGACTGGAGCGGTAAACAAGAGGAGGTTCTGCGGTCGGAGACCTGCGTGAGAATACTTGGCACGGTGACAGAGGAGGAAGAAGTAGCAGATGGGGTGGACGATGGTTGGTGAGGCCCGCTGGTCCGCATTTTATCGCAGTAAGATTGCCATAGTAACGCATGCTGATCGCGCATGTGATGGTTCATGCATGTAGTAGCCAAATTATTGCAATTTTTCCCTCTATTGAGTCTTTTTTTGCAAAATTGTCAGATAACGTGAGTTGGCTCATCCTTTGCGGTGTCAAAAAAGACCCAGGCAAGGCAATCCTTGCCACCCCTGCGAGCTGCAGACCCGCGACCACTGCTGGCCACAACCACAGTTGTGGCTAAGGATTCAGAGCTCGTAGTGGTTGTATCACTCCGTGGCTGAGCCGTAGGCCGCAATGTAACCTCCTCATCTTCCTCCTCCTCCACCTCCTCAGATGAGCTACTGAGCTCATCAGGTTGGATAGCAAATAATGGTTTCAGCAGGCTTGGTAGCTTGGCAGCACCACACAGTCTTCCACACGGTCCAGTCAAACCAGCCTAAAGTCTGGATCACTTAATTTCTGATTGTGGTCTCTCAACTTGCATGCTCCAAGAGGGACAGGAGGACATGCTATTTAGTGATGCACAAAGCTTAGAACAGCCACGACTACAAGAACATGATGGTGGGGAACAGTAAATTTTGGATAAGGAGGAAGATGATGATGAGAGTTGCGAAGTTAGGAGGACCAGCGTGCAATGGTGAAAGATGAAGTCTGGTGGATGATGAAGTCACCGACCCAACCTGGGAAGCTGGCATGCAGAGCGAAGCCAGCAGCGCTGAAGGGTAGAGATTAGCAGAACTAAAACAGGAAGAGGCAGTGGGGTGACTAGAGGTAGAAGGCAGGAAACTGTTCCGCAGAGCACCAACACTCATGAATTTCTCCGTCAAAGAGTTAGGTGTTCCCCAGTCTGGGACTTTTTTAAAGAGAGTTCTGAGAGTAACAAAGCAGCCATTTGAAACCTGTGCCATGCCAAGATCAGCAGGAGCCTGACCACTAAGAGCCTAACCACCAGCAGCATTATCAGGCACATGTCATCTAAGGACCTGACTCGGTGGGCCAAATGCCTGGGTCCACGATTGGTGCCAATGAGTGACACCACTGACTTTTCCCCTAGGTACTTCCTAATCTCCAATCCATGACACTGGCACAGATGCCTCTCATCCTGCACCTGTCCTTGAACATTCTGAGGCACCATCATCAGGCACTTCCAAGTCCTTATCCCAGTACAGCGTTCATCTGTCCCTTTCCCAGGCCTTAGAATGAAAAGAGAAAGTTCCCAGCCACCCAGCCACAGGCCCAAATGCTAAACGGGTAGATTTCCAGGCTGTTTGCCATGGAAATGTTGTCGTATAGGCTGGTAGACATGGAGGATTTCCTCCGACTCATGTCGCCAGCTGCCTCTCGGTACTCGGTCCCTAGCTGCCACTTTTTATCCCGGTGGGGCATTCCCACCTTGTACCCACACGTGTCCAGGAACATCACCCGTGCCCTTACCAACGCAGTTACTGGCATTGTCCACTTAATGACTGACACGTGGACAAGCGCTAGTGGCCATGGACGCTACACTTCTCTGATGGCACACTGGGTGAACACTGTGGAGGCTGGGGCCGAGTCTCACCCTGACATGCACATGGGTTACCGAGGCCGAGGATTGCTCGCCCTACTTCTATCAGGGTTTCCTCCTTCTACACCAGTTCCTGAACCCCTCCTGCTCCTCCTCATCCTCCATCTCCAATGTGCTATCTCAGAGCACATTGTCCACATCAGCCGGAAGCTGAAAGCTCTGCAGCACTGCCTCAGCGAAGCGGCAACAGGCTTTGCTGAAGTTAATTTGTCTAGGAGACAAATTGCACACAGAATTACTTAAAGGAATAATATACCAATCAGATCTGTGGTTTTTGCTGCTGATCCTTCAACCAGGCATGGTCGTGTGTGATAATGGGCATGACCTAGTTGCGGCTGTGAAGCTTGGCAAGCTCACACACATACCATACTTGTCACATGAGCTCAACTTGGTAGTTTAACAGTTTCTGAAAACCTACCCAGATTTGCCAGAGCCTCTGATCAATGTATGCCGCAACAGCACCCATTTTTACAAGTCGGCAACAGCTGCCACCAATCTGGCAGTGTTGCATCAGCGCAGGCAAGCGCCAGCTCACCGACTCGTGTGCGACGTTGCCAGGCGCTGGAACTCCATACTGCACATGCTGGCAAGGCTTTGTGAGCAGCAGAGGCCAGTTGTTAAGTACCTGCTCCAACACACCCGTCGGTATTCTGGTCAGCCTCCGCACATAACAACTGAAGAGTGGGCATGGATGTATGACATTTGTGTCCAAGACTTTGAGGACTCTACAAAAATGGTGAGCGGCGATGAAGCCATAGTCAGCACAGCGATCCTGCTTCTGTGCCTACTTAAACAGTCGCTGCTCACAATTAAATATAAAACTATGCATGCGGACCAGGTGGAGATGGAGGAAGACATAAGACAGAGAGATTCCACCCAGGCCAGCCTTTTTTATCTGCTCAGCGCAGATTGGGTACTAATGAGGAGGTGGACGCTGAGGAGGAAGAAGAGGAGTAACAGGAGCTAGTGGTTAGTGCAACAGAGGCTAGTACCCACACAACCTTCATCCCATCTCTCCAAAGTGGAAGGACTGAGGATAGGAATGAGGAGGAAATGGAGAGTCGTCATGGTGGAGACAGGGAAGTGTTGGCTGTAGGGACCTTGCCACCTATAGCTGCCTTTCCCGTGACCCTTGCATTGCATTCATTTTGGTGCAAAAAGAGTAGACCCATGCTACAAGGAGAACTTTGCATCTCTTCTTCCTGAGACAGAGGGGTCTTCTAAAATGGTATTATACCAGAAGGCCATTGTGGAAATTATGTTGAAAAAATTCCCATCAGACGCTAGTGGCAGGGGGCAAGATTCATTGCCCAACCAAGCAGGAGAGACCAGGGAGACACACAGCTGAGGTAAGGGTAAACTCTCAAAGGCTTGGGCCAATTTCATGACACCACCCCAGTGCCTGATGTCCGGATATTTTTGTCAAGGAGGAAAAAGTTTTTAAAGATGGTCAAGCAATACCTGGCTGACCAAACCAGTGTACTCCCAAATTCCTATGCGGCTTTCAACTATTGAGTCTCAAAGCTGCACACCTGGCAAGAGCTGTCCCTCCATGGCTTGGAGGTGTTGTGCTGCCCTGCCACTAGCGTCTTGTCTGAGCGGGTTTTTAGTACCACGGGTGGAGTCATAACAGACAGGCTCACCCTCATAAAAATGAACAAAGACTGCATTAGCCCACATTTTTCCACATCACCAGATGACAGCATCACATAAAGTGATTTAAATATTCAATATTTTAATGAGGCCCACCAGTTGCTGTCTTTCAGGGGTCTATGGATGACCCTCCTTATAATGTTTGTCTGGCTTGGCGCTATCTGCAAAGCCTTTATGACTGTATAAGTACATCAAGTACACTTTCAAATTGTTTACGTTCAGAATTTTTTTATGGATTCAATGACTCTTCCATACAGTTTAACATGGTTATTATTACGGTGGTATGTATAACTTACAAGAAGCTTGCCAAATATTTCTGGTTTAGGTTACTCATCCATTTGAGTATTACGTGCTTTCTGTCACATTTTGATGGTATATAACACACCAAAAAAGCATCTAAAAAATTTGGCTTGTTTACATTTCTTACCCATATACTATTCTGTGGTCTGGGGTACATTTCTGTGATCTGTAAAACTAAAAGCATTTAAACATTTTGCAGGCTTAAATTTTGCAACCATACAGTATTCTGTGTTCTGGGGTACATTTTGTTGGTATTTAATCCTCAAAAAACTTTTTGAAAACATTATCCTTATTTTATTGCTCCTAAATAGACTATTCCATGGTCTGGAGTACATTCCAGTGCTATATAACCATCAAAAAACTTGCTGAAAACTTTACCCTTATTATATTTCTCATATATAGACTATTCCGCAGTCTGGAATACATTTCATTGTTATAGAACCCTCAAAAGGGCATAGCTTTTAAGAGTCTAGGAGTACCACTACATGACAATTTGAACAGAATGTGTATGAGACCATTATGTGTAAGGCCATGGCCCCACTATCAGTATTTGGTCAGTATTTTTTCTCAGGTGTGGGAGCCAAAAGCCGGTGAGGAACAATCAGAGAAAAGGTATAATAGAAACAAGTCACCAATTCTGCATTTATCACCCACTCCTGGTTTTGGCTCCCACTTTTGAAAAAAAATACTGACCGAATACTGGCCAAATACTGATAGTGGGACTGTGGCCTAATAGAGAGTGTAACTGAGTCCTTAATTTTTGGCAGTTCTTGCTTCCTTCAAAAATTAAACTGAAATTTCCTATTTTTTTAATAAAAAATATTTTTGGTTTACTTAAATTATATATATTTTAAAATCATTTTTAAATTTGGCCTTATATACAGGTCATTATACAGAGAAACATTATTCCTAACATTTTTATTCTTGTAAAATGCAATTTCTGGTCAGTTTGGAATGTTTTATTGTCACTCCTTAAAGTGAAGTAAAAGTGTGACAGCATTGTTCTCAGCAGCGATCTGGGAGTCAGAGATGCTTTCAGGGGTCTTCCCCATGCTGCTCTGCTTCCATTCTGCACTTTTCTTATCTTTTGGAACATTTTCCCTGCCTCCCAGACTTCATTGTAGGGTCTGCTGAAAAAAGCTCGGCTTTCCCATTGCCTCCCATTATACTCGTTACTCGTGTTGAGCATTCAAGTATTAGGAATTGCTCAGTTCAAGCAACGAGCACTCGAGTATTTTAGTGCTTGCTCATCTCTAAAAAACTTGACTTGGCTGAAAAAGTTTGGGACAAATTTAAAAAGATTGTGAAGTGGATTGGATCTGAAACAATTTGGAAGATGAGGCCATCTACCATGACTACTGTGTACACACGGATGGTACAGTGAAACTACGAATGGTCATTAAATCAGTTAATTTTGCCTGCTTTTATGAATTTCTGGCTACAGAGCACCATAAAAAACAAGAATCTATCAATGAGAGCATGGAAAAATGTCTGAAGTTCTGAACTGTGGAAGAGATGTTCGCTACACCAGCTTGTATTACGATTAGAGATGAGCGTTGTTCTACTCGAACTGTTCGCCAATCTCAAATTCGAGCTGTTTTGGGCGGTGTTCGAGCCGGTCGGCGAACACGAACAATTTGAGAAAAATTCGGCTGTTCGAGGTTATGTTCGATAACTGTTCGTGCACCAAAATCATAACTGGATTTTTTCTCAGTAATGATGAAAATTAATGTTAATACGCAGTTTGAGTGTACAGCGGGGCGGGGGGAGGGGCAGGGGATGGATCTCTGCAGGAACAATGAAGATCTCCATTTTTTTTTCTCTTTCCCGCATTTGCAGTGGGGAGGTGCAGTCTGTCAGCCTATCAGCAGCGCACACACGGAGCGAAGTGCTTTTTTTCACACAAGCAAGGGCATGTGTGATTGGCAGTGTATGTCACATGTCCTTGCCCTATTAGACCAAGCCATTTTCCCCGTCGCCACCATTTTCTCACTGCTGCAGCTGCGTGTTAGACGGCACCGCTGTTGCTGTGTGTGCTATACCTTGTTAATTTCAAGCCAATTTTCGCACAAATATACAGATAGCTTGGGAGTAGGGAATAGTTGTGATTGCAGTCCTTTTAAGGACTAGGTTACAGCATTTCCTACGACTTTTATCAGGGAGGTCTGTGCTCTTAAATAGATAGGTTGTGGGAGTAAAGACTAATTGTAATTGGAGTCCTTTTCAGGACTAGGTTACATGAGTTCCTATCAGTTTTTGCCAGGCAGGTCTGTGCCAGTGCTGTGCAAGTTTTTTTCACAGCATTTGGCTGAATCTAGCAAAGCTAATCCTTTTTGGCCTATTGCAGAGTGTGTTAGTCAGTGGAGTAGCCTATCTGTGTTGCAAGATATACCACCTGTGTATAGAATACCAATTTTTTTACTGCACCTAGTGAAGTAAAATCTTTTGGGCATAGCATCATTCTATTAGTCCATCTATACTGACCTCCATCAGGTTGCAAACTGAATATAATTTTTTTCTGCATCTAGCTCTGAAAAAATATTTGGGCTTCTAGCGGTGTGTGGGACTTGGTCTATTAGTCCATCTATACTGACCTCCATCAGGTTGCAAATTAAAAATAATTTTTTTCTGCATCTAGCTCTGAAAAAATATTTGGGCTTCTAGCAGTGTGTGGGACTTGGTCTATTAGTCCATCTATACTGACCTCCATCAGGTTGCAAATTAAAAATAATTTTTTTCTGCATCTAGCTCTGAAAAAATATTTGGGCTTCTAGCGGTGTGTGGGACTTGGTCTATTAGTCCATCTATACTGACCTCCATCAGGTTGCAAATTAAAAATAATTTTTTCTTCATTTATCTCTGAAAAAATATTTGGGCTTCTAGCAGCGTGTGGGACTTGTTCTATTAGTCCATCTATACTGACCTCCATCAGGTTGCAAATTAAAAATAATTTTTTTCTGCATCTAGCTCTGAAAAAATATTTGGGCTTCTAGCAGTGTGTGGGACTTGGTCTATTAGTCCATCTATACTGACCTCCATCAGGTTGCAAATTAAAAATAATTTTTTTCTGCATCTAGCTCTGAAAAAATATTTGGGCTTCTAGCAGTGTGTGGGACTTGGTCTATTAGTCCATCTATACTGACCTCCATCAGGTTGCAAATTGAATAAAAAAATTTTCTGCATCTAGCTCTGAAAAAATATTTGGGCTTCTAGCGGTGTGTGGGACTTGGTCTATTAGTCCATCTATACTGACCTCCATCAGGTTGCAAATTAAAAATAATTTTTTTCTTCATTTAGCTCTGAAAAAATATTTGGGCTTCTAGCAGTGTGTGGGACTTGTTCTATTAGTCCTTCTATACTGACCTCCAGCAGGTTGCAAATTGAATATAATTTTTTTCTGCATCTAGCTCTGAAAAAATATTTGGGCTTCTAGCGGTGTGTGGGACTTGGTCTATTAGTCCATCTATACTGACCTCCATCAGGTTGCAAATTAAAAATAATTTTTTTCTGCATCTAACCCAGCCAATAGTTTTGGCCTAATACCACAGTTTGGCCACTCAGCTCTGCTCGGTTACCATCCATTGTTTTTTTGTGCAAACAACTCCAGAGTTGTGAATTAGTTAACCACCAAAATGAGTGGAAAAAGGCCTGCTGCTGGTGGAAAGGGGAATAGGCGTGTTGGGAAGGGGAAAAAAGGTTGTGTCCGTGGGGTAGGTGCAGAAGAAAGACCATCTTCCAGCCAAACTAAAATGTCTACTTCTTTTAGCGGACAATGTGATAAGATCCCTTTCTTACGGCCACGCCAATCGCTACAAATTCCAGATGAGGCACAAAAACAGCAGGTGCTTCAACGGATATCAAGTGCTCCTTTAAGTGGGCTCTCCTCCACATCAACTTCAACATCACAAATACTCCAGTCCTCAAAGGTGTCACCCAAATCGCACTTGCTTCCTCACAGCTCCCAAATCTCCAGCTGCCCGTCTGAGTATGAGGTAGAACAGATGGTTGAGTCTGCAGAGCTGTTTACTCATACTATAGCCTGGGAATCAGAGGTCGACTCCAGCGCTTCTGTGAATCCAGACGAGGAAATGATCTGCACTGATGCCCAGAATCTTTATGAGTCGGATCCAGGACCAGACGCAGAAGGTTCTGACCATAATGTAGACCCTCATTCCCAAACTGTAACTCCTGTTGGTGGAGACAATGAGGAAGACGATGATAAGACTCAAATACCTGATTGGAGCGACAACTTTAGTTTTTTGTCAGGGCAGGAACAGGTTGGCTCTGAGGACGACGGGTGTGATGAGGTCGGAGATCCCACTTACTGTCAACCCACAGTCAGCCAAGAGATGAGGTCAGCAGAGGAGGTGGAGGAAGATGCTAGTGACGACGAGGTCAGGTTGCGCCTTCCTGGACAGAGACGTAGTACTGGAAGCACGTCAACAACTGCATCCTCAAACACAACTCTGCCTCTCACCACAAGTCGTGGTGGCTCTTCAGGTCGCATGGGTGCTAAGCCTTGCATAGCCTGGGCATTTTTTCAGATCGATAAAGATGACCCAACTCGTGTTATCTGTAACATTTGTCAGCAAAAGCTAAGTAGAGGCCAAAAAATACATAGTTTGAGTACTTCATGCATGAACCGGCACATGGACATGAAGCATAAGTTGCAGTGGGAAGCTCAGTGTGCTACAATGCGGTCTAGCCGGCCGGGCCAACCACCGTCTGCCATATCTTGTGCATCCGCGGCCTCTTCATCCTCTGTGACTGGGGGGACAGCAGTCACACCTGTTTTGGGGCGCAGACCTGCCACCTCTTTACCCGCAACAGCCAGCGTGATTGGCAGGTCATCATTTTCTTTGGAGGTGGTAACACCAGCTGGTCTTGAGCGCTGTCCGACATCGATAGCACCACCTTTGGATCAAGGCAACCTAACATGTCCGCCTGCATCTTCCTCACAGACCAGCAGTTTGCCGGGGACACCCTTATCAACCCCGTCTAAGCACAATAGCCAGCCCTCGGTCCCTCAGATGTGGACAAGTAAAAGACCATTTCCTCCTAGCCATGAGAAAGCTAAGAGGTTGAATTTCACCATCTGCAAGCTCTTGGCTACAGAAATGCTGCCTTTCCGCCTGGTGGACACAGAGGATTTTCGAGACCTTATGTCCGTCGCAGTGCCCCAGTACCAGATGCCCAGTCGGCACTACTTCTCAAAGAAAGGTGTGCCTGCGCTCCACCAGCATGTCGCACACAACATCACCGCTTCTTTGAGAAACTCTGTGTGTGACAGGGTGCATTTCACCACAGACACTTGGACGAGTAGGCATGGACAGGGGCGTTACATGTCGCTGACTGGGCACTGGGTAACTATGGTGACAGCAGGACAAGGGGCTGCTGTCCAAGTCTTGCCGTCCCCACGAGTTGTGCGTCAATCCTCTTTATGTCATTTTTCCACCACTGCTTCTGCCTCCTCAACCTCCTCTCGGTCTTCCACCTGCACCCAAAGCCTGTCTGGTCATGCCACAAGCTTTCTAACTGCGCAGAAGGGATCCTGCACACCTCCTTACTATGCTGGCAGTAGGGCTCAACGTCATCAGGCGGTTTTTACATTGAAATGTCTGGGAAATGTGAGTCACACAGCTGAGGAGTTGTGGTCAGCTCTGGAGAACCAATTTCATGAATGGTTGTCTCCACTGGACCTGAAACCAGGGAAGGCCGTGTGCGACAATGCTGCAAACCTGGGTGCGGCCCTTCGCCGGGGCAATGTCACACACGTGCCTTGTATGGCTCACGTGTTGAACCTGGTTGTCCAGCAATTTTTAGCCCACTATCCCAGACTAGATGGCCTTCTGCAGAGGGCACGGTCGCTGTGTGCTCACTTCCGCCGTTCGCATCCCGCAGCTCAGCGACTTACATCTCTACAGAAGTCGTTGGGCCTGCCACTTCACCGGCTAAAATGCGATGTGCCTACCCGGTGGAATTCAACTCTGCACATGTTGCAGCGACTGTGGCAGCACCGACAAGCCCTGGTGCAATACGTTCTGACGTATAGCCTGGGCCAACGAGATTCAGAGGTGGGGCAAATCAAGCTGGAGGAGTGGTCTCAGATCAGGGACCTATGCACCCTTCTGCACAGTTTTGAAATGGCGACGAAGATGTTTAGTGCTGACGATGCCATTATCAGCATGACTATTCCGGTGATTTACATGCTGGAGCACATGTTAAACAGAATTCGGAGTCAGGTGGTGGCACAAGAGGAGGTGGAGGAAGTAGAGGAGGAGGAGTTGTATGCGGAAGGGCTAACATCTGCAAGGTCCAGACGGTGGGCAGCACCAAGGCGGCAGGCATGTGAGGGTGGGGGAGATGGTTTTACCAGGGCGCATGGTAGCAGCCAAACTAGTGAGGAAGGTGCAGGAGCCCAGGAAGAAGTGGAGGACGAACTGATGGAAGACTCATCAGATGAGGGAGACCTTGATCACATTTCTGTTGTGCGAGGTTGGGGGGAGAGGACAGAGGAAGGAAGCATGATTGTTACCTCGCCACCAACACAACAGGGACTTGGTGCTCCTGGATGCGCAACACACATGAGTGCCTTCTTGCTGCACTACCTGCAACATGACCCTCGAATTGTGAGAATTAGAAATAATCCTGACTACTGGGTTGCCACACTGTTAGATCCCCGGTACAAAAGTAAATTTGCAGAAATTATTCCTGCCTTAGAAAGGGATGCACGCATGCAGGAGTATCAGCAGAGACTGTTGCAGAATCTTACATGTGCTTTTCCACAAAATACCAGTGGTGCACGTAGTGAATCTCACAGTTCCAACTTGCCAACCGTGGGACCGTCAAGTGTTCAGCACTCAAACCGTGACAGAACCACAGTATCTGCTGGTAACATCAATTTTGCGGAATCATTTCACCACTTTTTTAGCCCATCCTTTGCAAGGCCACAGGAGACAAGAAGTCTGACACATAGTCAACGCCTAGAGACGATGGTACAGGAGTATCTCCAAGTAAACATTGAAGCCACGACTGTGTCACTGGACCCGTGCTCTTTTTGGGCTTCCAATCTGGATAAATGGCCGGAGCTAGCCACTTACGCCTTGGAGATCTTGTCATGCCCCGCAGCCAGCGTTCTGTCTGAACGTGTGTTCAGCGCTGCTGGTGGTGTGCTGACAGATAAGCGCACGCGGCTCTCCACTGATAATGTAGACAGACTCACGTTCATAAAGATGAACAAATCATGGATCCGAAACGACTTTTCTACCCCTGTGTCATCCTGGGGAGAGTAAAAGCTTGATGATTGGTTAAAATCACCCTACCAACCGTTTTAAGCTTTCAAATTACTAATCATGTTTATCTGTATCTTGACTGGAAAATAATTTGGGCTTTGTAGCAGTGTGCAGCACTGATCCTATTAGGCCATCTATACTAAAGCTTCACCAGATTTAAAATTAAAAATAATTTTTAGCTGCATCTAGCCCGGAAAATAATTTTGGGGCTCCGAGATGCGCAAGGCACATAAGTGCCTTCTTGCTGCACTACCTGCAGCATGACCCTCATATTGTCAGAATTCGAAGTAATCATGACTACTGGGTTGCCACACTCTTAGATCCCCCAAACTTTTCGATCAACCTTTTCATTTTAATAAAGACCAAAAAAATGGTCATTTTTGAAATTATAAGCATTAGCAGGTTGTTAGAAACTGAAATCAAACAGTTTTCAACTCAAAACTTTATTCTAGGTGATGTTACATTTTCACATAGGACCCCTTGTTCGAAAGGAGCTTCTGAACTCTCTCGTCCATTGAATTTGTCAGGTTTTGGATGGTTTCTGCTTCAATTGTTTTGCATGAGGACAGAATACCCTCCCAGAGCTGTTGCTTAGATGTGAACTGCCTCCCGCCATCATAGACACTCCTTTTAATGATGCTCCAAAGGTTCTGAATGGGGTAGAGGTCAGGGGAGCATGGGGGTCACACCATAAGTTTGTCCCCTTTTATGCCCATATCAGCCAGAGATGCAGATGTTTTATGTGCAGCATGAGATGGTGCATTATCATGCAGAAAAATGATCTTGCTGTGAAATACACGGTTCTTCTTCTTGAACCATGGCAGGAAGTGCTGTTTGAGAAAATCCACATACATTATGGAGTTCATCTTTAGCGCCTTCAGGGATCCTAAAGGGGCCGACAATCTCTCTCCCCATGATTCCAGCCCAAAACATTACTCCACCTCCTCCTTGTTGGCGCTGTAGCCGTGTTTGCGTGGGGTGTCCATCAACCAGCCATCCTCCACTCCATCCATCTGGACCATCGAGCGCTGCACGGCACTCATCCGTGAACAAAACAGTTTTGAAATCAGTCTTCATGTAATGTTTGGCCCACTGGAGCCGTTTCTGCTTGTGTGAAGTGGATAGAGGAGGTCGACAGGATGGCGCATGCACAGCTGCAAACCTCTGAAGGACCCTGCATCTTGTTGTTCGGGGGACGTTGGAGGCACAAGCAGCTTCAAAAACTTGTCTGCTGCTATGACAAGGCTTTTTTGCCGCTGCTCTTTCAACCTGACGTAATTGCCTGTAGGAAAGAGTCCTCAATTTGCCCTTATCAGCACGCACACGTGTGTACTGTGAATCAGCTACATACTTCTTGATTGCCAAGACACTTCATCCTGATCATCGCACAATGTTGATTGTAGTCATGCCTTGACCTAAACACTCCACAATTTGTTGCTTCTCAGCAGCCGACACATCCTTTTTCTTTCCCATTTTGGCAGAAAATGTAGGCTGCTTAATAATGTGAGAGAGCCTTCTTAAGTAGTCTTGCCTTTCATTGGACACACCTGCCAAACTAATTAGCACAGGTGTCTGCAATTGCTTACAGTGATATAAAGAGCCCTGACACACATCACCATCAATGAGTTTAACTGACAAACAAACAAATTCTTCCCTTATCACTCCTAAACACTTTTTGTATAATAATTTGGAACGCAGTGTACATGTGCTTTTCCACAAAACACCAGTGGTTCACGTAGTGAATCTTACAGTTCTAACTTGCCAACCGTGGTCTGTATGGAGTTGTTCAATAAAGGGCCCAAAATTAAGATAACATAGATGGGAGAGGTCTCTATGAATAGGAATTCCTAAGTATTTGATACCCTGTGAGGGCCAGGCAAAGGGAAAGTTGGACTGGATGGAATCCTATATGGATTTGGGGAGGGAGACATCGAGGGCCTCAGACTTCGCTGCATTGATTTTAAAATTTTACCATGTAACAAAGTGATCTATTTCAGCCATAACAGCATGGATGGATATATGTGATTGAGTGATATATACTAGGACATCATCAGCAAATAGAGAGCACTTGTACTCGGTGCCTCCCACCTCAATCCACCTAATATTGGGGTTATGGCGAATTGATGAGAGCAGGTGCTCCGTCACTAGGATGTATAAGAGAGGGGACAGAGGACATCACTGCCTTGTCCCATTGGTGATTGTGAAAGGTGATGAAAATGTTCTGACGCACCCCCTGGGCCTTGGGACACCCGGAGCCGGACCCTTTTTGGTGGATGCTGGTGGTTGTAGTCTTCGTGGCGGCGACCCAGTTCCGTGGCTCAGGGCGGTCAAACCAGTGGCGGAACTATTTATGTGGTTTTGATGTTTAAATGTCCGACTACGCCACCCGTGGATTGCGGTCAGAGTGAACCGCCGCTACAGGGCAGACCACTGAGGCTGGTGTTGTGGGTGCAGCAGAGCGTAGCATAACTCCCCACGGGAGGAGTATAGCCTCAGGGCAGTGTATGCGGAGGATGGGGGTGATGGTGCAGGGCAGCAGCAGTAACGACACGGAGTCAGTGATGCAGTTCAGGGCCTTTACTCACAGTTCTTATTATCCAGACCACGTCTGCAGGTAACGGCTGCCCACGTCGTACTGTGCTCACCAGGTGAGGGGCTCAGACAACTCCCAGATAACTTTGGAGCACTTCACAGGACCCCCTTTGTGTGTCCTTTGTCTGGCCTTTCTTACCAACACTTCTGTCCGGCTGCCTCGGGCCTCCTCTTGGTAAACTTGGCGCCAGTTTCCCTGACCCTATGTGGTGCCTTCCTAGCGGGTGTAGCGAGGGGCTGCGCCACATAAAATGTCAGAGCCTCCGGTTTCTAGCTGAGGGTCGTTTCCTGCCTCCACTAGTTCGGGGACCGGTCTCCCCCTTTGGCCTGACCCCTCCACGCAGGTGGATTCGGGCGTGCGGTGGCGACTCGCCCGTCCGCACCCCTGGGATCCCTTCATTCCTCGTTCCTGGAGCCTTCTCCGCTCCTCTTCCTTCCTTCTCCCTCTTCCAGGCCTGGGCCTCTGTTACTAGGCCCGCCTCCGGAGCAGAGCTCATGCAGAGCCCCTGCTCCCTGCCACTTCTGCTCAGACTTCTCTGCACTGAACTAAGATGGTGCCCACCTTTTATACTCCCTTCTCAATGCACCCAGGAACTGCTTCCTCCCTGCTCCTGCACTACAGGGTTCCCCTTCCTCAGTGTTCCCTCCCCCCACTCCAGCCAGGGACAGGGACTGTCGTGCCCATCTCAGGGGCATATTGGTCGCCCTGCCCCACGGCAATGTGGTGTAATGCATGCAGGTGTCGGGTCCTGATCCACACTCCATCCTTACCTGAGAGTGAGATATCACACCTCTGGGTGAGGTGCAATACGTCTTTAGCAACCGAGCCCTCAGGGTGCTACAGTTCCATTTATCTTCAGCCTAGGTGACGTATTGCGATACAGGGCCGTGATTTTGGCTATAAAAGGGTCCCCTAGACCCCTACCCCAAGCTTTTTAAGAGAATCATATATGGCGTGCCAGGAGACTCTATGGAATGCTTTCTCAGCATCCAACGAGAGTATCTAATTACAAATTTTTAACTGCATCTAGCCCAGGAAATACTTTGTGCCTAGTAGCAGTGTCTGCTAGTAAGCGGATTATCCCGGCTGTTAAGCAAGCTGCACCACCTGTAGTTTAGACACTTAATTTTTTCAAAGGAAATGCTTCGGGACCATGGGATACTTAGTGAAGAGCATCAGGAGGCACCCCAAGGCATAGGGGCTGGGACTGGCAGTAGGATGCCTTGCGGTGGACAGCCGAGCTCGATCCTTATAAAAGCTTTTTAACTGCAGCAGCTTTAGTGGACGCTACTGGAGCTGGAATTACCGCGGCTGCTGGCATGAGACTTGCCCTCCAATAGATCCTTGTAAATGGATTTAAAGTGTATTCATTCAAATTAGAGAGACAATTTAAATTAAAAAGCTTAGAGCTGCCTCCACCACAAGGGGGCTCGCTCGACCCACCAGCGGACAGGCACCAGTATTGGGAGAGGGGGGCTGGCCGTCAGGGTTCACCGCGGCTCTGGCACAAACCCGGCGACACGGAGGTGGCACGGGCAGGAGCGGACTGGCCGTGTCGGCTTCTCACTTTTTGGATTTTAGAAGGGCATGACATGCCTATATCTGTGTCTCCCCCTCCTTTTACTCCTCCACCTCTTTTATTTTCGCATGACTATATGTACTTGTCACTTTTCCATGTGTTAGTTATGTCTTCTGAGCAGTTTGTCAGCTTTTGGACACCTTTGAAGGTGTTTTCTATGTGTTTCTATGTGTTTTTGTTTGCCTGCCATTGGTTTTAACGGTGTTCGAAGGTGTTCGACGAACAGTTCGACGAACAGTTCGGCGAACACACGGGTGTTCGACGAACCGAACCGAACTCGAACACTACGGGGGTGGCTCAACACTAATTACGATCACTCTGCACCAGGCTGTCTAACAGGCATACTACACCAGCAGCACCAAAACCTCGTCCTCGTCCCCTATTTGATGCTTTCTTCATTTTTTTGAAGCGCTTTTTAGGCACAGTACTCCCACAGACACGCGTGCAGATTACAATAATTAGTTTTTATGCAAACACACACACAAGTGCAGATTAGAAAAGTCTGTTTTTACGTACAGTACTCCAACAGGCACAGGTGCAGATTATAAAAAAAAAATTCAGGCACATAACTCCCACAGACTCTGGTGCAGATTAGAAAAACTTGTTATGACGCACAGTACTCCCACAGACAAGGGTGCAGATTAGAACATTTCATTTTTACGCATTCAGACACAGGAACAAGTTAGAAAAAAAACATTTTTAGGCACATTATTCGCACAAACACGTGTGCAGATTAGAACATTTTGTTTTTACGCACAGTACTCCCACAGATACGGTGCAGAATACACATGAGGCTTTTTGGCACGGTGCACACACACAGAACCTAAGGGTATGTGCGCATGTTCAGGATTTAATTGCAGAAATTTCTGCATCTCTTGGCAGCAAAAATGCTTGAGAAAAAAATGTGCGCTTTGCCTCGATTTTGATGCGTTTTTGTGTATTTTTTATGCCTTTTTGTACAGCAATGAATGCTTTTTGTATCTAAATAGAGATATTTGAAAAAAAAAACGGGACATCGGTTTAACCCTTGGATTACCGTCGGACCTGGGGTGAGTATATTGGTTAATTTAAATGATTAAAGAATGTGTCTTTGTATTTCAAATAGAGTGCTTTACTCTCAGTGTGTGTGTTTATTTAACTCTTTACTTACAAGTTTGTTTAGTAATGAGGGTGTCTGCTTGACACCTCTTTATCACTAAACAAAGGGCTTGGTGTCAGCGACACTTAATCCCGTAAACTCTAATCCCATTAGCATTAATTCCCATTCATGTCATTTCTGGGCAGCTGAAAGCTTCTATTTTTAGCCTAGGAAGGGTCCATTAGGCCAACATGTTCCCTGGCTGTGAAAAACAGCTCACAGCTATTGCGTTAGCTGCTACATCCCCACAATCAGCAACCAGCAGCGCTTTGGAAGCAGCATATTTTTGCTGCGCCCAAAACGCTGTGTTCTAATGTCGCACTTGTTTTGTCAGTCCATGCAGATGCACCACATGTAATGACATTTCAATCAGTCAAAATCTGCAGAGGAGACTAGCGTCTCCGCTATAGATGTTGGCATGCTGCGAGTGAGTTTGGGTATGTGCTCATGATCAGGAAATGCTGCTAGTTTGACGCTGTGTGTTTATGCAGCGTCAAACCTGCAGCGGCCATATGTTACAGCATAGTATTTCTAGAAATCCCATGTCCACTATGCTTGCATCAGAGGCTGCAGATCACCCATGGACACTGACATGCGGCGCATCTTTCAGGAGCACAGCATGTCAAATTCACTTGCGGAGTCTAGTCTAACCAGCAAAGGCTAGGCAGACAGCTGTGAGCTGATGTTAATAGTCAAGGAAGGGGCCATGGATACTAGCCCCCCATGAGGCTAATAATATCAGCTCTCAGCGGCCCCAGAACTGGCGCATCCATAAGCTGCGCCAAATCTGGCACTTAGCCTCCACTCTTCCCACTTGCCCTGGTGTGGTGGCAACTGGGGTAATAGGGTTGGAGTGCATGTCAACCGTGTATTGGCAGCTGACATGATGCCCAGGTAGTAATGGAGGGCGTCTATAAGACGACCCCATCACTAAATCCATAGTAAGGTGTTTGACGTTTTTTAAATAAAGACACGGCCAAAATAAAGTATTTTATTTTAAATAAAATTCCACATGGATTTAATATTTTATTTAAAAATAAAAAACACTGTATACTCACCTAACGCCTAATCCCCGATGCCCCCTGTAACATCCCTGGCGGCGTGCTCGCATGGTGCACCACCTCCCACCATGCAAGACCGCAATCTTACCTGTCAGTCCATGCTGCACTCTTTGCTCCAGTACCTGCTCTGTCCATGTCTCTAGTCTGATTGCTTAGGGCATCGGCACAGCTTTCTGCTTGTTTCTTATAGCTACTGTGTGCACAGTCCTAATGCGTCCCCAGCCTATTGCTGTGAGTCACTGGATACTTAAACCCCCTCCGCCCAGTAGGAGGTGCCTGAGCAACACTTTCTCTCAGTTTGTCTTTTGCAACTGAATTGCCAGGTCCTGTCCTGTATCTAGTCTGTTCCACCACCCTGGGGGCTGTATACCCAGGCCTGTTACCTGTCTGTTCAGCCACCCTGGGGGCTGTATACCCAGGCCTGTTACCTATCTGTTTCCGCCACCCTGGGGGCTGAGTTCCCAGGCTCGTTTCTGTTTCAGTTCCTGTCTGAACAGTGTCCTAGCCCATTTCTTGTTTGTTTCCATGTTTTGTACCTTCCCTTTTCCTGCAGTGTCTGAACCTGCACCTAACTCCAACTCGTTGTCTCTGTACTTCTGTTTGTGAGTTTTGTGTCCACTCGCTACTTCATTGTAAGTACCTTGTGTGTATCTGGTTCTGCTCGTTCAGTTTCCCTGCCTCCGTATTTACCTCCTGTGTTCTAGCTATCTTCCTGTATCTTCCAGTCTGTTCCATGTGAACAGAGCCCTGTCCTGTCTGCCTTCACCTTCTGCTCTGTTCTGCTCTGCTTGCTCACCGCTCCGGTGGTTCTGCTCTGCTCCGCTTGTTTACCGCACCTGCGGTTCCGTTCTGCTCTGCTTGCTCACCACTACGGCGGTTCCGCTCTGCTCCGTCGTGCATGTGTGCATGTGTGGCACCCCAGGGGTCTGGTTTCCACAGTAACGGCAATGTTATGTCTGAGAGCAGGTGGGAGGTCTCTTGGTCAGGAATCCTATGCATGCCACACCTCCTGCCCAATCCTGGGAGGGGAAGAACTTCCCCTATATAAACCTGGGGCTGAGGCAGGGTTAGTGAGTAGAGAAGAAGTAGAGACAGAGAAGCAGATATAGGAAAAGAACATCAGGAGCTCTGTGGGAGCAGTGCTACAAGGAGTCAGGGGCTGGCAGCTGCAGAGCTCGCCCTGACTGAGAAGTTATCACCGGACCCGGAGTCCGAGGCTGTGGGGACTAACTCCTATCCAGCAGCAGAAACCGACCGGCAGGGGATTGCAGGTCCTCTGGCCCAGAAACCCGAAGGCACGGTCACACGCGTGGGACCAGCACCGCCGTCGTGGAGCGGAAGCCACTAGAAGGCCCCGAGTCACCGGCCATACGGGTGAGCACCACACGGTACACTCAGGGACGTGGGCTACTTATACCCGCCTCTAGCAAGGTAGCCAGAAGAGTATCGTTAGTTTGGGAGGCCTACAACTCCGCCTGGCCAGGGGAGATCCCATCTTCTCAAGGACTGACCAGGCCCCAATCGCTAGCCAGTACTCCGGGAGGGTCTATCGTTGTCACCAGTAAAGACCCTGAACTACACCGTACCGTCTCCGAGTGGTTCCTGCTACCCCCATCATCCACGTCGGCTGCCCTGAGGCCATACCCCTCCCGTTGGGGGTTATACTATCACGCTGCACAATCCTACCACCGGCCTCAGCGGTCTGCCCTGCAGCAGCAGCTCCTTAGCTGTACTCAACGGGTGGCGTAGTCGTCCAACATCTACCGCTAATACAGCGCCACTTAGTCTGACTCCCTGGGCACGGACCGGATCACCGCCACGAGACTACAACCCTCAAGAGATCCGGCTCCGGGTAAGCTCCCGCGTGCGCAACGCAGCGCAACACAGGCCCAGGGGCGCGTCAACTTTTGGCGTAGTCGGCAGGATCTCGTGCCAGCAACCACCGGGTACTGCGTGCCTGAAAAAGACTGTTCAAACTTACCTGTGGTGAAGATTCCCGCCATCCGGCGCCATCTTCCACTTCCTTCCCGCCATCGGTGGAGTTTTCCCGCCATCCGGCGCCATCTTCAGCCTTCTTCCCGCCATACGTGGAGTTTTCCAGCCATTGGACGCCATCTTGAGGACGCCGCGCGGGAAGAAGAGGGGCGTGGACTCCGAAAGCGCGCGAGAACTGAAGCCCCGCCTCACGTCCGGACGTTGCGTGAGGTCCTGGAAGGAGCCCAGCAGACGCCGACGTCACAGGAGCGCGACGGAAGGTCCTCAACCCTGACGATCCACTGCGGAGCCGCGGCCTACGGAAGAGGATCATCGCAAGGTAGGCCACAGTCAACTAGGGGGGAGAAGGATGCCGGATACGGAGGAGAGCTTCACCGCTTCAACCCCCGCCAGCGCCACCGCTGTTGCGGTCATGCCTTTCACCATGCCCTATATCCCGGGGGCAGCCTGGCTACCCCAGTACTCAGGGGAGTCACATACCCTGCATGACTTTAGAGAAAAGCTGGATAGCCTCTTCCAGGTGTACCCCCTCACAGAGGAGCAAAAAGTGAGCATCCTGGTGGCCCAATTAACCGGGGCAGCCCAAAGGGAGGTAAAGTCCTGGCCACCTGGGGGGAGGACTGTCGCAGGGATACTAACCCGGCTGAGGGACACCTTTGATACCCGCACCTCAGCCGAGATCAAGCTTAGATTCTACGGGTGCAAACAGCGGGCACATGAGAGTATAAGGGACTATGCCCTGAACCTACAAGAGGCCCTGAGAGCCATTAAGCAGACCGACCCTGACGGCGTGGGAGACGAGGACAGGCTGTTGACTGAACAATTTATAGAGGGTTTATATTGCAATGCCCACCGAACCCAGTTGCGGGCAATGGCCTTACAGGACCCTCATCTGGGATTTGCACAGTTCAAGGACAGAGCCATCCGGGTGCTTCGAGAACCGGCACCAGGTGGCGTTGTGACCCCCAGACGCCCCACTACCACTTACCACCAGGAGGCGGCGCCCTTGTCAGCAGGGCCTGTGGGAGCTGATGCGCAGGCTTTGAACAATGACCCGGCTCCAGAAGTGCACCATCAGGTCCAAGAGCTAGCTAAAAGCGTTGCTGCGCTAACCCGAACTGTGCAGTCTTTACAGGTTTCCACTCCAGGGAAGATCCAGCTGGCATCCGGACCGGAGGACATCCCGTGGCGTCGACCAAGGAGGACCCCACCGGCCAGAGGAAGACCCAGCGACCGATACAACGAGGACGGACGACCCATCTGCCGCCGCTGCAATCAACCCGGACATATGGCAAGGTACTGTCCTTTAAACTGGCACAACCTGGGGTAGAGGGCCAACCCCCAGGAAAAAGATCACCAGGCCCATCGAACTGGCGCGACAAATATGTGGGAGGACGTCCAGTCTTACCCGTGGTACTGGATGGCATTCCTATGAGTGCCCTACTGGACACCGGGTCACAGGTCACCACCATCCCGTACGTGCTCTTCAAGCAGTACTGGAATGACTCGGATATCACCCGCTACCCTGACGACGACTTGAGTATCATCGCCAGCAATGGTCAGCCCGTGCCACAGATTGGATTTAAAGAGGTGACCATTAAAATCGGTAGGGTCGAACTGGCAGCACAGGGACTGATCATTGTAGACATTGACAAACACGAGAGTCACCCAAAGATAACTCTAGGAACTAATGTAATTGAAAATTGTCTTGCAGAGGTGATTTTCCTTTTACAGCAGGTTGCCAAGAACGCCAGCTCCGGCCAGCAGCGAGTGCTCCAGAAAGAGATCCGGGCACTGATGCGACGGCAACAGCTAGAACTCTCCGGTGGTGAGATTGGTAGCGTGCGAATGTGTGACCCTTTCCCTATTGCCATGCCCCCGAAAAGTGAAATGATGATTTGGTGCCGGGCAGCTATTGGTCTGAGAGGTAGAGATTACCAGGCAATGGTAGAACCAGTTTACTCAGACAGTAGGCCCACCATTTTGACAGCACGGGGGGTGGTCAATGTACGCCATGGGAGGGTGCCCGTTCGCATAATAAATATCGGGAAGAGGGAAGTGTACCTGCCCCGGTATGCCACGCTAGCCAAATTGTATACCATCAATCAAGATTCCATACAGTCCGTAGAACCCTTGCCTCCATCTTCCCCGGAGGAAGGTAACGGCTCTCAGAAAACAATGGAGGACTGGTGTCAGCAACTACATTTGGGTACTGATTCCACTCCCTCACACCAGAAACAGGGAGTCTATCGGGTGGTTCAAGAGTACGAGAGAGTGTTTAGTAAACACCCGTTAGACTTCGGGCGAGTCAAGGGGGTAGAACACCACATCCCCACGGGAAACCATCCTCCCATAAAAGAGAGGTATCGACCCGTACCCCCTGCACACTACCAACACGCCAAGGGGATGCTTAGAGACATGAAGGAGGCTGGGGTGATCAGGGATAGCTGTAGCCCCTGGGCAGCTCCACTAGTCTTAGTCAAAAAGAAAGACAACATCATGAGGATGTGTGTAGATTACCGGAAAATCAACCGTATCACACACAAGGATGCGTACCCCTTACCAAGGATAGAGGAGTCTTTGGCTGCTTTAAGATCTGCTAACTTCTTCTCTACCTTGGATCTCACTAGTGGGTACTGGCAGGTTCCTGTAGCAGAGGCGGACCGGGAGAAGACCGCATTCACCACCCCGATGGGACTTAGCGAGTTTACCTGCATGCCGTTCGGACTCTGCAATGCTCCAGGAACCTTCCAACGATTAATGGAGTGATGTCTGGGCCACAGAAACTTCGAGACGGTCCTGTTGTACCTGGACGATGTCATCGTATATTCCAAGACGTATGAGGACCACCTGAAACACCTGGCGGAAGTGTTCGAAGCTCTGGCAAGCTACGGCCTAAAGGTGAAACCCTCCAAGTGTCACCTCCTGAAACCAAAGGTGCAGTACCTGGGACACGTGGTGAGCGCTGACGGAGTGGCTCCCGACCCTGATAAGATCACCGCAATTAAGGAATGGCCAAGTCCCTCCAGTGTAAAGGAAGTGCGGCAGTTCCTCGGGTTGGTAGGCTATTACCGCAGATTCATCCCCGGTTTCACCAAAAAGGCAGCTCCTATGCAGGACCTCCTGATAGGCCAGTCCCGGAAGGCCAAGAACCAGAAGCCACCCTTCAGATGGGAGAAGTTAGAAGAAGAGTCCTTCCGCCAGCTGAAGATGGCCCTCACGGGGGATGAAATCCTGGCGTACCCTGATTACAGCCAGCCCTTTATCCTCTACACCGACGCAAGTAACATCGGGCTAGGAGCCGTGCTGTCCCAGATCCAGCAGGGGAAAGAACGAGTAATCGCTTACGCCAGCCGAAAACTGCGACCCACCGAAAGAAACCCTGAGAATTACAGCTCATTTAAGCTAGAGTTCCTGGCAGTGGTGTGGGCAGTCACCGAACGCTTTAAGCACTACCTCGCTTCTTCCCGGTTCACCGTGTACACGGATAACAACCCGTTGACACACCTGGACACGGCAAAACTCGGTGCCCTAGAGCAGAGATGGATGGCCCGTCTGTCCAACTACGAGTTCACAATCAAATACCGGGCAGGACGCTCCAATACCAACGCGGACGCCCTGTCCAGGATGCCAAACCTACCGGACGTAGGAGAAGATCCAGAGGGACTGGAAGAAGTTGAACTCCCCGCGTTCCACCGTCATGGGACTATCCAGTATTCCCATCGGGTAAGGAGTAAGCAAGCCGCTACGTTTAACCCCTTGCCTCACTACAACTGGGAGGAAACGCAAGACAGTGACCCTGCCGTCCGGCTGGTGAAGGAGATGCTGACTCGGCCAGAGGCTCGCCTTGACCCAGACGCTCCGGAGGAAGCTAAGCAACTGTGGGCTGAGAAGAGTCGACTGTTCCTTTACAAGGGGAAGTTGTGCCGCAGAATGGTTAACTCCCGGACGCATGAACTAATCTGGCAAGTAGTGGTGCCACGGAGAGACGCAGCCATGGTGATGGAAGCATACCACGACGGGGCTGGACACTTCGGATGGAAGAAGCTGGAGTTCCTGCTGCGTGGGCGGTTCCACTGGGTAGGCATGAGGGGAACCATCGAGAGGTGGTGCAGAGACTGTGGCCCGTGCAACCTAAGAAGGAAGGACCGTGCCAGCCAGAAGACTCCCCTGCAGTCCATCGTCACCCGGCAGCCGTTGGAACTGGTAGCCTTGGATCATGTAAAACTGACCCCAAGCAGAAGTGGCTACGTCTACGCGTTAACCATTGTGGATCATTACTCCCGGTTCTTGGTTGTCGTCCCCGTTAAGGACTTAACGGCTCAAACAGCAGCTAGAGCCTTCCAGCAGCACTTCTGCCGTCCACACGGGTACCCGGACCAAGTGCTGACGGACCAGGGACCTGCCTTTGAAGCGGAGGTCTTCCAGGAATTCTGCAATCTGTATGGCTGCCGGAAGATAAGGACGACACCCTATCATCCGCAAACTAATGGACTTTGTGAGAAAATGAACCAGGTGGTAATGGATCTCCTGAAAACGTTGCCCCTGGAAGAACGCAGTCTGTGGCCTGAGAAGCTGCCCGATCTGGTGGACCTATACAACCACATCCCGGTAGGTTCCACCAACTGTACCCCGGCTTACCTAATGAGGGCGAGACCTGGTAAGTTACCTGTTGACCTGGAAATGGGAGTCCTGACACCCGAGGACACTTCACCAGAAGCAGACTGGGACACAGAGAGGCAGCAGCAGTACCGGAAAGTACAGGAGAGCGTGGAGCGAAGTCTCTGTCAGGCTAGGGAAAGACAAGAGAAAACTTACAACCAGTATGCTCCCGCTGTTCCCCTGGTACCCTGAGAGCAGGTCTTGAAGAGGAAAAGACGGCTCCACAAGTTGGACGACCAGTGGGAGAAGGACCCGTACACCGTACTGCCCTCAAGCCACGAGAACCCGAAAGTCTGTACCATCAGTAAAGACGGAGGGGAGACCATAGCCATTGTATCCCGGGATCACCTGAAGAAGTGTCCTGAACAGCTACGGAACCCTGAAGAGGAACAAGAAGACCATCGACCCGTAGAGGAAAGGGAAGATATGGTTAGTACTGTGCTCGGAGACTTCCCTCGGTCCTGGACTCAAGTCAATGGTGCAGTTGTGGTACCCGTCCTCACGTTCCTCCAACCAGCATCCCAAGTGCCTACGGAGCAACAGGTAGAGCTGGAAGAGCAGCCGGTCCAGGAGGCAGAAGACTCCACACAAGCAGAACAGGAGGATCAACCCTCTGCTTATAGTGAGCCTGCCGTACCCCTAGTGAGTCAAAGAGCCGGTAGACAGCTTCCCAGTTTACCCTTGACAGCTCCTACACCCTGTAGTTCAGGGCTAGACAGTCAGCTCCGTAGGTCCACTAGGGCCACTAGAGGCCAGTTACCCGCACGTTGGAGGATTTGAAGTGTATAAATTGTTTTATTTGTGGTTACCTGTTTTTCTTGTTGCTTGTGTATAATTATGTGTTTCTTGTTATTTTTAGGAGTCCTTGGTGGATTTACCGGGAATCCTTTGTGTATAGTTGGAGCGTAACCCAGGACGGACTAAAGACTGTTAAGGACTCGGGGCAGGACAGACCCCTACCTGGTTACGTCTCCCTGTTTTGGTGAAATGGACACCTTGCTTTTCTTCAAAGACTGCGCCCGGTTGCGGACACGCCGTAACCATCTTTATGTGTTTTTCTTATTGTATTATTATTGTTATTATCTTGTTATGTTTTTCTAAAAATATGTTTAGTCCCGGAGTACTAAATTTCACTAGGGGGGAATGTGGCACCCCAGGGGTCTGGTTTCCACAGTAACGGCAATGTTATGTCTGAGAGCAGGTGGGAGGTCTCTTGGTCAGGAATCCTATGCATGCCACACCTCCTGCCCAGTCCTGGGAGGGGAAGAACTTCCCCTATATAAACCTGGGGCTGAGGCAGGGTTAGTGAGTAGAGAAGAAGTAGAGACAGAGAAGCAGATATAGGAAAAGAACATCAGAAGCTCTGTGGGAGCAGTGCTACAAGGAGTCAGGGGCTGGCAGCTGCAGAGCTCGCCCTGACTGAGAAGTTATCACCGGACCCGGAGTCCGAGGCTGTGGGGACTAACTCCTATCCAGCAGCAGAAACCGACCGGCAGGGGATTGCAGGTCCTCTGGCCCAGAAACCCGAAGGCACGGTCACACGCGTGGGACCAGCACCACCGTCGTGGAGCGGAAGCCACTAGAAGGCCCCGAGTCACCGGCCATACGGGTGAGCACCACACGGTACACTCAGGGACGTGGGCTACTTATACCCGCCTCTAGCAAGGTAGCCAGAAGAGTATCGTTAGTTTGGGAGGCCTACAACTCCGCCTGGCCAGGGGAGATCCCATCTGCTCAAGGACTGACCAGGCCCCAATCGCTAGCCAGTACTCCGGGAGGGTCTATCGTTGTCACCAGTAAAGACCCTGAACTACACCGTACCGTCTCCGAGTGGTTCCTGCTACCCCCATCATCCACGTCGGCTGCCCTGAGGCCATACCCCTCCCGTTGGGGGTTATACTATCACGCTGCACAATCCTACCACCGGCCTCAGCGGTCTGCCCTGCAGCAGCAGCTCCTTAGCTGTACTCAACGGGTGGCGTAGTCGTCCAACATCTACTGCTAATACAGCGCCACTTAGTCTGACTCCCTGGGCACGGACCGGATCACCGCCACGAGACTACAACCCTCAAGAGATCCGGCTCCGGGTAAGCTCCCGCGTGCGCAACGCAGCGCGACACAGGCCCAGGGGCGCGTCACATGCATGTGTGCGTACCGTGTGTGCATGCATGTCTGAATACCATGTGTGCATGCATGTCTGTGTACCGTGTGTGGGTGCATGTCTGCGTACTGTGTGAGCATGTCTGCATACCGTGTGTGCGAGCATGTCTGTGTACCATGTGTGTGCATGTCTGCATACCGTGTGAGCGTGCATGTCTGCGTACTGTGTGTATGTGCGTGCATGTCTGCGTACTGTGTGTATGTGCATACATGTTTGCATATGTGAAGGATGAGGGGACAGCTTGGGCCCTGTGTTGCATACCTATATTTCTGTATCTGCGCATCATGAATGGTGGTATTTGTTAAAGGGGCCCACTGAGACTCTTTCGCCTGAGGCCCAAAACCTGGAGCCGGCCCTGGTAGTGTCCCATGGCAATTTTTTGTGCGTTTTTGACTTATTGACTTGAATTGAATTGAAACTGCGTGTTTGCTGAATTAAAGTCTTTGGGTGAAAAATGCTGCAGAAACGCACAAAGAATGGACATGCTGCAGATTTAAACGCAATGACAATCCTGACAGGAAAATCCCTGATCATGCACACAGCACTTCAGGATTGTCATTGCATTACCTGGCACATGGATTACCTAGCTTTTTTGGTGCATTTCTGCGTGGAAAAAATGCCACGAAAACGCACCAAAAACGCACAGTGTGCACATAGCCTAACACTGTCCATCACTCCATCTGCTTTCTATCCCTGCGCTTATCAGAGCAGAAAGGCGGTGGCACCAGTGATCCGGCACTTATACAGGCGTCGATTTATTCATCCCTTATCTGGAGCAACACTACAACAAACAGCTTTAAGAAAATTGCTATTTAATGGGGAAAACAAGTTTTTACTAAAACAGACATGTCAGGAGGGCCAGTAATAAAATGTACTTGAGGTTTAGTAAAATGTCAGCATCTTTCACTCACTTACCATGGGTATATTTGCGTCAATTTTCTCACCAATCTTGGAAAAGGTATGTTCGGACTTTCGGAGTTTGGGACCATCCACTAAAATGTAGGAGGCAAAACAAAATCCATTGTAAGTCTTAAATCTACTTACTAAATTCCTATGCACATATATTAATATCCCAAGTTTTCAGGGGCCTATTTAACTAAATGCTATCTAAGACAGAATTGAAAAATCCAAAATGCTTTTTTTTATTTATGATTGTGTGCCCTAATGATGTTAATAGTAAAAAATATGATCATGTGTCATGACTCTTGCGGTGATGTTTAACTGCGAATTGTATGATTTTGACAGCAGTACCATATTTTAGTAATGCATTCTACAATGTCACTAGTGCATAATATCATAATATCAGGAGCAAAACCATTCACCATAATGCAGATGGGGGCAGTTTGATTTTTGTTAAAAAGCCCCTCACAGCTCCCAGCAGTTTTACTGTACACTGAGATCAGGGGCGGACACAGACTGTAGTGGGCCCCAGTGCAAGAAATTTTTTGGGCCCCCCCGCCCTTCATAGGGCAACAAAGTTATGTAAATATAACCCCCCCATTGGCATCTCTCACCCCCCCATGTGCAGCTCTCATCCCCCCCATGTGCAGCTCTCATCCGCCCCATGTATCTCTCATCCCCCCCATATGCATCTCACCACCCCCCGTGCAGCTCTCATCCCCCCATGTGCAGCTCTCATCCCCCCATGTGCATCTCATCCCCTCCCCGGTGCATCTCATCCCCTCCCACATGCATCTCATCCCCCCCGTGCATCTCATCCTCCATGTGCATCTCATCCCCCATGTGCATCTCTCATTCCCCCTGTGCATCTCTCATCCCTCCCCCCGTGCATCTCTCTCCCCCCCGTACATCTCTCATCCCCCCGTGCATCTCTGATTCCCCCCACTCCTAGTTAATTAATTGTATTTTAAAAAAAATAAAACTTGTTATACTTACCCCCATGCGATCCCTGCAGAATCCTGGCGCTCGTCCACGTCGCTGCCACCAGGTTCTCCTGACTTCCGGTCATGTGACGGCGCCGTCACATGACCGGAAGTCAGGGCAATCATGAAGGCGTTGCCACAGCAGCGCTACACTGCTACACAGAGGAAAGCATGTCCCGGCGCTTAGCGCTCAGCATGGGGCCGGGGGCCCAGGGCCGGCTCCAGGTTTTTGTGGGCCCCGGGCGAAAGAGTCTCAGTGGGCCCCTTTAACACATACCACGATTCATGATGCACAGATACCGAAGAGAAATATATATATAGTACAATTCAAAGGTTTCACTTCTTACATTACATGAGTGATATCTATTGTAAATTCCACAATAGCTCAGAAACCGGCGAATCGCTCCACACAGTATACTGGCCCCCATAAAATGCTCCATGCAGGAGACTGGCCCCCATAAAATGCTCCATACAGAATACTGGCCCCCATGAAACGCTCCATACAGAATACTGGTCCCCATATAACGCTCCATACAGGATTCTGGCCCCCATAAAACGCTCCATACAGAATACTGGCCCCCATATAACGCTCCATACAGAATACTGGCCCCCATATAACGCTCCATACAAAATACTGACCCCCATATAACGCTCCATACAGAATACTGGCCCCCATATAACGCTCCATACAAAATACTGGCCCCCATATAACGCTCCATACAGAATACTGGCCCCCATATAGCGCTAAATACAGGATACTGGCCACCCATATAACGCTCCATACAGGATACTGGCCCCCATATAATGCTCCATGCAGGATACTGGCCCCCATATAACGCTCCATACAGAATACTGGCCCCCATATAACGCTCCACGCAGGCTGTTCTCCACACATAATGCCCCACGCAGGCTGTTCCCCCCACATAATGCCCCATGCAGGCTGCCCCCCCCATATAGGATGTCACCCCCCTTATAATGCCCCATGCAGGATGACACCCCCCCTTCCTTATAATACCCCATGCAGGATTTCACACACACACCCTCCCTTATAATGCCCCATGAAGGATGTCACACACACCCCCTCCCTTATAATGCCCCATGCAGGATGTCACAGACCCCCCCTCCCTTATAATGCCCCATGCAGGATGTCACACATCCCCCCTCCCTTATAATACCCCATGCAGGATGTCACCCCCCTCCCTTATAATGCCCCATGCAGGATGTCACACACCCCCACCTCACCCCCCTCCCTTATACTGCCACAGGCCCCATACAATAAAAAAAAAAAAATCAAATACTCACCTCACATCTCACCTGCTGCCGCTGCTCCGGACTCCTCAGCGTCGCCGGCCTCATCCCGCTCTGCGCTGTGACTGCTCAGGAGAGAGCGCGGTGTAAAGACGTCACCGCACCCTCTGACCTGAGACATCACAGTCCAGCAGCCGTGGAGGATTCAGGAGTTGCTGCGGAGGCACGGGGAGGGGTAAGTATTGTGCCGGGTGCCGGGGCCCTGAGCAAGCGGGCGCTGGCACCGCTCTCCTCCACTCACGGGTCCCATAGCGCAGGGTGCCCGACGGTGAGGGGCCCCCTCCGCCTGCTCAGGGCCCTGCGGGGGCCCCATGAGGAGACGCACAAGAGGGGGGCTCCAAGGGGGCCCCGACCGGCCGGGCCCAATACTGGAGTCAGGACAGTCATGCCCTGATGGCGGCCCTGCTAGAGGGGCCCCCTCTCCCTCGGGGCCCCCGTGCAATGACGGGCTGCACGGGCGGTAGGTCCGCCCCTGACTGAGATGCTCTGTGACATGTAATGCCTGATATTTGACGAGGTAGTGTATATCACAAGTTACACACATATAATAGTTACAAAATTACAGACAACAATCCTCTTTTCTCTGATAAATGTCTGTGGCATAGAGCTCTATACTCTCTGCTCTCACTGTAAAGAATCCATACCAGCTTGTGCGAGATATTTAGTGTAAACCTCTTAAATGACCTAAATATAATCATTAACAGAGTGTAAATTAAAGGGACTATCAGCACAGAATGACTGTTCAAACCAAGTACAGAAACTCGCTGCTTCATGGTGGGGCCATCATTTATATACACCTTCCTACCTGTTTAGTTTCCATCTATTCCCTCTATCAGTGGAGATTGGGGGAGAACAAGTGTGAAGGTGTATTTTAATGATTGGCCCCGCCATGAAGCCCCATGCGACGGGGCTTAGCTTGATCAGTCATCCAGTGCTGACAGAGTCGCTTTAAGTCTTTTAAAAAAGAAGACATTTTTGAAGTCTCTGAAAAAAATTATGCATCCAATTTGTCCATGATTTTTCTGAAGCTGCTTACTATTCTGCCTTTGCTGGTTTATTATAATTACCATAATTTTTTAGTTCACAATAAATGCTGCCAATGTGTTAATATTACTGTTCTAAAAAACAATCATCTTTTACTTATAGATCTCATCATTCAGTTTTATATTCCATTATGTCAGTAAAAACATTCACTATTGGTTTTTATATGAGTTGCCTAGAAAAAAAATCTGGTTGGCAACTCTGTACCTATTCAGAAATACCTGTTTTCCATGCAGTGATTATCGTGAAGAATGAATGTTTCCAACAAGTTCAAAAAAGAAATCTGCATAAATTAAAGGCGCTGTCTTGACCCATCATATTGACGGTCTTTCTATCAATATGAGATGAGGGGGTCTGATACCAGGACCCCCCAACAATTAGCTGAAGACAGCTCCTGCAGTAAATTGGTGTAAACACATGGAAGGGTGCTGCAGAAGATGGCTCCATTAATTGCGTAGTGGCTGTCGCCGGGTACTGCAGAACAGCTCCTATTTAAGGCCCTCTTCACAAGTCCGTGTTTCCGTACATATGGTATCCGTTTTTGGCACAGATGCCACGCATACCCATTATAACCTATGCTGCTATATATGTCTGTGCTTTTACATGGACCGTGTATCCATGCAAAACACAAAGAGACATGACCTTTTTTTTCTGGCAGCACGGATCACAAGGGCCAATACAAGTGTATGAAAAACACGCACAGCATCCATGTGCCGTCCATGTGTTGCACGTTTTTATCACTGAAAAGTATAGAGAAGCTTTGTAATTTCATTCTTTCTTTATGACACACTGATGACTGAATGATCCAAAACACTGATGGCACCAGTACTGTTTTTTCCTATACCAGTTTGATATGGATGTAAGAAGGGGGCATAAAAGAGATGTTTTTAGCTGATCGTTGGGGGTGCTGGGTGTTAGACTCCCACAGGTCTCATCAACATAGTGTAATCTGACAACCCATTTAACGTAGCTTATTGATTATAAGTTTATGGATAACCAGTTATGGACTAAGATTAGAGTTTCTAAAGTTGGAATGAAGATTTTATATCATAATTTATGTGCAAAAATTAGTAGGAGCATAACTGCAGTTTTAACCCTTTCCTGAACTCTACCATAAATGTCAGGAGTCAGTGTCAGGACATTCTTTGTGGGCAGAGTTAGAGAATTCTGTGCTCCCATCCTGTTCTTTTGCTGAAAAAAAAATGGAAAATGCGGTGTTTGAGGGTGCTGCTGAGTCCACAGAAACAGGGTAACCAAGAGGTTGGAAAGAGGGAAATCTTATTGACAATGCATTTCAGAGTTCTTCATCAGTTCACACTTTAGACTGTTGCACGACAATGCTTGTGATTGCAAAGTGCTGCCTAGCAATTCCACAATGTTTCAGGCAGGGCCGTATTTACCTATTTGCTACTATGCAGTGGAGAACCAGTGTCTAGGGCAGCAGGTTGGTTGGGGCAAAACCAAAAAGAAATGTTAAACCCCTCCACTAGACCAAATAACAAATCTGGTGTCTTTGCAGTGGGTTGTGTGTGTTGAGGTTCCCTGCATTCATTCGCATTCCCGTCCATGAGCCATGAATACAAATGAGGATGCCGGCACTCGAACACTGCAAGACCAGAGGAGCACTAACTAGCTCCCTGCTCCAACGTGCAATGGCATGATCACAGTGCTGACATCGCTGCAGTGTGAAGGGGTCGCCTCATCATACTACTGATGTAGCTTTAGTGACAGCATGAAGAAGGGGCATGGTGGAGGCCACAGTTCATAAGTGAAGATCGTGTGCTGGGTATCATTCACACTGGATGTGGGGTGGTGGGTATAGTTCATAAGGGGGCAGTGTGATGGGTATAATTTACAAGAGAGGACAGTATTAGGTCATAGTACATAAGGAAGAAATGTGTAGCAGTCATTGTATATAAGGGGACTATTTTATAAAATACAGTGTAAATGCCATATACCATAAGAGGAACAGTGTGGCATCATTTTTGTGCAGGGATCATAGTGAGGGGCAATTATTTGTTTAGGATAGGGCTTATTTAGGGCACAGTATGGGTGGCTATTTTTATTCAGAGGGAATTGTAAAGACACTGTTAATTATTTTTAAGGACACTGTGTCAGGATGTGCTGTAGAAGATCAGAAAAGAGCAAAGTCTGTAGAGACTCTGGCTTTGAAAAGTCACTCTAGAGTCTGGACCAGAAGAAGGAAAAAGGTATGAGATGAATTCCAATCAGAGAAGATGTCACCTTTATGTACAGTAGTGTGAAAAAGTGTTTGCCCCCTTCCTGATTTCTTATTCTCTTGCACACTTAAATGTTTCAGATAACAAAGTGAATTTAAATATTAAACAAAGATAACACAAGTAAACACAAAATGCAGTTTTTAAATGAAGATCTTTATTATTAAGGGAAAAAGAAATCCATCCCTACAGAGCCCTATGTGAAAAAGTCTTTTACAATGCCCTTGAGGAATTTTGGCCCACTCATCTTTGCAAAATTGTTGTATTTCAGCCACATTGGAGGGTTTCCGAGCATGAACTGCATTTTTAAGGTTATGCCACAGCATCTCAATCGGATTAAGGTCAGGACTTTGACTAGGCCACTCCAAAGTCTTAATTTTGTTATTCGTAAGTCATTCAGAGGTCGACTTGCTGGTGTATTTTGGATCATTATCCTGCTGCATAACCCAAGCTTGAGGTCACAAACAGATGGCCGGACATTCTCCTTCAGGATTTTTTGGTAGACAGCAGAATTCATGGTTCCATTTACCACAGCAAGTCTTCCAAGTCCTGAAGTAGCAAAACAGCCCAAGACAATTACACTACCACCACAATATTTTACTGTTGGTATGATGTTCCTTTTCTGAAATGCTGTGTTACTTCTATGCCAGATGTAATAGGACATACACCTTCCAAAAGTTCAACTTTTGAATCATCAGTCCACAGAGTATTTTGCCAAAAGTCTTGGCGATCATCAAGATGTTTTCTGGCAAAACTGAGATGAGCCTTTATGTTTTTTTCCTCAGCAATGGTTTTTGTCTTGGAACTCTGCCATACATGCCATTTTTGCCCAGTCTCTTTGTTATGGTGGGGTCATAAACACTGACCTTAACTGAAGCAAGTGAGGCCTGCAGTTCTTTGGATGTTGTTGTGGGGTGTTTGTGACCTCATGGAAGAGTCGTCGCTGCACTCTTGCAGTAATTTTGGTCAGCCGGCCACTCCTGGGAAGGTTCACCAGTGTTCCATGTTTTCGCTATTTGTGGATAATGGCTCTCAATGTAATTCGCTGGTGTCCCAAACCTTTAGAAATGGCTTTATAACCTTTTCCAGACTGATAGATCTCAATTATTTTGTTTCTCATTTGTTCCTGAATTTCTTTGGATTTCAGCATGATGTCTAGCTTTTGAGGATCTTTTAGTCTACTTCACTTTGTTAGGCAGGTCCTATTTAAGTGATTTCTTGATTGAGAACAGGTGTGGCAGTAATCAGGCCTGTGTGTGGCTATGGAAATTGAACTCAGCTTCCCAAAGATGTGATAAACTGCAGTTAATTTATGTTATAAGGGGGGGGGGAGCAATCACTTCTTCACACAGTGCCCTGAAGGTCTGGATTTCTTTTTCCCTTCATAAAGAAAGACCTTCAATTAAAAACTGCATTTTGCGTTTACTTGTGTTATTGTTGTCTAATATTTACATTTATTTTGTGATCTGAAACATTTGACAAACATGCAAAAGAATAAGAAATCAGTAAGAGGGCAAACACTTTTTCACACCTCTGTATCTGTACCACTGTATCTGGATCTAAGGGTGCATTTAAACTGACCAATCGTGGGCCGCCAACTGGCTATATGAAGCCAAACAACAGATGTTTAATAGCCTGTTTACACCGGCTAACTGCTTTCTCATGTGCACAGAACGATCATTAACATGATCATTTTATGTGCATAGAATAGCATTGTTGTCATCAGCACATGTCCTGTTTACACAGGACGAACTTCTACTGAGAATGATGGTATTTAACCCCTTAACCCCCGAGGGTGGTTTGCACGTTAATGACCAGGCCAATTTTTACAATTCTGACCACTGTCACTTTATGAGGTAATTACTCTGGAACGCTTCAACGGATCCCCCTGATTCTGAGAATGTTTTTTCGTGACATATTGTACTTCATGACTGTGGTAAAATTTCTTCGATGTCACTTGCGTTTATTTGTGAAAAAAATGGAAATTTGGCAAAAATTTTGAAAATTTAGCAATTTTCAAAATTTGAAATTTTATGCCCTTAAATCAGAGAGATATGTCACACAAAAGAGTTAATAAATAACATTTCCCCCATGTCTACTTTACATCAGCACAATTTTGGAACCAAAATTTTTTTTTGTTATGGAGCTATAAGGGTTAAAAGTTGACCAGTGATTTCTCATTTTTCCAACAAAATTTACAAAACCATTTTTTTAGGGACCACATCACATTTGAAGTCACTTTGAGAGGTCTTTATGACAGAAAATACCCAAAAGTGACACCATTCTAAAAACTGCACCCCTCAAGGTGCTCAAAACCACATTCAAGAACTTTATTAACTCTTCAGGTGCTTCACAGGAATTTTTGTAATGTGGAAGAAAAAAATGAACATTTAACTTTTTTCACAAAAATGTTACTTTAGACCCAATTTTTTTTATTTTCACAGGGGTAACAAGAAAAAATGGACCCCAAAATTTGTTGTGCAATTTCCCCTGGGCACGGAGATACCCCAAATGTGGGGAAAAAACACTGTTTGGGCGCACGGCAGGGCTCGGAAGGGAAGGAGCGCCATTAGACTTTTTGATTGCAAAATTTGCTTGAATAATTAGCGGACGCCATGTTGCGTTTGGAGAGCCCCTGATGTACCTAAACATTGGAGCTCCCCCACAAGTGACCCCATTTTGGAAACTAGACCCCCCAAGGCACCTATCTAGATGCATAGTGAGCACTTGGAACCCCCAGGTGCTTCACAAATTGATTCGTAAAAATGAAAAAGTGTTTTTTTTTTCACTTTTTCATTTTTACGAATCAATTTGTGAAGCACCTAGGGGTTCCAAGTGCTCACTATGCATCTAGATAGGTGCCTTGGGGGTCTAGTTTCCAAAAAGGGGTCACTTGTGGGGGAGCTCCAAAGTTTGGGCACACAGGGGCTCTCCAAACGCAACATGGTGTCCGCTAACAATTTGAACCGACAATTTGTTAGCGGACACCATGTTGCATTTGGAGAGTCCCTGTGTGCCCAAACATTGGAGCTCCCCCACAAGTGACCCCATTTTGGAAACTAGACCCCCCAAGGCACCTATCTAGATGCATAGTGAGCAGTTGGAACCCCAACCCCAAATATTTTTTAGCATAGCTTTATTCTGAGAGCTATAACTTTTTTATTTTTCGGCTGATGGAGCTGTATGGCAGGTTGTTTTTTGCGGGACGAGATGACGTTTTCAGCGGTACTATTTTTATTTATATTTGTCTTTTTGATCGCGTGTTATTCCATTTTTTGTTTGGCGGTATGGTGATAAAGCATTGTTTTTTGCTTAGTTTTTTATTTATTTTTTTTACCGTGTTCACTGAAGGGGTTAACTAGTGGGACAGTTATATAGGTCAGGTTGTTCCGGATGCGGCGATACCAAATATGTGTACTTTTATTGTTTTTTTTGTTTTTTTTTATAATAATATTTATTGATGGGTACATTATATTTTTATTTTTGGTAAAAAAAAAAATTTAATTTTTTTTTAAATATTTTTACAATTTTTTTTTATTTTTTTTTTCACTTGCTGATAGTTTTTATACTTTATTACTTTGTCCCACTCTTAGACTTTCACTTTTTTTTCTCTGATCGCCTGCATGGCACAGGAATGCAGCACCATCCCTGTGCTATGCAGGCTGTCAGCGCTGGACAGGGAGAAGATTGTTTGGAGATGCACTGCGCATGTCCAAAAAATCTTCCTGCTGTCTGGTGACCCGGATGTTGTCATGACGACATCGGGTCGTCATGGCAACATCCTGGAAGCCACGGCAGACAGCGCTGGAAGCCGGAAGAGGAGGTGAGTATCTGCGATCACCTCCTCTTGCCACCGCAATGCTGCGATCGAGTTCGATAGCAGCATTGCGGGGGTTAATGTGCTGGGAGCTGTGCGTGACCGCTCCCTGCACATAGTACCGGGTGTCAGCTGTGACAATCAGCTGACACCCGGCGGCGATCGCGCCCGCACAGCCTGTGTGCGCGCGCGATCGCCATGACGTACTAATACGGGTCTGGCTCTTAAGTCCCAGGGCACAGACGCGTATTAGTACGTCTAATGGGGTTAAAGCTTCAAGATCATCAAACCTGATAAATGAATGCTTTGCTTCTGCATCAAGTGATTGACAGCCTGTTTAAATAGACTAACAATTGGGAACAACTTATTAGCCCATGCAAATGCCCCTTAGCACCTTAAAGAGTAACTGTTGTGTCCCACGACTTGGGAATCATACAGTATTGTATTGTATATGTTGCATTGCTATGCAATAAGGTTTGCCTTTAGAAGTTTGTCCTCCCTCTCTCCCTGTTGTCCTTCCTAGCTCTGATGTCAGTAACCCCTCCCTTCTTCCTCATCCTGATTATGTCAGCCATCTTAAGAAGCTAATGTCTTGCAACCTGGTTCTGAATAGTCATTTTTACAAACTTTAATTGTGTATAACTACAAGAACTCAGCTTGAAAATACTGTAAACCTTCTTTTGAAATCTTCATATGTGCCTCTGCAGTCAAGTCAAGCTATCTGATGATATTTCTTCATGTGAGTACTAGTTAATAGACACAGCCAAGAAACCATGTATCAAGAAACCCACACTCGCAACCTACTTATGGATTCAGAATATTAAAAATTCTATCAGATACATCTGGAAAGCCAGATTACAGTTTCTTTAAAGATACAGCTCAGACATCAGATTGTCTGCTCATAGCATATAAGAAATCATCAGTGTGTGTAAAGCAATCATAGCACAGTCTACCTCAACATACACCCAGCTCGAATACTGTAGCCCAAATCACTATACAGATCCATTCTGCCTGTGAAGTACAATGTTTGAGGGGAAGACTACACGGTCTTTGTAAGATCAACAGTCAGACGACGAAAGCATAGGTCCTTATCCATGGTCCAGTGAGAACGCTAAACACTCAACCAAGCTTACAAGGAAGGTTAAAAAAAATTGAAAGGGTTAAACATGAACTTTCTTGTAATGTATCAGACTTATGACAAAAATTGCTGAGTCACATCAACATCATCTCTCAGCCTACTGCTCATGAACTATCTCTATGACAACTATGGGAAGTAGATGAGGTCTATACCAGAAAGGTGCAGGAATATATTAAAACTCTGAAGAATCTTAATACACATGATTTTCTTGAATAACTGCAAATTTCCAGGAACTTAACTCTGAGAGATACCGTACAGTACGTAATATTAAGTCTATAACAGAGGGAAGAATTGCATAAATACCAGAGACGTCATATTGCATTTTTGGGTCCACCAATCAGTCAAAACACTCTCCAAAATCTTCAACTCTCAGCAAGCAGCATATAAGGGCACATGCGGAAGCTGAGGCTAATAAGATACAAGTCGCCTTTGTCGAAAAGAAAACTGAGATGGAAGTCGAAGCAGCACACAAGAAAGCAGAGATGGAAGACAAAGTAGCACACAAGAAGGCAGAGATGGAAGCCAAATCAACACACAAGAAGGCAGAGACGGAAGCCAAAGCAACACACAAGAAGGCAGAGATGGAAGCCATATTGGTCCCCAAGAGAGCAGAAATGAATGCATTGGAAGCGAGTGCAGCAGCTCACGCAGTGCGCAAAAAAGAAAATATGGAAGCAAGTGCAACATGCAGGAGGGCAGAAACAGAGGCCCCAGAAAAGAAATGCGAGCATGCCACAGCCATTGCAAGGTTAAAGGTCCTGGAACAAGCTATCAACGGGAGTCAAAGAGACAGTATCACTAAGCCAAAACAGAGCACCCCCTGACTCCAACAATTGTTCCTGACAGTAAAGATATTTATGCAAAGCAACAGGAAACAGGATGCAGATCCTTCCGCAACACCCTGTATTCAAAGTCAGAACAATGCACTGCCAATCCTCTATCCCGAAACATCTTCATGCACCAGAACGTACCAGGGCCCTGTGCCTCAGCAAACTCCATACATAGATGCCCACATGCAAGCCAATATGCTGGCAAGTCACCACACTCCTGACAAACACATAGTTCCAGTTCCATTTGTGGCAGAAACTATGCGCATCAAACCAGTTACTGGACTAAATGCCTATGCCGCACCATACTTTTCTGCAACTGTATGTCAGGACACTACTCAGAATATGAATAACACTAGTCATCCAGCAATTGTCTTCCCAAAACCAGAGAAAACTGACATGTCTGACTTTGCAAAATACATGGCTCACCGTGAACTTACTAAAATCGGTCTCACAAGATTCAATGATCAACCTGAGAACTATAGAGGTTGGAATGTGCCTTTAGGACCGTAGTTAGTGACCTCAACATCACAGCTGCTGAAGAGCTAGATCTGCTGATCGGGTGACTCAGGTCATTATCCATAGAGCAGGTCAAGGGACTCAGATCTGTCCACATCAGTAATCTAGCGGCTGGTCTCATGGCTGCAAAAGAGAGACTACAAAAAAGCATCGGCAGTCCTGAAGCTATAAAGAATGCACTGTTCAAGCAACTACAGGATTTTCCAACAATATCCAGTAAGGACAGTTCAAATATCCAAGAGCTCAGTGACTTACTGTTAGAGCTCCAGTTTGCAAAGGCAGACTGTTATGCACGGAACTCACTCATACATAGGGGGAATAATAAAGCCTACAACATAGAGAAGCCGCACCCTCACACTACTGGTCCTTGTACAGACTAGACTATCCCTAGCTGCACAACTAAAAACACCACTTCGGACCTGGCACTCTAAAAGCATGTTGAGGGGTTTCTCTTACTTCCTGAAGAATCTGAGGGGAGGCCACAGTGCACAGCTAAACAGGAGAGGTAAATTAAGCAGCGGGATACAAGGACCCAGGGTGAAGAAACCTAAACTATGGGCTCAAAGGGGAAATAAGGAGAACTAAGGAGAATAATAAATGAAACAAAAATAATCTGCCACCAACCTAACTGAGGAGAAAGGAAAGGTGCTGAGAAGGCACACAAACAAACACACAGCAGAAATACACACAGTGTTTGCCTGGTAGGGAAAATCCCTTTGCTGAAGGGCTGAAACCCCTTAACACTAATCCACTTAGAAGTATAGCCAGCAAGGAAGTGTAGTGAAGATAGAATATATATAGCTCAACCAGAATGTAATAGGGCAACCAAAACGGGACAATGGGAAACACCTGAAGAGGAGCAAACCCAGAAAGAAAAAATAAAGGCAATAATAACCATCAGCATAAGAGCAACGAAGAAAAGGGCATCAGCTTAGCAGACAGGAAATCCAACCACGTAGCCAGAGGTCACCACTCACCTACCTGGCCTCCGCTATCTGGACACTGCTACTGGTGCAAACCCAATAATCTCTAATAATCTCTAAGGAGTACAATATTCAAGAAAAGTGGACCACACTTGGGTCAAGATTAGTGTTGAGCATTCCGATACTGAAATATCGGGTATCGGCCGATATTCGCGGTATCGGAGTTCCGATACTGAGTTCCGATACTTTTGGAATATCGAATACCGGAATTGGAATTTCCCATTATGCCTGCGCTCTGCAGTGTCTCTGAAGGATGACAAGCTGGATGGCAGCGCTCAGCTTACTGTACTTGTCATTTAGTGTAAAGGATTTAATAAAAAAAATAATAGTGTTTTCATGCACCGTCTCTTAAAAAAAGCCGGCCGGCAATTCAGCAGCGGTACCCGACAATTTACAACATAAAGAATAGAGCATCACACATAGATTAGATAGATAGAAACATGTCAGTCACATATATAAGAAGTACAGTGACATTGTTGGTTACTGTACTTGTCATTTAGTGTAAAGGATTTATTTAAAAAAATAATAGTGTTTTCATGCACCGTCTCTTTAAAAAAGCCGGCCGGCAATTCAGCAGCGGTACCAGACAATTTACAACAGAAAGAATAGAGCATCACACATAGATTAAATAGATAGAAACATGTCAGTCACATATATAAGAAGTACAGTGACAGTGTTGGTTACTGTACTTGTCATTTAGTGTTAAAATAAAGGATTTATTTAAAAAAAAATTGGCGTGGGGTTCCCCGTAATTTTAATCTCTAGCGGAGGTTAAGCAGACGGCTGGGGCAGATGTTTGAAGCCTGGGAAGGGGGTAATACCCACGGAGCTTCCCAGACTACTAATATCAGCCCTCAGCTGAATAAATAGCCTTTACTAGCTATTAAAATGGGGGACCCCCCCCAAAAATGACGTGGGGTCACCCCTATTTTAATAGCTAGCAAAGGCTAGGCAGACAGCTGGGGGCAGATATTAATAGCTCAGGAAGGGTGCCATGAATATTGGCCCCCTCCCAGGCTAGAAACACCAGCCGTCAGCCGCCCCAGAAATGGCGCATCCATAGGATGCGCCAATTCTGGCACTTAGCCTCGCTCTTCCACGCTGCCCTGTAGCGGTGGCAGTGGGGTAATAGGGCTGGGGTTGATGTCAGCTTATAATGCCAGCTGACATCAAGACCAGGTTAGTAATGGAGAGGCGTCTATAAGACACCCCCATTACTAACCCCATAGTCAAAGTTAAAAAAAAACACAAACACCCAGAATAAAGTCCTTTAATTGAAATAAAGACACAATTCTTTATTGTTCTAAATTAAACCATACTTACCATCACGCCCATTCCAGCTGAAGCCAACGATCTCCTGCAATAAAAGTAAAATAATAAAGCAACATCATCCTTACCTTTCCACGGTTCTCAGGACAGCTTCAGCTCTGCTACATTCGCCATTTTCCGGGGTGGCTGCGGACTGCAATTTGCAGTGGGGGGGGGGGGAGGCAGAAAGCTCGGGCCTCCCTGCGCTGCAGATTCCAGCCCCAAGCTGCCTAGTTGTACCTGGCTGGACACAAAAATAGGGCGAAGCCCCACGTATTTTTTTTTTAATTATTTCATGAAATTCATGAAATAATTAAGAAAAAAAGGGCTTCCCTATATTGTTGTGTCCAGCCAGGTACAAATAGGCAGCTGGTGGTTGGGGGCAGCCCGTTCCTGCCTGCTGTACCTGGCTGGACACAAATATAGTGCGAAGCCCCACGTCAATTTTTTTTAAATTATTTAATGAAATAATTTAAAAAAAAGGGCTTCCCTATATTGTTGTGTCCGGCCAGGTACAAATAGGCAGCTGGTGGTTGGGGGCAGCCCATTCCTGCCTGCTGTACCTGGCTGGACACAAATATAGTACGAAGCCCCACGTCAATTTTTTTAAATGATTTCAGGAAATTCATTAAATAATTAAAAAAAAATTGACGTGGGGCTTCGCACTATATTTGTGACCAGCCAGGTACAGCAGGCAGGAACGGGCTGCCCCCAACCACCAGCTGCCTATTTGTACCTGGCCGGACACAACAATATAGGGAAGCCCTTTTTTTTAAATTATTTCATTAAATAATTTAAAAAAAATTGACGTGGGGCTTCGCACTATATTTGTGTCCAGCCAGGTACGGCAGGCAGGAACAGGCTGCCCCCAACCACCAGCTGCCTATTTGTACCTGGCCGGATACAACAATATAGGGAAGCCCTTTTTTTTTTATTATTTCATGAATTTCATGAAATAATTTAAAAAAAAAATACGTGGGGCTTCGCCCTATTTTTGTGCCCAGCCAGGTACAACTAGGCAGCTGGGGGCTGGAATCCGCAACGCAGGGAGGCCCAAGCTTTCTGGGCCCCCCCCCCCCCCGCTGCAAATTGCAGTCCGCAGCCACCCCGGAAAATGGCGCGTTCATAGAAGCGCCATCTTCTGGCACTGTACCCAACTCATCCAGGGCCCTGGTGCGGTGGCTCACTGGGTAATAAAGGGGTTAGGGCCAGCTTGGCATTATTAGCTGGCCCTAAGCCTGAAATTACCATCACGCCCATTCCAGCTGAAGCCAACGATCTCCTGCAATAAAAGAAAAATAATAAAGCAACATCATCCTTACCTTTCTATGGTTCCCACGACAGCTTCAGCTCTGCTACATCGAGATGACAGGCTGGACCGCAGCAGAAAGCTGCCATCCAGCCTGTCATCCCGCAGACACTGAGAAGCGCAGGCATGCTTGCGCTCTGTAGTGTCTGGCTGTGACGGCATCCAGATGAGCCGAGGTCATGTCCAATGAACTCAGATCACCTCATGCATGTCACTGACAGCGTGGGAAAATTCTCCTACGCTTAGCAGGAGAATTCTCTCACGCTCACCGCATGCGCAGGAGAATTCTCCCACGCTGTCAGTGACGTGCATGAGGTGAGCTGAGTTCATTGTCGGCTCATCTGGATGCCGTCACAGCCAGACACTGAGGAGCGCAAGCATGCTTGCGCTTCTCAGTGTCTGCGGGATGACAGGCTGGATGGCAGCTTTCTGCTGTGGTCCAGCCTGTCATCTCGATGTAGCAGAGCTGAAGCTGTCCTGGGAACCATGAAAGGTAAGGATCATGTTGCTTTATTATTTTTCTTTTATTGCAGGGGATCGTTGGCTTCAGCTGGAATGGGCGTGATGGTAAGTATGGTTTAATTTAGAACAATAAAGAATTGTGTGTTTATTTCAATTAAAGGACTTTATTCTGGGTGTTTGTGTTTGTTTGTAACTTTGACTATGGGGTTAGTAATGGGGGTGTCTTATAGACGCCTCTCCATTACTAACCTGGGCTTCATGTCAGCTGGCATTATAAGCTGACATCAACCCCTGCCCTATTACCCCACTGCCACCGCTACAGGGCAGTGGGAAGAGCGAGGCTAAGTGCCAGAATTGGCGCATCCTATGGATGCGCCATTTCTGGGGCGGCTGACAGCTGGTGTTTCTAGCCTGGGAGGGGGCCAATATTCATGGCACCCTTCCTGGGCTATTAATATCAGCCCCCAGTTGTCTGCCTAGCCTTTGCTAGCTATTAAAATAGGGGGGACCCCACGTCATTTTTTGGGGGGGTCCCCCATTTTAATAGCTAGTAAAGGCTAGGTATTCAGCTGGGGGCTGATATTAGTAGCCTGGGAAGCTCCGTGGGTTTTACCCCCTTCCCAGGCTTCAAACATCTGCCCCAGCCGTCTGCTTAACCTCCGCTAGAGCCTAAAATTACGGGGAACCCCACGCCAATTTTTTTTTTAATAAATCCTTTATTTTAACACTAAATGACAAGTACAGTAACCAACACTGTCACTGTACTTCTTATATATGTGACTGACATGTTTCTATCTATCTAATCTATGTGTGATGCTCTATCTTTCTGTTCTAAATTTTCGGGTACTGCTGCTGAATTGCCGGCCGGCTTTTTTAAAGAGACGGTGCATGAAAACACTATTATTTTTTTGAATAAATCCTTTACACTAAATGACAAGTACAGTAATCAGCACTATCACTGTACTTCTTAGATAGAAACATGTCAGTCACATATATATCTAATCTATGTGTGATGCTCTATCTTTCTGTTCCAAATTGTCGGGTACCGCTGCTGAATTGCCGGCCGGCTTTTTTAAAGAGACGGTGCACGAAAACACTATTATTTTTTTAAATAAATCCTTTACACTAAATGACAAGTACAGTAAGCAACACTGTCCCTGTACTTCTTATATATGTGGCTGACATGTTTCTATCTATCTAATCTATGTGTGAAGCTCTATTCTTTTTGTTCTAAATTGCCGGGTACCGGTGTATGCCGCTGCTGAATTGCCGGCTTTTCATGTTTCACTGTGAGCACTGTTCCCATCGATTTGGGCAACCACCTCCCCCAATACATTCTACATTATTGTTAGTTGTTTTCCTTCATGTAGAATTAACCTACAAGGAAAGAAAGGGTTTATTTTCATTCCGATATTTGTGTCCCATTGACTTGCATTGGTTTCCGGTATCGGAATCGGCGATATCCGATACTTTTTGAGTATCGGCCCAATCCAATCCGATCCGATATTTCCTGATATCGGAAGGTATCGCTCAACACTAGTCAAGATACATAAGAGAAAATCAAGTCTCTTTTCTTCCATTTTCCTACTTCTGTGAGTTTATCAAAAAATATTGCAGAGTTTAAGACGGAACTAAGCTTTTCCCATGGAGAACCCAGCGGCTCCTGCTAAATATGAGCATCCGTGTTCGAAAAACAGAAGCTCCAGTGGTCTAGTGTCAGTGAAAAAGATGTTCTTCTCACACCTACATCAGCTTCAGACAGGAAAAACGCAGGGACAAAAACATGCATTTTGCTGCTTTTTACTTGAATTTTTGGTGCAGATTTTACCCCACTCATTAGTATGGGAGAAATCTGCTGCAGGAAAGCTGTAAGAATTGACATGATGCAGATTTAAATATATACCAAATCTACATGTCAAAAATAAGCAACTTATGCATGAAACTTCAGGATTCTCAGTCACTTTGTTAGCACCAGGAAACTCTTCAGGTTTTATGAAAAAAAGTTTACACTGAAAAAATGCAGCAAAAATGCAACGTGTGCACAAAGCCTAAGTATTTGGAGTGTGACAGTGAGGACCACGTGCAAGCGCTCCATCTATCTCAACCTAACTCTTCACCACTTATGCCTTCTCCTACCAAAACATGGCATGGGAGGATGCATATCAAGCAGCGAGTTATACCACAGTATCTTCTTCATGCATGGAAGAATGCGGAAAAGGCCTCAGGGGCAAGTCATGTGTGAAGTTATGCCTGGTGAATGAATATCCCAATGGTCAACTGGAGAAAACCATAAGGGTGTGAGCCATCCTGGATGATCAGATCAACCGATCATTTGAAAAGTCAGCACTCTTTGATCTGTTCAATTTAAATACAAATGCTGACCCTCACACCTTAGGCACCTGCAGTGGTGTTACAGAGCCAACGATCTTTTAGTAACTTCTCTTCAGAACACTGTGATACCCTTACCTACACTCATCGAGTGCAACCAGGTGCCATCCAATAGGGAGAAGATGACAATGCCAGGGGCAGCTCTTCATTACCCTCATCTAAAGACTATAGCCAACAAGATACCACCAGCCCTTGACAACAGTGCATACTGTATATCCTGATTCTACTTGGCATTCTCTGGTTACACAAAGTATGTCCGCAAATCAATGAACCACATGATCCTCCATTTGCCCAACGCTTTGATCTAGACTGGGTTATCATAGCCAATGTTTGTATAGAAAAGATGAAGAGGTCTACCAAGATATCCTCATGTAAGACTCATATCTTGCCAAATGGCTGCAGCACGTACTTTCAGCTAGGCCCACATCATTACTGGAGAAGCTGAGTAACAGTAAGTGGCAGCAAGAACCATCCTGACAACATGAACGCCTATGATGACAGCCTCGGGTCAACAGTGTTCAATTCTACAAGTGAAGACAACAATTTGGCACCTGCAAGAGAGTACAAAGAATTCCTTAAATTCATGGAAAAGGAATTCGCTCAGGAAGATTCCAACAGCTGGGTAGCACCTTTACCCTTTCGTTCTCTAAGAACAAGGTTACCAAACAATCTGCAGCAACAACTGCAAGGTTTTTATCTTTAAAATGAACACTAAAGAGAAAATGGAGATGGAGGAACATTTCATTGACTTAATGCAGAATATCTCTGATAGAGATCATGCAGAACTTCAGTACCACGAAAGGAAGAAGAATGCTGGTACCTTCCATCCTTTGGTGTCTATCACCCTTGTAAAAATAACCAAATCAGAGTGGTGTTTGACTCCAGTGTACAATATGAAGGCATCTCTCTCAATAGCCTGCTCCTCACTGGGCCTAACCTAAACCACAGCCTTATAGGAGTACTGATTCACTTCATACAAGAACCTATTGCAGTAATGGCCAAAAACTAGCAAATGTTTGATTGCTTTATTGTGAGGGGAGATAGTAGGCTCTACCTCAAAGTAGATTAATGTTATCTGTTATTCACATATCCATCTCAACTAACAGTCCTTCTGAGGACTAATCCAGCGGCACAGATATCAGTGCTAGGCAGGCGGGCAGTGTATGTGGCAGACTGCAGTTCATATAGCAAGTGGGTCCATTCCAGTTCTGTCTGATGCTGGTGCTTTTACAGATATTTCTAGAAATAGCCCCAGGTATCAGGGGCCAGGAATAATTTTTTGGGGATCTTAATCCTGATTATTTGCTTAAAAAGCAATCCAGAGAACAGTTTTTCTGCTCCATTTGCTTGTTGCACTGCAGAATACAGCCAGATCCTTTGCATATTACAGCGCTAAAAATCCATCTATTTAAAACTGTGGTTTGTCCGTCACACGGATCACATATAAGTGCGCTGAAAATTCTGCCATTTCTGGCCTCCATTGAAATTTTGTTGCAGTGTGCCAGTTTAGTTACTGACACGAGGTCGCTGTTAAAAATAGTTACCTACAGGCCAGCTATTTAAAACTGTGGTTTGTCCGTCACATGGATCACATATAAGTGCGCTGAAAATTCTGACAATTTCTGGCCTCCATTGAAATTTTGTTGCAGTGTGTCAGTGAAGTTATTGACACAAGGTCGCTGTTAAAAATAATTACCTACAGGCCAACTATTTAAAACTGTGGTTTTCCGTCACACGCATCACATATCACTGCGGTTCAAATCCAGGCATTTTTAGTGAACGTAGAAAATATTTTCCTCCATTTAAAATGGGCAAGGCGCGTGGCAAGGGACGGGAAAGTGGACGTGATGGTGATGATTGGTGCATGCAGAGGATGAGGCCTAGGCAGTGGGCTAGTTGAAATTGTGCCACAACAAACACCCACATCTTCTCGCTCGACCTTCCTGTCCCAATCAATAGGGGAACGCAGAACACCACTATTGAACACAGAGCAGTGTGAAAAGGTTATTGGTTGGATAGCAGATAATGCTTCCAGTCACTTAGCCACCACCACCATCACCCTGTCTTCCACACGGTCAAGACACAGTAGCCGTGAGTCTGGACCACATATTCCTCACCCTGATCCTCCTTCCTCCCACCATGCCGAGTGCCCGAAGACAACTGATCCCACACTTGGACACTCTGAAGAGCTGTTCACTTGAAGCAGGCCAAGAGGAGATTGCATGTAGCGATGCCCAAATGTGGTGGCCGCAGACAGAAGGCGGGCAGCTGTTCCCCGTAACATCAACACGACAGAAGTTGCCAGTACAACTGTTAGGTCTTCCTGAGTCTGGTTGTTTTTTAAAGAATCTGCCGATAACCCCAAAAAGGCCATTTGTACCACCTGCCAGGCCAGCATCAGCAGAGGTAGCAAAACTACCAGCCTGACCACCACCAGCATGATTAGGCACATGGTAGCAAAGTACCCAACTAAGTGGGCCGAACCCAAGGGCCCAGGAACAACGCAGTTACTGGGAAAGTCCACCTAACCACAACACATGGACAAGTGCATGCGGACAGGGGCGGTACATCTCGCTGACAGCACACTGGGTTAACATAGTGGAAGCAGGGACCCAGTCAGACCTTGGGACGGAACACGTTCTCACAATGCTGAGGATTGCGGGCCCTGGGTCAATCAGGGTTGCCCCCACATTCTACAGCTCCTGCACCTCTTCCTCCTCCTCCTGTTCAGCATCCATCTCCGAAATTACCACATCAGTCGCAAGCTGGAAGCACTGCAGCACTGCCTCAGCCAAGTGGCAACAGGCTGTGCTGAAGCTAATATGCTTAGGTGACAAACCACACAATGCTGAAGAGTTGTGGACAGCTCTGAAAGAGCAGGCAGATCTGTGGCTGACACCACTGAACCTACAGCCAGGCATGGTCTTGTGTGACAATGGCCGGAACCTGGTGGTGGCTCTGAGGCGAGGCGAGCTCACACACGTACCAGGCCTGGCCCATGTGCTTAACCTCGTGGTTCAGTGGTTTCTCAAAACCTACCCGGAGCTGCCGGATCTGCTTGTCAAAGTATGCCGCCTGTGTGCCCATTTTAGAAAGTCACCTACAGCTTCCGCCAACCTTGCCGTGTTTCAGCAGTGTTTGCAGCTTCCGGCTCACTGACTGGTGTGTGATGTCCCCACGTGTTGGAACTCTGCATTGCAGATGTTGGGAAGGATTTGTGAGCAGAAGAGGGCAATTGTTGACTACCAGCATCAACAAGACCGTCGTTATTCAGTTCAGACTCCACACATAAGACCTCAGAAGTTGACATGGATGTCAGACATACAGTGGGTACGGAAAGTATTCAGACCCCTTTAAATTTTTCACTTTGTTTCATTGCAGCCATTTGGTAAATTCTAAAAAGTTTATTTTTTTTCTCATTAAAGTACACTCTGTAACCCATCTTGACTGAAAAAAAACAAAAATGTAGAAATGTTTCCAAATTTATTAAAAAAGAAAAACTGAAATATCACATGGTCATAAGTATTCAGACCCTTTGCTCAGTATTGAGTAGAAGCACGCTTTTGAGCTAGTGCAGCCATGAGTCTTTTTGGGAATGACGCAACAAGTTTTTCACACTTGGATTTGGGGATCCTCTGCCATTCTTCCTTGGAGATCCTCTCCAGCTCCATCAGGTTGGATGGTGAACGTTCGTGGACAGCCATTTTCAGGTCTCTCCAGAGATGCTCAATTGGTTTTAGGTCAAGAATGGTAACAGAGTTGTTTTGAAGCCACTCCTTTGCTATTTTAGCTGTGTGCTTAGGGTCATTGTCTTTTTGGAAGGTGAACCTTTGGCCAAATCTGAGGTCCAGAGCACTCTGAAAGAGGTTTTCATCCAGGTTATCTCTGTACTTGGTCGCATTCATGTTTCCTTCAATTGCAACCAGCCATCCGGTCTCTGCAGCTGAAAAACACCCCCATAGCATGGCTGACACCATGATGTTTCACTGTTGGGATTGTATTGGGCAGGTGATGAGCAGTGCCTGGTTTTCTCCACACATACCGCTTAGAATTATCACCAAAAAGTTCTATCTTCGTCTCATCAGACCAGAGAATCTTATTTATCATAGTCTGGAAGTCCTTCATGTGATTTGGAGCAAACTCTATGCGGGCTTTCATATGTCTTGCACTGAGTAGAGCCTTCCATCGGGCCACTCTGCCATAAAGGCCCAACTGGTGGAGGGCTGCAGTGATAGTTGACTTTGTGGAACTTTCTCCAATATCCTTACTGCATCTCTGGAGCTCAGTCACAGTGATCTTGAGGTTCTTCTTTACCTCTCTCACTAAGGCTTTTCTTCCACGATTGCTCAGTTTGGCTGGACGGCCAGGTCTAGGAAGACTTCTGGTGGTCCTAAACTTCTTCCATTTAAGGATTGTGGAGGCCACTGTGCTCTTAGGAACCTTGAATAATGCAGAAATTCCTTTATAACCTTGGCTAGATCTGTGCCTTGCCACAATTCTGTCTCTGAGCTCCTTGGGCAGTTCCTTTGAGCTCATGATTCTCATTTGGTCTGAATTGCACTGTGAGCTGTGAGGTCTTATATAGACAGGTGTGTGCCTTTCCAAATCAAGTCCTATCAGTTTAATTAAACACAGCTGGACTCCAATAAAGGAGTAGAACCATCTCAAGGAGGATCACGAGGAAATGGACAGCATGTGACCCTTTATCTTACAGGCCCTGAGGCGCGGGGTACTCTCACAAGGAGTGCAAAGTTTGAGAAGATGGTGAGGGAGTACCTTGCCGATCATACCAACGTCCTCCGTGATTCCTCTGTGCCTTATAATTATTGGTTATCCAAGCTGGACACGTGGCATGAACTGGCTCCCTACGCCTTAGAGTTCCTGGCCTGCCCTGCCGCTAGCGTTTTGTCAGAGAGGGGTTTTAGTGCCGCTGGTGGAATTATAACTGATAAGCGCATCCTCCTGTCAACTGAAAATGCTGACAGACTGACTCTTATAAAAATGAACAAGGGCTGGATTGGGCTAGACTTCCCAACACCACCGCATGATAGTGTGACACCCCAGGGGTCTGGTTGCCACAGTAATAGAGATATTATGTCTGAGAGCGAGTGGGAGGTTTCTCTGGTCAGGATCCCTAAACATGCAACACGGTCCGCCCAGACCTGGGAGGGGAGGAATCTGCCCTTATAAACTGGGTCTGGGGCGGGATTAAAGTAGTCAGAGCCTGGAGAGGGAAAGGAAGAACTAGGAGCTCTGTAGGAGCAGTAGCAGAAGTCCAGGGGCTGGAGCTGAGCAGAGTTCGCCCTGGACGAAGATACTAAAGCCGGACACAGGAGTCCGAGGCTGTGGGGACTAATATACACCCAGCAGCAGAAACCAGCCGGCAGGGGATTCCAGGTCCTCTGGCCATAGAAGCCCGGAGGCTCAGTCACAAAGAAGGGACCAGCGCCGCCATCCAGGAGCGGAGGCTAACAGAAGGCCCCAAGTCACCAGTCATACGGGTGAGCACCACACGGTATACTCAGGGACGTGGGCTACTTGTAACCGCTGACAGCAAGGTAGCCAGGAAGAGTGCAGATAAACGGGGAGGCCTACAACTCCACCTGGCCAGGGGAACTCCTGCTTGCTCGCAGACTGACCAGGCCCCTTATACTAGCCAGTACTCCCGGGAGGGTCTGCCTTGTACCATCAGTAAAGACCCTGAACTGCACCTCCCGTCTCTGTGATTCCTTGCCGCTCCTGCACCATTAGCACTGGGACCCTCACACCATCACTCCCATCATCTTCCACATTAGCTGCCCTGAGGCAATACTCCTCCCGTGGGGAGTTATCCCATACTCGGCTGCGCAACCAACATCAGCCTCAGCGGTCGGCAGCGCAGTGGCGGTCCCCACTGACCGCAATCCACGGGTGGCGTAGTCGGACACTTATTACAATACAAATAGACTGCCACTGGTTTGACCACCCTGGGCACGGACCGGGTCACCGCCACGGAGAACTACAACCCCCAGCGATCCGGCTCCGGGTATCCCCCTGCACAGCACAGGCCCAGGGGGCGCGTCAACTTTGGCGTAGTCGGCAGGATTTCGTGCCCGCAACCACCGGGTACTGCGTGCCTGAAAAAGAGACTTTTATACTTACCTGTGGTGAAGTTTCCCGCCGTCCGGAGTCGTTTCCCGCCATCCGGAGCCGATTCCCGCCATCAGACGCCATCTTGGACCGTTTCCCGCCGTCTTCTGCCTTCTTCCCGCCATCTGCAGCTGCTTCCCGCCTTCGGACGCCATCTTCGGGACGCCGAACGGGAAGAAGAGGGGCGTGGACGCCGAAAGCGCGCGAGATCCGAAGCTCCGCCCCACGCTCTGATGCTGCGCAAGGTAATGGAAGGGAGGAAGAGCGACGCTGACGTCATCGGAGCGCGACGCCAGATCCTCAACCCAGACGATCGACTGCGGAGCCGCGGCCTACAGAAGAAGAGCATCGCAAGGTAGGCCACGGTCCACTAGGGGGGAAGGAGGATGTCGGACACCGAGGGGAGCTCCACTGCCACAGCCACCGCCAGCGCAACCGCTGCAGCAGTCATGCCATTCACCATGCCCTATATCCCGGGGGCAACCTGGCTACCCCAGTACTCAGGGGAGTCACATACCCTAAATGACTTTAGAGAAAGACTGGATAGCCTCTTCCAGGTGTACCCCCTCACAGAAGAGCAAAAAGTGAGCATCCTGGTGGCCCAATTAATCGGGGCAGCCCAAAGGGAGGTAAAGTCCTGGCCACCTGGGAGGAAGAGGACTGTCAGAGACATACTAACCCGGCTGAAAGACACATTTGACACCCGCACCTCAGCCGAAATAAAACTAAGATTTTATGGGTGCAAACAACGGGCACATGAGAGTATAAGAGACTATGCTCTAAACCTACAAGAGGCCCTGAGAGCCATTAAGCAGGCAGACCCTGACAGCGTGGGAAATGAAGATAAGCTGTTGACTGAACAATTTATTGAGGGTCTACTGTGCAATGCCCACCGGACCCAGTTGCGGGCAATGGCCTTACAGGACCCTGACCTGGACTTTGCACAGTTTAAGGACAGAGCCATCCGGGTGCTCCGAGAACCGGCACCAGGTGGCGCTGTGACCCACAGGCGCCCTGCTATCACTTACCACCAGGGGACGGCGCCCTTGTCTGCAGAGCCTGTGGGAGCTGATGCGCAGGCTTTAAACAGTGACCCGGCTACAGACCTGCACCATCAGGTCCAAGAGCTGACTAAGAGCGTTGCCGCGCTAACCAGAACTGTGCAGTCTTTACAGGTCTCTTCTCCAGGAAAGATCCAGCTGGCATCCGGACCGGAGGACGTCCCGTGGCGCCGACTGAGGAGGACCCCACCGGCCAGAGGAAGACCCAGCGACAGATACAACGAGGATGGACGACCCATCTGCCGCCGCTGCAATCAACCCGGACATGTGGCAAGGTACTGTCATTTAAACGGGCACAACCTGGGGTAGAGGGCCAACTCCCAGGCATAAGACCATCAGGCCCATCAAACTGGCGTGAAAAATACGTAGGGGGACGTCCAATCTTGCCTGTGGTACTGGATGGCATTCCTATGAGTGCCCTACTAGACACCGGGTCACAGGTCACCACCATCCCGTACGTGCTCTTCAAGCAGTACTGGAATGACTCGGACATAACCCACTACTCAGATGACGACCTGAGTATCATCGCCAGCAATGGTCAGCCCGTGCCGCAGGTGGGATTCAAAGAGGTGACCATTAAGATCAGTAAAGTCGAACTGGCGGCACAAGGACTGATTATAGTGGACATAGACCGTCATGAGAGTCACCCTAGAATAACCTTGGGAACTAATGTGATTGAAAATTGTCTTGCAGAGGTGATTCTCATTTTACAGCAGGTTGCCAAGAACGCCAGTTCCGGCCAGCAGCGTGTGCTCCAAAAAGAGATCCGGGCACTGATGAAGCGGCAACAGGTGGAACTATCTGGTGGTGAGATAGGTAGCGTGAGAATGTGTGACCCGTTCCCTATTGCCATGCCCCCAAAAAGTGAGATGATGATTTGGTGCCGGGCAGCTATTGGTCTAAGAGGTAGAGACTACCAAGCAATGGTAGAACCCGTCTACTCAGACAGTAGGCCCACCATTTTGACAGCACCGGGGGTGGTCGATGTACGCCATGGGAGGGTGCCCGTTCGCATCATAAATATCGGGGAGAGAGAAGTACACCTGCCCCGGTATGCCACGCTAGCCAAATTGTTCACCATAAACCAGAACTCTGTACAGGCCGTGGAACCCTTGCCTCCATCTCAACCAGAGGAAGGTAACGGCTCTAAGAAACCAATGGAGGACTGGTGTCAGCAACTGCACTTGGGTACTGACTCCACTCCCTCACACCAGAAACAGGGAGTCTATCGGGTTGTTCGGGAGTACGAGAGAGTGTTTAGTAAACACCCGCTAGACTTCGGGCGAGTAAAGGGGGTAGAACACCACATCCCCACGGGAGACCATCCGCCCATAAAGGAGAGATACCGACCCGTACCCCCGGCACACTACCAACATGCCAAGGGGATGCTTAGAGACATGAAGGAGGCTGGGGTAATCAGGGACAGCTGTAGCCCCTGGGCAGCTCCACTAGTCTTAGTGAAAAAGAAAGACAACACCATGAGAATGTGTGTAGACTACAGGAAGGTCAACCGTATCACACACAAAGATGCGTACCCGTTACCAAGGATAGAAGAGTCCTTAGCTGCATTAAAATCTGCTAACTTCTTCTCTACTTTGGATCTCACTAGCGGGTACTGGCAGGTTCCTGTAGCAGAGGCGGACCGGGAGAAGACCGCATTCACCACCCCGATGGGTCTCAGCGAATTTAACTGTATGCCGTTCGGGCTCTGCAACGCACCAGGAACCTTCCAACGGTTGATGGAATGCTGTCTGGGACACCGGAACTTCGAGACGGTCCTGTTATACCTGGACGATGTCATCGTCTATTCCAAGACCTACGAGGACCACCTGAAACACCTGGCAGAAGTGTTCAAAGCTCTGGCGAATTACGGCCTAAAGGTGAAACCCTCCAAGTGTCACCTCCTGAAACCAAAGGTGCAGTACCTGGGACACGTGGTGAGTGCTGACGGAGTGGCTCCCGACCCTGATAAGATCACCGTGATTAAGGACTGGCCAAGACCCTCCAGCATAAAGGAAGTGCGGCAGTTCCTCGGGTTGGTAGGCTACTACCGAAGATTCATTCCCGGTTTCACCAAAATGGCAGCCCCTATGCAGGACCTCCTGATAGGTCAATCTCGGAAAGCCAAAAACCAGAAGCCACCCTTTAGGTGGGAAAAGCTGGAAGAGGAGTCCTTCTGCCAGCTGAAGATGGCCCTCACGGGGGATGAAATCCTGGCATATCCAGACTACAGCCAGCCCTTTATCCTCCACACGGACGCAAGCAACATCGGGCTAGGAGCCGTACTGTCCCAGATCCAGCAAGGGAAAGAACGGGTAATCGCTTACGCCAGCCGAAAGCTACGGCCCACGGAGAGGAACCCTGAGAATTATAGCTCATTCAAGCTGGAGTTCCTGGCAGTAGTGTGGGCAGTTACCGAACGTTTCAAGCATTACCTTGCCTCCTCCAAATTCACCGTGTACACGGATAACAACCCGTTGACACACCTGGACACTGCAAGGCTCAGTGCCCTGGAACAGAGATGGATGGCCCACCTGTCCAACTTTGAATTCACCATCAAATACCGGGCAGGACGCTCAAATGCCAACGCGGATGCCCTGTCTAGAATGCCGAACTTACCGGACGTAGGGGAAGATCCGGAAGATCTGGAAGAAGTTGAGCTCCCTGCGTTCCACCGTCATGGGATTACCCTGTATTCCCACCGTGTGAAGGACAGGCACTCCGTGACGTTCAATCCCTTGCCCCACTACAACTGGGCGGAGACGCAAGACAGTGATCCCGCAGTCCATTTGGTGAAGGAAATGCTGACCCAAGCCGATGCCTGTCTTGACCCAGACGCTCCGGAGGAGACCAAGCAACTGTGGAAGGAGAAAAGTAAGCTGTTCCTCTACAGGGAGAAGCTGTGCCGGAGAATGGTTAACTCTCGAACACATGAGTTGACCTGGCAGGTAGTGGTCCCAAGACGAGACGCGGCTATGGTTCTGGAGGCATACCACAACGGAGCAGGACACTTCGGATGGAAGAAGCTGGAGTTCTTGTTGCGTGAACGGTTCTACTGGGTAGGCATGAGAGGAGCCATCGAGAGGTGGTGCAGAGACTGTGGCCCGTGCCACCTGAGAAGAAAGGACCGTGCCAGCCAGAAGACTCCCTTGCAGCCCATCATCACCAGACAGCCACTGGAACTGGTAGCCCTGGACCATGTGAAACTGGCTCCATGCAGATCTGGGTATGTCTACGCCCTCACAATCGTGGATCATTACTCCCGGTTCCTGGTGGTGGTCCCGGTCAAGGACTTAACGGCTCAAACAGCAGCTAGAGCCTTCCAGCAGCACTTCTGCCGTCCACACGGGTACCCGGACCAAGTGCTGACAGACCAAGGACCAGCCTTTGAAGCGGAGGTCTTCCAGGAGTTCTGCAACCTGTATGGCTGCAAGAAGATAAGAACAACGCCCTATCACCCTCAAACCAATGGACTCTGCGAGAAGATGAACCAGGTGGTGATAGATCTGCTAAAAACATTGCCCCTGGAAGAACGCAGTCTGTGGCCTGAGAAACTGCCCGATCTGGTGGACCTGTATAACCACATCCCTGTAGGTTCCACCAACTGTACCCCGGCTTACCTAATGAGAGCAAGACCTGGTAAGCTGCCTATTGACCTGGATATGGGAGTCCTGACGCCTGAGGACACCTCGCCAGAGGCAGACTGGGATACAGAACGGCAGCAGCAGTATCGGAAAGTGCAGGAGAGCGTCGAGCGAAGTCTGTCTCAAGCTAGAGAAAGGCAAGAGAAGGCTTATAACCAGTATGCTCCCGCTGTTCCCCTGGTACCTGGAGAGCAGGTCTTGAAGAGGAAGAGGCGGCTCCACAAGTTGGACGACCAGTGGGAGAAGGACCCATACACCGTACTGCCATCAAGCCATGAGAACCCAAAAATCTGCGTAATCAGTAAGGATGGAGGAGAAACCACAGCCATTGTCTCCAGAGACCACCTGAAGAAGTGTCCCGAGCAGCTGCAAAGCCCTGAAGAAGATCAAGGAAACCCTCAACCCGCAGAGGAAAGGGAAGAAATGATCAGTACCGTACTCGGAGACTTCCCCCGGTCTTGGACACAAGTAAACGGCGCTGTCGTGGTACCCGTCCTCACCTTTCTCCAGCCAGCCCCGCAAGTGCCTACAGAGGAACCGGTAGAGCTGGAAGAGCAGCCGCCCCAAGAGGCAGAAGAGTCCACACCAGCAGTACAGGAGGATCAACCCTCTGCTAGTAGTGAGCCTGCTGTGCCCCTAGTGAGCCAAAGAGTGCGCAGAAAGCTGCCCAGCTTGCCCATAACACCTCCTACACCCTGTAGTGCAGAACCAGTTAGTGAGCTCCGTAGGTCCACTAGAGTCACTAGAGGTCAGATGCCCGCTCGCTGGAGAATCTAAACCAATGCACTGTAAAGTTGACTGTTTATTGAAAAATGTTTATGGTTTATGTTTGTTGCCTGTTACTAATTATGTTTCTCAGTTACCCTGCAGATTTATTTGGACTAACAGGTTATGGACACTGGATAACCGGAACAGTTTTGTAGATAGTTGCACCTTGGTGCCTCTTGTGAAGACGGCCGCGGAAGAGAAAACCTGTCTGGCGTGGCCTCCTTGCGGCCCAAAGTAGTTAGTCTACCCTTGCAGCCACGCCCAAGGACAACGCAAGGGGTTTGCTTTGGACAGGTCCCCTATTCTGTGCCAAGACTTCGCCTTGTTGGGTGACATGGACACCCCCTTTGTTTCATAAACTTCACCTTGGGTGGTATGGACACCTGGTCACGGAAACGCCGTGACCTCTACAGACTAAAGTTTCTTGTGAATATGTTGTCTTCTTATTGTTATACCTTGTATTTATGTTTCTTTAAAAATGTGTTTAGTCCCGGAGTACTAAAATTTACTAGGGGGGAATGTGACACCCCAGGGGTCTGGTTGCCACAGTAATAGAGATATTATGTCTGAGAGCAAGTGGGAGGTTTCTCTGGTCAGGATCCCTAAACATGCAACACGGTCCGCCCAGACCTGGGAGGGGAGGAATCTGTCCTTATAAACTGGGTCTGGGGCGGGATTAGAGTAGTCAGAGCCTGGAGAAGGAAAGGAAGAACTAGGAGCTCTGTAGGAGCAGTAGCAGAAGTCCAGGGGCTGGAGCTGAGCAGAGTTCGCCCTGGAAGAAGATACTAAAGCCGGACACAGGAGTCCGAGGCTGTGGGGACTAATATACACCCAGCAGCAGAAACCAGCCGGCAGGGAATTCCAGGTCCTCTGGCCATAGAAGCCCGGAGGCTCAGTCACAAAGAAGGGACCAGCGCCGCCATCCAGGAGCGGAGGCTAACAGAAGGCCCCAAGTCACCAGTCATACGGGTGAGCACCACACGGTATACTCAGGGACGTGGGCTACTTGTAACCGCTGACAGCAAGGTAGCCAGGAAGAGTGCAGATAAACGGGGAGGCCTACAACTCCACCTGGCCAGGGGAACTCCTGCTTGCTCGCAGACTGACCAGGCCCCTTATACTAGCCAGTACTCCCGGGAGGGTCTGCCTTGTACCATCAGTAAAGACCCTGAACTGCACCACCCGTCTCTGTGATTCCTTGCCGCTCCTGCACCATTAGCACTGGGACCCTCACACCATCACTCCCATCATCTTCCACATTAGCTGCCCTGAGGCAATACTCCTCCCGTGGGGAGTTATCCCATACTCGGCTGCGCAACCAACATCAGCCTCAGCGGTCGGCAGCGCAGCGGCGGTCCCCACTGACCGCAATCCACGGGTGGCGTAGTCGGACACTTATTACAATACAAATAGACTGCCACTGGTTTGACCACCCTGGGCACGGACCGGGTCACCGCCACGGAGAACTACAACCCCCAGCGATCCGGCTCCGGGTATCCTCCTGCACAGCACAGGCCCAGGGGGCGCGTCAATAGCAGCGTAACATAAACTGAAATCCAGTGTCTTTTCTTGGGAGGTGTATTCCCATGCACCTTTTCACACCTACACATGGGTATACGCTTCCTGATTTTGGCTATTTGCTCTTGTCCTCCTCCTTCTCCTCATCCTCCACCACCATATCACCAGGGTGACCGTGGTCCGTGATGCAACCCCCACATAATTTTTTTAAAGGGTGTTTATGATGCCCATGAAAATTTTTTTTTATACAGTATGTTCATGTATACCCCCCAGGGGTAAATGTTTGTCAGTCCATACACTTAGTGCATGGGCATTACAAGTGTATAGGAGGCCCGCCGCTCCTTTCTAATGGGAACATTTTTTTATGAGGCCCTCCTCCATGTCTCTTCCAAGGGGCATCGAAGTGCCTCCAAATTTTTGGCAGCCCTTGCATTCACTGCATAGGCCAACCAACACTATGGGAGACTTTCTCCTTTCTAATGGGAATTTGCCATTACTGTGGCCCTGCTCTGTGTGTCTTTAAATTCTTAGTGGGGTTTTTCCTAAAATTGGTCAGCCGTTGGACTCACTGCATACCCTATAACTGTATAGCAGACCCTCTCCTTTTTAATGGGAACATGTCATACCTTGTTACTGTGGCCCTGCTCTATGTGTCTTTAAATTCTTAGTGGGGTTTTTCCTAAAATTGGTCAGCTGTTGGACTCACTGCATACCCTATAACTGTATAGCAGACCCTCTCCTTTCTAATGGGAACATGTCGTACTTGTTACTGTGGCCCTGCTCTGTGTGTCTTTAAATTCTTAGTGGGGTTTTTCCTAAAATTGGTCAGCCGTTGGACTCACTGCATACTCTATAACTGTATAGCAGACCCTCTCCTTTCTAATGGGAACATGTCATACCTTGTTACTGCAGCCCTGCTCTATGTGTCTTTAAATTCTTATTGGGGTTTTTCCCAAATTTTGGCAGCCCTTGCAGTCACAGCATGGGCATTACCACTATAGGAGACCCGCTCCTTTATAATGGGAACATTTTTTTTACTGAGACCCTCCTCTATGTCTCTTCAAAGGGGTATTGGGTTGCGTCCAAATTTTTGGCAACCCTTGCAATCACTGGATACGCAATAACAGTATAGGAGACCCAATTGTTAATAATGGGAACAACAAAGCATAGCCGGCTGATGGCTCTTTATCAATAGCTACGGCGACTGCTGGCCTTTTAAGAATAGTAAGTGCCATCTGATGTCCCTGTAAAAATAGGCTTTATGACTTTCAGAGTCCCTCCATCATAAATAAAAAAGGATGTGTCTGATGATGTGTCACACACCACATTGCCAGATAAGGTTGTAAAATGTTATAATGACATTTCCCGGTGAATGCATTTGTCTTAAAAAATAACGTAAAAAAACAAAACAATAGGATCTTTCTTTAGTATAAAAAACAGCGTCACCAATTTATCCTCAATGTAATCACATTGTTCAGCTCATGCACCTCCTCCTCCATCTCCAAAAAGATCACATCAGTCACAAGCTAACAGCACTGCAGCACTGCCTTGGCCAAGTGGTAACAGGCTGTGCTGAAGATAACATGCTTAATGCTTAATTGACAAACCGCCCAGCGCTGCAGAGTTGTTGAAAGCTGTAACACAGCAGCCTGATCTGTGGCTCTCACCGCTGAACATACAGCCAGGCATGGTCGTGTGTGACAATGGGCGGAACCTGGTGACGGAGAAATGACAGCTGGGGTAGATACGGTTTCCCTCTATGCCAGCCCTTTCACCGAGCTAAAGAATATAGCTGTGGTGAAATACAACTCCCACTGAGAAGCTGTTTCAGATTGAAAAACATTGTGCCCACCAGAGGATTTGATTCTGAGGGCTAACCTTTCTCACCCGCTCAAGAGCCCCATAGCAGCTGCAAAGTTAGCGCTATCATGAACTCTCCTGAAGTAGAAGCCAATGCACACCAGAGGACTATCGGGTGGGACCGTCCAACCCTGCTGAGAAGCAGTCCTGGCTAAGAAAAGTGTGTGGGAAGGTTCCTGGACACTCTATGGCTGCTTTTTTACTGGAGGAGGAAACACACGCAAACAGAGGAGAACATACAAAGTCCTTGCAGATGTTGTCCTTGCTGGGATTTGAACCCAGGATCCCAGCGCTGCAAGGCTTCAGTGCTAACCACTGATCCAATGTGCTGCCGTTTACCCTCTAATATCTAACAGGCTGGAGAAACTTGCACCTACTGCCACTCTATCTTCAGCTCCTTTGTGAGAAAATGTATTTGGGCAGCCACTCAGTCTACCAAATAAAATTCCTGAGAAGGAAATTGGGGGCGGCTTCGCTACTGGTACTGGGGGCAGTGCTAATACCATGGTGTCGTACCATAATGTGCTGGAAATATTCCAGGCTGGTAGGAGGCAAGCAAATTCCCACAGAAAAGTACCAGCAGTAATGTTCAGGCCACATTTCAAGTGCAAGCAGCTTTAGAGGACTTCCTGGGAGAAATGACACGCAGGGTAAACACGGTTTCTCTCTATGCCAGTCCTTTCACCGAGCTAAATACAACTCTTAGCAAAAAAAGTTGTGGACTGGCTCCGTACCGTCCCTGGCCACATTCACCTGTCCACATGTTTGTGGTTAGGCGGTCCTTCCCAGTAAGTGCACTGGGGAGGGCACTGGTAATGTTGTGGGACTCGTGCTTGTGGAAGGCGGAGGCGATACCGGGAAATATAGTGGCGGCTGGGGACCGAGTATGGACACCCGGCCGCCGCCGGCATGAGGTTGTGAAAAGCTTCCGCCTCCACGACCTTAACAGGCCATATTTCAAGTGCAAAGAGCTGCCCAGAAATCTGGCAGTTTAGTGTTGCGGCCTGTGGGTGGGTGGGTGGCTGGCTGCATACTTGCACTAGCATTCCAAGTAACAGAAAACTAAGCAGATGGTGGCCTCTATCATCATCATGGCCTCACCTTGGCACTATGAACTCTCTTGAAGGAGAAGCCAGGGCCCGTCGGAGGAGTCTCCGGTTCTCTGGTGAGCCTGTCCAACCCTGCCGGAAAAGAGCCCTGGCTAAGAAAAGTGTGGGGGAAGGTTCCCGGACACTCTATGGCTGCTTTTTTAATGTGGATCGGCCATGCTTATGCATGTTATTTCTCAAAACGCATTACAGATCAGGCCATTGTCCAACTCTGTATTCAAGAAATTAAATGCGCAAAGAAAGATGTGTGTGTGTGTCAAAGCACCACCGACAAGTGCGAGTTGATGTTGGATGGGCTGCCATTGCTTCTGCAACAAGCTCAATTACAGGACTTCCTGGGAGAAATAACACGCAGGGTACATACAATTTCCCTCTATGCCAGTCTTTTCACCGAGCTAAATACAACTCTTAGCAAAAAAAGTTGTGAACTGGCACCGTACCGTCCCTGGCCACATTCACCTGTCCACATGTTTGTGGTTAGGCGGTCCTTCCCAGTAAGTGCACTGGGTAGGGCATGGGTAATGTTGTAGGACCCGTGCTTGTGGAAGGCGGAGGCGATACCGGGAAATATAGAAATATAGTGGTGGCTGGGGACCGAGTATGGACACCCGGCCACCGCCGGCATGAGGCTGTGAAAAGCTTCCGCCTTCACAAGCTTAAAAGGCCATATTTCAAGTGTAAAGAGCTGCCCAGAAATCTGGCAGTTTAGTGTTGCGGCCTGTGGGTGGGTGGCTGGCTGCATACTTGCACTTGCATTCCAAGTAACAGAAAACTAAGCAGATGGTGGCCTCTATCATCATCATGGCCTCACCTCAACACTATGAACTCTCCTGAAGGAGAAGCCAGGGCCCGCCGGAGGAGTCTCCGGTTCTGTGGTGCACCCGTCCAACCCTGCCGAAAAGCAGCCCTGGCTAAGAAAAGTGTGGGGGAAGTTTCCCGGACTCTCTATGGCTGCTTTTTTAATGTGGATCGGCCATGCTTATGCATATTATTTCTCAAAACGCATTACAGATCAGGCCATTGTCCAACTCTGTATTCAAGAAATTAAATGCGCAAAGAAAGATGTGTGTGTGTGTCAAAGCACCACCGACAAGTGCGAGTTGATGTTGGATGGGCTGCCATTGCTTCTGTAACAAGCTCAATTACAGGACTTCCTGGGAGAAATGACACGCAGGGTACACACGGTTTCCCTCTATGCCAGTCCTTTCACCAAGCTAAATACAACTGTCAGCAAAAAAAGTTGTGGACTGGCTCCGTACTGTCCCTGGCCACATTCACCTGTCCACGTGTTTGTGGTTAGACGGTCCGTCCCAGTAAGTGCACTGGGGAGGGCATGGGTAATGTTGTGGGACCCATGCTTGTGGAAGGTGGAGGCGATACCAAGAAATATAGTGGCGGCTTGGGACGGAGTATGGACACTCGGCCACCGCCGGCATGAGGTTGTGAAAAGCTTCTGCCTCCACCAGCCTAAAAGGCCACGTTTCAAGTGCAAGCAGCTGTCAAAAATTTGGCAGTATAGTATTGCAGCCTGTGGGTGGGTGGCTGCCTGCATACTTGTGCTTGCATTCCAAGGAATGGGGTAGGGACAACTGAACGCTGCAGTGGGACAAGGATGTGGATGGTGATTGTTGCAAGTCTGCAAAGTCAGGTGCATGGCGGGAGGCATCTTCGCATGCGCCAAGGATCACTTATGATGGACACACTTTTAAGCAGTGACCTGGGAGTCAGAGATGCTTCCAGAGGTCTTCCCCATGCTGTTCCCATGTCTTTTCAGCACTGTATGCATGTGTCTGATGATGTGTCACACACCACATGGCCAGATAAGGTTGTAAAATGTTAAAATTACATTTCCTGGTGAATGCATTTGTCTTGGTTGAAAGCAATTCAAAAGTGCAAAAAAGCATCAAAAACGTTACGTGTGAACATAGCCCAAGTTGTGGAGGAGTATTTTTGCTTTTGGTTATTTGTTTTGCCTTATATACAAGTCATTACCTTGGAAAAGATGTTCCTTAACATATTTCCCAGGAAAATCCATTTTGGTTTCGCTTTTGTATGTTTTATTGAGAGTCCGTAAAAGTGGTGTAATACTCTGACCACGTTGCTGACAGCAGTAATCTGGGAGTCAGAGATGCTTCCAGGGGTCTTCCCCATGCTTTTCCCATGCTATTTGAGCACTGTTCCCATCGATTTGGGCAATTTTTAGGCCCTCTGCAGACCGCCGGTGGGAGCCGCCTGAAAAATTCTCGAGTTTCCCATAGGCTTACATTGGGCTCGTTGCTCGGGTCGAGCACCTGAGTATTCCAATTTGCTTGACCCGAGCAACGAGTAACCGAGCATTTTAGTGCTCGCACATCACTAGCAATTATCAAGACACACTCAATAAAGGAGTGGTTCTGCAGGTGGGGACCACAGACCATATCTCAGTGCCAATGCTTTCTGGCTGATGTTTTGGTCACTTTTGAATGTTGGTTGTGCTTTCACACTTGTTGTAGCATGAGACAGACTCTACAACCCACAGAAGTTGCTCAAGTAGTGCAGCTCATCCAGGATGGCACATCAATGTGAGCTGTGGCAAGAAGGTTTGCTGTGTCTGTCAGCGTAGTGTCCAGAGGCTGGAGGCGCTACCAGGAGACAGGCCAGTACACCAGGAGATGTGGAGGGGGCCAAAGGCAGGCAACAGCCCAGCAGCAGGACCGCTACCGCTGCCTTTGTGCAAGGAGGAATAGGAGGAGCACTGCCAGAGCCCTGCAAAATGACCACCAGCAGGCCAAAAATGTGCATGTGTCTGCACAAACGGATAGAAACCGACTCCATGAGGTTGGTATGAGGGCCCGACATCCACAGATGGGGGTTGTGCTCACAGTCCAACACCATGCAGGACGCTTGGCATTTGCCACAGAACACCAGGAATGGCAAAGTCGCTACTAGCGCCCTGTGCTCTTCACATATGAAAGCAGGTTCACACTGAGCACATGTGACAGACGTGACAGAGTCTGGAGTCGCCGTGGAGAGCGATCTGCTGCCTGCAACATCCTTCAGCATGACCGATTTGGCAGTGGGTCAGTAATGGTGTGGGGTGTCATTTCTTTGGAGGGCCGCACAGCCCTCCATGTGCTCGCCAGAGGTAGCCTGACTGCCATTAGGTACCGAGATGAGATCCTCAGACCCCTTGTGAGACCATATGCTGGTGCAGTTGGCCCTGAGTTCCTCCTAATGCAGGACAATGGCAGACCTTATGTGGCTGGAGTGTGTCAGCAGTTCCTGCAAGATGAAGGCATTGAAGCTATGGACCGGCCCTCCCGTTCCCCAGACCTGAATCCGATTGAGCACATCTGGGACATCATGTCTCGCTCTATCCACCAACGTCACGTTGCACCCCAGACTGTCCAGGAGTTGGCGGATGCTTTAGTTCAGGTCTGGGAGGAGATCCTACAGGAGACCATCTGCAACCTCATCAGGAGCATGCCCAGGCATTGTAGGGAGGTCATACAGGCACGTGGAGGCCACACACAATACTGAGCCTCATTTTGACTTATTTTAAGGACATTACATCAAAGTTGGATCAGCCTGTAGTGTGTTTTTCTACTTTAATTTGGGGGGGTGACTCCAAATCCAGGCCTCTATTGGTTAATAAATTTGATTTCCATTGATGATTTTTGTGTGATTTTGTTCTCAGCACATTCAACTTTGTACAGAATAAAGTATTCAATTTCATTCATTCAGATCTAGGATGTGTTATTTGAGTGTTAACTTTATTTTTTTGAGCAGTGTGCATATATATATATACAGTACAGACCAAGAGTTTGGACACACCTTCTCATTTAAAGATTTTTCTGTATTTTCATGACTATGAAAATTGTACATTCACACTGAAGGCATCAAAACTATGAATTAACACATGTGGAATTATATACTTAACAAAAAACTGTGTAACAACAGGAAATATGTCTTATATTCTAGGTTCTTCAAAGTAGTCACCTTTTGCTTTGATGACTGCTTTGCACACTCTTGGCATTCTCTTGATGAGCTTCAAGAGGTAGTCACCGGAAATGGTCTTCCAACAATCTTGGATGAGTTCCCAGAGATGCTTAGCACTTGTTGGCCCTTTTGCCTTCACTCTGCGGTCCAGCTCACCCCAAACCATCTCGATTGGGTTCAGATCTGGTGACTGTGGAGGCCAGATCATCTTGCGTAGCACCCCATCACTCTCCTCCTTGGTCAAATAGCCCTTACACAGCCTGGAGGTGTGTTTGGGGTCATTGTCCTGTTGAAAAATAAATGATGGTCCAACTAAACGCAAACTGGATGGAATAGCATGCCGCTGCAAGATGCTGTGGTAGCCATGCTGGTTCCGTATGCCTTCAATTTTGAATAAATCCCCAACAGCGTCACCAGCAAAGCACCCCCACACCATCACACCTCCTCCTCCATGTTTCACGGTGGGAACCAGGCATGTAGAGTCCATCCGTTCACCTTTTCTACGTCGCACAAAGACACCGTGGTTGGAACCAAAGATCTTAAATTTGGACTCATCAGACCAAAGCACAGATTTCCACTGGTCTAATGTTCATTCCTTGTGTTCTTTAGCCCAAACAAGTCTCTTCTGCTTGTTGCCTGTCCTTAGCAGTGGTTTCTTAGCAGCTATTTTACCATGAAGGCCTGCTGCACAAAGTCTCCTCTTAACAGTTGTTGAAGAGATATGTCTGCTGCTAGAACTCTGTGTGGCATTGACCTGGTCTCTAATCTGAGCTGCTGTTAACCTGCGATTTCTGAGGCTGGTGACTCGGATAAACTTATCCTCAGAAGCAGAGGCGACTCTTGGTCTTCCTTTCCTGGGGTGGTCCTCATGTGAGCCAGTTTCTTTGCAGCGCTTGATGGTTTTTGCAACTTCACTTGGGGACACTTTCAAAGTTTTCCCAATTTTTCGGACTGACTGACCTTCATTTCTTAAAGTAATGATGGCCACTCGTTTTTCTTTACTTAGCTGCTTTTTTCTTGCCAAAATACAAATTCTAACAGTCTATTCAGTAGGACTATCAGCTGTGTATCCACCAGACTTCTGCACAACACAACTGATGGTCCCAACCCCATTTATAAGGCAAGAAATCCCACTTAATAAACCTGACAGGGAACACCTGTGAAGTGAAAACCATTTCCGGTGACTACCACTTGAAGCTCATCAAGAGAATGCCAAGAGTGTGCAAAGCAGTCATCAAAGCAAAAGGTGGCTACTTTGAAGAACCTAGAATATAAGACATATTTTCAGTTGTTTCACACTTTTTTGTTAAGTATATAATTCCACATGTGTTAATTCATAGTTTTGATGCCTTCAGTGTGAATGTACAATTTTCATAGTCATGAAAATACAGAAAAATCTTTAAATGAGAAGGTGTGTCCAAACTTTTGGTCTGTACTGTATATATATTTGATGTATTATTTATATGATCAGAGATTTATTGAGCACTATGTCACTTTAGACCTACAGAATTAATTGGAGCATATATTGTAGTGGTCTATCTCTGTTGCTCACTCATCTTTTTGTGCATCATTAGTATTACACCTGTTGTTGGATTCTTATAATAATATTTGTTTTTGTATTTTATTCAATAAAATTTTCATTTTTTTAAACAATGTGGATGTATTTTGGTTCTGGCATGTAACTTAGTATTTTGTAGCATAACCTCTTGCTTTAAACAGTGAATTACTCTCTATGTTGTGATCAATAAATAGTATATGCAAATATACGGATAGATACTACTGTGCAAGCGCAGCCGTCGGCGCCGTTTTGTTGAAAGACCACAATATGAACTGCGCAAGTTCAATATTTAAAATAGGAGGCAGATCAGTGAAGGATCCGTTACCTAACACTTAAGCCCAGGATGAATATGAAAACAGAGCACCATATAAAGCCCTGCCCATAGGCCGACCCAGAGCACAAGAACCTAATTATCTCCAAACTGCAAATAAAGATTAAACAACAACCACACGATGGATTTCATCAACCAAGGTATCATTTTAATCAGTGTAACAGAGCCAACCTGACACTGCCTGTAGTTTGTTTAGCAAAATCCTGATTACAGGTTCACGTTAAGAACGCTCATTTCGCTATAATCTTTTAGTGTAAACAGGATGTCAATTACCCAAAATGATATTTTCTTCAGTGCAAATGATCACAAGTGCTGCCGAGAAAAATGGCAATCTATGTGCTCTAAGTGGTCTATTACAGATCTATTACAGATTGCTCAGTGAATGTTGATTATTGTGGTATGCCTGTGTAAACAGGATATTAAATGTCCGCCAATTGGCAAAAGTTTACCGATCGGCGGTCATTTAGTGCTGCCAGTCGGTGCATGTAAACAGAGCCTAATTCCTTTTATCAATGCAGTCTTAGGCAGTGAAAGAAGATTCCTGGTTGTCTGGGGGCATTGAATGGGTTAATATCAATACACCTGGTGGCCCCAGTCAATGAGAGTGTTAACTCTAGTATCCTTGATGGTTTAGGGCATTAAATGGGTTAATGTAAGGATCATGTGTCTCACACCCCAGATACACATAGGATACATGACACACACACAATAGGACATGTGTCACACACACATGACTCGCCCCTTTTACATGGGACACATGCTGCACACACGACAATCCTGCATAAGGCACATACCACACATAATGCTTAAACAAAGGACATACAACACACAGAATAAGAAAAAACTATAGACAAACAATTAGCTACATAATGTACCTGGTACAAGCTAATGTATATAACCCTGGACCCCACTGCTCACATTGCAGCACTGTGCAGGATAGCTAGTATTTATAAGTCCTCTGTTCTCATTTGCAAACAGTCTCCTACAGCCAACTAAAGCCTGCTAAGGTACAGGAGCAATAAGTTATTGACCTGTGAAGTCTCCTTAGCTCTTCTTGAGGGATGAATGACTGCTGACTGCTTCCTCTACCAGCAGCAGTGAAATGCCACAGTGGGGACCTCAGCTCCAGAAATGTTGCCAAGCAGCAGCATGCACTAGCACTGTGTTATGCTGCCATCTACTAGAGACAATAATTACATCTCTTCAAAAACAGAAAAGCCATAGGCCCCAAGACATTAAAGAGGACTTTTCACCAACTGTTACCTTATAAACTGAATGTACAGAAAAAAAATTTGCGACTGATTCATCAAAGCTTTTACTCTTGAAAAGTGTTGTAAGGGTTTTGAAAAGTAAAGCTTTTACTCTAGAAAAGTGTTGCAAAGGTTTTGAAAAGTTGCAAAAATTTTGTGCTGTGGAGAAGTCCGCTAAATGTTTGCAATCTTAGTCATTTTTACACAAGTTTGCATCAACTTTGCTGAAATGGGCAGAGCTGGGGAGGAGCCTGGGCAGGAAAGGGCGTGGCCTTGCTGGCTTGTCAAATTCATCAAATATGCCGGCATTTATGCTATTCATGACTGGAGTAGCACGCCATTCAGAAGAGGCGCCAAATTCCTGAAATGGTGCATGCTTCTTAATGAGTGTGGCGCCTTCTAGCATTCGCTATGCCTGTCTGGATAAATCAGCCCCTTTATTTTTTTTCCCCACTCTGTTTTGGAGATACAGCACCCCAACATTTCTGGCACCTTATTATTATTAATTGTTATTATCACTCAACTGGCAGGTTATTGTGTTCAGCTCTATGACTTGTTCTTTGCAACTTTTCGAAATGTTTTACACCAATCTGGCACAAACACTTTGATTAAATCTGGACCTGCTGTGTCCAGGACATTTGGGACTAGAGATGAGCGGATCGATTCATGGGACTATAGTCCAGCATCCAAGTCAGTGCTACCTGGTGGCTGGACGGGAGGCCGAGAATCTCTAACCTTCCAGCCAGGGTTGCCAACCGTCCAGAAATTTCAGGACAGTCCATAAAAATAAGGTATGTTTTCTGCCTGTCTGTAAAGCAAACTAAGGAGTCCGTATTTTTTTTTAAACTGAAGAAACGTATACAGATTATTTTGACTGTAATTTATCATCATTTTACAGTTTACAGTGAATGCAGCTGATGTCTCCATATCAGAATATTTTAAATGATCAAGAAGGTCAAGATCGATCCCCCCCTTGTCTGATGACTTTATAATCATCTCCTTGTTCTTTTGCAGTCTAGTTAGAGCTCTCGATTCATCTATAGATAAATTTGAGTTACAGTGAGGGTTATTATACTAACTCAAATAGTTACCTGAGACTTTACATAGGTCCCCCTCTTCCTATTTTGTGTAGATATCAATACTTGTTATTTCATTATTCAGGGGCTTTCTGGTACTCTTCTTTTTTAAATCAGTATATGGACCACGGCTTCTCCCTTTATCATTTTGTTATAGTAACCCTATCAATGCAGGATAGCCCTCAATACCCTCATCCGATAGTCCAAGCTGATGGCATTGCTCCCTATCATGCTGCTGAAAAAATAATCTCCATTTAAGATTGCGTCCAAAGATATTAACATCTTTCACCCAATTAAAGCAATTGAATGGATTTGTAGGTACAAGGTTTAGTCCTTTCTGTAATATTCCTCTCTTGAAAGTACAGTGGGTACGGAAAGTATTCAGACCCCTTTACATTTTTCACTCTTTGTTTCATTGCAGCCATTTGGTAAATTCTAAAAAGTTCATTTTTTTTTCTCATTAAAGTACACTCTGCACCTCATCTTGACTGAAAAAAAGCAGAAATGTAGACATTTTTGCAAATTTATTAAAAAAGAAAAACTGAAATATCACATGGTCATAAGTATTCAGTATCAGTATTTACTTTAAAGTGAAAAAAATGAACTTTTTAGAATTTACCAAATGGCTGCAATGAACAATGTAAAGTGGTCTGAATACTTTCCGTACCCACTGTATATGGGATATGAGATTTGTGAAGTATCCTTGATCCAATACAGCATTTTCCTCAGATCGTACCCCATAGGTGATCTCTTTCCCAAAAAAGAGTGTGATGCTGAGGAAAATTGAGTCAAAGCTTGTAGTTGTATCTGAGGTTGTTGATGTTTCTCTCCATGTTCCTCTTTGTCTGGGTTGATTCCTTCTTGTTTGCCATTTTGATTTACAGGGCCTACCTTTTCCTTGAAAATTTCCCACACTACTGCTTTCTGTTTTTTCAGCATCAAATGTATCTATATCAGATGACGATATATCTGTAGTTTGCTTTGATGAAAAACTATATGCTTGGTTATCCTTAAATTCACCTAGCTCTCACGTGAATTGTGTGTGTTTTCTTTCTTTGAGAATCAATTGAAATTTTCCTACTACTGTCTGCCGGGTGTCCTCATGTCTATTGAAATCAGGGTCACCTGTAGAAAGCATGCAGAGAAAAAGCACTGGAAAAAAAGTCCGCTTTTATGCTACATGTGAACATGACCTTAGAGTTACATTTTTATTACATTTTTATGGGTTTAATAGAGAAAAAAAATCAATCTTGTGATTTTTTTTTTTAAGCCATTTACTGAACCATAGATAACCTGATCGCTGTGTTGAAGAAACAGCAGCAATTTCTTTAACCCCTTACCAATCAGGTGATTTTTCGATTTTAGATATTTCCTCCTTTTCTTCCAAGAGTCATAACTTTTTTCATTCCCCATCCACATAGCTGAATGTGGAATACAGGACAAGTTATTATTTAAAATGACATCATTCATTTTATTGTTTCGATGTACTAGAAAATAGGAAAAGATTTCAAGTATAGTAAAATTGCAAAAAAACACTGTAATTCTGCAATTGTGTTGGGGGTTTTGCTTTAACAGAATTCATTTTGTTATAAACATGGCCTGGCAATATGATTCTCCAGGTCAGTACAATTATTGGGAGTCCAAACTTGCAAACTTTTCTATTTTAAATGTTGAAAAAAATGTAATCATTTGTAAAAAACCAAAAAGTTTGCTTGTGTCGCCATTTTCTGATACCTGCAACATTTTCATCTTTACATCGATGGAGCTATATGAGCTCTTGTTTTTTTGTACGGAAACTGATGTTTTTATTAATACCATTTTGGGGTAGATATGACAAAGATTTGATCGCTTAATATTATTGAAAGTTTTGCAGTGACTGAGATGTTGAAGTGACTGGGAAAATTTAATTATGGCATTTTGATTTTTTTCTCCTTATAGCAATTACTGATTGGGTTAATTGATGTTATATTTTGATTGGAGTTTTAAGGATGCAGTAATACCACATATGTTTATTGAAAAATAAAAGCATTTATTTCTTTATTTTTAATTGAAAAAAGAGAGGTGATATGAATTTTTTTAAATACTTAGAAATACATTTTTTTTTGCATTTTATATTTTAGTCCCCTTAGTGGACTTGAACCTATGATAATCTGATCACTTATAAAATATACTGCAAAACAGTAGTATTGCGCTATATAGTAAAAATCCTAAACTGTTTAGCACATTCAATGTCAGCAATCATTGGAATGTCAATATAATTTTCAACATATTGGCGATATAAGAATATGATTGTTTCAATGATTGCTGACATTGAATATGTTAAATAGTTTTGGAAAGCAATGGCTTGGCGGGATGGCTGCATGCATGTCAAATGTATGTGTTTGTCATGGAGTCCAATATCCAGCATTTTTGCGCACTTGGAATACTGAATAAAAACATCTTTAGAACTTTAGTAATTATTTGCATGTTGTATTTTTCACTTTGAGCTGGTATGTTTATTCCTGTCAGCACGTTTTTGTAATGAACAGTAAAGACATGGCTGTGTTGGCTCTTTAATACTGATTATATTTATACCATTGGTGAAAAAATCCTCTTTGTTGAGCTTCTCTAATCAGCATTTGAAGTTTTCCACTAATTAGATTTTGGTGCACAGAGGCTGGAGTGTACACTGGGTCTTCTCCTCCCTGTCTGTGATTCCCCAGGCACCTTCGCCTGCCTCCAGTCTGTGAATGATCTGCCTCTTCCGTTTGAAATTTAAGCAGTGACCCATCATTCAGGACTTAATTGTCATGATTCCACCCCTCAATGTGTCTGGGACGTAGTTACTGACAGCTCAGCCGTCCAATCTGGTGCAGGGGCGTGCTGAAGCTGTCAGTACTTTGATTGACAGCTCAGTCATCCAGTCTGGTGCATGAGCGTGCTGAGCCGTTGGTGTTTTGAGTGACGACTCAGCTGGCAATCTGAGACTGGGAGGTATTGGGCTGCCTTAAGGTGTTCAGGTGATTGCTCAGCTGCTTAGCTTTGGGCTGTCAGTCCCAGATCTCTGCCAGACATACATTCAGCTCAGTGAGGTTTGTCTGTCTGTGCTTTGTGTTCTGTTTGTTAATCTTTTTGCTGCCGTACCTTGGACCTCGTTCCGACCATCCATTTTGCCTGTTTCCTTTGATCTCATCCACTTTCCTCCTGGTATTCTGACCTCGAACAGTTACCTGACTGCGCCTTTGTCTCTTCGCTCTATTTATGACGTACCCTCCTGGCTTTTGACCTTGGACTCCTTGACTACCCTGACTCTCGGCTTGTCCGAGAGAAGTGACTCAGCGTCACATTAATGACTCAGGAGCTTCTGACTCCAGCACTCCCCATCCCCGATTTTCATGCTGCTTTTGATGAATCAAGCCCAAAATTCATAAATTCCTTACTCCGAAAAAAAACATCTTAGAATTAAAGATTTATTTTGCTATATTTCATTGCATAATCAAGGTTTTGTCAGTAGTATCACCTCTATACATGTACTGAACTTGTGTAGTTCTCTGATAAATATTGTTGCACGCACGAGATAAAATTATAAAATTCTTCAACACTCCGGACAATTTAACGTTTACCTATAAGGGGATGCTGAACTCCAGGATAAATATTCATTTGGCCGTGGAGCTGGTCTCGGTACTACTGGTTGTTCAACTGCAGTTACTTCTCCTGAATATGATTTAAGAAGTGAAGCATTCTTATTTGCCAGCATCGCTCTTTCATTTCTTCGAAACTTGGCTCTTCTGTTCTGGAACCAAACCTTAAAAATAGATGTAATGCATATATTTATAAGGTATGTAAATATTCAGTACTCAAAAACAGTATTAGTGTTCCCTGACTACCAATACAGTGGCTGGTAATCTCCCAGAACTAATTTTATTGGTAGTTATGAAATGAGGTTCTATGGAGGTAACAATTTACTTACGGTTTTGCAGGCACTCAATTGTGAAAACCCCACCAAAACACACTGTATATGCATATATCTGTATACAATATATACGCACAGTACAGTGCAAAACGTATAGGCAGATGTGGAAAAAATGCTACAAAGTAAAAATGCTTTTAAAATACAAAGTGAGCAAAAAAAAGAAATCTAAATCAAACCAATATACCGTATTTTTCGGACTATAAGATGCACTTTTTTCCTCCAAAATTTTGGAGAAAAATGGGGGTGCGTATTATAGTCCGGATATACCTTTTGGTTGTGGCTGTGGCTGAGGGAGTGGGAAAGCAGCAGCAGTGGAAGGAGCGGGTCACAGAAGCAGGAGACGGCTGCTGTGGCTAACACTGTGCCCGCTATTAAAGTGAATGAATAATCACTGCTCTACACTCCCATGGGCGCACGTGATCGCACAGCACCTGCAGGAGCTGGCGGCTGCGGTGAACACTGTGCCCACTATTAAAGAAAATTAATATTCACTGCTCCCCATGCCCATGGCACAGAGGAAAAGAAGGTGAATATAATTGTTTATGTTTTTTATGCGTGCGGTGTGTTGAGGGCCATACATACCAGGATGGGGATGAAGGGTGCCATGTATACCAAGATGGGAATGAGGGGTGCCATGCAAACCAGGAATGGTATGAGGGGGCCATGCATACCAGGAAGGGTATGAGGGGACCATGGATACCAGGAATGGTATGAGGGGGCCATGGATACCAGGATGGGTATGAGGGGCCATGCATATCAGGACGGTGATGAGGGGGCCATGCATGCCAAGACAGGGATGAGGGGGCCATGCATACCCGGGATGGGGATGAGTGGGCCATGGATAGCAGGATGGAGATAAGGGGGCCATGCATACCAGTATGGGGATGAGGGGGCCATGCATACCAGGATGGGGATAAGGGGGACATGCATACCAGGATGGGGATAAGGGGACCATGCATACCAGGATGGGGATGAGGGGACCATGTATACCAGGATGAGGGTGAGGGGGTCATGTATACCAGGATGGAGATGAGGGTGCCATGCATACAAGGATGGGGATGAGAAGGCCATGTATACCAGGGTGGGGATGAGGAGGCCATGCATACCAGGATTAGGATGGGGTCTATGTATACCAGGAAGGGGATGAGGAGGCCATGTATACCAGGATGGGGATGAGGGGGCCATGCATGCCAGGATTAGGATGGGACCATGTATACCAGGATGGGAATGAGGGGGCCATGTATACCAGGATGGGGATGAGGGGGCAATGCATACCAGGATGGGGATGAGAGCCGTGTATACCTAGATGGGGTGCCATTTATGCCTGGATTGTGGGCCATGCATGCCTGGATTGGGGGCCATACATACCTGGATTGGGGAACATAGATACCCGTATGGGGGATCATATATACCTGGATGGGGATATATCAGGATGGGGGGGCATATATACAAGGATGCAGACATATATATACCAGGATGGAGGGATATTAGTATAGAATTGGGGGACATTACCCCTATAAGAGTGTCAGCAGCAAAACCTCCACACCACCATAACGGTGCATCATAACATTTTTTGCTTCATTTTTTTTCTATTTTCCTCATCTAAAACCTAGGTGTGTCTTATGGTCTGGTGTGTCTCATAGTCCAAAACATATGGTATGTTGTAGCCATCATTTGCCTTCAAAACAGCATCAATTCCTCTAGGTACACTTGCACACAGTTTTTAAGGAACTAACGTCAAATCTTGTATTGATATAGGCTTGCACAAATCTTTGTGTCACCTCACATCATCCCACACAGACTCGATGATCATGGCTCTTTGGGGGCCAAATAATCACTTCCAGGACTCATTGATCTTTATGCTAAAGATGGTTCATTGGCCATATATATGATTCCTTTGGCCTTGTTTCCATGTTGAAGGTATGTTTATTGGCCGCAATCTTTCCAAGTAGGCCACTTCTGGCCAGACATCTATGAATGGTAATTGGTTGTAGCTGCTCCCACTGATTGCTGCTAATTCTGAGACGATGGCACTGCAGTACTAGACATCTTCCGATTTTGAAGGGAAATTCGCAGGATGCATCTTACAGTACCATCAGGGAGGTATTTAAAAGCTCCAAATGTATTCTGCCACAGGTCAATGACCCCCCAACAAATATTCAATGTCATTAAGAACTATATTCAGCATAAAGAAAAACAAGAAATCCTGGAAGTGATTATATGGCCTCCACAGAGCCCTCATCTCAATATTGGATCTGTGTGGGATTGCATGAAGAGTCAGAATGATTTGCACAAGCCTACATCCACAAAAGATATAAGTTAGTTCAAGATATTTTGAACAACCTCTCTGCTTAGTTCTTTCAAATCCTTTGTGCAAGTACCTAGAAGAATTGACGCATTGATGCTTTTTTGAAGAGAAATGATGGTCACACCAAATATTGATTTGATTTCTCTTTTATTCTTTGATTTTGTAAATTATTGAATGACAAAGGTAAACTATCAACACTTGTACTTGTGAATGCATTCTTCATATTACATATATAGAAAGAGAGAGACAGAGACAGAAAGAGAGAGCTATAAGAGATTTCCAATTAATTGCAATCTTGATTTCTATGCATTTTACACAGTATCCCAACTTGCTTGGAATTTTGTAAGAAAGTTGGGACACTGTGTAAATGTGTAGAAAGCAAGAATGCAATGATTTGAAAATCTCTTATAGCCAAGTTTTATTCACACCAGAGCATAGAATACAGCTCAGAAGTTGAAAATTAGATATTTTTCCATTTCATTTGAAAAAAAATAATTATTTTAAAAATTGACGGCAGCAATACATCTCAATAAAGTTGGAAAAAAATTAACAAAAGGCTAGAAAAGTAAGTTGCACTAAGGAAGGAAAGTATCTGGAGGGTTAATGATCAACTAGCAAAGCAGAAAAACTACATCTGCCAGAAATACCAGACTATTCCAGTAGGGGGAGCCTGAGCTTCATATGCTGCAAAATATGTTCGCACTGAAAAGTTCATCAGGTCAGCTAATACCCTTAGGATCTGTATACTGTATATAAGCAATCCTACAGCAGGTACAAATCCAGTGCAATGTGAGTAAAGTGCATAAATGCTAGGCTCTGCACTATGTGAAGCACTTTCTATATACTATCGGTCTTGAGCCTCACCTAATTATCTCATATCTTAAACTAATTGCACTTTATCTATGCTTGGCATGACATGGTGTAGGCTTGAGCACTCTGCATTTATGTCTTAGGCTATGAGTCCACGATGCAGAAATGCTCCGGATTTTTCCTGAGCGTTTCTGCATCTCCCTGGCAGAAAAAACGCATGCGGATTGTACATGCAGATTGTACATGTGGATTGTACATGCGTTTTTCCTGCCAGGAACAAGTGGATTTGAAGCGTTCTTCACATGCATTTCCGCATGCGGGTTGTCAAGCGCTTTCCAGGTGATTTTTAGCATCACTTGGAAAGTGCTTGACAACTTGGTCACACTATATAAATACATGCAACCGGCATGGATTTATATATAGTGTAACCGTAAAAGAATGGTAAAAAATAAAAAAATAAACCTATACTTACCTTCCGATGGCCCCCGGAGTCTTTATTCGCTCCGTCCTGGCTGCCGGCAGCTCGCGGTATACTGAAGGACCTGCCGTCACATGACTTTGACGTCAGTGCAGGTCCTTCAGTCCACCGCGAGCTGCCAGCAAGTGAAGACAAGCGCAACGGGGGCCATCAGAAGGTAAATATAATATTTATTTTTTATTTTAATCTTTTTATTTTACAGGTTCTATGGTACCCGGGTCCGGAGCAGAGTCTCTTCTTCTCCAGACCCGGGTACCATCCCCACATTGAAACGCTTGGATTCCGCATGTACAGATGCAGTGATGCGGATTCCATGCGTTCCAATGCAAGTCAATGGCGGCGAAAACGCAGCGCTTCCGCAAAATAATTAGTAGTGCTGCGTATTTTTCCGCAATGATAATCCGCAGCATGTGCACAGCACATGCGGATTATCATTGGGGAACATGGCAGACTTTCTACCAAGCGTTTTTTAAGCGTTTTTGCTGCTGCGGAAATGCTTAAAAAAGGCATCGTGGGCACACAGCCTTAAAATATTAGGTGTAGTCTGTGCAGTCTGCTTGGTACCTCTCTCTATTATGTTAAGCACATTCTCTATATACTAGTGATCCTAAGACTTAGTTCTATGAACTCATATCCATTATTGCATAGCTGATTGCACTTTTAACTACTTCCAGCAGCCACAGGCCTTGTTTTCCGCTTGAGCAGGACTCACTGTCCACCTAGCATTTATGCACTTTAGTCACATTGCACTTTACTGGATTTGTACCTGCTGTAGGATTGCTTATATATGCAGACCCAAAGGGTATTAGCTGACATGTGATGAACTTTTCTGAGCTAACATATTTTTCAGCATATGGAGCTCAGGCTCCCTCTACAGGAATAGTCTGGTATTTCTGGCAGATGTAGTTTTTCTGCTTTGTTTTCCCTTATTTTTAGTGTTTTATAATTTTTAATTTTATTCAATAAAGTATACTGTATTTGAATTTGGATGGCTCTAGCTTCCTTTTCTCTATAAGTTTATATAATTTTGTGGAAGTGCCATTACTATATGGGCTGTATTCTAGGTATATAATGTTTCTGAAAATTGTGGAACAATTTCAGAAAATTATTCCTCAACATAAAATTGCAAAGACTTTGAACCTCCCCCTGCAAATTACTGCAATGGCTCAGTAATACTTTCAGAAATCATTGTCTGTGAACACAGTTTGCCATGCAATCCTCACATGCAAATCTATCATGAAAGAAAAAGCCATATATCAACACAATCAATAAATGCTCCCATCTTCTCTGGGTTAAAGTTTATTTAAAATGAACTAAGGCAAAAAGGAAAACTATTCTGTGGTCAGATGAATCAATTCTTTATGGAAACCACAGATGCTGTGTCCTGCAGATGCTGTAGCATTGCTCTATATAGCACAAGCGATCACACGATTACAGGTTATAGTCCCCTAAGGTGACTAACAATTCCAGTGAAAAGTAAAAAAAAAAAGTTTTAAAAAAATATGGAAAATATAAAAAAAAAACATACAAGTTCAAATCACCACACTTTTCACCCATTAAAAATAAATAAATACAATACACGTATGTTGTATCACAACATTCAGAAAGGTCTGATTTTTCAAAATATAAAAATAATTATCCCAGTCGGTAAATACCATACACAGAAAAAAATTCAAGAATGACAAAATTACATTTTTGTGGTTGCTGCAATACCACGTAAAATACTGTAACAAGCGATCAAAATGTCATAGCTATCCAAAATGGTAGCAATAATGTTGTCTCATCCCGCAAACAATAAGTCATCACACACCTCCGTCGACTGAAAAATAAAAACGTTATGGGTCTCAGAAAATGGTGACACAACCCAGAATATTTTTTTGTTCAAATTTCTGATTTCTTTTTCACCACTAAAATAATATAAAAACTGGAAACATTTGGTATTACAGTAATTGTACTGATGAGGAGAATCATATTTCCGGGTAATTTTTATAACACAATGTACACCATAAAAATTATTCCCAAAAAACAATGTCAGAATTTCATTATTTTCACAATTTCTCCCAACTTTGATTTTCTTTCCCGTTGTCCAGTACATTTTGTGTTAAAATGAATGAGGTCATTCAAAAGTACAAGTCAACCTGCAAAAAACAAGACTTCATATGTCTATGGGATGTAAGGTGGCTGTTAGACACATAGTGGATGGGAGATAAACCTGGAGTGATGCATTAGTACATAAAGGACTAAAAGGGGTTATTTGGCCATGAAAGGTTGATTACGAGCAGCTGAACAGCTGCTCACCATATCTACACCCCTGGATGTGGTTCATTTTGTAAAAGGAGACCTGTATGTCTCGCAGATGTTTGTGTGTATGGAGGTGTGCAGATCTCCTGGATTGAGTGACTTTGTAAAGGCTAAGAAGCTGGACTCTAAACCAGGCCGGCTAACCAGCACTATTGTATGGACTTTTTGCTTTATGTTTTACTTCATGCCGGACAAGGGCTGTATTTGAGTTTCCTCTAATGTGGTTGATGAGGACTGAAATAAACCAGCTGGACTTTAAATAGAAACAGTTCCTGTGATACCTCAGATCGCTCCCAAGTGAGTAGCATTGTTACATTTGGTGTTAGAAGTGCGGGCAGTGTTCCCATGACCTGCAGAAGTACTGAATGTTATGGGAGAAGGCAGCTATAAGCCAGGGAGCAACATAAGACAGAATGGAGGACCTGATTAAACACCTGGTGCAAGCTCAACAGGAGACATGTAAGCTGCTTATACAACAGTGTTCCCATGACATGTAGAAGTACTGCATGTCATGGGAGAAGGCAGCTATAAGCCAGGGAGCATGGTCAGACAGAATGGAGCACCTGATTAAACACCTGGCGCAAGCTCAACAGGATACAAGTAAGTGTGACATGCAGAAGTAGTGCTGTTGCTTCAAAAGCATCCAGCAACTATAAGAGTTAACACAGACACAACAGACAGGAAGTGTTGTGCTTCAGAAGCATCCAGCAACTAGAGGGGTTAACACAGTCACAGGAGACAGAGAGTGTTTTAGCAGAGCCCCAGGGGGATTGTGGGAAACTTATTATTGTAGTCTGGCTGAAGCCGAAGAGAAAGGTGGTGTGTTATCTGGATCTGACAGAAGGCAACGGAACAGTATACAGATCAAGAGAGAAACTAAACACAGGTCAGATAAACTCCCTGAACTAAAATTGCAGAGTAGTATCAGGCAGGAAGATAAAGACTGGAAGGAATTGTGTCATAGGGATCATCTCCCTCATCAAACCCCCCCCCTCCATCTCCATGCAGAATAAAGAATGCTGTGTACTAGTGAGTCCTTGTGAAGGAAAAGCCTGCTGTTTATGCATAGAAGTGTGCTGCCAAGAGATATAGTCTGTGCTGAATTATGCTACTGAAGAGACTGTAATACTGTGCCTGCTTTATGAGACTGTACTGTAATGAAGATTGTTGCTGTAATATCCCTGAATTGCACTGGCCGTGCTTCAGATTAAATTCCACTGATAAACTGTTGAAAAAGACTCTTGTCAGATGTGTCTGGTCAGCAACTGAATCTATCGTGTGCCTGAGAGAAGCTGCAGCCTATGGTCACCCTGAGTAACGGTTCCCCCAGGATTCCAACGAATTCATGAAACCCGTCTCGCCCTATCTGAACCTAGCGGTGTGCGTGTGACATTTGTGGCCCGTACGGGCAGTCCTGAGCGGGAATTAGCGTGTAGAGGGAGACAAGGAAAAATGTCTGGAAAAACACAGCAGCACAGCACCTCAATTCAACTCTGCTACACCAGTTAAAGGGGACCAGCCGTAAAGAAAACTCACTAGCAGCAATGGATGTGGAAATACAAATGGACAGAATTAGTAAGGTGCTACTTCAGTTGACCTGTGAAGAATTGAGAACAGTAGCAGACCATATAAAGATGTCAGAAGAACAAATTTCTAAAGCACACAACCGCAGGCAACTGTTTGCTGCCATTAATGCAAAAATGGATGGGATGAGCTACGGGAGAAAGAAGCTGAAGACGTCATGGGGACGTTCCTCCAGGAGCTAACACAGTTTCTAACCAGGTTGAAGTTGAAGTATGGAGGGGCGGCACCAATTACCAAAATCGGGAATCTCCGTCCGCAGACTGAACTACAGGAATTGAAAGAACAACTCAAAGCCCTAACAGCCCTGCAGGAATTGACTAAAATCTCTGAACAGGTGACAGACTCAGACAGAACCTTTAACCTGCTCGGGTTAGATAAATCAGGAAGACAGTCCTCTCTAACACCACAAATCACCATAAGGAAAGAATTCAAGATCCTGGAGAGTGTGAACAGAAAGAGAGATTTTCTTATATGAACTTGTTGCACCAGATCGATGCAGGCTTACAGAAAGGCTACCAGCCAGATGAGATCGTTGAGGGGGTGGTGAAAGCGATCAGCCCAGGATTGAATCTCCGTAGTATGCTAGAAATGAAGAGTAAATTGACCTTGTAACAGCTGAAGATGATTTTAAAAGGTCACTATAAGAGAGTACCTTAGAATTGTTCCCCTGACCCATTAACCTCTGTAATGCAGCAGCTTGCTAGCATTACTGTAAATGGTCCAGGATGTGTTTTACCTGACCATGTACCTTCCCCTTTAACTGACTGGTCACATGACTGTGACATCACACAGGTCCTGTATGCACAGTAAAGGTCTGTACACATGACTGGGACAGCACACAGGACCTATACACACAGCTGACTGATCACATGACTGTGACATCAGCAAGGTCCTGTCAGTATGTGGGTGTCTGTGCACAGGATATATAAACTGTTATGCACACGCCCGGGCTGAGTGGCGTGTGCGTGTGATTGTAGTGATTCCACTGGACCATGAACCGGAGAGTGCCTGGAGGGGCGTGACTAAGTATCTGGCCGATCCGACCAAGATGGCACGACGGCATACGACGCCAGTGCACCAGGGAGAAACCGGGCAGAGGGACCAGGTGCTACTCCAGGTCAAACTCCGGACACGGGGGTTGACCCACACAGGGATTACTGGATCAGGCTGGTTAGGCTGGCGCACAGACTGGAGGGTATAGGCAGGCACGACTGGTATGCAGGCAGGCGGGTAAAGGCAAGCGCAGCTAGAGTGCAGACAGGGAGGCACTAGCAGGTAGGAACACAGGCGGGATAGGACCCAGTACACACTGGGACTCAGGAACAGGCAGGTTAGGCTGGCACAGACTGGTGGATATAAGCAAACACGGCAGGTATGCAGATGGGTGGATACAGGCGAGTATGCAGGCAGGGAGGTACTGGCCGAAAGGACGGGCTGGAGCACAGAAAGGTTAAGACCCAGTACAGACTGGGTCACAGAACCGCAGATGCGGTAGACAACCACAGCAGAGAGGGAACGCCCGAAGCGGTGGGCAAGAACAGAGCAGGACGGGGCTGCAGGAGCAGCGAGCACAAGCAGGGCAGGACAGGACTGCCGGAGCAGCGGGCAGAAGCAGGGCAGGACAGGACTGCCGGAGCAGCGGGCAGAAGCAGGGCAGGACAGGACTGCCGGAGCAGCGGGCAGAAGCAGGGCAGGACAGGACTGCCGGAGCAGCGGGCAGAAGCAGGGCAGGACAGGACTGCCGGAGCAGCGGGCAGAAGCAGAGCAGGACAGGACTGCCGGAGCAGCGGGCAGAAGCAGGGCAGGACAGGACTGCCGGAGCAGCGGGCAGAAGCAGGGCAGGACAGGACTGCCGGAGCAGCGGGCAGAAGCAGGGCAGGACAGGACTGCCGGAGCAGCGGGCAGAAGCAGGGCAGGACAGGACTGCCGGAGCAGCGGGCAGAAGCAGGGCAGGACAGGACTGCCGGAGCAGCGGGCAGAAGCAGGGCAGGACAGGACTGCCGGAGCAGCGGGCAGAAGCAGAGCAGGACAGGACTGCCGGAGCAGCGGGCAGAAGCAGGGCAGGACAGGACTGCCGGAGCAGCGGGCAGAAGCAGGGCAGGACAGGACTGCCGGAGCAGCGGGCAGAAGCAGGGCAGGACAGGACTGCCGGAGCAGCGGGCAGAAGCAGGGCAGGACAGGACTGCCGGAGCAGCGGGCAGAAGCAGGGCAGGACAGGACTGCCGGAGCAGTGGGCAGAAGCAGGGCAGGACAGGACTGCCGGAGCAGTGGGCAGAAGCAGGGCAGGCTAGAACCGCCGGAGCGGTAAGCAAAGGAGTCAGAGCAAGCTAGGCTGAGTAGGGGGGACAGGGCTCTGTTCACACGGAACAGACAGGAAGAGAAAGGCAGAGCCAGATACCCACAGGGTACTTGCAGTGAAGTAGCGAGTGGACCACAAACTCACAAACGGGAGTACAGAGACAACAAGCAGGAGTTAGGTACGAGTTCAGACTCTGCAGAAAAAGGAAGGGAACGGACATCGGACATAGAGGCAAAACAGGTAAAGGATAGGAGAGAGTTCAGACTGGAACTGAGTGTACGGAGGAGACCGACACTGCAGAGGGATGCAGGAGCGGGTCTGGGAATACGGCCCCCAGAGAGGCGGGACGTACAGGCAAGGAGCGTGTTCAGACAGGACAGACAAGATACAGGAGCGGGTCTAGGTAATCGGCCCCTAGAAGGCGGGAGGAACAGGCTAGGAGCGTGTTCAGACAGGACAGACAAGATACAGGAGCGGGTCTAGGTAATCGGCCCCTAGAAGGCGGGAGGAACAGGCTAGGAGTGTGTTCAGACAGGCCTGGAAATACAGCCTCCAGGAAAGGCAGACAAGAGAACACAGAACGGGACCTGGCACCTTCAGAGTGCAAGCACACACTGAATGAAACACTATGCTCAGGCAGGGATAGATGGAAGCAGCTGAGCTATATACCAGGTGACAGACAGCAATAGGCTGAGGACGCACAAGGGGTGTGACCCACAGCAGGTACAAAAAGCAGGAAGTGATCGGGCGCCGCCCTTAAGCAGCAGAAACAGACACAAACAGACAGCATGGAGGGAAGCCAGAGAGACATTCTGGACAGGAGATCAAGTGCGCGCTCTTGCACAGTGGGAGATGGACCACTATGCAAGGACGCCGCCAGGTATGTTACATAAACCCTGGTGATTTGAGACAGGTGTGTTCGGTGTGAGGCGTGAGGCCTGTGCTCCGTGTGTGTGGTACACCGTTTGTGAGAGGCCTAGTGAGGCCGAGTGAAGCCTGGCAGCCTGAAAGGCAAAGACTGGATCCTGTGCGGATGCTAGTGGCCTTGGAAGGCAGCGGCTTTGGAGTGAAGCCTGGTACCTGAAAGGTCGAGCGCTGGATCCTGTGTGGATGCTAGTGGCCTTGGAAGGCAGAGGCTTGAGGAAGAGTCCTGAAAGGCAGAGCCTGGATCCTGTGTGGATGTCAGTGGCCTTTGAGGGAACGACGGCTGGAGACCCCTACCTGGGAAGCCACAAAGCCACAGTGGTGGCGGATTAAATGGACTGCAGCAACTAAACCCGGCAAAGGTAATACACTTTGTTACATGGACTGTGTTATGGTCATTGATAACTTATTACCTTGCCGTAGGCTGTAACCTGGAGCAAGTGGGCCTGTGTGCCACTTGGCTCATGAATATTGTAGATATGTGTGTCGGCGTGCCACGGAGTTGGACCCGGTGAACTGTGGCTTATGAAGTAATAAACTGCAGCTTTGTGAGAAAAACGTAAAGACATTGCACGTGTGCATTGATTGACGCAGCGAAGCGAGTAACCCCCATTATGATGACTAGCGCTGCCTTACACCTCTCACAGAAAAATAATGAATCATCCCAAAGTTTCTTGTTCAGAGCAATTGAACTGAAGGATAGATTGTTGTTTGCATCAAGAGATGTACAAGCGGAGGAGAGGTTTGATGCTAGATTAGTCCATAAGAAGTTCTTGAGATTATTGGAAACGGGGTTAATCAGCAAAGACATCAAGTTGCAGCTGAAACAGTACCTAGAAGATCCTGGCATTCTGGACAAAGTCCTAATTGAAAAAATGAACGAGACAACTAGTTTGGAGTCAGAGAGCGAACAGGCTCTGCTCCTAAAATCACCAAAATGAGTCAGCTGAAGATGGAGACCCCCGGTGGCCAGTCCGAAGATAATCATCGAGACCCTCCAGTGCCACCTCCGAGAGGGAACCTTAAAGCACCAACAAAAGAGAGGACCGCCAGCGCTGACTGGGAGGAAGTAATAGGAGAACTGCGAGCCGAGTTGATTTAGGTGAAAAAGTTGATTCGTTCTAGACAAGAACCTGTATCCCTCAGACACAGGGGTAGGTTCCAAAACAGAAGACACCCGGCTTGTGAAACATGCCATTCATCAAATCAGAGTACTGTATGCGTCCACTGTCTAAGATGTGGTGATGAAGGACATTATGCCAAGGAATGCCAATGGTCACAGTCGTTTGGGGTTAAAAGACAGAAGGTTACCAGTGCAGGGCGACTGGTAACCGCGACACGGAGAAGGCCCCAGAAGTAAATCCAAATCTCACCAAACCCAGAACGGCGCATTAGGTAAAACGGCTGCATCAGTACTATCCCCAAGTGTGTTCCCATCTACAACAGCTGCAAGAGAGACAGGGGCATCAGTTACTTAATGCCCAGTGTGGAGGTTAAATGATGTGCTCCTGGGAAGAGGATCCCTCAGTCAGTAAATATAGCATCATCAGTCTAATCAATGAAAGATGCTTTATACAGTGCCAGCTAGATGGACTCCTGGTAAAAGCACTGTGGGACACAGAAGCCCAAGCGAGCCTTTTAAATGAAGAATGGAGAAGGCGCTACCTGCCAGGTACAACTCTTAGGACCAGTGGAACTCCACGGCAAAGCCGTCAACCAGACCAAAGTCCCTTTCATAGGCTGGGTGGAAGTGACTTTCCAACTGAGGGCCACGAAGAACAACAACACCATCAAGCTTTTGGTACCTTTTCTCGTGACCAGTGATCAGAACGTGGCAGAGGATCCTATCCTGGGTTATAATGTAATCAGTGAAGTTATCACGAAACACAAGTCAGGGACACTGGTAGTGGATGCAATTGTCACATCACTTGCCATACCCAACGCCGTGGCAGAAAATGTGATTTATAGAGTAAAGAAAGCACAGAATACAATGGACCTAAAAGAAGTCAAGGTAGGTTGGCGCTCAACCATCATCCCTGCAAACCAAATGGTGGGGGTGAGGTGTGGAGTCCGGGTAGAACCGGGAAGAAAAGTCCAGAAAAGACTGTTCATGCCAAAAGACTCCTCAGAAATTCCGGAAGCCCTAGTTGAAGGTGAGACTGTGCTTATGGTTCCTACTGGTGAGTTTGCTCGAGTGACAGTACCGGTGATGAATACTATGAAACACGAAATTAGACTGGATCCAAAGACTGTGTTAGGTCACATCGTAACTGTTAAACCAGTATATCCAGCCAGTGTGAGACCAGCCCATGGGTCTACCGTGAATTCAGTCTCCCCACCAAGAAACAGAAGTTGCGCAGGGGAGGAAATTGCACGACCCACCTCGGGGTCATGGGATCCCCCAGTACCCCCGGAACACTTGTGTGCTGAAGATCGAGCCGTAGCAAAACAGATGCTGAGAGAAGAGTGTCATGCATTCTCTAAAGATGACTCTGATATAGGCTGTATCCCATCGTTGCAGTTGAAAATCAAATTGAAAGACACAAGCCCAGTAACCAGAAGTTACATGTCTGTGCCAAAACCATTACACCGTGAAGTGAAAGAGTATTTACAAGACCTAATCAACAGAGGTTGGGTCCAAAAGTCGAAGTTGTCTTATTCCTCTCCTATTGTTTGTGTTAGGAAGAAGGACGGTACATTGAGACTCTGCTGTGATTACCGGGAACTAAACCGAAAGTCAATACCTGATCGGCACCCGATACCAAAGATTCAAGACATGCTGGATAGCCTATCAGGAAGTACCTGGTTGTCTGTCCTCGATTAGGGTAAAGCATACCATCAAGGGTTTGTTGAAGAGTCCAGTAGACGTTTGACAGCATTCATCACACCGCGGAGGTTATGCGAGTGGATCCACATACCGTTTGGGCTCAGTTCAGCTCCAGCAGAATTCTAGAGGAGTATGGAGACATGTTTAGAAGGATTGAGGGACGATATCTGCCAGGCGTACTTGGATGACAATGTGGTACAAAGCAAAACCTTCCGGGAGCATGTTGAACACATGAGGACCATATTACAGCGGTATCAAAAACATGGAGTTAGGTTGACCCCAAAGAAGTGTGAACTGTTCAAAAGTCAAGTCCGATTTCTAGGGAAAATTGTGTCCGGAGAAGGATATACCATGGACCCAGCAGAAATCACTCCGGTACTGATCTTAAAAGACAAGCGACCCTCTACTGTCGGGGAGTTGAGGCAGATATTAGGATTCCTCTCCTACTATCGTACATACGTTCGGAATTTCTCCAGGATTGCCGCCACACTATACCTCCTCTTGAGGGGGACGACAGATCAACAACACCCACGGAGAAAAAGAGGAATGCGGGTAGGACCGGGCTTAAAAGAAACAATGCCATTTCGTCCCAACAGCCCATTCTCTGGACAGCAGACCACCAGGAGGTATTGGAAGAACTAGTAGACTATCTGGTAAAACCACCCACCTTGGGATATACTGATTTCAACTTACCCTTTGTTCTTCATTCTCACGCTTCTCAAGTTGAACTGGGAGCTGACCTGTATCAGCATCAAGATGGAAAGATGTTGATAGACGCCGAGAAGAATTACCATCTACATTCCGGAAAATTGGAATTTGTGTCGTTGAAATGGGCTATCTGTGAACGATTTAGAGATTATCTCTACTACAGCAAAGAATTTGAGGTATACACTGACAACAACCCTTTGACCTATGTCCTCACTATAGCCAAACTGAATGCAACGGGTCAGAGATGGGTCGCTGAACTAGCTGACTTCAGTTTCAGCATCAAGTACAGGCCAGGAAAATGCAATGCGGATGCTGATGGATTGTCGAGAATGCCACTAGAGCCTGAGAAGTTCATGCAAGAATGCTCAGAGGAAGTGAGTCTGAAAGCAATTGAGAGCACTACCCAAGCAGAACAAGCTTATCAAGAGGAAGACACACCATTGTGGTGTCCGTTCATGGTGGAAACCACCATAAAAGCGAGAGAACAAGATCACCCCCTGTCCATTCAACAACTACCAAAAGGAAAAATCCATAGAGCACAGCGGGAAAATCAAATAATTGGTAGAATACTATTTTATGTTGACCAAAATCGGTTTCCAAGTAAACGGGAGATAGATAATGAGTCACCAGCAGTATCTGTTTTAGTTAAAGAATGGACGAAGCACTACGTCAGTGAAGATGGTATCCTGTATCGTAAAGGAGGAAAAAAACGGCAGTTGATACTACCCAGAGTAGTCCGTAGGTTGGTCTTCAAAGAACTCCATGAACATGGGACACCTGGGAGTGGAAAGAACAACCAACTTGATCCGTGAACGTTTCTTCTGGCCGTACATGCAGAGAGATATTGAGAGGTACGTGACCAGGGAGTGTGGGTGTCTGAAAGATAAATGTCCCAACACATCAACCCAGGAACCTATGGGCAACATCCAAACTACGTATCCATTTGAGATGGTCTCAATAGACTTTCTACATCTCGAGACGTGCAAGGGTGGTTACGAATACATCTTGGTGGTGATGGACCATTTTACTCGATTTGTTCAAGCATATGCCACCACCAATAAAGCGGGTCGAACAGCGGCAGAGAAGATCTTCAATGATTTTGCTTTGAGGTTTGGGTTCCCTACGAGGTTACACCACGACCAAGGAAGAGAATTTGAGAACCAGCTCTTTGCCAAGCTAGGAAAGTACTGTAGAATTCAGAGATCCCACACAACACCCTATCACCCAGAGGGTAATGGACAAGTGGAACGTTTTAACCGGACATTATTGTTGATGTTGCGCACTTTAACAGCTGACGAGAAGAAAGACTGGAAGAGTTCTCTGTCAAAAGTGGTACATGCCTATAATTGTACAAAGAGCGATGCAACGGGTTACTCACCCTTCTTCCTATTGTATGGACGATCACCAAGACTGCCAATCGACATCATGTTCGATACTCCGGTGTCAGAGACTTATAGAACGTATCCGGAGTACGTTGGGAAATGGAAGGAACAGATGGCAGAGGCATACAACATAGTGTCCAAGGTGGTTACGCAAGGACAGAGCAAGAGTAAGGAGTACTATGATCGAAAATGTTATGGAGCAGAATTGGCACCAGCAAGCCGACCAACCTTCTTAAGGGGACAAAATCAGTCATGGCCAAATGGACGTTGGAGGCGGCAATGGTCTTTCAAGAACTGAAAGCAGCTCTGTGTAAGCAGCCGGTACTGATTGCCCCTAAGTTTGAGAAGGAAATTGTGCTCCAAATGAATGCCTCAAAAGTCAGATTAGGAGAGGTCCTCTCTCAGGAGATACACAGAGAGGAGCATTCTGTTCTCTACCTGAGCAGGAAACGGTCAGCATGTGAGAAAACTTATTCCATTGTAGAAAAGGAATGCTTGGCCATAAAGTGGGCGGTGGACACATTGTGATATTATTCTGTTAGGGTGAGAATTTAAATTTGTGTCAGACCATGGTCCACTCAGGTGGATGAGGAAGAAAAATTGGGATAATGCTTGTATTACCTGCTGGTTTCCAGCCCTGCATGATTTCACTTCCATGTAGAACATAGAGCCAGGAGTTACATGGTAATGCTGATGCCCTCTCGAGAATCCCATGTCTAGTGGTAGAAGGTGCCAAGCCCACAACTTTAGGCAAAGGGGGAGGTATGTAAGGTGGCTGTTAGACATATAGTGGATGGCAGATAAACCTGTAGCAATTCTTTAGTACATATAGGACTAAAAGGGGTTAATCAGCCATGACAGGTTGATTATGAGCAGCTGAATGGCTGCTCACACTATCTCCACCCCTGGATATTGTTCATTTTGTAAAAGAAGACCTGTTTGTCTCACAGATGTTTGTGTGTATGGAGGTGTGCAGATCTCCTGGATTGAGAGCCTTTGCAAAAGGACTAAGAAGCTGGACTCTAAGCCAAGCGGGCTAACTATCACTATTATATGGACTTTTTGCTTTATGTTTTACATTATGCCGGACAAGGGCTGTATTTGAGTTTCCTGTAATTTGTTTTATGAGGACTGAAATAAATCAGCCGGAGTTTGAATAGAAACGGTTCCTGTGATACCTCAGATCGCTCCCAAGTGAGTAGCATTGTTACAGTGGACAGAAAAATAAAAAAGTTATGGCTCTGGGAAGAAGTTGAGGAAAATAGAAAAATGCACAAACGGAAATTAGCTACTTCATGAAGGGGTTAAAGAAGTTTTCCAGGATAAATTAGGCTAACTTAAAAATCATAAAAAAGCACTCCAGAGCACTCCCCCTCATAGAAATACATCAATGCTAAAATAAAGTTATGGCTCTTTGAATTGAAGGATGAACACATAAAAATAAATGCTGGGTCAAGAAAGAATTAACAGACCTGGGATTTAAGGAGTTCATTATTAAAAGGTTTATTTATGCAATGGAAAAATACCGAATAATGAAACAGCAACAACGTCACTGCGTTTTTCTCAATAACCACAGCTGGTGTTAAAGGTGTTGGTTAGGTTCTCAATCCATTCAATTAAAGTGTATAGAAACACAAACATCTTGCACGTTTTTGAAGTTAGCTGAAAAGTGTTCCAATTTTCTTGGAACCTCCAGATTTCCTTTTTAATGGGACTCCTTCCAACCTGCTTGTTTTCCGTATATCTCCACCATTCTATGGCCAGAGCTGTCAATCAAAGAAGAGGGTGGAGAGAGTAAACAAGCAGGTGGGAAGGAGTATTTAAATGATTGGCCCCACTGTGAAGCACTGAAAGGCGGAACTTAGTTTGAACAGTCATTCTGTTCTGACATAGTCCCTTTAAACACTCAAGGCCAAATTAATTAAGACTGTCATTGAGTGCCCGAGACTTAACGAATTAGGTGCAACTCGCTCCAGCAGTGCATTCTTTAAGAGGCGCCACCTTCAGGAACTGGAGTAAATTTTTGGTGAAATTCATGGCACTAACGTAGCACACGTTTTCATGAATTAGATTTGCAGGCTCAGTCACACCCTGACCTGCCTATTTTGGCTAAGTTGGCTGAGACTTGCACAAAAACACCAAAAGTCACAACATTTTTGCGCAACTCTGAGTTGTGGAAACGTTTTGCGACATTTGAAACTGTTTTACTCTTCAAAACTGTAGAAAACAGCTACATGAATGATGGCCTAGGACTTTATATAAATCATGTAAATATTTAGGTGCAGGTACATGCTGTGCTACATTTGTACTATACCGTACTATGTTGTACTTAGCCATAGAAAAAGATGCCAAGACCTACGTAAGATGGGACTGAAAAAACGTGATTCCACTGATCAAAGCTCACTGTTTTGTTCTTAGGTCTAAATGGATTTTACCTCAGCTCAAAATGAAGAAACGACGAGTCAATAACAATGAATAAAAAGTACACTTTATTATTATTGATATAATAAAAACAGCACATACATATAATCTCAAATGGCAAAAAAAATGGTCAATGGTGAAACCATAACAGGCACCATAGAGGCAGGCAGTGGCACCATCGGCTGGCATACACATGTGAGTCATCGGGTTCTGTGTATCTTTATTCATACTGTATAGGTGTAGGTTTGACTGTTTCCAACATGTATTAGACATATGTTAGCACATTGCACTTTAGTGTTTATTCATGCCTGTTGGGAAACTCTTATTCATATGAGCTATTGCAGTTTAAGATACTATTTCAGCAATCAACCTTTCCAATTGACTAATTCCCTATTATATATTTTTTCCTGATGGAGTGTTTGCCACTCTGTGGTGCCTGTTATGGTTTCACCACTGACCATTTTTTTGCCATTTGAGATTATATGTATGTGCTGTTTTTATTATATCAATAATAATAAAGTGTATTTTTTATTCATTGTTCTTGACACGTTGTTTCTTCATTTTGAGCTGTTTTCTATTATGACGTTGAACTTATTATATTGTCCTGATCCATATATGTTCATGTTGATATGACCTTGGTATCTTTCCAGTGGTCAATTTTTGTTTGATGGATTTTACCTCACCTACACTGACTCTCTTAAAATTTAGAATCCCAGTGTATGTGATAGGGTTTACCTGAACTCGGGCCTCAGTGAGATTAACTCTCCGTGCAAGATCCTCTCGTACAAATGCATCTGGGTAATGTGTTCTCTCAAACACTCTCTCAAGGGCTTGGAGCTGACTGCTGTTAAATGTTGTCCTGTTTCTCCTTTGTTTTCTCTTTTTCTTCTGTTCTGCATTTAACTGTTCATCTGTATAGGGTTGAAAATTTAAGCATAAGAAAGGTGAAAACTTACATTTTCAAACACACGTATATAAGATATGCAATGTGTGCATTGGTTTTCTAATTCTTACTATTTCAAGTTGTTTACTAACACAAGTTTCCTAAAACCTTTTAAAGAACTTCCACAATTCTTTTTATAAAGCATTATTTCATATGAAATACAGAACAACTGCACTAGCAATATCCCTATGTAGATTATAGGAAGGATAAGTGATAAATTATCGATCAGTGGGTGCTGATCAGCAGAACAGGAACTGTTACCCCAATAGAGAACTTTTATCCTTAGTGAGAATGGTTTAGCAGTTTGGATGCTCAAACACTGCTCCCTTCCCTATGGGGCTGCTAGAATAAGCCAAGCACAGCACTCAGCAGCCCCATGGGGAATGAATTCAGCAGCGTTTGAGCATGCGCACTGCCGCTCCTTTCTAAAGAGGATAAAAGTTCTTCGTTCTGCTAATCAGTGAGGGTCTCAGTGATCAGCCCCACACCAATCAATAAGGTGTCACCTAGCTTGTGGATAGATAACTTGTTTTCACCAGAGAACCCTTTTAAATGCACAGAGGAGCGGATAGCATAAGGTTCAGTTGCAAAGGGGCGTAGATAGGGAGGAGAGCCCATCCCAACAGTACAGTGGTACTAATATTAAAAGGCCTTAAAATACAGAAAAGCAATGAAGCAAGCTTAAGGGAAGTTGTGCCATAAGGCTACAGGGCTTAGTGATTTAAAGAGATGTGGCTTAATAGAGGAGTGAAGCTTAGTTGAGCAGTACTAGGGATTAAGCTTAGTTGCCTATCTTTCATTTGTTGAAGAAAGTATGGAAAGACAGGGATGTGTGAAGTAGTACTATACTATATATCAATCAAGAGTATGAATGACTGAGAGTGTTAGAATCCCCCTGTTTGTTTTTTCCATCTTGTGTTTTGCAGTCACGTGACCATCTACCTTTATATTCCTGCTCCGCCCTTCTGGCTGTGCTGGACTTCAGTGTTGTTTTGACTGTTTCTCTAGCCAGGTGCTTCTGTACCTTTCTCTGTCAGTTTGCTTGGTCCTTCTGGGACCTCTAGTACCTTTTTGTCAGTTTGTCTTTTTGTGTTCTGCAACAACTTCTCTGTTTAGGAGGTGTCCCATTTTTGTTCCAGTCCTTAGTTCTTTTAGGGACCCCTCCTCTTATGCTATAGGTCTTCGTTCAGACTAGCCGAGGACTAAGGTGGGTCTGTTTGCTAGGAATAGGCAACCCGCAACATCGTAGGAATTGAGCTTACTCTTACTGTAGGGATAGCTTTCCCCTTTCTTTCCTTAGTACTTGTTGCAGATCATAACAGACAGCTGAGTGCTACATGATTTTAAGGCTGAAATATGTGTGCCACATGTTTAATCTGCCATGTTTCTAAAACTTAGAAATGTGGCACACAACTCAGATGATTCAGGGGAGGTGCGAGAGCTGCAGCCCCTTAGTGACAGCCGATTGCCTGCAGTACTCACATTATATAATGTTACGCAACCACCAGGAGATCTGGCACACTTCAGCAGTGTCGGGAGGTGAGCATAACTTTTTTTTATTTTACTCTGGGGACTAGGGCCTTTAAGAAGGGGAAGTCCAAGTAGTGGAAAAAACATTTAATCCTGATTTTGATTGTCATGACATCAATTTAAAAAATATAGAGAAATAAAAGATGACCTGCAGCTGATTGATAAGATGAGCATAACTTATCTTATACCTAATATTATAGTGGCCAACCCTCCTGGGTCTCACAAATAAAGTGGACGCTTCCATATAATAAGAAAGGCAGCTAAAATCTTTAGAAACTTACACATACAGTCATAATGTCACGCAAGGTGTGGGAAAGACTTAGTGCAACACAAAAGGAAGAGGGAAAGGGAGCCCAGAGTCTAGGGAAAGGGGGGAAGTGGAGACCTCCTAGGTTGATCTAGCGTCATCCTGTCTCCCCTAACGTCCCTGTATTGGCACTTCATCAATCGCTGCACGCGTACCTCGCCCTGTCTTTCCCTGGCGTATGGCTAAGGCTAGGGAAGGGAGGAGATGAGCACTAGTCGATCTCCACTAAACACTATAGAGAACAGGGGTGCTTAAATTGCTTAGTTTTAGACGAACTCCAGACAAATGTGCACATGTCTCCAAACTCTAGAGAGGACGAAGTACTGCTCTTGCTAAAGCTTTCACAAGTAGTAATGAATATTGCCAGCACCTCCCTCTGAAACACAGCAGGTATTTATACACCCAGGCAGGGTGTTAATTAGCCAGAGGGAGGTAGCCGCTGGGTTCTAGAGACAGCCTCTATGAAGATGTCTGTAATACCAAACGTAGAGTTCTCCTGCAACCAACTGCAAGGCGACTGTCTGTCACCTCTGACACACCCATGACAGTACCCCCTCCTCTACGAGTGGCCTCCAAACACTCAGGACCAGGTTTTTCAGGGTAAGAGGTGTGGAATGAGCAAACCAACATGGGAGCATTCACCTCTGACGCTGAAACCCACATCATCTCCTCTGACCATAGCCTTTCCAGTGCACCATGTATTGTAGAGAACAACGTTGGAGACAAGAATCTACAATCCTCGAAATCTGGAACTTCAGATTATCATCAACCATTACTGGGGGCGGTGGTAGAGGTGAGGGCTCAAGAGGTTCCACATACTTTTTGAATAAGGACCAGTGGAACACGTTGTGGACCTTAAGGGCCTGAGGAAGTTCAAGACGAAACGCTGCTGGGTGAATGATGGCGGTTATTTTATAGGGACCAATAAACCTAAGTCCCAGCTTCCAAGAAGGAACTTTCAATCTTATATTCCTTGTAGACAACCACTCAAAATCATTCACATTCAGGTCCGGACCTGGCAAGTGTTTTCTGTCAGCCATACGTTTATACCTGTCTCCCATGATTTTTAATTTACTCAGAACACCCTGCCATACTGAGGAAAGCAACGAAGCAAACCGTTCCTCCTCAGGAACTCCTGAAGCTCCTCCCCCATTAAAAGTACCAAACTGTGGGTGATAAGAAGAACGGTGACCTGCCAGTGGATTCTTAACGATGATTATTAATGCCAAATTCTGCCAGCAGTAAGTAGGATTCCCAATCCTCCTGATTTTCGGAGAAGAAACACCTGAGGTAGGTCTTCATATTCTGATTGACATGCTCGGTCTGTCCATTCTACTGTGGGTGGAAGGCAGAGGAAAAGGACAGCTGCACCCCCAGTTGAGAACCGAATGCCTTCCAGAACTTGGAAACAAACTGGGTCCCCCAATCTGACACCACATCGGAAGGAACCCCGTGAAGCTTCATGATCTCATTTATGAACACCTGAGCAAGTGTCTTGGCATTTGGAAATGCAGGCAATGCAACGAAGTGAACCATTTTACTGAACCTATCTACCACCACCAACACCCCCGTTTTGCCTGCAGAAACTGATAGGTCAGTAATAAAATCCATGGACAAGTGTGTCCATGGCCTACTAGGGATAGGTAGCGGAAGAAGAGTACCAGACAGACGGGTATGCTAAACCTTAGAATACGTGCAAATACTACAAGCGGCTACGTGTTCAATCACATCCCGATGCAACCCCGGTCACACAAAACGACAAGAGAGGAGGTCCTCGGTTGCCTTACCACCTGGATGCCCAGCAAGCACAGAGTTATGATGTTCCTTGATTACTTTGCGGCACAGATTAGATGGTACAAATAACCTTCCTGAAGGGCAGGAGGCAGGGGCTTCCCCCTGAACCTCCAACACCTCACCCTCCATTTCAGGATACAGTACCGAAATGACCACCCCTTTCTGTAATATCGGGGAAGGGTTCTCATGGTCACCACCACCAGGGAAGCTCCGGGACAAAGCATCAGCCTTGACATCTTCTGACCCCTGGACGAAAAGTGACAACAAAATTGAACCTAGTAAAAAACAGGGACCACCTGGTTTGCCTAGGGTTGAGACGTTTAGCTGACTGGAGATATGACAGGTTCTTATGGTCAGTAATAACAGTAATAGGATGGACATCCCCCTCAAACCAATGTCACCATTCTTCGAATGCCATTTTAATCGTCAAAAGTTCCTTATTACCCACGTCATAATTTCTTTCAGCCAAAGACAATTTTGTAGAGAAGAAGGCGCATGGACGCCATTTACCAGGGGTCGGACCCTGAGACAACACAGCCCAAATCCCAACATCCGACGCATCAACTTCCAAAATAAAGGGTTGGGAAACACTGGGTTGACTGAGTATAGGTGCAGTGGCAAAATGATTCTTTAAGGAAGAAAAAGCCTGGAGGGAAGCATCTGACCATTTGGAAAAATCAGACCCCTTCTTAATCATGTCAGTAAGGGGTTTCACAATAACAGAGTAATTTTGGATGAATTTCCGGTAAAAATTAGTAAAGCCCAGAAAACGTTGTAGAGCCTTCAGGTTCTCGGGACGTTCCCAATCAGGGACTGCACGGATCTTCTCCGGATCCATCCAAAAAACCGAAGATGACACCAAGTACCCCAAAAACTTTACCTCCTGAACAGCGAAAACACATTTTTCCAGTTTGGCATAAAGTTTGTTTTCCCTTAATTTCTGGAGCACCTGCTTAATATGCCCCCGATGAGTCTCAAAATCAGGTGAATAAAGCAACATATCATCCAGATAGATCACCACAAACCCCCCCACCAAATGATGGAAAATATGATTTATGAAATGCAGGAATACCGCAGGTGCATTGGTCAAACCAAAAGGAATAACCAGACTCTCAAAATGTCCTTCCAGGGTATTGAACACTGTCTTCCATTTGTCTCCTTCTCTGATTCTAACCAGGTTGTAGGGTCCCCTTAAATCCAACTTCAAGAATACCTTAGCTCCCACAACCTGGCTGAACAAATCAGGAATCAGAGGAAGAGGGTATGGATCATGGATGGTAATTTGATTTAATTCCTGGAAATCTAAACAGGGACGTAGACCGCCATCTTTTTTCTTCACAAAGAAGAACACTGCCGCCATGGGCGAAGATGAGGGTCTGATATGTCCCTTCTCCAGACTTTCTGCAATGAAATCCTTCATGGCTTGTCTCTCAGGGCCAGAAAGATTATACAGTCTGGACTTGGGTAGTTTTAGCTCCGGGGGTCAGGTTAGTAGGACAGTCATAAGCACGATGAGGAGGCAAATTCTGACACCCCCCTCTCAGAAGAAACGTCCTTAAAACCAGACAGAAAAGCAGGTCTTATTTCCGTAGAGACAGTAGCAAGGAAAATATCTAGACAGTTCTCGTGGCAGTAATCTCCCCAATAAATAATCTCCCCGGTTTGCCAATCCACCAACGGATTATGTTTAACAAGCCAAGGAATGCTCAAAACAATCGGTGTGGGAAGATTGTCCAGGACATAGCAAGGGATTATTTCACAATGAACTGACCCCAACCTCAGTTTTACATTATGTACAATCCGAGTCAATGGCAAAGATGGATATAGGTTCAGCTAAAGCACAGCAAGCAAGACCATGAGTTTTCACAAACTCAGCATCAACCATGCTGACTCCGGCTCAACTGTCAACAAACACAGAAATTTTCTTGGTTTTGCTCTCTAGCACCACCTCTGCTGACAAGACAAAGCGGGAACGGCAGGTTGGTAACAAATGCACCCCTTGTTTATCCAGACTATAAAAGTTAATCGAGACTCCTTATGTTTAGGAATTGCAGGACAGGTCCCAACAAAATGTCCCTTTTTCCCACAAAAAAAACATACGCCTTTTTTCCTGCGAATCTCTGGGGAGATGTATGATGTAGAGACACCCCCTAACTGCATGGGTTCCTCCACATCCCCTAGTACTGGCTCGACCCCAGACCGCTCCCCCGACACAACCCGACAAGAAGACTCCGGAGAAGGTGGTCTCACCCGTCTATCCCGAAGGCGTCTATCAAGACGTATGGCCAACGACATGGCAGCCTCCAACAGGGCTGTGGAGTCGGAGTCGTGGAGTCGGTGCCCATTTTGGTGGAGTCGGAGTCGGTATAAAATGGACCGACTCCAACTCCTAAAATATATAATAAATTGGGTACAGTAGTTCAATGCAGTTTGTGTGGAATACTTTTTCATAAGAATTTGGGAAAGTTATGAAATGTCCTATAAATGTCTGTCCTATTCCTGATCTAAGGGTCTAGACTTTTAGCTGAGAAAAATGTGTCCTACCGTAAATTTATCACTTAAACATGAGCCATGTATGAGGGAGTCAGAGTCGTGGAGTCAGAGTCGGAGTTGAAGTCGGTGTCATGGAAATTGAGGAGTCTGAGTCGGAGTCGAAGGTTTGGCTTACCGACTCCACAGCCTTGGCCTCCAAGGACTGAGGGGTTTCATATACTGCCAAAGCATCTTTCAACCTTTCCGTAAGCCCCTCACAAGATTGACTTCTAAGGGCTGAGTCATTCCATTTGGAATCCGTTGCCCATCTACAGAATTCCGAATTGTACGTTTCCACTGACCGATTCCCCTGCTGAAGGCGACGGAGCCTAGACTCAGCCAAGGTGACTCGATCAGGGTCATCATAGATGAGGGCCAGAGCCCCGAAAAACCCCTCCACAGATTGGAGACAAACTGAGTCCTGCGGTAAAGAAAACGCCCACGACTGAGGATCAGGGAGATCAGCAGGGAGATCAGCAGAGAGATCACAATACCAACCCGTTGCTCCTCATTTCCGGAGGAGTAAGGACGAAGTTTAAAATACAGTTTGCAGGCCTCCTTGAAAACAAAAAACTTGTCCTTACCTCCTGAAAACCTATCCGGGAGGGCAACCTTGGGTTCAGGCTGGGCAGGCCTAACTGCAGAGTCCCCCACATTAGCGATCAGTAGCCGCTGATGTTTCTGCTGAACCTCTCCAGGGACAGATAGAAAAAAGAGAGGGGTCGCTCACTGGTCTATTCGGGTGCTCTGAAGAAAAAAGTAATCTCAATTGCCAAATTATGCGCAAAAAACCTTCATTTTTCAAAGTGACATTAGTCCAGATACAATATTTCTTATATTTTCATGTATGGAGTGCCGAAGTTCTTTTTGCAATTGAGATTACTTTTTTCTTCAGAGCACCCGAATAGACCAGTGAGCGACCCCTCTCTTTTTTCTATTAATCATTTTTGGGATCCCGCTCCTGGAGCATTGCAGCAGGTACGTGTTCACACTATTAGAAGTTTGACAGCCTTTTTTCTGACCATGTGTCCCTCCCATTCAGTCACAGGTGGTTTTAACTAGCTCTACCAGCCCATACATTGTAGGTTAAAAGCCCAAGCAGAGACATATTGTCCATACAGGCTTACAGCCCAAGAGTGGCATATCCAGTGGTAGTGTAGCGTAGTTTCCCATCATACGAAGGTGACCTTGTCGTGGTTGATGGGCACACATAAATTGGCCAAATTATGCGCAAAAAACCTTCATTTTTCAAAGTGACATCTCTCCAGGGACAGACAGCGGAACTGCTCTGCGAGCTCTGCAACAGTACCCATACCAAGGGAGAATGGAAAAAAAAAAGTCCAAGCTCAAAAACACATAGAGGGAAAAAAACAAAACAAAGTGTCAGTCTTTTTTTTTTTCCCTTTCCAAAATGTGCTCGGCCAGCGATAATGTCACGCAAGGTGCGGGAAAGACTTAATGCAACATAAAGGGAAGAGGGAAAGGGAGCAAAGAGTCTAGGAAAAGGGGGGAAGTGGAGACCTCCTAGGTTGATCTAGCGTCACCTTGTCTCCCCTAATGTCCCTGTATTGGCACTTCACCAATCGCCGGACAGGTACCTCGCCCTGTCTTTCCCTGGCGTATGGCTAAGGTAATGGAAGGGAGGAAATGAACACTAGTCGATCTCCACTAAACACTATAGACAACAGGTGTGGACAAACAGGGGAAATTACTTAGCTTTAGACGAACTCCAGACAAATGCGCACACGTCCTCAAGCTCCAGAGAGGACAATGTGCTGCTCTTGCTAAAGCTTTCAGCAAGAGTAGTAATGAATATCACTGGCACCTCCCTCTGAAACACAGCAGGTATTTATACACCCAGGCAGGGTGTTAATTAGCCAGAGGGAGGTAGCCGCTGGGTCCTAGAGACAGCCTCTTAGTAGATGTGTGTATGCCAAACATAGAGATCTCCTGCAACCAACTGCAGGGCGACTGTCTGTCACCTCTGACACACCCATGACACATACACTGACCATGCCTCTGAGTTCATCTTTTCCCTGATACAGATACCGATCGATGCCGTAAAGTGATGTGAAATAACAGCATATTGGTTCAGCAATGTACCCAAACAGTTGCAGATTTCAGCATAATCATCAGTACTTGGACATTGTGGGAGAGTAAACTGTTTTACTTGGGACATTTAGCATCTTCATCATCACAACATGATGGATAACAGCAGTGACACATACAAACCAGAAGAGCATACAGCGTACAATTAACTATAACACCACAGTGAGCGTCATCTGATATTTGCTTCAGATAGTCCTAGATGTTGAATACTCCAACTCCCTTTCTGATCAGCTAAGGCTTAGTCTTGTAGGCCCAGCCCCCTCATCAGATTTGAACGCCTCTCTCTGCAGTCAATGGCTTCACAAAAAAATTCTGAACAGGTGGATCCCCCGATGGACCCATGTGCAGGAATGGGCCCCCCATCCCTATGTTTGAGCAGTATTTGGCCCAATACACTTGGATCACTATGTACACACAAGGAAAGCATCTCAGCATTCTTTTGCCAAACTACCCAGTGTATCATTATATAGGAACATAGTCAAATTATAAATGATTGTAATATGCATGTAGCTGAATTGTGAGCCCTGGAGTCAGTGTTACTGGTGGGGCCTTGGCACTAGAGTCCGACACTGTGCAATCATGTTATCACCTAGAAAAAGAAAAAGCACAGCGGTACTCCTCTAATGTAGAATGTCCCTGATATGGTTACTTTCCTAGTGTTATATAATGCACTCTCTCACTCACCTTTAAGAGTTCTGATATTGTTTAGGCATAACCCTAATTGTAACTAGTGAAGTGAACTATGCTGCTCCTACTCGCTGTAGCCTGAGGTCCAGGTAGAAAAAGTCAACATGGGTGCCAAAAGCTGGAAGGTGCTGGCCAAAAGGAACTGAGGGTGAAGCTTCAGTTGGTTGGAGAAGTAGTTTATTTAGAACACGCATTTAAAAAGCGAACTGCTCTTTACCATTTCCGAAACATCTGGAATCTGTCATATTACAGTGAGAAAGATTATTCCCAAGAGGAAAACATTCAAAGCAGTGGACTATGTTCCCAGGCAATGTCAGACTGGGGTGCCAAGGGCCCACCAGTAACCAACTCCAGGGCCCCACTTTTCAGCTACATGCAAATTTGACATTAGCCTCAATCACAAATTTATATAACAATGAACTGAGTAGACTGTTAAATGAATAAGATGCTGCCTTTATCTGTACAAAGTGATTTACGTATATTGTGCCAAGTACTGGTCCTATAAGAGGGTGGCGGGCCCACTCTTGCACAGGGGCCCACTGGAGGATTTTCCTGTTCTCCTGTGGGCCAGTCTTGTGGGCCATGCCTGTACCCAGGCATGGTTTTTCCCACAAATTCACAACAAGTGTGAAGTTAGTACAGTTAATACAATTAGAATAAGACTGAAGAAGTATAGATTGTTTGGAAGGGTTTTCAGGAGAAAACCTCTTTCAAAAAAGAATCAAAGCACTGGACCGGGGCACCTTGCAGTCATTAAGTTTACCATTTACTGATAGGAGAAGTGTTGCATTTAAAAATTTTTGGAGTGGTGGGTGGAGGAGGAGAAAGCCACAGACACAGGCATTCTATTACAAGTTCTATAGATCATTATGAGCACCAACTGCCATCTCTCACATCAATAATTGGAGAATCTGCATTCACTCAATACAGATTTTATCCATGAATTTAGAATTTTGAGAATGAATGATCAGTTCAGGGGGAGAAAGAATACAAAGGTTCATATTTTCATGTGTATTATTGATTTAGGAAAAAAATAAAATGACAGTTACTCTTTAGGCAACATTGTAAAGAAGTATGAGAAAAATTTCTCCAGAATGATGTGAGTGACTGATAAAGTCATACAGAAAATGATTACATTGTTATTGCTCCTAAAGGTGGTTTTAGCAGATCAAATTAGAAAGATGTACACACTAAACCAAAAGTAAAATAAAAATGTTTATTTTACTAAATTGAATAAAATACAGTTTTATTGAATGAATAAAGTTAAAAACATAAATTTTATCAATTGGCCAGTAGGTGGCACCACATAACAACAGATAGGTAAAAGTATATCTATGCCCGTAAGTATGTTTGAGTGAATGGGCCATCAAATAGTAGGTACTACAATTACCAATGAGAGTTGATATCAAATGTAGTTCCCACATAGATGTTAGGCAAAAAAACACTGAAAATAGAGTAAAGAAAGTTATGTATTTTACACCTGTTGTGATGCGGTGCCAGATCCCCCACGTGTGTTTTGGCACTGTGCCGAAAATTAAAAATGGATTGCAGAACATATTGCTGATATAAAGAACAAAGGAAGAAAAGGTGATTAATACATCAGGTGCAGCTAAGCATTTTTTTGACGCCTTAGGGATGATTTATGATGAACCTGCAGGGTCCAGATTGCGGAGGCTAAGACCATGAACCTGAAGCAGGGGTCAGTTTCACCGTGGCCTTACGGATACTCTTAAGGACGCTCTGGCTTTGCATACTCCACACTGTTCTTTGTGGGAGGCTATGACTCGGGTCATTTGTATGGATCGTAGAATTTAGGAGAGGCGTGATGTCTGCCTCTGATCCCTGACAGACGTAGCTTGTGCTTCCTGGTGAGTGTATTTGCCCGATTCTGTTGTGTTGAGTTCTGATCAGTTCTGATTTATTTCGGATGCTTTATTCAGTGCTGTAGTGATCATTAAAGAACAATGAGTTCTGCGCGATTGGTAAATTGCCAAATCACCTCCGCTCATTCAGCTTGACCCTTTGGACCATGTTCTGACTATTCCTCTTATGGCACATTATTATGACAGCTAGGATTTGCATGCCAAAATATGGTTTGCATGGTCATCTTTTAAGGATGACCCCTGATTTAAGTCATGGCTCTCCTGATTGATCTCTCTAGACCAGAGGTCCCCAACCTTTTTTGCACCAGGGACCGGCTTTAAGCAAGACCAGTTTTCCATGGCCCGGTGGGGGTGGGGGCGGGGCTTTGGTCATATGGGGGTGGGGTTATGGAGGGGTGGAGCTGTATGGGGAGGATGCTGGCGGGACCTCGGTGTACAGCGCTGCTAAGTAGCAGCATTGTACATTGAGCGTCAGTGTATACAGCGCTGCTGCTTAGCAGCGCTACACACTGAACACCGGTACCGGGAGCCGCGTCACTGAAGCCAGTCTGCTGCCCCAGCACGCCCCACATAACATGTTCTGCCAGGGGCGTGTCAGTGAGGAGAGCCTGCCGCCCCACCCCGTCAGGAACACACCATGCTGTGCAGGAGGGCCGCGTCACTAAGACCCGCCCCGTGACGTACAACAGGTACCATGCTGTGCAGGAGGGCCGCGTCACTAAGACCCGACCCGTGACGTACAACAGGTACCATGCTGTGCAGGAGGGCCGCGTCACTAAGACCCGCCCGACGCCCCACCCCGTCCTGCATAATGTTCTCTGCCGGGAGCTGCGAGCTGTCACGGCTATGGCAGAAAACATTATAAATCCACACAGAGCGAGCTCTGACCAGGCGCAGGGCCGCGGAGCTAGCTGTCAGCAGCGCCGCGGACCGGCTGAAAAACCCCAACGGCCCGGTCCTGGTCCACGGACCGGCGGTTGGGGACCTCTGCTCTAGACTGCATACATCATTGGGGCTATTTGGTTAGAACTGCTCTCCCCCCTAAATCATAACCAATCCCCTTTTCATCCCCCTACATCTACCCTCCTTTTTACTCTCTCCTTTATTGTTCTCTTCCTTCTCTTTTCTCTCTTGTTCTTCACCCACCTTAAATTTAACTCATTTTTGCTTCTTTTTGAGAATCCTATCAACCTACGTCAATCTCATTTAATCTCATTCTGAAATCTCAAACTCCATATAAGGTCAATCATTATTATGGAATGAAAGTAAAGGTTTATTTAGTAAGATGTTCGCTCATGATTAGGACCTTGTCTGTACATTATGTAAGTTGAAAATTTTAGTTGTACGATGGTATTGTATACTTATTATCTAAAATCTAATAAAACATAGTTTCTGAAAAAAAAAATACTGGCCTTACCATACATTCTATCCATAGGAAATCTTGTTCCTCCTCGACAATCCAGCCATTTGCACAAAACAGGTCAAGTAATTAAGTTCTTTCTGATTAAAGGCTGAGGGTCATACTGCATCCTCCTATAACAGGAAGAATCAGAAAATCGGGTTAAAATCTTTTTCCTATGTTTAGCATAGTCCATCTCTATCCTATTTGCCGAATTATGATTTATTACTATTCTCACATAGATCAAAATCCTACATGTAGTATATTACAATCAAATCAACTGGTGTCAGATGTTCGCTTTTCAGTAGTGGTGACATTGAAAAGAGATAGATAGTTATAAAAAAATAACTGACCATTACATGTCATTGCTAAGTGACCTATCTAGTACAACCATAGCATAGAAACATATATTTATGAAGCCAAGGCATGTAGAATATACAATGCGCAATGGCCAGCAGTAACATGTTAATGAAAGGGAAAAGCTTAATGCAATGTAACCCCTACAAAAATAGCACTGAAAACAGCCATCAGGAAAATGTGATTTTGGAATATTGGAAACCATATTATATAACACAAAGAAATTGTCCTTAATTCACAATATAAAAGTTTTATGGTTATTTACAACATCTCCACCAATAAATAACCACGCACTTGACAGTATGCGGCATGGAAATTCTTTCAGAATGGTATAGTACAATAAGCTTATAATTTTAGGGAAAACCACATGCAGAGGTTTAATTATGTGATAAATTGGTTAAATTAGATTTTGTAATTTTAAAAAGGTAAGTGAATAAAGCTCGCAAGCCATTGCTAGTCTTCAACTGTACATAGCTTGCACTGCCTCAAATACAACGTTAAGGCAAATCATCTACCAGAAGGACTCTCCAAAACTTCTTTCCCAATAAGAATTTCTTTTATTAATCAACTTAAAATACAGAAAGCGGATTTAGAGAAACATAGTGATGGACTATGCTAACATGCTGATTCTTCAAGTTATAGTAGGTGCAGGAAACTTCATTGTGTCAATTAAAACTGTTTTTTGAATGTTTCTGTTAAAAAGAAAAAGGATTTTATAAAATACTAGATTTTATGTAGAAAATGCAACTGACACAGGCATGTGGCTTCACAGTAATGATAGACAAAATTAACAAAATGGTTTAAAATGTACCAAAATGTTGGTATTCTGGAAATACATGCAAATATTACATTCTTATCTCAAAGGATTGCCACTAAAGGCTTTTTCTTAAGTTTCACACAAACTAAATTGCTGTGGTGAAAGATCTCAAAATCACCAAAGCTGTAATCATCCGAGCTGATAATGTTCTGGACAACCCTTCCTCAACTGCTTATCCCCCCACGCACCCCGTATAAACTAAAAAAGGCTATCCTCAGCTCCGGGGTTGGAGCTATTCCAGCGATGCAGGCGCCTGGTCTCCCGAAGCTCATGTAGTGTTGTTATGCCACATGCGCCCTTGTTATGCCACATGTGCCCTTGTTATGCCACATGCGCCCTTGTTATGCCACATGGCCCTGTAGTCAATCAGCAGCCGCTTCACTCTCACTTCCTTCAGACAAAACTGACACCCGAAAAAGGTGATAACTGCTGCTGCTCTCACTTCTGTATCAGCGTCTAAGGTGATGAAAATTCTTTGCATCGCTGGAGGATCAAGCTATTACATGGTGCAGGTTGTACTGCTGGAAAATGAGCTATATACTGTACATCCTGGCACACATGGAACAGAATCTACAACACGCAGCTAGCATATGAGACTGTATCACCTGCTCATCTGGAGGAAGCAAACTGACCAGCAAGATGAGCATGGTTCAAATTGTTCTCCTTCTTCTCCTCGTGATCATCTTTCTGGTAACCAGTCTGTACTTTGAAGTAGTGCCTTGTTATTGTCATCACCGCCACCACCATCCTCACCTATTGCTTTCTATATACTTCCTCCTCTACCTTCATCGCATCATCAGCTCTCATTTTGTGGGCCCAAGAAACATCCATTCAATTGTCCAATTACATGAAAATTGCACTCTTGTGAAAGTATAGTGTGTGCTCAGGCTCAATGGAAAATACCTAGCCACCATAATTTATTGTATCAAAAAGCCATCTCTGCCAGCTTTATGCACAAATTGCAACATTTTTTAAACACCAACATTTATTGTATTATGTGCATCATTTCTTTGATATAATAAATCATCTACTTTCTGACTTTGGGTGAAATTAAACATTATTGTGACTGTGTCTGGGTGGAATTTTCCTGGTAGCACCAAGATCAAGATTGTGAAAAAGGGCCACATTGTTAAAAATTATCCTGCCAAAATTCTTTGAACCTCATCAGTAAAATGTGAAAAAAAATATTACTTTTTTCTAAAATTGTTCAGAAATTTTTAATGGCAGTGGAATCGGCATATTGGCAGGAAAATCTGCTGACTGCATGTATGACCAGGAGAATTCTTTCCACTCCCTGCAAAGTGAACACTTCCCTGCATGTGTGGCCCCCGCGCATGCAGGGCAGGGCAGGCCGAGACAAATTGTCAGCAAGGGCTAAATTGTTTAAAATTAACAAATCAAAATTCTTTCACTTCCATAACTGCAATGTTCTTTACCAAAATTATCATTTTTTTTCCAGAATTTTTCAAGAACTTTTTGGGTGGTAGAATTGGCATATTATCAGGAAAATCTGTGCTCCCTAATAAATGAAGCTTTTGCACAGTGGATAATTGCCTGATGCATGTATGCTCTCCCTGCAGTCAACACTTCTTCACGTGTGCGGCCCCTCTGCAGAGCTAGGAAGAAAGGGCTAAATTGTTTGAAATTTTCAAACCCAAATTCTTTACATTTTATAAATTAAAGTTTCTTTCACAAAATTTACACATTTTATATATATGACATGATGGACCAGATGGTTTATCTGCCAGTGCAAAAACTGATGCACATCCGCAAACAGAGTTGCACCGCCTGAACAGCCATGTTCAATCAAACCTAGACTGTGTCCTTTCTCAAGCAAATATCCTGAGTGCTGATCCCATGGATCTCTGGGTCTACAAATTCGAGCAATGGCAAGAACTGTCACAGTTTGCTTTGGGCATATGGTCATGTCCGGCCCCCAGTGTAATGTCAGAGAGCATGTTCAACATGGCAGGTGGATTTCTCACAACAAAGCGGACCAGGTTATCCAATATAAGTATAATCCATACTGAACTTTTGTAGGTCCTTTATAATTGGCTACTGGTCCAGTGGACCTTGTTAAATTATCTTGATTACTGTAATACTCTCATACTATTGTATGTGTTTGTGTAGTATTTGAATTTTGAAAAAGGTTCTGGAACACAAATGGATTTTTGTAGGAGAGAATGATTATCTGGCATAGGTATCTTTAACCCTTTCACCCCGAAGCCTGTTTTCACCTTCCTGACCAGTCCAATTTTTTTAATTCTGACCAATGTCACTTTTTGAGATAATAGCTCTGGAACGCTTCAACGGATCCCGGTGATTCTGAGATTGTTTTTTTCATGACATATTGTACTTCATGATAGTGGTAACATTTATTTGATATGACTTACGTTTATTTGTGAGAAAAATGGAAATTTGGCGAAAATTTAGCAAATTTCAAAATTTTAATCCTTATGCCCTTAAATCAGAGAGATACTGTATGTTACACAAAATAGTTAATAAATAACATTTCCCACATGTGTACTTTACATCAGCACAATTTTGGAACCAAAATTTTTTTTTTGTTAGGAAGTTATAAGGGTTAGGCTGCGTGCCCACTATGCATTTTTCAAGCGTTTTTGCCGCAGAATTCCCACAGCGAAAACGCTTTTAAAATGCTTGGTAATACGTGCCCCATGGTCCCCAATGATAATCCGCATGTGCTGTGCACATGCTGCAGAAATTTCCGCTGCGGATTATCATTGCGGAAAAATACGCAGTATGTCCATTAATTTTGCGGACACGCAGCGTAATTGCCGCCATTGACTTGCATTGAAACGCTTGATATCCGCATCACTACATGTGCACATGCAGATATGAAGCGATTCAATGTACGGATGGTACCCGGGTCTGGAGAAGAGGAGACTCTCCTCCAGACCTGGGTACCATGGTACCTGTAAAAAATAGAATTTAAAATAAAAAATAAAGATTATACTTACCTTCTGATGTCCCCCCGGCCTCCTCAGCGATGCGTCCGGTGTGTTGGGCTGACGTCGCGGTCACGTGACCTGTACATGACTGAATGACGTCATGGCAGGTCCTTTTACACAACCGCGAGCCGCCCAACACACCGGCCGCACCGGAGAAGGAGACCAGGGGCCATCGAAAGATAAGTATGTTTATTTTTTATTTTTTACCATTCTTATTCTTTTTTTTAACTATTACTTGGTCACACTATATAAATCCATGCCGGTTGCATGGATTTATATAGTGTGATCAAGTTGTCAAGCACTTTTCCAAGTGATGCTAAAATCGCTTGGAAAAGCGCTTGATAACCCGCATGCAGAAATGCATGCAAAAACGCTTGACAAACGCTTCTACCTGGTGGGAAAAATGCATGTAAAATCCACATGTGTTTTTCCTGCCAGGTAGAAGCGTAAAAAATATGAAGCATTTCTGCATCATGGGCACTTAGCCTTAAAAGTTGACCAGCGATTTCTCATTTTTCCAACAAAATTTACAAAACCATTTTTTTAGGGACCACATCACATATGAAGTGACTTTGAGGGGTCTACATGACAGAATATACCCAAAAGTGACACCATTCTAAAAAATGCACCCCTCAAGGTGCTCAAAACCACATTCAAGAAGTTTATTAACTCTTCAGGTGCTTCACAGGAATTTTTGAAATGTGGAAGGAAAAAATAAACATTTAACTTTTTCTTACAAAAATGTTACTTTAGACCCAATTTTCTTTCACAAGAGTAACAGGAGAAAATGGACCCCAAAATTTGTAGTGCAACTTCTCTTGAGCACACCAATATCCAATATGTGGGGGAAAACCACTGTTTGGGCACACAGCAGGGTTTGGAAGGGAATGAGCGTCATTTAACTTTTTGAATGTAAAATTTGCTGGCATAATTAAAGGACGCCATGTCGCGTTTGGAGGGCCGCTGATGTGCCTAAACAGTGGAAACACTCCACAATTGACACCATTTTGGAAACTAGACCCCTCAGGAAACTTATCTAGATGTGTGGTGAGCACCTTGAACCCCCAGGTGCTTCACAGAAGTTTATAACATTGAGCCGTAAAAATAAAATGTTCACATTTTTCCCACAAAAATGTTTTTCAGCCCCCAATTTTTCATTTTCAGAAGAGTAGCAGGAGAAATTGCCCCATACCATTTGTTGTGCAATTTCTCCTGAGTAAGCCGATACCCCATATGTGGGAAACAAACACTGTTTGGGCGCACGGCAGGGCTTGGAAGGGAAGGAGTTCCATTTGACTTTTTGAATGTAAAATTAGCTTGAATAATTAGCAGACACCATGTTGCATTTGGAAAGCCCCTGATGTGCCTAAACAGTGTAAATCCCCACAAGTGACACCATTTTGGAAACTAGACCCCTGAGGGAACTTATCTAGATGGTTGGTGAGCACCTTGAACCCCAAGGTGCTTCACAGAAGTTTATAACATTTGAGCCATAAAAATAAAATTTTGACATTTTTCCCACAAAAATGTTTTTCAGTTCCCAATTTTGCATTTTCAGAAGAGTAGCAGGAGAAATTGCCCCATACCATTTGTTGTGCAATTTCTCCTGAGTAAGCCGATACCCCATATGTGGGAAACAAACACTGTTTGGGCGCACGGCAGGGCTTGGAAGGGAAGGAGTTCCATTTGACTTTTTGAATGTAAAATTAGCTTGAATAATTAGCAGACACCATGTTGCATTTGGAAAGCCCCTGATGTGCCTAAACAGTGTAAATCCCCACAAGTGACACCATTTTGGAAACTAGACCCCTGAGGGAACTTATCTAGATGGTTGGTGAGCACCTTGAACCCCAAGGTGCTTCACAGAAGTTTATAACATTTGAGCCATAAAAATAAAATTTTGACATTTTTCCCACAAAAATGTTTTTCAGTTCCCAATTTTGCATTTTCATAAGAGTAACAGGAGAAATTGCCCCATACCATTTGTTGTGCAATTTCTCCTGAGTAAGCCGATACCCCATATGTGGGAAAAAAACACTGTTTGGGCGCACGGCAGGGCTTGGAAGGGAAGGAGTGCCATTTGACTTTTTGAATGTAAAATTAGCTTGAATAATTAGCAGACACCATGTTGCATTTGGAGAGCCCCTGATGTGCCTAAACAGTGTAAATCCCCACAAGTGACACCATTTTGGAAACTAGACCCCTCAGGGAACTTATTTAGATGGTTGGTGAGCACCTTGAACCCCAAGGTGCTTCACAGAAGTTTATAACATTTGAGCCATAAAAATAAAATTTTGACATTTTTCCCACAAAAATGTTTTTCAGCCCCCAATTTTGCATTTTCATAAGAGTAACAGGAGAAATTGCCCCATACCGTTTGTTGTGCAATTTCTCCTGAGTAAGCCGATACCCCATATGTGGGAAAAAACACTGTTTGGTTGCAGGCAGGGCTCGGAAGGGAAGGAGTGCCATTTGACTTTTTGAATGTAAAATCTGCTGGAATAATTAGCGGACGCTATGTTGCGTTTGGGGAGCCCCTGATGTGCCTAAACAGTGGAAAAACCCCACAAGTGACACCATTTTGGAAGCTAGACACCTCAGGGAACTTATTTAGATGTGTGCTGAGCACTTTGAACCCCCAAGTACTTCACAGAAGTTTACAACATTGAACCGTGAAAATAAAAAATACAAATTTTTCCCACAATGTTTTTTAGCACAACATTTTGCATTTTCACAAGGGTAACAGGAGAAATGGACCACAAAATTTGTTGTGCAATTTCTCTTGAGTATGCAGATACCCTGTATGAGGTCAAAAACTACTTTTGAAGCATAGTGCAAAGCTCAGAAGGGAAGAAGCACCATATTGGAGTTCAGATTTTGTTGGACTGGTTTGAGGGTGCCATGTCACATTGGTAAAGCCCCCGAGGTGCCAGCTGAACCCCCCATAAGTGACCCCATTTTACAAACGACACCTCTCAATGAATTCATCTAGGGGTGCAGTGATCATATTGACACCACAAGTGTGTCACATAATTTTATACCATTGGGCAGTGAAGAAAAAATAATTACATTTTTACCACAAAAAAATTGTTTTAGCCCCAGATTTTACATTTTCACATTGTGAAATGGGTAAAAATGGCACCAAAATGTGTCCCACAATTTCTGCTGAATGTAGAAATACCCCATATGTGGCTGTACAGTACTGCTTAGCCACACGGCGAGACTTGGGAGGGACGGAGAGCTTTTTGCCTCCTGGAGCGCAGATTTCCCTAGAATAGTTTGCAGACTCCATATACAGAGACCCTACGTGATAAAAGAGCAGAATCCCCCTCAAGTGACTCAATTTTGGAAATTATACCCCTTTCTGAATTTATTTACAGGTGTAGTGACGATTTTGACTCCATGGGTGTTTTCCAGAAACAAGCAGCAGTGGATGCTGCTAAGTGAAGATTGCAAACTGCCGTTGTAGTGACCAGTACGCTGTAGCGACCAGTAAGTTGTAGTGACCAGTACATTATGCTCAGCTCATGCTTCTGGAGACATGCACCCATAAATTAAGCAGGCTCTCATCACTACAGGAATGTTAAACATGTGGATGTTAACTGCGGTTTAGACACACACTGGAGCTAAGAAGGAAGGGGGACATTTGGATTTGGGAATGCAGAATTTGCTGGATTTCTTTTGGAGGGTGAGAGCCATTTAGTTTTTCCAGAACCTTTGTGCTACCAGTAATGTGGAAGCCCCTATATTATTGTTAACAGATGACGGTACCTGAGTGGGGACTTGCTTTTTTTGTGACAGGAGTTGAAGCTTTTATTGGGAACATTTTACATAACATTTTGGAACACGTTTTTCCTGCACTTTACACTGAGCACTTATATCAGGGTTTCCATCTAAATCTCCAATTGACGTGATTCAGGTCACATCAGCTTGGGTAACTAAAGCTAAAAAGTTACCCAAATGCCACTAAACACATTTCAACATAGACTATAAATTTACATCTTGCCTAAGGCATTAGACCCTTCATGAAAAATATGTTTGTAGACATAAGTGGCTAGTGATGGGCGAACCCAAACAGTAAAGTTCAGGGTCCGTACCAAACACACAGTGAAAATGATCTTGCTGCGGAATGCACGGTTCTTCTTCTTGAACCATGGAAGGAAGTGCTGTTTGAGAAACTCAACATACATTATGGAGTTCATCTTTACCCCTTCAGGGATCCTAAAAGGGCCGACAATCTCTCTCCCCATGATTCCAGCCCAAAACATTACTCCACCTCCTCCTTGTTAGCGCCATAGCCGTGTTTGCATGGGGTGTCCATCAACCAGCCATCCTCCACTCCATTCATCTGGACCATCGAGATCATTTCATGCATGATAATGCCCCGTCTCATGCTGCACATAACACATCTGCATCTCTGGCTGCTATGGGCATAAAAGGGGACAAACTTATGGTGTGGCACCCATGCTCCCCTGACCTCAACCCCATTGAGAACCTCTGGAGCATCATCAAAAGGAGTGTCTATGATGGCGGGAGGCAGTTCACATCTAAGCAACAGCTCTGGGAGGGTATTCTGTCCTCATGCAATACAATTAAAGCAGAAACCATCCAAAACCTGACAAATTCAATGGACGAGAGAGTTCAGAAGCTCCTTTCGAACAAGAGGTCCTATGTTCAAATGTAACATCACCTAGAATAAAGTTTTGAGTTGAAAACTGTTTGATTTCAGTTTCTAATAACCTGCTAATGCTTATAATTTCAAAAATGACCATTTTTTTGTTCTTTATTAAAATGAAAAGGTTGAAAACTCTGATGTGCATAATAATTTGGAGCATGCATTTTGAGTGCAGTTTGAGTTTTTAATTTTTTTAAAAATATACTGTTATCATAGGCAGTTTGTACAAAAACCTTTCAATTGTACTCTAATGGTTATTTGACTGGAAAATTACAATGACTGCAATTCATATAGGTAATTTGGGAAAATCTGAGAAAATATTATTTGCATAATAATTTGGAACACAGTGTATAAGACACCCCCAATACTGACCAAATAGTTGTACTGGTAAAAAAAAAAAACACAGCGAGAATAAAATACTTTAATTGAAATAATGACACAGACTCGTTTATTTTAAGCAAAAATAAAAAAGCATTATACTTACCTTAATGCCTAATCCAATGAAGCCAATGTCCCCTGGAAAAAAAAACAGAACATAATAAACCGCCATTATGCTCACCTTTACACCTAATCGACCGATGCCCATGTCCCCTGGAGAGGAAAAATAATAAACAACCATATTCGTCACCTGTCCAATGTGAAAATAATCCATAATGTCCCACGACGATCTGGTGAATTGGAAAGCAGTCACATCAGTGACTGCTCTCCCCGCCTGCCGGCTCACATTGTAATGTGACCGTAATCGCTCCTGGAGTGTATAGCACTGAGCTACCATGAGAAAGTTCACCGGGGTACAAAGTTGATGAACCCCAGTGACCTCATTATTGGCACCGCTTGGTGCATGAGAAAGTTCTCATGCAGCGAGCAGTGATGTAAGTGAGGTCACCAGGGTTCATCAGCTATGAACTCTGATGAACTTTCTCATGGCACCCTCCACACTGCAGGTCTCAGTATGTTTCGGCTGACGTGGAGCGCAGTCACATTAGTGACTGCTCTCTAAATCATCTGGATCGTCGGGGGACAGTATGGATTATCACATCAGATAGGTGAGGAATATGGTTGTTTATTATTTTTCTTATTTTTCAGGGGACATGGGCATCAGTGGATTAGGAGAAAAGGTGAGTATAATGGTTGTTTATTATTTAGTTTTTTTTTCCAGGGGACATTGGCTTCAGTGGATTAGGCATTAAGGTGAGTATAACGCATTTTTATTTTTATTTCAAATAAAGGAGTCTGTGTCATTATTTTAATTAAAGGATTTTAGTCTGGCTATGTTTTTTTTTTATAATCTAACTTTGGGGTTAGTAATGGGGGTGTCTTATAAATGTCTCTCCATTACTAACTTGTGGGCTTGATGTCTGCAGCCATAAAACAGCTGACATCAACGCCATAACCTTTACCACACTTGCCACCGCATCAGGGCAAGTGGGAAGAGCCGGGCAAAGCGTCAAATGTAATGCGCCTTATCTGGGGTGGCTGCGGGCTGCAATTTTTAGGCTGTGGGGGGCAATATCCATGGCTCCTTCCCAGTCTGAGAATATCAGCCCTTACATGTCTGCTTTGGCTTGGCTGTTTGTCAAAAATTGGGAGGACTTCACGCTAGTATTTCTTAAAATAATTTTAAAGACCCCTCTATTCTTGATAACCAGCCTTGATAAAGCTGACAGCTTGTCGGTTTTTTCCTGCGCTTGTTATCAAAAATAGAGGGACTGCAAGTCTTTTCTTTTTTTATTTCTTTATTTGAAGCACAAGCGCCGACTGATGAATAAGTACACTGATGGGAGTAGTACTCTCATCAGCCGACGCCTGTCAGATCTACTGGCTCACACGCTGTCATTTGACAGCGTGGGAACTACAGCACTCTGACTGGCAGTAACGATATTACCGCTGATCTGAGCCCGTGATTTCTGCACTGTCATGCAGTTGACAGTGCGGTAAACAATGGATGTTCGGGCTCCCCATTCATCTGAATATGGCCCGGGTTCGGGTACCCAAACCAAACTTTCTTTTACATGTTCAGCCAAACCCGCCAGACCCGAACATCCATCACTATATTTGGCCTGATTCATTATTGCATTTTCATCTTTTTTTTTTGCCGAGGTTTTGGTGTTTTGCATCTTTTTTTGTGTGAACCAAATTCAACTTTCCGTGTGCGCCTCTGTAGGAAGGGTTTAGAGTTTCCAAATGTGCGTGTAACATTGGTGGCCCGTACGGGGAATCCTGAGCGGGAATTAGCGTGTAGAGGGAGAAGAATAAAAGTGTCTGGAAAAACACATCAGCACCTCAACTCAACTCTGCTACACTAGTTAAAGGGGACCAGCTCTAAAGAAAAACTCACTAGAAGCAATGGATGTAGAAATACAAATGGACAGAATTAGTGAGCTGCTTCTTCAGTTAACCTGTGAAGAATTGAGAACAGTAGCAGAACATATAAAGATGTCAGTAGAACAGATTTCCAAATCACACAACCACAGGCCACTGTTAGCTGCCATTAATGCAAAAATGGATGAGCTGGGGGAGAAAGAAGCTGAAGACGTCATTGGGACATTCCTCCAGAAGCTAACACAGTTTCTAACCAGGTTGAAGTTGAAGGATGGAGGGATGGCACCAATTACCAAAAGAGGGAATCTCCATCCACAGACTGAACTACAGGAATTGAAAGAACAATTCAAAGCCCTAACAAAAGCCCTACAGAAATCGCTCCAGTACTGGCCTTAAAAGACAAGCAGCCCTCTACCGTCGGGGAATTGAGGCAGATATTAGGATTCCTCTCCCATTATCGTACTTACTTTCGGAAATTCTCCAGGATTGCCGCCCCACTATACCTCCTCTTGGGGGGGACGACAGAGACAACAACACCCACGGAGAAAAAGAAGAACGCGGAAAGGACGGGGCTTAAAAGAAACAACGCCGTTTCGTCCCAAAAGCCCATTCTCTGGACAGCAGACCACCAGGAGGTATTGGAAGAACTAGTAGACTACCTGGTAAAACCACCCATCTGGGGATATCCTGATTTCAATTTACCATTTGCTCTTCATTGTGACGCTTCTCAAGATGGACTGGGAGCTGCCCTCTATCAGCATCAAGATGGAAAAATGAGAGCCATCGGTTACGGTTCTAGAACGTTGACAGACACCGAGAAGAATTACCATCTACATTCCGGAAAATGGAAATGGGCTATCTGTGAACGATTAGACCAAGTACAGGCCAGGAAAATGCAATGCGGATGCTGACGGATTGTCAAGAATGCCACTAGAGCCTGAGGAGTTCATGCAAGAATGCTCGTTGGAAATCAGTGTGGAAGCAATTGAGAGCACTACCCAAGCAGTACAAGCTTATAAGGAGGAAGACACACCATTGTGGTGTCCAGTGACAGTGGAAACCACCATAAAAGCGAGAGAACAAGATCACCCCCAGTCTATTCAACAACTACCAAAAGGGAAAATTCGTAGAGCACAACGGGAAGATCAGATAATTGGTAGAATATTACTTTATGTAGACCAAAATCGGTTTCCAAGTAAACGGGAGAGAGATAATGAGTCACCAGCAGTATCTGTTTTAATTAAAGAATGGACGAAGCTCTACCTCAGTGAAGACAGTATCCTGTATCGTAAAGGAGGACAAAACTGGCAGTTCGTACTACCCAGAGTATTCCGTAGGTTGGTCTTCAAAGAACTCCATGAAAACATGGGACACCTGGGAGTGGAAAGGACAACAAATTTGATCCGTGAACGTTTCTTCTGGCCGTCATGCAGAGAGATATTGAGAGTTACGTGACCAGGGAGTGTGGGTGTTTGAACACATCAACCCGGGCACCTATGGCCAACATGCAAACTACGTGTCTGTTTGAGTTGATCTCAATAGACATTTTGAGATGTGCAAGGGTGGATACGAATACATCTTGGTGGTGATGGACATTTCACTCGATTTGCTCAAGCATATGCCACCACTAATAAATCGGGTCGAACAGCAGCAGACAAGATCTTCAATGATTTTGCTTTGAGGTTTGGGTTCCCTACGGGGTTACACCACAACCAAAGAAGAGAATTTGAGAATCAGCTCTTTGCCAAGTTAGGAAACTACTGTAGAATTCAGAGATCCCACACAACGCCTTATCACCCAGATGGTAATGGACAAGTGGAATGTTTTAACCGGACATTATTGTCGATGTTGCGCACTTTAACAGCTGATGAGAAGAAAGACTTGAAGAGTTCTCTGCCAAAAGTGGTACATGCCTTTAACTGTACAAAGAGCAATGCAATGGGTCACTCACCCTTTTTCCTATTGTATGGACAATCGCCAAGACTGCCAATTGACATCACGTTCGATACTCAGGTGTCAGAGACTTACAGAACGTCTCCGGAGTACGTTCGGAAATGGAAGGAATGGGTGGCAGAGGCATACAACATAGCATCCAAAGTGGTTACGCAAGGACAGAGCAAGAGTAAGGAGTACTATGATCGAAAATGTTATGGTGTAGAATTGGCACTGAGAAGTCGGGTGCTAGTCAAGAACGCACGTGAGAAAGGCGGTCCAGGAAAACTTTGTTCGTACTGGGAAGACAAGGTGTATGTGATCGTAAGGAGGAAAGCTGATGACAGCCCAGTGTATGGAATCCGATTGGAAACGGGAGACAAGAAAACCAGAATAGTCCATAGGAATTTACTGCTAACCTGTGATTATCTCCCACCACAACAAGACTTCCCAGAAGTAGACCGACATCGGCCAAAATCGACTAAGGGACCACCACAGACTGAAGCTCCGGAGGTGGATTGTGACCTTGAAAGTTCCGATAGAGCAGAACACACTGTTGTATTTCTCGAACCGGCAAGGAGAGGGATGTACCATCTTCAGGAGACTGAACTAAGTCCCGAGGCTGCAGAGTTCATACTAAGGAGTACAGATGAAGTCCAATTCAAACCTGATGATCGAACCCCCCCCCCCCCTGAAGAGACCGATCGACACTCAGGAGGAGCATAATTACCAGAACGTGTGGAAACAAGCGACTTAGAAGAAGTACAGGAACTTACAGAGGCAGCTCCAAGAGCATCTGAGGAAGCACGGGAAATGAGTGCGGCGGAAGAAACTCCTGTGACTGAAGAACCCGTGGTATCTGAGGAAGAACCCACCAGGAGGATGTTGACTCGAGAAGTGAGGAGGCCCGTGATGCTGACGTATGAGACACTTGGTGAACCGAGTCAAGTGCCAAGGACTGTCGACTGGAAACAGGTATCTCTGCCTACGGACCAGGTAAGCCCACTTGAGTGGTATTCACCACCGAGAGGTAGTATGGAAGATGTTCCCTGGTTGAAAGACTTGTTTTCATACTTTGATTTTTCTTAAAAGACTTTGTAGAAGCAAAGAACTGTTAAAGCATAGATAGAGAGAGCTGGTTGAAGACGTACGAAAAGCTCCAGCTGAAGAGATGCTGATTGTTTTAATGGTGTTAATTGTTTATTTCTTACAGGCGTCCTACAAGAAAAAGGTCGTAAGAATAGGTTGTTATCAATGTTTATGAACGTTATACCAATTTGTCAATGCCAATTTGTATATAAAGTTATCCAACTTTCACCACTGTCTCAAAATTGGTCAGATTGACCAAGGTCGAGGACGACATTCAAAAAGGAGGGAAGAGTGTGACATGCAGATGTAGTGCTGTTGCAGAGTGTGACATGCAGAAGTAGTGCTGTTGCTTTAAAAGCATTCAGCAACTATTAGAAGTAACACAAGCACATGAGACAGGAAGTGTTGTGCTCCAGAAGCATCCAGCAACTAGAGGGGTTAACACAGTCACAGGAGAAGGGGAGCCGTTTTAGCAGAGCCCCAGGGGGATAGTGGGGAAGTTGTTTACTGTCTGGCTGGAGCTGAAGAGAAAAGTGGTGTGTTCTGTATCTCACAGAAGTGCCCCTGCAAGTAAAAAGGATTCAAGTCAGGAGTGAAGCTAAGCACAGGTCAGGTAGAGTTCCTGAACTAGCAGTGCTGAGTATTGTCAGGCATAAAGATAAGGACTGGAAGAAATGGTGTCACAGGGATCATCTCCCTCAGCAAACCCCCCCTTCCTCCTCCATCTCACTGTACTGTAAAGAATGCTGTGTTCATTAATGTGCCTTTGCATTAGAACTGTGCTGTCCTGTACTACTGGGAAGACTGTGAACTGCTGTGCTGCTAAGGAAACTGTACTGTTTGTCACTAGAGCCTGTTGCTCATAAGACTTAACTTGCACTGGCCGTGCGGCTTCTTATTAAATGCTACTGTTCTACCGTTTATGAGGACTCTTGTCAAGTGTGTCTGGTCAGCAAGTGAAACAATCTGTGTGTTTGTGCCTGAGTGTCATTACCCCTGTGTGCCTGAGAGAAGCTGCAGCGCATGTTCTATGGTCGCCCTGAGTAACGGTTCCCCCAGGATTCCAAAGAATTCATGTAACCTGTCTCGCCCCTATCTGAACCTAGCGGCGTGCGTGTAACACATCTCTATAGGAAAAAGTTCATGGACACAATGAAAATGATTCTTAAAAAAAGAAAACATTAAAAACTAATCAAAATCAAGGTGGTTTTCACTAGCCATGTCTGTTAAAAAAAAAAATTAGCATGAAGGATATATTTTTCCTCTATTTTTTGACTCGGATGAGGGAAAAATAACACAAAATGTTAGTAAGAATTGTCCCATTGATTTTTATGGAAAAAAATTGCTGATCAAATGTTCAGTTCTTAGAGCACCTTTTAAATGTTTCAGGTTTTTAATGATGACAATCATTTGGAAGAAGTGACATGTACATTCAGGAGGGGTTTTCCGCAAGGAAGAAGCTCAATGCTTTACAATACAAGCTAATAGGAAGGCTAAAAAGAGGCCTGGAAGATGTTTTCCTCACTGCTTCATGGATTTCAAAAATGTCTGGAAAACTTCAGTAAAAAGATAGGCAAAATGCTAAAAAAAAAACACAGAAAAAAATTAAAAATATCTTGGAATTGATCAAAAAACTTGAAAAAAGATTTTTCAGGATTACTAATTGCCAGAAAAAAAAACAGCAATTCTTTTGCTTAAAGCACCAGTCGAGCATTTTTTTTATTGCAGTGCTGGAATGGTGCTTTTAATCTAAGTTACCATCCCCTACTCTAATACTTACCGGCCGCCATCTTCACCTTTTATTGGTTCCGTTCCCGTTAGTCTCCAGCAGTTTGTGACCTGCCAGATCACTCCAGTGTTTGTTTGGTGGGTGAGCTGGAGGTCACTTTTCAATGGCTCCGGAGCTGCGCTCAGTGAGTGACAGGACACCGCTCCTGAGCTCAGCTTCGGAGACGCTCGCTGGAGCGGCTCATTCTCCCTGGCTCCTCGGCATCAGTGGTCAAAGGAATACAGCGAGGGACATCTCTGGACAGGTGAGCATAAGAATTTTTTATTTTATTCTTATTTTTACACAGGGACACTGCGGGAGCAGACTACTACTCCCAACATTGTCCCTTGCTCATGCTGATCACAGCGCAAGCAAGGAACCATGATGAGGGCAGCGTTCAGCACCCGGCGCTTGGGAACAGCGCTAACTGTAGAGCTGATTCCCAGGCGCCGGTATGTGTCACACTAACGACACACGGATGTCATCCATGTGTGTTCAGCAAGAAACACTTTTGCGGACCGTGCATCTGCAAAAAAACAGACATGTCAGTGTGTGGAGCACCCGGACACACAGTCTGTGGGAACACGCTGACATATGCACAGACCCATAGATTTGAGTGGGTCTGTGTGTGTATGTATCTCCAGGATGTGTGGAAACTGTCACCACATGTACTGGAAACACGGACATGTGAAAAAGCCGCTACATTGAGAGCTCGTTACCGTTACCTCTGACTCCCGGGCAGTCAGAGACTGCAGTCACAGGACCAAAGCGTCTTCGATAGAAAGTGAAGACGGCAGCGGGTAAGTATAAGACTAGAGTCAGGGACCTTAGGTTAGTAGTACCACTCCAGCATTGAAGAAAAAATGCTCCATTGCTGCATTAAAAAAAGATGGTTTTAACTGCTGGAAAAAAATGCAATGTTTCTCTTTTTCACTTTTCAGGACATGAGCGCTGCAGTCCTATTTTTTCTGTTTTAGATAATATGCTTATACTGGTGGCAGTAGCACGAATTTTTTCTGCTTATAAAGCTTTGTCCTGGCTAGGTCAGCCAATTCACACTAAAACGGTTCATCATAAATACTGCTAACTACTGAGCTGTTAATGCTGTGCTAAGTGCCTTGATTTTGCAGTAAAGTAGATATTAACTAAAGAAAGCATTTAAAATGTAACTGTTGTTTTAAATTTTATTGAATAATAATGTAGAGCAAGTGATTTTAATAATCTTTTAAATATATCTTATAAATGAAATTCGAAAGAAAACTTTTCAAAAACCTTTTAGAAGATGTCCCCTTATGCTGTTTCTGAAGCAAATCCATATTCAGTTCCACAGATATTGAATACGGCTTTCTAAGCTTGGGGGCGCTCAGTGACATCGACACTGATTGGCACCGTTCCCCCTCTCCCACCCATCATTACAATTTCAGTGGCATCCACATCCTCAGGACATGGATACCATTAAATAGAATGATGACTCAGGGAGCCAAAGGTTAGTAACACACTACGCTTTCAGGGATTAAAATCCTGCATGGCATGCAAAGGTCCCCCTGCTCACGCCAGCACATGTCCAAGGCCATTTGAAGTTCGCTAATGACCATCTGGATGATCCAGAGGAGGCATGGGAGAAGGTCATGTGGTCAGATGAGATCAAAATAGAACTTGTTGGTATCAACTCCACTCGCCGTGTTTGGAGGAAGAAGGATGAGTACAACCCTAAGAAAACTGTGAAGCATGGTGGGGGAAACATCATACTTTGGGGGTGCTTTTCTGCAAAGGGGACAGAACGACTGCACCGTATTGAAGGGAAGATGGATGGGGTCATCTATTACGAGAGTTTGGCCAACAACCTCCTTCCCTCAGTAAGAGCATTGAAGATGGGTCGTGGCTGGGTCTTCCTGCATGACAATGACCTGAAACACACAGCCAGGGAAACTAAAGAGTGGTCCTGGTGTGGCCTAGCCAGTCTCCAGACCTGACCCAATAGAAATCTTTGGAGGGAGCTGAAACTCAATGTTGCTCAGCGACAGCCCCGAAGCCTGAAAGATCTGGAGAAGATCTGTATGGAGGGTTGGGCCAAAATCCCTGCTGCAGTGTGTGCAAATGTGGTCAAGAACTACAGGAAACGTCTGATCTCTGTAATTGCAAACAAAGGTTTCTGTACCAAATATTAAGTTGTGTTTTTTCTGTTGTACCAAATACTTATTTCATGTAATAAAATGCTAATTAATTACGTAAAAATCATACAATGTGATTTTCTGGATTTTTTTAAGATTCTGTTTCTCACAGGTGAAGATAAAAATTACAGACCTCTCCATTCTTTCTAGGTGGGAAAACTTGCGATATCGGTAGTGTATCAAATACTTATTTTCCCCAGTGTAACTGGCAAGGGGAAATTTGTTTGAAACATCTAAGAAATGTAAAATACAGCATCTGCCACAAAATAAAGGCTGAATTCTGGCATATTTCAAATAGTAAAAATGCCGACTTTACTTTATGTGAAATTCAACTAAACAGTCATAAACTGGTATCTTGTGGCCCATAACAACTCTGTTTATACCTCACTCCAGCTGTGCCATACATGGGCCACAGAGAGATATTAATTCTTACAGCTGAAGTAAGGTATTAACAAAGTTCTAGCTGTTCTAGCCACAACATAACAGTTTATGATCATTTAGGTAATGTCCCTATAAAGTGGTCACCTGCACCTAGATCCCAGAATTGTAACTGATCAGACTTGCTAATTTGGAAATTGTCAATTTCCACATAGCATACAATCATATAATCTAACAATTTGATTCACTTTTATAAACCATGACTGTGATTCTTTACAATCGTTCATTAAGTAATTGAAGTAAAAACACTCAAGATACATCACTACGATTCAATGAGTGTCACTACCTTGTAAAATCCAGTCTGCAGGCAATGACCACTGCGGTTTGGGGTCAAGTCAGTGCGGCTTCTAACAATACTAGTCATACAAAAAGATCCAGCACCAGATAGAGTAAAACAAAATATTCAAACTTCAATGGAAGCATGGTACAAATACCGTGAAAGTGTTTGACTTACAAATACTGATTAAAAATACTGACCAAATACTGAACGTGTGACCGTGGCCTCAAAATACGCTGGTACTACTGTCTTTAAGACCACAATCACATGTTCAGTATTTGGTCAGTATTTTACATCAGTATTTGTAAGTCGAAACCAGGAGTGAAAGAATCATGGAAAAGTATAATAGAAACAAGTCACCACTTCTGTATTCATCACCCACTCCTGGTTTTGGCTTACAAATACTGATGTAAAATACTGACCAAATACTGAATGTGTGAACGTGACCTGACATGTTTCAACATAGTCGGCTACATTGCCACAATGAGATTTTGGTGAGTTTTTAATGCTGCCGAATCTCTGCACCTATTGTTTAAATTAGGTTACTTGCGGTTCTTCATTGCATTTTTTTAACATTGAAATAAACACTTCCCAAAACTTTCACTGGTTCACCACTAAAATGAAAAAAATCCCACGCAGGTCCGACGATGTGAACCAAATCTGACGAAATCAGCAAATCCAGTAAAGTCCAGCTAATTCTCTGTACAAAGCCTATGGAGCTTCGTTCTGGCGCTCTATACGCTTGGCAAACAACCTCTTCTGGGTCACGCAGTGCTGCGCGAGACCCGGTGACTCTGATAATCGGTGACATCAGTAACGCTACCACACTTCACAGTCGCTGTGCGTGACACGGAACATCTGAAGAGCGTTAATGTTACCGATGTCACCGCTTTACAGAGTAGCCGGGTCTCTTCCTATAAACTTGCATTAGATGCAGAAAATCTGCAGGTAAAAAACGCCCATGCACTGTCAGTGTGTTTCCAGGGTGGAAACTCATCAAAAATGCAGGTAATCCGCACATGACTATATCAATAAGGAAACAAAAACGCGATAAAAACACCTGTAAAAAGGCACTCCAAAACGCAATGAAAAAATGTAACTACCTTAATTTACAGAAATGGTGCAGAAAATCTGCAACAGCAAAAACTCATCAAAATCTCATCATGGGAACGTAACCTTTTAGTCTATGGGACTACTCACATGTCATGTATTTTTGCAGCCTGAGTGGTCCGCACAAAATCATGTAGACAATAGACATGTCTGACACTCGGATGAAAATTACCAATCCAAATCTATGGGTCCCTGCAAACATCACACAGCACTCCAGTGCCATTTATGTACAGTCCATTTTCTCTGACTTTTTGATAGAAGTCTGAGAAACCTCCAGTAGCTTTTTTTTATTTCATACAAGAAAATTCTGGTAGTAAAAACTGAAGCACTGGCCAAAGTCTGATGAACATCTGATTAAAAAAAAAAGCCTTATGAAACTCGGTCTATTTTTTTTTTTTTTTTTTCATGAGAGAAATCACTGATGTCTGAATAAGCCCTTACCCAGATCAATCCATGGAATCAGCTGGGGCCACATCACGCACGTAAGTCACATAAAAGTGAACAACCGTGATAGACAAAGACTAAACCAACTATGGCTACAGAGATTTAGCCACTCTTTTAAAGAAGTTCTAATAAAGATTGTTTGGATATTTTATTTATCTGCTGCTGGATCTAAACTTTAGTTATGAGTTAATAAATTGACCTAGTAAAACAAAGATATTGGCTTTAGTCATCTCCTTATCTCCCTAATCCTGGGTCACTTTTATTGCGCTTTGAGTATCCGAGGGAGAACAAAATTCCCTCCTCATCTGACATATCCATTCTATGAGATTTCAGACTGTAATAAAAATGACTGATCTGACACATGGGAAAGTGATCACAGCAATAGGATCAATATACAGACTTGGCTTGGGTTTTACTACAAATCCTTTATATTCCTGATACTTGTATTAGGGATTGTTGTCAGACACATATAGAAGGGTGTTATTGCTAAATAATCCTATATATACACTATCTCATCATTCCTTTCAGTCTAAACTGCAGCTCACATGCATAATACTGTAAATGGGCAACATATACAAATTACCAAGAAAAAAACTGCGAGTTTGTCAGGATGGGTAAGCACAGGACATGTTAAGCACTTTATTAGGTATTTTCATTGGGAATTTATTTTTTTTGCAAAATTAATTCATGAAAAACATAAATACCCAGCCCTGTGCAAATGTCAGGTCAACGCTCTGATTTTCTGATTATCCAGAAGCCTAATGTGCAAAAAAGGCTGCACAGTCCGTACAGGATATATCCCACTATTTTACATATTAGTGCTATTATTTTACATTTCACATATTATTGTAATTTGCATACAGCCTAATGGTCGCTGGAGAACAGTGCAAATCTCTAAACATAAGATGCCAGTGTGAACGTGGACTAATAGGACCAGATCTCCAATAATCTGTTGTGATCTGAAAAGACAAATGCCAGTGCAGTGCCATGTGGCTGTATGATAGCTGAAAGCTGTACTAAAGGCCACAGCTCCACTATCAGTATTTGTTCAGTATTCGGTCAGTATTTTTTCTCAGGAGTGGGAGCCAAAACCAGGTGAGGAACAGAGAAAAGGTATAATAGAAACAAGTCACCAATTCTGCATTTATCACCCACTCCTGGTTTTGGCTCCCACTCCTGAGAAAAAATACTGACCGAATACTGATAGTGGGGCTGTGGGTGCCCTTGTCACCAGCACTTCTGTGCTGCGCCTAGCATGGTCAGGCAGGGGGGAGGTGGGTTATCTGTGAGCTCCTGGGGGAAGAGCTCTGCTTGTCTGACCTCCACATCACAGGATAGATTAGTGAATGGGGACTTTCCATCAGTAGGGCCTTTTCAGGTTTTGGCACTTTAGTTGGGGTGAGTCCAGTAATTCAGGGGTTATTTTTATACACATTTTATACAGACCAGATCAGTGGGGATCACCACCAGACTGCAGGGCTTTTCTCACAGGAGCCCACACATACCAATATGGTGGGGCTTTTCATGGTGTTTGACATTTGTTGTTTATAAAACTTGCATTTTTCTCCCATACATTTTAAAATGAGAAAAAAATGAGTGTGAAGGAGCCCCTATACTGGGACAGTCCAAATCACTTTGCTCTTAAAACTGATAAGCCCACAGAAAAGGCCCATCTGGTTCCCCCCATGTCCCTCCACACTGTCTATCACCTCAGGTTTATTTCTACTGGCTGGAGAAGCCGCTTAATCGGCACAATGATCTAAATCCCTCTATAACCTGCAGACTTGGCAGGGAAGGCGCAGGCAGTAGGACCGCGGGGTGTCCGGCTGCACCGGCTGCAGGGGCCCCTGGGGCAGAGCCTGCTGCACTCTCGGGGGGCCACACTTCCCTGGGACAGGCTGCTCCCTCATCTCTGGGGGCCTGAAGTCACCCCTGATCCTTATGTTACTGGTGGAGAGCGCAGTGATTTCCCTTACCTTTCCTACCCAAGGAGCCGGCTTCCATGATCTATGTAGACTGCCCATCTTTATGTGTCAGTTTGCGATTTACTGACACATATCACACATTACTGAGCAGAAGATCCAAGCGCAGCTGATTTGTCGCAAACATGTGGGCTACTGAAAATCAGTTCTGGCCACCTGCACAGGGGTCTCAGCGCAATGTTAGCAACCCCCATTTAAGACAATCACAGCATGTGTCTATACAACCAATCTGCAGCATATCGGGACAACCTCATATCATCAGATCCCAGAGCCACTGATGGCAGCAGTTACTGACATGCACCCGGTAATATATACGACTGTAAGAAGTCATTATATCAGAAGACCAGAATGTGCAATAGGATGGAATGGATGACTGATGTCCTGGAGTTCAGCAGTGCAATGTGAACATGGACATAGTGTCAGCGGTTCTCACCTCCCTGCCCGCACCAGACTGACACTATGTCCCTCTATAATGTCCTCCACATGGTGATAATCTGTGCATATTGTTACACAGTATTGTGTTATATTATTAGATATTAGTTATCTGTCAATAATATTAGATATAGTATTACATGTATTACATATGAATGATTTATTATATTACTATACATGAATGCTCTACGTGAAGAATTAGACTGTACTTGATGTGGATAATCTATGTATATTAGACTATATAGGCTATAAATAATATATTACTAAATGTATTACATATGATTCATATATTTGTATTACTAGAACATATTATTATGAATGATATATTTATATTATCAGACTTGTATTAGGTTTGGATAATTTTTGTACATTACTAGGCTACATAGCCTGTGGATGATATATTAGTAAATGTATGACATATGGACGATATATTTTTATTATTGACATGAATGATTTTCGTATATAATTAGTTTGTATTAGATGTGTATAATCCATGTACATTATTAGACGATATAGGATATTGATGATATAATACTAAATGTATTACATATGGGTGACATTTTTAATTCTAGACATGAATGATCTATGTATATTATCAGACGGTATTAGATGTGGATAATCTAATTATATTATTAGACTATACAGGCTATGGATGATCTATTACTAAATATGGATGATACCTTCCTATTAATAAACCATATTATTACAGTTGATCTGTTGATATTATCAGACATAGATTTGGATAATCTAGGAATATGACTGTACAGGTTGGGGGTGATATATTACTAAATGTATTGCATACCGATTATATATTTTCATTACTAGATATAAATGAGCTATGTATATTATCAGATTGCATTAGATGTGGATAATTTATATACATATATATATATATATATATATATATATTATTAGACTATATAGGCTGTGGATGATGTATTACTAAATGTATTACACATGTATGATATATTTTTATTAGTAGATATTAATGATCTTTGTATATTATCAGACTGTAATAAATGTGGATAATCTATGTATAGCAGACTATATAGGCTGTGGATGATGTATTTCTAAATATATTATATATGGATGATATATACCTTCCTATTACTAAAGCATATTATTACTAGTGACCTGTATATTATTAGACTGTATTAGATGTGGATAATTAGATTTTGATAATCTATGTATATGGCTATATAGGCTGTGGATGATATATTACTAAATTACATATGGATGATGTATTTTTTATCTCTAGTCTTTATTATTATTGATGATCTGTATATTATTAGACTGTATTAGGTGGGGATAATCTATTTATATGAATACATAGGCTGTGAATGATATATTACTAAATGTATTACATATGTATGATGTATTTTTATCTCTAGCCCTTATTATTATGGGTGATATATATATTATCAGACTATTAGATTTTGATAATCTATCTATATGGCTATATAGGCTGTGGATGATATATTACTACTGGTATTACATGTAGATATCTTTTAATCTCTAGCCCTTCTTATTATGGGTGATCTTTATATGATTAGATTGTATTAGATGTGGATAATCTATCTATATGACTATATAGGCTGTGGATGATGTATTTTTATCTCTGCCCATTATTATGGATGATCTGTATATGCTTAGACTATGTTAGAGAGAAGAATGAATGTTCTGGTTGTTTTTCCTCTCCACACCTGACACTGAGCTGTCATTATTATCTCAGCACTCACTTTCTTGTTGTGGGGTGTCACTTCCACTGCTCAGCCCTGGAGACTCCAGTAAGCTCCTTTGCCCTGTATCCTCCTCGGCCTGAACTCCAACCATCTCGGTCGATTCCTCCAGATCCAGCAGGTGACTGACTGAGAAGTTCTTTTTGTGCTGCAGACTCTCTACACCGGCTGTTATGGGGGTCTCCAGACGTCCCCCGACCAGCGCCTGCCTGTCTAGGAGCTGGTGGTTGTAGCTGGAAGTCATGGTGACAATGACTGCAATGCTCCTACAGAGGTAATGGACGTGGGTCACTGTTCTGGAGGGATAGAGCCAAGGTCCCGTCTGTAGAGCTCAGCTCCGGCGCATCCTGGGCTCTGCCTTCTCCTTCTGATGCCTTGCAGATGTAGGAGGCCAGTCTTTGGGAAGAGCTTAAGCAGAGCTTTTTTTCTTGCACAACTATTGTTTCTGCGACTTGGATGCAGAACTGTTTGGCACATCAAACGCCACAGCCTGGCATGTAGGAGGGGACTTGTGAGGGGAGAAATGAAGACTGGAGACCCCAGGGAGGACCATTCACTTAATAACAGCCTAGTATTACGTGGCAATGTCTTTGTGCTGTTCCTGATGTTCCACAGATCACCCTGTCCTCCTCCTCCCTCCTTGTCCTACTTGTAATGCCTCCTCCAACCACAGATCACCAGCTCCTGCCAACAACTCATCTCCCGGTTTCCTTCCTTAGGCTACATTCACACAAGTATGTTTTTGGTTCGTGATTCTCTCCTCCGTGAGAATCGGCCACTTATGCAGCTGAGGGCTCGCTCACATGCATAACTCCGACGAGTGCCATGTTATGTTTTATCAGATAGCATTGGGCCCAATGTTATACTAGGGGGCAGTGCAAATATGCGTTTTTTTCTCAAGCTGAATTATGCATGCTGTGAATGGCTCTACGAATCAGATCACGCGAGTGCAGTCTGATTTACGTGGACACAGACAATAAAGAAGATGGAGAAATCAAGTTCTCCGTCTTTTCCACACCTGTGATACAATTCTTTTGTGCATGAGAATCGGATCACATTATGCTGACACTCTGATCAAACCATGATCAGAGTGTCATTACCATAATCGACCCAATTCTTTCGGAAGAGAGAATCATTGCTCATTTGACTGTAGCCTGACATTCTCATCTTACTCTGATCAGAGTTTGATCAGTGTCAGCATACTGTTTTCCGATTCTCTCAGACAAGGAGAAGATGGAGAAAAAAAATGTCTCCATCTTCTTTATTGTGTGAGGCTGCAGAAAAAGGACTGCACTCAAATGTGCACTGCCCCATAGACTAACATTGCTCCAAGTGCCATCTAATGTTTTGTGGGGTCGCACTTGGACAGAAAATAGCTTGTCTGCTCCTACCCAAACCATCAGTCTGTTTGGAAACAAATTGCAGCATGCACTAGTCTCATCCATTTTGCGACAAGACTCATGCATACATTTCAGTGGGAGGCCCCAAAAAACAGTTGCCCTAAGTACACAATTTGTACATCATCCGCTTATAAATGATCTATTGCAAATATGAACACAGGGTAATGTATACAGCTTAAACCAAATAATTTTATTAGTTATTTATGCATAAAAACGATGCTATACAGATCTCAAAACTGGAAAAATAATAATGACTATGCAAATGAAATGATTTTTCATACACTCGTGTGAACTTAGATTTACGCTAATTATATTCTAAAAGACTGACAATTCTAGTCACCTCAAGTATCCGGTTATCAGCAATCTGGAAATAATTAATTAGGATTCATTTCATATTCTTGTTTCAGAAGCTTCAAACGGCCAAGCTGATTAACAACGTCCAATTATCATGAACGAGTGTTCTGAAGAATGCTCTATTCCTGATAATCGGGCAGTGTAAACAGGCTGACAATTACCAGACCAATAAGCAAAGTACACGTTCATTGGGTAAAATGATATTTAAGCTTGCTTACAAATCAGCAGTCTCTGCAGCACATGTGTACACAGTAAACGTGCTGCCGAGAACAATAACAGTCTATGTGCACAGAAGATCTGTTACTGATTGTTCTGGGCATAGGAAACACAGTCTGCCTGGCTCAACAGACGATTAAACACGGATTTACCAGCAAGTAGCTCACTAGCAGTTATAAAATGCCGCAAGTCAGATGGTGTAACGCTGCCCCAATTCCTATACCAGTGATGGATTATTAGTCAGATGGTGTAACGCTGCCCCAATTCCTATACCAGTGATGGATTATTAGTCAGATGGTGTAACGCTGCCCCAATTCCTATACCAGTGATGGATTATTAGTCAGATGGTGTAACGCTGCCCCAATTCCTATACCAGTGATGGATTATTAGTCAGATGGTGTAACGCTGCCCCAATTCCTATACCAGTGATGGATTATTAGTCAGATGGTGTAACGCTGCCCCAATTCCTATACCAGTGATGGATTATTAGTCAGATGGTGTAACGCTGCCCCAATTCCTATACCAGTGATGGATTATTAGTCAGATGGTGTAACGCTGCCCCAATTCCTCAATTCCTATATCAGTGATGGATTATTAGTCAGATGGTGTAACGCTGCCCCAATTCCTATATCAGTGATAGATTATTAGTCAGATGGTGTAACGCTGCCCCAATTCCTATACCAGTGATGGATTATTAGTCAGATGGTGTAACGCTGCCCCAATTCCTATATCAGTGATGGATTATTAGTCAGATGGTGTAACGCTGCCCCAATTCCTATACCAGTGATGGATTATTAGTCAGATGGTGTAACGCTGCCCCAATTCCTATACCAGTGATGGATTATTAGTCAGATGGTGTAACGCTGCCCCAATTCCTATACCAGTGATGGATTATTAGTCAGATGGTGTAACGCTGCCCCAATTCCTATACCAGTGATGGATTATTAGTCAGATGGTGTAACGCTGCCCCAATTCCTATACCAGTGATGGATTATTAGTCAGATGGTGTAACGCTGCCCCAATTCCTCAATTCCTATATCAGTGATGGATTATTAGTCAGATGGTGTAACGCTGCCCCAATTCCTATATCAGTGATGGATTATTAGTCAGATGGTGTAACGCTGCCCCAATTCCTATACCAGTGATGGATTATTAGTCAGATGGTGTAACGCTGCCCCAATTCCTCAATTCCTATATCAGTGATGGATTATTAGTCAGATGGTGTAACGCTGCCCCAATTCCTATATCAGTGATAGATTATTAGTCAGATGGTGTAACGCTGCCCCAATTCCTATACCAGTGATGGATTATTAGTCAGATGGTGTAACGCTGCCCCAATTCCTATATCAGTGATGGATTATTAGTCAGATGGTGTAACGCTGCCCCAATTCCTATATCAGTGATGGATTATTATATTTCTCAACAAAAAGAAATACACAAACTTACATTTTGAATACACAAAGGCCCAGACTCATTAATATTGGGTATTTTGGCATTTTAAGCTTTGCCAAAAAGTCGGTGGAGCTTAACTGAGAAAGGCGTGGTATAACAACCATTAAATTAATCATAATTTGCACAACAGGGACAAATGTACGTCAGTCTAAAGCAGGGGTCTCAAATTCGGCTGGGTATATGGGACGCACAAAAATTGAATTTGGAGGGCACAATTCTTTGTTCAAAGTGACATTTTTAGTGATACCATTTTTTTCTATACACCTTTTAAACATTTTTGCCAGGTTTATTTTTTTTATAGCTTGGGTCGTTATGGATGTGGCGATAATAAAAGTGCACTTTTTTGTGTTTACTTTAGTTTATATATAAAACAGCATTTTTAGTGCCAAATATTTTTTCATGCTTTATTTTTTTTTTTTTTTCATTTTTACAATTTTGTTTCCTCCAATTGGCCACATACAGTAATATTGTTTTACAATTAGCACCATATAGTAATAATGGTAAACATCTTGTAGTAATGGTCCCCATCCAGGTCCCCATCTTGTACTAATGTGCCTCATCCAGGTCCCCATCCTGTGGCTATGTGCCCCATCCAGGTCCCCATCCTGTGGCTATGTGCCCCATCCAGATCCCCATCCTGTGGCTATGTGCCCATCCAGGTCCCCATCCTGTGGCTATGTGCCTCATCCAGGTTCCCATCTTATGGCTATGTGCCCATGCAGGTCCCCATCTAGTGGCTATGTGCCCATCCAGGTCCCCATCTTGTGGCTATGTGCCCATCCAGGTCCCCATCTTGCGGCTATGTGCCCATCCAGGTCCCCATCCTGTGGCTATGTGCCCCATCCAGGTCCCCATCCTGTGGCTATGTGCCCCATCCAGGTCCCCATCTTGTGGCTATGTGCCCATCCAGGTCCCCATCTTGTGGCTATGTGCCCCATCCAGGTCCCCATCTTGTGGCTATGTGCCCCATCCAGGTCCCCATCTTGTAGCTGTGTGCCCAACCAGGTCCCCATCTTGTGGCTATGTGCCCCCTGTGCTGTCCTTCATGGCAAACATCTTGTAGTAATGGTCCCCATCTTGTACTAATGTGCCTCATCCAGGTCCCCATCCTGTGGCTATGTGCCCCATCCAGATCCCCATCCTGTGGCTATGTGCCCATCCAGGTCCCCATCCTGTGGCTATGTGCCTCATTCAGGTTCCCATCTTGTGGCTATGTGCCCATGCAGGTCCCCATCTTGCGGCTATGTGCCCATCCAGGTCCCCATCCTGTGGCTATGTGCCCCATCCAGGTCCCCATCATGTGGCTATGTGCCCCATCCAGGTCCCCATCCTGTGGCTATGTGCCCCATCCAGGTCCCCATCTTGTGGCTATGTGCCCATCCAGGTCCCCATCTTGTGGCTATGTGCCCCATCCAGGTCCCCATCTTGTGGCTATGTGCCCCATCCAGGTCCCCATCTTGTAGCTGTGTGCCCAACCAGGTCCCCATCTTGTGGCTATGTGCCCCCTGTGCTGTCCTTCACACACATAAAAGAGAAAAAAAAGATTATTCTCACCTATCATCCGTTGCCTCGGCATCCTTCCTGCAGATGTGGCCCACAGGCACCTCAGAGTCAGGCCCCTTGACGATCCAGACCCCTTGACGATCCCGACCTGGTCCAGGAGGAGCCGCTGACAGCAGCGCTGCATTGCCGCACAGAGACTGTCTCCCAGCACGACATTACCAATGCCAGCCGCCGGCCAATCAGAAGCCAGCAGCTGACATCTGCGCATGGCAGTGACGTCATACTCGCTGCGCTGGCACGCAAATGTCAGCTGCTGGCCTCTGATAGGCCAGCGGCTGGCATTGGAAATGCTGTGCCGGGAGACAGTCCCTGTGCGGCAATGCAGCACTGCTGTCAGCGACTCCTTCTGGACCAGGTCGGGATCGTCAAGGGGTCTGTGCCTGTGGGCCGCATAAAGCAGCCTCAAGGGCCGCATGCGGCCCGCGTGTTTGAGACCTCTGGTCTAGAGTATATTTCTTGTGATGGCGCATGACAACTGGAAAATATGCCAAATTCATTAAGTGGTGAAGCGCATTTTACTCCAGCGCACAATTCATCAAGACTGGTGGGGACAAAATGAATACAACTCTGGTAACCACACATGAAACAAGGGTATTTGTGAACTCATCAGGGTGTCACAATATAATCAAATACTATGCTGAAATACTATTGAAAAAAGGAGTAAAGAGAATTTTCAAACTATACGTATGTGTATAATGGGAGCTATGAAAATCCGTATGAACAATGCATACCCACCTACTGAATTATTAGTGTAAAACCATTGTAAAACTACATTAAATTCTTCTAGTGCTGTTACATAGGCAATGTAAGTGTACAGAAAAGGGGATTTCTTTAAAAAAAAGAAAGTTGTTTTATAGTGAAGAGCTTTATGGGGTTATTTCAGCCCAGGCAGCAAAGTCAATAAGTATGTGATTGTACCTGAAGAGCTCTCATCTACAGGATCAAATCAGGGGCGGACATACCGCCGGTGCAACTGCACCGGGGCCCGGCGGTGCAGGGGGGACCTTGCAGAGTGGATAAAAATGAGGGCAATCTGGCCAGTTTCTTGGAGCCCCAGGCTCCGGGGAGCCCATGGCCAGATAGCCCTCATTCTGTACGGCGATTCCTGCAGCTCAGCTGCCTATAGGAGAAAATGGAAGCGGAGCTGCAGTGATCCATCCTCTGCTTCCTGCTCATCCGCGTTTTCAATGTGACACAGAAGCACGCTGCTTGATGACGTCAGCAAGCAGCACACGCCTGTGTCAGGGAAAAAGTTGCTGGTGAGGATGATGCTGCAGGGGAACGTGCAAAGAGGTAAGTAGTTTTTTTTTTATTTTATCCAATACACTGGGGCAATGATGCAGGGAGAGCAGTGATGGGGGTGCAGTAATAATGAGGATGATGGGGGGAGAGCAATGATGAGGATGATGGGGGAGAGCAGTGATGGGGGCAGTAATGATGAGGATGATGGGGGGAGAGCAATGATGGGGGTGATGGGGGAGAGCAGGGATGGGGGGACAGTAATGATAAGGATGATCAGGAGAGGAATGATGGGGGGAAAGCAATGATGGGAGTGATGGGGGAGAGAAATGATGGGGGAGAGAAATGATGGGGTGATGGGGGAGAGAAATGATGAGGATGATGGGGGGAGAGAAATGATGGGGAGAGAGCAATGATGGGGGTGATGGGGGGAGAGCAATGATGAAGGTGATGGGTGGACAGAAATGATGGGGGTGATGGGGGAGAGAAATGATGGGGGTGATGGAGGAGAGCAATGATGGGGGTGATGGGGAAGAGCAATGATGGGGGTGGTGAGTGACAGCAATGATGGGGGTGGTGTGGGACAGCAATGATGGGGGTAGTGTGGGACAGCAATGATGGAGGTGGTGTGAGAGAACAATGATGAGGGTGGGGGAGAGGACACTGAGGTGTGGTGTGGGAGAACAAAGATGGGAGGAGAGCAATGATGGGGGTAAGATGTATAGGACACTTTATAATGAATTGAAAGGTGGGAGAAGATGCTGTCAGGGGCTTGTAACGACTTGGGATGTGGCGGAGGATGCTCAGTACCTGATAACATCTTCTCCCACCTCCAAAGTGTGGTTGAGAAACATGTATGTATACAATATATGTGACCTTGTTATTTTCTAGGCTGGAGACCAACGTGACAAGACGAGTCGCGGCTGGGAGATGTCGACATGAAGGTCTGACCAGATGGAGAAGAAACAGCAGAAACCGACTCTGATCAGATGAGACGTCAGTGGTAAGTGCCTGGATGTAAATATTATTCTATATCTGCGCTGTGTGACTTGGAGTGATAATGTTATCTGCAAAATCTCTTAGGCTGCATTCTCACTTTTGTGTGAAATATCCGTGTGCTGCCAGATTTTTTTATTAGACGGCACAAGGACTTGTAGAATTTTATAGATTCATTCACGCATCCGTGAAAATCACAGATCTGAGAGTGAGATCTGTGAGGGTGAGAATGTCCTGTTCTGATCCGATTTTGTGGATTAGAATAGGACATGCTCAATGCGTCTGTAAAATCGGGCAGCACTCTGACACCGCACACGGATACAGGAATGTAGCCTTATTATGTATAGCGCAGTCCCTTAGTATATAGACTACGTAAGGTATATATATATATATATATATATATATATATATATACACATATAATGTGGTTATATATATATATGTGGCTATATACAGTGCAGACCAAAAGTTTGGACACACCTCATTTAAAGATTTTTCTGTATTTTCATGACTATGAAAATTGTACATTCACACTGAAGGCATCAAAACTATGAATTAACACATGTGGAATTATATACTTAACAAAAAAGTGTGAAACAACTGAAAATATATCTCATATTCTAGGTTCTTCAAAGTAGCCACCCTTTGCTTTGATGACTGCTTTGCACACTCTTGGCATTCTCTTTATGAGCTTCAAGAGGTAGTCACCGGAAATGGTCTTCCAACAATCTTGAAGGAGTTCCCAGAGATGTTTAGCACTTGTTGGCCCTATTGCCTTCACTCTGCGGTCCAGCTCACCCCAAACCATCTCGATTGGGTTCAGGTCTGGTGACTGTGGAGGCCAGGTCATCTGGCGTAGCACCTCATCACTCTCCTTCTTAGTCAAATAGCCCTTACACAGCCTGGAGGTGTGTTTGGGGTCATTGTCCTGTTGAAAAATAAATGATAGTCCAACTAAACGCAAACCGTATGGAATAGCATGCCGCTGCAAGATGCTGTGGTAGCCATGCTGGTTCAGTATGCCTTCAATTTTGAATAAATCCCCAACAGTGTCACCAGCAAAGCACCCCCACACCATCACACCTCCTCCTCCATGCTTCACGGTGGGAACCAGGCATGTAGAGTCCATCCGTTCACCTTTTCTGCGTCACACAAAGACACGGTGGTCGGAACCAAAGATCTCAAATTTGGACTCATCAGACCAAAGCACAGATTTCCACTGGTCTAATGTTCATTCCTTGTGTTCTTTAGCCCAAACAAGTCTCTTCTGCTTGTTGCCTGTCCTTAGCAGTGGTTTCCTAGCAGCTATTTTACCATGAAGGCCTGCTGCACAAAGTCTCCTCTTAACAGTTGTTGAAGAGATGTGTCTGCTGCTAGAACTCTGTGTGGCATTGACCTGGTCTCTAATCTGAGCTGTTGTTAACCTGCGATTTCTGAGGTTGGTGACTCGGATAAACTTATCCTCAGAAGCAGAGGTGACTCTTGGTCTTCCTTTCCTGGGGCGGTCCTCATTTGAGCCTGTCTCTTTGTAGCGCTTGATGGTTTTTGCAACTGCATTTGGGGACACATTCAAAGTTTGCCCAATTTTTTGGACTGACTGACCTTCATTTCTTAAAGTAATGATGGCCACTCATTTTTCTTTACTTAGCTGCTTTTTTCTTGCCATAATAAAAATTCTAACAGTCTATTCAGTAGGACTATCAGCTGTGTATCCACCTAACTTCTGCACATCACAACTGATGGTCCCAACCCCATTTATAAGGCAAGAAATCCCATTTCCAGTGACTACCTCTTGAAGCTCATCAAGAGAATGCCAAGAGTGTGCAAAGCAGTCATCAAAGCAAAAGGTGGCTACTATGAAGAACCTAGAATATAAGACATATTTTCAGTTGTTTCACACTTTTTTGTTAAGCATATAATTCCACATGTGTTAATTCATAGTTTTGATGCCTTCAGTGTGAATGTACAATTTTCATAGTCATGAAAATACAGAAAAATCTTTAAATGAGAAGGTGTGTCCAAACTTTTGGTCTATACTGTATATCTCCAAAGAAAAAAAGGCAGCACTCCATATGTAGTGGAAAAAAATAGGACTTTATTAGCCCATCAAAATTGTGGCAACGTTTCGGCTTGAGAAAGGCTGTGCTCAGCCAAAACGTTGCCACAATTTTGATGGGCTAATAAAGTCCTATTTTTTTCCACTACATATGGAGTGCTGCCTTTTTTTCTTTGGAGATATATATATAATGTATATTAAACGGCATTGTTTATATATTGTTTTTCAACATACATTGTTTTTCTATGAAAACATGTTGTAGGATACAATTTCCACTAGAGGGAGCAAGCAGAATATAGATTTACGCAGGTAGTTTTGATTACTATGGGCACAACAGATGAGCAATATGCCGCCTGGGAAAGTAGCATAAACTTGTCTGTATTCCCTAACAGAGAACATTTCTATTGCTGATATGACCCACACTACTAGGTAATGCCGCGTCTAAATAATTGCTATTCACTGGCACTTTTCTAAGATAAAAACTCCCCAAGATTCCTTATTAAATTTATCACATCCCCTGGAAAACTATGCCTTCTTCTCAAAAGTGAAAAACAGTTAAAATTCGGAAATGTGACCTTCATAGAAATGGTAGTCTTGAAAACAAGTGTAGTTGCTAATACATGATTTTTATGAGCCTGTCCACAGTTTGCTCCCCAACAGCTTAAGGGTATGTGCGCACGTTCAGGATTTGATTGCAGAAATTTCTGCAAGGCATCTCTTGGCAGCAAAAACACGTATTTTGCTGCGATTTTGAGGCATTTTTTATGCGTTTTTTTATGTGTTTTTATACAGCAATGAATGCTTTTTGGACCTAAATAAAGATATTTGAAAAAAGAAACGGACATTGCTTTAACCCTTGTATTACCATTGGACCTGGGGTGAGTATATTGGTTAATTTAAATGATTAAAGAATGTGTCTTGTATTTTAAATAGAGTGTTTTACTCTCAGTGTGTATATTTACTTAACTCTTTACTTACAGGTTTGTTTAGTAATTAGGGTGTCTGGTTGACACCTCTTCATCACTAAACAAAGGGTTTAGTGTCAGCAACACCTAATCCCATAAACCCTAATCCCATTAGCCTAATTCCCATTCATGTAAATTCTGGGGCAGCTAAGAGCTGCTATTTTTAGCCTAGGAAGGTGCCATCAGGCCAACATGTTCCCTGGCTATTAATAACAGCTCACAGGACGCAGCATATTTTTGCTGTGTCCAAAACACTGTGTTCTAATGTTGCACTTGTTTTGTCAGTACATGTGGATCCACCGCATGTAATTGTCATGCAGGGTGTGGGAAAGACTTGCAACACAGAGGGAAGAGGGAAAGGGAGCGCAAACACTAGGGAAAGGTGGAAGTGAAGACCTTCGAGTCTGGTCTAGTGTCACCCTGTCTCAACTACCGTCCCTATATTGGCTCTTCACCAATTGCCGCACACGTGCCTCGCCCTGACTTTCCCTGGCGTATCACTAAGGCTAGGGAAGGGAGGAGATGAGCACTAGTCAATCTCCACTAGACTCTATAGACAACAAGGGTAGACAAACAGGGGAAGATTGCTTAGCTTTAGATGACTCCAGACAAATGTGCACACGGCCTCAAGCTCCAGAGAGGACGAAGTACTGCTCTTGCGAAAGCATCACAAGTGGTAATGAATATTGCAGGCACCTCCCTCTCAGACACCCCAGGTATTTATACACTCAGGCCAGAGAGCTAATTAGCCAGAGGGAGGTAGCCGCTGTCTCCTAGAGACAACCAGCCTCTAAGAAGATGTCAGTAATGCCAAAGGTAGAGATCTCCTGCAACCAATTGCGGGGAGACTGTCTATCACCTCTGACACACCCATGATAGTAATGCCATTTCAATCGGTCAAAATCTGCAGTGGATACTAGCATCTCCTCTACAGAACTTGACATGCTGTGGGTAAGTTTGGATATATCACCATGATGAGGAAATGTTGGGGATTTGACGCTGCGTGTTTATGCAGCGTCAAACCTGCTGCGGCCAGATGTTACAGCATAGTGGATGGGATTTCTAGAAATCCCACGTCCACTATGCGTGCATCTGTGGCTGCGGATCACCCGCGGACACTGACATGTGGCGTTTCTTTCAGGACCGCAGCATGTCAAATTCACTTGCGGATTCACTAGCCCCCGCAACAGAAATTTGTCCACTAGAATGTATTGAATCAACAGAGGGAAAGCCAACCATTGGGAGCTGATATTAGTAGCCGGGGAAGGGGCCATTAGCCAAAAATGTTCCTTGGCTATTAATAACAGGCCACATCTTTTTGCTTAGCCTTTACTGGCTAGATTACAGGGGGCCCCAGAAAAAAATTGTCGTAGGATACCCCTATAAAATCTAACCAGCAAAGGCTAGGCAGGCAGCTGCGGGCTGATATCAATAGGCAGGGTAGGGGCCATGGATCCTTGCCCCCTCCGAGGCTAATAATATCAGCTCTCAGCAGCCCCAGAACTGGCGCATTCATAAGATGCACCAAATCTGGCGCTTAGCCTTTGCTCTTCCCACTTGCCTTGGTGCGGTGGCAAGTGAGGTAATAGGGCTGGGGTTCATGTCAGCCTCGTATTGTCAGCTGACATGAAGCCCAGATTAGTAATGGAGGGCTTCTATAACACGCCCCCATTACTTACCCTGTAGTAAACTTTTTGAAATAAAGACATGGCCAGAATAAAGTCTTATTTTAAATAAAATTCCACATGGTTTTAATAATTTATTTAGAAATTAAAAACACCGTATACTTACCTAACACCTAATCCCCGATGCCCTCGTCTCCTGTAAGAAACCAAAAATAAAAAACAAGTATATCCCTCACCTGTCCGCCGTGATGACATAATCCAGTGTCCCACGACGATCTGGGTCACTTCTACAGCAGTCACACCAGCAATCACTGATGTGACTGTTGTAGAGCACTGTACACACTGGCAGAAATGTAATCACTCCTGTCAGTGTATGGCGCTGAGCTGCTGGGAGTGACGTCCCTTGAGTTCAATCAGCTGATAAGCTCTGGTGACCTCACTTACTGCATCTGTGATGTGTGAGAAAATTCTCACGCAGTACCGGTGCCATAAGTGAGGTCACCGAAGCTCTCAGCTGATCTTCAGCTGATGAACTTAAGTGACCTCAGTCCCATCAACTCAGTGCTATACACTCCCAGGAGCGATCGTGCTCCTGTCAGTGTAAAGCGTGCTGCTGGGTGATCGGATCGCCGTGGGACATTCGGGGTACGGGGGACAGGTGAATATAAGGTGTTTTTTATTTTAATATCGATTTATTTTAACTATTTTTTTACACTGAGTACAGACGCCGGGTGAGGAAGCTACTTTTCCTCTCAGACGCATCTGATCTCGCAATTGTCAGGCCATAGGATGATGGGAGGAGTAGTCTTCCGAGAGAAATTCTTTGTGCGTTTTTGCTGCATTTTAGACTCAATGACTTGAATTTAGTCAGTCAAATGTGTAGCAAACATCCGCAGCAAATCGGCAAATAATTTTATACCTGCATTTGACTGACTCAATTGAAGTCAATGGGTGAAAAACGCTGCATAAACTCACAAAGAATGGACATGCTGCAGATTTAAACGCAATGACAATCCTGACAGGAAAATCCATGATCATGTGCAGAGCACGTCAGGAGAGTCATTGCATTTGCTGCCACATGGATTACCTAGCATTTTTTGGCCCATTGCCACGTGGAAAAAATGCTGCGAAAATGCACCAAAAACAAATTGTGTGCGCATAGCCTAAGGCTATGTTCACACAGTTTTTTATGTGGATTTTCTGGCTGACAAATCCACGTTTAAAAAACACTATTAACACCTGTTTTTTGGAGCAGTTTTGTAGCAACATGCTGTTTTCCACACTTTTCATGTGGTGTTTAACATATTTTTAGTGTGATTTTTGATACGTTTTTAATTATAATATGAGATGTTGCAAAAACCTCACCAAAAATGCATCAAAACAGCATTAAAAATATAAGGCAAAAATTTAAATATAGAAAACACAGTAAAGAAACAACATGACACTTTTTGTAACAAGCAGCACCCCCCCACCCTGAAATATTAGCAGTATTGGGGTGTTTCATTATTTAAATAAATACGGAGGTTGTTGCAATAAGCTTGCAATAGTTATTTTATATAAATTTTGCCGGAGAATCCACTCCAAAAACTGCATCAAAAGGACTCATGTCAACATGATACATGTTAGAAAACATTTTCAATCTGCTCTTACCCAGCATTAGAATAAGAAAACACACCTACAGTGGCTTGAAAAAGTATTCACCCCCCCCCCCCCCTGATATTTTTTGCCTTCTGCTACCTCACAACCTGGAATTTCACTTTTTTTTGTTTTTTTAGGGTTTGCATCAGTTCATGAAAATAACATGCCTACAGCATAACTGAAGACTTCAGTGACTGTGCATAACTATTCACCCCCTTAAAGTCAGTACTTTTTAGAACTTCCTTTTGCGGCAATTACAGATGCAAGTCACTTTGAATAACTCTATGAGCTTTCCATACCTTGCCACTGGGATTTTTGCCCATTCCTCAAGGCAAAACTGTTCCAGCTCCTTCAAGTTAGATGGTTTCCTCTGGTGAAAAGCAATCTTCAAGTCTGACCACAGATTCTCAATTGGATAAAGGTCTGGGCTTTGATTAAGCCACTCCAAAACATTTACACATTTCCCCTTAAGCCACTCGAGTATTGCTTTAGCAGTATGCTTTGGGTCATTGTTTTGTTGGAAGGTGAACCTCCATCCCAGTCTGAAATCACTGACAGACTGAAAAAGGTTTTGCTCAAGAATATCCTTGTATTTCGCATCATCCACCTTCTCCTCGACTTGGACCATTTTCCCTGTGCCTGCTGCCGAAAAACATTCCCACAGCTAAATGCTGCCACCACCATGTTTCACTGTGGGGATGGTGTTCTTGGGGCAAAGAGCTGTGTTGGTTTGGCGCCAGACATAGCATTTACCTTGGTGGTCAAAAAGTTAAATTTTGGTCTCATCTGACCACAGCACCTTCCTCTATATATTTGGGGAGTCCCCTACATGTCGTTTGGCAAACTTAAAATGAGCCTTACAATTTTTGTAAGTAAAGGCTTTTTTCTGCTCACTCTTCCATAAAGCCCACCTCTGTGGAGTGCACAGCTTATTGTGGTCGTATGGATAGATACTCCAATCTCTGCTTGGGAACTCTGCAGCTCCTTCAGGGTTACCTTTGATTTCTGTGCTGTCTCTTTGATTAATGCCCTCCTTGCCCAGCCTGAGAGTTTTGGTGGGCAGCCCCCTCTTGGCAGGTTTGTTGTGGTACCATATTCTTTCCATTTGCTGATAATAGATTTAATGGTGCTCCATTATCATCAGTTATTGGGATATTTTTTTATAGCCCAACCCTAACTTGTACTTCTCAATAACTTTGTCCCTGACTTGTTTTGAGATCTGAGATCTCCTTGGTCTCCTTGGTGTTGTTTGGTTAGTAGTGCCTCTTGCTTAATGGTGTTGCAGCTTCTGTGGCCTCTCAGAAAAGGTGTGTATATACTATCAGAGCAAGTGACATTTGACTATTTAGTGCTGATGCATTACACACAAATTGGATTACAAAAATATTTAAACACAGGTTGTAAAGTAAAAAAATAGGTAAAAAGCCAAGGGGGTGATGCATTACACACAAATTGGATTACAAAAATATTTAAACACAGGTTGTAAAGTAAAAAAATAGGTAAAAAGCCAAGGGGGTGAATACTTTTGCAAACTACTGTATAGTGCATATGTTGTGTTTTTTTCTACATGTAGTTTAGTAATATAAAGATATGTTCACAGTTGTTTTTTTTATGAAGATTTTTCTGGGTAAAAAAAAAAAAAACCCGACATGCAAGAACCTCTCCTAAAAGACATTGTTTGTTGTATGGTTTTATAATAAGATATGCTTTTTTATCGCTGTTTTGATGCAGTCTTTGAAACATTTTTTAGCATGTTTTTTGAATTATAATATGGGATGTATCAATATAGGGTTTTTTTTGGCATTTTTACACTGAAAACATAATAGAAAAAATCATAAAAAAATGATAAAAACAGAACATTTTGATGTTATTTTCTGTATGTAAAATGCACAAAAGAATTGACATGATTCTTTACATAACACGTGTTCAAAAACACACACGACATGACACTTGCACTACAGGAGCATTTTCTCATTAAATGAATCGGAAGCTTGTTACTAGCAGATTTAGGCTATGTGCCCACGCTGCAGAAATGAAGCAGAAATTTTCTGCTTCATTTCTGCATGTCCTCTCCTGAATAAACGCATGCGGTATTCCGCACGCGTTTATCGCGCGATTTCCACATGCGGAATTGCCTTGTGTCTTTTATTGCACTGCAAAGGTAATTCCGCTTGCGGAATCGCAAAATTAATGAACATGCTGCGGATTTTTTCCCGCAGCAAAAACGCTGCGAAAAAATCAGCAGCATGGGCATTGAACCTGCGGAATCCCCTTGGGGACCATGGGGGCGGATTACATAGCGTTTAACAAGCGTTTACGCTGCGGAAATTCCGCAGCATATGCGCTTGAAATTTGCTACCTGGGCATATAGCCTTAAAGCATTTTCGATGTGGATTTTGATGCAGAATCAGCACCAAACACCGTTTAAAAAACTCCTTGTGAACATATCTTTAACAACCACCAATACATATTTTTACAGTAAACAGAAAAAAAATGACCGTCACATATGAAACAAGAAATAGGTATGAACAGGTGCTTACTAGGAGCAGCTACCTCCATATACAACTAACAAACAAAGCAGCACACTGTAACGCTAAGTATGCAAACATGAAATATATGAAATTTGAATAGCATTACTGCTGTAGAAAATAGAAATAAATGAGAAATCTTAGCGCATAAATTGGCCAATGCATGTGTACCTGGTAGCCACGATAAGGCGTCTCTCAAAATACCAGGACTCTACCAATGTGAATACCTCTCTAAGGGACATCCGTCTGCTTATGTGTGGGAAAGTAAGATTCTATTGCAATTAAAACCACCTGTGGCATAGAGGCGGAGTGCTCATTCAAGACTTAGGCTGTGTGGCCACTATGCGTTTTTCAAGCGTTTTTGACGCGCCCCCTGGGCCAGTGTTGTTTGGGGGATACCCGGAGCCGGATCAGATGGGGGTTGTAGTCTCCGAGTGGCGGTGACCCGGTCCGTGCCCAGGGTGTCAAGCTCAGTGTGTGGCAGTCTTTACAGATGTTATTAGTTCTTAGTGTCGACTACGCCACCCGTTGATTTGCGGTCAATACGGCCGCCGCTGCAGCAGGGTCCGCTGAGGCTGGTGGTATGTGTGCAGCTTCGGGTAGTATAACCCCCAACGGGAGGGGTATAGCCTCAGGGGGTCAGGTGTAGAGGATGGTGGTAGTGGTGGTGCAGTGTGGTTGGTAAGAAGACTCAGAGTCGGGCTGTGCAGTTCAGGGTTTTTACTTACTGCTGTTCTGTTGGTCACTCTGGCCTTGAGTGACCGCTCGAGCCGTGCTGCGTCCACCAGGTCCTGGACTCGGCCAACCCCCAAGCGATTCTGGAGCGTGGTCCTGAGCTCCCTTTCTGACTGTCCTCTCTACTGGCCTTTCTCACCAGGGGTCCACTTATATCCGGCTCCCTCGGGCCTCTTGGTGGGTGCACCTCTTCGGGGTTCCCTGACCCTATACCTGGTGTGCCTTCTTAGTGGACTTAGTGAGGGGCTGCTCCACATGTAATGACGCAGCCTCCGGTTCTTAGCTGAGGGTTGTTTCTCTCCTCCACTAATTTGGGATCCGGTTCCCTTGCGTGCCAACCCTTCACCCTTCTGGTCTAATTCTGGGTTCTTGGGGTTCCTTCTTCTCCCCTCTGGGTCCTTCTCTTCTCCTCTCTCTCTTCTCTCTGCAGGCGCTCCTGGACCTCTCTCAGGACTGACTGACTCTCTACAGAAGACTGACCCTGATCTAAGATGGTTCCCACCTTATATACTCCCTCTATGTGTGAGCTCAGGTGACCAGCACCCAATGAGCTCCTAGCATTACCCAGACTGCTCCCCCTATCTGCCCCTACACTACTGGGATGTTCCACCCCCCTCCCACTCCAGCCAGGGACAGACGCTGTCGTACCTGCACATATACCTAGTGGGAGTACCATCGGTCTGTCCCTCGGAAATGGGATGTATGTAGTGTATGCAGCTAACTGAGCTCAGTTCCACACTCCATCCTTACCCGGGAGTGGAATATCACACCTCTGGCTTGAGGTGCAATACCCCTGTAGCAGCCGAATCCTCAGGGTGCTACATTCCCCCCTGGTAAATCACAGCACGTCCTCGGGCTGTAAGAGAATAAAACATCCATAAACATACAATTTTTTTCATAAACATCATAAACATATAAAACAATATATATATTATCAGCAAAAACTTTTTATATAAAACTTTCTTGTTAATTTTCTTGTTCCTCCGGCCACGGTGCAAATTGTGACCGGGTAAGTGCCACAGTCTCTTCTGGAAGAAAAACAGTTTCCTATAAAACCGGTAGGGGGCGCCTTAGAAAGCGCAACTATGTACAAGGGGAAATATGGCCGCTCTCAGTCCTCGGCCAGGTATTAGGAAAGGAATGACCGCTCTCAGTCCTCGGTCAGTGGGAATAGGGACACACGGGTTTCAGTTCAATTTGCTGGTCCCAACGGGGACTATTTAAAGCAGCAACAGTTCACTGTACCCCGACAGGTAACTATTTACAGTCTCTTTACCGTACTTTAACGACGGCGTCCTCCTGCTCCTTCTTTGTCTTCAGACCCGTCCGGGTCCTCTTGCTCCTCCTCACACCGCAGCTCCTCCTCCGTCAGGCGATGTACATGGAGGGCGTAGGGTCCTTTGGCACACTTGTGCCGGGTGAATGTGACCTCATCCCCTACATACAGGTCACGACCTCTGTGTCCCTCCGGCAGATGGCTTTCTACGTCTCTGCGGGTTACAAAGACGTCGCCGGGGGTATGATGGTCTCTTATGAAACCCCAACCGTGCTGCAGTTGGAATTTAATTACAGTCCCGGTGGCACGGGGACCGTGGGCTGCACGGGGGTTCCTCCTGGTCCGGCTCTTCTGCCCTGCGCTCTGTTCCTGCAGCCGTTGCTCACGGATCCGCCTCTCTTTCCGCTCTTGCTCGAAGGCTGCCAACTGCTGGCGGCAGCACTCCACTCGCTCTGCTGCGGCTGCCCGCGTTTCTTGAGTGAACCCCATGAGGTCTCCTCCGGTGGGGTCCCACTCGAACTGCGCTTCTTCCAGCGGGAGCGGGGTCCTCTTAACGGGCTTCGGAGCCGGAATCAGGGGCTCGCACAGGGGCCTTGCTTTTTGGAGTTCCAGCTGGTAGTACTCCGGTGGCCATATAAAGGGCTGCCCATACGGGCACGTGTGCTGGGCAAACAAGTCTTCACCCAGGTGTGGCGCTGTGGACGTTGAGGGCGCTGTGGTGGTAGCGGCGCCCGGGTTCGCCAGGCCTTGCGACCAGGCCTGGGGTACCCTGAACGTAAAGGGCACCGTGAAGACGGCGGCGCCCGGGGTTACTTGGCCCTGCGACCAGGCCGGTGGCTCCGCGGAGGTAGGGGGCGCTGTTGGAATTGCGGCGCCCGGAGTTACTGGACCTTGCGACCAGGCCGGTGGTGTTTCCTGCTTTGCCGCGCTCAGGGTTGAGGCGCGTGACGTCACAGGGGTCGCGGCCGCGGCTTCTGCTTGAGGCCCAGTCTGGCACGGTGACGATGCAGCGACGGGCACGGCAGGGGGAATTTCGGGCTCTGCGACGGGGAGCTGGGACAGGTACACAGTTTCTTGGCTCGGGGTAGAGACGTCCCCTTTACCTGCCTCCGTCCGTTCAGCTCCCTTCTCGGCGCCGTCTCCGGCCTTCATTCCTCCTGCGCCATCCTCAGAGGCGGTCTGTCTCCTCGTCTCGGGCGGCGTGCTCCGCTGACGGGTTCCGGTCTGCTGGGCCATCTCACGGCTCCACTCCGTCAGTGTGTCTTGCTGCACCTGGGCCATCCTCCGTGCGAGGCCCTCCAGCGCGGTCTGTGCACACTCCCGGTCTCGGGGGAGCTGTGCTAGGATCTCCACTAAGCCTAGTGGGGTTGTTGCTTGCAGCAGGCTCCTGACCACTGGGTCGGTGCTGCCTGTCTCTCCCTCCATCTCCGGGTACGCTTTCTCTGGACTCCTCTCCAGACTTCTTGTCTCCGGGTGCGCTCTCTCCAGACTCCTCCAGGCTGCACCCATCTTTGTTCTTTTGTTCTGTCTCCGCCCACATTGAGGGTGGTCCCGGGGCAACTTAGTGATTGTCAGTTCCAGGGGCAGTTCTCTCACGCTGATGGACACTTCCAGCATCACAGTCTCTGTTGGTGGGTGCGGTTTCCGCTTTTGGCGCCATTCTTCGACCTGGCCCACGATGGGAGGTGGCCTTTTGCCACCCTCTGGCACGCCCATAATGGCGTCCGCTCTTCCAAGGCGGGAAATCTTTGGAAATGGCGGGAATCGTCTCCCAGTGGCGGGAAACTCCATGGATGGCGGGAAAAAGCTGCAAATGGCGGACAACCGGCGGGAAACGACCTGTGATGGGGTCCGTTGGCGGGGACCCTCCGGAACCGGCGGGAGACTTCTTTTTGAGGTAACGGTGAACTTTTCTTCAGGCACGCAGTACCCGGTTGTTGCGGGCACGTTATCCTGCCGACTACGCCAAAGTTGACGCGCCCCCTGGGCCAGTGTTGTTTGGGGGATACCCGGAGCCGGATCAGATGGGGGTTGTAGTCTCCGAGTGGCGGTGACCCGGTCCGTGCCCAGGGTGTCAAGCTCAGTGTGTGGCAGTCTTTACAGATGTTATTAGTTCTTAGTGTCGACTACGCCACCCGTTGATTTGCGGTCAATACGGCCGCCGCTGCAGCAGGGTCCGCTGAGGCTGGTGGTATGTGTGCAGCTTCGGGTAGTATAACCCCCAACGGGAGGGGTATAGCCTCAGGGGGTCAGGTGTAGAGGATGGTGGTAGTGGTGGTGCAGTGTGGTTGGTAAGAAGACTCAGAGTCGGGCTGTGCAGTTCAGGATTTTTACTTACTGCTGTTCTGTTGGTCACTCTGGCCTTGAGTGACCGCCCGAGCCGTGCTGCGTCCACCAGGTCCTGGACTCGGCCAACCCCCAAGCGATTCTGGAGCGTGGTCCTGAGCTCCCTTTCTGACTGTCCTCTCTACTGGCCTTTCTCACCAGGGGTCCACTTATATCCGGCTCCCTCGGGCCTCTTGGTGGGTGCACCTCTTCGGGGTTCCCTGACCCTATACCTGGTGTGCCTTCTTAGTGGACTTAGTGAGGGGCTGCTCCACATGTAATGACGCAGCCTCCGGTTCTTAGCTGAGGGTTGTTTCTCTCCTCCACTAATTTGGGATCCGGTTCCCTTGCGTGCCAACCCTTCACCCTTCTGGTCTAATTCTGGGTTCTTGGGGTTCCTTCTTCTCCCCTCTGGGTCCTTCTCTTCTCCTCTCTCTCTTCTCTCTGCAGGCGCTCCTGGACCTCTCTCAGGACTGACTGACTCTCTACAGAAGACTGACCCTGATCTAAGATGGTTCCCACCTTATATACTCCCTCTATGTGTGAGCTCAGGTGACCAGCACCCAATGAGCTCCTAGCATTACCCAGACTGCTCCCCCTATCTGCCCCTACACTACTGGGATGTTCCACCCCCCTCCCACTCCAGCCAGGGACAGACGCTGTCGTACCTGCACATATACCTAGTGGGAGTACCATCGGTCTGTCCCTCGGAAATGGGATGTATGTAGTGTATGCAGCTAACTGAGCTCAGTTCCACACTCCATCCTTACCCGGGAGTGGAATATCACACCTCTGGCTTGAGGTGCAATACCCCTGTAGCAGCCGAATCCTCAGGGTGCTACATTTTTGCTATGTAAATGCTTGCAAAACGCTTAATAATTCGTGCCCCATGATCCCCAATGAAAATCTGCATGTTCTGTGCCCATGCTGCGAAATTTTCCGCAGCCGATTTTCTTTGCAGAAAGATCCGCAGCATGTCCATTATTTGTGCGTTTCTGCATGCGGATTTGAGGTCCCAATGCATTTGAAAAACGCAAGTCAAATCCGCATGTAAAAACGCTGCAAAAACGAGTGTAAAATCCGCAAGCGTTTTTACTGCCAAGAACATGCAGACATTTTCTGCTTCATTTCTGCATCGTGGGCCCATACCCTTAAACATAGAAACAGAAAAACTGACGGCACTTCCAAAACAAGAAATAGGTGTGAACAGGTGCTTACTAGGAGCAGCTACCTCCATATACAACTAACAAATAAAGCAGCACTCTGCAACGCTAAGCATGCGAACATGAAATATATGAAATTTGAATAGCATTACTGCTGTAGAAAATAGAAATAAATGAGAAAACTTAGCGCATAAATTGGCCAATTCATGTGTACCTGGTAGCCATGTTAAGGCGTTTCTCGTTGTATCAGGACTAGAGATGAGCGGTGTTCGACTAGAACTGTTCGCCAATCTCAAATTCGAGCTGTTTTGGGCGGTGTTCGAGTTGTTCCACGAACCCGAACGATTTGCAAAAAATTCGGCTGTTCGAGGTTATGTTCGATAACTGTTCGTGCACCAAAAGCGTGTCCTGCATGTCTGGCGCTATTTAGAGCACCAATCATGCAGGGATTGTCTGCCACTCACTGTAATGCCACAGCCATGGTGGTTGTGGCATTACAGTGGTTGCCCAAATCGATGGGAACAGTGCCAACAGTGAAACATGAAAAGCCGGCAATTCAGCAGCGGCATACACCTGTACCCGACAATTTAGAACCGAAAGAATAGAGCTTCACACATAGATTAGATAGATAGAAACATGTCAGCCACATATATACGAAGTACAGTGAAAGTGTTGCTTACTGTACTTGTCATTTAGCGTAAAGGATTTATCAAAAAAAATAATAGTGTTTTCATGCACTGTCTCTTTAAAAAAGCCGGCCGGCAATTCAGCAGCGGTACCCGACAATTTATAACAGACAGAATAGAGCTTCACACATAGATTAGATAGATAGAAACATGTCAGTCACATATATATGAAGTACAGTGATAGTGTTGGTTACTGTACTTGTCATTTAGTATTAAAATAAAGGATTTATTATTAAAAAAATTGGCGTGGGGTTCCCCTTAATTTTAGTCTCTAGCGGAGGTTAAGCAGACGGCTGGGGCAGATGTTTGAAGCCTGGGAAGGGGGTAATACCCACGGAGCTTCCCAGGCTACTAATATCAGCCCCCAGCTGAATACATAGCCTTTACTAGCTATTAAAATGGGGGACACCCCAAAAAAAATGACGTGGGGTCCCCCCTAATTTAATAGCTAGCAAAGGCTAGGCAGACAGCTGGGGGCTGATATTAATAGCCCAGGAAGGGAGCCATGAATATTGGCCCCCTCCCAGGCTAGAAACACCAGCCGTCAGCCGCCCCAGAAATGGCGCATTCATAGGATGCGCCAATTCTGGCACTTAGCCTCGCTCTTCCACGCTGCCCTGGTGCGGTGGCAGGGGGTAATAGGGTTGGGGTTGATGTCAGCTTATAATGCCAGCTGACATCAAGCCCAGGTTAGTAATGGAGAGGCGTCTATAAGACACCCCCATTACTAACCCCATAGTCAAAGTTAAAAAAAACACAAACACCCAGAATAAAGTCCTTTAATTGAAATAAAGACACAATCCTTTATTGTTCTAAATTAAACCATACTTACTGTCACGCCCATTCCAGCTGAAGCCAACGATCTCCTGCAATAAAAGAAAAATAATAAAGCAACCTCATCCTTACCTTTCCATGGTTCCCACGACAGCTTCAGCTCTGCTACATCGAGATGACAGGCTGGACCGCAGCAGAACGCTGCCATCCAGCCTCTCATCCCGCAGACACTGAGAAGCGCAGGCTTGCTTGCGCTGCTCAGCGTCTCTCTGTGACGACATCCAGATGAGCCGAGTTCATGTCCAATGAACTCGGCTCACCTCATGCACGTCACTGACAGCGTGGGAAAATTCTCACGCTGAAGCGGTGAGTGCAGGAGAATTCTCCCACGCTGTCAGTGACGTGCATAAGGTGAGCTCATGTCCAATGAACTCAGCTCACCTCCTGCACTTCACTGACAGCGTGGGAGAATTCTCCTGCACTCAGCGCTTCAGCGTGAGAATTCTCCCACGCTGAAGCGCTGAGTGCAGGAGAATTTTCCCACGCTGTCAGTGACGTGCATAAGGTGAGCTCATGTCCAATGAACTCAGCTCACCTCCTGCACGTCACTGACAGCGTGGGAGAATTCTCCTGCACTCAGCGCTTCAGTGTGAGAATTCTCCCACGCTGAAGCGCTGAGTGCAGGAGAATTTTCCCACGCTGTCAGTGACGTGCATGAGGTGAGCCGAGTTCATTGGACATTAACTCGGCTCATCTGGATGCCGTCACAGAGAGACACTGTGGAGCGCAAGCAAGCCTGCGCTTCTCAGTGTCTGCGGGATGAGAGGCTGGATGGCAGCGTTCTGCTGCGGTCCAGCCTGTCATCTCGATGTAGCAGAGCTGAAGCTGTCATGGGAACCATGGAAAGGTAAGGATGATGTTGCTTTATTATTTTTCTTTTATTTCAGGAGATCGTTGGCTTCAGCTGGAATGGGCGTGATGGTAAGTATGGTTTAATTTAGAACAATAAAGAATTGTGTGTTTATTTCAATTAAAGGACTTTTTTCTGGGTGTTGTGTTTTTTTTAAATACTTTACTAGAAATTCATGGTGGTCATGTCTAATATTGGCGTGACCCCATGAATTTCGGGCTTAGGGCCAGCTGATAATGCCAAGCTGGCCCTAACCCCTTTATTACCCAGTGAGCCACCGCACCAGGGCCCTGGATGAGTTGGGTACAGCGCCAGAAGATGGCGCTTCTATGAACGCGCCATTTTCCGGGGTGGCTGCGGACTGCAATTTGTAGCGGGGGGGGGGCAGAAAGCTTGGGCCTCCCTGCGCTGCAGATTCCAGCCCCCAGCTGCCTAGTTGTACCTGGCTGGACACAAAAATAGGGCGAAGCCCCACGTACTTTTTTTTTAATTATTTCATGAATTTCATGAAATAATTAAGAAAAAAAGGCCTTCCCTATATTGTTGTGTCCGGCCAGGTACAAATAGGCAGCTGGTGGTTGGGGGCAGCCCGTTCCTGCCTGCTGTACCTGGCTGGACACAAATATAGTGCGAAGCCCCACGTCAATTTTTTTTAAATTATTTCATGAATTTCCTGAAATAATTTAAAAAAATTGAAGTGGGGCTTCGCACTATATTTGTGTCCAGAAAGGTACAGCAGGCAGGAACGGGATGCCCCCATCCACCAGCTGCCTATTTGTACCTGGCCGGACACAACAATATAGGGAAGCCCTTTTTTTCTTAATTATTTCATGAATTTCATGAAATAATTAAAAAAAATTGAAGTGGAGCTTCGCACTATATTTGTGTCCAGCCAGGTACAGCAGGCAGGAACGGGCTGCCCCCAACCACCAGCTGCCTATTTGTACCTGGCCGGACACAACAATATAGGGAAGGCCTTTTTTTCTTAATTATTTCATGAAATTCATGAAATAATTAAAAAAAAAGTACGTGGGGCTTCGCCCTATTTTTGTGTCCAGCCAGGTACAACTAGGCAGCTGGGGGCTGGAATCTGCAGCGCAGGGAGGCCCAAGCTTTCTGGGCCCCCCCCCGCTACAAATTGCAGTCCGCAGCCACCCCGGAAAATGGCGCGTTCATAGAAGCGCCATCTTCTGGCGCTGTACCCAACTCATCCAGGGCCCTGGTGCGGTGGCTCACTGGGTAATAAAGGGGTTAGGGCCAGCTTGGTATTATCAGCTGGCCCCAAGCCCAAAATTCATGGGGTCACGCCAGTATTAGACATGACCGCCATGAATTTCTAGTAAAGTATTTAAAAAAAACACAACACCCAGAATAAAGTCCTTTAATTGAAATAAAGACACAATTCTTTATTGTTCTAAATTAAACCATACTTACCATCACACCCATTCCAGCTGAAGCCAACGATCTCCTGCAATAAAAGAAAAATAATAAACCAACCTCATCCTTACCTTTCCATGGTTCCCACGACAGCTTCAGCTCTGCTACATCGAGATGACTGGCTGGACCGCAGCAGAACGCTGCCATCCAGTCTGTCATCCCGCAGACACTGAGAAGCGCAGGCATGCTTGCGCTCCTCACTGTCTCGCTGTGACGGCATCCAGATGAGCCGAGGTCATGTCCAATGAACTCGGCTCACCTCATGCACGTTACTGACAGCGTGGGAAAATTCTCACGCTGAAGTGCTGAGTGCAGGAGAATTCTCCCACGCTGTCAGTGATGTGCATGAGGTGAGCTCATGTCCAATGAACTCAGCTCACCTCCTGCACGTCACTGACAGCGTGGGAAAATTCTCCTGCAATCAGCGCTTCAGTGTGAGAATTTTCCCACGCTGTCAGTGACGTGCATGAGGTGAGCCGAGTTCATTGGACATGAACTCGGCTCATCTGGATGTCGTCACAGAGAGACGCTGAGCAGCGCAAGCAAGCCTGCGCTTCTCAGTGTCTGCGGGATGACAGGCTGGATGGCAGCGTTCTGCTGCGGTCCAGCCTGTCATCTCGATGTAGCAGAGCTGAAGCTGTCGTGGGAACCATGGAAAGGTAAGGATGAGGTTGCTTTATTATTTTTCTTTTATTTCAGGAGATCGTTGGCTTCAGCTGGAATGGGCGTGATGGTAGGTATGGTTTAATTTAGAACAATAAAGGATTGTGTCTTTATTTCAATTAAAGGACTTTATTCTGGGTGTTTGTGTTTTTTTTAACTTTGACTATGGGGTTAGTAATGGGGGTGTCTTATAGACGCCTCTCCATTACTAACCTGGGCTTGATGTCAGCTGGCATTATAAGCTGACATCAACCCCAACCCTATTACCCCCTGCCACCGCACCAGGGCAGCGTGGAAGAGCGAGGCTAAGTGCCAGAATTGGCGCATCCTATGAATGCGCCATTTCTGGGGCGGCTGACGGCTGGTGTTTCTAGCCTGGGAGGGGGCCAATATTCATGGCTCCCTTCCTGGGCTATTAATATCAGCCCCCAGCTGTCTGCCTAGCCTTTGCTAGCTATTAAATTAGGGGGGACCCCACGTCATTTTTTTTGGGGGGTCCCCCATTTTAATAGCTAGTAAAGGCTATGTATTCAGCTGGGGGCTGATATTAGTAGCCTGGGAAGCTCCGTGGGTATTACCCCCTTCCCAGGCTTCAAACATCTGCCCCAGCCGTCTGCTTAACCTCCGCTAGAGCCTAAAATTAAGGGGAACCCCACGCCAATTTTTTTAATAATAAATCCTTTATTTTAATACTAAATGACAAGTACAGTAACCAACACTATCACTGTACTTCATATATATGTGACTGACATGTTTCTATCTATCTAATCTATGTGTGATGCTCTATCTTTCTGTTCTAAATTGTCGGGTACCGCTGCTGAATTGCCGGCCGGCTTTTTTAAAGAGACAGTGCATGAAAACACTATTATTTTTTTAAATAAATCCTTTACACTAAATGACAAGTACAGTAAGCAACACTGTCACTGTACTTCATATATATGTGACTGACATGTTTCTATCTATCTAATCTATGTGTGAAGCTCTATTCTTTCTGTTCTAAATTGTCGGGTACAGATGCTGAATTGCCGGCCGGCTTTTTTAAAGAGACGGTGCATGAAAACACTAATATTTTTTTTAATAAATCCTTTACACTAAATGACAAATGCAGTAACCAACACTGTCACTGTGCTTCTTATATGTGTGACTGACATGTTTCTATCTATCTAATCTATGTGTGATGCTCTATTCCTTCTTGTCTAAATTGTCGGGTACCGGTGTATGCCGCTGCTGAATTTGCCGGCTGGCTTTTTTAAACAGAGTGTCTTCTGAGCAGTTTGTCAGCTTTTGGACACCTTTGCAGGTGTTTTCTATGTGTTTCTATGTGTTTTTGTTTGCCTGCCATTGGTTTTAACGGTGTTCGACGGTGTTCTAAGGTGTTCGACGAACAGTTCGACGAACAGTTCCTCGAACATCCCGGTGTTCGACGAACCGAACCGAACCCGAACACTACGGGGGTGGCTCAACACTAATCAGGACCCTATCAATGTGAACTCCTCTTTAAGAGACAAATGTCTGCTTGTGTGTGGGAAAGCAAGTTCTTGGTGCAATTAAAACCGCCTGTGGTCTAGAGGCGGAGTGCTCAGTCAAAGCCTATACCCATTTTTTTTCTGTTTATACAGTTGTGCTCAAAAGTTTACATACCCCGGCAGAATTTTTCCTTTCTTGGCCTTGTTTCAGAAAATATGAATGATAACAAAAAAACTTTTTCTCCACTCATGGTTATTGGTTGGGTGACGCCATTTATTGTCAAACTACTGTGTTTTCTCTTTTTAAATCTTAATGAGAAAATCATTCAAATGACCATGATCAATAGTTCACATACCCCAGTTCTTAATACAGTGTATTGCCCCCTCTAACATCAATGACAGCTTGAAGTCTTTTGTGGTAGTTGTGGATGAGGTTCTTTATTTTCTCAGATGGTGCTACTTTGTTTGTTAGTTACCCTTTTAAAGCAGTCATTAAATGGAGATATATACAATATATCTATATATAAACAGCTGATACTGATACTCTGCAGCATCTGTCTCGATTGGATTTTCGGCTTTAGAACCAATTGGTGGAGATTAATCCCTTAAGTGCCACTGTCAATTGTGACAGCAGCATTTAGACAGTTGAGAGAGGGCTCACTCTTTAACACTATCAGAACCCCCAATCGCTGATAGTTACCATTGGATTACATATACTCGGGTATGGTGACCTGTTACACCCTGGTCTAACAGGCTGTGTCAGTGAAAAACAGTACTGCAGTGTATGAGACCTGTGTATTAGAGGGGTTTCAAGGACACGAAACTTCAGGAAGGGAAATTTCCAACAGTTGAGAAATGATCTTAGTGCAATAAACTGGGACAATATCCTGAGACATAAAACAGCATAAAGCAAATGGGAGACATTTATTAGCATCCTGAATAGGACCTGTGCACAATATATACCCTATGGGAATAAACATTCTAGAAATAGGAGGAAACCACTACGGTTAAATAGAGCTGTAAGGGGCGAAATAAGTGACAAAAAGAAAGCATTTAGAGAACTAAAGCAAGTAGGGAGTGATGAGGCATTAAATAAATATAGAAAATTAAATAAATTATGTAAAAAACAAATCAAGGCAGCAAAGATTGAGACGGAGAGACTCATTGCCACAGAAAGTAAAAATAATCCCAAAATATTCTTTAACTACATAAATAGTAAGAAACTAAAAAATGATAGTGTTGGCCCCTTTAAAAATAGTCTGGGTGAAATGGTGGATGAGGATGAGGAAAAAGCCAATATGCTAAATGATTATTTTTCAACAGTATTTACACAAGAAAATCGCATGACAGAAAACATGATCAGTGATAACAAAAATTCTCCATTAAATGTTAATTGCTTAACCCCGCAGGAAGTACGGCGGCGTCTAAAAATCACTAAAGTTGACAAATCCCCGGGCCCGTATGGGATACACCCGCGAGTACTGCAGGCATTAAGTAACAACATAGATAGACCATTATTTTTAATCTAAAGATTCCATAATAACAGGGTCTGTACCACAGGACTGGCGTATAGCAAATGTGGTGCCAATATTCAAAAAGGGGACAAAAACTGAACTTGGAAATTATAGGCCAGTAAGCTTAACCTCTACTGTGGGTAAAATCCTGGAGGGTTTACTAAGAGATGCTATACTAGAGTATCTGAAGAAGAATAACCTCATGACCCATAATCAACATGGGTTTACGAGGGACCGTTCCTGTCAAACTAATCTGATCAGCTTTTATGAAGAGGCAAGTTCTGGACTGGAACAAGGAAATGCAGTGGATGTTGTGTATATGGACTTTTCAAAAGCTTTTGATACGGTTCCACACCAAAGGTTGATACATAAAATGAGAACAATGGGGATAGTGGAAAATATATGTAAGTGGGTTAAGAAGTGGCTCAGTGATAGGAAACAAAGGGTGATTATTAATGGAACACACTCAGACTGGGTCACAGTTAACAGAGTGGTACCACAGTGGTCAGTATTGGGCCAGCTTCTTTTTAACATATTTATTAATGACTTTGTAGGGGGCATACAGAGTAGTATTTCAATATTTGCAGATGACACTAAACTCTGCAGGGTAATCAATACAGAGGAGGACAATTTTATATTACAGGAGGATCTATGTAAACTAGAAGCTTGGGCTGATAAATGGCAAATGAGCTTTAATGGGGATAAATGTAAGGTAATGCACTTGGGCAGAGGAAATAAAATGTATAATTATATTCTTAATTGTAAAACACTGGGCAAAACTGTCACTGAAAAAGACCTGGGTGTATTGGTGGACGACAAGCTCACGTTTGGAGGCCAGTGTCAGGCAGCTGCTGCAAAGGCAAATAAAATAATGGGATGCATTAAAAGAGGCATAGATGCTCATGAGGAGAACATAATTTTACCTCTATACAAGTCACTAGTGCGACCACACTTAGAATACTGTGTACAGTTCTAGTCTCCGGTGTAAAAGAAAGACATAGCTGAACTAGAGCGGGTGCAGAGAAGAGTGACCAAGGTTATTAGAGGACTGGGGGGTCGGCAATACCAAGACAGGTTATTACACTTGGGGTTATTTACTTTGGAAAAACAAAGGCTTAGGGGTGATCTTATTACTATGTACAAGTATATGAGGGGACAGTACAAAGACCTTTCTGCTGATCTTTTTACTCTGAGGCCTGAGACGGGAACAAGGGGGCATCTTCTATGTCTGGAGGAAAGAAGGTTTAATCATAATCACAGACGCGGATTCTTTACTGTAAGAGCAGTGAGACTATGGAACTCTCTGCCGCATGATGTTGTAATGAGTGATTCACTACTAAAATTTAAGCAGGGCCTGGATGCCTTTCTTGAAAAGTATAATATAACAGGTTATATATACTAGATTCCTTGATAGGGCGTTGATCCAGGGAACTAGTCTGATTGCCGTATGGAGTCAGGAAGGAATTTTTTTCCCCAATGTGGAGCTTAGTGTTTGCCACATGTTTTTTTTTGTCTTCCTCTGGATCAACATGTTAGGCTATGGGTTGAACTAGATGGACTTAGTCTTCCTTCAACCTTAAAAACTATGTTACTCTATTACCAGCAATCAAAGTTAAAAAATATTCAAGTCTCACAGTGGGACTAAGTAAAACAAAAAAGTTCAACAAAATGTGTAAAAATGTAAAAAAAGAAACACAAAAAAAGAGCCAAAAAAACTCACAGAAAGCGGATTCGCCACTTTTGTTTTATTACAGAGATAAGTAAAGATACACATATTGATATTGCCGGGTCCGGAATAACCCAAACTATAAAACTGCAATCTTATTTATTCCATACAGCAACCACTGTAAAAATAACGAATGCCAAAAATATATATTATTTTATCATTATAACACACACAAAAATGTATTAAAAGGTTATCAAAAAGTTATATGGAAATGAATGGTATCAAATAAAAATCCAAGTCGTCCTTCAAAAACAAGCCCTCATACAGCTCTGTGGGAGAAAAAGTAAAATATGTTACAGCTTTCAGAATATGATGATGCAGAAACAAATTATGTCTTGTGAAATATTATTGTTAGTGTGCAAAAGTAGAAAAGTATGAAAAAAACTATCGATTTTGTATCGCTATAATCGTACCGAATGAACAACCCTGTATAATCACATTTACTGGACAGTGAACCGCATTAAAAAAAAAAAAAACAGTAACTGAATTATTGGGTTTTGTTCATTATGCACCCAAAAAAATCTGAGAAAAATCTGATAAAATTGTTACAGCACTCAAATTCTGGCAAAGAAAAAAAAACAACTTTTTTAAATAAAAAAGCATTTTTAGTTTTGTAAAAGTAGCAAGACATAAATAAACTATATAAATCTGCTACCACTGTAATAGTACAGACCCAAAGAATAAAGCCGTCTTATCACTTATGACGCAGGATGAACGGCGTAAAAAAAAAATTAAGAATAGTTTTTGAACTGCTGTTACTTGTTCATTCGTTATAGTGCTCGGATCACATTTTCCCTGCTCTCAACACTGGACACTTACATTGGAGTTTCCCTTAAAATCCCCAAAAAACGTGATTCAGACAAAACACCTGGTAGTCAGTTTTAGTGTCTTTTTAGTACACAAAAGTGTGGTCAACCACAGTCCTGTACATGCCTAAAACTAAAGACCACCGGAACATTATAGTGAATGGTTCACACTGAATCTTTTTGCTGAGTTTTTTTTAAGCGGAAACTGAGCAGAACTTCCAAGTTTTTTAGGAGGATTTTGAAGAGTTTCTTCTCAAAAACTCAGCAAAAAGACTCGGTGTGAACACACTTTAGATTGTCTATAGATGGAGCTTTTTTATGCATTTGAAGACTAAGGCCACATTCACACGTTCCATACCTGGTCAGTATTTTACATCAGTATTTGAAAGCCAAAACCAGAAGTGGGTGATAAAGACAGAAGTGGTGACAGGTTTCTATTACACTTTTCCTCTGATTGTTCCACTTCTGGTTTTGGTTTACAAATACTGATGTAGGGGGCGTGGCCTGGACGCTGAGGATGTAAGCCGCAGGAGTCCTGAGCTCCATGATTGTAAATCCTAAAGCTACTTCCACAGCTACGGGAAGAAATATTTCTGTTCTTTTTCACCTCTGGACCTCTTCAGGACCCTATTGGGATCATTTTGTCACCAAGACCGTGGATTTCGGACACTTATATCGTTGGAAGCATATAGCACAATCCTTCTCACCACATCACAAGCAATACTGTGACTACTACAGCAATACTGTTTTGTTTTTTTTTCTTCTCTTTTTTACGCATAACATAACGCCTCGGACCCATCACGGTCTGGTCTGCGCAATTGGTCTATCTTCTCTTTCAACATCTTAATATTTAAACAAGCTGTGCATTGTATTAGATTTGCAATATCGTACCGCACTGTATTTCTTTAAGACGCTATATTGTTCACTCACACTCCTCAACTCCACTGTCTTGTTTAAATTTTTCAATACTATTTTCTACATTTACACCTTCCAAAATGAGTGGTGCTAAAAATAAAATCCCCTCCGCTAACAAAACCTCTGACTCTTCCAACAAATCCAAACCTCAGAGAGAGAAACTCTTTCAATCTCAATCACACTTCTCCTTATCTTACTCTAAATCATCAGAGATCTCAGCTAACATATCTAGTCCAGTTAAATCCAGATCGCCTCTTAAAAGAGACGAAGATAAAACTACCACCAAAAATAAAAACATACCTTCTTTGCTCAATGCCGCCTCTGTAGAAGAAATGGATTTATCCATTTCCGCAAAAAGGAAAGAGCCAGGAGACTGGGGCCACTTAAACTCATCCCGCGAAGCATCAGAAGATGAATTCGCTGACCCCTCTCCCAATATCAGCTCCGAAAAAAAACGCTTCAAAAAAGACTGTCAATCTTCATCTAATATCCAGTCACCCAGTTCTAACTCTGATATCCATTTTGGATCTGAGGAGAACTCTTTCACCAGATATTTAGATAAACTATCAAGAACATTCAACGAGAACATGAATCTCGGCTTTGTAAAACAAGCTGTCCTAATCCAATCTAACTTTGACACCCTCAACCAAAAATTTGAGAATAATAAAACAAGAATAATTCAAGTTGAGGAAAAAACTGAAATTCTATTAAAAGACAATCATGACATTCACCAAGAAATCCGCAATCTTAAAGCTAAAATAGCAGACTTGGAGGATAGAAGCCGCAGGAATAATTTAAAATTGCGAGGAATTCCTGAAAGCGTCACCCAAAATAATCTAGCTGAATATGTCAAAACAATCTTCAAAAAGGCTCTTCCATCACTATCCAGCTATGATCTAAACATAGACAGGATCCACAGGTTACCCTGACCGTCATCTATCCCCTCTGACAACCCAAAGGATGTCATTTTATGAATACACTTCTATACTACCAAAGAAAAAATCCAGAATTACATCAAGGAAAATAAAACCTTTCCAGATCCTTACGGCCATATCAAGGTCTTTGCGGACCTCTCTAAAGCAACCATTGAAGGAAGGAGGGCATTTAGAGAAGTTACAGCTTCTCTCAGAAGTAATAACTGCTAAAGTCCTAAGCTAGTCTGTACGAAGACCTATAGATGTGGGGGAGGAATCCCTACAAGTACTAAGGACTGGGAGGAATATGGGACACCTCCTAACAGAAATAGTAGCAGACAGACGAACAAACAAAATATAAAGAACAAAGAGGTCAGTAAATCAAGCAAACTAACAGAGCAAGACACAGAGCACAGGCTAGCTAGAAAGTAGATATACAATGAAGTCCAGCAAAGCCAGAAGGGCGGAGCAGGATTAAATAGGCCAACAAGGTCATGTGACCAGCAAAGGAAAAAAAACCTAACAGCAAGGTTCTAACAATGCCCCCATACCATGCCCCTAAAACCGAGCCACCTTATCACCGCCTGTGCCCTTGGAAAACCTAATTGCCTACCATCCCTCATTACGTCGGCGCGCAGCGCCCCCCAATGCACATATGAGTGTCCAATGATCCAGACTAACGAGGGAACATCACCTAAAAGAATAATAAACAAGCAGGTTAGCAACTATTCCACATCTAGCAAAGTTTTTGCGGCAATTAACTGCGAACATATGACAAATAATGGTCCGAACTCCATCTTCCGATCCGTTTTATCGTCTCAGCCCCTAAACCGCGTCTATCAGCCTCCGACGCTGCACCGATCCTAAAGGAATGCTAACCGTAAATCTCGGGACTGAGACTCAACTCCTGCACCCCCTTTTTTAAGACCGCTGTAAACTGAAAAACGGGAAAGAAATGACCCGTCGCAATGCCGTAATAGTGGGCCCGATCTATTTGACCACAATTGCCAGTAGACCTCCAAGCACCTTCTAGGGCACATTAGAGCCCCTTCCACTATACCTAACACGACACGCTTCCCTTTCCCAAACTGATCCATTTTAGACCGTCTGATCCAAAAATCGATCCCCCAGGCCCAGCAGCTCACGTCTTTGGCTAATAGACCTCCCTCTCTATTCCTACTAGGGGCTACCAACTCACCCACTCTCATAGCCCCAAAAAAAAGGCTAGAGCAAATGCCAACTTAAACAATGCCACCTCGAAATTAGAACAACAAATGGTTTCCAAAACCAGACCCAACCTTTCCAATATGCTAAACGTGACTGGTCTACGCTTATCCAAACTCTTGTTTCCTCTTTGAAAACCCCTGAGAGCCTGCCTGACCAAAAAGGATTTTGTAACGTCAGTCAAACCCTGTAACTTGAAACCAAAAAGCAAGCCTGGCTATAAATTTACTCACTCTGGATGCTGATCACCCTGAATCCGCTGCTTTACCAACAAAAAACAATATCGCCAACGTCCTATCCCTGTCACTCTCTAGTGCCCCCACTGTGACACCCAACTTTGCCATATGTTCCACGATGCCTCATAAGCAGCCCAGGTTGAACTCGCCACCGACTCTTGGATCAATCTTCCGGCTCGTCCAAAACCAGCTGCCACAACCGCGAAGGGCATTCCACTCCTGCGACTTCTGCCTCTGGTGCCAATGAACGGAAACGCTCCCACTGGAAACGAGACAAAGCATCCGCTATAGAATTTTTGACACCTGGCACATGTACAGCCGAAATCCATGCATTAAGCTCCAAGCAGCGGAGCACCAATTCCCTGACCAACTTGATGACTGGAGGAGACGAGGCCGATAGGCTATTAATCACTTCCACCACGCCCATATTGTCACAATGGAACCTGACTCTCCGATTCGAAAAAGACTCGCCCCAAATCCAGACCGCGACTACAATTGGGAACAGTTCCAAAAGAACCAGATTTTTTGTGAAACACCTCTCTTTCCAGGAATTGGGCCATTTGCCTACACTTTCCCTTACAGAAAACTCCATATCCTGCTCCGCCAGCCGCGTTGGTATAAATCTCGCAATCAAAGCTGTTCAGGAAATCCTGCTGAATCAGCGACCTGCCATTGTACGTGTCCAAAAATTGCTTCCACACCAACAAGTCCTCTCTATGCTCTCTATTCAAACGAATAAAGTGATGCGATGCCTGCACTCCCGCCGTTGCCCTTGACAACCTACGACAAAATATTCTACCCATAGGCATGATCCCACAGGCAAGGTTCAGTCTCCCCAGCAGTGATTGAAGCTCCTTCAAAGTCGTCTTACGCAATTTTACCATTCTCACAACCTCCTGTCTAAGTAACAGCAACTTTTCTTCGGGCAGTCGACACTATCAATCAAAATGCCTAAAAAAATCAATACCGTACAGGGACCTTCGGTCTTTTCTTTTGCCAGAGGAACCCCGAAACGTTCCGCAACCCACACCATGGCTGCTCACAAATTATTACAAACCAACGAATCAGGTGGGCCTATGAACAAAAAATCGTCCAGGTAGTGGATAACAGACTGGACACCTGCAACATCCCTGACAGCCCATTCGAGAAAAGTACTGAACGTTTCAAATAATGAACAAGAAATAGAGCAGCCCATGGGCAAGCACCTATCCAAGTAGTAACCATTGTTCCAAAAACAACCCAACATTGAAATGCTGTCCGGGTGAACCGGAAGGAGCCGAAAAGCTGACTCAACATCCATTTTTGCTAACAGTGACCCATGCCCGTACCTGTGAACCCAAGCCACAGCCGCATCAAATGAAGTATATTCCACAGAACATAATTCTGGGGCTATACCATCGTTGACTGAACAACCTTTTGGGTACGACAGGTGCTGAATCAGATGAAATTTGTTCGGCTCCTTCTTAGGCACAACCCCCAACGGAGAAATGATCACGCCTTCCACTGGTAAACTATCAAAAGGCCCCGCCATGCGACCCAACTCAACTTCTTTTGCCAACTTAACACTAACAACCTCTGGATGCAACAAAGCAGACCTAAGATTCTTAACCGAAAAGGGGACTGTATGCTCAGGAGGCGGGATCCTGAAACCTTCTAAAAACCCATCCCTAATAATTCCGGACTTCGCTTGATCAGGGTATCTATTTAGAAAGGGGGCCATCCTTGGAAGATTCACCGGAGTCGCCCCCTTGACCAGAACCCACCGACGATCGTCCCTTTCCTTTTTTGAAACATTTTGCCGCCCCGTGGGAGCTCCCGTTACAATGGGAGCAAACGTGCTTGAACTTACAGCCATTCCCAAATTTACACTGGCAGTCATTAAACTACCAGCACGTTCCTGACTTATCTTTTCCTCCCTGTGCTCCCTGACTGCCTCCGCCAGTTCCTGATGAGTAACTCCCGCTCTCCCCGCTCCCGTGAAAGGACTGCCCGTATCTAGCGGGAGCCATTACTTTTAACCAAAGCCCAATGTCTTTTTGATCCCACCTGATTTCCGGCCGTACCGCCTTCCTCTGTCTGAATTGCTCATCATACCTAAGCCATGTTTGTCCCCCGTAAGTCCGATGTGCTTCCCCAATCGCATCTAAATAGCAGAATAAACCCGAGCAATTCTCAGGAAACTTCTCCCCAATGACCCCGGCCAATATAGCAAAAGCTTGAAGCCAATTCGCAAAAGTCTGAGGAATCAAGCGCCACCTCCGCTTCTCCTCCTCCTCCTTCTTGCTATCATCCTTCTTCCCCTTGTCTAAATTAAACTTCTCCAGGGGAAGAAGGGAGAAAATTTCCACGTATTCATCACGCCAAATTTTCTCCTTCACTTCTTTCTTTAAGTGTGCCCCCAGCAGCCCCTCGAAGCACACGTACACCTCCCCTCTTGCCCTGTCATCAAGCTTCACGGTATCACCCTTATCCTTCTCCGTCTGTACCGAGACTGAAACCCCAGTCGCTACTCCCTCGGCGCCCGCCGCTGATCCTACCTCTACCCCAGTAGGTTGCGGCGACAAGCCTTGCCCTGGTAACCAGGCATCCACGGGGGATCCTCTTGACCCACCCGCTGCCGTGCTTTCCATTCTCATCAAAACCTGTGACATAATATATCTCTAATTCCAGATACCCCTGCCCCATCGGGACCGGCTAAACCCCCCCTCGATGCTACCTCCCGATCACTACCTTCATCACCCAAAACTGCCCCCGCGGGCCCCAAACACACTGTACGATCGTACTCACGCCGCTGCACAGGTGCTGTGTCCCCGCCAGCCGGAAATCCTGAATCCAGATGCTCGCTCCTTCCATCACGGTCGCTACTGTAGTCGGATCCATTGGTGTCCATTCGCTCCTCCAGGCCCGCGCCCCTGGTCTCCTCGTCACCAGGGGGGGACCTGAACGGATAGAGCTGGCCGTTGTCGTCTCGGCGACCGTATTTCACCATCCCGCCTTGGAATACTGGATGTCGCTCCGATCCTCCTCCGACTCCCAGACCCAGACCCATGGGCCTGGTCCGTGCTTCCCGAACCGACGCTGCCAGGCAGCTCGATGCTGCCCGCCGCTCCTTCCCTTCCACGGAAGGTCCCATGACTGCTGCCTGCCCGTGGGTGCTTGCCTCCCCGTCTTCCTCGTGTTTGTCCCAGCAGGCACCCCGACAGGAGCATCGCCAGTGGTGCCTGCCGTCCTCCGCACTGTTCCCTCAATGGTTCCGGTTCTTCTCCAGTCCTGCTGGGCCCTGCCGCTGCCGGCAGGCGCGATGCACGTCGCAGGTGCGCAGCGCGAAGCAGGTGCGCTACACGTCGCAGATGCGCCGCGCACGCGCCCCCCAGCTACGGCCCGAACTCCCGTGTCTCGCGATGCTTGTTCCGTCGGCTGTGTATCTGGTGCGTCCTTCGCCTCTTGTGTAGGCCGCACTCCGCGCTGAGCGGCGGCAACAGACCGGCTGGATGGATTACTGCCAGGGCGAGAGCGTCGGGCAGGAACCACCCTATCTTGCTCTTCCCCCGCAGGGTCCCCGGAGGGGCTCCGAAGCCTGCGCCTGTTCCGCGTGGGTACCTCGGGTAACAGTCTCTCCAGGGGCCGTGGCCTCCTCCTCCTGCTCCTTCTCACAGATACAGGCTGCGCTTCTGCGTCCGCGGCTGTTCCCAGCAAGGCAGATAGCTGGGCCTCCAGCCATCCCTCTCTCCGTGATAATGCTGCCACTTGAAGCTGGCCCACCAGGGATTGAATGGACGCCATTGCAGGTAGCTCTCTCCGTTGTTCCTAAGGGAATGGCGGTTTTCCCACACTTTTCCTTATAAATACCCCCCTTCTTCACTACCCGCCCCCCTGCTTCCCATTACCCAATCCCCAACCTGCTCCATTCAAACTACCAGACCTGAGAGGGGAATGAAACCTCCAGGCCAACCCCGGTCATGGGTGGCTTCCCCCTAGCTCTGCTGTCTCCAGCCCCCTCCTTTACACCATGAGTATTAAACTTCTTTCATATAATGTGAGAGGCCTAAACAGCCCAAACAAAAGACACTCCATCTGGAAGGAAATCAGCAACAGTCACGCGGACGTGATGTGTCTTCAGGAAACAAAATTTTATCAAACAAACCACCCTAAATTTTCACATAAGAATTTTCCCAATATCTTCGAATCCTTAAACCCCCCCCCCAAAAAAAGCGGGCGTTGCCACAATAATAAAAAACTCAATTCCCTTTGAATTGATAGAAGAGCATTGTGATTCCTCAGGCAGATATCATATCTTGATCTGCTATCTGAACAATCAATTGAGTACCATTGTTAATATCTATGCTCCCAATAAAAGACAGATTCCCTTTTTGGACAAACTTATGAGGAAAATCCAGCTAGCAAGAAAAGGTGCCTTAATTCTACTAGGCGACTTTAATATTGTACCAGATGGTCACCTAGATTCCTCCTCCCCAACCCGATATACCGCTGCCACTCTCAATAATTGGATCTTTAAAAAAAAAATTTTCGACGTCTTTCGCTGTATCAATACAACATCTGTCGAATATACACATTTTTCCGACGTACACCAGTCTGCTTCTAGAATCGATCTTATTATTAGTGATGTGTTCTCTCTTCCCAAATTTATGAAAGCTACAATCCTTCCAATAACTATTTCCGATCACTCTCCTGTTCTGTGTGAGATCTCATTAGGACCTAATCTCCAAAATAAATTCCTGTGGAAATGCAACTCCTCTCTTCTACAAAACCCTAATTATACAGAAGAAATCGATTCCGCTTTAAGGAACTTCTTTATTGAAAATTGTACTGAGGGTATGGATCCTTTCATCTGTTGGAATGCTCACAAAGCATTTATGAGAGGGGTCCTGATGCAGATCTCGTCCAGACACAAAAAAAACCACAGAGCCAAACTAACCTCTTTGCAATCTCAAATAAAAATCAAAGAAGACCTCCAACTCAACTCCTCCTCTCCCACTATATCAACTCAAAAATAAATTTTCTATCTCAGACAGGAATTAAAACGCAAAATTTTCTCCTCCTACGATTCGATGATCAAATCATCTAAATACAATTTCTATACCTCTATAAACAAACCAACCAGATTTATGATGCATAGTCTAAAATCCAATAGATTAAAAAATAGAATTGACAAAATCAATTCTTCCACAGGGGTTCCATCATCTCATCCAAAAGAGATCACGGACATCTTTGCAGAATACTACCACAAAATGTACAACCTACACCTCAATCCTCTCTCTCCATAACCAAATAAAAATGATATGGAAACATTCCTTTCGTCCACTAATCTTCCCAAGATTAACCCTAACGACTTAGATCAACTAACCGCCCCGTTTTCCGAAAAAGAAATCGAAGATACCATCCAAAAACTTAAAAACCACAAAGCTCCTGGTCCTGATGGTTTTACTAACGAGTACTTTAAAATTTTTAACACCTAATCCCAAAAATGACCCAAATATTCAATTTAGCCTCTTCCCAAGGATCTTTCCCGGAAGAAATGCTTAAAGCAAACATTATATTAATCCCTAAATCTAAAGTCGAATTAGACCAGGTCAAAAACTTCAGGCCAAGCTCACTGATTAATACAGACCTTAAAATGTATTCAAAAATTTTAGCAAATAGATTAAAAAACTCCCTCCCATACCTTATAAACAATGACCAAATTGGTTTTGTTGGTGGCAGACAGGCCACGGAAGGAACAAGGAGAATTATAAATATTATTAAGATGATTAATTCCTCGAAGCTTCCCACAATTTTCCTCACCCTTGATGCCGAAAAGGCCTTTGACAGACTGAATTGGAGCTACTTAAATTCAACTCTCCTTAAATTCGGCTTTAATAAAAAATCACTTCTTTTTATCTCTGCTCTCTACTCAAATCCTAGCGCTAGTATCTATGTAAACAATCATCTCTCAAATCCATTTACACTGTCCAATGGCACCAGACAAGGGTGTCCGTTATCCCCTCTCCTTTTTGCTCTTGCAATGGAGCCGCTAGCTCAAACAATAAGGGACAACCCAAAAATATCTGGAATCCCGATCCCTTCACGTCAATACAAAATTAGTCTCTTCGCGGATTACCTTTTTTTGACTCTTTCTGACCCTGTCAATTCTATTTCTGAACTCACCAAAGTACTCAACGCATTTTCTAAAATATCATATTTTAAGATCAACGAAAACAAATCTAAAATCCTTCAATTCAATCTAAATGACCACTCCATAGATAAAATTAAAAACCTTTCATCTTTTTCTTGGTCAGTAAATGAACTCTCATATTTAGGTATTTCGATTTCTAGAAATATTAACTCCACGATCTCTCTCAATATCGACAACTTAGGCACTACCATAGCTAAAGATCTAAAGGCCTTGGGCAACCATGATCTTTAATGCTCGGTAAAATATCAATAATTAAATCTATCATCCTTCCCAAAATTCTGTATCTTTTTAGAACACTTCCTCTTACAATTCCCTCATCCTCCCTATTGAGACTGCAAAACCAAATTAATTCCTTTATTTGGAACTATAAAAAACCTAGTCCTTAATAACATCCTATATAAAAAAAAAAACAAAATGGCGGAGCCAGTCTCCCTAACATTACAGCTTATTATTGGGCCAACCTGATCAAACAGAGCTCTTACTGGTTCGTTACTGATAAACCTCCTGCCTGGTACAATCTGGAATTACACCAAAATAATAACTCCCCTCCCTGCGATCTACTATATAAACAATTATTTAAAAACTCTCCCAATTACTCTAATAATCCTATTTTCCAGGCTACGATCTCCGCTTGGGAAAAAATATCAAAACCTAGAAAGAAAGCAAAAAAATTCGACATCATTAAAACTCTTCCTTTATCATTCATAGCTTCTCTTAACAACTCACCAATTCCCTCTCATTGGTCGAATCTTGGCCTTAAAAAAATAAAAGATTTATACAATGGTGACTATATCTGTTTATATTCTGAGTTAAAAACCAGATTTAACCTACCTTCATCTGATTTTTTTCATTTTATAGTTTTAAAAGACCATATAAAACAATTCCTAACCAATAAACCGAAAATGTCCGAACATTCAAGTAAACTTATTTGCAATAGTAACCACATCTTGTTTTGGGGCACAAAAAATCTATACTCATGGTTTAATAATGACACTGAGTTCGTTGAGAATTCATATTTCGCCAAATGGGAATCTGATTTAAAAATCTCTCCAGATTTAGACCAATGGGAAGATGCTATAAACTACTCTTACTCAGCTACCATTTCAACTTCTCTCCAAGAGTCCTATTATAAAATGTTGACCAGATGGTATTATACCCCCTCTAGGTTATCCCATATTAGCTCTGAATCATCTCCTTTGTGTTGGAGAAATTGCGGTATTAAAGCTGACCTATTACACATTTTCTGGTCTTGCCCGAAAGTCAAAATCTTATGGGATCAAATCTCCTCCTTTATAAAACGGACTCTCAACAAGTCAATAAAAATCACCCCACAAATGGCCCTATTATCTTTTGATCTAGAATCTCTGGATCCTCATTGCAGGCGTCTCCTCATTCACATATTTCTTGTTGTCAAAAATTCTTTGGCCTTTTTCTGGAAGAAAACAGACATTCCCAAAATTTCTGATATTATCGACAAAATCTCCACACACAAGGAATTCGAATTAAGATTTGCTATTATAAACAATTGTCTTCCTAAGCATAGCAAGAAATGGGATCTTTGGTCTGATGCTTATTCTTAAAATCTCTTTGTTTGAAAAGAAGATTCGTACTCTAATGGGTGAATATTGAATGTTTACTCTTTAATATTCCTTATAATTGTTCTATAATGATTAATACTAATGTACTAAAGTATCATTATGTGTTTGTTTTTTGTTTTCTGACACCATATCAGTTGCTCGTTTTATTGTTCTCCTAACTACCCCCCCCCCCTTTTCCTCCTTCTCTACCCCCCATCCCTCCCTACTCTCCTACTCTTACCCCTCACCCTACCCCTGTTTTATAAAATGTTTCAATAAAAATTATTGGAAAAACAAATACTGATTTAAAATACTGACAAAATACTGAACGTGTGAAAATGGCCTAACAGTTTTTCAATTGCTTCAGCAAAATCTTCTCTTTTGGGGAGTTTTTGCAGTAGTTTTTATTTAACTGAAGTGGATTTGAAGAATCTGAAGAAATTTTTTTCCCAAAAAGGTTTTTTTGCAGCCTTTGATTTGTCACTTCCAAGTTTCAGAGGTTTTCTTCAGGATCCTCTTCAAAGAAGTGGCATGCACTTTTTTTTCAGCAGGCGTTTTTCAAAACCCCTTCAAGAAAAAAAAAAAAGATAAAAAAACTTCTCATATGAACATCAAAGTGGATTTTCCATAAAAATTAATTGAAAGAGTTTTTCCAAGCATGATTAGGGTATGTGCATACAACATCTTTTTCAAGCAGATTTCGTCTGAAAAAGCACTGTACAAAATGAACATTGTGCACAGCAATGTCAAAATGACATTACCGTGCACATGTTCCAGTTTGTCACTTTTAACCATTTCAGACTTCAGAAACCCTGGAGCGGTTAAAAGGAGTAACATGTACAGTCTTCGAGCAGCTTCATTTGGAAGCCACTTCGCTCTCTGTTATACAAGATACAGGAAAAAGCCACCGCTGGTGGAAGTGACGTGAAAACTACTGAAAGCGGCTAGCGGTTCAGCCATTGGATTAAAGACGTGTACCTTAAGGTTATGTGCAGACAGAAGGTTTTTAAAGGAGATTTTGAAGAAGAAACTTAGTCGAAACTGATCAGAAACTTCAAGTTTGTGAGGAGTTTTGAGATTTTGAGTTGGATTCTGAGAGTTTCCCTTTAGATTCTGTTCAGTTTTCACTCCAAAAAGACTCTGTGTGCATATTTAGCCAATGAGTGGAAAATCCCCAAATCCTACTGAAAACTCTTCAAAACCTTGGAAGTTCTGCTCAGTTTCTTCTAAAAAAAAACTATACAAAAAGACTATGTGCACATACTACAAAGCAGGTTTGGAAAAAAATCTCCTTAAAATATCTCTGCATGAACATAGTTTAAGGCTGGGGTCCCACTAGCGTATGGCATTCGCTGCGAGAGGATCAGATGCAATATGCCAATGACATTTGGCTCCTGCTCTGCTGCGAGCGGGAGCCGAATGTCATACTATTTGTAGTATCGGTGTCTCTGCCCCCTGCCAGGCAGAGACGCCGTCCCTCTCACCACCGCGCTCCCTGCCCGGCGTCCTCCAGCGCTCCTCTTCCTGCTTCTGCCGGCGTGCGCAGCTTCCCGGGCACTGTGCTTAGGGCCAATTGCCGGAGGTCCTCCCATATATTTAACACCTCCTCCAATATTATTTTATCATTATAACACACACAAAAATGTATTAAAAGGTTATCAAAAAGTTATATGGAAATGAATGGTATCAAATAAAAATCCAAGTCGTCCTTCAAAAACAAGCCCTCATACAGCTCTGTGGGAGAAAAAGTAAAATATGTTACAGCTTTCAGAATATGATGATGCAGAAACAAATTATGTCTTGTGAAATATTATTGTTAGTGTGCAAAAGTAGAAAAGTATGAAAAAAACTATCGATTTTGTATCGCTATAATCGTACCGAATGAACAACCCTGTATAATCACATTTACTGGACAGTGAACCGCATTAAAAAAAAAAAAAACAGTAACTGAATTATTGGGTTTTGTTCATTATGCACCCAAAAAAATCTGAGAAAAATCTGATAAAATTGTTACAGCACTCAAATTCTGGCAAAGAAAAAAAAACAACTTTTTTAAATAAAAAAGCATTTTTAGTTTTGTAAAAGTAGCAAGACATAAATAAACTATATAAATCTGCTACCACTGTAATAGTACAGACCCAAAGAATAAAGCCGTCTTATCACTTATGACGCAGGATGAACGGCGTAAAAAAAAAATTAAGAATAGTTTTTGAACTGCTGTTACTTGTTCATTCGTTATAGTGCTCGGATCACATTTTCCCTGCTCTCAACACTGGACACTTACATTGGAGTTTCCCTTAAAATCCCCAAAAAACGTGATTCAGACAAAACACCTGGTAGTCAGTTTTAGTGTCTTTTTAGTACACAAAAGTGTGGTCAACCACAGTCCTGTACATGCCTAAAACTAAAGACCACCGGAACATTATAGTGAATGGTTCACACTGAATCTTTTTGCTGAGTTTTTTTTAAGCGGAAACTGAGCAGAACTTCCAAGTTTTTTAGGAGGATTTTGAAGAGTTTCTTCTCAAAAACTCAGCAAAAAGACTCGGTGTGAACACACTTTAGATTGTCTATAGATGGAGCTTTTTTATGCATTTGAAGACTAAGGCCACATTCACACGTTCCATACCTGGTCAGTATTTTACATCAGTATTTGAAAGCCAAAACCAGAAGTGGGTGATAAAGACAGAAGTGGTGACAGGTTTCTATTACACTTTTCCTCTGATTGTTCCACTTCTGGTTTTGGTTTACAAATACTGATGTAGGGGGCGTGGCCTGGACGCTGAGGATGTAAGCCGCAGGAGTCCTGAGCTCCATGATTGTAAATCCTAAAGCTACTTCCACAGCTACGGGAAGAAATATTTCTGTTCTTTTTCACCTCTGGACCTCTTCAGGACCCTATTGGGATCATTTTGTCACCAAGACCGTGGATTTCGGACACTTATATCGTTGGAAGCATATAGCACAATCCTTCTCACCACATCACAAGCAATACTGTGACTACTACAGCAATACTGTTTTGTTTTTTTTTCTTCTCTTTTTTACGCATAACATAACGCCTCGGACCCATCACGGTCTGGTCTGCGCAATTGGTCTATCTTCTCTTTCAACATCTTAATATTTAAACAAGCTGTGCATTGTATTAGATTTGCAATATCGTACCGCACTGTATTTCTTTAAGACGCTATATTGTTCACTCACACTCCTCAACTCCACTGTCTTGTTTAAATTTTTCAATACTATTTTCTACATTTACACCTTCCAAAATGAGTGGTGCTAAAAATAAAATCCCCTCCGCTAACAAAACCTCTGACTCTTCCAACAAATCCAAACCTCAGAGAGAGAAACTCTTTCAATCTCAATCACACTTCTCCTTATCTTACTCTAAATCATCAGAGATCTCAGCTAACATATCTAGTCCAGTTAAATCCAGATCGCCTCTTAAAAGAGACGAAGATAAAACTACCACCAAAAATAAAAACATACCTTCTTTGCTCAATGCCGCCTCTGTAGAAGAAATGGATTTATCCATTTCCGCAAAAAGGAAAGAGCCAGGAGACTGGGGCCACTTAAACTCATCCCGCGAAGCATCAGAAGATGAATTCGCTGACCCCTCTCCCAATATCAGCTCCGAAAAAAAACGCTTCAAAAAAGACTGTCAATCTTCATCTAATATCCAGTCACCCAGTTCTAACTCTGATATCCATTTTGGATCTGAGGAGAACTCTTTCACCAGATATTTAGATAAACTATCAAGAACATTCAACGAGAACATGAATCTCGGCTTTGTAAAACAAGCTGTCCTAATCCAATCTAACTTTGACACCCTCAACCAAAAATTTGAGAATAATAAAACAAGAATAATTCAAGTTGAGGAAAAAACTGAAATTCTATTAAAAGACAATCATGACATTCACCAAGAAATCCGCAATCTTAAAGCTAAAATAGCAGACTTGGAGGATAGAAGCCGCAGGAATAATTTAAAATTGCGAGGAATTCCTGAAAGCGTCACCCAAAATAATCTAGCTGAATATGTCAAAACAATCTTCAAAAAGGCTCTTCCATCACTATCCAGCTATGATCTAAACATAGACAGGATCCACAGGTTACCCTGACCGTCATCTATCCCCTCTGACAACCCAAAGGATGTCATTTTATGAATACACTTCTATACTACCAAAGAAAAAATCCAGAATTACATCAAGGAAAATAAAACCTTTCCAGATCCTTACGGCCATATCAAGGTCTTTGCGGACCTCTCTAAAGCAACCATTGAAGGAAGGAGGGCATTTAGAGAAGTTACAGCTTCTCTCAGAAGTAATAACTGCTAAAGTCCTAAGCTAGTCTGTACGAAGACCTATAGATGTGGGGGAGGAATCCCTACAAGTACTAAGGACTGGGAGGAATATGGGACACCTCCTAACAGAAATAGTAGCAGACAGACGAACAAACAAAATATAAAGAACAAAGAGGTCAGTAAATCAAGCAAACTAACAGAGCAAGACACAGAGCACAGGCTAGCTAGAAAGTAGATATACAATGAAGTCCAGCAAAGCCAGAAGGGCGGAGCAGGATTAAATAGGCCAACAAGGTCATGTGACCAGCAAAGGAAAAAAAACCTAACAGCAAGGTTCTAACAATGCCCCCATACCATGCCCCTAAAACCGAGCCACCTTATCACCGCCTGTGCCCTTGGAAAACCTAATTGCCTACCATCCCTCATTACGTCGGCGCGCAGCGCCCCCCAATGCACATATGAGTGTCCAATGATCCAGACTAACGAGGGAACATCACCTAAAAGAATAATAAACAAGCAGGTTAGCAACTATTCCACATCTAGCAAAGTTTTTGCGGCAATTAACTGCGAACATATGACAAATAATGGTCCGAACTCCATCTTCCGATCCGTTTTATCGTCTCAGCCCCTAAACCGCGTCTATCAGCCTCCGACGCTGCACCGATCCTAAAGGAATGCTAACCGTAAATCTCGGGACTGAGACTCAACTCCTGCACCCCCTTTTTTAAGACCGCTGTAAACTGAAAAACGGGAAAGAAATGACCCGTCGCAATGCCGTAATAGTGGGCCCGATCTATTTGACCACAATTGCCAGTAGACCTCCAAGCACCTTCTAGGGCACATTAGAGCCCCTTCCACTATACCTAACACGACACGCTTCCCTTTCCCAAACTGATCCATTTTAGACCGTCTGATCCAAAAATCGATCCCCCAGGCCCAGCAGCTCACGTCTTTGGCTAATAGACCTCCCTCTCTATTCCTACTAGGGGCTACCAACTCACCCACTCTCATAGCCCCAAAAAAAAGGCTAGAGCAAATGCCAACTTAAACAATGCCACCTCGAAATTAGAACAACAAATGGTTTCCAAAACCAGACCCAACCTTTCCAATATGCTAAACGTGACTGGTCTACGCTTATCCAAACTCTTGTTTCCTCTTTGAAAACCCCTGAGAGCCTGCCTGACCAAAAAGGATTTTGTAACGTCAGTCAAACCCTGTAACTTGAAACCAAAAAGCAAGCCTGGCTATAAATTTACTCACTCTGGATGCTGATCACCCTGAATCCGCTGCTTTACCAACAAAAAACAATATCGCCAACGTCCTATCCCTGTCACTCTCTAGTACCCCCACTGTGACACCCAACTTTGCCATATGTTCCACGATGCCTCATAAGCAGCCCAGGTTGAACTCGCCACCGACTCTTGGATCAATCTTCCGGCTCGTCCAAAACCAGCTGCCACAACCGCGAAGGGCATTCCACTCCTGCGACTTCTGCCTCTGGTGCCAATGAACGGAAACGCTCCCACTGGAAACGAGACAAAGCATCCGCTATAGAATTTTTGACACCTGGCACATGTACAGCCGAAATCCATGCATTAAGCTCCAAGCAGCGGAGCACCAATTCCCTGACCAACTTGATGACTGGAGGAGACGAGGCCGATAGGCTATTAATCACTTCCACCACGCCCATATTGTCACAATGGAACCTGACTCTCCGATTCGAAAAAGACTCGCCCCAAATCCAGACCGCGACTACAATTGGGAACAGTTCCAAAAGAACCAGATTTTTTGTGAAACACCTCTCTTTCCAGGAATTGGGCCATTTGCCTACACTTTCCCTTACAGAAAACTCCATATCCTGCTCCGCCAGCCGCGTTGGTATAAATCTCGCAATCAAAGCTGTTCAGGAAATCCTGCTGAATCAGCGACCTGCCATTGTACGTGTCCAAAAATTGCTTCCACACCAACAAGTCCTCTCTATGCTCTCTATTCAAACGAATAAAGTGATGCGATGCCTGCACTCCCGCCGTTGCCCTTGACAACCTACGACAAAATATTCTACCCATAGGCATGATCCCACAGGCAAGGTTCAGTCTCCCCAGCAGTGATTGAAGCTCCTTCAAAGTCGTCTTACGCAATTTTACCATTCTCACAACCTCCTGTCTAAGTAACAGCAACTTTTCTTCGGGCAGTCGACACTATCAATCAAAATGCCTAAAAAAATCAATATCGTACAGGGACCTTCGGTCTTTTCTTTTGCCAGAGGAACCCCGAAACGTTCCGCAACCCACACCATGGCTGCTCACAAATTATTACAAACCAACGAATCAGGTGGGCCTATGAACAAAAAATCGTCCAGGTAGTGGATAACAGACTGGACACCTGCAACATCCCTGACAGCCCATTCGAGAAAAGTACTGAACGTTTCAAATAATGAACAAGAAATAGAGCAGCCCATGGGCAAGCACCTATCCAAGTAGTAACCATTGTTCCAAAAACAACCCAACATTGAAATGCTGTCCGGGTGAACCGGAAGGAGCCGAAAAGCTGACTCAACATCCATTTTTGCTAACAGTGACCCATGCCCGTACCTGTGAACCCAAGCCACAGCCGCATCAAATGAAGTATATTCCACAGAACATAATTCTGGGGCTATACCATCGTTGACTGAACAACCTTTTGGGTACGACAGGTGCTGAATCAGATGAAATTTGTTCGGCTCCTTCTTAGGCACAACCCCCAACGGAGAAATGATCACGCCTTCCACTGGTAAACTATCAAAAGGCCCCGCCATGCGACCCAACTCAACTTCTTTTGCCAACTTAACACTAACAACCTCTGGATGCAACAAAGCAGACCTAAGATTCTTAACCGAAAAGGGGACTGTATGCTCAGGAGGCGGGATCCTGAAACCTTCTAAAAACCCATCCCTAATAATTCCGGACTTCGCTTGATCAGGGTATCTATTTAGAAAGGGGGCCATCCTTGGAAGATTCACCGGAGTCGCCCCCTTGACCAGAACCCACCGACGATCGTCCCTTTCCTTTTTTGAAACATTTTGCCGCCCCGTGGGAGCTCCCGTTACAATGGGAGCAAACGTGCTTGAACTTACAGCCATTCCCAAATTTACACTGGCAGTCATTAAACTACCAGCACGTTCCTGACTTATCTTTTCCTCCCTGTGCTCCCTGACTGCCTCCGCCAGTTCCTGATGAGTAACTCCCGCTCTCCCCGCTCCCGTGAAAGGACTGCCCGTATCTAGCGGGAGCCATTACTTTTAACCAAAGCCCAATGTCTTTTTGATCCCACCTGATTTCCGGCCGTACCGCCTTCCTCTGTCTGAATTGCTCATCATACCTAAGCCATGTTTGTCCCCCGTAAGTCCGATGTGCTTCCCCAATCGCATCTAAATAGCAGAATAAACCCGAGCAATTCTCAGGAAACTTCTCCCCAATGACCCCGGCCAATATAGCAAAAGCTTGAAGCCAATTCGCAAAAGTCTGAGGAATCAAGCGCCACCTCCGCTTCTCCTCCTCCTCCTTCTTGCTATCATCCTTCTTCCCCTTGTCTAAATTAAACTTCTCCAGGGGAAGAAGGGAGAAAATTTCCACGTATTCATCACGCCAAATTTTCTCCTTCACTTCTTTCTTTAAGTGTGCCCCCAGCAGCCCCTCGAAGCACACGTACACCTCCCCTCTTGCCCTGTCATCAAGCTTCACGGTATCACCCTTATCCTTCTCCGTCTGTACCGAGACTGAAACCCCAGTCGCTACTCCCTCGGCGCCCGCCGCTGATCCTACCTCTACCCCAGTAGGTTGCGGCGACAAGCCTTGCCCTGGTAACCAGGCATCCACGGGGGATCCTCTTGACCCACCCGCTGCCGTGCTTTCCATTCTCATCAAAACCTGTGACATAATATATCTCTAATTCCAGATACCCCTGCCCCATCGGGACCGGCTAAACCCCCCCTCGATGCTACCTCTCGATCACTACCTTCATCACCCAAAACTGCCCCCGCGGGCCCCAAACACACTGTACGATCGTACTCACGCCGCTGCACAGGTGCTGTGTCCCCGCCAGCCGGAAATCCTGAATCCAGATGCTCGCTCCTTCCATCACGGTCGCTACTGTAGTCGGATCCATTGGTGTCCATTCGCTCCTCCAGGCCCGCGCCCCTGGTCTCCTCGTCACCAGGGGGGGACCTGAACGGATAGAGCTGGCCGTTGTCGTCTCGGCGACCGTATTTCACCATCCCGCCTTGGAATACTGGATGTCGCTCCGATCCTCCTCCGACTCCCAGACCCAGACCCATGGGCCTGGTCCGTGCTTCCCGAACCGACGCTGCCAGGCAGCTCGATGCTGCCCGCCGCTCCTTCCCTTCCACGGAAGGTCCCATGACTGCTGCCTGCCCGTGGGTGCTTGCCTCCCCGTCTTCCTCGTGTTTGTCCCAGCAGGCACCCCGACAGGAGCATCGCCAGTGGTGCCTGCCGTCCTCCGCACTGTTCCCTCAATGGTTCCGGTTCTTCTCCAGTCCTGCTGGGCCCTTCCGCTGCCGGCAGGCGCGATGCACGTCGCAGGTGCGCAGCGCGAAGCAGGTGCGCTACACGTCGCAGATGCGCCGCGCACGCGCCCCCCAGCTACGGCCCGAACTCCCGTGTCTCGCGATGCTTGTTCCGTCGGCTGTGTATCTGGTGCGTCCTTCGCCTCTTGTGTAGGCCGCACTCCGCGCTGAGCGGCGGCAACAGACCGGCTGGATGGATTACTGCCAGGGCGAGAGCGTCGGGCAGGAACCACCCTATCTTGCTCTTCCCCCGCAGGGTCCCCGGAGGGGCTCCGAAGCCTGCGCCTGTTCCGCGTGGGTACCTCGGGTAACAGTCTCTCCAGGGGCCGTGGCCTCCTCCTCCTGCTCCTTCTCACAGATACAGGCTGCGCTTCTGCGTCCGCGGCTGTTCCCAGCAAGGCAGATAGCTGGGCCTCCAGCCATCCCTCTCTCCGTGATAATGCTGCCACTTGAAGCTGGCCCACCAGGGATTGAATGGACGCCATTGCAGGTAGCTCTCTCCGTTGTTCCTAAGGGAATGGCGGTTTTCCCACACTTTTCCTTATAAATACCCCCCTTCTTCACTACCCGCCCCCCTGCTTCCCATTACCCAATCCCCAACCTGCTCCATTCAAACTACCAGACCTGAGAGGGGAATGAAACCTCCAGGCCAACCCCGGTCATGGGTGGCTTCCCCCTAGCTCTGCTGTCTCCAGCCCCCTCCTTTACACCATGAGTATTAAACTTCTTTCATATAATGTGAGAGGCCTAAACAGCCCAAACAAAAGACACTCCATCTGGAAGGAAATCAGCAACAGTCACGCGGACGTGATGTGTCTTCAGGAAACAAAATTTTATCAAACAAACCACCCTAAATTTTCACATAAGAATTTTCCCAATATCTTCGAATCCTTAAACCCCCCCCCCAAAAAAAGCGGGCGTTGCCACAATAATAAAAAACTCAATTCCCTTTGAATTGATAGAAGAGCATTGTGATTCCTCAGGCAGATATCATATCTTGATCTGCTATCTGAACAATCAATTGAGTACCATTGTTAATATCTATGCTCCCAATAAAAGACAGATTCCCTTTTTGGACAAACTTATGAGGAAAATCCAGCTAGCAAGAAAAGGTGCCTTAATTCTACTAGGCGACTTTAATATTGTACCAGATGGTCACCTAGATTCCTCCTCCCCAACCCGATATACCGCTGCCACTCTCAATAATTGGATCTTTAAAAAAAAAATTTTCGACGTCTTTCGCTGTATCAATACAACATCTGTCGAATATACACATTTTTCCGACGTACACCAGTCTGCTTCTAGAATCGATCTTATTATTAGTGATGTGTTCTCTCTTCCCAAATTTATGAAAGCTACAATCCTTCCAATAACTATTTCCGATCACTCTCCTGTTCTGTGTGAGATCTCATTAGGACCTAATCTCCAAAATAAATTCCTGTGGAAATGCAACTCCTCTCTTCTACAAAACCCTAATTATACAGAAGAAATCGATTCCGCTTTAAGGAACTTCTTTATTGAAAATTGTACTGAGGGTATGGATCCTTTCATCTGTTGGAATGCTCACAAAGCATTTATGAGAGGGGTCCTGATGCAGATCTCGTCCAGACACAAAAAAAACCACAGAGCCAAACTAACCTCTTTGCAATCTCAAATAAAAATCAAAGAAGACCTCCAACTCAACTCCTCCTCTCCCACTATATCAACTCAAAAATAAATTTTCTATCTCAGACAGGAATTAAAACGCAAAATTTTCTCCTCCTACGATTCGATGATCAAATCATCTAAATACAATTTCTATACCTCTATAAACAAACCAACCAGATTTATGATGCATAGTCTAAAATCCAATAGATTAAAAAATAGAATTGACAAAATCAATTCTTCCACAGGGGTTCCATCATCTCATCCAAAAGAGATCACGGACATCTTTGCAGAATACTACCACAAAATGTACAACCTACACCTCAATCCTCTCTCTCCATAACCAAATAAAAATGATATGGAAACATTCCTTTCGTCCACTAATCTTCCCAAGATTAACCCTAACGACTTAGATCAACTAACCGCCCCGTTTTCCGAAAAAGAAATCGAAGATACCATCCAAAAACTTAAAAACCACAAAGCTCCTGGTCCTGATGGTTTTACTAACGAGTACTTTAAAATTTTTAACACCTAATCCCAAAAATGACCCAAATATTCAATTTAGCCTCTTCCCAAGGATCTTTCCCGGAAGAAATGCTTAAAGCAAACATTATATTAATCCCTAAATCTAAAGTCGAATTAGACCAGGTCAAAAACTTCAGGCCAAGCTCACTGATTAATACAGACCTTAAAATGTATTCAAAAATTTTAGCAAATAGATTAAAAAACTCCCTCCCATACCTTATAAACAATGACCAAATTGGTTTTGTTGGTGGCAGACAGGCCACGGAAGGAACAAGGAGAATTATAAATATTATTAAGATGATTAATTCCTCGAAGCTTCCCACAATTTTCCTCACCCTTGATGCCGAAAAGGCCTTTGACAGACTGAATTGGAGCTACTTAAATTCAACTCTCCTTAAATTCGGCTTTAATAAAAAATCACTTCTTTTTATCTCTGCTCTCTACTCAAATCCTAGCGCTAGTATCTATGTAAACAATCATCTCTCAAATCCATTTACACTGTCCAATGGCACCAGACAAGGGTGTCCGTTATCCCCTCTCCTTTTTGCTCTTGCAATGGAGCCGCTAGCTCAAACAATAAGGGACAACCCAAAAATATCTGGAATCCCGATCCCTTCACGTCAATACAAAATTAGTCTCTTCGCGGATTACCTTTTTTTGACTCTTTCTGACCCTGTCAATTCTATTTCTGAACTCACCAAAGTACTCAACGCATTTTCTAAAATATCATATTTTAAGATCAACGAAAACAAATCTAAAATCCTTCAATTCAATCTAAATGACCACTCCATAGATAAAATTAAAAACCTTTCATCTTTTTCTTGGTCAGTAAATGAACTCTCATATTTAGGTATTTCGATTTCTAGAAATATTAACTCCACGATCTCTCTCAATATCGACAACTTAGGCACTACCATAGCTAAAGATCTAAAGGCCTTGGGCAACCATGATCTTTAATGCTCGGTAAAATATCAATAATTAAATCTATCATCCTTCCCAAAATTCTGTATCTTTTTAGAACACTTCCTCTTACAATTCCCTCATCCTCCCTATTGAGACTGCAAAACCAAATTAATTCCTTTATTTGGAACTATAAAAAACCTAGTCCTTAATAACATCCTATATAAAAAAAAAAACAAAATGGCGGAGCCAGTCTCCCTAACATTACAGCTTATTATTGGGCCAACCTGATCAAACAGAGCTCTTACTGGTTCGTTACTGATAAACCTCCTGCCTGGTACAATCTGGAATTACACCAAAATAATAACTCCCCTCCCTGCGATCTACTATATAAACAATTATTTAAAAACTCTCCCAATTACTCTAATAATCCTATTTTCCAGGCTACGATCTCCGCTTGGGAAAAAATATCAAAACCTAGAAAGAAAGCAAAAAAATTCGGCATCATTAAAACTCTTCCTTTATCATTCATAGCTTCTCTTAACAACTCACCAATTCCCTCTCATTGGTCGAATCTTGGCCTTAAAAAAATAAAAGATTTATACAATGGTGACTATATCTGTTTATATTCTGAGTTAAAAACCAGATTTAACCTACCTTCATCTGATTTTTTTCATTTTATAGTTTTAAAAGACCATATAAAACAATTCCTAACCAATAAACCGAAAATGTCCGAACATTCAAGTAAACTTATTTGCAATAGTAACCACATCTTGTTTTGGGGCACAAAAAATCTATACTCATGGTTTAATAATGACACTGAGTTCGTTGAGAATTCATATTTCGCCAAATGGGAATCTGATTTAAAAATCTCTCCAGATTTAGACCAATGGGAAGATGCTATAAACTACTCTTACTCAGCTACCATTTCAACTTCTCTCCAAGAGTCCTATTATAAAATGTTGACCAGATGGTATTATACCCCCTCTAGGTTATCCCATATTAGCTCTGAATCATCTCCTTTGTGTTGGAGAAATTGCGGTATTAAAGCTGACCTATTACACATTTTCTGGTCTTGCCCGAAAGTCAAAATCTTATGGGATCAAATCTCCTCCCTTATAAAACGGACTCTCAACAAGTCAATAAAAATCACCCCACAAATGGCCCTATTATCTTTTGATCTAGAATCTCTGGATCCTCATTGCAGGCGTCTCCTCATTCACATATTTCTTGTTGTCAAAAATTCTTTGGCCTTTTTCTGGAAGAAAACAGACATTCCCAAAATTTCTGATATTATCGACAAAATCTCCACACACAAGGAATTCGAATTAAGATTTGCTATTATAAACAATTGTCTTCCTAAGCATAGCAAGAAATGGGATCTTTGGTCTGATGCTTATTCTTAAAATCTCTTTGTTTGAAAAGACGATTCGTACTCTAATGGGTGAATATTGAATGTTTACTCTTTAATATTCCTTATAATTGTTCTATAATGATTAATACTAATGTACTAAAGTATCATTATGTGTTTGTTTTTTGTTTTCTGACACCATATCAGTTGCTCGTTTTATTGTTCTCCTAACTACCCCCCCCCTTTTCCTCCTTCTCTACCCCCCATCCCTCCCTACTCTCCTACTCTTACCCCTCACCCTACCCCTGTTTTATAAAATGTTTCAATAAAAATTATTGGAAAAACAAATACTGATTTAAAATACTGACAAAATACTGAAAGTGTGAAAATGGCCTAACAGTTTTTCAATTGCTTCAGCAAAATCTTCTCTTTTGGGGAGTTTTTGCAGTAGTTTTTATTTAACTGAAGTGGATTTGAAGAATCTGAAGAAATTTTTTTCCCAAAAAGGTTTTTTTGCAGCCTTTGATTTGTCACTTCCAAGTTTCAGAGGTTTTCTTCAGGATCCTCTTCAAAGAAGTGGCATGCACTTTTTTTTCAGCAGGCGTTTTTCAAAACCCCTTCAAGAAAAAAAAAAAAGATAAAAAAACTTCTCATATGAACATCAAAGTGGATTTTCCATAAAAATTAATTGAAAGAGTTTTTCCAAGCATGATTAGGGTATGTGCATACAACATCTTTTTCAAGCAGATTTCGTCTGAAAAAGCACTGTACAAAATGAACATTGTGCACAGCAATGTCAAAATGACATTACCGTGCACATGTTCCAGTTTGTCACTTTTAACCATTTCAGACTTCAGAAACCCTGGAGCGGTTAAAAGGAGTAACATGTACAGTCTTCGAGCAGCTTCATTTGGAAGCCACTTCGCTCTCTGTTATACAAGATACAGGAAAAAGCCACCGCTGGTGGAAGTGACGTGAAAACTACTGAAAGCGGCTAGCGGTTCAGCCATTGGATTAAAGACGTGTACCTTAAGGTTATGTGCAGACAGAAGGTTTTTAAAGGAGATTTTGAAGAAGAAACTTAGTCGAAACTGATCAGAAACTTCAAGTTTGTGAGGAGTTTTGAGATTTTGAGTTGGATTCTGAGAGTTTCCCCTTAGATTCTGTTCAGTTTTCACTCCAAAAAGACTCTGTGTGCATATTTAGCCAATGAGTGGAAAATCCCCAAATCCTACTGAAAACTCTTCAAAACCTTGGAAGTTCTGCTCAGTTTCTTCTAAAAAAAAACTATACAAAAAGACTATGTGCACATACTACAAAGCAGGTTTGGAAAAAAATCTCCTTAAAATATCTCTGCATGAACATAGTTTAAGGCTGGGGTCCCACTAGCGTATGGCATTCGCTGCGAGAGGATCAGATGCAATATGCCAATGACATTTGGCTCCTGCTCTGCTGCGAGCGGGAGCCGAATGTCATACTATTTGTAGTATCGGTGTCTCTGCCCCCTGCCAGGCAGAGACGCCGTCCCTCTCACCACCGCGCTCCCTGCCCGGCGTCCTCCAGCGCTCCTCTTCCTGCTTCTGCCGGCGTGCGCAGCTTCCCGGGCACTGTGCTTAGGGCCAATTGCCGGAGGTCCTCCCATATATTTAACACCTCCTCCAATATGGAGGTGCCCGAGCATTAGTTGATGCACAGTATACTTACCTCTGCTTCATCCCTCAGGTCCCGCTGCTAGCCTGACTACTAGTCCTGCCCGCCAGCCTGACTATCAGTCCAGTCCGCCAGTCTGACTACTCTCCAGCCCGACAGTCTGTCTTCCGTTCAGCCCGTCAGTCTGTCTATGGGCTTTGCCCGCCTGCTTACCTTGAAGCACCTGCCTGTTACCTGTCAGCCTACCTGGAAGCTCCTGCCCGTCACTTGCCGTGACCACCTGTCTGCCTACCTGGAGGCTTCTGCCCGTCACTTGCCGTGACCACCTGACAGCCTACCTAGAGGATCCTGCCCGTCACTTGCCATGACCACCTGACAGCCCACCTAGAGGCCCCTGTCTGTCACTTGCCGTGACCACCTGTCAGCCTACCTGAAGGCTCCTTCCCGTCACTTGCCGTGACCACCTGACTGCCTACCTAGAGGCTCCCGCCTGTCGCCTGCTGTCTCTGCCAGTTCATCTACCCGGATCTCTGGTCAGCCTGCCTGCTGTGCCCATCTGCAGTATCGGTCAGTCCCAGCCATCTGACCCGTGGGAGTCACCTGCTCTCTTACAAGGTCGTCCCCAGAGTAGCACCTGGTCCCTCTGCTCTGTCCCTCCCTGGTCACAGAGTCGATAGCCGCTGTATGACCTAGGTCGGTCCGAGTTGATACTTAGTTACACCCCTCTGGGTCCCTCCTTGCACCGCAGCACAGAGGTTCCACCACCCGGATCCGTAACAGTTTGCTCGGGCCATGGAACCCGGTGGCCCCCAAGCTCCTTCACTCTCTGACCTGTACCAGGAGGTTTCTCGTCAGAGATCCCAACAGGAAACCATCCTGAACTTCCTGCGGAGTGTCAACTCCCGCCTGGACACACTGACTGTTCCACCTATGTCCGCCTCGAGCCGTGCGACTCCCGCTCCGGCAGCGCCGCTGCCCACCAATACCAAGGCATCCAACTCAGGTCCCCGGCTTTCTGCACCTCCTCGTTTTGGAGGCGACCCCGCTCTAGTTCAGGGTTTCATAAACCAGTGCACCCTGCACTTTGAACTTTTGGCACATCAGTTTCCCTCCGGCCGGGCCAAGGTGGCGTTCATCATGTCTCACCTCACTGGAGAAGCACTGGCATGGCTAAATCCCCTGTGGAAGAGAGGGGATCCCCTGGTGTCCGATCTATTGTCTTTCCTTGTTGCTTTCTGGAAAGTCTTCGATGAACCAGGACGAAAATCCTCTACTGCCTCCTCTCTGCTTCGTATCCGCCAAGGGAGTCTCACCGTGGGCCAATATTCCATATGGTTCCGTACCCTCGCTTCTGAGCTCGCCTGGGACAACGAGGCCCTGGTGTCCATCTTCTGGGAGAGCCTTTCCGGTCGGATTAAGGACGAGTTAGCCGGCCGGGACATTCCTTCCACCCTGGATTACCTGGTGTCGCTAGCTACCCGGATTGACATCCGTTTCCTGGAACGTGCTAAAGAGACTACCCAGGAGCGAAGATTTCCTTGTCTTGCTCCTACTTTCCAGAGACCTGCCTCTCAATTAGCAACTCCCCGGGCATGCTCACCCGAACCCATGCAGGTCGACCAGACCAAGATGGTCAAATCTCGCCAAGAGTCACGCGGAGCCGAGGGGAGCTGTTTCTACTGTGGCAGTAAGGAGCACTTCATCCGTTCCTGCCCGGTGAAGCCGGGAAATGCCAGTGTCTAGGACCGCTCGGAGAGGCCATCCTAGGCAAAAGTAAACCCTCTCCTTCCCTGACTTTGTCTGTCTCCATCTCCTGGGGAGAGAACTGCTACTTTGAAATTGCACACCTAGATTCCGGAGCTGCTGGGAACCTCATTTCCCAGTCCCTGGTAGAGAAATATCACATTCCCACCAAACCTCTGGCTGAACCATTGGCAGTCGCCTCCGTGGATGGAAGACTTCTTCCGTTGACCATCCTGCTCGTCACAGAACCTATAACCCTGCAGGTGGGAATGTTGCACTCTGAGAGGATCTCCTTCCAAGTTCTTTCCGGTCTCTCTCACTCCCTATTGCTAGGTCTACACTGGCTTCAGAAACATGAACCTGTGCTGAATTGGCAATCCGGTGAAGTTCTCTGTTGGGGGCAGGATTGCCGTAAGACCTGCCTGGTCCCAGTCCGCCCGGTTCGTCCTCCACCCACCCCGGCTAATCTACCCGGTTTACCGGCACCTTACTGGTCCTATGCTGATGTCTTCGACAAAAAGGAAGCAGAGACACTGCCACCTCATAGGCCATATGATTGCCCGATCGACCTGGTAACCGGAGCCACTCCACCCTGTGGGCGTATTTACCAGTTGTCGTCGGCCGAAACCCGGGCCATGCCGGAGTACATTGAAGAAAATCTGGTTAGGGGATTCATCCGGAAATCTACCTCCCCGGCTGGAGCCAGATTCTTCTTCGTCAAGAAGAAGGATGGCTTGCTACGCCCCTGTATTGACTATAGAGGACTCAATCAAATCACGGTCAAAAACAAATACCCCCTGCCGCTCATCTCCGAGTTGTTTGACCGCCTTAAGGGCGCCAGGATCTTTTCCAAACTGGATCTACGTGGGGCGTATAACCTGGTCCGGATCCATCAAGGAGACGAGTGGAAGACGGCATTCAATACCCAGGACGGTCACTATGAATACCGTGTGATGCCCTTCGGTCTCTGCAATGCTCCCGCCGTCTTCCAAGAATTAGTCAATGACATCTTCTGTGACCTTCTATATTCCTGCTTGGTGGTGTACCTGGACGACATCTTGGTCTTCTCTCCGGATCTTCCCACACACCGGAGGGATGTTCGTCAGGTCCTTCTTAGGCTCAGGCAGAATCACCTCTATGCCAAATTTGAGAAGTACCTTTTCGAGCAGACCTCCCTTCCGTTCCTGGGCTATATTATCTCCCAGACAGGTCTAAGAATGGACCCCGAGAAGCTCTCTGCCATCTTAAAGTGGCCCCGTCCGGAGGGGTTGAAGGCGATTCAGCGATTCCTGGGCTTCGCCAACTACTACCGTCTCTTCATCCCGCACTTTTCTTCCCAGACTGCTCCCATCTCTGCGCTCACCCGTAAGGGAGCAAATCCCAAGGTATGGCCATCCGAAGCTGAGGAGGCCTTCCTTTCCTTAAAGTAAGCCTTCTCCTCTGCCCCAGTGCTGCACCGTCCGGACTGCAACAAACAGTTCTTCCTGGAGTTTGATGCTTCCTCCTCCGGAGCCGGAGCGGTGCTCACCCAAAGATCTTCATCCGGGAGAATGGTAACCTGCGGCTTCTTCTCCAAACTCTTCTCCTCGTCTGAGCGCAACTACTCCATAGGAGACCGAGTACTGCTAGCCATCAAATTGGTGCTGGAGGAGTGGCGTTACCTGCTTGAAGGGGCTCTATACCCAGTGATCATCTATACTGATCACAAAAACCTTGCATATCTCCAGAATGCCCAAAGACTCAATCCGCGTCAGGCCCGGTGGTCTTTGTTCTTCGCTCGCTTCGACTTTATCCTACATTTCCGCCCAGCGGACAAGAATGTTAAAGTTGACGCCTTGTCCCGATCCTTCCTGTCCTCTGATCTAGAGGAGGAGCCTATGCACATCATCGACCCCTCCAAAGTGATGAGTATGGCCCCCTTAGATCTGACTCGTCTCCCACCCGGTAAGACGTTTGTAGCGGTTATAGATCGGGAGAAGATTCTTCACTGGGGTCATTCATCTAAACTAGCCGGCCATGCCGGTCAGAAGAAAACTTTCCTGCTCATTACCCGGCATTACTGGTGGCCTACCCTGCGCAAGGATGTGGTAGACTTCATCTCGGCCTGTTCGTCTTGTGCCCGCAACAAAGTTCCCAGACATCTTCCAGCCGGTCACCTCCTGCCTCTTCCCGTACCTGCAGCCCCTTGGCAACACATTGCTATGGACTTTATCACAGATCTCCCTGTTTCTGCCGGCTGTACAGTCATTTGGGTGGTCGCCGACTGCTTTTCTAAATTGGCCCACTTCATCTCTCTGCCTGGTCTCCCGTCTGCATCTGAGCTGGCTAAGGACTTCTTCCTTCACATCTTCCGTCTCCATGGCCTATCCTTCCACATTGTGTCGGATCGAGGGGTTCAATTCACCTCACGCTTCTGGAGAGCTACGTGTAAACTGCTGGATGTCACCCTGGATTTCTCCTCCGCTTTCCATCCACAGTCCAATGGCCAAGTGGAGCGTATCAACCAGATCCTTATCAGCTACCTCCGCACTTTGTTAATGCTCACCATACCGATTGGGTGGACCTCCTACCATGGGCCGAATTCTCCTACAACAACCATGAGAGCGAATCGACTTCCAAGTCCCCGTTCTTTGCAGTCTATGGTCAACATCCCCGGATTCCGTTTCCCGCATCCGCTTCTGTGGACAACCCAGCCGCGGAGTCTCTGGTCAGCGATATTTCCACCATTTGGGAAAATACTAGGTCCGCACTTCTTCAGTCCTCCGAGCGGATGAAGAGATATGCTGACAACAGACGTCTGGATCCGCCTCAATTCCGTCCGGGAGACAAGGTTTGGCTCTCCTCCAAACATGTTCGGCTCAAAATACCCTCCTACAACTTGGGTCCTCGGTTCATCGGTCCATTTGAAGTCCTCAAACAAATCAACCCAGTGGCCTACAAGTTAAAACTCCCGGCCACCTTACGGATTCCCAACTCCTTCCACGTATCTCTCCTCAAACCAGTTGTGTTTAATTCTTTTTCCAACAGTCCAGGTACTCCCCCTGCTCCGGTTTCCACTGAGGACGTTTTTGAGGTAGAGAACATTCTGGCCACCAAGAAGGTAAGAGGAAAAACCTTTTTTCTGGTGGATTGGAAGGGGTTTGGCCCAGAGGAGAGAGCTTGGGAACCCAGGGAGAACAGTCATGCCCCGCTTCTCCTTGAAAAATTTCTTTCTGGCCTAAAAAAGAGGGGGCGTAAAGGGGGGGGGGTACTGTAGCATCGGCGTCTCTGCCCCCTGCCAGGCAGAGACGCCATCCCTCTCACCGCTGCACTCCCCGCCCAGCGTCCTCCAGCCCTCCTCTTCCTGCTTCTGCCGGCACGCGCAGCTTCCCGGACACTGTGATTAGGGCGCGCGCGCGCTCCCTCCCTCTTTAAGGGGCCGCGCGCGCCGCCCTAAGGCGTCCCCGGCCAATTGCCGGAGGTCCGCCCATATATTTAGCACCTCCTCCAATATGGAGGTGCCCGAGCATTAGTTGATGCACAGTATACTTACCTCTGCTTTAGCCCTCAGGTCCCGCTGCTAGCCTGACTACTAGTCCTGCCCGCCAGCCTGACTATCAGTCCAGTCTGCCAGCCTGACTACTCTCCAGCCCGATAGTCTGTCTTCCATTCAGTCCGCCAGTCTGTCTATGGGCTTTGTCCGCCTGCTTACCTGGAAGCACCTGCCTGTTACCTGTCAGCCTACCTGGAAGCTCCTGCCCGTCACTTGCCGTGACTACCTGTCTGCCTACCTGGAGGCTCCTGTCCGTCACTTGCCGTGACCACCTGACAGCCTACCTAGAGGCTCTTGCCCATCACTTGCCGTGACCACCTGACAGCCCACCTAGAGGCTCCCACCTGTCACTTGCCGTGACCACCTGACAGCCTACCTAGAGGCCCCTGCCTGTCACTTGCCGTGGCCACCTGTCAGCCTACCTGGAGGCTCCTTCCTGTCACTTGCCGTGACCAACTGACAGCCTACCTTGAGGCTCCGGCCTGTCACCTGCTGTCTCTGCCAGTTCATCTACCCAGATCTCTCGTCAGCCTGCCTGCTGTGCCCATCTGAAGTATCGGTCAGTCCCAGCCATCTGACCCGTGGGAGTCACCTGCTCTCTTACAAGGTCGTCCCCAGAGTAGCACCTGGTCCCTCTGCTCGGTCCCTCCTTGGTCACAGAGTCGATAGCCGCCGTACGACCTAGGTCGGTCCGAGTTGATACTTAGTTACGCCCCTCTGGGTCCCTCCTTGCACCACAGCACAGAGGTTCCACCACCCGGATCTGTAACACTACTGTGCTCTGATCCTCTCACACAGCGAGGATCACAGCACAGCTGCGGAGGGGACGGAGAAATCAATGTCTCCATCTCCTCTGTTGCTGGCGTCGGCGGGAATTGCACTGCACCCGGGTATTATCAGAGTGCAGTATGATGTTTCACACGCACCCATAGGATTATATAGGTGCGTGCAATCCGAATCCAGCATGTAATCGCAGTATGTGCACTTTTTTTTCAGCCAGATCGCAATCCGAACAGAGCTGGAAAAAAAACCACCACTGAGCACAACATCATAGGATTAAATTGGTCCCAAATGCAATCCGATTTTTTATCGGATTGCATTCGTCAGATTTCATCGCATGAGAGAGCAAGCCTTTACTCTGGAAACTGTATTCAAATACTATTACAATATTACTTAAATGAATCAGGGTAAACTAATGACTTAATTTACAGTGGATATAAAAAGTCTGCACACCCCTGTTAAAATGACAGGTTTTTGCCACGATAAAAAATTATACCAAGAAAGATGATTATAGAACTTTTCTACCTTTAGGGTTCGTGCACACGAGTAGAGTGCTATCTGATATTTTTTAATCGGATAGTACACTGACCCATGTTATTTAATGAGGCAGTGCAGATGGCCGATTTTCTTCACTGACAAAATCTGTCTGTAATTTGACTCTGAAATACAATGAGACTCACCCATTCAAGCCTATGGGTGCGAGAGTAAAAATCAGATGCTACAGTATGGCATCTGATTTTTACAGATGCATTATAATTCTGTAATATAGGAAACTGTAAATGGTCCTGTAACTGATTAATAGCTGCTACTGTAAAAAATGGATGATATACGGACTGAACACAGATGACAAGTGAGAAACAAAATCATACCGCTTTTCTGGATGAGAATGGGAGAGATTTTTTTCATACTGTCGTGTGACCCTAGCCTTAATGTCACCCATAATCTGTACAAATCCATTGAGAACCAAACAGACATCATATTGCGGGATTAAAATAACAAAACTAAAATAATGTGGTTGCATAAGTGTTAACACTCTCTTATAATTGGAAATGTGGTAGTCTTCAGAATTAGGAAATTACATTTAAACTCATGTTAAATAAGAGTCAGTACACAGCTGCCATCATTTATAGTGATTCTGATTAACTCTACATAAAGTTAAGCTGTGCCAGTAGGATTTCCCTGACATTTTCTTAGTTGCATTTTACAGCCAAAGTCAAGGTCCGTAAACAGCTTACAACACAGCAAAGGGATCTCATTTTTTGAAAGTTATCAGTCAGAAGAAGGGTACTAAAAAGATTCTAAGGCATTACATATACCATGGGAAACTGTGAGACGATCATCAATCAGTGACCTAAATTTGGCACAGAGGAGCTCTTCCCACGGCTGTTAAATTGTCAAATGCCTCTAACAATCTCTGACAGCGGCATTTACGCCAGTAGGGGTCACGCTGTTCTATGTGCCCATCTTCATGCATGTGACGTGATTGAGGGGCGCCGATGGGTTGCCATGATGCCTTGTAGCTGGTGTTCATAGGAGACCGTGATTTTTGCTATATACAAAAATGCTGTGGCATTGCTGTATATAGCACAAGCAATCTGACAATCCAAAGTTCAAGTCCACTAAAGAGTCTAACAAATACAATATATTAATTATATATTGTATTTATATAAATACAGTTTACTATGACCCATTCTGGAAAATATGAAGACTACTAGGACTGTATACTCTGAAGTGATGAGACTAAGATAAATGTTTTTGGAACCGATGACTTCAAAACTCTATGGCTTTGCAATGGTGAGGAAAAGAAAAATACATGGTGCCTACAGTGAAACATGTTGGTGGCAATGTCCTTATCTGAGGCTGCATGTGAGCTCTGAGTGTCGGAGAGCTGTATTTCATTGATGGTATCATGAATTCATAGATGCACTGCTCTATAATGAAAGAGAAGATGCTACAATGAATCCATTACCTTAGTAGACGTGCCCTTTTCCAACATGACAATGATCCAAAGCACACATCTAAGGCCACTGTTGCATTTTTGAAGAAGAACAGAGTGAAAGTTATTCAGTGGCCAAGTATGGCACCTCATCTGAACCCAATCGAACACCTAATGGGGAATACTGAAGAGACAAGTTGAGCATCACTCTCCATCCAGCATCCAGGCATTAAAAGAGGTTGTTCTGAGGAATGGAAAAAGATGTTGCAATATGTCAGCAATGTGACGCTAGTCATTAACTCGCGGAGCAACCGTGAGGCAGATAGACGTTTCGGGGTCAATACCAAGACAGCACGTAAATGCCAAGGGAAAAGACAGAGGCGTTAGTCAGGTCACAGTCCAGGGTCAATTCCAAGAGAGCACATAGATACCAAGGGAAAAGACAGAGGCATAAGTCAGGTCACAGTCCAGGGTCAGGCAGCAGAGGATCAGAACACAAGACACAGAGAAACAAACCGAACACCAGCTGAATATACGTCTGGTAGAAACAGCCCGGTTAAGAAGCCTGGCAGTCACCTGGAATAAAGAACACCTGGAAATAGCCGAGTTGTCAATCAACAAACTGACAGCTTCAGCACGCCCCTGCACCAGATTGGGTGGTCGAGCTGTCAATCACAGTACTGACAGCTCCAGCACCAGATTGGACGGCTGAGCTGTCAGTAACTGCATCCCAGACAAACTGAGGGGTGGAACCGTGACAGGCAACTTGTTCATTCCAAACCTAGAAGAATCATAGAATGGTAGAGTTGTAAGGGACCTCCAGGGTCATTGTGTCCAACCCCCTGCTCAATGCAAACCATCTCAGACAGATGTTTGTCCAGCCTCCTTTTGAAGACTTCAATTGAAGGAGAACTCACCACCTCTCGTGGCAGCCTGTTCAAGACTTGCTGCTGTTCTTAAAAATCATGGAGGTCATACAAAACATGAGATGCAGTAGGTTTTGATGTGAAGTGCATTCATTTTAGCATCAACTAATTTTAAAAATATATTCTATGAAACTCAGTATTGTTATAATTTTGGAAATTGTTCTTGTATTCAGTGAGATATTGATTAAAATCTTACTTTTCAAAGTGTGTGTACTAGTGATGGGCGAGCACTAAAATGCTCGAGTGCTCGATGCTCAGGTCGAGCAAATTGGAATGCTCGGGTGCTCGACCCGAGCAACGAGCCCAATGTAAGTCTATGGGAAACTCGAGCATTTTTCAGACAGCTCTCCCCGGCGGTCTGCAGAGGGCCTAAAAATTGCCCAAATCGATGGGAACAGTGCTCAAATGACATGGGAACAGCATGGGGAAGACCCCTGGAAGCATTTCTGACTCCCAGGTCACTGCTGTCAACAACGTTGTCAGAGGTATTACGCCACTTTTACGGACTCACAATAAAACATACAAAAACGAATCCAAAATGGATTTTCCTGGGAAAAATGTTAAGGAACATCCTTTCCAGGGTAATGTCTTGTATATAAGGCAAAATATACAGAAACAAAAATGCTCCTCCACACCTTAGGCTATGTTCACACGTAGTGTTTTTGATTAGTTTTTGCACTTTTGCATTGCTTTCAACGGTCAAAAATGCATTCACCGGGAAATGTAATTTTAACATTTTACTACCTTATCTGGCCATGTGGTGTGTGAGACATGATCAGACACATTCATACAGTATTGAAAAGACATGGGAACAGCATGGGGAAGACCCCTGGAAGCATCTCTGACTCCCAGGTCACTGCCTAAAAGTGTGCCCATCATAAGTGATCCTTGGCGCATGCAAAGATGCCTCCTGCCATGGACCTGTCGTTGCAGACTTGCAACAATCACCGTCCATGTCCTTGTCCCAGTGCAGCGTTCAGTTGTCCCTACCCCATTCCTTGGAATGCAAGCGCTAGTATACAGCCAGCCACCCACCCACCCACAGGCTGCAATACTATACTGCCAAATTTTTGACAGCTGCTTGCACTTGAAATGTGGCCTTTTAGGCTCATGGAGGCGGAAGCTTTTCACAACCTCATGCCGGTGGTGGCCGGGTGTCCATACTCTGTCCCCAGCCGCCACTATTTCTCCCGGTATCGTCTCCGCCTTCCACTAGCACGGGTCCCACAACATTACCTGTGCCCTCCCCAGTGCTCTTACTGGGAAGGACCGCCCAACCACAAACATGTGGACAGGTGATTGTGGCCAGGGATGGTATGGAGCCAGTCCACATAAAAAATGCAGCCACAGACTGTCCGGGAACCTTCCCACAAACTTTTCTTAGCCAGGGCTGCTTCTCGTCAGGGTTGGACTGGCCCACCAGAGAACCGGAGACTCCTCCAGTGGGCCCTGGCTTCTCCTTCTTTAGAGTTCATAGTGCCGAGGTGAGGCCATGATCATGATAGAGGCCACTATCTGCTTAGTTGTCTGTTACTTGGAATGCAAGCGCAAGTATGCAGCCAGCCACCCGCCCACAGGCCAAAATACTAAACTGACAGATTTCTGGGCAGCTGCTTGCACTTTAAATGTGGCCTTTTAAGCTCGTGGAGGTGGAAGCTTTTCACAACCTCATGCCGGTGGTGGCCGGGTGTCCATACTCGGTCCCCAGCCGCCACTATTTCTCCCGGTATTGTCTCCACCTTCTACAAGCGCGGGTCCCTGAACATTACTGCTGGTACTTATCTGTGGGAATCTGCTCGCCTCCTACCAGCCTGGAATATTTCCAGTAAACTATGGTACGACGCCATGGTATTAGCAACGCCCCCAGTACCAGTAGCGAAGCCATCCCCAATTTCTTTCTCAGGAATTTTATTTGGTAGACTGAGTGGCTGCCCAAATACATTAGTTTCTCACAAAGGAGCTGAAGATAGAGTGGCAGTAGGTGCAAGCTTCTCCAGCCTGTTAGATATCAGAGGGTGAATGGCAGCACATTGAATCAGTGATTAGGACTGAAGCCTTGCAGCGCTGGGATCCTGGGTTCAAATCCCAGCAAGGACAACATCTGCAAGGATTTTATATGTTCTCCCCGTGTTTGCGTGGGTTTCCACCTCTGTAAAAAAACAGCCATAGAGTGTCCAGGAACCTTCCCACACACTTTTCTTAGCCAGGACTGCTTCTCAGCAGGGTTGGGCTGTCCCACCAGTGAATCCTCTGGTGTGCCCTGGCTTCTACTTCAGGAGAATTCATGATAGCGCTAACTTTGCAGCTGATATGGGGCTCTTAAGTGGGGGAGAAAGGTGAGCCCTCAGAATCAAATCCTCTGGTGGGCCCAATGTTTTTCAATCTGAAACAGCTTCTCAGTGGGAGTTGTATTTCACCACAGCCATATTCTTTAGCTTAGTGAAAGGACTGGCATAGAGGGAAACCGTATCTACTCCAGCTGTCATTTCTCTGTCACCAGGTTCCGACCATTGTCAAACAGGGCCATGCCTGGCTGTATGTTCAGCGGTGAGAGCCACAGATCAGGCGCTGTGTTACAGCTTTCAACAACTCTTCAGTGCTGTGCGGTTTGTCACCTAAGCATTAAGCGTGTTATCTTCAGCACAGCCTGTTGCCGCTTGGCCAATGCAGTGCTATAGTGCTTTCAGCTTGTGACTGATGTGGTCATTTCGGAGATGGAGGAGGAGGTGCAGGAGCAGAACAATGTGATTACATTGAGGTTACATTGGCGACTCTGTTTTTTATACAAAAGAAAGATCCTCCTGTTTGTTTGTTTTTTACGTTATTTTTTAAGACAAATGCATTCACCGGGAAATGTAATTTTAACATTTTACAACCTTATCTGGCCATGTGGTGTGTGACACATCATCAGACACATCCTGTTTCATTTATGATGGAGGGACTCTGAAAGTCGCAAAGCCTATTTTTATAGGGCCATCAGGCGGCCCTTACTATTCTTAACAGGCCAGCAGTCGGCCCTCGCTATTGTTAGAGAGCCATCAGCCAGCTATGCTTTGTTGTTCCAATTATTAACAAGTGGGTCTCCTATACTGTTATTGCGTATACAGTGACAAGGGCTGCCAAAAATTTGGATGCAACCCAATACCCCTTTGAAGAGACATAGAGGAGGGTCTCAGTAAAAAAAAAATTCCCATTATAAAGGAGCGTGTCTCCCATAGTGGTAATGTCCATGCTGGGACTGCAAGCGCTGCCAAAATTTGGGAAAAACCCCACTAAGAATTTAAAGACACATAGAGCAGGGCCACAGTAATGACATGTTTCCATTACAAAGGAGCGGGTGTGCTATACAGTTATAGGGTATGCAGTGAGTCCAATGGCTGACCAAATTTAGGAAAAACCCCACTAAGAATTTAAAGACACATAGAGCAGAGCCACAGTAACGAGTACGAAATGTTCCCATTAGAAAGGAGAGGGTCTGCTATACAGTTATAGGGTATGCAGTGAGTCCAACGGCTGACCAAATTTAGGAAAAACCCCACTAACAATTTAAAGACACATAGAGCAGGGCCACAGTAATGACAAATTCCCATTAGAAAGGAGAGGGTCTCCCATAGTGTTGGCCTATGCGGTGAATGCAAGGGCTGCCAAAAATTGGGAGGCACTCCAATGCCCCTTGGAAGAGACGTAGAGGACCTCATGAAAAAATGTTCCCATTATTACAAAAGTGGGTCTCCCATAGTGTTGGCCTATGCAGTGAATGCAAGGGCTGCCAAAAATTGTGAGGCACTCCTATTCCCCTTGGAAGAGAAAAAGATTTAAAAAAATTGTAAAAATAATTTTTTTTAAAAATGATACCAATAAATACATATATTTATGGAAAAAAACAAAGTACACATATTTGGTATCATCACGTCTGTAACGAACTGAACTCTAAAATGATCACATTAGTTAACCCTGCAGTGAGCACTGTACAAAAGATAAATTAAAAATCTACGCTTTTTTATCAAACCGCCGAACAAAAGGTGGAATAAAACATGATCAAAAAGTTGAATGTAAATAAAAATTGTACCGCTGAAAACGTCTTCTTGTCCTGCAAAAAATAAGCCACCATACAGCTGTCTGTGGAGAATTAAAAAAGCTATAGCTCTCAGAATATAGCGATGCAAAAGCAATTCTTTTTTCTAAACAAGTTTTTATTGTGTACAAGCGTCAAAACATTAAAAAATGTTATAAAATGTGGTACCGCTGCAATCATACTGACCCGAAGAAAAATTATGTCTTACCACTTTTACCACAAGGAGAATGGCATAAACAAATCCTGAATTGCTGTTTTTTCTTCATTCTGCCTCCCAAAAATTGGATTAAAAAGCGATCAAAATATGTTATATGCACAAAAATGGTACCGATAAAAAAGTCAAATCGTCCCGCAAAAAACAAGCCCTCTAACAAGTCTGTCGGTAGAAATATAGAATAAGGTGATGCGAAAACTTTTTTTTGTAAAACAAACCATCTATTAGTGTGTGACAGCAGCAGAACATAAAAAACAATATAAATCTGGTATCGCTGTAATCGCACCGATCCGAAGAATAAATGCGTCTAATCACTTATACTGTATGAGAAACACCATAAAAGAAATAAATAAAAAAAATTCATGACTTGCTGTTGATTTGTTTATTCTGCCTTCCAAAGATCGCAGTATGGCTCAGCTCACATTTATGCTTCCTACACTGAGCGCTTACATCGGTGTTTCCGTGTAAATCTATGACATACGTGATTCAGACAGAACCCTTAAGATTCCCTATAATGAGGCAGATGGAGACACTGTGGATGCCATCTGGACTATGATCGGGCAGTGTCTGTCTTTTTAGACAGTGAACCAGGCAAGTTAAATAAAACGTCTTTTATTGTCAAAATACTGCACACATGAAAACTGCTTACCTTCGAATCAATCGCAGCCGGGAACATGTAAATAAAGTCCAGTGCCGCCGGCAATTGTACCCTCGTAAGGTTCTTGGGTGCTATCGTGTTTGACCACGTAAATGGCTCTGGTCTGTGTTAGCTTCACATAGCCAGGAAGATGTCCACAGTACCTTGAGCTCTGCTACATGTCAAATCCAAAACACAAAAACTGCCACACCCAAACCTTAACTGCAGGTTTAAATGAAAACGGTGGCCATGGGCCACTTGTAAGACACAGACTGGAGGGGGAGATCCGTCCCACCACCATCCTACAGATCTCTCCAAAAATAAAAGCCCAAGACAAGTTTTTCTATACTTATTTGGTTAAATAACTTGACCCAGTCCACATTTGCTTTAATTTTGCATGGTAGCCACAGCCGTGGCTGTGATTACAATGCATTCCAGCGGTTCACGATTCTTCTAAGCACATTCTGCGAGGATACATAACGGCCCTTGCATATGATTCCCCTTACTGTCTCACATACACCCCCCCTCCATCCCAACTTGTGGGGTTGAACACCTGTCACCATATAGGGCGCCCGTGGCAGAGGATCTGCATTCCCTTGCGACTACCCAGCTTGTTGTTCCACTGAAAAACTAAAATTTTGCAGGGACAGAAACCATCTAGTGACCCGAGCATTCCCGAGGGCAGGTTGAAGAGTCCTTCAAAAAGATGTCTAGCGAGACCACAGTAGAAACAGAGTCCAAGATCCTGTCTACGATTCTTCTCCATGGCAGCTCCAACCTCCATTGACTCTACCGCGGGTAAACAGGCATGCTCTGTGGGAGAATACAAGGCATCCCACTGCCCACCATGCCTCTCACAAATTTTGCAGTCCATCCATATGACTTGGTTATGGCCTCTGCCAAAGAACAAGGGGGATCATGCAGAGCCAGAGCGTCCTTCATGGATTCAGCCAGACCTATAAAATTGGCACCTGAGCACCACTTTGTTCCACTGAACCTCAGTGCACCACTGTCGGAATATAGTACAGTAGTCCTCCGCAGTGTGGCTCTCCTGTGTAAAATCCATGAACCTAGCTTCAGCTACCTCGGTTCTGTAGGGTTTGTCATAGAAAAACCCTAAGGCATCAAAGAAGGCATCAACTGAAAGCCGTTCTGGGGCTTGTGGTGACAAAGAAAATGCCCAAGTCTGAGGGCCCCCACGCAAGAGGGACATGACTATTCCCACCCACTGGCACTCATTCCCTGAAGACTGGAGTTGTAGGGTAAAAAAATAGCCTGCATCTCTCTCTGAACACCCCAAACTATTTTTTCTCCCCCAACAATTTATCAGGAAGGGCCACTATTGGTTCTGAATGTCATAAGGTATAGACATCACAGTCTCTGCTGGCAGCAAAGAGCTATGGGGAGTTTTCATAAAGATAGCCACCTGGCCCTGCAGGACTGTGAAGATTCAAGATTCTGGTGCTTTTCAGCCAGATCTTGAATCCCTTGAGTCTGGTTTGCCACATAATCACCAAGTGTGTGAATGGGATCCATGCTGGCAAAAAAAAGTGAAAAGTCAGATGTAACGTGACGTTGAGTCACTTTTCACGGATAAGTCGCGAGACAGGGTAGTCAGGAGGTCCGAGGTCAGATAACAGGAGCCCTCGTAGTAAAGAGGCACAATACAAAAGCGTGATCAAGGAACAGTCTGGGGTCCAAATGCCAGGAAGGTACATCAAGATAAGGGGAAAGGACAAACGGATAGTCAGAGACCAAGTGCGGGGTCAGGTACCTGAGGCTAGAGAGTGTCAAGTGCAAAAGGGATAACACACACGAATAGTCATGACAAATACTAGGTCTGGCAACAAGATCAGAGAATCAGAAACAAAGCAAAGCACACACATAACAGAGCAAAGCTACACTAATAATTGTCTTCTCATAGTAGGCCAGCTAAATAGCTAGCAAATAATCAAGTATGGGAGGCACCTGGAGTAACGCTCTCAGGCTAGGGCAGATTGAGCTGCAGGCCTGTGAATCAAAATGTTGACAACCCAGCATGCCCCGGCATCAGATTGGATGACTGGGCTGTCACTCACAGTGTCCCTAGGCCACAGTGAATGATGAAACCATGACAATAACCATCCTTCTTTTCAATAACAGTCATAAGCCTTCCATCCATGGAGTCTATCAGTTTCTTAATCTGTTGACGATCAAATTTTTGGACAGCACCAACTACAGCATCCCAGACAATGTTCAGAGAGGTCTACTGCTTTCCTTCACCATAAATCTTCTTTTTAAGAAGAGCTCACAAGTTCTCAGTTGGGTTTAGGTCAGGTGAGGAAGGTGCCATGTCATTATTCTTTACTGGCTAGCCTAGCAATGGCGACTTTGATGCATGCGATGGAGCATTGTCCTGGATAAAAATCATGATTTTCTTGAAAGATGCATACTTTTTCCAGTACTGCTGCTTGAAGAAAGGGTCTTCTAAAAACGGGCAGTAGTTTTAGGAGTAGATTTTGACTCCATAATCAACTCAAAAGGTCCAACTTTAATAATAGCTCATCTTTAATAATATCAACCTATAGCAGTACCCCAACTCCACCTTGTTGGCATCTGGAGGTCTGTTCAATTAGTGATTCAGCCACGGGCCCGTCCACCTGGTCCATCAAGAATCAGTGTCATCACATCAGTTCATAAAACCTTTGAAAAATCTGTCCTCAGATGAGATGACATTTCCACTTTTGTGTCTTGTTCACTGGTGGTCGGGTTCAGCCTACCTTATCTTGGCCACTGAACGCCTTGTACTTCTAGGCATTCCAGGGAGGTAGCATTTCAGGCATTTGACAGCACTGGAGGATAATGGGTTCCTGGTCACTTCAACTTTGATTCTCCTCAAATCTTTGGCAGTGTAACATCCCTGGCGGCATGCTTGCATGGTGCACCACCTCCCACCATGCAAGACCGCAATCTTACCTGTCAGTCCATGCTGCACTCTTTGCTCCAGTACCTGCTCTGTCCATGTCTCTTGTCTGATTGCTTAGGGCGTCGGCGCAGCTTTCTGCTTGTTTCTTATAGCTACTGTGTGCACAGTCCTAATGCGTCCCCAGCCTATTGCTGTGAGTCACTGGATACTTAAACCCCCTCCACCCAGTAGGAGGGGCCTGAGCAACACTTTCTCTCAGTTTGTTCTTTCAACTGAATTGCCAGGTCCTGTCCTGTATCTAGTCTGTTTCCGCCACCCTGTGGGCTGTACACCCAGGCCTGTTACCTGTCTGTTCTGCCACCCTGGGGGCTGTATACCCAGGCCTGTTACCTGTCTGTTTCCACCACCGTGGGGGCTGAGTCCCCAGGCTTGTTTCTGTATCTTGTTTCTGTTTCTGTTCCTGTCTGAACAGTGTCCTAGCCCGTTTCTTGTTTGTTTCCATGTTTGTACCTTCCCTTTTCCTGCAGTGTCTGAACCTGCACCTAACTCCAACTCGTTGTCTCTGTACTTCTTTTTGTGAGTTTTGTGTCCACTCGCTACTTCATTGTAAGTACCTTGTGTGTATCTGGTTCTGCTCGTTCTGTTTCACTGCCTCCGTATTTACCTCCTGTGTTCTAGCTATTTTCCTGTATCTTCCAGTCTGTTCCATGTGAACAGAGCCCTGTCCTGTCTGCCTTCACCTTCTGCTCTGTTCTGCTCTGCTTACTCACCGCTCCGGCGGTTCCGCTCTGCTCTGCTTGTTTACTGCTCCTGCGGTTCTGCTCTGATCTGCTTGTTCACCGCTCCGGCGGTTCTGCTCTGCTCCGCTTGTTTACCGCACCTGCGGTTCCGCTCTGCTGAGCTTGTTTACCGCACCTGCGGTTCCGCTCTGCTCTGCTTGTTTACCGCACCTGCGGTTCCACTCTGCTGTGCTTGTTCACCGCTCCGGCGGTTCCGCACTGCTCCGCTTGTTTACCGCACCTGCGGTTCCGCTCTGCTTGTTCACCGCACTTGCGGTTTTGCTCCACTCTGCTTGTTCACCGCACCTGCGATTTTGCTCTGCTCTGCTTGTTCACCGCTCCTGCGGTTTTGCTCTGCTAGTCCACCGCACCTGCGGTTCTGTTCTCGTATCCCAGTATGTACTGGTCCCTATCCAGCCTGCGTTCATACCTGCCAGTATTTGCCTGTCTGCATCCCAGCCGTGCCTGTCAGCACCCACCTGCCTTCATACCAGTCGTGCCTGCTAGTACCCACCTGCCTTCATACCAGCCGTGCCTGCCAGTGCCCACCTGTCTGCATACCAGCTACCCTACCTGTTCCTGCATTCCCCGGTGTGGGTCAACAGCTGTGTCCAGGGTCTGACCTGGAGTAGCACCTGGTCCCTCTGCTCGGTTCCTCCCTGGTTCATGGAGTTGACTGAGCCGCCGTGTGACCTTGGTTGGATCGGGTTGATACTTAGTTACGCCCCTCCAGGCACTCCTCGGTTCATGGTACAGTGGGATCACTAATCATGCTCACGCCAGTCAGTCCGGGCGCGAGCGTAACAGACAGCTAATGTGTGTCTTTTTTTCTCAACACGTTTTTTGCGACCCAGTTGACTATTTGAACATTTGATAGTTCTGTGATCATGCAGTTTATTTTAGCAATGTGAAGAGTGATGCATCCTTCTGTAAGACTTTTAACAATTTTTGACTCTTCAAAGTCACTTAAATCTTTTTTTTAGGCCCATTTTACATGGGGAAAACAAGCTGCCAAATAATTCTGAATACCTTGATAAAGGGTGTTGATCTGCTTAGGCCACATCCTCCATCATTACACAAATACGCATCACCTGATCTGCTTCATCCAATAAGAATTCAAGTTTATACAGCTTGAAGTTGGAAAATCTGCATAAAAATTATGATGTGGTCAGAATACTCACTTGCCTAATAATTGTGCATACAATGTAGTTGTTCACTACTGGACAACCCTTGCTTAATCAATTCAGAATTCCAATTCAAATAGAAACAATGAATATTTGCCCCTTGTAGTGGTGGCGGGGCATTGATGCCAGCGCCGCCATGCCCGGAAGGTGATATTGTTGCAGCATGAGCCCACTGCAGCCAATGAGTGTTCACTATTAGGCTATTATGCACTGCAGCAGGCACGTGATACAACAATATCCCGTCTCCCGCTGAGAAGATTATCTACTATGTTTATTATCTATAGCACAAATATATACAAATATAGTATCCAAAGTCAGGAAAATACAGGGAAAATTATTTTAAACACATGTTGCACTGGCATGAATAGAAACTTCAGGAGTAGAAAACCAAAAGAGAAAGAACTGTACGGAAGAAACTCATGATGAAAATGTCTCTTCATCCAAGTTCCTTAATTAAATGCCGGGAAACAGCCAAGGAGAGGACATCTGGTTTCAGTTTATATTCCTTTGATGGCATCAGTGCTTTTGACTAGATCTGGAGGCTGCATGTCTGCCTGTGGCAGCTAAAACCCATGCTTGAGCCACTAAAGCACATGAACTTCCGTTTTTCTTCAGTCAGTCCTATACTCCAGTCTCACTCAATACTGCAGTATATCCTTTGTACTTATATGAAGGGCATGTTATTTATAACATTTGCAGTGCAGCTCACAAGCTTTTACTACTGTTTGAGGGGCAGCATGGTCTAAAATTCTTTATCACACTTTTTACAGGAGAAGGAATAGGCTGTAGATTTAATGGCCATGTGTTCCAGTTCTCCTCCATCATGTTTGTATGTAGCAATCTCAGATGTTTATGTAGTCTCAAACACAGATCCCATATGGGTTAACAAGCAGACATAGTACACACCGGCCACTCATACAATGTGAGGTTTATTTATTGGTCATACTCAAAATTTTAAAAAGTTAAAACAGCGGATTTAATATTAAAAACAATCAGCAAAGGTTTCAATCTCCTATAACTTCTCCCGCGCCTTGTCTAATCTTTTTCACTAGCTAATTTCAAGGGATTGTCCCCTTTTAGAAAACTTTCAGCTATAAGATGAGGTACTTGCAAAATAACTGAGTATTACGTGCCTCCCCAAGTCAAGTGCCAGCTCTCTGTCACTGTCCTGTTGTCTTTGCAGTGCTCATGTGTCACATTGACAGCTCCCTGATTGTCTGCAGCGCTGGAGTCTTGTTGACAGGGCGCAGACAAACAGCAGAGACATAGGTAGCAGCAGAAATCATGCACTGGACCCAGGGAGAGTATGTGATACTGTTGTATGAACATGAAAAATGGCTATTTTATATTTCAAATCCATATTGAAATATAAACCAGACATGTCAGCATTTGTAGGTGTCTTACCTCAGTAGACTAGGGGTCATTAGTCCAGACATACTAAAGCATTAGGTTAAGTTTGCTAAGTCTGAGGTTTAATCTTATTACTGAAGGGAATTAGCCTTTTGTATACGCTGTGTTTGTCATCCGATGTAGAACCAGAGACAGACATTGCACAAAATTGTAAATAGGAGCAACAGGCATATGATTTAAGATGGCGAAGCTTATTGTAGTACCAAAAATATAAGTGGCTATCTGAAACCCATTATGATGTATCCAACCATTAATCAATATTCTGATTATATATTCTGTGTTAAGGTATACTTTATCTGTGAATGTATCTCACTAATACATAGCTTCTTAACACAATATACTGTCTGGGAAGAAAACCTTGTTCTGATTTATAACTCGGTGTAGAATTTACTCTTATCATATGTAAACATTATGACAGAAGTAGAATGGTCCGTGAACAGGTCTTGTCCGGCATCGCTTATCTGTGATAGCTGGCCACTGTCACGGGATTGGAATGTTGGACAACAACCTATGAATTTTAATGCTTAAGTAATATTAGGTTGGGTAAGCGTTTTTCTAAAGTATAAAGCTGTTGAAGAATTCAGTTATGGCAGAAGCATTGTGGACCTGTGAAGAGGACGCTCTTCACAGTGTAGGGGACCTAGTACGCATTCTCTGCCCATCGCTGAGCGCTTCTCCAGCTGAAGTGTCCGGACAGATGATGTATATGCTACTAGGGAAATCTTTTTCTTCTTCTATCCAATAGTAAGTATGTAACCTTTATAAGTATTTAACCTTAGTAACCTTTTAATCTACAAAAGTGCACGCAATATCATAAGATCATACTATTCCTTTGATTCTGTATTTTATCTTTCAAATTAACTATTATAAATAAAATTGCGTTATATTACAAGTGGTTGCCTCCTTTAAAGCCGGATCCGAACCTTATTGCTAAAAACTTGGCAATACATAATTTGGCGTAGTCGGCAGGATACGCAGAAGGCTCAGAAGTTCTTTTTATTGGAAAGTAGAAAGGACTCTGTGTGATAGTGTGATATTGCGTAAAACATGCCTCTCTTTAAGAAAAAAGAGGTTGTAAGTGTTTCTGTAGAAATTCCAGGGCGGGACCAGGCTCCGTACCATATTTTGGCCAAAGAGTGGTCGCAATGTGTTGGATTAAGTGAATCATGGGACAAATGTTTGAATGATGCTGAACCTGATGATGTCGTTGAATGCTTGCAAAAAGTGAGAGTGGAAAAAAAGCAGGAATTGGGTGCTGTGAGCAGGAGAGGATGTATTTTGTTACATGCATGTAGAAAACAGCTTGAGGAAAGAATACGTATATTAACAAAAGTTCAGGAATTGGAAAGACTGTTGTGTGAGGCTCAGAATGCATTGGGTATAGCACAGTGTCAGAATAAGTTATTGGGCAGATGTAATGGATATCAGCATGTAGCAAAAAAGGCAGCGGTATGTGTAGCGCAGTATAAATACAGAAGGAGACGAGGGAAGGTTAATAAAAAGAAAGTAGCTTTGGCCATAGCCAAATCAGGGATAGAGTGTAGCCCTGATCAATGGGATGGTGTCCACAGGGATAAAATAGATGGGACTGGTACTGACGAGATGTGGAAATTGTATCAAAAGAGAGGACTTAATAAAAAGTCAGAGGTTTCACATAATAGAAAGGTTACAGTAAAAGATTCTGAATCCCCACAGCAGGGGCCGGGCGGGACACGGGGAGAGAGAGCCAGCCTCCTCGTCGCCAGCAAAGCCCACACCACCGGGGTTTGAGGATCTTTATGCTGAATTTAAATCCTTGATACAGGAATTCAAAGCCCAACAGAAGGGGGCATAATTTTCTCCTAATAAGATGTCTTCATCTGAAATGGAGGATCGATGGAGGGAGACAGATAAAAGTGATTGACATGCTGGCCATGCGCCACAAATGTTGGTAGATACAGGGGCGGAGGCCAGTTTGATTAATGGAAATCCAAAACAATTCAGTGAGTGCAAGATTATAACTACAGAATTAAGAGGAAAGCAAATTGAGGCAATTCAGGACAGAGCAAAACCAGGAGTTAGTGGAATCTCCACATTGCAGGAGAACTTAAGCAAAGTCCCTCTGGGACTTCAGGAGCAGGAGATACCCTTCGAACAATTGATTCCTGAGCAGAGGAAACAAGTGTGGTTTACAGAAGGGTCAGCTAGTTACCAAGGTATCAACTGTGTGTGGAACGCAGTGGACTATCAGACTACAATTATACATAGCAAAGAAGTATGGGGAAAAGAGTTGTGGCAAGATATCTGGGCAATTGTACAAATAATTAAAGTGACTGTGTTTCATGTTAATGCTATTTGTGCTTCAGATACCCTGGAAAGATTCTTCAACTCAGTAGCAGACGAACAATCCAAAATATCAGTCACTGAATCCAGTAAAGACTGACACCACTGAGGAGCTGCTTGGACTGACTCAATGGTAACAGACCAGAGGGTGTCCATCAGGTTAGATGTAATCAAGGAAACAATTATGAAATGGCCAGTATGCCAACATTCACAACAAAGACCTGTCCTCCATGTTGTTAGGGGTCAAATAGCCCGAGGTAAACTGCCTGCACAAATTTGGCAGGTAGATTACATCGGCCCCCTTCCACAAGATGGAGGGTGTGTGTATGTACGCACGGCCGTGGATACATACTAAGGGTATATGATGGCTAGTCCGTTTAAAACGGCCAATGCTAACAGTACCATTAAAACCATGGAAACCATAATATTATATTACGGTATTCCATTGCAAATTCAGAGTGACAATGGTAGTCACTTCAAGAACAGGAAACACCATTAATGAGAATGATTACCCCCAATTTACAGATCATGCCTTTAAAAGCTACTACCACAGGACAGACAGTTCTCTATTGGGAACTAGAGCCAGGGGCTCTGGGACCTTATAGAGCCACCCCACAGGCAGCAGGACTAGATTTACACTCTCATGAAGAAATTAGATTAGAAATAGGGGTTGTAAAGGCAATCAGAACTGCTATAGGATTACAAATGCCTCCTGAGCATTTTGGTCTTATAGCTCCAAGATCAGGTTTGGCCCTGAGAGGAATTCAAGTGATGGGAGGAGTGATAGATCAGGATTATCAATGTGAAATCAAGGTACTCCTGTTGAATAGTGGGAATAGTGACTTGTTGATGCAAAAAGGAGACAGGATAGCTCAATTATTAATTTTGTCTATCCAGAAAATGAAAATAATCAAGGGAACAGCTCCTACAATAATAACAGTTGGAGGAGACAGAGGTTTTGGCTCCACTCATTTTCTGAATGATGGTGCAAAAATCTGGATGAAGCAACCTGGAGATAAAGGTCCTCCAGAACCTGCAGAGGTGATCGCCCTAGGGGCAGACAATGTCTTAATAGTGATGAAGCCAGGACAAGAGAAGTGGGAACATGTTCCTGCAGACAGGATTTATCTCAGAGACTAATGTATATATTTCCATTTTAGATTCAAAATTGGAGATGGTGGATGATCGGTGTTACAGGCATGGTCCTTTTGGTCTCTGTCACTACCCAATCGTTATACATATGGGAAAGAGAAACGCCGGATAAGGAGAATGAGGCTTTATGGAAAATTAAGCAGAATTTATGGAGTTACTTGGCGCAACTGACAAACATGAGCCATTTTTGTATGGCAAATGGCATTTGTATGGCAAATGGCATTTAAAATGGGCAAGGCACGTGGCAAGGGACGGGGAACTGGACGTGATGGTGATCGTGCATGCAGAGGCCGAGGGCGTGGGCAAGCTGAAATTGTGCCACAACAAACACCCACATCTTCTCGCCCGACCTTCTTGTCCCAATTACTAGGGGACTGCAGCACACCACTATTGAACCCAGAGCAGTGTCAAAAGGTTGGTGGTGGGATAGCAAATAATGCTTCCAGTCACTTTGCCACCACCACAACCACCCTGTCTTCCACACGGTCAAGTCTCAGTAGCCGTGAGTCTGGACTGAATATTCCTCACCCTGATCCTCCTTCCTCCCACCATGCCGAGTGCCCGAAGACAACTGATCCCACACTTGGACACTCCGAAGAGCTGTTCACTTTTCCATTTATTTAGATTCGGGCCTATCGCCCGGTCCACTTGAAGCGGGGCAAGAGGAGATCGCATGTAGCGATGCCCAAATATTGGAGCAGCCAAGGTCACACTAAGGTGAGGGTGGGAAAGTGTCACAAGAGGTGGACGATGATGAGACACAATTTCCAGAAAGTCAGGAGGAGGACCATGGTGCGGAAGTGGAAGACGAGGTGGTAGATGATATAGTAACTGACCCAACCTGTCAGGAGGACATGCAGAGCGAGGACAGCAGCACACAGGGGGAAGGGAGGTAGAGCACCCCAACAGGCAGGAAGCAGTGTGGTGACCGCAGACAGAAGGCAGGCAACCGTTCCCTGTAACACCAACACAAAGGAAGTTGCCAGTACAACAGTTAGGTCTTCCCGAGTCTGTTTGTTTTTTAAAGACTCTGCTGATAACCCCAAAAAGGCCATTTGCACCACCTGCCAGGCCAGCATCAGCAGGGGTGGCAAAACTAGCAGCCTGACCACCACCAGCATGATCAGGCACATGGCAGCAAAGCACCTGACTTTGTGGGCCGAAACCCAGGGTCCAGGAACTATGTTTGCGGGTGGCACCATTGCTTCTTCCGCTGTTGTGCATGCAAGCCAATCCTCTGTCCATGGTGCAAGCGAAGATGCCTCCTGCCCTCCACCTGTCGTTCACACTCTCAAGTAGCTGCATCAGGAAGCACGTCCACGTCCTTGTCCCAGCGCAGCGTTCAGTTGTCCATATCCCAGTCCTTGGAACGCAAGCGCAAATACGCAGCCAACGCCCCACAGGCCACAATACTAAATTCCCACATTTCACAACTGCTTGTGCTCGAAATGTTGCCTTTTAGGCTCGTGGAGACGGAAGCAACTCAATGGCAGCGGCTGTCCCTCGGTATTCGGTCCCCAGTCAACACTATTTCTCCCGGTGTGCCGTCCCCACATTACACAAGCACATGTCCCAAAACATTAGCCGTGCCCTCAACAACGCAGTTACCAAGAGAGTCCACCTAACCATGGACACGTGGACAAGTGCTTGTGGGCAGGGACGGTACATCTCGCTGACAGCACACTGAGTTACCATATTGGAAGCTGGGACCCAATCGGACCTTGGGACAGAACACGTCCTCCCGACTCCAAGGATTGTGGGCCCTAGTCAATCAGGGTTGCCCCCACAGTCTACAGCTCCTGCACCTCATCCTCCTGAGCCTTCTCCTCCTCTTCAGCCTCCGTCTCCGAAATGACCACATCAGTCACAAACAGGAAGCACTGCCTCGGCCAAGCGGCAACAGGCTGTGCTGAAGCTAATATGCTTAGGTGACAAACCGCACAATGCTGAAGAGTTGTGGACAGCTCTGAAAGAGCAGGCAGATCTGTGGCTCACACCGCTGAACCTACAGCCAGGCATGGTTGTGATTGACAATGGCCAGAACCTGTTGGCGGCTCTGAGGCGAGGTGAGCTCACACACGTACCATGGCTGGCCCATGTGCTTAACCTCATGGTTCAGCGGTTTCTCAAATCCTACCCGGAGCTGCTGGATCTGCTTGTTAAAGTACGCTGCCTGTGTGCCCATTTTAGAAAGTCAGCTACAGCTTCCGCCGCCCTTGCCGTGTTTCAGCAGCGTTTGCAGCTTCCAGCTCACAGACTGGTGTGTGATGTCCCCACGCGTTGGAACTCTACACTACAGATGTTGGGAAGGATTTGTGAGCAAAAGAGGGCAGTTGTTGAGTACCAGCATCAACAAGGCCGTTGGTATTCAGTTCAGACTCCACACATATGACCTCAGGAGTGGACATGGATGTCAGACATATGTACCATCCTCCAAAAATTTGAGGACTCCACCAAGATGGTGAGCGGCGATGACGCCATAATTAGTGTCACCATCCCGCTTCTCTGTCTTCTGAAATACTCTCTGCTCACAATCAAAGAGGATGCATTGCAGGCGGAGCACGATGAGATGGAGCAAGGAACCATACAGGGTGATTACACACAGCCCAGCCTCACCTCATCCCAACGTGGATTGGGTGACAATGAGGAAGAGGTGGAAGGACAGGAGTTAGTTTCAGGCGCAATAGACGGTACTACCTGCACAGCTGTCATACCGTCTGTTCAGTGTGGATGGCCAAAGGACAGAGTGGAGGAGGAGAGCATGGTCAGTCATCCTCTTGGTGATGACACGGAAGTCTTGCCTGTTAGTAGTCTGGCACGCATGGCTGAGTTTATGTTACGCTGCCTTTCCCATGACCCTCGCATTCTCAAAATTTTGGGTGACAGTCATTACTGGTTGGTGACACTTCTAGACCCACGCTACAAGGAGAACTTTATATCTCTTATTCCTGAGGCGGACAGGTCTCCAAAAATGGGGCTGTACCAGAAGGCCCTTGTTGCGGAACTATTAAAAAATTCCCATCTGAAAACGCTGGCGGCAGAGGGAACACTTCGTTGGACAACCAAGGAGTACAAGCGAGAGAGACACAACTTCGATCCAGCAGAGGCAGGGGAACACTGTCAAAGTTCTGGGAGAGTTTTCTCAGCCCCTCCCATCGCACAGGCCCTGAGGCGCGGGGTACTCTCACAAGGAGTGCAAAGTTTGGGAAGATGCTGAGGGAGTACCTTGCCGACCGTACCAATATCCTCCGTGATTCCTCTGTGCCTTATAATTATTGGGTATCTGAGCTGGATACGTGGAATGAACTGGCTGTCTATGCCTTGGAGGTCCTGGCCTGCCCTGCCACCAGCGTTTTACCAGAGCGGGTTTTTAGTGCCGCTGATGGAATTATAACTGATAAGCGCATCCGCCTGTCAACTGAAAATGCTGACAGGCTGACTCTTATAAAAATGAACAAGGGCTGAATTGGGCCAGACTTCTCAACACCACCGAATGATAGCAGCGTAACAAACTCAAATCCAGTGTCTTTTCTTGTGAGGTGTATTCCCATGCACCTTTTCACACCCAGACATGGGTATACGTTTCCTGATTTTGGCTATTTGCTCTTGTCCTCCTCCTTCTCCTCATCCTCCACCACCATATCACCAGGGTGACCGTGGTCCGTGATGCAAGACCCACATAATTTTTTAAAAGGGTGTTTATGATGCCCGTAAAAAAAAAAATTATACAGTATGTTCATGTATACCCCCCAGGGGTAAATGTTTGTCAGCCAATACACTTAGTGCATGGGCACTACAAGTATAGGAGGCCCGCTCCTTTCCAATGGGAACATTTTTTTATGAGGCCCTCCTCCACGTCTCTTCCAAGGGGCATTGGAGTGCCTCAAAATTTTTGGCAACCCGTCACTGCGGGTCCTTCCAGTACACCGTGGGACGCCGAGGAGAGAGGACGCTGCCGGGAGGAGACTGGGGGCCGATGGAGAGGTGAATATAAGGTTTTTTATTTTTTACTTTTTAATTATTTTTTTTTACTTTAGATGCAGCATTTGTAGAAATTTCCTCTAAGTTGGTCACACAATATAAATCCATGTCAAGCCCTTTTCCAAGTGATGCTCAAAATCGTGTGAAAAAACGCTTAAAAAACCGAATGCATAAACGCATGTAAAATCCGCATGAGTTTTTTCTGCCAGGGAGATGCAGAAATGCTCAGGAACTTTCTGCTTCAAATCTGCATCGTAGGCACATACCCTAAGAAATCAGGAAGGGGGCAAACACTTTTTCACACCACTCCAGCCTGGCCTAAATGGGTTCTGGTCATCAAAATTTGCATCAAAGTGGGAAAATAGCCAATTCCCCCAGATTTGAATAAGTACCTTGTGTTCTAAGGGGTTAAATGACCTTGGGCCGCTGGTCTTACAGCATCAGCACTGTTATGGCTAATTTTTAATACCTAGATATTATTAATTAGATAAAACAATCTATTTCATGAGGCCTCTGCTTGAGTGTTTTAAGACATACATTGTGAAATTTCTGACTAAGATACTGGTTTCCTGTGAAGTCTCTGAGAAAGTTTTTACATTGGGCAAAGGGAAATGTGTTTGTTACTGATAAGCTATTTCAGTTGTCTGTTCTGTTGTATGTAACAATGAAGTTCCACTTTTTCTCTAGCTAATAAATTGGTGAGTCTATGTTGCCACACCAGAAGACTCTACTTGCTGACAATGAATGTCACATGTATTCTGTCTCTCTCCCTTCATCGATGAAGTATCTTAATTTGAATCTCGCTGGCAATGTGAAGACCCGTTGCTGTCTAAACCAAAGTTCTCCTTAAACCAAAGAGGGTCTCCATTACAGTACATGGTGCCTGAAACCTGGGATTGTCACAACCGGACTTCCTCTGGACCCGTCAACAAGGATCTCTCTGGGAATTACTGAATGAAATCCGCGGTAAGTAATCCCTTGTATTATTACTAATTCAGTACTACCTAGAAGGCTCCAGGACGGGCAATTGGTGGTCCTAACAAGATAATCATTTTTTTTGAACCCTTGCCAGTGATTGATTTTGTTGTCTTATATGTTTCAATGTGGTTTTTAGATGTATAATTGACGACTGAATGATGGTTGAATGATAATTGAATGAAGTGACGAGTAGCCAACCTTGCCCAGCGTGTCGGGATTAGGCACCTCTGCAGTTCTTCTGTATATTTCAGGAGTCAGAGGATTGTTTTATGTTGTTTCTTTTGTCTACGTCATAAATGTCTGGTATGATATTGTAAACTATGAGGATCATTGAATGTGGGACTGAATGATTTTTGATTGACCAATAAGGGACTACGGTCTCTGCTTGATAAGGGATCCCGTTAGGTGTGTTCCTTCACATGTGGTGGAGAGGAAAATCGGTCCGTAAGAGGATCAGGGAAGTGTGATTGCCTATAACAGAGGAATCCTTCACGATAAGGTAGTACTCTGAGGGTATTGAATTCCCATGTAAATTGATAAGGGCACCCTCAAGAAAGGGGTAACTGAATGCAGTTTTTAGCCCGAATACAGCAGGGGGATTAATATCAGCGATTGTGCAGTGTGCATTGAATGATTGACGCATTGTTAAGTCGTTTTTGATGAATCAGAATCGTTGTCCGCAGTGTCTGTGTTCTGTTTTGTGTAAGTTCAAGAGAGGGAAAATCATAGTAGCTGAAGTTCTTGCTTAGCCTGTATACCCAGACTGGTAAACATATAGTATAAAAAGTAACACTTATTGCAGATATAGTTGTCATGCAGTGCCTTTACAAGGTGTAGAAGGAAAACCTTTGAACTGGGAAATGTTATATGATCATGTAGAAATAATTGGAATAGTACTTGGAGCAGTAGGCTGGGTATTGTTATTTGTTTGGCTGTGTGTAAGAATCTCCCTAGCTCACAGGGCTGGAAAATCGGTGTTAGCACTTCCTTAAAGATCTGTCTTCTGAGGCTCAGGGGAGACTGGGACAGGATCAGATCCATCTTTCGAGGATCAGAGGAGACTGGGACGGGATCAAATTTAGAGTCTGAGAGGCTCTAGGTGTGCTGAAGAGAGTTCTGCGGTAACTCTGGCACAGTGGTTGCAATCATGGGGACTGGCAACAGTAAGGAATTGACTAACCTAAAGGGCGAGCCCCAGTTCCAGCATGTGAGATAGTGGAGAGACTGAAAGAAGCAGTAGAAGGATGTGAAATAATATTGAGGAAATTTGGTATGGGAAAGTGGGGAAATTTGGAAGAGAAAGAATGGGAGAATTATATCTGCAATTGGGAAGGATGGTTGAAAGATACAAACAAACTAGAGCAAGCTAGGATGTGGTTAGAAGTAGCAAAACGTCTCTCAATGAGTGAACAGAAATCAGAGGAAACCAGGCATGGAACTGTCTATGTAATCTATGATAGTCTGAAAAACTCTCAAACCCCAGTAGTCTCTGTACCTGATGTAAATTCTGCATCCCCTTCAGCACCACCGCATTATGCTGGGTCAATTGGATGAACTTGCAGACATTGTGGTCATCAGAATACCCCTGGGGTTAATTGTTGCAGTTCCTGTGGGTCTTCACACCCAGGGACAACACCCAGGGTGCCTCTGTTCCCTATGAGGACCACTAGTCATGTACAGTTTCAACCTCCTGGGATGGTTGATAATGTTCCGGTACACGATCCCCCTCAAGTATGGCCAATAGAAACATATCGGCCTTGGTCCCCCAGTGAACTTATTGCCCTCGCTACACAGCTCCCAGATCCCCGAAAACTCCCTTAACATTCAGAATGCGCCTCCAGGGTGTTCAGGAGGAATATTGGGCCACATGGGATGATCTAGTTTCTGTCATTCTGCAGAAAGGCAGTGACCCTTTACTTATGACAAGTTTTTTTTACTTTGTACTGCCACGAACAGGCTGGACATGCGTCTGGTGTCCTTACCCAAAAACATGGTGGTAGGCAGCGCCCTCTAGGGTATTACTCTGTAACCCTTGATCCAGTCATTATGGGTTCTACTACTCGTGTTAGAGCCGTGGCAGCTTCTTCATAACTTGTTAAAAAGACAGAGGACATAGTGTTAGGAAGCCCCCTCACACTTCAAGTTCCTCATGCTGTATCTGAAATACTTCAAAAGGCTCAGACCCGTCACCTCTCAGCATCAAGGTTGACAAAATATGAAGTCTCACTCCTTACACCTCCCCATATAACTATCAAACGCTGTAATGTTCTAAATCCAGCTACACTACTTCCAGTGGATTTAGAAAAGGGAGGAAAGTATCAGGATGTGGAAGAGGGAGAGACTATGAGCCAAGATTTGCCCCTGTTTTTCAAATTAGCAGATGAGGAAGCTCAATTTGATATGGCACATGAACATGATTGTCAGGCATTGATGGAAGCTGAAATAAAGGGCTTGGCAAATATTACTGATGTACCACTCACTAACCCCTCTGCTGAGTTTTTTGTAGATGGATCCAGAGCTTGGGACAGTGAACAAGGATGATTCATCACCGGGTACGCAGTAGTCCACAATGGTAAGGCAGTGATACAAGAACCACTCCCCTCCAGCTGCTCTGCGCAAGAGGCAGAGCTTAAAGCACTCGCTGCAGCGTGTAATCTGGGAAAAGGTAAAGAAATTAATGTATTTTCTGACTCGCAATATGCTTATGGTGTTGCACATGACTTTGGCGCCATTTGGCGAAGCCGTAATTTCTTGACCTCTGCTGGCAAACCTATAAGGAATGCACAAGCGGTAGAGCAGCTACTCACAGCACTCACCCTTCCCCGAAGCGCAGCCATAGTCAAAGTGTCAGCACACACTCGGGAACAAACTCCCTTTGCAGTAGGGAATGTTTTGGCCGACCAGGCGGCAAAGGAAGCAGCACGATTACCTCTGACAAAGATACTGGCTCTCGCAAGTGCGGGAACCCCAGGAGACTCAGAGTCAGGGAGTGCAGGAAGCCCCCCTTTCAAATAAGGAGACATCCCCTGCACCGGTCCCAGTGGCCGTGGACCTCGAACTACTGCAGGTCTTCCAGACCCAGGCTCCCCCCCACGAGCAGAATGCATGGGTCAAAGCGGGCGCCGTACAGTCAGTGTCAGGGGTATGGCAGGTAAATAAACGTATTTGCCTTCCACGCTGCCTGTTCCCCATGATGGCTGCCCTTGCAGATTCTCCGGTGCATAACTCAAAGGGTGTTATGTGTGCAGTGGTGCTACAAAACTGGTGTGCCCCAGGGTTCCCGAATACGGCTGCAAAGTATGTTCAAGAATGTCTAGTTTGTGCAAAACATAACCCTGGTAGGCCTATTCGAGTCTCACGGAAATGCACACCAAAACCAGATTACCCATTTCAGAGACTGCAGGTGGACTACATACAGCTACCTAAGGTGGGTAATTATGAATACGCCCTGGTATGCATTGACCTTTTCTCTGGGTGGCCAGAAGCTTGGGCAGTGACTAAAGCAAACACAAAAACTACTGCTAAAAAATTGATCAGTGAAGTGGTTTGTAGATATGGGGTGCCCGAAACTATAGAAAGTGACAGAGGAACCCACTTTACTAGGGAACTAAAGAAACAAATCATGGTCACTCTTGGGATAGAACAGGCTTTCCATGTTCCCTATCATCCACAAAGTAGTGGGAAGGTGGAACGTCTCAATGGTACCTTGAAGCTAAAAATTCAAAAGTGCATGGAAGAAACACACTTGTCCTGGGTAGATTGTTCGCCCATAGCATTGCATTCAGTGAGGACCGCCCCAAGGGGGAGGGAGAAGCTGTCCCCATATGAAATACTGTTTGGTAGTGTCCCTAAGACAGGGTTGTATTTCCCACAGCAGCTGCAGGCCTCCTATGGTTCTCTCACTGAATATGTTCTGGAGTTGCATAAACATTTGATTGTTACTCATAATCGTGTTCTTTCCTCTATCCCAGACCCCAATTGCCTCAGCGGCACTCACACTTTGGTACCAGGAGACTGGGTCGTGGTAAAGAGACATATGAGGAGACCACTGGAGCCCAGATACAGTGAACCATTCCAAGTGCTGTTAACCACTGCCAGTTCGGTCAAGCTTCAAGGCAAGGACACTTGGATCCACGCCAGCCATTGTAAAAAATTTTTGAACCCCAGCAGCAGCAAAGATGATGACCCTGTTTGTTTGGACTATGGTGATAGCAACCGTACCTTTTGCCCTAACTCTCCATGAAGTACTTAACCCTCCGTCACATACAATATCGGTTCTAACGAGTTCACATACAATGTGACTGTCAGGAGCAGGCTAGAAAAATACCTATAATATCTAATGTTTCCAATTTCAGTGCTCTAAAAGTGATCAGTGACCTTCATATTGATGTAATAAAAGAGACTACACATAATCAGGTGCAAAAAAAAACCCATTTACTTAACATAAAACTAATAACTCTGAAATACAAACATTTCAAAACTCCCGCCAAATAGTCCCCAGTTCGACGCTGTCAAAAAACTGTACAAAGAAAATTTATGGAAACAAACTTAATTTTAAGGTACCTTAAGTACTATTAAGCACATATTCAATCAGAATTAGATCCTGAAGTTTCCCCAGAAAAATTACACTTGCAGAGCAAAGAGCAAGAATTACACATCATTTTTACATGTGTCAGGCAGATTGCATTATGACATTTGTGACATTCATAATTAGAAAGCCTTCTGATTCCGCTTTCCGTGGTGCAGGTGGTGCATCTCCTTCTTTTGGGATGTGGTGCAGGTGGTGAATTTTCACTATCATCTTCTGGGCGGAATCTTTTGAGCTGAACTTGAAGGCGAGAGGGGATACCGATTGTTTTCATACTTCTCCTGCGTAGCTCTCCAAGCACTAGTTCATGGGCCAATTTTTTCAGATAGAATCGTCTACGGAGTGGTTCAAGCTTGTTTTCAAGGTAAATGACTTGTGAATTTATACCACCCAAATTCAACATAGCAAAAAATATGACCATTGGCCAGCGTTTGGTGTTTCTGCTGACATTGAAAGTTGAGCACATCTGATCAGCTGTATCAACACCCCCTTTGGTTGCATTATAAAATGTAATTATCTCCGGGTTTTTTTGTGCCTCAGTCCCAGGATCGATGGCATCATCATCATGAAGTGTTGATAGAAGAAGTACAATTTTTTTTGCTTGTGGTACATAGGAAACCAAAACCTTTCCATTATGGAATGCAAACATACTGCTGTACTGTTGTCTCCCTTTCACACTTACAAACTGTGTAGGCAATTCTTTTTTATTTTTTCTTACAGTTCCGACATATGAAAGCTTCTGCATTTTCAGATAATCAATCAGATCACAATTTGAAAACCAATTGTCAGCTGTTATATTGCGACCCGATCCAAATAAGGGCTCAGCCAATCTTTTTACAACATCACTGGGTTTGTTGCTGACACAGTAAGGACCTTCTGGTTGTTTTCCTGCATAAACTTCCAGGTTGTAAGTGTAGGTCTTACTGGCATCAACAAGGGCATACATTTTTATTCCATATTTGTTAGGCTTTGATGGAATATATTGACGAAAGGCACATTTACCACGAAAACCAGGGAGCATTTCGTCAATAGTGAGATTCTCCCCAGGGCAATAGCTTTTTTTACAGTTTTCAACAAATTTTTGGAATATATCACGAATTGGAGCAAGTCGGTCATGTGTTTTACGTTCGGTTCGGGTAGTTCTGTCGTCAAACCGAAGGCAACGAATTAGAAGCTTGAATCTGTTTATGGACATAACAAGGCCAAATTTTTCAACTCCATCCCCATCTTTACTCCAAAGTTCCTCCAAACTTTGTCTATTTGCCCTATAAGCTCCTGCAAGGTATAATAATCCAAAAAAAGCACGCAGTTCTATTTCATCTGTGGCCTTGATGGTTCTGTTGCAGATGAACTTGTCCTTTATAATGTCTATATATTGGTTGGTATATGTGACAATAGAGTCCAGAATGTCATCTGTGAATAAACTATTCCAGCATTCAACTGCAGTTTTTGCATTACTTGCAGTTCCTATAACTGCAGGAAGGTGAGTAATAAAGTTTTGAGGTTCCCTACGTTTTTTCTGGAGTGGCTTCTTGTTCCATTGGGTTTTTTTATCTTTTCCCATATAATAAGATTCTACATCTTCATCCTCATCACTGTCACCATCTTGCTCTGTTTCAGAATCCACTTCACATACTTCCACCTCATCATGAGAATCAATCTCACTTTCCTCTCCTAAATCCTCATTCAGTGTGGGGTCTGCATCATCTAACAGCATGTTTGTTACTTCCTCAACATCAAGGTTTTTTGATAAATTGTACATTTTCCTCTCCTTTTCAGCAGATAATCTGAAGCAAGAGAAGGAATATGTGTTAGGGAACTACTGTATATGTCTGAGCAGCACACTTTCTTTTTTAATCTGCCTTATTTCTATGAAATATCCTCACACTTTGTGCTATACATTCATAAAACAAGCTAAATAAACAATTGTGATGAATAAAAACATAAAATACCAACCTTATTGAGTGTGACGTGTTCACATACAATGAGCCTGAGAGATTAGCGTAGTTATATCTGTCCTCCTGAAGCTCTGCAATCCAACTGTGGTATGAGGTTTCACAGAGCTGCTAGAGACAGGAGACTACCTGGAGGGAGGGGATTACCTCACAATCTGGTGAGGAAGGAGAAATGAAAGTAAAAGAGATGTGCCTGTCAGGCCTATTGTATGTGACGGAGGGTTAAAGAGAACTGGGATAATAAACTGATAAAGCATCACCAAGTCTAAAGGCCCCGTCACACTAAGCGATATCGCTAGCGAGATCGCTGCTGTGTCACGGTTTTGGTGACTCACCAGCGATGTCGCTATGTGTGACACTTTGCAACGATCAGGCCCCTGCTGTGAGGTCGCTGATCGTTGCAAAGTGTCCTGGACCATTTTTTGGTCGTTGGCCTCCCGCTGGCCAGCACACATCGCTGTGTGTGACCAGCGGGACCAACGATCTGGCTGGTAACCATGGTAAACATCGGGTTACTAGGGGCACGCGCGCACTTAGTAACCCGCTGTTTACCATAGATACCACTCTGCTACGGTGAGCGGAGGCTCCAGCTCACGGTAGCAGAGTGGTATCCATGGTAAACAGCGGGTTACTAGGGGCACACGCGCACTTAGTAACCCGATGTTTACCATAGTTACCAGCCTGCTCCTGCTTGCAGCAGGCTGGTAACGGGGGCAGGACATCGTGGAACGATTCTTTCCACGATATCGTTGCTCCCCTGATCGCTGGTGAGCCTGCCTGTTTGACAGCTCACCAGCGATGTATTAGCGATGCAGCAACGATCCCTGACAGGTCGTATCGTTGTCGGGATCGCTGCTGCATCGCTTAGTGTGACGGGGCCTTTACTCCAAGACATGAACTCTAATGACCGTCCTAAGAACTGTTGGATATGCACCTATAGTCCAATATCCTCCAATACTATGCCTTATTTAGCTATTCCAGTGACTTTGAATGAAATGTTTTACTTAAGTAACCACACTTTTCCTATTAGATTAAGAACAACAAAGAAAAATAAGGCTGTAGGTCTAACTGTAGCTGCTTGGGTGACTGAGCCATGGTTGTAGTTTAACAGGAGTGGTCCACCTCTAAGTCAGACTGGAATGCCTTGGGCGACCGGTCGTGTCGACCTCTCCTGTTATCCGAACTTTACCTCTAGCAGCTGTATTCAGATAAAATCCAGAGGGTTTCCTTTCTCTACAGCTGACTATTCAGAGTGTAATAGATCTGCTACCACTACTACGCAGTGTATAGCGTAGTATATGCCACGGTTGATGCCACTTTCAATCCTAAGCTTGTGTAAATGTCACCTTGCAAAATCTAATATCAGGTTTTACCTCAAATGACACTCAGTATCAGGAAAGAATTATGGAAAAATTAAGCACCACCTTGTTATCTAAATGGATTGCTAGTCTGTTCAACAACATTGTTGTTGGAGCACCAGAGAGTTTATATATTGTATGTGGACATCAGGCTTACAAGTGGTTACCCAACAATTTCACATGAGTTTGCACACTGGCCTTTCTGACACCTTCTACTTTTATAGTACCACACACAAGAGTAGATATTAAAGCAATCCTGCTACACACACTGTACAGACGAGCTGCAGACGACAAAGCCCAGACCAAATGGTAAACCACATCTTGTAGAAATGGGGGTGGCTAATAATTTTTTTAGTGTTTTATTTATTTACTCATTCATAATGCAAATGTGGGATAAGTTGGTAGAGGCGACTGATTATCTAGATGACCAGATCTTCCAGATTCTTGACATTCTCAATACATCTAATATTATACAGAAACAACTAATTGCAGTTACTAACCAACACACCATAGTGCTAGATTACTTGACTGCTAGAGAGGGCGGGATGTGTCAGATAATAGGTCCTACCTGTTGCCACTGCATAGACCCTGCAGGAAATTTCCAGATAAAGACCAAGATAGAGATAGTTAGAGAAATGAGGGATGCGTGGCTCCAAGAACATCATATCAACAAAGATTCCTGGTGGAGCGACACTTTCTCATTTCTTAATCCTGTCAATTGGTTCAAGAGTATAGGTGGATGGCTAATGGGTATCCTACAAGGTATTCTACAAATAGGAATTTTGATATTACTCGGGTATATAGTTGCCAGGATTAGTATATTTGCTATTAAGAGACTATGCAAGAAAACACACAAGATTAAACATCACAGGCCTGCGAAATATAATGCCACTTCTCCTATAAACATATATGATGAGATTTACAAGCAAGATATTTGTCGGTGAACGGGATTCCTCCCCTCCAGGCTTTTATAGCATGGGGAAATAGCTGATGAATAAATTGTTTTGTAAAATAATAAAAAGGGAGGAATTGTTATGGTTAATTTTTAATACCTAGATATCATTATTAATTAGATAAAACAATCTATTTCATGAGGCCTCTGCTTGAGTGTTTTAAGACATACATTGTGAAATGTCTGACTAAGATACTGGTTTCCTGTGAAGTCTCCGAGAAAGTTTTTACGTTGGGCAAAGGGAAATGTGTTTGTTACTGATAAGCTATTTCAGTTGTCTGTTCTGTTGTATGTAACAATGAAGTTCCGCTTTTTCTCTAGCTAATAAATTGGTGAGTCTATGTTGCCACACCAGAAGACTCTATTTGCTGACAATGAATGTCACATGTATTCTGTCTCTCTCCCTTCATCGATGAAGTATCTTAATTTGAATCTCGCTGGCAATGTGAAGACCCTTTGCTGTCTAAACCAAAGTTCTCCTTAAACCAAAGAGGGTCTCCATAACAGCACAAAACACAATAATAATTATTTTTTTTTTAAGGCTGACAGAGAGGTTACAGATGAAAAAAAGCTGTCATCAAAGTGAGAAAATTGTAACTTTGTACTGATTTGTTTTAAGGGTTAAAGGGGTTGTCTTAGGGGACAAGTCTGCAGTCTCTCTATGTGACTCCAGACTTGTGAATCCTCACATCACATGTACTGCTCCCAGTGAGCATTCTCCGGAGCCAAGCACACTTGTACCTTGTGGGTATATGCCCACGATCTGTATGTGTGGGCAGCACGGTGGCTAAGTAGTTAGCACTGTTGCTTTGCAGTGCTGGAGTCCTGGGTTTAAATCCCACCAAGGACAACATCAGAAAGGAGTTTATATGTTCTCCCTGTATTTGTGAGGGTTTCCTCTGGGTTCTCTGGCTTCCTCCCACACTCCAAAGACATACGGATAGGGAATGTAGATTGTGAGCCCCAATGGGGACAGTGATAATGTCTGTAAATTGTCTGAATTGTAAAGCACTGCAGAATATGTTGGCGCTATGTAAATAAAAAATTACTATTATCTGTAATAGCAGAGTTTTGGACGCAGCTCACCTGCGCTGCGTCCAAAATGTTGCGTTGTACAGTAGTAGCAAGGTGGATGGATTTATAGACACCCCATGCCCCCTGTGCTACTATTTAACGCTGTGTAAACTCACCCGCGGCGCGGCTTTACGAGCTGCAGCATGTCAATTCCTGTTACAAAGACGCTGGTCTCCACAACAGAAATTTACACAATAAAATGGATGTGGTAAACTGCATGGTTCAATGAACACATGCGGATTTACCTGTGTGATCGGACACAGCAAAAAGCGCTGCGATAGTCTGATTTTTTCCTGAGCGTTTCTGCATCTCCCTGGAAGAAAAAACGCATGCGGATTGTACATATGTTTTTCCTGCCAGGTACATGCGGATGTGAAGCGTTCTTCACATGCATTTTCGCATGCGGGTTGACAAACACTTTACAAGCGATTTTATCATCACTTGGAAAGTGCTTGTCAACTTGGTCACACTATATAAATCCATGCAACCGGCATGGATTTATATACTGAGACCTCAAAGAATGGTAAAAAATAAATCTATACTTACCTTCTGATGGCCCCCGGAGTCTTGCTTCGCTCCGTCCTGGCTTGCCGGCAGCTTGCGGTACACTACACTGAAGGACCTGCCGTCACATGACTATGACGTCAGCGCAGGTCCTTCAGTCCATCGCGATCGGGCCGGCAAGCGAAGACAAGGAGAGCAGGGGTCATCAGAAGGTAAATATAATATTTTATTCTTTTTTTCACAGGTTGTATGGTACCGAGGTCTGGAAGAGAGTCTCCTGTCCTCCACACCCGGGTACCATCCGCACATTGAAAAGCATGGATTCCGCATATACAGATGCAGTGATGCGGATATTAAGCGATTCAATGCAAGTCAATGGCGGCGAAAATGCCGCGCTTCCGCAAAATAATTGGTAGTGCTGTGTATTTTTCCGCAATGATAATCCGCAGTGGAAATTTCCGCAGCATGTGCACAACACATGCGGATTATCATTGGGGAACATGGCAGACCTTCTACCATGCATTTTTTTAACGTTTCTGCAGCGGAATTGCCGCTGCGGAAACGCTTAAAAAACGCATTGTGGGCACACAGCCTGAGACCAGACAACCTCTTTAACCCTGAAAACAAACCAGTAACTTATTCAAATCAGCACAAAGTTGTAATTCTTGATCAGTAACCTTCCAGTCAGCCTTAAAAAACCCTGATTTTGATGTGGGTCTTCCTGTTTTGAGCTGATGCTGTAAGACCAGAGGCCCAAGGTCATTTAACCCCTTAAAAACACCAGTTACTTATTCAAATCTGGAAGAATTGGCTATTTGCCCGCTATGATGCCCAGAAGCCGTTTGGGTCAGGCTAGAGACCTGGAGTAGATGTGGGGCACCCTGATCAGTGTCTGCAGTGTGAGAACAGCGGCCCAAAGGAACTTAACCCTTTCAGTATCACCCTTCGGAGACACTTTGATGCCCATTTTGTGGTAATTTTATAATTTTTAGCTGCTATTAAGTGTATTGACATCAGGGCTCCTGGCTGCAGTGTATTTTATTATTGTGATCTTTCATTTTGTTGTTAAACCTGTAAAAAACAGGAAAAAAATGCCGACTATGAATCTAACTTGAGCATGGTAGCGTGGACAGGGTGCCAGGAGCTGCCAGCCTCGTCTCTGGAGGCTACGGCCTCCCCACGTCACAGCTCCCTCCACACTCCCGCCCAGCAGACATGTCAGTCACTAGACCTGGCCTTCCACAGCAACCAGCCGGCGGCGCAGTCCCGCCTGTGTCTCCGCATATACACAGGAGGCGAGGAGGGCAGGGGCTGCGGAGCGCCTACCCCGTATCTTCCGCCAGGCACCTCCGGACAGTCCTCTGGGGTCCTGAGCCCGGGCTGTGACGTGGCAGGACGCGTGTGAGGCGGAAGCTGCTGTAAATATAGAGGAGGCGGACGCTGTCGTGGCTTCAGAGGAGGCTGCTGTGACCACAGGAGAGGCTGCTGTGACCACAGGAGAGGCTGCACTAAATACGGAGGAGGCTGCTGTGACCACAGGAGAGGCTGCACTAAACACGGAGGAGGCTGCTGTGACCACAGGAGAGGCTGCACTAAATACGGAGGAGGCTGCTGTGACCACAGGAGAGGCTGCACTAAATACGGAGGAGGCTGCTGTGACCACAGGAGAGGCTGCACTAAACACGGAGGAGGCTGCTGTGACCACAGGAGAGGCTGCACTAAATACGGAGGAGGCTGCTGTGACCACAGGAGAGGCTGCACTAAATACGGAGGAGGCTGCTGTGACCACAGGAGAGGCTGCACTAAACACGGAGGAGGCTGCTGTGACCACAGGAGAGGCTGCACTAAACACGGAGGAGGCTGCTGTGACCACAGGAGAGGCTGAACTAAATACGGAGGAGGCTGCTGTGACCACAGGAGAGGCTGCACTAAATACGGAGGAGGCTGCCCTCTCCCATGTCTGGAGCTGCGCGGATGGCGGGCTGGGCCGGCTTCTCTGAGGACGAGCTGAGGAGGATGAGGTCCCGGCCAGGTACAGTGCTGCAGGGCTGTGACTGGCCGCAGTCCACGGGCGTTACTGGCTTCAACAAGTTCATTACCCACTGGAAACATTTCTTTTGGGGAAATTGCAATTAAGGGAACCTGTCGCCAGAAAAAAAGACTGTTATCCTGCAGATTAACCCCATATCTTTAGGTTAATAGCGTTTTTTTCTGGTGACAGGTTCCCTTTAAATTGTTTTTACCCCAAACGCTGTAAAAGGGAAAGCTGTGGAGGTACTGCGCCTCCCTGTCACTGCTCAGGCCACCACTGCAGCTAATCACTGAGTTTAGCAGCCTATGTAATTTATCTTGGCACAGCCGCTGAGCTCAGTGATTAGCCGCAGCGGTGAGCTGCCGATGTGATGTCACTGCTACAGCCAAAACAGAGACCCGAGCAGCATCCAGGGAGGCGGTGCTGGACCTGGGGAGGATGAGTATCTGCTCTGTTTGTTATGTTAGAGCGTTTGGGATCTACTTTACTAAAAGTGAAAAACCCCTTTAAATTTGGAAAAGAACTTGCCAGAACTAGTGTGTGACAGTTACCGTCAGGAGTGCGGCTCAGCAGTGCACCTGTATTAGCAAATGGGCCAGAGTGGGCGGCTGCCTGCATATTCGTGGTCACAGGCGCTCACTGGCCCAAGGTTCTGTACCACGGAGACATGTGTCCATCCCGTCATCAGGGGTGGCCTAGGCGACTTGCGTCCATCCCGTCATCAAGGGTGGCCTAGGCGACTTGCGTCCATCCCGTCATCAGGGGTGGCCTAGGCGACTTGCGTCCGTCCTTTCATCAGGGGTGGCCTAGGTGAGTTGCATCCGTCCCGTCATCAGGGGTGGCCTAGACACAGATTCGGTTCATAATTCTTGTATTTGTAGCGAAACCTGCAATGAAATTCTGCAACAAAGTACAGGAAGTGAAGATGGTTGATAAAAACCAACCCCTTACTTAAGATGCACCCACACAGGACTGATCCACAGCAGGACTTATGGCGCACAGCAAATCATGTAAGGCTGAGTGCCCACGATGCGTTTTTTAAGCTTTTCCGCAGCGGCAAAAAAACTGCAGAAACGCTTAAACGCATGGTAGAAGGCCTGCCATGTTCCCCAATGATGATCCACATGTGCTGTGCACATGCTGCAGAAATTTCCGCTGCGGATTATCATTGCGGAAAAAAACGCAGCACTACAAATTATTTTGCGGAAGCGCTGCGTTTTCGCCGCCATTGACTTGCATTGGAACGCATGGCATCCGCATCACTGTATATGTAGATGAGCATTCCATGCGTTCAATGTGCGGATGGTACCCGGGTCTAGAGAAGAGGAGACTCTCCTCTGGACCCGGGTACCATAGAACCTGTAAAAAAAATAATAAAATAAATGTTATATTTACCTTCTGATGGCCCCGGTGCGCTCGTCCTCTCATGCCAGCAGATCGCGATGGACTGAAGGACCTGCGCTGACGTCATAGTCATGTGACAGGTCACGCGATGCTCACGTCGGCAGGTCCTTCAGTGTACTGCGAGCTGCCAGCAGCCAGGACGGTGAAGCAAGACTTCAGGGGCCATCGGAAGGTAAGTATAGATTTATTTTTTATTTTTTACCATTCTTTAAGGTCACACTATATAAATCCATGCTGTTTGCATGGATTTATATAGTGTGACCTAGTTGTCACAAGCTCTTTCCAAGTGATGCTAAAATCGCTTGGAAAGCGCTTGTCAACCCGCATGCGGAAATGCATGTGAAGAACTCTTCACATCCGCATGTACCTGGCAGGAAAACGCATGTACAATCCGCATGTACAATCCACATGCGTTTTTTCTGCCAGGGAGATGCAGAAACGCTCAGGAAAAATCCAGAGCATTTCTGCATCGTGGGCACATAGCCTAAGAGTTGTAGCAGAAGTGCTGCTGATGGACCTCGCCCTGTACATTCACTGTAAGGGGCAATTCCCATTCTGCAGATTTTATTGGAGAAATATCTGCGATTGAACAAGTTTCATTCATCTCAATAACAGACAGAACTTTCTGCAACAAAAGCTGTAGCCAATACGGAACGTACCATAAAGTGTGACATCTGCTGTAAAAATCTGCAGGCTAAATTGACACCCAGGTAATTTTAAATCATGTGCTTAAGATGTCATAAAATATAATCCAAAATACTTTTGTACACAGCAGATTTTCTGCACACATCTGTGGTTGAAAGTTTACTGATTTTCAAGCCTACAGTGCCTTGAAAAAGTATTCATACCCTATGAACTTTTCCACATTTTTTCTCACGTTTCGCCCACAAATTGATAAGTATCTTATGTGATATATCAACACAAAGTAGCAAGGATTTGTGAAGTGTAAAGGAATTAATAACACCGTTTTCTAATTATTGAAAAAATATAAATGTGAAAATTGTGTTGTGCATTTGTATTCAGCCCACCTGAGTCAATAATTTGTAGGACCACCTTTCACTGGAATTACTGCTGCAAGTCTTTTGGGGTCTGTCTCTACAAAGAAGTTGGTCAGTTGATGAAAAGAAGATGGATGGAGCTAAATACAGGGCAATCCTGGAGGAAAACCTGTTAGATCAGGGATGTCAAACTCAAACACACAGAGGGACAAAATTAAAAACTTGGACAAAGTCTCAGGCAACCTTGATATTTATATAAAAAAAGTCTAAAATTAAGGACGTTTTTCCCTATCATGAAATATAACGATGAACCTTTTCATATGTAAACAAACTTAAAGGGGTTGTCCCACAGCATATTGAAATAATATAATATGTTATGTAAGAGATGTAAAAAGAATATGGGCCAATAACCTAATTGAAATAAGTAATAAAGGATAAAAAACCTTGAATAATGCATATAATAAAGTATAATGCCAACAAAAGTGCCCCAAACACAGCAAGACACCACACAGTGAATTCCTCCACATGCACAGTATGATGACCCTACTGTACCCACCAGGCAAAGTATGGTGACCCCATCACAGAATGAGTCCCCAACTGTGACCCCCACACAGCCCTCCACAAAGTATAATGGGCCCTGTATTGCTTTCCATACAGAATAGTGGGCCCCACATAGTGCTCCGTGCAGAATAATGGGCCCCACATAGTGCTCCGTGCAGTAGAATTGGCCCCACATGGTCCTCCGTGCAGTAGAATTGGCCCCACATGGTCCTCCGTGCAGTAGAATTGGCCCCACATGGTCCTCCGTGCAGTAGAATTGGCCCCACGTGGTCCTCCGTGCAGTAGAATTGGCCCCACGTGGTCCTCCGTGCAGTAGAATGGGCCCCACGTGGTCCTCCGTGCAGTAGAATGGGCCCCACGTGGTCCTCCGTGCAGTAGAATGGGCCCCACGTGGTCCTCCGTGCAGTAGAATGGGCCCCACGTGGTCCTCCGTGCAGTAGAATGGGCCCCACGTGGTCCTCCGTGCAGTAGAATGGGCCCCACGTGGTCCTCCGTGCAGTAGAATGGGCCCCACGTGGTCCTCCGTGCAGTAGAATGGTCCTCTGTGCAGTAGAATGGGCCCCACATGGTGCTCCGTGCAGTATAATGGGCCCTGCATAGGTGGCTCAATGGTTAACATTGCAGCGCTGGGGTCCTGGGTTCAAATCCCACCTAGGACAACATCTACAAGGAGTTTGTATGTTCTCCCTGTGTTTGCGTTGGTTTCCTCCCACACCAAAGATGGGGAAATTGCTGTTTACAGACACCTCCATCCAATTTCACTGAGCTAGAGCTAGTTTGTAAGGAAGAATATGGAAAGCTTTCAGCCTCTAGATGTACAAAGCTGGTAGAGATATACTCCAAAAGACTAGCAGTAAAAGGTGGTCCTACAAAGTCTTTATTTTGGGGCTGAATACAAATGTAGGTCACGATTTTCAGATTTCTATTTTAAAATGTTTAGAAAACAATGTATCATTTCCTCCTTTACACTCCACAAATACTACTTAGTGTAGGTATAACACATGAAATCCCATTAAAATATATTTAAAGTTCCACTCCAGCATGTTTTGTTTTTTTTTATTGCACCACTGGAGTGGTGCTTTAAATGTAATTTCACTGCCCCCTGTCTCATACTCACCTGCTGCCGCCTTCATCCTTTTCCAGCATCGCTCCTGTCAGGCTTCGGCGAAAAGTGACCTGCCGGCAGCTCCAGTGTTTCATGGAGAGCGCGTCAGAGGTCACTTTTCAATACATCTGAGAGCCTCGTTCTGGCTCTCATAGCGTTGCAGTGAGCTTTTGTGGCTCAGCTTCTGACTTCCGACCAGTCAGAAATAACTGGCACAAGATGGCGACACGGAACCAGAGCGGCGTCTGTAAAAGGTGGAGCCGTCGGAAGGTGAGTATAAGAACAGAGGCAGGGGGCTTACATTTAAAGCGCCACTCCAGCACTGAGAAAAAAAATGCTGTAGTAGTGCTTTAAGTTTATGGGTGTAACGTGAAAAAATGTGGAAAAGTTATATGGGGTATGAATACTTTTTCAAGGCACTGTATGTGAGCATGGTAATAAATCCACAGCGTGTTCTAGACATGCTGTGTATTTCCAGATCTGTAACAGACCCAATATCTGATGTCAGATGTACTGACTCTTTGCTCATGCCCGGGAAGTCAAGGAGCACAGTGCACGTCACACGCCTGGCACAGGGCCCTGTGACGTGCAGGGGAGGGGGGGGGGGTATGGTAATTAAGCAGAGAGGCGGGGATTTAGGGGAATAATAAGCAGATAAGCAGGAATTTCTTCGCCAAGCCTGTGGAAAAAAGAAGTGCTTTTCTCTGCAATCAGACCTCTAGTATGGGCCATACAGGTAGGTATACATTTACTTTTCTATACCCTGTATGCCCATAGTAGAGGTCTGATATCGCCCAGGGAGGTGACCGATTCCCTTTAAAGAAAGTGTCTTCTAAAAACTGGCAGTAGGTTTGGGAGTTGTGTGTTTTTTTTTTGTTTTTTTTTATGTTCTTCAACCTGAAAAGGTCCAACTGGCTCATCCTTAATAATACCAGCCCACAGCAGTACCCTATCTTCACTTTGCTGACATCTGAGTCGGAGTGGAGCTCTCTGCCCTTTACTGATCCAGCCTCTGGCCCATCCATCTGGCCCATCAAGAGTCACTCTCATCTCATCAGTCCATAAACCTTTGGATATATCTTGGCCCACTCTTGACTTTTCAGCTTGTGGCTTGTTCAGTGATGGTCGGATTTCAGCCTTCCTTACCTTGGCAATGTCTTTTGAGCACTGAACACCTTGTGTTTCTGGGCTCCAGGGAGGTTGAAAGTCTGGACCATGATAGCACTGGAGGATAATAGGTTCCTGGTCACTTCACATTTGATTATTTTCAAAACTTTGGCAGTCAATGTGTGACTTTTTAATGAACGTATTTTTTTTTATGACTCCCGTGACTATTTGCAACAATATGTGGGAACAAGGCCGGACAGATATATATTAGAATTTACTGACTACATACCTGATGTTAATTAGGAATGGAGCTTCATCTTTAATTCAGGTATACTCTTCCCGCACACAAATATAATTTTATGACAAGTACTTTTCATGGTATATATGCATACATTAGCACACTGATTAGGGAATACATGCATTCCACTACATATCTGAAAACATAAGGTACTTTGTGAACATTTTTTTTTTTTTTTTTTTTTTTATAAAAAAATTATATAAGCCATCCACCAGCAAGGTGACTTTGGTGGAGGTTCCCTATCTCTGGTGTCTCAGCTCTCTGTAGACCTAACCAGTCCTCAAAAGAACTGTGGAAGAGAGAGGATCTGGGTTGGACTCTAATTAAAACATGTCTGGGAAAGATGGGTGGATAAGGGTGCACGGCCCAGGAGGGAGACACACCCAGCAATGCAGAAAAATATAAAACAACGCCAGCACTCCTATAGTATGGAAAGGGTTGTCTACTACTCAGACATCCCCTTCTTAAAGAAGTTGGCCACAACTTTTTATTATGTCCCCAATGTATCCCCCGGGGCCCATAAGTGTCTTTGTAGTTACCTTCTGTTGCAGTTTCTGCCTGTGAGCGGCTCTGTCGGTGGCCTCTCACAGGCATCACATGACCCGCCACTGATGTCATGCCTCACTTGACGTGACATCAGTGACGCGGTGGATGCTGGGCTGTGGACGGGGTTACCCCACGCGTCACAACCAGCATCCACCGCGCGCTTTCCCGATGAATGGGGAGAAGGAGAGTGCGCGGTGGATGCCGGGTGTGACGCGCGGGGTAACTCCGCCCACAACCCAGCAGCCACCGGTGGAACGCCGAAGACAGAGACCCCCCTGCAGCATCCGAAATCATGACGTGACATCAGCGGATGTCAGAGCTGGCTGCAGCCGGGGGTCACGTGATGCCTGTGAGCGGCCAGGGATAGCGCCGCTCACAGGCAGTAACTGCAACAGAAGGTAATTACAAAGACACTTATGGGCCCCGGGGGGATACATTGTGGGGGCAATAATAAGTAGTGGACAACCCCTTTAAATACTATGTTCCCCAGTGTAGAATACAAATAACATACTCTCTCCTATTTTGGCACCACTTCCCTTAGACGTTCCAAGTTTTCGTCTGGAGGAATCATGAGCAAAGTAGCTTGTTAGCAGTCGCTGCAGCACTCACATGGCATGACAATGTCACGCAAGTCCTGGGAGCCCGGCGCAGAAGGTGAGTATCTTTTCTTTATTTTAAAGAATACAACATTTAAAGGGAACTGTCTGAATAGTGTGACCTAGTGGGAATAGTCATCTCCACCAACTCTTTGAAAAGTTGACTGGAATACACTTTGTCTCTGATGCGCACAACGCTTAATTAATTTGGCACATCTTACTCCAGCAGATTCTGTATCAAGGCGGGCATAGAAAATGCCAGCCTTGAATCATCGACCCCTCTAGGTATGAGTGTAACAGGGAGCTTTGAGTGAAAAGGATCCACATTCAGTAGTATAAAATTATAAAATCTTTATTAGAGCCATTAAAACAAAGGCTATTCTTGAGACATGTTGTTAGAATATAATTGGGGTGTGGAAGGTGCGGAAGAGAAAAACTGACTGTGTTTCCAACACCTGGTGTGTTTTTAAACTCATTGAGTGTAACAGACTTGTTTTTAGCAACTTTCACAAATTACAGTGGAAAGTGCTGATTGCGTCGACAAGACCTCTCATTCACGGCCTCCTTCCAGGAATGTGAAACATCAGTTAGGGGACCCCATTCTCTGATATGAGGAAGCCAGAGATTTATTGTAAGAGTGGCTTACTAATTTCTGTTTCTAAACCTTATGCCGCTCCTCTTTTCTCTGACGTGAAATCTACAAGCAGAAAAGTATGTGTCCAGGTAGTTGGGGAGCTCACAGAATGGCCAAAGCATGTGCACTGATCTTTTGCCTTCTGTTTCCTAACCAAAGTGGATTCATTAATAACTACATTTTTTAAAATTTTATCAGGATTGCCAGACCCTAAGGGTTCAGGAGCTTGCCCACCTGAAGCATTTTTAAGCCGCCAAGAGCCTCAAGGGAAAAAGGTCCCAGTTCAGAAGCTGGCTAAGCAAGATAAAGTTCCTGCTGCACAACAAAACCATTCCTCATCCATTCAAAAAAATACTACTACTCCAGTATACTCTCCCAGTTCAACACAAGTCAAGAAATCTCTAGAAGAAACATCTAAACAACCAGTTGTGGACAACAAAGAAGTCACAACAGATTCACCTACTATGAGGGCAAAGGAGGATGAAGAACTGTCAAAAAAAGAGGTGGAACTGTTAGTAAGTCTTTTTTTCTTTTCATGTACACAAATTAATACAAAATTGTATACAATGTTCATGTAATGGTTGGAAACACCTGTTCAAGTAATGGGTTTCTTTGTTTTTATTGGAATGTGCATATTGTAGATTGACTAAAAGCAGCAAACCACCAAAGAACACTTATAGAAACAAGTAGTAAAGAAACACATGTGGAACTAGAGTATGTGTAAAACCTTATATTCCTCAAAGTAGGGCCTTTTACTCTGACAACTTTGCATCCCCTTGGCATTTTCTCAAACAGCTTCATCTGGTAGTCACCTGGAATAGCTTCTGGTGAACAGGTCTGGCTCATCAAGAGTTTGTGGCATCACCGGTTTTCAGAATGTGTTTGCGATCCTTGGGTGTATTTTGCAGAGGCAATGTTGGCACACAGATCCATACAGTGCTGAGCCATATATATAGCAAGAAGCTGTCAGCTAAATAAAGAGGGAAAACAGTCCATCATTACTTAAAGATGTGAAAGTCAGTCAATAAAGGAAAATTCTAGAGCCTTGATGGAATCCTCAAGTGCATTTATGAAGACAATGATCCAAAACAGACCTCCAGGCTGTGTAAGTGCTACGTGACGAAGGAGATGGATGTAGTTCTGTCTCAGATGATCTGGCCTCCACAATCGCGCTACCTCAACACAACTGCGATGTTTGGGATAAGTTTAACCACAGAGTGAAGGCAAAGCAGCTCAGCACCTTTGGGAATTCCTTGAAGACTGTTGGAAGGCTATTCCAGGTGAATGAAGCTGCTTGATAAAATGAGAAGAGTGTGTAAAGTTATCATCAGTGGAAAATGGAGGTGCTTTGAATAATCTAAAGTTTTACATGTTTCTTTACTCTTTGTTTCTACATGTCCCATGGTTGTTTTACTGCTTTCAGTCTGAATCTACAAAGTCCACATTCCAGTAAGAGCAAAGAAATACATTGCATGAACAGGTGTGTGCAAACTTTTCACCTATATATATATACTTTTCACCAATATATAGCGTGCATAAATATATTTCTTTTGCAGAGCTTTGACTTGATAATGGGAATACTGCAGACAAGACAGCAGAGTAGAAAGTGTTAATTTTGTTTTCCATGCTTTTGGTGTACTGCTGTGTAGATGGAGTGCTGACGCTGTACAAGGATGGATGCAGAACGAAATCCACTGTCCATAATCATGGACTGTAAAGAGGGTTAAAGGGAGCCTGGCACCAGGTTTTCCCAAGAATTGCTTTAGCTTATAACATTATTGCCTCTTTAACAGCAGTCTAGCAACCTGTACATAAGTCCTCAACCCACTCTGCATATCCCAAAAATACCTTGTATAATCCTCCCATAAGGGGTGGTCGAGTCGAGATAGCATTGCTGGTCTTGCTCAGCGCCTCCTTTAGCCCCCCAATCGCTGTCTTCCTGCCCTACTTTATGTAGATGACTCATCTTGTGTCATCCACACAGCGCCCTCAATCAGAAGCCAGCATGACAATCAGTGTAGCAGGAGGAGGAAGGGGCTGGCCGACTTAGGATGCTGGGCCAGTATTTATTGCACAGTATACTAAATGAGGCCATGTAACACTGCCCTTTACACCCAGAATTGTAATAAAGGGTAGGTGATGGGTTCTGTACCACCAGAATCCCTGCTCTTATTGCTCCAATGCTGAAATGAATGGTTCAGAGCAATGTGGGCGGCACAGTCTCTAGATAGCCAATGAGGGTGTAGTGAGTGGGCAGAGACATGTGCCCACTACTGCTTGGGTGCAAAGTATGATGGGTTTTGTTAGTAAAAAAAATCACAGGAGAATTCCTAAACTAAAAGAAGAGACTGGTAACAAGGAGTGAAAATCCTTAAAGATTTAAAAAAGAAAAAAATAATAATTTTACAGGAGTCTTTTATATTGCTATACCGCACAGATTAGCTTATTAAAACCAAATAATGCAGCAGGTCTAATAACCGCCTTTAAACCTACTGTCTAATTGCCCTTTACTAAGTCTCCTCTGTCTAAGTTGCAGTTACCTGCTAGTCTCCCTTTTCTCATTGATTATAAGATCCAGGCTATTATACCAGCAGTCTGGCTGTATAGTGTCAGTCCTCCATGCACTCACTCATTCAGACAGGTGTATTTTTGGTCCCTCTGCTCTCCGTGTCCCAGACGGATTGCTCAGACCAATGCACTTGTATAGGTAGTTCAGATAAATGATGGTCGGCATGTAGAAAATCGGAGTCTCCCATTAACTTCATTTGTAATGTCTGTAAAGCGCTGTGGAATTAATGGTGCTATATAAGTGAGAAAATAAAATAAAAATATGCCATAAGGACACCATCTGTATGGCAATTTTTTTTAATGGATCCTTTGTAAATATTAACATAAGAAACTGTATTTGGCATTTTTATATATTTTTTTTTTTCAATATATAAAATTAGATGCCAGAAACTGATATACAGATGTGAAAATGGACATGCAGATGGCATACGGTTCTCCAATGAACGATTTTACTTACAGCTGTCTAAACTCTATTTTAAGCTAATATAAAAGAATTTACTTCTTTGGATAAAAAATCAGAGCTGTAAAGGGGGAGAGAGAACAGAAGACTGAACAATGATGAGATCGTAAGCATGTCTGCCTCCTGTATCCTGGCCTCCTGTATCCTGGCCTCCTGTATCCTGGCCTCCTGTATCCTGGCCTCCTGTATCCTGGCCTCCTGTATCTTGGCCTCCTGTATCTTGGCCTCCTGTATCATAGCTGTGGTCACAGATCACGGCCCTGCCCTAATGGAGCTTTAAGGCTGCTGGGGAGCAACTGTTGAGGTCAGGAATTTTTTCCATAGAATACAATTCACAGTTCAGCAGCATAGAGTGCTACAACTTCTGATAAGCAAGTGTTTCCATTGTTTTGCATGGTAGTGGATGATATATTTTGCTTTATAATTAATCCTAGAGGTAAACCTTTAGTGCTCTGTGCCGATAATATATATTACCTTGATACATTGAAAAATGACATTTACTGTAGCCTTTATACCAGCAGAAGAGAGAAAACTCGTTTGGAACAACTTCAACTAGAGCAGCGCTTAATGGAAGAAAAAAATAAACGCAAGAAAGCTCTACTTGCAAAAGCAATTGCTGAAAGGTGAAGCGCTTTCTTTGTTTCATATTATATTCCTTTATTTTTAGATTTTATTCATGGTAAAGTGAATACAAAAAAGCTATACATTAAAAAATACATTTACCACAAAGACCTGATTTTCTGGTGACAGATTGCCTTTAGCCCCTTATCACGTACATTTTTATCATAGATGGCGGCTATGTTGCATAGAAGACTTCTGCCTGTTACTATGATCTGATTACTGTAATTTAACCACTTACGTGCTGCTATCTCTTGACTGCAGCATTTAAGTGAAAGCGCCACTCCAGGAGAAGTTTGGAATTACCATAATTGTACTAAGCTGGAGAATTATGTTTCCAGGTAATTTTTGCAACACAGTGAATGCAGTAAAAACAAAACCCAAAGAAACACTGGTTTTCTTAGGGCCTTAGGGGGTAATGCAGCATCTCACAATCCAGAAGTCCTGAAATTCAGCCAATGATTCTGGGTCACAACGAACAAAATTGTGATTTATTTTTTTTATATATGTTTTTTAACCCCTTTACGACATAGAGCGTATTAGTACGTATCTGTGCCCTGGGACTTATGGACCAGATACGTATTTATACGCCCTGGCGATTTGGCCCGCACACAGGCTGTGCGGGCGCGATCGCCGCTGGGTGTCAGCTGATAGCTGATCCCCTGTACTGTGACAATGTGCAGGGAGCGGTCCCGCACCGCTCCCGGCACATTAACCCCCGCAATGCTGCGATCGAAGTCGATCGCAGCATTGCGGTGGCAAGGGGAAGTGATCGGGATACTCGCCTCCTCTTCCGGCCTCCAGCGCTGTCTGCCGTGGCTTCCAGGATGTTGCCATGACGACCCGATGTTGTCATGACAACATCCGGGTCACCAGACAGCAGGAAGATTTTTTGGACATGCGCAGTGCATCTCCAAACTATCTTCTCCCTGTCCAGCGCTGACAGCCTGCATGGCACAGGGATGGTGCTCCATTCCTGTGCCATGCAGGCGATCAGAGAAAAAAAAGTGAAAGTCCCATAGTGGGGCAAAGTAAAAAAGTTAAAAAACTGTCATAAAGTGAAGAAAAAGAAAAAAAAAAAAAAATTTTTAAAAATATAAAATAAAAAATAAAAAAAATAATCCACCAAAAATAAAAATATAATGTACCCATCAATAAATATTATTATAAAAAAAAAACAATAAAAGTACACATATTTGGTATCGCCGCGTCCGGAACGACCTGACCTATAAAACAGTCCCACTAGTTAACCCCTTCAGTGAACACGGTAAAAATTTTTTAAAAAAACCGAAGCAAAAAACAATGCTTTATCTCCATACCGCCAAACAAAAAATGGAATAACACGCGATCAAAAAGACAAATATAAATAAAAATGGTACCACTGAAAACGTCATCTCGTCCCGCAAAAATCAAGCTGCCATACAGCTCCATCAGCCGAAAAATAAAAAAGTTATAGCTCTCAGAATAAAGCGATGCTAAAAAATAATTTTTTCTATAAAATTGCTTTTATTATGTAAAAGTGCAAAAAACAAGCCATCACATGACTCTGTCGGCCAAAATCTGGAAAAATTATAGCTCTCAAAATATGGCGATGCAAAAACTAGATTTTACAAAAAATGCGTCTTTTTAGTGTGTGACAGCTATCAATCATAAAAACCCCATATGATTCTGGTATCGCTGTAATCGCACCGACCCGAAGAATAAAGTCGTCTAATCACTTATACCGCACGAGGAACGGCGTAAAAAATAAACTCTCGGGTTAGGTTTGTGCTAGGGTTAGGGTTAGGGCTGGGTTTGGGGTTAGGGTTGTGATGGGGTTGGGATTTTTTTCAAAAGTAAGAAAAAAGATAACGATATGGCGACTAGTGTTGAGCGCAAGTGCTCGCGACTTGAGTTTGCATTGGGTGCTCTGGTATGCATTGAGTATCGTGGGTATTTGCGTGACATGCTCGAGTCTCCGCCCCATATGCTTCGCGGCCAAAAAAACTTTGCGGGGATTGCCTGCCATGCACGAGCGATCCCCGCATGTTTTTTTTTGGGTGTCTAATAACCGTGAAACATGCGGGACAGGGACTCGAGCATGTCACTCGAGCACACGCAGTACATGGTGCATACCTGAGTACCCGATGCAAACTCAAGTAGCGAGCACTTGCGCTCAAGACTAATGAAAACTTATTCAATATGATGACCTAATGTTATCAAATTCTGTGTCGTACCTCTGGGTTCAAAATGTTCACTATACCCCTTAATAAAATCCTTGAGGGGTATAGTTTCCAAATTGGGGTCACTTGTGGGGGAGCTCCAATGTTTAGGCACACAGGGGCTCTCCAAACGCGACATGGTGTCAGCTAACAAATTGAATGGAAAATCGGCTCAAATTGGTAGCGGACACCATGTTGCGTTTGGAGAGCCCCTGTGTGCCTAAACATTGGAGCTCCCCCACAAGTGATGCAACATGGCGTCCGCTAATTATTCAAGCAAATTTTACAATCAAAAAGTCAAATGGCGCTCCTTTCCTTCCGAGCCCTGCCGTGTGCCCAAACAGTGGTTTTTCCCCACATATGGGGTATCTGCGTGCCCAGGAGAAATTGTACAACAAATTTTGGGGTCCATTTTTTCTTATTACCGCTGCGAAAATAAAAAAAATTGGGTCTAAAGTAACATTTTTGTGAAAAAAGTTAAATGTTCATTTTTTTCTTCCACATTCCAAAAATTCCTGTGAAGCACCTGAAGGGTTAATAAAGTTCTTGAATGTGGTTTTGAGCACCTTGAGGGGTGCAGTTTTTAGAATGGTGTCACTTTTGGGTATTTTCTGTCATAACGACCTCTCAAAGTGACTTCAAATGTGATGTGGTCCCTAAAAAAAAAATGGTTTTGTAAATTTTGGTTCCAAAATTGTGCTGATGTAAAGTAGACATGTGGGAAATGTTATTTATTAACTCTTTTGTGTGACATATCTCTCTGATTTAAGGGCATAAAAATTAAAATTTTGAAAATTGCAAAATTTTCGCCAAATTTCCATTTTTTTCACAAATAAACGCAAGTAATATCGAAGAAATTTTACCATAATCATGAAGTACAATATGTCACGAAAAAACATTCTCAGAATCAGGGGGATCCGTTGAAGCGTTCCAGAGTAATTACCTCATAAAGTGACAGTGGTCAGAATTGTAAAAATTGGCCTGGTCATTAACGTGCAAACCACCCGTGGGGCATAAGGGGTTAAGGGTCTCCGCCCGTGATAGATAGATAATTGTTGATATTGATATACTTGACACATAATCTTGAATGTACCACCTACTGTGTCCCACTAACGCCGCCTGAAGGATTTTTGGTGTAATTGTTTATATGTAACCAGAATTTAGCACCATAACATGATGCAAAACAATATTGAATATTTTGCAGCCATTGAACATTGTTTAGCTAGGCCCCTTTAATGCAGAGCTGTATGTCATGCTTGGTGCAGAACAAGATTGACAGTGCTGTATGTCCTTGATTAAATCTGGCGCTCGTTTCTTGACTTTTTTTCTATGACCATTTCCATTGCTTTTATGGTGTTTACAGATCGGTACATCTTGTATGCTTTATGGGTGTTTTATTTTGAAAATCAATATATATTATTTCATTGTTTTTTGTTTTTTTTTTTCCCATGAAGATCAAAAAGGACACAAGCGGAGGCTGTGAAACTCAATAAAATCCAGAAGCAGCTTCAAGCCCTGGATGAGATGGTGTCAACAGACATTGGTATTTTAAGGAACCGAATTGAGCAAGCATGTATTGAGTTTTCCCAAGCTAAGTAAGCTCTATAACAACTTGTAGCAGTGTAACACCTTATTGTTAAGTAAAATATACAGAATACATGTGTTTACAATGTTATAATAGTTTTAATTTTCAATGCTTACATGTTCCACAAATTATGATTAGGAAACTTAGAGTGCTTTTCTTTTGAACCGTAAAGTGCATCAGTAACCCATTTTTAAGGTGGAGGGTAAGTGGTTTTATTCCACGCAGTACAGTATGTGACAAAGTCACTGGCAGAATACTGGAGGGGAGATATGTTTCACTGAGGCTATTCGCTTCAGTGATGTGAAATATGGAAGTCTTCTCCAGGGCTGTGGAGTCTGTAAGCCAAACCTCCGACTCCTCAATTTCCATGACAACGACTCCGACTCCCTCATACATGGCTCATGTTTAAGTGATAATTTACTGTAGCACAGATTCAGCTCAGCTAAAAGTCTAGACCCTTAGATCAGGAATAGGACAGACATTTATAGGACATTTCATAACTTTCCCAAATTCTTATGAAAAAAATATTCCCCACAAACTACATTGTACTACTGTACCCAATTTATTATATATTTTAGGAGTCGGAGTCGGTCAATTTTATTCTGACTCCACCAAAATGGGCTCGGGCTCCGACTCCACAGCCCTGGTCTTCTCCTGCATGGAAGGGTTAATCAGCCATATTTAAAAGGGCATGTTTGATGTGAATAGCCATCGTGTGGGCGGGAGGCCATTCATCATATCTCCACCCCAGGGTGTGGTCTGGGCTGTAAATAGCCAGCCTTGTGACGCAGGTGTTGTTCAGTATCTGGAGAAACCTGCTCCAGAGAGGAGTTTGCATGTGTTATGCTGAACCGTGTGTGGCTAACCCTGAGTGGCCAGACCCCGGCCGATATACGGACTGTGCTGTATTTTTGTATTTTGTTTTGCTGTTATGCCGAGTGGACTGTGTTTATTTTACAAACTTTAGGTTGGTTTATGACGTTTTAATAAACCAACCCGAAACTTAGAGACAGTGTTTTGTGTCTACCTCCGTATACAGCCGAGCAAGCTGCTTTACCACAAGTAGTTTTGCACAGGTTCCATACCACCCTGGAGAAGGTGAGCAGCTGTGTGATGACAGCTTAGCACTCACTCTGACAGAAGTTTAACCCTTTGATTGCATCAGTTAAGACTGGGTTTACTTGGTGACTTTGAACACACCACAAACCGTGATGCTAAAGATCACTGTTTGCCTTGGCTACATTGCAGCATAGTGCAAGTGAATGGGATCACATTGCAATATGCAAGGTACCTCAACAAGTGCATTTGGAACCACTTGGATTTTTCTACCTTGCTTATCGCTGTTGTGGTAGCTTGCGGGTTGCAATGCGGGCCCTATCCTTTACACTTTAATTAGCTGTGATGTAGTAGTGGCATACAACGATCATTTACCTCTGACCTGTGCCATAGACTAAGGACAAAGTTGTGTGTAGCCCAAAGTTATAAGTTACTAGGGCTTGACCAAGGAGAGATTTCCCCTAACATCTTATGGAGCTCCGCTGGAACTCCATTTGGGCTATGTGCCCACGATGCAGAAATGCTCAGGATTTTTTTCCTGAGCGTTTCTGCATCTCACTGGCTGAAAAAACACATGTGGATTGTACATGCTTTTTTCCTACCAGGGACAAGCGGATGTGAAGCATTCTTCCCATGCATTTCAGCATGCGGGTTGACAAGCGATTTCCAAGCGATTTTAGCATCACTTGGAAAGTGCTTGACAACTTGGTCACACTATATAAATCCATGCAAAAGGCATGGATTTATATACTGTGACCCCAAAGAATGTCAAAAAATAAAAAAATAAATCTATACTTGCCTTCCGATGGACCCCGGAGTCTTGCTTCGCTCCGTCCTGGCTTGCTGGCAATTTGCGGTACACTGAAGGACCTGCCGTCACATGACTATGATGTCAGCGCAGGTCCTTCAGTCCATTGCGAGCTGCCGGCAAGCGAAGACCAGCACACTGCAGGCCATCGGAAGGTAAGTATAATATTTATTTTATTCTTTTTTTTACAGGTTCTATGGTACCGGGGTCCGGAGGAGAGTCTCCTCTCCAGACCCGGGTACCATCCGCACATTGAAACGCTTGGATTCCGCATGTACAGATGCAGTGATGCGTAATCCATGCTTTTCAAGCAAGTCAATGGCGGCGAAAACGCAGCGCTTCCGCAAAGTAATTGGTAGTGCTGCGTTTTTCCGCAATGATAATCCGCAGCGGAAATTTCCGCAGCATGTGCACAGCACATGTGGATTATTATTGGGGAACATGGCAGGCCTTCTACCAAGCGTTTTTTAAGCGTTTCTGCAGCGTTTTTGCCGCTGTGGAAACCCTTAAAAACGCATCGTGGGCACTCAGCCTTAGAGTTGATGATCTCACCAACATTTAAGCTGCATTTACAATGAGAGATAATTGTTAAACGCTTGTTTAATGATTATCTTGCTGTGTAAATGAAGGACTGCGTGGCACTCCTCTTTAGAATGGGTAGGATTCCATCTTGCTGTGTTAACCAGCTGCCAATCACCCGATGAATGCGCTTCATTGTTCTCCGCAGTGCATCGTCCTATGTAAACAGGACTCCATCACGTAGATGGTCACTTGTTGAGTGAGGCCTAACTGCTGGGGCCCACATTGATTGGCAGAATGGGAAACTTTTATCAGAATGGAGTGGCAGTACGTATGCTCGACCACCGCTCCATTCATCCACTATAGAGCGTCCTATCTGCCACTCTATTTTGTAATGAGATTAAAGTGCCCCATTCCGCCGATGGGTCCGGGTTCTGCCTATCAGCAAGTTATCACTATTCCTAATGCTAGGTGATAACTTATTTTCACAACCCCTTTTAAGTGTAAGCGGTGTACCTCTACATTTTGGCTAATAAAATCTTACAATTCTGTGCTAGGTTCCCTTTAATACCAATGCAGTAGTAGAAGTTATATATAAAATCATATTTAGACTACATTGATTTTTTTTTTTTTGTCTTTAATTTATGGATATTTCCACAATATTGAGTATCGTTGTGGATGTGAATAAAAAGACAGAATCTTGGAAGAAGCACTGCATGTAAACTATATTATATTGTACATGTAACCAACAGCCAATCGGGTTCCTAATACTGCATTGTATTGCATTTCTACACATGAGAAATTTGTCATTTGTATATACAGTTTACAAAAGGAGCAATTTATTCAACATGTGGCGAGTACATGGAAAGAAAGAGGAAAAAGAAGAAACATAATAAAACTATTTTAGTATTTATTTTAATTTAATTTTTTGTTGGCTCAGATCCTTCAAATTAAATAGCTGGATTCAGTGCCAGGCTGTAAGACAATAGTGACTTGTGGCAGGTCTGGTTGCACATACTTCTGCAGCAGTCTCATTCCTCTTCATGGGGCGTTCAGCAGTTCTTATGCATGCTGCCACAATTATTCCAGTTAATGGAACAGATGTTTACTTTCTGAAATTACAGCAGTGTCTCTCATGTATGAATATGCCTTTAGGATCTGGGATTGCAATTTTTTTTTTAAAGTGTTACTAGTATTGGTCCAAAAAAAGGGACCTGTTAGCTCCCATGTTGTCTGTTGTAAATGCTTATATTCTCCATAAAATGACACATCTGTAGCATCTTTTCCTCTCTGCGTTGTGACCTTCCTGTGTTTATTCTTTTTGGGGACTTGCGGTCCCAGGGCTCCTGGTGCCCAATCAGCGCTGGCGTCACTGTCCCCGCCTTCGCACGAACGGAACATGATGAGGAAGTCTGAGATCAGCTGCAGCCCTGACTTCCTCTTCATGTTCAATTTGTGGGAACGCGGAGACAGTGACGCCAGCGGCGATTGGGCGCCTGGCTTGCGTGTAGTAATAGTGGACGACCCCTTTTTAAAAATTCTGTTTTTATGTAACACATTTTGTTTTACTGTATCCAGAATAACCCCAGTTATAACAGTGTTCCTTTATTCAACCCTTAGGCTATGTTCATAAACGTTAAGTTTTTTTCTGCTTCCAATCTCCTGCAAATCTGCTGATAACTTTTCTGTGGCAGGAAAACATCTGCGTAAAAAAAGCAGGTTTTGCTGCGGATTTACTGCAGATTTTTGACCACCCATTACTTCCTATGGGTGAAAAAATGCAGCAAAAATACAGGTGCGCTATCTGCTGAAGAAACGCTGAAAGAAGTGACATGCTCTCTTTTCCAAATACCCAAGCAAGGCAGAAATTACGCAGCAAACAAAAGGCAACATGTGTGAACAGAGAATTCTGGTTTCTCATAGACTTTACTGGTACTGCTAGACGCAGCTGAAAATTTGCATAAAAATCTGCTGCAAACTACGCAGCAAAACACAACGTGTGAACATGGCCTTACAGGGAACAATGCAAAGGTGAAAAAAAACATGTCAGAAATATAGCTTTTTCATTGTATTGACACACAAAAAAAATCTAGTAAAAAGCTATCTGAAAGTCATATAAAAATATCACTGAAAATGTTATCTCATCCAGCCAAAATCAAGCCCTCATAGAGTCCTGTTGGCAAGAAAACACCAAGGTTACTTACCGGTTGCCGTTTTTTCCAGAACCCATGACAGCACACCTGAGAGAGGATCCGCCCTTCGAGGACAGGAAACCATCTGAAATAAAAGGGCGGCACCTCTCCCCCGCTTCAGTTGGTTAGAGCATTGAGAGGACCTCCATAAAAAAGTTATATATAAAATCCAACACCACATCAAATAACGCCCAACAAACGTGCACACTCATATGGTGAGAAAGAAGAAGGGCGGGAATATATGGGTGCTGTCATGTGTTCTGGAAAAACCGGCTACCGGTAAGTAACTTTGATGTTTTCCCTTCACCCATGACGGCACACCTGAGAGAATTTTGGAGAAAGAAACACCTTAGGGAGGGACCACCGCTTGCAGCAACCTTCTACCAAAGGTTAAGTCAGATAAGCAGGATAGATCCAAACGGTAGTGTTTGAAAAAGGTAGATGGTGATGACCATGTAGCGGCCTTACAGATCTGATCTATCTATACCTCTGCCTTCTCTGCCCAGGAGGTAGCCACGGCTCTGGTGGAGTGAGCCTTGATGCCGTCAGGGATCGGGGTGTTACTAGTCAATTCGGCTAAGGAAATACCCTCCCTAATCCATCTGGCTATAGTTGCTTATGTCACCCCATAACCCTTCCTACTCCCCTGGAAGGCTACGAGCAGGGATTGGCTACATCTCCACTGGCTAGTTACTTTTATGTATTGTAATAGAGCCCTTCTAACGTCAAGGTTATGAAACTTTTGTTCCCCTGGGGTTTTTGGGCTATTACAAAAGGAGGGCAGAACAATTTCCTGAGATCTATGAAACTTGAGCGCAACCTTAGGAAGGTAGGCTGGATCAGGCCTCAATACTATTCTATCCTCAAATATTTGTGTATATGGAGGATTTATGGATAGGGCCTGCAAATCACTCTACAGGCCGATGTTAAAGCTACTAAAATTGTTTTGAGAGTTATGTATTTTGCAGACAACTCCTGAACAAAGGGTTCAAAGGGTTCCATCGTTAGGGCTTCAAGTACTAAATTTAGGTTCCATGGAGGAACTTTGGGTATTGAGACTGGCCTAGATCTATCACAAGATTTAATGAACCTTGTAATCCATTTATTGGCTGCGAGGTTATGGTTATATTGCACACCCAAGGCAGAAACCTGGACCTTAAGTGTACTGGTAGCCAGACCTAACTCAAACCCCTTCTGTAAGAACTCCAGGATGGAATTAATTGGAGGTTTTTGGCCTAATGGCTTTCCTAGGAAATCTAAAAAGTAGACACTAAGCCTGATGAAAAACCTTTGCCCCTCAATATTGCCCTCTCAAATTCCACGCTTCTAGGTGGCAACCCTTTACTTGAAAGTGAAATATTGGTCCCTGAGCTAGAAGGTCCAGGGTGTCTGGTAGGATCCATGGGTCTGATCGTGACATCATCCGCAAAAGGGAGAACCATGGTCTCTTTGGCCAGAATGGGGCTATGAGAATCACTCTCGCTTGATCCTTCCTGATCTTCGTCACTACCAGAGGTATCATAGCTATTGGAGGGAAGGCAAAGGCCAACTTGAAGCTCCAAGGAATCTGGAGAGCATCTATTGCCAATGGGTTTCCCCTTGGGTCTAGTGAGCAGAACTTCTCCACTTTCCTGTTGTTTTTGTCGGCGAACAAATCTATCTCTGGTAGACCCCACAGCTGTACTATCTGATGGAATATTCTGGGATTCAGGGCCCATTCCCGTTGTCTCAACTTGTTGCGGCTTAGGAAGTCTGCTCTCGTGTTTTCTATGCCTCGTATATGTAGCGCCGTAGGAGAGAGATTTTGCTCCGCTATTTGAAAAATCCTGCCTACTGCTTCCAGAAGAGAATGAGATCTTGTTCCCCCCTGGTGGTTTCTGTAGGCCACAGTGGTTCTGTTGTCCAACATAACCCGAACATGACGACCCTGGAGTAAAGGGAGGAAGCCTTCTAAAGCGTTCCTCACTATCCATAGCTCTTTTAGATTTGACGGCACCTTTTTCTCTAGGAATGACCAAGAGCCTTGAATTATGTGATTTTCTAGGTGTGCTCCCCACCCTGAGTTGCTTGCATCGGTCGTGATGATGTTTTGTACTGGTGTGTCCCACTGGACCCCCAAAGATAAATTTGACATGTCTGTCCACCACAAGAGGGCGTTCCTGGTTCGCAAGGAGAGATGTACCTTTCCTTTTAACAATCTTTGTGCTGACAAGGTTTCCCACTGAAGGTTTCTTGTGTGAAATTGGGCCCACTTGACCGCCAGAATGCATGATGTTAGAGTGCCTAGCAGGGACATAGCCTTCCTTAAGGACATGTCTGGGGTGTGTATGGCTCCTGAGACCAATTTTGTGACTTTGTCTATTTTGCTGTCGGGTAGAAGACAAGTCTGACACTCGGAGTTTAGAGTAAACCCCAGAAAGGCATGGACCCTTGCGGGTTCTAGCCTTGATTTTTGGGTATTGACCATCCAGCCTAAGTTCTGCAAGACAGCCATGACTTGATTCAGTTGTGAAATACAGTGGCTCTCTGAATTCCCCACTATAAGGAAGTCGTCCAGATATGGTATTGTAACTGTATTTTGAATGCGAAGAAAGCTGAGGTGACAGTCTATCAGCTTGGTGAATACCCTTGGAGCAATCGACAACCCGAAGGGAAGAGCTTGGAACTGGAAGTGTCTGCAACTTCCTTGGATGTAAAGAGAAACCCTTAGATACTTTTGATGATCTGGGTGAATTGGGACGTGATAATACGCATCTTTGAGATCCATCACTGCCATAAACCAATTGTGAAAAAGAAGCTTTATTGTTGAATTTATTGATTCCATTTTGAATGTATGGTTGTCTACAAATCGGTTGAGGCCTTTTAGATTTATAATAGTTCTGAATGAACCGTCCTTTTTTTTTATTAGAAAGAGAGGGGAATAAAATCCCCTTCCTTTTTGACTGACCGGAACTTCGCATAGCACTTGTTTGTTCAACAGGCTCAAGATCTCTGATTCTAGTGCCAGTTGTTCGTCTGGGGATTTTCTTACTGGAGTTATCACAAATGAGCGGCGTGGCTACTGAAGGGGTTGAACTTTGTCCATCTCTCACTATGTTGAGGACCCAGGGACTGGAGGAAATGTTTTCCCAGGCGTGAACAAAATGAGAAAGTCTCCCTCCAACTTGTGGCCTGGCGTCATTGTGGAGGTTTTTTGGAGACTGCAGAGGGACCTCCGAACATATATCCGGACTATTTCTTGTTCTTGAAATCCCACTTTCTTTTTTTCTCCTGGGGGGCGACCTCTACTAAATTTCCCCCTCCGAAAATAGGTCTTCCTGGCGTCCGCCGAAAACCCAGGGAACCTTCCTTTTTTGTTGCTTGCTTTCTCAAGGACATCGTCCAATTTTTTGCCAAAGAGAAATTGGCCGTCACAGGGGATAGAACACAATCTAGACTTTGATTGTAAGTCCCCAGGGCATCCCTTGAACCACAGAGCTCATCTAGCCGCGTTTGATAGACCAGCCGACCTAGCTGCCAGTTTTACTGAGTCAGCAGAGGTATCTGCTAGGAACGCAGCTGCACCATGTAATAGGGGGAGGTTGGCTAGAATTTTTTCCCTTTAAGGTCTTTTTATCTTTCAGCTGATCTTCCAACTGCTGTAACTATATCATAAGGGAACGAGCGGTACATGTTCCTGCAATGGCCGGCTTTAGACCTCCTGCTGCGGAATCCCAAGTATGCTTTAAAAAGGTATCCGCCTTCTTGTCTAAGAGGTCTTTAAGTACCCCTGAGTCTTCAAGAGGGAATGACGATCTTTTTGATGATCTAGATACCGCAGCGTCAATTTTTGGCACCTTATCCCAGTTTTCAGAGTCCTTTAGGTCAAAGGGATACTTCCTCTTTGAGGATGATGGCAATGCTCCTACTTTCTCAGGCTTCCTCCATTCTCTATTTACAAGTGCCTGGACCTTAGCGTTCACCGGGAAGGTGCGTTTTTTCTTTTCTTCTAACCCTGCAAACATGATGTCTTCTAGGGACTTAACGGATTTATCTTCCTTTAACCGCATAGTGGTTCTGACAGCCTTTACCAATCTATCTGTCTTCTATAGGGAAGCATGGTCTCCCCCCTCTATCACTGTCTGAAGAGGATGAGGATGAGGCCCCACTACGGCACTGTCCATCTGATAACACAGAGGAGGCAGAAGAAGGACCAGATATGATTTTTCTTGTTTTCCTCAAAATTGTTTTAAAGGAACCCTCTACCTCCGATCTGATGACAGACCTGAGGCTAGCTGAAAAATCCGAGGTACCCTCACAAATAGTTTTCTGAATGCAGTCCGAGTAGAGCTCCTTCCGCCAGTCTATTGCTAGCGGGCATTTGCACATAGCACATTACCTGTTCTGCTTCTTGGCGGTAACTTTCCTGGCGTGCCCCACGCCATGACGTCAGAGGCACATGACCGTGGTTACTTCCAGTCACATGGGCGGCAGGTGGAGGGTGGCGCGGCGGTGTACGGAAGCCCAGGACCTCCGCAGCGCCTGCGCCCGCACATGCAACAGGTCCCCGGGGAACCTGCGGACGGCGCTACCAGCACCTGAAGGCCGGCGCCACAGACAAGAGCCTTCTCTTCCAGCACCGGGACAGGCCTGGGTAAGTTTCTTCAGCATGACAGCCGCCTGATTACTTCATGAGGATTCCCATCAAGGACAGGAAACCAACTGAAGCAGGGGAGAGGTGCCGCCCTTTTATTTCAGATGGTTTCCTGTCCTCGAAGGGCAGATCCTCTCTCAGGTGTGCGGTCATGGGTGAAGGGAAAATAAAGTATAGCTCTCAGAATATGGTGATGCAAAAACAAATTATCAAATGTTATTTTTTGTAAAAAAAAAAAAAAAAGTCTACATAAATAGTGGGATTGCTGTAATCATGCTCTGGAACCTGAGTAGCTGTGTAAATGTCGACCACAAGCTACTCCAGGACAATTTGTGCCACAGAAGCCCAATGGTGCTGCTTGTTTTCTGAGCCCTACCATGTGCCCAAAAAGTAGTGCATAGTTTTAATCTTTTTAGACATGGAGAAAAATGAATAACTTTGAGTTAAATCTACATGTTATCAATTGGGAAGTAATCTGTGAAACAACATCAGTGGGAAAAAATAGTCAGTACACTCATAGATGAAAGGTGTAGCTTCCGAAATGAGGTCACTTTTGCGGGTTTTCTGCTGTTTTGGCACCTCTGGGAAATGGCTTCCACAATCTGTTATACAATTTGACTGACAAATCCTTGACTGACAAATCTCGGGGTACATTTTCTCTAATTCCAGCTTGTAAAAATAAAAACTTTTGAGGCCAAGGCTGCATGCCCACGATGCGGATTTAATGCATTACCGAGGCGCCATTTCCGCCGCGAAAACGCATTAAAAACGCTTGTTGTCTGCCATGTTGCCCAATGATAATCATTGCGGAAAAATCCGCAGCACAACCATTAATCTTGCAGAATCGCAGCAAAATCGCCGCCATTGACTTGCATTGGACCACATGACTACACGTACACATGTGGATATTATGCGATTCAATGCGTGGATGGTACCTGGGTCTGGAGTAGTCTCCTCCAGACCCGGGTACCATAGTACCTGTAGTTAAAAAAGAAATTAAAAAAAAAAAATAAAACATATACTTACCTTCTGATGGCTCCCGGCGGCGCTGCTGGCTCTTCGGCTGCTTGCGGTGGTGTAAAAGGACCTTCCATGACTAAATGATGTCAATGAAGGTCCTTTTTAGAGTACTGCGAGCCACCGAAGACATTGGACGCACCGTAGTGGAGACCGGGGGCCGTCGGAAGATGAGTATAATGTTTTTTTTTATATATATTTCAACATTTTTATCCTTTTTTTTTTTTTTTTAATACTATTGATGCTTTTTTTTTTTACTATTTGCAGCATCGTAACTTGGTCACACAACATAAATCCATGCCGATGCTAAAATCGCTTGGAAAAGTGCTTGACAACCCGCATGCGAAATCGCATGTTAAAAACACTTCACAAACGCTTCTACCTGACAGAAAAAACGCATGTACAATCCGCATGCGTTTTTTATGCCAGGGAGATGCAGAAACGCTCCGCAGCATTTCTGCATTGTGGGCACTTAGCCTAAAGCAACATTATAGTTGAAAGAATGTAATTTTTTATTACAAGTTGCTTTAATTGAAATGCTAATTCCTGCAGATGTCGCCTGAACTACTCAGCCATCATCTGCCCTATAAGGCTGCATGCCCACTATGCGTTTTTCAAGCGTTTATGCCGCGGAATTTCCGCAACGAAAACACTTAAACGCTTGGTAATACGTGCCCCATGGTCCCCAATGATAATCCGCATGTGCTATGCACATACTGTGTTAACTTTCCGCTGCGGATTATCATTGCAGAAAAATCCGCAGCATGTCCATTATTTTTGCGGAAACACAGCGTAATTGCCGCCATTGACTTGCATTGAATCGCATAATAACCGCATGACTACATGTGCACGTGCGGATATTAAGCGATTCAATGTTCGGATGGTACCCGGGTCTGGAGAAGAGGAGACTTTCTCATCCAGACCCGGGTACCATAGTACCTGTTAAAAAAAAAAAATTTTAAAATAAAAAATAAACATCATACTCACCTTCTGATGGCCCGCGGTCTTCTCTCCGGTGCGTCCTGGCTCCCCGGTGGCTCGCGGTCGTGTAAATGGACCTTCCGTGACTTCATTTAGTCATGTGACAGGTCACGCGACCGCTGACGTCGGCGGTCGCGTGACCTGTCACATGACTAAATGACGTAATGAAAGGTCCTTTTACACCACCGCGAGCGGCCCAAGACACCGGACGCACCGGAGAAGGAGACGGGGGGCCATCGGAAGGTGAGTATAATGTTTTTTTGTTTTTTTTTCTTTTTTACAATTTTTATTCTTTTTATAACTATTAACTTGGTCACACTATGTAAATCCATGCCTGTTGCATGGATTTATATAGTGTGACCAAGTTGTCAAGCACCTTTCCAAGTGATGCTAAAATCGCTTGGAAAAGCGCTTGATAACCCGCATGCAAAAATGCATGCAAAAACGCTTGATAAACACTTCTACCTGGCGGGAAAAATGCATGTAAAATCCGCATGAGTTTTTTCTGCCAGAGAGATGCAGAAAAAAGCAGCATTTCTGCATCGTGGGCATTTAGCGTTACAGGGGCAGGTGGAGCAGAGACCGTGACTGTTAACGGCAGGGGAGCTTGTCATTCTATGCTCCCATCGGCACTCCTGTCACATAATTGCAGGGCGCCAATGGGTTGCCATGACAGTTGGGGGTCTGCTGAAGACCTCCGTGCTTGTCATGACTGATCATCTGTGAAAGCCAGCCTGTGACAAACGTTCATAAGAGACCGTAATTTTTGCTATACACAGCAGTTCTGTAATCGTATGATTGCAGGTGGTTCAAGTCCCCAAAGGAGACTAACAAGTACAGTGAAAAGTGGGGAAAAAAATGTTTTTAAAAATATGAAAAAAGTTCAAATCACCTCTCTTCCCTCATTAAAAATATAGAAATTAAAAATACCACATATTTGGTATTTATACATACATAAAAGTCTGATCTATCAATATACAAAATAAATTAATCCAATCGGTAAATGGCATACTGTGAAAAAATCGAAACGCCAGAATTACGTTTTTTCTGCAGCCACAACACTGCAATAAAATGCAATAACAGGCGATCAAAACATCGAACACAAAATGGTATAAATTAAAAACCTCAGTTCAGTGCCTCAAAAAATAAGCTTCACGCAACCCCATTGACCAAAATTGATAACTTTCCAGGTTTCAAAAATGGCGACGCATGCACATTATTAGTCTTTATTTCCCTCCATCAATTAAACTTTAAAAAAAAAAATGCATGTTTTGGTATCTTTGTAATCGTACTGACCTGGAGAATCATATTGTCAGGTCCGTTTTACCGTATAGTGAACATGGTAAATTGCACTTTTTTGCAATTTCGATGCACTAGGTAATTTTTTTCAGTGTATCATATGATAAAATGAATACTGTCATTCAAAGTTAAAATTTGTCTCACAAAAAAACAAGTGATCATACAGTTATTTCTCCTGGAAGAAAGGGAGGAAAAACGAAAACAGAAAATTGTAAATTGGCCGTTGCGGGAAGGCGTTAATAATGGTTGTAATACATAGAACCGTAGACGTGTAAACTAGATTTAGATGCAGTCCATATACTTGTATGTAATGAGCATTACAGGTCCAATCCGGGGGGTACTTTGGGTGTCAAAGTCATCTAGGCCTTGACTTGTACAGTATTATCTGCAGTGTAATTTATACGTCTAGAGATGTAGATTCAGCAGTAAAGGTTGTGTTCCAGACTGATATTAGGCAGACCTTCTGGTGTGCGCATAAGATCTTGTCCCAGTCATGTCTGATGAGGGGTTGTTATTATTACATACCAATAGCTTGCTTTCTCTTTGTCCTACAGGAAACGTTATGACAAAGCAGAATCAGAATATGTTGCAGCAAAATTGGACTTTTATAAGAAAACCCAGATCAAGGAACAACTAACTGAGCACCTATGTACCATCATACAACAGAACGAACTTCGAAAAGCTAAGAAGCTTGAGGAGCTTATGCAGCAGTTGGACGTAGAAGCTGATGAAGAGAGATTGGACTTGGAAATAGAAGTAGAGCAAATTTTACAACTACAAGAAGCTGAAGCAAAGATGCAGCTAGCGGCATCAGATAAGAGCCAGCGGGTTTTACACCCAGATTCCATTGAGTCGCCTTCAGAAAAAGAGTCCAGTGCAGAAAGTGACTCAGGGCAGTCTAAGATTAAACCTACTAGTGACTTGGATGACACCAGCAAATGTGATCAGACAGCAACTGGTCCAAGTTCACAGGGAGACCATATAATTTCTTGAGACCTAGTTCCAAAAAGTTCTATGTTGATATTGTACTTTATGTTCTAGGAAGTAATCCCAATACTGTTTGTTTCTTGAAGGGGTTGTGCACTACTTGGTCAACTTTCATTCCCCATTTTCCTGACTGAAATATGAAAATCTTTTACTCACCTTCCGCACTGGCACCTTTCCTGCGATGTCTGCTCCGGGTCTCTCGGTGCTTGTGTGATATTATGTAACATGAGCACTGCAGCCAATCAGCGGACGCTGAGCAGATGCAGCCTTCTCTATTTCATCCAAACGGACATCCTCTCTGATGGAGTTTTGACGAGCAGCAGTTGATCAGCAACCTCTGATTAGCTGCAAGGCTTAGGCTTCATAAGTCAGTGGTCACTGATCGGCTGCTGCTCATCAATATTCCATCAGAGTGGATGTCTGCTTTAGTAAAGGCTGCATTCTGTCAGCAGTCACTGAGAGTCACCGAGTTGGCTGCAGAGCGCATGTCACATAATAATGTCACTCAAGCGCTGGGTGACCTTGTACCCACATCGCTGGAGCGATGCTAAGTGGGGAGGAAACTATAAGCTTTTCTTATTTTAGTCTGGGGACTTGTTCACTACTCCGACAACCCTTTCTTAAATGCTCAATCCTTTAAGGCTGTATGGTATTAATGATTTTGTCTTTCACAAAGTTAATGTATTTGTAAATCTGTAAATCACCTCTTATTTTAGAAAGTAACGTAAATGAAGATTATGATTCCGAGTGAAAACAACCAAGAAGTTGTTTAGTAGACTATTGTTTGACAACACTACTTGGTTTTCCTGGATAATTATGGAGGTGTTGGTTTAATCATTCTGTATAAGCCATTTATTCGGAAAGCTTTTTATATTTCTAAGCATTTTGCATGTGTTTTCTGTACATTTATTAAATTGAAGCATTTTTTTAATCATTGAGTTTGCATAAGTCTGTGTTAGATTGTGTTGCGATGTGTAAGCAGAATTACAAGCAAAATCTTCCAGTTTCTTTATGGTAAGTATTTACACCTGGTGGGTTTGTAATTTCTTTAAGCTGCTGAACCACAAAAAATTCTAAACACAATAAATTGAAAATAAATCTTTACAAGGTAATGAGCTTGGTGATGAAAATGCCACTGCAAAGCAGGGTGTCTGGTGGACATTGATGCCGAGTGTCCTCTGTAAAGCTGCTGGGTCTGGGCAAGCCAAAATCAGCGGTAATTTCATTAATACTTGTTTTAATGAAGAATTAGGATATGCACACAGCTAAACAACAATAACGCTGTAACAGACAATGAGGAGGTGTTTCAATGCCCGACTGGTATCTTCATTTGGCCAATTACTTACAAAGACAAATGTGAAGTATAAATATCCTACTAAAAACCACCATAACAATATCTGTAAATAATTTAGAATAATTACACAGTGTATCAATATTGGATTAATGGGAGCAAACAGTACCTATGGTTGTGGATAGGGGAAGCAATGAGCGAAGACATTTTGTGTTCAAAGTTTGCATGTGTATAAGAAAGCATAGTTGTGTAAAACTATTGACAACTCCATAATAAATCTAATTACAATCTTACAATCTCAAAGGTCTGGAGACTTGTACACCTTCTCAATAATTAAATAACTTTTCGACCTTTGCTGCATGTGAAAGCTGTAAAAAGTTGCATGAAGAGTTGTGTTCTAGATCACATACCAACCTGCAATTGCTGTAACATTCCCTGTACAGTGAGCATGCTAAATTCAGTCCCCTGCACTTATACAGTCTGCCCTGCACACCCAAGCAGAGAAGATTTAAATGCCATTTACCTGCAGATTGCCACTATATCTGCTGGTAAATAACGTTTTTGGAGATGACTGGTTCCCTTTTTAATGCAGATGTCAAAATATGTACACATAGAAAAGTGCTAAAATACAAACTTGGCTTTAAATTAACACCTGTTTGACCAATTCCCGTCAGTCAGCTGCCTTTTCATGTCCCAATGAAATATACGGTACTAGTTTTCATTAGAGCATGAAATGGCAATTCATCTTCGCTACAGGATCATGATTTCAGGACTCTTTCTAGCTAACATGGCTCATTTACCTCTGACACAGCAGGAGGAAGTACACACTGGCAGTCCTCTGCACCTGCTCAATTAACCCATTACATGCCACGGTCAATATTGACCGTGACATCTATGGACTTGGTTAGAAGGAGATTGCTCCCCACAAGGCGATCCCAAAGAGCCAATGGTTGCAACAGCAACCAAAGGCCTACTATTAAAGGGGTTGTTCACTACTCAGAACCTGATTCAATAAGCATATTTGCACCAGTAAAATAACAACACTCAGGGTTCGCTCACATCTGCGTATAGAAAAACGCTCCTATGCTCATCTCCAAAAGTTGGGCGGGTGTCATGCATATTTCATTCCATATGTAATGCGTGTGCGGTTTTTTTTTTCCTCTCCTAACAACCGTATGACTTGCGTATGCCGTCCGCTATGCCAGACCTGGGCAAAGTGCGGCCCGCGGGCCACATCTGGCCTTCTAGCTGTTAGTCTGACCCGCGGATCGAGACAGCCGAAGGGCTGAGAACAGTGGGCCGCACCATGCCCGCCCGCTTGCTGAAACCGCTCCCTCCGCTCTCCATCCACGCTAACTGCATTGGTGGAGGCCACCAATCAACGTGTGAAACAGCTGACACGATGACATCTTTTCATTGCATCAGCTGTGTACTACGGGGAGTCAGTACACAGGAGCCAGAGGCATAGCGCCAGGGGAACGGAAGCGAGGTGAGTATGTGGTGTGGTTTTTTTTTTTCGTTTTTTTAGCATGTGTATGAGATGTTTGACTGGACATGGGGAGGCAGTGAGGCTCTCTTGCTGGACATGGGGAGGCAGTGAGGCTCTCTTGCTGGACATGGGGAGGCCGTGGGGCTCTCTTGCTGGACTTGGGAGGGTTGTGGTGCTTTCGCTGTATAAAGGGAGGCTATGTGGGGGCTCTTACGGTGTATAGAAGGGGCTGTATTTGGGTTCAAACGGTATATAGGGGATATTAGCATACTTAATTCTGCTCAATATTAAGTGATACAATTAATATAATAATTAGAATTAATATTAAGGAGAACTAATTTCAGCCTATTGGTTCGGCCCTCCACAACAGTCACAGTCTCTCATGTGGCTGGATCTCAGGAAAATTAATTGCCCACCCCTGCGCTATGCCAGCTGAGCCAGTCAAAAATATGTATGTTACCTAATCAAGACTTAAAATATTCTTATGTATCGGATTTATTTTATAAACTTAAGGCTATGTGCCCACGATGCGGATTTAATGCTTTTCCGCGGCTGCATTTCCACCCCGAAAAACGCATTAAAAACACTTGTTAAGTTGTCTGCCATGTTTCCCAATGATAATCCGCATGTGCTGTGCACATGCTACAGAAATTTCCGTTGTGGATTATCATTGCGGAAAAATCTGCAGCACAACCATTTCTTGTGTGTAATCGCGGCGAAATCGCCACCATTTACTTGCATTGAACCACATAACATCTGCATGTATACATGCGGATGTTATGCGGTTCAATGTGCGGATGGTACCCGGGTCTGGAGAAGAGGAGACTCTCATCCGACCAGGGTATCATTAGTAAAAAAAGAATTAAAACGTAAAAAAAAAAAAAAAAACATTATACTTACCTCTCCGGTGGCGTCATCTGTCCTCAGCGTCCCACGGTGTTCTCAAACGACCTTTGGTGATTTCATTTAGTCATGTGATGAAGCAGTCGCGTGACCTGTCAGCTGACTAAATGACATCAACGCAGGTCCTTTGAGAACACCGCGGGACGCTGAGTACAGAGCACGCCACTGGAGAGGAGACCGGGGGCCACCGAAGAGGTAAGTATAATGTTTTTTTTTATTTTTTAAATTGTAATTATTTTTTTTTTACTATTCATGCTGTATTTAAAGCAGCATAAGTTGGTCACACTATGAATCCATGCTAGTTGCATGGATTTATATTATGTGACCAGCTTGTCAAGCACTTTTCCAAGTGATGCTTAAAATCGATTGGAAAAGCGCTTGAAAAAACGCATGCGGAAATACATGCAAAAACACTTAGACGCTTCTCCCTGGCAGAAAAAACGCATGTAAAATCGGCATGTGTTTTTTCTGCCAGGGAGAGGCAGAAACGCTCAGGAAAAATCTGCATCGTGGGCACATAGCCTAAAGGGGTTTTCCCATGAACAAAAGTTCATTTTAATCAATAAATAATAACTTCCACAATTGGATGTTTAAATAAAATGTTCCTGTGCTGAGATAATCTTATACATGTGCCCCAGCTGTGTACTATGTAAAGACCGTGTCTGACCATATGCTGGAACATGGTCTGATCGTATCACAGCTCCTGGGAAGGGGAGGAAACAAAAGCATATACATTGGTAACTATTTTCTCCATACCTCTTTCAGGTTTTTATCTACTAGCCTTTCCTACGCATCTTTAGGCTGTGTGCCCACGATGTGTATTTCATGCGTTTTTGGTGCGGAAATTTCCGCAGCGTAAACGCATGGTAAGCCTTCTGCCATGGTCCCCTATGCAATTCCGTACTTTCAATGCCCATGCTGCGGATTTTTCCGCAGCTTTCATGCTGCGCTCAAAAATCCGCAGCATGTCCATTAATTTTGCGGAAGCGCAGCGTTTTCGCCGCCATTGACTTGCATTAGAACACGCCAATTCCGCAAGACTGCATCTGTACTTGCGTAATTGGCGCGTTCTAATGTGCGGATGGTACCCGAGTGTGGAGAAGAGAAGACTCTCATCCACACCCGGGTACCATAGAAACTGTAAAAAAAAAGAATAAAATAAAAAATAAATATTATATTCACCTTCTGGCGGCCCGCGCTGCGCTGCTTCTCCTTTGCCGGCACATCGCGTTGGACTGTAGGACCTGCGGTGACGTCAGTCATGTGACTGTAGGTCCTTCAGTACAGGGCATCGCGATATCCCGGCAGCCAGGAACGAGCGCAGCAGCACACCCCGGGCCATCGGAAGGTAAGTATCAAGGTTTATTTTTTTTTATTTTTAACCATTCTAAAGGTCACACTATATAAATCCATGCTGTTTGCATGGATTTATATAGTGTGACCTAGTTGTCAAGCACTTTCCAAGTGATGCTAAAATCGCTTTGAAAGCGCTTGTCAACCCGCAAGCTGAAATGCATGTGAATCCGCATGTATTACGCAGGAAAAACGCATGTACAATCCGCATGTGTTTTTTCTGCCAGGGAGATGCAGAAATGCTGCAGAAATTTTCTGCTTCATTTCTGCATCGTGGGCACATAGCCTTACATCTTGAATTTATGCTTGAGAAATCCACCATATCTGGCATCATCCAGAACAGCTGCCAACTCATTTGGGAATGCCTCCAGGAAGCGGTGATGCCCAAGCCAACCACAGAAGACTGTATTCTCCTTTTCCCAGTGAATTTATGAAAGATGCCAGGTTCCCAACTGCATTGGGGTCGTTGACTAAAAACTTGTGTCAAAAAGCCACCAAATTCAGGGTCCCAGTTCTATAATTACAAGCAATATTTATCTGTAGTTCTGTTAGCAGAGGCTGACAGCAACTACAGGTTTGTAATTGTACAGTCATGGCCAAAAGTATTGAGAATGAGACAAATAGTAATTTTTCCAAAGTTTACTGCTTCATTTTTTGCAATGGCAATTTGCATATACTCCTGAATGTCAAAGAGTGATCAGCTTAACAGCAATTACTGTACTTGCAAAGTCAATATTTGCCCAGAAAATGAACTTTAACCCCCAAAACACATTTCAACATCATTGCAGTCCTGCCTTAAAAGGAGCAGCTAACATCGTTTTAGTGATTGATCCATTAACACAGGTGTGGGTGTTGATGAGGACAGGGCTGGCGATCAATCAGTCATGATTAAGTAAGAATGACATCACTGGACACTTTAAAAGGAGGCTGGTTCTTGGTATCATTGTTTCTCTTCAGTTAACCATGGTTATCTCTAAAGAAACACGTGCAGCCATCATTGCACTGCACAAAAATGGCCTAACAGGGAAGAGTATTGCAGCTACAAAGATTGCACCTCAGTCAACAATCTATCGCATCATCAAGAACTTCAAGGAGAGAGCTTCCATTGTTGTCAAAAAGGCTCCAGGGCGCCCAAGAAAGACCAGCAAGCGCCAGGACCGTATCTTAAAACTGTTTCAGCTGCGGGATCGGACTACCAGCAGTGCCGAGCTTGCTCAGGAATGGCAGCAGGCTGGTGTGAGTGCTTCTGCACGCACTGTGAGGCGGAGACTCTTTGAGCAAGGGCTGGATTCAAGGAGGGCAGCAAAGAAGCCACTTCTCTCCAGAAAAAACATCAGGGACCGACTGATATTCTGTAAAAGGTACAGGGAGTGGACTGCTGAGGACTGGGGCAAAGTCATTTTCTCTGACGAATCCCCTTTTCGATTGTTTGGGACATCTGGAAAACAGCTTATTCGGAGAAGAAGAGGTGAGCGCTACCACCAGTCTTGTCTCATGCCAACTGTAAAGCATCCTGAAACCATTCATGTGTGGGGTTGCTTCTCAGCCAAGGGAATCGGCTCACTCACAGTCTTGCCTAAAAACACAGCCATGAATAAAGAATGGTACCAGAATGTCCTCCAAGAGCAACTTCTCCCAACCATCCAAGAGCAGTTTGGCGCCCAACAATGCCTTTTCCAGCATGATGGAGCACCTTGCCATAAAGCAAAGGTGATAACTAAATGGCTCATGGAACAAAACATAGAGATTTTGGGTCCATGGCCTGGAAACTCCCCAGATCTTAATCCCATTGAGAACTTGTGGTCAATCATCAAGAGACGGGTGGACAAACAAAAACCAACAAATTCTGGCAAAATGCAAGCATTGATTATGCAAGAATGGACTGCTATCAGTCAGGATTTGGTCCAAAAGTTGATTGAGAGCATGCCAGGGAGAATTACAGAGGTCTTGAAGAAGAAGGGGCAACACTGCAAATATTGACTTGCTGCATTAACTCATTCTAACTGTCAATATAACCTATTGGTCCTCATAATATGATTGCAATTATATTTCTGTATGTGATATAAACATCAGACAAACACTAATAAAAACCAGAGGCCAGCAGATCATGTGAAAATATAATTTTGGTGTCATTCTCAATACTTTTGGCCATGACTGTAGACATAGGGCCTATAGAAGAACTGAAGATTCCAGAAAATGTTTTGAGCAACAACATAGGAGTCCTTCCCCAATGGATCCTGCCTGGATTGGCTCGTGAACTGGTTCCTTATGTTCTGGTTGCGGATGAAGCGTTTCAGCTGACCCGACATGTCATGAGGCCTTTTCCACAGAGAGATTTGACTGACCAATGCAGGGTCTTTAATTACCGGCTCGCCTTTTGGATGAGTGCGCCTTTGGCATTTTGTGATGCTAAATGGAGGGTATTGATGAGTGCCCTTCAATTAAGCGAACAAATTGTCAATGGCGTCATTCAAGCATGTGTTATCCTCTATAATTTCACATGCATCCATGACTCTCCACGTTCTGAGGATGTTGAGAGTGGAAACGTACCAGAATCACTTCCTCGATCTAACCTTTCTGGAAGAAGGTGTCAACCTTCAGTCATCAGAGTTCGTGAGAGGTGTGCCACCTATTTTATGTTGCCAGAGGGATTTGCATAAAAATGTAATTGTATAATATTTTCTAACATTGTATTTGTGTTTACCAAATATTTTTACCATTATGAGTTGTACATTTTCCTTTTTTTTTCAAGTTCAACAAATAAAGTGTGCTATCAAACACAATAGAGACTTATTTTTCAAAACCAAGTTTTTATTTGACAGTATAGAGATGAAAAAGTAAATAAAAAAAAAAAACTTTGTAAAGAAAATGAGTTTTGTTAATTTCACAAACAACATAAATGTAAAAATAATAGGAGGTGTGTGATCTGACCAGGGTGGTGGGACTGTTGGAAGGATGATGGTGTGTTGAGGTGTCACATCCATAGATGCTGAGACTCGAGGGGTGTAAGAGAGATGGTATGGGGAGGGCTGTACAGGGGCATTGGTTTCTCCTCTGGACATTTGGCCCACATGGTGGGTCAGGGGGGCAGTCTTGGTGGTACTGGTGTGTGCTTGTGCCACCGCTATAATGCTGGTAATGTAGCCATGAGTGCCAGCTTTCCTCTGGTGTCCGAAAAGGCATTTGCTCCAAATGTCGCACAGCATGACCCTATTGCTATGGGGCTGGATGAGAAGGTGGTAGTGCTGTCTGGGAGGCAACAGAAATGACAGATGGCGGAATTCTGCGTTGCCTCTGCTCAAAGAAGTCAGACTTAATGGGGGTCATTGGAGGCATTCAGGAGCATGGCCGATTTTGGTTCACATTTTCAGTTCTGTCGCAACCTCTCGAAGATGTTGTGCAATGTTTTGGCAAAACGTCCCATCGTTTACGGTGCGTGCTATTCGAGTACTCAACTATCTTCCTTGCGACATATAATTATGGTGGAGTGTTCCACCCTACTTCGGAGGAGTATGGGTGCCGCATGGGGAGGGGGTGTGTCCAAGTCTACAGTAGAACTACTGCTGTGCGTTTGCTCTTCTTGGGCTGCCCCTGACTGTGGTTCTGCAGATGCTTCGGCCTCCTTCTGTTCTTCGCCCACTTTGGACTCGGAAGGTGTGTCCTGTATTTTGGTAGTGGTCCTGTAAAAAATTATGTGGGATCAAATTTGCTATTCTTAATTTGGACAATAATAAAACAAAAACATCTTGTGACTAAATGAACACTTACAACTGTAGCTCCATGATCTGCGCCAGAAAATTGAGCCGCTCCATTTAAAGATATGGCCACTTCTTTGGGGCAGCATCCCCACTCTTCACCCCGCTGCTGGTGCTGCCTCCTAAATTGGTCACGACAGCTGCGCCATTTTCTGTTAAAATCACTCACTGTATTTGGAAGAAAGGGGATACTCTTTTTGGAGAACTGAATTGCCATGTGAGTGTAACCAAACATTGGAACAGATTTGAGAAAAACACAGAGACTTAATATCTCCTCTAATTAATGACCGTTTTTTTGAGAGAGCGATTGAAAGATCTAAAGTAACTTCTGTTGTCAAGTTAACAAGCATTGAGCCACTACCATATAATCAAGGAAGACTCCTTTTAAAAGTATTAAGATATTTCCTCAAATTACAATCACTGCAGCCATACGTGGTTTGTGATGTACATACTGCACATTTTTGACAATTTAAAGAGAAAAATCTATTACAGCAAAAAACAAGCAAGGGGTCCGATATTAAAGGGGTTGTCCACTACTATTGAAAATAGGCCAATGTATTTTTATGATGAAAATAAGTCTCTTTGTAAATACCTTGCGCTGGTGTTATGCCTGTGAGCGGCGCTATCACTAGCCGCTCACAGGCATCATGTGAGGTGTGACATCAGTGACGTGGTCCCCGCGGTGACTACTGGGTTGTGGGCGGAGTTACACCGCGTGTCACACCCTGCATCCACCGTGCGCTTTCCCAGTGAATGGGGAGGGGGAAAGTGCGCGGTGGATGCCGGGTGTGACGCGGAGGGTAACCCCATCCACAGCCTGGCATCCACCGTGGAACGCAGCACTAAGTCACCCCCGGCTGCAGCCAGAACTTGACGTGACATCAGCAGATGTCAGAGCCGGCTACAGCCAGGGGTCACGTGATGCCTGTGAGTGGCTAGCGATAGCGCCACTCACAGGCAATAACAGCGCAAGGTATTTACAAAGAAACTTATTCTTAACAATACATTGGCCTATTTTCAATAGTAGTGGACAACCCCTTTTAAGGGCATCAATGTTTGGCTTATTGGGCTGGTTTGGATCTAGATCATATGTTTGGCTTGTATGTAGCATGTTGACTTATGATCGGTTTGGTAGTGCTTCACATAATTTACAAGTACATATCCGCATCAGAATACAGGTATGTGCACAAAAAGATTGGAAATATTAAAGCATTTACTTAGTCCAACTTGCACTTCACATGTGCTTTATCAAAATGCGGAAACAGTTGCCGACATATGTATGTCCACGAGGCGTCTCGTTTCTGTCTGTCCACATAGCCTGGGTCCCTGATGTCCCATAGTTGGGGCCGCTCCTACACCAGGAGCATCTTGACATTGAGAGCGCCAGATATATTGCTTGTCTCCGTGGCGGAGTGTATAGATGTCTGTGATCTCTGGGTCAGTTGGGGGGAGGGTGCAAATACTTACCTGTGTGCTAAACTTCATGCCATGGGATGCTTGAATATCCTGGTTTTTTTTTGGCGTATAACTTGGACTGCTTACAGATTGCCTGTGTCTCCCATTTTTTTTCTCTCACCCATTGAGCCTCAGCGGTTTTATGGAACCACACACAGCCTGCTGCGATTCCCCTCAGCCCCCCTCAGGACAAAAACAGCTGAGGACAAAATTGCAGATCTGCACTCTCTCATTAAATAACATTTGGTGCTAGTGAAATGCGATTATTTTATTATTTATTTGTATAGCGCCATTGATTCCATGGTGCTGTACATAAGAAAGTGTTGCATACCAAATACAGATATCACTCAGTAAACAAACTAACAATGATAGGCTGGTACAGAGGGAAGAGGACCCTGCCCTTGCGGGCTTACATTCTACAGTAATGGGGAAGGCGACAGTAGGTTGGGGGCGGTTGCAGTAGCTCCGGTGTTGTTGAGGTGGCAGCAAGCAAGGTCATGGCAGGCTGTAAGCTTGTTTGAAGAGATGGGTTTTAAGGTTCCGTCTGAAGGATCCAAATGTGGAGGCTAATCGGACTTGTTGAGGCACAGAATCTTGGAGGCAATTGGGTGAGGAACGAATAAGTGTGGAGGAGAGAAGGAGGTCTTGGGAGGACCAGAGATTACGTAAGGGAATATATCGGGAGATTAGTTCAGAGATGTATGGAGGAGAAAGGTTATGGATGGCCTTGTAGGTCAGTGTTAGTAGTTTGAACTGGATACACTGGGTAATTAGGCACCAGTGAAGGGATTTGCAAAGGGGGGTAGCAGAGGAGTAGCAAGGCAAGAGATGAACCAGTCGCACAGCAGAGTTGAGGATAAACTGGAGGGGTGCGAGAGTTTTAGCAGGTAGGCCACAGAGGAGGATGTTTCAGTAGTCGAGGCGGGAGATGATGAGGGCATGCACAAGCAGTTTAGTAGATTGAGGGATGAGGAAAGGATGGATTCTGGAAATATTTTTGAGCTGGAGGCGACAGGAGGTGGCGAGAGCTTGGATGTGGGGTTTGAAGGACAGGGCAGAGTCAAGAGTTACTCCAAGGCATTGGACTGCTGGTACAGGGGAAAGTGTGATGTCATTTATTGTGATAGAAAGATCAGGTGGGGAAGATATGCAAGATGGGGGAAAGAGGAGTTCAGTTTTGTCCACATTAAGCTTGAGGAAGTGAGAGGAGAAGGAGGAGGATATGGCTGATAGACATGCTGGGATTCTGGACAGCAGAGAGGTGACATCTGGGCCAGATAGGTAGATCAGGGTGTCATCAGTGTACAGATGGTACTGGAAGCCATGGTATTTTGGAGCTGTCCCAAGCCAAGGGAATAGATTGAGAAGAGTAGGGGTCCTAGGGCAGAGCCTTGAGGGGCTCCAACAGAGAGGTGGCGTGATGAGGAGTTAGTGTGGGAGTGGGAGACACTAAGTGTGTGGTTAGAAAGGTATGAGGAGATCTACACTAGGGCAAGGTCTTTGACATCAAAGGAAGAGAGGATCTGTAGTAGGAGGCAATGGCCAACTGTGTCGAAGGCAGAGGACAGGTCAAGAAGGAGGAATACAGAGAATTGTGTGTTAGTTTTGGCTGTAAATAAGTCATTAGTAATTTTGGTAAGGGCAGGTTCAGTGAAATGGTGGGGGTGGAAGCTAGATTGTCTGTTGTCGAAGAGCGAGTAAGATGAGAAGTGAAAGGAAATTTCAGCGTGAACGTGTTGCTCAAGGAGTTTGGAGACAAATGGGAGCAGCAATATGGGGCGGTAGCTGGACAAGGCGGTTGGGTCGTGGGATGGCTTTTTGAGGATGGGTGTGATTGTAGCATGTTTGAAGGTACCAGAAGTTAGTGATAGGTTGAAGATATGGGTTAGGAATGGGAGTGTGGGGGTGAGGTTGGGAAGGAGGTGGGATGGGATGAGGTCGAGTGCACAAGTGGTGAGGTGTGATTTGGAGAGGAGGCGAGTGAGATCTCCTTCCGTGATGTTGGAAAGGGAGGTTATGGGGGAAGGGCTATGGTCTGGGAAACCCAGGGGGTTGTGGTGGTCGGACAGTAAAGACTAGCCGTGTTTGGTCATTCTTGTTTTTGAAGTGTGTGACAAACTCCTCAGCAGAGATGACGGAGGTCGGAGGGGGCAGAGGAGGGCGGAAGAGAGAGTTAAAAGTATTGAATAACTGTTTGGGGTGTAGGATAAAGAAAATATGAGGGTTGTGAAGTAGGCCTGTTTAACACAGATGACAGCTGATTTGAATGCGAGTGTTGCTTGTTTGAATGCAGTGAAGTCATCTTGCGAATGTGTTTTCTTCCAACGCCGCTCCGCAACCCTGGACGCTTGACGAAGCTGTTTAGTGAGGTTGTTGTGTCAGGGTTGCCTATTGACTCATCGTACTCTGCCATACACAACAGGGGCGACCGAGTCAATAGCTGATGCGAGAGTGGCATTGTAGAAAGCAGTGGCGCTGTGTGTGCCGTGGAGTGAAGATATGGATGTCAGTGGTAGAATAGAGTCAGAGAGTGTGTGAGTTTCTAGATGTGCAAGGTTTTTGCGGGGGTGTGCTAGTTGCTGGACATGAGTGACAGGTGAGGAAGACAGGGATGAGCAAGTGAGTAAATGATGGTCAAATAGGGGTAGGGGGAGGTTGTGAGGTTAGATAGGGAGTCAGGTGAAGATGAAGTCCAGTGTGTGTCTGTGTGGGTGGCTGAGGAGGACCACTGAGTAAGTCCAAAGGATGAAGTAAGCGACAGGAGTTTGGATGCTGTTGACTGGCGAGTGTCAGTGGGGATGTTGAAATCGCCCATAATGATGGTGGGAATGTCAGCAGAGAGGAAGTAAAGAAGCCAGGTGTCTTTTATTTATTTTTTTTATCACATTGCACTTGGCGTATTTATACTCAGATATGAGTGATCCCTTTTACTCCCGTCCGATGCTGGTGTCATTCCATTGTTATGTCACACGATCCCTGTGCCCAATCAGCGCTGGCTTCATTCTCCGCACCTTTGGACGAATCAGACATCATGAGTAAATCAGAGCTGTGGCTGGCCACTCACTTCCTCTTGATGTTTAATTCCTCCTAAGTAAAAAGTTAAATATTATTTCTAAAGACATATAAAAAAACAAAACTGAAAAAAGAAAAAAATCGCATTTTTTTCCCGGCAATTAACTCCTTCATGACATTGGCGATTTTCCGTTTTATTTTTTTGTTTGTTTTTACCTCCCAGTCTTTCAAAAGCCATAACTTTTATTTTTCCATCAGTATAGCCATATGAATGTTTGTTTTTTTTCAGGGATGAGTTGTACTTTTGAATGACACCATTCATTCTACCACATAGTGTACTGGAAAACGGGGAAAAAAATTCCAACTGCATAGAAATTTAAAACTGTCCTAGCAATATGATTCCCCAGGTCAGTATTGAGTACGATTACGCAGATACCAAAGATGTATGGTTTTGTTTTTTTTTCTTTAAGTGGTGAAAAAAATAATGGAAATTTTGTTAAAAAAAAAAAATTGCTTTTGTTTTCTTGTAATATGGGGATGTGTGAGGGCTTACTGTATTTTTCGGACTATAAGACACACCGGACCATAAGACGCACCTAGGTTTTAGAGGAGGAAAATAGAAAAAAAATGTAAGCAAAAAATGTGTTCACGATGCACTTTTAAGGAGGAGGGGGTCTTCTGCTGACACTGGTATAGGGGTAATGCCCCTCAATTATGACAATATCCCCCATCCTGGTATATATGCCCCCCTTCCTATTATACGTAGCCCCCATCCCCATCCTGGTATGCCTGGAACCCCTCCATCCTGGTATGATTGGCACCCCTCATCCTTATCCTGGTATGCATGGCACCCCTCATCCTTATCCTGGTATGCATGGCACCTCTCATCCCTATCCTGGCATGCATGGCACCTCTCATCCCTATCCTGGTATGTATGGCACCCATAATCCTTATCCTGGTATGTATGATCCCCTCATCCTTATCCTGGTATGCATGGCACCCCTCATCCTTATCCTGGTATGCATGGCACCCTTCATCCTTACCCTGGTGTGCATGGCCCCCTCATCCGTATACTGGTATGTATGATCCCCCTCATCCTTATCCTGGTATGTATGGCCCCCTCATCTTTATCTTATGTATGCCCCCTCATCCTTATCCTGGTATGCATGGTCCCCCTAATCCCCATCATGCTGCACATAAATAAATAAACTCTCCTCACCTTTCTTCTCTCCTCCAGCGCTGCGTCCTGTCTGCCCACACTGATCTCTCCATGTGAGCCGCACATGGCGAGATCAGCTGCCGGAAGTCACTGCTCCCCACACCAGGACTGTGTGTGCGGGGAGCAGTGACTTCATGCTCCTTAATAGTGGCACACAGCGTTGCCGCAGCGCGACTCCTGCTGCTGCCGGGCGATCGCGTGTGCCCGCTATTAAAGGGCATGAATATTCACCCCTCCCCACGCTATTAAAGGGCATGAATATTCACCCCTCCTCACCCCTGCCCACCCGCTCTGCTGTCTTATCAAATGCAAAAAATTCAGCAAGGAGAGGACATTTATGTGTACAGGTGCATCTCTCTAAATTAGAATATCATCAACATTAATTTATTTCACTTCTTCAATATAAAAAGTGAAACTCATTATATAGAGGCATTACAAACAGAGTGATCTATTTCAAGTGTTTATTTCTGTTAATGTTGATGATTATGACTTACAGCCAATGAAAACACAAACGTCATTATCTCAGTAAATTAGAATACTTTATAACTGGTTGAAAAATGTTTTTAAAATCCGAAATGTTGGCCTACTGAAATGTATGTTCAGTTAATGCACTCAATACTTGGTCGGGGCTCCTTTTGCATCAATTACTGCATCAATGCAGCGTGGCATGGAGGCGATCAGTCTGTGGCACTGCTGAGGTGCTATGGAAGCCCAGGTTGCTTTGATAGCAGCCTTCAGCTCGTCTGCATTGTTGGGTCTGGTGTCTCTCATCTTCCTCTTGACAATATACCTTAGATTCTCTATGAGGTTAAGGTCAGGCGAGTTTGCTGGCCATTCAAGCACAGTGATACTGTTGTATATAAACCAGGTATTGGTACTTTTGGCAGTGTGGACAGGTGCCAAGTCCTGCTGGAGAATGAAATTTCCATCCCCAAAAAGCTTGTCGGCAGAGGGAAGCATGAAGTGCTCTAAAATTTCCTGGTAGACGGCTGCCCTGACTTTGGTCTTGATAAAACACAGTGGACCTATACCAGTAGATGACATGGCTCCCCAAACCATCACTGATTGTGGAAACTTCACACTAGACCTCAAGCAGCTTGGATTGTGTGCCTCTCCACTCTTCCTCCAGACTCTGGGACCTTGATTTCCAAATGAAAATTGGAACTCTGGGACCTTGTGGAGTGTGTCAGTGACTGCCTTCTGGACATCTGTCAAGTCAGCAGTCTTCCCCATTATTGTGGAGCCTACTGAAACAGACTAAGGGACCTTTTTACACGCATAGGAAGCCTTTGCAGGTGTTTTTTGTTAATTATTTCAATTTACTGAGATAATGACTTTTGTGTTTTTTCATTGGCTGTAAACATAATCATCAACATTAACAGAAATAAACACTTGAAATGGATCACTCTGTTTGTAATGACTCTATATAATGAGTTTCATTTTTTGTGTTGAAGAACTGAAATAAATTCACTTTTTGATATTCTAATTTAGTGAGATGCACCTGTTTATATAAAAATAACTTTTAATGATACCAATTAAAAAAAAAAACTATGAATAAAAGCCAATTGACGTCCACAACAAATATAATAAAGTGCATGTGCTCAAATTCAACCAGTGCTCTAGAATAAGAAATGGTTTGGTCTCACCACTTGAAGTTTATTCCATCTTTATAATCCCCTAAAGAATCCTCCACACGGAGGAGGAAACGCAAAGGGATTTATTACATTCATACATTACATTTAATTGGCTTTTATTAATAGGCTTTTTTTAATTGGTATAATTAAAAGTTATATTTTATATAGACACACATGGCCTCTCCTTGCTAAATTTTGTACTATTGACAATGAGAGAATTTTTGAGGTTGGTTTAATTTACCCGTACCCTTTTGCTGATTTTCTTATCAAATGCAGCTAGAAGATCTTTGTGGCTGAGACATTGGCAGGGTGAGGCTCTGTGCCCACGATGCAGAAATGCTCCGGATTTTTCCTGAGCGTTTCTGCATCTCCCTGGCAGAAAAAACACATGCGGATTGTACATGCGGATTGTACATGCGGATTGTGCATGCGTTTTTCCTGCCAGGGACATGCGGAAGTGAAGTGTTCTTCACATGCATTTCCGCATGCGGGTTGTCAAGCGCTTTCCAAGCGATTTTAGCATCACTTGGAAAGTGCTTGTCAACTTGGTCACACTATATAAATCCATGCAACCGGCATGGATTTATATAGTGTGACCGAAAGAAGGGTAAAAAATAAATATATACTTACTGTACCTTCTGATGGCCCCCGGTGTCTTTATCCGATGCTTCCTGGCTTGCCGGCAGCTCGCGGTACACTAAAGGACCTGCCGACGTCAGCAGTCGCGTGACCCATCACATGACTAAATGAGATCATGGCAGGTCCTTTTCAGACCATCGCGAGCTGCCGGCAAGCCAAGACGCATCGTTAAGGACACCGGGGGCCATCAGAAGGTAAGTATAATCTTTATTTTTTATTTTATTCTTTTATTTACAGGTTCTATGGTACCGGGGTCCGGAAGAGAGTCTCCTCATCTCCAGACCCGGGTACCATCTGCACATTGAAATGCATGGATTCCGCATCTACAGATTCAGTGATGCGGATTCCATGCGTTCCAATGCAAGTCAATGGCGGCGAATACGCCGAGCTTCCGCAAAATAATTGGTAGTGCTGCGGATTTTTCCGCAATGATAATCCGCAGTGGAAATTTCCGTAGCATGTGCAGAGCACATGCGGATTATCATTGGGTAACATGGCAGGCCTTCTACCAAGCATTTTTTAAGCGTTTCTGCAGCGGAATTGCCGCTGCGGAGACACTTAAAACACGCATAATGGGCACACAGCCTGATACACTTCCAAGTCCAGATTGTGCCGCATACCCTTCAAAGGGAAATTACTTTTTCGACCAGTCCTGGACCAAATCCTGAACAAAGCTGCTGATAAAAATGGTTTTCCAGTGGGAGAGAGAATGCAAAAAAATTTCATCCCTATAGGAAGCAAAACGAGAAAGGTAAAGGGAATTTTATATAAAAAAATGTCCTATTATAGTAGCATATTATAAGCACTTCTAAATATACAATTTAAACAAAACTTACCAGGATGATGGGTGTACCCTGAGAAGTACTAGAAGTGACACACAGATGAGGATAAAATATATATATTTTTTATTATCACAGTGTTAAAACCAAATTTAAACAGGAAAGATGCTAATAAGAAAAATTGGAGCTGTCATCAATAATTGGAAATAAACAGAATAATTTTGTTAGATGCACTATATCTTGTAGCGAGCTATAGGTGCCCACAGGTATACCAATATGATTTTAAAACTATAGTAATCTCCAGATTGTGCAAATTAGACCAGATAAAGACAAAAAATGATTATAATAAGGTGAAAAGACAAATAGTTCTAGTACATACAAAGTATAATATCACAAACACTACCTATATAAATGTATAGAAGAAAGGTAACATGCAAATCAGTATTAAGATAAAGGTGACGTACTGTTCCTTTAAATTATAAACTAGTGAGATTTGAAAGTGCATAGTGCAAGGAATCAAGAATGATTCACAATTAATCATATCTTTATTATGGGTAAATTTGTGCAGCTATATATACTGCTCATATAAAAAAGGGACATGAATCATAACCACAAATACTGCCAAGTAAAGCAATGTATAGTGAGCACTTGCTCATCATAATAGTAGCATGGAGTAAACCTTGTGGATGAAGCAGACCCTATGAGAGCAGATTATGCACATGTAGGGGATGAGACAAAATGAGAAAACAAATCCTAAAAATCACATTGTCTGATTTGGAAAGAATTTTTTTTTCAAGTTTTGGTGGAAAATAAGTATTTGGTCAATTACAAACAAGCAAGATTTCTGGCTCTCACAGACCTGTAACTTTTTCTTTAAGAGGCTCCTCTGTCCTCCACTCATTACCTATAATATTGACACCTGTTTGAACTTATCAGTATAAAAGACACCTGTCCGCAACCTCAAACAGTTACACTCCAAACTCCACTATGGTGAAGACCAAAGAGCTGTCGAAGGACCCCAGAAACAAAATTGTAGCGCTGCACCAGGCTGGGAAGACTGAATCTGCAATAGGCAGGCAGCTAGGTGTGAAGAAATCAACTGTGGGAGCAATAATTAGAAAATGGAAGACGTAGAAGACCGCTGATAGTCTCCCTCAATCTGGGGCTCCACACAAGGTCTCACCCCGTGGGGTCAAAAGGATCTCAAGAACGGTGAGCAAAAATCCTAGAACCACACGGGGGGACCTAGTGAATGACCTGCGGAGAGCTGGGACTAACGTTACACAGCCTACCATCAGTAACACACTATGCCACCAGGGACTCAGATCCTGCAGTGCCAGACGTGTCCCCCTGCTTAAGCCATTACATGTCTGGAGCCATCTGAAGTTTGCTAGAGAGCATTTGGATGATCCAGAAGAGTATTGGGAGAATGTCATATGGTCAGATGAAACCAAAGTAGAACTGTTTGGTAGAAACACAACTCTGCGTGTTTGGAGGAGAAAGAATGCTAAGTTGCATCCAAAGAACAACATACCTACTGTGAAGCATGGGGGTGGCAACATCATGCTTTGGGGCTGTTTCTCTGCCAAGGGACCAGGATGACTGATCTGTGTACATGAAAGAATAAATGGGGCCATGTATCGTGAGATTTTGAGTGCAAACCTCCTTCCATCAGCAAGGGCATTGAAGATGAAATGTGGCTGGGTCTTTCAGCATGACAATGATCCCAAGCACACCGCCAGGGCAATGAAGGAGTGGCTTTGTAAGAGGCATTTCAAGGTCCTGGAGTGGCCTAGCCAGTCTCCAGATCTAAATCCTATAGAAAACCTTTGGAGGGAGTTGAAAGTCCGTGTTGCCCCAAAACATCACTGCTCTAGAGGAGATCTGCATGGATGAATGGGCCAACATACCAGCAACAGTATGTGCCAACCTTGTGAAGACTTACAGAAAATGTTTGACCTCTGTCATTGCCAATAAAGGATATATAACAAAGTATAGAGATGAACTTTTGTAATTGACCAAATACTTATTTTCCACCAAAATTTAAAAAAAAATTATTTCCAAATCAGATAATGAAAATAAGTGGAGAGACAGGGGCGCAATAGCGCTATTATCCTACAATAACCAAGTAGGTAAAAGAAAATGTGCTCACCTTTATAAGTTGTGTAATACACAACTCATGTAAGAATTAGTAGCGAAGGGCTGCAGCCAGCACAGAATCCCTAGGGATCTTGTAAGGTTGTCTGTAGTAGGATGAAGTTGGTGCCGGGAATAAAACCGCGCTCCTCCGTGGTGAAGAAATTTGACGAGAGATTGTATAATTAAACAATCTTGTAGTTTATTGCTAAAGCTACGATTACTACGCGTTTCGTGGACGTCCCGTCCACGTCCTCAGGTACATAGCTGATGTAGACCGATTCATCAAACGGTCTTATATACATAAAACCACACGTGGTAAAAAAGCCCGCTGTTATTCTTGGCGCCAAAAACAACAAATGGTTTACAGAAAAACCAATGAAATTATTGATAAATAGATTAAATGAAAATATTGATCAACTAGTTATACTCTTATGGATTTGTAATGTAAACCATAACAAATGATATAACCTCTGGAATGGAATCATTCAAATACAAAATCTAATTACATTTATATTTGAGCACATTGGATAAACTATTGTAGTTGATCATGGACCGCAGTGTATGCGATCCCAAAGTCCTGGCTCTTTTGTATCATGTGTGAAAGATCAGTGCGTCCAGACTGCTCTGCCAGACCTCACACCTGACCTCAGCTGACAGGCAGAAAACCAAGAGCTGAAAGAATGTCAGAAGGTGCAAGCCTGCTTCTAGTGTATTAGGTATGAGGTGTTTGTCATTAAAGAAAGGGGGGGAGAGGAGGGAGGATGGGCATGAAGAGATAACTGTGGACCGCAAGTGTGTAAACTCCTGAAGGCTTGGTTCATTACCATGTATTGAAGATAAGAGCTTCCAGATCGCTGCGCTGGATCTCACACCTGTCGGCGGACTGACAGAAGACAGGGAACTGAGGGAATGGAAGGAGATGCAATCTAGTTACCATGTGAGTACTAGTCTGCTAATGGTTTATTGTGTATGTTATCTGTGTCAGTGTAAATGTGACAGGCACTAAAATACCACGGTATAATCCTAATGCGCCAACAGCATGGGTACGTCCCTGCATCAGGAAAAAGGGGGCTACTAGCGCTAAACTCGTATTAATGAAAGAGGCTCTGATGGGGATAGTATGATGCTGAATATTATGAATGTCTCTTGTCTAAAAAGAGGCTGTGGTCCTACAAAGAACTAAAGCCATGAAACTGATCATGTTAATAATGGATATGTATTATTGGGTGATTTGAACTTAAAATTGTAGGGAGGTAATAAATGTATGTGACAAAAAAAACGTTGTGGTGAGCAGGTTGATACTAGAGTGCTGGGGACTAAAAGAATGAATGTGAGGTACAGAATGGTAAAATGTGAAAGTGATGGGTACTTAACATAATGAGGAAGCAAAAGATGCAGGAAATGATTATAAATTGGAATGAAAGTGAAAATGCAATATGCAGTGGTGTATCATGAGAGACAATGTGGGAAAAACAACAACTATGTTTGCTGTAAACAACAAAGGTGTTGTGTAAGCAATAAATGTATGTGTGAGATACAAAATAATGAATAATAAGGGGTGACATGGTGGTAGATGGAATTGTAAGGGTTATGAAATTGGTGAAGACATAAAACAATGTGGGTGGCAGAAAAACAATGAATTGTTATTGTTATATAGGATAGATCAACTTGTTAAATTATAACCAAGACAAGTATAAAAAAGGGGAAAAAATCCCATCAGGACAAATATGAAAAAAAGTTCATCAATAGACATGTCGAGTGTCAACCAATCCGAGTATATCATTCCCAAATCGTCGAACACGATGATAGAGAATTTTCACCGTTTCATGAATTCATCAGGTAAGTATGGCTTGAGGGATAGGTTCCAGGGGATCAGCAGGTAAGTATGAACTGAAATATTAAATACAAGAACAAATATCCCATGTGATGAGATAACCAGACGGTTATGGCATCTTCCATCCAAAAATGAAGGTTCCTAGTAGATGGGGAATCCTTCAAAGGAAAATGATGTCCAAAGCTTCTCAAAAAGACGTAGAATGGAGACAAATAATTTCTTCCATGGTAGCACTGAATGAATCAGGTAATCGTCACGGCATCCCATCCTCACACATCAAAGATAATGGATATGGACTGAATCTTAAGACAGCAATTAATACAAACTCACTGTAAATAAAATTAAAATCAAGAAGACCGTTAAAAACAACAAACCTAAAACTACCTTGGGTTACAAATTTGTAGAAAACTACTCTACTAAAAAAAAAAGACCCCAATGGAAATAATGTTACAGGAAGGCCCCAAACCCAAAGCTTTCATTGAGCCCTTGTGGTGCTAATGCCCCCAATCTATATATCCGTTGGCTTTCTCGTTTAGCGTGGCTCTTACCAAGATCTCCGCCTCTGAACCCCATATTGACGTCGATTCCTCTAATTTTGAGTAAGTAGGGATTGCTATTGTGGAACCGCTTGAAATCTTTTGGTAATGCTTTTACAGTTGAATCATCTATTATCTTTTTGGCCTTTTCGATGGCAAGACAGTGTTCACAAGTTCTAACTTTTAATTCATGACTAGTGAGACCAATATAATTTTTTTTAAAAGGGGACTCAACGTGATAGATCACCCCCTTGGTAGAACAAGTGATATGGTGTCTAATTTCGTAGATTTTAGATCCATCATAATTTTTTACGTTTTTTGTTTTGACAAGGTTGGCGCAGGCTTTACAAAGCCCGCACGGAAAGAATCCCCAGATTTCATTGGATTATTTAGAATTTGTTATTGGGTCAAACTGACTGTGTACAAGAATGTCACCTAAATTTCGTGAGCGTCTCGCTGTACATGCTGGAGATGGTGCTAGAATTTGTTTGAGTTCTGGGTCTGTAAACAAGATGTTCCAATGTTTTTTATGATGTCTTAAAAGCTGTCCCATTGACCATGAAAATTAGTGATTAGTAGTGTTGAGCGAACATGCTCGACACTGCTCGGTACTCGCCCGAGCATCACGCTACTCGGGATGTTCGGCGAGCACCGAGCATTTCCGGGTTACTCGGGCGAGAGCTCGGGTCTCCGCCCTGCATGTTTGGCGCTCTTTACAGAGCCAATGAACATGCAGGGATTGCCAGTCAGTCACTGTAATGCTGCAGCCATGTTGGTTGTGGGCATTACAGTGATTGGCTGGCCGAACAGCGTCACCTCGAGTATTTAAAACCGGGCGCCGCCATCTTGGACACAGTCGCTCCGGATTAGACAGTGTAGGGACAGCGCTGCTGATTTAGGGAGAGATATAAACTGCGAAATAGTTAGTGTAGGGTCTGTAAAGGCTGCCAGAACAAACAAACAGTCCTTTTCAGGACTAATATCCATCCCAGATACCAGGCAGGCAGGCTGTATAGGAGACACAGTGGTTATACCAGCAAACGCTGCATTACAGTCCTGTGTGCTCCTGTTGCTCAAATTGCTGGACTTAGCACCAGGTGTCGGGGGCCAGGAAAAATCCTTTTTTTTCCATCTAAATCCTCCTTTTTTTTTCCTCCTTCACACTGTACAAATACCCGTCTTATTAACCTTTTGGTGTGTCCCCCCTCCCCCCCCCCCAAAAAAAAGCGTGTCTCTGATTTTTCAGACACAAATATAACTGTTGAAAATAGTCTGGTGTAGGCTAGAGAAACAGAAGTGTTGTTTTGCACTTCCACGGTTCAAACCTCTGTATTATCCATTTTGGGCCATTTGTATCTAAAAAAAAAAACAGTTTGAGTGTGTCGCTCACTGTTCAGCCGCAAATATCTCTATTTAAAAAAGTGTGGTATACCCCAGTAAACAATAACTGTGGTTTTGCCATCCCACGGTAAAAAATCTCTATTATTCAGCTTTTGGTAGTTTTTTCCATAAAGAAAAACAGTAGTGTCTCCTGACTGTTGTGACACAAAAATATATCTGTTGAAAATAGTCTTGTGTAGGCCCGACATCCCAGTGTGGTTTCGCAGTTTCACGGTTCAAACCTCTGTATTATCCATTTTGGGCCATTTGTATCTAAAAAAAAAAAACAGTTTGAGTGTGTCGCTCACTGTTCAGCCGCAAATATCTCTATTTAAAAAAGTGTGGTATACCCCAGTAAACAATAACTGTGGTTTTGCCATCCCACGGTAAAAAATCTCTATTATTCAGCTTTTGGTAGTTTTTTCCGTAAAGAAAAACAGTAGTGTCTCCTGACTGTTGTGACACAAAAATATATCTGTTGAAAATAGTCTTGTGTAGGCCCGACATCCCAGTGTGGTTTCGCAGTTCCACGGGTCAAATCGCTGTACTATCCAGTTTTGGGCCTTTGGTATCTAAAAAAAAAGCAGTTTGAGTGTGTCGCTCACTGTTCAGCCGCAAATATCTCTATTTAAAAAAGTGTGGTATACCCCAGTAAACAATAACTGTGGTTTTCCTCTTCCACGGTTCTAATCTACTCTTTATTACCCTTTTTCCATTGATAGTGCAAGTGTAAGCTATTTTACTTCATTTACAATGGGCAAGGCGCGTGGCAAGGGACGTGGAAGTGGACGTTCTGGTGATGGTTTGTGCAGAGGACGGGGCCGTGGCCAAGGTGAAAATGTGCCACAACCAACAGCCACATCTTCTCGCTCCCACTTCTTGACCGAATTACTAGGGAAGCACAGAACAACACCAGTATTGAGAACTGATCAGTGTGAACAGGTTATTAATTGGATAGCAGATAATACTTCCAGTTACCTGGGCACCACCACCTCCGGTCTGTCTTCCACACAGTCAACTCTTAGTAGCCGAGAGTCTCGACCGCATACTCCTCCTCACCCTGATGCTCCTTCCTCCCACCATGCCAAGTGTCGTCAGACAGCAAGTGATCCCACACTTGGACACTCTGAAGAGCTGTTCACTGGTCCATTTCCATATTTGGGCCCATCGCCTGATACGCTTGAAGTGGTGGAAGAGGAGATCCCATGTTGCGATGCCCAAATATTTGAACAGCCACGGCCACAGGAAGTTGACGTTGGCAATCTGTCACAAGAGGTGGACGATGATGAGACACAATTGCCAGGAAGTGAGGAGGAGGATCGTGGTGCGCAAGTGGAAGAGGAGGAGGTGGTGGATGATCTAGTAACTGACCCAACGTGGAAGGAGGACATGCAGAGTGAGGCCAGCAGCACACAGGGGGAGGGAGGCAGAGTACCCCAACAGGCAGGAAGAAGCAGTGTGGTGGCTGCAGACAGAAGGCAGGCAACCATTCCCCGTAACACCAACACGAGGGACGTTGCCAGTACAAGCGGTAGGTCTTCCAGAGTCTGGAATTTTTTTAAAGACTCTGCTGATAACCCCAAAAAGGCCACATGTTCCACCTACCATGCCAGCATCAGCAGGGGTGACAAAACTACCAGCCTGACCACCACCAGCATGATCAGGCACATGGCAGCAAAGCACCCGACTTTGTGGGGCGAAACCCAGGGTCCACGACCAGTGTCAACGGGTGTCACCACTGCTTCTTCCACTGTTGTGCGTGCAATAGAACCCCCTGTTGTGTGTGCAAGGCAATCCCCTGTCCATACTGCATGTAAAGATGCCCCCTCCTCTCAGTCTTCACTTGTTATGGCAGTTTCTCAAGAAACAGCATCAATGTCCACATCCACGTCCCACCGCAGCGTTCAATTGTCCATATCCCAGACCTTTGAACGAAAGCGGAAATTCGCAGCTAACGCCCCACAGGCCACAGTCCTAAATTCGCACATTTCACGACTGCTTGCATTGGAAATGCTGCCTTTTAGGCTGGTGGAGACGGAATCCTTCCGCAATCTTATGGCGGTGGCCGTCCCTCGGTACTCGGTCCCCAGCCGACACTATTTTGCCCGGTGTGCCATCCCCGCACTACACAAGCACGTGTCCCAAAGCATCTGCCGTGCCCTCAACAATGCAGTTACTGGGAGAGTCCACCTGACAACGGACACGTGGACAAGTGCTTGTGGCCAGGGACGGTACATCTCTCTGACGGCACACTGGGTAAACATAGTGGAAGCTGGGACCCAGTCGGACCTTGGGACGGAACACATCCTCCCCACACCGAGGATTGCAGGCCCTATGTCAGTCAGAGTTGCCCCCACAGTGTACAGCTCCTGCGCATCCTCCTCCTCCTCCTCCTCCTCATGTTCAGCCTCCATCTCAGATATCACCACATCAGTTACAAGCTGGAAGCATTGCAGTACTGCCTCCACCAAGCGGCAACAGGCTGTGCTGAAACTCATAAGCTTAGGTGATAAACCTCACACTGCTTGTGAGTTGCGGACAGCTGTGAAAGAGCAGGCAGATCTGTGGCTGAGACCGCTGAACCTACATCCCGGCATGGTCGTGTGTGACAATGGCCGTAACCTGGTGGCGGCTCTGAGGCGAGGTGAGATCACACACGTACCATGCCTGGCTCATGTGCTTAACCTCGTGGTTCAGCGGTTTCTTAAATCGTACCCCGAGTTGCCAGATCTGCTCGTGAAAGTACGCCGCCTGTCAGCTCATTTTCGCAAGTCGGCTACAGCTTCCGCCGCCCTTGCTGTGTTGCAGCAGCATTTGCAGCTTCCGGCACACCGACTGGTGTGTGATGTCCCCACACGTTGGAACTCTACCCTCCACATGTTGCAAAGGATTTGTGAGCAGAAGAGAGCAGTTGTGGAGTACCAGCTGCAACAAGGCCGTCGATATTCAGGTCAGACTCCACACATAAGACCTCAGGAGTGGACCTTGATGTCTGACATATGTACCATCCTGACAAACTTTGAGGAGGCCGCCAAGATGGTGAGTGGCGATGACGCCATCATTAGTGTTAGCATCCCACTTGTCTGTCTTTTGCAACGCTCTCTGCAGAGAATTAAAGAGGAGGCATTGCAGCCAGAGTATGGTGAGATGGATCAAGAAGCCGTAGCGGGCGATTACACACAGCCCAGCCTCATCTCATCCCAACGTGCATTGGGGGACAATGAGGGAGAGGAGGAGGAGGAGGAGGAAGAATAGGAGCTGCTATCATGCGTTGTAGACGGTAGTACCTGTACAAGTGTCATACCGTCGGTTCAGCGTGGGTGGCCTGAGGACAGGGGGGAGGAGGAAGAGGAGGAGGAGGAGAGCATGGTCAGTCGTCATCTTGGTGAGGACACGGAAATCTTGCCCGTTACCAGTCTGGCACGCATGGCTGACTTTATGTTACGCTGCCTTAACCATGACCCTCGCGTTGTCAAAATGTTGGGTGACAGTCATTACTGGTTGGTGACACTTGTAGACCCCCGCTACAACGAGAACTTTCACTCTCTTATTCCTGAGGTGGAGAGGTCTACAAAAATGGGGCAATACCAGAAGGCCCTTGCTGCAGAACTCTTAAAAAAATTCCCATCTGAACACGCTAGCGGCAGAGGTCACAGTTCGTTGCCCAACCAAGGCGTACAGGCGAGAGAGATGCAACTCCAATCCAGCAGAGGCATGGGAACACTGTCAACGTTCTGGGACAGTTTTCTGACACCCGCCCAGCTTACAGGCCCTGAGGCGCGGGGTACTCTCACAAGGAGTGGAAAGTTTCAAAAGATGGTGAGGGAGTACCTTGCCGATTGTACCAGCGTCCTCCGTGATTCCTCTGTGCCTTTTAATTATTGGGTATCCAAGCTGTACACTTGGAATGAACTCGCTCTGTACGCCTTGGAGGTCCTGGCCTGCCCTGCCGCTAGCGTGTTATCGGAGCGTGTTTTTAGTGCCGCTGGGGGAATTATAACTGATAAGCGCACTCGCCTGTCAACTGACAATGCTGACAAGCTGACCCTTATCAAAATGAACAAGGGCTGGATTGGGCCAGACTTCTCATCACCACCAAATGACAGCAGAGTAACATAAAGTCAAATCCACTGTGTTATTTCGGGAGGTGTATTCACATGCATCGCTTCACACCCACACATGGGTATATGCTTCCTCGTTTCGGCTGTTTAATCTTCTTCTCCTTATCCTCAGCCTCCACCACCACTATACCACCAGGGTGCCAGCATTGCAAGTTCCTCCGTCCTAATTTTTGGCAGCTTTTGCTGGGAAAGCATAAGCAAATACTATGAGACACCCACTCCCCAATAATGGGACTTATGTTTGTAATATGCTGTACTGCATGGCTCTTGTAAGGGGCATTGCAAGTTGCTCCGTCCTAATTTTTGGCAGCTTTTGCTGGGAAAGCATAAGCAAATACCATGGGACACCCACTCCCCAATAATGGGACTTATGTTTGTAATATGCTGTACTGCATTGCTCTTGTAAGGGGCATTGCAAGTTGCTCCGTCCTAATTTTTGGCAGCTTTTGCTGGGAAAGCATAAGCAAATACTATGGGAGACCCATTCCCCAATAATGGGACTTATGTTTGTAATATGCTGTACTGCATGGCTCTTGTAAGGGGCATTGCAAGTTGCTCCGTCCTAATTTTTGGCAGCTTTTGCTGGGAAAGCATAAGCAAATACTATGGGACACCCACTCCCCAATAATGGGACTTATGTTTGTAATATGCTGTACTGCATGGCTCTTGTAAGGGGCATTGCAAGTTGCTCCCTCCTAATTTTTGGCAGCTTTTACTGGGAAAGCATAAGCAAATACCATGGGACACCCACTCCCCAATAATGGGACTTATGTTTGTAATATGCTGTACTGCATGGCTCTTGTAAGGGGCATTGCAAGTTGCTCCGTCCTAATTTTTGGCAGCTTTTGCTGGGAAAGCATAAGCAAATACTATGGGAGACCCACTCCCCAATAATGGGACTTATGTTTGTAATATGCTGTACTGCATGGCTCTTGTAAGGGGCATTGCAAGTTGCTCCGTCCTAATTTTTGGCAGCTTTTGCTTGCAAGGCATAAGCAAATACTATGGGACACCCACTCCCCAATAATGGGACTTATGTTTGTAATATGCTGTACTGCATGTGACGCGCCCCCTGGGCCGTGTGTGGGATACCCGGTGCCTGGTCTCTGGGGTCTGTAGTCTCCGTGGCGGTGACCCGGTCCCGTGGCTCAGGCTGGTCAAACCAGTGCTAGTCTTTCTTAGGTTTTGAGGTTAATTGTCCGACTGCGCCACCCGTGGATTGCGGTCAGGGAGTACCACCGCTGCGAGGCAGACCGCTGAGGCTGGTGTTGTGTGCGCAGCATAGAATGGGATAATTCCCCTCGGGAGGAGTATAGCCTCAGGGCAGTGAGTGTGGATGATGGGGGTGATGGTGCACGAGCGCAGCAGGAATGACTCAGAGTCTTTGCAGTGCAGTTCAGGGTCTTTACTGGGTCTTCACTGATGATTATAAGGTAAACCCTCCCGGGAGTATTGGCTAGCATAAGAGGCCTGGTCAGTCTGTGAGCAAGCAGGAGTTCCCCTGGCCAGGTGGAGTTGTAGGCCTCCCCGTCTGTCTGCACTCTTCCTGGCTACCTTGCTGTAAGCGGGTAGAAGTAGCCCACGTCCCTGAGTGTACCGTGTAGTGCTCACCCGTATGGCTGGTGACTTGGGGCCTTCTGTTAGCCTCCGCTCCACGACGGCGGTGCTGGTCCCTTGCTTGTGACTGAGCCTCCTGGCTTCTATGGCCAGAGGACCTGAAATCCCCTGCCGGCTGGTTTCTGCTGCTCGATATATAAGTCCTCACAGCTTCGGACTCCTGTGTCCGGTTCCTATTGTCTTCTGCCAGGGCGAGCTCTGCTCAGCTTCCAGCCCCTGGTCTTTAGCTCCCAGCTCCTACAGAGCTCCTTGCTGTTACTTTCCCTTGCTCTCACTCTGACTCTGACTGTTTTCTGACTCACCTAACCCCGCCCCAGATCCAGTTTATAAGGGCAGAATTCTCCCCTCCCAGGACTGGGGCAGGAGGATGTTGCATGTTTAAGGGATCCTGACCAGGAAACCTCCCACTTGCTCTCCGACGTAATATCTCTATTACTGTGGTGACCAGACCCCTGGGGTGCCACACATGGCTCTTGTAAGGGGCATTGCAGTTCCTCATAATTTTTGGAAAGCCTTCCATTCACTGCTTAGGCCAACAGTGCACGGGAGACCCAGTTGCTATAAATCGAAAAAAAGGTTTAGTTAACGCCCTCTGACCTCCATGTCATTTCCAAGGGGCATTGGAGTGGCTCGAAATTTTTGGTAGGCATTGCACTCACTGTATGCCCTATAACTGTGTAGCCGAACCGCTCCTTTTGTTACAGAAACATATCCTACAAGACATATCTGGTTGACTGGCCTGATATTGATGTGAATGGTCCCTGTTCCTCCTGCTCTTTCTCCTTTGCCACCACCTCATCCATCATTTATCACCTGAAGCTTTGTTTTAACGGGAGTCATAGAACTGGGATAGTAGCAGGAAAACATCCAGCAATCCTCGAAGGAGGTAGGATATGCGCCAAAACGCGGACCACCTCAGGCCTAGCCGCTACTACATACATGCGCTTGCATTCCAAGAAAACAAAGCAGATGCTAACTTCTATCATCATCATCATGCTCCTCACCTAGGCACTCTCAACTCCCTTGATGAAGAAGCCAGAGCCCACCGGAGGAGTCTGGTTCTCTGGTGGGCTCGTCCAATGCTGCCCTAAAGCAGGCCAGGCTAAGAAAAGTGTGGGGGAAGGTGACCGGAGAAATCAGGGCGGCTGGGGACCGAGTATGGACACCTGGCCGCCACCTGGCGGCTGGGGACCGAGCGTGGACACCCGGCCGCCGGGCGGCTGGGGACAGAGTATGGATACCTCGCTGCCGAAGCGGCCATGAGGTAGTGGCCAGCTTCGGCCTCCTCCAAACTAAAAGGCCCCATTTCAAGTGAAAGCTAGCAGTATGGTATTGCAGCCTGCGGGTGGGTGGGTGGTTGGCTTCATATTTTCGCTTGCATTGCAAGGAATGGGGGAGGTACAATTGAACATTGCCCTGGGACAAGGACTTGCACGGGGATAGTTGCAAGTCTGCATCTTCTAATGCGGCAAGGATCACTTCTGATGGGCACACTTTTAGACAGTGACCTGGGGGTCAGAGATGCTTCCAGGGGTCTTCCCCATGCTGATCCCTTGTCTTTTAAGCACTGTATGCATGTGTCACACAGCACATGGCCAGATAAGGTTGTAAAATGTTAAAATGACATTTCCCGGTGAACGCATTTGTCACCGTTGAAAGCAATACAAAAGTGCAAAAACGCATGAAAAATGCTACTTGTGAACATAGCCCAAGGTGTGGAGGAGTATTTTTGTTTTTGGTTATTTATTTTACCTTATACACAAGTTTTTACCCTGGAAAGGAAATTCCTTAACATATTTCACAGGAAAACCGTTTCAGTTTCGTTTTTGAACGTTTTATTGTGAGCCCGCAAAAGTGGCTTAATACCTCTGACCACGTTGTTGACAGCAGTGACCTGGGGGTCAGAAATGCTTCCAGGGGCGATCCCCATGCTGCCCCCATGTCTTTTGAGCACTGTCACTATCGTTTTGGGCACTTTTTAGGCTTTCTACAGACTGCCGGGGGTGCTGCCGCAAAAATGCTCGGGTCTCTCATAGACTAACATTGGGCTCGTTGCTCGGGTCGAGCACCCAAGTATCACGGTAAGCTCGGCCCGAGCTTCGAGCACCCGAGCATTTTAGTGATCGCTCAACACTATCAGTCGTCATCTTGGTGAGGACACGGAAGTCTTGCCCGTTACCAGTCTGGCACCCATGGCTGACTTTATGTTTCGCTGCCTTAACCGTGACCCTCGCATTGTCAAAATGTTGGGTGACAGTCATTACTGGTTGATGACACTTTTAGACCCCCTCTACAAGGAGAACTTTCACTCTCTTATTCCTGAGTTGGAGAGGTCTACAAAAATGGGGCAGTACCAGAAGGCCCTTGCTGCAGAACTATTAAAAAAATTCCCATCTGAACACGGTAGCGGCAGAGGTCACAGTTCGCTGCCCAACTAAGGCATACAGGCGAGAGAGACGCAACTCCAATCCAGCAGAGGCAGGGAAACACTGTCAATGTTCTAGGACAGTTTTCTGAGACCTGCCCAGCTTACAGGCCCTGAGGCGCAGGGTACTCTCACAAGGAGTGGAAAGTTTCAAAAGATGGTGAGGGAGTACCAGCGTCCTCCGTGATTCCTCTGTGCCTTTTAATTATTGGGTATCCAAGCTGGACACTTTGAATGAACTCGCTCTGTACGCCTTGGAGGTCCTGGCCTGCCCTGCCTCTAGCGTGTTATCGGAGCGTGTTTTTAGTGCCGCTGGGGGAATTATAACTGATAAGCGCACTCGCCTGTCAACTGACAATGCTGACAAGCTGACCCTTATCAAAATGAACAAGGGCTGGATTGGGCCAGACTTCTCATCACCACCAAATGACAGCAGAGTAACATAAAGTCAAATCCACTGTGTTATTTCGGGAGGTGTATTCCCATGCATCGCTTCACACCCACACATGGGTATACGCTTCCTCATTTCGGCTGTTTTTTGCTCTTCTCCTTATCCTCAGCCTCCACGACCACTATACCACCAGGGTGACCGTGGTCCATGTTGCCAGCATTGCAAGTTCCTCTGTCCTAATTTTTGGCAGCTTTTGCTTGGAAGGCATAGGCAAAGACTATGGGAGACCTACTCCCCAATAATGGGAATAATGTTTTTAATATGCTGTACTGCATGGCTCTTGTAAGGGACATTGCAAGTTCCCCCTTCCTAATTTTTGGCAGCTTTTGCTTGGAAGGCATAGGCAAAGACTATGGGAGACCCACTCCCCAATAATGGGAATAATGTTTTTAATATGCTGTACTGCATGGCTCTTGTAAGGCGCATTAAAATCGTCTTGTTAAGCTACTGTGACCTCCACGTCTCTTCCACAGGGCGTTGATATTGTCTTTTTATTCCACTGTAACCTCCACCACTCTTCCAAGGGGCATTGATATTGTCTTTTTATTCCACTGCGACCTCCACCACTCTTCCAAGGGGCATTAAAACCGTCTTGTTAAGCTATTGTGACCTCCACGTCTCTTCCATGGGGCATTGATATTGTCTTTTTATTCCACTGTAACCTCCACCACTCTTCCAAGGGGCATTAAAACTGTCTTGTTAAACCACTCTGAACTCCACGTCTCTTCCAAGGGGCATTAAAACCATCTTATTAAGCTACTGTGACCTCCACATCTCTTCCAAGGGGCATTAAAACTGTCTTGTTAAACCACTCTGAACTCCACGTCTCTTCTAAGGGGCATTAAAACCGTCTTGTTAAACCACTCTGAACTCCACAGCTCTCCCAAGGGACATTGACATGTTGTTTTTAATTACCCCTAACCTCCACGACTCTTGCAACGGGCATTGCATTTCCTCCTAATTTTTGTCAGCTTTTACTTTTCAATGCATAGGCGAACACTAAGGGAGACCCACTCCCCAATAATGGGTAGAAGGTTTTTAATACGCTGTAATCCACGTCTGTTTCAAGGGGCATTGCAGTGCCTAATAGTTTTTGGAAAGCCTTCCATTCCCTGCTTAAGCCAACAGTGTACAGGAGACCCAGTTGCTATAAATGGAAAAAACGGTTTAGTTAAGGCCCTCTGACCTCCATGTCACTTCCAAGGGGCATTGGAGTGGCTCGAAATTTTTGGTAGGCATTGCATTCACTGTATGCCTTATAACTGTGTAGCTGAACCGCTCATTTTGATACAGAAACATATCCTACAAGACATGTATGGTTGGCTGGCCTGATATTGATGTGAATGGTCCCTGTTCCTCCTGCTCTTTCTCCTTTGCCACCACCTCATCCATCATTCATCACCTGAAGCTTTGTTTTAACGGGAGTCATAGAACTGGGATAGTAGCAGGAAAACATCCAGCAATCCTCGAAGGAGGTAGAATATGCGCCAGAACGCTGACCACCTCAGGCCTATCTGCTACTACATACATGCGCTTGCATTCCAAGGAACAGAAAGCTAAGGAGGTGGATGGCCTCATGATCATGAATAATTTACTCGTTGTGTAGGAGGCCGACCACTGCTGCTGTCTACCTTCTGAACTTTGTGTTGAAGCCTGATTGACCCAGGACCCGCAATCCTCTATGTCTGGGGACGTGTTGCATCCCAGTGTCCAACTGTGTCCCAGCTTCCACAATATTAACCCAGTGTGAAGGCATCAGTGAGATGGACCATTCCTGGCCACATTCACTTGTCCACGTGTTTGTGGTTAGGCTGTCCTTCCCACTAAATGCACTGGGGAGGGCACAGGTAATGTTTTGGTATGCGCGCTTGTGTATAAGGCGCACCGGGACAAATAGGGGCGGCTGGGGACCGTTTATGGACACCCGGTCACCCCCACGCGGCTGGGGACTGTGTGTGGGCACCCGGCCGCGGGGCGGCTGGGTACTGAGTATGGACACCCGGCTGCCCCCTGGCTGCTGGGGACCAAGCATGGACACCCGGCCGCCGGGCGGCTGGGGACTGAGTATGAATACCAGGCTACCGACGCAGCCATGACGTGGTGGCCAGATTCCACCTCCACATGCCTAAAAGGCCCAATTTCAAGTGCAAGCATGCTAGCAGTATGGTATTGCAGCCTGGGGGTGGGTGGGTGGCAGGCTGCATACTTGCGCTTGTATTGCAAGTTATGGGGGAGGTACAATTGAACACTGCCCTGGGACAAGGACTTGCACGGGGATAGTTGCAAGTCTGCATCTTCTGATGCGGCAAGGATCACTTCTGATGGGCACACTTTTAGGCAGTGACCTGGGTGTCAGAGATGCTTCCAGGGGTCTTCCCCATGCTGTTCCCATGTCTTTTTAGCACTGTATGCATGTGTCACACAGCACATGGCCAGATAAGGTTGTAAAATGTTAAAATGACATTTCCCGGTGAATGCATTTGTCACGGTTGAAAGCAATACAAACGTGCAAAAACGCATAAAAAATGCTACTTGTGAACATAGCCCAAGGTGTGGAGGAGTATTTTTGTTTTTGGTTATTTATTTTACCTTATACACAAGTCTTTACCCTGGAAAGGATGTTCCTTAACCCCTTTCCGACCTGGTCAGTAATAGTACGCACCAGGTCGGGAAGGCCGGTTCAGCGGGGGCTCCGGCGGTGAGCCCGCACTGAAGCGAGCACATGTCAGCTGATTATTGGAATCGCAATCCACCCGCGGCTGTTAACATGTTAAATCTCTGACAGTGGCATTTAACTCGCGCTTCCGGGAGTCCTAAGCCCCGCCCATCAGTGACCCCGTCACGTGATCACGGGTCACCAATGGGTGGGCATGACAACTCAGGGTCTGCAGCAGACGCCTGTGGTTGTCATGTCTCAATTGCTATGAGCGCCACCTAGTGGTCAGCGCTCATAGCAAGTGAGCATTTCTCCTGCATACAAGCGATCTGCTCATCGCTTGTATGCAGTAGAAGCAATCAGACAACTGCTGCTTCTAGTCTCCTCTGGAGACTATAGAAGCAAGCAGAAAGTGTAAAAAAAAAGTTTTTAAAAAAATAAAAACTATATAAAAGTTTAAGTCACCCCCCTTTCGCCCCATTCAAAATAAAATATATATATATAAAAAAAAAAACACATACACATATTTGGTATCGGCGCATTCAGAATCGCCCCATCTATCAATATAAAAGAAGAATTAATACAATCAGTAAACGGCGTAACGAGAAAAAAAATTTAAACGCCAGAATTAAGTTTTTTAGGTCGCTACAACTTTGCAATAAAATGCAATAACGGGCGATCAAAACATCGGATCTACCCCAAAATGGTATCAATAAAAACGTCAGCCCAGCACGCAAAAAATAAGCCCTCACCTGGCCCCAGATCCCGAAAAATGGAGAAGCTAAGGGTCTCGGAAAATGGCGTCATTTTTTTTTGTTTTTTAGCAAGCTTTGGATTTTTTTTTCACCACTTAAATAAAAAATAACCTATACATGTTTGGTGTCTATGAACTCGTAACGACCTGGAAAATAATGATGGCAGGTCAGTTTTAGCAATCTGTGAACGTGGTAAAAAAAGGACCCAAAAAACAACTGTGGAATTGCATTTTTTTTGCAGTTTCTCTGCACTTGGAATTTTTTTCCCATTTTCCAGCACACGATATGGTAAAACCAGTGATGGTGTTTAAAAGTACAACTCGTCCCGCAAAAAATAAGCCCTCGCATGGCCATATTGAACGAAAATTAAAAAAGTTCTGGCTCTGGGAAGAAGGGGAGCAAAAAAGGAAAACACAAAAACAGAAAGACCCATGGTCGTTAAGGGGTTAACATATTTCACAGGAAAGCACTTTCACTTTCGTTTTTGAACGTTTTATTGTGAGCCTGTAAAAGTGGCTTAATACCTCTGACCACGTTGTTGACAGCAGTGACCTGGGGGTCAGAAATGCTTCCAGGGGCGATCCCCATGCTGTCCCCATGTCATTTGAGCACTGTCACTATCGTTTTGGGCACTTTTTAGGCTTTCTACAGACTGCCGGGGGAGCCGCCGCAAAAATGTTCGGGTCTCCCATAGACTAACATTGGGCTCGTTGCTCGGGTCGAGCACCCGAGTATCACAGTGAGCTCGGCCCGAGCTTCGAGCACCCGAGCATTTTAGTGCTCGCTCAACACTAGTGATTAGACATACCTGCTCTTAGCTGTATATATGCTGATGGGAGGATTGACTTTTATATAAAAGGGAATTTCTTGATGAATTTTTGGCACGTTGGTATTCTCATATGATACTTCTGTGGCTGTAGCCTCTTTCTTTGAAGCGCTCTGACAGTTCTCGGGCCTGTAATTCAAACTGTTCAGTTTCAGAACAAATCCTCTTGATTCGTAAGAATTGCCCCACTAGTATACCATTAATTGTTCATCAAAGATGTGAGGAAGTTGCATGGAGGAGTGCGTTTGTTGATGTTGGTTTACGATACACCGAGGTTGTCAAACGACCATCAGAATTTATGGAGATAAGAATATCCAGGAACTCCACCAATCTGCCAGATTTATAACACAATTTGATGTTATAGCAGTTACCATTTAATGCATGCATCAGGGTTTTCAACTCTTCCACCGATCCTTCCCTTATAAATAGAACGTCATCTATATAGTTTTGAATTTTATTAATCCCTACAATAGAATCATCCTAGAAGATCTCCCATTCCCAATAGCCTAAAAATAGGTTGGCATACGAGGGGGCACAAGATGCCCCCTATGGCCGTCCCTTGTAGCTGTAGGAAGATTTTTTTATTAAATGCAATTGCATTATGGGTCAATACAAATTCCAGCAAAATAAGGATCAGTTTAGCCATAGATGGATCAATATTGCTGGATTGGAGGAACCATTTGTTGCCTTGAGGCCGTCTGCATGTTTAATGGAGGTATACAAAGCCTCAACATCAGCTGTTACGATGGGCATGTTTTCATTTAGAATGATATTGTCAAGACTTTTCAGGACAGTAATCAAGCCCGGCATCAGCACCCGGGCAAGTTGCGGGGCCCTGAGCAGGCAGGGGGGCCCACTCACAGTCGGGCTCCCGGAGCGCTATGGGACCCGTGAGCGGTACGGTGCGGTGCCAGCACCTGCCACCACTGCCCCCCCAGCTTGCTCAGGGCCCCGGCACAATACTTACCTCTCCCCGTGCCTCTGCAGCAGCTCCGGTCTCTTCCGCAGCTGCTGCACTGTGACGTCTCAGGTCAGAGGGCGCGGTGACGTCTTTACACTGTGCTCTCTTCTGAGCCGTCACAGCGCAGAGCGGGAAGACGCCGGCTACCCGGCTGAGGAGTCCGGAGCAGCGGCAGCAGGTGAGAAGTGAGGTGAGTATTTGATTTTTTTTTGTTTGAGTTACAGTAGATATCACTCATGTAATGTAAGAAGTGAAATCTTCAGCATCGTACTATATATATGTTTCTCAGCAGTATCTGTGCATCTTGAATCGTGGTATGTGTTAAAGGGGCCCACTGAGACTCTTTCGCCCAGGGCCCACAAAAACCTGGAGCCGGCCCTTACAGTAGTAGTATCTCTAGCAGGGTCGGACTGGGGTGTCTGGGGTCCACAGGGGGAACTGACTCTAGGGGCCCACCTACAACAATATGCAAATATCTGTTATCTGCTATCCCTGTTATAGTGGAGCATTGACTGCTCCTGCACATCTACTGTGCGACACTGTAACTGGGATGTACAATTACTGTAGTTTGCATTGCAGAGGTTCTTTGGTTAAAACAAGTTATCACTTGGGGCTCTACAGGATAGGTGATCACTTATTGATCGTTTGGGTTCGAATATTGGAAAAAGCACCTATCGGAAGAATGGGGAAGTTTTATCCCTGACAGGACACTTATCCCCATTTTAAAATGCAGCGACAGGTGGGACGTCTGACCACAGCTCTATTCATTCTCTTGGGGGCTTCCAAAAAAGAGCAGCGCTCACAGCCATTGAGGGAATGAATGGATCAGTGGTCGCATCTCACATGCCGCTCCAGTGTAATGGGGAGAAAAGCTCCACATTCTGCCGGTGTGTGCCAGCAGTCAGACCCCCACCAATCAATATTATCACTGATCCTGTGGAGAGGTGATTACTTGTTTTCACCAGAGAACTCCTGTAAGTGCATCTTCCTCTCTGCTCCAAGTATTTAATCTCTAAGGCCACGGCCCTACCATCAGTATACGGTCAGTATCAGGTCAATATTTTTCTCAGGAGTGGGAGCCAAAACCAGATGAGGAACAATCAGGGAAAGTGTATAATAGAAACAAGTGCACCAATTCTGCATTTATAACCCACTCCTTGTTTTGGCAGCCACTCCTGAGAAAAAATACTGACCAAATACTGATGGTGGGGCTGTGGCCTAATAGAAAAAAATCTTTTCCTAGTTAATATCAGCAAGAACAAAATGACCGCCATACACAACACAGTCCACTATATCAACACCAATAATACCACAAGCAAAAGTGACAAATATCGCCATACAATGACTAGATCACATATTACAACCACATAGTGACTGAATAATAACACATACAAGGAACAAATGCGGCCACACCATGACCAGACCACATATTACCAGCCCAAAGTGACCAAATACTCCAATACTGATCATGAATACAAACCACAATACTAACAACACTGTTATTACCACCAGCGACATTATACACAGGAGCTCTGTATATAGTGTCCGTGTACAGGTAACACAGTGATCACCAGTGACATTATAAACAGGAGCTCTGTATATTGTGTACAGGTAATACAGTGGTCACCAGTGGCATTATACACAGGAGCTCTGTATATAGTGTATAGGTAATACTGTGATCACCAGTGACATACACAGGAGCTCTGTATATACTATATACACACATGGTCAAAATTGTTGGTACCACTCGTTTAATGAAAGAAAAACCCACAGTGGTCACAGAAATAACTTGAATCTGACAAAAGTAATAATAAATTAAAAATATATGAAAATGAGCAAATGAAAGTCAGACATTGCTTTTCAACCCTGCTCCACAGAATTTTTTAAAAATTAAACTCATGAAATAGGCCTGCAAAGAAATGATGGTATCCCTGAAAATAATGTGACCAAAGGGACATGTGAAATCAAGTTGTGTCCACTAATTAGCATCACAGGTGTCTACAATCTTGTAATCAGTCAGTGGGCCTGTATATAGGGCTACAGATACTCGCTGTGCTGTTTGGTGACATGGTGTGTACCACACTTAACATGGACTAGAGGAAGCAAAGGAAAGAGTTGTCTCAGGAGATTAGAAAGAAAATTATAGACAAACATGTTAAAGGTAAAGGTTATAAGACCATCTCCAAGCACTTTGATGTTCCTGTGATACAGGTGCACATATTATTCAGAAATTAAAGATCCATGGGACTGTAGCCAACCTCCCTTGACGTGGCCGCAGAAGGAAAATTGATGACAAATCAAAGAGATGGTAATAGGAATGGTAACAAAAGAGCACAGGATAACTTCTAAAGAGCTTAAAGGTGAACTTCAAGCTCAAGGAACATCAGTGTCATATCGCACCATCCGTCGTTGTTTGATCCAAAGTGGACTTCATGGGAGACGACCAAGGAGAACACCATTGTTGAAAAAAAATCATAAAAAAGCCAGACTGGAATTTGCCAAACTACATGTTGACAAGCCACAAAGCTTCTTGGAGAATGTACAGATGAAACAAAAATGGAAGTTTTTGACAAGGCACATCAGCTCTTTGCTCACAGATGGAAAAATGAAGCATATCAAGAAAAGAACACTGTCCCTACTGTGAAACATGGGGGAGGCTCTGGTATGTTCGGGGGCTGCTCTGCTGCATCTGGCACAGGGTGTCTTGAATCTGTGCAGGGTATAATGAAATCTCAAGACTATCAAGGGATTCTAGAGAGAAATGTGCTGCCCAGTGTCAGAAAGCTTGGTCTCAGTCGCCGGTCATGAGTCTTGCAACAAGATAATGACCCAAAACACATATAAAAACACCCAAGAATGGCTGAGAGGAAATCATTGGACTATTTTGAAGTGGCATTCTATGATCCCCGACCTAAATCCTATTGAGCATCTTTGAAAGAGCTGAAACATGCCATCTGGAAAAGGCAACCTTCAAACACGAGACAACTGGAGCAGTTTGCTCATGAGGAGTACGCCAATATACCTGTCGAGAGGTGCAGAAGTCTCATTGACAGTTACAGGAATCGGTTGATTGCAGTGATTGCCTCAAAAGGTTGTTCAATAAAATATTAAGTTAAGGGTGCCATCATTTCTGTTCCAGGCCTATTGCAAGAGTTTAATTTTTTTTTAAATTCAGTGGAAGCAGGGTTGAAAAGCAATGTCTGACTTTCATTTGTTCATTTTCAAAGATTTTTAATTTATTATTACTTTTGTCAGATTCAAGTTATTTCTGTGACCATTGTGCGTGGGTTTTTCTTTCATTAAACGAGGGGCACCAACAATTTTGACCATGTGTGTAGTGTAAGTGTACATGTAATACACTGACTCACCAGTGACGTCTCTAGGTGAAGTCCATCATCTTCGCTTTTCTTCATCTGGCACAGACAGTCATCACTTCTTCCAGCCAAGAATCATCTCTGCAGAAAATAACACACAGTTATCAATAACTGATCTCTTCTGGAGTACATTCCCACCAACCCCCCCCCCCCCCGACTTCTACACTACACCAGTTGAAGAAAAAGAGCGACATAGTGCTGCACTGCACAGTAACAGGACTTCTCTTTTGTCCCATCCCATGGAAAACAATTTCCTAAAAAGTAAATTATATTACAGAAGTAATGATGTCCCAAATTTGACTCTAGAGTAATAATGTTCCCCACTGGCTACCATAAACTAATAAAGTATGTTCCTCAATCTGGCCCCTAAACAGTAATTAAGTCCCTTGTCCAGCCAGGTACCCCCATATGTCCCTTCTGGCCCCCATATGTCCAGGGTGGCCCCTCCATATATTTATCCTAGCCCACGTGTATCGAGCCTGCCTCCCCCCATATATCCACCCTGCCCCCCCCTGCATATATTCATCCTGACACCCCCATTTATCCCTTCTGGCCCCCATATGTCCAGTGTGACCCCTCCATATATTTATCCTAGCCCACGTGTATCGAGCCTGCCCCCTCCCATATACCCATCCTAGGCCTCCTTGTGTGTCCAGTCGGCCCCCCCTTGTGTGTCCAGTCGGCTCCCTCCTTGTGTGTCCAGTCGGCTCCCTCCTTGTGTGTCCAGTCGGCTCTCCCCTTGTGTGTCCAGCCAGGGTTCCCTCTTGTGTGTCCAGCCAGGGTTCCTCCTTGTGTGTCCAGTCGGCTCTACCCTTGTGTGTCCAGCCAGGCTCCCCCCCTTGTGTGTCCAGTCGGCTCCCCCCTTGTGCGTCTAGCCAGGATTCGCTCTTGTGTGTCCAGCGAGGGTTCCCCCTTCTGCGTCCAGTCATCTCCCCCCTTGTGTGTCCAGCTGGGCTCCCCCTTGTGTGTCCAGCTGGGCTCCCCCTTGTGTGTCCAGCCAGGGTTCCCCCTTCTGTGTCCAGTCGGCTCCCCCCTTGTGTGTCCAGCTGCGCCCCCACTTGTGTGACCAGCTGGGCCCCCCCTTGTGTTTCCAGCCGGGGGCCCATCCCATGCTACATACACACACACACACACACACATATACATACACACACTCATACCTCTTACCTTCCTGCGCTCCCATGCGGTGTCCTCCTTCTCTGGCGTCTGAGTTGCGCGCCTCCTTCACAGCAGGCGCATGACAATGATGTCATACGCCGTCCGGCGAAGGGAGACAAGCAGCTTCAACTGCTTCACTGGGACGTGCACCTCGGTGGTTCAGGTAATGAACGCCGCGTGCGCACGTCCCTGCATACACTGTGCCTGCGCTTTTAAAGGGCCCGTGCCCCTTAAAACCGCATGGGTTTTTTTTGTTCTCTTCTCCCCCTCTCCTCTGCAGCAGGGGGCGGGGCCCACCGGGAAAATTCCCGGTACCCCGCCAGCCCAGATGGTAATTCAATGACTAGGGGCTTTAGAGAGAAATCCACAATACTGCATATAACTTTGCAGATGCTCTCATTTCCAGAGACTATGGGCCTCCCTGGTGGATCTAGAGCATTTTTATGAATTTTTGGAATCAAATAAAGTGTTGCCAATTTTGGATGTAGATTTTTATATAGATCAAGTAATCTTTTGGGGATGACGTGGTCTTCAAAAGCAGCCGACAATATATCAAGGAGTTCCATATGGAATCTTGACGTAGGGTTGTATGTTAAGTTTAGACACTGAGAACCCTGTCAAGTGTGTTCTCCTGTCTTCACCAGTGCCATACATATTAATGTTAAGTATGGTTTGGGCACAATGCGAGGTCAGAAGAGGAGACCATTTGAATTTATGAATGTGTATTTTACTGGATTGTTTTTTTTGTGAGTCATGTCACTTTTCCCAACATCTCTGAACTACTAGGAACATGTACAACTACTATTTCTTATTTTTCCGTTGACAGATGACAGATCTGATTAGGGACTTGTTTTTGGCAGTATGATATGAAATTTTTATTGCTGCCTAACATTTCTTATTTGCTTTTTATTCCAATTTTTGAGACACAGAATGAACAAATAAAAAGCAATTCAGGAATTATCTTTAATTTTTTTCATTGCACCATTTTACACTGTTCACCATGCAGTAAATGTGATTAGATGACTTTATTCTTTGGGTCAGTACAATTACAGCGTCGCCAGGCTTATAAAGTATTTTTAGAATTTGCTATTTTTGTACACTAAAACACTGATTTACAAACAAAGTATTTGTTATTGCATCACCATATTCTGAGAACTATAACTTTTTAAAGCGCACATGTCAGCAGGATTGTGCTCAGTAAACCACATACACTGTCAGTTGGGCGCCGTTACACTGATTAAAATGGTACCTTTGTTGATGAAATCCATCCTGTGGTTCTTTAATCTTTATTTTCATTCTTGAGATAATGCTATGCTCGTGCTTCGGGGCTGGCCTTTGGGGAGGGGCTTTATCTGGTGCTCTGCCTATGTATTCCACTCTATGGCATCTGACCGGTCACTGTGCCTTCAGTGGCCTGCCTCCTATTTTAAATACTGCATTTGTAATGGAGGTACAAATCAAGAAATTTACATGTAGCAAAACTGCACCACCACCCGCACATGCGCAGTAGCATCTCTTTGCCGAGAGATGACACTGCGCAAGCGTGGGCAGCAGGTCCGTTTTGCTGCACAATTACACAGGCAGTATTTAAAATAGAAGGCAGGTCGGTGAAGGCACAGTGACCTGTCAGAAGCCATAGAGTGGAATTCATAAGCAGAGCACCAGATAAAGGCCCTCCCCAAAGGCCCGCCCCAAAGCACAAGCATAGCATTATCTCAGGAATGAAAATAAAGATTAAAAAAGAACCACAGCACGGATTTCATCTAAGGTATCATTTTAATCAGTGTAATGTCACCCACCTGACAGTGTATGTAGTTCACTGAGTACAATCCTGCTGACAGGTGCGATTTAATTTTACAGCTGAACAAGCTGTGTTAGGGATTGTTTTCTGCAGATTGAGTTGACGTTTTTATTTGTATCATTTTGGACTACATAACTTATTTTGATCACTCTTTTTTAAATTTTTGGGTGGCAGAGTAAACAAAAACCAAAAATTCATGAATGTTTTTTATTTTATTTCTTTCACGCCATTCATCATGTAGTAAAATTGATCAGATAACTTTATTTTGCAGGTCATTACATTCGCAGTGATACTAGATTTATATATTTTTTTTATGTTTTGCTTCTACTACAAGCAAAAAATTATTTTTTTACAAACAATAATTTGTTTTTCTATCGTCATCGCTGTAACCTTTTTTTTTGTTGACGGAGCTATATAAGGGCTTGTTTCTTGTGGGACAATATGGCATTTGTAGCCTATATGCCAGCGTAGCGTTCTTGTAGCGTTTTTGCAGCGTTTTTACGGCCGCGAAAACGCTTGTAAAACAGTCTGCCATGCTAAGCAATGTGAATTTGAATATGCTGTGCACATGATACACTAATTAGCGCGCCGAATTCGCATTGCGTTGCAAAACGCAGCATGACCATTTCTATCGCGATTACGCCGCAAATTCGCGGCCATTGAGGAATGTTACACCGCGGGGCGCCGAGGAGAGAGGATCGCCACCGGGAGGAGACTGGAGAGGTGAGTATACAGGTTTTTTTATTTTTAACTTTTTAATTCTTTTTTTTTACTATAGATGCAGCATTTAAAGCATCTAAGTTGGTCACACAATATAAATCCATGCCAATTGCATGAATTTATATTGTGTGAGCAACTTGTCAAGCACTTTCCAAGTGATGCTCAAAATCGCTTGGAAAAGTGCTTGAAAAAACACATGCGAAAACGCATGTAAAAACGCTGAAAAAACGCTTCTCTCTGGCAGAAAAAACGCATGTAAATCTGCATGCGTTTTTTTCTGCCAGAGAGAGGCAAAAACGTTCTGCATCAAATCTGCTACGTGGGCACATAGCCTTATTGTTACTCTTTTTTTGTATGTGACTTTTTTGATCACCTTATATTCCATGTTTTGTGTTTCAGTATGACAAAAAAGCTACATTTCTGGTGTGTTTAATTTTTTTTGTTCACGAAATGGGTTAAATAACAGTTTTATATAATGGTTTATTACGGACGAGACAATACCAAATGTATGTACTTTTTTCGTTTACTTTTGTTTTTACAGAAAAACATCCTTTTTACTTGCAAAACATTTTTCAATTTTTTTTGGACTTTACCTTTTATTTTTTCAAATTTTTACAAACTTTGTTTCCATTTTTTAAACTTTTTTTTGCTTAGTCCCAGTATGGAACAACAACCTTCTCTCGCCTGATCGCTGGTATAATACGCTGAAATGCTAAGGCATTGCAGGATATTAGAGCTGTCAATCTGACAGGCAGGAGGCATGTCAAGTCCTGCTCAAGGCAGAACCTTACAGGCCACTGTACCCGGGTTACTCCGCAGCCATTATTCAACCTGGGTTCACTATGTAGACCATTGGTAAGATGCGATAGCTCGCAATTGCATTGTGCCAATTGAAGAAAGGAGGGAGACCACTCCCTCTACTAAGCAGACCGATGCCGCTGTCTCTTTTGACAGCAGCATCAGAGGGGTTAAACGTCCATGACCGGCGCTAGTGTAGCACCCTGAGGATTCGGCTGCTACAGGGGTATTACACCTCAAGCCAGAGGTGTGGTATTCCACTCCCGGGTAAGGATGGAGTGTGGAACTGAGCTCAGATAGCTGCATACACTACATACATCCCATTTCCGGGGGACAGACCGACGGTACTCCCACCAGTATATGTGCAGGTACGACAGTGTCTGTCCCTGGCTGGAGTGGGAGGGGGGTGGAACATCCCAGTAGTGTAGGGGCAGATAGGGGGAGTAGTCTGGGTAAAGATAGGAGCTCATTGGGTGCTGGTCACCTGAGCTCACACATAGAGGGAGTATATAAGGTGGGCACCATCTTAGAACAGTGTCAGAGTTTAGCCTGAGGAGCAGAGCAGAGGAGCTCAGCCAGGAGGGCTGACAGGGAGCTGTGGCTCCAGCTGGGCCCAGCTCCAGAGCAGAGCCTGCAGAGGGAGAGAGGAGAAAAGAAGGACCCAGAGAGGAGACAAGAAGGGAACCCCAAGATCCCAGAATAAAGACAAAAGGGTGAAGGGTTGGCGGACAAGGGTACCGGATCCCAAGCTGGCAGAGGCCAAACCAACCTTAGCCAGGAACCGGAGGTCGTGGTCAGGATCTGCCACGACCCTCACCAAATCCACTAGAAAGGCACACCGAGTATAGGGTCAGGGAGCCCAAAGGAGGCTTGACCACCAAGAGACCCGAGGGAGCCGGACACAGGTGGATCCCTGGTGGGAACGGCCAGAGAGAGAGAGAGAGTCAGAAGGGAGCTCAGGACCACGCTTCAGAACTGCCTGGGGGTTAGCCGAGTCCAGGACCTGGTGGACGCAGCACGGCTCGGGTGGTCACTCAAGGCCAGAGTGACTGAGAGAACACTTGTGAGTAAAATCCCTGAAACTGCATCTCCTGACTCTGACTCTTCTTACTGACCGTCACAACCCCCATCATCTTCACCTGCTGCCCTGAGGCCATACCCCTCCCGTTGGGGGTTATACCATCATCGCTGCACCCATACCACCGGCCTCAGCGGACTGTTCTGCAGCGGCGGCTGCAAAGCCGTACTCAACGGGTGGCGTAGTCGACATCCAAGTTAACATCTACTGCCATAGACTGCCACTTAGTTTGACACCCTGGGCACGGACCGGGTCACCGCCACAAGGACTACTACCCCTATCCAGATCCGGCTCCGGGTATCCCCTGAACATGGCCCAGGGGGTGCGTCAACTTTGGCGTAGTCGGCAGGATAACGTGCCCGCAACCACCGGGTACTGCGTGCCTGAAGAAAAGTTCACATTTACCTCAAAAATAAGTCTCCCGCCGGTTCCGGAGGGTCCCCGCCATCGGACGCCATCTCGGATCGGTTCCCGCCATTTGCCCGTCATCTGCAGTCTTTTCCCGCCATCGGCAGTGTTTCCCGCCACTGGGAAGCGATTCCCGCCATCTAAGAAGATTTCCCGCCCTGGCAGAGCGGACGCCATTATGGGCGTGCCAGAGGGTGGTAAGAGACGACCTCCCATCGTGGGCCAGGACCAAGAGTGGCGCCAAAAACGAAGACCGCCCCCACCAGCAGAGACTGCAATGATTGAGATGTCCATCAGCGTGGGGGGTCTGCCCCTGGAACTGACAATCACCAAGTTGCCCCAGGACCGCCCTCAGTATGGGCGTATACAGAACACAACAGAGAAGATGGGTGCAGCCTGGAGGAGTCTGGAGAGAGCGCACCCGGAGACAAGAAGTCTGGAGAGGACTCCGGAGAAGTCGCACCCGGAGATGGAAGGAGAGTCAGGCAGCACCGACCCTGTGGTCAGGAGCCTGCTGCAAGCAACAACTCCACTAGGCTTAGTGGAGATCCTGGCACAGCTCCCCCGAGACCGGGAGTGTGCGCAGACCGCGCTGGAGCGCCTCGCACGGAGGATGGCCCAGGTGCAGCGAGAGACGCTGACGGAGTGGAGCCAAGAGATGGCCCTGCAGGCAAGAACCCGCCAGCGAAGCACGCCACCCGAGACGAGGAGACAGACCGCCTCTGAGGATGGTGCAGGAGGAGTGAAGGCCGGAGACGGCGCCGAAGAGGGAGCTGAACAGATGGAGGCAGGTAAAGGGGACGTCACTACCCCGAGCCGAGAAGCCGCGTGCCTGCCCCAGCTCCCCGTCGCAGAGCCCGAAATTCCCCCTGCCGTGCCCGTCGCTGCATCGTCACCGCTCCAGACAAGGCCTCAAGCAGAAGCCGCGGCCGCGACCCCTGTGACGTCACGCGCCTCAACCCTGAGCGCGGCAAAGCAGGAAACACCACCGGCCTGGTCGCAAGGTCTAGTACCCCCGGGCGCCGCAGTTCCAACAGCGCCCTCTACCTCCACTGAGCCACCGGCCTGGTCGCTGGGCCAAGTTACCCCGGGCGCCGCCGTCTTCACGGTGCCCTTTGCCTTCAGGGTGCCCCAAGCCTGGTCGCAAGGCCTAGTGAACCCGGGCGCCGCTACCACCACCGCGCCCTCAACGTCCACCGTGCCGCACCTGGGTGAAGACTTGTTTGCCCAGCACACGTGCCCGGATGGGCAGCCCTTTGTGTGGCCACCGGAGTTCCACCATCCCCGACTCCGGAAAGAAAGACCCCTAGATGAGCCCCTGATTCCGGTTCCGAAGCCCGTTAAGATCACCCCACTCTCGTTGGAGGAAGCGCAGTTTGCGTGGGACCCCACCGGAGGAGACCTCATGGGATTCACCCAAGAGACTCGGGCAGCCGCAGCTGAGCGTGCGGAGTGCTGCCGGCAGCAGTTAGAGGTCTTTGACCGGGAGCGAAGAGAGAGGCGGGTCCGAGAGCAGCGGCTGCAGGAACAGAGTGCAGAGCAGAAGAGCCGGACCAGGAGGAACCCCCGTGCAGCCCACGGTCCCCGTGCCACCGGGACTGTAATTAAATTCCAACTGCAGCACGGTTGGGGTTTCATCAGGGATCATCACACCCCCGGCGACGTCTTTGTCACCCGCAGAGATGTGGAGTCCCATCTGCCGGAGGGACACAGAGGTCGTGACCTATATGTAGGGGACGAGGTCACGATCACCCGGCACAAGTGTGCCAAAGGACCCTACGCCCTCCATGTACACCGGCTGACGGAGGAGGAGCTACGGTGTGAAGAGGAGCAAGAGGACCCGGACGGGTCTGAAGGAGGAGCAGGAGTACGCCGTCATTAAAGTACGGTAAAGAGACTGTACATAGTTACCCGTCAGGGTATATGCCATGCTGCTAACTTAAAATAAGGTCCCCGTTGGGACAAGTGTGAACTGTTCCAGTGTGTCCCATCTCCCCACAGGCTGAGGACTGTGAGCAGCCATCCCTTTTCCCCACTGGTCGAGGACTGAGAGCGGCCACCTTCCCTTGTATATAGTTGCGCTTTCTAAGGCGCCCCCTACCGGTTTTATAGGAAACTGTTGTTTTTACTACAAGAGACTGTCGCACCTTACCCGGTCACAAGTTGCACCGTGGCCGGAGGAACAAGAGTGTTATTTATGAAAAGCTTTATATGAAAAGTTTATGCTGATAATATATGATGTTTTATATGTTTATGTTTTATGAAAAAAAAATGTATGTTTGTGGATGTTTTTATTCTTTTACAGCCCGAGGACGTGCTGTGATTTACCAGGGGGGAATGTAGCACCCTGAGGATTCGGCTGCTACAGGGGTATTACACCTCAAGCCAGAGGTGTGGTATTCCACTCCCGGGTAAGGATGGAGTGTGGAACTGAGCTCAGATAGCTGCATACACTACATACATCCCATTTCCGGGGGACAGACCGACGGTACTCCCACCAGTATATGTGCAGGTACGACAGTGTCTGTCCCTGGCTGGAGTGGGAGGGGGGTGGAACATCCCAGTAGTGTAGGGGCAGATAGGGGGAGTAGTCTGGGTAAAGATAGGAGCTCATTGGGTGCTGGTCACCTGAGCTCACACATAGAGGGAGTATATAAGGTGGGCACCATCTTAGAACAGTGTCAGAGTTTAGCCTGAGGAGCAGAGCAGAGGAGCTCAGCCAGGAGGGCTGACAGGGAGCTGTGGCTCCAGCTGGGCCCAGCTCCAGAGTAGAGCCTGCAGAGGGAGAGAGGAGAAAAGAAGGACCCAGAGAGGAGACAAGAAGGGAACCCCAAGATCCCAGAATAAAGACAAAAGGGTGAAGGGTTGGCGGACAAGGGTACCGGATCCCAAGCTGGCAGAGGCCAAACCAACCTTAGCCAGGAACCGGAGGTCGTGGTCAGGATCTGCCACGACCCTCACCAAATCCACTAGAAAGGCACACCGAGTATAGGGTCAGGGAGCCCAAAGGAGACTTGACCACCAAGAGACCCGAGGGAGCCGGACACAGGTGGATCCCTGGTGGGAACGGCCAGAGAGAGAGAGAGAGTCAGAAGGGAGCTCAGGACCACGCTTCAGAACTGCCTGGGGGTTAGCCGAGTCCAGGACCTGGTGGACGCAGCACGGCTCGGGTGGTCACTCAAGGCCAGAGTGACTGAGAGAACACTTGTGAGTAAAATCCCTGAAACTGCATCTCCTGACTCTGACTCTTCTTACTGACCGTCACAACCCCCATCATCTTCACCTGCTGCCCTGAGGCCATACCCCTCCCGTTGGGGGTTATACCATCATCGCTGCACCCATACCACCGGCCTCAGCGGACTGTTCTGCAGCGGCGGCTGCAAAGCCGTACTCAACGGGTGGCGTAGTCGACATCCAAGTTAACATCTACTGCCATAGACTGCCACTTAGTTTGACACCCTGGGCACGGACCGGGTCACCGCCACAAGGACTACTACCCCTATCCAGATCCGGCTCCGGGTATCCCCTGAACATGGCCCAGGGGGTGCGTCACTAGCATCGATCGTAGGTGTTGCTGCAGGGTATTAGATGTATAACTGATGCCCACTGATGATTTCACCGGACCTCTGTACATGTAGGGTGATTTGTGGGAACACACTACCCACTACACCGTACATATACAGCGGATGTTGGTAAGGGGTTAAGGAATATTATAAGGCATATAATGACATATTATCCCCTTATCTACTATGGATCTTCACAGATTTCACTTATGAAAGGAAGATTAAAAAAGAAAACTTGTAGGCACTTATAATAACATTATTACCCAAGCCAGGAAAGCCCGCAAACCATCCCAGCAACTCATCTCTTTATTAAACTCAGATATGAAGGTATCTTTTAAGCTTTTGGCAATAAGTCTTTCTAAATACATCAAGTAGGGTTTGTTAGGCGAAGACAAACTATAGATAACACTAGAAGGATCATCAATCTGATCCATATGGCGAAAAGGAAACTTTCTCTGCTCCTCTTTTTGGATGTGGAGAAGACATTTGACCAGGTCCATTTGGGTTACCTGGAGGTGGTGCTTCTAAAATTTAGCTTAGCAGGAAATATGCAATACCAAGAAAAATGTGGACAGGCACATCCAATAATAAAAATTTTTTCAAGCTTTATTACAAATACATATCTTTAAAAATCCATACAGGGATAATGTGGTACAAGAACCACTGACGCGTTTCTGGATGAACTTAAAGATTTTCATATATTTTTAAATAGTTTGGATCAAGATATTAAATTCACTTTGATATACTGCGAGACAGCGATTCAGTTTCTGGATGTGTTGGTTAAAAATGGGAACAATAGGCTTACTACAGAAATTTTTGTGAAACCCACTGATAAAAACAACATATTGAGATTTCATAACCATCACCCACGCAAAATGATTGAATCTTTGCCATATAGCCAGTATCTGCAGGTGAGAAGAATTGTTAGTGATGTAGACACATTAAATAATCTCGGTAATGTATGACAAACAAGTTTAAACAAAGAAATTACCCTAAGAAATTGTTAAATAAATGGAAGGATAAAGTTATGAGTTTAGAATGGTCTAACCTTCTGAATAATGTGACCAGGAAAGATAGATTATTGAACATGATACCGATGGTAGCCACCTACTGTGAAGAGAGTAAAAGTATAACCAAAATCGTTAACCCTTCGTCACATACAATAGGCCTGACAGGCACATCTCTTTTATTTGGCGGGAGTTTTGAAATGTTTGTATTTCAGAGTTATTAGTTTTATGTTAAGTAAATGGGTTTTTTTGCACCTGATTATGTGTAGTCTATTTTATTACATCCCTATGAGGGTCACTGATCACTTTTAGAGCACTGAAATTGCAAACATTAGATATTATAGGTATTTTTCTAGCCTGCGCCTGACAGTCACATTGTATGTGAACTCGTTAGAACCGATATTGTATGTGACGGAGGGTTAAACAACATTGGTCTATGTTGGGGAGATGTCTACCAGGGATAGGGGAATATAGGTCTCCACCACTGATTTCATACAAACGTGCTAGAAACATCAGAGTGTTAGGAAATGACCTGGGTTGGAGTAGTGGTATTGCAACTACTAGGGACAGCACCGGTAGGTAGCTTAGTCAGGAAAGCCAAGAATCTACACAGGGAAGCAGTAATAATCTTTAAGGATTTAGCAGGTAGCAAAGTCAGGAAAGCCAGGAATCGGTACACAGGCTTGGGTGCATGGACATTGCACTCCGGTTCCCATGAATTATCTTCTGGTCCGTAACCCTTCCATTGCACTAAATACTGTAATCTTCCTCTGAATTTTTTAGAGTCCATAATTTTATCCACAATGTACTTTTCTTCACCATGGACTATTTCTGGTGGAGGAGGTGGCTGAGTTCTTCCTGGAAATGGGTTCTCACTGAAAGGTTTTACCAAGGATTCATGGAACACATGAAGCGGTTAAGGAGGAGAAGAAGACCCAAAAAGATGTGGGTGCACTCTATCTTGCAGGAGCGGGCGGACAAGGGCCACTTCAATGTTCTTTATCAGGATTTAAGGAGGCAAGATATATGGGAATAAAGTATAATGTCACCCGTGTGTACCATTTTTTTTTAAGGAGGTTTTGTTGGTATGCTATGTTACAAAATTAGATTTTAATCCATGTGGTTTTTTGTTTTTTTTTGTTTCTTTGTTTCTGTTTACTAAAGTTTTCCAGAAAAATTTCAGCAGTTTTGCCGTCTGACCATTGCTGCGTTTGATCGGCTGCTTAGCCTTATTTCTCCTGACCTGGACTACAGTGACACCATAATGCGAAGGGTCATCTCTGCTGAGGAAAGGCTGCTCATCACCTTGCGGTAAGTTGAATGTTTCCTTATATATATGTGTTGTTTTTTATTTTTAGATATAAACAACTTATGCTGCCATGGCCAGAATAATTATTGTTTCAGTATTTGCACATTATTATTGTCCTAAATTTGAGAAAAAAACACGTGCTGAGCAAGATACATTTTTAAAATAGAAAAACCTCACCAATTCTGCATTTATCGTCCATGGCCGGTTTCACATGTACACATATCTCCAGCACCTTACCAAAAAATGTTCCAGAGATATCCGTTCCCCGTGTGTCGTGTGTGTTTTCCGTGTTGTAGTTGTGTGCGTTACGTGTGCTGCACCTGGATCACATGGATGGACTTCTGGGAGTCAGCACTACAATCGCTAATCCCAGGAGTCGGTGCTGAACACTGCCCTCATCATGGTTCTCTGCCGGCGCTGTGCTCAGCACCAGCAGGGACCATGATAAGGGGGTTAGTAGTGTGTCCCCACCTGTAAAAATTATGACTAAAGTAATAACAATCATTATGTCTCTTGTCTCCGGTATGTCTGGAAACTGTCACCACTCATACCAGAGAAACTGACGTGTGAAAGAGCCCTTGTGCAGGTTTGTATTTTAATAATCACATAGGAACAATGACAGTAGTTCCACCACCAATGAATGGGTACAGCAGCTCACCCCTCCCGTCAGGTGTACCTGGTTTTGTTAGTCACCCTGTGGTGATGGCTCTCCTGTGTCTGTTTTTGTGTACCTATTTTTGGCTCTGATCTCTGTGCATGGTTATATCATGGCCAAGCCAAAAATAGGTACACAAATGTCACTGATGTGTGAACTCTAGAGCAAACATCTAGGCAAACACAGACACAAAATGAAAACAGAATAGAATTGATATGTGTGAACTCAAGAGCAAACAAAAGATGAAAAAACAATTACAAAATGTGTAACTAAACCCCCCCCCCCGCAAAAAAAAGCGCTCATTGCTGGAATAGTGTTTTGTAATAAAGTCTGTAATTTTTTCCAGAGTAATCAATAATGGAGAATTATAGTGTTGGCTTGTATTTCTTTTCTTTTTCTGGCTTTTCTAATTTTATATTTTTCCTTTTCAGCTTTTTGGCCACAGGAGAGAGCTGCACCTCTAATTTAGAGTTGGTAAATCCACCATTTCCAGAATTGTGAGGTGCACATGTAGCATCATCTGGCAGAAGTTGCAGCCCATCGTGATACCTTCCCCAACCGAGGAGACTTGGCTGCAGGTCGCAGCAGGCAAACTGTGGCCAATTTCCCCAACTGCATAGGTGCTGTTGATGGCAAACATGTGAGAGTTCAGCAGCCACCACGATCAGGATCACGCTTCTTTAATTATAAGAAGTATTTTTCTGTGGTCCTGATGGCAGTGGCTGATGCACATTACAATTTTGTTGCCATTGATGTTGATGCTTATGGCAGTACAGGGGACTATCGGGTGTTTCGATCATCACAGATTGGGCTGCAAATTCTTCAAGATGGCGGAACGCTCCCAGCCGCAAGACCTTTGCCGGGTTCCACACATCCAGTTCCCTTTGTGATGGTAACGGATGAGGCATTTCCCTTACAGACCAACCTGCTGCGCCCATACCCACGAAGGGCACTGAATGACCGGTGGAGGATTTTTAATTATCGGCTGAGTCATGCACGCAGATATGTGCAATGCACCTTCAGAATCATGTGTAGTCAGTGGAGGTTCTTTCACACTGCCATCCAGTTGCAACCAGTTGGACCGTTGACAATGTAATTAAGGCATGCTGTGTACTCCACAACTATGCTTGTGAATACAGCACAGAGATAGATGAGGAGTCACAGCTGTCTGAATTAATTCTAGTTGTCAACTCGGGTCAGGGCAGGCCATCCAACTCTGGTGCCAGGGTGCAAGAAACCTTCGCTGACTACTTCATGAGTCCTGAAGGTGCCGTGCAATGGCAATACTCCTGTGCTCGTGTTGAGCAGCCTGACCAGCAGAGAAGATCTGATGACCAATAAAAGAAGAACTTCCTGACGTTTTTTTTTTTAAAAAATGCCCAAAAAGTGTGTTTAAAAAAATAATAATTTTGGTTTAATTTTTAATCTTGTCTCCAATATTTCTTCAATTGTTACCTTCTACGTATTGTTTTAGGACCATACGTCAACACTAAAGTGAACAACCTACACGTATTAGTGCCTGGAAATTGCCGTTACTACCTAGAGCGCTCTTCCCAAGTACTGTCTGCTAAAGTCATCACTCACCATTGTCATTTGCTTGCCCTTAGAGCAGAACTAGCAAAGAACAATGTTGAGAGTGGTATCCATCCAAAACTTTGTTGTGGAAAAAAATATCCAAGTATAGTTCTAATTTAAAAACGACTGTATATAGCCCACCACACATGTAGAGTAGTTGAATAACTTTCAAAATTTAGAGCTCTCCTGACCTGCGCTATGGTCAGCGCAGATCAGGGTACCACTTTTTCAGTTAAACCCAACCCAACCACATATACACTTTATAAGTAAAATGAAAACAAATAGTTTAACTAATTTTTTTTTTTAATACATAATATAGAACAAGTTTTTCAATTTTTTTAAACCAAAAAGCAACAAACTTGTATATAAATTTTTGGGACAAACATTGCCCATAACTTGAGAATATATTACACATTGTGTACGGCAGACCTGTCATCAGTTTAGGGCCATTAAATACGGCAGCACCTGTAGGTTGTTTAATTATATAAAACTAAACACCTTTTCTTACAGTCCCCTACGCCTGAAGCCTGGTATAGGTGACTATAAGAAAAGGTGTTTGTTAGCGCATTGTCTCATTCTCTAAAAAATTGTGTATCTAACGACCTACAGGTGCTGTCTGTATTTGCTGTGGTCCAAAAATGATGACAGCGAGGGGGGAAATCATTTAACTAAAAATTATGAAAATCTGGGTCGTAGCCTTATCCAGGAAACATTTCTTGAGAAAAGCTGGTGTTTGGGGATGGTCCTTGCAGAAGTGCTGATGCTCCAGGGGCTGTTTGTCGAACATAATCGGCTTGCATATCTTCAGGCCGGTATGCTGCAACCTGCCCAAAATGCTGGATTGCAGCTGCTGGTGGTGGTGGAGGCCCACTGGGATTGAACAGATTGAATATCCCAGTAAGTATAGAAGGGGGCAAGGGCATAACTGATGTCCCATCAATCGCCATGACCAGAGCGTTGGCTGCAGTCATGTACATGTTCTGCTTTTCTCATGGCATGGATCTTAGGCAGCCAGCTATGGACAAGGCAAGTTTATCCAGGTCATCTTCTTGTGCTGTCCTGTCCACATGACTGAGGGTGCGATTAGTGAGGGTTTCAAGCACACTAATCACACCCTCGTGGCTTTTGACCTTTTTTGGTGCCACCCTTCTCGATGCCACGGGACGAGCAGAACCAGCCTCCCTCCCAGTGGACCTCGACACATCACCAGTAGAGCTACCGGCAGCGCTTGTAGCAGGAGCAGCAGTACCCGAACCCGGAACGACGTTCGCAGGACTTGAAGAAGAAGGTGTGGGACAATCGGCAGCGGACAAAACAGCAGTGGATTGACCGGCGAGGAAAGTAGAAACAAGTCCTCTGATTCCTCCATGGTAAGTACTTGTGTGCTCTTATGGCCCTAGTGTTGGGGCCTTGATATTGCCTTCAGTTCTGTATAAAATAAAAGGTAAAAAATAAGGCATGTTAATACAACATTTTTGTAAACATTTCGATTAATAATATTTATTGGGAAATTACCTCCGCAAACTCCTGCTGCTTAGCATGAAGGCCAGCTCGTTTGCAAAAGGCACCTTTCTTTTATGTGGCGATGAGCCACTTTTCACCGACTGGTGATACTTGACCAGGTGGTCGGTGACTGATCGCCACCTACTTTGATATTAGCCACTGCAATTACAAAACAAAAATCAATTTCTGTACTGCTTTAACAACAAAAATGCAATTACAAACTGTAGCGTCGGCGTCCCTGCCTCCTGCTAGGCAGGCACGCTGTTCCCCTCACCTCTCCACTCCGTGCCTGGCGTCCTCCTCCCGCTCTGCTGGCAGCGCGCGCTGCTTCCCGGCCACTGTGCTTAGGGCGCGCGCACGCTCCCCCTCTCTTAAAGGGGCCGCGCGCGCCGTCCTAAGGAGTCCCCGGCCAATGGCCGGAGGACCTCACCATATATAAGGCACCTCCTCCAAAATGGAGGTGCCCGAGCAATGTTGTTGCAAAGCCTTCACTCTGCTTCAGCCCTCAGGTCCCGTTACCAGTTACCTGCCAGTCACCTGTCAGATTCCTGCTTGATACCTGCCTGATATCCGTTTACCTGCTTGCAAGCCTGCGGTCCGACGGTCTGCCTTCCGACACCTGTCAGTCTGTCTATGGACCAGCCTGCCCGCTCACCTGGGAGCGCTCATCTGCTACCTGCCTGCTAGCCTACCTGGAGGCTCCGCCGTCACTTGCCGTGACCACCTGCCTGTCCAGAGACTCTTGCCTGCTCACCTGGGAGCGCTCACCTGCTACCTGCCTGTTAGCCTACCTGGAGGCTCCGCCGTCACTTGCCGTGACCACCAGCCTGTCCAGAGACTCTTGCCTGCTCACCTGGGAGCGCTCACCTGCTACCTGCCTGCTAGCCTACCTGGAGGCTCCGCCGTCACTTGCCGTGACCACCTGCCTGTCCAGAGACTCTTGCCTGCTCACCTGGGAGCACTCACCTGCTACCTGCCTGCTAGCCTACCTGGAGGCTCCGCCGTCACTTGCCGTGACCACCTGCCTGTCCAGAGACTCTTGCCTGCTCACCCGGGAGCACTCACCTGCTACCTGCCTGCTAGCCTACCTGGAGGCTCTGCCATCACTTGCCGTGACCACCTGCCTGTCCAAAGACTCTCGCCCGCTCACCTGGGAGCGCTCACCAGCCACCTGCCTGCTGTCCTTCTACCCAGAGACTGTCCCTGTCACTTGCCGTGAGTACCCGTCCTTCTACCCAGAGACTGTCCCTGTCACTTGCCGTGACTACCTGCCCTTCTACCCAGAGACTGTCCCTGTCACTTGCCGCGACTACCTGCCCTTCTACCCAGAGACTGTCCCTGTCACTTGCCGTGACTACCTGCCCGTCTTCCCTGGGAGCCACCCGCTTCCTTACAAGGACCGCCCCCTTGTATAGTTGCTCAGAGGTTCCGCCTCCCAGACCCGTTACAGTTTGCTCGGGCCATGGAACCCGGTGGCACGCAAGCTCCCTCGCTCTCGGACCTATGTCATGAACTGTCCCGTCAGAGGTCCCAACAGGAGTCCATCCTGAGTCATCTGCGGAATGCCAACTCTCGCCTGGACACTCTGACTGCTCCACCAGCAACCACCGCTAGTGTCATGACTCGCAGCCCGGCAGCGCCGCTGCCCACCAATACCATGGCATCCTGCCCCGGACCCCGGCTTTCTGCACCTCCTCGCTTCGGAGACGACCTTGCTCAAGCTTGGGGCTTCATAAACCAGTGCACCCTGCACTTTGAACTCCTGTCCCACCAGTTTATCTCCGACCGGGCCAAAGTAGCCTACATCATGTCCCATCTCACGGGGGAGGCACTGGCTTGGCTAAATCCTCTATGGGAGAGAGGAGACCCCCTGGTGTCCAACCTGCCAGCCTTTCTCACGGCTTTCCGGAAAGTCTTCGACGAACCCGGACGGAAGACCTTATCCGCATCATCTCTGCTACGCCTCCATCAAGGAAATCTCACCGTGGGCCAATATGCTATACGGTTCCGTACCCTTGCTTCGGAGCTGGCCTGGGATAACGACGCCCTGGTGTCTGTCTTTTGGGAGGGTCTGTCCGGCCGTATTAAAGATGAACTCACCTACCACACTCGACGACTTAATAACTCTTGCCACCCGGATTGACATCCGGTTCCAGGAACGCGCCAAAGAGGTCACCCGTGAGAGGAGGTTTCCACATCTAGCCCCTACCTTTCAGAAATCTGTCACTTCTCCCGCTACTCCCCAGGCGCACTCACCCGAGTGAGTGCAGGTCGACCAGACCAAGATGGTCAAAACCCGTCAAGAGTTACGCCGTGCCGAGGGGAGCTGCTTCTACTGTGGCAGTAAGAAGCACCGGATCCGTTCCTGCCCGGAGAGGTCGGGAAACGCCTGTGTCTAGGATCACTCAGAGAGGTCGTCCTAGACAAGAGTAAACCCTCTCCATCTCTGTTGCTGTCGGTCTCTATCATCTGCGGGGAGAACCGTTATTTTGAACTAGCCCAACTTGACTCTGGAGCTGCCGGAAATCTCATTTCTCAGTCTCTGGTAGAGAAATACCGCATTCCCACCAAACCTCTAGCTGTACCCTTATCTGTCGCTGCTGTGGATGGGGGCCTCTTACCACATCCCATCCAACTCATCACCGAATCCATAACCCTGCAGGTGGGAATGCTGCACTCTGAGAGCATCTTCTTTCATGTTCTGCCTGGACTCTCTCACGCCCTCTTACTAGGCCTACCTTGGCTTCAGAGGCATGCACCCGTGCTTGATTGGCAGACCGGAGAAGTCCTTCGCTGGGAACAGGACTGCCATGAGACTTGTTTAGTTCCCGTCCATCCTGTCCGTCCTTCTCCTACTCCAGCCAATCTACCTGGTCTTCCGGCTCCTTATTAGTCGTATGCGGACGTCTTTAATAAAAAGGAGGCAGAGACATTACCCCCTCATAGACCATACTACTGCCCAATCGACCTGATGCCCGGCGCTACTCCTCCCCGTTGGCGCATTTACCCTTTGTCCGCTGCTGAGACCCGATCCATGTCAGAATATATTGAGGAGAATCTGGCCCGGGGGTTCATCCGGAAATCTACTTCCCCGGCGGGAGCAGGCTTCTTCTTCGTCAAAAAGAAGGACGGCTCACTCCGTCCCTGTATAGACTATAGAGGCCTTAACCAGATCACGGTGAAGAATAAATACCCCCTTCCGCTCATTCCGGAATTATTTGACCGTCTGAGGGGGGCTAGAATCTTCACCAAGCTGGACCTCCGTGGGTCGTATAACCTGGTCCGTATCCGTCAGGGGGATGAATGGAAGACGGCATTCAACACCCGGGACGGCCACTATGAATACCTGGTAATGCCCTTCAGTCTCTGTAACGCTCCTGCCGTCTTTCAAGAGTTGGTCAATGACATCTTCCGGGACCTTCTCTACTCCTGCGTAGTGGTGTACCTGGACGACATCTTGGTCTTCTCTCCGGATCTCCCCACACACCGGAGGGATGTTCGTCAGGTTCTGCTCAGGCTCAGGCAGAACCACCTCTACGCTAAATATGAGAAGTGCCTCTTTGAGCAGACCTCGCTTCCGTTTTTGGGCTACATAATTTCTCAGACCGGCCTACGAATGGATCCTGAGAAACTGTCTGCCATCGAGAAGTGGCCTCGACCAGAGGGGTTGAAGGCTATTCAGCGGTTCCTGGGCTTCGCCAACTACTACCGCCTCTTCATAACGCTCTTCTCTTCCCGGACTGCCCCTATTTCTGCGCTCACCCGTAAGGGCACTAATCCCAGAGAATGGCCGCCCGAAGCAGAGGAAGCCTTTCTTTCCTTAAAACAGGCTTTCTCTTCCGCCCCGGTGCTGCATCGCCCGGACGGCAACAAGCAATTCTTCCTGGAAGTTGACGCCTCCTCTTCTGGAGCCGGAGCGGTACTTACCCAAAAATCGTCTTCCGGGAGAATGGTAACTTGCGGCTTCTTCTCCAAACTCTTCTCCTCTTCCGAGCGCAACTATTCTATAGGAGACCGAGAGTTATTGGCCATTAAGCTGGCATTGGAGGAGTGGCGTTACCTGCTCGAGGGGGCTCTTCACCCGGTAATAATTTACACGGACCACAAGAACTTGGCTTACCTCCAGAGTGCCCAGAGACTTAACCCGCGCCAAGCCCGGTGGTCCTTGTGTTTTGCTCGCTTTGATTTTGTTCTTCATTTTCGCCCGGCTGACAAAAACATCAAAGCTGATGCCTTGTCCCGATCCGTCCTGGTGTCTGATCTTGAGGAGGATCCTAAACACATCATCGATCCCGCCAGAGTAATGCAGGTGGCCCCCGTGAGTCTAAATCGTCTCCCTCCCGGTAAGACGTTTGTAACGGTACCTGATCGGGAGAAGATCCTACACTGGGGTCACTCGTCTAAGCTTGCTGGCCACGCCGGTCAGAAAAAGACCCTCCAGCTTATCACCCGGCACTACTGGTGGCCTACCCTGCACAAGGACGTAATAGACTTTGTTTCTGCCTGTGTGTCCTGCGCCCGCAACAAGGTTCCGAGACACCTGCCAGCCGGTCGCCTCCTTCCTCTTCCAGTACTTGCTGCCCCCTGGCAGCATATAGCTATGGACTTCATAACAGATCTCCCTGTCTCTGCCGGTTGAACGGTCATTTGGGTGGTCGCTGACCGCTTTTCCAAAATGGCTCATTTCATTCCCCTGCCAGGCCTCCCGTCTGCACGCGAGCTGGCTAAAGACTTTATCCGCCACATCTTCCGTCTCCATGGCCTTCCCCTCCACAACGTGTCGGATCGTGGGGTCCAGTTCACCTCACGCTTCTAGAGAGCCACATGCAAGCTGCTAGACGTCACCCTGGACTTCTCCTCCGCATACCACCCACAGTCCAATGGTCAAGTGGAGCGGATCAATCAGATCCTGACCAGTTACCTCCGGCACTTCGGTAATGCCCACCATTCAGACTGGGTGGATCTCCTGCCATGGGCCGAATTCTCTTACAATAATCACGAGAGCGAATCTTCCTCCAAGTCCCCGTTTTTTGTAGTCTTCGGTCAGCATCCTCGGATCCCATTTCCCGTCTCCACCTCGGTGGACAATCCGGCTGCGGAATCTCTTGTTAGCAAATTTTCCTCCATTTGGGAGAGTACCCGATCCGCACTCCTTCTGTCGTCCGAGCGGATGAAAAAACACGCTGACAAGAAACGCCTGGATCCTCCACAATTCCGTCCTGGAGATAAAGTCTGGCTCTCGTCCAAGTATGTCCGGCTCAAGATTCCTTCCTACAAGTTAGGGCCTCGGTTCATCGGCCCACTGGAAGTTATCAAACAAATCAACCCAGTGGCCTATAAATTGAAACTCCCGGCCAACTTGCGGATCCCTAACTCCTTCCATGTATCTCTCCTCAAACCCGTGGTACTTAACTCTTTTTCCAAGTCTACAGGTACGCCTCCTGCTCCGGTTTCCGCTGAAAACGAGTTTGAGGTAGAGAACATTCTGGCCACCAAAAGGGTAAGAGGAAAAAACTTTTTTTCTGGTAGATTGGAAGGGGTTTGGTCCTGAGGAGAGAACTTGGGAGCCCCGGGAGAACATCCATGCCCCTCTCATCCTTGATAAATTTCTGTCTGGCCTAAAAAAGGGGGGGCCTAAAGGGGGGGGTACTGTAGCGTCGGCGTCCCTGCCTCCTGCTAGGCAGGGACGCTGTTCCCCTCACCTCTCCACTCCGTGCCCGGCGTCCTCCTCCCGCTCTGCTGGCAGCGCGCGCTGCTTCCCGGCCACTGTGCTTAGGGCGCGCGCGCTCCCCCTCTCTTAAAGGGGCCGCGCGCGCCATCCTAAGGAGTCCCCGACAATGGCCGGAGGACCTCACCATATATAAGGCACCTCCTCCAAAATGGAGGTGCCCGAGCAATGTTGTTGCAAAGCCTTCACTCTGCTTCAGCCCTCAGGTCCCGTTACCAGTTACCTGCCAGTCACCTGTCAGATTCCTGCTTGATACCTGCCTGATATCCGTTTACCTGCTTGCAAGCCTGCGGTCCGACGGTCTGCCTTCCGACACCTGTCAGTCTGTCTATGGACCAGCCTGCCCGCTCACCTGGGATCGCTCATCTGCTACCTGCCTGCTAGCCTACCTGGAGGCTCCGCCGTCACTTGCCGTGACCACCTGCCTGTCCAGAGACTCTTGCCTGCTCACCTGGGAGCGCTCACCTGCTACCTGCCTGTTAGCCTACCTGGAGGCTCCGCCGTCACTTGCCGTGACCACCTGCCTGTCCAGAGACTCTTGCCTGCTCACCTGGGAGTGCTCACCTGCTACCTGCCTGCTAGCCTACCTGGAGGCTCCGCCGTCACTTGCCGTGACCACCTGCCTGTCCAGAGACTCTTGCCTGCTCACCCGGGAGCACTCACCTGCTACCTGCCTGCTAGCCTACCTGGAGGCTCTGCCATCACTTGCCGTGACCACCTGCCTGTCCAAAGACTCTCGCCCGCTCACCTGGGAGCGCTCACCAGCCACCTGCCTGCTGTCCTTCTACCCAGAGACTGTCCCTGTCACTTGCCGTGAGTACCCGTCCTTCTACCCAGAGACTGTCCCTGTCACTTGCCGTGACTACCTGCCCTTCTACCCAGAGACTGTCCCTGTCACTTGCCACGACTACCTGCCCTTCTACCCAGAGACTGTCCCTGTCACTTGCCGTGACTACCTGCCCGTCTTCCCTGGGAGCCACCCGCTTCCTTACAAGGACCGCCCCCTTGTATAGTTGCTCAGAGGTTCCGCCTCCCAGACCCGTTACACAAATAGATATAAAAATATTGTACAAATAAATGCAAAAATCAAAACTTACTAATTTCCTCTTGGGCATCTGGTTCCGCATGCACCCACTGGGGATAGATTTCCCTCAAAACAGAGGCCCAAGCGTCCTTTTTTTTGCTTATCTTCATACACATCACTGGCCCTGTCAAAGATTTCGGGATATTTTTCAATCTACAGTGAATAACATACCGTCAGTGAATAATTTTTCTTTAAAAAAAAGGGTGGAATAAAAGAGTAAAAAATCAAATATAATTTTATATATATATATATAATATATATATATATACACAGTATATACACACACACATGCCTTACAGCGTATGCAGGAGTTTTCAGTGAATGAACCTACATACGCTGTCCAATAATCTTTCATTTCAATAAATCAATAAATAATTAAAAAAAAAAAAAAAAACTTGGGCTCCCACATAATATTAATAACTAGCAGACGGAAAGCGGACGGTTGAGGGCTGATGTTATAGTCTGGGAAGTAGCCAATAACCATAGCCCCTTCCCTTGCTATTAATACCAGGCCACAGAAGTTGACTTAGCCTTTACTGGCCATTGTACAGGGGGACCACCACAAAAAAAAAAAAAACGTGGGGTCCCCTATAAATTGAAGCCAGCAAAGGCTAGCCGCTTTGCCTTTTCTGGCTACTATACAGGGAGACCCCCCCAAAATAATGACATGGGGTCCCCCTATAAATTGTAGCCAGCAAAGGCTAGGCGGACAGCCTTGCTCTTCCACGCTGCCCTGGTGCAGTGGCAGGGGGTGATAGTGGTGTGGTTCATGTCTGCGCCAGCTGCCATGAAGCCCAGGTTAGTAATGAGGGGCGTCTAGTAGCGTGAGCCCGTGACTGAGGTCACCGGAGTGCATTCAGTCAGCGCAGCTTCAGTGACCTCTTTTACGGCCCTGCTGTACCGTGGGAATTTTTCACGGTCAGCGAGGCCGTAAAGGAGTTCACCGGAGCAGTGCTGCCTGAACTCCGGTGAACTTGCTTATGCAATGACGGGGCTGCTTTACGGCCCCTTCATTGTATCGGCGGCGTTCGTTTAGAGCGGTCACATTTTATGTGGTTGCTCTAAACAGGAGATCTTCGTGGGACACTCGTGGACTACTACGGAGGGGTAAGGATAGGTTGTGGTTTTTTACTTTATTTTTTATTACAGGAGATCAATGGCTTCAGGGAATTAGGTGTCTAGGTGAGTATAGGTGTATTTTTTTTATTTTATTTTAGGTGGCAATCGGCGCAGACAGGTAATGTATTAACTACTTTTGATTATTTTTTTTTCTAGGTAACCACTGTCCACCAATGAAAAGAAATTAAAAAAGGGACAGTAAAATAAATAATCTTGGGGGCAATAAAATAAAATAAAAAATATATATATAAAAAAGTGAATATGATTGCAAACCCCCCCTCCCCCCCAAAAAAATGGGCAAAAAAAATAAATAAGGTGGGGGGGGGGCAAAATAAATAATATATGGGGGCACTAATTAAAAAAACATATGGGGGCTATAATTTTAATTTTGGGTAACCTTTTACAGCAGGAGCAGGCTGATGGGAACTACTGCTCCCATCGAGCTGCTCCTGCTGGTGACTCGCCCCCTGGGCCGTGGGGCACTCGGATCCGGGCAATAGGGAGCAATGGGAGTAGTAGTGGCAACCCGGTTCCGTGGCTCAGGGTGGTCAGGCCAGTGGTAGTTCGTTATATTGATTATGTCCGACTACGCCACCCGTGGATTGCGGTTATTAGGAACCGCCGCTGCATGCAGACCGCTGGGGCTGATGATGTGTGCAGCTGGGATGGTGTGACTCCCCACGGGAAGAGTGCAGCCCCAGGGCAGTGTAGTGGATGTTGGGAGTGATGGTAGTGAGAGTCCCAGTGCTGATAGTGCTGGAGGAGCAAGGAGCACGCAGACAACAGGTTGCAGTTCAGGGTCTTTACTTGAACAGGTAAACTGACCCACAAACAGTCCCAGCTAGGAGGGGACCTGGATGTCTGAGAGCAACGGGGAAATTGGCCCTGGTCAGGGTGAGGGTGTAGGCCTACCCTGCTTTCTGCGCTCCTTCTGGCTATCTCCTCCTGATAGGATAACAGCCCACGTTTCCAAGCTTTTCGTGTATTCTCGCCTGTATGGCCTGCGACATGGGTTCCTTTCTGCTCCCAGCCTTGTATGGCTTTACTGGTCCCTTCGGTTGTGGCAGGGCCTCCAGGCTTCTTAGGCCAAGGAATGTACAGTCCCTTGCGGACTGGTTCTCTGCTGGAGGATGTAGAATCCTTCCAGCCTCAGACACCAAAGTCTGGTAAAATTAAGTCCTTTCTCTGCCAAGACAGGCTCTCTTCGCCTCTTGTCTCTGGCTTGTGGCTCTCCTTCTGCCACACTTCCTCTTAGGTTACAATGCAACTTTCTGTCCCTGCTCCACTCTGGGACACGTCTCAAAGCTGAGACAGGCAATCCAGTTCTCTCTAACCCTGCCCTCAGCACCAGCTTTTATAGGGGCAGCCAGCTCCCCCTACTGGCCTGAGACAGGAGGCATTGCATGCTAATGTTCCCCTGACCAGAGAACCTCCCCCTTGCTCTCAGACACAGCTTTATTACACTAGTGGCATCCAGGTAGGGTGACACATTCCCCCCTAGTGAAATTTAGTACTCCGGGACTAAACAATAAACAAAGACAATATGCATAACAATAAAACATTAATAGACAGACGGCGCACAAATTGAGTTCTTTAGGTCACAGTGTGGCCTGTGACCGGGTGTCCATATCACCAAAACAACGGGGAGCCTTAACCAGGTGGGGGTCTGTCCTACCCCAAGTCCTTCACAGTCTTAGTTCATTCCTGGGTTAGGCTCCGAACGCAGTCCATACAAGGTCCCGGTTATAAAAAGTCCATAACCTGTGAGTCCTTACGGTTGCTGCAAGAGACTGAAACACAGAATTACCGAACATGCATGTAACTTGGCAAACAATTCAACATTTGGCAACAAGGTTATTTACAATTTAGTACACTCTATATTCTCCAGCGAGCGGGTATCTGTCCCTTTGTGCTCCTGGTTGACCTCCTTAACCCACTGTCTGGTGGTGGACCAACCTGGCTTTCCCCACTAGCGTTAGGGGTACAGCTACCAGCTGGGTGTACAGGTAGGGCAGGCAGCTGTCTGCGGGTTCTTTGGCTTACCGCAGGCATGGCAGGCTCACTGTCAGCAGAGGGTTGACTCTCCTGGGCTGCTGATACAGGCTCTTCTGCCTCTGGAACCGCTTGCTCCTCTTCACCTTCCGGCTCTGGTGTTGGTTGTTGCTGGGCCGGTTGCAGGAAATGCAGGACGGGTACCACTATGGCATCATTTATGCGAGTCCAGGACTGAGGGAACATTCCGAGAACGGTGCTGATCATTTCTTCCTTGTCCTCTGCGGGTTCAAGGTCACTCTGATCCTCTTCTGCACTGCGGAGTTGCTCGGGGCACCTTTTGAGGTGGTCTCTGGAGACGACACTAGTGGTTTCTCCTCCGTCCTTGGTGATCACGCACACCTTTGGGTTGTCGTGGTCAGACTGCAGTACGGTGTAGGGTTCCCTTTCCCACTGGTCGTCCAACTTATGTAGCCTTCTTTTTCGCTTTAGGACTTGCTCACCAGGTTCTAGGGGACTAGCAGGGGCGTGTTGATTGAAGAGTCTTTCTTGCCTCTCTCTCACCTGGGCCAGGCTCTTCTCCACACTCTCCTGTACCTTCTTGTACTGCAGTTGCCTTTCCGTATCCCAGTCCGCATCCGGGGAGGTGTCCTCAGGTATTAGGACTCCCATCTCCAGGTCTACGGGCAGCTTACCTGGTCTAGCTCGCATCAGGTAAGCCGGGGTGCAGTTTGTAGCGTTCACCGGGATGTTGTTGTACATGTCTACCAGGTCCGGCAATTTTTCTGGCCACAGGCTGCGTTCCTCCAGGGGCAACGTCTTCAGGAGATCAATGACTATATTGTTCATCTTCTCACACATCCCGTTGGTTTGGGGGTGGTAAGTCGTTGTCCGTATTTTCTTACAGCCATAGAGGTTGCAGAACTCCTGGAAGATTTCAGCCTCGAACGCTGGACCCTGGTCTGTCAGGACCTGTTCCGGATACACGTGTGGACGGCAGAAGTATTGCTGGAAGGCTCTGGCCGCTGTTTGGGCTGTCAAGTCCTTTACCGGGACCACCACTAGAAAACGGGAATAGTGGTCCACGATTGTCAGGGCATAGATGTATCCTGACCGGCTGGGAGCCAATTTGACATGGTCCAGAGCTACCAGCTCAAGAGGCTGCGTGGTGACGATGGGCCTCAAGGGTGTCTTATGGCTGGTACGGTCCTTCCTCCTTAGGTGACAAGGGCCACAGTCTCTGCACCATTTTTCTACAGCTCCTCTCATGCCGACCCAAAAGAACCTTCCTCTTAGTAGGAACTCCAGTTTCTTCCAACCGAAGTGTCCCGCTCTGTCATGGTAAGCCCCCAGGACCATAGCTGCATCTCGCCTTGGGACCACGACTTGCCAGGTCAACTCGTGCGTCCGGTGGTTAACAATCCTTCTGCACAACTTGCCTTCGTAGAGGAACAGCTTGCTCTTCTCCTTCCATAGCTGCTTGGCTTCCTCTGGGGCATCTGGATCTAGGCGGGCGTCTTCCCGGGTCAGCAGATCTTTCACCAGGCGGACTGCAGGGTCACTATCTTGGGTCTCGGCCCAGCTGTGGTGAGGTAGGGGATTCATCATCACAGTTGTTAGATCCTCCTCCTTCACGCGGTGAGAGTGTTGAGCGGCTCCATACCGGTGAAACGCGGGGAGTTCTACCTCCTCCAGCTCTTCTGGGTCTTCGTCGCCTTCAGGTAAGTGAGGCATCCTTGATAGGGCGTCCCCGTTGGCGTTGGTTTTGCCTGCCCGGTACTTGATCACGAAGTCATAGTTGGAGAGACGGGCCATCCACCACTGTTCCAGGGCACCCAGTCTTGCATTGTCCAGGTGTGTCAACGGGTTGTTGTCCGTGTACACGGTGAACTTTGCGGAGGCCAGGTAATGCTTGAAGCGTTCCGTCACGGCCCACACCACCGCCAAGAATTCTAGCTTGAAGGAGCTGTAATTCTCCGGGTTCCTCTCGGTGGGCCTCAGCTTCCGGCTGGCGTATGCGATCACCCGTTCTCTGCCCTGTTGGTTTTGGGACAGTACGGCTCCCAGTCTCACATTACTGGCATCTGTGTGGAGAATGAAAGGCTGGCCGTAATCAGGGTAGGCCAGGATCTCATCCCCCGTGAGGGCCATCTTTAGCTGGCGGAAGGACTCCTCTTCCGGTTTATCCCACTTGAAGGGTGGCTTTTGACTCCTGGACTTGGACTGTCCGATCAGGAGGTCCTGCATAGGAGCTGCCATTTTAGTGAACCCGGGGATGAACCTTCGGTAGTAGCCTACCAACCCGAGAAACTGTCTCACCTCTTTGATGTTCGAGGGGCTTGGCCAGCTCTTGATTGCGGTGACCTTGTCAGGGTCGGGGGCCACTCCTTCCGCGCTTACCACGTGCCCTAGGTACTGGACCTTTGGTTTCAGCAGGTGGCACTTCGATGGTTTCACCTTCAGGCCATAGCCTGCCAGGGCTTCGAACACCTCGGCCAGGTGCTTTAGATGGTCCTCGTAGGTTTTCGAATAGACGATCACGTCGTCTAGGTCAAGGAGGACCGTCTCGAAGTTTCGGTGCCCTAGACAGCATTCCATCAGCCGCTGGAAGGTCCCTGGTGCGTTGCAGAGCCCGAAAGGCATGCAGTTGAATTCGCTCAGTCCCATCGGGGTGGTGAAGGCGGTCTTCTCCTTGTCAGCCTCTGCCACAGGAACCTGCCAGTACCCGCTAGTAAGGTCCAAAGTAGAAAAGAAGTTAGCAGATTTTAGTGCGGCTAAAGACTCTTCTATTCTAGGCAGCGGATATGCGTCTTTGTAAGTGATACGGTTGATTTGTCTATAGTCCACGCACATTCTCATGATGCCGTCTTTCTTTTTGACCAGAACCAAGGGGGCTGCCCAGGGGCTACAGCTGTCTCTAATGACCCCAGCTTCCTTCATCTCTCTTAGCATACCCTTGGCGTTCTGATAATGTGCAGGGGGTACAGGTCTGTGCCTCTCTTTTATTGGTGGGTGGCTCCCTGTGGGGATGTGGTGTTCTATCCCTTTTACTCTGCCGAAGTCTAGCGGGTGCTTGCTAAAGACTCTCTCGTACTCCTGTACCACCCGGTAGACTCCTTGTTTTTGGTGCAGGGGAGTGGAGTCAGCACCCACGTGGAGTTTCTGGCACCAGTCCTCTTTTTGTTTCTGGGAGCCATTACCCTCCGCCTGAGGAGATGGAGGCAAGGGTTCCACGGCCCTGATAGCTTGGTGTTCGACAACAAACAGTTTGGCGAGTGTAGCGTACCTGGGAAAGTGTACTTCCCTCTCCCCAATGTTGAGGATGCGGACGGGCACCCTCCCATGATGGACATCAACCACCCCCCGGGCTGTCAAAATGGTGGGCCTGCTGTCTGAGTACACGGGTTCTACCATGGCTTGGTAGTCTCTACCTCTCAACCTGATTGCAGTCCGACACCAGATCATCATTTCACTTTTGGGAGGCATGGGAATGGGGAATGGATCACTGAGTCTTACGCTACCGATCTCACCACCAGACAGTTCTACCTGCTGCCGTCTCATCAGGGCTTTTATCTCCTTGTTGAGGACCCTCTGTTGGCTGGAACTAGCATTCACCGCCACCTGTTGTAGAATTACAATTACCTCTGAAAGACAATTTTCAATTATGTTAGTACCCACAGTTATTTTAGGGTGACTTTCATGACGGTCAGTGTCCACAATAATCACTCCCTGTGCCGGCAGTTCAACTTTACCAATTTTAATGGTCATCTCCTTGAACCCCATCTGCGGCACGGATAAGCCATTACTGGCGATGATGCTCAAGTTACTGTCTGGATACCGTGTGATATCAGCATCAGTCCAATACTGCTTAAAAAGTACATAAGGGATTGTGGTTACTTGCGACCCAGTATCCAGCAAGGCGCTCATGGGGATACCGTCCAGCACCACGGGTAAAACCGGGCGCCCCCCAACGTACTTATCACGCCAATTATAAGGGCCTGGTGATCTTATGCCTGGGGGTCGGCCCTCTGCCCCAGGTTGGACCCGTTTAAATTACAGTACCTGGAAATGTGTCCGGGCTGGTTGCATCGACGGCAAATGGGCTGTCCATCCTCTGCGTAGCTGTCTGTGGGCCTCCCTCGGAACGACGGGATCCTCCTTTGTCGACGCCACGGGACATCCTCCGGACTTGAAGCCAGCTTGATGGGTCTTGACGGGTCCACTTGCAACGCCTGGACGGTCCTGGTCAACGCCGCGACGCTCCTGGTCAGCTCCTGGACTTGGTGGTGCAGGCCTTTCGACGGGGCTTGGTTCAGGGCCTGTGCATCAGCCTCCACGGAGTCCATAGAGGAGGGCGCCGCCTCCTGGTGGTAGGTGATAGCAGGGCGCCGGGGGTTTATAGCGCCACTGGTTGCAGATTCACGGAGCACCCTTATGGCCCTGTCCTTAAATTGGGCAAAGGTCAGGTCGGGGTTCTGGAAGAACATGAGGCGCAGCTGGGCCCTGTGGGCGCTGGACAGCAGACCCTCTATGAATTGTTCTGTTAGCAGCTTATCGGTTTCCTGCACACGGCCAGGGTCTGTTTGTTGAATAGCCCTCAAGGCTTCCTGCAGATTTAGGGCATAGTCTCTGATGCTGTCCTGTGCCCGCTGCTTACATCCATAGAACCTCATTTTAATTTCAGCGGAGGTACGTGTATCAAAGGTACCCCGCAGCCGGGCCAGAATACCCTTCACAGTCCCTTTCTCCTCAATGGGCCATGATTTTACCTCCCTTTGGGCTGCGCCAGTTAACTGCCCTGTCAATATGCTGACCTTCTGTTCCTCTGTCAGGGGGTAAACTTGGAACAAACTATACAGTCTTTCCTTGAAGTCAGTTAGGGCATGGGGCTCCCCTGAGTATTTGGGCAGCCAGGCCGCTCCAGGGATGTAGGGCAAGGAAAAGGGCATCACCGCTGCTGCAGCTGCGTTAGTGGTAGTGGGCGCCTCTGTGTCCGACATCTTCCTCCCCCCCTAGTGAAGTGTGGCCTACCTTAAGACGATCCTCTTCTGTAGGCCGCGGCTCTGCTGCTGCTCTGGACGAGGACCTGGCGTCGCACTCCGATGACGTCAGCGTCGCTCTCTCTCCCTTCCAGGACCTTGCGCAGCGTCGGAGCGTGGGGCGGAGCTTCGGACCTCGCTCTCGGTTTTGACGTCCACGCCCCTCTTCTTCCCGCGCGGCGTCCTGAAGATGGCGTCCGATGGCGGGAAACAGCTGCGGATGGCGGGAAGACGGCAGAAGACGGCGGGAAACGGTCCAAGATGGCGTCTAATGGCGGGAATCGGCTCCGGATGGCGGGAAACGACTCCACAGGTAAGTTACAAAAGTCTTTTTCAGGCACGCAGTACCCTGTGGTTGCGGGCACGAAATCCTGCCGACTACGCCAAAGCTGACTCGCCCCCTGGGCCGTGGGGCACTCGGATCCGGGCAATAGGGAGCGATGGGAGTAGTAGTGGCAACCCGGTTCCGTGGCTCAGGGTGGTCAGGCCAGTGGTAGTTCGTTATATTGATTATGTCCGACTACGCCACCCGTGGATTGCGGTTATTAGGAACCGCCGCTGCATGCAGACCACTGGGGCTGATGATGTGTGCAGCTGGGATGGTGTGACTCCCCACGGGAAGAGTGCGGCCCCAGGGCAGTGTAGTGGATGTTGGGAGTGATGGTAGTGAGAGTCCCAGTGCTGATAGTGCTGGAGGAGCAAGGAGCACGCAGACAACAGGTTGCAGTTCAGGGTCTTTACTTGAACAGGTAAACTGACCCACAAACAGTCCCAGCTAGGAGGGGACCTGGATGTCTGAGAGCAACGGGGAAATTGGCCCTGGTCAGGGTGAGGGTGTAGGCCTACCGTGCTTTCTGCGCTCCTTCTGGCTATCTCCTCCTGATAGGATAACAGCCCACGTTTCCAAGCTTTTCGTATATTCTTGCCTGTATGGCCTGCGACGTGGGTTCCTTTCTGCTCCCAGCCTTGTATGGCTTTACTGGTCCCTTCGGTTGTGGCAGGGCCTCCAGGCTTCTTAGGCCAAGGAATGTACAGTCCCTTGCGGACTGGTTCTCTGCTGGAGGATGTAGAATCCTTCCAGCCTCAGACACCAAAGTCTGGTAAAATTAAGTCCTTTCTTTGCCAAGACAGGCTCTCTTCGCCTCTTGTCTCTGGCTTGTGGCTCTCCTTCTGCCACACTTCCTCTTAGGTTACAATGCAACTTTCTGTCCCTGCTCCACTCTGGGACACGTCTCAAAGCTGAGACAGGCAATCCAGTACTCTCTAACCCTGCCCTCAGCACCAGCTTTTATAGGGGCAGCCAGCTCCCCCTACTGGCCTGAGACAGGAGGCATTGCATGCTAATGTTCCCCTGACCAGGGAACCTCCCCCTTGCTCTCAGACACAGCTTTATTACACTAGTGGCATCCAGGTAGGGTGACACACTGGTACTATTTACTGGGAACAGACATAGGCCGATGAGAGTGGTAGTCTCACATCGGCCTATGTTTGCCTGCTGACACCCGCACACACAGACCCCACATACACCTCACACAGACACATACAGACACACAGACACTACTTACCACACTAATCATGAATCCCACGTTGAGATTCATGCGCTTATACCATCCCAGATGAGCAGCCATGATCCTGGTAGACGGGAATGGTCTGGGATTCTCATCTTCCTGGATTATGGGATGCTTATGGGATGGCTGCAACGCTCAATTGTGAGGTCACTTCCTATTTGCTGCGGTTTTGTGGTACAAAATCACAGCAAATGCGCTTCAAATCTGCAAGTATTTTTACATATTTGCGGATTTGAAGCAGCCCAATGCAAGTCAATGGCGGCAAAAACTCCGCGCTTCTGCAAAATTAATGGACATGCTGCGGATTTTTCCGCAATGATAATCCGCAGCGGAAATATCCGCAGCATGTGCACAGCACATGCGGATTATCATTGGGGACCATGGGGCACGTATTACCAAGCGTTTTTTAAGCGTGTTCGCTGCGGAAATTCCATGGCAAAAACGCTTGAAAAACGCACAGTGAGCACACAGCCTTATTGCTGTATACACCACTAAAATGCACCTTATACCACTGTTACTGTTATGTGTTTTCACCATTTGTATGTATATAATGTCTTGATATTATGATACCCTCATATTATTGTAATTGATGTTAAATACTTTTGCTAATTTGTATACCTTATATACTCTGCAAATGCAGTTGTATATTGCTTGAGCAAGGCTCACACTTGGAGCTGAAACGTCGCATCATCAGCTATTAAATCACTTTTGTTTTTCCACATAATATGGTGTGCTGCTTCCAACTTTTTTACTATACCAGGTAAATTAGCTAGGATGCATAAGGACTGGCCCACAACCTGTTGGCGCTGATCTAATCTTAAAGCACATATTTAAGCATATCTGGTGGGATTGTGGAGTGGTCCTTTCTTTATTGAAAGAGATGAGTTCAGTATTATCTTGAATTTGTAGATATAAAGTTTCATTAACAGACACACAAGTCTTGTTAATGTTAGAGTTGGATGATTTTCCCTTTACTCCTAAAACAGTGAATAGCCACTGCATAATAGACAAAAGAGGGAAAATTGTCTGTTATTGGAGAAAATCGGAAGTTCCAATAATTGGTAAACTCAGTATTGGAATTAATAAGCATTGTCTACAAGAAAGGACGATTGTTTTGAGTCTAAACAAAGTAACATAATTCTTATCTAATTGGAAATATAATTTCAATTACCGTATTTTTCAGACTATAAGATGCACTTTTTTCCTCCAAAATTTTGGAGGAAAATGGGGGGTGCGTCTTATAGTCCGAATGTTGGGGGGGGGGTGTATATTTATGTGTGGTGTGGGGGGAGCGGTATCAGTGGAGGAGCGGGGCACAGGAGACAGCAGCTGCCTACTGCAGCCTACACTGTCCCCGCTGCTAAAGAAAATGAATATTCACTGCTCCCCACGCCCATGGGGTGTGGGGAGCACTGAATATTCATGCTCCTTAATAGCGGTATACAGTGTAGCCACGCTGCAGCTCCTGCTGCTGCCGGCTATCTCCTGTGCCCGCTGTTAAAGGGCATGAATATTCAACCTTTCTCCACGCTCATGGGGAGAGAAGAAAGGTGAGTAGGAGTGTTTTTTTTTTTAATGTGCAGCATGATGGGAATTAGGGGGACCATGCATACTAGGACAGGGATTAGGGGTGCCATGCATACCAGGACAGGGATTAGGGGTGCCATGCATACCAGGATAGGGATTAGGGGTGCCATGCATACCAGGACAGGGATTAGGTGTGCCAAGCATACCAGGACAGGGATTAGGGGTGCCATGCATACCAGGATAGGGATTAGGGGTGCCATGCATACCAGGACAGAGATTAGGGGTGCCAAGCATACCAGGACAGGGATTAGGGGTGTCATGCATACCAGGACAGGGATGAGGGGTGCCATGCATACCTGGACAGAAATGAGGGGTGCCATGCATACCAGGACAGGGATGAGGGGTGCCATGCATACCAGGACAGGGATGATGGGTGTCATGCATACCAGGATAGGGATGAGGGGTGTCATGCATACCAGGATAGGGATGATGGGTGCCATGCATACAAGGACAGGGATGAGGGGTGCCATGCATACCAGGATAGGGATGATGGGTGCCATGCATACCAGGATAGGGATTAGGGGTGCCATGCATACCAGGACAAGGATGAGGGGTGCCATGCATACCAGGACAGGGATGAGGGGTGCCTTGCATACCAGGACAGGGATGAGGGGTGCCATGCATACCAGGATAGGGATGATGGGTGCCATGCATACCAGGATAGGGATTAGGGGTGCCATGCATACCAGGACAGGGATGAGGGGTGCCAAGCATACCAGGATAGGGATGATGGGTGCCATGCATACCAGGATAGGGATGAGGGGTGCCATGCATATCAGGACAGGAATGAGGGGTGCCATGCATACCAGGACAGGGATGAGGGGTGCCATGCATACCAGGACAGGGATGAGGAGTGCAATGCATACTAGGACAGGGATGAGGGGTGCCATGCATACCAGGACAGGGATGATGGGTGCCATGCATACCAGGATAGGGATTAGGGGTGCCATGCATACCAGGACAGGGATGAGGGGTACCATGCATACTATGACAGGGATGAGGGGTGCCATGCATATCAGGATAGGTATGAGGGGTGTCATGCATATGGGGACCACGTATAAAAGGAAGGGGGGCGGCATATATACCAGGATGGGAGATATTGTCAGAATTGGGGGACACTACCCCTATACCAGTGTCAGCAGAAGACCCCCTCCCCCTTAAAAGTGCATCATGACCACATTTTTTGCTTAAATTTTTATTTTCCTCCTCTAAAACCTAGGTGCGTCTTATGGTCCGGTGCATCTTATAGTCCGAAAAATACGGTACATCTCATATATGGAAAACTCTTCATATATGGCATAACCTGTACCACCAAATGTTTAGTTTGTAAGATTTTATTGTTGCATTTTGTTCTTGAGTTTTTTTATAATTATAAAAATCAATAAAAACTGTGATAAAAGAAAGACAAATTATGCTTATGTTCCTTTGAAATCATAAGATCTCCAGCAGTGCCATAAGCTCATAACTGGCAGCAACCAGTGGGACCCAGCTTCACCTATGCATTTTACAGAAAAATCTAGAAGTGATCTTCATGGAAGAAAAGCAATTTTATATCTTCAACATGGAAACAAGGCCAAACAACTCAAATATGCATGAAAACATAGGATCTTGGATGCAGAAAATGACTGCAGGGTTTCTGGACTAAGGAGTCAAAATTTGAAATATTTAGCAATAACAAAAGGCAGTTTTTTCACCTATGGACTAGACAGCGGCACTATAATGAGTGTCTACAGGCAACAGGGTAGCATGATGGAGATTTGGTCATGAATAATGATTTCCTTCATAGTGATGAAAGGTTCCATCTGGTTTCACGTGAATTCGAACATTTTGAGTTGCATGGCACCATTTCCAACACTGCTGAAGGATCAGATAGCAGACTAATGTCCCTGTAAGTTGCTGCACGGGTTTCTCCATAATTCCCCATCAGTTATGATATCTTGTGGATTATCATGCCTTGTACAGAGTGGGTTAGTATCTGGGCTATCTGAGATCATCAGTTCCTAGTGGAGCACAGTTTGTACTGCAGAGTTTTTTTCCATCTACAGAGTCACTGGGTAAGTCTCTATCTCCTGTATAATATAAGCTTTAATGGTCAGCATGGTCCTCTCTCTCTCTTGTAGAGTGTAAGCTCTTATGGTCAGTGGGGTCCTCTCTTGCTCTCTTGTATAGTGTAACCTCTTATATTCAGTGGTTTTCTTTCTCTTTTGTAGAGTGTAAGCTCTTATGGTCAGCAGGGTCCTCTCTAACTCACCTGTAAAGTGAAAGCTCTTATTATCAGCAGGGTAATCTCTCTACTTCTCCTCTCCCCCACATGTATTTACCAGCCAATTATCTTTCCAGTATTGAGATTTGTGCAAATTTATTAGCCAAGAATCAATTTTTTGAGAAAAATTCATCAAAGTTGGCGTATTTGAATTTCAAAAGATCCGTTCATCTTTAGTCATTGATGCTGAGAAATATAACTGCGACGATACAGCCTATAGTCTTAATTAGCCAGATGATTAGATTTGTTAATGCAAGAGAAATACACAGTTGTGTTTAAATTGACTGGTTAATGTTTATGTATTTCTAAAGGACAGACCAGTAGTTGTGACGCGCCCCTGGGCCTGAGTCGCGCAGCGTTGCGCACGCGGGAGCCTACCCGGAGCCGGATCGGATAGGGGTAGTAGTCTCGTGGCGATGACCCGGTCCGTGCCCAGGGAGTCAGACTAAGTGGCGGTATATTAGCAGTAGATGTAGGACGACTACGCCACCCGTTGAATGCAGCTATGGAGCTGCCACTGCAGGGCAGACCGCTGAGGCCGGTGGAAGGATGGTGCAGCGTGGATGCTGTAACCCCCAACGGGAGGGGTATGGCCTCAGGGCAGCCGACGTGGATGATGGGGGTAGCAGGAACCACTCAGAGACGATGCGGTGTAGTTCAGGGTCTTTACTGGTGACAAAGATAGACCCTCCCGGAGTACTGGCTAGCGGTCGGGGCCTGGTCAGTCCTTGAGCAGATGGGATCCCCCTTGGCCAGGCGGAGTTGTAGGCCTCCCCAACTAATTGTACTCTTCTGGCTTCCTTGCTAGAGGCGGGTAAAGGTAGCCCACGTCCCTGAGTGTACCGTGTGGTGCTCACCCGTATGGCCGGTGACTCGGGGCCTTCTAGTGGCTTCCGCTCCACGACGGCGGTGCTGGTCCCACGCGTGTGACCGTGCCTTCGGGTTTCTTGGCCAGAGGACCTGAAATCCCCTGCCGGTCGGTTTCTGCTGCTGGGTCAGGGTTAATCCCCACAGCCTCGGACTCCGGGTCCGGTGGTAACTCTTCAATCAGGGCGAGCTCTTCAGCTGCCAGCCCCTGATTCCTTTTAGCACTGCTCCCACTGAGCTCCTGATCTTTCTTTCCTAAGCTGCTCCTCTTCTTCTCCCTAACCCTGCCTCAGCCCCAGTTTTATATAGGGGAAGTCCTTCCCCTCCCAGGACCGGGCAGGAGGTGTGGCATGAATAGGATTCCTGACCAAGAGACCTCCCACCTGCTCTCAGACATAACATTGCTATTACTGTGGAGACCAGACCCCTGGGGTGCCACATTCCCCCCTAGTGAAAGTTAGTACTCCGGGACTAAACATACTTTTGTAAACATAACAAGGTGCAAACAATAACATTCTAATAGAGACAACACATAAGGTGGTCATGGCGTGTCCGCAACCGGGTGTAACTTTTGAGGAAAACAAGGGTGTCCATTTCACCAACACAGGGAGACGTAACCAGGTAGGGGTCTGTCCTGCCCCGAGTCCTTAACAGTCTTTCAGTCCGTCCTGGGTTACGCTCCAACTATATGCACAAAGGATTCCCGGTAAATCCACCAAAGACTCCTATAAATAACTAGAAACACATAATTATACACAAGCAACAATAAACAGGTAAACATTAATAAAATAGCTTGAACATTTAGATCCTCCACCGTATGGGCAGCTGGCCTCTAGTGACCCTAGTGGACCTACGGAGCTGGTTGATTGGTCCTGAGCTACAGGGTATAGGAGCTGTCAAGGGTAAACTGGGCAGCCGTCTACGGACTCTTTGGCTCACTAGGGGTATGGCAGGCTCACTATAAGCAGAGGGTTGATTTTCCTGGTCTGCTTGTGTGGGGCCTTCTGCCTCCTGGACCGGCTGTTCTTCCAGTTCTACCTGTGTCTCCGTAGGCACTTGGGATGCTGGTTGGAGGAACGTGAGGACGGGTACCACAACAGCACCATTGACTTGAGTCCAAGACCGAGGGAAGTCTCCGAGCACAGTACTAACCATATCTTCCCTTTCCTCTACGGGTCGAGGGTCCTCTTGTTCCTCTTCAGGGTTCCGTAGCTGTTCGGGACACTTCTTTAGGTGATCCCGGGATACAATGGCTGTGGTTTCCCCTCCGTCTTTACTGATTGTACAGATCTTTGGGTTGTCGTGGCTTGAGGGCAGTACGGTGTACGGGTCCTTCTCCCATTGGTCGTCCAACTTGTGGAGCCGTCTTTTCCTCTTCAAGACCTGCTCTCCGGGCACCAGGGGAACAGCGGGAGTATACTGGTTGTAAGTTTTCTCTTGTCTTTCCCTAGCTTGACAGAGACTACGCTCCACGCTCTCCTGTACTTTTCGGTATTGCTACTGCCTCTCTGTGTCCCAGTTGGCTTCTGGTGAAGTGTCCTCGGGTGTCAGGACTCCCATCTCCAGATCAACAGGAAGCTTACCAGGTCTTGCCCTCATTAGGTAAGCCGGGGTACAGTTGGTGGAACCTACAGGGATGTGGTTGTATAGGTCCACCAGGTCGGGCAGCTTCTCAGGCCACAGACTGCGTTCCTCCAGGGGCAATGTTTTCAGGAGATCTATCACCACCTGGTTCATTTTCTCACAAAGTCCATTAGTTTGCGGGTGATAGGGTGTTGTTCTTATCTTCCGGCATCCATACAGGGTGCAGAACTCCTGGAAGACCTCCGCTTCAAAGGCAGGCCCCTGGTCCGTCAGCACCTGCTCCGGGTATCCATGCAGACGGCAGAAGTGCTGCTGGAAGGCTCTAGCTGCTGTGTGAGCCGTTAAGTCCTTGACGGGGACGACAACCAAGAACCGGGAGTAGTGATCCACGATGGTTAACGCGTAGACGTAGCCACTTCTGCTTGGGGTCAGTTTTACATGATCCAAGGCTACCAGTTCCAACGGCTGTCTGGTGATGATGGACCGCAGGGGAGTCTTCTGGCTGGCACGGTCCCTCCTTCTTAAGTTGCATGGGCCACAGTCTCTGCGCCACCTCTCGATGGTTCCTCTCATGCCTACCCAATGGAACCGCCCGCGCAGCAGGAACTCCAGCTTCTTCCATCCGAAATGCCCAGCTCCATCGTGGTATGCCTCCATCACCATAGCTGCGTCTCTTCTTGGCACCACTACTTGCCAGATTAGTTCATGCGTCCGGGAGTTAACCATTCTGCGGCACAACTTTCCCTTGTAAAGGAACAGTCGACTCTTCTCAGCCCACAGTTGCTTGGCTTCCTCCGGAGCGTCTGGGTCAAGGCGTGCATCTGGCCGAGTCAGCATCTCCTTTACCAGACGGACGGCAGGGTCACTGTCTTGCGTCTCCACCCAGTTGTAATGAGGTAAGGGGTTGAACGTAGCGGTTTGCTTACTTCTTACACGGTGGGAATACTGGATAGTCCCATGACGGTGGAACGCGGGGAGCTCAACTTCTTCCAGTTCCTCTGAATCTTCCCCTACGTCCGGTAGGTTTGGCATCCTGGACAGGGCGTCTGCGTTGGTATTGGAGCGTCCTGCCCGGTATTTGATTGTAAACTCATAGTTGGACAAGCGGGCCATCCATCTCTGCTCTAGGGCACCGAGTCTTCCAGTGTCCAGGTGTGTCAACGGGTTGTTATCCGTGTACACGGTGAACCGGGAAGAAGCGAGGTAGTGCTTAAAGCGTTCGGTGACTGCCCACACCACTGCCAGGAACTCTAGCTTAAATGAGCTGTAATTCTCAGGGTTTCTTTCGGTGGGTCGCAGTTTTCGGCTGGCGTAAGCAATTACCCGTTCTTTCCCCTGCTGGATCTGGGATAGTATGGCTCCTAACCCGATGTTACTGGCGTCGGTGTAGAGGATAAAGGGCTGGCTATAATCAGGGTACACCAGGATTTCATCCCCCGTGAGGGCCATCTTCAGCTGGCGGAAGGACTCTTCTTCCAACTTCTCCCATCTGAAGGGCGGCTTCTGGTTCTTGGCCTTCCTGGACTGGCCTATCAGGAGGTCCTGCATAGGAGCTGCCTTTTTGGTGAAACCGGGAATGAACCTTCGGTAGTAGCCTACCAACCCGAGGAACTGCCTCACTTCCTTTACGCTGGAGGGGCTTGGCCATTCCTTAATTGCGGTGATCTTATCAGGGTCAGGAGCCACTCCGTCAGCACTCACCACGTGTCCCAGGTACTGCACCTTTGGCTTCAGGAGGTGACACTTGGAAGGTTTCACCTTTAGGCCGTAACTTGCCAGAGCTTCAAACACTTCCGCCAGGTGCTTCAGGTGGTCCTCGTAGGTCTTGGAGTAGACGATGACATCGTCCAGGTATAACAGGACCGTCTCAAAGTTCCGGTGTCCCAGACAGCACTCCATCAATCGCTGGAAGGTTCCTGGTGCGTTGCAGAGTCCAAACGGCATGCAGGTAAACTCGCTAAGTCCCATCGGGGTGGTGAATGCGGTCTTCTCCCGATCCGCCTCTGCTACAGGAACCTGCCAGTACCCGCTAGTGAGATCCAAGGTGGAGAAGAAGTTAGCAGATTTTAAAGCAGCCAAAGACTCCTCTATTCTTGGTAAGGGGTACGCATCTTTGTGTGTGATACGGTTAATTTTCCGGTAATCTACACACATTCTCATGGTGTTGTCTTTCTTTTTGACCAAGACTAGTGGAGCTGCCCAGGGGCTACAGCTATCCCTGATTACCCCAGCCTCCTTCATGTCTCTAAGCATCCCCTTGGCGTGTTGGTAGTGTGCAGGGGGTACGGGCCGATACCTCTCTTTTATGGGAGGATGGTCTCCCGTGGGGATGTGGTGTTCTACCCCCTTGACTCGTCCGAAGTCTAACGGGTGTTTACTAAACACTCTCTCGTACTCTTGAACCACCCGGTAGACTCCCTGTTTCTGGTGGGAGGGAGTGGAGTCAGTACCCAAATGTAGTTGCTGACACCAATCCTCCATTATTTTCTCAGAGCCGTTACCTTCCTCCGTATGAGATGGAGGCAAGGGTTCCACAGACTGTATAGAATTTTGGTTGATAGTATATAATTTGGCTAGCGTAGCATACCGGGGCAGGTATACTTCCCTTTTCCCAATATTTATTATGCGAACGGGTACCCTCCCATGGCGTACATCAACTACCCCCCGGGCTGTCAAAATGGTGGGCCTACTGTCTAAGTAGACTGGCTCTACCATGGCCTGGTAATCTCTACCTCTCAGACCAATAGCTGCCCGGCACCAAATCATCATTTCACTTTTCGGGGGTATGGCAATAGGGAAAGGGTCACACATTCTTACGCTACCAATCTCACCGCCGGAGAGTTCCACTTGTTGCCGTCGCATCAGTGCCCGGATCTCTTTCTGGAGCACTCGCTTTTGGCCGGAGCTGGCGTTCTTGGCAACCTGCTGTAAAATGAAAATCACCTCTGCAAGACAATTTTCAATCACATTAGTTCCTAGAGTTATCTTTGGGTGACTCTCGCGCTTGTCAATGTCCACAATGATCAGTCCCTGTGCTGCCAGTTCGACTCTACCGATTTTAATGGTCATCTCTTTAAATCCGATCTGCGGCACGGGTTGACCATTGCTGGCAATGATACTCAAGTCGTCGTCAGGGTAGCGGGTTATATCCGAGTCATTCCAGTACTGCTTGAAGAGCACGTACGGGATGGTGGTGACCTGTGACCCGGTGTCCAGTAGGGCACTCATAGGAATGCCATCCAGTACCACAGGCAAGACTGGACGTCCTCCCACATATTTGTCGCTCCAGTTCGATGGGCCTGGTGATCTTTTTCCTGGGGGTTGGCCCTCTACCCCAGGTTGTGCCAGTTTAAAGGACAGTACCTTGCCATATGTCCGGGTTGATTGCAGCGGCGGCAGATGGGTTGTCCGTCCTCGTTGTATCGGTCGCTGGGTCTTCCTCTGGCCGGTGGGGTCCTCCTTGGTCGATGCCACGGGATGTCCTCCGGTCCGGATGCCAGCTGGATCTTCCCTGGAGTGGAAACCTGTAAAGACTGCACAGTTCGGGTTAGCGCAGCAACGCTTTTAGCTAGCTCTTGGACCTGATGGTGCAGGTCTGGAGCCGGGTCATTGTTCAAAGCCTGCGCATCAGCCCCCACAGGCCCTGCCGACAAGGGCGCCGCCTCCTGGTGGTAAGTGATAGCTGGGCGCCTGTGGGTCACAACGCCACCCGGTGCCGGTTCTCGGAGCACCCGGATGGCTCTGTCCTTGAACTGTGCAAAGTCCAGATGAGGATCCTGTAAGGCTATGGCCCGCAACTGGGTTCGGTGGACATTGCAATATAGTCCCTCTATAAATTGTTCGGTCAACAGCCTGTCCTCGTTTCCCACGCTGTCGGGGTCGGTCTGCTTAATGGCTCTCAGGGCCTCTTGTAGGTTTAGTGCATAGTCCCTTATACTCTCATGTGCTCGCTGCTTGCACCCATAGAATTTAAGCTTAATCTCGGCTGAGGTGCGGGTATCAAAGGTGTCCCTCAGCCGGGTTAGTATCCCCGCGACAGTCCTCCTCCCAGGTGGCCAGGACTTTACCTCCCTTTGGGCTGCCCCGGTTAGTTGGGCCACCAGGATGCTCACTTTTTGCTCTTCTGTGAGGGGGTACACCTGGAAGAGGCTATCCAGCTTTTCTCTAAAGTCATTCAGGGTATGTGACTCCCCTGAGTATTGGGGTAGCCAGGCTGCTCCCGGGATATAGGGCATGGTAAAAGGCATGACTGCAGCAGCTCTGGCGCTGGCGGGGGTTGAGGCAGTGAAGCTCTCCTCCGTATCCGACATCTTCCTCCCCCCTAGTGGACCGTGGCCTACCTTGCGATGATCCTCTTCCGTAGGCCGCGGCTCCGCAGTGGATCGTCAGGGTTGAGGACCTTCCGTCGCGCTCCTGTGACGTCAGCGTCTGCTGGGCTCCTTCCAGGACCTTACGCGACGTCTGGACGTGAGGCGGGGCTTCAGTTCTCGCGTGCTTTTGGAGTCCACGCCCCTCTTCTTCCCGTGCGGCGTCTTCAAGATGGCGTCCAACGGCGGGAAAACTCCACGGAAGGCGGGAAGAAGGCTGAAAATGGCGCCGGATGGCGGGAATCTTCACCGATGGCGGGAAGAAGGCTGAAGATGGCGCCGGATGGCGGGAATCTTCGCCACAGGTAAGTTTAAAAGTCTCTTTTTTCAGGCACGCAGTACCCGGTGGTTGCGGGCACGGTATACTGCCGACTACGCCAAAAAGGCTGACGCGCCCCTGGGCCTGAGTCACGCAGCGTTGCGCACGCGGGAGCCTACCCGGAGCCGGATCGGATAGGGGTAGTAGTCTCGTGGCGATGACCCGGTCCGTGCCCAGGGAGTCAGACTAAGTGGCGGTATATTAGCAGTAGATGTAGGACGACTACGCCACCCGTTGAATGCAGCTATGGAGCTGCCACTGCAGGGCAGACCGCTGAGGCCGGTGGAAGGATGGTGCAGCGTGGATGGTGTAACCCCCAACGGGAGGGGTATGGCCTCAGGGCAGCCGACGTGGATGATGGGGGTAGCAGGAACCACTCAGAGACGATGCGGTGTAGTTCAGGGTCTTTACTGGTGACAAAGATAGACCCTCCCGGAGTACTGGCTAGCGGTCGGGGCCTGGTCAGTCCTTGAGCAGATGGGATCCCCCTTGGCCAGGCGGAGTTGTAGGCCTCCCCAACTAATTGTACTCTTCTGGCTTCCTTGCTAGAGGCGGGTAAAGGTAGCCCACGTCCCTGAGTGTACCGTGTGGTGCTCACCCGTATGGCCGGTGACTCGGGGCCTTCTAGTGGCTTCCGCTCCACGACGGCGGTGCTGGTCCCACGCGTGTGACCGTGCCTTCGGGTTTCTTGGCCAGAGGACCTGAAATCCCCTGCCGGTCGGTTTCTGCTGCTGGGTCAGGGTTAATCCCCACAGCCTCGGACTCCGGGTCCGGTGGTAACTCTTCAATCAGGGCGAGCTCTTCAGCTGCCAGCCCCTGATTCCTTTTAGCACTGCTCCCACTGAGCTCCTGATCTTTCTTTCCTAAGCTGCTCCTCTTCTTCTCCCTAACCCTGCCTCAGCCCCAGTTTTATATAGGGGAAGTCCTTCCCCTCCCAGGACCGGGCAGGAGGTGTGGCATGAATAGGATTCCTGACCAAGAGACCTCCCACCTGCTCTCAGACATAACATTGCTATTACTGTGGAGATCAGACCCCTGGGGTGCCACAGTTGTATAGCCCTGATTGCTGTCTCCTCTTGGTTTGGTGAACAATGTTGTTTTCTTACTATGCTAATTACATATTATACTAAGTCAGCTGAATGTTTATTTACAATAGCCCTTGCTATACCAGCTATGTAAATTGATTAGCTCAAACAATGAGATCTGAGTGCTGCCCTTTCCCCCCAACCTGTGACTGATGACCTTAGACAGATGTGAATATAAACAGGGATGTCTGTAGTGTTGCAAGCAGAATCAAGGAGAATCAGAAAGACTTTACAAGGAGAATGAGAGACATCCTTCAGGAAAGTAGATGGATAGCATGGCATCCAAAGAGGCACAGATTTGGATTCTACATGATTCCTGCCTTAGAGGTACGTCCCTGACTGGAAAGATATGGATCTGCTCCATTAACCATCAAAGAGACTATGGATACTTTTGGGGAGACCAGGATGGGACGATGAAGTCACCTGGCCCCATGGATATGTTGCTTGGGATTGCCAGAAGGAACCCACCGGTTGCCTGGAACCCATGGAGACATTCAGAGAAGCCAGATTGGCACCCACTGGTCATCTGGCCCCATGGAAACTCTCGGAGAAGCCAGGGTGAGGCTCTCGGGTCTCCTGGCCTTGTACCTCGATGGACAGCTAGCTTCCTAAGTTTGGCGCTACCTTCTCTCTGTGGGGGCCCGCAAGAAGCGAGGGGCCACTGGTTGAGGTAGTTGGCCCTGGAAGTCCCAAAGTCACAGCTGTTCTATTCTTAGGTAGGCGGAGCAGAAGGGTTAGACTGTGTAATGTTGTACCATCTTGGGTATTTGCTGGGACTGTTCTATGTGTTTATTGTTCTATTTTGTGGTTGAATATAGTATTGCCACACTGTTTTACCCTCACCCTGTGATGTCTGAGTAGTGTTACGCCGACGGAAGACCCCGGGTCAATAACCATATACTTATTCATCATTCAATACCATCAGGGAGGCATCTGATTGGATCCAAGTTTATTCTGCAGCAGGATAACACCCCAAACATACAGCCAATGTTATTAAAAGCTATCCTCAGCATTAAAGAGAACAAGGAGTCCTGGAAGTTATGATATGGCCCCTACAGAGCCTGGATCTCAACATCGAGTCGGTCTGGGATTACATGAAAAGACAGAAGGATTTGCACAAATCTATAGTCACTGAAGATCTGTGGTTATTTCTCCAAGATGTTTGAATCAACCTCTCTACTGAGTTCTTCAAAAACTGTGTGCAAATGTACGTAGATGAATTGATGTTTTAAGTCTATTTTGAAGGCAAAGTGTGATCATCCCACATATTGATTTGATTTAGATTTCTCTTTTGCATTTTGTTTATTCAAAAAAATGAAAATATCAATATTTCTATTTTTGCAGCATTTTTTCTGCAATTGCCTAAATCTTATGCATAGTACTGTACACATATGCAACATTCACCAAATAGTATTAACAGCTTTTTTAACAACCAAAAATATTGCATTTGTCTTTATTTTGCAAGGGAGACTTTCACTTCAGTCCACAATGGAAAATTCCTAAACCTTAACTCCAAGTATCTAAAAATGTCAACCATATTCTCATGATGCATTAGTTTTTCATTTTAAGAGACTCTCACTTTACAGAGGAGGATATTTAAATAACATCTGGCCCACCCACAGATTCATAGTAGATTCATAACTTTTTATGATTCTGTCTTTGCAATTTATAATTTATAGCCTAAAGCATGAGTTATTCTTTGATTGAATTATTTTACTTTGCCAAATTTCCAGTGAATCAAGGAAAATGCACAGTGTTTTGATGTCCAATGAACATGCTGCTAGCGTATGTGTATTAACAAGCTTTTGTATTTTCCTTTCAGTTTATCTGTCACAGGTTCTTAGTCTGCTAAAATAACACGTGTTGGAAGAGTGCTCTTGTTTTCTGTATATATAATCATCTGGGACTGTTTTATATTCGTTTTCCTATTTGAATACAGAACTTTTGGCTTTAAAAAAGAATATTAGACATACCAAAACAGGATTCAACAAATGCCATAATCTGCTAATTGAATATTGTAAGAATTCAATTATTTAGATTTAACCCCTTCACGACCTTGGACGTATCCATACGTTTAGGTTGGTAGGTACTTATTGACCTTGGACGTATGAATATGGCTGTGTGTGCTCATTCGCCACCGGGTGTCAGCTGATTTTGACTGCTGACACCTGGCACTCAGTGCTAGGAGCAGTGCCGTTCCACTTCTAGCACTTTAACCCCATAAATGCTGTGATCAAAATCTATCGCAACATTTAGAGAGCAGGCAGAGGGAGGAAGCCCCCCTCTACCCTTGGATGGTGCCCCTGCGACATAATAAAGGGTCCGATTGTTGCTATGGTGACCCAATGTCGTCATGACGACATTTGTCCTGTCGAAATAGCTCAGTTGGGAGAGTGTTAGACTGAAGATCTCAAGGTCCCTGGTTCAATCCCGGGTTTCTGCAAAAAGTCTTTTTCTTCAAACAGAGGCTGGACAGACATCTGTCTGAGATGATCTAGTGAATCCTGCTTTGAGCAGGGGGTTGGACCAGATGACCCAGGAGGTCCCTTCCAACTCTACCATTCTATGATTCTATGATTCTATGGATCTCATAAGGACCAATAAACTTTGGACCCACCTTTGCCGACTGCACTTTATGTTTAATGTTCCTGGATGACAACCAAATCTTCTCCCCAATCTTAAAAACAGGACCCACTGAGCAGTCCCAATATTCTTTTGAACCTCCTTCCAAACATCCCCAAGTCTTTATACGGTGACCTCCACCCCAGGACATTCAGAACTAATCCTAGAAAATTCACCGAAATGGGGATGAAACCCATAATTACAGAAAAATGGAGAGATTCCAGTAGACTGATTAACTCGACTGTTAAAGGCAAACTCAGCGAGAGGTAAAAACGAAGACCAGTCCTCCTGCTGAGCCACCACAAAGCACCTTAAAATTTGTTCCAAAGATTGATTTGTCCTCTCAGTCTGACCGTTGGTCTCAGGGTGGTAGGCAGATGAAAATGACAAGTCAATCCCGAGTTTACTACAAAAAGCTCTCCAGAATTTAGAGACAAATTGTACTCTCCTATCGGACACAATGTTAAGAAGGATATCATGTAACCTTACAATATGGGAAATAAACAAATGGAGAGTGTCTCTGCATCAGGTAATCCAGACAAGGGAACAAAATGAGCTTGTTTGCTGAATCGGTTTACTACCATCCAGATAGCAGTTTTCCCATCAGACAGAGGCAAATCCATGATGAAATCCATGGACAAATGAGTCCATGGTCTTTCTGGAATTGGCAATGGAGCCAATTCCCCGGCTGTCTGGCTATGACTGACTTTAGCACATGCGCAGACTTCACAAGCAGATACAAAATCTTTGATATCATTAAGCATGGATGGCCACCAAAAAAGTCTGGCAATGGCTTTCCATGTAGCAGTAACCCCAGTATGACCACTCAAGATGGAATCATGAAATTGCTGTAACACACGCAATCTTAGGTACACAGTCACAAATAATTTAGACCCTGGAGTAGCCGGAGGATTCAATGACTGGGCATTACGGATCTCCTCCTCCAATTTTGAGGTTACCATAGAAACCACAATACCCTGAGGAATAATGGAGGATGGAGGTTCTGAAGGAGTAACTGGATTGAGACTTCGAGACAATGCGTCAGCTTTCACATTCTTAGACCCTGGTCTGAATGTAATCGAAAAATTAAACCTTGAGAAAAACAAGGGTCATCTGGCTTGTATAGGAGTTAACCTTTTAGCTGACTCAATATAAGCTAGACTCTTGTGATCAGTGACCACAGTTACTGGATGAACCGCCCCCTCCAAAAATGCCTCCATTCCTCAAAGGTTAATTTTGCAGCAAGTAACTCACGATTCCCAACATCATAATTTCTTTCCACCGGCGAAAATTTCTTAAAAAAAGCACATGGACGCAAGTTAGTCAGAGTTTCGGGCCCCTGCGACAAAATCGCCCCCACTCCGATCTCCGAAGCATCCACCTCTACAATGAATGGTTCTTGGAGATCCGGTTTGATCAGAATGGGGGCAGACATGAAACACTCTTTTAATTTTTCAAAAGTCTTGATAGCACTCAGCGACCATATCTTGAGATTTGCCCCCTTTTATGTGTAAGATCAGTTTAGCAATACCAAATTGTAAACCCGTCTAAAATCAAGTTTAGAGAACACCCTGGTCCCCAGAAGCTCATTATATAGGTCAGGGATGAGTGGAAGTGGGTACATATTTTTAACCGTGATTTTGTTTAGTTCCTGAAAATCGAGGCAAGGACGAAGACTCCCATCTTTCTTTTTTACGAAGAAAGCTACCGGAGAGGAGGAAGGACGGATATGACCCTTCCTTAAACTTTCGTTAACATATTCTTTCATGGCGGCCCGTTCAGGCCCGGATAAATGGTATAGATTAGTGTTGAGCCACCCCCGTAGTGTTCGAGTTCGGTTCGTCGAACACCCGTGTGTTCACCGAACTGTTCGTCGAACTGTTCGTCGAACACCTTCGAACACCATTAAAACCAATGGCAGGCAAACAAAAACACATAGAAACACATAGAAAACACCTTCAAAGGTGTCCAAAAGCTGACAAACTGCTCAGAAGACACAACTAACACTTGGAAAAGTGACATGTACATATAGTCATGAGAAAAGAAAAGAGGTGGAGGAGTAAAAGGAGGGGGAGACACAGATATAGGCATGTCATGCCATTCTAAAATCCAAAAAGTGAGAAGCCGACACGTTCAGTCCGCTCCTGCCCGTGCCACCTCCGTGTCGCCGGGTTTGTGCCAGAGCCGCGGTGAACCCTGACGGCCAGCCCCCCTCTCCCAATACTGGTGCCTGTCCGCTGGTGGGTCGAGCGAGCCCCCCTGTGGTGGAGGCAGCTCTAAGCTTTTTAATTTAAATTGTCTCTCTAATTTGAATGAATACACTTTAAATCCATTTACAAGGATCTATTGGAGGGCAAGTCTCATGCCAGCAGCCGCGTAATTCCAGCTCCAGTAGCGTCCACTAAAGCTGCTGCAGTTAAAAAGCTTTTATAAGGATCGAGCTCGGCTGTCCACCGCAAGGCATCCTACTGCCAGTCCCAGCCCCTATGCCTTGGGGTGCCTCCTGATGCTCTTCACTGAGTATTCCGTGGTCCCGAAGCATTTCCTTTGAAAAAATTAAGTGTCCAAACTACAGGTGGTGTAGCTTGCTTAACAGCCGGGATAATCCGCTGACTAGCAGACACTGCTACTAGGCACAAAGTATTTCCTGGGCTAGATGCAGTTAAAAATTTGTAATTAGATACTCTCGTTGGATGCTGAGAAAGCATTCCATAGAGTCTCCTGGCACGCCATATATGATTCTCTTAAAAAGCTTGGGGTAGGGGTCTAGGGGACCCTTTTATAGCCAAAATCACGGCCCTGTATCGCAATACGTCACCTAGGCTGAAGATAAATGGAACTGTAGCACCCTGAGGGCTCGGTTGCTACAGAGGTATTGCACCTCACCCAGAGGTGTGATATCTCACTCTCAGGTAAGGATGGAGTGTGGATCAGGACCCGACACCTGCATGCATTACACCACATTGCCGTGGGGCAGGGCGACCAATATGCCCCTGAGATGGGCACGACAGTCCCTGTCCCTGGCTGGAGTGGGGGGAGGGAACACTGAGGAAGGGGAACCCTGTAGTGCAGGAGCAGGGAGGAAGGAGTTCCTGGGTGCATTGAGAAGGGAGTATAAAAGGTGGGCACCATCTTAGTTCAGTGCAGAGAAGTCTGAGCAGAAGTGGCAGGGAGCAGGGGCTCTGCATGAGCTCTGCTCCGGAGGCGGGCCTAGTAACAGAGGCCCAGGCCTGGAAGAGGGAGAAGGAAGGAAGAGGAGCGGAGAAGGCTCCAGGAACGAGGAATGAAGGGATCCCAGGGGTGCAGACGGGCGAGTCGCCACCGCATGCCCGAATCCACCTGCATGGAGGGGTCAGGCCAAAGGGGGAGACCGGTCCTCGAAACTAGTGGAGGCAGGAAACGACCCTCAGCTAGAAACCGGAGGCTGTGACATTTTATGTGGCGCAGCCCCTCGCTACACCCGCTAGGAGGGCAGCACATAGGGTCGGGGAAACTGGCGCCAAGTTTACCAAGAGGAGGCCCGAGGCAGCCGGACAGAAGGGTTGGTAAGAAAGGCCAGACAAAGGACACACAAAGGGGGTCCTGTGAAGCGCTCCAAAGTTATCTGGGAGTTGTCTGAGCCCCTCACCTGGTGAGCACAGTACGACGTGGGCAGCCGTTACCTGCAGACGTGGTCTGGATAATAAGAACTGTGAATAAAGGCCCTGGACTGCATCACTGACTCCGTGTCGTTACTGCTGCTGCCCTGCACCATCACCCCCATCCTCCGCATACACTGCCCTGAGGCTATACTCCTCCCGTGGGGAGTTATGCTACGCTCTGCTGCACCCACAACACCAGCCTCAGCGGTCTGCCCTGCAGCAGCGGTTCACTCTGACCGCAATCCACGGGTGGCGTAGTCGGACATTTAAACATCAAAACCACATAAATAGTTCCGCTACTGGTTTGACCACCCTGAGCCACGGAACCGGGTCGCCGCCACGAAGACTACAACCACCAGCATCCACCAAAAAGGGTCCGGCTCCGGGTGTCCCAAGGCCCAGGGGGTGCATCAGAACATTTTCATCACCTTTCACAATCACCAATGGGACAAGGCAGGGATGTCCTCTGTCCCCTCTCTTATACATCCTAGTGACGGAGCACCTGCTCTCATCAATTCGCCATAACCCCAATATTAGGTGGATTGAGGTGGGAGGCACCGAGTACAAGTGCTCTCTATTTGCTGATGATGTACTAGTATATATCACTCAATCACATATATCCATCCATGCTGTTATGGCTGAAATAGATCACTTTGTTACATGGTCAAATTTTAAAATCAATGCAGCGAAGTCTGAGGCCCTCGATGTCTCCCTCCCCAAATCCATATAGGATTCCATCCAGTCCAACTTTCCCTTTGCCTGGCCCTCACAGGGTATCAAATACTTAGAAATTCCTATTCATAGAGACCTCTCCCATCTATGTTATCTTAATTTTGGGCCCTTTATTGAACAATTCCATACAGACCACGGTTGGCAAGTTAGAACTGTAAGATTCACTACGTGAACCACTGGTGTTTTGTGGAAAAGCACATGTACACTGTGTTCCAAATTATTATGCAAAAAGTGTTTAGGAGTGATAAGGGAAGAATTTGTTTGTTTGTCAGTTAAACTCATTGATGGTGATGTGTGTCAGGGCTCTTTATATCACTGTAAGCAATTGCAGACACCTGTGCTAATTAGTTTGGCAGGTGTGTCCAATGAAAGGCAAGACTACTTAAGAAGGCTGTCTCACATTATTAAGCAGCCTACATTTTCTGCCAAAATGGGAAAGAAAAAGGATGTGTCGGCTGCTGAGAAGCAACAAATTGTGGAGTGTTTAGGTCAAGGCATGACTACAATCAACATTGTGCGATGATCAGGATGAAGTGTCTTGGCAATCAAGAAGTATGTAGCTGATTCACAGTACACACGTGTGCGTGCTGATAAGGGCAAATTGAGGACTCTTTCCTACAGGCAAGTACGTCAGGTTAAAAGAGCAGCGGCAAAAAAGCCTTGTTATAGCAGCAGACAAGTTTTTGAAGTTGCTGGTGCCTCCAACGTCCCCCGAACAACAAGATGCAGGGTCCTTCAGAGGTTTGCAGCTGTGCATATGCCATCCTGTCGACCTCCTCTATCCACTTCACACAAGCAGAAACGGCTCCAGTGGGCCAAACATTACATGAAGACTGATTTCAAAACTGTTTTGTTCACGGATGAGTGCCGTGCAGCGCTCGATGGTCCAGATGGATGGAGTGGAGGATGGCTGGTTGATGGACACCCCACGCAAACACGGCTACAGCGCCAACAAGGAGGAGGTGGAGTAATGTTTTCGGCTGGAATCATGGGGAGAGAGATTGTCGGCCCCTTTAGGATCCCTGAAGGCGCTAAAGATGAACTCCATAATGTATGTGGATTTTCTCAAACAGCACTTCCTGCCATGGTTCAAGAAGAACTATGTATTTCACAGCAAGATCATTTTTTTGCATGATAATGCACCATCTCATGCTGCACATAAAACATCTGCATCTCTGGCTGATATGGGCATAAAAGGGGACAAACTTATGGTGTGACCCCCATGCTCCCCTGACCTCTACCCCATTCAGAACCTCTGGAGCATCATCAAAAGGAGTGTCTATGATGGCGGGAGGCAGTTCACATCTAAGCAACAGCTCTGGGAGGGTATTCTGTCCTCATGCAAAACAATTGAAGCAGAAACCATCCAAAACCTGACAAATTCAATGGACGAGAGAGTTCAGAAGCTCCTTTCGAACAAGGGGTCCTATGTGAAAATGTAACATCACCTAGAATAAAGTTTTGAGTTGAAAACTGTTTGATTTCCATTTCTAATAACCTGCTAATGCTTATAATTTCAAAAATGACCATTTTTTTGGTCTTTATTAAAATGAAAAGGTTGATCGAAAAGTTTGGGGGATCTAAGAGTGTGGCAACCCAGTAGTCATGATTACTTCGAATTCTGACAATATGAGGGTCATGTTGCAGGTAGTGTAGCAAGAAGGCACTTATGTGTCTTGCGCATCTCGGAGCCCCAAAATTATTTTCCGGGCTAGATGCAGCTACAAATTATTATTAATTTTAAATCTGGTGGAACTTAGTATAGATGGGCTAATAGGATCAGTGCTGCACACTGCTACAAAGCCCAAATTATTTTCCAGTCAAGATACAGATAAACATGATTAGTAATTTGAAAGCTTAAAACGATTGGTATGGTGATTTTAACCAATCATCAAGCTTTTACTCTCCCCAGGATGACACAGGGGTAGAAAAGTCGTTTCGGATCCATGATTTGTTCATCCTTATGAACGTGAGTCTGTCTACATTATCAGTGGAGAGCCGCATGCGCTTATCTGTCAGCACACCACCAGCAGCGCTGAACACACGTTCAGACAGAACGCTGGCTGCGGGGCATGACAAGATCTCCAAGGCGTAAGTGGCTAGCTCCGGCCATTTATCCAGATTGGAAGCCCAAAAAGAGCAAGGGTCCAGTGACACAGTCATGGCTTCAATGTTTACTTGGAGATACTCCTGTACCATCGTCTCTAGGCGTTGACTATGTGTCAGACTTCTTGTCTCCTGTGGCCTTGCAAAGGATGGGCTAAAAAAGTGGTGAAATGATTCCGCAAAATTGATGTTACCAGCAGATACTGTGGTTCTGTTACGGTTTGAGTGCTGAACACTTGACGGTCCCACGGTTGGCAAGTTGGAACTGTGAGATTCACTACGTGCACCACTGGTGTTTTGTGAAAAAGCACATGTAAGATTCTGCAACAGTCTCTGCTGATACTCCTGCATGCGTGCATCCCTTTCTATGGCAGGAATAATTTCTGCAAATTTACTTTTGTACCGGGGATCTAACAGTGTGGCAACCCAGTAGTCAGGATTATTTCTAATTCTCACAATTCGAGGGTCATGTTGCAGGTAGTGCAGCAAGAAGGCACTCATGTGTGTTGCGCATCCAGGAGCACCAAGTCCCTGTTGTGTTGGTGGCGAGGTAACAATCATGCTTCCTTCCTCTGTCCTCTCCCCCCAACCTCGCACAACAGAAATGTGATCAAGGTCTCCCTCATCTGATGAGTCTTCCATCAGTTCGTCCTCCACTTCTTCCTGGGCTCCTGCACCTTCCTCACTAGTTTGGCTGCTACCATGCACCCTGGTAAAACCATCTCCCCCACCCTCACATGCCTGCCGCCTTGGTGCTGCCGACCGTCTGGACCTTGCAGATGTTAGCCCTTCCGCATACAACTCCTCCTCCTCTACTTCCTCCACCTCCTCTTGTGCCACCACCTGACTCCGAATTCTGTTTAACATGTGCTCCAGCATGTAAATCACCGGAATAGTCATGCTGATAATGGCATCGTCAGCACTAAACATCTTCGTCGCCATTTCAAAACTGTGCAGAAGGGTGCATAGGTCCCTGATCTGAGACCACTCCTCCAGCGTGATTTGCCCCACCTCCGGATCTCGTTGGCCCAGGCTATACGTCAGAACGTATTGCACCAGGGCTTGTCGGTGCTGCCACAGTCGCTGCAACATGTGCAGAGTTGAATTCCACCGGGTAGGCACATCGCATTTTAGCCGGTGAAGTGGCAGGCCCAACGACTTCTGTAGAGATGTAAGTCGCTGAGCTGCGGGATGCGAACGGCGGAAGTGAGCACACAGCGACCGTGCCCTCTGCAGAAGGCCATCTAGTCTGGGATAGTGGGCTAAAAATTGCTGGACAACCAGGTTCAACACGTGAGCCATACAAGGCACGTGTGTGACATTGCCCCGGCGAAGGGCCGCACCCAGGTTTGCAGCATTGTCGCACACGGCCTTCCCTGGTTTCAGGTCCAGTGGAGACAACCATTCATGAAATTGGTTCTCCAGAGCTGACCACAACTCCTCAGCTGTGTGACTCACATTTCCCAGACATTTCAAAGTAAAAACCGCCTGATGACGTTGAGCCCTACTGCCAGCATAGTAAGGAGGTGTGCAGGATCCCTTCTGCGCAGTTAGAAAGCTTGTGGCATGACCAGACAGGCTTTGGGTGCAGGTGGAAGACCGAGAGGAGGTTGAGGAGGCAGAAGCAGTGGAGGAACTTTGACATAAAGAGGATTGACGCACAACTCGTGGGGACGGTAAGACTTGGACAGCAGCCCCTTGTCCTGCTGTCACCATAGTTACCCAGTGCCCAATCAGCGACATGTAACGCCCCTGTCCATGCCTACTCGTCCAAGTGTCTGTGGTGAAATGCACCCTGTCACACACAGAGTTTCTCAAAGAAGCGGTAATGTTGTGTGCGACATGCTGGTGGAGCGCAGGCACACCTTTCTTTGAGAAGTAGTGCCGACTGGGCATCTGGTACTGGGGCACTGCGATGGACATAAGGTCTCGAAAATCCTCTGTATCCACCAGGCGGAAAGGCAGCATTTCTGTAGCCAAGAGCTTGCAGATGGTGAAATTCAACCTCTTAGCTTTCTCATGGCTAGGAGGAAATGGTCTTTTACTTGTCCATATCTGAGGGACCGAGGGCTGGCTATTGTGCTTAGACGGGGTTGATAAGGGTGTCCCCGGCAAACTGCCGGTCTGTGAGGAAGATGCAGGCGGACATGTTAGGTTGCCTTGATCCAAAGGTGGTGCTATCGATGTCGGACAGCGCTCAACACCAGCTGGTGTTACCACCTCCAAAGAAAATGATGACCTGCCAATCACGCTGGCTGTTGCGGGTAAAGAGGTGGCAGGTCTGCGCCCCAAAACAGGTGTGACTGCTGTCCCCCCAGTCACAGAGGATGAAGAGGCCGCGGATGCACAAGATATGGCAGACGGTGGTTGGCCCGGCCGGCTAGGCCGCATTGTAGCACATTGAGCTTCCCACTGCAACTTATGCTTCATGTCCATGTGCCGGTTCATGCATGAAGTACTCAAACTATGTATTTTTTGGCCTCTACTTAGCTTTTGCTGACAAATGTTACAGATAACACGAGTTGGGTCATCTTTATCGATCTGAAAAAATGCCCACGCTATGCAAGGCTTAGCACCCATGCGACCTGAAGAGCCACCACGACTTGTGGTGAGAGGCAGAGTTGTGTTTGAGGATGCAGTTGTTGACGTGCTTCCAGTACTACATCTCTGTCCAGGAAGGCGCAACCTGACCTCGTCGTCACTAGCATCTTCCTCCACCTCCTCTGCTGACCTCATCTCTTGGCTGACTGTGGGTTGACAGTAAGTGGGATCTCCAACCTCATCATCATCACCCTGTGGGTTATCACACCCGTCGTCCTCAGAGCCAACCTGTTCCTGCCCTGACAAAAAACTAAAGTTGTCGCTCCAATCAGGTATTTGAGTCTCATCATCGTCTTCCTCATTGTCTCCACCAACAGGAGTTACAGTTTGGGAATGAGGGTCTACATTATGGTCAGAACCTTCTGCGTCTGGTCCTGGATCCGATTCATAAAGATTCTGGGCATCAGTGCAGATCATTTCCTCGTCTGGATTCACAGAAGTGCTGGAGTCGACCTCTGATTCCCAGGCTATAGTATGAGTAAACAGCTCTGCAGACTCAACCATCTGTTCTACCTCATACTCAGACGGACAGCTGGAGATTTGGGAGCTGTGAGGAAGCAAGTGCGATTGGGGTGACACCTTTGAGGACTGGAGTATTTGTGATGTTGAAGTTGATGTGGAGGAGAGCCCACTTAAAGGAGCACTTGATATCCGTTGAAGCACCTGCTGTTTTTGTGCCTCATCTGGAATTTGTAGCGATTGGCGTGGCCGTAAGAAAGGGATCTTATCACATTGTCCGCTAAAAGAAGTAGACATTTTAGTTTGGCTGGAAGATGGTCTTTCTTCTGCAGATGTTACTGTTGCTTTAACACCTACCCCACGGACACAACCTTTTTTCCCCTTCCCAACACTCCTATTCCCCTTTCCACCAGCAGCAGGCCTTTTTCCACTCATTTTGGTGGTTAACTAATTCACAACTCTGGAGTTGTTTGCACAAAAAAACAATGGATGGGAACCGAGCAGAGCTGAGTGGCCAAACTGTGGTATTAGGCCAAAACTATTGGCTGGGTTAGATGCAGAAAAAAATTATATTCAATTTGCAACCTGATGGAGGTCAGTATAGATGGACTAATAGAGAAAGTCCCACACACAGCTAGAAGCCCAAATATTTTTTCAGAGGTAGATGCAGAAAAAAAATATATTCAGTTTGCAACCTGATGGAGGTCAGTATAGATGGACTAATAGAGAAAGTCCCACACACTGCTAGAAGGCCAAATATTTTTTCAGAGCTGGATGCAGATAAAAATTATTTTTAATTTGCAACCTGATGGAGGTCAGTATAGATGGACTAATAGAGAAAGTCCCACACACAGCTAGAAGGCCAAATATTTTTTCAGAGCTAGATGCAGACAAAAAATTATTTTCAGTTTGCAACCTGATGGAGGTCAGTATAGATGGACTAATAGAACAAGTCCCACACACAGCTAGAAGCCCAAATATTTTTTCAGAGGTAGATGCAGAAAAAATTATATTCAGTTTGCAACCTGATGGAGGTCTGTATAGATGGATTAATAGAACAAGTCCCACACACAGCTAGAAGCCCAATATTTTTTCAGAGGTAGATGCAGAAAAAAAATATATTCAGTTTGCAACCTGATGGAGGTCAGTATAGATGGACTAATAGAGAAAGTCCCACACACTGCTAGAAGGCCAAATATTTTTTCAGAGCTAGATGCAGACAAAAAATTATTTTTAATTTGCAACCTGATGGAGGTCAGTATAGATGGACTAATAGAGAAAGTCCCACACACTGCTAGAAGGCCAAATATTTTTTCAGAGCTAGATGCAGACAAAAAATTATTTTTAATTTGCAACCTGATGGAGGTCAGTATAGATGGACTAATAGAGAAAGTCCCACACACTGCTAGAAGGCCAAATATTTTTTCAGAGCTGGATGCAGTTAAAAATTATTTTTAATTTGCAACCTGATGGAGGTCAGTATAGATGGACTAATAGAGAAAGTCCCACACACTGCTAGAAGGCCAAATATTTTTTTCAGAGCTGGATGCAGATAAAAATTATTTTTAATTTGCAACCTGATGGAGGTCAGTATAGATGGACTAATAGAGAAAGTCCCACACACTGCTAGAAGGCCAAATATTTTTTCAGAGCTAGATGCAGACAAAAAATTATTTTCAGTTTGCAACCTGATGGAGGTCAGTATAGATGGACTAATAGAACAAGTCCCACACACAGCTAGAAGCCCAAATATTTTTTCAGAGGTAGATGCAGAAAAAAATTATATTCAGTTTGCAACCTGATGGAGGTCTGTATAGATGGATTAATAGAACAAGTCCCACACACAGCTAGAAGCCCAATATTTTTTCAGAGGTAGATGCAGAAAAAAAAATATATTCAGTTTGCAACCTGATGGAGGTCAGTATAGATGGACTAATAGAGAAAGTCCCACACACTGCTAGAAGGCCAAATATTTTTTCAGAGCTAAATGCAGACAAAAAATTATTTTTAATTTGCAACCTGATGGAGGTCAGTATAGATGGACTAATAGAGAAAGTCCCACACACTGCTAGAAGGCCAAATATTTTTTCAGAGCTGGATGCAGATAAAAATTATTTTTAATTTGCAACCTGATGGAGGTCAGTAGAGATGGACTAATAGAGAAAGTCCCACACACTGCTAGAAGGCCAAATATTTTTTCAGAGCTGGATGCAGATAAAAATTATTTTTAATTTGCAACCTGATGGAGGTCAGTATAGATGGACTAATAGAGAAAGTCCCACACACTGCTAGAAGGCCAAATATTTTTTCAGAGCTAGATGCAGAAAAAAATTATATTCAGTTTGCAACCTGATGGAGGTCAGTATAGATGGACTAATAGAACAAGTCCCACACACTGCTAGAAGCCCAAATATTTTTTCAGAGGTAGATGCAGATAAAAATTATTTTTAATTTGCAACCTGATGGAGGTCAGTATAGATGGACTAATAGAGAAAGTCCCACACACTGCTAGAAGGCCAAATATTTTTTCAGAGCTAGATGCAGACAAAAAATTATTTTCAGTTTGCAACCTGATGGAGTTCAGTATAGATGGACTAATAGAACAAGTCCCACACACAGCTAGAAGCCCAAATATTTTTTCAGAGGTAGATGCAGAAAAAAATTATATTCAGTTTGCAACCTGATGGAGGTCTGTATAGATGGATTAATAGAACAAGTCCCACACACAGCTAGAAGCCCAATATTTTTTCAGAGGTAGATGCAGAAAAAAAATATATTCAGTTTGCAACCTGATGGAGGTCAGTATAGATGGACTAATAGAGAAAGTCCCACACACTGCTAGAAGGCCAAATATTTTTTCAGAGCTAGATGCAGAAAAAAAATTATATTCAGTTTGCAACCTGATGGAGGTCAGTATAGATGGACTAATAGAACAAGTCCCACACACTGCTAGAAGCCCAAATAATTTTTCAGAGCTAGATGCAGAAAAAAATTATATTCAATTTGCAACCAGATGGAGGTCAGTATAGATGGACTAATAGAATGATGCTATGCCCAAAAGATTTTACTTCACTAGGTGCAGTAAAAAAATTGGTATTCTATACACAGGTGGTATATCTTGCAACACAGATAGGCTACTCCACTGACTAACACACTCTGCAATAGGCCAAAAAGGATTAGCTTTGCTAGATTCAGCCAAATGCTGTGAAAAAAACTTGCACAGCACTGGCACAGACCTGCCTGGCAAAAACTGATAGGAACTGATGTAACCTAGTCCTGAAAAGGACTGCAATTACAATTAGTCTTTACTCCCACAATCTATCTATTTAAGAGCACAGACCTGCCTGATAAAAGTCGTAGGAAATGCTGTAACCTAGTCCTTAAAAGGACTGCAATCACAACTATTCCCTACTCCCAAGCTATCTGTAGATTTGTGCGAAAATTGGCTTGAAATTAACAAGGTATAGCGCACACAGCAACAGCGGTGCCGTCTAACACGCAGCTGCAGCAGTGAGAAAGTGGTGGCGACGGGGAAAATGGCTTGGTCTTATAGGGCAAGGACATGTGACATACACTGCTGTAACAGGTCTGGGAGGCGGAACCTCTGAGCTACTATACAAGGGGGCGGTCCTTGTAAGGGAGCGGGTGGCGACCAGGGAAGACGGGCAGGCAGTCACAGCAGGTGACCGGGACAGTCTCTGAGTGAACGGGCTGGAGGTCACGGCAAGTGACCGGGGCAGTCTCTGGATGAATGGGCAGGAGGTCACGGCAAGTGACCGGGGCAGTCTCTGGATGAACGGGCAGGAGGTCACGGCAAGTGACCGGGGCAGTCTCTGGATGAACGGGCAGGAGGTCACGGCAAGTGACCGGGGCCAGTCTCTGGGTAAAGGGTAGGTACGACCTGTGACGGCAGAGCCTCCAGGTAGGCTAGCAGGCAGAAGGTAGATGTGTGCTCCCAGGTGAGCAAGCGAGAGTCTCTGGAATGGCAGGTGGTCACAGCACGTGACGGCGGAGCCTCCAGGTAGGCTAGCAGGCAGGTAACAGGTGTGCGCTCCCAGGTGAGCGGGCAGGAGTCTCTGGAATGGCAGGTGGTCACAGCACGTGACGGCGGAGCCTCCAGGTAGGCTAGCAGGCAGGTAGCAGGTGTGCGCTCCCAGGTGAGCGGGCAGGAGTCTCTGGAATGGCAGGTGGTCACAGCACGTGACGGCGGAGCCTCCAGGTAGGCTAGCAGGCAGGTAGCAGATGTGCGCTCCCAGGTGAGCGGGCAAGCTGGTCCATAGACAGACTGACAGGAGTTGGAGGGCAGACCGTCGGACCTCAGGCTAGCAGGCAGGTAGCAGAGGAGCGCTCCCAGGTGAGCGGGCAAGCTGGTCCTTAGACAGACTGACAGGAGTCGGTAGGCAGACCGTCGGACCTCAGGCTAGCAGGCGGGTAAGCAGAGTATCAGGCAGGAATCAGACAGCAAACTGACAGGAATCTGGCAGGTAACTGGCAACGGGACCTGAGGGATGAAGCAGAGTAGTGAACAGTGCAACAACATTGCTCGGGCACCTCCATTTTGGAGGAGGTGCCTTATATATGGTGAAGTCCTCCGGCCATTGGCCGGGGACTCCTTAGGACGGCGCGCGCGGCCCCTTTAAGAAGGAGGGAGCGCGCGCGCCCTAAGCACAGTAGCCGGGAAGGAGCGCGCGCTGCCAGCAGAGCGGGAGGAGGACGCCGGGCTCGGAGCAGAGGGGTGAGGAGAACAGCGTCCCTGCCTAGCAGAGGGCAGGGACGCCGGCGCTACAGTACCACCCCCTTTAGGCCCCCCCTTTTTTAGGCCAGAGAGAAATTTAGCTAGGATGAGAGGGGCATGGATGTTCTCCCGGGGCTCCCACGTTCTCTCCTCAGGACCAAACCCCTTCCAATCTACTAGAAAAAAGGTCTTCCCCCTTACCCTTTTGGTGGCCAGAATGTTCTCTACCTCAAACTCGTTTTCAGCGGAAACCGGAGCAGGAGGCGTACCTGTAGACTTGGAAAAAGAGTTAAGTACCACAGGTTTGAGGAGAGATACATGGAAGGAGTTAGGGATCCGCAAGTTGGCCAGGAGTTTCAATTTATAGGCCACCGGGTTGATCTGACTGATGACCTCCAGAGGACCGATGAACCGAGGCCCTAACTTATAGGAAGGAATCTTGAGCCGGACATACTTGGACGAGAGCCAGACCTTATCCCCTGGACGGAACTGAGGAGGATCCAGACGTTTTTTGTCAGCATGTCTTCTCATACGCTCGGATGACAGAAGGAGTGCGGATCGGGTACTCTCCCATATGGAGGAAAATTTGTCAACAAGAGATTCCGCAGCCGGATTGTCCACCGAGGTGGAGACGGGAAATGGGATCCGAGGATGCTGACCGAAGACAACAAAAAACGGGGATTTGGAGGAAGATTCGCTCTCGTGATTGTTGTAAGAAAATTCGGCCCATGGCAGGAGATCCACCCAGTCTGAATGGTGGGCATTAACGAAGTGCCGGAGGTAACTGGTCAGGTTCTGATTGATCCGCTCCACTTGACCATTAGACTGTGGGTGGTAAGCGGAGGAGAAGTCCAGGGTGACGTCTAGCAGTTTACAAGTGGCTCTCCAGAAGCGTGAGGTGAACTGTACCCCACGATCCGACACGATGTGGAGGGGCAGGCCATGAAGACGGAAGATGTGGCGGATAAAGTCTTTAGCCAGCTCGGGTGCAGACGGGAGGCCTGGCAGGGGAACGAAATGAGCCATCTTGGAAAAGCGGTCAGCGACCACCCAAATGACCGTACAACCGGCATAGACGGGGAGATCAGTTATAAAGTCCATTGCTATATGCTGCCAGGGGGCAGCAGGTACTGGGAGCGGAAGGAGGCGACCGGCTGGCAGATGTCTCGGAACCTTGTTGCGGGTGCAGGACACACAGGCAGAAACAAAGTCTATTACGTCCTTGTGCAGGGTAGGCCACCAGTAGTGCCGGGTAATAAGCTGGAGGGTCTTTTTCTGACCGGCGTGGCCAGCTAGTTTAGACGAGTGACCCCAGTGTAGGATCTTCTCCCGATCAGGTACTGATACGAACGTCTTACCGGGAGGGAGACGATTTAGACTCACGGGAGCCACCTGCATTACTCTGGCGGGATCGATGATGTGTTTCGGTTCCTCCTCGAGATCAGACACCAGAAAGGATCGGGACAAGGCGTCCGCCTTGATGTTTTTGTCAGCCGGGCGAAAATGAAGAATAAAATCAAAGCGAGCAAAAAACAAGGACCACCGAGCTTGGCGCGGGTTAAGTCTCTGGGCATGCTGGAGGTAAGCCAAGTTCTTGTGGTCAGTGTAAATTATTACCGGGTGAAGAGCCCCTTCAAGCAGGTAGCGCCACTCCTCCAATGCCAGCTTGATGGCCAATAACTCTCGATCTCCTATGGAATAGTTGCGCTCAGAATAGGAGAATAGTTTGGAGAAGAAGCCACAAGTTACCATTCTCCCGGAAGATGATTTTTGGGTAAGTACCGCTCCGGCTCCAGAGGAGGAGGCGTCAACCTCCAGGAAGAACTGCTTGTTGCCATCTGGGCGATGCAGCACCGGGGCGGAAGAGAAGGCCTGTTTTAAGGAAAGAAAGTCCTCCTCTGCTTCGGGCGGCCACTCTCTGGGATTAGTGCCCTTTCGGGTGAGCGCGGAGATTGGGGCAGTCCGGGAAGAGAAGTGCGGTATGAAGAGGCAGTAGTAGTTGGCGAAGCCCAGGAACCGCTGAATGGCCTTCAACCCCTCCGGTCGGGGCCATTTCTCGATGGCAGACAGTTTCTCTGGATCCATTCGAAGGCCGGTCTGAGAAATAATGTAGCCCAAAAACGGAAGCGAGGTCTGCTCAAAGAGGCACTTCTCATATTTAGCGAAGAGGTGATTCTGCCTGAGCCTGAGCAGGACCTGACGAACGTCTCTCCGGTGAGTCTGGAGATCCGGAGAGAAGACCAAGATGTCGTCCAGGTACACCACTACGCAGGAGTAGAGAAGGTCCCGGAAGATGTCATTGACCAACTCTTGAAAGACGGCAGGAGCGTTACAGAGACCAAAGGGCATTACCAGATATTCATAGTGGCCGTCGCGGGTGTTGAATGCAGTCTTCCATTCATCCCATTGACGGATACGGACCAGGTTGTACGCCCCACGGAGGTCCAGTTTGGTGAAGATTCTAGCCCCCCTCAGACGATCAAATAATTCTGGAATGAGCGGAAGGGGGTACTTATTCTTTACCGTGATCTGGTTAAGGCCTCTATAGTCTATACAGGGACGGAGAGAGCCGTCCTTCTTTTTTACGAAAAAGAAGCCTGCTCCCGCCGGGGAGGTAGATTTCCGGATGAATCCCCTGGCCAAATTCTCCTCAATATATTCGGACATCGACCGGGTCTCAGCAGCGGACAATGGGTAAATACGCCCACGGGGAGGCGTAGTACCGGGTAACAGGTCGATAGGACAGTCGTATGGTCTATGAGGGGGTAATGTCTCTGCCTCCTTTTTATTAAAGACATCAGCAAATGACCAATAGGGAATCGGAAGTCCAGGTAGATTTGTGGGGGTAGGAGAAGGACGGGCGGGATGAACAGGAACCAAACAAGTCTCATGACAGTCCTGTCCCCAGCGAAGGACCTCTCCGGTCTGCCAGTCAAGTACGGGTGCATGTCTCTGGAGCCAAGGTAGACCTAGTAAGAGGGCGTGAGAGAGTCCAGGCAGAACATGAAAAGAGATGCTCTCAGAATGCAGCATTCCCACCTGCAGAGTTACGGATTCGGTGATGAGTTGGATGGGACGTGGTAAGAGGCCCCCATCCACAGCAGCGACAGATAATGGTATAGCCAGAGGTTTGGTGGGAATGCGGTATTTTTCTACCAGGGCCTGTGAAATAAGATTCCCGGCCGCTCCAGAGTCAAGTTGGGCTAGTTCGAAATAACGATTCTCCCCGCAGATAATTCAGACTGACAGCAGCAGAGATGGAGAGGATTTATTCTTGTCTAGGTCGACCTCTCTGAGCGAACCTAGACACAGGCGTTTCCCGACCTCTCCGGGCAGGTACGGATCCGGTGCTCCTTACTGCCACAGTAGAAGCAGCTCCCCTCGGCACGGCGTAAGTCCTGACGGGTTTTGACCATCTTGGTCTGGTCGACCTGCATAGGCTCAGGAGAGTGTACCTGGGGAGAAACGGAAGGAGTGACGGATCTCTGAAAAGTAGGAGCTAGACGTGGAAACCTCCTCTCACGGGTGACTTCTTTGGCACGCTCCTGGAACCGTAGGTCAATCCGGGTGGCAAGAGTTATTAGGTCATCGAGAGTGGTAGGAATGTCTCGACCGGCAAGTTCATCTTTAATACGGCCGGACAGACCCTCCCAGAAGACAGATACCAGAGCGTCGTTATCCCAGGCCAGCTCCGAGGCAAGGGTACGGAACCGTATGGTATATTGGCCCACGGTGAGACTTCCCTGACGGAGGCGTAGCAGAGATGATGCGGATGAGGTCTTCCGTCCAGGTTCGTCGAAGACTTTCCGGAAAGCCGTGAGAAAGGAAGGCAAGTCGGACACCAGGGGGTCTCCTCTCTCCCATAGAGGATTTAGCCAGGCCAGGGCCTCCCCGGTGAGATGGGACATGATGAAGGCAATTTTGGCCCGGTCGGAGTTAAACTGGTGGGACAGGAGTTCAAAGTGCAGGGTGCACTGATTTATAAAGCCCCGAGCCTGAGCGGAGTCGCCTCCGAAGCGAGGAGGTGCAGAAAGCCGGGGTCCGGGGTAGGATACCATAGTATTGGTGGGCAGCGGAGCTGCCGGATTGCGAGTCATGGCTCTGGCGGTGGTTGCTGGTGGAGCAGTCAGAGTGTCCAGGCGAGTATTGACATTCCGCAGGTGACCCAGGATGGACTCCTGCTGGGTCCTCTGACGGGACAATTCATGACACAGGTCCGAGAGTGAGGGAGCTTGGGTGCCACCGGGTTCCATGGCCCGAGCAAACTGTAACGGGTCTGGGAGGCGGAACCTCTGAGCTACTATACAAGGGGGCGGTCCTTGTAAGGGAGCGGGTGGCGACCAGGGAAGACGGGCAGGCAGTCACAGCAGGTGACCGGGACAGTCTCTGAGTGAACGGGCTGGAGGTCACGGCAAGTGACCGGGGCAGTCTCTGGATGAACGGGCAGGAGGTCACGGCAAGTGACCGGGGCAGTCTCTGGATGAACGGGCAGGAGGTCACGGCAAGTGACCGGGGCAGTCTCTGGGTAAAGGGTAGGTACGACCTGTGACGGCAGAGCCCCCAGGTAGGCTAGCAGGCAGAAGGTAGATGTGTGCTCCCAGGTGAGCAAGCGAGAGTCTCTGGAATGGCAGGTGGTCACAGCACGTGACGGCGGAGCCTCCAGGTAGGCTAGCAGGCAGGTAACAGGTGTGCGCTCCCAGGTGAGCGGGCAGGAGTCTCTGGAATGGCAGGTGGTCACAGCACGTGACGGCGGAGCCTCCAGGTAGGCTAGCAGGCAGGTAGCAGGTGTGCGCTCCCAGGTGAGCGGGCAGGAGTCTCTGGAATGGCAGGTGGTCACAGCACGTGACGGCGGAGCCTCCAGGTAGGCTAGCAGGCAGGTAGCAGATGTGCGCTCCCAGGTGAGCGGGCAAGCTGGTCCATAGACAGACTGACAGGAGTTGGAGGGCAGACCGTCGGACCTCAGGCTAGCAGGCAGGTAGCAGAGGAGCGCTCCCAGGTGAGCGGGAAAGCTGGTCCTTAGACAGACTGACAGGAGTCGGTAGGCAGACCGTCGGACCTCAGGCTAGCAGGCGGGTAAGCAGAGTATCAGGCAGGAATCAGACAGCAAACTGGCAGGAATTTGGCAGGTAACTGGCAACGGGACCTGAGGGCTGAAGCAGAGTAGTGAACAGTGCAACAACATTGCTCGGGCACCTCCATTTTGGAGGAGGTGCCTTATATATGGTGAAGTCCTCCGGCCATTGGCCGGGGACTCCTTAGGACGGCGCGCGCGGCCCCTTTAAGAGGGAGGGAGCGCGCGCGCGCACGCCCTAAGCACAGTGGCCGGGAAGGAGCGCGCGCTGCCAGCAGAGCGGGAGGAGGACGCCTGGCTCGGAGCAGAGGGGTGAGGAGAACAGCGTCCCTGCCTAGCAGAGGGCAGGGACGCAGGCGCTACAACTGCCAATGACACATGCCCTTGCTTGTGTGAAAAAAGCACTTCGCTCCGTGTGTGCGCTGCTGATAGGCTGACAGATTGCACCTCCCCACTGTAAATGCGGGAAAGAGAAAAAAAAATGGAGATCTTCATTATTCCTGCAGAGATCCATCCCCTGCCCCTCCCCCCACCCCGCTGTACACTCAAACTGCGTATTAACATTAATTTTCATCATTACTGAGAAAAAATCCAGTTATGATTTTGGTGCACGAACAGTTATCGAACATAACCTCGAACAGCCGAATTTTTCTCAAATCGTTCGTGTTCGCCGAACGGCTCGAACACCGCCCAAAACAGCTCGAATTTGAGATTGGCGAACAGTTCGAGTAGAACAACGGTCATTTCTAGTAAAGATGAGCTTTAGGCAGTTTGGCACAAGGAATAAGCTCAATAGCATAATCATAAGGACGATGGGGAGGTAGTATCTCCGCCTCTTTTTCCGAGAACACATCTCCGAAGTCCTTCAGGTACCCTGGCAGACCCTTCAGACTAGCGGAGCATATTTGTACAGTTTTTAGACATTTCTTGCAACAATTAGGGCCCCATTTAACAATCTCCCTCAACCACCAATCAATGACAGGATTGTGAATCTGCAACCATGGAAGCCCCAGTACCACCCCAGCAGGTAAATTATCCAAAACAAAACATGAGAAGGATTCAGAGTGAAGAGCTTCTACTTGAAGCGTGAAATCCACCATAACCTTCTTGACCAAATTCCTGGATAATGAACACCTGAAGATAGCCAGTGCCTCCCAGTCTCAGATTGGACAGCAGAGCTGTCAATCATCACACTAACAGCTATTGCACACCCCTGTACCAGATTGGATGGTTGAGCTGTCAATCAAAGTACAGACAGCACCAGCACGCCCCTGTACAAGATTGGACGGCTGAGCTGTCAGTAACTGCATCCCAGACACAGTGAGGGGTGGAACTGTGACAATGGCGATGTAAAAATCTAGTTTTTGCAAAAAAAGCATCTTTTAGTGTGTGACAGCTGCCAAACATAAAAACCCCATATGAATCTGGTATTACTGTAATCACACCGACCTGAAGAATAAAGTCGTCACTTATACCGCACGAGGAACAGCGTAAAAAATAAATAAAACCAATTCTTCACCTGTTGTTGATTTGTTTATTCTGCCTCCCAAAGATCAGAGTATGGCTCGGCGAACATTTATCCTGTGCTCTACGCTGGGTGCTTACACTAGGGTTTTTGTGGAAATCTCTAAAATATGTGATTCAGACAGTACCCCGGCGCAAGATTCTTTATAATGAGGCAGATGGAGGCACTGTGGATGCTGCCTGCCCTGTGATCTGGCAGTGTCCGTCTTCTTAAGGATGCATAAAAGTGCCATCGGCCACAGTTTTGTGCACCTCTGAAAAAAAGGACACAGCTGAACAGAGGCCAGACTGAGTCCAGAGTAACTCTGCTGCCTCAATATAGTGAATGAGTCCCTCTGGGGTTTCACCTGAATCACTTCACTCAAAGATTTAGATGGAAACCCCAATGTAAGTGCTCAGTGTAGAGCGCAGAATAAATGTGATTCCAAATAATATGTAAAATGTTCACAAAAAAAATCTTCAACTCAATCCACAAAAAGTCCCCACTCAGGTCCATCATCATCTGTTATCTGAAATATAGGGGACTTCCACATTATGGGTAGCACAAAGCCTCTGGAAAAGAAAAATGGCTGCTCGCCCTCCAAAAAAAATCCAGCAAATTTTGCAATCCCAAATCCAAATGCCCCCCTCCCTTCTGACCCCCAGTGTGCCTAAACCGTAGTTGGCATCCACATGTTTGGTATTTCTGTAGTGATGAGAGCCTGCCTAATTTACGGATGCATGTCTCCAGAAGCTGTGCACTACATACTGGTAACTTCAATGTACTGGTCACTACAGTGTACCGGTCACTACAACGGCAGTTTGCAATTTTCGCTCAGCAACCTCCACTGCTGCTTGTTTCTGAAAAACACATGGAGTCAAAATCATCACTACACCTGTAGATAAATTCCAAAAGGGGTGTAATTTCTAAAATTGGGTCATTTGAGGGGGAATTGTGTCCTTCTAGCTCTTAGGGGCTCTATTTATGGAGTCTGCAAACTATTCTAGAAAAATCTATGCTCCAGAAGGAAAATAGATCTCCGTCCCTCCCGAGTCTCGTCGTACGGCTAAGCAGTACTGCACAGTCACATATGGGGTATTTCTACATTCAGCAGAAATTGTGGGTCACATTTTGGTGCCATTTTTACCCATTTTCCAGTGTGAACATGTAAAATCTGGGGCTAAAACAAAATTTTGGTGGGAAAAATGTAATTATGTTTTTCTTCACTGCCCAATGGTATAAAATTGTGTTACCCATCTGTGGTGTCAATCATAGGCGGATTATAATGAGGGCAATCTGGGCTACCGCCTGGTGTGCGGGGCTCCGGGGGAACCCATGGCCAGATCGCCCTCATTATAATGTTTTCTGCAGAGGCAGGGGGACCGCACTGTACCATTAGACGCCGGCCGCATCAGGGAGACAGACAAGCCCCCTGCACACTGTGTGCTGCGTCTCCAGGACTGACGTCACAGAGCGGCGCCTGGAGCTGCTTCATTTCAGCCTGCCAAAGAGGAGCTCCTGCATCAGTGGATGGCGGTAAATAGTAAATACGAGGTCGGGCCCAGAGCAGGATGTCTGGAGTGAGGAGGGGGCTGCAGGACGCTGCTCCCCTCCTGATGAGTGCACACAGGATTCTATACTGTCAGGTCAGGGGCCACTCTGCTGGGGCTCTGTGTGACTGATTGCCGGAGTCTGAGCTTTGCTGCCGATCAGGTCACACTGTCAGTGCCAGGTCACCGGCTCCATCATCACCAGATTTGCAGGAAAATTCAGAGTCCTGCAATAAATCACACTGAGCCCCAGCAGAGCGACCACAGACATCGTGTACAGAATCCTACACTGACTGATCAACCCTAAACCTACAGGACGTCACATACTATACTTCTCCATATATAATATGTGAGGTCCTGTGTGCAGGTCCAGGTGTGATCAGTACAGTGTATATCCCTGTACAAAAAATGTCATATCCAGTATACACAGATTACTGTATGGTATACTATGGTACAGACATCATATGGGATATAACAATGTGTATAGTATATAACTTCTGATGTCTGTGTCACAGTATATATCGTACTAGCTATTGAACCCTTTCTATGCCCGGGTGGCAAGCTTTTTTATTGGTATATGCTCTCCCATCCTGGTATATGCTCCCCCGTCCTGGTATATGCTTCCCAATTCTGGTTCCCCATCCTGGTATATGCTCCCCCCTCCTGGTATATTCTCCCCCATCCTGGTCTCCCATCTTGGTATATGCTCCCCCATCCTGGTATATGCTACTCCATCCTGGTCCATGCTTCCCTTCATCCTGGTATATGCGCCCCCATCCTGGTATATGCTCCCCCATCCTGATATATGCTCCCCCATCTTGATCCATGCCCCCCCCATCCTGGTATATGCTCCCCCATCCTGGTATATGTTTCCCCATCCTGGTATATGCTCCCCCATCCTGGTCCATGCTTCCCCTCATCCTGGTATATGCTGGGCTGTGGAGTCAGTAAGCTAAACCTCTGACTCTGACTCCTCAATTTGCATGACACCGACTCCAACTCCCTCATACATGGCTCATGTTTAAGTGATAAATTTACTGTAGCACAGATTAATCTCAGCTAAAAGTCTATACCCTTAGATCAGGAATAGGACAGACATTTATAGGACATTTTATAACTTTCCTAAATTCTTAAGAAAAAAATATTCCCCACAAACTGCATTGTACTACTGTACCCAATTTATTATATATTTTAGAAGTTGAAGTCGGTCTGTTTTATACCGACTCAGATTCCGACTCCACCAAAAAGCACTCCGACTCCACGACTCCGACTCCACAGCCCTGGGTATATACTCCCCCATTCTGACTCCCCCATCCTAGTATATGCTCCGCCATCCTGGTCCATGCTTCATCCCATCCTGGTATATGCTCCCCAATCCTGGTACCCTATCCTGGTATATGCTCGCCTATCCTGGTATATCCTCCCCTCTCATCCTGGTCCATGCTCCCCATATCCGCATAGCGCAATATCCGGTTTCATTTGAATGAATACAAATGTGCAGAGTGTATTCAACAAAATGGCGCCAGAGTACGCGCATGCGCATACCACGCTGTTCATTTTGTCAAAGACACTGCTCCTATTTGTCTTCACTAAAATGGTGCCAGAAATCTCAATATGCTCAGGCGCCGATTCCGGGGTCACACTCCTCCTCCGGCTTCTCCAGAGATGACAGGACCGAAAAGGTATGTGTTTATGGTGCCTTCGCATACCGCGATCTCAGACACCACACCACGCGCAGGTATTGCTCTTGCAAAGTCTATATTGGCTACTGACAGAAGGACACATTCCTGATTATACTATAGATACAAGTCATGTATGGTCATATAGACTGTACAGGGCCATACCTAGGGGAATCGTGGGGGCATGTGACCTGGGTACAGCTGTCAGGGGGGTGCCTTCGGGCCACCTCATGCGGTGGTCAGAGGTGTGTCCCAGGCAGCTGCATTTTGCATTCGACCATTCTCTGAGCTGGTGTCACGAGTGTGTCAGAGGTGACAGACAGTCATCCTGCAGCGGTTTGCAGGAGATCCCCACGTTTGGCAATTCAGACAGCTGCCTAGATTGAAGGCAGTGTTTAGGACCCAGCGACTACCTCCTTTTAGTCTGGGTGTATATATACCTGGTGTGTCTAGGTGGGCGTCGCCGGTTATATTCACTTCTATTTGGAACTTGGTTGAAGCAGCATCACGTCCTCTTTGTGCCCTGTTGGAGTTCTTCTAAAGCTAACTTATTATTTCCCTGTGTTGTCTTCCCCTTTTGTCTTTAGAGCGCTAGCGGAGGTTGACTAGTGCTCATCTCCTTCCACCCCCAGCTATAGCCTTATGCCAGGGATACTAGAGCGAAGCACGTGATTGGTGACAGCTCAGAGGCTGTATAGGGATGCTAGTGGAAAACAGGGTGACGCTAGTCCAGATTAGTAGGTCACCTCTTCACCCTCTCCCGAGTGTCTGGGTTCCCTTTTCCTTTCCCCTCTGTGTTGCACTCACACCTGGCGTGACATTATAACTGGCCGAGCACGTTTTGGAAAAGAAAAAAACAACACAAGATTAACACTTTTGTTTTGTTTTTTCTTTGTGTGTTTTTGGGTGTGCACTTTTTTTTCCCTTACTCCCTTTAGTATGGTATTAGTGCAGAGTTTGCAGAGCAATTCCGCTGTCTGTATCTGGAGGTGAATGACCTCCACTGTGAGGTTCAGCAGTGGTTACAGGCCGCCAATGTGGGGGTCTCTGCAGGTAGAGACTCTGCAAGGTTGCCCTCCCGGACAGGTTTTCAAGAGATAGGGATAAGTCTTTTGTGTTTAAAGAGGCATGCAAATTGTACTTCAAACTTCGTCCCTACTCCTCCGGTAATCAGGAGCAACGGGTTGGTATTGTGATTTCTCTACTGCAGGGCGATCCTCAGTCATGGGCGTTTTTGTTACCGCAGGATTCGATTTGTCTCCAATCTGTGGGGTTTTTTTTTGGAGCTCTTGCCCTTGACGCACCCCTGGGCCTGTGTCGCGCAGCGTTGCGCACGCGGGAGCTTACCCGGAGCCGGATCTGTTGAGGGTTGTAGTCTCGTGGCGGTGACCCGGTCCGTGCCCAGGGAGTCAGACTAAGTGGCGCTGTATTAGCGGTAGATGTTGTACGACTACGCCACCCGTTGAATGCAGCGAAGGAGCTGCCGCTGCAGGGCAGACCGCTGAGGCCGGTGGTAGGATTGTGCAGCGTGATAGTGACGCGCCCCAGGGCCTTCTGTGTCGTGCGGCATCGCGCGCACGGGGCTTACCCGGAGCCGGATCAGATGGGGGTAGTAGTCTCGTGGCGGTGACCCGGTCCGTGCCCAGGGAGTCAAACTAAGCGGCGAGTCTATTAGCAGTAGATGTTAGAATGTGTGTCGACTACGCCACCCGTTGATTTGCGGTCACAAGGCCGCCGCTGCAAAACAGTCCGCTGAGGCCGGTGGTATGGGTGCAGCAGGGATGGTATAACCCCCAACGGGAGGGGTATGGCCTCAGGGCAGCAGGAGTAGATGATGGAGGTTGTGATGGTGCGGTAAGGAGGCACAGAGACATGGGATGCAGTTTCAGGGTTTTTACTCACTGATGTTGCTTTAGTCACTCTGGCCTTGAGTGACCACCCGAGCCGTGCTGCGTCCACCAGGTGCGGGACTCGGCTAACCCCCAGGCAGTTCCGGAGCGTGGTCCTGAGCTTCCCTCTCACTCTCTTTCTCCTGGCCGTCCCCACCAGGGATCCACCTTTGTCCGGTTCCCTTGGGCCTTCTCTTTCCTGACCCTACTCTTGGTGTACCTTCCTGGTGGATGTGGTGAGGGTCGTGGCAAAGCTTGCCCACGACCTCCGGTTCCTGGTTAAGGGTTACTTTTGCCTCCGCCAGCTTGGGATCCGGTGCCCTCTTCTGCCAACCCTTCACCCTTTCTGGTTTGATTCTGGGATCTTAGGGTTCCCTCTGGCTCTGCCTCTCTGGGTCCTTCTTCCTCCTCTCTCTCTCCATTCTTGGCCCTGGAGCTGGGCCCAGCCGGAGCCACAGCTCCCAGTCATCCCTCCTGGCTGAGCTCCTCTGCTCTGCTTCTCCTCAGGCTGAAATTGACTAAAAAGACCCTGTCTCTAGATGGTGCCCACCTTATATACTCCCTCTATGTGTGAGCCCAGGTGACCAGCACCCAATGGGCTCCTAGCTTTACCCAGAGTACTCCCCCTATCTGCCCCTACACTACTGGGATGTTCCACCCCCCTCCCACTCCAGCCAGGGACAGACGCTGTCGTACCTGCACATTTACTTGGTGGGAGTACCGTAGTTCTGTCCCCCGGAAATGGGATGTATGTAGTGCGTGCAGCCTACTGAGCTCAGTCCCACACTCCATCCTTACCCGGGAGTGGAATACCACACCTCTGGAGTGAGGTGCAATACCCCTGTAGCAGCCGAGTCCTCAGGGTGCTACATTCCCCCCTGGTAAATCACAGCACGTCCACGGGCTGTAAAAGAGCAAAACATGCAAACATACAAAATTTTTCAAAACATACACGAATATATAAAACATTATAAACATTATCAGCAACATAACATTACGGGTAACTTCTTATATTATAAGACCCTTTTTTTTTTTTTTGATATAAAACTCTTCTTATAAAATGTTCTTGTTCTTCTGGCCACTGTGCACTTGTGACCAGGTAAAAGTGCAACAGTCACAAAAACAGTTCCTTATAAAACCGGTAGGGGGCGCCTTAGGAAGCGCAACTATTTACAAGGTGGCCGCTCTCAGTCCTCGGCCAGTGGGGAAAAGGGATGGCTGCTCACAGTCCTCAGCCTGTTTAGGGATAGGGACACACGGGTAACAGTTTGCTGGTCCCAACGGGGACTATACTTTAATTAGCAGCAGTACTTGTAACAGTTCTTGTACCCTTACGGGTAACTATTTACAGTTCCACTTTACCGTACTTCAGTAACGGCGTCCTCCTGCTCCTTCTTGAGGGTAACCTTCAAACCCGTCCGGGTTCTCTTGATTCTCCTCGCACTGTAGCTCTCTCTCGGTCAGTCAGTGTACATGGAGAGCATATGGACCTTTGGCACATTGATGCCGGGTGAAGGTGACCTCATCACCCAGGTACAGATCTCGTCCTCTGTGTCCCTCCGGCAGGTGGGACTCGACATCTCTGCGGGTCACAAAGACGTCGCCGGGGGTGCGGTGATCCCGGATGAAGCCCCATCCGTGCTGCAGTTGGAATTTGATTACAGTCCCGGTGGCACGGGGACCGTGGGCTGCACGGGGGTTCCGTCGGGTCCGGCTCTTCTGTTCTGCACTCTGCACTTGCAGCCGCTCCTCGCGGACCCGCCTTTCTCGCCGCTCCCGGTCGAAGACCTCCAGCTGTTGCCGGCAGCACTCTGCTCGCTGGGCTGCGGCCGCCCGGGTCTCTTGGGTGAAGCCGATGAGGTTTTCCCCGGTGGGGTCCCATTCAAATTGGGCCTCCTCCAACGGGAGCGGGACGATCTTGACAGGCGCCGGAGCCGGAATCAGGGGCTCATCCAGGGGCCTTTCCTTCCGGAGTCGGGGATGGTAGTACTCCGGTGGCCACTCAAAGGGCTGCCCATCCGGGCAAGTATGTTGGGCGAACAAGTCTTCACCCAAGGGCAGCACTCTGGAGGTCGAGGGCGCGGTGGTGGCAGCGGCGCCCGGATTCACCAGGCCTTGCGACCAGGCCGGCGGCACCCTGAAGGAAAAGGGCACTGTTGAGACGGCGGCGCCCGGGGGTACTTGACCTTGCGACCAGGCCAGTGACTTAGTGGAGGTAGAGGGCGCTGTTGGAACTGCGGCGCCCGGGGGTACTCGGCCCTGCGACCAGGCCGGTGGCGTCTCCTGCTTGGTCGCGCTCGGAGTTGAGGCGCGTGACGTCACAGGGGGCGTGGTCGCGGCTCCTGCTTGAGGCCTAGTCTGGAGCGGTGGCGGTGCAGCGACGGGCACGGTAGGAGGAATTTCGGGCTCTGCGACGGGGAGCTGGGGCAGGCTCACGGTTTCTAGGCTTGGGGTAGTGACGTCCCCTTTACCTGCCTCCGTCTCTTCAGCTCCTTCCACTGCGTCGTCTCCGGCCTTCATTCCTCCTGCACCATCCTCAGAGGCGGTCAGACTCCTCGTCTCGGGTGGCGTGCTCCGCTGGCGGGTCCCAGCCTGCTGGGCCATCTCCCTGCTCCACTCAGTCAGCGTTTCTTGCTGCACCTGGGCCATCCTCCGTGCGAGGCCCTCCAGCGCGGTCTGTGCACGCTCCCGGTCTCGGGGGAGCTGTGCCAGGATCTCCACCAGGTCTTGTGGGGTGGTGGCTTGCAACAGGCTCCTGACCACAGGGTCGGTGCTGCCTGACTCTCCCTCCATCTCCGGGTACGGCTTCTCCAGACTCCTCCAGGCTGCACCCATCTTCACTCTTTTATTCTTGATCCGCCCACACTGAGGGTGGTCCCGGGGCAACTTGGTGATTGTCAGTTCCAGGGGCAGTACCCCCACGCTGACGGACATCTTTATCATTGCAGTCTCTGCTGGTGGGGGCGGTCTTTGCTTTTGGCGCCATTCTTGGTCCTGGCCCACGATGGGAGGTGGCCTCTTGCCACCCTCTGGCACGCCCATAATGGCGTCCGCTCTGCCAGGGCGGGAAATCTTCTCAGATGGCGGGAACCGTCTCCCAATGGCGGGAAACTCCGTGGACGGCGGGAAAAGACTGCAGATGGCGGGCAAACGGCGGGAAACGATCCGAGATGGCGTCCGATGGCGGGGACCCTCCGGAACCGGCGGGAGACTTCTTTTTACGGTACAGATAAACTTTTCTTCAGGCACGCAGTACCCGGTGGTTGCGGGCACGTGATCCTGCCGACTACGCCAAAGTTGACGCGCCCCTGGGCCTTCTGTGTCGTGCGGCATCGCGCGCACGGGGCTTACCCGGAGCCGGATCAGATGGGGGTAGTAGTCTCGTGGCGGTGACCCGGTCCGTGCCCAGGGAGTCAAACTAAGCGGCGAGTCTATTAGCAGTAGATGTTAGAATGTGTGTCGACTACGCCACCCGTTGATTTGCGGTCACAAGGCCGCCGCTGCAAAACAGTCCGCTGAGGCCGGTGGTATGGGTGCAGCAGGGATGGTATAACCCCCAACGGGAGGGGTATGGCCTCAGGGCAGCAGGAGTAGATGATGGAGGTTGTGATGGTGCGGTAAGGAGGCACAGAGACATGGGATGCAGTTTCAGGGTTTTTACTCACTGATGTTGCTTTAGTCACTCTGGCCTTGAGTGACCACCCGAGCCGTGCTGCGTCCACCAGGTGCGGGACTCGGCTAACCCCCAGGCAGTTCCGGAGCGTGGTCCTGAGCTTCCCTCTCACTCTCTTTCTCCTGGCCGTCCCCACCAGGGATCCACCTTTGTCCGGTTCCCTTGGGCCTTCTCTTTCCTGACCCTACTCTTGGTGTACCTTCCTGGTGGATGTGGTGAGGGTCGTGGCAAAGCTTGCCCACGACCTCCGGTTCCTGGTTAAGGGTTACTTTTGCCTCCGCCAGCTTGGGATCCGGTGCCCTCTTCTGCCAACCCTTCACCCTTTCTGGTTTGATTCTGGGATCTTAGGGTTCCCTCTGGCTCTGCCTCTCTGGGTCCTTCTTCCTCCTCTCTCTCTCCATTCTTGGCCCTGGAGCTGGGCCCAGCCGGAGCCACAGCTCCCAGTCAGCCCTCCTGGCTGAGCTCCTCTGCTCTGCTTCTCCTCAGGCTGAAATTGACTAAAAAGACCCTGTCTCTAGATGGTGCCCACCTTATATACTCCCTCTATGTGTGAGCCCAGGTGACCAGCACCCAATGGGCTCCTAGCTTTACCCAGAGTACTCCCCCTATCTGCCCCTACACTACTGGGATGTTCCACCCCCCTCCCACTCCAGCCAGGGACAGACGCTGTCGTACCTGCACATTTACTTGGTGGGAGTACCGTAGTTCTGTCCCCCGGAAATGGGATGTATGTAGTGCGTGCAGCCTACTGAGCTCAGTCCCACACTCCATCCTTACCCGGGAGTGGAATACCACACCTCTGGAGTGAGGTGCAATAGCCCTGTAGCAGCCGAGTCCTCAGGGTGCTACAATAGTATCACCCCCAACGGGAGGGGTATGGCCTCAGGGCAGCCGACGTGGATGATGGGGGTAGCAGGAACCACTTGGAGACGGTACGGTGTAGTTCAGGGTCTTTACTGGTGACAAAGATAGACCCTCCCGGAGTACTGCTAGCGATTGGGGCCTGGTCAGTCCTTGAACAGATGGGATCTCGCCTGGCCAGGCGGAGTTGTAGGCCTCCCAAACTAACTGTACTCTTCTGGCTACCTTGCTAGAGGCGGGTATAAGTAGCCCACGTCCCTGAGTGTACCGTGTGGTGCTCACCCGTATGGCCGGTGACTCGGGGCCTTCTAATGGCTTCCGCTCCACGATGGCGGTGCTGGTCCCACGCGTGTGACCGTGCCTTCGGGTTTCTGGGCCAGAGGACCTGCAATCCCCTGCCGGTCGGTTTCTGCTGCTGGGTAAGGATTAGTCCCCACAGCCTCGGACTCCGGGTCCGGTGATAGCTTCTCAGTCAGGGCGAGCTCTGCAGCTGCCAGCCTCTGACTCCTTGTAGCACTGCTCCCACAGAGCTCCTGTTGTTTCTTCCTATGCTGCTTCTCTTCTCTACTCTTGTTCTCTACTCACTAACCCTGCCTCAGCCCTAGGTTTATATAGGGGAAGTTCTTCCCCTCCCAGGACTGGGCAGGAGGTGTGGCATGCACAGGATCCCTGACCAAGAGACCTCCCACCTGCTCTCAGACATAACATTGCTGTTACTGTGGAAACCAGACCCCTGGGGTGCCACATTCCCCCCTAGTGAAATTTAGTACTCCGGGACTAAACATATTTTTAGAAAAACATAACAAGGTATAAACAATAATAATACAATAAGAAAAACACATAAAGATGGTTACGGCGTGTCCGCAACCGGGTGCAGTCTTTGAAGAAAACAAAGGTGTCCATTTCACCAAAACAGGGAGACGTAACCAGGTAGGGGTCTGTCCTGCCCCGAGTCCTTAACAGTCTTTAGTCCGTCCTGGGTTACGCTCCAACTATACACAAAGGATTCCCGGTAAATCCACCAAGGACTCCTAAAAATAACTAGAAACACATAATTATTTACAAGTAACAGACAGGTGACCACAAATAAAACAATTTAAACACTTCAAATCCTCCAACGTGCGGGTAACTGGCCTCTAGTGGCCCTAGTGGACCTACGGAGTTGACTGTCTGGCCCTGAACTACAGGGTGTAGGAGCTGTCAAGGGTAAACTGGGCAGCTGTCTACGGGCTCTTTGGCTCACTAGGGGTACGGCAGGCTCACTATGAGCAGAGGGTTGATCCTCCTGTTCTGCTTGTGTGGAGTCCGCTGCCTCCTGGACCGGCTGCTCTTCCAGCTCTACCTGTTGCTCCGTAGGCACTTGGGATGCTGGTTGGAGGAACGTGAGGACGGGTACCACAACTGCACCATTGACTTGAGTCCAGGATCGAGGGAAGTCTCCGAGCACAGTACTAACCATATCCTCCCTTTCCTCTACGGGTCGATGGTCTTCTTATTCCTCTTCAGGGTTCCGTAGCTGTTCAGGACACTTCTTCAGGTGATCCCGGGATACAATGGCTATGGTCTCCCCTCCGTCTTTACTGATGGTACAGACTTTCGGGTTCTCGTGGCTTGAGGGCAGTACGGTGTACGGGTCCTTCTCCCACTGGTCGTCCAACTTGTGGAGCCGTCTTTTCCTCTTCAAGACCTGCTCTCCGGGTACCAGGGGAACAGCGGGAGCATACTGGTTGTAAGTTTTCTCTTGTCTTTCCCTAGCCTGACAGAGACTTCGCTCCACGCTCTCCTGTACTTTCCGGTACTGCTGCTGCCTCTCTGTGTCCCAGTCTGCTTCTGGTGAAGTGTCCTCGGGTGTCAGGACTCCCATTTCCAGGTCAACAGGTAACTTACCAGGTCTCGCCCTCATTAGGTAAGCCGGGGTACAGTTGGTGGAACCTACCGGGATGTGGTTGTATAGGTCCACCAGATCGGGCAGCTTCTCAGGCCACAGACTGCGTTCTTCCAGGGGCAACGTTTTCAGGAGATCCATTACCACCTGGTTCATTTTCTCACAAAGTCCATTAGTTTGCGGATGATAGGGTGTCGTCCTTATCTTCCGGCAGCCATACAGATTGCAGAATTCCTGGAAGACCTCCGCTTCAAAGGCAGGTCCCTGGTCCGTCAGCACTTGGTCCGGGTACCCGTGTGGACGGCAGAAGTGCTGCTGGAAGGCTCTAGCTGCTGTTTGAGCCGTTAAGTCCTTGACGGGGACGACAACCAAGAACCGGGAGTAATGATCCACAATGGTTAACGCGTAGACGTAGCCACTTCTGCTTGGGGTCAGTTTTACATGATCCAAGGCTACCAGTTCCAACGGCTGCCGGGTGACGATGGACTGCAGGGGAGTCTTCTGGCTGGCACGGTCCTTCCTTCTTAGGTTGCACGGGCCACAGTCTCTGCACCACCTCTCGATGGTTCCCCTCATGCCTACCCAGTGGAACCGCCCACGCAGCAGGAACTCCAGCTTCTTCCATCCGAAGTGTCCAGCCCCGTCGTGGTATGCCTCCATCACCATGGCTGCGTCTCTCCGTGGCACCACTACTTGCCAGATTAGTTCATGCGTCCGGGAGTTAACCATTCTGCGGCACAACTTCCCCTTGTAAAGGAACAGTCGACTCTTCTCAGCCCACAGTTGCTTGGCTTCCTCCGGAGCGTCTGGGTCAAGGCGAGCCTCTGGCCGAGTCAGCATCTCCTTTACCAGCCGGACGGCAGGGTCACTGTCTTGCGTTTCCTCCCAGTTGTAGTGAGGCAAGGGGTTAAACGTAGCGGCTTGCTTACTCCTTACCCGATGGGAATACTGGATAGTCCCATGACGGTGGAACGCGGGGAGTTCGACTTCTTCCAGTCCCTCTGGATCTTCTCCTACGTCCGGTAGGTTTGGCATCCTGGACAGGGCGTCCGCGTTGGTATTGGAGCGTCCTGCCCGGTATTTGATTGTGAACTCGTAGTTGGACAGACGGGCCATCCATCTCTGCTCTAGGGCACCGAGTCTTGCCGTGTCCAGGTGTGTCAACGGGTTGTTATCCGTGTACACGGTGAACCGGGAAGAAGCGAGGTAGTGCTTAAAGCGTTCGGTGACTGCCCACACCACTGCCAGGAACTCTAGCTTAAATGAGCTGTAATTCTCAGGGTTTCTTTCGGTGGGTCGCAGTTTTCGGCTAGCGTAAGCGATTACTCGTTCTTTCCCCTGCTGGATCTGGGACAGTACGGCTCCTAGCCCGATGTTACTTGCGTCGGTGTAGAGGATAAAGGGCTGGCTGTAATCAGGGTACGCCAGGATTTCATCCCCCGTGAGGGCCATCTTCAGCTGGCGGAAGGACTCTTCTTCTAACTTCTCCCATTTGAAGGGCGGCTTCTGGTTCTTGGCCTTCCGGGACTGGCCTATCAGGAGGTCCTGCATAGGAGCTGCCTTTTTGGTGAAACCGGGGATGAATCTGCGGTAATAGCCTACCAACCCGAGGAACTGCCGCACTTCCTTTACACTGGAGGGACTTGGCCATTCCTTAATTGCGGTGATCTTATCAGGGTCGGGAGCCACTCCGTCAGCGCTCACCACGTGTCCCAGGTACTGCACCTTTGGTTTCAAGAGGTGACACTTGGAGGGTTTTACCTTTAAGCCGTAGCTTGCCAGAGCTTCGAACACTTCCGCCAGGTGTTTCAGGTGGTCCTCATAAGTCTTGGAATATACGATGACATCGTCCAGGTACAACAGGACCGTCTCGAAGTTTCTGTGGCCCAGACAGCACTCCATTAATCGTTGGAAGGTTCCCGGTGCGTTGCAGAGTCCGAACGGCATGCAGGTAAACTCGCTAAGTCCCATCGGGGTGGTGAATGCGTTCTTCTCCCGGTCCGCCTCTGCTACAGGAACCTGCCAGTACCCGCTAGTGAGATCCAAGGTAGAGAAGAAGTTAGCAGATCTTAAAGCAGCCAAAGACTCCTCTATCCTTGGTAAGGGGTACGCATCCTTGTGTGTGATACGGTTAATTTTCCGGTAATCTACACACATCCTCATGGTGTTGTCTTTCTTTTTGACTAAGACTAGTGGAGCTGACCAGGGGCTACAGCTATCCCTGATCACCCCAGCCTCCTTCATGTCCCTAAGCATCCCCTTGGCGTGTTGGTAGTGTGCAGGGGGTACGGGTCGATACCTCTCTTTTATGGGAAGATGGTCTCCCGTGGGGATGTGGTGTTCTACCCCTTTGACTCGCCCGAAGTCTAACGGGTGTTTACTAAACACTCTCTCGTACTCTTGAACCACCCGATAGACTCCCTGTTTCTGGTGTGAGGGAGTGGAGTCAGTACCCAAATGTAGTTGCTGACACCAGTCCTCCATTGTTTCCTTAGAGCCGTTACCTTCCTCCGGGGAAGATGGAGGCAAGGGTTCTACGGACTGTATGGAATTTTGATTGATGGTATACAATTTGGCTAGCGTGGCATACCGGGGCAGGTACACTTCCCTCTTCCCGATATTTATTATGCGAACGGGCACCCTCCCATGGCGTACATTGACCACCCCCCGTGCTGTCAAAATGGTGGGCCTACTGTCTGAGTAAACTGGTTCTACCATTGCCTGGTAATCTCTACCTCTCAGACCAATAGCTGCCCGGCACCAAATCATCATTTCACTTTTTGGGGGCATGGCAATAGGGAAAGGGTCACACATTCTTACGCTACCAATCTCACCACCGGAGAGTTCTATCTGTTGCCGTCGCATCAGTGCCCGGATCTCTTTCTGGAGCACTCGCTGCTGGCCGGAGCTGGCGTTCTTGGCAACCTGCTGTAAAAGGAAAATCACCTCTGCAAGACAATTTTCAATTACATTAGTTCCTAGAGTTATCTTTGGGTGACTCTCGTGCTTGTCAATGTCTACAATGATCAGTCCCTGGGCCGCCAGTTCAACCTTACCGATTTTAATGGTCACCTCTTTAAATCCAATCTGTGGCACGGGCTGACCATTGCTGGCGATGATACTCAAATCGTCGTCAGGGTAGCGGGTGATATCCGAGTCATTCCAGTACTGCTTGAAGAGCACGTACGGGATAGTGGTAACCTGTGACCCGGTGTCCAGTAGGGCACTCATAGGGATGCCATCCAGTACCACAGGCAAGACTGGACGTCCTCCCACATATTTGTCGCGCCAGTTCGATGGGCCTGATGATCTTTTTCCTGGGGTTTGGCCCTCTACCCCAGGTTGTGCCAGTTTAAAGGACAGTACCTTGCCATATGTCCGGGTTGATTGCAGCGGCGGCAGATGGGTTGTCCGTCCTCGTTGTATCGGTCGCTGGGTCTTCCTCTGGCCGGTGGGGTCCTCCTTGGTCGACGCCACGGGATGTCCTCCGGTCCGGATGCCAGCTGGATCTTCCCTGGAGTGGAAACCTGTAAAGACTGCACAGTTCGGGTTAGCGCGGCAACGCTTTTAGCTAGCTCCTGGACCTGATGGTGCAGGTCTGGAGCCGGGTCATTGTTCAAAGCCTGCGCATCAGCTCCCACAGGCCCTGCCGACAAGGGCGCCGCCTCCTGGTAGTAAGTGGTAGTGGGGCGTCTGTGGGTCACAACGCCACCGGGTGCCGGTTCTCGGAGCACCCGAATGGCTCTGTCCTTGAACTGTGCAAATCCCAGATGAGGGTCCTGTAAGGCCATTGCCCGCAACTGGGTTCGGTGGGCATTGCAATATAAACCCTCTATAAATTGTTCAGTCAACAGCCTGTCCTCGTCTCCCACGCCGTCAGGGTCGGTCTGCTTAATGGCTCTCAGGGCCTCTTGTAGGTTCAGGGCATAGTCCCTTATTCTCTCATGTGCCCGCTGTTTGCACCCGTAGAATCTAAGCTTGATCTCGGCTGAGGTGCGGGTATCAAAGGTGTCCCTCAGCCGGGTTAGTATCTCTGCGACAGTCCTCCTCCCAGGTGGCCAGGACTTTACCTCCCTTTGGGCTGCCCCGGTTAATTGGGCCACCAGGATGCTCACTTTTTGCTCCTCTGTGAGGGGATACACCTGGAAGAGGCTATCCAGCTTTTCTCTAAAGTCATGCAGGGTATGTGACTCCCCTGAGTACTGGGGTAGCCAGGCTGCCCCCGGGATATAGGGCATGGTGAAAGGCATGACCGCAACAGCGGTGGCGCTGGCGGGGGTTGAAGCAGTGAAGCTCTCCTCCGCATCCGACATCTTTCTCCCCCCTAGTGGACCGTGGCCTACCTTGCGATGATCCTCTTCCGTAGGCCGCGGCTCCGCAGTGGATCGTCAGGGTTGAGGACCTTCCGTCGCGCTCCTGTGACGTCAGCGTCTGCTGGGCTCCTTCCAGGACCTTACGCGACGTCTGGACGTGAGGCGGGGCTTCAGTTCTCGCGCGCTTTTGGAGTCCACGCCCCTCTTCTTCCCGCGCGGCGTCTTCAAGATGGCGTCCAACGGCGGGAAAACTCCACGGAAGGCGGGAAGAACGCTGAAAATGGCGCCGGATGGCGGGAATCTTCACCGATGGCGGGAATAAGGCTGAAGATGGCGCCGGATGGCGGGAATCTTCACCACTGGTAAGTTTGAACAGTCTTTTTCAGGCACGCAGTACCCGGTGGTTGCGGGCACGAAATCCTGCCGACTACGCCAAAAGTTGACGCACCCCTGGGCCTGTGTCGCGCAGCGTTGCACATGCGGGAGCTTACCCGGAGCCGGATCTGTTGAGGGTTGTAGTCTCGTGGCGGTGACCCGGTCCGTGCCCAGGGAGTCAGACTAAGTGGCGCTGTATTAGCGGTAGATGTTGTACGACTACGCCACCCGTTGAATGCAGCGAAGGAGCTGCCGCTGCAGGGCAGACCGCTGAGGCCGGTGGTAGGATTGTGCAGCGTGATAGTATCACCCCCAACGGGAGGGGTATGGCCTCAGGGCAGCCGACGTGGATGATGGGGGTAGCAGGAACCACTCGGAGACGGTACGGTGTAGTTCAGGGTCTTTACTGGTGACAAAGATAGACCCTCCCGGAGTACTGCTAGCGATTGGGGCCTGGTCAGTCCTTGGACAGATGGGATCTCCCCTGGCCAGGCGGAGTTGTAGGCCTCCCAAACTAACTGTACTCTTCTGGCTACCTTGCTAGAGGTGGGTATAAGTAGCCCACGTCCCTGAGTGTACCGTGTGGTGCTCACCCGTATGGCCGGTGACTCGGGGCCTTCTAATGGCTTCCGCTCCACGATGGCGGTGCTGGTCCCACGCGTGTGACCGTGCCTTCGGGTTTCTGGGCCAGAGGACCTGCAATCCCCTGCCGGTTGGTTTCTGCTGCTGGGTAAGGATTAGTCCCCACAGCCTCGGACTCCGGGTCCGGTGATAGCTTCTCAGTCAGGGCGAGCTCTGCAGCTGCCAGCCTCTGACTCCTTGTAGCACTGCTCCCACAGAGCTCCTGTTGTTTCTTCCTATGCTGCTTCTCTTCTCTACTCTTGTTCTCTACTCACTAACCCTGCCTCAGCCCTAGGTTTATATAGGGGAAGTTCTTCCCCTCCCAGGACTGGGCAGGAGGTGTGGCATGCACAGGATCCCTGACCAAGAGACCTCCCACCTGCTCTCAGACATAACATTGCTGTTACTGTGGAAACCAGACCCCTGGGGTGCCACACCCTCATCTATGATGACCCTGACCAAGTTGCCTTGGCTGAGCCTAAGTTACGTCGCCTTCAGCAGGGGATTCGGTCAGTGGAAACATACAGTTCTAAATTCCGTAGATGGGCAGCGGATTCCAAATGGAATGACTCAGCCCTTAAAAGTCAATTTTGTGAGGGGCTAACGGAAAGGTTGAAAGATGCCTTGGCTGTATATGATATCCCTCAGTCTTTGGAGGCAGCCATGTCTTTGGCCATACGTCTGGATAGGCGCCTTCGGGATAGACGGGTGTGACCTCCTTCTCCGGGGCCTTCTTGTCAGGGTTGTGTACCTTTGCCAAGGGAGTGGTCTGGGGGTGAACCAGTACTGGGGGAGGTGGAGGAACCTATGCAGTTAGAGGGTGTCTCTACATCATACATCTCCCTGGAGATGTGCAAGAAAAAAGGCGTATGTTTTTTTATGGGAAAAAGGGACACTTTGTTGGGACCTGTCCTTCAATTCCTAAACAAAAAGAGACTCGATTAACTTTCGGTAGTCTGGAGTTGGATAAACAAGGGGTGTAGTTGTGGCCAAACTGCAGTTCCCGCTTTGTCCTGACTGCAGAGGTGGTGCTAGTGAGAGAGCAAAATTGAAAAAATTTCTGTGTTTGTTGACAGTGGAGTCGGGGTTAGCATGGTTGATGCTGAGTTTGTGAAAACTCATGGTCTCGCTTGCTGTGTTTTAGCTGAACCTATTTCCATCATTTCTGCGCCACCTGCACAGAAAGCATTTACTTAGATTATACATAATGTGAAACTGAGGGTGGAGTCAGTTTATTGTGAAATCATTCCTTGCTATGTTTTGGAGAATCTCCCTACTCCGATTGTTTAAGGTATCCCCTGGCTTGTTAAACATAATCCATTGGTGGATTGGCAAACTGGGGAGATTATTGAATGGGGAGATTACTGTCATGAGAACTGTCTGAATGTTTCCATTGCTGCTGTCTCTATGGAGTCTCTGCCTGCTTTTCTGTCTGGTTTTGAGGATGTTTTTTCTGAGAAGGGGTGTCAGGATTTGCCTCCTCATTGTGCTTATGACTGTCCTATTAACCTGACCCCCGGAGATAAACTACCCAAGTCTAGGCTGTATAATCTTTCTGGCCCTGAGAGACCAGCCATGAAGAATTTCATTGTGGAAAGTCTGGAGAAGGGACATATCAGACCCTCATCTTCGCCCGTGGCGGCAGGGTTCTTCTTTGTGAAGAAAAAAGATGGCGTTCTACGTCCCTGTTTAGATTTCCGGGAATTAAATCAAATTACCATCCGTGATCCATACTCTCTTCCTCTGATTCCTGATTTGTTCAGCCAGGTTGTGGGACCTAAGGTATTCTCCAAGTTGGTTTTAAGGGGAGCCTACAATTTGGTTAGAATCAGAGAAGGGGACGAATGGAAAACAGCGTTCAATATCCCGGAAGGTCATTTCGAGAGTCTGGTTATGCCTTTTGGCTTGACCAATGCACCTGCGGTATTCCAGCATTTCATAAATTATATTTTTCATCATTTGGTGTGGAGGTTTGTGGTGGTCTATCTGGACAATATTTTGGTTTATTCACCTGATTTTGAGACCCATAGGGGGCATGTTAAGCAGGTGCTCCAGATATTTAGGGATAACAAACTCCATGCCAAAGTAGAGAAATGTGTTTTCACTGTTCAGGAGGTGCAGTTTTTGGGGTACTTGTTGTCATCTTCAGGTTTTCGGATGGATCCGGAGAAGATCCGTGCAGTCCTTGACTGGGAACGTCCCGAGAACCTGAAGGCCCTACAACGTTTTCTGAGCTTTACTAATTTTTACAGGAAATTCATCCAAAATTACTCTGTTGTAGTGAAACCCCTTGCTGACATGACTAAGAAAAGGTCTGATTTTTCCAAATGGTCGGATTCTTTCCTCCAGGCTTTTTCTTCCTTAAAGAAACCTTTTGCCACTGCACCTATACTCAGTCAACCCAATGTTTCTCAACCCTTTATTGTGGAGGTCGATGCTTCGGATGTCGGGGTTGGGGCTGTGTTGTCTCAGGGTTCATCCCTTGGTAAATGGCATCCATGCGCCTTCTTTTCTGAAAAATTGTCATCAGCTGAGAGAAATTATGAAGTGGGTAATAGGGAACTTTTTGCGATGAAATTGGCATTCGACGAATGGTGACACTGGTTGGAGGGCTCTGTTCACCCTATTACTGTTATTACTGACCATAAGAACCTGTCATATCTCCAGTCAGCTAAACGTCTCAACCCTAGGCAAGCCAGATGGTCCCTGTTTTTTAATAGGTTCAATTTTGTTGTCACTTTTCGTCCAGGGGTCAAAAACGTCAAGGCTGATGCTTTGTCCCGGAGCTTCCCTGGTGGTGGTGACCATGAGAATCCTGCCCTGATATTACAGAAAGGGGTCATTATTTTGGCTTTTTTTCCTGAACTGGAGGGGTAGTGCTGGAGGCTCAGGGGGATGCCCCTGCCTCCTGCCCTTCAGGAAAGTTAATTGTACCATCTGATCTGCGCCGTAAAGTAATCAAGGAACATCATAACTCTGTGCTTGCTGGGCATCCAGGTGGTAAGGCAACCGTGGACCTCCTCTCTCGTCATTTTTGGTGGCCGGGGTTGCATCGGATGTACTTGAACACGTAGCAGCCTGTAGTATTTGCTCACGTTCTAAGGTTTCGCATACCCGTCCGTAAGGTACTCTTTTTCTGCTACCTATCCCTAGCAGGCCATGGACACACTTGTCCATGGATTTTATTACTGACCTACTGGTTTCTGCAGGTAAAATGGTGGTTTTGGTAGTAGTGGATAGGTTCAGTAAAATGGTTCACTTCATCGCTTTACCGACACTTCCCGATGCTAAGACACTTGCCCAGGTGTTCATAAATGAGTTTGTGAAGCTTCATGGGGTTCCCTCCAATGTGGTGTCTGATCGAGGGACCCAGTTTGTTTCCAAGTTCTGGAAGGCATTCTGTTCTCGACTGCGGGTGCCTCTGTCCTTTTCCTCTGCCTTCCACCCTGAGTCCAATGGTCAGACCGAGCGTGTCAATCAGAACTTGGAGACATACCTCAGGTGTTTCGTCTCCAAAAATCAGGAGGATTGGGCATCCTACTTACCGCTGGTAGAATTGGCCATCAATAATCATCGTCAAGAATCCACTGGCAGGTCACCGTTCTTCAGTGCATACGGTTATCATCCACAGTTTGGTACCTTCAGTGGGGGTGGAGCTTCGGGAGTTCCTGAGGAGGAACGATTTGCTTCGTCGCTCTCCTCAGTATGGCAGGGTGTTCTGTGTAATTTAAAAACCATGGGTGAGAGGTATAAACATATGGCTGACAGAAAACGCTTGCCAGATCTGAACCTGAATGTGAATGACTTTGTGTGGTTGTCTACCAAGAATATAAGATTGAAAGTTCCTTCTTGGAAGCTGGGACCTAGGTTTATTGGTCCCTACAAAATAACCACCGTCATTAACCCAACAGCGTTTCGTCTTGAACTTCCTCGGGCCCTTAAGGTCCATAATCTGTTTCAAAGCTCCTTACTCAAAAGGTGCATAGAACCTCTTGAGCCCTCACCTCTACCACCGCCCCCAGTAATGGTTGATGGTAACCTGGAGTTCGAGATTTTGAGGATTGGAGATTCTCGTCTCCAACGTCGTTCTCTACAATACTTGGTGCACTGGAAAGGCTATGGTCCAGAGGAGAGGATGTGGGTTTCAGCATCAGATCCCAGATTGGTTTGCTCATTCCACACTTCTTTTCCTGAGAAACCCGGTCCTGAGTGGCTGGGGGCCACTAATAGAGGGGGGGGGGGGTACTGTCACGGCTGTGTCAGAGGTGACAGACAGTCGTCCTGCAGTGGTTTGCAGGAGATCTCTGGGTTTGGCAATGCAGACAACTGCCTAGATAGGAGGCTGTGTTTAGGACCCAGCGACTGCCTCCCTTTAGTCTGGGTGTATATATACCTGGTGTGTCTAGGCGGGCATCGCCGGTTATATTCATTCCTACTTGGAACTTGGCTGAAGCAGCATCACGTCCTCTTTGGAGTCTTGAGGCCATGTGCCCTATTTGAGTTCTTCTAAAGCTAAGTTATTATTTCTCCGTGTTGTCTTCCTCTTTTGTCTTTAGAGTGCTAACGGAGGTTGACTAGTGCTCATCTCCTTCCACCCCCAGCTATAGCCTTATGCCAGGGATACTAGGGCGAGGCCCGTGATCGGCGACAGCTCGGAGGCTGTATAGGGAAGTTAGGGGGAGACAGGGTGACGATAGTCCAGATTAGGACTTCCCCCTTTCCCTAGTGTTTGGGCTCCCTTTTCCTTTCCCCTCTGTGTTGCACTCACACCTGGCGTGACAGCTGGCTGTGGAACCGACAGTCGATCAGAGAATGGAGCTATGTATGGGCTCATATTGTATATAGGGAGCTATGTGTGGGCTCATACTGTATATAGGGAGCTATGTGCAGGCTCATATTGTATATAGGGGCTATGTGGGGGGCTCAAACTGCATCTAGGGAGCTATGTGTGGGCTCATACTGTATCTAGGGGGCTATGTGGGGCTCATACTGTATCTAAGAGGCTATGTGGGGGCTCATACTGTATCTAGGAGGCTATGTGGGGGCTTATACTGTATTTAGGAGGCTATGCGGGGACTCATACTGTATCTAGGAGACTATGCAGGGCCTCATACTGTATCTAGGAGGTTATGCGGGGGCCATACTTTATGTAGGATGCTGTGCGGGCTCACACTGTATCTAGGGGCTATGTGGGGGCTCATACTGTATCTAGGGGGCTATGTGCGGGCTCATTGTATCTAGGGGGCTATGTGGGGGCTCATACTGTATCTAGGGAGCTATGTACAGGGCTCATACTGTATCTAGGGAGCTATGTGGGGGCTCATACTGTATATAGGGAGCTATGCGGGGGCTCCTACTGTATATATGGAGCTATGTGGGGGCTCCTATTGTATCTAGGGAGCTATGTACAGGGCTCATACTGTATCTAGGGAGCTATGTGGGGGCTCATACTGTATATAGGGAGCTATGCGGGGGCTCCTACTGTATATATGGAGCTATGTGGGGGCTCATACTGTATCTAGGAGGCTATGTGGGGGCTCATACTGTATCTAGGGGCTATGTGGGGGCTCATAATGTATCTAGGGGCTATGCAGGGGCTCATACTGTATGCAGGTGGCAATGTGTGGGCTCATACTGTGTGTAGGGGCTATGTGTGGGCTTATACTGTATGTACGGGGCTGTGCGGGTGCTTATACTGTATCTAGGGAGCTATGCGGCGGGCTCATAGCTCTAGGGAGCTATGCGGGAGTTCATAATGTATATAGGGGGATGTCAGCATACTTAATTCTGCTCAATATTAAGTCATACAATTAATATAATTTTTAATTTTTTTATTAATTTGTTACTATTATTAATATTGAGCAGAATTAATTTCAGCCTATTGGTTCGGCTTCCACAACAGTCACGGTCTCTCATGTGGCCCCTCAAGAAAATTAATCTCCCACCCCTGCTCTACTATATATAGCGCTATGTTATGTATAGGGCTGTACATAATGGAAAAAAAATGCTATCATATTACATCTACAGATGTGACCAAAGCATCTGTGTATTAGTCAAATGACCCATCACATGATCTATCAAAGGGGATCATGTGACATGTCACGTGATACATCGGGTGCCTGTGGGGGGGCCCACGCCTTCTAAACTGCCCGAGGCCCTGGCTACTCTTAATCCACCCCTGGTGTCAATATAATCACTGCACCCCTAGATTAATTCATTGAGAGGTGTAGTTTTTAAAATGGCATCTCTTTTGGGGGAGTTCTGCTGTTCTGGCATCTGAGGAGCTCTGCCAATGTGACATGCCACTTTCAAACCAGTCCAGTAATATCTGAACTCCAATATGGTGCTCCTTTTCTTCTGAACTTTGTACTGTGCCTCAAAAGTAGTTTTCGACCACATATGGGGTATCTGCCTACTCAGGAGAAATTGCACAACAAATTTTGGTGTCCATTTTTTTCTGCTATGCTCATGAAAAATTGGGGCTAAAAAAACATTTTTGGGAAAAGTATATTTTTTACGTTTTCACAGTTCAACGTTATACAATTCTGTGAAGCACCTGTGTGTTCAAGATGCTCACCATATGTCTAGATTAGTTCCTTGAGGGGTCTAGTTTCCAAAATGGGGTCACTTGTGGGTTTTTTCACTGATTAGGCACAATAGGGGCTCTCCAAACATGACATGACACTCGCAGACCATTCCATCAATCGCCGTACTCAGGAGAAATTGCGCAATAAATTATATGTGCAATTTCTCCTGTTACCCTAGTAAAAATGAAAAATTTGTGGCTAATAAAAAAACATTTTTGTGGAAAAATTAGATTTCTTTATTTTCACAGCTCAACGTTATAAACTTCTGTGAAGCACCTGGGGGTTCAAGGTGCTCTTCACACATCTATATAAGTTCCCTGAGTGATCTAGTTTCCAGAATAGTGTCACTTGTGGGGGGTTTCCACTGTTTAGGCACATCAGGGGCTCTTCAAACATGACATGGCATCCGCTAATTATTCCAGCAAATTTTACATTCAAAAAGTCAAATAGCACGACTTCACTTCTGAGCCCTGCCGTGGACCCAAACAGTAGTTTTTCCCCACATACGGCGTATCGGCATAGTCAGGAGAAATTGCACAATAAAAATTATATGGTGCAATTTCTCCTGTTACCCTTGTGAAATTGCAAAATTTGGGGCTAAAAACATTTTTTGTTTTGTGATTTTTTATATTTTTACTGCTTATTATAAACTTTTGTGAAAATAAGTTAAATGTTAATTTTTTCCTTCCACATTCCATTAATTCATGTGAAGCACCTGAAAGGTTAATAAACTTCTTGAATGTGGTTTTGAGCATCTTTGGGGGGTGTAGGTTTTAGAATGGTGTCACTTTTGGGAATTTTCTGTCATAAAAGTCACTTCAAATGTGATGTGGTCCCTAAAAAAATGTTTTTGTAAATTTTGTTGGAAAAATGAGAAATCGCTGGTCAACTTTTAACTCTTATAACTAGTGTTGAGCGAATTTGTTCGTCGAATGTTCGAAAGTTTCAAATTCGGCACTAATATGACACAAAGGCGAACAAATTTTCTTAAAATCGGAAAGTTTTGACAAATTTGCGCGGGACCGCGAATACAGGGCAACCACAGCGTTTTGAACAGTTTTGTTAGCATAGTGCAAGTGTATGATGAGTGGTGACATGTGCCAGGTGAGTGTGGGGGCTGTGGAGAGCTTAGAACAGGTCAGATCAGCGGCGGACTGTTTTTGTTTTTTTCCTGTGGGCGGTAACTTTAACTGAGGAAAGCGCAGCCAGCCAATCATAGCACAGGAAGCATCTACACTGTCCAGACATAAATGCTTCTGCAATTGGCTGCAGAAATCACATGTCTTCTCAATATAAAAAGCTGCCATGTTCCCTCAGTGCCATTATATCCATGTCACTGCTGGAGACAGACACAGCTCAGTGTTCTCCTGTGTAATGAGAGATATTAGCTAAATAGATGGGCGCTTGTGTGGTAGTCAGATAGTGTAGATAATTCCTGACCTGTGTACATCTGCAACAGCTGCTGGTGCAGTAAATTTTTGGTATTCTTGTGCAAGTACTGAGATTCTGACAGAAACAGAGGGCCCATGCCATACAATAGTGCTGTGCACCGCTGGTATAGAGCTCCATGTCTTAGTATACCTTGAATCATCTTTTGCACTTGCTAATGTGATCAAGCAAGCGCAGTGCACCTTTTCATTTAGTGGGGTTGAAATTGTGTTCTGCACAGTCTGCAGAGCTTCTTATTGCAGAGCACAAAATTTGTTTTTTTTCCTGTTGCTATTGTGATATTGAAAGCTGTGTGCACTAAAGGTTTTTTTAGTGTCCGATACTATTTTAGTGGAGTTGAACTTCAGGTGGTTTCAGAGTAAAAAAATACATTTTTTCTCTTGCTACGCCCAGTCCAAAAATGTTTTTTTCCTGTGCCAAAAGTCATACAGTGCTATAAGCCAGCTACTACATCAGTGGCGGTCAAATTCAGCTTGTACGCACAGTCAAACCTATATATATTTTTGGTTGGCAGGCAGAGTCCACCAAAGGTTTTTTACTGTGGCAAAGTTGATCCAGTCTGCTAAAAGGCAGATCCTATTTTAGTGGCGTTGAACAATTGACAAAAGCCTGCAAGGGGCTGAAACGTTTTGTTGTAGTTTTCCTACATGTGGAATAAATGAATTGATCGTATACACGCGAGTGCCAGGATCTTTCTACTTTGCTTGCAATCTATCTCTCCACGTGCACCACCAACCACTAACAAGGACTACGGAGTGCCAACTATTTCTTTATATCTAAGGGGAGGAAATCATCTGCACCGATGCCCAAATTTTTTTTAGCTTGGATTCAGGGCAGGACGAAGTAGGGTCTAAGCAGGTTCCTGACCCTTGTCACCAGACGTTAACCGCAGGGGATGGAGGTGATACCGATGAGGCTCAGATACCTGAGGCTCATGCGGACTGTACTGTGCTGTCAGGACAACAAGAGGAGAGGAGTCACTCTGAGGGCGAGCAATGGGATAACACATTGGATGATGACGAGTTTGAAAATCCTACTCGATGTGAACCCAGAGTCACGCAGCCGAGTAGCTCATCTGAGGAGGTGGAGGAGGAAGACGAGGAAGTTACATTTCGCCCCACACCGCAGACACGGAGTGATGCAAGCACAAGGAGCTCTGCATCCTTAGCCACAACCGTGGATGTGGCCAGCAGTGGTCACAGGTCTGCAGCTCGCAGGGGCAGCAAGGGTTACCTAGCATGGGCCTTTTTTGTCACTGCAAATGATGAGCCCACTCACGTCTGCAAACTTTGCGATAAAAAACTCTGTAGAGGGAAAAACTTCAATAATTTGACTACTACATGCATGAACGTTCACATGCTCAAACAACATTCTTTACGCTGGGAATCTTACCGCACTGAAATGCAGACCAGCGCACCTCAACAACCATCAGCTGCCCCATCAAACGCATCCGCTGCTTCTTCCTCCTCCTCTGTTACCGTGCCAAGTATTGTCATGCAGGTCTCCCATTGCAGATACTCCAGTTCTTTACCCGCCTCAGTCAGACTGAGTGACAGCCCGTCAGCTGTAACGGAAGCAGACGCGCCTGCTGTGTTTGTTTGACCGAGCACACCGCATGTTTCTCAATCCACCGTAACATCTGCACCTCACTCACGCTTCACCAGTTTTTCCGGTTCACCATACTCCACCCTCTCTCAGCACCTTAGCCAGCCCTCGGTCCCGCAGTTGTGGTCACGTAGAAGATTGTTTCATCCTATGCATGACAAAGCTAAGAAGTTGAACTCCACCATCTGCAATCTGTTGGCAGCGGAAATGGTGGTCTTAGGCCCTATTTTTTTAAATGTAAACACTTCCGATTGAGTGCATCTCCAGGATTGGCTGTAGTGGGACAGGTATGGGTCTGCGTTAACCTACTTGTAGTCTGATGACATTGATGCCACTTCGGTGGTGTTGAGCCCTCATTTAGGGCAATGTGAACACTTCTGGTTAGGTCTCCATCTCCTGGGTTGGATGTACTGGAAGAGGTGTGGGTCTTATTTACACTATTTCTACAGTAGTGAAATTGATGACACTTTGCTGGCGTCTGCCACTAATTTTTTTAAATGTGGGGAATCCTGATTGGGTCTCCATCTATTGGATTGGCTGTAGTGGAACCTTCCTGTTCTGCAGTGTAAGTTGTGTAAGGTTGCATACCAGTCCTTGCTGCACTCCTGATACAGACTCTGCCTGCTGCACTCCTGATACAGACTCTGCCTGCTGCACTCCTGATACAGACTCTGCCTGCTGCACTCCTGATACAGACTCTGCCTGCTGCACCATCTAGTCTGTCCTACTGGGTCCAGCTGCTGTGCATCCGTTGGTCTGTCCTGGAGTGGCACCTGGCGTTCATCGAGAGCCAAGTCTAACCTCACCATCAGAGGCTCTAGTGAACAGTCCGGTGCTTGCTTAGTCACGCCCCTCTAGGCTCTCCGGGGTCCGTGGCACAGTGGTTTCACAAACCACGTCCGTGACAGTGCGCCCTCGCAGGCAGAGACCTCTCTCCTGTTGTACCAGTCGGTGACCCCTTTTGACATGTAAAGCACAACTGAATAAATGTCGTCACAGTAATAATAATTATAGTACTTGTACTCTGGGTCAATTGATGCCACTTCCCTGGTGTCTACACCTAATTTGATCTGTTTTGGCAACTTTTGGTCCCGTTTCTAGGTGTTGTATATGCATTTTTTTGGTCCCCCCATTGACTCCTATGGGATTCGGAAATGTTCGCCGAACATTCGGCTAAAAAATTCGGCCAATATCAATTTGCTCGGTGAACTTTTCCGAACCGACATTGAAATGTTCGCTCATGCCTATTTATAACTTCCTAAAAAAAAAGTTTTAAAAATTGTTCTGATATAAAGTAGACATGTGGGAAATGTTATTTATTAACTATTTTGTGTGACATATCTCTCTGATTTATGGGCATAAAAATTAAAAGTTTTAAAATTGCAACATTTTTGCCAAATTTCCATCTTTTCACAAGTAAACACAAGTCATATTGAATAAATTTTTACCACTGTGATGAAGTACAATATGTCACGAAAAAAGAGTCTCAGAATCAGTGTGATCCGTTGAAGCGTTCCCGAGTTATTACCTCATAAAGTGACACTGGTCAGAATTGTAAAATTTGGCCCGGTCATGAAGGTGAAAACAGGCTTGGGGGTGAAGGGTTTACAGTCATTTAAAACCTAACAAAATGTTTTTTTTAAAAATGTACAGGTTCCACTATTATACCTTGGGAAAGTTTTATGAATAAATATTAAAGTGGAAAATGCAGGGTGTTTTTTATATTTTTCATCATTTTTTAACCCCTTCACCACCTTGGGTTTTTGCGTTTTTATTTTTTGATCCCCTTCTTCCCAGAGCCATAACTTTTATATTCTTTAGTCAATATGGGCATGCGAGGGTTTGTTTTTTTGCGGGATGAATTGTACTTTTGAAAGACACCATTGATTTTACCATTAAATGTACTGGAAAACAGGAAAAAAATTCCAAGTGCAGTGAAATTTCAAAAAAGTGGAACTCCACAAATGTTTGAGTGTTTGTTTTTTTACCATCTTCACTAAATGCTAAAAATGACCAGTAATAATGATTCTCCAAGTCATTACGAGTTTGTAGATACCAAACATGTATAGGTTATTTTTTATTAAAGTGGTGATAAAAAAAATGAAAAGTTTTTTAAAACATATGGCGCCATTTTCCGAGACCCGTAGCGTCTTCATTTTTCGGGGTCTAGGGCTAGGTGAGGGCTTATTTTTTGTGCGCTGAGCTGACATTTTTATTGATACCATTTTGGGGTGGATACAATGTTTTGATCACCTGTTATTGCATTTTATTGCAATGTTGCGGCGACCAAAAAAGTAATTATTTAGTTTTGATTTTTTTTCTTGTTGCGCCATTTACTGATCGGATTAATTCTTTTTAGATTTTGATAGATCAGGCGATTCTGAACTCGATGATGCCAAATGTGTATTTTTTGTTGATTTCTAATTGTTTAATTTTGAATAGGGAGAAAGGGGGGTGATTTGAACTTTTATATTTTTTTAATTTTGTTAATATTTTTAAAAGCATTTTTAATTTTTCTTTTCACTGGCTTCAATAGTCTCCATGAGAGACTAGAAGCTGTGATCATGATGACATCTGGTCACCATGGCAACGATCAGGACCCTGCGCTGATAGCACGGGGTCTCCGATCCAAAATCAGAGGGGCTTTCGTCCCTCTGCTCACTTACTAAATGCTGCGATCGCAGCATTTAGGGAGTTAAAGTGCTGGGAGCGGTGCGAGCACGGGTGTCAGCTGTCAGAATCAGCTGACACCCGGCAGGCTGTGCGGGCGTGATTGACATGTCGTAATAATACGTACCTGGTCCATAAGGCCCAGGAAACAGGGACGTAATATTACGTACATCGTCAGAAAGGGCTTAAAGGGAACCTGTCACCATGTTTTCCCGATATACAGTACGTCCACCATCATTAAGGCCTTTTTCACAGTATACTAGAATGCTGTTAAAAAAGGTCAGCAATCCAGTCAGTGCGGTCATACAGTGCGGTCCCGTCCCATAGGTGTCTCTGGTCTTGATTTGGTACCTCCTCTCTTCTTGCAATCGCCGTCCTTCTTCCCTACTTTGTGTGGATGACCCATCCCATGTCATCCACACAGTGTCCCCCCATCTCGCTCCTAAGCAGATGCACTCCTATCTGCCCTGTCGAGGGCACAGCAAAGTACTCTAGTGCTTATGCACCGAGAAAGGCCAAAGAGAGCCGATGACCCGGAAGTAAATCTGGCGCATGCTTTTTACAGTACTTTGCTCTGCCCACGGCAGAGCAGATAGGAGTGCACCTGCGCAGAAGCGCGATGGGGGACATTGTGTGGATGACATAGGACGCGTCATCTACACAAAGCAGGGAAGGAGGATGGCGATTGCAAGAAGAGAGGAGGCGCTGGATGCCCGTTGGACTGGACTGACTCGTCTGTAAGTATAATAAAAGCTATTTTTTACAGCATTCCAGTATCCTGTATGAAAGACCCTAATGGTGGTGGCTGTACTGTATATTGGAAAAACCTGGCGACATGTTCCCTTTAACAAATCTTTATGTTTTTTTTTACAATAATTGCCAGTTTAGCAAGAATTTAAGTATCAAAATACCAGAAATAGTTTTTTGTTATGTATATTTCCTTCTTAGAGAGCTTATTAGTACTTCTTAGATTAATTTATACCTTTTGGTTGTTTGGAGTACTTGATATTTTCCACTCCACGTGTCAAGGGCATTTACAGTTGGCGTCAGAATGTTCAGTCAGTCTGAAAGAGGCACTTTGAAGTGATTGTGGTATTGCCACATGTGCTTGCAAGATGTTTTCTACTGGTTTGCAGCAGCTAGTTGGGAATCTTAGCAACATGTGTCAATGGACATGTCTTAATTATTTACGTTGCATTTTTTATTATCTACTCAACTTTACTTTTTTTATTACTGCACTGTAATCCGCTTGTACCAAAACTGATTCCCTGTTCATCTTCACCATAAAGATGCAATAAGGAGTGGATTCAATGAAGCAGCAGTTGAACATGTGCCTGGTTTCTCCTCTTAATGGCCCTAATTTATCAAGACCTGCAATTCTCATGCCTGTCTGGGTGAGGGAGTGTGTTGGAGTCAGATGCTAATAATTCATTAAGAGGCAAACTCCTCCGTTTCCCATGACACAAATCTTACTCCAATTATGGGAATTTGAAAACCTCAATTATATACAGTACAGACCAAAACTTTGGACACACCTTCTCATTTAAAGATTTTTCTGTATTTTCATGACTATGAAAATTGTACATTCACACTGAAGGCATCAAAACTATGAATTAACACATGTGGAATTATATACTTAACAAAAAAGTGTGAAACAACTGAAAATATGTCTTATATTCTAGGTTCTTCAAATTAGCCACCTTTTTCTTTGATGACTGCTTTGCACACTCTTGGCATTCTCTTGATGAGCTTCAAGAGGTAGTCACCGGAAATGGTTTTCACTTCACAGGTGTGCCCTGTCAGGTTTATTAAGTGGGATTTCTTGCCTTATAAATGGGGTTGGGACCATCAGTTGTGTTGTGCAGAAGTCTGGTGGATACACAGCTGATAGTCCTACTGAATAGACTGTTAGAATTTGTATTAAGGCAAGAAAAAAGAAGCTAAGTAAAGAAAAACGAGTGGCCATCATTACTTTAAGAAATGAAGGTCTGTCAGTCCGAAAAATTGGGCAAACTTTGAAAGTGTCCCCAAGTGCAGTTGCAAAAATCATCAAGCGCTACAAAGAAACTGGCTCACATGAGGACCGCCCCAGGAGAGGAAGACCAAGAGTCACCTCTGCTTCTGAGGATAAGTTTATCCGAGTCACCAGCCTCAGAAATCGCAGGTTAACAGCAGCTCAGATTAGAGACCAGGCCAATGCCACACAGAGTTCTAGCAGCAGACACATCTCTTCAACAACTGTTAAGAGGAGACTTTGTGCAGCAGGCCTTCATGGTAAAATAGCTGCTAGGAAACCACTGCTAAGGACAGGCAACAAGCAGAAGAGACTTGATTTGGCTAAATAACACAAGGAATGGACATTAGACCAGTGGAAATCTGTGTTTTGGTCTGATGAGTCCAAATTTGAGATCTTTGGTTACAACCACCATGTCTTTGTGCGACGCAGAAAAGTTGAATGGATGGACTCTACATGCCTGGTTCCCACCGGGAAGCATGGGGGAGGAGGTGTGATGGTGTGGGGATGCTTTGCTGGTGACACTGTTGGGGATTTATTCAAAATTGAAGGCATACTGAACCAGCATGGCTACTACAGCATCTTTTAGCGGCATGCTATTCCATCTGGTTTGCGTTTAGTTGGACCATCATTTATTTTTCAATAGGACAATGACCCCAAACACACCTCCAGGCTGTGTAAGGGCTATTTGACCAAGAAGGAGAGTGATGGGGTGCAACGCCAGATGACCTGGCCTCCACAGTCACCAGACCTGAACCCAATCGAGATGGTTTGGGGTGAGCTGGACCGCAGAGTGAAGGCAAAAGGGCCAACAAGTGCTAAGCATCTCTGGGAACTCCTTCAAGATTGTTGGAAGACCATTTACGGTGACTACCTCTTGAAGCTCATCAAGAGAATGCCAAGAGTGTGCAAAGCAGTCATCAAAGCAAAAGGTGGCTACTTTGAAAAACTTAGAATATAAGACATATTTTCAGTTGATTCACACTTTTTTGTTAAGTATATGATTCCACATGTGTTAATTCATAGTTTTGATGCCTTCAGTGTGAATGTACAATTTTCATAGTTATGAAAATACAGAAAAAATTTTAAATGAGAAGGTGTGTCCAAACTTTTGGTCTGTACTGTACATTATGTGATACTTTGTTGCACATTTTGAAATCTGCATCAAAAATACTTACCAACTCATAATTGGTTAATATTTCTATACGCTAGGCTAAGAGAAAAAAGTGTGATTGCAAAATGATTTCAAGCTACTTCAAACAAATCAGGTGCTGCATAATCAATGACATCCCGTGAAAGAACTTTCAGTGCCTTGAATCTTCAATTTTTCAGATTGTGGGAGTTATTTCAACCCTCCTGCAAAATTTATTTCCTGCATTTACAGAAGAAATAGATATATTTTGAAAAAATAAAATTCCATTCTGATAGTCAATAACTGGTTCATCTTGAGCATTAAAGGCAGGTTTCACTTTTCACTGTTCTAAACTCTTTTTCCAGAAAGAGTATACTCCTGATCCTTTATATTGAGTGAGGAGGACTAAATGTAACGTACAGAGCTTTAATTAAATAGCTGTAAAGCACACTGGTTAATACAATACCAACTGACCTTAGAAGCAGTGGTGTAACTAGAGTCCTGTAGGCAGGGCCGGCGCCAGCACCCTGCGCACCCGGGCAAGTGCCGGGGCCCTGAGCAGACATCGGGGCCCACTTGCCGTCGGGCACCCCGCCGCATTATGGGACCAGTGAGCGGAGGAGAGCGGTGTCAGCGCCCACTCACCTCCGCTTGCTCAGGGCCCCGGCAGCCGGCGAAACAATACTTACCTCTCCCTGTGCCCCCACAGCAGCTCCGGTCTCTTCCGTGTCCTCTGACTGTGACGTCTCAGGTCAGAGGGTGCGGTGACGGTTTTACACCGCGCTCTCTGCTGAGCCGTCACAGCGCAGAGCGGGAAGACGCCGGTGACGCTGAGGAGTCTGGAGCAGCGGCAGCAGGTGAGAAGTGAGGTGAGTATTTGATTTTTTTTTTTAATGTATGGAGGCATGGGGCATGATAAGGGAGGGGGGAGTGACATACTGCACGGGGAATTATAAGGGAGGGGGGAGTGACATACTGCATGGGGCATTATAAGGGGGGGGAGTGACATCCTGCATGGGGCATTATAAGGGAGGGGGGGTGACATCCTGCATGGGGCATTGTAAGGGAGGGGGGGAGTGACATCCTGCATGGGGCATCATAAGGGAGGGGAGGAGAGTGACATACTGCATGGGGCATTATAAGGGAGTGGGGGTGTGACATCCTGCATGGGGCATTAAAAGGGGGGGACATCCTGCATGGGGCATTATAAGGGAGGGGCAGTGACATCCTGCATGGGGCATCATAAGGGAGGGGGGGAGAGTGACATACTGCATGGGGCATTATAAGGGAGTGGGGGGGTGACATCCTGCATGGGGCATTAAAAGGGGGGGACATCCTGCATGGGGCATTAAAAGGGGTGTGTGTGACATCCTGCATGGAGCATTATAAGGGAGGGGGGGTGACATCCTGCATGGGGCATTAAAAGGGGGGGGGAGTGACATCCTGCATGGGGCATTATATGGGGGGGGAGTGACATCCTGCATGGGGCATTATAAGGAGGGGTGACATCCTGCATGGGGTATTATAAGGGGGGGTGACATAATGCATGAGGAATTATAAGGGGGTGACATCCTGCATGGGGCATTATAAGGGGGGTGACATCCTGCATGGGGCATTATATGGGGGGAACAGCCTGCGTGGGGCATTATAAAGGGGGAACAGCCTGCATGAGGCATTGTATGGGGGAAACAGCCTGCATGGAGCGTTATGTGGGGGTCAGTATTCTATATGGAGTGTTATAAGTGGGCCAGTATCCTGTATGGAGCGTTATATGGGGGCCAGTATCCTGTATGGAGCGTTATATGGGGGCCAGTATTCTGTATGGAGCGTTATATGGGGGCCAGTATCCTGTATGGAGCGTTATATGGGGGCCAGTATCCTGTATGGAGCGTTATATGGGGGTCAGTATTCTGTATGGAGCGTTATATGGGGGCCAGTATCCTGTATGGAGCGTTATATGGGAGCCAGTATCCTGTATAGAGCGTTATATGGGGGCCAGTATTCTGTATGGAGCGATTCGCCGGTTTCTGAGCTATTGTGGAATTTACAATAGATATCTGTCATGTAATGTAAGAAGTGAAATCTTTGGCATTGTACTATATATATATTTCTCTGCGGTATCTGTGCATCATGAAAGGCAGTATGTGTTAAAGGGGCCCACTGAGACTCTTTCGCCCGGGGCCTACAAAAACCTGGAGCCGGCCCTGCCTGTAGGCCCTAGGGAAAAATTTGGACCTGGAATCTGGTTCCACAATGTTTCTCAGATGCGTGGGCCCAAGTTGTGTTGGAAAAGTCTATCTTATCATCCATATAAAATCAATAACAAATACAAAAAAAATCTAACACAAAACATGGCAAAAAGGTAATTTTCAAAATTTTCTAAGTAATACAGTCAAATAGGGATTGAATAACAAATATCACTATGCTATTACTGAGCAAAATCCACTATAAAAAGAACAATATTGCAAAAATGCATGGCATACATAATTATTAGGCAACTTGTATTTTTGATGATTTTATTATTGAACAACTACAGTGCTGTCGGTCAATCCAAAACGTTAATACTGGGCAACTATTAGTGTTCAGAATTATGATGCAACTAAATAGAATGAATACATTTTCCCATCTCCATTATTTATTTTCATCTGTTAAAGTGAGAATAATAACCAAACAGCTCAAAATGTACAAAAATACATTTTTGACATTTTAAAAAATAACATTGACCAATATAGCTGCCCTTCTTTTTAACAACAGTCATAAGCCTTCCATCTATGGAGTCTGTTAGCTTCTTAATCTGCTGACAATCAACTTTTGGGCAGCACCAACCACAGCCTCCCATACATTGTTCACAGAGGTGACTGTTTTCCTTCACTGTAAGGCTGTGTACCCACGATGCAGATTTAATGCGTTTCTGTGGTGGCATTTCTGCTGCGGAAACGCATTAAAATGGCTTGTTAAGATGTTTGCCATGTTTCCCAATGATAATCCGCATGTGCTGTGCAAATTTCCACTGCGGATTATCATTGCAGAAAAATCCGCAGCACAACCAATTTGGGCGAGATTTTGCGGCGAGATTGCGCCCATTGACTTGCATTGAACCGCATAACATCCGCATGTATACATGCGGATATTGTGCAGTTCAATGCGCGGATAGTACCGACCCGGGTACCATCGTACCTGCAATTAAAAAAGAATTATAAAGTAAAAATAAAAAAAAAATTATTCATACTCACCTCTCCGGCGGTCCCCGGTCTCCTCCCGGCGGCGATCCTCTCTCCTCGGCGGCCCGTGGTGTACTGGCAGGACCTGCAGTGACGTCATTTAGTCAGCTGATGGTCACGCGACCGCGGACATCAGCGATCAGCTGATGGTCGCATGACCATCAACTGACTAAATGACGCCACCGCAGGTCCTGCCAGTACAAAGCGGGCCGCCGAGGAGAGAGGATCGCCGCCGGGAGGAGACCGGGGGCCGCCAGAGAGGTGAGTATAAGGTTTTTTTTTTTTTTCTTTTTACTTCTTTTTATTTACACTAGATGCACGATTTGAAGCAGAAATCTCCTCATAAGTTGGTCACACAATATTAATCCATGCCGGTTGCATGAATTTATATTGTGTGACCAACTTGTCAAGCCCTTTTCCAAGTGATGCTCAAAATCGCTTGGAAAAATTCTTGAAAAAAACACATGCATAAACGCATGTAAAAACACTGAAAAAATGCATGTAAAATCCGCATACGTTTTTTATGCCAAGGAGATGCAGAAAAGCTCAGGAAATTTCTGCTTCAAGTCTGCATTGTGGGCACATACCCTAAATCTCCTGTTTAAGAAGGGATTACAAGTTCTCAATAGGGTTTAGGTCAGGTGAGGAAGGGGCCATGTCATTCTTTCATCTTTATGGCCTTTATATGCAGCCAAGCAGTAGAGACTTTGATACATGCGATAGAGCTTTGTGAAAAATGCAGGCTTTTCCTATCGCCACGACAGCACCCACTGAGAGAGGGGATCCGCCCATAGGGACAGGAAACCTACAGATAAAAAGGGGCGCTCCCCCTCGCCTCCTCAGTTGGTTTCCTTTTCCTATGGGAAAAGCAAATCCCGGCACTCACGTGTTGATAATTAGTTCGTTTATTCCACAACTCACAAAAAGAGGGCGCTCCCCCTCGCCTCCTCAGTTGGTTTCCTGTTCCTACGGGAAAAGCAAATCCCGGCACTCACGTGTTGATGATTAGTTCGTTTATTCCACAACTCACAAAAAGACGTTTCAGCCTGTCCAAGGCTTTTTTGAAAAAAGCCTTGGACAGGCTGAAACGTCTTTTTGTGAGTTGTGGAATAAACAAACTAATCATCAACACGTGAGTGCCGGGATTTGCTTTTCCTACAGACATTGTTCTCCACGTGCACCACCCTAGCTACACGGAGTGCCGACTATTTTCTCTTGATCCTGTTCCTACGGGAACCTGCAGCATGGAAAATATTACCTGGGTCCTGATGCCTCTGTGCAGTGCCTGTGGGGATGGCAGAGTCCGGGTCTCCAGTTACAGAGTTGGGGGAGCCCTGCCTGTCAGACTCCCCCCCTCTGCTGGGAAGGATGGCGCGATCCCATGGTCCGGGTGGTGCCGCCATGGGTCGCGTGGGTGAGGTGCAGGTTGAGAGAATCTCCCTGCATAGATCTGGAGGGCGCAAGGTGCGGGCATCGGTTCCGGGTTCTTCAACGCGCATGTGTGCTGGCCTGATGATGCGCCCGATAACCCAGAAGTGGTTGATTGACTTCCGGGGGACCGGGGAGGTGCATCGGTCGGTGGGAAGGGTGGGAGCGCAGCATTCAAATGAAATAGGCTGGCGTGCTAGCACAACTTGTGCTTCGATATGTCTTCCCCCGAAGATGCGGAGGAGCACCCACAGGTGACTAAGCAGCGCAAAAACAGTGGCAGCAGGAGCAGCGATGGTGGTCACCCTCCACCAGTGATACCACCAGCAGGAGTGAGCAGTGCCTTCAGTTCAAGCCCTCCAAATCCAGCGCTGTGCCTCCACCTCCAGAGATGGTAACCCATTAACAAGCTTCAGACGGTGAGTGTATCTCTGTGACCACCTGGTGAGCTTCTTTCGGCTCAGGAATTGATGTTTGCAGGCCTGTCTCAAAGGAAGCGCAGGTCCTTTCCAGTCATTGATGCAATAAAAGATCTTGTGCGACAGGAATGGGAGAAACAGGATACCTGGGGTTTACTTCCCTCATCATCAAAGCATAAATACCCCTGTGATGATACCCAGCTGTCTGAATGGAGCAGGTCCCAAAAGTTGATGTGGCTGTTGCTTCTTCCTCTAAACGAAATGTACTACCCTTAGAGGACGGGGGCCTCCTTAAGGACCCATCGGACCGAAAAGCTGATACGTTACTAAAGCGAGTCTGAGAGTCATCTGCAGGTGCTTTCAAGCCTGCAATAGCCAGTAATTGCATTGCAAGATCTATGCTGGTATGGGTTGACCAACTGGAGGATCAAATTAAGGCAAGAACACCCAGAGATAGACTGTTAGCCTCTGTTCCCCAGCTCCGCAGTGGTGCAGCCTATTTGGCGGATGCTTCGGCTGATTCGCTCATGTTAGCAGCCAGAACTGCTGGCTTATCCAGTGCTGCTCATCGGGCCCTATGGTTAAAGGAATGGAAGGGGAATGCGCATGCTAAAACCAAATTGTGCGCCATTCCATGCCAGGGTGAGTACCTGTTTGGCCTGGTGCTTGATGACATTCTGGCAAAGGTAGGTGATGTCAAGAAAGGCTACCCTAAACCATCTACTCCTAATTATAGGAAGGCTTTCAGGAAGCGGTCGTTTGCACGAAAAAAGGCAGACTCCAGATGGGAGCCCACCGAGCAGAAGCCGAAAGGTGCCTACTTCAGTGGTCCCTCCTCATCAAAACACAAACACAAGTTCCACTAATCCAGACCACCCGGTTGGTGGTAGATTGAAATATTTCTATGATGGAATCAAGTTACATCCAGTAGATGGATTCTCAACCTAATTTCATCTGGGTTGAAAATGGACTTTCAGAGAATCCCTAGGGATTCCTTTCTTCAAACTACTCTATCCAACCTTGTCCAGCAATGGGCTTTAGAAGCAGAGGTTAGGGATCTGTTAAAAAAACAGGTTCTAGTAGAGGTTCCTGGGGGCCAGGAAGGGAAGGGGTTTTATTCTTCTCTATTCCTGGTTCCCAAACCCGATGGTTCCTTTAGAACTCTTATTAATTTACGGAAATTGAACTCCTTCCTTAGATTCCAAACCTTTTAAATGGAATCCATAAAGTCTACTATTCGGCTTATGTTTTCCAGGTGTTTCATGGCGGTCCTGGATCTAAAGGACGCATATTATCATCTTCCTATTCATCAAGACCACCAACGGTTTCTAAGAGTTGCAGTGCATCTGAACGACCAAGTCAGGCACTTCCAGTTCACCGCAATGCCATTTGGCCTGTTGATGACTCCACGTATCTTCACAAAGGTGATTGCAGAAGTAATGGCCCATTTGCGAGAAAGGGATACTCTGGTTATCCCATATCTGGATGACTTCCTGATAGTGGCAAAATCTGCAGCTCAACCATATTATATCGTTCTTACAGGATCTGGGTTGGATCATAAACCTGCAAAAATCAAGACTGTTTCCAACAACCTTGCAGAGTTTTCTAGGTCTCCACCTATATTCAGTGACTCTGCAGTGTTTCCTACAGGAAGACAAAGTTCAGAATATTTTAAGCAAGGTCTGCAGGGTAGTGCACAACCCAAAACTACGCCATGTCCCTGATGGGATCCCTATCCTCCTGTATCCCGGCAGTCCAGTGGGCACAATTCCACTCCAGGGATCTACAATACGATATTCTCATCGTAGCGGACAATAATTTGCAGGGTCATCTAGAAGGAAAGATGCGTCTGTCAGCTTCCACAGTAGACTCTCTATGATAGTGGCTAGATCCAGCTCATTTGTCAAAGGGGGTCCCATGGGTCATAACACCGGACAGCACAGTGATGACAGATGCCAGCCCTTCGGGGTGGAGGGTTCATATAGGCGACCACATAGTCCAAGGACAGTGGATAACAAGCGATGCAATAGGCTCCTCAAATCTAAAGGAGTTAAAGGCAGTGAAATATGCCCTCTTCAGATTCCTGCCCATCTTTCAGAATTCCCATGTGTGAATATACACTGAAAATACCAGTTTTGCCTATCTGAATCACCAGGGAGGTTCACGGTCACCTTCTCTGATGTCCACTGCGGAAGAGATTTTCGTGCTGGCAGAGAAACATCTCCTCTCCCTCTCAGCTCTACACATCAGGGGGATAGACAATATCAGAGCAGACTACCTCAGTCGTCATTCTCTACACCAAGGGGAGTGGGCTCTAAACAGACAGATTTTCCAGCAAATAGTTTGGCTATGGTGGGTTCCGGACAAAGACCTCTTTTCAACCAGAAGCAACAGACAGGTCAGACGGTTTGCTTCACTATGGCCATCGGATCACCCAGAAGTAGTGGATGCTCTACAGACTCGGTGGTCTTATGATCTAGCCTATGCCTTTCCCCCAATGTGTCTGATTCCAATAGTCCTCAGAAAGATCAGGCAGGAAGGAGCGAGGGTGATTCTTATTGCTCCTTTCTGGCCCAGGAGGCTTTGTTTTTTGTGGCTGAAAGTCAAATCAGTAACCGACCCATGGATCCTGCCATCGGGTCCGGAGCTGCTCTCTCAGGGTCAATTCCGTCACCCTCAAGTGGAGGGTCTCCATCTGGCAGCATGGAATTTGAGAGGCAGCTTCTAAGGCAGAGAGGATTTTCTGAAGCCTTAGTGTCAACTCTTCTTCAAAGTAGAAAAGAAGTTACTACAAAAATCTACTGTAGAGTGTAGAAGAAATTACTACAATTCTATTTAGGCCCCCTTACTACCCAGGTGCCTATCCCAGCTATCCTAGAATTTTTACAGAAGGGTCGTGAGCTGAATCTATCCATCAGCACTTTAAAAGTGCAAGTCTCGGCTCTGGGCGCATTGTACAACTGCAATATCGGGGGGATAGATGGGTCTCTAGGTTTATACAGTCTTGTGAACGTAGTGACCCTGTACACATAGCCAGGCTTCCACCTTGGGACCTAAACTTTGTACTGGATGCTCTGACGGGTCCCCCTTTGAACCCCTGACTTCTGCCTCCATCAAAAATCTGACTATGAAGACAGCCTTACTGGTAGCCTTAACGTCAGCCAGAAGGGTGGGCGATATGTAAGGTGCCCCAGCGAGGTAGTCGTGGGTGAGTTGTGGCCCCTGCTCGCTTTGCCACCTTACAGACAATTTGTGTCCTCCCTCAGATGTGTGGCTGTGCATGTGACCTTCTTCACTTACGTCACACCATCCGGTCGCGGCTGTCTCTAGACTTCTCTTCTGGGACCAGGGCAGTAATAATTTCAAAGGACACAAAGTTATCAACCATAACTGGGGTTTTACTTGGGGGAAAGGAGTAATTACAATATTTACAGTCTGGTAGATTGGATAAGTCCCAACAGGTTCTTGTCTCCCATGCAGGTGCTAAAATCATCTTCAGCCCTGGTGCCCTCTTTGGGTTAAGCATCTCTCTGTGTCCAGATCCTTTATCTCCCTCATGGCTTATCCTGGAGTCGCATTTTCCTCTGCTACCTGCAGATTAGAAGTGCCCCGGGCCCTTAATAGCTCCGTTGAGTTTCTCCGGCCGGCTAATGGGACTTCTGCATGAGGAGATATTCGCACTGCGGATTCACTGTCTGAGGGTAGAGAGCCCCCGTCTACCCTAGCAGCCAATTTCCCTGGCTGTCCGCACTAAGATTTCCCTGACAGGGCTTCAACTGACTCAAAAATAATGGCTGCGGCTATTTTTAGCACAATCAGAGGCTCCACCCACTAAGCCATCTACTTAGCAACTGCCTTGCCTCTCACTGACAACTGTGCCCAGCAGTGGCATCTTGTGGCTGATAAAAAGTGCTGCAGCCCCACAAGGAATTATATCTAACCTCTAGACATGCCCAATGTCTATCCCTGTCACTACGTTTCCCCCTTACTCCACTGACTGAGCCGCTGAAATTAGCCCCGTAACTTGACCTAATAGCAGTTCAGAGAGTGCCTAACTATGGGGATATGTAATTCTAACTACTTCAGTCCCACGGGAAGGTTACACCCTTCCTCACTATTACTGATATACAGGCTCTTTCAATAGATGCCCCCTACCTTTTAGTTTTTCAGGACAAGCTAATCCTAAAACCAGATCCAGCTTATCTACCAAAGGTTTCCTCTAGATTTCATAGGAGTCAGGAGATATGTCTACCTTCCTTTTGTGAAAACCTGTCTACACCAGAGGAACACAGGTTCCATACGTTAGACGTCAGGAGAATAGTGCTAGAATACATAGCTAGAACTCAGTCCTGGAGGAAGAGTAGGGCCTTGTTTGTCTCATTTCATTTCTCATTTCAGGGCCACAGAAAGGGGTCTGGCATCACAAAGAACACTCTATCCCGATGGATAAGGGACGCGATCTGCACAGCCTACTCGGCCAAAGGTGAGAGCCCTCCAGACGGCATAAGAGCCTATTCTACTCGGGCCATGGCTTCCATCTGGGCTTAGAGAGCTGATGTCCCTATAAATTTAATTTGTAAGGCCGCAACCTGGGCCTCACCTTCCACCTTTTTCAGACTCTATCGTCTTGATCTGTCTTTTCTCCTCCGACCTTGAATTTGGGAGATCAGTTCCCAATACTGTGGTCCCTCCCAGGTGATGGTCTCTAAAAGTCTCTCAGTGGGTGCTGTCGTGGTGATAGGAAAATCCAAGATTACTTACCGGTAATCGTATTTTATGGAGACAGCACCCACTCACCCCCGTTATTATTTACTCACCGGTTTCTGCTCTTAGAAAAGGTGTTTGTGGCGGCTCCTCCAAATCTTCTATAACCAACTGAGGAGGCGAGGGGGACCACCCCTTTTTATCAATAAGTTTCCTGTCCCTATGGGCGGATTCCCTCTCTCAGTGGGTGCTGTCATGGTCTCCGTAAAATATGATTACCGGTAAGTAATCTCGGATTTTTCCAATATCACTGCTCAGCGTAGCTAGAAGTTCAACTCAGAGGGATGGACTTCTGAGTGGGCCCCTAAGCAGGTAACCATGTTTACCACTACAGTGGTGCACCCTAATAGTGGATATAATGGAACCTCAGCAGATGATCGCGCTGTTACTGAAAATAAATCTCTATGCAAAGAACATCACTGATATTACTGCCATATAGTGATCATATAGTGGTAGATACCATTCCTGCAGAACATATAAGAGATTACAGTACAGTTATAGATAGTGACTTACATCTGGCATTCTTTCCAATTGTGTGGTTTACTTTTTCCAGCTTTTCCAGCTTTTCAATTTTACGCAGATCATCGACTTCTTCCAGCCACAACTTGTCTGCAGAGTTTACAACAAAGACACATTTGATATTTCTAGCCCCATCCCCATCTATTCACAATCTGCACAAACTACTCATACTGCTGTAACCCCAGTGCTGCTGAATGTATCCTTATCACTGGCTGTACCTGCTATGTAGCACAAAAACAGTTGTTCTCTTAGTGCCCCATGTACTAATGCCCACCATTTTGCCCTTTACAAAGTTAAACACCTCCTTTGTGCCCTCTAGATGGTAAAACTGACCCCTTAAAAAATATTTACTGTCCTATGCAAGTGCATTAGAAAACAGTGCCCACATTTAGAAAGGGATTATGCCCCTTTGTGCCACTTTGACAGTAACAATACCATAACTGCCCCTATAACAAAAATATTTTTTAAGTGCCCACTTAACATTTAATAATGACCCCTGAGACCCCCATCTTCAGCTCCCCTATACACAGTATAGTGGGCCCACAGCTCCCTTATACATAGTATAGTGCCCACACAGCTCTATACACAGTATAATAACCCAGAACTCCCCTCTACACAGTGTGATGTTCCCACAGCTCCCCTCTAGACAGTATGATGTCTTCACAGCTCCCCTGTACATAGCATGATGGTCTAACAGCTCCCGACTATATAGTATGATATCCCCACAGCTTTCCTAAACATAGTATGATTGTCCTCACAGCTTCCCTATGCACAGTATAATTCCCCTCAAACTGTATGGTGCCCCCACAGTAGTCTCCACACTGTATGATGGGACCCACAGTAGCCCCCACACTGTATGTTGTCCCCACACTAGCCCCCATACTGTATGATGCACCCACACTGTATAATGGCCCCCACATAGTATGATGGCCTAAACTGATGGTATGATGGTATGAACTCTAGGAACGATACTAAGTTTACGTATTAGATTTCACGCTGCCCCAGTGATAAGACATGTATTCACATTCTATATATTATATTGTTTTGTAATTATTTACGTCACTTGGTTTATTTGTATTAATTATGAAGTATGTTCCACTTGATTGGTGGGTTTTCTTTTAAATCAGGTCTCTCATGTTTCTTTGTTATACTCTATGACTAAGGGCTTGTTCACACGCGTCCGAGTGCTATCCATAAAAAAAAAGGACCGCACTTGGGCCAATGTTATTCAGTGGAGCAGTGCAGATGAACGTTTTTTTTCACTGACTGAATCTGCATGTGAAAAAAATCTCAGCATGCACTAATTTCTTCCATAAATCAGATGAGACTCCTTCATTCAAGTCCATGGATGCATGAAAAAAATCAGATGCTATAGGGAGCCACAGTATAGCATCCAACTTTTTTACGGATACATTGCAATTCTGTATCACTGGAAACTGTAAAAGCTGCTGCTGTAAAAAAAACGGATTGTATACGGACAGCACAAGGATAACAAGTAACAAAAAAAAATCGTCCAATTTTTTGGGAAGAAATTCTGACCCATATTTTATACGGTCGTGTAAATATACCCTAAGGGCGTATTTAATCAGTGCCAGGAACGTGTCAGAGTGTTTTATATACATCGGAACTTTAATCTTTATGGAATAAAGCATGATGCTTTACTTATAGCTGTATCAATCCATTTCCCCTTACTTTGCGTGTAAACCCACTGTTTGGTCAGCAGTTATGGAATATGAAAAGGATTTGTCTCTTATGTAGACTGAGTGCTTGATTCTAAACCTTTCTCATATTATAATATAGTCCTGCTGACATAAGGCCCCCATACAGCTAACAGCTGTTGCCTCCTTTTCGAAAAACACTTTTTCATTTTTACGAATCAATTTGTGAAGCACCTGGGGGTTCCAAGTGCGCACTATGCATCTAGATTGGTGCCTTGGGTGGTCTACTTTCCAAAATGGGGTCAATTGTGGGGGAGTTCCAATGTTTAGGCACACAGGGGCTCTCCAAACGCAACATGGTGTCCGCTAACAATTTGAGCCGATTTTTCATTCAATTTGTTAGCAGACACCATGTTGCGTTTGGAGAACCCCTGATGTGCCTAAACAGTGGAGCTCCCCCACAAGTGACCCCATTTTGGAAACCATACCCCTCAAGGATTTTATTAAGGGGTATAGTGAACATTTTGAACCCAGAGGTATGACACAGAATTTGATAACATTAGGTCATCATATTGAATAAGTTGTCATTACTCTTGAGCGCAAGTGCTTGCTACTTGAGTTTGCATCGGGTACTCAGGTATGCACCATGTATCACGGGTGCTCAAGTGAAATGCTCGAGTCCCCGCCCGCATGTTTCACGTTTATTAGACACCCAAAAAAAACCATGCGGGGATCGCTCGTGCATGGCAGGCAATCCCCGCGAGGTTTTTTTGGCCGTGAAGCATAGGGGGCGGAGACTCGAGCACCCGCGATACTCAGTGCATACCTGAGCACCCGATGCAAACTCAAGTAGCGAGCACTTGCGTTCAACACTAGTTGCCATATCGTCATCTTTGGTTTTTTTTGTTTTTTTTACTTTTGAAAAAAAAAAACAATCCCAACCCTAACATTAGCACAACCCCAACCCCAGCCCTAGCGTTTATTTTTTACGCCGTTCCTCATGCAGTATAAGTGATGAGATTACTTTATTCTTCGGGTCAGTGCGATTACAGCGATACCAGAATCATATCGGGTTTTATGATTGACAGCTGTCACACACTAAAAGACACATATTTTGTAAAATCTAGTTTTTGTATTGCCATATTTTGGCCGACAGAGTCATATGACAGCTTGTTTTTTGCGGGATGAGTTGATGTTTTTATTGGTGCCATTTTCAGGCATGTGACATTTTTTGATCGCTTTCTATTCCTGCTTTTGGGAGGCAGAATAAACAAAAACCAACAATTCAGGAATTGTGTTTTTTTACATTTTTTTATTCTGCTCCGGGTGTGGTAAAATTGATAAGGTAGCTTTATTCTTCGGGTCAGTACGTTTACAGCGGTACCACATTTATATAGTTTTTTATGTTTTGGCGCTTTTACACAATAAAAGCTATTTTATAAAAAAAAAATATTTTTTTGCATCGCTTTATTCTGAGTGCTGTAACTTTTTGATTTTTCGGATGATGGAGCTGTATGGTGGCTTGTTTTTTGCGGGACGAGATGACGTTTTCAGCGATACCATTTTTATTTATATTCGTCTTTTTGATCGCGTGTTATTCCATTTTTTGTTTGGCAGTATGATGATAAAGCATTGTTTTTTGCTTTGTTTTTTATTTTTATTTTTTACCGTGTTCACTGAAGGGGTTAACTAGTGGAACAGTTTTATAGGCCAGGTCGTTACGGACGCGGCAATACCAAATATGTGTACTTTTATTGTTTGTTTGCTTTTTTTTCATAATAATATTTATTGATGGGTACATTATATTTTTATTTTTAGTGGATTATTTTTTTTATTTTTTTTTAAATATTTTTACAATTTTTTTCTTTTTTTTTTCACTTTCTGGGAGTTTTTTTACTTTTTTACTTTGTCCCACTATGGGACTTTCACTTTTTTTATTCTGATCGCCTGCATGGCACAGGAATGCAGCACCATCCCTGTGCCATGCAGGCAGTCAGCGCTGGACAGGGAGAAGATAGTTTGGAGATGCACTGCGCATGTCCAAACAATCTTACTGCTGTCTGGTGACCTGGATGTTGTCATGACGACATCGGGTCATCCTGGCAACACCTGGGAAGCCGCGGCAGACAGCGCTGGAGGCCAGAAGAGGAGGTGAGTATACCGATCACCTCCCCTTGCCACCGCAATGCTGCGATCGACTTCGATCGCAGCATTGCGGGGGTTAATGTGCTGGGAGCGGTGCGGGCACATAGTACCGGGTGTCAGCTGTGACAATCAGCTGACACCTGGCGGCGATCGCGCCCGCACAGCCTGTGTGCGCTCGCGATCGCGATGACGTACTAATACTGGTCAGGTTCTTAAAGCCCAGGGCACTGACACGTATTAATACGTCATGGGCTGTAAAGGGGTTAAAGGACACCATTAATATTCTCATAAAATGTACTGAAAAACTGAGTAAACAAATTCTAAGTGCAGTGAAATGGTGAAAAATACGCGATTCCGCCATTGTTTTTCATGTGTTGTTTTTACAGCTTTTATTGTATGGTAAAATGACTTGATATCATGATTTTTTAGATAATTACGGTTTTCATGATACTAAATTTGTATACTTTTTTTACATTTTAATAATGAAAAATATTTAGAACTTTGTAAAAAAAAAAAAGAAGGATTGCGTCACGATTTTCTGAAACTTGCTCCTTTTTTATTTTTCCATCTCTGGCACTGTATGGCGACCTGTTTTATAGGGTGGCAAGCTGTAGCTTTTATTGATACCATTTAATAGTACATACAATAATAATAATAATAATAATATTTTGATAGATCAGATTTTTACCAACACAAAGTTAACAAATATCTTATATTTTTTTAGAGCTTTACTATTTAAAGTGTGAATAGGGGGTGATATCAAATTTAATTTATTGACAGTTTTTATGTTTTTTTATTTTCATTTTTAGTCTCCTCGTAAGACTTGAAGCTGCAACTATTTGATTTCTTAAACTATATGGTGAAGTATGGCAGTATTAAAGTATATAGTCAAAGTGACTTATTCCTAAGAAGCCCAACCACTGCAGAACTTCATAAAAGGACCAACATGGCAGCTTTAAGGGATTTCAGTACTAGTACCAACCCACCAATCAGCATTTGCAATCACATTGTGGGTGGGGTCGAGCTATGAGAATCAGTGTGCAAGCGCACTGGCAAAAGCACTACTTAAATGATGCTGTCAGTGTTTGACAGCGGCATTTAAATGGTTAAAGGAGTTGCACCACGAACAAGTACATTTTATTCAATAGATCTTGGAATAATAATAAGCTCCACAATGGGATATGTTAATAAAATGTTCCTGTGGTGAGATAATCTTATAAATGTGCCCCTGCTGTGTACTGTGTAATGGCTGTGTCTGACCATACAGGGACATGGTCTGATCATACCACAGCTACTGGGCAAGGGGGAAAGCAAAAAATAGAGGGTACAGACATTACAGTGGGGGTTGCAAATAATTCTTTCTGAGGTAAAATATTTCCCTACCTGTTTGCAAACATGTTTTACCTCACAGAAAGAATCAGCTGTGATCTCCTGCTGTCCTGTCTGTATACTTTCTTTTGCATCCTCCCCTGCTCAGGAGATGTGGTATGATCAGACCATGTTCCTGCACGGTCAGACACAGCCATTACACAGTACATAGCAGGGGCACATTTATAAGATTATCTCAGCACAGGAACATTTTTTTCAACACATCCAAGTGTAGAACATGGGGTGTTATCAATGTGAGATATGTAATGACTAACAGTCTGCTCTTCATATCTACGTGTCTCACACCCTGTCATTTATAATAATCTCTGGAGGCAGATTCTCAGGGTGATCAGTGTCTGCCCCATAGTCTTGAAAAAGTCATTTACATATTCGGAAAAATATGGATTTCTCTGGAATAAGAAATCGAATCACAGATATCAAGGTATCATTATATTCAGCTTCCTATGACCTACATGCTCATAGAGACAGCTTAGAGGATTTGATCCTACTGACAAATTCTCTTTAATACTTTTACCTTACCTACAAATTACAGACAGACCAATCATTTAAAATAAGGAACAACACTATATCTTTTGAAATCTTCTTGCCCTCAGCAATAATCTGATTAAAATACCACACTTCACTTCACAATATCGACAACAATACATCCAGTGGTGTCTCCCTGCATTTGATGCGGGCTTGGGAGTTGAGCCCACATCTTTCCCTGCACATGACAGCTGATTTTATCATATAGACACATTAATGAACAGATGAAGTTGTGTACACACGATCACAAGAATTGTATTCACATGTGGCATAGACGCCTAGGACACAGACATCTTGAAGGTATAATGGAGCTACAAAGGAAAGCATTGACAAAGGATCTATTGATAACTGATTGCTCAATTACCGTAAGATGTGAATGTTGTATGAAATCAAAAGCCACAAGGATATCTATTCCTAAAGAAAGTGAAACGAAAAGCACAAGACCACTTGATTTGGTGCATACGTATGTGGACCCATGAAAGTGACTACATCAGGAGGCAATAGATATATGGTGACTTTTATAGATGACTACTCAAGGCACACAGTCACATACTTGATCAAGACCAAAAGCGAAGTTTTCAATAAAGTAGTAGACTACGTGACAAAGTCGAACAACACATTTCAGAGGAAGCCAATTGTCATTAGAAGTGATAATGGAGGTGAATTCACAGGACACCAAATAGAAAACCACTTAAGAAAAAATGGTATAAAGCATCAAAAGACTGTTCCTTACACACCTGAACAAAATGGAGTAGCAGAAAGGAAAAACAGAACTCTGACTGACATGATAAGGTATATGCTGACAGATTCCAAACTATCAGAGAAATATTGGAGTGAAGCAGCAATGACAGCTACATATCTACAGAACCGACTTTTTTTTAGAAAACTGAAAAAAAAACATATGAGCTGTGGCAAGGTATGAAACCAAGTGTAAATCATTTGAGAGTTTTTGGTTGTAAATTTTTTGTATTCATTCCAACAGAAAAACGTTCCAAACTTCAAAATAGGTCCATGGTAGGAATAGTTCTTGGATATAGTGAAAATTGCAAAGGATATAGAATCCTAGATCCCAAAACAGACAGCATTATGGTGAGTAATAGTGTGACATTTATTGAGGATCTAAATGAAGACGCTATGAGTTTACTGGAAATAAAAAAAGAGAAAAACAGCAATGATATAGCTGAAGGAATATCTGATGAAAAAGAAGTTGAAATTAATAAAAAACAGAATACTGAAAGTGAAGAGAAACAACTACAAACAGACACAGAACTAAGACGTTCAATAAGAGAAAGCAAAGGAAAACCACCAATATGCCTTTCATACAAGGCAAGTACAAGTAAAATTTATGAGCCTACCTCCTGGGAAGACCTATCTCCACTTCCTGAAGAAGAAGCCAATAAATGGATAGAGGCAACAGAAATAGAAATAAAATCCATCATGACTCAAAAACATGGACACTAACAGAATTACCAGAAGGAAGAAAAGCTATAGGATGTAAATGGGTTTTTAAAGTAAAGTACCGAACAGATGGCACAGCTGAACAATACCGAGCAAGACTCGTAGCTAAAGGTTATTCTAAAAATATGGAGAAGACAGTTGTCAAACATACTACAATAAGAACTTTGTTTGCAGTTGCAGCAATGAAACAAATGGAACTGAAACATCTGGATGTAAAGACAGCATTTTTGAATGGAAGTTTAACAGAAGATATTTACATGGAACAACCTCCAGGATTCAAAGATAAAAGTAAACCCAAACATGGTTTGCAAATTACAGAAAAGTATAAACGGTTTAAAACAAGCTGCTAAAGCGTGGAATGATAAAATCACGGAGGTGCTCACAAATGAAAAATTTAAAAGAAGCAAAGCTGATCCTTGCCTGTACACAAAAAGACTAATGGACAAATGGATCTATGTACTCATATATGTTGATGACATTTTAGTTTGTTTTGAAAAAGAAAGGGATAAAGAGGACATACTAAAAATCCTGAATCAACATTTTGAGATCAAAGACTTGGGAAATGTGAAACAGTACTTAGGAATACAGATAGAAAGAGAAGAAGATGGAAGTTTCCTACTTAATCAAAATCACACGATTCAAGACATAACCGAAACATTTGGATTGAAGGATGCAAAACCAGCAAAGTCTCCAATGGAAACTAATTATCTTAAAGAGATGAGTAGTGAGAAAAATGTGTTACCAAATAATGAAGAGTACAGAATGGCAATAGGAAAATTACTGTATCTAGTGACTGTTACAAGGCCAGACATTGCAGCAGCAGTAGGAAGTGTCCAAGCCAAATAAAGCAGATTGGAATGCTGTGAAGAGAGTAATACGTTATTTGAAAGGAACCAGCAATGTTAAACTGAAACTGCTTACAAGTGATAAATGCATTTTAACTGGATATATTGATGCAGATTGGGCTGGAGATCCAACTGACAGAAAATATACCAGTGGCTATCTTTTCTTTCTCTCAGGTGGACCAATTAGTTGGAATAGTACAAAACAATAGTAACGCTGTCATCAACAGAAGCAGAATGTGTTGCAGCAGCACATGCGAGTCAAGAAGTTCTATGGTTAAGACAATTGCTAACAGACCTAGGACAAGCACAGTTGGAACAAACAAAAATATATGAGGACAATCAGGGTTGTCTTGTTCTTGCTCAAATGGAAAGAGTTAACCCAAGAACCAAGCACATTGATGTGAAGTATCATTTCTTGAGGGACCATCAGGAACAAGGAATCCTGAAATTAGAATATTGTCCAACTGAAGATATGACAGCAGACATTTTCACAAAGGCATTGAATGCTGAAAAACATCAGAGACTAATGAAGAAATTGGGTTTGAATGAATAAGTCCTTAGTGTTGAGAAAGGGTGTTGGTATATGCAACAATTGTGGACTTCTTTGTTTGTGTGAAGGAGGACTTTATGCTGATCTGACAGTAGATGGCGATGTTGTGTAAAGTTTCATTGTTTACTGTATTGTAAAAAGAAAAAAAGTCTCTCTTGTTTTTCTGTTTTGTTCTTACTTCCTGGTGCAGTACTGTGTGACTTTGCATTTTTTCCTTTACCTCATTTTCCGAGAAGTAAAAGCTTGTTATCCCATGTAATCTGCTCTGTGAAGTTTCTACCGCAACTGTGGGTATCCAGAAGCTGTGCAACACAAGTCTCCTAAGGGGACTATTGAAGCAAGTAAACATATACAGCACAGGAAGGGCTGGGGCCATATACATCACAGGAGACACTGGGGGGGTATTCAGCACAGGTGACATGGGGGCATATACAGCACAGGAACGGCTGGGGGCATATACAACACAGGAGACTCTGTGGCATATACATCACAGGAGATGCTGGGGCATATACATCACAGGAGACATTTGGGGCATATACATCACAGGAGAGGTGGCATATATAGCACTGCAGACCCTAGAGCTGGGACATATACTGTACATCACAGGAAACACTGGGGTTATATACAGCACAGGAGACTCTGGTGCATATACGTTACAGGAGACATGGGGGCATATACAGCACAGGAGTCATGGGGGGCATATACAGCACTGGAGACGCTGTGGGCATATGACGCGCCCCCTGGGACATATTCCTTTTTGAGGGGAATACCCGGCACCGGATCAGATGGGGGTTGTAGTCTTCCGAGTGGCTGTGACCCGGTCCGTGCCCAGGGTGTCAAACTCAGTTGTATGTGGCAGTCCTACAGATGTTATTAAGAGTTCTTTTGTGTCGACTACGCCACCCGTTGTGATGCGGTCACTGTGGCCGCCGCTGCAGCAGGGTCCGCTGAGGCTGATGGTGCAGGTGCAGCTTGTGATGATAACCCCCAACGGGAGGGGTATAGCCTCAGGGGGGACAGGTGCAGAGGATGGGGGTTGTGGTGGTGCAGTGCAGACGGCAGTGAAGACAGAGTCGGGTTATGCAGTTAAGGGTGTTTACTTACTGCAGATGTTGTACTGGTCACTCCAGCTCCGAGTGACCACCCGAGCCGTGCTGCGTCCACCAGGTCCTGGATCCAGCCAACCCCCAAACAAGTCCGGAGCGTGGCCCTGAGCTCTCCTTCTGTCCCGTTCTCTGGCCGTCCCCACCAGTGATCCACCTAGGTCCAGCTCCCTCGGGCCTTCTGTTGGGACACCCTTGGCCTTGGGTTCCCTGACCCTTCATGTGGTGTGCCTTCGGGGTGGATGTAGTGGGTGACCGTGGCAAACGCTGCCCACGGTCTCCGGTCTCTGGCTGGGGAATGTTTTTACCCCCACCAGCTTGGGTTCCGGTACCCTGATGCCGACTCTTCACCCGGGGTTTTAATTTGGGATCTTAGAGTCCTGTTCTTCTGTGCCTCTGGGTCTCTCTCTCTCCTCTCTCACTCTGGGTCTTTCCTTCTCCTCTGCTCCTGACTTGTTCTCTGCATCTGACCCTGTTCTTAGTTGGTGCCCACCTTATATACACCCTCTATGTGTGAGCTCAGGTGACCAGCACCCAATGAGCTCCTATCTTTACCCAGGCTGCTCCCCCTATCTGCCCCTACACTACTTGGGATGTACCACCCCCCTCCCACTCCAGCCAGGAACAGACTCGGTCGTACCTGCACATTTCTAAGTGGGAGTACCGTCGGCCTGTTCCTCGGAAATGGGATGTGTGTAGTGCATGCAGCCTACCGAGCTCAGATCCACACTCCTTCCTTACCCGGGAGTGGAATATCACACCTCTGGGTTGAGGTGCAATACCCCTGTAGCAGCCGAATCCTCAGGGTGCTACATTCCCCCCTGGTAAATCACAGCACGTCCTCGGGCTGTAAGACATAAAACATCACCAAAACATACAAAATTTTTTTTTTTTTAAACATATAAACCATATAAAACATTATATATATATAAAACTTTTCATATAACATTCTCGTCGTCTCTTGTTTCTGGTTCCTCCTCCGGACACTGTGCAACGTGTGTCCGGGAAAAGTGCGACAGTCTCTTAGAAAAACTGGTTTTCTATAAAACCGGTAGGGGGCGCTTTAGGACGCGCAACTATTTACAAGGGAAGTTGGCCGCTCTCAGTCCTCGGCCAGGTAAGGAAGGAAAGGGAATGGCTGCTCACAGTCCTCAGCCTGTGGGATTAAGGGGTAAACGGGTAAACAGTTCACTCAGCTGGTCCCAACGGGGACTATATATATGTAGCAACAGTTTCAGTTTATGGTGCCCCGACGGGCAACTATATACAGCACCTGCTTCGCTGTACTTAACAACGGCGTCCTCCTGCTCTTTCTTTATTGTTACCTTCGACTCTAGTTTCAGACCCGTCCGGGCACGTATGCTGGGCAAACAGATCTTCTCCCAGATGCGGCACTCTTGGTTTTATGGGCGCGGTGGTGGTGGCGCCCGGGTTGCCCAGGCCTTGCGGCCAGGCCTGGGGCACCTGGAAGGTGAAGGGCACCGTTAATACGGCGGCGCCCTGGGCTACCTGGCCTTGCGGCCAGGCCGGAGGCTCCGCGGAGGTAGGGGGCGCTGTTGGTATTGCGGCGCCCGGGGGTACTAGGCCTTGCGACCAGGCTGGTGGTACTTCCTGCTTGGTCACGCTCGGGGTCGAGGCGTGTGACGTCACAGGGGTCGCGGCGGCGGCTTCCGGTTGGGGCCTAGTCTGCGTCGGTGACATGGCGTTTTCGGGCACAGCAGGGGGACTTTCGGGCTCTGCGACGGGGAGCTGGGGCAGGTAAGCGGTGTCCCGGCTTGGGGTGTAGACGTCCCCTTTACCTGCCTCCATGCGTTCGGCTCCCTTCTCGGCGCCGTCTCCGGCCTTTGGTCCTCCCGCGCCATCCTCAGAGGCAGTCTGTTTCCTCATCTTGGCTGGCGTGCTCCGGGTCTTGGTTTCAGCTTGCTGGGCCATCTCCCGGCTCCATTCCGCCAATATCTCTCGCTGTACCCGGGCCATCCTCCGTGCGAGGCCCTCCAGGGCAGTTTGTGCACACTCCCGGTCTCGGGGGAGCTGTGCAAGGACCTCCACTAGGCCTAGTGGGGTCGCGGTTTCCAGCAGGCTCCTGACCAACGGGTCGGTGCTGCTCTGCTCTTCTTCCAGCAGGCTCCTGGCCAGCGGGCCGGTGCTGCTCTGCTCTCTGGACATCTCCGGGTGAGCTTCTTTGCTGCTCCTCTCCAGGCTTCCTGCCTCCGGGTGCGCTCGCTCCAGACTGCTCCAGACGGCACCCATCTTCGTTCTTTTCTTTCGTCTCCTCCCACTTCGAGGGCGGTCCCGGGACAACTCGGTGACTGTCAGCTCCAGGGGTAGTTCTTTCACGCTGACAGACACCTCCAGCATCACAGTCTCTGTTGGTGGGGGCGGTTTCCACTTTTGGCGCCATTTTCTGTCCCGGCCAACGATGGGAGGCAGCCTCTTGCCCTCCTTTGGCACGCCCATAATGGCGTCCGCTGCTCTTCCAAGGCGGGAAATCTTCGGATTTGGCGGGAAGCGTCGCCCAGTGGCGGGAAACTCTGCAGATGGCGGGAACAAGCTGGAAATGGCGGACAATCGGCGGGACACGACCTGTGATGGGGTCCGATGGTGTGGACCCTCCGGAACCGGCGGGAGACTTCTTTCTGAGGTAAACTTGCACTTTTCTTCAGGCACGCAGTACCCGGGTGTTGCGGGCACGTAATCCTGCCGACTACGCCAAAGTTGACGCGCCCCCTGGGACATATTCCTTTTTGAGGGGAATACCCGGCACCGGATCAGATGGGGGTTGTAGTCTTCCGAGTGGCTGTGACCCGGTCCGTGCCCAGGGTGTCAAACTCAGTTGTATGTGGCAGTCCTACAGATGTTATTAAGAGTTCTTTTGTGTCGACTACGCCACCCGTTGTGATGCGGTCACTGTGGCCGCCGCTGCAGCAGGGTCCGCTGAGGCTGATGGTGCAGGTGCAGCTTGTGATGATAACCCCCAACGGGAGGGGTATAGCCTCAGGGGGGACAGGTGCAGAGGATGGGGGTTGTGGTGGTGCAGTGCAGACGGCAGTGAAGACAGAGTCGGGTTATGCAGTTAAGGGTGTTTACTTACTGCAGATGTTGTACTGGTCACTCCAGCTCCGAGTGACCACCCGAGCCGTGCTGCGTCCACCAGGTCCTGGATCCAGCCAACCCCCAAACAAGTCCGGAGCGTGGCCCTGAGCTCTCCTTCTGTCCCGTTCTCTGGCCGTCCCCACCAGTGATCCACCTAGGTCCAGCTCCCTCGGGCCTTCTGTTGGGACACCCTTGGCCTTGGGTTCCCTGACCCTTCATGTGGTGTGCCTTCGGGGTGGATGTAGTGGGTGACCGTGGCAAACGCTGCCCACGGTCTCCGGTCTCTGGCTGGGGAATGTTTTTACCCCCACCAGCTTGGGTTCCGGTACCCTGATGCCGACTCTTCACCCGGGGTTTTAATTTGGGATCTTAGAGTCCTGTTCTTCTGTGCCTCTGGGTCTCTCTCTCTCCTCTCTCACTCTGGGTCTTTCCTTCTCCTCTGCTCCTGACTTGTTCTCTGCATCTGACCCTGTTCTTAGTTGGTGCCCACCTTATATACACCCTCTATGTGTGAGCTCAGGTGACCAGCACCCAATGAGCTCCTATCTTTACCCAGGCTGCTCCCCCTATCTGCCCCTACACTACTTGGGATGTACCACCCCCCTCCCACTCCAGCCAGGAACAGACTCGGTCGTACCTGCACATTTCTAAGTGGGAGTACCGTCGGCCTGTTCCTCGGAAATGGGATGTGTGTAGTGCATGCAGCCTACCGAGCTCAGATCCACACTCCTTCCTTACCCGGGAGTGGAATATCACACCTCTGGGTTGAGGTGCAATACCCCTGTAGCAGCCGAATCCTCAGGGTGCTACACATATACATCACAGGAGACGCTGGAGGCATATTGTCATGCTCTACCAAGGAGCCAGACGGGGCATGGTGAGACGGATGGGAAGGGGAGCACTGCCACTAGGGAAAGATTAGAGGGACAACCCCTGAAACTTGCCCTGCACAACTCTGAGCTCCCTGACATCCCTAGATGGTTTTTTTCACTCCATGCGGCGATCGCATTTCTATCCCTGACTTGCCCTAAGCACGGGCGAGACTGTAGGCAGGGTCTTTCCTTGGTGCTCTAGGATAGGTCAGCAAGAAAAAATCTGCCCATAGGCCACCCTATCTGTCTCTTTGGCTGTCTCTATGTTGAGGAACATACTTGGAAACACTGCATGTAGTTTACTTAGCAAAATCCTGCTGACAGGTTTGCTTTAATACAAACATCCAGCTTTGGAGCTCGATTCTCCAGGCACACCCAACACTTAATGAGCCAGAAGGCTGTGGACTCCACTCTGGGGTGGAGATATGGTGAACAGCCTCACACCCACTCTACATCTGTTCGCTAAACCTAGCCCTTAACATGGCCGATTAACTCCTCTCAGCACTTAGTGTGCTGGAGCATTTTCCTAGATTCATATCACTGAAGCTAACAACCTCAATGACACATATCTCCCCTCCAGTACTTTACCAGTGACTTTGTAACAGACGTCTTTTTGAGCGATTGGTGGGGGTTCCAAAATGGGGTCACTTGTGGGGGATTTATACTATTTAAGTACATCAGTGGATCTGCAAATGCGACATGGTATCTGTTATCAGTTCCAAACAATTTTGTGCTCCAAAAGTCAAATGGTGCTCCTTCCAATCCGAGCCCTGCCATGTGCTCAAACAGTAGTTTTCCACCACATATGGCGTATCAGCATACTTATGAGAAATTGCACAACAAATTGTATGGTCCATTTTCTCCTGTTACCCTTTGAAAATGAATAATTTGGTGCTAAAACAACATTTTTGTCGGAATAACGTGATTTTTTTATTTTCATGGCTTAAAGTTATAAAATTCTGTGAAGCATCTGCAGGTTCAATGTGCTCACCACACCTCTATATAAGTTCTTTTAGGGGTGTAGTTTCCAAAATGGGTCACTTGTGGGGGGTTTCCATTGTTTAGGTACATCAGGGGCTCTGCAAACGCAACATGGCATCGCTATCTATTCCAATTTTGCACTTCAAAAGTAGAAGGGTGCTTCTTCCCTTCCAAGCCCTGCCGTGCACCAAAACAATAGTTTTCCACCACAAATGGGGTATCGGCATACTCAGGAGAAACTGCACGATACATTTTATGGACCATTTTCTTCTGTTACCCTTTTGAAAATGCAAAATTTGGGTCTAAATTAATATTTGTGTGGGAAAAAGTACAATTTTGATTTTTTTCTTCTGCATTGTTTTAATTCTTGTTACGCCCCTAAAGGGTTAATAATCATCTTGAATTTTATTTAGAGCACTTTGAGGGTTTTGGGTATTTTCTGTCACATAGGTCCCTCAAAGTCACTTCAAAAGGGATGTGGTCCCTAAAAAAATTGGTTTTGTAAATTTTGTTGGAAAAATGAGAAATTGCTGATAAACTTTTAATCCTTTTAACTTCCTAACAAAATAAATTTTCAAAAATGATACGGATGTGAAGTAGAGATGTGGTAAATGTTAAATTTTTTTGTATTTTTGATATCTTCATAAATAAACGCAAATCGTAGAAACCTAAATCTACCACTAGTATGAAGTACAACATGTCACGAAGAAAACAATCTCAGAATCAGGGGGATCCGTTGATGCGTTCCCGAGTTATTACCTCATAAAGTGATAGTGGTCAGAATTGAAAAACTTGGCCTGGTCATGAAGGTGAAAAGGGGTTAGGGGGAGGGGTGGTGAAGGGATTACATAAAGCTATTTTTACGTGCTTTACAAGCATCATGATGGTATTTTGATACAACATTTGGTCTTGATTTGCCATATTGTATTAAAGCTGCACAAACTTAATAGTCAGAACGATGAAAAGCCCAAAATCTTCATGTTTCTATCATGTACAAAGAAAACAGCCTTCACAACCATTTTATGTGAATTTTAACATTAAACTAGCGTAATCAAACTGAATTGCTAGGAAACTGCATAATGCCTTTGTGTAGATCATCTTTGACAGTTTGAATCCCAGCCAAGGTAGATAAAAAAGAACATTGTATTTTTAACCAAGGGTAATTGTGTTTTGGTATCACAAATGACATCTGTAAGCAATTTAGAAGAACAATCTGGTTTCAGCTTGGTCTGTAAATATGTTCCAGAACTGTGTTGCTTTTCTCTTTAATAAGAGCTAAATTTTTTCCAATTATCTAACCGAGTTCCAAGGATGGCTATTTGCTAATTCCAAAAACTCACATGGGTAACATGAGTAATGTGCACTGAACCTAATAGTTCATAAACTGTCATTTCACAATGATATGTTCTTGTTAGTAAGTTTCTTTCTTAGCACTGGAATATATTTAAGCCTCTAATGACAAATAATATAAGTTCTGTTATTACTTATCATTTTTTATATAACATACTGTATATGAAAATATTCCATTTTCTGTAGTTTTCAAATATTTTAAAGGAAGTTTGGACATATAAAGTAACATAGTAACATTGTAACATAGGTTGAATAAAGACCTAGGTCCATCAAGTTCAACCTTCCTCCCCAATTGTACTCCCTACACTAACACTACACTAATTTACTAACTAACTGGGACTAGGCCTCACAAATGTATTATTATGATTATTATTATTATTATTACTACCATTTTTATTATTGCTGCACTATTACAATTAAAAATGTACACGTTTATAATTTAATTTTTTTAATTAGTTTTATATTTTGTATTACTCTTGTGATTCTAATAATGATATTACTAAAATCCCTATTCCTAAATCTGTTCATCCAGAAGAAGGCAAAAACTCTAGGACACCTTCAGCCAATTTGTGTCACAGGGGAAAAATTCCTTCTTGACCCCGAGAAAAAGCGATCAGTCCTAGAACCCTGGAACAAACCTACCGTATATTCCGGCGTATAAGACGACCTGGTGTATAAGACGACCCCCCTACTTTCCTGTTAAAATATAGAGTTTAGGATATATTCACCGTATAAGACTACCCCTTTTCCAACGCATACCAAACACCGGTAAAAATTTAAAAAAAAACAGATTTGAATTTAACATGGTCCTTTTTTAATTTAAATTCTTATGACATGCAGGTATATAGCAGGAAAACTGTCACTCATAAACATATTAAAATAGGGGGGACCCCACGTCATTTTTTGGGGGGGTCCCCCATTCTAATAGCTAGTAAAGGCTAGGTATTCAGCTGGGGGCTGATATTAGTAGCCTGGGAAGCTCCGTGGGTATTACCCCCTTCCCAGACTTCAAACATCTGCCCCAGCCGTCTGCTTAACCTCCGCTAGAGACTATAATGATGGTGGATCCCACGCCAATTTTCTTTTTAAAAAATCCTTTATTTTAACACTAAATGACAATTGAGGGGTTAATAAAGATGCAGTCCCTAAATTATTATTAATTTTGTAATTAATTTTTCCCAAAAATGTTGACGTGGGCTTCGCCATATTTTTGTGTCCAGCCAGGTACAGCAGGCAGGAACGGGCTGCCCCCAACCACCAGCTGCCTATTTGTACCTGGCCAGACACAACAATATAGGGAAGCCCTTTTTTTTTTAATTATTTCATGAAATAATTTAAAAAAAAAAGACGTGGGGCTTCGCCCTATTTTTGTGTCCAGCCAGGTACAACTAGGCAGCTGGGGGCTGGAATCTGCAGCGCAGGGAGGCCCAAGCTTTCTGCCCCCCCCCCCCCCCGCTGCAAATTGCAGTCCGCAGCCACCCCGGAAAATGGCGCGTTCATAGAAGCGCCATCTTCTGGCGCTGTACCCAACTCATCCAGGGCCCTGGTGCGGTGGCTCACTGGGTAATAAAGGGGTTAGGGCCAGCTTGGCATTATCAGCTGGCCCTAAGCCCGAAATTCATGGGGTCACGCCAATATTAGACATGACCACCATGAATTTCTAGTAAAGTAATTAAAAAAAACACAAACACCCAGAATAAAGTCCTTTAATTGAAATAAACACGCAATTCTTTATTGTTCTAAATTAAACCATACTTACCATCACGCCCATTCCAGCTGAAGCCAACGATCTCCTGTAATAAAAGTAAAATAATAAAGCAACCTCATCCTTACCTCTCCATGGTTCCCAGGACCGGTCCAGCTCTGCTACATTCACATGACAGGCTGCACCGCAGCAGAACGCTGCCGTTCAGCTTGCCATGCGGCAGACACTGAGAAGCGCAGGCATGCTTGTGCTCCTCAGTGTCTGACTGTGACGGCATCCAGATGAGCCGAGATCATGTCCAATGAACTCGGCTCACCTCATGCACGTCACTGACAGCGTGGGAAAATTCTCCTGCTCCCCGCATGCGCAGTAGAAGTTTCCCACGCTGTCAGTGACAGACGTCCAGGAGGTGAGCTGAGTTCATTGTCGGCTCATCTGGATGCCGTCACAGCGAGACACTGAGGAGCGCAAGCATGCCTGCGCTTCTCAGTGTCTGCGGGATGACAGGCTGGATGGCGGCGTTCTGCTGCGGTCCAGCCTGTCATCTCGATGTAGCAGAGCTGAAGCTGTCGTGGGAACCATGGAAAGGTAAGGATGAGGTTGCTTTATTATTTTACTTTTATTGCAGGAGATCGTTGGCTTCAGCTGGAATGGGCGTGATGGTAAGTATGGTTTAATTTAGAACAATAAAGAATTGTGTGTTTATTTCAATTAAAGGACTTTATTCTGGGTGTTTGTGTTTTTTTTAACTTTTACTATGGGGTTAGTAATGGGGGTGTCTTATAGACGCCTCTCCATTACTAACCTGGGCTTGATGTCAGCTGGCATTATAAGCTGACATCAACCCCAGCCCTATTACCCCCTGCCACCGCACCAGGGCAGCGTGGAAGAGCGAGGCTAAGTGCCAGAATTGGCGCATCCTATGGATGCGCCATTTCTGGGGCAGCTGACGGCTGGTGTTTCTAGCCTGGGAGGGGGCCAATATTCATGGCTCCCTTCCTGGGCTATTAATATCAGCCCCCAGCTGTCTGCCTAGCCTTTGCTAGCTATTAAATTAGGGGGGACCCCACGTCATTTTTTTTGGGGGGTCCCCCATTTTAATAGCTAGTAAAGGCTATGTATTCAGCTGGGGGCTGATATTAGTAGCCTGGGAAGCTCCGTGGGTATTACCCCCTTCCCAGGCTTCAAACATCTGCCCCAGCTGTCTGCTTAACCTCCGCTAGAGCCTAAAATTAAGGGGAACCCCACGCCAATTTTTTTTTAAATAAATCCGTTATTTTAACACTAGATGACAAGTACAGTAACCAGCACTGTCACTGTACTTCATATATATGTGACTGACATGTTTCTATCTATCTAATCTATGTGTGATGCTCTATCTTTCTGTTATAAATTGTCGGGTACAGATGCTGAATTGCCGGCCGGCTTTTTTAAAGAGACGGTGCATGAAAACACTAATATTTGTTTTAATAAATCCTTTACACTAAATGACAAGTACAGTAAGCAACACTGTCACTGTACTTCATATATATGTGACTGACATGTTTCTATCTATCTAATCTATGTGTGATGCTCTATTCTTTCTATTCTAAATTGTCGGGTGCCGGCTTATGCCGCTGCTGAATTGCCGGCTTTTCATATATTGTCACAGAAGCGATGCGAACTTCCCAGCTCCGGACACAGCGCAGCGCTTCTGTGACAAGTGAAAGCTGTCGGCACAGAAGCCCTGCGCTGTGTCCGGAGCTGGGAATACGCAGCGATGTGTCCGTTTCAGCACAGAAGCGCTGACTGTCTGGACCTACCGCCGCCGTATTTTAACTCCCTCCACCTTATATTAACTCCGACATGGCAGGGATACGGCCACGGCAGCTTATTAACACCCCCAGAGTATCCCCGCATGTCAATTTCTGAAAGTTCAAAAGCATTACCGGCGTATAAGATGACCCCAGACTAGACAGAAGATTTTTCAGTCTTCAAAAGTCGTCTTATACGCCGGAATATACGGTAATTATGTTACTAGTTAACTGTAACCCACAATGTTACCTGTATCGAGGAAATCATCCAGCCCTTTTTTGAAAGCAGTTATAGTGTCTGCCATCACTACCTCTTGTGGTAGGGCATTCCACAGTCCAACTGCTCTGACTGTAAAGAACCCTTTCCTGTTTAGGTGCCGGAATCGCCTTTCTTCCACACGTAATGAGTGCCCCTTGGTCCTTAGTATGGTCTTTGGAAGGAATAAGTCATGTGCTAGTCCTTTATACTGACCACACATATATTTATACATGTAAATGAGATCTCCTTTGAGTCTTTTTTCTAAACTAAACAAGGCCAGCTTTTTCAACCTTTCAACATATGGGAGGCCTTCCATCTCTAGTAATATGAACTCCAATATGGCGCTCCTTTCCTTCTGAACTTTCCCATGTGCCTCAAAAGTAGTTTTCGATCACATATGGGGTATTGGTGTTCTCAGGAGAAATTGCACAACATATTTTGTGGTCCATTTCTCCTGATATCCTTGTGAAAATGAAAAAGTTGGGGGCTAAAACAACATTTTCGTAGGAAAAATATATATTTTTTCATTTGCACAGATCAACATTGTAAAATTCTGTGAATCACCTGTAGTGTCAAGGTGCTCTCCACACATCAAGATAAATTCCTTGATGGGTCTAGTTTCCAAAATGGGGTCACTTGTGGAGGTTCTCCACTGTTTAGACACATCAGGGGTTCTCCAAACGCGACATGACACCCGTAGACCATTCCATCAAAGTCTGTGTTGCAAACTGCCACTCCTTTTCTGAGCTCTGCCGTGAGCAATAATAAACAATAGTTTACCCCCCCTCATATGGGGTATTTGCATACTCAGGAGAAACTGAACAACAAATTTTGGGTTCCATTTTCTCCTGTTACCCTTGTGAAAATAAAAAATTGGTGCTAAAAGAAAATTTTTGGGCGAAAATAGGATTTTTTTTATTTTCACGGCTCAATGTTATAAACTTCTGTGAAGCACCTGGGGGTTCAAGGTGCTTACTACACATCTAGATAAGTTACATGAGGGGCCTAGTTTCCAAAATGGTGTCACTTGTGGGCGGTTTCCACTGTTTAGACACATCAGGGGCTCTTCAAATGCAACATGACGTCCACTAATTAATTCAGCAAATTTTGCATTAAAAAAGGCAAATGGTGCCTCTTCCCTTTCGAGCCCTGCCGTGCGCCCAAACAGTGGTTTTCCTCCATATATGGGATATCGACATGCTCAGGAAAAATTGCACAAGTTTTGGGGTCCATTTTTTTCTAGTACCCTTGCAAAAATGAAAAAAAATTGGGTCTAATGTAAAATTTTTGTGAAAAAAAATTAAATGTTAATTTTTTTCTTCCACATTCAAAAAACTCCTGTGACGCACCTGAAGGGTTAATAAACTTCTTGATTGTGGTTTTGAGCACCTTGGGGTGCAGTCTTTAGAATGGTGTCACTTTGAGGGATTTTCTGTCATATAGACCCCTCAAAGTCACTTCAAATGTGATGTGGTTCCTAAAAAATGGTTTTGTACATTTTGTTGGAAAATCGCTGGTCAAATTTTAACCCTTATATCTTCCTAACAAAAAAAGGTTATTTCAAAAATTGTGCTGATGTAAAGTAGACATGTGGGAAATGTTATTAATTAACTATTTTTTGTGACATCTCTCTGATTTAAGGGCAAAAGAATTCAAAGTTTGAAAATTGCAAAAATTTCCTTTTTTTTCTTACAGAAATAAACACAACTAATATCAAAGAAATTTTACCACTAACATGAAGTACAATATGCCATGAAAAAATAATCTCATAATCAGTGGGATCCATTGAAGCGTTCCAGAGTAATTACCTAATAAAGTGACACTGGTCAGAATTGTGAAAATTGGTCTGGTCATTAAGGTGCAAACAGCCTTGGCGGGTAAAGGGGTTAATGAATTAGACACATCTTTATAAGTGCAATGTGCCTACACCAGAAATGCACTCCAGGACTGGAGTACATTTTTAGCTAAATTTATGCCACTAAAGTAGAGTAAAATTTAATGAATTAGACTGAGGGGCTTAGCACATTTTACTGAAGCTGGACGGGACTGCTGTGGAAATGCCGAAAGCTTCAATAATTTTGCTCAATTTCTCATTGAACAAACCTTTTATGACTTAAGGTATTTTACTCTAGAATTCTGGTGAAAACACCTTAATGAATCGGGGCTTAGATCTTCTCTACTAACTTTACTGTAGGCACTAGGCATTCTGGTAGATAGTGTTACCCAGACATCTGCTAAACCCAGATTCCTCTATCAGACGACCAGACAATAAAACGTTGTTCATGTCTTCAGAGAACATATTTCTACAGAATCATGGTCCAGTTGCATAGTTACATATAGTTAAATAGTTACACAGATTGAATATAGCCTTAGGTGAATCAAGTTCAATCTTCCTCCCCCAATTGTACATTTTGTCACTAATTTAACTATAACCCACAATGTAATGTGTACTGAGGAAATTATCCAGCCCTTTTTTAAAAGCTGTTAACCCCCTAAATGCCGCGATCAATAGCGATTGCAGTATTTAGAAGGCTAGGAGAGGGAAGGGCTCTCTCTCCTTCTGATCGGGACCCTGCAACGTAATGGCAGGCCATCAATGGTAGTCATGGCAACCAGAGGTCAGATGATGACATCTGGGTCTGCCATCTATGGTGGCTTGTTAGACCATGTCAAGAGCATGATCTAAAAGGCATTCTGCCAGTGTAAAACTGACAGGTGTAATGCATTGCAATGATTGTGAATTGCAATGCATTATATCAGTGATCAGAGTATTAGTAGTTAAAGTCCCATAAAGGGACAGAGTAAAAAAGTTTAAAAAAAAATTTAAAAAAATTGTAAAAATATTCTTAAAAAATCACAAATAAAGAAAAAAAATGAAAAAAATATTATACCAATGAATAAAAAAAAGTACACATATTTATTATCGCACTCCAATGAGGTCCAAAATCATTGCTTCCCAATCAACATATAACTACAATAAGAAACCAGCGTGCTGTCTCACCAATTTCAAGAGCAGGAAGATACAAAAATAATAAAACATGATTTTTTAAAATGAATATTTTTATTTCAAAATAATTTAAAATATATTTAAAATAAAATTCAGGTACTTTCGAATTACATCCACCACCAGCCACAGGCTGATCAAAATATAATTTTTTATAAATATTTATTTATATTTAGTGTTGAGCAAGCACTAAAATGCTCGGGTGCTCGAAGCTCTGGCCGAGCTCACCGTGATACTCTTGTGCTCGACCCGAGCAACGAGCCCAATGTTAGTCTATGGGAGACCCGAGCATTTTTGCGGCGGCACCCCCGGCAGTCTGTAGAAAGCCTAAAAAGTGCCCAAAACGATAGTGACAGTGCTGAAATGACATGGGGACAGCATGGGGATCACCCCAGGAAGCATTTCTGACCCCCAGGTCACTGCTGTCAAGAACGTGGTCAGAAGTATTAAGCCACTTTTACGGGCTCACAATAAAACGTTCAAAAACTAAACTGAAACGGTTTTCCTGTGAAATATGTTAAGGAATTTCCTTTCCAGGGTAAAGACTTGTGTATAAGGTAAAATAAATAACCAAAAACAAAAATACTCCTCCACACCTTGGGCTATGTTCACAAGTAGCATTTTTGATGCGTTTTTGCACTTTTGTATTGCTTTCAACCGTGACAAATGCATTCAACGGGAAATGTCATTTTAACATTTTACAACCTTATCTGGCCATGTGCTGTGTGACACATGCATACAGTGCTGAAAAGACATGGGAACAGCATGGGGAAGACCCCTGGAAGCATCTCTGACACCCAGGTCACTGCCTAAAAGTGTGTCCATCAGAAGTAATCCTTGCTGCATCAGAAGATGCAGACTTGCAACTATCCCCGTGCAAGTCCTTGTCCCAGGGCAGTGTTCAATTGTACCTCCCCAATTCCTTGCAATGCAAGCGCAAGTATGCAGCCTGCCACCCACCCACCCCCAGGCTGCAATACCATACTGCTTGCTTGCACTTGAAATTGGGCCTTTAGGCATGTGGAGGCGGAATCTGGCCACCACGTCATGGCTGCGTTGGTGGCCTGGTATCCATACTCAGTCCCCAGCCGCCCGGCGGCCGGGTGTCCAGGCTTGGTCCCAGCCTCCAGGGGGCAGCCGGGTGTCCATACTCGGTACCCAGCTGCCCGCGGTCGGGTGCCCACACACGGTCCCCAGCCACCTGGGGGCAGCTGGGTGTCTATAAACGGTCCCCAGCCGCCCTTATTTGAAGGACAGCCTAACCACAAACACATGGACAAGTGAATGTGGCCAGGGATGGTCCATCTGACTGACGCCTTCACACTGGGTTAATATTGTGGAAGCCGGGGCACAGTTGGACACTGGGATGCAACACGTCCTCCAGACATAGAGGATTGCGGGTCCTGGGTCAATCAGGCTTCAACACGAAGTTCAGAAGGTAGACAGCAGCAGTGGTCGGCCTCCTACACAACAAGTAAATTATTCATGATCATGAGGCCAGCCATCTCCTTAGCTTTCTGTTCCTTGGAATGCAAGCACATGTCTGTAGTAGCGGCTAGGCCTGAGGTGGTCAGCTTTTTGGTGCATATCCTACCTCCTCCGAGGATTGCTGGATGTTTTCCTGCTACTATCCCAGTTCTATGACTCCTGTTAAAACAAAGCTTCAGGTGATAAATGATGGATGAGGTGGTGCCAAAGGAGAAAGAGCAGGAGAAATAGGGACCATTCACATCAATATCAGGCCAGTCAACCACACATGTCTTGTAGGATATGTTTCTGTACCAAAAGGAGCAGTTCGGCTAAACAGTTATAGGGCATACAGTGAGTGCAATGCCTACCAAAAATTTAGAGGCACTCCAATGCCCCTTGGAAGTGACATGGAGGTCAGAGGGCCTTAACTAAACCATTTTTTCCATTTATAGCAACTGGGTCTCCTGTGCACTGTTGGCCTAAGCAGTGAATGGAAGGCTTTCCAAAAATTATGAGGAACTGCAATGCCCCTTGAAACAGACGTGGATTACAGCATACTAAAACCTTCTACCCATTATTGGGGAGTGGGTCTCCCTTAGTGTTCGCCTATGCATTGAAAAGCAAAAGCTGACTAAAATTAGGAGGAAATGCAATGCCCGTTGGAAGAGTCGTGGAGGTCGCAGTAGCTTAACAAGACGGTTTTAATGCCCCTCGGAAGAGACGTGGAGGTCACAGTAGCTTAACAAGATGGTTTTAATGCCCCCCGGAAGAGACGTGGAGGTCCCAGTAACTTAACATGACGGTTTTAATACCTCTTGGAAAAGTGGTGGAGGTCGCAGTAGCTTAACAAGACGGTTTTAATGCCCCTTGGAAAAGTGGTGGAGGTCCCAGTAGCTTAACAAGACAGTTTTAATGCCCCTTGGAAAAGTGGTGGAGGTCACAGTAGCTTAACAAGATGGTTTTAATGCCCCTTGGAAAAGTGGTGGAGGTCGCAGTAGCTTAACAAGACTGTTTTAATGCCCCTTACAAGAGCCATACAGTACAGCATATTACAAACATTATTCCCATTATTGGGGAGTGGGTCTCCCATAGCCTTTGCCTATGCCGTCCAAGAAAAAGCTGCCAAAAATTAGGAGGAAATGCAATGCCCGTTCGAAGAGCCGTGGAGGTTAGAGTTAATTAAAGACAACATTTCAATGCCCCTTGGAAGAGCTGTGGAGTTCAGAGTGGTTTAACAAGACGCTTTTAATGTCCCTCGGAAGAGACGTGGAAGTCCCAGTAGCTTAACAAGACGGTTTTAATGCCCCTTGGAAAAGTCGTGGAGGTCACAGTAGCTTAACAAGACAGTTTTAATGCCCCTCAGAATAGTCGTGGAGGTCCCAGTAGCTTAACAAGACGGTTTTAATGCCCCTCGGAAGAGACGTGGAGGTCCCAGTAGCTTAACAAGACGGTTTTAATGCCCCTTGGAAAAGTGGTGGAGTTCACAGTAGCTTAACAAGACGGTTTTAATGCCCCTCGGAAGAGACGTGGAGGTCCCAGTAGCTTAACAAGCCGGAATAACGCCCCTCGGAAGAGACATGGAGGTCGCAGTAGCTTAACAAGACGGTTTTAATGCCCCTTGGAAAAGTGGTGGAAGTCACAGTAGCTTAACAAGATGGTTTTAATGCCGCTCGGAAGAGACGTGGAGGTCGCAGTAGCTTAACAAGATGGTTTTAAAGCCCCTCGGAAGAGACATGGAGGTCACAGTAGCTTAACAAGACGGTTTAATGCCCCTCGGAAGAGACGTGGAGGTCACAGTAGCTTAACAAGATGGTTTTAATGCCCCTCAGAAGAGACGTGGAGGTCCCAGCAGCTTAACAAGATGGTTTTAAGGCCCCTTGGAAAAGTTGTGGAGGTCACAGTAGCTTAGCAAGATGGTTTTAATGCCCCTTGGAAAAATGGTGGCGGTCACAGTAGCTTAACAAGACGGTTTTAATGCCCCTCGGAAGAGACATGAAGGTCCCAGTAGCTTAACAAGACGGTTTTAATTCCCCTCGGAAGAGACGTGGAGGTCACAGTAGCTTAACAAGACGGTTTTAATGACCCTCGGAAGAGACGTGGAGGTCCCAGTAGCTTAACAAGACAGTTTTAATGCCCATCGGAAGAGACGTGGAGGTCACAGTAGCTTAACAAGATGGTTTAGTGCCACTCGGAAAAGACGTGGAGGTCACAGTAGCTAAACAAGACGGTTTTAATGCCCCTCGTAAGAGACGTGGAGGTCACAGTAGCTTAACAAGATGGTTTTAATGCCCCTTGGAAAAGTGGTGGAGGTCACAGTAGCTTAACAAGATGGTTTTAATGCCCCTTGGAAAAGTGGTGGAGGTCACAGTAGCTTAACAAGACGGTTTTAAAGCCCCTCGGAAGAGACGTGAAGGTCCCAGTAGCTTAACAAGACGGATTTAATGCCCCTCGGAAGAGACGGGGAGGTCCCAGTAGCTTAACAAGATGGTTTTAATGCCCCTCAGAAGAGACGTGGAGGTCCCAGTAGCTTAACAAGACGGTTTTAATGCCCCTCGGAAGAGACGTGGAGGTCACAGCAGCTTAACAAGATGGTTTTAATGCCCCTCGGAAGAGGCGTGGAGGTCGCAGTAGCTTAACAAGACGGTTTTAATCCCCCTCGGAAGAGACGTGGAGGTCGCAGTAGCTTAACAAGATGGTTTTAATGCCCCTCGGAAGAAACGTGCAGGTCGCAGTAGCTTAACAAGACGGTTTTAATGCCCCTTGGAAAAGTGGTGGCGGTCACAGTAGCTTAACAAGACGGTTTTAATGCCCCTCGGAAGAGACTTGAAGGTCCCAGTAGCTTAACAAGACGGTTTTAATTCCACTCGGAAGAGACGTGTAGGTCACAGTAGCTTAACAAGACGGTTTTAATGACCCTCGGTAGAGACGTGGAGGTCCCAGTAGCTTAACAAGACAGTTTTAATGCCCATCGGAAGAGACATGGAGGTCACAGTAGCTTAACAAGATGGTTTAGTGCCCCTCGGAAAAGACGTGGAGGTCACAGTAGCTAAACAAGACGGTTTTAATGCCCCTCGTAAGAGACGTGGAGGTCACAGTAGCTTAACAAGACGGTTTTAATGCCCCTTGGAAAAGTAGTGGAGGTCACAGTAGCTTAACAAGATGGTTTTAATGCCCCTTGGAAAAGTGGTGGAGGTCACAGTAGCTTAACAAGACGGTTTTAAAGCCCCTCGGAAGAGACGTGAAGGTCCCAGTAGCTTAACAAGACGGTTTTAATGCCCCTCAGGAGAGACGTGGAAGTCCCAGTAGCTTAACAAGACGGTTTTAATGCCCCTCGGAAGAGACGTGGAGGTCACAGCAGCTTAACAAGATGGTTTTAATGCCCCTCGGAAGAGACGTGGAGGTCGCAGTAGCTTAACAAGACGGTTTTAATGCCCCTCGGAAGAGACGTGGAGGTCGCAGTAGCTTAACAAGATGGTTTTAATGCCCCTCGGAAGAGACGTACAGGTCGCAGTAGCTTAACAAGACGGTTTTAATGCCCCTTGGAAAAGTGGTGGAGGTCACAGTAGCTTAACAAGACGGTTTTAATGCCCCTTGGAAAAGTGGTGGAGGTCACAGTAGCTTAACAAGACGGCTTTAATGCCCCTCGGAAGAGACGTTGAGGTCCCAGTAGCTTAGCAAGACGGTTTTAATGCCCCTTACAAAAGCCATACAGTACAGCATATTACAAACATTATTCTCATTATTGGGGAGTGGGTCTCCCATAGTCTTTGCCTATGCCTTCCAAGCAAAAGCTGCCAAAAATTAGGACGGAGGAACTTGCAATGCCCCTTACAAGAGCCATGCAGTACAGCATATTACAAACATTATTCCCATTATTGGGGAGTGGGTCTCCCATAGTCTTTGTCTATGCCTTCCAAGCAAAAGCTGCCAAAATTTAGGACGGAGGAACTTGCAATGCCCCTTACAAGAGCCATGCAGTACAGCATATTACAAACATTATTCCCATTATTGGGGAGTGGGTCTCCCATAGTCTTTGCCTATGCCTTCCAAGCAAAAGCTGACAAAAATTAGGACGGAGGAACTTGCAATGCCCCTTACAAGAACCATGCAGTACAGCATATTACAAACATTATTCCCATTATTGGGGAGTGGGTCTCCCATAATCTTTGCCTATGCCTTCCAAGCGAAAGCTGCCAAAAATTAGGACGAAGGAACTTGCAATGCCCCTTACAAGAGCCATGCAGTACAGCATATTACAAACATTATTCCCATTATTGGGGAGTGGGTCTCCCATAGTCTTTGCCTATGCCTTCCAAGCAAAAGCTGACAAAAATAAGGACGGAGGAACTTTCAATAATGGCAACACGGACCACGGTCACCCTGGTGGTATAGTTGTGGTGGAGGCTAAGGATAAGGAGAAGAACATAAAACAGCCGAAATGAGGAAGCGTATACCCATGTGTGGGTGTGAAGTGGTGCATGTGAATACACCTCCCGAAATAACACAGTGGATTTGACTTTTTGTTACTCTGCTGTCATTTGGTGGTGAAGAGAAGTCTGGCCCAATCCAGCCCTTGTTCATTTTGATAAGGGTCAGCTAGTCAGCATTGTCAGTTGACAGGCGAGTGCGCTTATCAGTTATAATTCCCCCAGCGGCACTAAAAACAGGCACCGATAACACGCTAGCAGCAGGGCAGGCCAGGACCTCCAAGGCGTACAGAGCGAGTTCATTCCAAGTGTCCAGCTTGGATACCCAATAATTAAAAGGCACAGAGGAATCACGGAGGATGCTGGTACGGTCGGCAAGGTACTCCCTCACCATCTTTTGAAACTTTCCACTCCTTGTGAACGTTGACAGTGTTCCCCTGCCTCTGCTGGATTGGAGTTGCGTCTCTCTCGCATGTACGCCTTGGTTGGGCAACGAACTGTGACCTCTGCCGCTAGCGTGTTCAGATGGGAATTTTTTTAACAGTTCTGCAGCAAGGGCCTTCTGCTACTGCCCCATTTTTGTAGATCTCTCCACCTCAGGAATAAGAGAGTGAAAGTTCTCCTTGTAGCTGGGGTCTAAAAGTGTCACCAACCAGTAATGACTGTCACCCAACATTTTGACAACGCGAGGGTCATGGTTAAGGCAGCGTAACATAAAGTCAACCATGCGTGCCAGACTAGTAACGGGCAAGACTTCCGTGTCCTCACCAAGATGACAACTGACCATGCTCTCCTCCTCCTCCTCCTCCTCCCCCCTGTCCTCAGGCCACCCACGCTGAACCGACGGTATGACAGTTGTACAGGTACTACCGTCTACAGCGCATGATACAAGCTCCTGTTCTTCCTCCTCCTCCTCTCCCTCATTGTCCCCCAATGCAAGTTGGGATGAGATGAGGTTGGGCTGTGTGTAATCGACCGCTACGGCTTCTTGATCCATCTCATCATACTCTGGCTGCAATGCCTCCTCTTTAATTCTCTGCAGAGAGCGTTGCAAAAAACAGACAAGTGGAATGCTGATGCTAATGATGGCGTCATCGCCACTCACCATCTTGGTGGACTCCTTAAAGTTTGTCAAGATGGTACATATGTCAGACATCCAGGTCCACTCCTGAGGTCTTATGTGTGGAGTCTGACCTGAATATCGACGGCCTTGTTGCAGCTGGTAGTCCACAACTGCTCTCTTCTGCTCACAAATCCTTTGCAACATGTGGAGGGTAGAGTTCCAACATGTGGGGACATCGCACACCAGTCGGTGTGATGGAAACTGCAAACGCTGCTGCAACACAGCAAGGGCGGCGGAAGCTGTAGCCGACTTGCGAAAATGAGCTGACAGGCGGCGTACTTTGACGAGCAGATCTGGCAACTCGGGGTACGATTTAAGAAACCGCTGAACAACGAGGTTAAGCACATGAGCCAGGCATGGTACGTGTGTGATCTCGCCTCGCCTCAGAGCCGCAACCAGGTTACGGCCATTGTCACACACGACCATGCTTGGATGTAGGTTCAGCAGTGTCAGCCACAGATCTGCCTGCTCTTTCACAGCTGTCCACAACTCACAAGCAGTGTGAGGTTTCTCACCTAAGCTTATGAGTTTCAGCACAGCCTGTTGCCACTTGGCGGAGGCAGTGCTGCAGTGCTTCCAGCTTGTAACTGATGTGGTGATATCTGAGATGGAGGCTGAACATGAGGAGGAGGAAGAGGATGATGCGCAGGAGCTGTACACTGTGGGGGCAACTCTGACTGACATAGGGCCCGCAATCCTCGGTGTGGGGAGGATGTGTTCCGTCCCAAGGTCCGACTGGGTCCCGGCTTCCACTATGTTTACCCAGTGTGCCGTCAGGGAGATGTACCGTCCCTGGTCACAAGCACTTGTCCACGTGTCCATTGTCAGGTGGACTCTCCCAGTAACTGCGTTGTTGAGGGCACGGCAGATGTTTTGGGACACGTGCTTGTGTAGTGCGGGGATGGCACACCGGGCAAAATAGTGTCGGCTGGGGACCGAGTACCGAGGGACGGCCACCGCCATAAGGTTGCGGAAGGATTCCGTCTCCACCAGCCTAAAAGGCAGCATTTCCAACGCAAGCAGTCGTGAAATGTGCGAATTTATGACTGTGGCCTGTGGGGCTTTAGCTGCAAATTTCCGCTTTCGTTCAAAGGTCTGGGATATGGACTACTGAATGCAGTGGTGGGACGTGGACGTTGATGCTGTTTCTTGAGAAACTGCCATAACAAGTGAAGACTGAGGGGGCATCTTTGCATGGAGTATGGACAGGGGATTGCCTTGCACACACAACAGGGGGTTCTATTGCACGCACAACAGCGGAAGAAGCAGTGTTGACACCCGCTGACACTGGTCGTGGACCCTGGGGTTCGCCCCACAAAGTCGGGTGCTTTGCTGCCATGTGCCTGATCATGCTGGTGGTGGTCAGGCTGGTAGTTTTGTCACCCCTGCTGATGCTGGCATGGCAGGTGGTACAAATGGCCTTTTTGGGGTTATCAGCAGAGTCTTTAAAAAAAATTCCAGACTCTGGAAGACCTACAGGTTGTACTGGCAACGTCCTTCGTGTTGGTGTTACGGGGAACTGTTGCCTGCCTTCTGTGTGCGGCCACCACACTGCTTCTTCCTGCCTGTTGGGGTACTCTGCCTCCCTCACCCTGTGTGCTGCTGGCCTTGCTCTGCATGTCCTCCTGCCACGTTGGGTCAGTTACTAGATCATCCACCACCTCCTCCTCTTCCACTTGCGCACCACGATCCTCCTCCTCACTTCCTGGCAATTGTGTCTCGTCATCGTCCACCTCTTGTGACAAATTGCCAGCGTCGACTTCCTGTGGCCGTGGCTGTTCAAATATTTGGGCATCGCTACATGGGATCTCCTCTTCCACCACTTGAAGCGGAGCAGGCGAGGGGCACAAATCTGGAAATGGATCAGTGAACAGCTCTTCAGAGTGTCCAAGTGTGGGATCAGTTGCTGTCTGACGACACTCGGCATGGTGGGAGGAAGGAGCATCAGGGTGAGGAGGAGTATGCAGTCGAGACTCACGGCTACTAAGATTTGACCGTGTGGAAGACAGACCGGAGGTGGTGGTGCCCAGGTAACTGGAAGTATTATCTGCTACCCAATTAATAACCTGTTCACACTGATCAGTTCGCAATACTGGTGTTGTTCTGTGCTTCCCTAGTAATTTGGTCAAGAAGTGGGAGCGAGAAGATGTGGCTGTTGGTTGTGGCACATTTTCACCTTGGCCACGGCCCCGTCCTCTGCACGCACCATCACCAGAACGTCCAGTTCCACATCCCTTGCCACGTTCCTTGCCCATTGTAAAGGAAGTAAAATAGCTTACACTCGCACTATCAATGGAAAAAGGGTAATAAAAAGTAGATTAGAACCGTGGAGGAGGAAAACCACAGTTCTATTTCTCTGGCCTACACCCGACTCTTTTAAACAATCTGAACAATCAGGGAGAAACTATTACTGTTTTTCTTTACGGAAAAAATACCAAAAGCTGGATAATAGAGATTTTTTACAGTGGAACGGAAAAACCACAGTTATAATTTACTGGTGTATACCAGACTCTTTTAAACAGATATATTGGTGTCTGAACAATCAGGAGACACTATTACTGTTTTTCTTTACGGCAAAAAATGCCAAAAGCAGGATAATACAGAGATTTAACCCGTGGAACTGCAAAACCACAGTTCCATTTCTCGGGCCTACACCAGACTATTTTCAACAGATATATTTGTGTCTGAACAATCAGGAGACACTATTACCGTTTTTCTTTACGGAAAAAAGTGCCAAAAGCAGGATAATACAGAGATTTGACATGTGGAACTGCAAAACCATAGTTCTATTTCTCGGGCCTACACCAGACTATTTTCAACAGATATATTTGTGTCTGAACAATCAGGAGACACTATTACTGTTTTTCTTTACGGCAAAAAATGCCAAAAGCAGGATAATAGAGTTTTTTACCGTGGAACAGCAAAACCACAGTTATAATTTACTGGTGTATACCAGAATTTTTTAAATATATATATTTGCGGCTTTACATTGAGCGACACATTCAAACTGTTTTTTTTTAGATACAAATGGCCCAAAAGTGGATAATACAGAGGTTTGAACCGTGGAAATGCAAAACCACACTTCTGTTTCTCTGGCCTACACCAGACTATTTTCAACACATATATTTGTGTCTGAACAATCAGGGAGACACTATTACAGTTTTTTTTTTACGGCAAAAAATGCCAAAAGCAGAATAATAGAGATTTTTTCCCGTGGAACAGCAAAACCACAGTTATAACTTACTTGTGTATACCAGACTTTTTTAAATATATACAGTACAGACCAAAAGTTTGGACACACCTCATTTAAAGATTTTTCTGTATTTTCATGACTATGAAAATTTTACATTCACACTGAAGGCATCAAAACTATGAATTAACACATGTGAAATTATATACTTAACAAAAAAGTATGAAACAACTGAAAATATGTCTTATATTCTAGGTTCTTCAAAGTAGCCACCTTTTGCTTTGATGACTGCTTTGCACACTCTTGGCATTCTCTTGATGAGCTTCAAGAGGTAGTCACCGGAAATGGTCTTACAACAATCTTGAAGGAGTTGCCAGAGATGCTTAGCACTTGTTGGCCCTTTTGCCTTCACTCTGCGGTCCAGCTCACCCCAAACCATCTCGATTGGGTTCAGGTCTGGTGGCTATGGAGGCCAGGTCATCTCACTAAGCACCCCATCACTCTCCTTCTTGGTCAAATAGCCCTTACACAGCCTGGAGGTGTGTTTGGGGTCATTGTCCTGTTGAAAAATAAATGATGGTCCAACTAAACGCAAACCGGATGGAATAGCATGCCGCTGCAAGATGCTGTGGTAGCCATGCTGGTTCAGTATGCCTTCAATTTTGAATAAATCCCCAACAGTGTCACCAGCAAAGCACCCCCACACCATCACACCTCCTCCTCCACACTTCACGGTGGGAACCAGGCATGTAGAGTCCATCCGTTCACCTTTTCTGCGTCGCACAAAGACACGGTGGTTGGAACCAAAGATCTCAAATTTGAACTCATCAGACCCAAGCACAGATTTCCACTGGTCTAATGTCCATTCCTTGTCTTCTTTAGCCCAAACAAGTCTCTTCTGCTTGTTTCCTTAGCAGTGGTTTCCTAGCTGCTATTTTACCATGAAGGCCTGCTGCACAAAGTCTCCTCTTAACAGTTGTTGAAGAGATGTGTCTGCTGCTAGAACTCTGTATTGCATTGACCTGGTCTCTAATCTGAGCTGCTGTTAACCTGCGTTTTCTGAGGCTGGCGACTCGGATAAACTTATCCTCAGAAGCAGAGGTGACTCTTGGTCTTCCTTTCCTGGGGCAGTCCTCATGTGAGCCAGTTTCTTTGTAGCGCTTGATGGTTTTTGCAACTACACTTGGGGACACCTTCAAAGTTTTCCCAATTTTTTGGACTGACTGACCTTCATTTCTTAAAGTAATGATGGTCACTCATTTTTCTTTACTTAGCTCCTTTTTTCTTGCCATAATACAAATTCTAACAGTCTATTCAGTAGGACTATCAGCTGTGTATCCACCTGACTTCTGCACAACACAACTGATGGTCCCAACCCCATTTATAAGGCAAGAAATCCCACTTATTAAACCTGACAGGGCACACCTGTGAAGTGAAAACCATTTCTGGTGACTACCTCTTGAAGCTCATCAAGAGAATGCCAAAAGTATGCAAAGCAGTCATCAAAGCAATAGGTGGCTACTTTGAAGAACCTAGAATATAAGACATATGTTCAGTTGTTTCACACTTTTTTGTTAAGTATATAATTCCACATGTGTTAATTCATAGTTTTGATGCCTTCAGTGTGAATGTACAATTTTCATAGTCATGAAAGTACAGAAAAATCTTTAAATGAGAAAGTGTGTCCAAACTTTTGGTCTGTACTGTATATTTGCGGCTGAACAGTGAGCGACACACTCAAACTGGTTTTTTTTAGTTACAAATGGCCCAAAAGTGGATAATACGGAGGTTTGAACCGTGGAACTGCAAAACCACACTTCTGTTTCTCTGGCCTACACAAGACTATTTTAAACAGATATATTTGTGTCTGAACTATCACAGACACACTTTTTTTTTTTTTCTTGGGGGGAGGGGACACCAAAAGGTTAATAAGACGGGTATTTGTACAGTGTGAAGGAGGGAAAAAAAAAGAGGATTTAGATGAAAAAAAAGGATTTTTCCTGGCCCCCGAGACCTGGAGCTAAGTCCAGCAATTTCAGCAACAGGAGCACACAGAACTGTAATGCAGCATTTGCTGGTATAACCACTGCGTCTCCTATACAGCCTACCTGCCTGATATCTGGGATGGATATTAGTCCTGAGAAGGATTGTTTGTTTGATCTGGCAGCCTTTACAGACCCTACACTAACTATTTTGCAGTATATATCTCTCCCTAAATCAGCAGCGCTGTCCCTATACTGTCTGATCCCAGCCGTCTGTGTCCAAGATGGCGGCGCCCGGTTTTAAATACTCGAGGTGACGCTGTGCGGCCAGCCAATCAATGTAATGCCCACAACCAACATGGCTGCGGCATTACAGTGACTGGCTGGCAATCCCTGGATGTTCATTGGCTCTGTAAAAAGCGCCAAACATGCAGGGCGGCGACCCGAGCTCCCGCCCGAGTAACCCGGAAATGCTCAGTGCTCGCCGAACATCCCGAGTAGCATAATGCTCGGGCGAGTACCGAGCAGTGTCGAGCATGTTCGCTCAACACTAGTTATTAACCTTACTTTAATATTACAGGTGAAAAAATGTTCTATGAAACTCAGTCTTATCAAATTAATTACAATTAACTAGAATCTTACCTTTCAAAGGGAGTGCACTCACTTATGCTGAGCACTATATATATTGATTTGGGCTGTTTATCCACCATCTGGACTATCCTGCATTACAACCTTTCATAAATTTTTCTCTGCCGTCCACATCCAGGGAGATTACCTACAATGCCATGGGTTGTAAACTTTTTGATTATTTTGCGCACCGTAGACAAAAGAACATTAAGGTCTCTGGAGATGGACTTGTAAGCTTGAGTTTGTTGATATTTTTCAAAACTTTTGGATAGCAAGTCCTCAGACAGTTCTCTTCTCCATGCTTAGTGTGGCACCCACAGACACACAATGCAAAGATTGAGTCAACTTCTCCCCTTTTTATCTGGTTTCAGGTGTGATTTTCATATTGCCAACACCTTTTACTTCCCACAGGTGAGTTTGAACAAGCATCACATGCTTGAAACAAAGTTGTTTACCCACATTTTTGGAGAGGTGCCCACAATTTTTCCAGCCCATTTTTGGGGTTTTGTGTGAAATTATGTCCAATTTGACTTTTTTTCTCTGTTTTTTTTTGTGTTGTTCCAATACACAAAGAAAATAAACATGTGTATAACAAAACATGTGTAATTACAATCATTTCTTGGGAGAAATACTTCATTTTCTGGAACAATTTCAAGGTTGCCAACACTTTTGGCCATGACTGTGTGTATACAGGGTGGTCCAAAAGTAGGTGGACAGAAAGTGCAATAAGATTATGAAGGGGGAGATTTATCAAAGTGTAAAGTGAAACTGGCTCAGTTGGCCTTAGCAACCAATCAGATTCCACTTTTCATTCCTCACAGACTCTTTGGAAAATAAAAGGTGGAATCTGATTGGTTGCTAAGGGCAACTGAGCCAGTTTCACAGATCTAGTTTTCACAGATAGATCTCCCCCAAATCTGTTTTCTTTTCAGATAATTCAGATAACACATAATGGCAAATAATTTAAATACAGATCAAACAAAATGGATTTTAACAGAGTATTGGAAATCTCAAAATGCTGAAACCGTTAGAGCAAATTGGATTGAAACATTTGGTACTCAAGCCCCAAAGAGACAAACCATTTACCGCATTCGTGACAAATTAAATGCCACTGGCTCAATCCTTAATGCTCCAAAAATTAGTCGACCCAAAACAGTCTGTACAGAAGATAATAAACAACTTGTTGCTGAAACATTTGTTCAGAGTCCAAAAAAGTCCACCAGAAGATCCTCTTTGGAATTTGGAATTTCACTAGCTTCTATCATGCGAATCCTGAAATCTATTGGGTGGAAAGCTTATTGTCCACATCTAATTCATGGTTTATTGGAGGATGATCCAGACAGGTGGCTGCAATTTAGTGAGATTATAACTTGATCCCAATGGATTTTTTCTTTTGGGGAGTACTCAAGGACAAAGTTTATAGTCGAAAACCAAAAAGTGTCAGTGATTTGAAAAATTACACGAAATGCATTTCAAGAAATTAATACCCAAAGAGACTTGTGCAAAAAAGTTTGTCAAAGCGTAAGAGGCAGACTTCAAAGCTGTGCAAATTGTAATGTAAAACAGTTTGAGCACCTGCGTTGATAAAATTTAAGGGCTTTTGTATTATTGTTCAGAATAAAACTTAATTGTCAATGTTATGCTTGTGTTAGTAAATATAATTTTATATATAAATCAAAATAAATGTTATTATTTTCTGGCCACCTACTTTTGGACCACTCTGTATATATATATATATATATATATATATATATATATACAGTTATATGAAAAAGTTTGGGCACCCCTATTAATCTTAAGCTTAATGTTTTATAAAAATTGGTGTTTTTGCAACAGCTATTTCAGTTTGATATATGTAATAAGTGTTGGACACAGTAATGTTTCTGCCTTGAAATGAGGTTTATTGTACTAACAGAAAATGTGCAATCTGCATTCAAACAAAATTTGACAGGTGCATAAGTATGGGCACCCTTATCATTTTCTTGTTTTAAACACTCCTACCTACTTTTTACTGACTTATTAAAGCACTTTTTTGGGTTTTGTAACCTCATTGAGCTTTGAACTTCATAGCCAGGTGTATGCAATCATGAGAAAAGCTACTTAAAGTGGCCACTTGCAAGTTGCTCTCTTGTTTGAATCTCCTCTGAAGAGTGGCATCATGGGCTCCTCAAAACAACTGTCAAATGATCTGAAAACAAAGATTATTCAACATAGTTGTTCAGGGGAAGGATACAAAAAGCTGTCTCAGCGATTTAACCTGTCAGTTTCCACTGTTAGGAACATAGTAAGGAAATGGAAGAACACAGGGACAGTTCTTGTTAAGGCCAGAAGTGGCAGGCCAAGAAAAACATCAGAAAGGCAGAGAAGAAGAATGGTGAGATCAGTCAAGGACAATCCTCAGACCGCCTCCGGAGAGCTGCAGCATCAACTTTCTGCAGATGGTGTCACTGTGCATCGGTCAACTATACAACGCACTTTGCACAAGGAGAAGCTGTATGGGAGAGTGATGCGAAAGAAGCCGTTTCTGCAAGCACGCCACAAACAGAGTCGGCTGAGGTATGCAAAAGCACATTTGGAGAAGCCAATTTCTTTTTGGAAGAAGGTCCTGTGAACTGATGAAACCAAGATTGAGTTGTTTGGTCATACAAAAAGGCGTTATGCATGGCGGCAAAAAAACACAGCATTCCAAGAAAAACACTTGCTACCCACAGTAAAATTTGGTGGAGGTTCCATCATGCTTTGGGGCTGTGTGGCCAATGCCGGCACCTGGAATCTTATTAAAGTTGAGGGACGCATGGATTCCACTCAGTATCAGCAGATTCTTGACAATAATGTTCAAGAATCAGTGACAAAGTTGAAGTAACGCAGGGGATGGATCTTTCAGCAAGACAATGATCCAAAACACCGCTCCAAATCTACTCAGGCATTCATGCAGAGGAACAATTACAATGTTCTGGAATGGCCATCCCAGTCCCCAGACCTGAATATCATTGAACATCTGTGGGATCATTTGAAGAGGGCTGTCCATGCTCAGCGACCATCAAACTTAACTGAACTGGAATTGTTTTGTAAAGAGGAATGGTCAAAAATACCTTCATCCAGGAAATCATTAAAAGCTACAGGAAGCGACTAGAGGCTGTTATTTTTGCGAAAGGAGGATCTACTAAATATTAATGTCACTTTTCTGGTGAGGTGCCCATACTTATGCACCTGTCAAATTTTGTTTGAATGCAGATTGCACATTTTCTCTTAGTACAATAAACCTCATTTCAAGGCAGAAACATTACTGTGTCCAACAGTTATTACATATATCAAACTGAAATAGCTGTTGCAAAAACACCAATTTTTATATAACATTAAGCTTAAGATTAATAGGGGTGCCCAAACTTTTTCATATAACTGTGTATATATATATATATATATATATATATATATATATATATATATATATATATAGTACAGACCAAAAGTTTGGACACACCTTCTTATTTAAAGATTTTTCTGTATTTTCATGACTATGACAATTGTACATTCACACTGAATGCATCAAAACTATGAATTAACACATGTGGAATTATATACTTAACAAAAAAGTGTGAGACAACTGAAAATATGTCTTATATTCTAGGTTCTTCAAAGTAGCCACCTTTTGCTTTGATGACTGCTTTGCACACTCTTGGCATTCTCTTGATGAGCTTCAAGAGGTAGTCACCGGAAATGGTTTTCACTTCACAGGTATGCCCTGTCAGGTTTAATAAGTGGGATTTTTTGCCTTATAAATGGGGTTGGGACCATCAGTTGTGTTGTGCAGAAGTCAGGTGGACACACAGCTGATAGTCCTATTGAATAGACTGTTAGAATTTGTATTATGGCAAGAAAAAGAAATACGAGTGGCCATCATTACTTTAAGAAATGAAGGTCAGTCAGTCCAAAAAATTGGGAAAACTTTGAAGGTGTCCCCAAGTGCAGTTGCAAAAACCATCAAGCGCTACAAAGAAACTGGCTCACATGAGGACCGCCCCAGGAAAGGAAGACCAAGAGTCACCTCTGCTTCTGAAGATAAGTTTATCCAAGTCACCAGCCTCAGAAATCGCAGGTTAACAGCAGCTCAGATTAGAGACCAGGTCAATGCAATACAGAGTTCTAGCAGCAGACACATCTCTTCAACAACTGTTAAGAGGAGACTTTGTGCAGCAGGCCTTCATGGTAAAATAGCAGCTAGGAAACCACTGCTAAGGAAACAAGCAGAAGAGACTTGTTTGGGCTAAAGAAGACAAGGAATGGACATTAGACCAGTGGAAATCTGTGCTTTGGTCTGATGAGTCCAAATTTGAGATCTTTGGTTCCAACCACCGTGTCTTTGTGCGACGCAGAAAAGGTGAACAGATGGACTCTACATGCCTGGTTACCACCGTGAAGCATGGAGGAGGAGGTGTGATGGTGTGGGGGTGCTTTGCTGGTGACACTGTTGGGGATTTATTCAAAATTGAAGGCATACTGAACCAGCATGGCTACTACAGCATCTTGCAGCGGCATGCTATTCCATCCGGTTTGCGTTTAGTTGGACCATCATTTATTTTTCAACAGGACAATGACCCCAAACACACCTCCAGGCTGTGTAAGGGCTATTTGACCAAGAAGGAGAGTGATGGGGTGCTACGCCAGATGACCTGGCCTCCACAGTCACCAGACCTGAACCCAATCGAGATGGTTTGGAGTGAGCTGGACCGCAGAGTGAAGGCAAAAGGGCCAACAAGTGCTAAACATCTCTGGGAACTCCTTCAAGATTGTTGGAAGACCATTTCCGGTGACTACCTCTTGAAGCTCATCAAGAGAATGCCAAAAGTGTGCAAAGCAGTCGTCAAAGCAATAGGTGGCTACTTTGAAGAACCTAGAATATAAGACATATTTTCAGTTGTTTCACACTTTTTTGTTAAGTATATAATTCCACATGTGTTAATTCATAGTTTTGATGCCTTCAGTGTGAATGTACAATTTTCATAGTCATGAAAATACAGAAAAATCTTTAAATGAGAAGGTGTGTCCAAACTTTTGATCTGTACTGTATATATGTCCACTGTATATGTATTTATATATATATATATATATATATACATTTCTTCATATAAACTATAACAATATTCATATAGCACAAGTCATATATCCAGGTTGAAAACGTGCCCACAATGCTTTAATGTGTTATCTCTTCAATTAAATGGAAAGAGAATAAAGAGGTGGAGTACTCATATACATAATGAAAACTTGTGAAACCTCCAAAAGCTAGAGTAGCCAAAAACCGCCGAACACCAATTAAAAAGTACAAGTTTATTGAGATAATTTAAAAAGTACAAATATCAAACATATAAAATATCAAGGTCTAATGAGGAGAAAACATGAGAAATACAAGGATAGGCAGAGGCCAGTGTGCGATATGGGAGCAAAGTTCACTAAGTTACGGGTTATCAATTGCGACTTATTAAATAGAATGCCCTTTAAAATATAACATTTATTGATTCTCTTAAAAATAGTCATAAAACCAGAAAAATATACTCAAACAAATTAATCCAAAATATCAAAAAGTAGCTTATGAAAAGAAGGGGTATAAATAGCTGTCTTACCCTAGTTATACCCTATGTGAGGATCTGCCCACTTACTAAAGACTATGAGACTTTCCCATCACGGAGCACCGATTCTGTTGATATCATTATTATGTTTTATTAGTGATTTACTTGTTATGTTTTATACAGTTCTGCTTGCAGTATGTGCACTAGATTCACTTGTAAAATGTCCAGCATTACACTAATCTCATCTGTATCTCAGGAGTCTCTAACCATTGTTCCAACAGCGAATAATCTCACTGTGTGAGTGTTAGACACAGTGGAGCCGTCACCACAGGGGTTCTTACATGCAGTCTCAGATGAAGGCTCCTGGAATATTTTTAATTGTTTCAGCTAACAGTAAATGCTCAAGGGGGAGGGTGTCATCACATCTAATCTTGGAAGGGGCTGAGCCCAGAGAGGGAGGAGGGACATGTTTTAGAGAGAGTTGTGTGGAAGGACATTGAAGGAAGAGGATGGAGACTGTGGACTTGGAAGGACGGATGTGCAACGGCCATGAGGGCCTAGAGTACTCGGTAGCCGGGCCGGCAGTCTTCCAGGGAGGTCACGGAGGCAGTGGCCCAGCTCCGTGGCCCTGGCCGAGCATATGAGGGGAGTATTTACAGGGGATTTGTAGTCTTTATGTGACGCCACCTGTGGTGCCTGGTCAGGGATGACCAGTGCTGCTGTGTGGGCCCTGGGGGATAGATGGTATAGCAGCTGAGATGAAACACTTCCCACAGGCGAAGCGGGCCCCCAGGGACTGAGGAAGCTAATATGAAGGATGGCGGCAGGGGAAACAGGGTGCAGAGAGCAGGGTGGCAACAGTGATGATAGTCACGGTGGCAGCACATCTGCAGGGAGGTGCCGAAGAAGAAGACAGACACGAAGAATGAAGTCCGGTTACTTTTACTGCAGAGAATGCTGTGGAGTCTGGGGTACTGGTCACTAGGTCCAGGGGGGTCCGGTCAGTCTGGAAGCAGTCGGAGTCCTCCCCGTCAGGTGGGTTTGGAGGCCTGCCTGCTGTGCTTCTCCATTCTGGGCCCCGTTGCCTGTGAGCTACTCTGCAGTCCCTCTTCTTCACTTCTGCTCTAAGCTCCGTACTAGCAGGCGGTGCGAACCTATAATGGGTACTGCCGTCTTGGGTGCAGCTCCAGGCTCTAGTTATGCTGCTGTGCTGCCGGTCTTCTACTTGTGGCCAGAAAACTTGCTGTCTCCTGTCCCCCAGATTCGGTTGCTGGGACGTGCAATCCCTGTACAACCCAGGACTCTGGCGTCCTCCTCTCCGCTACCTGGGGTGAGCTCTTCACGTGCTCTGCTCCCCAGAACTTTCTCCTTCTCTCTCTCTGCTACTTTCTCCCCCTCTCCCTTCCCTCTCACACTCACTGACTAACTCCTCCCCCAACCAGAAAAGGCAGCTCCCCAAAAAAGGGTGAAGAGCTCCCTCTTCAGGTAAGGGATCAGAACTTGTGTGTGTATGTGGGGTTTACCTGACATGGGGAGCTCCTCCTGCTTGCAAGCGTAATATCACCTCTGGTGAAGGAGGCAGCACTACTGTGGCAACCGGCCCATGGGGTGCCACAGATGGATAACATGTTACCATTATGGGATATGGTGTTTGATTTAAACTCTCGTAAAGGATTATGGCTACTGGATACCTGTGTTTCTATTAATTTATCTGTCATCTGGAGGATTGTGGATTGTGGCTACAGACTATACTGGCTGGAGATACAAAATCTGTGGGCCAACCAAAAGTTGGGAGACAGTGAGTATGGCTTGATAAAAAGCCAGTGGAACTACTGATCCCAGGTTGAGAACTTAAGGACTGAGAGAACTGTATTTTGGCCATTTACTTGGAATTGCTACATTACCATGGATGTGATTAATAAAATATTGTTACATCGTTAACCTGCCTAGGTGATTACTTACAACCCACAATCTCAGATCTTTACAAGTGGTGGCAACAGTGGGATCATCTATCTCTGGACAGCATACCAGGGAAAGTTACTGAGAGGTGACTTGGCAGATGAGATGGCAGACTCCATCTACAAGAGGCTCAGGAAGGAGGAGCTGAGAGCCCTTTGCTCTGAGAAAAATTAGAGTGGTTGCCGGAGGACAATCGTGCTACCCTAATGCAACGCTTGGACGATTGGGACCATAAACAACCACATGAGGAGGTCAGTTCAGGCTTGGATGAGGGACAACATCCCAGGGCTGTAATCCAGATAGCAGAGGATCGACCAACTGAGTTGAGGCGGGTGCTGGACGCGCTAGGATAGTGGGCCACGGAGATAGAGCGGGCAGCAGTCTTAAGCAAATATCTGGGTGTGCATGTAGCGGTACATCCGCCCCAGCACAGAGGACAGTGGATAACAGGAGAGAGGGGCCCGCATCTTTAAGGTACCGGGATATGCCACAGTTCAATGAGGACATATCGGATATTGATGAACGTCTCCGGTTATTTGAAAACCTCTGCCTGTTGCATGAGGTGTCAGTCAGTGACTGGCCCAGATTTTTGAGCATTGGCATGACCGGAAAAGCAAGAGAAGTTTTTAATAACTTGTCTTCTGGGGATCAGACATGTTACTATACCATTTGCAGTGTGGCGCCCCTGGGGGTTCAGTCGCCACAGGGGTACTGCACCTCAGTTCGAGGTGTGGTATCTCCTCTTCCAGGTAAGGATGGAGCATCTCTCAGGACACCACTTCACCACTCAACACTACACCACTCCTGTCCTGAAGGGGGCCTAAATGCACCAGGGTGCTGCCCCGGCCCGGGATAGAGGAGATGGGGGGAACCAAAGATAGGGGGAACCATGTAGTGGGTGAGGGTGGAGGACGCACTTTTAGGAAACACTTATTCTTTCATATTTAATCTACGGCCATCTTAATTTAAAGGTCTTTGATTGTGATCTTCGTCTCTGAGGGTGGTCTTCTGCCAGAGTCCAGCAAAAGGCTGCTGCTACCGAAGATACACGGTCCTCGTACTCTGGCCTTGAGACGAGGAGCGGGTTAGAGTTAACCACTGTCTCTACCCGGTCAAGGTCCTGACCTAAGAAGGCCTTGGAGGGGAGCAGAGGAGATAGGCTCCACAGGCAAAAGGATCACAGGGGGGATACGGATGGAGCGGAGTCGCCACCTGTATTCCTTACTCTGGCCTAGTCAGAGGGATTCCTGCTGCAAGAGGGGTGACCGGCCCCCGATATCTGACTTTGTTACTTCACGTCTCAGTCAGAAAAGCTCGGAGACTTAGTGAATCCCAGAGGGATACGGATGGAGCGGCCTATGCCACCTGTATCTCTTACACTGCGTTTATCCAGTGGGACCCGGCCTTACACCACGTTCGTACAACACACAGTCAGGAGAAGACTTAGTGGGAGAACTTACCAAGGAGAGGAACACACACCAGAGGGGTCTTGACAGGTGCTCCTGATCTACCTGGAAAGTGCTGAACCCCCTTCCCGGTGGCCGCAGTACACCGTGTGTAGCAGAGAGAAGCTTTGCGGCTAAAAATTCATCTGAAAGTGAGTAAAGACCCGGATGACTTCATACACCGTCTCAGCTCGTTATTTCCTGCGCGGCACTGCACCCACCATTCCTTCTCACTCTGCCCTGAGGCCTGCTCCACCTGCGGGGAGCTGTCCCATCTTAGCTGCCCATAACACCGGCCTCAGTGGACTGAAGCAGCGCTGGTGTCCATCACCGGAAACCGCAGGTGGCGTAGTCGAAAAATACCACTCTTACTGGAAAGCCCAATATTTTTATGTGACGTCCCTGGGCACGGAACAGGTCCAGGCCACAACTGCCTCCCCCCGCTACCCCTACATCGACCCGGCTCCGAGTAACCCCATTTCCCAGGGAGGACTAGAGCGTCACAGCAGCGCATTACGAGAGTGGTATGCCGTCACGCTGGAAACCTACACGAGGAAGTTTCGGGAGACTGATAAGCCCGCTGCACACACACATCGGGAGTTTGCCAACACACTACATACGGCATGCACTCGGTGGATAGAAGGACTGAAGGCTCGGGATGCAGAACATGTAATGGATATAATCATCCTGGAACAATTTATGTCAAAGCTCCCAGGTAATTTAAAAGAATGGGTGGCAGATAGAAAACCACTCAGCCTGGATGAGACTCCAAGATTGGCTGATGATTGGTCTGCTAATCGACCAGGGCAACGTGGAAGTATAGCCCCAGTGAGTCGGGAACAGGAGCTTACAGGGAGGCCATTGAAACCCATGGACTTGACAGAGGAGGAAAGACACGGTGTTCGGACTTCACAAAGAGGGGGAGGTTGCCCAAGCCCCCAAATACGGCCTGTGTTGGGGCGAGGAGGGCTTAACTGCCATAACTGTGGATGCATGTGACACTTTTCCAGGGAATGCCGGGAACATTCTAGCCAACATCATCCGCGTCCCAAACCTGTGAGCACTGTGCTGCAATGGGGCTGGAATGCTGAGGGAGAGAGGATCCCACTACCCCGACCGGAAGAAGAAGAGGCACATGTGGTACAAGGAGAAGTGTCGTGGACTAGATGGCACACCTCAGAGTCTATTAACCAGCATCTGCAACCGGTCTGGGTAGAGGGCGTGGAGGCTGTGGGGCTCCATGAGCTCAGTCACATTGATGAAAGACCATTTAGTACCGGACCAATGTATTGTCCCCGGCAGCTGTATGTTAGTCAACATAGCCGGAGGAGAATCTTTGAACATTTGAAGGGCCCGACTACATTTAGACTGGGGTCACAGTCATGGAATGGTGGATGTAGGAGTAGTGTGGCACCTACCAGTAGATGTGTTGCTGGGAAACAATCTGGGAGCAGGATTGGTATGCCACTGGGCCAATATCGTAACCAGAAGCCATTGCATCAGCCGATGGGGAAAGGAGCAATATCAACATGTCAGCGGTGAGTGATACACAAAATGCAATGACTGTCACAATGAAGGAATGTAATCTGGGGGAGGTAAATTACATCAGGGAGGAGGCCCAGGGACTTTGGGACACTGGTTCTACCATCACCCTGGTCAGCCCAGATGTGGTCCTCCCAGGGCATCCTTTACCAGGCCGCCAAGTAACTATCCGCCCTGCTGGGGGACAGCAGTCTGAGGTTAGTTACAATGGAAACAAGTTTGGTTCTCATCGGGTGCGTGTGGAGTTTCCCAGGACAAATCGGGAATCAGGGGGAGGATATGGAGGTCCCCGCGGGAGGGATAGACCCTTGTCCCAGCAAACTAAATACAAAGTCCTCGTCTCAGGGCTTCCCCCATCGGGAAGTTGGCAGGATCTCAAATATCATGAGAGAAGCTGGAGATGTCTATTATACTGATGTACACCAGGGTGGAATGGGGACTGCGGCATTTATTGGTAAGGGCGACATGGAATATGCTTTTAGGAAACTGGATGATTCGTGTCTGTGCTAAAACAATGGAGGAGGTATGTGAGGATTTGCCCACTTACTAAAGACTATGAGACTTTCCCATCATGAAGTATCGATTCCATTGATATCAACCAGGATATGTGATACAGTATTTACCAGTACTACAGAGGTGTGGAGTTTTATCAGACACATTGGGTCCTGATCTCCTTTGTTATCATTATGTGTGTGTTATTTTGTTATCATCATGTGTGTTTAATGTTACACAGTTTAATTCAGGGTATATATTAGATAATATTAGGAAACGTCGTTGAGAAGTGGGGGCGCCACATTGCATCCAAGCTAGGGTGTCAACCTCAGCAGTCAGGAAGGGATATCTTTTAGGGACAGAATAGGGTGAAGAAAACTATCATTGTGTCCTCCAAGATTGGACCAAAGAAAACCATTATATATTTTATCATTTACATCTATTGTTGTGGCACTATATGCACTTTATCAGGACTGATATAATTATGTATGCTCTGCTATATGTGCTGAGCTTATGGTTTTAAATGTAATTTTTTCCTTGTGTTATCACTACCTTGTTAAGGGTTAATTCGCTGTGGTCTTCTACTGTTTGAAGTCACCTTTAAGGCACTTTGGTTATTTTGGATTTTGAGAATATTGCAGTATAGCCTTGGCTGTACCTTTTTAAGGATTAATCTGCTGTGGTCTTCTATTGTTTGAAATTACTTTCAAGGCACATTTGTTTCTTTGGACTTCGAGCACAGTGGAGTAATGACTTGGCTAAATCATTTGTGTATTTTGGGGAGGCAGTAAAGATTCTTTTGGTTTGGGTTGGTGTGGTTTCCCTTGAAACCCTTATATTAGATCACCAGGGAACCCCAGGTACAGCTGTCGGTGAGCGGGGGGCACCACATTGCATCCAAGCTAGGGTGCCGACCTCCCCAGTAAGGAAGGGATATCCTTTCTGTAACGGGTCTGGGAGGCGGAACCTCTGAGCAACTTATACAAGGGGGCGGTCCTTGTAAGGAAGCGGGTGGCGACCAGGGAAGACAGGCAGGTAGTCACAGCAGGTGACCGGGACAGTCTCTGGGTAAACGGGCAGGAGGTCACGGCAAGTGACCGGGACAGTCTCTGGGTAAACGGGCAGGAGGTCACAGCAAGTGACCGGGGCAGTCTCTGGGTGAACAGGCAGGAGGTCACGGCAAGTGACCAGGACAGTCTCTGGGTAAACGGGCGGGAGGTCACGGCAAGTGACCGGGACAGTCTCTGGGTAAAGGGTAGGTACGACCTGTGACGGCTGAGCCTCCAGGTAGGCTAGCAGGCAGATGGCAGATGTGTGCTCCCAGGTGAGCAGGCGAGAGTCTCTGGATAAGCAGGTGGTCACAGCATGTGACGGCGGAGCCTCCAGGTAGGCTAACAGGCAGGTAGCAGATGAGTGCTCCCAGGTGAGCGGGCAAGAGTCTCTGGACTGGCAGGTGGTCACAGCACGTGACGGCAGAGCCTCCAGGTAGGCTAGCAGACAGGTAGCAGGTGAGCGCTCCCAGGTGAGCGGGCAAGCTGGTCCATAGACAGACTGACAGGTGTCGGAATGCAGACCGTCGGACCACAGGCTAGCAAGCAGGTAAGCGGATAACAGACAGGAATCAGACAGCAAACTGGCAGGAAACTGGCAGGTAACTGGAAACAGGACCTGAGGGCTGAAGCAGAGTAGTGAACAGTGCAACAACATTGCTCGGGCACCTCCATTTTGGAGGAGGTGCCTTATATATGGTGAAGTCCTCCGGCCATTGGCCGGGGACTCCTTAGTACGGCGCGCGCGGCCCCTTTAAGAGGGGGGGAGCGCGCGCGCGCGCGCCCTAAGCACCGTGGCCGGGAAGGAGAGCGCGCCGCCAGCAGAGCGGGAGGAGGGCGCCGGGCTCGGAGCGGAGAGGTGAGGGGAACAGCGTCCCTGCCTAGCAGGAGGCAGGGACGCCGACGCTACACTTTCTAGAGTATGAATAGGGTAAAACAGCTATTTATAACCCTTCTTTTTCACAAGCTCCTTTTTGATATTTTGGATTCATTTGTTTGAGTATATTTTTCTGGTTTTGTGACTATTTTTAAGTGAATCAATAAATGTTATATTTTTATGGGCATTCTTTTTAATAATCGGGATATGGGAGCAACCTGTGGGAGCTCCAGCATATACACCAAGGTCAAAAACAGCAAGGGCACATAGAAGTCAAAAAACAATCATAGTGCTAGTAAGGTTCCTGAACATCAAGGTAATTAGATATCAATGAGTACAAAATTCAAGATGAAAAGTGCTTACCCATAGTGTCCCAGGACCACAAATGCCATCCTCGCTGCCATGATGCGTGTTTGGCGTAGATGTTTTTTCGCCTTCAAAAAGCAGCTACGCAAAATGCACGTTGTTGCAGCAAGGCGGTCATTTGTGGTCCTTGGACATTACAGCTAAGCACTTTTCATATTGAATTTTGTACACTTTTATTTCTATTTATCTTGATGTTCAGGTGGCCCTTAATAGCATTATGATTGTTTTGTTTACTTCAATGTGCACTTGCTGTTTTTGACCTTGGTGTATACAGTTGAAACCAGAAGTTTACATACACTATATAAAAAGACACAGATGCATGTTTTTCTCAATATCTCACATAACATCAGAATATACCTTTCCTGTTTTAGGTCAATTAGGATTACCATAATTTTTAATATTTGCCAAATGCCAGAATAATGAGAAAGAGAGAATACATACATTTCATTAGTATTTGGTACCACTGCCCTTAAACTGAATGACTTGGGTCAAACGTTTGGGATGTCCTTCCACAAGCTTCTCACAATAGTTTGTCAGAATTTGGGCCCTTTCTTCCTGACAAAACTGTTGTGACTGATCCAGGTTTGTAGGTCGCCTTGCTGGCACCTGCCTTTTCAGCAGCCCATAAATTTTCAATATGATTGAGATCAGGGCTTTGTGACGGCCACTCCAATACATGGACTTTGTTATCCTTAAGCCACTTTGTTACCAATTTGGCAGTATGCTTTGGGTCATTGTCCATTTGGAAGAGCCATTTCCGCCCAAGCTTTAACTTCCTGGCTGATGTCTTGAGATGTTGCTTCAGTATCGCCACATAATCTTCTTTTTTCATTAGGCCATCTTATTTTGTGAAGTACACTGGTCCCTCCTGCAGCAAAACAACCCCACAACATAATGCTGCCACCCCCGTGTTTCACAGTTGGGATGGTGTTCTTAGGGTTCCAAGCTACTCCCTTTTTCCTCCAGACATAATGATGGTCATTCATTATGCCCAAAAAGTAAAATTTTAGTTTCATCAGACCACAAGACATGTCTCCAAAAATTAAGGTATTTGTTCCTGTGTGCATTTGCAAACATTAATATGGCTTTTTTATGTTTCTTTTGGAGTAATAGCTTCTTCCTGACAGAGTGGTCTTTCAGCCCATGTTGATACAGTACTTGTTTCACTGTGGATATTGACACAATCTTACCAGCTTCCGCCATCATCTTTACAAGGTCTTTTGCTTTTGTCCTTGGGTTGATATGCACATGTCGGACCAAAGCACGTTCATCTCTGGGACACAGAACCCGTCTCATTCCTGAGCGGTATGATGGCTGGAAATTCCCATCTTGTTTGTGCTTGCATATAATTGTTTGTACAGATGAACGAGGCACCTTCAGGTATCTTGAAATTGTACTCAAGGATGAGCGAGACTTGTGCAAGTCCATAATTCTCTTCCTGATATCTTGGATGATTTCTTTAGACTTTCCCATGTTGCTACTCAAAGAATCAGTGTGTTTCAGGTGCGTATTAAAATACATCCACAGGTGTGCTCCTAATTAACTCAGATGTTGCCAAAAAATCAGAAACTTCCAAACACATGGCATCATCATATGGAGAGTCCAGAATTGTTTAAAGGCATAGTAATCTTCGTGTATTTAAATTTTTGACTTTGCAGTAAGTAATAAAAATGCCTTAAAACATTCTCTCTCTCTCTCATTATTCTGACATTTGGCAAATATTAAAAATTATGGTAAAATTATGGTAATCCTAATTGACCTAAAATGGGAAAGGTTTATTCTGATTTCATGTGAGATAATGAGAAAAACATGGATATGTGTCTTTTTATATAGTGTATGTAAACTTCTGGTTTGAACTGTATGCTGGGGCTCCCACAGATTGCTCCCATATCCCACAGTGGACTCTGCCAATCCTTGTATTTCTCATGTTTCCTCCTCATTATACCTTTATATTTTATATGATTTATATTTTTCATTTTTAAATTATCTCAATAAACTTGTACTTTTTAATTAGTGTTTGGTGGTTTTTGGCTACTCCAGCTTTTGGTGGTTTCACATATCTCCATATATATACATGGGTATGTTTACTGCACTTGGGTCGAAAGGCAATGTTTTGTGTAATTAGTTGCTATATAAATCTCTTTAGATTACCTACAGGTCCCAATGAAAGAAAAAAAAACATTTAAGCTGAACTCTATTTTTACCTATGCAATTAAAATTAATGCATTCTCAAAAACAAATCTAAAATAAACTAGAAAAGTATGTTGGGACAGACTTAACTGATCTCTGGGATAGCAAAATGTAAAGTGGTTATTGAAATTATTTTTGTTATAATAAAAATCTCTCATTTGCTGTAGCTCTGCTGAGTGCTTCCTTCCGAGACCCTACACAAAGGCTGCCCTGATGAAGTGTGAACAAGTCAGTGAAATGCAGGATCCATTCTCATGGGGTGTTTCAACCTTTCCAAACTTTTCTTCTAAAGAATGTCCTAACAGCACTTTTCCTTTAACAAATATATAATGATTTAAGAAAGAATCCAGAATTCAATATCAGCCCCTAAACTTGTAGCTCTTTTATTACTTTCAGGATGTTTTATTAAGTGTCAGGACACTCTGACCTTGGACTACGTTTATGCAACATAATTTTACACTTAATATAAAGTTAAGTACTATTCTTCAGTTACAACATAAGAAGATAATTCCTTAATCTATACCACCCTCTTGGTTAGTCAAAATTTATTACAGGGATTTGCAGCAAACCATGGTGACAAAGTCCAAGCTTGTGATTTAAACAGTGAGACACAATGTCTAATGTGCATGACAGTCTTCATATGCAAAACTGTCTTTGAGTATCCATGTTTTCCACAGAGGGGAAACAGAATACAGCAATAAAGAAAACCAATTCATAATTTTCTATTCAGATACAGCCTCACGTGTGTCTTTGGTGGAAGTATGCAAAAAGCTTTTACACAGCTACAAAGTAAAGTTGGAATAAAACAAAAGTTCATCAACTTCCGCCCATTAATTTAATTCCTGTTTTTATCTTGTGTCCAATAGGGTATTGTGCAGAGATAATGGAATTGATCTGCTGCGAATCAACATCAAGCCAATTTCATATAACTCACATGTCCCAGCAAATTTAAAAAATTAACGTGGGCCAAGTGGATTTCCCCATAATGCTTTGCAGCGATTATATCACATCATCTAGTGCATACATTCTAGGCAGACTGTAACTGGCATTATAACAGTTTCAGGGCATAGAAAGCAGAGGCTATTTTAGCGTTTTTAGCAGGGAAAGGGAGTCAAGTCATTACTAGGGCTCATTCAGACGTCAGTTTTTTGCATACAAATGCAATCTGTGTTTTTCACAGATAGCACAAGTACCTACAATATTGAGTGTGACCATTCACATGTCTGTGATTTTTCGAGGACTGAGCGGTCCGCGCAAAATTGCAGAGACATGTCCGATATTGATCCAAGTGTTGGATCAAAATCGGCAATGCAAGTTTATTGGTCTGTGAAAAAAATGGACAGCACTCAGATGACATCTCAGATTTTCACAGTCAGATGGGAGAAGGAGGAAAAATTTTTTCTTTTTTTTCACATACAAGAAAAACTGATGAAAATCAGACCAAACTATGTTAAAAGTCGGATGATAACCTCTGATGAAACTCAGTCCATTTTTCTTGTACGTGAAAAAAAACTAATGTTTGAATGAGCAGTTATAGATAGTTATAGAAAGGCCTACATTAAACTGTAGTGTGGTGTATTTCTGCAGTGCTGAAGAACAGAGAAAATTGGAGTGGTTGTCTCAGTATGTGAATAATTATACATACAGTACATTCAAGTAATAGGGAGGTGCACGACCTGCAGAGTCTGTGTTACTATAAATTGTTAGATCTATGATATACTCCATTTTGGCACCATTTCTAACTGCCTGTGAATTTAACTTCCTTTTTTTACCTTTCATTCTTGATACACTACAAACGAGGAGGGCAGTTTAAGTACCTTCACCCTAAGTCCTGTGTTTCCTACTAGAGAAATATTCTGAAAACAAGGCTAGTTTGAGAAAGTGTGTTTTCTGGCTTGTGAGACTGATAAGTCATAAGCAACATCTTTTTGCACTACTTTTGTATCTCTTTTTGTAAAAGGGCTTAACCCCTTAGTGACAGAGCCAATTTTGACCTTAATGACTGTCAGGTATTCCACAGCAACAACACTGGGGAGATCACACAATATCTCACCGTGCCGTCACTGTGTCACGGATTTCGTCCGGAATCGCAAGCACATGATCCCGACTACTCACTTCTTAGGTATCGGCAAGCGACCAGTGAGCGTATGGCGTCACACCTATGGATTCCAACGCATGGAATACGTGTTTACGACCTCTGTACGGTCACTGTCAGCTTCACGATAGCCCAATTAATATTATTATTCGCTGCCACCACCGTCCAGATATGAAATATAATACAGGCCTGGAAGAATGCCTGCATTCTGATAGCGTATATGGCTTCGGGGAGGGAACGATTACAGGACAAAAGAAACAGAACTATTACATTTTATATTTAATCCAAAAGGCAGGCAGTGTTTAGGAAAAATATATACAAGGATTTTACAATGGAGACATTAAAATACATAAGCAGTTGCACAAAATAATAAGGATTAAAGAAGAAACTTACAATATGATAGCTGAGACGATTCAATATAGGTGGAGGAGGGGCTCCCCGATTTGATTAGACTGTTATCAAACAGGATCCGTTGCTTATAGTCCTTATACCCCTCTGGCAATGAAAGAATCTCCAACCTCAGCAAACTATGTTATGCTGACATCACAGGGGCTGGGCTCCGCCCTTTATGTCTTTATTAACAAACTGTAACTTCTGGGACAACGTATCGCGCATTGATCCCAGAAGCCCAAAAGTGGTACAATTTTTTCTATTATGATTTTACCTTCATTTAGAGACCACACATCGCATAGTTGCAGTCTGCTATTCTGGTGTTTTTGTGTTACAGCTCCATGGAGGGTTTTTCAGCGACATAAAAAATATCCCTATTGTTCCCTAGCTGACCCTGCCCCCAAAAATATGGGTCCCATCATTACAGGGTGTATGGAACTTTAGTTATTCCATATTTCTTATCAGAGTCGAAAATCCTGCAGTCTTTGTTTAAACCCCCTTTGAAGTTCTGGGAATGACATTTCAACAGTTATCTGTAAATTGCCCCTGCCTTTGCCAGGGGAAATCTACTCGCATTTTAAGTAGGTTATAGTTTTACCATTCACTTCTCAGCTGTGTGTTAATTGGGTCTTTGTGCTGAGATTTACATGGAGACAGCTCTTGTCTTGTGGCAAAAGGGCGATGAGGGAGGGTGGGCAGAGGGGCTTGATTCTAAATACCTTCTTAATATCTTTGACAGGGGAGAAGAAAAGATTTTCATTTTTTCTATGACATCTCCCCCTCTTTGAGGTGGTGTAGGGGCTGATTTACAGATCACCCCTTAAGCCTACCCGTCGGCGTTGCCATTTTCACTACCCTCTCTGTGCTGAATGGTAAAATCGTACTGTAAAACCAGGCCCCACTGCAGTAGTTTACCATTGTCACCGGACACCCGATGCAGCCAGCTGAGGGGGATGTGGTCAGTCACTATGGTGAAGATGCCTCCGTATAGATAGGGCTGCAGCTTCCGCATGGCCCACACTAAAGCGAGGCATTCCTTCTCCATAGTAGCATATGCCACTTCCTGGGGTAAGAGCTTGCGGCTGAGGAACATCACAGGATGCTCTTCCCCCTGCCCGTTTACCTGGCTGAGCACAGCACCCAGGCCAAACGCACTGGCGTCCGTTTGGACCACAAACCGCTGGGGCGAAGTCCGGGGCCTGCAGAATGGGAGAACTGGCCAGGGCAGCCTTCAGCGCTGCGAAGGACCGCTCACAGTCAGCTGTCCAGTTGACTGCGGTAGCTTCTTTTTCGTGAGGTCCATCAAGGGCTTTGCAAGGTCACTATAGTTGGGAACAAACTTCTTATAGTATCCTGCCGTACCCAAGAAAAACATCACCTGCTTCTTGGTTTTGGGAGAGGGCCAGGAGGTGACAGCATTAACCTTCCCAGGCTCTGACTTCAGAGTTCCGCCACCCACTCGGTGTCCAAGGTACTGCACCTCGTCATGCCTACCTGACACTTTGCAGGCTTTATAGTCAACCCAGTGCCGTGGACCCGCCTGAGCACCTGTTCCAGGTGCACCAGGTGTTCCTCCAGGTGGGACTGAAGACGGCAATGTCATCCAGGTACGTAACCCCAAACCCCTTCAGTCCCTCGAGCAGCTGGTTGACTAATCGCTGGAAAGTGGCAGGTGCATTCCTCATTCCAAAGGGCATGACGAGGGATTCATACAGCCTGAATGGTGTAATGAAGGCGGACCTCTCTTGGGCCTCCCGAGACAGAGGAATCTGCCAGTATCCTCAACTCAGATCCATAATTGTCTAGTACCGGGCCCCGGCTAAGCGATCCAGCAGCTCATCGATGCGTGACGTTGGGTACGCATCGGGAGCTGTGATGGCATTTAGCCTCCTGTAGTCCATGCAGAACCGGGTGGACCGGTCCTTTTTCGGGACAAGGACTATAGTCGAGGTCCACGCACTTTTTGACCTTTGGATCACCCCCAGGCCCAACATCTCATCTATCACTGCCTTCATGTCTTTCTGCACCTCTAGAGAGACACGGTAAGCGGATTGACTGACCTGGGGGGTGACTCCCTGTGTCCACCTGGTGGACAGCTATCTGCGTCCTTCCTGGTACACCTGTAAAGAGGGTCAGGTAAGGCCGGAACACCTCTCGCATCTGGTACTTCTGGTCCATGGATAGCTGAGGGTTGAATTCCGCGTCCCTCGTCCCGGGCAGCAGCCTGTAAGTTCACCAGGACTTCTGTCTCACATCTTCGGGGACTCTACATACAGGAAGGGCACAGGCCTCCCGGTCATGATGAGCTTTCATCATGTTGACGTGGAAGACCTTCTGCCTCATCCTGTCATGGTCAATAGTGACCACATAGTTCACATCATTGAGGCGCTGGCATATGGGGTATCGGCCCTTTCAGGCCGCCTGAAGCTTGTTCTGGGTCATGGGGACTTGGACCCACACCTTCTGACCCACTTCGTACATCTGCACCTGGGCGTTCCGGTCGTACCACAGCTTCTGGCTGGCCTGGGCCTTCACCATATTCTCATGCACCAGCTCTGTCATTGCCTGCATTTTGTCATGGAGCCGCATGATATACTCTATGATGGACCCTTCAGGTGAGTTCAGTTCCCCTTCCCAAGATTATCTTACCAGACCAAGGGGTCCCTGGACTCATCTGCAATACAGGAGCTCAAAGGGGGAGAACCCTGTTGAGGCCAGTGGTACCTCTCTGTAAGCAAAGAGTAGGTATGGGAGGTACCGCTCCCAGTCATGCCCATGGGACTCAACCAGCATCTTAAGCATCTGCTTAAGGGTACCATTGAATCGTTCACACAAACCATTGGTCTGTGGGTGATACGAACTTGATACCAGGTGCTGCACCTGCAATTTCTTATAGAGAGCTTCCATTAGCCGAGACATGAACTGAGTCCCCTGGTCTCCCTGGGAAACCCTACTCTTGAAAAAATGGCCAGCAGGGCATCTGCCACCTTATCAGCCCTAATGGAGGACAGAGCTACTGCCTCCAGGTACCGGGTAGCATAGTCTACCACAGTAAGGATGAACTGTTTTCCAGAGCTGTTTGGGATGGCCAGTGGGCCAATGATGTCCACAGCAATCCTCTGGAATGGCTCCTCTATCACCAGCAAAGGGATCAGGGGAGCCTTGGGAGCAGGCCCCGACTTCCCCACCCTTTGACACGTCATACAGGAGCGGCAGTAGTTGGCAACATCTGACCCCATTTGGGGTCAATAGAAGTGGTGCGACAGCCGGGTCTTGGTTTTGTGGACCCCCAAGTGTCCAGCTAGTGGAATCTCATGAGCAGCCCACAACAACTCCTCCCTAAACTAATATGGCACGACCACCTGTCTTTCCCTCATACACTTCTGTTGGGGGTTACATGGGACCATTTCCCGGTACAACCTCCCCTGATCCCAGAATACCCTCGCCTTATCGGATTTGGAGATGGGCTTCTCTGCAAGGTACCTTAACGTCTCTAGACTGGCATCTGTGAGCAGAGCCACCTGGAACTCCTGGCTGGAGGTAGCCAGAAGTGACGTTAAGGCCCCAACCTCGCTGTAACCGTCTGGGACCGGTTCTGGGTCCACCGCCAGTTCTGTTGTCCCATTATGGGATGAGGGCCCAGGAGGCCGCTCATCGTGTGCGTTCTGGGTACTCATACTCTGGGTGACAGCGGCTATGTAGGCCGTCTCCCTGGAGGACAACAACCCTTTACCATCAGCCTGACAGGCTGGGGGCACCACCTCCCCATCATCCCCCAATACCTCAGGAGCCGTGCCAATCATGGGGTAGCTACGACTGTCCAAGTCACAGTCCATCGTGACACTGGTCGGCGGCACGGGACCACTGGCTTCAAGGTCCTCGTGCCTGCTCCCATTACCCTTAGCACTCATGCTGGCTCTGTTTTGGGTGTCCTCAGCAACGTCACCCCGCAGGGCGACATGGCTGAGCACTCCGTTACCACAATACATATCATCATTATGCATCATATTAGTGTTCATATACTCAGCATTTTCATCACAGGCGTTATTGACAGTGGCATTATATAACATATCAGATCTAGGAGGGTTGTCAGGAACATATTGGGCAATCAACCATTTTTGCCCATCGAAAATCCCAGTCCTTGTTTAAACCCCCTTTGAAGTTCTGGGAATGACATTTCAACAGTATCTGTAAATTGCCCCTGACTTTGCCAGGGGAAATCTATTCGCATTTTAAGTAGGTTATAGTTTTTCCAGTCACTTCTCAGCTGTGTGTTAATTGGGTCTTTGTACTGAGATTTACATGGAGACAGTTCTTGTCTTCCGGCAAAAGGGGGATGACGGAGGGGGGGGAGGGCAGAGGGGCTTGATTCTAAATACCTTCTTAATATCTATGACAGAGGAGAAGAAAAGATTTTCAATTTTTCTATGACAATGAGCAAGCCCAATTTTTGAAATCTGACTAGTGTCACTTTATGTGGTCATAACTCTGGAACGCATCAACATATCCCAGTGATTTTGAGAATGTTTTTTCGTTACACATTGTACATTATTTAGTGGTAAATTTAGGTTGATATGTTTTTCATTTATTTGTTGTAAAAATATTGGAAATTTAGCAAACATTTTGAAAAATTAGCAATTTTCAAACTTTCAATAACAGTTCCACATGTCTATTTTACATCTGCATAATTTTTCAAATGTCATTTTATATTTTTAGGATGTTAGAAGGGTTAAAAGTTTAACAGTAGTGATGATCGAACACTAAAATGCTTGGGTGCTCATTACTCGAGTCGACCAAATCGTAATGCTAGGGTGCTCGAACCAAGTAACGAGTATAATGAAAGTCAATGGGAAACTCAAGCAATTTTCCAGTGGTTCCCCTTCCCCAAAGGTCTGGAGGGGTCTAAATATTGCTCAAAGCGATGGAAACATCGCTGAAATGGCATGAGAATAGCATGGGGAAACCCCTGGAAGCATCTCTGAATTCTAGATCGCTGCTAGGAACAAAGTTGTCAGACTATTACGCCACTTTTGCAGCCTGACAATAAAACATACAAAACTGAAGATAAAATGTATTTTACTGGAAATAAACTTAAGAAACATCCTTTCCAGGATGACTTGTATATAAGGCAAAATAAATAAGAGAAAAAAATGCTCCTCCACACCTTGGACTATTTTCACATGTAGTGTTTTTGCTGCGTTTTTTGCACGTTCACATTGCTTTCATTGGTGAAAAAAAAACATTCACCAGTAAATGTAATTTTAACATTTTAATACCTTATCCGGCCATGTTGTATTCGAGACATGATCAGACACATTCTGTTTAATTTTGAAGGGGAGACTCTGAACGTCACACAGCCTATTTTTTCTATTTGAAAAAAAATTTGAGTACAGATCACTGTAAAAAATACAAATCTGGCTATGTGTCTGTAGAAAAAAGCAATCAAGTTATGGACAGTGGAAGAGATGTATGTCACCAGAATAAACACTCATTTCTAGCAGATGATATCTAGCACCTAACCCTACACTAAATGCAGCTGACAGCATTATTAATAGGGAATAGAATAGGTGTTCTTTTTTATAGCAGCAAGTACTATAGGGCAATAATTTCTGACTAGATGCATGTAATACGCTATCCCTACTGCGACAGCTCACCCGTACACAAATTGCAGATACGAGCGGTAATATTGCAGAATATAGAATGGATTTGAATGAGCCCTGAAAAGAGTTTTTTTTTGTAAGTGGCAGCACTAAAATGTGGACCAATGCTAGCAAACCTGTCTGCTTTGATGAATTTCTGACTACAGATCACCGTAAAAATTATGAATCTGTCAATGAGTGTACAGAAAAAAGCAATCAAGTTATAGACAGTGGAAGAGATGTATGTGACCACACTGAACACTCATTTCCAGCTGATGATACTTAGCACCTGTCCCTATACTAAATGCAGCTAACAGCACTATTAATAGGAAATAGAGTAGAATTTTTTTTGTTGTTTTTTTTCGGTTGCAGCATCAAGGACTATAAGGCAATAATCCCTGACTAGATGCCTGTAATACGCTATCCCTACTGCGACAGCTCACCCTACACGAATTGCAGATAAGAGCGGTATTATTAGAGAATAGAATCTATTTGAATTAGCCCTGAAAAAAAGCTATTAGTTTAACATAGCAGGACCAATGATTGTTTTTTCATAAACCCTGCTGGGGAATATAGTGAAGCATTTCTCATCTACTGATATAGAGGAGACCAGGATTTTCTGTACTTACTGAACAAAGTCCTCTGTTCCGGCTGTGAAATCGTGTCTGCAGTGTGAGAACTCCCTATGTGACGACCACCTGACAACCTACAACAAGGCAATGGATCATATACTAATAGAACTCACCGGCACTTTTGATTTCCAAAAATGTTCCCTCAACTAGAAAGTGGAGCCTCAGAAAAGCATTTTTACTAAAGAATGGGTCTCCTAGACTGATAAAGCATATGCATTAAGTGCAAGGGATGCCAAAAATTAGAAGGAGGCACTCAAATACCCCTTTGAAGAGATGTAGTGCAGGGCCTCAGAAAACGTTTTTTTCCCATTATTAAGGAGTGGGTATCTTAGACTGGTAATGCGCATGAACTAAGTGCCTGGGCTGAAAAACATTTATCTCTGGAAGGTATACATATATATCAAAGAATTTTAGATGCAGGCCTCTAAAAATTATTAATGCGGTGTGGCAAGACGACCCACTCGGCTGCAGTCGGAAGTAGACGCAGGAACAGTTTCCTCTGCAGTTTTATTATATCCGCATAAAGTACTGCAGACTTCACCAAAATAAACTCAGCCTTGCTGGCATAAAGGTGAAACACAAAACAAAGCATAACATAGTCCATATGTGTGCGGGTTCGCCTGCACCACTTTGCAGCACCCTTCAACTGCTCCTGAGCTGAAGTTACACAGCCTGGAGACTTGTTACTCCAAACTTCAACCAACGAAAAAAAAACAATGACTGAACATTTAACCTTGCTCAGCCACACCCTGGGGGGGAGATACGGTGAATGACTTCCCTCCCGTCTCTGTCATTCACACAAAACCACTCCCTTCACAAGGTGATTTAACCCCCCAACATATAACATGGTGGAGAAAAGTTGTAGGTTCAGTTCACTAAGGCTAGCAGCCGTAATGAAACATACCTCCCCTCACATATAACACCAGTGACTCTGTCACAGCAGGCATCATAAACACCTTTAAAAAATTTATAGTGATGGTAGCATGATCACCCTGTTGATATGATGGTGGAGGAGGAGAAGGAGGAGGATGACACAAAAAAGACGAAATCCTGAAGCGTATACCCATGTTTGGGAGGGAAGGGGTGCATGGGAATAGACCAGAAAAAAAAAAAAAAACACTGGATTTTAGTTTATGTTCCGCTGCTGTCATCCGATGGTGTTGAAAAGTCTGGGCCAATCCAGCCATTGTTCATTTTGATAAGCGTCAGCCTGTCAACATTTTCAGTTGACATACGGATGTGCCTATCAGTTATACTACCCCTGGCGGCACTAAAAACCATCTCTGACAAAATGCTAGCAGCAGACTTGCTGCATCTTCACTGCTCTCAGTGGCAGCACACTCTAAACTCAACTGCCTGCCTCCACCCTCCATATATATATCCCTAACGGGCTCCCTCTGGTGGTATGAGGTGGAAGGGTGGAGGTGTTTGTATGTAATGAGGGCCTCTTGTGGAGAAGTCCGTCCATGCACCCTTTTGGGTCCTGTGGTACCTGTGAACAGCAGGGTGCCACATTTCCCCCTAGTACAATTCAGTACTCCTGGACTGAAGCATTTTATAACAGGTTACAACAATAACAACAATTATAATAATAATAAAGTTACAGTAAGTCCCGTAACCCGGTGTCCATTTCACTGAAGAAAGTGTAACAAGGGTAACATGAGGGGACCCGCCTGAAAACCCTCAATGTAGGCCCTGGGCGTGGCTACAGGGCATAGGTGATCCAGGTGCTGGACCACGTCTTTGGCCACGCCAAACGGGTTTTTGTTCTGTGGTCTTATAAGGGGGCACTTTTGATGAGTGCAACTATTTACAAGGACAGTTTTTGGCTGCTCACAGTCCTCATCCTACAAGTCTTTATACCCTTACGGGTAACTAAATGCACATATTATTTCAGTTCATACAATTACAATAGGCAATACCCAACTGGGTAACTATTTATAATGTAGGCACTTCGTGCTATTCCCTAAACCTGGCAGGGATTTGTCCTTGTGTGCTGCGTGTGGACCTTCGTAGCACTGGGGTGTCTGTGCATGCACTTTCTGTTAATCTAGCAGGTGTACGTGCTGGTAGATTATAAAACTGCCTTAATCTCTCTATGGGACTTGCAAGTGCACTGTCCACTGGGCCTTCAGGCTCTGCTTCAACGGGTGATCTTCCTCTGACTAGGGACTCTTCCTGTTGCTGAGCAGGTTCTTCCAGAGTGCTCACAGGTTCTTCTTGTGGCTAATAGAAGTGTATTATGGGTATAATAACTGCTCCATCAAGTTGAGGCCAGTCCGCAGGGAAATCTCCTAGAACTGTGTGAAGCACTTCTTCCTTGGGTTCTTCCGGTGCTATAGGAGGTACTTCTTCCTCCGTTGTCTTCAGTAGACCTTTGGCACACTTTCAAATGGTCTCTTGAGACTGTTGCGGTCATTTTACCTCCATCTTTACTGATCAGGCAGGTTTTACTGTTGTCAAATCTGGAGTTTAGCACAGTGTAGGGCTCTCTTTCCCACTGGTCATCCCAGTCTTCAGTGGATATATCTGCTGCTAGGTTCTACCACTCCAAGTTCCAGGTCCATGGGCAACTTTCCGGGTCTTGCTCTCATGAGGTACGCTGGGGTACAATTAGTAGAACTCACAGGTATGTGATTGTACAGATCTACCAGGTCAGGTAGTTTGTCTGGCCACTGGTTCCTTTCTTCCAAGGGTAAGGTTTTCAGCAGGTTTTCAGCAGGTCTATGATGATGTTGTTCATTTTCTCACACAAACCATTGGTCTGAGGGTGATATGGCGTAGTCCGGATCTTCTTGCACTCATACAGATGACATAATTCTTTAAACAGCTCGGCTTCAAAGGCAGGGCCTTGATCCGTCAGCACTTTGTCCGGGTATCCATGGGGCCTGCAGAAGTATGCTTGGAACGTTCTTGCTGCAGTTTCTGCTGTCAGATCCTTGACAGAGGCTACCAACAGGAACTGGGAATAATGATCCACCATGGTCAGTGCATAGGAATAGCCGGACCTGCTGGGTGACAGATTGACGTGATCCAGAGCGACAATCTTCAGTGGCTGGGTTGTTTTGATGGACTGCAAGGGCGCTTTCTGGCTGCTGCAGTCTTTCCTTCTGAGGCTACAGGGCCCACAATTCCGGCACCAACTCTCTATGGAACTCCGCATTCCAACCCAATAGAACCGGTCCTTCAGCAAGGTTTCCAGCTTCTTCCAGCCAAAGTGACCTGCTTGATCGTGGTAGGCCTCTAACACCATCTGGATATCTGTCCTGGATACAACAATCTGCCACACCATTTCATGGGTCTTGGGGTTGACATACCTTCTGCACAGCTTCTCTCTGTAGATGAACAGCCGGCTCTTTCATTCCACAGGTGTTTAGCTTGAGGGGGAGCATCCTTCTCCAGGTGAGAACCTTCTTGGGTTATCAGTCTTTTGATGAGGCTGACAACCGGGTCACTGTCCTGGGTCTCCTTCCAGCTGTGATGAGGTAGAGGGTTCAGCGTCCTTCCATGACGTCTTCTGGTGGCGTGTTGCTCGTGGACCACTCCGCTTCGGTGGAAAGCAGGTAATTCAACTTCCTCTAAATCATCCACTTCATCCTCAGTGTCTGACTGGTGGGGCATCCTTGACAGGGCATCGGCATTGGTGTTCTTGTGACCTGCCCGATACTTGATGGTGAACTGATAATTCGACAGTCTGGCCACCCAACGCTGTTCCATGGCTCCCAACCTGGCTGTCTCCAGATGTGTCAAGAAATTATTGTCAGTAAAGGCTGTGAATTTCGTTGAGGCTAGGTAATGCTTGAACCTTTCAGTGATAGCCCAGACCAAGGCCAGGAACTCCAGCTTGAAGGAACTGTAATTCTCCGGGTTCCTCTCAGTAGGGCGAAGCTTCCTACTGGCATACGCAATTACCTTTTCTCTGCCATTTTGCTTCTGGGACAACACAGCTCCCAGTCCCTCGTTGCTGGCGTCGGTGTACAGTAGAAAAGGCTGGCTGTAGTCAGGGTAAGCCAGGATTTCTTCACCGGTTAGGACTTCCTTCATTGATGCAAAGGACTCAATCTGCTCTTTGCCCCACTGGAATGGGGGACTCTTTCCTCTTTTGGACTCTCCTACCAGGAGGTCTTGTAGAAGTGCTACCTTTTTGGTATAGTCCTTTATGAACCTCCTGTAGTACCCGACCAGTCCCAGGAATTGCCGTACCTCTTTGATGCTTCTCGGTTCAGGCCACTTCTGGATGGCAGTGACCTTCTCTGGGTCTGGCGCTACTCCCTCTGAGCTGACTACGTGTCCCAGGTACTGAACCTTCTGCTTGAGCAAGTGGCATTTAGAAGGTTTTAGTTTCATCCCATACCGGGACAATGCTTCAAATACCTCCGCCAGGTGCTTCAGATGGTCTTCATACGTCCTCGAGTACACGATAACGTCATCCAGGTACAGCAGCACTGTCTCAAAGTGCCGGTGTCCCAAGCAACACTCCATCAGCCTCTGGAACGTTCCGGGTGCATTGCAGAGCCCAAACGGCATACTGTTGAACTCGCATAGTCCCATCGGGGTGGTGAAGGCTGTCTTCTCTCGGTCTTCCTCAGCAACAGAGACTTGCCAGTACTCGCTAGTGAGATCCAATGTAGAGAAGTCATTTGCAGATTTTAGTGCAGCCAGGGATTCCTCTATACGGGGCAAAGGTTATGCATCTTTATGTGTTATTCGATTAATTTGTCTATAATCTACACACATCCTCATGCTACCGTCCTTTTTCCTGACCAGGACCAGGGGAGCTGCCCAGGGGCTACAGCTATCACTTATTACCCCTGCCTTTTTCATGTCATGCAACATTCCCTTGGCTTTTTGGTAATGTGCTGGTGGTACAGGTCTTTAACGCTCTTTAATGGGTGGATGGTTACCGGTGGGTACGTGATGTTGTACCCCTTTAACCCTTCCAAAATCAAGTGGGTGTTTACTAAACACTTGTTCATATTCCTGAACCACTCTGTAGACACCGTGTTTTTGATGGACAGGAGTGGTGTCAGTTCCAACATGGAGCTGTTGACACCAATCCTCCAGCTGAGCTTCGGAGTCATTGTCCTCCACTGTATCTGGTGGGGTCAAGGATTCCACTGTGTGTATGGCATCATTATCCACAGTATACAATCTGGCAACAGTGGCGTATCTTGGCAATTTAACTTCCTCCTCCCCACAATTTAGGAGACGTATGGGTACCCTCCCATTGCGTACATCAACTACCCCTCTAGCAGTAAAGAGTGTAGATCTGTGCTCTGAGCTAATGGGCTCCACTACCGCCTGGTAGTTCTGTCCCTTGAGACCTATTGCTGCCCTACACCAAATCAGCATCTCACTCATTGGGGGAATCACAATGGGTATCAGGTCTGTCACCCGTACATTACCAATCTCACCACCCGTTAGCTTTACCTGTTGCTGGCACAGGAGGGCTTGAATCTCTCTCTGGAGCACCTTCCTCTGCCCTGGTTTGGCAGTGTCAGCAATCTGTTGGAGTAAAAACAACACTTCTCCCAAACAGTTACCAACAATATTTGTACCAAGTATCATATACGGATTGGTATCACCAGGGTTAGATTCTATAACAATTAGTCCTTGGTCCTTTAGTTCCACTCTCCCCACCTTCACTGTCACGTCCTTAACCCCTACTAGGTTAAGAGGAAGGCCGTTAGAGGCATACACAGAGAGGTTCGGGGCTGGCGGGTGGAGTTCATCTATGGACCAGTACCTTTTGTAGAGGACATCACGTATGATGGTTACCTGTGAGCCGGTGTCCAGTAACGCAGATGTTGCTATGCCATCCAGCACGATGGACAGGAAAGGCCTTCCTCCTATGAACCGGTCGTACCAGCTTGATGGGCCTGGTTGAGTTACTCCTGGGTGTCGGCCCTCGGCCCCAGGGTTTGCCCGTTTAAAGGACAGTTCCGCGCAGTGTGGCCTGCCTTGTGGCAACGGTAGTAGATGAAATCTCCTGGAGGGCGACGTTGGTCATTGGTCCTCCCACGGGGTGGCGTTGTCCTCCTACGGGGTGGCGTTGTCCTCCTTCTTCTCCTCATCCAGGGGACATCCTCAGGACTGTCGGCGAGTAGGATCCTTCCTTCCGGCTCGGGCTCCGTCTGTAGCTGCAGAGTGCTCAGGACAGTGGCCAGGGTTTTACTTAGCTGACGCACTTCAGAGCGCAGGCTGTCCAGCTCGCTAGGGGGCACTGTTTGCATCTTTGTTTCAGCCGTTAATGAAGGAGCAGTGGGTGCTGAGGGCACTGGGGTGGCCCCACCCTGGTAACGCTGAATAGCAGTCCCTGATGTTTCCAGGGGCTGAAGGCCCTTAATAGCCATGTCCTTCAGGGTGTCAAAGGTGGCATTTGGATGATCTAAGGCTTACCACCGTACGGTTCTGCTCTCCTCCTGGGACCTCAACCCCCGGATGAATTGTTCTGTCAGCATTTTATTCTCATCTTGTATGCTGGCTGGACTAACCTGTTTCAGGGCCCGCAGGGCTTCCTGTAAGCGCCAGGCATAGTCCTGGATACTGTCCTCAGGTTTCTGGGTACAGTGGTAGAACCTCATCCAGAGATCTGTCTCAGTGTGGTTTTCAAAGACAGTTTGCAGTCTCTTAAAGATAATGGATACTGATTCCTGGTCTGCGGCTGGCCAGGTTTCAACTTCCCGCTCTGCGGCACCAGTCAATTGTCCCAGCACAATAGCAGCTCTCTGCTTACCAGTCATTGAATACATATCCAGTACAGGGTGTCTGGTTTGCCATCATACTGGGGAAGCCATTTTGCTCCAGGGATATATGGCAGGGCCATGGGTATCAACGGAGTCATGACCCCTGCTGGTGGGGCGGCCGCTCCGGCCTGAGCAGCGCCGGGCACAAGTTGAGCATCAGGAGCGTTATCCGGTGCTCCGGCGTCTTGCTGGTCGTCGGCCATGGTTGCGCCCCCTAGTGAACCGTAGCCTACCTCATGTTTCTTTAATCGGGTAGGCTGCAGCTCCGCAGACGACGGTCTCCTTCCAGGACCTGACACTTCCAGGTGCTGCGTCAGAGCGTGAGGAGGGGCTTTAGCTTTGCGCGCTTCTAGCAGTCACGCCTCTCCGATTCCCACGGTTACGCCCCTCTTCTTCCCGCGCGGCGACGCGGTAATGGCGGCGATGTTCACCACAGTTTAAACACAGTTCAAATACGGCACACAGTACCCGGTGGCAACGAGCACAAAATCCTGTTTGTGACGCCAGAGATGACGCGCCCCCAGGGCAGTGGGGTACTCTGTATCCGGTTTGTATACTCGGGGGTGAGCCTATGATGCTCCCCTGCCCCCTCAACTCCTCTCTCCTCTCCTCTTTTCCTTCGGCCACACTCGGGGCCCTCAGAACACAGCAGCAGACTTGCTGCATCTTCACTGCTCTCAGTGGCAGCACACTCTAAACTCAACTGCCTGCCTCCACCCTCCATATATATATATCCCTAACGGGCTCCCTCTGGTGGTATGAGGTGGAAAGGTGGAGGTGTTTGTATGTAAAGAGGGCCTCTTGTGGAGAAGTCCGTCCATGCACCCTTTTGGGTCCTGTGGTACCTGTGAACAGCAGGGTGCCACATACTCCTTCTGCATCTTCCAAAACATTTCCCTACTTGTCAGAGTAACCCGTGCATCAGAGCCTGGGCGGTGGGGGGTCTGAGAAAATTGTCCCAGACCTTTGATAGTGTTCCCCTGTCTCTGCTGCATCTGATGTGTGTCTCCCTCTGGTCTACTCCTTGGTTGTCCAAGGAACTGTGACCTCTGCCACCAGCGTTGTCAGATGAGAATTTTTTAAATAAATCTTCAACTAAGGCCTTCTGGTACTGCAATATTTTTGTAGACTTCTCCAACACAGGAAGGAGAGATGGAAAGTTATCCTTGTAGTATGGGTCTAGAAGGGTGATCAATCAGTAATTAGTGTTGGCCAAAATGCATACAACTCGAGGATCACGGGAAAGGCTGCAGAATATAAACTCAGCCATGTGTGCCAGACTGCCAACAGCCAAGACTTCCCTCCCCCCACCAAGAGGATAACTGTCCATCTCCTTCTCATCTTCCTCCTCATCGTCCTCCTCCTCATCCTCCTCCTCTTCCTATCTTTCCTCATCTTCAGGCCATCCATGCTGAACAGACGGGATGAAGGTGGTGTGGGTAGTACCGTATGTAGCACAGGCAACAAGATGTTGCTCATCCTCTTCAATATCATCCAATCCGCTTTGAGAAGATGAGATGAGGCTGGGCTGTGTAGCATCACCCTGTATAGTTTCTTGCTCCATCTCTACTTGTCCCGCCTGCATTGCCTCCTCTTTAATTGTGAGCAGCGAGCGTTTCAATAGACAGGGAAGCGGGATGGTTACGCTGATAATGGCATCATCGACGCTCACCATCTTGGTTTAGTCCTCAAATTTTTGGAGAACCGCACAGATGTCAGACATCCATGCCCACTCATCAGCTCTCATGTGCGAAGGCTGACCGAAATACTGACGGGCATGTTGAAGCTGATATTCAACTACTACTGCTGCTCACAAAGCCTTGCCAACATATGTAAAGTTGAGTTAGAATGCGTGCTGACATCGCACACCGGTTGCTGAGCTGGAAGTTGTAAACACTGCTGAAGCACTGCCAGGGCGACGGAAGCTGTAGCTTATTTGCGGAAATGGGCACATACACAGCGTACATTCACAAATGGCTTAGGCAGAACTCGGTAGGTTTTGAGAAACCGCTGAACCACTAAGTTGAGCACGTAGGCCAGGCATGATACATGTGCGAGGTTGCCAAGCTTGAGAGCCGCCACCTGGTTACAGCCATTGTCACACACGACCATGCCTGGCTGTAGGTTCAGGGGCAAGAGCCACAGATCCCTCTGGTCTGTTAAACTTTTCAAAAATTTTGCGACAGTGTGTTTTTTGTCACCTAAGCAGATTAAATTCAGCAGAGTCTGTTGCCACTTCTTCCAGCTTGCGACTGATGTTGACGTTTTATAGATGGAGGCTAATGAGGAAGAGAAGGAGGTGCTGTAGAAGGTGGGGGCAACACTGATGGAACCAGGGCCCACAATCCTCGGTGTATGTAGCACTTGTTCCGTCCCAGGGCCCAAATGGGTCCTGTGCTCCACAGTATTCACCCAGTGCACCATCAGAGAAATGTAGAATTCCTGGCCACAAGCACCACGTGTCCATGGTTAAGTGGACCTTCCCAGTAATAGCATTGGTCAGGGCACGGCTGATTTTATGGGACACGTGCTTGTGTAAGGCGGGGACGGCACACCGAGAGAAATAATGGCGGCTGGGGACAGAATACTTTGGGACGGCCACTGCTATGAGGTTGCGGAAAACTTCTGACTCCACAAGCCTAAACATCAACATTTCCAGGGCAAGCAGTCTGGTTAGTATTGTGTCCTGTGGGTTGGTAGCTGCATATTTACATTTGCGTTCCAAGGACTGGGGTAGGAACAATTGAATGCTGTGCTGAGATAAGGAAGTTGGCGTGGTTGCTGACGGTGGTGCAATGACAGCTGCATGGTGGGAGGCACATTCGCCTGCGTCATGGACAGGAGATTGGCATGCATGTAGAACAGGAGAAGAGGCAGTGGTGTCACCCACAGACAATGTTTCTGGACCCTGGCGTTTGGCCTAACTAGTCGGGTGCTTTGCTGGTAGTCAGGCTGGTAGTTTTGCTGCCCCTGCTGATGCTGGCATGATAGATGCTGGAAATGGTCTTTTTGGGTTAACTGGACAGTCTTTAAAAAAGCGCCAGAATCGGGACCACCTAACCCTTGAACTGGCAACTTTCCTCGTGCTGGTGTTCTGGGGAACAGTTGCCTGCCTTGTGTCTCTGGCCACCCCAGTGCCTCTTCCCGCCTGTTATGGGGTTGCGGATCCCTCACCCTATGCGCTGCTGTCCTCGCTTTTCATGTCACCTTCCCAGGTTGGGTCAGTGACTTCATCGTCCACCACCTCGTCTTCCACTTTTGCACCTGGTTCTTCTTCTGACTTGGTGGCAATTGTGTCTTATTATCATTCAGCTCTTGTGACAGTATTTGCAGTTTCCTACAGTCACCTTCTTGTGACCGTGGCTGCTCAAATATTTGGGCATCGCTACATGCGATCTCCTCATGTCCTGCTTGAAGTGGGCTGGGCAAGAGGCCAGAATCTATAAATGGAAATGTGAACAGCTTTTCGGAGTGTCCAAGTGTGGGATCACTTGCCTCCGGGCACTCGGCATGGTGGGAGGAAGGAGGATCAGGGTTAGGATTATGTGGTCCAAACTCATGGCTACTGAGACTGGACCTTGTGGAAGACAGGGTGGTTCTGGGAAACTGACTGGAAGCATTATCTGCTGTCCAACCAACAACCTTTTCACACTGGTCTAGCTTCAAGAGTGATGTTCCGCGCCCCCCTAAAAAGTGCAACAGAAAGCTAGGTCAACATGCTATGTGCGTTTGTTGTGTTCCCACAGTAGGCACCGTTTCATCTTGCCCACAGCCTCGGCCTCTGATCTCACCATCAGCATCACGTCCACTTCCCTGTCCCTTACCACACGCTTTGCCCATTTTAAAGTATGTATGATATTTCCCTTCTGAGAAAACTGTACAGTATTTTTATCACAGTAAAATTTGCCCACCTCAGATGGACTTACAGTGCAATAGCAGTATAGCGATGCTACTGGTTACCGCCCATGTTTGGGTTTATGTTTTCAACGCACGACTGCCGCAGTTTAAACAGCGTAGCATTTTTTGATGCACTTTGCATTGTATAAATCTCTCATTTACCCTTTTTGTTGTTGTTGTTGTCATTTATACTTTTAGTTCTGATGAAGGCCAAGTGATTGGCCGAAACGTCAAATTGTTGTATTTATAGGGGATGAACCTGTATTAATAAAATACAAATCACGTTCTTTGCATCAACTTTGGAGTCCTGAAATTATTTTTACATTATTTGTGAAGTGGAATCCTATTTGTGCACCCATATTAATAGGAGTGCCGCGCAGCCTTTTTTGTCTCTTTCTGTAGAGTCACTTCTCAGTAGTCACCCCATTATTCTCACAGGCAGGATCACATTGAAACTGAATCTGACAGTAGGATCAAAACACCTAAGTCATCTATATGGTATTGTAGATCATAAGAAACTGATAAAATGGTACCTTCATATCTGTGACCCTATATCGATATTCTACAGAAATCCACATCTTTCTTATATGTAAAAATGAGATGTTAAGATCTATTGAGTGGACACTGATCTGCATGAGAATCTGCCTCCAGAGATTATTGTTAATGAAAAGGGGCATTACCAGTGTGAGATGTAATGACTGACACTTTGTGCTCATAATTACACACAGCTCTGCAGTGAGATCACAACTAACACAGTACAGCAAAGCTAATACAGTACAGCAGAAGTGAAGTTTATATCATTACAAACACATTTGCATCTGTAGTTATCCACTAATAGTACTTCAGTTCTATTTCAGAGCTATGGATGATTATAACAAACACAGTACAACAGAGCTTTGTCTCATTACAAACACACTTGCAGTTGTTCTCTCATAGTGCTGTCAGCACTGCTGTACTGCTCCCATCTCACCTCCCCACTGTACACTGGCTGCCTGTCCGACGAAAGCTGCAAATGTGCTTGAAATGAGACAAACTTCACTTCTGCTGTACTGTTAGTTCAAATCTCATTGCAGAGCTGTATGTGACCAAAGTGTCAGTCATTACATGTCTCACACTGGTAACACCTCCTTTCATTTATAATAAACTCTGGATGCAGATTATCAGCGAGATCAGTGTTTGACCCATAGATTAACAGCTCATTTACATATTCCAGAGAAATCCACATCTTTCTTATAAGACATTGGATTGCAGATATCAATGTATCACTTTATTCAGATTCCTATGACCTACATGCCCATATAGATGGTTTAAGAGGGTTGATTCTACTGACAGATTTCAAAAAATTAAAAGCAAAGCCACAAAAAGTGGAACTGAAATTCCTCACAAAATTCTAGAATTAACATAGCAAAAAAGGGTTTTGGGTGGTTGTCTCATCAGTATTTTGCACCTGTGTTGCCTCCATCTTTATTAAGTAGGTTTGCTGCATTCTGGTAGGGCATTAGTGTCTGTGACCTGGACAGGTAAATACTGTTGCCCTTTTTTGCTGTGTTAATTACTGACAGATTCCCTTTAAATGTAACACCTCTATAGCATTACTGAAAATCTTCTTTATAATGCTGGAGCCAAAAACGAAGGTAAAAACTCAAACCTTTTTCCTAACTTCAGTGACTTCTTCACAAATTAAAGAGGAGGTCTGGAACATTTTTTCCCATAGAAGTCAGGTTAAGGAGTATATGCCTGATTTTGTTTAGTTGCACTGATACAATTTTACGTTTAATATTGCTAATCTAAAAGATGCCATTATTTTCTATTGCTATTCTAATTCACAAGTGATAATGGTCTCATAAGGAGACAATTTAGGCCGTAATAGAAAGATTTGACCTTGTACATCTGCCAATAACAGGCACTGATTCTATATCCTCACTGTCAGACCATTAAAAATTATGTTAAAGGGAATGTCGGAATCCTTATTTACCTGCAGATATAGGGTTAATCTGCCGATAAATGGCTTAGAAATCGTGTCAGGCTGCCTTATTGGATCAGTGGAAGCAGGGAGAAACTTGATTTATATTCTCCCTGTAGCCTCTCAATTCCAGTCACAATTCCTGCACCGCCCTAACTACAGGGAGGATAAAAGTGAATTTTCTCCCTGTAGCAGCTGCAACCTAACATGATTTTACATGATGATTAACACTATATCTATAGACAAATAGCTTTTCTGGACATGACAGGTTCCCTTTAATTTAAGCATAGGTTACCACTATGATAAGCCCGGACAACCCCTTTATCAATATGGTCATTTATTTACAGTAAATTAATTAGAATACTATAGTGTCCTTTATTACACTGCATTTACTGATCAGAAAATTATTCTAATTATTGTTAAATCCATTTATTAATATATCTTATGTTGACGCCTAGGATACCAGTACATTGTCCCCGATTCATCATTGCCTTTTTGTCTCTTTTGCGTCTTTTTTATGTGCCCACCTGCTTTTTCCGCTTGGTGGGCAGAGTTTAGTCATTTCAGATGTTTTGGCCTGATTCTTCAATTGCTAAATTTTTCACAACTTTACTCTGGTCCCCCCTGGTGTATTTTTGAGTACTCCAATCTTTGCTGCAATTTGTGAAAGTTTTGGAACTAAAAGTCGCAAAAAAACAGTTCAACACAGGAAGAAAGCTCATTTTTTACTTTGCGCTAAATTAATAAATCACTTGCGCCATTTTCATGAATTTGGAAGTGGAACCAAAAACAGCACATAATACCACAAGACAAAAAAAAGGAAAGTGACTTAAATAAAAATACAAATGATGAGTCAAGGCCATAGAGCTTTCCTATTTTTCTATTTTCATCTAATAAATTACTTCTATGAAGCCCAAAGAAGAATGAACATCTACTGTATAGCAATCATCCATATAGGAACACAGAGATCTGGGAAACCCTGTTGTCTTTCTTCTGCAATAATTGACATTCCAGTCTTCTCAATGATGTTTCTTAATATATGAATGTCTCTGATCACGCTGCTGTCAATGGGATCAAGCCTGCAGCCTTCCCTTGCTACATTATCTTTTAAAACAATAATCCCATGGTCTTTTAAAGCATTTTTACAACGTAGCAGAAACACCAGGAGGTCCTTGTCTGTTAGGTAACCTTAAAAAAAATATGAAAAAAACAAACAAAACAAAATGTTAAAAGAGTAACGAAATAAAAGATCTCTAATAAAGAGAATACTAAAATTAAACTATTGACAGAGCGGTTATTCCACAGTTCACCATTAAATACTATACGGTATCAGGGGACTTGGTTATCGTTACATGTAAGATAAAGGGGAAACCCCAAGTTACTTGAACAACCCCCTCTTAAATGCCCATATCCCCAAAGTAAAATAAGAAAAGTATAAGCTTTTCTAACATTACTCGGGGAACTTGGGCATTTAAAGGGAGTCTGTCACCCCGAATTGCAAATTAAGCTAATTAAACAGTTTTATAGGGGACTTCACCCCTATAAAAATCATACATGCAGTACATATTTCATTGATGTAATAACTTTTAAAACAAAACATATATGGCCAATATATAAAAAAAAATCTACAGAAAGGGGGATGCAATTTAAAATGATTTTAGCAGTCTTTTGTGGTCATAAAAATTAATAAATCAAAAAATGTGAAAATAGACACGTATTTCTTGTTTTTCTTTACATTTTCCCCAGATATCTGCAAAAAAAATGAATATAAACATGACAAAAAAAAGCAAAAATTATTTGAATATCTGAACAAGAAAAAAATATAGAGTTAAAAATGCTACATAATAAAATCCAAAAATGTAATTTGTCAGAAAGGAGGGGTAAATAGCCTGGTCATGAACTGGTTAAGGATCACTATACCAACCTGAAACCCACTGCATCCAGATTACATCATACTTCCCAGGAGTGGGAGTAAAGTCTTGCAGACAGTAACAGTAGAGCGTTTCTACACGATCTGCTTCATCTTCCAAATAGTTTTGGGCTTCTTCTAAGAAGGGCTCTGTCATGTCCACCAGCTCGATGTTATTAAAAAAATGTAAGAGAACATGTTTGCTCACTCTTCCAATCCCTGAACCACAATCAAGGGCGAAGTCAGTGCCAGCTTTTTCAGGACCCTATATGGAAGGAAAGTGGCTACTTAATTACTTAAGAATTTTATATATATATATATATATATATATATATATATATATATATATATATATATATACAGTGGCATGTAAACGTTTGGGCAACTCTAGCCAAAATGTTCATATGTAGCCGAGCAGTGTGTGTATGCAAATATGCATATATAGCAGAGCTGTGTGTATGGAAATGTGTATATGTAGCAGAGCAGTGTGTGTAACGAAAACCTGTTGAAGTCTGCAAAAGACCTGAGACTGGGCGGAGATTTATCTTCCAACAAGACAATGATCCCAAACACAAAGCAAAATCTGCAATGGAATGGTTCAAAAATAAACGTATCCCGGTGTTAGAATGGCCAAGTCAAAGTCCAGACCTGAATCCAAATCGAGAATCTGTGGAAAGAGCTGAAAACTGCAGTTCACAAACGCCCTCCATCCAACCTCACTGAGCTCGAGCTGTTTTGCAAGGAAGAATGGGCAAGAATTTCAGCCTCTCGATGTGCAAAACTGATAGAGACTTACCCCAAGTGACTTGCAGCTGTAATCGCAGCAAACGGTGGCGCTACAAAGTATTAACTCAAGGGAGCCGCATAATATTGCACGCCCCACTTTTCATTTTTTTTTTTTTTTTAAAGTTTAAAATATCCAATAAATTTCGTTCCTCTTCACGATTGTGTCCCACTTGTTGTTGATTCTTCCCAAAAAAATTACAATTTTATATCTTTATGTTTGAAGCCAGAAATGTGGCAAAAGGTAGAAAAATTCAAGGGGGCCAAATACTTTCACAAGGCACTGTATATATGTGTGTGTATAGTAACAGGATAAGGTCAAATAAGTATATAAGAAGCTGGAAGTAAGAATGTTATGTTGATCTATATTAAAGGGACTCTGTCAATTGACTGTTCAAACTAAGTCCCGCAGATCAACGCTTCACGGAGGGGGGGGGGGCAATCATTTAAAAACATCCTTCCACCTGCTCGTTGTCCCTCATTCTCCACCCTCCTCTTCTTTGATTGACAGCTCTGGCTTCATAGAGCCAGAGCAGGTTGGAGCTAGATGTAAACCAAGCAGGTGGGAAGGTGTTTAATGACTGACTCGCCCCCATGAAGCATAGAACACTTGTACTTGGCTTGAACAGTCATTCTGTGCTGACAGAGTCTCTTTAGTTAAATACAATACGTTTGACATGCAATGTTAAAAAAATATATTTTATATATAGAAAAGAACTTAAAGGGTAATTTGCAAAAAAATCAAGTTATCCCCTATGAGGGGGTATCAAATTGTGTTTGGGTGGTCTGTTTGTGAATCATATTTTATTTGAGGTACTATGGGACCCATAGTTGTGTGTGAGGACAGGGCAGTTAGGGACAAGATTATGTGTATGTGTGGGGATCTTGGGGCCAAAGGATATGAGACAAGTTGCTGATCGCTGGGGATTCAACTGCTATGATCCTCAGCGACTCTGAGATCAAGGCTTAAGGCTGTGTGCCCACGATGCGTTTTTTAAGCGTTTCCGCAGCGGCAAAAATGCTGCAGAAACGCTTAAAAAACGCTTGGTAGAAGGTCTGCCATGTTCCCCCATGATAATCCGCATGTGCTGTGCACATGCTGCGGAAATTTCCGCTGCGGATTATCATTGCGGAAAAATATGCAGCATGTCCATTAATTTTGCGGACACGCAGCGTAATTGCCGCCATTGACTTGCATTGAAACGCATGGAATCCGCATCACTGCATCCGTACATGCGGAATCCAAGCGTTCCAATGTGCGGATGGTACCTGGGTGTGGAGGACAGGAGACTCTCCTCCACACCCGGGTACCATAGAACCTGTAAAAAAATGAATAAAATAAAAAATAAATATGACATTTACCTTCTGATGGCCGCTGGTGCGCTTGTCTTCACTTGCCGGCAGCTCGCGGTGGACTCAAGAACCTGCGCTGACAACATAGTCATGTGACGACAGGTCCTTCAGTGTACCGCGAGCTGCCGGCAAGCCAGGACGCTGCGAAGCAAGACTCCGGGGGCCATCGGAAGGTAAGTATAGATTTATTTTTTGATTTTTTACCATTCTTTAAGGTCACACTATATAAATCCATTGCATGGATTTATATAGTGTGACCAAGTTGACAAGCACTTTCCAAGTGATGCTAAAATCGCTTGGAAAGCGCTTGTCAACCTGCATGCGGAAATGCAAGTGAAGAACTCTTCACTTCCGCTTGTCCCTGGCAGGAAAAACGCATGTACAATCCGCATGTACAATCTGCATGCATTTTTTTCTGCCCGGGAGATGCAGAAACGCTCAGGAAAAATCCAAAGCATTTCTGCATCGTGGGCACATAGCTTTAGAATCCCAGGAATGTGAAGCCTTGTCTTGAATGGAGCAAATGCACATACTCAGCCTCCACTCAATCTATTGTCTATATGACTGCCAAAAAAAGCAATCCCATAGACAATCGATGGAGCGGAGGCTGTGCATGTGCACCTCTGCTCAATTTAGGGCAAGGCGGCAGAGCCCTGTTTTCAGTTTCCAAAGCCCTGGTCTTGGGATTACTGAAAGTCCCAGTGGTCGGAACCCCAGCGATAGGCAAGATATTCTGTGAATAGGGATTTTTTTTAGAATAGCCCTTTAAGCAGTAAAACACTTATACAGTGCTGGCCAAAAGTATTGGCACCCCTGTAATTCTGTTAGATAATACTCAGTTTCTTCCTGAAAATGATTGCAATCACAAATTCTTTGGTATTATTCTCTTCTTTTAATTTGCTTGCAAGGAAAAAACACAAAAAGAATTGTTCTAAAGTCAAATTGGATACAATTCCACACCAAACCTAAAAAAGGGGGTGGACAAAAGTATTGGCACTGTTTGAAAAATCATGTGATGCTTCTCTAATTCGTGTAATTAACAGCACCTGTAACTTACCTGTGGCCCCCTGCCGGCTGCGCCCAGGGCACATGCCCCGCCTGCACCCCCCTAGATACGCCCCTTCAAGCACCGCTCATTGATTTACATTCATAGGCGGATTATAATGAGGGCAATCTGGGCTACCGCCCGGGGCCCGAGGCCCTAGGGGGGCCCACGGCCAGATTGCCCTCACTATAATGTTTTGTGCGCCATCATTGTTGGAGCAAGTGGTGTCGCGCCTCAGCCCCGGATCTCCTGCGCTGGTCCCCGATCAGCTGTTGAGGGGTCTGCAGTCTTAGCAGCCGCCGGCCGGCACTGTGCTCTTGCGTGCTGCTGTGCCCCGCCGGCGGCATCACTGCATAGCAGTCGCGGCTACGTCATGCACCATGCTATGTGCAGCCGTCAGCCTTCATGACACAGAGCGCGGGAGATCCAAAGAAGGGTCCTGTCTGCGGCGCTGTGGCGGGCGTCGGTGGGACCTGTCTGCGGCGCTGTGTTCAAGGCGGCGGATGGCCCTGTCTGCGGCACTGTGTCCCGGCGGTGGCGGAGGGCCCTATCTGTGGCGCTGTGGCGGACGGCGGAGGGCCCTGTCTACGGCACTGTGTCCCGGCGGTGGCGGAGGGCCCTGTCTGTGGCGCTGTGGCGGGCGGCGGAGGGCCCTGTCTACGGCGCTGTGTCACGGGCAGCGGAGTGCCCTGTCTGCAGCGCTGTGTCCTGAGCGGCGGCGGAGGGCCCTGTCTGCAGCGCTGTGTCCTGGGTGGCGGAGGGGTTCCTGTCTGCAGCGCTGTGTCCTGAGCGGCAGAGGAGGGCCCTGTCTGCAGCGCTGTGGCGGGCCTTGCATTAAACTCTACTCACCTGAGTCCTGACCAATCCCAGGGATCCACTAATGCACACCTGGAGCTCTTCATCCTCCTCCATCTCAGGGATCTGGTGAGTGAGTACCAACATGGAAACTTCTTAAATGTGTATATACAATTGTTGTATATTCAATATATAGATGATACTGCTTAATATATATTATGTGATATTACAATGGCTGTATATAATCACAGTATCACCTGTATATTGTATGTACAGCAGTCTATATACATTATATTGGTGATACTGTGATTGCTGTATATATATTACGTAGTTGATACTGTATATATGTTACATAGCTAATACTGTGATTCCTGTGAATAATTGCAATATCACGTATATAATGTATTCACAGCAGTAGCACTATCACATACATAATGTATATACAGCAGTCTGTATACAATATATAGGTGATAATGTGACTGCTGTGTATACATTATATACGTGATACTGCTGTATGTATGTCACAAAGGTGATGCTGCAATTATACACAGCAAACACAGTATCACTTATATATTATATAGGTGATAGTGAGACTGCAGTATATACAGTGTATACACAGCAGTCACAGTGTCACCTATATAATGTATATACAACAGTATATACATTATATTGGTGATACTTCGACTGCTATATATACACGCAATATATAAGTGATACTGCAACTGTGTATAGCTGCAGTATCACCTATATAATATATATGCAGCAGTCTCTGTGATATATATTTAGCAGTCGTGGTGTCTCCTACGTGATGTATAGTATATAGTATAATGCGGTCTTAATTATAACGTAGAGTTGTGTGTGTGTGTGTGTATATATATATATATATATATATAATATAATATATATATATATATATATATATAGTGTAGAGAAGTTTATATAGTATGATGCTGTGTATATACTATAGTATATAGTGTGGAATCCCCACTATATATACTGGCACATCTCTACACTATATACGATGTAGTATACACACAGCTCCACTCTATATTCTTTTGTACAGTATATATTTATATGTATATAACTGATTGTAGTATATACTGTGGAGCTGTGTATACTTCTCCTGTCCTGTATACTTGGGGTAATTCTTAGTATCTGCTCTTATACATGTAGATATATAAGCACTCCGATTAATTGTCAAAAAAGTGGAGGACTCCTTATTAGCCCATGTGATAATGTTTCGGATCCACAACAGAACATTTCTCTGTTATGGAACTGAAATGTCGTCACATGGGCTAACTAATAGAGTCCACTGCTGAAGATTTGGTTCTGCTCCGAGTACCACTTCTCCTGTCCTGTATATATACACTGCACAGTACCACTTCTCCTGTCCTGTATATATACACTGCACAGTACCACTTCTCCTGTCCTGTATATATACACTGCACAGTACCACTTCTCCTGTCCTGTATATATACACTGCACAGTACCACTTCTCCTGTCCTGTATATATACACTGCACAGTACCACTTCTCCTGTCCTGTATATATACACTGCACAGTACCACTTCTCCTGTCCTGTATATATACACTGCACAGTACCACTTCTCCTGTCCTATATATATACACTGCACAGTACCACTTCTCCTGTCCTGTATATATACACTGCACAGTACCACTTCTCCTGTCCTGTATATATACACTGCACAGTACCACTTCTCCTGTCCTATATATATACACTGCACAGTACCACTTCTCCTGTCCTGTATATATACACTGCACAGTACCACTTCTCCTGTCCTGTATATATACACTGCACAGTACCACTTCTCCTGTCCTATATATATACACTGCACAGTACCACTTCTCCTGTCCTGTATATATACACTGCACAGTACCACTTCTCCTGTCCTGTATATATACACTGCACAGTACCACTTCTCCTGTCCTGTATATATACACTGCACAGTACCACTTCTCCTGTCCTATATATATACACTGCACAGTACCACTTCTCCTGTCCTGTATATATACACTGCACAGTACCACTTCTCCTGTCCTGTATATATACACTGCACAGTACCACTTCTCCTGTCCTGTATATATACACTGCACAGTACCACTTCTCCTGTCCTGTATATATACACTGCACAGTACCACTTCTCCTGTCCTGTATATATACACTGCACAGTACCACTTCTCCTGTCCTGTATATATACACTGCACAGTACCACTTCTCCTGTCCTGTATATATACACTGCACAGTACCACTTCTCCTGTCCTGTATATATACACTGCACAGTACCACTTCTCCTGTCCTGTATATATACACTGCACAGTACCACTTCTCCTGTCCTGTATATATACACTGCACAGTACCACTTCTCCTGTACATGTTTTGTTCAAACCAAGTCTAAGAGTGCAGGTAGCACTCAAACATGTCTGGTGATGAGACCCCCAAGTTCCCCCCTCACATCTTAGATTGTTGGTATGCATTTCTTCATCTTTTTGTAAAATATTTCTAACTTTTTGCCAATATACTTGGATCGGAAGCCGGATCCTTCCAACCTCTCATGAATATTAATATTGAGCAGAATTAATTTCGGCCTATTGGTTCGGCCACCACAACAGTCACGGTCTCATGTGGCCCCTTGGGAAAATTAATCTATTTCCCACTCTATTATGTATAGTGCTGTACACAAGGTGTACAAGATCACCTGTGTATTACTCACATGACCTACAGTGCATTGTGAAAGTATTTGGCCCCCTTGAACTTTTCTACCTTTTGCCACATTTCTGGCTTCAAACATAAAGATATAAAATTCTATTTTTTTGGGGAAGAATCAACAACCAGTGGGACAAAATCGTGAAGTGGAACGAAATTTATTGGATATTTTAAACTTTTTTAACAAATTAAAAACTGAAAAGTGGGGCGTGCAATATTATTCGGCCCCCTTGAGTTAATACTTTGTAGCGCCACCTTTTGATGTGATTACAGCTGCAAGTCACTTGGGGTATGTCTCTATCAATTTTGCACATCGAGAGGCTGAAATTCTTGCCCATTCTTCCTTGCAAAACAGCTCGAGCTCATTGAGGTCGGATGGAGGGCGTTTGTGAACAGCAGTTTTCAGCTCTTTCCACAGATTCTCAATTGGATTCAGGTCTGGACTATGACTTGGCCATTCTAACACCTGGATACGTTTATTTTTGAACCATTCCATTGTAGATTTTGCTTTATGTTTGGGATCATTGTGTTGTTGGAAGATAATTCTCCGTCCCAGTCTCAGGTCTTTTGCAGACTCCAACAGGTTTTCTTCCAGAATGGTCCTGTATTTGGCTCCATCCATCTTCTTATCAATTTTAACCATCTTCCCTGTCCCTGCTGAAGAAAAGCAGGCCCAAACCATGATGCTACCACCAAGTTTGACAGTGGGGATGGTGTTTTGAGGGTGATGAGCTGTGTTGCTTTTACGCCACACATATCGTTTTGCATTGCGGCCAAAACGTTTGATTTTGGTTTCATCTGATCAGAGCACCTTATTCCACATGTTTGGTGTGTCTCCCAGGTGGCTTGTGGCAAATTCAAACAAGACTTTTTATGGATATCTTGAGTGATCATGGGCTTTTTGGCTGCATCTCTGATCAGTCTTCTCCTTGTTCGAGATGAAAGTTTAGAGGGACGGCCGGGTCTTGGTAGGTTTGCAGTGGTCTGATACTCCTTCCATTCAATATGATCGCTTGCACAGTGCTCCTTGACATGTTTAAAACTTGGGAAATCTCTTTGTATCCAAATCCGGCTTTAAACTTTGCCACAACAGTATCTCGGACCTGCCTGGTGTGTACCTTGGTCTTCATGATGCTCTCTGCACTTGAAACAGAACCCTGAAACTATCACAGAGCAGGTGCATTTATACGGAGACTTGATTACACACAGGTGGATTCTACTTATCATTACCAGTCATTTAGGACAACATTGGATCATTCAGAGATCCTCGCCGAACTTCTGGAGTGAAAGTAAAGGGGCTGAATAATATTGCACGCCCCACTTTTCAGTTTTTAATCTGTTAAAAAAGTTTAAAATATCCCAAAAATTTCGTTCCACTTCACGATTGTGTCCCACTTGTTGATTCTTCCCAAACAAATTAGAATTTTATATCTTTATGTTTGAAGACAGAAATGTGGCAAAAGGTAGAAAAGTTCAAGGGGGCCAAATACTTTCAAACTGCACTGTATTAAAGGGGATCGCGTGACAGGTCACATGATACATCGGGTACCTGGGGGGGGGGGCCCGCGCCTTCTAAACTGCCCGGGGCCCTGGCTACTCTTAATCCACCCCTGTTTACATTGTATATTAAAGGGAATATGTCAGAAGGTTTTTGCTATGTAATCTGAGCACACCAAGATGTTGGGGAAGAGACCCTGATTCCAGCAATGTGTCACTTACTGGCCAGTGTTTTGCTGTTTCAATACATGTAGAGGATAAGGTGCCCTTGTGCCTCCTGGTCCAACCACGCCCTCAGCACTGATTAGCTGCTCTCTGTCACCACACAACATACACAGAAAGCTGCCAATCACTGGTGTGAGCAGAGTTATAGACAGCTAAGCTGAGCTCTTCTCAGTCTGCAGCAGAGAACTATGAGGCTACGGGCCCACCATCAAGAATAGCAGCGTTTTGAACGTATTTTCGCTGCGTCCAAAACACTGTGTTCTACATTGCAAGCACAGTTGGTGGGATTTATAGAAATCCCATGCCCAGCCCACTGTCCTTCTATTTAATCTTGCGTAAACTCACCCGCGGCACATGCCTAAAAAGATAAACACCGCCGGTTCATCGGCCAGACAGAGTCCAAAGTGACCTCATGGGTCAGTACGATTACAGCAATACCGCATTATATATATTTTTTTATGTTTTACTGCTTTTACACAATAAAAACTATTTTATAGAAAAAATAATTGTTTTTGCTTTACCATATTCTAGAGCTCTAACTTTATTATTTCTCAGCTGACGGAGCTGTATGGCAAATTGTTTTTTGGCTGAACAAGATTATGTTTTCAGTGATACCATTTTTATTTACATTTGACTTTTTGATTGTATTTTATTCTACTTTTTATTTTTTTATGAAGAAAAATAATAATTTTTTCCTTTGTTATTTATTTATTGTTTTACGGTGTTCACTGAAGAGGTTAAAGGCTGTGACAGTTTTATAAATTGGGTCGTTCCGAATGTGGCGATACCAAACGTGTTTTTTGGGCTGTTTTTTTACATAAATATACATATTTATTGGTATAATATTTTTTCATTTATTTTGTTCTTTATTTTGTGGTGTTTTTTTTCACTATTTACTCCAGTATCCAGTGCCCTCTGCTCCTCTTCTTAGTCACGCGAAGATGATTCTGAGCAGCTGGATCACACTGCGCACTATTATAGGCTCGATTCATCAAAGTGGCATAAAAGCTTTGAAAACTCATAGCATTTTTGCACAACACAAAGTTGTATAAAAATATAGTGACTTTTGGCGTTTTTACACCATTGGAAATTCCTTCCAAAATGAGCGGAGCTGAGGAGTAGCTGGGGGGATGGGAATGGCTACGAGGGGCGTTCATTAAAGATTTCCCTGACCCACTTCCTGTGAACTGAGAGCAATGAAACTTGACACAGTTATTAGTCCTTTTCTACATAGGTGCCACCTAGGGACACACACTTCTCCCATCTCTTTAAGCAACTGTAAACTTCTCACTTGTAGAAGTTGACAGGTTGCTCCAAAAGCCACGTTGTGACTTCGGAAATCAGAGTCTCATCATCTGTAAAATGTTGGCTCTTCAAAAATAACTTCATTGTTGGAAAGAGGTGGAAGTGCGATGGTGCGAGGTCGGGTGAAAAAGGGGGATGCGGTAGAATTTCAAAGCCACAGGAGCATGCTTCCATTTGGGCAACATGTGAGTTGTGAACTGGTGCATTATCTTGCAGAAGGCGGGCAGCTTTGGTGAGCATGCCACGTCTCTCAGTTTTGATGGCCTCCCGCAATTTCCGCAGCAGTGAAGCATAGTATGCCCCAGTGATCATGGTACCCTTTGCTAGGAAATCCAGCAATACTACTCCGTGCTGTTCCCAAAATACTGTGAGCATGACTTTGCCTGCCGTGGGTAGGGCATGTGCCTTCTTTGGAGGCGGTGAGTCATGATGCTTCCATTGCATCAACTGGACTTTAGTCTCGAAATCATAGTGATGGACCCAGCTTTCATCCTATATGATCAGTCTGTTGAAAAAGTTCTCCTGGTTTAAATGGCACATTGTCAATAGAGCCTAAGAGTATTTGACTCGTTCCTGCTTCTGGAAAGGTGTGGTGAGCAGCCGGGGAACCCAGTGAGTGGATTACTTATGTATGTGAAGATGGTCTTGGATGATTTTTTCCACGGACTGCACCTAATCTTGACATTTTGGGCTAGGTGGCGAATGGTTACGTGGCGATTTTCCAAAATGTCGACCTCCACTTGGTGGATGGTGTGTTCATCAATAACAGAGTGGGGTCACCCTGGAATTGGAGCTGTTTGCACCGAAGTCTGATCACATTTCAATTGACGATGCCAGTTCTTGACTACGTCATATGATGGGGAATCATCACCATAAACCTCTTTCATCTCATCAAACATCTCCTTTGGTGTGCGGCCTTTCAAGTAAAGGAACTTGATGACTGCTCTGTTTTCCACTGGGTCCATTATCAAACCTCACACCACTTCAGCACCTGTAAAATCAAGACCGTTATCAGATCTGAGTTGCAAATTGGCACGTAACCTACAGAGACTTATATCATTACACATGTGAAGTTTCAGCGTCCTGTTATAAATAGAAGTGGGTCAGGGGAAATCTTTAATGAACGCCCCTCGTATGTCTGCTCGTCCAATTCATTAAAAGTATCAGCATTTTGTACACCAGGCGGTGAACGCCACTTATAAGATGCATTGAATTCATTAAGTGGCAAACGCCTCTTGATGAATTAGGTGCCTTATACTCTATCAAGACTGGCATAGCGCAAGCATGTGCTATGCTAGCGTTGATGCATCGGCCCCAATGCGTAAACTGGGAGTCGGTTTCACAATGTAAGACTATGGAGCCTCGTTCAAAGGCTTCATAGACTTATATTGTAAAAGCTAATTCTGGCTCAAACAAAGATCCCAGTCAATTAAGAATGGTGTACAAAAGGAGGGATGTGCAGGAATAAGATGCATCAAATTCATTAAGGAACTGGAGTAACATTTCTGGTGCAAGAAACACTGCGACTTTCCATGAATTTGATGGGCGGGAACAACCAGGCCATGTCCTACTCCATCTCCTCCCCAGCTCCACCTATTTTGGTGGAGATGCTTGTAACTGATGTGAAAACTCCAAAAGTCAGAGAATTTTTGTGTAACTCTGGCATAAACACTTTGATGCTTCAACCACATAGAGCCCAGTGTGAGCCAGCAAGTCATCACATGACTCAGAAGAGGATCGGAACGGTGCTGGAAACCGAAGATCAGTAAATATATTAAAGGGAATCTGTCAGTAGAATCAACCCTACTAAGCCGTCTATATGGACACCTACTGTAGGTCATAATAAGTTGAATAAAATGATACCTTGATGTAGTGTCCACACGGTACAAGGAATTCAAGAGAGTAGATTTTAACTGTATTTTATTCGTCTATTTCTTCCTCCAGCACACCGCATAACATGTTTCTCATCAGGCTACAAACTGAAACTGAAAGCCTCCCCAACTCACTTCCTGTCACAAGACTTCTTAAAGAGACAGATCTAACCATTATACATTACATTATCCCTCTTTTTTTTTTTACATACTAACAACCTAAGAAAGAAAAGTCTGACAGATTTGAGCAATATACATGTGGTGCATTCATTATATATATATTGTATTCCATCATAAACATCGCCCACCTAGGACCTCAAATACAGAGGGATCATCTTGAAACCATGCAAAAAAGGGGGAGAGAGAGCGAGGGCCCAAAAAAATGATGATCCATCAAAATTGTATATAAAAGTATAAATTTTATTAGAACATTACAATTTGGGGTGAATATACATACATTGAGCCACACTGTGTATTAAAATGGTGGGCACAGAGGAGACAAATAGTTCCTGAAAGGTACAGTTACCATAGTATATATAATATACCCCTTGACAAAGGCTTGTTGCCGAAACATGCGTCGGGGTTGGTGCGCACGTGGCAGCTACTCAAGGTAACTTTGACTTACATGGCTATACCTACCGTCTGATAGAGTGGTTATTGTACAGCCACATGTCCTGTATAGTTCTAATGAGCGGGATATATCAGTGTGGGTAGTTACCATGTCACTGATATTATTATATACTATGGTAACTGTACCATTCAGGAACTATTTGTCTCCTCTGTGCGCACCATTTTAATACACAGTGTGACTCAATGTATGTACATTCACCCAAATTGTAATGTTCTAATAAAATTTATACTTGTATATACAATTTTGATGGATCATCATTTTTTTGGGCCCTCACTCTCTCTCCCCCTTTTATACTAACATCCTAAGAAGAAAATTTATAATGCAACAGTGCCAAAAGAAGGTCCAAGAGAACGAAAAAAAAAACATATATCTGTATTGTCTTATCTGTTTTTAATTCTAACTCAGGAAAAAAAATCTTTTTTTTTTTTTTTTTGATTACATCTCTTCAATGAGTCTCGATGGAGCCCTTCTTTCTCGTGTAAGGTAATGTCTGTGTTCGTTTGGGGTGTTCATGACCCACGGATCAGCTACCTCCTGTTGGTCCTCTCCACCGTCAGGTACCAAATCTTCCATCAGTGGGAGCCCATTACCATTATCATTTTAAAATGTGAGGAATTTCTGGTTATGGAGTGTCCCTCCCGCTAAGGCGTGACCATGTTGCCTTTTCTCTTAGTAACATTATATTTTGCAGGACTATATACAGCTGAGGTTTTGTTGGTTGATCGTTGACGCACAACAACGATATCACCTCTTTTGATGGCGCTTGGCTGTGCCCTTCGCCATCTGTCTGCATAATGTTTCATGGCTTGCTTGTTAAAGAAATCTGTTGATCGCACTGAAGAGTCACTTGGTAAGGGATGGATGGTCACATCAGGGATCCATATACGAGGCATTCTGCTGAACATTAGATGAGATGGAGCAGCATTAGTGGTGGAATGTGGCGTATTGCGGTAATTGCGCATGAATTTGTATAATGACTGTTTCAGTGGGGTGTGCTCCAGACTAGCTGCCTTGATTCGCTTCCCCATAGTGCGCATGAAACGCTCTACAATTCCATTGGTTTGCGGCCAGCAAGGTGTGATTTTCCTGTGGCTGAACTGATGGTCCCAACCCCATTTATAAGGCAAGAAATCCCACTTATTAAACCTGACAGGGCACACCTGTGAAGTGAAAACCATTTCCGGTGACTACCCCTTGAAGCTCATCAAGAGAATGCCAAGAGTGTGCAAAGCAGTCATCAAAACAAAAGGTGGCTACTTTGAAGAACCTAGAATATAAGACATATTTTCAGTTGTTTCACACTTTTTTGTTAAGTATATAATTCCACATGTGTTAATTCATAGTTTTGATGCCTTCAGTGTGAATGTACAATTTTCATAGTCATGAAAATACAGAAAAATCTTTAAATGAGAAGATGTGTCCAAACTTTTGGTCTGTACTGTATGTATTCTTCAATGGAGGAATGTACAGTTAGATCATCATTTTTGGATGTCTTGAGAGATAATCAGCCTGATTACTGTATTTTCCAGGTTTGTGAACAATTTTATAATTGTAGTCCTGTAGACGTAGACCCCATCGTTCAATCCGTGCAGGCATTTTAACTCTGAGATTTCCAAAAATTGTGAGGAGGGCTTGATGATCTGTGACAATGGTGAAGAGAGCTCCAAAGAGAAATAAGTGACAGTGTTCACATCCCCAGACGACTGCCAAGCTTTCTTTTTCAGGTTGTGAATATTTTCTTTCAGTGTTTGTTAAGCTTTTACTTGCATAAGTAATGATGTGGGGATTTTGATTTTCATCCTTGTATTGCGCTAAAATGGCACCCAGTACCACGGGATAGGCGTCCACAATCAGTTCGGTTCGAAGAGCTGGATCAAAATAGGCCATGGTTGTTGTTGAGCAGAGTTCGTTCTTAATTGTGTCAAAAGAGGCCTGACAGTCTTGGGACCATTGAAAAACACAATTTTGTTTCGTAAGTTCCCTTAATGGAGTGCTGATTGTTGAAAAATTTGGAATGTATCTAGCACAGTAGCTTGCCATTCTAAGAAAAGAGCGCACTTCACTGGCATTCTGTGGAATTGCGGCTGCTCGTATTAGATTCCACTTTCTTGGGATCAGGTTGTACTCCTTCCGCCGAGAAGATGTGACCATAGAACTCCAATGAACTTTTATAAAATACACATTTCTCTTTGTTTAAAGTGAGTCCAGCAGAGAGCAGGCATTCGAAAACGGCATATAGAGCACAATTGTGTTCAGCTTGAGTTTTCCCAAAAACTAATATGTCATCACTGTAATTAAAGGCATTTGGAATGTGTTGGATGACGCTTCTTATCGTATCTTGAAAAATTTCCGCTGCTGAGCAGACCCCAAAAGTCAATCTCTTGTATCTTCTGAGACTCACATGGGTGGAAAATGTTGTCAAGTATCAGGATTCTGGACTCAGTTCTAATTGATGATAGCCCTTATTTAGGTTGAGCTTTGAAAAGCTCCATTTGTTGCTCCATTTAATAAGTGAATGATGTCATCAATTGTGGGTGAGATATGTCTTTCTCTCTGAATAGCAGTGTTGGGCAGGCGCATATCAGCACACAGTCTCACCTGCTCTGGAGTCTTTGGTTTTGGAACTACCACAAGTGGAGAGACCCACGGAGTGGGACCAGTAACAGTTTCAATAACGTCCTCATCCATTAGCAATTGGAGTTCCTTTTCTACCTTCTTTCTCAGGTGAAATGGAATATGCCTGTGAGCCTGGGCTACTGGACGAACACTGTCATCCACATGAAGATGCACTTGAGAGTCCTTTAGTTTTCCAAACCCACTAAATAGGGAGGGAAAGCTGTTCACCATGGCTTGTACATCCAGATCCGCAGGGTCGGTTATGGTATGAATAATCTGGATAAGTCCTAGTTTCAAGGTAGTGTGATAGCTGAGAAGACAGCCTCCCGATCCTTGCAATGTATGAAAAGTGGTTTTCTGCCTGTTTTCTTTATGGCTAAGTTCAGCGTCAAATTGTCCCATTGTAACTAGAGATGTTTTAGATCTGTATGGAAAGATCTTAGTATGCACTTGCTGTAAGACTGGCTTTGTTTTCAATTGTTCATATGCATTGCTGTCTATGATATCCACTGAAGCTCCCGTATCTATTGTAAAGGTGATATCAGTGTTGCAGAGGGCGAGCGTGCTACAGGGATACTGTACTGAGCCAGTGACAGAGGTAGTGAACACATAATTCTCAACCACAGACATTTCTTCTACATCCTGTCACCATTTTTACATTTGCGGGCTTCGTCATCTGTAGAGGAGACTTGTTGTGCGCTGACTTGCAGACAGCTGCGAAATGGCTCCCTTTTCCGCATTTACTGCATGTTTGTCCCATAGCTGGACATCTGTTCAAGGGGTGAGGGAAATCTTGTCCACGTCTATAGCATTTCTTCTGTTTCGGGGCTTGCTGGTCTTGTGCACTTTTATGTTTGAGATTATGCACATGTAAATTATCCCCATTCTCCATGGCGGTGGCCTGATGATCTGCTATCTCTATAGCATGGGCCATCTTAAGAAAATCATGCAGAGAGAGATCCTGCTGCAAAGCTTTATGTCTTATATTATTAGACGAGCAGGTAACAATTACTTGAGTTAGAATTTCATCATCTACATCCGTAAATGCACATCCATGTGCTAGCTCTTTTAGCCATGTGACATAGGTGTCTATGGATTCTTCTGGAAGCTGCTTAGCAATCCTGAACTTGTATCTTTCATATCTGATGTCATGTTTGGGGTTGAAGTAGTCAGTGAGAGCTTTGGCGCAGTTGCTGTACGTGTCTGTCTCTGCTGCAGGTAACGTGCTGTATATGTCATAGACTCATGTGCCCGCGCAGTGCAGGAGCACGGCTCTCTTTCTTTTCTCCTCTTTTATGTCCATAGCTTCCAGGAATTTCTCAAACCGGTTTAACCATTTTCTCCAGTTATGAGAGAGATTAATGACATCAGTCATATCAAACTGTGGGAAGGTGTGCAAGTAGTCAGCCATGATGGAGTCTCTCAGTGACGCGGGCGTGTGAAGCGGTAAAGTAGGGGTCAGTACTCACAGCAGCAGATGATTCAATCCCATCCTCGTCGCCAGTTGTAGTGTCCACATGGTACAAGGAATTCAAGAGAGTAGATTTTAACTGTATTTTATTCCTCTCCTTCTTCCTCCAGCACACCGCATAACATCAGCAGACTACAAACTGAAACTGAAAGCCTCCCCAACTCACTTCCTGTCACAAGACTTAGTTTTCTTAAAGAGACAGCTCTAACCATTATACATTACACTTGATATCTACAATCCGATTTTTTTATTCCAGAGAAATCCACATTTTTTAATATGTAAATGAGCTATTAAGATCTGTAGATCGGTCATTGATCTCCTGGAGAATCTGCCTTCAGAGCTTATTTTAAATAAATGGGGGTGTTACCAGTGTGAAGATATGAATCGGGAAAGCAGACTGTCAGTCATAGCATCTTGGTTATAATTATGCCCACTATTCCTTGTTTGATGTCCCACTCAAACATTCATGCCTTGAACAGGATGTCGATCAAGGAACAGTGGGTGTGATTACAGCCCAGACAAAGTGCAGTTGTGATTGCACAGTGCTCCACCCAGAGGACTGGAGCCGAGTGGTGTGTGGCATTGATAAAATATTGCTTATGCTCATGTCACAAGGACATGTTTAAAAAGCTAACAATACAGATTTTACTACCCAGACATTTGTTACATAATAAAATCTGTGGTGACAGGTTCCCCGTTAATGTAGTTGATGATTTAAACACCATCCTCTGAGTGACATAAAACAAGTGGGTGCTGAATTAAATGCCAAGCTTAATAGCTTGGCATTTAATTCAGCACCCACCTTTCAACCTCTAGAGTAAAAATAGAATACTGTGGGCCTGGCAGACGCCTGCATATATCATGTTTAATACATTATGCTACCAGGTTCCACATTTATATTTACTGCATGTAGATTTATGCTATCTGTCATCCTCTAGCAGCAGGTTGACTGTATATTCTTCCAATTATTCAATATTAAAAATTCTTTACATGAGCATAAAATTACCCTGAAGTGTAATTAAAAAAAAATAGATGTATTCCTGCAATTTTTTTAAATAATGTCCACGCTTATATATAGGGAATCTGTCAGTTGATTCATGCTGCCTGAACCGTGGGCTGCGGATGTACACTGCCTGAACCACGGGCTGGTGATGTAAATGGCACGAGCAGCTAAGCTGGTGATTGACTGCGGCACTGTTGATGTGATGTTACCGCTGCAAGCAAACAATGGAGTCGGGGCAGTGTAGGAGACACAGGGATGGAGCCAGAGAGAGTAAGTAAAACTCTGTTTTTTAACTTGTAGCTGAGTCTATAAGAAAATGTTCTTTTGTGTCATAGAGAAAAAAATAAAATCCTTACAGACATCTTTAGAAAAGAGAGAAAGAGCTTGAAATCTAACGCTACCTTCATATGACCCCCTACACAGCTGACCCCCTCATTTGTAAACGGGTAATTAAGGAAACTCCTAATGGCTAGCAGATGTGAGGCCAACCTTAGTTTCAATGCACAAGAATGCGGAGAAGGGCAGATTTACGACTGGTAGAGATAAGAACCCCAGCTTAAAAGAAAACCTACTATGCCTTTGTCTAGTTTAATACAAACTATGAAGTGAGGTTTTATGAACTGCATCAATATAATTGATAGGAAAGTCATATTTTCGTAAAAGTGATGGAAAGGCGAACACAAAGCATGGTTTCGGTTAGCTGGGCAATGGCTGGTGTGCTGACAAATGGATATTGAAAAAAAAATTATCAAGAATACAGTGGGTATGGAAAGTATTCAGACCCATTTAAATGTTTCACTCTTTGTTTCATTGCAGCCATTTGGTAAATTCTAAAAAGTAAATTTTTTTCTCATTAAAGTACACTCTGCACCTCATCTTGACTCCATCTTGACTGAAAAAAAACAGAAATGTTGAAATTTTTGAAAATTTATTAAAAAAGAAAAACTGCAATATCACATGGTCATAAGTATTCAGACCCTTTTCTCAGTATTGATTAGAAGCACCCTTTTGAGCTAGTACAGCCACGAGTCTTCTTGGAAATGATGCAACATGTTTTTCACACCTGGATTTGGGAATCCTCTGCCATTCTTCCTTACAGATCCTCTCCAGTTCCGTCAGGTTGGATGGTGAATGTTGGTGGACAGCCATTTTCATGTCTTTCCAGAGATGCTCAATTGGGTTTAGGTCAGGGTTCTGGCTGGGCTAGTCAAGAATGGTCACAGAGTTGTTCTGAAGACACTTCTTTGTTATTTTAGCTGTGTGCTTAATGTCATTGTCTTGTTGGAAGGTGAACCTTCGACCAAGTCTGAGGTCCAGAGCACTCTGGAAGAGGTTTTCATCCAGGATATCTCTGTACTTGGCCGCATTCATGTTTCCTTCAATTGCAACCAGTCGTCCTGTCCCTGCAGCTAAAAAACACCCCCATAGCATGATGCTGCTGCCAGCATGTTTCACTGTTGGGATTGTATTGGGCAGGTGATGAGCAGTGCCTGGTTTTCTCCACACATACCGCTTAGAATTATCACCAAAAAGTTCTATCTTCGTCTCATCAGACCAGAGAATCTTATTTCTCATAGTCTGGGAGTCCTTCAAGCGTTTTTAAGCAAACTCTATGCAGGCTTTCATATGTCTTGCACTGAGGAGAGGCTTCCGTCGGGCCACTCTGCCATAAAGGCCCGACTGGTGGAGGGCTGCAGTGACTTTGTGGAACTTTCTCCCATCTCCATACTGCATCTCTGGAGCTCAGCCACAGTGATCTTGGGGTTCTATTTTACCTCTCTCACCAAGGCTCTTCTCCCACAATTGCTCAGTTTGGCTGAATGGCCAGGTCTAGGAAGATTTCTGGTGGTCCCAAACTTCTTCCATTTAAGGATTATGGAGGCCACTGTGCTCTTAGGAACCTAGAGTACTGCAGAAATTCTTTTATAACCTTGGCCAGATCTGTGCCTTGCCACAATTCTGTCTCTGAGCTCCTTGGGCAGTTCCTTTGAGCTCATGATTCTCATTTGGTCTGACATGCACTGTGAGCTGTGAGGTCTTATATAGATAGGTGTGTGCCTTTTCAAATCAAGTCCTATCAGTTTAATTAAACACAGCTGGACTCCAATGAAGGAGTAGAACCATCTCAAGGAGGATCACAAGGAAATGGACAGCATGTGAATAAAATATGAGTGCCTGAGCAAAGGGTCGAAATACTTATGACCATGTGATATTTCAGTTTTTCTTTTTTAATAAATTTGCAAAAATTTCTACATTTCTGTTTTTTTTTCAGTCAAGATGGGGTGCAGAGTGTACATTAATGAGAAAAAAATGAACTTTTTAGAATTGACCAAATGGCTGCAATGAAACAAAGAGTGAAAAATTTAAAGGGGTCTGAATACTTTCCGTACCCACTGTATTCTTGAAGTAAGCAGTCGTGGCCTCGTCAATCACGCATCAACCAATTGCGCATTGTCCTGATGACGGGATGCAGCAGAGTTGTGTTCCCTTGACATCAGGTATCAGTTTGTGGGATCTGCGTGACCACCTTTCCCCCACCCCCGGCAGTGCATCTTTGACTTTTTAGTTTATTTGTTACAGAGGATAACCTCTTTAAAGAGGCTGTCCGGGACTTTAACATTGATGGCCTATTTTTAGGATAGGTCATCAATGTCTGTTTGGTGGGGGCGTGACACCCCCCATCAGCTGTTTCCAGTGTCAGTGGGACCAGAACTGCTCAGTTCTGTTGACAGTATAATTGCTGTGGCCATGTAAGGTGCTACAGCAAGGTAGTCGTGGGTGAGTTGTAGCCCCTGCTTGCTTTGACACCCTACAGACAATTTGTCCTCCCTCTGATGTGTGGCTGGGTATTTGACATTCTTCACTTACTTCAAACCATCCGATCGCGGCTGTCTCCAGGCATTTCTCTTCTGGGACCAGGGCAGCAATAAATTCAGAGCACACAAAGTTCTTAACCATAACTGGGATTTTACTTGGGGGAGAGGAGTATATACAGTATTTACAGTCAGGTACATTGGATAAGGCCCAACAGGTTTTCATCTCCCATACAGATGCTAGAAACATCTTCAGCCCTGGTGCCCTCTTTAGGTGAAGCATCTCTCTAATTCTATTTTCTGTCCCAAGAGACATTTCCTCACCAGCGACAGTGTGTCCGGATCCTATATCTCCCTCACGGCTTAACCTGGAGTCCTATCTTCCTCTGCTACCTGCAGACTAGAAGTGCCCCAAGGTCCTCAATACCTCTGTTGAATTTCTCCGGCCGGTTAATGGGACTCCTGTGTGAGGAGATATTTACACTGCATATCCACTGTCTGAGGGTAGGGAGCCCCTTTCTACCCTAGCAGCTAATTTCCCTGGCTGTCCACCCGTAAGGCTTCCTGTCACAACTTTGACAGGACTCCAACTGACCCTTTCTGGAAAATTCTCCAGACGTTACCTAGGATGCCCCGCCCCCAGCGGCAGTTAATTCCTCACTGTCATTCTGGTAGCAGGCTCTCACTAACAGCTGCGCCCGACAGTGGCATCTTGTGGCCGATTAAAAGTACTGCAGACCCACAAGGAAATATGTCAAACTAAACCCCAGATATACTCCACCCCTGACTGAGACACTGCATTCCCCCCTCTACTCTACTGACTGTACCCCTCTACTCTACTGACTGTACCACTGAAGCTAACCCCTTAACTTGACCTAACAGCAGTTCAGAGAGACATAACTATGGGAACATGTTATTCTAACTACTTTAGTACCAAAGGAAGGTTACACCCTTCTTCACTATTACAGCCAAGTACTGCACATCTGCCCCCTATTCAAATCTATTGGGGGTGGATGTGCAGTACCCAGCAGCGGCCACTCTTCCATCAACAGAGCTGTGCTGGCTCACAACTGAGCAGTTCTGGCCTCCACTGACAGCAGAAACAGTTGAACAGTCACACCCCCACTAATCAGCCAATGATGACCTATCCTAAGGATATGGCCATAAATGTTAAAGTCCTGGACAACTCCTTTAACCAGTTCAAGATCAATCTTTTTACCCAATTAATGACAAAGCACTTTTTTTTTTCATACATGCAGTTTAAATAGCTGTAAAAAAAATTCTCGTTTGAATATTGAAATAATTTTTGCATCTTTGTTTCATTATAAATGGTGCTTCATTTTTTGTTATTTTCATATTCTCTTTGTTTTTTGCCGGTATAGGGCAATATCGATGGGAGACTTATGAAATACACATCTGGTTTTCACTTTTTTTATGGGAACCACTAAAATATATTTTAATATTTGTTACTCTTTCTGTAACAATTATTTTTATATATTGGATGCCTTTTTTTTATGTGAGCAGGACTAGTAACAGCAATTTTTGATTGGCAGTAGCTTTTTTACTTATTTATTACCTGCCTTTTTATTTTTTATTTGTATCATGTATTGTGCACTCCCCCTAAGGTCATTAAAGACCTTTGGGAGGAAGTTTAACATTTAAATGCTTTTTTTTTTTTTAACTGACTTCTCCTGTAACTTCGGTTGGTAGAGAAGAATGTGGACTGGACAGAAGTTTATTCTCTATGGGCTCTCTGCAAGTAGCTAATGATCGCTAGGAATCTGACCTTTGGGATGCCTACTGTAATTGAGAATGAAGGACTGCAACAGTCCTTTACAGTTTTTCCCCTGCACAGCAATGGTCCCAGCCACTTTTCTGTGAAGGGAACATCTGCCTGCCATAGTCTCTTTAAAAAGATGCGCTGCAGCAGGTGCCTGGGAAGGCTCTTGTACAAAAGAAAAACTATGAAAGGGACACAGCGCTAAGCTATAGCACTTTGATTCTCAAGATTGTAGGAGGTCCCAGAGGTCATTACCCCAGTGATCGGTAACTGATGTCTTATCCTAGTTTACTGTGTTACCATGTTTCCGTAACTCTTCTTCTTTTTCTCCAATTAATTTCTATGGAAGTCATGGAAAGAGTAGAACAGCCATGCTCACTTCCAGTGACTGATGCTTGGGCACTGTTATTCCTGTCTCAGTTATAAACAGCTGAGATAAGAATAACCATTTAAGATATCTGGCATGTTGGGTATGGGAAAGTATTACTGCTTAACAAGACATTGTTTTCCATAAAACTCATTGAATGGTTACTGGCAAGATCTATGGAAGTGGCATTGGAATCATTCTAGTGGTCACATAGCCTCCTTAGATGCTAGTAATAAAAAAGAAAGCTGCTGAAAATAATTTAAGATTGTGACAGAAGACAACAATTTGATAACCCATTTACTGTACACTGATTAGCTATAACATTGAACCACTGACTGTGAAAGTGAATAACTTTGATCATATTTTTGGCACCCATCAAGGTTGGGATAAATTAACCCACATATAAACAGCTAGGTTGATGTCCAGGAACAATAAAACGGACAAGAACAAGGCTATGAATTGCTACACATATGGGTCAAGGAAAACATCTGGTATACTTTTATCTGGGTCACGAGCACCAAATGCACAATACTGTGTGCACAATTATTGGGCCATTTGTATTTTTGATGCATAATTTTAATATTGAACAACTACAGTGCGGTCTGTCAGTCTAAAAGGTTAATAAACCCGAAACCTGAACATTTATAAAAATAAAAGTGAGGTTTTGTCTTTCTTAATATTTTGTCACTGAGAAAAGAAAATGTCAGGTAACCTGGACAAACTGGAAAGTTGACATGAGTACCAAATGCACAACGAGATTTACACTGTGTGCACAATTTTTATGCAATTTGTATTTGTGATGATTCATTTTATTAGTGAAAAGCTACAGGGTGTCACGCTCGCAGGTGGCACATATGGTTCATAGACTCACTGTGCCACGGGGCCAGGCTTGCCTAGGAGGGGCGTAGCTAAGAGGCTACCTGGTGTTCACTGAAGCTCCTGATGTTGCAGTTAGGCTTGAGCTGCAGATAGTTACCACTCCTAGGCAGTCCCTAGTACGGCAGCTGCCGATCCAAGGGGTCAGTTACGTTGGACAGGGACATGGGAGCAGAGTCATGCACAGGAAGGATTCGGAGACTGCCAGACAGTACGGACAACGTGAACTTCGGGGTTAGGTTCTCGTTCAGACACACAGGTCTTGGGAAAGGGTTCAGATACCACCGACGTGGCCACAGGATTCAGGTACCGCCGGAGCGGCTTCAGGATAAGGTATAAACTACACAGGACTACATGGACAGTACAGGACAGGGAAATAAGTATAATGGACTAACGATGAGGAACCTGGCAACATACACTGGCACTCACACTATTACTAACAAACAATAGGGGTTGCTCGGGCACCTCCCTATTGGGGAGGGTGCCTTTTATAAAACATGCCTCCCAGCTACTGGTTGGGGTCACCTTTGCAGGTGCGTAAGCTGCCCCATTAAGAGCAGGGGAGCATGCACCTCTGTAAGTCATTGCAGCGAGCATAGAAGGAGGAGGAGAAGGAACGCTGCGGCCGAGGCGGTGAGAATGTCGGAGTCCCCACATGAAGAGGGCAGGAGAATCATGCGGGGGTACTGGCAATGGTAGTTACACTGGGCTACAGGTCAAGCCAAAAAGTTAATAAACCGGAAACCTGAACATTTCTGAAAGTAAAAGTGAGGTTTTGTCTGTCTTACGAAAATGTGCGCAGAATTATTGTGGAAGTATTAGAGTGCATAATTATTATGCAACTAAATAAAAAATGAAAATTTCCCATCTCAATTGTTTATTTTCATTTGTTAAAGTGAGAATAATAACCAAATAACTCAACATGTACAAAAATATATTTAGCAGTAACAGGACAATAAACCTACAATTTTATTTACTACTACATGTGTTGTGACTCCAGAGAGTGCAGAAACCCTTCCAATCCTATTACTTAAATCTGATTATTCCATGGAAGCTGCTGCTTATGGATTTCAGGCTCCTTTAGTGTTGAGTATCACACAACCATATAAGGTGAGAAGTTCTATCTTCATTTATCAACCTTTTAAACGTGGATAAAGACCCTATTGGAAATCAGACTGCACTCGGATATCATCCGCAGGGCTCAGAAGGGAAGGAACACCGTTTGACTTTTTAACGGACACCATGTCGCACTTGGACAGCCCCTGATGAGACTAAACAGTGGAAACCGCCCACAAATGATCTCATTTTGGAAGCTAGACCCCTCAAGGAATGTATCTAGATGTGTGGTGAGCACCTTGAACCCCCAGATGCTTCACAGAAGTTTATCGTAGGGGCCGTGAAAATAATAAATCACATTTTTCCCACAAAAATACAGTTTGACTTTTTGAATGCAAAATTTACTGGAATAATTAGCGGGCGCCATGTCACGGTTGGAGAGCCCCTGATGTGCATGAACAGTGGAAACTTTACATAAGTAACCCCATTTTTGAAACTAGACCCCTCAAGAAATTTATCTAGATGTGTGTTGAGCACTTTACACTCCCAGGTGCTTCACAGAAGTTTATAATGTTGAACTGTGAAAATGAAAACAAATTTTTCCCGCAAAAAGGTTGATTTTGCCCAAAATTTTTAATTTTCACAAGGGTAACAGGAGCAAAATGGACCATACAATTTGTTGAGCAATTTCTCCCGAGTATGCCATATGTGGGGAAAACTACTTTTGAGGCATAGTGCAAAGCTCAGAAGGGAAGAACCGCCTTATTGTCATTCAGATTTTGTTGGAATGGTTTGAGGTGCCAGGACAGCAAAAAAAAAAAAAAAAAACATAAGTGACCTCATTTTACAAACTAGACCTCTCAAAGAATTAATCTAGGGGGACAGTGATCATATTGTCACCATGGGAGTGTCACAGAATTTCATACCTTTGGGATCTAGGTTTTCTGGCACCCAGGACAAGAATTCAGTCGTCCCCCCCACCTTCCCAAGCACATATGCGATTTGCACACTTAATCGCGTGCCAACGAGCTGCTCTCTGTAATTCTCTCAATGTTCAGTGAAAAACTGAGAGAAGCAGAAAGAGAAGCTAGCTGTCACGTGACCGTAAGTATGAAAATCGTATATGAGTGAAGTAGCCATGTGATGACTGCTGGAACCAGAAAGCAGAGCGTAATCCTGACAGTAAGTATATTACACGCTGTTAGGACTAGCATGCTACAGGGCTTCATTTTATAATTAAAGGACTTGTCCAGGTTTGAGATGAAAGTCTGCAGTCACTGCAGGCTTCTGAATTCTCACAGCCTGTGCACTACACACTTTTAGGATTCTCCCTTGCATAAGTCTGTGATTTGTATTCTTCTGGCCACATTCTGACTAGACATGTCCGGCCTCGCCCAATTAATTTTCATTGAGTGAATCAAAGCATGTCTAGTCGGCATGTGACCTCATGTATGCAAATCGCTGGCACCAGAGAATCCTGACAGCGTGCAGTGCGCACTGTGAGAATTTAGAAGCCTGAGGTCACATAGAATGACTGCAGACTCATCACAAACTTGGCCAACCATTTAATGCTTCTAATATAAATAAAAACAAGAGAATTAGTCAGTATCACAAAAAACATTCATATTCATACCTTATAGATTACGTTGTTTCTGGAGTCATTCTCTTTCTTTTCTTCTTCATCTTGTCCAGACTCCATGATGAGTTTTCTCATCCAAAGTTGGTCTCTGCGGACTTCCATCTGCTACGATCTTCTGCAGCACAACCCGACATGATGCCCTTAAAGATAGCAGTGTCATTATAATGCTCCTGAATAAAAATATCAGCCCAACGCTGAACCCCTGAATAAATAATTCCCCCTCACTATATTCCCTCCATGACCCACACACTGCCTCTCTTATGGTACATGCTCTCCACACTGCTCTCTCCTTTCCATACTGTGCCCCCTTTTCACACTGTCGTCTCACACAGTGTCGCCCCTTTTGGGTCCGGTCTCTATACTGTGCCCCTTCATCACACTCCCCCTCCTTGGTATACTGTCCCCTCCTAGCTCTGACCTTACACTGTCACACCATGCTACTCCCCCCACACTGCTCAGTCTCTATTCTGTGCCCACTCACATTTTTCTCCCCCCATTATGTCTCCTCACACTATTCCTCTCATTAGTCTCCTCATATGTTTCCCACTCCCTCCTCATACTGTCTTCTCTCATATCCCTCTTGCTAACCATACTGTCTCCGTATATATTTACCCCTTCACACATCTCCCCCAATTCCCCAACTGTATCTGCGCACATCACATCACCCTCGCTCCCCATACTGTCTGCACCCATTCCCCAACTCACCATACTGTGTCCGCGTTCCCCCCGTTCACTCCCAATATTGCATACACACCCATCCTCCCCATTCTGTGTCCACACCAATCCAACACTCACTATAGTGTATCCGCACCCCCCCACACAAAATCTCCCCCACTCCTCTCCCCACGCTAAATCTACCCCCAGTCATACAATAAATCTGTCCCCACACATACAATAAATCTCCCTGCCACACTAAATCTCCCCCAAGCCACACAATAAATCTCCCCCCAGCCATAAAATAAATCTGCCCCCACACTAAATCTCCCCCCAGCCACACACTAAATCTTCCCCTACACTAAATCTCCCCCAAGCGACACAATAAATCTCCCCCTTACTAAATCTCCCACCAGCCATACAATAAATCTGCCCCCACAATAAATCTCCCCCCAGCCATATAATAAATCTGCCCACACTTTAAATCTCCCCCAGCTAAACAATAAATATCTCCCCACACTTTAAATCTCCCCCAGCCATACAATAAATCTCCCCCCACACTAAATCTCCACCCAGCCATACACTAAATCTTGCCCCACACTAAATCTCCCTCCAGACACACATTAAATCTTCCACCAGCCATTCAATAAATCTCCCCCCAGCCATACAATAATCTCCCCCAACACTAAACCTCCCCTCCATTGCAATATATCTTCTGTGTCTTCAGCTCTGGAGCAAAGAGCACTTACCACAAATAGGCGCCTCTGCAGTGCCGACAAGTGACTTCAGCAGCATGATCACATGACCTGATCACGCTGCTGACATCACTCTGACCCAGCGGTCAGAGCTTTAATCGCACTCACATCTGAAAAAAAGTCCTTCCCAACCTGGACATATGGATACGTCTAAAGTTGTGAAGGTATTAAACGGCAGCAGATGCAGATATTGCAAACAGACTTCAATAATAGTTCAAGAAGCAAACAGCAAGGTATAACTTAACCTGTTGGAATGAAGAAGAGTTCAGAGAAGTCATGAAGAGACAACAGAAACCGAGGACTTGGATAAAGTCAGAGTCCAAACACAGAAGTCTGTAGGACACAGCCAGTTCTGGCTTAAAGTTCAGACACAGGAGTGTATCCAAACGGGTCTTAAAAGGCTTAGGAAGATGATGTCATGGGGGCACACCAGGTCACTTAAAAAACCCAATGTGGAGAATAGCAGAGAGCATCAGCCATAGGGGAAGGAGGTGAAGCCCAGCCAAAGTGAGACAGGTGCACAATATTCCCATTTAAGAAGGGCCCACAAGATCTCAATAGGGTTTAGGTCAGGTGAAGAAGGGGGCCATGTCATTATTCTTTCATCCCTAAGGCCTTTACTGGCAGGAGAGCAGTGGAGTTCAATGCATTCGATGGAACCTCACTTTTACTTTTACCTTCAGCCTTTTTAAAAGCTGTGTGCTTTGAGCTTCTATCCCTACATAGTGCAAGCATAAAATGGCCTTCCTTGGCTGGCCCCATATTTTTTATACTAGCTATGAAAGTCCCCTGATTGGCTGGGCTAGACTATTTGATCTGATTGGTGTTGGACACTATGGGGAAGCTAGTACGGCTATTTTAGTTCTAATCCACACAAATCGAATCATACAGTGTTCGAATTCACTTGGACTTTCAAGAAATTTGACTTGATCCTCCACGTATCGATCTGCTTATCACTACCTCCCATAATATCCAAAGGCCCAAAATAATTTAAAACCAATTTGTGTGGTTATTGGGTATCAAGGTGAGTGAAGTTTTAGATGCATTAAGCCACCCACATGGTATGATATGACTCTAAGACTTTAGGTTAATAGTCAGCCATATAATTCGTCATGCACATAGGTAATATAATGATGCTACTCATTGTCCAAAAATGAAGTCTGATACGCTGCTATATGAGCTTAGAAGCCTTATACTTATAATAATCAAATTTCACCACTCATGTTGCTTCAGCTGCTGCCATATGGTCTACTCTATGATCCCAATTAAAGTCATTATGAACTTGATATGGCTATATCAAATGGATTAGGCACCCGATATGTATGAAGGACAGCAGATTCACTTTATAAATAGCTTTGTCCTTTAACGCAATAACATTTTTACGTTGGGATCTGCAAAATTGCTATTGTCATAATACCAAAGAGATATTAAATTAGCACTTTGACAGTTTTTTTATTTACCCTCGTAGCCTTAGTTATAATGTGCACAGTGCACGTAGTTTATTAAAATACTTACAGTTCACTGCCTTCTCTCATTTTCAGCACTGTTCCAGTCTACTACTGCACATTGCAGCTGCAGTCTTCACTAGCCGGCTCACATGGCATTTTCTGTGTGCACCAAAAGTCACTTTGTCAATTCGAGTCAATAAGATTCACATTGAGGTTCCGAAAGACTTAAGAAAGCAACTTCCAATCCACACAGAACATTGTGTGTGAGCCGGCTAGTCAGAACTGCGAACAGGGGTGACGAAGCTTGGAATAAAGCTGGGAACAGAAAAATATAGTACTGCACATGACTCGCCCCCTGGGCCATGTTAGGGGAATACCCGGAGCCGGATCTGTTGGGGATAGTAGTCCTCGTGGCGGTGACCCGGTCCGCGCCCAGGGTGGTCAAACTAAGTGGCGTTATTGATATGATGGTATTAGTGTCCGACTACGCCACCCGTTGAATGCGGCTATGAAGCCGCCGCTGCAGGGCAGACCGCTGAGGCCGGTGGTACGGATGTGCAGCGTGGATGGTATAACCCCCAACGGGAGGGGTATAGCCTCAGGGCAGCTGATGAAGCAGGAAAAGATGATAGTGGTAGTGGTGGTGTGACAAGGAAGCTCAGAGATGTGCAATTGCAGTTTTCACAGCTTTACTCACAGTTCAGTTCTTTATCAGGTCCCTTGTGTACAGCTAGGACCACCCGAGCCGTGCTGCGTCCACCAGGTGCGGGACTCGGCCAACTCCCAGGCAGTTCCAGAGCGTGGTCCTGAGCTCCCCTCTCTTCCTTTCTACTGGCCGTCCCCACCAGGGATCCACCTTTGTCCGGCTCCCTCGGGCCTTCTGGTGGTGAAACCTTTCCCGGCTTCCCTGACCCTATACGTGGTTTGCCTTCCTGGTGGATATGGCGAGGGGTCGCGCCAAAACTTGTCCACGACCTCCGGTTCCTGGCTGAGGATATTTGGCCTCCACCAGTTTGGGATCCGGTACCCTGTTCTGCCAACCCTTCACCCGTTAGCTCGTGGGATCTCAGGGTTCCCTCTTCTCTTGCGTCTCTGGGCCTCTCCTGGCGTTTCTGTTCTTTCTCCTTCCTCTGTCTCTCTGCTTCAGGCCTCCACTCCAGGCCTGACTCTGGAGCTGGGCCCAGACTGAGCCACAGCTCCCTGTCAGCCCTCTCTGGCTGAGCTCCTCTCTAGACTGACCCGGACTGGACCGTGATCTAAGATGGTGCCCACCTTTTATACTCCCTTCTGACACCCGAGCCCAGGTGACTAGCACCCAATGGGCTCCTACCTATGCCCAGAGTCCCTCCCCTCTCTGCTCCTACACCACTGGGATGTTCCTCCCCCCTCCCCACTCCAGCCAGGGACAGAAGCTGTCGTACCTGCACATCTGTCTAGTGGGAGTACCGTTGGTCTGTCCCCCGGAAATGGGGTGAGTGTAGTGTATGCTGTTATGTTCTGCTACCAGAGCTAAGGAAAGAGAGGAGATCTGTCCCTACGATAGAACTCAGCTGAATCCCTACGATGTAACAGGGAACCTGATCCTGCGATCAGACCTGCTAAAGTCCTAAGCTAGTCTGTACGGAGACCTATAGATGTGGGGAAGGAATCCCTACAAGTACTAAGGACTGGGAGGAAAATTGGACACCTCCTAACAGAAATAGTAGCAGACAGACGAACAAACAAAATATATAGAACATAGAGGTCCGTAGACCAAGCAAACTAACAGAGTTAGATACAGAGCACAGGCTAGCTAGAAAGTAGTTATACAATGAAGTCCAGCAAAGCCAGAAGGGCGGAGCAGGATTAAATAGGCCAACAAGGTCATGTGACCAGCAAAGGAAAAAACCTAAGAGCAAGGTTCTAACAGTACCCCCCCTTCTAAGAGGATCCTCCGGATCCCCTAGGACCAGGCTTATCAGGAAATCTCCTGTGAAACGCTCTGATAAGTCTGGACGCGGAAACATCATCAGACCTCACCCAAGAGTTATCCTCGGGTCCGAAACCTTTCCAGGCCACAAGATACTGCAAACTACCTCTATACTGTCTAGAGTTAAGAATGCGAGAAATTTCATATTCCCCGTCCTCCACCACCGGAGGAACAGAGGCAGAGGCGTCACCATCCGACACAACAGCTTTTTTTAACAGAGAGACATGAAATACCGGATTAATTCTCCAGGAGGTAGGAACCTCCAACCTAACAGCAGATTGGTTGACAACCTGAAGCACCTTAAAGGGCCCTACAAACTTGGGACCCAATTTCTTAGAAGGAATCCTCAACCGCAGATTCCTAGAGGACAACCAAACCATGTCACCAACAGCGAACAAAACCTCCTGTCGTTTCCTATCAAAGTAGTCTTTAGATTTTCTGTTGGCCTCCTGAAGATTACCACGCACATCCGTCCAAACTCTCTCCAAATCACCGGAAAAATTCTCCTCCTCAGGCACGGCAGATCCCAACTTGGAGAACGACCCAAATGACGGATGTCTCCCAGAACAACAAAAAAAAGGCGAACAACCAGCAGAAGAAGATGTATGATTGTTCAGAGCAAATTCAGCAAGTGGCAGAAACTCAGACCACCCCTCTTGATTGTCTGCCACAAAACAACGCAAGAACTGCTCAACATCCTGGTTTTTCCTTTCTGTCTGGCCATTAGATTCAGGATGATATCCGGACGAGAACGACAAATGAACTCCCAACCTGTCACAAAAGGCACGCCAAAAACGAGCCACGAACTGAGGACCCCTATCAGAAACAATGTCAGTAGGAACGCCATGAAGTCTGACAATTTCCTTGACAAAGGCCTTAGCGAGAGTTTTAGCGCAGGGCAGTTTGACGAAGGGAACCAAGTGACACATCTTGCTAAAACGGTCCACGACCACTCAGATGACAGTAAAACCCTCAGAGGGGGGAAGGTCAGTTATAAAGTCCATAGCCAAATGTGTCCAAGGAGCACTGGGAACCTCCAAAGGACAAAGCAACCCCGCAGCAGGAGTATGTGAGGACTTAGATCTAGCACATATAGTACATTGACGCACCCACTTAATGACTTCCTTCTGCCATCCAGGCCACCAAAAACTGCGACCCACCAGTCTCTTGGTCTCAGAGATTCCGGGATGACCTGCCAACCGAGATTCGTGACACTCAACAAACAAATCTCTCCTAAAGGTCCCAGGCACAAACAACCTCCCATGAGGAGTGTTAGATGGGGCATTCTCCTGTGCTTTAAGAATCTCATCTTCCAAAACGGAGTCCAAAGCAGCTATCACAACACCTTCTTGTAAAATGTTCTCCTCTTTCTCAGCACCGACTATGGGAGAAAAACTGCGAGACAAGGCATCCGCCTTAACATTCTTAGTACCAGGGATGTAAGTAACGGAGAAATTAAACCGCGAGAAAAACAGTGCCCACCTAGCCTGACGGGCATTTAGGCGCTTGGCAGCATCAAGATATATCAGATTTTTATGATTCGTAAGAACCTGAACGGGAAATTCCGCACCTTCCAAGAAGTGTCGCCAGTGTTCAAATGCGAGTTTAATAGCCAATAATTCCCGATTACCAATATCGTAATTCAGTTCAGTCTCCGAAAAAATTTTTTAAAAAAAGGCACAGGGATGTAATCCATCCCCGTTATCCTGAGACAATACTGCGCCAACCCCCACAGAGGAAGCATCAACCTCAACCAAAAACGGCTTAGTCACATCAGGCTGCATAAGGATGGGAGCAGAGGTGAACCTCTCCTTGAGATACACAAAAGCTTCAATGGCCTCAGAAGACCACTGAACCGCATCAGCACCTTTCCTGGTGAGATCGGTCAGAGGTTTGACAATACTAGAAAAATTTTTTATGAATTTTCTGTAATAATTGGCGAAACCTAAAAACCTCTGTATCGATTTCAAACCAATAGGCCTAGGCCATTCCTGTACAGCTTGAACTTTAACCGGGTCCATCTCAAAACCTTCGCTGGAGATAATGTAACCCAAAAAACTAATTCTCTGTACAGCGAACTCACATTTCTCCAGCTTAGCAAAAAGCGAATTGTCCATTAATAACTGTAATACCTCACGTACGCTCCGCCAATGAGACTCCAGATCCGGCGAATAAATCAAAATGTCATCCAAATACACAACCACATTTTTGCCGATCAAAGGTCTAAGGATGTCATTAATAAGATTCTGAAAAAATGCAGGAGCATTAGTAAGACCAAAAGGCATAACCAGATTCTCAAAATGACCCACAGGAGTGTTAAAAGCAGTCTTCCATTCGTCACCCTCCTTCATGCGCAACAGATTGTATGCCCCCTTAAGGTCAATTTTAGAGAACCACTTGGCCCCCATTAACTGGTTAAACAGATCAGGAATCAATGGCAGTGGGTAAGGATTGCGTACAGTAATTTTGTTAATCTCACGAAAATCCAGACAAGGACGTAAACCGCCGTCCTTTTTTTTTACAAAAAAAAATCCAACCGCCACAGGAGACTTAGAGGGCCTAATGTGACCGGCGGCCAAACTTGTCTGTATGTATTCCTCCAAAGTCTTCCTCTCAGGAATAGTAAGGTTAAATAAACGACTTTTAGGAAGAGTCGCTCCAGGGACAAATTCAATAGAACAATCATAGTCTCTATGGGGAGGCAAAACCTGCGATTCCTTCTCAGAAAAAACTCTCCAAAAATCCTGAATAGGAACAGGCAATTCTCCCCTATCCAAAGCTGCAATACGCCCGTTACAACACTTGTCATAACATTTATGGCTCCAGGATTTAATTTCACTGGTAGACCAATCCAGTACAGGATTGTGAAATTTTAACCAGGGCAATCCCAATATTACTGGAGAAGGCAAGTTATTCAAAACTACCAAATCCAATTTCTCATGGTGAACACCATTAATAGTGAGAGGAAATTCACAGACCTTGAGAGTAATATTCTTCAAAGGGGAACCATCCACAGAAACCACAGCAATGGGGGATGATAAAGGTTCGGGTTTTAAATTGAGTCTTTCCAAGAATCCCCCATCAATTACATTCAGAGTAGACCCACAATCAACAAACACCCGAAATTCCATTAATTTTTCCTGAGCAATCGTGGAAGCAGCTAAAAATACACCCTTGGAATTTAAACAGGCAATACGGGCATGACTGACCATTTTTTTTTCTTTCTTCATACAAAGCTCACAGCCTTTAATCAAATGACCAGATTTTCCGCAATAGAAACACAAGCCTTCAGAAAATCTACGGTCTTTTTCTTGAGAGCGAGGTGCCACCGATCCAATCTCCATCGGTTCACCACTGTTAGTACACACATTCTCATAACCAGAAACTGACATAGCAGAGGATTTGCTCTCATTAACCCTTGCACGCAGTCTCCTATCCACCCGTATAGCTAATTGCATAGCCTGTTGCAAATCTTCAGGTGTAGGATAAGCAATTAGCAGGTCTTTAACCCTTTCACTGAGCCCAGCAAGAAATAGACTTTTCAGAGCAGAATCGTTCCACCCTGTTTGAGTAGACCAACGACGGAAATGAGTACAATATTTTTCCACATTACCTGATCCCTGTTTCAAACGTCTCAACTCAGTCTCAGCTGATGCGACACGGTCAGGATCATCATATAATAGTCCCAAAGCAGAAAAAAAACTATCCACTGATCTAAAGCATGTATCACTAGGTTGCAAAGAAAAGGCCCACTCCTGAGGCTCTTTGCGCAAAAGTGACATTATGAACCCTATGCGCTGGGATTCATCCCCAGAGGACTTGGGTCTCAAACGAAAATACAATAAGCAAGCATTTTTAAATGAAAAAAATTCTCGGTGTTCACCAAAAAATAAATCCGGCAAACATACCTTAGGCTCCAAGAAATGTGCTCCAGGACAGTTACTCACGTGCTGACGGAGCTCGGCCACCTCCAGAGAGAGTCCCTGCAGGCGATGAGTCAAATCCTGAACCGACACCATGATGGAACAGAAAAATCTTTCCTTAGAGAATTTGCAGGCTGGACTTACTGTTATGTTCTGCTACCAGAGCTAAGGAAAGAGAGGAGATCTGTCCCTACGATAGAACTCAGCTGAATCCCTATGATGTAACAGGGAACCTGATCCTGCGATCAGACCTGCTAAAGTCCTAAGCTAGTCTGTACGGAGACCTATAGATGTGGGGAAGGAATCCCTACAAGTACTAAGGACTGGGAGGAAAATTGGACACCTCCTAACAGAAATAGTAGCAGACAGATGAACAAACAAAATATATAGAACATAGAGGTCCGTAGACCAAGCAAACTAACAGAGTTAGATACAGAGCACAGGCTAGCTAGAAAGTAGTTATACAATGAAGTCCAGCAAAGCCAGAAGGGCGGAGCAGGATTAAATAGGCCAACAAGGTCATGTGACCAGCAAAGGAAAAAACCTAAGAGCAAGGTTCTAACATATGCAGCCTACTGAGCCCAGTTCCACGCTCCATCCTTACCCGGGAGTGGAATACCACACCTCTGGTTCGAGGTGCAATACCCCTGTAGCAGCCGAGTCCTCGGGGTGCTACACACACATAGTTACCAGGCCAAATTTTTTAAATCTGATCAGTGTCACTTTATGTGGTGGTAATAACTCGGGAACGCTTCAACGGATGCCAGTGATTCTAAGAATGTTTTTCGTGACGTATTGTACTTCTTAATAGTGGTAAAAATTTGTTTGATATGACTTGAATTTATTTGTGAAAATATCACAATTTTGGCAAAAATGTTGAAAAAAATTGCAATTTTCAAACTTTCAATCTTTATATCCTTTAAATCAGTTAGTCATGCTGTACAAAATACCGTATTTTTCGGACCATAAGACACACTTTATTTCCCCCAAAATAGGAAGGTAAATGGGGGGTGCATCTTATGGTCCGAAACTTACCGGATACTTGTGGTGGTGGTGTAGCGGGATCGCAGGGCCGATGCAGCAGAGCGGGGGTTCAGCTGTGAGGCAGAGCGGCGGTGGGTGCGGCGGCGAGGTGGAGCGGCTGTGCGGCTGCGATGCAGAGCGGCTGTGCAGCGTTGCGGCGGCGAGGCAGAGCAGCGATGGGTGCACTGTGATCTACAGGAAAATGGCCGCCTGAGCCGGTGCATGCCCAATCTGGGAGCTCGGGCGGCCATTTTTCTGTGGATCACAGCTTCATGAAGATGGCCGCGGCCACCGGAATGCCACACCGCTGCAACCACCACCGCTCTGCCGCACCGATGCACAGCCGTGGCCAGCGGACAGCAGGGCGCGCCGCTCACAGGCCTGGGCCCCAGCCAGACCACAGGCCCCAGCTAGGCTCCAGCCACACCACAGGCCCCAGCCAGGCTCCAGCCGCACCTCAGGCCCCAGCCAGGCTCCAGCCCCACCACAGGCCCCGGCCCCACCACAGGCCCCTGGCCCCACCACAGGCCGTGGCCCCGCAGCATCTCACCTCTTCTGCTGCAGTCGCCAGGTTCCTGAGGGAGGGAACTACTGAGGGCTCTGAGATCCTGCTACACCACCACAACTCCCCGCTGCTGGAGCACCGGCTTCTCGCATCTAGGGTCCGCAGCATTCATCCACTTCCGCCAGCTTCCTGAAGGACCCTGCCTCCTGTGACCCCAGCTCCACCGCCCCCCAGGTAAGATACCTATTCAGACTATAAGACGGACCCCCATCTTATAAAAAATATATTTTTTCCTATTTTCCACCCCCAAATTTGGGGTGCGTCTTTTGGTCCAGTGCGTCTTATAGTCCGAAAAATACGGTAATTAATAAATAACATTTACCATATGTCTACTTTACATCTGCATCATTTTTCAAATGTCATTTTATTTTGTTAGGATGTTAGAGGGCTTAAATTTTAGCAGCAGTTTCTTTTTTGTTTTTCAACAAATTTACAAAACCTGTTTTTTTAGGGGCCTATTCAGATTTCAATGGACCTTTAGGGGCCTATATATTGGAAAATACCCAAAAGTAATACCTTTTTAAAAACTGTACCTCTCAAATACTTCCAAAACTGTTGTCAGGAAATGTTTTAACCCTTCATGTGCTTCACAGGAATTAATGGATTGTGGAAAGAAATAAAAATAAATTAAAATTTTACCTCTAAAATGTTGTTTTAGCCCCGGTTTCTTCACTTTTGCAAGAGGTAACACCAAAAAGTGGACCACACAGTTCGTTACCCACTTTCTTTTGAGCGCAGCGATACCCCACAGGTAGGAAAAAAGTTCTGTTTGGACAAACAGCAGGGCTCGGAACGGAAGGAGCACCATTTGAATTTTGGAACACAAATTGACTAAAATAGATTGCGGGCAACATGTCACATTTGCAGAGCCCCTAAGGCACCCAATCTGCAGAAACCTCCCACAAATTACCTCATATTGGAAATGACACCCCTCAAGGATTTTATACAAGGTGTGACAAAGTCACTGGCAAAGTACTGGAGGGAAGATGTTTAGCACTGAGATTGTTAGCTCCAGTAATATGAACATAGGAAAAGTGTTCCAGCACACGAAGTATAGAAAGGGGTTAATCAGCCATCTTTAGTTGGGTTGTTTGTTCCTGAAGCGGGTGGTTTCCTGTAGCAACAAGGACTGTGCCATACGTTATGTTTTGTTTTTCCTGTTAGACCGGGAAGGCCATGTTTGTTTTGCTAACGTTGCCGTGGTTTATGCAGTGCTCTTAATAAATCACAGAAGATTTAAAGAGACAGTGCTCCTGTGTCTACCTCTATGTGCAACCAAGTGAGCCAATCTACCACAAGGGATATAGTGAGAATTTTGAACCCAAAAGTACTACATAGAATTTGATAACATTAGGTCATAATATTGAGTATGTCGTCATTAGTGTTGAGCATAACTGCTTGCTACTCGAGTGCTCGCTACATAGGGTGTTCTGGTATGCACCGAGTATTGAGTCCCCACCCCACATGTTTCATGGCTGCATGGATTGCCCGTGTATCCCTGCATGTTTTTGGGGTGTCTAACAGCCGCAAAACATGTGGGGCAGGGACTCGAGCATGTCACTTGAGCACCTGCGATACTCAGTGCTTCCCGAGCACCCGAGGCAAACTCGAGTAGCGAGCACTTGCACTCAACACTAGTCGTCATATCAGTATCATTTTTTTTTTACTTAAAAAAAAAAAAAGACTAACCCTAAGCCAAACCCTAATTCTAAATATAACCCTAACCCTAAGCTCAACCCTAAGCTTAACCTTAACCCTAAACCCAACCCTAACACTAAACCCAACCCTAAGCCTAAGAACAACCCAAAGCCCAACCCTAACCCTATGCTCAACCTTAAGCCTTAGCCCAACCCTAACCCTAAGCCCAACCCTAACGGCAAAGAATGAAAGAAATAAAAATTATAAAATGAAAAAAATGTAATTTGACTAAGGGGATGACACATGGATGATTTACTAATTATTGGGCTTTTGATCACTGTGATAGGGTCTATCATAGTTATCAAAAGTCTGGAACCAATAGGAAAATTCCCTGCTGTTGCCAGGTGCCAGCCAGCAGATCTCGGAGGGCGCACTGTGCATGCGCTCACCATTTTTTTTTTCATGAAGAGGAGGTGGAGACCCGGGGACGGAGCCGCAGGGTCCGGGGGATGGCGGTGGTACTGAGAGGGGCTTGGGGACATAATTTCTCTCTCCTTTGATATGTTATATCATGTCAGAAGAGAGAAAAATGATTTCTATAGCGGACACACTTTTTTTTTTTGCGTGATCGACTCATTCCCTATTGCCGTTTTAAAGCAGAGATTTAGGAATAAGGCCTCTGAGCTGCCACAGTTTTAATGCGTATTGGCGGTCATTAAGGGGTTAAAAGGAAACTGTGTCCAGAAAAAAATGCTATTAACCTGCAGATATGGGGTTAAACTGCAGGTTAATAGCATTATAGTATAGAGAGAGGTGGCTATAACCGCGCCTCCGGTACTGACTGACAGGCTCTGCATTGGGGCCGACTGTCAGTCAAGGCCGGGGGCGCGGTTACAGCATACTCAGAGCAGTGACTGAACCAGCACTGGAGCCGCCCCCGTGACTAAAACTAAGTGCGGACGCCAGGCAGTTTAATAGCTTTTTTCGGGTGACAGGTTCCCTTTTAAGGGGGTATATAATAGGAAAAAAATTGCAGAGTGTTACTTTAATGGTTTGTAGTTGCAAATGTTTGTGTTTATTTAAATAATTGGGACATATTGACACTGCAGATTTTGTTACGGAAATGTATGCAGCTGAAAGCACCACTCCAGTGTTTGTTTGTTTTTATTGCAAGGCTGGAGTGGTGCAACAAATTTAACTTCCCTGTCTCTAGTATTATACTTACCACCAGCTGCCATCTTAATCTTTTATCAGTGCCACTCTTATCAGTCTTCTGCAAGTTGTGACCTGCTGGATCGCTCCAGTGGTTGCTGTGACCATTAGCATTGACTTCCGGGCAGTCAGAAGACTTCCGATCCAGTCAAATGATGACGGGTAGCGACCAGAGCAGCACCATGAAGAGCTGAAGACGGCAGCTGGTAAGTATAGTGCTAGGGTAAGGAACTTAGATTAGTTGCACCACTCCAGTGCTGAAATAAAAAAAAACACTGGAGTGATGTTTGAAAATCACTCAACAAGCATATTCTGTTGATTGGAATAGTTGCATAAATTTCTAAAAAATCTGCTCTCTGTTCATCTATCTCAATACTTATTACTTACTCCAACAAATTTCCTTAGAAATTCTCGAGATGATTCTATATCAGTGTTGGAGAGGTCAGAAAAGTCACCCATCATCCCTTCTTCTGTTGCTGGAACATCCCTGTAGAAATTCCTTGCTCTCGCATAAAACTGCATTTCTCCATCAATCACTTCACTTGTAGCGGCAAATAGTTTTACTGTAAAACAAGCAAAATTATGTGAAACTTTAAACACTAGATAGGCAAAAATATTTTCATGCATGATTATAACATCTTTATAAATTGTATGTACAGCAGATAAATTGACATTGTACTCTTACTGAGTTCAGGAACACTAAATTAAAAGTTTCAATGATTGGCCAAAAATTGAATTAGTGCCATATTATTTTCATAGCAGTTTGGCTTACCATAGAATGGTAAACAAACTAATCGAGCTCCTGTGCTGCAAGCTTTAGGATATGTTCACACTGTGTATTTAGTAGGAGGCTTTCAAAACCATTAATTATTTAAAAAAAGTAACATGTCCATTCTTCAGGTGTTTTCCGCTAGGAAGACCATCCATACTATACAATAGAGGTCAATGGGAATGCTTAAATGAACAGGAAGATGCCCAGGTGTCTTTTTAAGCATTTTGTAAGCATTTTCTCCACAATAGCATGTTAGCAGTTTATTCATTGCTCAATGGATACAAAAAAAAATATCTGAAAAAACGCCAATAAAAAGACATCTAAAAACGGTCAAGAATATTTAAAAAAGCAGGAAAAAAGCTTGAGAAAACCTGTTAGGAAAAAAACAACAAATGCAAAAAAAAACCTGCAGTAGAGACAGTGGCGTAACTAGAGTCCGATGGGCCCTGGTGCAAAATTTGGACCTGTGCCCCATCCCAACACCCTCCTCCACCTCATCCGCCTTGGTCAGATGTATGGACCCTTGTAGCGTTCTAAATTCTACATACGAGTTGCCCCCCCATCCCTCATTATGTATTAATGTTTCTCCATCCTGGTACAGGTGCTTTTCACAAAATTAGAATATCATCAAAAATGTAATTTATTTCAGTTCTTCAATACAAAAAGTGAAACTCCTATATTATATAGAGTCATTACAAACAGAGTGATCTATTTCAAGTGTTTATTTCTGTTAATGTTGATGATTATGGATTACAGCCAATGAAAACACATTATCTCAGTAAATTAGAATAATTAACAAAAAACACCTGCAAAGGCTTCCTACGCGTTTAACAAGGTCCCTTAATCTGTTTCAGTAGGCTCCACAATCATGGGGAAGACCCCTGACTTGACAGATGTCCAGAAGGCAGTGATTGACACACTCCACAAGGAGGGCAAGCCACAAAAGGTCATTGCTAAAGAAGCTGGCTGTCACAGAGTGCTGTAGCCAAACATATTCATGGAAATTTTAGTGGAAGAAAAAAGTGTGGTAGAAAAAGGTGTACAAGCAACCGGGATAACCGCAGCATTGAAAGGATTGTTAAGAAAATGCAATTGAAACATTTGTGAGAGATTCACAAGGAGTGAACTGCTGCTGGAGTCACTTCTTCAAGAGCCACAACACACAGACATATCCAGGACATGGGCTACAAGTGTCGCACTCCTTGTGTCAAGCCATTCATGACCAATAGACAACGCCAGAAGCGTCTTACCTGGGCCAAGGAGAAAAAGACCTGGACTGCTGCTCAGTGGTCCAAGGTGTTGTTTTCAGATGAAAGTAAATTTTGCATTTCATTTGGAAATCAAGGTCCCAGAGTCTGGAGGAAGAGTGGAGAGGCCACAATCCATGCTGCTTGAGGTCTAGTGTGAAGTTTCCACAATCAGTGATGGTTTGGGGAGCCATGTCATCTGCTTGTGTATTTCCACTGTGTTTTATCAAGACCAAAGTCAGCGCAGCAATCTACCAGGAAATTTTAGAGCACTTCATGCTTCCCTCTGCCGACAAGCTTTTTGGAGATGGAAATTTCATTCTCCAGCAGGACTTGGCACCTGTTCACATTGCCAAACGTACCAATACCTGGTTTAAAAACAACAGTATCATTGTGCTTGATTGGAAAGCAAACTCGCCTGACCTTAACCCCATAGAGAATCTATGGGGTATTGTCAAGAGGAAGATGAGAGACGCCAGACCCAACAATGCAGACGAGCTAAAGGCTGCTATCAAAGCAACCTGGGCTTCCATAACACCTCAGCAGTGCCACAGGCTGATCGCCTCCATGCCACGCCGCATTGATGCAGTAATTGATGCAAAAGGAGCCCTGAACAAGTACTGAGTGCATTTACTGAACATACATTTCAGTAGGCCAACATTTCGGATTTTGAAAACTTTTTTCAAGCTGGTGTTATAAAATATTCTAATTTACTGAGATAATGACTTTAGTTTTCATTGGCTGTAAGCCATAATCATCAACATGAACAGGAATAAAACTTGAAATAGATCATTCTGTTTGTAATGACTCTATATAATATATGAGTTTTAATTTTTGTATTGAAGAACTGAAATAAATTACATTTTTGAGGATATTCTAATTTTCTGAGAAGCACCTTGTTATGCACACGCCCGGGCTAAGCGGCGTGTGCGTGTGATTGTAGTGATTCCACTGGACCGTGCCGGAGAGTGAATGCCTGGAGGGGCGTGACTAAGTATTCACCCGATCCGACCAGGGTCGCACGACGGCATACGACGCCAGTGCACCAAGGAGGAACCGAGCAGAGGGACCAGGTGCTACTCCAGGACAGACCCCGGACACGGCTGTTGACCCACACAGGGGAATACAGGAACAGGCTGGTAGGCTGGCACACAGACTGGTGGGTATAGGCAGGCACGACTGGTATGCAGGCAGGCGGGTATGCAGGCAGGGGGGTAAAGGCAAGCACAGCTAGAGTGCAGACAGGGAGGCACTAGCAGGTAGGAACACAGGCGGGATAGGACCCAGTACACACCGGGACTCAGGAACAATACAGGCAGAGGGTTACAGGCAAGCACAGCTAGAGTGCAGACAAGGCTGAGCAGGGAGGACAGGGCTCTGTTCACACGGAACAGACAGGAAGGGAAAGACAGAGCCAGATACTCACACAGTACTTGCAGAGACAACAAGCAGGAGTTAGGTACGAGTTCAGACTCTGCAGAAAAAGGAAGGGAACGGACATAGAGGCAAAACAGGTAAAAGATAGGAGAGAGTTCAGACTGGAACTGAGTGTACGGAGGAGACCGACACTGCAGCGGGATACAGGAGCGGGTCTGGGAATACGGCCCCCAGAGAGGCAGGACGAACAGGCAAGGAGCGTGTTCAGACAGGACAGACAAGATACAGGAGCGGGTCTAGGAAATCGGCCACTAGAAGGCGGAACGAACAGGCAAGGAGCGTGTTCAGACAGGACAGACCAGAGAACACAAAAAGGACACAGTTCAGACACGGGAGCTGATACCGCAAAGCAGGAGACATACAGGACTCAGTTCAGACACGGGAGCTGAAACCGCAAAGCAGGAGACATACAGGACTCAGTTCAGACACGGGAGCTGATACCGCAAAGCAGGAGACATACAGGACACAGTTCAGACACGGGAGCTGATACCGCAAAGCAGGAGACATACAGGACTCAGTTCAGACACGGGAACTGATACAAAAAGCAGGAGACAAGAGACGGGACCTGGCACCTTCAGAGTGCAAGCACTCACTGAAGGAAACACTATGCTCAGGCAGGGATAGAAGGGAGCTGCTGAGCTATATACCAGGTGACAGACAGCAATAGGCTGAGGACGCACAAGGGGTGTGACCCACAGCAGGTACAAAAGGCAGGAAGTGATCGGGCGCCGCCCTTAAGCAGCAGAAACAGACACAAACAGACAGCATGGAGGGAAGCCAGAGAGACATTCTGGACAGGAGATCAAGTGCGCCCTCTTGCACAGTGGGAGATGGACCACCATGCAAGGACGCCGCCAGGTATGTTACACACCTGTATTTATGTCCTCCATCCTGGTATATATATTCCCCATCCTGGTATATATGTTACCCATCCTGGTATATATGTTCACCATCATGGGGTGTATATATATGTCCCTTATCCTGGATAATGAAAATGCAGTTGAAGTTTGCTCTGGCGTCATCAGGCCCCTCACGAGCATGGTTGTGGTCTCTGAGACCACGATCGTTTCGCCCCTGAGTAGAAACAATTACACTAGAGGCAATTTTTTATTAGGGCTATGTGCCCTGCTCAGTGCGTTGCTTAGTTTAGATACTAATTTTGTGCTTGTATTCTGATTACAAGTAAGCTAAGCAATAGTACTCAATGTCAAGCAGCAGCTGCAAAAGCAAATTCGATATTAGTGTTTGTAGCATAGCTGGGAAGGACAATGCTAAATGTCAGCTCTGCAGTGTTTAATTAGAAGCACCTGTATGCACCTGTATTAGAAGCAGGAAGTAGATCCATTGTGTGGCAGTGTTCTGAGGGGGTGTCAGTCTACTGAATGAAGCAGAGGGGTGTCAATCAGAGGGGTGAAGCAGAGTTGAATGCATGGCTGTGTGAGTGACCAGCCAAGATGTGAGCTGTAGCTGAGAGAGAAATATGCCAGGGTTTCTCTCTGAATGGAGTGACTGGGTGGTCAGTCAGTCTGCTGGATGTAGCAGAGGCAAGAATCCCTCTGTGAGAAGAGTCTGCAGAGACCATGTGCAGAGAACCGCAAGTATCAGTGGTTGAAATGGACAATAGCTGTTCTGTTTGACAAAGCTGTGGCTAGCTCAGCCGTGTGTGGGTAGCCGGGATCTGACCTGTCTGTTCTGTTTAGTTAGCACCTGGACTAGGCTAGGGTTTTATGTTTGAGTTTGCTTTGGTGCTGTGCAACCTGTGGAAAGCAATAAAAACTGCACGTGTTTAGATAAAAACTAAATTGCCAGTGTGAATGCTACCTATTGAATTTGCAGTCATCATTTTCCCCAGTCTCTTTCCTCTCATGTCCTGACTCTGCACTGAAACCTTATAATGAAAAACTGCAAAGTGCCCTGGATGAAGCTGAACCTCTTACACATAAAAAAACTCAGCACAGACGGCGACAACCCTGGCACACGCTGCAAACATGTTTTCTCCGGCGGTGCTCCAGGTGCTCAGAATGTCTGTGGAGAAAATCCAATCTGGCTGAAGATTTCATCCATTATAAGTTTATGCTTAAAACATACAACTTTGCCATTCACCTCTCCAAACAAACCTACTTCAACACCCTCCTCACCGCACTATCCAACAATCCTAAATGACTCTGACGCTTTTCATTCTCGCCTCAATCCAAGAGTGCTAACCCCACCACTGACCTCAGTATGGACAATCTGGCCACTTATTTAAAAAAAAATGACCATATCCGACAGGAAATTTCCTCCCAAACTCCTAACATTATGCATTCTCCTCCCTCCTGCACTGCATCTAGCTCACTTTCTGTCTTTGAACCAGTCACGGAAGAAGAGTGAGCAGGCTCCTTGCATCTTCTTGCCCTACTACCTTCACCAGAGATCCTATACCCATACATCGCCTTCAGACCCTTTCCCCTGCTGTCACCACTCACCTAACTAAAATATTTAATCTCTCCCTCTCATCTGGTATATTTTTCTCCCCATTTAAACAAGCCAGCATACATCCATTACTTAAAAAAGCATCCCTCGACCAGGACTGCGCTAACTACAGACCGGTCTCTAATCTTCCCTTCACTTCTAAACTGGAACGCTTGGTCCACTTCTGTCTAATCCGCTATCTCTCAGATAACTCTCTTCTTGACCCTTCACAATCTGACTTATGCTCCTTCCACTCTACTGAAGCTTCTCTTACTAAAGTCTCTAACAATCTACTAATACTTAAATCTATTGGTCACTACTCTCTGCTGATTCTCCTGGATCTATGCCACATTTGACACTGTGGATCATCAGCTCCTCCTCACTGTGCTCCATTCTATTGGCCTCAAAGATATTGCCCTCTCCTGATCCTCCTCCTACCTCTCTGACCACTCCTTTACTGCATCTTTTGCTGTCTCATCTACTCTTCCCCTTACTTTCGGAGTTCCTCAAGGATCAATCCTATGCCCCCTCCTCTTCTCCTTATATACTACCCCTATCGGACAAACCATCAGTAGATTCGGTTTTCAGTACCATCTCTATACTGATGACACCCAATTATACACATATTTTCAGACATCACCCCTGCATTACTACAAAATACCAGTGATTGTCTTTCAAGTGTCACTCTTTCACTCATGTCACCTACACCTCCAAAACATCTCTAGACTTCGACCTTTTGTTACTCAGCAAAACTCTTACTGTTGCTGCTCTTATTCATTCTCGTGTGGATTATTGCAACTCTCTACTAATCGGTATCGCTCTTACTAAACTCTCTACTCTCAAATCTGTCCAGAATGCAGCAGCCAGGATCATATTCCTTTCCAACCGCTACACCAATGCCTCTATCCTGTGCCAGTCGTTGCACTGGTTGCCTATCGGCTACAATATAAACTTATCACTCTCACCCACAAAGTGCTCCACGGTTCAGCACCACCCTACATCTCCTCCCTCGTCTCAGTCTACCACCCTACCCGTGCCCTCCGTTTTGCTAATGATTAATAAAACTAAAATCCTCAAAAATTCAAACCTTCCGTTCCCGTCTCCAAGACATTCTTTGGAATGCACTATCCAGGACAATTCAATTAATTCCCAATACCCACAGTTTTAAGCATGCCCTAAAAACCCATTTCTTTAGACTGCAAACACAAAACAAGGGATGCAGTAGCCATGAACCACCAATAAAATAAAAGCCATTATTTTATTAGAACATATAAAACACTTACATAACAATTAAAGAAGATGTCTTTTTAGGAGGAACAGGAAAGGGGCGCCCATCCATATGGAAGTTCAAACGTCATATATCAGGTAGTATATAATGAACAAATGCACAAAAAACGAGTAACAATGTTAATAAGTAAATATTTATTGTTTCAGTACCATAGATTGTGCATGAATGCAATAAACAAATCAAAAAGAAAAAAGCATAGAAGTATGAGAGACAACAGCCATAAATCACCATGTGTCAGTGAAAGATTGATGCAAATCTACAGTGTAGTGCAAAACATACCCATGGTATATTGAGATAGGGACAGCTCACACTACCCCATTGTGTGTTTCGCTTTTTCAAGGGGAGGTGCTCAAACAATAATCTCCTGCAAGGATATATATATATACACATGTCCCCACCGGTGGAGCCAATTAAGCTGTGCATGGTCAGAGTGGACTGTGCCATGTTGGTAAGACCGCCATTGCCATCATTGTGTCACGCACATGTAAGGTGCAATGTGACCATGTGACGTCATTGACATGCGCACGATACGTCATAGATGGCCGGCTCGGAATACCACGGTGCCTAGACATACTGAGCATATATATATTGTGACAGAGTCACTGGTATGATCTATGAGGGGAGGTATGTGTCGCACAGGTTGCTAGCCGGTGTGAACTGAAATCAATGGACTTTCTGCCAGCATGTTATATGCTGGAGGGTTAACTCACTTAAAGGGCGTGGTTTTAGGGGAATGACATAGTGATGGGAGGGACGTCATTCCCCATACCTCCACCTCAGGGTGTGGCTGAGCAACGTTTAAATGTTCAGTCCTGTTTTTTTTTTCTCTGTGTTGTGTTAATATGCTGTTAATAAAGCCTGCAAAGAAAACCCGGGTTCCTGAGTCTACTTCTGGAAGTGGCCGAGCGAGTCGTCCTACCATAGTTGGTGTGAGAGTGCTGGCAAGACTCCAGGAACACGTGTACCTGCCACAGAGACCGGTGGACATCTTAGGTGAAGGCCGCCAGCCAGCCAGAGATGTCCTGCAGCATGGAGGAGCTCATTAAGCACCAGGTACAGAGCCAACAACAAATGCACCAGCAGCACTTGCAGAGCCAGCAGAGCATGCAGCAGCACCAGGAGACAACAAAACTGTTGCTGCAACAGACCCAGTTGCAGCAAAAGTCGCAGCAGAAGTACCAGCAGGAGCAGAAAATGCACCAGCAGGAAGAGCAACAGCAGATACAGCTTCTGGAGGACGCCTTCCAGGGCAGAGCAAACGCCCCACCCCCAGGGCCGACTGATGACTCGCACGTCAGGAAGACGGTAAGACGGGCCATGCCGAAGATGACCCCCAGGGATGATGTAGAAGCCTTTCTGACAGTCTTTGAGAGGGTGGCTGATCGGGAGAGACTTCCACCAGTACAGTGGTAAGGGGTTCTGGCACCATATTTGTCGGGTGAACCCCAAAAGGAATATTACGACTTGACACTGCAGGATGCCAAGGAATACGCCAAGCTAAAGACAGAGATCTTAGCACACCTGGGAGTGAATATGGCGGTGAGAGTCCATCGAGTCCACGACTGGGCGTATGCCAGCGACAAACCCTCTCGCTCACAGATGTTTGACCTACTGGATCTAGTTCAGAAGTGGTTGCAGCCAGAGTCCTCCACTCCGGCCCAGATGGTTGAGCGGGGGGTGATTGATAGATTCGTGCACTTCCTTCTCAAGTTGGTACAGACTTGGGTTGCCCAGGGCGAACCCCAGAACACTGATGACTTCATCGGCCTGGTAGAGAGGTATCAGATAGTTGAGAAATCCCTCGGGAAACCGGATATAGCCACTTCTCCGTACTGGAGGGGCAGGTTCACCATGGAAGGGGTCTAGAGCCCCTACTGGGGGGCGTCCCATTCACACTGAAGGTGCCACAAGAACTGTTGTTAAAGATATAGTCTGTTGGCGGTGTCACAACCCTGGACACGTAACCGCCCGGTGTCATATGTCCCTTGATGCCATGGACTGCAGCCTAGAAAGACGGGGTTTCTATTATGCTTATCAAGCCTGCAGTGTGGATTGTCGACCCGGCGAGGGGCCGCAGGCATGTGCCGTATCCATTAATGGATTAAAGGTGCTTGGACTGTTGGACTCTGGGAGTCTGGTGACCTTAATCAGAGCTACCCTTCCCCACTAGTTGATCCCTTCCAAAACTGTGGGCATTCGGTGCATCCATGGCGATGTCAAGGACTATCTCGTGGCCGCAGTGACAGTGGGAACAGACTGTGTTGCCCAGTCCCACGAAGATGGGGTGGTTAAGGACCTGATACATCCCGTCATACTGGGCCGTGATTTTTCTTTATTTTGGGACTTTGGGGGGGAAGGGAACCAGACTAAGTAGCATGGGGAAAAGCCAGGTCCCTGGAGAAGAATCCCTTACAAAGTCTCAAATGGATGAGTTCCCACTGTGCGTCCTTGCCGGCGATGAGGGCGAGTCGGTGACCAAGGAGGCCAACCTCCCTGAGTTAGATGTGTCTGGAGAAAACTTTTGGACTGCGCAAGTTCGGGACCTGACCTTAACGGGGGCGTTTGACCAGATTACTGTATGGAATGGGGTTGCCCAAGAGCTGTGGGCCGATACAAGGTTTCCCCACTTTGCAGTTCAGGGGGAGTTGCTATATCGGGTGGCTAAACTAAGAGGCGGTGAGACAGTGGAACAGCTGTTAGTGCCGGGACCATATTGATGGAGGGTACTGGATATGGCACACTCACATATTCTGGGGGGACACCTAGGGGTGGAAAAAACTCAGGAGAGAATAGTGAGGAGGTTATATTGGCCAGGATGTTACCGGGAGATCTTAAACTATCGTAGGACCTGCCCCACCTGCCAGATAACCGCGCTCACCTCCCATTTCCGTAGCCCCTTAGGTCCCCTACCTGTGATAGAAATTCCCTTTGAGAGGATTGCCATGGACCTCGTGGGCCCCTTAGTTAAATCGGCCGGGGGCCACCAATATATCTTGGTAATCATGGACTATGCGACCCGATACCCTGAAGCGGTACCCTTAAGAAACTCATCCAGTAGGAGCATAGCTCGGGAACTTGTTCACATCTTTGCCAGGACCGGCCTGCCAAAGGAAATCCTGACGGACCAAGGAATCCCATTCATTAGCAAGGTGATGAAGAAGCTGTGTAAAGTGCTTCGAATTACCCAGCTGCGAACCTCCATTTACCATCCGCCATCCTCAGACCGATGGCCTGGTGGAGCACTTTAATAAGACTCTGAAAGCAATGCTCAAAAAGGTCGTCGAGAAGGATGGTCGAGAATGGGACTACCTGCTTCCGTTTCTACTGTTTTCCGGTAGGGTCGTTCCCCAAGCCTCCACTGGCTTCTCTCCGTTTAAGCTTCTGTATGGCCGGCATCCAAGGGGTCTCCTGGATATCGCCAAGGAAACCTGGGAGGCCCAGGTCACCCCCCCACCAAAGCATCATCGAACATGTCGCCCACTTACAGGAGAGAATGGCGAAAGTGAAGGAACATCTCCTCCGGGCACAGGAAGCCCAGGCGAGGGTATATAACGGGTGAGCAAGGCTGAGACAGTTCCAGCCTGGGGATCGCATTCTGGTTCTCATTCCCACTGTTGAAAGTAAATTCTTGGCCAACTGGCAAGGCCCGTATGAGGTGGTGGAGAAACTCAGTGAAGTGAACTACCGAGTTCATCAGCCTGGCCGAAGAAAGCCGAACCAAGTATAACCGCATCAAGCCGTGGCGGGAGCAGGAACCGGTGGAAACTCCTTGACTTGGAGCCACTCCTGAAGGCAAAGTGGAAGACGTCACTATAGCAGAGACTCTATTGCCAGCCAAGAAGCAACAATATCGAGAACTACTACAGCAAAATCGGAAGTTGTTTTCAGAATACAGGGGCATACTCAGGTGGTAGAGCATGACGTACTTACAAAGCCACATGTAAGAGTGAATCTGAAGCCGTACTGGATTACGGAAGAACGCTGGAAGGTGATCTCCGACAAGGTAAAGAGGATGTTAGACCTCGGGGTAATAGAGGAGTCAAAGAGTGGGTGGTCGCGCCCAATCGTCCTCATGCCAAAACCCAATGGAGAACGGAGGTTTTGTAATGGCTATGGCTGGCTGAATGAGGTATCCAAATGTGACGAGTATCCAATACCCCGCGTCGACAAAGTCATCGAGAGGCTTGGACCGGCGAGATACATCACCACTCTCGACCTGATGAAGGGCTACTGGCAGATCCCCATGTCCCAGACAGCCAAGGGGAAGACGGCCTTCTCGACACCTGATGTGTGCTTTCAATATACTAAGATGCCGTTCGGACTACAGGGGGCCCCAGCCACCTTCCAGAGTGCTATGGATCGGATCCTAGCCCCACATAAGAAGTATGCAGCAGCCTATCTTGACGACATTGTAGTCTTTAGCCCATACTGGGCTAGTCATCTACCTAAGCTACAGGCTGTTCTGGATGCTCTAAGGAAGGCGGGATTTACTATAAATCCAAAAAAATGTGCCGTCGGAAAAGAGCAGGCCAAGTACTTGGGCTATGTTGTCGGGAGAGGTGAAATAAAGCCGTAAGTTAATAAAGTGGCAATCCAGACCTGGCCGAAACCGCTCTCCAAGAAGCAAGTGAGAGCGTTCCTGGGAATGGTGGGATATTACCGATGGTTTATCACAAATTTTGCCATGATGGCTACGCCACTGACGGATCTCCTAAAAGGCACCAGATCAACCATGGTGAAGTGGACGGAGGAAACAGAGACCATGTTTCAACTGTTGAAGTCAGCACTGTGTAAACAGCCGGTCCTGGTCGCACCAGACTTCAGAGTTTGGCCTAGGGGCCCTATTCTCTCAAGAGATAAATGGGGAAGAACATCCCATTCTCTATCTGAGCCGGAAGCTTTCATCCTGTGAGAAAAACTACGCAATAGTAGAAAAAGAGTGTTTAGCCATAAAGTGGGCCATAGATACACTAAAAGATACTACCTGCTAGGCTGGAAGTTTAAGTTGGTGTCAGATCATGCCCCGTTGGGATGGTTGAGAGAAAAGAGGGGTAAAAATGCCAGGGTAACTAGATGGTTCCTAGCTCTCCAGGACTTCAACTTTCACGTAGAGCATAGGCCGGGAAGTTACACGGGAATGCTGATGCCCTATCTAGAATTCCCTGTCTGGTATCGGAAGGTGCCCAAACCCCCGGCTTTGGGCAGAGGGGGGGAATATGTGACATAGTCACTGGTATGATCTATGAGGGGAGGTATGTGTCGCACAGGTTGCTAGCCTGTGTGAATCGAAACCAATGGACTTTCTGCCTGTATGTTATATGCTGGAGGGTTAACTCACTTAAAGGGTGTGGTTTTAGGGCAATGACATAGTGATGGCAGGGACGTCATTCCCCATACCTCCACCCCAGGGTGTGGCTGAGCAACATTTAAATGTTCAGTCCTGTTTTTTTTCTTTGAGTTGTGTTTGGAGAGGTAAGGTCTCCAGGCTGGAAAGCCATAGCTCAGGAGGGAGCTGAAGGCTGGACATAATCTGTGTGAGCGATCCACACACACATATATGCACTGTGCTATAGTTTATCTTTTGTTTTGTTGTTTAGCCAAGTAAGGCTGTGTTTATTTTGCTGGAGTGCAGAGCTTTATGCTGTTAATAAAGCCTGCAAAGAAAACCCGGGTTCCTGAGTCTACTCCCGGAAGTGGCCGAGCGAGTCGTCCTACCACAATATATCTTACAGCAAAGAAAGTGAAAATCCTGCACCACCTGCAAGCAGCTGCAATAGTCAATGCAAAGCTGAACAAGTACAATGCAGACACCTAAATAGGACTTGGAAACATTTCAGGTGCAAAGGCTCATAAAAAAGTTTAAACAGTCCAAAATAACCATAAGAAAGAAAAATGAGCTGCACTCACCAGTCCTTAAAAGCAGTATCTTTATTCCATAAGAATAAAAAGTCCGGCAAGCAGGGAGGGCGGGGAAGAAAAAAGCAGACAACAGCTGTTCCGCGTGAAGACGCTTCTACAGGTCTGTGTTACACACAAAACATGACATCACATCCTTTATATGCAAATTAAACAAGAACACATGATCACAAAATAAAAAAACACAAATCAGAACAGAGTCATAAAAACATAGAAAAATCCAGACGATCATTTAAGCCCAATGGACCGTTAGCATTCAGGCGAATGATCCATTTAGTTTCGATTTGAAGCAGCAGCTTATTCAGATTGCCGCCTCTACTGGGAAAATGAAGCTGTTCTAAGCCAGCAAATCTCAATGATTTAGGGTTAGCATTATGAAATTCAGTAACATGCTTAATAAATCTTTTAGAGCCCTTTTGGGTTTCTAAGGAATGTAAATGCTCCCTGATCCTAATACATAAAGAACGTATAGTCTTCCCTATGTAAAAAAAATTACAAGGACAAAAAATTACATAAACAATATTTTTGGATCTACAGGTAATGAAATCCTTAACAAAATGTGTAATCGGGCCAATATGCAAGTGTGGCACCCCAGGGGTCTGGTTTCCACAGTAACGGCAATGTTATGTCTGAGAGCAGGTGGGAGGTCTCTTGGTCAGGGATCCTGTGCATGCCACACCTCCTGCCCAGTCCTGGGAGGGGAAGAACTTCCCCTATATAAACCTAGGGCTGAGGCAGGGTTAGTGAGTAGAGAAGAAGTAGAGACAGAGAAGAGAAGCAGCATAGGAAGAAACAACAGGAGCTCTGTGGGAGCAGTACTACAAGGAGTCAGGGGCTGGCAGCTGCAGAGCTCGCCCTGACTGAGAAGCTATCACCGGACCCGGAGTCCGAGGCTGTGGGGACTAACTCCTATCCAGCAGCAGAAACCGACCGGCAGGGGATTTCAGGTCCTCTGGCCAAGAAACCCGAAGGCACGGTCACACGCGTGGGACCAGCACCGCCGTCGTGGAGCGGAAGCTACTAGAAGGCCCCGAGTCACCGGCCATACGGGTGAGCACCACACGGTACACTCAGGGACGTGGGCTACTTATACCCGCCTCTAGCAAGGTAGCCAGAAGAGTACAGTTAGTTTGGGAGGCCTACAACTCCGCCTGGCCAGGGGAGATCCCATCTGCTCAAGGACTGACCAGGCCCCAATTGCTAGCCAGTACTCCGGGAGGGTCTATCTTTGTCACCAGTAAAGACCCTGAACTACACCGTACCGTCTCCGAGTGGTTCCTGCTACCCCCATCATCCACGTCGGCTGCCCTGAGGCCATACCCCTCCCGTTGGGGGTGATACTATCACGCTGCACAATCCTACCACCGGCCTCAGCGGTCTGCCCTGCAGCGTCAGCTCCTTCGCTGCATTCAACGGGTGGCGTAGTCGTACAACATCTACCGCTAATACAGCGCCACTTAGTCTGACTCCCTGGGCACGGACCGGGTCACCGCCACGAGACTACAACCCTCAACAGATCCGGCTCCGGGTAAGCTCCTGTTGACTGAACAATTTATAGAGGGTTTATATTGCAATGCCCACCGAACCCAGTTGCGGGCAATGGCCTTACAGGACCCTCATCTGGGATTTGCACAGTTCAAGGACAGAGCCATCCGGGTGCTCCGAGAACCGGCACCAGGTGGCGTTGTGACCCACAGACGCCCCACTACCACTTACCACCAGGAGGCGGCACCCTTGTCGGCAGGGCCTGTGGGAGCTGATGCGCAGGCTTTGAACAATGACCCGGCTCCAGACCTGCACCATCAGGTCCAAGAGCTAGCTAAAAGCGTTGCCGCGCTAACCCGAACTGTGCAGTCTTTACAGGTTTCCACTCCAGGGAAGATCCAGCTGGCATCCGGACCGGAGGACATCCCGTGGCGTCGACCAAGGAGGACCCCACCGGCCAGAGGAAGACCCAGCGACCGATACAACGAGGACGGACAACCCATCTGCCGCCGCTGCAATCAACCCGGACATATGGCAAGGTACTGTCCTTTAAACTGGCACAACCTGGGGTAGAGGGCCAAACCCCAGGAAAAAGATCATCAGGCCCATCGAACTGGCGCGACAGATATGTGGGAGGACGTCCAGTCTTGCCTGTGGTACTGGATGGCATCCCTATGAGTGCCCTATTGGACACCGGGTCACAGGTCACCACTATCCCGTACGTGCTCTTCAAGCAGTACTGGAATGACTCGGATATCACCCGCTACCCTGACGACGACTTGAGTATCATCGCCAGCAATGGTCAGCCCGTGCCACAGATTGGATTTAAAGAGGTGACCATTAAAATCGGTAGAGTCGAACTGGCAGCACAGGGACTGATCATTGTAGACATTGACAAACACGAGAGTCACCTAAAGATAACTCTAGGAACTAATGTAATTGAAAATTGTCTTGCAGAGGTGATTTTCCTTTTACAACAGGTTGCCAAGAACGCCAGCTCCGGCCAGCAGCGAGTGCTCCAGAAAGAGATCCGGGCACTGATGCGACGGCAACAGATAGAACTCTCCGGTGGTGAGATTGGTAGCGTAAGAATGTGTGACCCTTTCCCTATTGCCATGCCCCCAAAAAGTGAAATGATGATTTGGTGCCGGGCAGCTATTGGTCTGAGAGGTAGAGATTACCAGGCAATGGTAGAACCAGTTTACTCAGACAGTAGGCCCACCATTTTGACAGCACGGGGGGTGGTCAATGTACGCCATGGGAGGGTGCCCGTTCGCATAATAAATATCGGGAAGAGGGAAGTGTACCTGCCCCGGTATGCCACGCTAGCCAAATTGTATACCATCAATCAAAATTCCATACAGTCCGTAGAACCCTTGCCTCCATCTTCCCCGGAGGAAGGTAACGGCTCTAAAGAAACAATGGAGGACTGGTGTCAGCAACTACATTTGGGTACTGACTCCACTCCCTCACACCAGAAACAGGGAGTCTATCGGGTGGTTCAAGAGTATGAGAGAGTGTTTAGTAAACACCCGTTAGACTTCGGGCGAGTCAAGGGGGTAGAACACCACATCCCCACGGGAGACCATCTTCCCATAAAAGAGAGGTATCGACCCGTACCCCCTGCACACTACCAACACGCCAAGGGGATGCTTAGGGACATGAAGGAGGCTGGGGTGATCAGGGATAGCTGTAGCCCCTGGGCAGCTCCACTAGTCTTAGTCAAAAAGAAAGACAACACCATGAGGATGTGTGTAGATTACCGGAAAATTAACCGTATCACACACAAGGATGCGTACCCCTTACCAAGGATAGAGGAGTCTTTGGCTGCTTTAAGATCTGCTAACTTCTTCTCTACCTTGGATCTCACTAGCGGGTACTGGCAGGTTCCTGTAGCAGAGGCGGACCGGGAGAAGACCGCATTCACCACCCCGATGGGACTTAGCGAGTTTACCTGTATGCCGTTCGGACTCTGCAACGCACCGGGAACCTTCCAACGATTAATGGAGTGCTGTCTGGGCCACAGAAACTTCGAGACGGTCCTGTTGTACCTGGACGATGTCATCGTATATTCCAAGACTTATGAGGACCACCTGAAATACCTGGCGGAAGTGTTCGAAGCTCTGGCAAGCTACGGCTTAAAGGTAAAACCCTCCAAGTGTCACCTCTTGAAACCAAAGGTGCAGTACCTGGGACACGTGGTGAGCGCTGACGGAGTGGCTCCCGACCCTGATAAGATCACCGCAATTAAGGAATGGCCAAGTCCCTCCAGTGTAAAGGAAGTGCGGCAGTTCCTCGGGTTGGTAGGCTATTACCGCAGATTCATCCCCGGTTTCACCAAAAAGGCAGCTCCTATGCAGGACCTCCTGATAGGCCAGTCCCGGAAGGCCAAGAACCAGAAGCCGCCCTTCAAATGGGAGAAGTTAGAAGAAGAGTCCTTCCGCCAGCTGAAGATGGCCCTCACGGGGGATGAAATCCTGGCGTACCCTGATTACAGCCAGCCCTTTATCCTCTACACCGACGCAAGTAACATCGGGCTAGGAGCCGTACTGTCCCAGATCCAGCAGGGGAAAGAACGAGTAATCGCTTACGCTAGCCGAAAACTGCGACCCACCGAAAGAAACCCTGAGAATTACAGCTCATTTAAGCTAGAGTTCCTGGCAGTGGTGTGGGCAGTCACCGAACGCTTTAAGCACTACCTCGCTTCTTCCCGGTTCACCGTGTACACGGATAACAACCCGTTGACACACCTGGACACGGCAAGACTCGGTGCCCTAGAGCAGAGATGGATGGCCTGTCTGTCCAACTACGAGTTCACAATCAAATACCGGGCAGGACGCTCCAATACCAACGCGGACGCCCTGTCCAGGATGCCAAACCTACCGGACGTAGGAGAAGATCCAGAGGGACTGGAAGAAGTCGAACTCCCCGCGTTCCACCGTCATGGGACTATCCAGTATTCCCATCGGGTAAGGAGTAAGCAAGCCGCTACGTTTAACCCCTTGCCTCACTATAACTGGGAGGAAACGCAAGACAGTGACCCTGCCGTCCGGCTGGTGAAGGAGATGCTGACTCGGCCAGAGGCTCGCCTTGACCCAGACGCTCCGGAGGAAGCCAAGCAACTGTGGGCTGAGAAGAGTCGACTGTTCCTTTACAAGGGGAAGTTGTGCCGCAGAATGGTTAACTCCCGGACGCATGAACTAATCTGGCAAGTAGTGGTGCCACGGAGAGACGCAGCCATGGTGATGGATGCATACCACGACGGGGCTGGACACTTCGGATGGAAGAAGCTGGAGTTCCTGCTGCGTGGGCGGTTCCACTGGGTAGGCATGAGGGGAACCATCGAGAGGTGGTGCAGAGACTGTGGCCCGTGCAACCTAAGAAGGAAGGACCGTGCCAGCCAGAAGACTCCCCTGCAGTCCATCGTCACCCGGCAGCCGTTGGAACTGGTAGCCTTGGATCATGTAAAACTGACCCCAAGCAGAAGTGGCTACGTCTACGCGTTAACCATTGTGGATCATTACTCCCGGTTCTTGGTTGTCGTCCCCGTTAAGGACTTAACGGCTCAAACAGCAGCTAGAGCCTTCCAGCAGCACTTCTGCCGCCCACACGGGTACCCGGACCAAGTGCTGACGGACCAAGGACCTGCCTTTGAAGCGGAGGTCTTCCAGGAATTCTGCAATCTGTATGGCTGCCGGAAGATAAGGACGACACCCTATCATCCGCAAACTAATGGACTTTGTGAGAAAATGAACCAGGTGGTAATGGATCTCCTGAAAACGTTGCCCCTGGAAGAACGCAGTCTGTGGCCTGAGAAGCTGCCCGATCTGGTGGACCTATACAACCACATCCCGGTAGGTTCCACCAACTGTACCCCGGCTTACCTAATGAGGGCGAGACCTGGTAAGTTACCTGTTGACCTGGAAATGGGAGTCCTGACACCCGAGGACACTTCACCAGAAGCAGACTGGGACACAGAGAGGCAGCAGCAGTACCGGAAAGTACAGGAGAGCGTGGAGCGAAGTCTCTGTCAGGCTAGGGAAAGACAAGAGAAAACTTACAACCAGTATGCTCCCGCTGTTCCCCTGGTACCCGGAGAGCAGGTCTTGAAGAGGAAAAGACGGCTCCACAAGTTGGACAACCAGTGGGAGAAGGACCCGTACACTGTACTGCCCTCAAGCCACGAGAACCCGAAAGTCTGTACCATCAGTAAAGACGGAGGGGAGACCATAGCCATTGTATCCCGGGATCACCTGAAGAAGTGTCCTGAACAGCTACGGAACCCTGAAGAGGAACAAGAAGACCATCGACCCGTAGAGGAAAGGGAAGATATGGTTAGTACTGTGCTCGGAGACTTCCCTCGGTCCTGGACTCAAGTCAATGGTGCAGTTGTGGTTCCCGTCCTCACGTTCCTCCAACCAGCATCCCAAGTGCCTACGGAGCAACAGGTAGAGCTGGAAGAGCAGCCGGTCCAGGAGGCAGAAGACTCCACACAAGCAGAACAGGAGGATCAACCCTCTGCTTATAGTGAGCCTGCCGTACCCCTAGTGAGCCAAAGAGCTGGTAGACAGCTGCCCAGTTTACCCTTGACAGCTCCTACACCCTGTAGTTCAGGGCTAGACAGTCAGCTCCGTAGGTCCACTAGGGCCACTAGAGGCCAGTTACCCGCACGTTGGAGGATTTGAAGTGTATAAATTGTTTTATTTGTGGTTACCTGTTTTTCTTGTTGCTTGTGTATAATTATGTGTTTCTAGTTATTTATAGGAGTCCTTGGTGGATTTACCGGGAATCCTTGTACATGGTTGGAGCGTAACCTAGGAATGGACTAAAGACTGTTAAGGACTCGGGGCAGGACAGACCCCTACCTGGTTACGTCTCCCTGTTTTGGTGAAATGGACACCTTGCTTTTCTTCAAAGACTGCACCCGGTTGCGGACACGCCGTAACCATCTTTATGTGTTTTTCTTATTGTATTATTATTGTTTATACCTTGTTATGTTTTTCTAAAAATATGTTTAGTCCCGGAGTACTAAATTTCACTAGGGGGGAATGTGGCACCCCAGGGGTCTGGTTTCCACAGTAACGGCAATGTTATGTCTGAGAGCAGGTGGGAGGTCTCTTGGTCAGGGATCCTGTGCATGCCACACCTCCTGCCCAGTCCTGGGAGGGGAAGAACTTCCCCTATATAAACCTAGGGCTGAGGCAGGGTTAGTGAGTAGAGAAGAAGTAGAGACAGAGAAGAGAAGCAGCATAGGAAGAAACAACAGGAGCTCTGTGGGAGCAGTACTACAAGGAGTCAGGGGCTGGCAGCTGCAGAGCTCGCCCTGACTGAGAAGCTATCACCGGACCCGGAGTCCGAGGCTGTGGGGACTAACTCCTATCCAGCAGCAGAAACCGACCGGCAGGGGATTTCAGGTCCTCTGGCCAAGAAACCCGAAAGCACGGTCACACGCGTGGGACCAGCACCGCCGTCGTGGAGCGGAAGCTACTAGAAGGCCCCGAGTCACCGGCCATACGGGTGAGCACCACACGGTACACTCAGGGACGTGGGCTACTTATACCCGCCTCTAGCAAGGTAGCCAGAAGAGTACAGTTAGTTTGGGAGGCCTACAACTCCGCCTGGCCAGGGGAGATCCCATCTGCTCAAGGACTGACCAGGCCCCAATCGCTAGCCAGTACTCCGGGAGGGTCTATCTTTGTCACCAGTAAAGACCCTGAACTACACCGTACCGTCTCCGAGTGGTTCCTGCTACCCCCATCATCCACGTCGGCTGCCCTGAGGCCATACCCCTCCCGTTGGGGGTGATACTATCACGCTGCACAATCCTACCACCGGCCTCAGCGGTCTGCCCTGCAGCGGCAGCTCCTTCGCTGCATTCAACGGGTGGCGTAGTCGTACAACATCTACCGCTAATACAGCGCCACTTAGTCTGACTCCCTGGGCACGGACCGGGTCACCGCCACGAGACTACAACCCTCAACAGATCCAGCTCCGGGTAAGCTCCCGCGTGCGCAACGCTGCGCGACACAGGCCCAGGGGTGCGTCACAAGGGATTAGTCATGAGGTGCAGATTACAAAAAGAACAAGAACCGCATCTAAAATTCCCGGAGGGAATGTTTTTCTGCAACCAATTTTTAGATTCCACTGGGAGTCTATGTTTACTGACTAAGTCTCCTATATTCTGACTACGCATATAGGATACTATAGGTTTGTTTTTGGCCACTGATAATAAATCTGGATCAGACCCCAAAAGATGCCAATTGTTCAAAATGGCTTTTTTAAACATGTCATTAATGGGACTATGTTTGAAATGAAAAACAAACCTTTTAGTAGCCATTTGTGCATGATGGGGGGATGACTTATAGCGTTTTGATAAAAGACTATCTCGTGTAAATTTTTGTGCTTTCTCAAGTGCGGTATTTAGTTCATGTCTAGCATAACCCCGAGCAAGAAAGTTGTTTTTCAACTCTGAAGCCTGATCAAGAAAGGTTTGGTCAGAAGTATTCAATTTGCGCAGACGGAGAAATTGGCTGTATGGAACCCCATATTTAGTATGCACTGGATGAGCACTATTATAATGTAACAAAGTGTTACCAGCTGACGGTTTTTTAAATAATTTTGTGTGAATGGTATTATTTTCAATTGAAATGGAAACGTCCAGAAAATCAAGAAAAAGTCCTCCAAAATTCGCAGTAAAATTCATATTAGCTGTATTTGTAGTGTTCAAAAAATGAACAAAAGCCGTAAAATCTTCTGCGGTACCTGACCAAACGATGAAAATATCATCAATATATCTTAAAAAAGATCTAATGTACTTAACAAACGGATTTTTGCAGGAAATAATAAATTGCGTTTCAAAAAAAGATAAAAAAATATTTGCATAGACACACGCTGTTGGTGTGCCCATCGCAGTCCTGATATTCTGGCGGTACCATTGGTTCTGGAACTGAAAACAGTTATTTGAGAGCACAAAATCAAGGCTTTCTAAAATAAAGGAGGAAAATTCCTCACTTTTATTAGACAGCATCAGATATTTTTTTACTGCCTCCAACCCTAGTGCTTTGGGGATGCGAGTGTATAAACTGGTAACATCTATAGAACATAGAGAAAAATCAAGTTGCCAGTTTACCTCCTTTAGAGCAACCAGAAAACTATCATATTGGCCCGATTACACATTTTGAAAGGATTTCATTACCTGTAGGTCCAAGAATATTGTTTATGTAATTTTTTGTCCTTGTAATTTTTTTTACATAGGGAAGACTATACGTTCTTTATGTATTAGGATCAGGGAGCATTTACATTCCTTAGAAACCCAAAAGGGCTCTAAAAGATTTATTAAGCATGTTACTGAATTTCATAATGCTAACCCTAAATCATTGAGATTTGCTGGCTTAGAACAGCTTCATTTTCCCAGTAGAGGCGGCAATCTGAATAAGCTGCTGCTTCAAATCGAAACTAAATGGATCATTCGCCTGAATGCTAACGGTCCATTGGGCTTAAATGATCGTCTGGATTTTTCTATGTTTTTATGACTCTGTTCTGATTTGTGTTTTTTTATTTTGTGATCATGTGTTCTTGTTTAATTTGCATATAAAGGATGTGATGTCATGTTTTGTGTGTAACACAGACCTGTAGAAGCGTCTTCACGCGGAACAGCTGTTGTCTGCTTTTTTCTTCCCCGCCCTCCCTGCTTGCCGGACTTTTTATTCTTATGGAATAAAGATACTGCTTTTAAGGACTGGTGAGTGCAGCTCATTTTTCTTTCTTATGGCTACCACAATATATACAGTTATATGAAAAAGTTTGGGCACCCCTATTAATCTTAAGCTTATTGTTTTATAAAAATTGGTGTTTTTGCAACAGCTATTTCAGTTTGATATATGTAATAACTGTTGGACACAGTAATGTTTCTGCCTTGAAATGAGGTTTATTGTACTAACAGAAAATGTGCAATCTGCATGCAAACAAAATTTGACAGGTGCATAAGTATGGGCACCTCACCAGAAAAGTGACATTAATATTTAGTAGATCCTCCTTTTGCAAAAATAACAGCCTCTAGTCGCTTCCTGTAGCTTTTAATGATTTCCTGGATCCTGGATGAAGGTATTTTTGACCATTCCTCTTTACAAAACAATTCCAGTTCAGTTAAGTTTGATGGTCGCCGAGCATGTTCATAGAAACAAAGGCAGCACTCCAGTCTTCAAAACAAGCTGTGATTTATTGTCACATAGTCACAGTGGCAGTGGCAACGTTTTGTTCATGTTGAGGACTTTCTCAAGCAGTGCTCAATATATCTAGTCAGCATTAAATAGAAAACGTATTACAATTCCAATAATCATAAAACCATTAAGAAAAGTGTTTACATACAGTAATTGTGATATTAATACCGGGGACGTATTAGTACGCATATTTGCGTACTGCCCGTTCAGTGAGGGCTGCTGCGCTGAGCCCTCACTGAACGGAGCACATGTCAGCTGATTCTTACAGCTGACATGTGCCCGCAACAGCCGCGGGTGGAATCGCGATCCACCCGCGGCTGTTAACATGTTAAATGCCACTGTCAATCTCCGACAGCAGCATTTAACACGCGCTTCCGGGTAGCGCGTCATAAGCCCCGCCGACCGGCGACCCCGTCACGTGATCGCGGGTCGCCGATGGGCGTGCATGACAACTCAGGGTCTGCAGCAGACGCCTGTGGTTGTCATGATCTTGTCGCTATGAGCGCCACCTAGTGGTCGGCGCTCATAGCACAGGACCATTTCTGCTGCATGCAGGGGACCTGCTCGTCCCCTGTTTGTAGCAGAGGCGATCGGATAGTTGCTGCTTCTAGTCTCCTATGGAGACTATAGAAGCATGCAAAAAGTAAAAAAAAAAAGTTTTTAAAAATATAAAAAAAAATAAAAAAATATAAAAGTTTAAATCACCCCCCTTTCGCCCCATTCAAAATAAAATATATAAAAAAAAAAAACACATACGCATATTTGGTATCGCCGCGTTCAGAATCGTCCGATCTATCAATATAAAAAAATAATTAATCCGATCGGTAAACGACGTAACGAGAAAAAAATTCTAAACGACAGAATTACGTTTTTTGGTCGCCGCAAAATTGCAATTAAATGCAATAACGGGCGATCAAAACATCGGATCTACCCCAAATGTTATCAATAAAAACGTCAGCCCAGCACACAAAAAATAAGCCATCAACCAGCCCCAGATCACGAAAAATGGAGACGCTACGGGTCTTAGAAAATGGCGCTATTTTTTTATTTTTTTTTTTACCAAATTTTGGAATTTTTTTTCACCACTTAAATATAAAAGAACCTATACATGTTTGGTGTCTATGAACTCGTAATGACCTGTAGAATAAGAAGGGCAGGTCAGTTTTAGCATTCAGTGAACGTGGTAAAAAAAATAAATAAAAAACAACTGTGGTATTGCACTTTTTTTGCAATTTTACCGCACTTGGAATTTTTTTCCCGTTTTCCCGTACAGGATATGGTAAAACTAGTAATGGCGTTGAAAAGTACAACTCGTCCCGCAAAAAATAAGCCCTCACATGGCCATATTGACCAAAAAATAAAAACGCTATGGCTCTGGGAACAAGGGGAGCAAATACGAAAATGCAAAAACGGAAAATGCTCCGGGGCTTAAGGGGTTAATGTGCATCTCAGTGCGTTTACAATTATAAGACAACCCATCACATAGTTCATTTTTAATTTTATTACTTGATATTATTAAATTAATGTTAATTGCAAAATGTCATATAATCTGTGTCTAATTTATATATCATATGTCTTACCCACCTATATGATTGATGTCCGTGATGCCGCGCTATTCTCAGCATCATTCCCATCCCACTGCGCATGTCCATAGCGCGGGGATTCCTGGGACTGACTACAAAGTCTACTTTGGACGCGTGCGGCCATGTTGGAGACCATTTCTTCATGGTTGCAGACATATATTTACCGCGCACGCTCAATATGCTCTAGACTTACAGCGCTCCTAGCTACTGCAGTAATGTCTATCTCCTAATTAAATTATATCTCAGCGCATATCTCTATAATGAGTTAGATGCTTGCGTATATACATTACTTTTAACAATTACAACTATAGGCACAGGTGATTTTTCTATTACCGGAGTATGCATGTGCAATCCATACAGACATCTAATGACAATACATTTAAAGTGACAGTGCATAGTATGAAATAAACATTTTCGTCTATCATAAACAAATTGATCAATACATAGAGAAGTCTTTTATATAAAGTGAATCGTGCAAATCCTCCCTCATCTGTAAGAGAGAAAAATAGTGAAAAAATATAAATAAAAAAGTTAAAAATACACTGATAAATCCAAAATTTTACAGATTTTAGAGCAATTGATCAGATTAAATTATGTAGTTTATAATCATCATTGAGGCCATTAGGTTTCAATGCATTTAGTTCATAAATCCATTTCATTTCTTTCTTTTTTAACATTTTGACCCTATCTGCTCCTCTTTTTGGCATAGGCACATGATCCATGATACAGAATCTAAGATCCCTTTCTCCATGTCCCATCTCACTGAAGTGTTTGGGACAGGTAGATCCATCTTTTTCTTCTTAATTGTATGGCGATGATTATTAATCCTGACTTTAAACTCACAAGTTGTTTCCCCTTCATAGATTAAATTATACGGATATTGTAGTATATAGACAACATATTCACTCTTGCATGTTAAATTATGCTTGATATCGCACTTCTTTCCAGTACCTGGGTGTATAAAGTGTTCTCCCTTCATCATAAGCTTACAATTAACACAACGCAAGCATGGAAAGCTCCCCGTCTGTTTACATCCTGTCAATGAGCCCTGTATATTCCTCTTAAAGGTGCCAAGATCAGAATGTACCAATTTGTCTTTAAGACTGTCTTTTTATATGAGAACAATGGCGGGGCCCTAAATTCTTCTATGTCTGGCATACATTTTTCCAGCATTGGCCAATGTCGTCTTATGATGTTTGCGATTTCTATACTCTCTTCTCCATAGCTTGTTTTGAAGACTTGAGTGCTGCCTTTGTTTCTGTGGACTACGTTGAGGTTTGGTTGTGCCTGCAAGGCTCTGCACCTGTTGTTTATACAGCTAACCTGTGCTGCACCTTTTTTATTCTCATATATATAGAAGAAGGGGACCAAGGTATCAGAGAGGAATGCATAATTAATGAAAGTAAAAAAAAAGAGGATAATAAAATAAGAAAAGTGATAGAGAGCAAAAAATGAGAAAAATCTCCGGACCAAAAAAAAGAAAAGAAAGAAAAAAAGAAGAAAGATGTATACAACCCCTGGCAAAAATTATGGAATCACCGGGCTCGGAGGATGTTCATTCAGTTGTTTAATGTTGTTGAAAAAAAGCAGATCAAAGATATGGGACAAAACTAAAGTAATTTCAAATGGCAACTTTAGAGCTTTAAGAAACACTAAAAGAAATCAAGATACTTAGTAAGGGTAATTTTTTTCAGACCAAGCAGAGGAAAAAAATTATGGAATCACTCAATTCTGAGGAAAAAAATATTGAATCATGAAAAACAAACACACAAAAGAACACTCCAATACATCACTAGTATTTTGTTGCACCACCTCTGGCTTTAATAACAGCTTGCAGTCTCTGAGGCATGGACTTAATGAGTGACAAACAGTACTCTTCATCAATCTGGCTCCAACTTTCTCTGATTGCTGTTGCCAGATCAGCTTTGCAGGTTGGAGCCTTGACATGGACCATTTTCTTCAACTTCCACCAAAGATTTTCTATTGGATTGAGATCCGGACTATTTGCAGCCCATGACATTGACCTTATGTGTCTTCTTTAAAGGAATGTTTTCACAGTTTTTGCTCTATGGCAGGATGCATTATCATCTTGAAACATGATGTCATCATCCCCAAACATCCTTTCAATTGATGGGATAAGAAAACTGTCCAAAATATCAATGTAAACTTGGGCATTTATTGAAGATGTAATGACAGCCATCTCCCCAGTGCCTTTACCTGACATGCAGCCCCATATCATCAATGACTGTGGAAATTTATATGTTCCCTTCATGCAGTCATCTTTATAAATCTCATTGGAACGGCACCAAACAGAAGTTCCAGCATCATCACCTTGCCCAATGCAGATTCGCGATTCATCACTGAATATGACGTTTATCCAGTCATCCACAGTCCACGATTGCTTTTCCTTAGTCCATTGTAACCCTGTTTTTTTCTGTTTAGGTGTTAATGATGGCTTATGTTTAGCTTTTCTGTATGTAAATCCCATTTCCTTTAAGCGGTTTCTTACAGTTCGGTCACAGACATTGACTCCAGTTTCCTCCCATTAGTTCCTCATTTGTTTTGTTGTGCATTTCCTGTTTTGGAGACATATTGCTTTAAGTTTCCGGTCTTGACGCTTTGATATCTTCCTTGGTCTACCAGTATGTTTGCCTTTAACAATCTTCCCATGTTGTTTGCATTTGGTCCAGATTTTAGACACAGCTGACTGTAAACATCCAACATCTTTTGCAACATTGCGTGCTGATTTACCTTCTTTTAAGAGTTTGATAATCCTCTCCTTTGTTTCAATTGACATCTCTCATGTTGGAGCCATGATTCATGTCAGTCCACTTGGTGCAACAGCTCTCCAAGGTGTGACCACTACTTTTTAGATGCAGACTAACGAGCAGATCTAATTTGATGCAGGTATTAGTTTTGTAAATGAAAATTTACAGGGTGATTCCATAATTTTTTCCTCAGAATTGAGTAATTCCTTAATTTTTTCCCTCTGCTTGGTTTGAAAAAATTACCCTTACTGAGTACCACATTTTTAATCTTGATTTCTTTTAGTGTTTCTTAAAGCCCTAAAGTTGCCATTTGAAATGACTTTAGTTTTGTGCCATGTCTGTGATCTGCTTTTTTTCAACAACATTAAACAACTGAATGAACATCCTCCGAGCCCGGTGATTCCATAATTTTTGCCAGGGGTTGTATATAAACATAACAAAATAATAAACAACACCACACCTCCAAGTCTTCTCCCGTGCTGCGCCAATTCTTTGGAATGCAGTACCCAGGACAATTCGATTAATTCCCAATACGCACAGTTTTAAGTGTGGCCTAAAAACACATCTCTTTAGACTGGACTATCGCTTCACCTCTCTTATCTAACTATCCCAGTTTTGCCCATACAAAATTCTCTTCAAAATCATGACCCTCGTAGCATCTGTTCACACATCCTCCATGCACTTAATAGTCCTCTGTGTCTGTGCCGTACACATACTGGCTGGTGACCGTTCATGCAGCGTTATGTGAATACCCTACTTAGTATATTACGGCTGTATCGTTCAATACAAGCACTTTTTCCATTTACCCTTCTTGTCTCCCCTATTTCCTCATAGATTATAAGCTTACGAGAAGGACCCTCAGTCCTTTTGGTATATGAGTTCTGTTTATTCTGTAATGTCTTTATTGTCTGTACATGTGTCTCTCTAAAATTGTAGAGTGCTACAGAATATGTTGGCGCTATAGAAATAAAATTATTATTATTACCTAAGGGCTAATGCTTACTAGAGAGAGTGAAACCCTACAATGTATAAAAAAGAGATAAAATGTTTTGATCCTAATGTATAATTAACCCTTTATAAGGAACTCGTAACGTAGCATCTTGAACATGGCATCCTGTTTTGGGCCGCACATTTAAAAAATTATATTAGGAAGTTAGAGTCAGTTCAAAGGCGGGTAAATAGATTATTACAAAGGATGGAAGTCCTCTCTTATGATGAGAGGTTGGAAAAGTTGGCCTTGATTAGCTTATAAAAAAGACGCCACAGAGGAGATCTCATTTATATGTACAGTAGTGTTCAATATAATAGCAGTGTGTTCAAAAACATGAGTTAAGCACAAAATCTTTATACTAATTTTTATTTCCATGCATTCCATATATTGCACACTGTTTTCTAATTCAAAACATAAAGAGAAATGTATATCATTTTTAATTACTTTACAGAAAATAACAAAAAATGAGCATTGGGCTGTTCTAAAAAACACCAGTGTCTACATTTGTATTTACAAACTTACAATATGTACTATTTTTTTGAGGATTTAGCATACCTGTGAATCACTAACCTAATATTTAGTTGTGTACTCACTAGTGTTGAGCGAACATGCTCGACACTGCTCGGTACTCGCCCGAGCATCACGCTACTCGGGATGTTCGGCGAGCACCGAGCATTTCCGGGTTACTCGGGCGGGAGCTCAGGTCTCCGCCCTGCATGTTTGGCGCTCTTTACAGAGCCAATGAACATGCAGGGATTGCCAGCCAGTCACTGTAATGCTGCAGCCATGTTGGTTGTGGGCATTACAGTGATTGGCTGGCCGCACAGCGTCACCTCGAGTATTTAAAACCGGGCGCCGCCATCTTGGACACAGTCGCTCCGGATTAGACAGTGTAGGGACAGCGCTGCTGATTTAGGGAGAGATATAAACTGCAAAATAGTTAGTGTAGGGTCTGTAAAGGCTGCCAGAACAAACAAACAGTCCTTTTCAGGACTAATATCCATCACAGATACCAGGCAGGCAGGCTGTATAGGAGACACAGTGGTTATACCAGCAAACGCTGCATTACAGTCCTGTGTGCTCCTGTTGCTCAAATTGCTGGACTTAGCACCAGGTGTCGGGGGCCAGGAAAAATCCTTCTTTTTCCATCTAAATCCTCCTTTTTTTCCCTCCTTCACACTGTACAAATACCCGTCTTATTAACCTTTTGGTGTGTCCCCCCTCCCCACCCCCAACCCCCCCCCCAAAAAAAAGCATGTCTCTGATTTTTCAGACACAAATATAACTTTTGAAAATAGTCTGGTGTAGGCTAGAGAAACAGAAGTGTTGTTTTGCACTTCCACGGTTCAAACCTCTGTATTATCCATTTTGGGCCATTTGTATCTAAAAAAAAAACAGTTTGAGTGTGTCGCTCACTGTTCAGCCGCAAATATCTCTATTTAAAAAAGTGTGGTATACCCCAGTAAACAATAACTGTGGTTTTGCCATCCCACGGTAAAAAATCTCTATTATTCAGCTTTTGGTAGTTTTTTCCGTAAAGAAAAACAGTAGTGTCTCCTGACTGTTGTGACTCAAAAATATATCTGTTGAAAATAGTCTTGTGTAGGCCCGACATCCCAGTGTGGTTTCGCAGTTCCACGGGTCAAATCGCTGTACTATCCAGTTTTGGGCCTTTGGTATCTAAAAAAAGAGCAGTTTGAGTGTGTCGCTCACTGTTCAGCCGCAAATATCTCTATTTAAAAAAGTGTGGTATACCCCAGTAAACAATAACTGTGGTTTTGCCATCCCACGGTAAAAAATCTCTATTATTCAGCTTTTGGTAGTTTTTTTCCGTAAAGAAAAACAGTAGTGTCTCCTGACTGTTGTGACACAAAAATATATCTGTTGAAAATAGTCTTGTGTAAGCCCGACATCCCAGTGTGGTTTCGCAGTTCCACGGGTCAAATCGCTGTACTATCTAGTTTTGGGCCTTTAGTATCTAAAAAAAAAGCAGTTTGAGTGTGTCGCTCACTGTTCAGCCGCAAATATCTCTATATAAAAAAATGCGGTATACCCCAGTAAACAATAACTGTGGTTTTGCCATCCCACGGTAAAAAATCTCTATTATTCAGGTTTTGGTAGTTTTTTCCGTAAAGAAAAACAGTAGTGTCTCCTGACTGTTGTGACACAAAAATATATCTGTTGAAAATAGTCTTGTGTAGGCCCGACATCCCAGTGTGGTTTCGCAGTTCCACGGGTCAAATTGCTGTACTATCCAGTTTTGGGCCTTTGGTATCTAAAAAAAAAGCAGTTTGAGTGTGTCGCTCACTGTTCAGCCGCAAATATCTCTATTTAAAAAAGTGTGGTATACCCCAGTAAACAATAACTGTGGTTTTCCTCTTCCACGGTTCTAATCTACTCTTTATTACCCTTTTTCCATTGATAGTGCAAGTGTAAGCTACTTTACTTCATTTACAATGGGCAAGGCGCGTGGCAAGGGACGTGGAAGTGGACGTTCTGGTGATGGTTCGTGCAGAGGACGGGGCCGTGGCCAAGGTGAAAATGTGCCACAACCAACAGCCACATCTTCTCGCTCCCACTTCTTGACCGAATTACTAGGGAAGCACAGAACAACAAGTATTGCGAACTGATCAGTGTGAACAGGTTATTAATTGGATAGCAGATAATACTTCCAGTTACCTGGGCACCACCACCTCAGGTCTATCTTCCACACGGTCAAATCTTAGTAGCCGTGAGTCTCGACCGCATACTTCTCCTCACCCTGATGCTCCTTCCTCCCACCATGCCGAGTGTCGTCAGACAGCAAGTGATCCCACACTTTGACACTCTGAAGAGCTGTTCACTGGTCCATTTCCATATTTGGGCCCCTCGCCTGATACGCTTGAAGTGGTGGAAGAGGAGATCCCATGTTGCGATGCCCAAATATTTGAACAGCCACGGCCACAGGAAGTCGACGTTGGCAATCTGTCACAAGAGGTGGACGATGACGAGACACAATTGCCAGGAAGTGAGGAGGAGGATCGTGGTGCGCAAGTGGAAGAGGAGGAGGTGGTGGATGATCTAGTAACTGACCCAACGTGGAAGGAGGACATGCAGAGTGAGGCCAGCAGCATACAGGGGGAGGGAGGCAGAGTACCCCAACAGGCAGGAAGAAGCAGTGTGGTGGCCGCAGACAGAAGGCAGGCAACCGTTCCCCGTAACACCAACACGAGGGACGTTGCCAGTACAAGCGGTAGGTCTTCCAGAGTCTGGAATTTTTTTAAAGACTCTGCTGATAACCCCAAAAAGGCCATATGTTCCACCTGCCATGCCAGCATTAGCAGGGGTGACAAAACTACCAGCCTGACCACCACCAGCATGATCAGGCACATGACAGCAAAGCACCCGACTTTGTGGGGCGAAACCCAGGGTCTACGACCAGTGTCAGCAGGTGTCACCACTGCTTCTTCCACTGTTGTGCGTGCAATTGAACCCCCTGTTGTGTGTGCAAGGCAATCCCCTGTCCATACTGCATGTAAAGATGCCCCCTCCTCTCAGTCTTCACTTGTTATGGCAGTTTCTCAAGAAACAGCATCAACGTCCACGTCCCACCGCAGCGTTCAATTGTCCATATCCCAGACCTTTGAACGAAAGAGGAAATTCGCAGCTAACGCCCCACAGGCCACAGTCCTAAATTCGCACATTTCACGACTGCTTGCATTAGAAATGCTGCCTTTTAGGCTGGTGGAGACGGAATCCTTCCGCAATCTTATGGCGGTGGCCGTCCCTCGGTACTCGGTCCTCAGCCGACACTATTTTGCCCGGTGTGCCATCCCCGCACTACACAAGCACGTGTCCCAAAGCATCTGCCGTGCCCTCAACAAGGCAGTTACTGGGAGAGTCCACCTGACAACGGACACGTGGACAAGTGCTTGTGGCCAGGGACGGTACATCTCTCTGACGGCACACTGGGTAAACATAGTGGAAGCCGGGACCCAGTCGGACCTTGGGACGGAACACATCCTCCCCACACCGAGGATTGCGGTCCCTATGTCAGTCAGAGTCGCCCCCACAGTGTACAGCTCCTGCACATCATCCTTCTCCTCATGTTCAGCCTCCATCTCAGATATCACCACATCAGTTACAAGCTGGAAGCACTGCAGTACTGCCTCCGCCAAGCGGCAACAGGCTGTGCTGAAACTCATAAGCTTAGGTGATAAACCTTACACTGCTTGTGAGTTGTGGACAGCTGTGAAAGAGCAGGCAGATCTGTGGCTGAGACCGCTGAACCTACATCCCGGCATGGTCGTGTGTGAAAATGGCCGTAACCTGGTGGCGGCTCTGAGGCGAGGTGAGATCACACACGTACCATGCCTGGCTCATGTGCTTAACCTCGTGGTTCAGCGGTTTCTTAAATCGTACCCCGAGTTGCCAGATCTGCTCGTGAAAGTACACCGCCTGTCAGCTCATTTTCGCAAGTTGGCTACAGCTTCCGCCGCCCTTGCTGTGTTGCAGCAGCGTTTGCAGCTGCCGGCACACCGACTGGTGTGCGATGTCCCCACACGTTGGAACTCTACCCTCCACATGTTGCAAAGGATTTGTGAGCAGAAGAGAGCAGTTGTGGAGTACCAGCTGCAACAAGGCCGTCGATATTCAGGTCAGACTCCACACATAAGACCTCAGGAGTGGACCTGGATGTCTGACATATGTACCATCCTGACAAACTTTGAGGAGGCCACCAAGATGGTGAGTGGTGATGACGCCATCATTAGTGTCAGCATCCCACTTGTCTGTCTTTTGCAACACTCTCTGTAGAGAATTAAAGAGGAGGCATTGCAGCCAGAGTATGATGAGATGGGTCAAGAAACCGTAGCGGGCGATTACACACAGCCCAGCCTCATCTCATCCCAACATGCATTGGGGGACAATGAGGGAGAGGAGGAGGAGGAAGAACAGTAGCTGCTATCATGCGTTGTAGACGGTAGTACCTGTACAAGTGTCATACCGTCGGTTCAGCGTGGGTGGCCTGAGGACAGGGGGGAGGAGGAAGAGGAGGAGGAGGAGAGCATGGTCAGTCGTCATCTTGGTGAGGACACGGAAATCTTGCCCGTTACCAGTCTGGCATGCATGGCTGACTTTATGTTACGCTGCCTTAACCGTGACCCTCGCATTGTCAAAATGTTGGGTGACAGTCATTACTGGTTGGTGACACTTGTAGACCCCCGCTACAAGGAGAACTTTCACTCTCTTATTCCTGAGGTGGAGAAGTCTACAAAAATGGGGCAATACCAGAAGGCCCTTGCTGCAGAACTCTTAAAAAAATTCCCATCTGAACACGCTAGCGGCAGAGGTCACAGTTCGTTGCCCAACCAAGGCGTACAGGCGAGAGAGATGCAACTCCAATCCAGCAGAGGCAGGGGAACACTGTCAACGTTCTGGGACAGTTTTCTGACACCCGTCCAGCTTACAGGCCCTGAGGCGCGGGGTACTCTCACAAGGAGTGGAAAGTTTCAAAAGATGGTGAGGGAGTACCTTGCCGATCGTACCAGCGTCCTCCGTGATTCCTCTGTGACTTTTAATTATTGGGTATCCAAGCTGGACACTTGGAATGAACGCGCTCTGTAAGCCTTGGAGGTCCTGGCCTGCCCTGCCGCTAGCGTGTTATCGGAGCGTGTTTTTAGTGCCGCTGGGGGAATTATAACTGATAAGCGCACTCGCCTGTCAACTGACAATGCTGACAAGCTGACCCTTATCAAAATGAACAAGGGCTGGATTGGGCCAGACTTCTCATCACTTCCTGCTGAACTGTCTACAGGAAGTGGGAGGAGGCCTGACAGGAAGTGGTGGAGGCGGAGCCTGCCGTGTGCTGCAAGAGTTGTGCTGTGTGTGGAGAGAGCTCCTGGGAAGGGAGGAGAGCCAGGCGGAGGTGACCGAGCGGACCGGGAGGACCAGTAGGAGGCGACCGGAGGGACGAGCGCAAGAGAGCGCTGTGGCAGCGTGCAGTGCCGGCCAGCGGAGGGTGCCAGGTGGTGGTGACCAGGAGGTGATCAGGAGGACCGGTAAGAGGCGACCGGAGGGACAAGCGCGCTGTGATAGCGTGCAGCGTCCCTAGAGGAGGTGAGTGAGGGGCAGGAGGCCGCGATAAGTGGCCCTACTGAACCCAAGTGTGTACTGTACTGTATTGTATTTGTATCTGTATTGTAATTGTATTGTATTCCCTAGTCCATATTTAATTGATTACCCCCCCGTCCATATTTAATTGATCACCCCCGTCCATATTTAAATTGATTCCCCTGAACACCCCCGTCCATATTTAACTGATCCCTCTGACCACATTAAATTGACCCCCCCGTCCTCATTTAATTGATCCCCGACCACCCCGCGTCCATATTAAAGTGATCCCCCTGACCACATTTAAATGATAGACCCCCCCAGCCCATAATTGATTGATCCCCCTTGTCCTATTTAATAGATTCCCCTTGTCCACTTTTACTCATCCCCAGTCCCTATCTATTTGCCTTATCCCCCACCATATTTAATTAACCCCTGTCCATAATTAATTGATTGATTCCCCAGACCACAATTAATTATTTCCCCTGTCCATATTTATTGATATTATTGATACTTATTGATCCCCAGTCCTTAGTTAATTGACCCACCGTCCATACCTATTTATTTGCTTTACCCCCCATCCTATTTAATTAAACCCCCTGTCCATAATTAATTGATTGATTCCCTAGTCCACAATTAATTATTTCCCCAGTCCATACTTATTGATCCCAGTCCATAGTTAATTGACACACCGTCCATACTTAATTAATCCACCTGACCCACTCAGCTGATCCCCCGTCCATACTTAATTGATACTTAATTGATCCCCCGTCCATACTTAACTGATCCCGCGCCGATATCTAATCGATACACTTGCACATCCCTAATTGATCCCCGTCCATACACCTATATATAAATAATTGTGTTTTGTACTTGTACATATATACTGACTGTATCCCCATATTTAGAATGACGTCCATGTTGGCCGGAGCCGTGCAGTGTACATCTTGCGCAATGTATGCATTCCCTGAGCTACCGCTCAGGGATCCATACTGCTGCGAGAGATGTGAGCATATCGTGCACTTGGAAGCCCAAATCCTGGATCTAAGTGCTCAGATAGCGGTACTGAGAAGCATCGACAACATGGAACGGAGTTTGCTGCTCACCGAGCAGACACTCAATGGGTCAACACTGGGGGTGGAGCTTAGTGGGGAAGCGCAGGCTGAACAGGCAGGGAGCTGGGTAACAGTTAGAAGGGATAGAGGGAAGAAGTATAGGAAGGCTGGTTCAGAACCGGCATTATTGGAGCACGACAGATCCTCTGACCGCCGGGGGAGTGTATGCTCCAGTAATGAGGGGGAAGGGGGAAGTGTAGGGCAGGCTAGACAGGTCCTGGTAGTGGGTGACTCTATTATTAGGGGGACAGACAGGGCAATCTGTCACAAAGACCGGGATCGCCGAACGGTGTGCTGCCTCCCTGGTGCTCGAGTCCGGCACATCGCGGATCGGGTTGACAGGTTACTGGGTGGGGCTGGCGAAGACCCAGCGGTCATGGTCCACATTGGCACCAATGACAAAGTGAGTGGTAGATGGAGGGTCCTTAAAAATGATTTCAGGGATCTAGGTAGGAAGCTTAGGGCAAGGACCTCCAAGGTAGTTTTCTCAGAAATACTACTAATCCCGCGAGCCACACAGGAGCGCCAACGGGAGGTTAGGGAGGTGAATAAGTGGCTAAAGAGTTGGTGCAAGGCAGAAGGGTTTGGGTTCATGGAGAACTGGGCCGACTTCGCTGTCGGCTACAGGCTCTACCGTAGGGACGGGCTGCACCTCAATGGGGAGGGTGCAGCGGTGCTGGGGAAGAAGATGGCTAATAGGTTGGAGGAGTTTTTAAACTAGAGACGGGGGGGGGGAACCAAGGAAATAGGTGGGATGTGAGGCAAGCAAGGGGGAAAGGGAGAAGTGAATATAATGAAGGTGGAGAGGGGGGTGGGGATAGTACAGTTAGATCGTTAGAGAAGAATAGGATGCTAAATAACCCCAAAGTTTTATCTTGCATGCTGACCAACGCAAGAAGCCTGACCAATAAGGCGGATGAGCTGCGGGCGCTTATATCGGAGGAGAGGTATGACATCGTAGGTATAACAGAGACTTGGCTAGATGATAGCTACGACTGGGCGGTAAATTTAACAGATTATAGTTTATTTAGAAGGGACCGGAAACAGGGGAAGGGCGGAGGAGTCTGCTTATATGTAAGGTCACGTCTAAAGCCCAGACTAAGGGAAGATATAGGAGAGGGAGAAGAGGGGGTCGAGTCCATGTGGGTAGAGATAGAGGGGGCAAAAAATAATAATAAAATATTACTGGGGGTCTGCTATAAGCCACCTAATATAACAGAGGAGAATGAGAAACTGCTATTAGGACAAATAGACAAAGTAGCAAAACATAATGAGGTGATTGTAATGGGGGACTTCAACTACCCGGATATTGACTGGGAAACAGAAACCTGTAGATCGCAGAAGGGAAAAAGGTTCTTGACAAATATCAAGGATAATTATCTCTCCCAACTAGTGCAGGAACCAACGAGAGGGAAGGCAGTGTTGGACTTAATATTGACTAATAGGCCTGATAGAATAACTGAGGTACAGATAGGGGGGCACCTAGGTAATAGCGATCATAATATTATCAATTTCAAAATGCCCTTCAGTAGGGTTATCAATAAGGGAACAACTAAAACATTAAACTTTAGGAGGGCGAAGTTTGATCAGCTGAAAGAAAACCTTCAACTTATTGACTGGGACAAAGTTCTTAATCAAGGAAATACGAATAGTAAATGGGAAACCTTCAAAAGAATTCTGAATACTCAGTGCGAGAGGTATATACCGTATGGGAATAAAAGGGCCAGAAATAAGAGGAAACCAATATGGTTGAATAAGAACGTAAAAGGGGCGTTAAATAGCAAAAAAGAGGCATTCAAGAGATTAAAACAGGAAAACAGCAAGGAGGCACTAATGTGTTACAAGGAAAAAACGAGAACCTGCAAAAAACAAATAAAAATAGCAAAGGAGGAAACAGAGAGACGTATTGCTAGGGAAAGTAGATCAAATCCCAAACTGTTCTTTACGTATATAAATAGTAAAAGGATTAAATCGAATAATATTGGACCGATAAAAAGTGATGAAGGCAAAATCATAGAGAAAGATGAGGATAAAGCTAATCTATTAAATAAATTTTTTTCGTCAACTTTCACAAAGGAAAAAGAACTAACAGGCGAAATGAGAAGTGACAAACTTAATCCTCCACTAAGTATGACAAATCTAACCCAAGCTGGGGTACAGAAACGCCTCAGTAACATTAAAATAAACAAATCACCAGGACCTGATGGCATACACCCACGGGTACTAAGGGAACTAAGTAATGTGATAGACAGACCGTTATATCTTATATTTAAGGACTCTGTTGAGACTGGGTCTGTACCACTTGATTGGCGACAGGCGAATGTAGTGCCAATATTCAAAAAGGGAGCAAAAAGTAACACCGGAAACTATCGGCCGGTGAGTCTGACGTCCGTTGTGGGCAAAATTTTTGAAGGCTTTATTAATGAGGCAATCATGGAGCATCTTGATGCTAATAATCTATTAACCCCGAACCAACATGGATTCATGAGGAATCGCTCCTGCCAAACAAACCTGATTGACTTCTACGAGGAGGTTAGCTCTCGAGTAGATCAGGGGGAACCAGTGGATGTCGTGTATCTCGACTTCTCAAAAGCGTTCGATAGCGTGCCACATAATAGGTTGGTATACAAAATGAGAATGATGGGGCTGGGGGAAAATGTCTGCAAGTGGGTAGCTAACTGGCTAAAGGATAGAAGGCAGAGGGTGGTTATAAATGGAATATACTCAGATTGGGTAAGCGTCACTAGTGGGGTACCACAGGGGTCTGTACTAGGCCCAATGTTATTTAATATCTTTATTAACGACATAGTCAACGGGATAAATAGTAAAATATCAATATTTGCAGATGACACAAAGTTATGTAAAACAATTAATACAAAAGAGGATAGTGAAGACCTACAGAGGGATTTGGATAAGCTGGGTAGGTGGAGCATTAAATGGCAAATGAGGTTTAACGAGGAGAAATGTAAGGTCATACATATGGGAAGGAAAAATGGAAGTCACCAGTACTCACTGAATGGGAAATCATTGGGGAATTCAGAGATGGAGAAGGACTTGGGCATCTTGATTGATAGCAAACTAAATTGGAGTGCCCAAAGTCAGGCCGCTGCTGTAAGGGCAAACAGGGTAATGGGATGTATCAGAAGAGGTATAGCTGCAAAGGATGAGAACATTGTTCTTCCACTGTACAAAGCACTAGTCAGACCACACTTGGAATACTGTGCTCAGTTATGGGCCCCAATATATAGAAAGGATATAAATGAGCTTGAAAAGGTACAAAGGAGGGCAACAAAATTAATAAGGGGAATGGAGGGACTGCAATACCCAGAGAGGTTGGCAAAACTAGGACTATTCAGCCTGGAAAAGAGAAGGTTGAGGGGGGACATAATAAATGTGTACAAATATGTTAGGGGACAGTATAGAGACCTTGCCCGGGATTTGTTCAAAAGGAGGGATATTACGGTAACAAGAGGGCACTCACTAAGACTGGAAGAGAAAAGGTTTCAGCACCAGCATAGGAAGGGGTTCTTTACTGTAAGAGCAGTGAGAATATGGAATTCACTGAGTGAGGAGACGGTAATGTCGGATTCACTAAACCAGTTCAAGCGGGGACTGGATGCTTTTCTAGATACCAGGCAGATTTCTGCATATACTTAAAAATAGAATAAAATAGTAGGTTGATACAGGGATTTATTCTGACTGCTGGTTTCAGAGTCGGGAGGGAATTTTTCCTCAGGTGAAGATTGGCTAAATCATTTGGGGTTTTTGCCCTCCTCTGGATCAACTTTAGCAATTACAAAACTAACAGGTCGAACTTGATGGACGCAAGTCTTTATTCGGCTTTACTAACTATGTAACTATGTAACCAAATGACAGCAGAGTAACATAAAGTCAAATCCACTGTGTTATTTCGGGAGGTGTATTCACATGCACCGCTTCACACCCACACATGGGTATACGCTTCCTCGTTTCGGCTGTTTAATCTTCTTCTCCTTATCCTCAGCCTCCACCACCACTATACCACCAGGGTGCCAGCATTGCAAGTTCCTCCATCCTTATTTTTGGCAGCTTTTGCTTGCAAGGCATAAGCAAATACTATGGGACACCCACTCCCCAATAATGGGACTTATGTTTGTAATATGCTGTACTGCATGGCTCTTGTAAGGGGCATTGCAAGTTGCTCCGTCCTAATTTTTGGCAGCTTTTGCTGGGAAAGCATAAGCAAATACTATGGGAGACCCACTCCCCAATAATGGGACTTATGTTTGTAATATGCTGTACTGCATGGCTCTTGTAAGGGGCATTGCAAGTTGCTCCGTCCTAATTTTTGGCAGCTTTTGCTGGGAAAGCATAAGCAAATACCATGGGACACCCACTCCCCAATAATGGGACTTATGTTTGTAATATGCTGTACTGCATGGCTCTTGTAAGGGGCATTGCAAGTTGCTCCTTCCTAATTTTTGGCAGCTTTTGCTGGGAAAGCATAAGCAAATACTATGGGAGACCCACTCCCCAATAATGGGACTTATGTTTGTAATATGCTGTACTGCATGGCTCTTGTAAGGGGCATTGCAAGTTGCTCCGTCCTAATTTTTGGCAGCTTTTGCTTGCAAGGCATAAGCAAATACTATGGGACACCCACTCCCCAATAATGGGACTTATGTTTGTAATATGCTGTACTGCATGGCTCTTGTAAGGGGCATTGCAAGTTGCTCCGTCCTAATTTTTGACAGCTTTTGCTGGGAAAGCATAAGCAAATACTATGGGACACCCACTCCCCAATAATGGGACTTATGTTTGTAATATGCTGTACTGCATGGCTCTTGTAAGGGGCATTGCAAGTTGCTCCGTCCTAATTTTTGACAGCTTTTGCTTGCAAGGCATAAGCAAATACTATGGGACACCCACTCCCCAATAATGGGACTTATGTTTGTAATATGCTGTACTGCATGGCTCTTGTAAGGGGCATTGCAAGTTGCTCTGTCCTAATTTTTGGCAGCTTTTGCTGGGAAAGCATAAGCAAATACTATGGGAGACCCACTCCCCAATAATGCGACTTATGTTTGTAATATGCTGTACTGCATCGCTCTTGTAAGGGGCATTGCAAGTTGCTCCGTCCTAATTTTTGGCAGCTTTTGCAGGGAAAGCATAAGCAAATACCATGGGACACCCACTCCCCAATAATGGGACTTATGTTTGTAATATGCTGTACTGCATGGCTCTTGTAAGGGGCATTGCAAGTTGCTCCGTCCTAATTTTTGGCAGCTTTTGCTTGCAAGGCATAAGCAAATACTATGGGACACCCACTCCCCAATAATGGGACTTATGTTTGTAATATGCTGTACTGCATGTGACGCGCCCTCTGGGCCGTGTGTACACGTGTGTGGGATACCCGGTGCCGGGTCTCTGGGGTCTGTAGTCTCCATGGCGGTGACCCGGTCCCGTGGCTCAGGCTGGTCAAACCAGTGGCAGTCTTTCTTAGGTTTTGAGGTTAATTGTCCGACTGCGCCACCCGTGGATTGCGGTCAGGGAGTACCACCGCTGCGAGGCAGACCGCTGAGGCTGGTGTTGTGTGCGCAGCATAGAATGGGATAACTCCCCTCGGGAGGAGTATAGCCTCAGGGCAGTGAGTGTGGATGATGGGGGTGATGGTGCACAAGCTCAGCAGGAACGACTCAGAGTCTTTGCAGTGCAGTTCAGGGTCTTTACTGATGATTATAAGGTAGACCCTCCCGGGAGTACTGGCTAGCATAAGAGGCCTGGTCAGTCTGTGAGCAAGCAGGAGTTCCCCTGGCCAGGTGGAGTTGTAGGCCTCCTCGTCTGTCTGCACTCTTCCTGGCTACCTTGCTGTAAGCGGGTAGAAGTAGCTCACGTCCCTGAGTGTACCGTGTAGTGCTCACCCGTATGGCTGGTGACTTGGGGCCTTCTGTTAGCCTCCGCTCCACGACGGCGGTGCTGGTCCCTTGCTTGTGACTGAGCCTCCGGGCTTCTATGGCCAGAGGACCTGAAATCCCCTGCCGGCTGGTTTCTGCTGCTGGATATATAAGTCCTCACAGCTTCGGACTCCTGTGTCCGGTTCCTATTGTCTTCTGCCAGGGCGAGCTCTGCTCAGCTTCCAGCCCCTGGTCTTTAGCTCCTAGCTCCTACAGAGCTCCTTGCTGTTACTTTCCCTTGCTCTCACTCTGACTCTGACTGTTCTCTGACTCACTCAACCCCGCCCCAGATCCAGTTTATAAGGGCAGAATTCTCCTCTCCCAGGACTGGGGCAGGAGGATGTTGCATGTTTAAGGGATCCTGACCAGGAAACCTCCCACTTGCTCTCCGACGTAATATCTCTATTACTGTGGTGACCAGACCCCTGGGGTGCCACACATGGCTCTTGTAAGGGGCATTGCAGTTCCTCATAATTTTTGGAAAGCCTTCCATTCACTGCTTAGGCCAACAGTGCACGGGAGACCCAGTTGCTATAAATCGAAAAAAAGGTTTAGTTAAAGCCCTCTGACCTCCATGTCATTTCCAAGGGGCATTGGAGTGGCTCGAAATTTTTGGTAGGCATTGCACTCACTGTATGCCCTATAACTGTGTAGCTGAACCGCTCCTTTTGTTACAGAAACATATCCTACAAGACATATCTGGTTGACTGGCCTGATATTGATGTGAATGGTCCCTGTTCCTCCTGCTCTTTCTCCTTTGCCACCACCTCATCCATCATTTATCACCTGAAGCTTTGTTTTAACGGGAGTCATAGAACTGGGATAGTAGCAGGAAAACATCCAGCAATCCTCGGAGGAGGTAGGATATGCACCAAAACGCGGACCACCTCAGGCCTAGCCGCTACTACATACATGCGCTTGCATTCCAAGAAAACAAAGCAGATGCTAACTTCTATCATCATCATCATGCTCCTCACCAAGGCACTCTCAACTCCCCTGATGAAGAAGCCAGGGCCCACCGGAGGAGTCTGGTTCTCTGGTGGGCTCGTCCAATGCTGCCCTAAAGCAGGCCAGGCTAAGAAAAGTGTGGGGGAAGGTGACAGGAGAAATCAGGGCGGCTGGGGACCGAGTATGGACACCTGGCCGCCACCTGGCGGCTGGGGACTGAGCGTGGACACCCGGCCGCCGGGCGGCTGGGGACTGAGTATGGATACCTTGCTGCCGAAGCGGCCATGAGGTAGTGGCCAGCTTCGGCCTCCTCCAAACTAAAAGGCCCCATTTCAAGTGAAAGCTAGCAGTATGGTATTGCAGCCTGTGGGTGGGTGGGTGGTTGGCTGCATATTTTCGCTTGCATTGCAAGGAATGGGGGAGGTACAATTGAACACTGCCCTGGGACAAGGACTTGCACGGGGATAGTTGCAAGTCTGCATCTTCTGATGCGGCAAGGATCACTTCTGATGGGCACACTTTTAGACAGTGACCTGGGGGTAAGAGATGCTTCCAGGGGTCTTCCCCATGCTGATCCCTTGTCTTTTCAGCACTGTATGCATGTGTCACACAGCACATGGCCAGATAAGGTTGTAAAATGTTAAAATGACATTTCCCGGTGAACGCATTTGTCACGGTTGAAAGCAATACAAAATTGCAAAAACGCATGAAAAATGCTACTTGTGAACATAGCCCAAGGTGTGGAGGAGTATTTTTGTTTTTGGTTATTTATTTTACCTTAAACACAAGTTTTTACCCTGGAAAGGAAATTCCTTAACATATTTCACAGGAAAACCGTTTCAGTTTCGTTTTTGAACGTTTTATTGTGAGCCCGCAAAAGTGGCTTAATACCTCTGACCACGTTGTTGACAGCAGTGACCTGGGGGTCAGAAATGCTTCCAGGGGCGATCCCCATGCTGCCCCCATGTCTTTTGAGCACTGTCACTATCGTTTTGGGCACTTTTTAGGCTTTCTACAGACTGCCGGGGGTTCTGCCGCAAAAATGCTCGGGTCTCTCATAGACTAACATTGGGCTCGTTGCTCGGGTCGAGCACCCGAGTATCACGGTAAGCTCGGCCCGAGCTTCGAGCACCCGAGCATTTTAGTGATCGCTCAACACTATCAGTTGTCATCTTGGTGAGGACACGGAAGTCTTGCCCGTTACCAGTCTGGCACCCATGGCTGACTTTATGTTACGCTGCCTTAACCGTGACCCTCGCATTGTCAAAATGTTGGGTGACAGTCATTACTGGTTGATGACACTTTTAGACCCCCTCTACAAGGAGAACTTTCACTCTCTTATTCCTGAGTTGGAGAGGTCTACTAAAATGGGGCAGTACCAGAAGGCCCTTGCTGCAGAACTATTAAAAAAATTCCCATCTGAACACGGTAGCGGCAGAGGTCATAGTTCGCTGCCCAACTAAGGCATACAGGCAAGAGAGATGCAACTCCAATCCAGCGGAGGCAGGGGAACACTGTCAATGTTCTAGGACAGTTTTCTGAGACCTACCCAGCTTACAGGCCCTGAGGCGCAGGGTATTCTCACAAGGAGTGGAAAGTTTCAAAAGATGGTGAGGGAGTACCAGCGTCCTCCGTGATTCCTCTGTGCCTTTTAATTATTGGGTATCCAAGCTGGACACTTGGAATGAACTCACTCTGTATGCCTTGGAGGTCCTGGCCTGCCCTGCCTCTAGCGTGTTATCAGAGCGTGTTTTTAGTGCCGCTGGGGGAATTATAACTGATAAGCGCACTCGCCTGTCAACTGACAATGCTGACAAGCTGACCCTTATCAAAATGAACAAGGGCTGGATTGGGCCAGACTTCTCATCACCACCAAATGACAGCAGAGTAACATAAAGTCAAATCCACTGTGTTATTTCGGGAGGTGTATTCCCATGCATCGCTTCACACCCACACATGGGTATACGCTTCCTCATTTCGGCTGTTTTTTGCTCTTCTCCTTATCCTCAGCCTCCACGACCACTATACCACCAGGGTGACCGTGGTCCATGTTGCCAGCATTGCAAGTTCCTCTGTCCTAATTTTTGGCAGCTTTTGCTTGGAAGGCATAGGCAAAGACTATGGGAGACCCACTCCCCAATAATGGGAATAATGTTTTTAATATGCTGTACTGCATGGCTCTTGTAAGGGGCATTAAAACCGTCTTGTTAAGCTACTGTGACCTCCACGTCTCTTCCAAGGGTCGTTAATATTGTCTTTTTATTCCACTGCGACCTCCACCACTCTTCCAAGGGGCATTAAAAGCGTCTTGTTAAGCTACTGTGACCTCCACGTCTCTTCCACAGGGCGTTGATATTGTCTTTTTATTCCACTGTAACCTCCACCACTCTTCCAAGGGGCATTGATATTGTCTTTTTATTCCACTGCGACCTCCACCACTCTTCCAAGGGGCATTAAAACCATCTTGTTAAGCTACTGTGACCTCCACGTCTCTTCCACGGGGCATTGATATTGTCTTTTTATTCCACTGTAACCTCCACCACTCTTCCAAGGGGCATTAAAACTGTCTTGTTAAACCACTCTGAACTCCACGTCTCTTCCAAGGGGCATTAAAACCATCTTGTCAAGCTACTGTGACCTCCACATCTCTTCCAAGGGGCATTAAAACTGTCTTGTTAAACCACTCTGAACTCCACGTCTCTTCTAAGGGGCATTAAAACCGTCTTGTTAAACCACTCTGAACTCCACAGCTCTTTCAAGGGGCATTGACATGTTGTTTTTAATTACCTCTAACCTCCACGACTCTTGCAACGGGCATTGCATTTCCTCCTAATTTTTGTCAGCTTTTGCTTTTCAATGCATAGGCGAACACTAAGGGAGACCCACTCCCCAATAATGGGTAGAAGGTTTTTAATACGCTGTAATCCACGTCTGTTTCAAGGGGCATTGCAGTGCCTAATAATTTTTGGAAAGCCTTCCATTCCCTGCTTAGGCCAACAGTGTACAGGAGACCCAGTTGCTATAAATGGAAAAAACGGTTTAGTTAAGGCCCTCTGACCTCCATGTCACTTCCAAGGGGCATTGGAGTGCCTTGAAATTTTTGGTAGGCATTGCATTCACTGTATGCCTTATAACTGTGTAGCTGAACCGCTCCTTTTGGTACAGAAACATATCCTACAAGACATGTGTGGTTGGCTGGCCTGATATTGATGTGAATGGTCCCTGTTCCTCCTGCTCTTTCTCCTTTGCCACCACCTCATCCATCATTCATCACCTGAAGCTTTGTTTTAACGGGAGTCATAGAACTGGGATAGTAGCAGGAAAACATCCAGCAATCCTAGAAGGAGGTAGAATATGCACCAAAACGCTGACCACCATGGAATAGAAAGCTAAGGAGGTGGATGGCCTCATGATCATGAATAATTTACTCGTTGTGTAGGAGGCCGACCACTGCTGCTGTCTACCTTCTGAACTTTGTGTTGAAGCCTGATTGACCCAGGACCTGCAATCCTCTATGTCTGGAGGACGTGTTGCATCCCAGTGTCCAACTGTATCCCGGCTTCCACAATATTAACCCAGTGTGAAGGCATCAGTGAGATGGACCATTCCTGGCCACATTCACTTGTCCACGTGTTTGTGGTTAGGCTGTCCTTCCCACTAAATGCACTGGGGAGGGCACAGGTAATGTTTTGGTATGCGCGCTTGTGTATAAGGCGCACCGGGACAAATAGGGGCGGCTGGGGACCGTTTATGGACACCCGGCCACCCCCACGCGGCTGGGGACTGTGTGTGGGCACCCGGCCGCGGGGCGGCTGGGGACTGAATATGGACACCCGGCCGCCCTCTGGCGGCTGGGGACCAAGCGTGGACACCCGGCCGCCGGGCGGCTGGGGACTGAGTATGAATACCAGGCTACCGACGCAGCCATGACGTGGTGGCCAGATTCCACCTCCACATGCCTAAAAGGCCCAATTTCAAGTGCAAGCAAGCTAGCAGTATGGTATTGCAGCCTGGGGGTGGGTGGGTGGCAGGCTGCATACTTGCACTTGTATTGCAAGTTATGGGGGAGGTACAATTGAACACTGCCCTGGGACAAGGACTTGCACGGGGATAGTTGCAAGTCTGCATCTTCTGATGCGGCAAGGATCACTTCTGATGGGCACACTTTTAGGCAGTGACCTGGGTGTCAGAGATGCTTCCAGGGGTCTTCCCCATGCTGTTCCCATGTCTTTTTAGCACTGTATGTATGTGTCACACAGCACATGGCCAGATAAGGTTGTAAAATGTTAACATGAGATTTCCCGGTGAATGCATTTGTCACGGTGGAAAGCAATACAAACGTGCAAAAATGCATAAAAAATGCTACTTGTGAACATAGCCCAAGGTGTGGAGGAGTATTTTTGTTTTTGGTTATTTATTTTACCTTATACACAAGTCTTTACCCTGGAAAGGATGTTCCTTAACCCCTTTCCGACCTGGTCAGTAATAGTACGCACCAGGTCGGGAAGGCCGGTTCAGCGGGGGCTCCGGCGGTGAGCCCGCACTGAAGCGAGCACATGTCAGCTGATTATTGGAATCGCAATCCACCCGCGGCTGTTAACATGTTAAATCTCTGACAGTGGCATTTAACTTGCGCTTCTGGGAGTCCTAAGCCCCGCCCATCAGTGACCCCGTCATGTGATCGCGGGTCACCAATGGGTGGGCATGACAACTCAGGGTCTGCAGCAGACGCCTGTGGTTGTCATGTCTCAATTGCTATGAGCGCCACCTAGTGGTCAGCGCTCATAGCAAGTGAGCATTTCTCCTGCATACAAGCGATCTGCTCATCGCTTGTATGCAGTAGAAGCAATCAGACAACTGCTGCTTCTAGTCTCCTCTGGAGACTATAGAAGCAAGCAGAAAGTGTAAAAAAAAAGTTTTTAAAAATATTAAAAAAATAAAAAATATATAAAAGTTTAAGTCACCCCCCTTTCGCCCCATTCAAAATAAAATATATATATATAAAAAAAAAAACACATACACATATTTGGTATCGCCGCGTTCAGAATCGCCCAATCTATCAATATAAAAGAAGAATTAATACAATCAGTAAACGGCGTAACGAGAAAAAAAATGTAAACGCCAGAATTAAGTTTTTTTGGTCGCTACAACTTTGCAATAAAATGCAATAACGGGCGATCAAAACATCGGATCTACCCCAAAATGGTATCAATAAAAACGTCAGCCCGGCACGCAAAAAATAAGCCCTCACCTGGCCCCAGATCCCGAAAAATGGAGAAGCTAAGGGTCTCGGAAAATGGCGTCATTTTTTTTTGTTTTTTTAGCAAGCTTTGGATTTTTTTTTCACCACTTAAATAAAAAAGAACCTATACATGTTTGGTGTCTATGAACTCGTAATGACCTGGAAAATAATGATGGCATGTCAGTTTTTGCAATCTGTGAACGTGGTAAAAAAAGGACCCAAAAAACAACTGTGGAATTGCATTTTTTTTGCAGTTTCACTGCACTTGGAATTTTTTTCCCATTTTCCAGCACACGATATGGTAAAACCAGTGATGGTGTTTAAAAGTACAACTCGTCCCGCAAAAAATAAGCCCTCACATGGCCATATTGAACGAAAATTAAAAAAGTTCTGGCTCTGGGAAGAAGGGGAGCAAAAAAGGAAAACACAAAAACAGAAAGACCCATGGTCATTAAGGGGTTAACATATTTCACAGGAAAGCACTTTCACTTTCGTTTTTGAACGTTTTATTGTGAGCCTGTAAAAGTGGCTTAATACCTCTGACCACGTTGTTGACAGCAGTGACCTGGGGGTCAGAAATGCTTCCAGGGGCGATCCCCATGCTGTCCCCATGTCATTTGAGCACTGTCACTATCGTTTTGGGCACTTTTTAGGCTTTCTACAGACTGCCAGGGGAGCCGCCGCAAAAATGTTCGGGTCTCCCATAGACTAACATTGGGCTCGTTGCTCGGGTCGAGCACCCGAGTATCACAGTGAGCTCGGCCCGAGCTTCGAGCACCCGAGCATTTTAGTGCTCGCTCAACACTAGTACTCACAGTTTTTTTTATGTTGCATAGAGTCAACTAACTTATGGCATCTGTTAACTGTTATTCCAGCCCAGGATGCTTTGACTACATCCTACAATTTTTTGGCATTTGTTGGCTTTGCCTCAGAAATGGCACTTTTGAGGTCACCCCACAAGTGTTCTATTGGATTAAGGTCCGGGGATTGGGCTGGCCACTCCATAAACTCAATTTTGTTGGACTGCAACAAGGATTTTGCTTGTTTACTGGTGTATTTACGATCGTTGTCTTGTTCAAACACCCATTTCAAGGGCACATCCTTTTCAGCGTAAGGCAACATGACCTCTTCAAGTATGTTAATATATGCAAACTGGTCTATGATCCCTGGTATGCCTTAAATAGGACCGGCATCATAGTAAGAGAAACATGCCCATATTATGATGCTTGCACCACCATGCTTCACTGTCTTCAGAGTGTACTGTGGCTTAAATGCAGAGTTTGGGGATGTCTGACAAACTGTCTGCGGCACTTGGACCCAAAAAGAACAATTTTACTTTCATCAGTTCACAAAATGCTTCTCCATTTCTCTTTAGGCCAGCTGATGTGTTCTTTGGCAAATTGTATCTGCTTCAGTACATGCCTTTTTTTAACAGTGGGACTTTGTGGGGACTTCTTGCTAAGAGATTAGCTTCACACAGGCGTCTTCTAACTGTCACAGTACTCACAGGTAACTTGAGACTGTCTTTGATCATCCTGGAGCTGATCATTGGATGAGACTTTGCCATTCTGGCTATTCTGCGATCCATTCGAATGGTAGTCTTCAATTTTCTTCTACGTCTCTCTGGTTTTGCTTTCCATTTTAAAGCTTTGGAGATCATTTTAGCTGAACAGCCTATCATTGTCTGCACTTCTTTATATGTTTTACCCTCTCCAATCAACTTTTTAATCAACGTATGCTGTTCTTCTAAACAATGTATCGAATGACCCATATTTCTCAGGCTTTCAAGGAGAAATGCATGTACAACATGTGCTGGCTTCACCCTTAACCCTAGAACACATACCTGGGGCCTCGCAGGCCCGCCCTGTTAATTGTTTTCTTTTTTCTGCAAGATTACTTTAGTTAGAATTTTGAAACTCTAGGTATTCCTCAGGTATATAGTTGTTTGTCATTTTTGTTTGAGTTATTCCATGTTATTTGCACACGGGCCTAAAAGGCCCCAGGTATGTGAAAGTGTAGATTTTTATGGTCATGCGTTCTAGGGTTAAATAAGGGCCACCTGATTCACACCTGTTTCTTCACAAAATGATTGACCTCGCTAATTGAACTCCACAACCCTTGCAAATAATTATTCAAATACACAGACTCAAAAACATGCAGATCATGAATGCTGAGTCTGTTGGTTTTCTTAGAATCTACTTCACCAACTGGTAAATTGTTTGACATGTGGTAATATAATTTATACCAAAAACAGTAATTAATCTGGTTAGTCATATTGGACTGCTATTATTTTGAACACTACTGTATAAATACACGTCTGGTCAATATAAAGGACTGGCACATGACTTATTCCTTCCAAAGACCTTACAAAGGACCAGGGGGCACTCATTACATGTGGAAGAAAGGAGATTCTGGTCTCTAAATAGGAAAGGGTTCTTAACAGTTAGATCAATCAGACTGTGGAATGCCCTACTGCAAGAGGTAGTAGTGATAAATACTGTACTATATAAGCATTTAAAAGAGGGCTGGATGCTTTTCTCACAACAAATGGCACTTTGAGTTATAAATAATCTAGCAAAAACTATACAATACCATCAGGGAGGCGTCTGATCAGCTTTTGCAGCAAAACAACACACTTTATTCTGCAGCAAAACAACACACCAAACACAAGCAATGTAATTAGGAACTATCTTCAGAGTAAAGAAAACCAAGGAGTCCTGGAAGTTTTGTCATGGCTCTCACAGAGTCCTGATCTCCACATCATTGAGTCTGTCTGGGATTACATGAAGAGGCAGAAGGATATGTGCAAGCCTACATTCACAAAATATATGTGGGTGGTTCTTCAAGATGTTGGATCAATTTTCCTGCTGGGTTCCTTCAAAACCTGTGTGCAAGTGTACATAGAAGAATTAATTCTTTGATGATGTTCTCAAGATAAAGGGTGGTAACACCAAATATTGATATAATTTAGATTTCTCTTTTGTTGATTCACTTTGCATTTTGTTAATAAAAATAAACTATTAACACTTCTATGTTTTAAAGCATTCTTACTTTACAGCATTTTTTTGCAACCTGCCTTAACCCCTTTACCCCCGAGGGTGGTTTGCACGTTAATGACCAGGCCAATTTTTACAATTCTGACCACTGTCACTTTATGAGGTAATAACTCTGGAACGCTTCAACGGATCCCACTGATTCTGAGACTGCTTTTTCGTGACATATTGTACTTCAGGATAGCGGTAAAATTTCTTCAATATGACTTGCATTTATTTGTGAAAAAATCGGAAATTTGGCGAAAATTTTGAAAATTTTGCAATTTTCAAAATTTTAATTTTTATGCCCTTAAATAAGAGAGATATGTCACACAAAATAGATAATAAATAACATTTCCCACATGTCTACTTTACATCAGTACAATTTTGTAACCAAAATTTTTTTTGTTAGGAAGTTATAAGGGTTAAAAGTTGACCAGTGATTTCTCATTTTTCCAACAAAATTTACAAAACCATTTTCTTAAGGACCACATAACATTTGAAGTGACTTTGAGGGGCCTTTATGACAGAAAATACTCAAAAATGACACCATTCTAAAACTGCATTATTAACCCTTCAGGTGCTTCACAGGAATTTTTGGAATGTGGAAGAAAAAAATTAACATTTAACTTTTTTTCACAAAAATGTTACTTTAGACCCCAATTTTTGTATTTTCGCAAGGGTAACAGGAAAAAATGGAGCCCAAAATTTGTTGTGCAATTCCTCCTGAGCATGCCGATACCCCATATGTGGGGGAAAACCACTGTTTGGGCACACGGCAGGGTTCAGAAGGGAAGGAGGACCATTTGACTTTTTGAATGTAAAATTTGCTTGAATAATTAGTGGACGCCATGTTGCATTTGGGGAGTCCCTGATGTGCCTAAACAGTGGAAACCCCCCACAAGTGACACTGTTTTGGAAACTAGACCCCTCAGGGAATTTATTTAGGTGTGTGGTGAGCGCCTTGAAGTTCCAGGTGCTTCACAGAAGTTTATAACATTGAGTCGTGAAAATAAAAAATGAAACTTTTCCCACAAAAATGATCTTTTAACCCCAAATTTTTGATTTTCACAAGGGTAAGAAGAGAAAATGGGTCCCAAAAACTGTTGTGCAATTTCTCCTGAGTACACAGATATTCCATTTGTGGGGAAAATACACTATTTGGGTGCATGGCAGGGTTCAGAATTGAAGGAGCATTGTATGACTTTTTGAACGCAAAATTGGCTGGAATCGAGAGTGAATTCCATGTCGCGTTTGGAGAGCCCCTGATTCGCCTAAACAGTGGAAACCCCCCACAAGTGACACCATTTTGTAAACTAGACCCCTTAAGGATTTTATCAAGGGGTATAGTGAACATTTTGAACCCAGAGGTATGAGACAGAATTTGATAACATTAGGTCATTATATTGAATAACTTGTCATTAGTCTTGAGCGCAAGTGCTTACTACTTGAGTTTGCATCGGGTACTCGGATATGCACCATGTATTGCGGGTGCTCGAGTGACATGCATGTTTCAGGGTTGTTAGACACTCAAAAAAAAACATGCGAGTATCGCTTGTGCATGGCAGGCAATCCCCACAAGTTTTTTTTGGCCACGAAGCATATGGGGTGGAGACTCGGGCACCCGTGATACTTGGTGCATAACCAAGCACCCGATGCAAACTCAAGTAGCGAGCACTTGTGCTCAACGCTAGTCACCATATCGTCATCATTTTTTTTCTTTACTTTTGAAAAAATTCCAACCCCTACACAGCCCTAACCCTAGCACAACCCTAACCCTAGCACAACCCCAACCCTAGCACAACCCTAACCCTAGCACAACCCTAACCCGAGCACAACCCTAACCATAACCCTAGAACAACCCTAACCCTAGCACAACCCTAACCCTAACTCTAGCACAACTCTTACCCTAGCACAACCCTAACCCTAGCACAACCATAACCCTAACCCTAGCACAACCTTAACCCTAGCACAACCCTAACCTTAGCACAACCCTAACCCTAACAGAACCCTAACCCTAGAGTTTATTTTTTACGCCGTTCATCGTGCGGTATTAGTGATTAGACAACTTTATTCTTCGGGTCGGTGCAATTACAGTGATGCCAGATTCATATCGGGTTTTTATGATTGACAGCTGTCATACACTAAAAGACGCTTTTTTTTCAAAGACTAGTTTTTGAATCTCCATATTTTGAGAGCTATAATTTTTCCATATTTCAGCCGACAGAGTCATGTGATGGCTTGTTTTTTGCAGGACGAGTTGACGTTTTTATTGGTACCATTTTCGGACACGTGACATTTTTTGATTGCTTTCTATTCTGATTTTTGGGAGGCAGAATAAACAAAAACCAACAATTCAGGAATTGTTTTTTGTTTTTATGCTGATCTGCGTGAGGTAAAATTGATAAGGCAGCTTTATTCTTCAGGACAGTATGTTTACAGAGGTACCACATTTATATCTTTATTATGTTTTGGCGCTTTTACACAATAAAAACTATTTTATAGAAAAAATTATTTTTTTGTATCGCTTTATTCTGAGAGCTATAACTTTTTCATTTTTCGGCTGATGGAGTAATATAGTGGCTTGTTTTTTGCAGGACAAGATAACGTATTCAGCGGTACCATTTTTATTTACATTTGTCTTTTTGATCGCGTTTTATTCCATTTTTTGTTTGGCGGTATGATGATAAAGCATAGTTTTTTATTATTTTTTTTTACCGTATTCACTAAAGGGATTAACTAGTGGGACAGTTTTATAGATCAGGTCATTCTGGACACGGCAATATAAAATGTGCACTTTTATTGTTTTTTTTCACAATAATATTTATTTATGGGTACAGTATATTTTTATTTTTTGGGAATTATTTTTTTCATTTTTTTTTATATTTTTACAATTTTTTTTTCACTTTCTGATACCTTTATTTTAATTTTACACTTTGTCCCACTATGGGACTTTCACTTTTTGCAGGCTGATCGCTTATATAACATAGAAATGCAGCAGCATCTCTATGCTATACAGCCTGTCAGCGCTGCACAGGCAGAAGTTAGTTTGATCTTGCACTGCGCATGATCAAAGTAACTTCCTGCTGTCTGGTGACCCGGATGTCATCATGACAACATCGGGTCACTATGACAACTTCCTTGACCCGTGTAATACAAAAAACAGAGGCGCACCCTGAGAAGTACTCGGTGGTCTAGTGGGGAAATGTGTTGTGAGGTGGGGGATTATCCGCTAACCTGGTGGGGTTGTGCACCCTTGCACAACACTGGCAACGGCACGATATCGAGGGGCTTCGGGCTGCTGCCGGACCGCTGCCCCTTCCTCATTCCCGGTGAGGTCACGTGGTACGGAGTCCCGGTCACCTGACGTCCGCGTCACCGAATAAACTTCTTTTAAGGTCCTGGAAGGCTCTTGGGAGCTCACTAACAGCTCCAACCAGCTCCAGCCACAATCTCAAGGTTGGGAAAGGCAAAATTTGAAACAAACAATTTGTGGTCAGGATCGGAGCGCTAGGTAGCAAGGAGACTCTCAGAGAGGAGATGTTATACAGACTTGTTTATTACACAATCACTACGCATTTAAACAGCGGCCTGCTGTCTTCCTCAGGTGGGGTTTATAGACAAGAGAGGGAAGTGGCCATTTATAGGGACATTGACCAATAGGGAGAATAGCCATTTAGTGATGTCATTTAACCCTTGGCATTCCCAATTACTGCAGGAAATGCTGGAAACTAACAGTAACTATACAGACTAATAAAATGGAACATATACAATCATTAAATTATCCTAGATGTGTTAAAACAGGGGCAAATAAAATATAAATTCAGGAGACACATCTATAAAAACATAAAAGATATAACAAGCACAATGCTAAGAAATATGATAAAAATGTTAAAATAAAATTAAAATGAATCCAACCTCACAAATAAACAACAAAAACAAATCAGAGGATATCCATAAAATCAGCTTTTACCTTACAGATGACTTATAGTGCATTAAACCAATATTGAATATATATTAAAATATATATATATAAAAAAAAAATGTTGATTTTTTTGTGTGCTTTACTGCACATGTGCTATGACGAGCTGCTCCCCGCGCTTGCGCAGTGAAGTTCACAGCTTCACTGTATGCGTCCAGAGCTGCTCGCCACAGCGCATGTGCAGTAAAGCTGGTACCTACACAGCCTCACTGCGCACGCGCAGCAGCTCCCAGCGCTGCAAAGCTTTATCATACTGCACAAGCGTCCCATAACTTCAGCACTCGCCGGGAGCAAAATTCAAATACGTAAGCTGCACCAGGCCCTGACTGATGTGGCGGCACCCATGACTGAATGTGAGGATCACACCCCTATGACTGAACGAGCAGGTATGATTATAATTATATAAAATGTTATATACTTATTATATTTGCACCCGTTTTAATGAAAAAAGTGTGTTAGTGATGCAGTTTACATAGTAGCTAGGACATGACAGGTTCCCTTTAAGGGGCATAACATTTCAAAGTTCTAAAATTGCAAACTTTTCAAATTTGTCACATTTTTGATATTTTCATAAAAGGGAAAATCATATAGACTTAAATTTACTACTAACATAAAGTACAATGTGTAACGAAAAAAACAGTCTCAGAATCACTGAGATATGTGAAAGCATCCCAGAGTTATTACCTCACAAAGCCACATAGGCCCAATTTGAAAAATTTGGCCTGGTCAGGAAAGTAAAAACTGGCTCTGGCGTGAAAAGATTAAAAATATATATTTTTCCAATATAGATAACTTATATCCCATCCATAAGTTAGGAGATAACTTACTGCTCACTGGAAGTCTAACCACTGAAACACCTAGAAATCCTACAGAACTTCAGTGAATTGGGCTTTAAAACACAGGAACCAGGCTCCTTACAGGCCTGTCTTGAATGGAGGGGAGATGTGCATGTTCAACCTGCGCTCCATAAATTGTCTGTGGAACTGCAGGAAATAGTGCTGTGCCATGTTTCCATCTATCAGGGGTTTGCTATGTTTTAATGTAAATATAACATTTACAAAGAAACAAATGGCACTCATGAATAATACATTGGAAGGGGTTTGCGCACCGCTGGGATTCAACGGTTTCTGAGCCAGGAGGGTATGTATGTGTAGCGCCCCGAGGGTTCGGCCGCTACAGGGGTATTGCACCTCAAACCAGAGGTGTTATATTCCACTCCCGGGTAAGGATGGAGTGTGGACCAAGACTCGGTTAGCTGCATGCACCACACACACCCCATTTCCGGGGGACAGCTCAACGGTGCTCCCATTAGTACAGTAATGCAGGCACGACAGAACAAGTCCCTGGCTGGAGTGGGGAGGGGGGAGGAAAACCCAGTGATGTAGGAGCAGGAGGGGAAGGTTTCTGGTCATAGGTAGGAGCCCATTGGTTGCAAGTCACCTGGGCTCATACACAGAGAGGGAGGTATATAAGGTGGGCACCATCTTAGATCAGTGTTCAGTCTGAGAGAGGAAGTGACAGAGCAGGGCCTCTGTGGAGCTCTGCTCCGGAGGCGGGCCTAGCCTGTGAGGTCCAGCCAGCACTGGAAGAAGAAGTCAGTTCAGCCAGAGAGGGCTGACAGGGAGCTGCGGCTCAGTCTGGGCCCAGCTCCATGAGGCAGGCCTAGAGTGAAGGTCAGAGTCAGCAGAAAGGACAGCTACAGAAAGGAAAGGAAGTGAGAAGGAACAGAACACCAAGAGAGGCCCAGAGACACGAAGGCAGAAGGAACCCAAAAGGCCCAGGAGATTGCGGGTGACGGGTTGGCAGAACAGGGTACCGGATCCCAAGTTGGTGGAGGTGACTAATCCTCAGCCAAGGACCGGCGGTCGTGATCATATCTTGGTGTGACCCCTCACTACACCTACTAGAAAGGCACACCACATAGGGTCAGGGAGATGAGCACGAAGCCCTCCCAAGAGAAGAGCCGAGGCTGCTGGACAAAAGTAGTGTCACTGGTGGGGCACGGCCAGAGAAAGGAATAGAAGGGAGTCCTGTGACACACTCTGGAATTGCCTGGGGGTTGACCGAGCCCCCTGCCTGGTGGACGCAGCACGGCTCGGGCAGTCATTGTCGGCGGAATGACTTGGAACATAAAGAACTGTGAGTAAAGAACTTGAACTGCAACCCCACGTCTCCGTGCTTCATCGCCGCACCAGCACTACTAGTGCTGGGACGCCCGTGCACTATCACCCCCACCATCTACTACACTGCCCTGGGGCTGCACTCTTCCCGTGGGGAGTCACACTACCTCAGCTGCATACACCATCAGCCCCAGCGGTCTGCCTTGCAGCGGCGGTTCGCACTGACCGCAATCCACAGGTGGCGTAGTCGGACAATTAACCATAAAAATCCCATAAATAGACTGCCACTGGTTTGACCACCCTGAGCCACGGGACCGGGTTGCCGCCACGGAGACTACAACCCCCCAGAGACCTGGTTCCGGGTAACCCACTACACGTGAACGCTAAGCTCAGGGGGTGCGTCATATGCGTTATACATACTCCTGGCCAGAGCCCGTCCAGTGGGGGCAGCCTCGCTCCATATACTTTTATTGAGCGAGGCCGCGGTCACTCTAGTGACGCGGCCATCCAGTGGGCATGGCCAACTAGAGGGCGTGGCCTCGCTCCATACAAGTGTATGGAACAAGGCCACACCCACTTGACAAGTTCTGGCCACGAGTATGCATAACACATACATACCCTCCCGGTCTTAGCTCAGAAACTGGCAAATCCCTGCAGCGTACAGTGCCTGCACTTGGGGGGATTCATAGGTCTTCAATCACACAGAGTGACTACAGACTTACTGATTTGGATCGCACAACAGCTTCAAGAAAAAAATGTTTTTTGTTATAGAAAACATCTCTGTGCTAGGACCCAGCATCATCTCTGAATCCCACAGAATAGGAAAAACTATATTGAAACGTCCCAAGGGAATAATCCAACAAGTTATAGCCAAATGAGTATCTATGACAGTCTGTCCAAATATATCTGTGACTTAAGAGTCTGAAGGTATTTTCAGAACATCCAAACTTCAACTGCATAACACAAACAGAACAAATAAGGTGATTAAACTGGAACAGAAAACTATTGTGAACAAGGCATTTAAATAAGCGAAGGAAAGATTTGACTATTTAAATTCACTTTTTACACTCTGTTCATTTGTCCAGTTGTCATCCGTTTGTAATGGATCCAGTATTAAAAAACACTGTTAAAAATGGAACAAAATGGATGCATACTTTGATTTCCGTTTTATCATCCATTTTTGTTCCATTTGTAATGGATCAGCTTTTCCTGGAGGTATCTCTAAACATCTCTAGTTTTCTTGGCATGTTTAACACCTTCATGACAATGCAGCACTGACAGGTATAAAACACTGCAATGATGGTGCATTGAAATGCATTATACCAGCTATCAGAGTGCTAAAAGTTAAAGTCCCATAGAGAGACTAAGTAAAAAAGTAAAAATAAAAACTGTAAAAATATATATTTAAAAAAATCATAAAATAAAAAATATACATATATATTATACCCATAAATACGAATTTGGATGTAAAAACAAAAATAAGCAAACAAAAAAAAGTACACATATTTGGTATTGCCATGTCTGGAATGACCAGATCTATAAAACTGTTCCACTATTTAACCCCTTTAATTAACACCATAAAAAAATTAAAAAAAAGCAAAAAACTGCTTTTTCATCATACTGCCAAACAAAAAGTGGAAGAAAACATGATCAAAAAGACAAATGTAAATGAAAATGGTATTTTTGAAAACGCTATCTTGTCTCACAAAAACAAGCTGCCATACAGCTCCATCAGTGGAAAAATGAAAAAGCTATAGCTATCAGAATATAGTGATGCAAAAATAATTATTTTTTCTATAAAATAGTTTTTATTATGTAAAAGTGGCAAAGCATTAAAAAAAATTGCAAAAAGGTGGAATTGCTACAATCATACCTACCCGAACAATAAAGTTATCTTATCACTTTTACCATATGGTGAATGGCATAAAAAACAAACAAAAAAAAAACAATTGCTGAATTGGTGGTTTTTGTTCATTTTGCCTCCCAAAAATCAAAAAAATGTTATGTGCCCAAAAATGGTACCAATAGAAACGTCAACTTGTCCTGCAAAAAACAAGACCTCACATGACTCTGTCGGCAGAAAAATAGAAGCAGCGAAACATAAAAAAACAATATAAATCTGACATCACTGTAATCACACCGACCCAAAGAATAAAGTCATCTAATCACTTATATCACACGAGGAATGGCATAAAAAATAAATGAAACCAATTCTTGACCTACTATTGATTTGTACAACCTGCCTCTCAAAAATCACAGTAAGTCTCAGCGTATATATATATTGCGCTCTACGCTGAGCGCTTACACCGGGGTTTACATGTAAATCTCCGAAATATGTAATTCCGACAGAACCTCCAGCGGAAGATTCGCTATAATGAGGCAGATGGTGACACTGTGGACTCTGTCCCATGATTTGGCTGTGTCTGTCTTTTTAAGCCTGCATAAAAGCGCGATCGGCCACAGTTTTATGCATCTCTGAAAAGAAGGACACCACTCAGTAGCGTAGCTACCGGGGGGGCAAAGGGGGCAGACTCTGCCTATCAAATGGGGGACACATTATAATACAGACTCTGCCTATGAGGAGGGGGGAAGCATTATACTACAGACTCTGCCTATGAGGAGGGGGGGGATCATTATACTACAGACTCTGCCTATGAGATGGGGGGGGTATTATACTACAGACTCTGCCTATGAGGAGGGGGGAGCGATATACTACAGACTCTGCCTATGGGGGGCATTATACTGCAAACTCTGCCTATGGGGGGTATTATGCTACAGACTCTGCCTATGAGGAGGGGGGAGCATTATACTAACTACAGACTTTGCCTATGGGGGGAGCATTATACTACAGACTCTGTCTATGGGGGGGGCATTTTACTACAGACTCTGTCTATGGGGGGTGCATTATACTATACGAAGGACTATGGGGAGTGCATTATACTATATTGAGGACTATCTGGTAGTATGTAGGCTATTTATACAGTGTGGGAGATAACGTGGGGTCTTTGCACAGTGTGGGGGCCATCATACAGTGTGGGAGATAATGCGGGGTCTTAGTATAGTGTGGGGGCCATCATACAGTGTGTGAGATAATGTGGGGTCTTTGTACAGTGTGGGGGCCATCATACAGTGTCGGAGCCATCAGGTTGGGGGCTACTAATGGGACACATTTTGCAGCAGAGGCTCAGTATTGGGGTATCAGCAGGATGAGAAGTTTGTGCAGGTTGGAGATAAATGTGGTCAGTGCCTGAAATGTAAGGAGTCAAATGTGTCTTTGTTGTGATCTCTGCAGACCTGAGACTCTCTTTCCTGGCTGGAGAAGTTGTCGTGTCGGTCTGGGCCAGATGGAAAAGATGAGAAAAGTGAACAATTTAATCAAAAAGAACATCAGCTGTAAGGTGCTATATATAACTGTGCTGTGATCTCTTATATGTTCTGCAGGACTGGCATCTATCAATATATGTCACCATATGGAGGTAATATCAGTGCTGGTCTTTGTATAGAGATTATTTTTAGCAACAGCGCGGTTAGGTTCTCCTACATCCACTATCTGGGTGCATCACTATAGCTGTAATCAGGGTTACCTGGTTAGGGGCCCACTCAGAAGTTTAGCCCTCCCTGAACCAAAACCCTAGCTACGCCTCTGACACCACTGAACAGAGGCAAGATGGAGTCCACAGTAACTCTGCTGCCTCATTATTATTATTATTATCACATCATTCAGAGATTTAATGTCATGTTATCATGTCATTTGGAGATTTAGATGGAAACCCCAATGTAAGTGCTCAGAGTAGAGCGCAGGATAATGTCCGCACTCAGGTCAATCATCTGTTAATGGAAATATAGTGTCACGCTGGCGGTAGACCCTCTACACGACGGACCAGGCTACCCCTGAGGGGTGGGGCCAAGTTTCTACCGGGTATTCAACTGCCCTCTCATGGTGAGGTAGGACTTGGCTGTTGGCAGACACGAAGCACCACTTCGTGGCAGTCCCTGGATGCCACGCTCCACCAAGGAGCCAGATGGCGCATGGCGAGACAGATGGAAAAGGGAGCACTGCCACTAGGGAAGGATAAGGGGGCAACCACTGAAACTTGCCCCGTGCAAACCGGAGCTCCCTGATGTCCCTAGACGGGTTCTTTCACCCCATGTGGCAATCGTGTTCCTATCCGTGTCTTACCCTAAGCACAGGCCTGGCTAGTGCGCGTGGTAGCAGGAACACTAGTCCTGCTCTAACATCTAAAAACAGACAAGGGTAAAATAAACAGCAATCACTCAATGCGCACCCAGACTACAGAAAGGTATAAAGGGAAAGTAAGGATTAGACAAACCAAAGGAGAATTAAAGAAAAGGAAGACACCAAACAAACTTCCAAATAGCAATATCTGGAGAAGACTACTAGACAACTTCTCTTTCCACAGTTCACACCTCCATACCGATACCAAGATATAGCAAGCTATCACTGGCAACTACCCAAACTAAGAGGTAAGTACTTATACCAGACGGGAGCGGAGAAATCAGAACAGCTGAGATAACCCAGGACAAAGAGCTCTAGGAGACAAACAGAACTGGTTAACCCTTGCAACAAAAGAACAAGGGTAATCTGCACACCTAACTTGAAAGCAAAGTAGATCCAACCAGTTCAGGCGTGCGTGTAGCCAAATGCTGCGATCTTCTGACTTTTGAAATAGAGGAGATCACTCTCTGTCTCGGTAACCTTGTCTTCCACGTTACTGGTAACACAAAGGCTCTGGAACAGTTAAATGGCTCATCGCCCCCCCAAAAGAAATCCAGCAAATTCTGTGCTTCCAAATCCAAAAACCCATCTCCTTTCTGAGCCTAAACCGCATTTAGCATCCACATATTTTGCATTTCTGTAGCGATAAGAGTCTGCTTAATTTATGGGTGCATGTCTCCAGAAGCACAAGCTGGCACAATGTACTGGTCACTACAACAGAAAATGTGCAATTTTCGCTCAGCAACATCCACGGCTGCTTGTTTTTCGAAAACACCCATGGAGTCAAATTGTTACTAGACCTGTAGACCAATTGCCAAAGGGGTATACCGTATACCCAGACTTGGGGGGAAAAGAGGGGTGCGTCTTAGAAAGAGAAATCACCTTACAGGCTGCAGTGGAGCGGGTCCTGAAGATGCGGACGGTGTGCCGGAGATGCTGCGGGGTCAGGACGGAGTGTGCCGAGATCTCAATCTGAGCATGCGCCGCCTCCGGCAGCCATTTTCCCGGAGTCCATCGCATAGGACAGTATGGAAGGTGCGGGACTCCGGCTGCCACAAGATGCCGGTGGAGCCCCCGCACCACCGGACACTCCCAGCGTAGAACTTGGAAGACAGCATGGGGCCCGCAGCCACCTCTGAATACTCCGTCCTGACCCTGCAGCATGTCCGGCACCCAGTCCGCATGTTCGGCACCCCGCAGCATCTCTGGGACCCCGAAGCATCTCAAGGACCCCGCAGCATCTCCGGCCTCAGACAGCGGCAACCCTGGGACCCCGCTCTACCAATGCCACCCCCCAGGTAAGCTGATTATAATACGCACCAGTTTATTAAAAAACATTTTTTTCCTATTTTCCTCCCCAAAATTTGGGGTGCGTCTTATAATCCGCAAAACACGGTAATTTACAAAATGGGGTCACTTGAGGGGGAATATTCTGCTGTTCTGGCTCTGAGGGGTCGGTATATGGAGTCTGCAAACTATTCTAGGAAAATCTGTGCTCCAGGAGTCAAATAGTGCTCCTTCCCACCCAAGTCTAGCTATGTGGCTAACCAGTATTGTACAGCCATGTATGGGGTATTTCCACGTTCAGCAGGAATTGTGTGACAAATTTTGGTGCCATGTTTACCCATTTCCTCATGTAAAAATGTAATTTATGGGGCTAAGGCAAAATTTTTGTGGTAAAAATAATTATTTTTTCTTCACTGCCTAATGGTATAAAATTCTGTGACACACCCATGATATGATCTATATGATCACTGCACCCTTAGATGAATTAATTGAGAGGTTTAGTTTGTAAAATGTGGTCACATATGGTGAGGGGAGGGGGAGTTCTGCTGTTCTGGCAACTTATGGGCAGTGACGTCCCTCCAATGGCGGCAGGCCATACGACTGCTATGGGGCCCGTGGGCTGGGGGGCCCTATATCACCTCCTGCACCCAGGCAAGTGGCAGGGCCCTGAGAAGGGGGGGCTTACTCGCCGTCGGGCATCCCAGCGCGCTATGGGCCCCCCCCCCCTGCTCATTGCCCGGCCGGCACAATGCTTACCTCTTACCGTGCCCTGGACGCTAGAATGTATGGGCTCCTTCCAGGTATGATGTCATTTCCGGGGGCGTGTTCTAGTTCAGCACCAGACGCCAGAGTCTCATGCAGAGACAGAGCTGCCGGTGAAGCTGCAGGAGGAGGTCAGTATCCTAAGCTGAGAAACAGGAGATTGTTCTATTAATTGCTGGTCTGATGTCTTTTCTTGTTGTTTTTGGGGTGACGGGGCTTGATACTTGGGAGTGAGGGATTTGGGGGGGTTAATGCGGGAGGGTAGTTTGGTGGGGTTGATTAATGCTTGTGGAGATCTTAGGGGGCTCTGGGAAATAATGCAGGGATAATGCGTGCTTGTGGGGGCCCGAAGGGGATGTTGCAGGCTTGTGAGGGCTCTGGGGGGGGGATGCTGCGGGTTTGTGGGGGCCCTAAGGGGGATTCTGAGGGCTTGTGGGGGTTCTGGGGGATAATGCTGTGTGCGAGCTTGGGGGGCCCTGGGGGCATGCTGCGAGCTTGTGGGTGCTCTGGGGGGATGCTGCGGGCTTGTGGGGCCCTGGGGGGGATGCTCTGGGCTTGTGGGGCCCCGGGGGGGATGCTGTGGGCTTGTGGGGCCCTGGGGGATGTTGTGGGCTTGTGGGTGCTCTGGGGGGGATGCTGTGGGCTTGTGGGGGCCCTGGGGGGGGTGCTGTGGACTTGTGGGGACCTGGGGGGATGCAGCGGGCTTGTGGGGGCCCCGGGGGGAATGCAGCAGGCTTGTGGGGGCTCTGTGTGGGGCGCAGTCTGCATGGGGCATTACATGGGGACCAGGCAGTATTCTCTATGGTGCATTATATGGGATCCAGTATTTTGTATGGAGCATTATATGGGGCTCATAATACTGTATGGAGGACTATGTTTTGCCCATAATATTGTATGGGGGACTTAGTGGTGCCATAACAATGTATGGAGGACTATACTGTCCGGTCTGCACTGTGCGCTGTGAGGATTCACCGGTTTCTGAGCTATTGTACAATTTACAATAGATATCACTCATGAAATGTAAGAAGTCAGTGAAATTTTTGGCATTGTACTATATCTATATCGATAATTTCTCTACTATATCTGTGCATCATGAATGGTTGTGTGGCACCCTGCTATTACAGGTACCACAGGACCCAAAAGGGTGCATGGACGGACTTCTCCACAAGAGGCCCTCATTACATAACAGACACCTCCACCCTTCCACCTCATACCACCAGAGGGAGCCCTGTTAGGGATATATATAGACTGGAAGGTGGAGTTAGAGTCAGTGTGTGCTGGCACTGAGATCAGTGAAGAAGCAGCATGTGAGCTGCAGGGCCTAAAACATGTGCAGAAGCCTCAGGGCCTAGAGCGTGGCCAGAGTCAAGGAGAAGAGTGAGAGGAGTTATTGTTATGATCTGCTACAAGCACTAAGGAAAGACAGGAGATCTGTCCCTACAATAGAACTAAGCTAGATCCCTACGATGTAACGGGGAACCTGATCCTGCAATCAGACCCGCTAAAGTCCTCAGCTAGTCTGAACGAAGACCTATAGATGTGAGGGAGGGATCCCTACAAGAACTAGGGATTGGGAGAAAGATGGACACCTCCTAGCAGAAATTGTAGCAGTAAAAAGACAAACAAACAACATAGAACATAGAGGTCAAAAGACCTAGCTAAACTGACTGAGAAAGGTTACAAAGCACCGGGCTAGCTTAAGAGTAGAAATTACAATGAAGTCCAGCATGGCCAGAAGGGTGGAGCAGGATTAAATAGGCAAAAAAGGTCATGTGACCAGCAAAATAGAAAAACCTAACAGGAGAGTTCTAACAGTACCCCCTCTTCTATGAGGATCCTCCAGATCCCCTAGGCCCAGGCTTATCAGGAAACCTCTTGTGAAACGCTCTGACAAGTCTGGAAGCAGAAACATCATAAGCCCTCACCCATGAGTTATCCTCGGGACCGAAACCCTTCCAGGCGACGAGATACAGCAAACTCCGCCTATACCGTCTAGAATTAAGGATGCGGGAAATTTCATATTCCCCGTCCTCCACCACCGGAGGAACAGTGGCAGTGGTGTCTCTATTTGATACATCAGCTTTTTTCAATAGAGAAACATGAAACACCGGATTAATCTTCCAGGAGGTGGGAACCTCCAACCTAACAGCAAATTGGTTAACTACCTGAAGCACCTTAAAGGGCCCTACAAACTTGGGACCCAATTTTTTAGAAGGAATCCTCAACCGCAGATTCTTAGAGGATAACCAAACCATGTCACCAACCGTAAACAAAACCTCTTGACGTTTCCTGTCAAAGTACCTCTTAGATTTTTTGTTAGCCTCCTGAAGATTACCACGCACATCCGTCCAAATTCTCTCCAAATCACCGGAAAAAGTCTCCTCCTCAGCCACAGCCGATACCAATTTGGAGAATAACCCAAAAGACGGATGTCTCCCAGAACAACAAAAAAAAGGCGAACACCCAGCAGAAGAGGATGTATGGTTGTTAAGAGCAAATTCAGCAAGCGGCAGAAACTCAGACCACCCCTCTTGATTGTCTGCCACAAAACAACGCAAGAACTGCTCAACATCCTGATTCTTCCTTTCTATCTGGCCATTAGACTCAGGATGATATCCAGATGAAAACGACAAATGAACTCCCAACCTGTCACAAAAGGCACGCCAAAAATGAGCCACGAACTGATGTCCCCTATCAGAAACAATGTCAGTAGGAACACCATGGAATCTGACAATTTCCTTGACAAAGGCCTTAGCGAGTGTCTTAGCGCAGGGCAGTTTGATGAAGGGAACCAAGTGACACATCTTGCTAAAAAGGTCCACGACCACCCAGATGACCGTGAAACCCTCAGAGGAGGGAAGGTCAGTAATAAAGTCCATAGCCAGATGTATCCAAGGTGAACTAGGAACCTCCAGATGGCAAAGCAACCCCGCAGCAGGAGTATGTGAAGACTTAGATCTAGCACACACAGTACATTGACGCACCCACTTAATGACTTCCTTCTGCCATCCAGGCCACCAAAAACTGCGACCCACAAGTCTCTTGGTCTCAGAAATTCCTGGATGACCTGCCAACCGAGACTCATGACACTCAACAAACAAATCTCTCCTAAAGGTCCTAGGCACAAACAACCTCCCATGGGGAGTGTTAGATGGGGCATTCTCCTGTGCTTTAAGAATCTAATCTTCCAAAATGGAGTCCAATGCAGCAATCACAACACCTTCTTGTAAAATGCTCTCCTCCTCCTCAGCACCGACCATGGGAGAAAAGCTGCAAGACAAAGCATCAGCTTTAACATTCTTGGTACCCGGGATGTAAGTAACGGAAAAATTAAACCGAAAAAAAAAAAAGTGCCCACCTAGCCTGACGGGCATTCAAGCGCTTGGCAGCATCAAGATAGATCAGATTTTTATGATCAGTGAAAACCTGAATGGGAAATTCAGCACCTTCCAAGAGATTACGCCAGTGTTCAAATGCGAGTTTAATAGCCAGCAATTCCCGATTACCAATATCGTAATTAAGTTCAGTCTCAGAAAAAAAAATTTAAAAAAAGGCACAGGGATGTACTCCATCCTTGTTTTCCTGAGACAACACCGCACCGACCCCCACAGAAGAAGCATCAACCTCAACCAAAAACGGCTTAGTCACATCAGGCTGCATAAGGATGGGGGCAGAGCTGAACCTCTCCTTTAGAAACACAAAAGCTTCAATGGCCTCAGTAGTCCACTGAACCGTATTAGCACCTTTCCTGGTGAGATCGGTCAGTGGTTTAACAATAATAGAAATTTTTTTAATGAATTCTCTGTAATAATTGGCGAAACCCAAAAACCTCTGTATCGATTTCAAACCAATAGGCCTAGGCCATTCCTGCACAGCTTGAACTTTCACCGGGTCCATCTCAAAGCCCTCGCTGGAGATAATGTAGCCCAAAAAACTAATTCTCTGTACAGCGAACTCACATTTCTCTAGCTTAACAAAAAGCGAATTGTCAATTAATAACTGTAATACCTCACGTACGCTCCGCCAATGAGACTTCAGATCAGGTGAATAAATCAAAATGTCATCCAAATACACAACCACATTTTTGCCGATCAAAGGTCTAAGGATGTCATTAATAAGATTCTGAAAAAATGCTGGTGCATTGGTAAGACCAAAAGGCATAACCAGATTCTCAAAATGACCCACAGGAGTGTTAAAAGCAGTCTTCCATTCATCACCCTCCTTCATGCGCAACAAATTGTATGCCCCCCGGAGATCAATTTTAGAGAACCACTTGGCCCCCACTAACTGGTTAAACAAATCAGGAATCAATGGCAGTGGGTAGGGATTGCGTACAGTAATTTTATTAATCTCGCAAAAGTCCAGACAAGGACGTAAACCGCCGTCCTTTTTTTTAGCAAAAAAAAATCCAACAGCCACAGGTGACTTAGAGGGTCTGATATGACCGGCGGCCAAGCTTGTCAATATGTATTCCTCCAAAGCCTTTCTCTCAGGAATATTAAGATTAAATAAACGACTTTTAGGAAGAGTCGCTCCAGGGACAAATTCAATGGTACAATCATAGTCTCTATGTGGAGGCAAAATTTGCGACTCCTCCTCAGAAAAAACTTTCCAAAAATCCTGAATAGGTACAGGTAATTCCCCTTTATCCACAGCAGCAATGCGCCCGTTACAACACTTGTCATAACACTTAGGGCTCCAGGACTTAATTTCATTAGTAGACCAATCCAGTACAGGATTGTGCAATTTTAACCAGGGTAACCCCAAAACTACTGGAGAAGGCAAATTATTTAATACCACCAAATCCAAATTTTCTTGGTGAATACCATTAATAGTGAGGGGAAATTCATAAACCTTGTGAGTAACACATTTCAAGGGAGAGCCATCGACAGAAACCACGGCAATAGGGGATGACAAAGGTTTGGGTTTTAATTTAAGTTTTTCCAAGAATCCCCCATCAATCACATTCAGAGTAGAACCACAATCCACAAATACCCGAAATTCAATTAATTCTTCCTGAGCAGCAGTACAGTCATGGCCAAAAGTATTGAGAATGACACCAAAATTATATTTTCACAGGATCTGCTGGCCTCTGGTTTTTATTAGTGTTTGTCTGATGTTTAGATCACATACAGAAATATAATTGCAATCATATTATGAGTACCAATAGGTTATATTGACAGTTAGAATGAGTTAATGCAGCAAGTCAATATTTGCAGTGTTGCCCCTTCTTCTTCAAGACCTCTGTAATTCTCCCTGGCATGCTCTCAATCAACTTTTGGACCAAATCCTGACTGATAGCAGTCCATTCTTGCATAATCAATGCTCGCATTTTGCCAGAATTTGTTGGTTTTTGTTTGTCCACCCGTCTCTTGATGATTGACCACAAGTTCTCAATGGGATTAAGATCTGGGGAGTTTCCAGGCCATGGACCCAAAATCTCTATGTTTTGTTCCATGAGCCATTTAGTTATCACCTTTGCTTTATGGCAAGGTGCTCCATCATGCTGGAAAAGGCATTGTTGGGCGCCAAACTGCTCTTGGACGGTTGGGAGAAGTTGCTCTTGGAGGACATTCTAGTACCATTCTTTATTCATGGCTGTGTTTTTAGGCAAGACTGTGAGTGAGCCGATTCCCTTGGCTGAGAAGCAACCCCACACATGAATGGTTTCAGGATGCTTTACAGTTGGCATGAGACAAGACTGGTGGTAGCGCTCACCTCTTCTTCTCCGAATAAGCTGTTTTCCAGATGTCCCAAACAATCGAAAAGGGGATTCATCAGAGAAAATGACTTTGCCCCAGTCCTCAGCAGTCCACTCCCTGTACCTTTTGCAGAATATCAGTCGGTCCCTGATGTTTTTTCTGGAGAGAAGTGGCTTCTTTGCTGCCCTCCTTGAAACCAGCCCTTGCTCAAAGAGTCTCCGCCTCACAGCGCGTGCAGAAGCACTCACACCGGCCTGCTGCCATTCCTGAGCAAGCTCGGCACTGCTGGTAGTCCGATCCCGCAGCTGAAACAGTTTTAAGATACAGTCCTGGCGCTTGCTGGTCTTTCTTGGGCGCCCTGGAACCTTTTTGACAACAATGGAAGCTCTCTCATTGAAGTTCTTGATGATGCGATAGATTGTTGACTGAGGTGCAATCTTTGTAGCTGCGATACTCTTCCCTGTTAGGCCATTTTTGTGCAGTGCAATGATGGCTGCACGTGTTTCTTTAGAGATAACCATGGTTAACTGAAGAGAAACAATGATACCAAGAACCAGCCTCCTTTTAAAGTGTCCAGTGATGTCATTCTTACTTAATCATGACTGATTGATCGCCAGCCCTGTCCTCATCAACACCCACACCTGTGTTAATGGATCAATCACTAAAACGATGTTAGCTGCTCCTTTTAAGGCAGGACTGCAATGATGTTGAAATGTGTTTTGGGGGTTAAAGTTCATTTTCTGGGCAAATATTGACTTTGCAAGTACAGTAATTGCTGTTAAGCTGATCACTCTTTGACATTCAGGAGTATATGCAAATTGCCATTACAAAAATGAAGCAGTAAAAAATTACTATTTGTCTCATTCTCCATACTTTTGGCCATGACTGTAGTAGCAGAAAGAAATACCACCTTAGTGTTTAAACAGGCTATACGGGCGTAACTGACCTTTTTTTTTTCTTTGTTCATACGATTTTCCGCAATAAAAGCACAAACCTTCAGAAAACCTGCGGTCTTTTTCCTGAGAGCGGGGTGACATCGCCCCAATCTCCATCGGCTCTCCAATGTCAGTACAGACCCTCTCAAGACTAGGAGCTGACATGGCAAAGGATTTACTCTCATTAACCCTTGCACGCAGTCTCCTGTCCACCCGTATAGCTAATTGCATTGCCTCCTGCAAGTTTCCAGGTGTAGGATAAGCAATAAGCAGATCCTTAACCCTTTCACCTAGCCCAGAAAGAAACAAACTTTTCAGAGCTGAATCGTTCCACCCCACCTGAGCAGACCACCGACGGAAGTGAGTACAATAATTTTCCACATTACCTGATCCCTGCCTCAAAAGTCTCAATTCCGTCTCAGCTGATGAGACACAATCAGGATCATCATACAACAACCCCAAAGCAGAAAAAAAACTATCCACTGATCTAAAGCACGGATCACTAGGTTGGAGAGAAAAGGCCCATCCCTGAGGTTCTTTGCGCAAAAGTGACATTATGAACCCTATGCGCTGTGATTCATCACCAGAGGATCTGGGTCTCAAACGAAAATACAATAAACAAGCATTTTTAAAGGAAAAAAAATCTTGTTGTTCACCAAAAAATAAATCAGGCAATCATACCTTTGGCTCCACAAAATGCGCTCCAGAACAGCTACTCACGTGTTGTTGAAGCTCGGACACCTCCAGAGAGAGTCCCTGCAGGCATTGAGCCAAATCCTGAACCGACACCATGATGGAAACTGGAGGTCTTTCCTTAGAGATATTTTTGGCTGGACTTACTGTTATGATCTGCTACAAGCACTAAGGAAATACAGGAGATCTGTCCCTACAATAGAACTAAGCTAGATCCCTACGATGTAACGGGGAACCTGATCCTGCGATCAGACCCGCTAAAGTCCTCAGCTAGTCTGAACGAAGACCTATAGATGTGAGGGAGGGATCCCTACAAGAACTAGGGACTGGGAGAAAGATGGACACCTCCTAGCAGAAATTGTAGCAGTAAAAAGACAAACAAACAACATAGAACATAGAGGTCAAAAGACCTAGCTAAACTGACTGAGAAAGGTTACAAAGCACCTGGCTAGCTTAAGAGTAGAAATTACAATGAAGTCCAGCATGGCCAGAAGGGCGGAGCAGGATTAAATAGGCAAAAAAGGTCATGTGACCAGCAAAATAGAAAAAACCTAACAGGAGAGTTCTAACAGTTATGAGGGCAGAGGAGCATCTGAAGCTCACCCCAGGACATAAGCCGGACACCGGGTCCGCTCCTATAGGGTCCTCTACGCCCAGTAGGAATAACCGGTATACCAGGAGGATTCTAGACCCCTGGTCAACCTGAAGCTACAATCATCTAAAGAACTAGGAACCACGAAGGCCCCAGCGTCCAGGGATAGTGGTATCCAGAGGAAAGTTCTTACCACCAAGCATACAGGTTAGGAGAGTGAAACAGCATAGAAGCTAGGCCTAGTTCCAGGCTGGCCAGAAGCTTTAGAGAAAGGAAGAAACGGATCAGGAGGCCTTATACCCACTCACTGGGGAGAGTCCAGAAGTTTACCCATCCTACTAGTTACCCTGGACCATACCTGCCGTTACACCAGTAAAGGTACTGAAGCGAATCCCCTGTGTGCGTGTCTGTCATTCCCCCTGACCCGATCAGGCCACCTCTCACATGCATCTCTTCCATCAACCCTGCCCCGGGGGCCCGCTCCGCCTGTGGGGAGAAGAAACATCCCAGCTGCCATCCCATCACACCCGGAGGTCTGCAGCAGCACTGGTACCCATTACCAGGAGCCACAGGTGGTGTCACGAGACAAAAACTGTTAACAAAACCCCTTTTAAAGAGTGACCCCAGGGTACAGGCCCGGGAGCCGACTGCCATGATATCCAACAGAAGGTCAAGGCCCGGGTACCGAGTTTCCCCCCAGATCCCCCTGGGCGAGTCAGCTCGATGTGTTAAAGGGGCCACTGAGACTCTTTCGCCCAGGGCCCACAAAAATCTGGAGGAGGGAGCATCATGTGATACTCCCTCTCCCATCATTCCTCCTCTGCGTCTGACGCAGCAGCATGATGACGCGCCACACTGTGTCAGACAGTGGAGCTGGCAGCTGCTGAGGTGATGAGCTGCAGAGACTGAAGCAGCGGGGAACGAGAAGCGGTAAGTATGTATTTATTTTTAAATCAGTGTGTACTGATAATACTGGAGGACTGGGGCTGTATTTTACCCTATGGGTGGGGGGGGCTGCATTTTACTCTAATGGGAGGCTGCATTATACTGCGTACAGGACCATGGGGGAATGCATTATACTGAGTGGAGGACCATGGCGAGTGTCTTATAGTGTGTGGAGGACCATGGGGGGGGTGCATTGTACTGTGTGGAGGACCATGGGGGAGTGCATTGTACTGTGTGGAGGACCATAGGGGAGTGCATTGTACTGTGTGAAGGACCATGGGGAAGTGCATTGTACTGTGTGGAGGACCATGGGGAAGTGCATTGTACTGTTTGAAGGACCATGTGGGAGTGCATTATACTGTGTGGAGGACCACAGGGAGTGCATTGTACTGCGTGGAGGACCACGAGGGAGTGCATTATACTGTGTGACGGACCACAAGGGAGTGCATTATACTGCGTGGAGGACCATGAGGGAGTGCATTATACTGCGTGGAGGACCACGAGGGAGTGCATTATACTGCGTGGAGGACCATGGGGAGTGTATTATACTGCGTGGAGGACCATGGCGAGTGCCTTAAACTGTGTGGAGGACCATGGCGAGAGTCTTATACTGTGTGAAGGACCATGGCGAGTGCATTATACTCTATGGAGTGTGGAGAGGTGTGGGGCAGTTGGTGGATCATACTGTGTTGATGTCATCATACTTTACCCTAGGAGTTGAGGTGGGGTACAGTAGGGTCATTATACAGCGCATGTGGAGGAATTCACCATGGGGGTATCATACCATGTTTGGGGGGCACTTTTGTTGGCACCACACTTTATGGGCAATGAAAAAGGGATCTAGAACTTCAGCAGGAGAAAAATTACTATGTAAAGGCTGGAAGCTTGTGAGGTCTGCTCTTATAATAATAATAATAATAATAATAATAATAATGATGTTTATTTTTATAGCGCCAACATATTCCGCAGCACTTTACAAACTTTAAGGGGGACTTATACAGACAATACAAAATAAGCATATCTCATATCGAAAGGAGTGAGGGCCCTGCTCGCAAGCTTACAGTCTATGAGGAAATGGGGGAGACACAAAAGGTAGAATGTACATATATTGTATAAAGCAGCCTTAATATACTAAATAGGATAAATAATACATGGACTGGTCGCCTGCCAGTGTGTGTACAGTCCTGACCGAGGCTATTAAGTACATGGTTGGTATGAACCTGAAATTGAAGAAGATTTTAATATGGGGGAAAACTGGGACGGACAACTGGGATGGACAGGTAGTGTGTGGAGGCGATACGCCAGTCTAAAGAAATGGGTTTTTAGGGTCCGCTTGAAACTGTGGGTATTGGGAATTAATCGAACTGTCCTGGGTAGTGCATTCCAAAGAATTGGCGCAGTACGCGAGAAATCTTGGAGACGGGAGTAGGAAGTTCGGATTATGGAGGATTTTAGTTTTAAGTCACTGTCAGAACGGAGGGCACGTGTAGGGTGGTAGACTGAGACAAGGGAGGAGATGTAGGGGGGTACTGAAGCATGGAGCGCTTTGTGGGAAGCGTGATAAGTTTAAATTGAATTCTATATTGGATGGGTAACCAATGCAATGACTGGCACAGGGAAGAGGCATCAGAGTAGCGTTTGGCGAGGAATATGATCCTGGCTGCTGCATTAAGGACGGATTGGAAAGGGGAGAGTTTAGTAAGAGGGAGCCCGATAAGTACAGCGTTGCAGTAGTCCAGACGGGAATGAATAAGAGCTACGGTAAGAGTTTTTGCCGAGTCAAAGGTGAGAAAAGTCCTGATTCTTGAGATGTTTTTGAGGTGTAGATGACATGAACGAGCGAGTGATTTGATGTGAGGAGTAAAAGAAAGATCTGAGTCAAAAATGACCCCAAGACAGCGGGCTTGTTGCTGGGGAGTAATGGTTGAGCCACAAACGGAAATGGCAATATCGGGCACAGGTAGGTTAGTGGAGGGAGGAAAGACGAGTAGTACAGTTTTTGACAGATTCAGTTTTAGGCAGAGGGAGGACATAATGTTAGACACAGCAGAAAGACAATCACTAGTCTTTTGTAGCAATGCAGGGGTGATGTCCGGAGCAGAGGTGTATAATTGGGTGTCATCAGCATAGAGATGGTACTGGAAACCGAATCTGCTGATTGTTTGTCCAATGGGAGCGGTGTATAAGGAGAAAAGAAGGGGGCCAAGGACTGATCCTTGAGGAACCCCGACAGTGAGGGGAAGGAGAGAGGAGGAGGAGCAGGCGAAAGACACAGAGGAGGAGCGGTCAGAGAGATAGGAGGAGAACCAGGAGAGAACAGTGTCCTTGAGGCCAATAGTGCGGAGCATAGTGAGGAGGAGCTGGTGATCCACAGTGTCGAATGCTGCAGAGAGATCCAGGAGAATCAGCAGGGAATAGTGACCATTAGATTTAGCTGTTAGTAGATCATTAGAGACTTTAGTGAGGGCAGTTTCAGTAGAATGTAAAGAGCAGAAACCAGATTGCAAAGGGTCAAGAAGAGAGTTGTCTGAAAGATAGCGGATTAGACGGGAATGGACCAGGCGTTCCAGGAGTTTAGAGATAAAGGGAAGATTGGAAACAGGTCTGTAGTTGGCCGTGCAGTTCTGGTCAAGGGATGTTTTTTTAAGTAATGGATGTATGCTGGCATGTTTAAAAGAAGAGGGAAAGATACCAGATGAGAGGGAGAGGTTGAAAATTTTAGTTAGGTGAGTTGTGACAGCTGGAGCAAGGGACTGAAGGAGATGTGAGGGAATAGGGTCACTGGTGCAGGTGGTAGGGCGAGAAGATGCAAGGAGCCTGATCACTTCACCTTCCGTGACTGGTTCAAAGTCAGAAAGTGAGCAAGATACAATGTGGCGGGGGAGAGCATGCATAACATTTGGGGATTGGGAGAAAATTTCCTGTCGTATATGGTCAATTTTTTCTTTGAAATAATTGGCCAGATCGTCAGCGCTGAGGTCGGTGGTCAGGGCCTGTGTTGTTTGATTGAGGAGAGAATGAAACGTGTCAAAGAGTCGTTTAGGATTATTGGAAAGTGAGATTATGAGGTTGTTAAAGTAGGTTTGTTTGGAGAGGTGAAGCGTAGAGTTATATGTTTTCAGCATAAATTTATAATGGAGGAAATCTTCGGGCAGATTAGATTTTCTCCACAGCCTCTCAGCACACCTGGAACACCGCTGGAGAAGACGTGTTTGAGGTGTGTGCCAGGGTTGTCGCCGTCTATGCCGAATTGTTCTTTGTGTAGGAGGTGCGGCTTCATCCAGGGCGCATAGCATTATTTCATTATAATGCTTCAATGCAGAGTCGGGACATGAGAGGGAGGAGATTGGGGCCAATGATGAGTGCAACTTTTTCATCAATTTCTGGGTGTTAATGGTACGTAAATTTCTATAAGTGTGGAAAGTGGGGGGGTCTAGAGTAGAGTCACAGTTCTTGACAGAGAATGAAAGAAGATTATGGTCAGACAGTGGAAGAGGAGAGTTAGTAAAGTCATGTACTGAGCAAAGCCGGGAGAAGATCAAGTCCAATGTGTCCCCGTCCTCATGTGTAGGAGAATTAGCAAGCTGTGAAAGGCCAAAGGAGGAGGTTAGTGATAAAAGGTGAGCGGCAGATGGGGAAAGAGGATCGCCAATTGGGATGTTAAAATCTCCCATGATTATTGTGGGGATTTCGCAGGATAGAAAATTTGGAAGCCAGGCAGAAAAGTGATCCAAGAACTGACGGGAGGGACCTGGAGGGCGATAGACAACCGCCACTCGCAGGGAGAAGGGCCGGTAGAGTCTGACTGTGTGAGCCTCAAAAGAAGGGAAGATAAGGGAGGGTACTGGCGGGATCACCTGAAAAGTACATTTTGTTGAAAGAAGCAGACCAACCCCTCCACCTGATCTGTTGTCAGGTCTCGGAGTATGAGAGAAGTGTAGGCCACCATAGGAGAGAGCTGCAGCGGCGGTGGTGTCCGACTGCTGGATCCAGGTTTCAGTGAGAGCCAGAAGGTTGAGGGAATTAGAGAGGAAAAAGTCATGGATATAAGAGAGTTTATTACATGCTGAGCGTGCATTCCAAAGGGCACAGTTAAATGAGACAGAAGATATGCAGGGAATATTAATGAGATTAGCAGGGTTTCTGAATGTAACAGGGAAAGAGTTAGTGTTATTATTACTGGAGGGTCCTGGATTAGGAGAAATATCACCTGTGACTAAGAGAAGGAAGATACAGAGAGTGAGCAGGTGGTTGAGTGATTTGTGAGAGCGTTTCCTGTGTTGTATGGTGGGAATGAATGGATCTGCGTGGTATAACATTGTGAAGAGAGCATGACAGCTGTACATAGGAGAAGAGAGGAGTGAGGGGTTAATATGGATGAAGTCTGCTGAATTTGTGGGAGAACGGTGAGTGTGGATGATTGTAGCAGCCAGAATATAAATGGCACAGATACAAATGGTGAATACTGTTTGCAAAACTGATGGACTGGAAGCAAGTTTGTTTAATTGTCTTGCATGTCTTACCTGTCTCCTGCCCTGTCCAACTCTTCTCTTCTGTGACCCCGACAATTATTTACATTTTTACATTTTTTTTTGGGGGGGGGCCCAATTAGAACTTCTGCTATGGGGCCCCATGATTCCTATGTACGCCGCTGCTCATGGGCTCTATCAGCGTGACATGGCACCCGCAAACCATAACAGCAAAATCTGCATTGTAACATGATGCTCCTTCCCTTCTAAGCTATTCACTGTGCCTGAAAAGTATTTCCCAATTACATGTAGGGTATTGGCGCACTCAGGAGAAATTGGACAACAAACTGTTTGGTTCATTTTTTCCTATTAGCCCTTATAAAAATTAAAAACTTGGGGCTAAAACAAAATTTTAGTGGTAAAAATGTAATTATTCTTTCTTCACCGCCCAAAGGTATAAAATTCTGTGAAGCACATGTAGTGTCAACATGCTCACTGGACCCTTAGATCAGTTTATTGAGGGGTGTAGTTTGTAAAATAGGGTGTGAGGCAGTGACTGGGATCGTATACAAGGGACGTTGTATATCCCCAGAATGTGTACAGAGACCAATTAAATCCATTGGAGTACATTGCAGTTACAGACACACCTGCGGCTGCAATGCAGGAATGAAGGGAAGCGTTGACCTGGTCAGGCTATCTGGCTAAGGCAGATTAGTAAAACCCGGCAGGGCCTTCATTTCTTGGAGGAGGCTACAGGAAGGCAGTGGGGTGGCCTCCTCCCTCCAAATTGGGTTTTCCAGTGGCTCTTGCCACAGGTCCTTTGAAGACCCTGCATTAAGGATTAGTGTTGTTCAGTGTTGGGACCTGCTAGGAGCATAGCAGGAAAGCTCGGCGGGCCTGTGAGTAGCTGAACCCACGCCTGGGAAGGCTCTGCACCCGTCAGGCTCTGAGTGGCCCGACGTGGTCGTTGCCCCTGGCAACAGTAGTTATGGACTTGTGTTAACCCGGCTGCGAACCGGAGGACATTCTGTTTACCTGTAAGTTTTGCTGAATAAAAGCTGCTTATGTTAGACTTGCTTGGGTCACTGCCTCAGTTGCTGCACAGTGTGAATACCGCCGCCTTACAAGGTGTTCTGCTGTCCTGGCACATCTGGGCTCTGCCAATGTGACATGGAACCCTCAAACCATACCAGCAAAATCTGTACTCCAATATTGCGCTCCTTCCCTTCTGAGCTTTGCACTGTGCCTCAAAAGTAGTTTTTGACCACATGTAGGGTATTGGTATACTCGGGAAAATTTTCACAATAAATTTTATGGTTTATTTTCTCCTATTATCCCTTTTGAAAATTAAAAACTTGGGGCCAAAGCAACATTTTAGTGGAAAAATTGTAATTTTCCATTTAATCAGCCTAATGTTATATAATTCTGTGAATCGCTTGAAGGTTAAAAGTGCTCACTACACCCCTAGATGAATTGCTAGGGCTGCAGTTTCCAAAATGGGGTCGCTTGTGGGAGGTTTCAACTGTTTAGGCACATCAGGGGCTCTGCAAACGCGACAAGGTGTCTGCTATCTATTCTAGACAATTTTGCACTCCAAAAGTCAAATGGCACTCCTTCCCTTCCGAGCTCTGCCATGCACCCGAACAATAGTTTCCCCCCACATATAGGGTATCAGCGTGATAATGAGAAATTGCACAACAAATTGTAAGGTCAATTTTCTCCTATTATCTTTGAAAAAATTCAAAATTTGGGGTTAAATCAACATTTTTGAGGGAAAAAGTTACATTTTCATTTTTTCCTTCCACATCGGTTTAAAGGGAATCTGTCACCTCCCGGGAGATATCAGACCTCTACTATGGGCATACAGGTGATATAAAAGTAAATCTATACATACCTGTATGGCCCATAGTAGAGATTTGATTGCAGAGAAAAGTGTTTTTATTACCTCTGTTTTCCACAGGCTTGTCGTCCCCTGGACGCCAAGAAATCCCCGCCTAACTGTTTATTATTCCGCGAATGCTTAGTTATCATATTTTCCCCCTCTCCTGCATGTCACAGGGCCCTGTGACATGCACTGTGCTACCTGACTTCCCAGGCATGTGCAAAGCGCCACTCACATAGAGTGTGCTTTGCTTCTCCCGGCCCCGTCTCTCCGTGCACTGTGCAGCAGGAATCTATTGCGCAGGCGCCGGAAATTGACAGTGACTCCCGGCGCCTGCGCAACACAACACTCAGATGGGGCTGGGCACAGACAGATGGGGCTGCAGCGCAGTGCACAGGCAGATGGGGCTGAGAGGAAGTAAAGCACGCTCTATGTGAGCGACGCTTTGCGCATGCCCGGAGAGTCAGGGAGCGCAGTGCACATCACAGGGCCCTGTGACATGCAGGGGAATATGGTAACTAAGCATATAGGCGGGGATTTCGGGGAATAATAAACAGTTAGGCTGGGATTTCTTGGCGTCCGGGGACGCCAAACCTGTGGAAAATAAAGGTGATAAAAACACTTTTCTCTGCAATCAAACATCTACTATGGCTCATACAGGTATGCATAGATTTACTTTTCTATAACCTCTATGCGCATAGTTGAGGTCTGATATCTCCCAGGGGGTGACAGATTCCTTTTAATTCCTGTGAAGCACCTGAAGGGTTAATACATTTATTGAATGTGGTTTTGAGCACTTTCAGGGGTGCAGTTTTTTAAACATTGTCACTTTGGGGTATTTTTCTGTCATATAGGGCCCCCAAAGTCACTTTAAATGTGATGTGGTCCTTACCAAAATTGGTTTTGTAAATTTTGTTGGAAAATTTAAGAAATGGCTGATGAACTTTTAACTCTTCTAACTTTCTAACAAAAAATAATAGTTTAAAAAATGATTCTTATGTAAAGTAGACATGTCGTAAATGTTATTTATTAACTATTTTTTGCGATGTAATTATCTGCTTTAAGGGCATTAAAATGAAAAGTTTGAGAAACGCTAAATTTTCAAAATTTTTGCCAAAATTCCGATATTTTCACAAATGTACACACAAAATATCAGCCTAGCAGGAAGTACAATGTGTCACAGAAAAAAAGACATTAATGCATGGTATAACAGATGAATATCCATTATAATCTGTTTCCCATAGATTTCAGTATTAAAATAGAAACGGGTTCAGTTACTATCCATGTTTTTGGCCCCACAAAAAAGTTGTGAAGTTATTAACCGTATTTTTCAGGCTATAAGACGCACTTTTTTCCTCCAAAATTTTGGAGGAAAGTGGGGGGGTGCGTCTTATAGTCTGGATGTACAGTACGGCTGTGGAAGGTGGCGGGTGTGGGGGGAGGGGCAGCAGCAGAGGAGCGGGGCACAGGAGGCAGGAGCCGCATGCTGCAACTAACACTGTGCTAAAGAAAATTAATATTCACTGCTCCCCACGCCCATGGGTGTGTGGAGTAGTGAATATTCATTCTCCTTAATAGCGCGCAGTGTAAGCTGCAGCTGCAGGCTTCGTGCAGTGATTGGGTGATCACGTATGCCCGCTATTAAAGAGCATAAATATTCACTGCTCCCCACTCCCATGGCCCGGCATGGGGAGCAGTAAATATTCCGATAGCTAACCTCAGCTTGTGAGTGCACATTGCAGTGATGTCATGTGCTGCTCACACGGTGAGATCAGCTGCTGACAGCAGAACAGGATGCAGCGCTGGAACAGAGGGGAGGATGAGCAGAATCATTTATTTTTTTATGTGTGCAGCGTGATGGGGATGGAGGTGCCATGTATGCCAGGATGGGCAAGGGGGTGCCATGCATACCAGGATGGGGGTGCCATGCATAAAAGGATGGGGATGACATGCATACCAGGATGGGGGTGCCATGCATACCAGGATGGGATTGCCATGCATACCAGGATGGGGTTGCCATGCATACTAGGATTGGGTGCCATACATACCAGTATAGGGATTGGGGCCACATATAACAGGAAGGGGGGATATATGTATACCAAGATGGGGACATATATATATACAAGGATGGGGAATATTAGTACAGAATTGGGTGACATTAACCCTATAACAGTGTCAGCAGCAGACCCCCCGTCCCCATAACAGTGCATCATGACGACATTTTTTGCTTCAATTTTTTTCTATTTTCCTCCTCTAAAACCTAGGTGCGTCTTATGGTCTGGTGGGTCATATAGTCTGAAAAATACAGTAGCTAAAAAACATATTGCAGCTGGAAAAGAGGTAATCAAAAGAAACTTTAGTACTTCTCTGTTCCCATTCAAATGAATGGATTCTGTACTGGATGATAGTTTTAGTTACTTACCGGTAACGGGATTTTTCGGAACCCATGACAGCACCACGAGAGAAGGGATCCGCCCACCAAGGACAGGAAATCTACAGGCTTAAAAGGGCGGCGCCTCTCTCCCGCCTCAGTTTGGTTTACAGAGATGAGAGGACTGCCAAGGTTAGTACAACAACAATCCAATTCACAACAATGTGCATATCCAAACAATTTTTTCATATTTTTTAAGTTTGTTTTTTTTCAACTTATAAGCGTGAGATATGATATACCTAAAGGAGTGCTCCCACAAACGTGAAGGGAAGGAATATAAGGGTGCTGTCATGGGTCCGAAAAATCCCGTTATCGGTAAGTAACTAAGACTTTATTTGTTCACCCATGACAGCACCAGAGAGGAAATTTCTAGGTAGGGACCACAGCCTGGAGCACCCTTCTCTCAAAGTTGAGATCGGTAGAGACACCCATATATAACCTATATTGCTTGTACAAAGTAGAGGCCGAGGACCAAGTAGCAGCTTTACATATCTCCTCTATGGAGATGTTCGTCTTCTCCGACCAGGAGGTCGTCACTGCCCGAGTAGAATGGGCTTTCAGACCTTCTGGTACTTTCTCACCCGTTGACGAATAGGCAAGAGCGATGGCATCTCTTATCCACCTGGCAATAGTGGATTTTGAAGCCCTATACCCTTTCCTAACCCCCTGGCAACATAAGAAAAGGGACCTATCTTTTCTGTAACCCTCCAAGATTGCAAGATATTTGATAACGCATCTCCTAACATTCATTGTGTGTAATTTTTCTTCCTTCTGGTTTTTAGGGTTTGTACAGAAGGAGGGTAAAACTATCTCTTGGGTTCTGTGAAAACGAGTTGACACTTTAGGGAGATAGGCCGGGTCTGGTTTGAAGATTATTTTATCCTCTAATATTTGAGTGAAGGCGGGGCCGTGGATAGTGCTTGGATATCGCCTACCCTTCTGGCTGAGTTTAATGCGACAAGAAGTGATGTTTTAAGGGAGATAATTTTTAGGGAAGCTGACTCTAAAGGTTCAAATTCCACGCCGTCAGATGTAATCCTGGAGCTGGAGGGTGGACAATTGGCCCCTGAGAGAGGAGGTCCGGGATCTCTGGCAGGATCCACGGGTCTGTCACTGACATTTCCCATAGACAGGCAAACCAGGGCCTCTTGGGCCATAAGAGTGCTATGAGCAATATTCGTGCTCTGTCTGCCCTGACTTTCCTTATGACCGCTGGAAGCAAGGATAACGGGGGAAAGGCATACGCTAGACTGAATGTCCATGGAATTAGGAGAGAGTCAACAACCAGGGGATCTTCCCTGGGATTCAGGGAGCAAAATTCTCTTACTTTTTGATTTTGTCTTGTGGCAAATAGGTCCACCAATGGAAGACCCCACATCTGGGTCATCCGAGAAAAAAGTTGTTGATTCAATACCCATTCTCCCTCCCTTAAAGGAAATTTGCCTTGGTGTTTTCGCTTCCTTTTATATGTAAGACAGTAAAGGAGAGTATATGTATTTCTGCCTTTTGCAACAGCTTGTCTGCCACTTTTATTAGAGATTTTGATCGGTGGTTTATGTAGGCCACGGCTACACAGTTGTCCGAGAACACCCTGATGTCCCAGCCCTGCAAGTATACAAGGAATTTGTTTACTGCTTTATCAATTTCCTATAGCTCTTTGGTATTAGAGGAGAATTTCTTCTCTTCTTCTGACCAAACCCCCTGAACCAGCTCTTCTCCTAGATGGGATCCCCAACGCGATGGACTTGCATCAGTGACTAAAACCCGGAAGGGGCTCACCCCCCAGGGAACCCCCCTGGACAGGTTTCGGTCATCCAACCACCATCCCAGGGACTGTGTCGAGAAGGGCGATAACGTTAATCTACCTTCCAGAACCCCCCTAGAACTGACTCATTATATAACACATCCCACTGTAGCACTCTAGAGTGGAATTGAGCCCATAAGACTGCGGGGAAACAGGATGTTAAGGTACCCAACAGGGACATAGCACTCCTAAGTGACATAGAGGGGAAATCTATGGATTTCTTCACTTGATGCTGAATCGTTCTAATTTTTTGAGGCAGTAGGTAAGATTCTTGCTTTCTTGAATCTAGCATGACTCCCAGGAATTGCTGGACCTTTGAAGGAACTAGCTTAGATTTTTGCAGATTTAACAACCAACTCAAGCTCTGTAAGGTCGACATTACTTCCTTCAAGCGATGTTCACAATCATGGAAGGAACTCCCTACCACCAGGAAATTGTCCAGATGATGAGACTGTCCTTTTCTCTAACATGAGCCATATCCTCGGCCACCACTTTAGTGAAAACCTGGGTGCTATGGCAAGCCCAAAGGGAAGGGATGTGTACTGGAAGTGTTTAATTACACCCCTCATATTTACCGCCACCCTTAAGTACTTTTGGAAATCCGTATGAATGGGTACATGGTAGTACACATCTTTGAGGTCTAAGACTGCCATATAACAACCAGGAAAGAGAAATTTTATTGCCATTTTCAGCGTTTCCATTAGAAAGGTATACACCTTCAGGTATTTATTCAGGGCCTTCGGATGGACTATTGTCCTGAAGGAGCCATCTGGTTTGGACACCAGGAAGATAGGGGAGTAAAACCCCTGACCTCTCTCTGTTACTGGAACCTCCACCAGGACTGACTTTGCAATTAAGTCATGAACCTCCTGCTGCAAGGAAAGCTGCTGCCCTGGAGAGGAGCGAGAGGGAATAATCATAAATCTACCCCGGGGTAGAGAAGAAAATTCCAATGTCAGTCCCGACTCCACCAGACCGAGGATCCATCTACTCGCAGTGATGCACTCCCAGGCTGAGAAAAAGGAGGAGAGCCTTTCCCTCACCTGGGCTAAACGTCATTGCCCTGACTTTCAGGCTCCCTGGGAGGAGGATCCAAACAGCAGTCCTCTACCTCTCGGTTTGCGCTCCTCGTACTTGTCCTGGTCCTTCGCTGGTCTGCTGCTTATAAACTTATTTTTCAGAAATGACTGTTTGTAGCTAGGCATAGATACTGATGGAAACCCTTTTTTAGAGTCTCCTGCCTTCTCTAGTATCTCATCCATCGTAGGACCGAACAGATATTCTACTCGCAAGGGATGGAACACAACCTAGACCTGGCCTGAATGTCCCCCGGCCAAAACTTTAACCATAAGGTTCGACGAGCAGCATTTGAGAGGGTGGCCGATCTTGCTGCTAATCTTACAGAGTCCACTGTTGCATTGGCAAGAAAGGCTACAGCACCCTGAACAAGGGGAATTAAGGACACGATTTGGCTTCTTGCTACTCACTCCTTAACTGTGATTCTAACTGCTCCAACCAAATAATTAGCATCCTGGAAGTGCAGGTAGCTGCTACTGCAGGCTTTAAGGTCCCCGCTGAAGTCTCCCATGTGCCTTTTAGAAAGGTATCCACCCTTTTGTCAAGCGGATCCTTTAACGCCCCCATGTCGTCGAAGGGTAGACATGATTTCCTGGAGGCTTTGGTTATGGCCACATCTAGTTTAGGGGCTTTGGACCTTCATCAAAGGGATACTTCCTCTTAAATGAAGGTGGAAGAGAGCCTTTTCTTTTTGGCTTCTTCCACTCTCGCTGGATTAACCCTTGAATTTTACTATTTAAGGAAAAACACTTCCTTCTTCTTCTGGTCTAGACCCCCAAACATCCTATCCTCAACAGATTTCTCTTTTTTAGAGTCCACGATACCCATTGTGGTACGGACGGCTTTAACCAGGGCATCAACTTCGTTCAGGGGAAAACAGTAAAACAGTGACGACCTGAGTCGCTATCTGAAGAGGATGCAGAAAGGGAAGAATCATCTGAATTCTCGGGATCAAAAGGAACTGAGGAGTCTTCGGATACCGGAGAAGGTTCCCTTCTCCGCTGTCCTGTCATTTTTTTTGGAGAGGGCCATTCCTATCTCTTCCTTGATCAAGGATCTTAATCCTGAGGAAAAATCAGGGGTCTCTTCAGCCACAGTTTGATCAATAAATGATCTACAGAGTTTTTAAGGCAAGAGTCTGGCAGGGGGATTTTACATAAGGCACATTGTGTTTGGATTTTGTGCCACACTTCTTTCCCTGGAAAATTAAACAAAGAGAAGGGACAATCACCAAATGAACTTTCACAAAGATAACTTACCCTTTGCTCAGACATACGGTACCAGGTTTGCTGGAGGATCTTTCTCAGCCAGAGGGTTTTCTCTCGGGGCTGCAGAAATCTTCCTCCTGCTTGAACCTTTTTGGCTGGACCTTGTAGATCCATGCCTTCCTGTGGAACGGCCGCTCCCTCCATTAGAAAGAAGGCGGCGCTGGACCACTTGTTCTTGGGGCTCCCCAGGCAGCAGCTCATCTTGTTGCTGCTGCTCCTGCTGCGGTGGCGACTGCTGTTCACAATGGCTCATCATGGAATATCAAGTGAAGAGATGGGAAGCACCCTAGCAATGGAGACAGCTTTTTTATATTGGCCACTGCCCGATACCATCAGGTCACCAGACCCTCTACGTGGCTCTGGATAGGTTCCCTGGAGGGAGACCACTCCCTTGGACGAGCACGCCCCTCCAGCAGGTCCACACTCGAAAATACTCCGGTACTTGTGGGTGACCATGCGGGCCGCCATCTTTGCTTCGGCCGCGTCATCAGGCCGCGGCCGCCGTGTCACCTGGCCGCGCACCGCGTCACGTGGTCGTGCCTACTGTTCCACATGGCCGCGCCCTGTCACATGCTGCACGTCACGCAGCCGCGTCCTCGGCCGTGTCATCCGGCCATGCCTGCCGAGTCACCCGCCGGCACAGCCCACCTTCCTGCTGATCTACTCGGGAGTGTGGAATTGCAGGTTTCCCCCGCCATCTGAGCCACGCTGAGTGGTCCATCCCCAGGCAGGGGAGGCCAGCTCATTGTGCCATCGCTCACGGAGCAGGCCCCCTTGAGCCCAGCATGGCACCTCCAGGGATCCCGCACCAGCCAAGGCAGAGAATGCATCCCTGCCTGAAACGGCTGGCCGGGACTGGGACAGGAAGGTCTTCCATCTTCTCAGGTAAGGCTGACAGGTTCCCCCATCAAGGACAGGAAACCAAACTGAGGTGGGAGAGAGGTGTTGCCCTTTTAAGCCTGAAGGTTTCCTGTCCTTGGTAGGCGGATCCCCTCTCTCGTGGTGCTGTCATGGGTGAACAAATAAATTTCTGTTTGTGTCATCCCAAATTGGATCCCAAAACTAAATTCTTGTTAGCTATGTGAACATAGTCTTAAAGAAAAACATTGCATAGTATGATGAATCCTGACTATAAAACAGAACCTAACACTTTTCATTGTCAATACAATACACTGTGTTCCAAATTATTATGCAAATAATATTTTCTCAGATTTTCCCAAATTACGTATATGAATTGCAGTCATTGTAATTTTCCAGTCAAATAACTATTAGAGTACAATTGAAAGGTTTTTGTACAAACTGTCTATGATAACAGTATATTTAAAAAAAAAAAACTCAAACTGCACTCAAAATGCATGTTCCAAATTATTATGCACTGCAGAGTTTTCAACCTTTTCATTTTAATAAAGAACAAAAAAATGGTCATTTTTGAAATTATAAGCATTAGCAGGTTATTACAAACTGAAATCAAACAGTTTTCAACTCAAAACTTTATTCTAGGTGATGTTACATTTGCACATAGGACCGCTTGTTCGAAAGGAGCTTCTGAACTCTCTCGTCCATTGAATTTGTCAGGTTTTGGATGGTTTCTGCTTCAATAGTTTTACATGAGGACAGAATACCCTCAAAGAGCTGTTGCTTAGATGTGAACTGCCTCCCGCCATCATAGACACTCCTTTTGATGTTGCTCCAGAGGTTCTCAATGGGGTTGAGGTCAGGGGAGCATGGGTGCCGCACCATAAGTTTGTCCCCTTTTATGCCCATAGCAGCCAGAGATGCAGATGTGTTATGTGCAGCATGAGACGGTGCATTATCATGCGTGAAAATGATCTTGCTGCGGAATGCACGGTTCTTCTTCTTGAACCATGGAAGGAAGTGCTGTTTGAGAAACTCAACATACATTATGGAGTTCATCTTTACCCCTTCAGGGATCCTAAAAGGGCCGACAATCTCTCTCCCCATGATTCCAGCCCAAAACATTACTCCACCTCCTCCTTGTTAGCGCCGTAGCCGTGTTTACATGGGGTGTCCATCAACCAGCCATCCTCCACTCCATCCACCTGGACCATCAAGATCATTTCATGCTACAGTCCCATGTCTGTTAGAATTTTACCATCATTTTTTTTTCCTACATGTCATCTATACTGCCTCCATGTGGCATCCATGTTGTTCCTTTTTTTTTCTCATCCGTTTATTTCATGGAAGGAATATATTTGTTTCCGAGCCATTAAAAAGTTCCCAATTAACAGATTTTTATTAAAAAGTATCACTAATAAAAAAATTGTGAAACAGATGCAAAGGAAGGAAATTTGCATAAGTGTTTCAGGGATATTCATAGACATAAATGACCAATTCTTAGCGGATCAAAATAGGACCTGCTCTGAGTATTATTGATGTCACACACAGCACAGAGTATCATGGATCTATACATACAGTACATCCGTGAAAAATATACTGGGCTCATGTGCTGCTCGGAAAAAAAAACGGACAGCACACAGACATGTCACACAGATGTGTGAATGCGTAGCTTTAACCCCTTTACCCCCAAAGGTGGTTTGCACATTAATGACCAGGCCAATTTTTACAATCCTGACCACGGTCAGTTTATGAGGTAATAACTCTGGAACGCTTCAACGGATCCCACTGATTTTGAGACTGTTTTTTCATGACATTTTGTACTTCATGATAGTGGTAAAATTTCTTCGACATGACTTGCATTACTTTGTGAAAAAATCGGAATCTGGTGAAAATTTTGAAAATTTTGCAATTTTCAAACTTTGAATTTTCATGCCCTTAAAGGAGTGAGATATGTCACACAAAATAGTTAATAAATAACATTTCCCACATGTCTAATTCACATCAGCACAATTTTGGAGTCAAAATTTTTTTGGGTTAAGTAGTTATAAGGGTTAAAAGTTGACCAGCAATTTCTCATTTTTCCAACAAAATTTACAAAACCAGTTTTTTAGGGACCACATCACATTTGAAGTGACTTTGAGGGGCCTTTATGACAGAAAATACCCAAAAGTGACACCATTCTAAAAACTGCACCCCTCAAGATTCTCAAATCCACATTCAATAAGTTTATTAACCCTTCAAGTGCTTCACAGGAATTTTTGGAATGTGGAAGAAAAAAATGTAACTTTTTATCACAAAAATTTGAATTTAGACCCAATGTTTTTTATTTTTGCAAAGGTAAAAGGAAAAAATATACCCCAAAAATTGTTGTGCAATTTCTCCTGAGCAAGTTGATACCACATATGTGGGGAAATACCACTGTTTGGGCGCACGGCAGGGTTCGGAAGGGAAGGGGCACCATTTGACTTTTTGAATGTAAAATTTGCTTGAAAATTAGCGGACGCCATGTCACGTTTGGGGAGCCCCTGATATGCCTAAACAGTGGAAAAAGCCCACAACTGACCCCATTTTGGAAACTAGACCCCTCAAGGAACTTATCTAGATGCGTGATGAGCAGCCTGAACCCCCAGCTGCTTCACGGAAGTTAATAACATAGAGTCATGAAAATAAATCTAACTTTTTCTACAAAAATGATCTTTTGGCCCCAAAATTTCTCCTGAGTAAAGCTGATACCTCAAATGTGGGTAAAAAAACACTGTTTGGGCGCATGGCAGGGTTCAGAAGGGAAGAAGCACTGTGTGACATTTTGAACACGAAATTGGCTGGAATCGAGAGCAGACGCCATGTCGCATTTGGAGAGCCCCTGATGTGCTTAAATACTGGAAACCCCCCACAAGTGACCCCTGTTTGAAAACTAGACCCCTCAAGGATTTTAACAAGGGGTATAGTGAAGATTTTGAACCCAGAGGTACGACACAGAATTTGATAACATTAGGTCATGTCACTCGAGCACCCGCGATATTTGGTGCATACCCGAGCACCCGATGCAAACTCAAGTAGAGAGCACTTGCCCTCAACACTAGTCGCCATTTCGTCATCATTTTTTTTCTTTACTTTTGAAAAAATCCCAACCCCAACACGACCACAATGCTAACACTACCCCCAACCCTAACACAACCCTACCCCTAAGCCAACCCTAACCTTACCCCTAACCCTGCCCCTTACCCAACTCTACCCCTAACCCTAAATCTAATCCTAGAGTTTATTTTTTACGCCGTTCCTCGTGCGGTATAAGTGATTAGACGACTTTATTCTTCGGGTCGGTGAGATTACAGCGATACCAGATTCATATCGGGTTTTTATGATTGACAGCTGTCACACATTAAAAGACCCTTTTTTTGCAAAGACTAGTTTTTGCATCGTCATATTTTGAGAGTTATAATTTTTCCATATTTCGGCCGACAGAGTCATGTAAGGGATTGTTTTTTGCAGGACAAGTTGACGTTTTTATTGGTACCATTTTCGGGCACATGACATTTTTTGATCACTTTTTATTCCGATTTTTGGGAGGCACAATAAACAAAAGCCATCAATTCAGGATTTTTTTTTTTTTATTCCGTTCCACGTGTGGTAAAATTGATAAAGCAGCGTTATTCTTCGGGTTAGTACGTTTACAGCGATACTACATTGATATAATTTTTTTATTTTTGGTGCTTTTACACAATAAAAACTATTTTAAAGAAAAAAATTTTTTTTTGCATCGCTTTATTCTGAGAGCTATAACTTTTTTATTTTTCAGCTGATCAGTTGTATGGCGGCTTGTTTTTTGCGGGACAAGATAACGTTTTCAGCGGTACCATTTTTATTTCCATTCGTTCTTTTTGATCGCGTTTTATTCCATTTTTTGTTTGGCGGTTATTTTTTTTTACCGTGTTTACTAAAGGGGTTAACTAGTTGGACAGTTTTATAGGTTAGCTCGCTCCAGACGCGGCGAAACCAAATATGTGTACTTTTATTCATTTTTTTCATAATAATATTTATTTATGGGTACAGTATATATATTTTTTTTTTGATTATTTTTTCATTTTTTTTAAATATTTTTACAATTTTTTTTTCACTTTATGATATTTTTACAATCTGTCCCACTATGGGACTTTCATTTTTTGCAGGCTGATCGCTTCCATAGCATAGGGATGCAGCAGGATCCCCTATGCTATGCAGGCTCTCAGCCCTGCAGACACAAGTTAGATAGGTCGTGCACTGCGACATCAAGTCACCATGGCAATGATCGGGTCTCCAATCCAAGGTAAGAGGGGCACTCTTACCTTGCTTGCCCCGAAAATGATGCCATCGACTTTGATCGCAGCATTTTGCTGGTTAATGAGCCGGGAGTGGTGCGGGACTGCTCCTGGCACATAGTATCAGGTGTCAGCTGTTAGAATCAAAAAATAGGAAGCAGCACAAAAAATATTTTTGGTGCAAAAAACCCTCCCAGGTACATACCAGTCCTTTAGATATCCATGCAAGCTTGAGAAAGGTCCACAATTTTGGACCAAAACGTTGCCATATGGGCTATTAAACCTTATCACTTTATTCTACTCTGTGTGCTGCCTCCATTTTTGCATGGATATATATATATATATATATATATATATATATATATATATATATACATACACTACCGTTCAAAAGTTTGGGGTCATTTAGAAATTTCATTATTTTTGAAAGAAAAGCACATTTTTTTTCAATGAAGCTAACATTAAATGAATCAGAAATATACTCTATACATTGTTAATGTGGTAAATGACTATTCTAGCTGCAAACGTCTTGTTTTTATTGCAATATTTACATAGGTGTATAGAGGCCTATTTCCAACAACCACCACTCCAGTGTTTTAATGGTACATTGTGTTTGCTAACTGTGTAAGAAGGCTAACGGTTGTTTAGAAAACCCTAGAAAACCCTTACACAAGTATGTTAGCCTAGCTGAAAATGGTTTGGCTTATTTGAGAAGCTATAAAATTGACCTTCCTTTGAGCTAGTTGAGAATCTGGAGCATTACATTTCTTTATTCTATGAAACTCTCAAAATGGCCAGAAAAAGAGAACTTTCATGTGAAACTCAAAAGTCTATTCTTGTTCTTAGAAATGAAGGCTATTCCATGTAAGAAGTTGCCAAGAAACAAGATTTCCTACAACGGTGTGTACTGCTCCCTTCAGAGGAGAGCACAAACAGGCTCTAACCAGAGTAGAAAGAGAAGTGGGAGGCCCCGCTGCACAACTGAGCAACAAGACAAGTACATTAGAGTCTCTAGTTTGAGAAATCGATGCCTCACAGCTCCTCACCTGGCAGCTTCATTAAATAGTACACCCAAGATGCCAGTGTCAACGTCTACAGTGAAGAGGAGACTCCGGGATGCTGGCCTTCAAGGATTGACTGCATAGACATGGGGATTCGTGGGGGACCTATTTCCAGACGCCTGGCCCAACTTGAGGCCTGGTGGATTTGGACACTTAACACCACCAATCCACATGGTCTCAATGAGAATCTGAGTTTCGTACCCTTTCTGTGATTGCCACCTCTTTCTTCCCTCCCTCCCTCCCTTCCCCCCCACACCCCCGCTCCCCTTCTCCCCTCCCCCCTCCCTTCCCCTCCTCCCCTTCTCCCCTCCTCCCCTTCTCCCCCTTCCCTCCCCCCCCCCTTTCCTTTCCCTCCTGTCATCCACATGCATACTTGGGACCCACTGTATTTTTATTTGATTTTAATTTTATGTTTTTATTATTAGGTACGTCTTCCATTTTTTCACCATGTGTCTATATCATGCCTATGATTATTCAAGACTAAATCTATGATTCGTTGATGCATACAAGCAACATTCTCCACATCCACAATTGGTTATAGGTCATGTGCTATATATGTGATCTTTCTTACAGTATATATGGTCATTGATACTGTAACGGGTCTGGGAGGCGGAACCTCTGAGCAACTATACAAGGGGGCGGTCCTTGTAAGGAAGTGGGTGGCTCCCAGGGAAGCCGGCCATGTAATCACGGCTAGTGACAGGGACAGTCTCTGGGTAGAAGGGCAGGTAGTCACGGCAAGTGACAGGGACAGTCTCTGGGTAGAAGGGCAGGTAGTCACGGCAAGTGACAGGGACAGTCTCTGGGTAGAAGGACGGGTACTCACGGCAAGTGACAGGGACAGTCTCTGGACAGGCAGGTGGTCACGGCAAGTGACGGCGGAGCCTCCAGGTAGGCTAGCAGGCAGGTAGCAGATGAGCGCTCCCAGGTGAGCAGACAAGAGTCTCTGGAAAGGCAGGTGGTCACGGCAAGTGACGGCGGGGCCTCCAGGTAGGCTAGCAGGCAGGTAGCAGATGAGCGCTCCCAGGTGAGCAGACAAGAGTCTCTGGACAGGCAGGTGGTCACGGCAAGTGACGGCGGAGCCTCCAGGTAGGCTAGCAGGCAGGTAGCAGACGAGCGCTCCCAGGTGAGCGGGCAGGCTGGTCCATAGACAGACTGACAGGTGTCGGAAGGCAAACCGTCGGACAGCAGGCTTGCAAGCAGGTAAACGGATATCTGGCAGGTATCAAGCAGGAATCTGGCAGGTGACTGGCAGGTAACAGGCAGGAATCTGGCAGGTGACTGGCAGGTAACAGCCAGGAATCTGGCAGGTGACTGGCAGGTAACAGGCAGGAATCTGGCAGGTGACTGGCAGGTAACTGGAAACGGAACCTGAGGGCTGAAGCAGAGTGAAGGCTTTGCAACAATATTGCTCGGGCACCTCCATTTAGGAGGAGGTGCCTTATATATGGTGAAGTCCTCCGGCCATTGGCCGGGGACTCCTTAGGACGGTGCGCGCGGCCCCTTTAAGAGAGGGTGAGCGCGCGCCCTAAGCACCGTGGCCGGGAAGCAGCGCGCGCTGCCAGCAGAGCGGGAGGAAGACGCCGGGCACAGAGCGGAGAGGTGAGGGGAACAGCGTCCCTGCCTAGCAGGAGGCAGGGTCGCCGACGCTACAGTACCCCCCCCTTTAGCCCCCCCCTTTTTTAGGCCAGAGAGAAATTTATCAAGGATGAGAGGGGCATGGATGTTCTCCCGGGGCTCCCACGTTCTCTCCTCAGGACCAAACCCCTTCCAATCTACCAGAAAAAAGGTTTTTCCTCTTACCCTTTTGGTGGCCAGAATGTTCTCTACCTCAAACTCGTTCTCAGCGGAAACCGGAGCAGGAGGCGTACCTGTAGACTTGGAAAAAGAGTTAAGTACCACAGGTTTGAGGAGAGATACATGGAAGGAGTTAGGGATCCGCAAGTTGGCCGGGAGTTTTAATTTATAGGCCACCGGGTTGATCTGTTTGATAACTTCCAGTGGGCTGATGAACCGAGGCCCTAACTTGTAGGAGGGAATCTTGAGCCGGACATATTTGGACGAGAGCCAGACTTTATCTCCAGGACGGAATTGTGGAGGATACAGGCATTTCTTGTCAGCGTGTTTTTTCATCCGTTCGGACGACTGAAGGAGTGCGGATCGGGTACTCTCCCAAATGGAGGAGAATTCGCGAACGAGAGATTCCGCAGCCGGATTGTCCACCGAGGTGGAGACGGGAAATGGGATCCGAGGATGCTGACCGAAGACTACAAAAAACGGGGATTTGGAGGAAGATTCGCTCTCGTGATTATTGTAAGAGAACTAGGCCCATGGTAGGAGATCCACCCAGTCCGAATGGTGGGCATTAACGAAGTGCCGGAGGTAACTGGTCAGGTTCTGATTGATCCGCTCCACTTGACCATTGGACTGTGGATGGTAAGCGGAGGAGAAGTCCAGAGTGACGTCAAGCAACTTACATGTGGCTCTCCAGAAGCGTGAGGTGAACTGAACCCCACGATCTGACACGATGTGGAGGGGCAGGCCATGGAGACGGAAGATGTGGCGGATAAAGTCTTTAGCCAGTTCGGGTGCAGACGGGAGACCCGGCAGGGGAATGAAGTGCGCCATCTTGGAGAAGCGATCAGCGACCACCCAAATGACCGTACAACCGGCAGAGACAGGAAGATCCGTTATAAAGTCCATAGCAATATGCTGCTACGGGGCAGCAGGTACTGGAAGAGGAAGAAGGCGACCGGCTGGCAGGTGTCTCGGAACTTTGTTGCGGGCGCAGGACACACAGGCAGAAACAAAGTCTATTACATCCTTGTGCAGGGTAGGCCACCAGTAATGCCGGGTAATGAGCTGGAGGGTCTTTTTCTGACCGGCGTGGCCAGCTAGCTTAGACGAATGACCCCAGTGTAGGACCTTCTTCCGATCAGGTACAGTTACAAACGTCTTACCGGGAGGGAGACAATTTAGATTCACGGGAGCCACTTACATTACTCTGGCGGGATCAATGATGTGCTTAGGTTCCTCCTCTAGATCAGACACCAGGAAGGATCGGGACAAGGCGTCAGCTTTGATGTTTTTGTCTGCCGGGCGAAAATGAAGAACAAAATCAAAGCGGGCAAAAAACAAGGACCACCGGGCTTGGCGCGGGTTAAGTCTCTGGGCGCTCTGAAGGTAAGCCAAGTTCTTGTGGTCCGTGTAAATTATTACCGGGTGAAGAGCCCCCTCGAGCAGGTAACGCCACTCCTCCAGTGCCAGCTTAATGGCTAACAATTCACGATCTCCAATAGAATAGTTGAGCTCAGAAGAGGAGAAGAGTTTGGAGAAAAAACAGCAGGTTACCATTCTCCCGGAAGATGACTTTTGGGTAAGTACCGCCCCGGCTCCGGAGGAGGAAGCGTCAACTTCTAGGAAGAATTGTTTGTTGCCGTCCGGACGATGCAGCACCGGGGCGGAGGAGAAGGCCTGTTTTAAAGAAAGAAAGAAAGGCCTCCTCAGCTTCGGACGGCCATCTTCTGGGATTAGTACCCTTACGGGTGAGCGCAGAGATAGGGGCAGTCCGGGAAGAGAAGTGCGGTATGAAGAGGCGGTAATAGTTGGCGAAGCCCAGGAACCGCTGAATAGCCTTCAACCCCTCTGGTCGGGGCCACTTCTGGATGGCAGACAGTTTCTCAGGATCCATTTGTAGGCCGGTCTGAGAGATTATGTAGCCCAGAAATGGAAGAGAGGTCTGCTCAAAGATGCACTTCTCATATTTAGCGTAGAGGTGGTTCTGCCTGAACCTGAGCAGGACCTGACGAACATCCCTCCGGTGAGTAGGAAGGTCCGGAGAGAAGACCAAGATGTCGTCCAGGTACACCACCATGCAGGAGTAGAGAAGGTCACGGAAGATGTCATTGACCAACTCTTGAAAGACGGCAGGAGCGTTACAGAGACCGAAGGGCATTACAAGGTACTCATAGTGGCCGTCCCGGGTGTTGAATGCCGTCTTCCACTCATCCCCCTGACGGATACGGACCAGGTTATACGCCCCACGGAGATCCAGTTTGGTGAAGATTCTAGCCCCCCTCAGGCGGTCAAATAATTCAGGAATGAGCGGGAGGGGGTATTTATTCTTCACTGTAATCTGGTTAAGGCCTCTATAATCTATACATGGACGGAGTGAGCCGTCCTTCCTTTTGACGAAGAAGAAGCCTGCTCCCGCCGGGGAAGTAGATTTCCGGATAAATCCCCGGGCCAGATTCTCCTCAATATATTCTGACATGGACCGGGTCTCCGCTGCGGACAAAGGGTAGATACGCCCATGGGGAGGAGTAGAGCCGGGTATCAGGTCGATTGGACAATCGTATGGTCTATGAGGGGGTAATGTCTCTGCTTCTTTTTTATTGAAGACATCCGCATAAGACCAATAGGGAACCGGTAGACCGGGTAGACTGACTGGGGTAGGAGAAGGACGAGCAGGATGAACGGGAACTAGACAAGTCCTATGGCAGTCCTGTCCCCAGCGAAGGACTTCTCCGGTCTGCCAGTCAAGCACGTGTGCATGTTTCTGGAGCCAAGGTAGGCCTAACAAGAGTGCGTGAGAGAGTCCAGGCAGAACATGAAAGGAGATGCTCTCAGAATGCAGCATTCCCACCTGCAGAGTTATGGATTCGGTGATGAGCTGGATGGGATGTGGTAAGAGGCCCCCATCCACGGCGGCGACAGATAAGGGTACAGCCAGAGGTTTGGTGGGAATGCGGTATTTCTCTACCAGAGACTGAGAAATGAGATTTCCAGCAGCTCCTGAGTCAAGTTGAGCCAGTTCGAAATAGCGGCTCTCTCCGCAGGTGATAGAGACTGACAGCATCAGAGATCGAGAGGGTTTACTTTTGTCTAGGGCGACCTCTCTGAGCGATCCTAGACACAGGCGTTTCCCGACCTCTCTGGACAGGAACGGATCCGGTGCTCCTTACTGCCACAGTAGAAGCAGCTCCCCTCGGCACGGCGTAAGTCTTGGCGGGTTTTGACCATCTTGGTCTGGTCGACCTGCATAGGCTCAGCTGAGTGTGCCTGGGGAGTAACGGAGGGAGAGACGGGTTTCTGGAAGGTGGGGGCTAGACGTGGAAACCTCCTCTCACGGGTGACCTCTTTGGCGCGCTCCTGGAATCGGATGTCAATCCGGGTGGCAAGTGTTATTAAGTCGTCGAGAGTGGTAGGAATGTCCCGACCGGCGAGTTCATCTTTAATACGGCCGGACAGACCCTCCCAGAAGACAGACACCAGAGCGTCGTTATCCCAGGCCAGCTCCGAAGCAAGGGTACGGAACCGTATGGCATATTGGCCCACGGTGAGATCTCCTTGACGGAGGCGTAGCAGAGACGATGCGGATGAGGTCTTCCGTCCGGGTTCGTCGAAGACTTTCCGGAAAGCCGTGAGAAAGGCTGGCAGGTCGGACACCAGGGGATCTCCTCTCTCCCACAGAGGATTTAGCCAAGCCAGAGCCTCCCCCGTGAGGTGGGACATGATAAAGGCTACTTTGGACCGGTCGGAGATAAACTGGTGGGACAAGAGTTCAAAGTGCAGGGTGCACTGGTTTATGAAGCCCCGAGCTTGAGCGGAGTCACCTCCGAAACGAGGAGGTGCAGAAAACCGGGGTCCGGGACAGGATACCATGGTATTGGTGGGCAGCGGCGCTGCCGGGTTGCGAGTCATGACACTAGCAGTGGTTGCAGGTGGAGCAGACAGAGTGTCCAGGCGAGAGTTGACACTCCGCAGGTGACTCAGGATGGACTCCTGTTGGGACCTCTGACGGGACAGTTCATGACATAGGTCCGAGAGCGAGGGAGCTTGGGTGCCACCGGATTCCATGGCCCGAGCAAACTGTAACGGGTCTGGGAGGCGGAACCTCTGAGCAACTATACAAGGGGGCGGTCCTTGTAAGGAAGCGGGTGGCTCCCAGGGAAGACGGGCAGGTAATCACGGCTAGTGACAGGGACAGTCTCTGGGTAGAAGGGCAGGTAGTCATGGCAAGTGACAGGGACAGTCTCTGGGTAGAAGGGCAGGTAGTCACGGCAAGTGACAGGGACAGTCTCTGGGTAGAAGGACGGGTACTCACGGCAAGTGACAGGGACAGTCTCTGGACAGGCAGGTGGTCACGGCTAGTGACGGCAGAGCCTCCAGGTAGGCTAGCAGGCAGGTAGCAGATGAGCGCTCCCAGGTGAGCAGACAAGAGTCTCTGGACAGGCAGGTGGTCACGGCAAGTGACGGCGGGGCCTCCAGGTAGGCTAGCAGGCAGGTAGCAGATGAGCGCTCCTAGGTGAGCAGGCGAGAGTCTCTGGACAGGCAGGTGGTCACGGCAAGTGACGGCGGGGCCTCCAGGTAGGCTAGCAGGCAGGTAGCAGATGAGCGCTCCCAGGTGAGCAGACAAGAGTCTCTGGAAAGGCAGGTGGTCACGGCAAGTGACGGCGGGGCCTCCAGGTAGGCTAGCAGGCAGGTAGCAGATGAGCGCTACCAGGTGAGCAGACAAGAGTCTCTGGACAGGCAGGTGGTCACGGCAAGTGACGGCGGAGCCTCCAGGTAGGCTAGCAGGCAGGTAGCAGACGAGCGCTCCCAGGTGAGTGGGCAGGCTGGTCCATAGACAGACTGACAGGTGTCGGAAGGCAGACCGTCGGACCGCAGGCTTGCAAGCAGGTAAACGGATATCTGGCAGGTATCAAGCAGGAATCTGGCAGGTGACTGGCAGGTAACAGGCAGGAATCTGGCAGGTGACTGGCAGGTAACAGGCAGGAATCTGGCAGGTGACTGGCAGGTAACAGGCAGGAATCTGGCAGGTGACTGGCAGGTAACTGGAAACGGAACCTGAGGGCTGAAGCAGAGTGAAGGCTTTGCAACAACATTGCTCGGGCACCTCCATTTAGGAGGAGGTGCCTTATATATGGTGAAGTCCTCCGGCCATTGGCCGGGGACTCCTTAGGACGGCACGCGCGGCGCCTTCAAGAGAGGGGGAGCGCGCGCGCGCGCCCTAAGCACCGTGGCCGGGAAGCAGCGCGCGCTGCCAGCAGAGCGGGAGGAAGACGCCGGGCACAGAGCGGAGAGGTGAGGGGAACAGCGTCCCTGCCTAGCAGGAGGCAGGGACGCCGACGCTACAGATACTATTGTCGTGATATGATATCATGTTGCATATTTGTCTATTGTGAGCTCTTCATATACATTTGTGGTGTTTTTATGTGTGGGTGGGACTAGATAATAGATATCTAATATATAACTTAATGATTTACTGTCATAATATGATGATTTTGTCTAACCCCCATGAGTCACAAATACTATGATTCTGGTGGGTGGAGTTATTGCATGAACTAAAATTCTTATAGATATCCATACGTAGATGTGTTTAATTATAATGGCTGAATTCCTTCCCCGCCCCTTTAATCCCATAAGGATGCCCCGCTTACCTGCACGCGCGCGTCCCGTGGTCCCTGTACTCCCTCCAGCTCGCGACGTCCTCAGTGACGCCGCTGCTGGTGTGCGTCCTGGTTACCGCGGGAACGGGTGCGTCACATCCGGTTCGCGCACTGCATCCTTGGGTAAAAACCATGGGCGTGATTTCTATAGTATATGTCTGCTTCCATGGCGACGTTACATTGCATCCTGTCGGCGCTTCACGTGCCTGACATCCACAGGTGCTTTCAAACACCATCCGCGCCGTGGATACACTAATGATTGGTGGAGGGGCGTGGCTCGTGGGACTTCTTCCCTTGGTTGCCGGTAACTTTTTATACTGCACTCAATCACTCTGCATATATCCCTTGACAAAGGCTGATCGCCGAAACGCGCGTCGGGGTTGGCGCACACGTGTACATCAACGCAGGTATACTCTATATATGGGACATTTCCTCCTGTGATCGATTATGTTCTACATGCATCATTAGGTCTCCAGTAGAAACATTTATATATTTGGGTTCTGGCATATCAATGTCAGTTTGGTTTAGGCGGTTGTATATATATGTACATTATACCTGCTCTGGAGTTCCTCCATTTAACGTGTGCGCCATTTTAATACTGTGTGTCTTTCATGTGCGTATTTTCACCCCCATTTGTAATTTGTCAATAAAAATTATACTATTTATTATGCATTGTCATGGATCATCAATTTTTGTGCTTCGGCCCTCCCCACCTTTGTGTATTGCCACACAATGATCCTTTCATCAAATAGTCCTTAGGTGGGCAGTTTTTATAGAGATGGAATACATAGTGCTTAAAAAGGTTATTATACTTATATTGCCCAAATCTATTAGGCTCTTTCCTTCAAGGAAAAGTGCAAAAGAAAAAGCCATATCTGAGACTGGCTAATAAAAGGAAAAGATTAATATGGGCAAAAGAACACAGACATTGGACAGAGGAAGATTGGAAAAAAGTTTTATGGACAGACCAATCAAAGTTTGAGGTGTTTGAATCACACAGAAGAACATTTGTGAGACGCAGAACAGCTGAAAAGATGCTGAAAGAGTGCCTGACACCATCTGTCAAGCATGGTGGAGGTAATGTGATGGTCTGGGGTTGCTTTGGTGCTGGTAAAGTGGGAGATTTGTACAAGGTAAATGGGATTTTGAATAAGGCTATCACTCCATTTTGCAATGCCATGCCATACCCTGTGGACAGCGCTTGATTGGAGCCAATTTCATCCTACAACAGGACAATGACCCAAAGCGCACCTCCAAATTATGCATGAACTATTTAGGGAAGAAGCAGGCAGCTGGTATTCTGTCTGTAATGGAGTGGCCAGCGCAGTCACCAGATCTCAACCTCATTGAGCTGTTGTGGGAGCAGCTTGACCCTATGGTACGCAAAAAGTGCCCATCAAGCCAATCCAACTTGTGGGAGGGGCTTCAGGAAGCATGGGGTGAAATTTCTCAAGATTACCTCAGCAAATTAACAGCTAGAATGCCAAAGGTCTGCAATGCTGTAATTGCTGCAAAGGGAGCATTCTTTGACAAAAGTTTGAAGGAGAAAATTATTCTTTCTAATAAAAATCATTATTTCTAACCTTGTCAATGTCTGGACTATATTTTCTAATCACTTTGCAACTCATTTGATAAATAAAAGTATGAGTTTTTATGGAAAACACAAAATTGTCTGGGTGACCCCAAACTTTTGAACGGTATAGACATATATATATACAGTACAGACCAAAAGTTTGGACACACCTTCTCATTTAAAGATTTTTCTGTATTTTCATGACTTTGAAAATTGTACATTCACATTGAAGGCATGAAAACTATGAAAGTGTGAAACAACTGAAAATATGTCTTATATTCTAGGTTCTTCAAAGTAGCCACCTTTTGCTTTGATGACTGCTTTGCACACTCTTGGCATTCTCTTGATGAGCTTCAAGAGGTAGTCACCGGAAATGGTCTTCCAACAATCTTGAAGAAGTTCCCAGAGATGCTTAGCACTCGTTGGCCCTTTTGCCATCACTCTGCGGTCCAGCTCACCCCAAACCATCTCGATTGGGTTCAGGTCTGGTGACTGTGGAGGCCAGGTCATCCAGCGTAGCACCCCATCACTCTCCTTCCTGGTCAAATAGCCCTTACACAGCCTGGAGGTGTGTTTGGGGTCATTGTCCTGTTGAAAAATAAATGATGGTCCAACTAAACGCAAACCGGATGGAATAGCATGCCGCTGCAAGATGCTGTGGTAGCCATGCTGGTTCAGTATGCCTTCAATTTTGAATAAATCCCCAACAGTGTCACCAGCAAAGCACCCCCACACCATCACACCTCCTCCTCCATGCTTCACGGTGGGAACCAGGCATGTAGTTTTCTGCGTCGCACAAAGACACGGTGGTTGAAACCAAAGATCTCAAATTTGGACTCATCAGACGAAAGCACAGATTTCCACTGTCTAATATCCATTCCTTGTGTTCTTTAGCCCAAACAAGTCTCTTCTGCTTGTTGCCTGTCCTTAGCAGTGGTTTCCTAGCAGCTATTTTACTATGAAGGCCTGCTGCACAAAGTCTCCTCTTAACAGTTGTTGTAGAGATGTGTCTGCTGCTAGAACTTTGTGTGGCATTGACCTGGTCTCTAATCTGAGCTGCTGTTAACCTGTGATTTCTGAGGCTGGTGACTCGGATACACTTATCCTCAGAAGCAGAGGTGACTCTTGGTCTTCCTTTCCTGGGGCGGTCTTCATGTGAGCCAGTTTCTTTGTAGCGCTTGATGGTTTTTGCAACTGCACTTGGGGACACTTTCAAAGTTTGCCCAATTTTTCGCACCGACTGACCTTCATTTCTTAAAGTAATGATGGCCACTCGTTTTTCTTTACTTAGCTGCTTTTTTCTTGCCATAATACAAATTCTAACAGTCTATTCAGTAGGACTATCAGCTGTGTATCCACCAGACTTCTGCACAACACAACTGATGGTCCCAACCCCATTTATAAGGCAAGAAATCCCACTTATTAAACCTGACAGGGCACACCTGTGAAGTGAAAACCATTTCCGGTGACTACCTCTTGAAGCTCATCAAGAGAATGCCAAGAGTGTGCAAAGCAGTCATCATAGCAAAAGGTGGCTACTTTGAAGAACCTAGAATATAAGACATATTTTAAGTTGTGTCACACTTTTTTGTTAAGTATATAATTCCACATGTGTTAATTCATAGTTTTGATGCCTTCAGTGTGAACGTACAATTTTCATAGTCAGGAAAATACAGGAAAATCTTTAAATGAGGTGTGTCCAAACTTTTGGTCTATACTGTATATATATATATATATATATATATATACACATACATACATATATATATATACACACACACACTGTGGTAGGTCGACTCGCTCAGCTGCTGCTTCCAGAACTAGACTCGGGAACCGGGTTTTCTCTGCAGGCTTTATTATATGGCATAAAACCCTGGAACTCCAGCAAAAATAAAGAAGGCCTTACTGGAAAAAACAACAAAACAAAATATTAACGATAGCACAGTCCATATGTGTGTGTGCGGTTCGCCCACACAGGTTATGTCCAGCCTTCAGATCCTCTCTGAGCTATGGCTGTCCAGTCTGGAGGCTTTGCCTCTCCAAACACAACACAGAGAAAAGAAAACAGGACTGAACATTTAAAGCCTGAGGTGGAGGTATGGAGAAAGACTTCCCTCCCTACGTCATTCCCATAAAACCACACGCTTTAAAAGAGTTAACCCCCAACATATAACATGCTGGCAGAAATTCAGCAGGTCTCAGTTCACACAGGAGAGCATCCTGAGTGACACATACCTCCCCTCGCATATAATACCAGTGACTCTGTCACGTATCCCCCCCCTGCCCAAAGCCGGGGGTTTGGGCACCTTAAGACACAAAGCAGGGAATTCTGGAGAGGGCATCAGCATTAGCGTGTAACTTCCCGGGTCTATGCTCCACGTGAAAATTAAAGTCTTGGAGACCTAAGAACCACCTAGTTACTCGGCCATTCTTACCCTTCTTTTCCCTCAACCATCTCAAAGGGGCATGGTCTGGCACCAATTTAAACTTTCGGCCAAGTAGGTAATATCTTAGTGTGTCTATGGCCCATTTTATGGCTAAGCATTCTTTCTCCACAATGGCATAATTTTTCTCACAGGACGAGAGCTTCCGGCTCATATACAGGACGGGATGCTCTTCCCCATTTATCTCCTGTGACAGCACGGCTCTTAGGCCAACTTCTGAGGCATCTGTTTGGAGCACAAACTCTATAGTCTGGTCTGGTGTGACCAGGACTGGCTGCTTACAGAGTGCCAGCTTCAGCTGTTGGAACGCCATTTCGGTTTCAACCATCCATTTCGCCATTTTTGATTTGGTACCTTTCAGAAGGTTCGTCAGTGGTGCGGCAATCATAGCAAAATTTGGGATAAACCGCTGGTAATATCCCACGATTCCAAAAAACGCTGTCATCTGCTTCTTGGAGAGCGGTTGCGGCCAGTTCTGAATTGCCTCAATCTTATTGACCTGTGGCTTAATTTCGCCTCTCCCGACGATGTAGCCTAACTACTTGGCTTCCTCCTTCCCAATGGCACATTTTCTCAGATTTATCGTAAATCCTGCCTTCCTTAGAGCATCCAGAATCGCCTGTACCTTTGGCAGATGACTAGCCCAGTCTGGGCTAAAGACGACAATGTCATCAAGGTAGGCTTCAGCATACTTCTTATGTGGGCCGAGGATCTGATCCATAGCCCCCTGGAAGGTGGCTGGTGCTCCCTGCAGTCCAAAAGGCATTCGGGCGTACTGGAAGCACCCATCAGGTGTTGAGAAAGCTGTTTTCTCCTTGGCCCTCTGGGACATGGGGATCTGCCAGTAGCCCTTTGCCAAGTAGAGGGTGGTAATATATCTCGCAGGTCCAAGCCTCTCGATGAGTTCATCGACGCGGGGCATCAGGTATGTGTCATACTTGGAAACCTCATTCAGCCTGCAGTAGTTGTCACAAAATCTCCCCTCCCCGTCGGACTTTGGCACGAGAATGACGGGATTCGACCATCCGCTCTTTGATTCCTCTATCACGCTGAGGTCCAGCATCCTCTTCACCTCAGCTGAGATTACCTCATGGCGGGCTTCAGGAATCCTAGAGGGTTTGAGGTTTACCCTAACATGTGCTTCCGTCAGCACGTCATGCTTGACCACCTCCGTACGCCTGGGCAACTCTGAGAACAGGTCACGGTTCCGTTGCAGCAGCTCCCTACATTGTTGCTTCTGTGCTTGCGATTGAGTCTCTGCTATCATGATGTCTTTGACTTTGGCTTTCGGACTGGCTCCCAAACAAGAAGCCCCCAGAGTTTCCCGATCTCGCCACGGTTTGAGCAAGTTCACTTGGTACACTTGGTGTGGCTTTCTTCGGCCAGGCTGGTGAACTTTGTAGTTCACTTCGCTGAGTTTCTCCACCACCTCATACGGGCCTTGTCACTTGGCCAGGAACTTGCTCTCGATGGTGGGAATAAGCACCAGCATGCGATCCCCAGGCTGGAACTGTCTCAGCCTCGCTGACCGGTTATAGACCCTTGCCTGGCCTCTTGTGCTTGGAGGAGATGAGCCTTCATGATAGGCACCACTTTCACCATTCTCTCCTGCATCTAGGCGACATGTTCTATGATGCTCCGGTGGGGCGTAACCTCGGCTTCGCAGGTTTCCTTGGCAATATCCAGGAGCCCTCGGGGATGTCGTCCATACAATAGCTGAATGGGGAGAAACCTGTAGTGGGTTGTGGGACCTCTCTTACCGAGAAGAGCAGGAATGGTAGCAGGTAGTCCCAGTCATGACTGTCCTTCTCTATGACCTTTTTGAGCATTGCTTTTAAGGTTTTATTAAAGCAGGCCTTCTGTCTGAGGATGGTAAACAGAGGTTCACAGCTGGGTAATCTGAAGGACTTTACACAGCTCCTTCATTACCTTGCTCATGAACGGGGTTCCTTGGTTCGTTAGGATCTCCTTTGGCAGTCTGGTCCTGGCAAATATATGGACAAGTTCCCAGGCGATGCTCCTACTCGACAAATTCCTCAGTGGTACCGCTTCCGGGTACCGAGTCACATAGTCCATGACCATGAGGACGTATTGGTGGCCTTGGGCCGATTTGACTAAGGGCCCCACTAGGTCCATGGCAATCCTTTCAAAGGGAATTTCTATCACAGCTAGGGGGAGTAAAGGACTACAGAAGTGGGAAGAGGGCGAGGTTATCTGTCAGGTGAAGCAGGATCTACAATAGTTCAGGGTCCACCCTCCAGCAATATGCAAATAACTGTTAGCCGATATCCCCATTATAGTGTAGCGTCGACTGTAAATCACGGGCGGCTCCTGCACATATACTGTGCACCACCATAACTGGGATGTAGAATTACGGTAGTTTGCATTAAAGGGGTTCTTTGGTTAAAGCGAGTTATCACTGATCCATGGGATCCACAGGATCAGTGATCACTTATTGATCGTTTGGGTCCGAACATTGGAAAACGCACTTATCGGAAGAATGGAGAAGTTTTATGCCTGACAGGACACTTATCCCCATTTTAAAATGCAGCAGCAGGTGTGACGTCTGTCCGCATCTCCATTCATTCTCTTTGGGGCTTCCAGAAAAAAAACAAGAACAGCCAATGAGGGAATGAATGGATCAGTGGCCAAGTCTAACATGAGCTTTAGTCTAATGCGGATAATAGCTCCACATTCTACCAATTGATGCGGGTCCCAGATGTCAGACCCCCACTAATCAATAATTTATCACTTATCCTGTGGAGAGGTGATTACTTGTTTTCCCCGGAGAACCCCTGTAAGTGCATCTTGTTCCAAGTATTTAATCACTAATGGAAATAAAGAATCTTCTCCTAATTAATATCAGAGAGAACAAATGACCGCCATACACAACACAATCCACAATACCAACATCAATAGTATCATATACAAGGGAGAAATACCACCACACCATGACCAGACCACATATTAGCACCACATTGTGACAAAATAATACTACATACAAGGGAGAAATACTGCCACACCATGACCAGACCACATATTACCATCACATAGTGACTTAATAATACCACATACAAGGGAGAAATACCACCACACCATGACCAGACCACATTTTACCACCACATAGTGACTGAATAATACCACATACAAGGGAGAAATACCACAACACCATGACCAGACCACATATTACCACCACATCGTGACCGAATAATACTATATACAAGGAAGAAATACCACCACACCATGACCAGACCACATATTACCACCACATAGTGACTCAATAATACCACATATGTGGTGCCCCTGCTGCACACTGGTGCCACAGATCCAGAGGGGTGCATGGGTGGAATTCTCCCCAGTGGCCTCAATTCATACAGACACCTTCACCCAAGTCCACTAGATGGAGCCCTGACAGGTATATAAATACTGGGCGGTGGAGTTCAGGAAGTCAATCAGTGGGAAGCAGACAGTGTGACACCATGCTGCAGCTCCAGACAAGCTGAAGTCTGCGTGGCTGAAGGCCAGGCTAGGCCCAAGCTGCGGGCTAGTCTGGCCAGTGAGAGCCTGGAGCGGGCTAGAAGGCAAGTGAGAGTTCCTGTCAGGCACAGACAGGGACAGAACTCAGAGAGTCTTCTCAGGGAGTCTGCATGAGAGAGCCTGCAGACTGAGGAGAAGAAAAACAAACGCATAAGGGGCAGAGGAGCATAACAGGCTCACCCCGAACCATATACCGGACACCGGGTCCGCGCCTACGGGGATCTTTATGACCAGTAGGAACAAATGGAATCCCTGGAGAACTACAAGTCCCAGGTTAACCAACTGCTGACCACAGCAACAGGGTTAGGTACCACTAAGGCTCCAGCGACCAGGAATAGTGGGAACCAGGAGGAAACCCTACCGCCAGGTCAGTAGGTACAAGAAGGAAGCAGTAAGCAAGCCAGGCCTAGCTCCAGGCAGGCCCGAAGCTTAGAGAGTAAAAGACATAGATCAGGAGGCCTTACACCCGCTCACTGGGGAGAATCCAGAAATGTACCCTTCGCCCTGAGTGCCCTGGACTGTATCTGCATCACCACCAGTAAAGGTATTGAAGTTTGCCCTTGTGTGTGTGCCTGTACTTCCTCTGGGACCGTCCTGCCGTCTCTCTCCTGCTTCCGCCATCTTTCTACACCTCTACACTGCCCTGAGGCCTGCTCCACCTGTGGGGAGCCGTCCCATCATAGCTGCCCCTAACATCAGCCTCAGTGGACTGCCGCAGCGCTGGTAACCTCTTACCAGAATCCACAGGTGGCGTCACGAAAAATACCAAAAATCCCCATATAAAAGCATTCCCCCATTTCACTGACCGCCCTGGGTCACGGCCCGGGTCAGCCACCGTGATATCCCCCGGCAACCAGAGGCCCGGCTGCCGAGTACCCCACGGCCCTGGGGGCGAGTCATTGTTTTGGCGTCACGAACAGGATTGTGTGCCCGCTTCCATCGGGTACTGTGCGCCTTTATTGAACTGAACTGTGTGTTAAACTGCGGTGAGGAACACCACCATTATCGCGCTGCAGCGCAGGAAGAAGAAGGGCGTAACCGCGGGAACCTGGGAGGCGTAACCGCTAGAAGCGCGCAAAGTTGAGGACACACCCCGCCCCTGACGTCGAACCAGGAGGCGTCAGGTCCTGGAAGGAGCCAGAGGACGCTCTAACGTCAGACGCGAGCGACGCAAGGTCCTGAAAGAAGACCGTCGCCCGCAGAGCTGCGGCCTACCTGTGGAAGAAGGTAGGCTCCGGTTCACTAGGGGGACGCAACGATGTCCGAAGCCCAGCAGAACACCGCGGCACCGAGGCCTGCTCCACCTATGGGGAGCCGTCTTATCATAGCTGCCCCTAACATCAGCCTCAGTGGACTGCCGCAGCGCTGGTAACCTCTTACCAGAATCCACAGATGGCGTCACGAAAAATACCAAAAATCCCCATATAAAAGCATTCCCCCATTTCACTGACCGCCCTAGGTCACGGACCGGGCCAGCCACCGTGATATCCCCCGGCAACTAGAGGCCCGGCTGCCGAGTACCCCACGGCCCTGGGGGCGAGTCACATACAAGGGAGAAATACCACCACACCATGACCAGACCACATATTACCACCACACATTGACCGAATAATACCACATACAAGGGAAAAATACCACCACACCGTGACCAGACCAGATATTAACAGCATATAGCATCCAAATAATTCCCCATGATTTCTATTCCCCCACCTCCATCATTGCTCTCCCTCATACCCATCATTGCTCTCCCCCCACCTCCTCCATCATTGCTCCCTCTCACCCCCATCATTGCTCTCCCCCACCTTCTCCAATATTGTCATATCTCCCCCACCTTCTCCATCATTGTCATATCTCCCCTACCTCCTCCATCATTGTCATATCTCCTCCATCATTGCCATATCTCCCCACCTCCTCATCATCATTGCCATATCTCCCCCACCTCCTCCATAACCATTGCCATAGCTTCCCCCACCACCTCCATCATTGCCATATCTCCCCCATCACCTCCTCCATCATCATTGCCATATCTTCCCGCACCACCTCCTCCATCATTGCCATATCTACCCCCACCGTCTCCTCCATCATTGCCATATCTACCCCCACCACCTCCCCCATCATTATTGCCATATCTCCCCCTACCTCCTCCATCATCATTGCCTTATCTCCCGACACCTGCGCCATCGTCATTGCCATATCTCCCCCATCTGCTCCGTCACCATTGCCATATCTCCCCCCAATTGTTCCATCATCATTGCCATATCTCCCCCACCTGCTTTTGACTCACCCCCTGGGCCAGTGCTGTAGTGCGGCGCGCGTGCGCGCGGGGGATACCCGGAGCCGGATCCGATGGGGGGTAGTAGTCTTCGTGTGGCGGTGACCCGGTCCGCGCCCAGGGTGGTCAAACTAAGTGGCAGTTATTGGTATGATGGTATTAGTGTCCGACTACGCCACCCGTTGATTTGCGGTCGCAAGACCGCCACTGCAAAACAGTCCGCTGAGGCCGATGGTATATATGTGCAGCTATGGTGGTATAACCCCCAACGGGAGAGGTATAGCCTCAGGGCAGCTGGTGCGGGTGAAGGGAGTGATAGTAAGAGCGTCCCGATACCTATGGTGCTGGTGGTGCGATGGAACACAGAGACTGATTGCAGTTTTCAATGCTTTACTCACAGTTGTTATTAACGTCAGTCCTGCAGGCGATGACGACCCGAGCCATGCTGCGTCCACCAGGTACGGGGCTCGACCAACCCCCAGGCAGTTCCAGAGTGTGACCTTGAACTCCTTTCCCCGTTCCTTTCTCTGGCCGTCCCCACTAGGGACCCACCCATGTCCAGCTTCCTCGGGCCTTCTGGTGGCGAAACCTTTCTCCGGTCTCCCTGACCCTATGTGGCGTGCCTTCGTGGTGGGTGTAGTGAGTGGTCGCACCAAGACGTGGCCACGACCTCCGGTTCCTGGCTGAGGATAAGTGGCCTCCACCAGTTTGGGATCCGGTACCCTGATCTGCCAACCCTTCACCCGCTGACTCCTAGCGTGTTCGGGTTCCTTCTTGCTTCATGTCTCTGGGCCTTTCCTTATGTTTCATTCTTTCCTTGCTTCTTGTTCCTTTCTTCTTCACTCTTGCTCCCTCCAGGGGCAGCACCCAGACAGGGCTGCTGCTCCCTGTCACTCCTCTTCTCACTCTTCTTCTGTCTGACTGCACTCACTCCTAAGATGGTGCCCACCTTTTATACTCCCTCTGACACCCGAGCCCAGGTGACTAGCAACCAATGGGCTCCTTCCTATGCCCAGAAACCCACTCCCATCTGCCCCTACACCACTGGGATATTCCTCCCCCCCCTCCCCACTCCAGCCAGGAACAGAAGCTGTCGTACCTGCACATCTTTCTAGTGGGAGTACCGTCGGTCTGTTCCTCGGAAATGGGGTGTGTGTGGTGCATGCAGCTAACTGAGTTCTAGTCCACACTCCATCCTTACCCGGGAGTGGAATACCACACCTCTGGTTCGAGGTGCAATACCCCTGTAGCAGCCGAGCCCTCGGGGTGCTACACTTTGCCATCATTGCCATATCTCCCCCCACCTGCTCCATCATCATTGCCATATCTCCCCTTCCTCCTCCATCACCATGCCATGTTTATCTCCCCCCACCTCCTCCATAACCATGCCAATCATATCTCCCCCCACCTCCTTTATCACTCTCCCTCATCTCCACCCATCATCACCATTGCTCTCCCTCATCTCCCCCACCTCCTCCATCACCATTGCTGTCCCCATTTCTCCCCATCTCCAGTCCAGTCAACATTTTCATATAGACCCTCAGACGTTAAAAACACTGTTTCCACTCATCAGCTTTCTGAATGCGTAACAAATTACAAGCCCCTCTAAGATCAAGTTTAGAAAACCATTTAGTCCCCGTAAACTGATTATATAGGTCGGGGAAGAGTGGAAGTGGGTAAGTATTGTTAACCATAATTTTGTTTAATTTACAGAAATCTCCATCTTTCTCTCTATCAAATAAAAACCCAGCAACTACAGGCGAGGAGGAAGGACGAATATGACCCTTCCGTAAACTTTCTTTTACATATTCTTTCATAGCAGTGCGTTTATGACCCGATAAATTATACACGCAAGCTTTAGGTATTTAGGCATTAGGAATAAGATTAAATAGGTTCTCAACTACTATTAACATTGCCCCCATTGATTTAAATTGTGGCAACAAGTGTTTTTGTAAATACTTTGCGTGTTCTTTATTGCATGTGAGGGGCGCTATCGCTGGTCACTTACAGGCATCATGTGACCCCAGCTGCAGCCGGCACATTCGCTTCACATGGCGGTCGTGTGACCAGAAATCATCAGGCCATGTGACAGGAAGAGCCCCGTCCATTAATAAGCCGCAAGCGCGCTGGCCATTATATCATAAATGCCTGTTAAAGCGTAGGTGCACTCCACAGTCACAGCCTCCAAAATGGTCGCTGGAACACAAATGCGTTTCATTTAATGGTCACGTGACCGGAACCAATTAGGTCACGTGACCGAATACTCACTGGCCATTATACTTACTCTAGCAGCCAATGGAGATGCTAAGAGCCAACTCAGAGTGGATGGTCCAAAGTGGAAAAGAAGGGAGGGGAAGAAAAGAACAACTCAACAGCCCTTACTAGTATAATAATACATCCTACTTTTATGACATCTAACACAATTGTTTGTTATCAAAGGAAATGCCTAAATCAGGTAGGATTAAACAGACATATTTAAGCTTATGATATACATAAGCACTGACATAATGCTGCTACGGACAATTGAAAAATTATCACCACCTCCCTGCTAGACAATGAAAAAGTGGAAAGGGAAGGGAAAAAGGGGGGAAATCATGAAAATAGTGGGACAACAACTAGATAACCCACATAGTGAATAATAAAAAGATATTGACAAATAGATGAATATATAACACAGTCCAAATGCCTATATGTTTTAGGCTAAATGTTTCCTCTCAGTAGGACCTTAAAATACTGAACAAAAGAGAGTCAAGGGAAGCTGACAAAGTTCAACTTCTCGTTAAGTCCCCCTGAAGCTACAGACTCGAGCCAGAATATCCATCTTGTTTCACGTTGTAATATCTTTTTATCCCAGTATAGCTGGAGGAGGGATAACCTCAATAACCCTAAAAGAGATTGCGTTAAGGTCCCCTTTGTATATCAGATTAATATAACGTGCCAAAGAAGTATCCCTATTGTTACGGATATCCCCCAAATATTCGTTGATCTGTACTCGCAACTGCCTTTTTGTCTAGCCTATATAGTCCATAGGGCATGAGCAGGTACAAAGATAAACCACACCGAAAGTTCTACATTTAGCAAAATGTCTCATAGTATACTCCCTGCCTGTCATGGCTCCCTTAAATGATTTACATTGAGTTACATATTGACAGAAGCTACACGAACCATAATGCAAGGTGCCCAGTGGTTCAGGTTCAAGAATGCTGACACGAACTAGACTCAGAGTCACTGGCAGGACGGGATTCAGACTCAATTAAGACTACACAGGTTCTGGATCCTCGGGCAGAATGGATACTGACACAGAGTCACAGACAGAGCTGGATTCAGATACTGGAACAGGCTCCGACAGCAGGGCCGGCGTCAGCAACCCAGTGCACCCGGGCAAGTGCCGGGGCCCTGAGCAGGCTGAGGGGCCCACTCACTGTCGGGGACCCCTGCGCACTATGAGACCCGTGAGCGGTGCGGTGCCAGCGCCCGCCACCCCCTGCTTGCTCAGGGCCCCGGCACCCGGCACAATACTTACCTCTCCCCGTGCCTCCGCAGCAGGTCCAGTCTCTTCCGCGGCTGCTGCACTGTGACGTCTCAGGTCAGAGATCGCGGTGACGTCTTTACACCGCGCTCTCTCCTGAGCAGTCACAGTGCAGAGCAGAAGATGCTGGCAACGCTGGAGTCCGGAGCAACGGCAGCAGGTGAGAAGCGAGGTGAGTATTTGATTTTTTGTTTTTTAATATATGGAGGCGTGGGGCATTATAAGGGGGGGGGGGTGACATCCTGCATGGGGCATTATAAGGGGGGAAGAGATGACATCCTGCATGGGGCATTATAAGGGGGGTGGTGTGACATCCTGCATTGGGCATTATAAGAGGGGGTGACATCCTGCATGGGGTATTATAAGAAGGGGTGACATCCTGCATGGGGCATTATATAGGGGGAGAGGTGACATCCTGCATGGGGCATTATATGAGGGGTGACATCCGGTATGGGGCATTATATGAGGGGCGACATCCTGCATGGGGCATTAAATGAGGGAAGACATCCTGCATGGGGCATTATAAGAGGGGGTGACATATTGCATGGGGAATTATAAGGGGGGGGGTGACATCCTGCATGGGGCATTATGTGGGGTGAACAGAGTGCATGGGGAATTATAAGAGGAGGGGGTGACATCCTGCATGGGGCATTATAAGGGGGTGACATCCTGCATGGGGCATTATGAGGGAGGGGAGAGGTGACATCCTGCATGGGGCATTATGTGGGGGGTACAGCTTGCATGGGGCATTATGTGGGGGGAACAGCCTGCATGGGGCATTATTTTGGGGCCAGTATTCGGTATGGAGCATTATAAGGGGGCCAGTATCCTGTGCAGAGCGTAATATGGGGGCCAGTATCCTGCATGGAGAATTATTTGGGGGCCAGTATTCTGTATGGAGCATTATATGGGGGCCAGTATTTTGTACAGAGCGTAATATGGGGGTCAGTATCCTGCATGGAGCATTATTTGGGGGCCAGTATTCTGTATGGAGCAATATAAGGGGGCCAGTATCCTGTACAGAGCATCATATGGGGGCCAGTATCCTGCATGGAGCATTATTTTGGGGCCAGTATTCTGTATGGAGCATTATAAGACGGCCAGTATCCTGTACAGAGCGTAATATGGGGGCCAGTATCCTGCATGGGGCATTATTTTGGGGCCAGTATTCTGTATGGAGCATTATAAGGGGGCCAGTATCCTGTACTGAGCGTAATATGGGGGCCAGTATCCTGCATGGAGAATTATTTGGGGGTCAGTATTCTGTATGGAGCATTATAAGGGGGCCGGTGTTCTGTACAGAGCGTAATATGGGGGTCAGTATCCTGCATGGAGCATTATTTGGGGGCCAGTATTCTGTATGGAGCATTATAACGGGGCCAGTATTCTGTACAGAGCGTAATATGGGGGCCAGTATTCTGTATGGAGCATTTTATGGGGGCCATTATTCTGTATGGAGCGATTCACCAGTTTCTGAGCTGTTGTGGAATTTACAATAGATATCGGTCATGTATTATAAGAAGTGAAATCTTTGGCCTTGTACTATATATATATATTTCTCTGCGGTATCTGTGCATCATGAAGCGTGGTATGTGTTAAAGGGGCCCACAGAGACTCTTTCACCCGGGGCCCACAAAAACCTGGAGTCGGCCCTGTCCGACAGTACCAACTCTGGAACTCTAACAGGACTGACACAAGTGCAGGTTCTAGCACTGATGGAATGGTTACAGGTTTGGGTACCACCGCTGCAGCTTCAGATACTGGTGGAGTGGCTTCAGGGTTAAGGTACCACCGATGCAGCTTCAGGGTTCTGATACCGCCGGTGCAGCTTCAGGCTGCAGGGACCGCCATATGCAGTTTCAGACGCAAGGAACTGCTAGGTTTAAGGTTCAGGTTCTGGCCACACAAGGACCAGGGACCTAGCAACTCATTAGCTGCGTCAACACTAACAAGGTGAGAACGTTGCTCAGGTACCTCCCTACTGGGGTGCCTTTTATACTAGATGCCTCCCAGCAATTGGCTGGGGGCATTTTCAGTGTGCATGCTGCCCCTTTAAGAACAGGGGAGTAAGCGTGCACTGGGCGTGCCACCAGTCAGACTGTGCGCCATGCACAGAAAGACTGTGCAGCGTGCACAGGGAGCAGGAAGCAGGAGACGGGAAGCTCTCCATGCGGCTGTGGTGGTATGTCGGCATCCCTGCATGGAAGAGGCAGGAGAACCATGCAGGGGCACCAGCATTAGTGTTATACAAGGTATGATGGCAGCAAGTGTTATGCGCTAACGCAGAGAGACCCAGCAAGACTAGCACCAAAACAGCAAAGGCGCAGCCACAGATGCACTTGGCCAAGCTGCTCCAGCTAGTCGAGCCTTAGAGGGCCGGGATACTCTTCACCCAGCTCCCAGTAAATGAGAGGGGGACGTTGGCAGAGCCCTTCCCAGGACTGCTGTTGCTGGGCAGCTGGCATCTGGTGACGCAGCCGGTGCCTAGTAAAGAAACAGATAACCTTTGCGAGAAATCCTGGGATTGTAGCACAAAGAGACAAGGAGAAGAACCCCAAGATCAACTCTGAAAAGAGAGCAACCAATACTGCTAGCATATAGAAATTGCAATAAACAGCAAAGACCTGGGCTGGGAACAGAGTTAAATAGCCAGCCTGATGCTGAAGGAAATGATCAGGAGCTGAATACCTTTCAATCACTGCCAGACAACCACTCCCTGCTAACCTGCACAGCAGAATGGACACAATCCCACCACTGCCAAGTACCAGACACAGCAGCGTCCTGAGTTGCCTGGCAACCGTGGAAAACAGTGTCCCATGTTCCACAGGCAATGAAATCAGTGGGAGATACGGCGTTGCGCGTCCCCACACATCCTACTCAAAAACGAGAAGCTCAATAAGATTGGTACGGTTTCCCTGCACGTGTGGTAGCTCTGCCTCCGGGGTGAACAGACCCCTTCCTGATGACCTGGAAAGGCTGACAGTGTACCCTCTCAGGGCCAGCAGGACAATGGCGGCACTTGCGACCAAGGTAGCGTAGCATCGTACCCGATCCACTTCCAGGTGGGAGACAGAACTACAATACTTAACAATTCCTACAATTCACTTGAAAAAGACGCCGATATGGCGTTGAAACACGTTGTGAATAAAAAGTATTTTCCTCATCATCATCTCTGAAGAATTGATTTACTCCAGCAGTGCAGCCCACTTACATGTTCATCCAACTGGACCCAATATCTCCTAGAGGATTTATCCACCAGCCAAGGGGCAGCAGCATGTGTAGGAGGCATGTTTATCTCCATGCCTACACAAGAGTCATATCTGTCACAACTCCATCAGGTGAGCCTAACCAGCACTCTCCTACTCTCCCTCCATAGAGTATCATCCTATTGAGCGCTTTGTTTCCCACATCTAGATGTACATACTTATTAATCATGCAATACAATTAGGAAGACATCTGATTGGCACCAAATATACTGTATTCTGCAGCAGGACAATGACCCCAAACATACAGCCAATATCATTGAGAAGTATCTTCAGTTAAAGGCTTATTCAGACGAACGTATTAAATGCCCACGTGTTGTCAGTATGCAAAACTGATAGTCAGACTGTACACAGACCAACGCAAGTAAATATGGTGGTCCGCATGAACGTGTTTACATGCTGATTGATGGTCTTTGTGTAAAAAACTGCAGCATTCACTACTTTGATCTGTAGTGTGGATCACACTCGCTCATTATACGTTAATGGGTGCATAAAAAAATAGATCCCATATGGGTTGCCATCTAAATGTCATGCGTTCTTCACCGATAGGTTACAGTGATGAAGATAACAAACTGTATTTGACCTTTATTATTAAATTGTTCATGTAAAAAATGGATGCCATACAGACGTACAAAACAGACACACGGTGTGCATACAGACATAAAAACTGAGATAAACGGACAATATACTGGAAAAATCATCTGTTTTTTATGGATGTAAAACAGATGATTTTGCATATGCTGTGATCCCGGAGAAAAATGAGTCTTGGAACTGATGATAATGCCCCACCAGAGCCCTGCTCTCAACAACATCAATTCTGTCTGAGATTACATGAAGCGACAGGAGGATTTGTGCAAGTCTATATGCATAGAAGATCTGTGATTAGTTCTCCAAGATATTTAGAACAACCTCTTTCAGTAACGGAGTACCTAACTGGAGGTGTACCTAGAAGAATTGATGGTGTTTTGAAGACACGCCAAATATTGATTCGATTCAGATTCCTCTTTTGTTCATCAACTGTTCATTTTGATAATTGATAAAGATAAGCTATTAAAATGTGTATTTTTTAATGCATTTTTACTTTGCAGCATTTTTTCCACACCTGCCTAAAACTTTTGCATAGTACTGTTTATGATAAATATAAAAAAACATACAATATGGCAGCAATATCTGTGACAATATAATTCAAGTTTAGAACAGCTAAAAATGCATCCATGGTATGAATGGAATACCATACACATAGGTGCTGAATATGGATTTAAAAGTTCAGCTTGGTACAAGTGACTACAAGATAGGACCCAGAAATAAAATGGAATGATCCAGCATGGGGATGAGATGTTCTTATTTAAATGCTCCAACACATTTATTTACTTCCAATAAAATGCACATTTTTTCACTTACCAAGAGGATATTTCTCTAACAAGTAGAGGTAGCTTGCAAAGAAATCTGTTCGTATTGCCTTGTGAAGAACAAATGACATACTATGTCTGCAGAGTTCTTCATCAGTCTTGTGCCAGCGTGACTTAAAGGCAAGGTGAGCTCCCAGATACTCCATGTTTGTGTCTTGATAGTAGTGAAGGAGTAAACCATGATCCCCAAGCTTGTAGCCTGTAGTGCTTCAGCTTTTTCAAGTGTCACTTTATGCCAGAATAAGGAAGTGTAAGAAGCTTCTGGCATTAGCAGTGAGAATTATGTGAACTCACAGCAGGTGCTGTTGGGAACTGATAGTAAAACTTGGCTGTGAACGAAGTGCTCTGTAAGTGTAAAATGATATGATCTCTCAATGAGTTCAACTTGAATCAAAAAGGCCACCCTATTTCTGGAGAATGTACTGGGCAGAACGGGAGCCCCTTAGGAATTTTACAAGTATACAATGTGTGTCATCATCTATTTAGGCATCAAACAAGTGAAAAAATAAACCATAACTGAAAAAGAGGATTTCAAGGACAAAAAGAATGAATGATATCTGGAGTTGGGTGAGGTCTTTGTTTTGCTGCTAGTTTATCATACAATCAGGGGACTTGTACTGGTGTTTATTGAGTAGCTTAATTATTAATCTGATTTACGCTTCATGCACAAGTGTTTTAGGTAAGTTAAAAATGTCTGTTCTACCAGCGTTTAGCTTTAGATTTATAGCAGTATTTTATAACCTCAATACACCATTATAATATATAGTATCAAAAAAGGCAATATTGTTAATTATTTTGGTGCTGCTCTTTGCCACTCATGTTTTAATCTGAACAATTAACTTATTTTTTTATGGAATACTACGAGTGCTGGCTCCTACATGGTTCTACCCATAACAATACAATGTAATCCATGAATCTATTCTCAGAGGTTAAGAAGTTTTTTGTACTGTAATTGACAGTAACCAATCAGATGTCAGCTTTCTCTAGTGCAAATTTGAAAATGGAATATCATTGGTTGTTAGAACTGAACATACTTGTTAGAACGGATTTTACATATGAATATCTCATGTGTACCTTCATCATAGACCTCATAAGCTTCAATTACATCTTATAGTTGTGGTCTTAAAAATAATGGAGGTACACGCAATGTGAAAACACAAGCAGTAATATTTTGTACACTCATTTTCATTCCGTAAAAAAATAGGTTCCAAAATTCAACATCTGTCTCCAAGCATCTAGCTTCATTAAACTAAAAAGAATGTTGTGTTTGTGGTTTATTAAGTAATGAGGTTTAGATTGTGTTACTGGAACTGCCAGGCTAGCATGTTATTGAGTTACGACGTGTGACTGGACCATATAAAGAAACTATTTTTAACTGTCTCCCGCATTGTGTTCAACAAAATTCCAATCATTTTTAGATGTAACTTGTAGAATGGAAATACAACTGTAACTTTAAAGGGAACCTGTCAGCAGATTTTTAGACACAAAACTAATGTCATCTATGTACAGTGCTGGCCAAAAGTATTGGCACCCCTGCAATTCTGTCAGATAATACTCAGTTTCTTCCTGAAAATGATTGCAATCACAAATTCTTTGGTATTATTATCTTCATTTAATTTGCTTGCAAGGAAAAAAACACAAAAGAGAATGAAGCAAAAATCAAATCATTGATCATTTCACACAAAACTCCAAAAATGGGCCAGACAAAAGTATTGGCACCCTCAGCCTAATACTTGGTTGCACAACCTTTAGCCAAAATAACTGCCGCTTCCGGTAACCATCAATGAGTTTCTTACAATGCTCTGCTGGAATTGTAGACCATTCTTCTTTGGCAAACTGCTCCAGGTCCCTGATATTTGAAGGGTGCCTTCTCCAAACTGCCATTTTGAGATCTCTCCACAGGTGTTCTATGGGATTCAGGTCTGGACTCATTGCTGGTCACCTTAGAAGTCTCCAGTGCTTTCTCTAAAACTATTTTATAGTGCTTTTGGAAGTGTGTTTTGGGTCATTGTCCTGCTGGAAGACCCATGACCTCTGAAGGAGACCCAGCTTTCTCACACTGGGCCCTACATTATGCTGCAAAATTTGTTGGTAGTCTTCAGACTTCATAATGCCATGCACACGGTCAAGCAGTCCAGTGCCAGAGGCAGCAAAGCAACCCCAAAATATCAGGGAACCTCCACCATGTTTGACTGTAGGGACCGTGTTCTTTTCTTTGAATGCCTCTTTTTTTTCCTGTACACTCTATGTTGATGCTTTTTCCCAAAAAAGCTCTACTTTTGTCTCATCTGACCAGAGAACATTCTTCCAAAACATTTTAGGCTTTCTCAGGTAAGTTTTGGCAAACTCCAGCCTGGCTTTTTTATGTCTCGGGGTAAGAAGTGGGGTCTTCCTGGGTATCCTACCATACAGTCCCTTTTCATTCAGACGCCGACGGATAGTACGGGTTGACATTGTTGTACCCTCGAACTGCAGGGCAGCTTGAAATTGTTTGGATGTTAGTCGAGGTTCTTTATCCACCATCCGCACAATCTTGCGTTGAAATCTCTCGTCAATTTTTCTTTTCTGTCCACATCTAGGGAGGTTAGCCACAGTGCCATGGGCTTTAAACTTCTTGATGACACTGCGCACGGAAGACACAGGAACATTCAGGTCTTTGGAGATGGACTTGTAACCTTGAGATTGCTCATGCTTCCTCACAATTTGGTTTCTCAAGTCCTCAGACAGTTCTTTGGTCTTCTTTCTTTTCTCCATGCTCAATGTGGTACACACAAGGACACAGAACAGAGGTTGAGTCAACTTTAATCCATGTTAACTGGCTGCAAGTGTGATTTAGTTATTGCCAACACCTGTTAGGTGCCACAGGTAAGTTACAGGTGCTGTTAATTACACGAATTAGAGAAGCATCACATGATTTTTCAAACGGTGCCAATACTTTTGTCCACCCCCTTTTTTAGGTTTGGTGTGGAATTATATCCAATTTGGCTTTAGGACAATACTTTTTGTGTTTTTTTCATTGAAGACAAATTAAATGAAGAGAATAATACCAAAGAATTTGTGATTGCAATCATTTTCAGGAAGAAACTGAGTATTATCTGACAGAATTGCAGGGGTGCCAATACTTTTGGCCAGCACTGTAAAGTCACTCTATTGCTGATAAGGTCCATACCTTTATTTTAGAAATCCTTGTTTCCATTTTTAAGAAATCCATTGGCAAATTTTTCTGCAAATTTGCTGAAAGTGATGAAGGGCTGGCACTGCACTTATAGCTTTTTGGCCTCTCCGCCTATTTCCCTGCCTACCTCATGTTAGTGACAGAGAGGTACGGTCACCCCTGCCCAAGATCTCACTGGGGTGGCGCATGAGCAGATTGGCAGTCTGCCTGTTGCAACGTCATCAAGACTTTACTGCGCATACAGCTCCCCTTCCAAAAAACAAGCCCTCTCATAGCTCCATTGAGCAAAAAATTTAAAGATTATGAGTCTCAGAAAATGGCAAGAAAAAAGTAAAATGTAATTTATAGTGATGAGCGAGCACTGAAATGCTCGGGTACTCGTTGCTCAGGTCGAGCACATTGGAATACTTGGGTACTCGACCTGAGCAACGAGCCCAATGTAAGTCTATAGGAAACTCGAGCATTTTTCAGGCGGCTCCCCCCGGCAGTCTGCAGAGGGCCTAAAAATTGCCCAAATCAATGGGAACAGTGCTCAAATGACATGGGAACAGCATGGGGAAGACCCCTGGAAGCATCTCTGACTCTCAGATCACTGCTGTCAACAACGTTGTCAGAGTATTACGCCACTTTTACAGACTCACAATAAAACATACAAAAACAAAACCAAAATGGATTTTCCTGGGAAATATGTTAAGGAACATCCTTTCCAGGGTAATGACTTGTATATAAGGCAAAATAAATAACCAAAAACAAAAATACTCCTCCACACCTTGGGCTATGTTCACACGTAGCGTTTTTGATGGGTTTTTGCACTTTTGCATTGCTTTGAACCAAGACAAATGCATTCACCAGTAAATATCATTTTAACATTTTACAACCTTATCTGCCATGTGGTGTGTGACACATCATCAGACACATGCATACAGTGCTGAAAAGACATGGGAACAGCATGGGGAAGACCTCTGGAAGCATCTCTGACTCCTAGGTCACTGCCTAAAAGTGTGCCCATCATAAGTGATCCTTGGCGCATGCGAAGATGCCTCCCGCCATGCACCTGTAGTTGCAGACTTGCAACAATCACCGTCCACGTCCTTGTCCCAGTGCAACGTTCAGTTGTCCCTACCCCATACCTTGGAATGCAAGCGCAAGTATGCAGGCAGCCACCCACCAACCCACAGGCTGCAATACTATACTGCCAAATTTTTGACAGCTGCTTGAACTTGAAATGTGGCCTTTTAGGCTCATGGAGGCAGAAGCTGTTCACAATCTTATGGTGGCGGCGACCGGGTATCCATACTCGGTCCCCAGCCTCCACTATTTGTCCCGGCGTCGTCTCCGCCTTCCACAAGCACGGGTCCCACAACATTACCCATGCCCTCCCCAGTGCACTTACTGGGAAGGACTGCCTAACCACAAACACATGGACAGGTGAATGTGGCCAGGGACGGTACGGAGCCAGTCCACAGCTTTTTTTTGCTGAGTTGTATTTCACCATAAAAGTCAATAATAACTCCAGCACTCAATAATTTTTGATTTGCAAAATTTTCAATTTAGACTTTTTTATTCATATTAAACAATCGACCCATGAATTCAGATACATAGAATCAACGTTTCGGCCTACAATGGCCTTTTTCAAGGTATCTGTATATATAAAAAAGGGAAACAAAAAACTAAAATCAAAAATCAGTATACCACAAGAAGACATAATGACCTACATACAGTCCATTTTTTTAAAGAAAATTATTTTCAACCATTCTTTACACATTTTTTATATATAGGATAACATCAGCTTACAATATGTCAATGTAATAGAGAATATATAAGCAATATGGTATTGTACTGTTAATTCAAAAATATAATATTACCTTTAATATTTAATTATTTAATTTTTTAATATTTAATTCATATCATTATATTATATTACTGGATCATATAGTACCAACAATAGTAGGGATAGAGGTCAAAAAATAACAATCAAATTTCCATCAACAAGAGTTTATCCAGAAAAATTCATCAGAAAGATCCAAAATTCATCAATAAAATATTCTTCTAAAGGTTTCTCAAATATCCCTAGGAAAGTCAAAGAATAAAGATTCATAAGAGCATCCACTGGATAATTCCAATATCTCCATATCAAAGAGCCCTCTGTATAAATAAAAGATTAACTCAGTGATATTCATTATCCCCAGGTTAAGAAAAAAATAGTATCTAGAGCTAGGAGTAGAGACAAGAAATAGATAAATATATAAGATAAATGTAAGATATATCTTAGAGAAGTATTACCTGGTGTTAATAGGGTCCTGCAGCACGAGTGTGCTATCCAAAGGAAGCCGCTGTACGTGCCCATGTCCTCACCGCTATAAGTGCGCGCTTTGAGGTGGGCATGTGTGTTCATTTCCGGTGCGTGGACGAATCGAAAAGAAGTTAGTGCGCATGCGCGAGCCGACCTGTGACGGAAAAAGACGGAGAAAGCCGAAGAAAGCCGATATCAAATAGTGCACGCGCAGTAACGTATATAGGAAGTAGCGCTATCGCCGTGGACAGAAACAAGAGTAATTCCAGGACAGAAATACATAGAGATGGAGAGGTATATCAAAGGGAAATAAAGGGGAGAAATGAAGACTAAGAATAAGAAAAAGAGTAGAATCAAGGGAAAGAATAAGGACAAGGACAGAAAGAAAAAAGAGAAAAGAAAAAAGGGAAAAAAAGAAAGAAGGAACATGCCAGGGATATTTTATACCTGTTGAAATTGAAAAGACATTGCACCTGTTGAGGTTTTACTGGATAGTCTGAAAAAGATACACACATAAAAAAATAATACATAATAATATTATATATGGAGAATTCAAATGCCAATATATGTCAATAATAATAGTAATAATGGACAATTTTTTTTATCCAACAGACAGCAGTTAATGATGAATATCGTACTCACGATTAAGGCCCATAGGGGATAAAGTTTGAAGAGTGTGAATCCAATAGGATTCACGTTCTTTAATTTTTTTAATCCGATTCCCCCCTCTACGTAACAATGGAACCATATCAATGATTTGGTATTTTAATTGGGCAATTGTATGTCCCCTGGAAATAAAATGGGCCGGAATAGGTAACAAAGTACGGCCACATCTAATTGTGGACTTATGCTGAGAAATACAGTCTCGGATATGTTGGGTGGTTTCTCCAACATATCCGAGACCGCATGGACATTTTATCAAGTATACCACAAAGGAAGATTCACAAGTAAAATGACCTTTAATAAAATAACGTTTCCCCGATCGAGGATGAGTAAATGAATCTCCTTTATTTATATTTGAACATTGAAGGCAACTTAAGCATGGAAATGTGCCATTCCGAGTAGGGGCCAGGGTACGTTGTATAATATTGGGTTTACTGGATCCCACATCTGCCCTAACCCTATTACTCCTGAGCACCGTCTATAAAATAGTGAGCACCCAATCTGAAAACTTATGAATTTCACCATAGCCATATTCTTTAGCTTGGTGAAAGGACTTGGGAAACCATATCTACCCAGCTGTCATTTCTCCCAGGAAGTCCTCTAAAGCTGCTTTCACTTGAAATGTGGCCTTTTAGGCTCGTGGAGGCAGAAACTTTTCATAACCTCATGCCGGCGGCGGCCGGGTGTCCATACTCGGTCCCCAGCCGCCACTGTTTCTCCCGGTGTTGTCTCCGCCTTCCACAAGCACGGGTCCCACAACATTACCCATGCCCTCCCCAGTGCACTTACTGGGAAGGACCCCCTAACCACAAACACGTGGACAGGTGAATGTGGCCAGGGATGGTACGGAGCCAGTCCACAGCTTTTTTTTGTTGAGTTGTATTTCACCACAGCCGTATTCTTTAGCTTAGTGAAAGGACTTGGGAAACCACATCTACCCAGCTGTCATTTCTCCCAGGAAGTCCTCTAAAGCTGCTTTCACTTGAAATGTGGCCGTTTAGGCTCGTGGAGGCGGTAGCTTTTCATAACCTCATGCCGGCGGCGGTCGGGGGTCCATACTCGGTCCCCAGCCACCACTGTTTCTCCCGGTATCGTCTCCGCCTTCCATAAGCATGGGTCCCACAACATTACCCATGCTCTCCCCAGTGCACTTACTGGGAAGGAAAGCCTAACCATAAACACATGGACAGGTGAATGTGGCCAGGGACGGTACGGAGCCAGTCCACAGCTTTTTTTGCCGAGTTGTATTTCACCACAGCCATATTCTTTAGATTGGTAAAAGGACTTGGGAAACCATATCTACCCAGCTGTCATTTCTCCCAGGAAGTCCTCTAAAGCTACTTTCACTTGAAATGTTGCCTTTTAGGCTCGTGGAGGCGGAAGCTTTTCATAACCTCATGCTGGCAGCGGCCGGGTGTCCATACTCGGTCCCCAGCCGCCACTGTTTCTCCCGGTATTGTCTCCGCTTTCCACAAGCACGGGTCCCACAACATTACCCATGCCTTCCCCAGTGCACTTACTGGGAAGGACCGCCTAACCACAAACACGTGGACAGGTGAATGTGGCCAGGGACGGCACGGAGCCAGTCCACAGCTTTTTTTGAAGACAGTTGTATTTCACCATAGCCATATTCTTTAGCTCGGTGAAAGGACTGGCATAGAGGGAAACCGTATCTACTCTGGGTGTCATTTCTCCAAAGAAGTCCTCTAAAGCAGCTTTTGCAGAAGCAATGGCAGCCCGTCCAACATCAACTCGCACTTCTCGGTGGTGCTTTGACACACAAACATCTTTCTTTGCGCATTTAATTTCATGACTACAGAGTTGGGCAATGGCCTGATCTGCAATCCGGTTTGAGAAATAACATGCATAAGCACGTCTGATCCACATTAAAAAAAAACAGCCATAGAGTGTCCGGGAACCTTCCCCCACACTTTTCTTAGCCAGGGCTGCTTCTCGGCAGAGATGGACGGTCCAACCAGAAAACCGGAGACTCCTCCCGTGGGCCCTGGCTTCTCCTTCAGGAAAGTTCATAGTGCTAAGGTAAGGCCATGATGATAATAGAGGCCACCATCTGCTTAGTTTTCTGTTGCTTGGAATGCAAGCGCAAGTCTGCAGTCAGCCACCCACCCACAGGCTGCAATACTAAACTGCCAGATTTCTGGGCAGCTGCTTGCACTTGAAATGTGGCCTTTTAGGCTTGTGGAGGCGGAAGCTTTTCACAACCTCATGCCTCGTGTCCATACTCTGTCCCCAGTCGTCACTATTTCTCCTGGTGTTATCTCCGCCTTCTACAAGCGCGGATCCCTGAACATTACTGATGGTACTTTTCTGTGGGAATTTGCTTGCCTCCTACTAGCCTGGAATATTTCCAGTAAACTATGGTACAACGCCATGGTATTAAGACTGCCCCCAGTAACAGTAGCGAAGCCATCCCCAATTTCCCTCTCAGGAATTTTATTTGGTAGACTGAGTGGCTGCCCAAATACATTAGTTTCTCACAAAGGAGATGAAGATAGAGTGGCAGTAGGTGCAAGTTTCTCCAGCCTGTTAGATATTAGAGGGTGAACGGCAGCACATTGGATCAGTGGTTAGCACTGAAGCCTTGCAGCGCTGGGATCCTGGGTTCAAATCCCAGCAAGGACAACATCTGCAAGAACTTTGTATGTTCTCCCATGTTTGCGTGGGTTTTCACCTCAGTAAAAAAGCAGCCATAGAGTGTCCGGGAACCTTCCCACACACTTTTCTTAGCTAGGACTGCTTCTCAGCAGGGTTGGACGGTCCCACCAGAGAATCCTCTGGTGTGCCCTGGCTTCTACATCAGGAGAGTTCATAATAGCAGTAACTTTGCAGCTGCTATGGGGCTCTTGAGCGGGGGAGAAAGGTGAGCCCTCAGAATCAAATCCTCTGGTGGGCACAATGTTTTTCTATCTGAAACAGCTTCTCAGTGGGAGTTGTATTTCACCACAGCCATATTCTTTAGCTCGGTGAAAGGACTGGCATAGAGGGAAATCGTATCTACTCCGGCTGTCATTTCTCCGTCACCAGGTTCCGCCCATTGTCACACAAGACCATGCCTGGCTGTATGTTCAGCGGTGAGAGCCACAGAACAGGCTGCTGTGTTACAGCTTTCAACAACTCTGCAGCGCTGGGCGGTTTGTCACCTAAGCTTTCAGCATCTTCAACACAGCCTGTTACCGCTTGGCCAAGGTAGTGCTGCAGTGCTTTCAGCTTGTGACTGATGCGGTCATTTCGGAGATGGAGGAGGTGCAGGAGCTGAACAATGTGATTACACTGAGGTTACATTGGCGACTCTGTTTTTATACTAAAGAAAGATCCTACTGTTCTGTTTTTTTTTTACATTATTTTTTAAGGCAAATGCATTCACCGGGAAATGTCATTTTAACATTTTACAACCGTATCTGGCAATCATCATCATCAGACGCATCCTGCTTCATTCATGATGGAGGGACTCTGAAAGACACATAGGGCAGGGCTACAGTAACGAGTGCGACATGTTCCCATTAGAAAGGAGAGAGTCTGCTATACAGTTATAGGGTATGCAGTGAGTCCAACGGCTGACGAAATTTAGGGAAAACCCCACTAAGAAATTAAAGACACATAGAGCAGGGCCACAGTAACGACAAATTCCCATTAGAAAGGAGAGGGTCTGCTATACAGTTATAGGGTATGCAGTGAGTCCAACGGCTGACGAAATCTAGGAAAAACCCCACTAACAATTTAAAGAGACATAGAGCAGGGCCACAGTAACAACAAATTCCCATTAGAAAGCCATAGCGTTGGCCTATGCAGTGAATGCAAGGGCTGCCAAAAATTTGGAAGCACTTCAATGCCCCTTGGAAAAGACATGGAGGTCAGAGGGCTTCCTCAAAACAATGTTCCCATTATTAGGAAGTGGGTTTCCCATAGTGTTGGCCTATGCAGTGAATGCAAGGGTTGCCAAAAATTTGGAGGCACTCCAATGCCCCTTGGAAGAGACGTGGAGGAGGGCCTTATAAAAAAATGTTCCCATTAGAAAGGAGCGGGCCTCCTATACTTGTAATGCCCATGCACTAAGTGTATGGGCTGACAAACATTTAACCCTGGGGGATATACAGGAACATACTGTATAAAAAATTTTTTTTACGGGCATCATAAACACCCTTTAAAAAAATTATGTGGGTGTTGCATCATGGACCACGGTCACCCTGGTGATACGGTGGTGGAGGATGAGGAGAAGGAGGAGGACAAGAGCAAATAGACAAAATCAGGAAGCATATACCCATGTCTGGGTGTGAAAAGGTGCATGGGAATACACCTCCCAAGAAAAGACACTGGATTTGAGTTTATGTTACGCTGCTATCATTCGGTGGTGTTGAGAAGTCTGGCCCAATCCAGCCCTTGTTCATTTTTATAAGAGTCAGCCTGTCAGCATTTTCAATTGACAGGCGGATGCGTTTATCAGTTATAATTCCACCAGCGGCACTAAAAACCCACTCTGATAAAACACTGGCGGCAGGGCAGACATAGAGAGCCAGTTCATTCCACGTATCCAGCTTGGATACCCAATAATTATAAGGCACAGAGGAATCACGGAGGACGTTGGTACAGTCGGCATGGTACTCCTTCAGCATCGTCCCAAACTTTGCACTCCTTGTGAGAGTAGCCCGTGCCTCAGGGCCTGTGTGATGGGAGGGGCTGAGAAAACTCTCCTAGAAATTTGACAGTGTTCCCCTGCCTCTGCTGGATTGAAGTTGTGTCTCTCTCACCTGTACTCCTTGGTTGTCCAACGAAGTGTGCCCTCTGCCACCAGCATTTTCAGATGGGAATTTTTTTTAATAGTTCCACAACAAGGGCCTTCTGGTACAGCCCCATTTTTGTAGACCTGTCCGCCTCAGGAATAAGAGATATAAAGTTCTCCTTGTAGCGTGGGTCTAGATGTGTCACCAACCAGTAATGACTGTCACCCAAAATTTTGAGAACGCGAGGGTCATGGGAAAGGCAGCGTAACATAAACTCAGCCATGCATGCCAGGCTACTAACAGGCAAGACTTCGGTGTCCTCACGAAGATGACTGACCATGCTCTCCTCCTAATCCTTCTCCTCCACTCTGTCCTCTGGCCATCCACGCTGAACAGACGGTATGACAGCTGTGCAGGTAGTACCGTCTATAGCGCATGAAACTAGCTCCTGTCCTTCCTCCTCCTCTTCCTCATTGTCACCCAATCCACGTTGGGATGAGATGAGGCTGGGCTGTGTGTAATCACCCTGTATGGTTCCTTGCTCCATCTCATCGTGCTCCGCCTGCAATGCATCCTCTTTGATTGTGAGCAGAGAGCGTTTCAGAAGACAGAGAAGCGGGATGGTGACGCTAATTATGGCGTTATCGCCGCTCACCATCTTGGTGGAGTCCTCAAAGTTTTGGAGGATGATACATATGTCTGACATCCATTCCACTCCTGAGGTCTTATGTGTGGAGTCTGAACTGAATACCGACGGCCTTGTTGATGCTGGTACTCAACAACTGCCCTCTTCTGCTCACAAATCCTTCCCAACATCTGCAGTGTAGAGTTCTAATGCGTGGGGACATCACACACCAGTCTGTGAGCCGGAAGCTGCAAACGCTGCTGAAACACGGCAAGGGCGGCGGAAGCTGTAGCTGACTTTCTAAAATGGGCACACAGGTGGCGTACTTTAACAAGCAGATTCGGCAGCTCCGTTTAGGATTTGAGAAACCGCGAAACCACGAGGTTAAGCACATGGGCCAGGCATGGTACCTGTGTGAGCTCGTCTCGCCTCAGACCCGCCATCAGGTTCCGGCCATTGTCACACACGATCATGCCTGGCTGTAGGTTCAGCGGTGTGAGCCACAAATCTGCCTGCTCTTTCAGAGCTGTCCACAACTCTTCAGCATTCTGTTGTTTGTCACCTAAGCATCTTAGCTTCTCCACAGCCTGTTGCTGCTTGGCCGAGGCAGTGTTGCAGTGCTTCCAGCTTGTGACTGATGTGGTCATTTCGGAGATGGAAGCTGAAGATTAGGAGGAGGCTGAGGAGGATGAGGTGCAGGAACTGCACACTGTGGGGGCAACCCTGATTGACCTAGGGCCCGCAATCCTTGGCGTCGGGAGGACGTGTTCCGTCCCAAGGTCCGACTGGGTCCTGGCTTCTACTATGCTAACCCAGTGTGCCATCAACGAGATGTACCATCCCTGCCCACAAGCACTTGTCCACGTGTCCGTGGTTAGGTGGACTTTCCCGGTAACTGCGTTGTTGAGGGCACAGCTAATGTTTTGGGACACATGCTTGTGTAATGTGGGGACAGCACACAGGGAGACATAGTGGCGGCTGGGGACCGAGTGATGGCCGCCGCCATGAGGTTGCGGAATGCTTCCATCTCCACGAGCCTAAAAGACAACATTTTCAGCGCAAGTAGTCGTGAAATGTGAGAATTTAGTAGTGTGGCCTGTGGGGCGTTGGCTGCATATTTGCGCTTGCGTTCCAAGGACTGGGGTATGGACAACTGAACGCTGCGCTGGGACAAGGACATGATGGACGTGGTTCCTGATGCTGCTACTGGAGAGTGCGCAACGACAGGTGCAGGGCAGGAGGCATCTTCGAATGCCCCCTGAAGAAGGCAGCGCCGAAACGCGCGTTGTGGGGGACACATGATCCCTCTGTGAGCTCCAACATCCTGTGGTCTTGTGTCTAGGTAAGCCATTATTTATATATCAAAGGTTGACAATTGAATGCACTATTATTCAGTGACTACTAATATGCACTTGCCACTAAGGTCAATTGTTGTACCTTAGACACCTAAAATTCTAAGAACTATACTAATCTGACCTCAGTGTCCACCTGTGGGTCACTCACTGTTAGTGCACACAGCTATAGAGCTGTATGTGGATTTCACAGAATGGACTCCGGTTGTCCCGTACCAGGATGAATTTTTATAGTGTATGTGTTTCACACCACCTGTGTCAATTGCCTGTATTCTAATTTACATTAATGTGATATAAATATATTTTTATATTTAGAAAAATTTCTTTTGGGTTTTTGATCGTTGGTGTTCTTCTGTGATTATATATTAGTTGTGATTTTACCCTTGCTGCCATAATATCCACAGGTGCAACTTACCTTGTGTCATGCATTGAGTAGTATAAATATGCACCAGTTGAAAAGTATAACTATATGTATTCTGCAGTGCCAACAAGCAAATGGCGCAGAAAAAACGGTGTTCTCTGGATTGCTTTTTAAGCAAATAATGAGGATTAACATCCAAAAAAAAAGTATTCCTGGCCCCTGAGACCTGTGCCTTTGTATAGAAATATCTAACAGCAGCAGAAGGCAGAATTGGAATGGAGCCTCTTGTGCTATATGCACTGCAGTCTGCTTTATACCCTGCCTGCCTATATACCCTACCTGCCTGATATCTCTGCAGATGGATTAGTTAGTCATCAAAAGGACTGTTTGTTAAGATGGATATGTGTAATGTACGGTTTTTCTCCCTACACTACCTAATACACAAGCAAATCTCTCCCTGACGCAGCAGCACCTCTCCCTACTCTGCCCGATTCCGGAGTGACTGTGACGAGCACAGCGGCGCCAGGTCTGATATAGACCTGATGACGCTGTGCGGCCATCCAATCACTGTAATGCCTCATCCACCATGGCTGCGGCATTACAATGAGTGGCAGGCAATTCCTGCATGTTGATTGGTGCTCTAAAGAGCGCCAAACATGCAGGGAGGGGACCCGAGCTCCCGCCGAGCAACACCGGAAATACTCAGCGAGCGCCGAGCAGTGAGGCGCTCGGCGAGCACCGAGCAGTAGCGAGCATGCTCGCTCATCACTAGTAATTTATTAATTTTTTACATTTCTTAAATAATAATAATAAAAATATGCATATTTCATACTGACTTGGAGAATCATGTTGCCAGGTCATTTTTTCTGCATAATGAACCCAACCTTTTTCACCATTTTCTAATACATCACATGGTGAAATGTATAGTGTTAATCAAAAGTACAACTCATCCTGCAAAAAAGTAAACAACCATATGACTATATCAATGGAAAAATAAAAAGGTTTTGGATCTTGGAAGAAGAGGAGAAAATGAAAAGTGCACTTAACAGGTCCTAGAGGCACTCTAACCTTCATTCTTTAACATCTATGCAAAGCCCCCTGAATTACATTCATGTACTAGCTGCTGGCATGTGGAGCAACTTGGCAGGAGGTAGTCATCTAGCCAGGTCAATAATAGGATAGATCCAAGGATGAAATCAGAATGCAGGAAAGTAGTCAGGTGGATTGCCGAGGTCAGAACCTGGAGAAAGTAATCAGAATTGGAGTCATCGAGCAAGTACAGGGTTAAGCAAGTCCAGAATCAGCAGCTGATATCCAGCAAGCCCGGTCCAATAACAGGGATCAACAGAAGAAACATAACCAGGGTCAGTATAAAGCTATCACTAACAAGATTATCAGGTGGAAATTTACACTATTGGCTGATTAAGATGAAATATGCATAATGCAAAGCCATAACAGCTGAGCAACAGAGTACATCGTCCGGTAGAAAGTGTTAAGTTACTGGCGCATATGTCACAAATCAGCAAAACAGTATAATGCAATTGCAAAATAATGTGCCCATACTGCAGACCTAGTTTGCTCTTACATTTTAAATTATCGAAACAATAGTTGACCCATGGCATGGAAAGGCAAGAAGAGAACCAGCCCATCAGGCAAGACTGTCCTACAGAGAGAATCATTCAGCTCCCATAGCCAACTCCCCATCATTCTGACTCAGATATCCTCTTTTCTAAAATCTATGCAGGGTATGCTTCCCCCCCGCATCCCCTAGCCATACATCCCAGATTCCAGAGGTGTCTGAAATCTGGAGGCAGTTAGATTCAGGGGCTTAAAGGGGTAGTCCCATCTCCAAGATCCTATCCCAATATGTAGTAAGTGTAATAATGATAATATTAGCAAATATCTTCAATTAGAAATGTAGTATAGTATTTTTGATTCGCTATCTCTCTTTCCTCATGTACAGGCATTGCAGAACCTTAGGTATCCCAAGGTTACGACCACTAGCAACTAGCTAACTAACTGTGACTTTATCAGTGGACGTAACCATGTATACCTAAGGTCCTGCAATGTCTGCACATGAGGAAAGAGAGATAGCGAATCAGAAAAAATATACTACATTTCTAATTAGAGGTATTTGCTAATATTACTATTATTACACCTACAACATATTGGGATAGGATCTTGGAGATGGGAATAACCCTTTAAGGCTTAGAGTGGAGAAAACAGGACTCCATAGTAAACCCCAGTAGGTTTAAGGGCTAAAAGGATGGGTGTGGCCCACTACAAGACGGCCATTACCTGTGTTTTTTCCCTCTTTAGCTTATTACTTAGTTAAAGAAAAAAAGTGGTGAGGCGCCGCTGAGGGTTCAGACGCCACAGAGGTACTGCACCTCACCCAGAGGTGTGGTGTCTCCTTCTCTCAGGTAAGGAGGGAGTGCTGCATGGAACCCCAAAACACCAGCATCCAACACTACACTGCTCCAGGCCGGCTGGAAGGGCAAGATGCAATATGTTTTCCTGCTGAGCCCTGTCCCTGGCTGGAGTGGGGGGAACCCAAAGGTAGGGGGAACCAGTAGTGGGTGTGGATGGAGGAAGTAGTTTAGGGGAGCACTATAGAGTGAGATATATAAAGGGAAGCCATCTTAGGGTAGCTGATCAGTCAGTGGAGAACAGACAGGGAGCAGAGTCTCTTTAGGAGCTCTGCTCCACAAGTAGGGCCCAGTCCTAGAGGCCCAGGTGGGGAGCAGAGGAGTAGGCTCCGTTCTAAGAAGGGATCCTAGCGGGTACGGCGAGTGCAGGAAGTCACCCGTACGCCCCGCATCTGTCAGAAGACAGAGGGATCATAGGCCACAAGAAGGGGATCGGCCCCTGTTCCAGCCGTGTTACTCTACGTCTCGGCTGGGAAAACCGGAGGCTTCTGGCTTATATAGTCAGTTGCCGAAGCCTCATTCTAATCCCCGTGAGGGTCAAGCAGGTCCAGGAACTCCGACGAGACAGAAGGGACTTCAGAGCACCCGAGCGGGATTGAGAGTGGGAAGCGCAGGGCAGGAGGGAGAAAGACCCAGCGAGAAGACGGTCTAGTTAGGAACACAGGAAAGTGGGGTTCTGCCAGGTACTCCTAATCTACCTGAGGAAGAACTGAGCCCCTGCCTGGTGAACGCAGCGCGACGTGGAAGGTTGACACCAGTACAGTGCACCAGTGGAACTGTCATAAGAACTGTGAGTAAAAACTCGGATGACTGCACCGCACTGCCTCCGTCCCTTCTTTCATCTGCGCCATCTCTCCCTCACGGCACTACAACGCCCAGTGCAACCTACACCTCCTACACTGCCCTGGAGCTAGCTCTACCTGTGGAGAGCCACACCATCCCTGCTGCCATAACACCAGCTCCAGAGGACTGCTCCGCAGCGGCGGCACCCTTTAGCCGCAATCCACAGGTGGCATCACGAACACTATTCTAAAAACCCCATATAAATAGAAGCATCCCCCCTTTTTACTGACCGCCCTGGGTCACGGGCCGAGCCAGCCACCGTGATATCCCCCAGTGACCAGAGGCCCGGCTGCCGAGCACCCCACGGCCCTGGGGGCACTTCAGCTCTGGCGTCACGAACAGGATACGTGACCAACCCGTTATCGGCGGGTGAAGTGTGCCTAAAGAACTGTGTTATGTTACAGAAGAACGGGCGCCATTATGTGCGTGATCAAAGACAACAATATGGAACCTCCCATCGTGGGCCGGGTCCCGGAATAGCGCCAAAAGCATACCCTGCTCCTTGCAACTGTGACTGTCCGCATAGATGTGTCCGTCAAGGCAGGGAGACCGTCACAAGGAGTGACCAACAGCAAACAGCCATGGGACCGCCCCCGAAAGAAGAGAGGAGGAGGAGAGAAGGAATGGAGACGGGGTGTGGTCTTAACCAGTCTAGACAGACCGTACCCGGCAGCCAGCATGGACGGACGCCAAGACCAAGCCTCCGCCTCTGGCCTGCTACAGTGGCAAGCAACCCCCCTCACCCAGGAGGGGGCAGCTGGAAAATTGTCCCCGGAGGACGCGGAGTTCCTCCAAAGTAAAGTCCTGGAGCTGAGCAGACAAGTGGAACAGGCCCAGCAAGCAGCGGTCACCAGATGGAGGAGCGAGCTGTTGGAGAAGATGGCAGCATGGCGGAGAGCAGCACCGGAAGCCAGCAGTGGCACTCTGGCCCCGGCGGAGCCCGCTGAATCCCAGGAGGTCGTGAGCAGCACAGGAGCAGGTAGGAAAGAATCCCCTGTCCTGGGCGCTGCAAGCGCCGACCTGCTCCTGGGTCTCCTTCATCAGCACTCCCCGTATTCCGCCATGCCCTCTCTGGAGCAGCTGCTCAGCCCGGAACCTCCACCCCCGGGCGCTGAACTCGAGGGCCTTCCACCTGGTGCCCTCCAGGAACCTCCACTCCCGGGCGCCGAACTCAGGAGCCCTCTACTCGACACCATCCCGGAGCCTCCACCCCTGGCACCCAAGTGGGTGTACGGACGCCGGCCTTCGACTGGTCCGCCCGGATCGAGGACCAGCAGCCCTACCTGCTACTCCTGACACCAGCGCCCCCGGTTACCTACACCAGTGGAGCAGAGTTTTGCTGGGACAACCGGGGGGGGACCTGATGGGGTTCCTGAGGGAGACCCAGGCCGAAGCCCTGCAGAGGAAGGAATTCCGCAGGCTGGAGCTCCAGCAGTTGGAGAAGGAGCGGCGCGCCCGGCGGGCGCGGTGTGAACGTCTGGAGGCCCGGAACAAGGCCGAAAAGGCTCAAGCCCGTCAGGTGGAGTCAGTCCACCCCAGCCCCCGTGAGGAGGGACTCGTGGTCAAGTTCGACCTGAAGGCTGGGTGGGGCTTCATCAGAGATCCCAACTTTTCAAGAGACATTTTCGTAAACCGACGGGATGTGGAGCCCGAGCTGGAACAGGGCCATCCCAACCGGAATCTGTACCCTGGTGACCAAGTCACGTATACTCGTCACCACGGGGAGCGCGGGTGGTACACCCTGCAAGTGTACCGTGTCATCGAGGACACACCCCCGCAGGACATACCGTATGACCCGGCTTGGTCAGGGAAAATCAGCAGTACCCCAGGCGGGGACCCCACTACTAGGCCAGTAGTTGGGACTAACTGTAAATAGTCACCCGTAAGGGTGCAGTATTTGAAAGTTGACATAATGTTTTTCTTTTTCTAATAGTGTGTGCCTAATTACCCGTATATAGACTCCAGGCTGGGGACTGTGATCTTGTAAATAGTTCTGCACCTCTTAAGGTGCTTCCTATTGGTTTTATATTAGTAACCATGACCTCGGAAGAAAAACCCGTTTGGCGTTGCGGAAGACGTGGTCCAACTCCAGGATCACCTATGCCCTGCAGCCACGCCCAGGGCCTACTTTGAGGGTTTGCGGATGGGTCCCTCATGCTGCTACTGTTTTACCCTGTTACAGAAATGTTATTGAAAAGTGTCCTTATAATGTTTGATAAATGTAACCTGTAACGTTAAAGTGATGTGCCTCCCATAAAGGGAAGATAGTTTTGTTATCTTATTTGCGATGCATCTAAAAACTTGCATGTCAATGATATCCTTGTTTTACTCTGTTCCAGCCCGCGGACATGCTGTGTTTTACTGGGGGGGGGTGGCGCCCCTGAGGGTTCAGTCGCCACAGAGGTACTGCACCTCACCCAGAGGTGTGGTGTCTCCTTCTCTCAGGTAAGGAGGGAGTGCTGCTCGGAACCCCAACACCTGCATCCAACAGTACACTGCTCCAGGCCGGCTGGAAGGGCAAGATCTGCGCCATCTCTCCCTCATGGCACTACAACGCCCAGTGCAACCTACACCTCCTACACTGCCCTGGAGCTAGCTCTACCTGTGGAGAGCCACACCATCCCTGCTGCCGTAACACCATCTCCAGAGGACTGCTCCGCAGCGGCGGCACCCTTTAGCTGCAATCCACAGGTGGCGTCACGAACACTATTCTAAAAAGCCCATATAAATAGCAGCATCCCCCCCTTTTTACTGACCGCCCTGGGTCACGGGCCGGGCCAGTCACCGTGATATCCCCCAGCGACCAGAGGCCCGGCTGCCGAGTACCCCACGGCCCTGGGGGCGTGTCAGTGGCATAATGAATTTGTAGACCTGTAGTCATCTTTGCCAGCCCCAAACCCCTGTGTTTTTGAAAGTAGCTCTTTTGCATTTAAGGAAGCACTGTGTAGATGGCCTCATACCAGTAAATATTGGCATGAGTGCTCCTTTTTCGGCGTACCCTATGGCAAGATGTTCTGTAAAAGCAAACTTGCCAAGACAACACCATAAAAAATAATATATTAACAAGAGCATGGACAACTGTAAAATTGGCAAACAAGTTAGCTTGGTTAGGATGATCTCCAAACTACAAGATGGCCCAATTGTTAAAGCGCACCTGCAGCAGGATTGTGCTAAGTAAACTACACACACTGTCATGTGGGTGACATTACACTGATTAAAATGATACCTTGGTTGATGAAATCAGTCCTGTGGTTCTTCTGTAATCTTTACTTTCAGTTTGGAGATAATGATATGCTCGTGCTTCAGGGTGGCCTGTGTGGGGCGCTGTATCTGGTGCTCTGCTTACATATTCATCTGTATGCTCTAATGACAGGTCACTGTGCCTTCACTGACATGCCTCCTATTTTACCTAGCCCAGCAGTACTACATGCATTATGTATTAACTGCATAGTAACTCAATATCTGCAGGTTATAAACTTTATCCAACCTGACAGGTGTCCTTTAAATAACAAAAAACACACATGATAAAGGGACTCTGTCAGGACAGAATGCACTATTCAAACGAAGTACTGCTGTTTCATGGCGGGGTCGATCATTTATATACACCATCACATATATCTCCACCCTCCTCTTCTTTGATTGACAGATCAGCTTCATAGAGCCAAAGAAGGGTGGAGGTAGATGGAAACCAAGCAGCTGGGATGGTGTATAAAGAAGAAGCAACATGCGCCTGGACTTGAATTGAATAGTCATAGAGTAACACAAGAACAGCGTCCATCCAGGGTGAGGAATATAAATCTTGTATTTATTCCGCCATAAAAATGATACAACGTTTCGACCACAGAATGGTCTTTATCAAGTATAGTAATACATGTACATGGCTGGGTTTTATAGTGTGTCTTAGGCCAGAGCACCAATCAACACCCAAACACGCCCACAAACGAGTAAACTTGATCCATAATACAATTTCATGACACAATTTCATCAAAATTTCACACAGCTATCATTATTCATATGAATATACCTGAAATTTAAAAGCATATCATGATAATCATATCAACAAAATCAATACAAGCATTATTAAACATATGCCAATATTAGACAATCACCATAGGAATCACCCACCAATCATAAATATGCAGAAGCAAATCCACCTATAGGAACCCCAGAGCACAGGCCCATACCAAATAAGTATATATTAGCCTTACTCAGTACAACCCCAAATGTAAATATTCAAAAAACCTCCATATAGTTAGAAATGCCCAATGCCTTGTCCTCAGAGGTTAGCACGCCATTCCGGACCATCCCGGTAGTTCAGAGCGTCATCAGTCATGTGGGTGATCACCTGCCACCCACACGATCACAGCGACAAGGAAGCACGGCGAAGTATGTAGGCAGCGCCCGTCGCCAGGCAATTGCCACCGCATCACACATGTGTCACAGACCACGTGGGACGACATCACGTGTCCAGCACCAACGTAATCCGGAAGCGAGAGCGACCGGACAGCGTCGCTGCAACTAAGCAACCAGTGTTGCATACTCACCAAAGCCTCCCAATCGCAGCCTATTCATATCCATACAAGAGGAAATTAACAGAAGGCGGGGCCATATCACTCCATATATTTATAAAATTATATATTGTGACTCTCCATTATAAAATTGTAAGGACATCAGTCCATCACTTAGTGCCACACTGGCATCTATCACAATAAGAAAGTCACAACATATATGAATACACATCTCCATGTGTCCATATTTATTGTAGTGCCGGCGTCCCTGCCCTCTGCTAGGCAGGGACGCTGTTCCCCTCACCGCTCTGCTCCGTGCCCGGCGTCCCTCTCCCGCTCTGCTGGCAGCGCGCGCTCCTTCCCGGCCACTGTGCTTAGGGCGCGCGCGCGCGCCCTCCCTCCCTCTTAAAGGGGCCGCGCGCGCCGTCCTAAGGAGTCCCCGGTCAATGGCCGGAGGACTTTACCATATATAAGGCACCTCCTCCAAAATGGAGGTGCCCGAGCAATGTTGTTGCACCGTTCTACTCTGCTTCAGCCCTCAGGTCCCGTTGCCAGTTACCTGCCAGTTACCTGCCAGATTCCTGCCAGCTTGCTGTCCTAATCCTGCCTGATTTCCTGTTACCTGCCTGCCTGCCTGAGGTCCGACAGTCTGCCTTACAACTCCGGTCAGTCTGTCTAAGGACCAACTTGCCCGCTCACCTGGGAGCGCACATCAGCTACCTGCCTGCTTGCCTGAGGTCCGACGGTCTGCCTTACAACTCCGGTCAGTCTGTCTATGGACCAGCTTGCCCGCTCACCTGGGAGCGCTTCTCCGCTACCTGCCTGCTTGCCTGCCCGGAGGCTCCGCTGTCACGTGCTGTGACCACCAGCTATTCCAGACTCTTGCCCGCTCACCTGGGAGCGCTTCTCCGCTACCTGCCTGCTTGCCTGCCCGGGGGCTCCGCTGTCACGTGCTGGGACCACCAGCTATTCCAGAGACTCTTGCCCGCTCACCTGGGAGCGCTTCTCCGCTACCTGCCTGCTTGCCTACCTGGAGGCTCCGCCGTCACGTGCTGTGACCACCTGCTATTCCAGAGACTCTCGCTTGCTCACCTGGGAGCACACATCCTCCATCTGCCTTGCTAGCCTACCTGGAGGTTCAGCCATCACAGGTCGTACCTACCCTTTACCTAGAGACTGCCCCGGTCACTTGCCGTGACCTCCAGCCCGTTCTTCCAGAGACTGCCCCGGTCACTTGCCGTGACCTCCAGCCCGTTCTTCCAGAGACTGCCCTGATCACTTGCCGTGACCTCCTGCCCGTACACCCAGAGACTGTCCCGGTCACCTGCTGTGACTGCCTGCCTGGTCGCCACCCGCTCCCTTACAAGGACCGCTCCCTTGTATAGTAGCCCAGAGGTTCCGCCTCCCAGACCCGTTACAGTTTGCTCGGGCCATGGAACCCGGTGGCACCCAAGCTCCCTCGCTCTCGGACCTGTGTCATGAACTGTCCCGTCAAAGGTCCCAACAGGAGTCCATCCTGGGTCACCTGCGGAATGTCAATACTCGCCTGGACACTCTGACTGCTCCACCAACAACCTCCGCCAGTGCCATGTCTCGCAATCCGGCAGCTCCGCTGTCCACTAACACCATGATATCCTACCCCGGACCTCGGCTTTCTGCACCTCCTCGCTTCGGAGGCGACTCAGCCCAGGCTCGGGGCTTCATAAATCAGTGCACCCTGCACTTTGAACTATTGTCCCACCAGTTTAACTCCGACCGAGCCAAAATTGCATTCATCATGTCCCATCTCACCGGGGAGGCCCTGGCCTGGCTAAATCCTCTATGGGAGAGAGGAGACCCCCTGGTGTCCAACTTGCCTGCTTTTCTCACGGCTTTCCGGAAAGTCTTCGACGAACCCGGACGGAAGACCTCATCCGCATCATCGTTGCTACGCCTCCGTCAGGAAAGTCTCACCGTGGGCCAATATGCCATACGGTTCCGTACCCTTGCCTCGGAGCTGGCCTGGGATAACGACGCTCTGGTTTCCGTCTTCTGGGAGGGTCTGTCCGGCCGTATTAAAGATTAACTTGCCGGTCGGGACATTCCTACCACTCTCGATGACTTAATAACTCTTGCCACCCGGATTGACCTACGGTTCCAGGAGCGTGCCAGAGAGGTCACCCGTGAGAGGAGGTTACCACGTCTAGCTCCTACTTTTCAGAAACCCGTCACTCCTTCTGTCTCTAACTAGGTACACCCTCCTGAGCCTATGCAGGTCGACCAGACCAAGATGGTCAAGACCCGTCAGGACTTACGCCGTGCCGAGGGGACCTGCTTCTACTGTGGCAGTAAGGAGCACCGGATCCGTGCCTGCCCGGAGAGGTCGGGAAACGCTTGTGTCTAGGTTCGCTCAGAGAGGTCCACCTAGACAAGAATAAATCCTCTCCATCCCTGCTGTTGTCAGTTTCAATCGTCTACGGGGAGAACCGTTATTTCGAACTAGCCCAACTGGACTCTGGAGCAGCCGGGAATCTTATTTCACAGTCCCTGGTAGAGAAATACCGCATCCCCACCAAACCTCTGGCTGTACCCTTGTCTGTTGCTGCCGTGGATGGGGGGCTCTTACCACGCCCCATCCAACTCATCACCGAATCCATTACTCTGCAGGTGGGAATGCTGCATTCTGAAAGTATCTCCTTCCATGTTCTGCCTGGACTCTCTCACGCCCTCTTGCTAGGCCTACCTTGGCTCCAGAAACATGCACCCGTTCTTGACTGGCAGACCGGAGAAGTCCTTCGCTGGGGACAGGGCTGCCATAAGACCTGTCTGGTTCCCGTTCATCCCGTCCGTCCTTCTCCTACCCCAGCTAATCTACCTGGACTTCCGATTCCTTATTGGTCTTATGCTGATGTCTTTAATAAAAAGGAGGCAGAGACACTACCCCCTCATAGACCATACGACTGCCCTATCGACCTGTTACCTGGTACTTCTCCTCCCCGTGGGCGTATTTATCCATTATCCGCTGCTGAGACCCGGTCGATGTCCGAATATATTGAGGAGAATCTGGCCAGGGGATTCATCCGGAAATCTACCTCCCCGGCGGGAGCAGGCTTCTTTTTCGTCAAAAAGAAGGACGGCTCTCTCCGTCCCTGTATAGACTATAGAGGCCTTAACCAGATCACGGTGAAGAATAAGTACCCCCTTCCGCTCATTCCGGAGTTATTGGATCGTCTGAGGGGGGCTAGAATCTTCACCAAACTGGACCTCCGTGGGGCGTACAAACTGGTTCGTATCCGTCAGGGGGATGAATGGAAGACGGCATTCAACACCCGGGACGGCCACTATGAATATCTGGTAATGCCCTTTGGCCTCTGTAACGCTCCTGCCGTCTTTCAAGAGTTGGTCAATGACATCTTCCGGGACCTTCTCTACTCCTGCGTAGTGGTGTACCTGGACGACATCTTGGTCTTCTCTCCGGATCTCCAGACTCACCGGAGGGATGTTCGTCAGGTCCTGCTCAGGCTCAGGCAGAACCATCTCTACGCTAAATATGAGAAGTGCCTCTTTGAGCAGACCTCGCTTCCGTTTCTGGGCTACATTATCTCTCAGACCGGCCTACAAATGGATCCTGAGAAACTGTCTGCCATCGAGAAATGGCCCCGACCAGAGGGGTTGAAGGCTATTCAACGGTTCCTGGGCTTCGCCAACTATTACCGCCTCTTCATCCCGCACTTCTCTTCCCGGACTGCCCCAATTTCCGCGCTCACCCGTAAGGGTACTAATCCCAAAGAGTGGCCGCCCGAAGCAGAGGAGGCCTTTCTTTCCCTAAAACAGGCCTTCTCTTCCGCCCCGGTGCTGCATCGCCCGGACGGCAACAAGCAGTTCTTCCTGGAAGTTGATGCCTCCTCCTCTGGAGCCGGAGCGGTACTTACTCAAAAATCATCTTCCGGGAGAATGGTAACTTGTGGCTTCTTCTCCAAACTCTTCTCCTCTTCTGAGCGCAACTATTCCATAGGAGACCGAGAGTTATTGGCCATCAAGCTGGCGTTGGAGGAGTGGCGTTACCTACTCGAGGGGGCTCTTCATCCGGTAATAATTTACACTGACCACAAGAACTTGGCTTACCTCCAGCATGCCCAGAGACTTAACCCGCACCAAGCCCGGTGGTCCTTGTTTTTTGCTCGCTTTGATTTTGTTCTTCATTTTCGCCCGGCTGACAAAAACGTCAAAGCAGACGCCTTGTCCCGATCCTTTCTGGTGTCCGATCTCGAGGAAGAACCTAAACATATCATCGATCCCGCCAGAGTAATGCAGGTGGCTCCCGTGAGTCTAAATCGTCTCCCTCCCGGTAAGACGTTTGTTTGAGTACCTGATCGGGAGAAGATCCTACACTGGGGCCATTCGTCTAAACTAGCTGGCCACGCCGGTCAGAAAAAGACCCTCCAGCTTATTGCCCGGCACTATTGGTGGCCTACCCTGCACAAGGACATAATAGACTTTGTTTCTGCCTGTGTGTCCTGCGCCCGCAACAAAGTCCCGAGACATCTGCCAGCCGGACGCCTCCTTCCGCTTCCTGTACCTGCTGCCCCCTGGCAGCATATAGCAATGGACTTTATAACTGATCTCCCCGTCTCTGCCGGTTGTACGGTCATTTGGGTGGTCGCTGACCGCTTTTCCAAGATGGCTCACTTTATTCCCCTGCCAGGCCTTCCGTCTGCACCCGAGCTGGCTAAAGTCTTTATCCGCCACATCTTCCGTCTTCATGGCCTGCCCCTCCACATCGTGTCGGATCGTGGGGTACAGTTCACCTCACGTTTCTGGAGAGCCACTTGTAAACTACTAGACGTCACCCTGGACTTCTCTTCCGCTTACCACCCACAGTCCAATGGTCAAGTGGAGCGGATCAATCAGAACCTGACCAGTTACCTCCGGCACTTCGTTAATGCCCACCATTCTGACTGGGTGGATCTCCTACCATGGGCCGAGTTCTCTTATAATAATCACGAGAGCGAATCCTCCTCCAAATCCCCGTTTTTTGTAGTCTTTGGTCAGCATCCTCGGATTCCTTTTCCTGTCTCCACCTCTGTGGACAACCCGGCTGCGGAATCTCTCGTTAGCAAATTTTCCTCCATATGGGAGAGTACCCGGTCCGCACTCCTTCTGTCATCCGAGCGTATGAAAAGACACGCTGACAAAAAACGCCTGGATCCTCCACAATTTCGTCCAGGAGATAAAGTCTGGCTCTCATCTAAATATGTTCGACTCAAGATACCTTCTTACAAGTTAGGGCCTCGGTTCATCGGTCCTCTGGAGGTCATCAGTCAGATCAACCCGGTGGCCTATAAATTGAAACTCCCGGCCAACTTACGGATCCCTAACTCCTTCCATGTATCTCTCCTCAAACCCGTGGTGCTTAACTCTTTTTCCAAGTCTACAGGTACGCCTCCTGCTCCGGTTTCTGCTGAGGACGAGTTTGAGGTAGAGAACATTCTTGCCACCAAAAGGGTAAGAGGAAAGACCTTTTTTCTGGTAGATTGGAAGGGGTTTGGTCCTGAGGAGAGAACGTGGGAGCCCCGGGAGAACATCCATGCCCCTCTCATCCTAGCTAAATTTCTATCTGGCCTAAAAAAGGGGGGGCCTAAAGGGGGGGGTACTGTAGTGCCGGCGTCCCTGCCCTCTGCTAGGCAGGGACGCTGTTCCCCTCACCGCTCTGCTCCGTGCCCGGCGTCCCTCTCCCGCTCTGCTGGCAGCGCGCTCCTTCCCGGCCACTGTGCTTAGGGCGCGCGCGCGCGCCCTCCCTCCCTCTTAAAGGGGCCGCGCGCGCCGTCCTAAGGAGTCCCCGGCCAATGGCCGGAGGACTTTACCATATATAAGGCACCTCCTCCAAAATGGAGGTGCCCGAGCAATGTTGTTGCACCGTTCTACTCTGCTTCAGCCCTCAGGTCCCGTTGCCAGTTACCTGCCAGTTACCTGCCAGATTCCTGCCAGCTTGCTGTCCTAATCCTGCCTGATTTCCTGTTACCTGCCTGCCTGCCTGAGGTCCGACGGTCTGCCTTACAACTCCGGTCAGTCTGTCTAAAGACCAACTTGCCCGCTCACCTGGGAGCGCACATCAGCTACCTGCCTGCTTGCCTGAGGTCCGACGGTCTGCCTTACAACTCCGGTCAGTCTGTCTATGGACCAGCTTGCCCGCTCACCTGGGAGCGCTTCTCCGCTACCTGCCTGCTTGCCTGCCCGGAGGCTCCGCTGTCACGTGCTGTGACCACCAGCTATTCCAGACTCTTGCCCGCTCACCTGGGAGCGCTTCTCCGCTACCTGCCTGCTTGCCTGCCCGGGGGCTCCGCTGTCACGTGCTGGGACCACCAGCTATTCCAGAGACTCTTGCCCGCTCACTTGGGAGCGCTTCTCCGCTACCTGCCTGCTTGCCTACCTGGAGGCTCCGCCGTCACGTGCTGTGACCACCTGCTATTCCAGAGACTCTTGCTTGCTCACCTGGGAGCACACATCCTCCATCTGCCTTGCTAGCCTACCTGGAGGTTCAGCCATCACAGGTCGTACCTACCCTTTACCTAGAGACTGCCCCGGTCACTTGCCGTGACCTCCAGCCCGTTCTTCCAGAGACTGCCCCGGTCACTTGCCGTGACCTCCAGCCCGTTCTTCCAGAGACTGCCCTGATCACTTGCCGTGACCTCCTGCCCGTACACCCAGAGACTGTCCCGGTCACCTGCTGTGACTGCCTGCCTGGTCGCCACCCGCTCCCTTACAAGGACCGCTCCCTTGTATAGTAGCCCAGAGGTTCCGCCTCCCAGACCCGTTACATTTATATTCAAAGGAGCAATAACCCCCTTATATACAGCAAAAAAAAAAGGGGGGGGGGGAGACATCATAAGGAAAAAGAGGATAGACCATGGAAAAACAAGGGCACGGGAAATATAATAACAACATTGTTTCAAAAGTCTATGAAATGTTCAGTGTTGTCCAGGAGTTATCACCATGCCGTTGTGTCCATAGAACCATCATTTGTATCCTGATTCTGTCCAGATGTTCCCATATTCAGGTGACCTTATCCACCAAAGTAGACCACCTATAAAAACAAATCAAAATTATCATAAAAATAAAAAATCAAGAAAAAAAGATCAATAAGAAAACAACCAATGAAGCACCAAAGTATAGAGAGGTCAAGGAAGGCTATTGTGTAAATTATATTCTACATTAAGCCCCTTAGGCTGTAAGGTATCCAATACGAATATCCACCGTAGTTCCCTCCTTTTCAATTTCTTCTGCCTGTCCCCTCCCCTCCTTTGTACCGGGACACTATCAATCACTCTGAATCTCAACTGGTTCACTGAGTGTCTTTTCTCTAGAAAATGTCTAGGAACCAGCAACTCAGTGAGACCAGGGCGGATTGTGCTCTTATGTTTAATGATTCTGGCCCTAATTTCCATTGTGGTCTCACCTACGTAGACCAACCCACAAGGACAAACAATCATATGTGACATGCAGAAGTAGTGCTGCTTCTTCCAAAGCATCCAGCAACTGTTGCAAATAACACAAGCACAGGACACAGGAAGTGTTGTGCTTCAGAAGCATCCAGCAACTAGAGGGGTTATACAGTCACAGGAGACAGGGAGTGTTTTAGCAGAGCTCCAGGAGGATTGTGAGGAACTTGTTATCGTAGTCTGGCTGAAGCTGAAGAGAAAGGTGGTGTGTTATCTGGATCTGAGAGAAGGCAACTGAACAGGATTCAAATCAGGAGAGAAACTAAACACGGGTCAGATAAACTCCCTGAACTAACAGTGCAGAGTATTATAGGGCAGGAAGATAAGGACTGGAAAGAATTGTGTTACAGAGATCATCTCCCTCATCAAACCCTCCCCCCTCCATCTCCTTGTAGGATAAAGAATGCTGTGTACTATTGTGTCCTTGTGAAGGAAAAGCCTGTGGTTGTGTATGCATAGAAGTGTGCTGCTAAGAGATCTAATTATGCAACTGAAGAGACTGTAATACTGTGCCTTGTGAAGTAACTACTGTATTGTTACTGGAGCCAGTTGCTCAAGAAACTCAGACTGTACTGTAATGAAGACTGTTGCTGTAATATCCCTGAATTGCACTGGCCGTGCTTCAGATTAAATTCCACTGTTAAACTATTGAAAAAGACTCTTGTCAGATGTGTCTGGTCAGCAATTGAATCTATGTGTGCCTGAGAGAAGCAGCAGCCTATGGTCACCCTGAGTAATGGTTCCCCCAGGATTCCAAAGAATTCATGAAACCCGTCTCGCCCTATCTGAACCTAGCGGCGTGCGAGTAACACATATAGATGACAAAACTCAATGTATATCTCTCTTTGAGTACATACTTACTCCCAGTATGTGGATGAAAGAAAGTAATTAGATTGCTGCAGCAAGCACACCCAAGACAGGGAAAATTCCCCATCCTTGGGTTACTCAAAGTCAACTGGTGGGGCCCTTTAGCTGAGCCAAAATCTGATCTCACCAACCTATCCTTAAGATTCCGACCCCGTCTATAAGATAGGAGATGACGGAATTCAAACTCAGGTATTGTGGGCAATCCCCTCTGTAGTAGTTCCTAGTGTTTATTCTAAATCCTAGAAATCTGTCCACTCACAGGGCAGTAAGTAGATACAAATGGAATCCTTTTACATGTCTGTCTCGTATTAACCCTTTGCTGTAGCTGATCCCGTCCTAGATCCAATGCCTTGTTTTTATATGCATAAACCTCTCTAGCAGGATAAGCTCTACAAATAAATTTATCACACATTTCCTCCAACCTTACATCCACACGTTCTTCACTAGAGACAATACGTTTAACTCTAAGTAGCTGGCTCCACGGTAGTGAACTCAGCATTTTTTTAGGATGATTGCTACTCGTATTAAAATATAACAAACTATTCCTGTCTGTGGTTTTTGTAAATAAGTCAGTTCTTAAATTACCATCCTTTTTGTATACACACATATCAAGAAACTGTACATGTGTTGAAGAGTAAGTCAATGTGAACTGTAATTTCGGGAATATATGGTTCAACTCATTCTGAAAAGACATGAGATCAGCAGCATTACTTTCCCATATCACAAAAATGTCGTCAATATAGCACCACCAGGCTCAGACATGGCGCCAGAGGTTGGAACTGTACACAAACCTGTCTTCAAACACCGCCATGTAGATGTTTGCATAAGTGGGTGCTACATTGGACCCCATGGCAGTGCCGCGGCGCTGCAAGTAAAATCCATCCCCAAAAGAGGAAATAATTCCTCCTGAGGTTGAACTCCAGCAGCGCCAAGACAGGCTGTGCACACTCTGGGGCCACGTCTGAGCCCGACAGTATGTCAGCCACAGCCTGAATCCCCTTCTCATGTTCAATAGAGGTATATAGGGAAAAAACATCAAAAGGTGTTAAGATGGCAGACTCCGTGACCTCAATATTTTTGATCTTATCTAAGAAATCACTCATATCCTTAATAAAGGAGCGAGCACCAATAGCAAATCTCCGTAATACACGATCCAGAAAAATAGCCGGTTTATTAAACAATGAACCCCTCCCCGACACAATGGGTCGTCCAGGGGGATTCTCCAGATCCTTGTGAATCTTGGGCAACGTGTATAATATCGGTATTATAGGATGCTCAACTATCAGATGCTCAGCCAACTTCTGGTCACTGAGTACATTGGATAAGGAGTCGCTGACCAGAAGTTGTAATTCGGATTTAAAACGTTAATCTTTCATAGACTATGAAATCATCGAGTTTACGAATTATCTCAGCTCTATATTTGTGGCTATCCATTATAATCACTGCTCCACCCTTATCAGCAACTTTGTTATTGATTTATTATTGTATAGCTCATTAAGTGCTCTCCTCTGTGCCAGAGATAAATTATGATTAGACTGTATCTGAAAATTATTTCTCAAAGATGTAACGTAATTTTTTACAAACTGTATATAAGACTCTATGAAATGGTTGTTACTCGGGGGTTGAAAATTACTCTTATTAAACAGACCCACATCATTCAACCTAAACATTGCCATAGAGGCAGAGGAATCAGTCTCAACAATCTCCTTGGTATCCTTATCCTTCCAAAGAATGAAGCCAACTGCAACCTCCTAAAGAAGTAAATGAGAACACTCTTCAATTGGAACCAATCCGGCATTTTTGAGGGACAGATGGATAGGCCTCTTGGAATCACATCTAGTTGCATATCAGTTAATGTCACAGATGAAATATTTACCACTAAATCTCTACTGGTGTCCCGTCCACCTACTTGTCTCTCACGGTCTTCGCTTTCATGGATGTATTCCTGGTGATCCTTTGTTCCATTACCAGACCTCTTCCTCTTATGTTTCCGGCCCCCTCTACGGTGTCTCCTCCAGGTGTTGTTTTGTCCACTTTTCCTTTACCCAAAAAAGATTGTGCACTGGAAAACCCTCATCAGTTGACTCCAATTCCGCTGTTGTGAATTCGAAGTTTGGCGTAGTCCTTTCCACCGGTCTACGACGTCTCCTCATCTGAAAAGGTCTACCTCCTTTATTATTATAATTTTGCTGTGGCCCACTCTGCCAATTGAAAACACGACCTGTTTTATAGTCCTCTGCATCACAGAACAATTTAGATCTCTTGGTCTCTTCAATGCCGCTTCTATATTTAAATAAGTTCTCATTCCTTTTGTTCTTCAGCCTAACACTCTGAAGAACAAATGGATGGAATGAAAACTTAATTAAATATAGACTTTTGAAACGATGTTGTTATTGTATTCCCCCCCCTTGTTTTTCCATGGTCTATCCTCTTTTCCTTATGTTGTCTCCCCCCCCTTTTTTTTGCTGTATATATGGGGGTTATTGCTCCTTTGAATATAAATATGGACACATGGAGATGTGTATTCGTATATGTTATGACTTTCTTATTGTGATAGATGCCAGTGTGGCACTAAGTGATGGACTGATGTCCTTACAATTTTATTATGGAGAGTAAGAATATATAGTTGAATAAATATATGGAGTGATATGGCCCTGCTATTTCAGCTCTGTACAATTCCCTTGGCCTTCTGTTTATTTCCTCTTGTATGGGTACGAATAGGCTGCGATTGGGAGGCTTTGGTGAGTATGCAACACCGGTTGCTTATTTGTAGCGACCCTATCAGTTCGCTCCTGCTTCTGGATCATGTTGGTGCTGGACACGTGATGTCCTCCCACGTGGTCTGTGACGCGTGTGTGATGCGGTGGCGAATGCCTGGTGACGGGCGCTGCCTACATACTTTGCCGTGCTTCCTTGTCGCTGTGATCATGTGGGTGACAGGTGATCACCCACATGACTGATGACGCTCTGAACTACCGGGATGGTCTGGAATGGCGTGCTGACCTCTGAGGACAAGGCATTGGGCGTTTCTCACTATATGGAGGTTTTTTGAATATTTACATTTGGGGTTGTACTGAGTAAGGCTAGGATATACTTATTTTGTACGGGCCTGTGCTCTGGGGTTCCTATAGGTGGCTTTGCTTATGCATATTTATGATTGGTGGGTGATTCCTATGGTGATTGTCTAATAATTTCATATGTTTAATAATGCTTGTATTGAATTTGTTGACATAATGATTATCATGATATGCTTTTAGATTTCATGTATATTTATATGAATAATGATAACTGTGTGAAACTGTGATGAAATTGTATTATTGATCAAGTTTATTCGTTTGTGGGCGGGTTTGGGTGTAGAGCGGTGCTCTGGCCTAAGACACACTATAAAACCCAGCCATGTACATGTGTCAAGGTAAAATATATATATTATAGAAAATCAATTAGTTTCTTTGAATACATTACCTAATCAGTGTGAATTAATATAGCGATGATGGAAAAATCTATGTGTATGTATGTATGCAAATGTGTATATGCACATGGATTATGTTAATAGCTAATGAATATATAACTAACAGTTTCTATTCTTATTGTAGACACGACCAACTAAATGATTTCCTGAGAATGACGCATGCATGTCCATAGCTGATAACAGAGAGATTCATGTCGAGTTTGCAAAGATGGCGCTGAGAGACCAACTCACCCCCTCCCATCGGAATTCCTAAGGTGTTACTCAGACTAAGAGATACATGGATGAGCAAATTGCAGTGTGCTGAGTTATCAGAAAGAGCAAGGAATTTTACTAATCCCACCTAGAAAGAGAATACTATTTAACCCCATGTTTATGTAATAAAATATGCCATTTGCGTGGTTTAGTCTCTGAGTGAAGTTTTTCAACCAGATTACCAGATTTAATTTGGAGGAGAGCAGTTACTTGGTGTATCTTAAATTGGTGAAACCTCCACAAATGGTGCCGTGACTTGGATCACACTCGAGGGGACTCTAAGTCTCGGGGTGCCCATCACTGGACCACATACGGACGAGCTGGGACTGCTCAAAGCGAGAGCCTGATCATATCTCATCACTGAATACGGTAAGTCTACAGATTTAATGAATCTGTAGTGCTTATTCGTATTTTGAGCGGTTTCTGGTGAGTTTGTGATGTCTAGATTGGATCTTAGGGACAGCCCATGCGACTGGGTGGGTCCCCGCTGTGTGATTCCAAGAACTCTGGTGTGTAGTCGCTCCTGGCTAACTGCTTCTCTGTGGTATCTTAGGTGTCCCGTCCCATTAGAACTATCTTTGTACGCAGGGGTGTACAAGTATACACTTGAGAATTTAGGAAAATGTCTTTGTTTATAACGCGGGCACTCTGGGAGTGACGTTGTTGCTGATAAGTCGGGGCCAACCAATCCTCTATTAAGTTGTGCATTAAGTCGTGGGACACGCGGGGAGGGAAGTTACTGATAAGTCGTGTATTAAGACGTTATTAGGGCGCGGGCATGCGGGGTTAACTAATCCTCTATTAAGACGTGGAATACGCGGGGAGCCAACTGCATCGCTAAGCCGTATATTAAGACGTCACTAGGACGCGGGTGTGCGGGGTGTTCAGTGCTTCATTAAGTAGTAAAAGAATCAATTCAGTGCTTGGTAGGGAGTGTAGGGACCTGTTACATTTCTACTTGTGTATCAGCTGCCTGGTCTGATGATAAGTCTAAGGGGATGGGATGCCTGGAGCCAAAATCATGGAAAAACTAAAGACATTGTTTGTGTTGCAGGGGTCGCTCGATTAGGAGCGACAGGACCCCAAAGATATAGTTGCTAGAAGAGAAGGAAGGAAATATGTAGAGAAAACCAAAAAAGTAATGTCATTGTGTGGGTTGTACCCGGGGGGTAGATTACAGTAAGAGATGTTGAATGCAGCAATTTGTGAAAACAGGGGAAAACTGGAAGATAATGGATTGTTGCAAAGTGCATACATGTGGAAAAAGGTTGTGCTGAGTTTGTTGAAAGAAGGGAAAAAGTATGTGCAGAAACTTAAACAGTTAACTAAAATATGCAAGCTACAAGATAAGGGCCGGTTACAGCTGCTAGAATGGCAAGAAATTATGAAGAAGAAAAAGGGCAAGCTAGAAGATAAAGGATTTTTAAAAACAGCTTTGGCTTGGTATAGAACAGCAGAGAATTTGTCAAAAGAAGGGTGGGTGGAGGAAGAAAATACAGACAATAAGGGAAAGATGCCATGTTATGTGTATTACAAAGATACTGCTCTCCAGCCACCGCCCGATAATGGCGGACGGGCGGGGTGGACCTGTACAAATTGCAATCAGCAGAATCCTGATAATAGAGATACTTGTCTTACATGCGGGGCACCACATCCCAGACCTCATACTGTTCCTCCCCTCCCCTCCATGCTTCTGCCACCGCCCTATAATTGCGGCGCAATGAATTGTTGGGTGTGTTCTAATTGTGGCCAGCAGAATCCATTGTCAGCAGATTATAGTGTTGCATGTCACGCGCCCCGTCCAGGAGGCCCACCCCTTGCTAGTACCCAAGCCACTCCTAGTGCCCCACCCTCATCGGTTATACCTATGTCTGCCCAAAGTTCCAACCCTTCCTGGAGCGGCCATGTCGCTACACCCATTGCATCACCTCCGGCCTCTGACCAGATGTCCCTTTTGGTAGCGGCCATCTTGGCCCACCTTTCCTGTAGTGTGCTTCCTTCCGGTGGCGGCCATCTTGGCGCACCCAGAATACAGGCCACAATACACATTACACCCGGAACATCAACAGCAACATTTACTCCTATACCAGTGTGTCCGGTTGTCACTCCGGATGGTGCGTACTATGTCCCAAAAGACTATGTCTCTCTCTATCCTCATTCGCCCAGTGCCAAAACTCTATTTAATAGTCCAGAGTTCCGGCAGGCCCTTAACCGAAGGAGAAATACTATTGAACCGGAGGAACCGTGGGATGAAGAGGCGGCAGCACCACCACCATCATCAGCGTCCACACCAATAAGCGATCCAGAAGGTAAACCGGCTCGTGTGACATTTCGTACACCAGTATCAGAATTCCCTCCGGATCAGGAGGATTCCTGTGCCAACCTTTCAGATGAAGAATACCCACATGTGTGGAAACCATGGACAGAAAGAATGATTTGGAAGTCATCAACGGTACTAACAGCAGGTCTGGGGGATCTGGTAACACAGCGAGTAGATGCAATAGTTAAAGCAGCAAACCCTAGATTACAACATAGGGGAGGAGTGGCTAAGACTATTGTGCAAGCTGGAGGTAATGCTATTCAGGAAGACTGTAACAGCATTGTACATTCTTCAGGTCTGGTGGAGGCAACAGACCTGGTAGCCACCAGACCAGGGAGATTACCATGCAGGCTTATCATTCATGCAGTAGGTCCAGTGTATGATGAAGATCATCATGATCAGTGTGTGTCAGAACTTAGAGCTACAATCAACAATATTCTGAACTATGTTGGAACAAGGAACCTTACTTATATTGCTCTTCCTGCTATAAGTTGTGGTATGTATGGATTTCCTATGCAAGCCTATGCCCAAGCAATAGTCCAAGCTATACAGGGGTATAGAGGATTAACTATGTTGGAGGAGATAAGACTAATCAGCAATGACTATCATAAATCTCAAATTCTCACCTGCGCTGTGAAAAGTATCACAGCTAGATCAGACCCACTCAGCCTCCAGATGACCTCAGAAGATAACCCAAATGAACTATTTTCTGGCCAAACAAGCCCACCTCCTGTTGCTATGTTGCTGGTATCTCCCTCAACATCTTCTCAGTCAGAATCTCCAGTGCCAGATCACCATAATAGATATGTGGCATTCACACCCTCGCAAGTTTATGGAGTGATTAGTCAACTACCTGACCCAGACAGACACCCTATGGTGTTCTACAGAAGAATCAGACAAATTCAACAAACTTATTCAGCCACTTGGAAAGATCTTCATGAAATCACTAGTATTAAAGCGGGAGATGCCTTCTGGCCAATAATTCAAGTAGCTCTGAATGACAGCCAAGTGACAGACAAGGAGACTTACCAATCAGGAGGAGCCTTTTGTCAACAACTTCAGCAATGGGCCAAGGAGCGGCTCATAGACTCATCTACCAGTGTATTGGACTGTAGTGAAGAATCAGAGGAGAATGTCGAAAAATTTTACACCAGAATCCATACTCTGTTCAAGGATCAAGGGTTCAATGAAGGTCAGAGGATCCAACAAAATCTGCTAGTCACTTCATTTGTTAGGGGACTCAGAGAGGAAATCTCAGCAAAGCTTACAGACTCCAGGCCAGAATAAATGGACATGTCCTCGCAGAAGGTACTCCTCTTTGCTAAAGCTATAGAGAAACAATTGAATGCTGTACCAAGGCCTGCTCCAGAGCCTGCTCCAGCACCTGCTCAAGAGATTTACCCTATGAATCGCTTATTTCTGATGATTTCCTTTCATGTGTGGGAGTGGATGGAAAACCACACTCATCCCGACTAACATTTCCATTGCCTATTGGGAAAGAACAGAAGCTGCTGGCCAGATTGCTCGTCTCAGCCACCTGCCCGCTTAATTTGTTGGGAGCAGATCTACTCTAGAAGTTAAATGCTCAAATATCATATGATGAGAATGGAATGCATCTAGATGTCTCTACTCCGTTATCATTAGAGGAACAAACAAAGGTACATGCCCTCCCATTGTGTGTCATCCAATTTGCAACAACCGCCATACCACAGCATTATCTTGACGGCGTACCACCTGAACTCTGGTCTCAAGGTCCTGATGATATAGACCGGCTGCCTGTCCCGCCAGTTCAAGTTTTCCTGAAAGAAAGTGCACGGATTCCCATACTCCCACAGTACCCATTGAAAGCAGCCCAAGAAGTGTCATTAGATGCCCAGATCCAAGAATTACTCAAGAAAGGAGCATTAACTCCCTGTGTTTCTCCTGCTAAGGCTATGTGCCCACGTTGCAGAAATGAAGCAGAAAATTTCTGCTTCATTTCCGCATGTCCTCTCCCGGAAAAACGCTTGCGGAATTTGGCAAGCGTTTTTCGCACGTTTATGATGCGTTTGGGACATGCGGAATTGCCTTGCGTTTTTTATTGCAATGACAAGGCAATTCCGCATGCGTGTCCGCAAAATTAATGGACATGCTGCGGATTTTTGAGCAGCATGGGCATTGAAAAATCCGCAGCATGGGCATTGAAATTGTGGATTCTCATTGGGGACCATGGGGGACGGATTAACAAGCGTTTCACAAGCGAAATTCCGCAGCATATACGCTTGTAGAATGCTACGTGGGCACATACCCTAATAATTCATTGTTTCCAGTGAAGAAGAAAACTGCAAGAGGAGAACCGGATAAATTCAGGATGGTGCAAGATCTGAGAGCTGTGAATGCAGTTACAATCCTGGAGACCCCAGTGGTGCCAAATCCACATACATTACTCAGTGAAATTCCCCCTGAGGCAACGCATTTTACAGTAATCGACTTGGCAAACGCCTTCTTCAGTGTGCCTCTGCATCCAGACTGTCAGTATCTTTTTGCTTTCACACACAGAGAAGTACAGTACACCTGAACAGATATGCCTCAAGGAGCTCAGAACTCTCCTCATCACTTCACACTGGCCTTAACTACCTGTCTCCAACCCTGGAAGAGTGAGAACCCTGAAATCACATTGATACAATATGTCGATGATCTACTCCTCTGTTGTCCCGATGACCAAACTTGCCACAGGTTCAGCTATTCTTTGCTCCAATTTCTGGCCACCATCGGATGCAAAGTTACTCTGCGAAAGCTACAATGGTGTGGTACACAAGTTGTGTTTTTGGGTCATTGCACATCCCAAGGTACCAAGCATCTCACTGAAGAGCGGAAAACTGCCATCCGTGACATCCCGACCCGAGAACTGTCAAACAACTCCAAGCTTTCCTGGGAATGATCACATGCTGCAGGCAGTGGATCCCTAACGCGTCAGTTCTCATGCAACCTCTATATGATTGGGTCCACTCTTCTGAGCTTGACCTGCATTATGACCAAGAAGCTGAAGATGCAATAGACCAGTTGAAAGAACTCATCATTTCAGCCCCTGCACTGTGGATTCCCTACTATGAATTTCCATTCTTTCTATTTGTCTCTGAAGCGTGTGGCCATGCCTCAGGAGTTCTGGCACAAAAACATGGAGGCCACATGAGACCCATTGGATATTATTATAGTAAATTGGATCCAGTGGCTCAAACATCTCCAACATGTCTCAAAGCAGTGCTGGCAGCTACAGAACTCCTCCACAGAACAGCAGATGTTGTACTTGGCCATCCTACAACTATACTGGCCCCTCATGATTTGAAAGCTATCCTTGCACAAACCCAGCACAACCATCTATCTATGCAACATCCTCTCAGAATCCAATTTGAGCTCCTTTTACCAGAAAATATAACTCTTCGGCAATGTACTGTCTTGAACCCCTCCACTCTGCTTCCTCTGTCAAGGGGGGACCTCAGAAGACCATGAATACCCTGATTCGAGTGACCATGATTGCCTTGAGGTCATGAAGGCAGAACCTCTCACCTACCTACTGTCTCTGAACAGCCACTGCCTGAAGCGGATCTGATACTGTATACTGATGGGTCCAGATACGCAGATGAAAATGGAACTTACCATACCAGATATGCGGTGGTGTCCCCACGAACGGTTGTTTCTGCTGGACCACTGCTATCTATATGTCAGCTCAAGAGGCCGAACTGTATGCTCTGACCGAAGCCTGCAAGTGCACAGAGAGTCGAGTGGCCAATATCTACATGCACTCAAGGTACGGATCCGGGATTGCCCACGACTTTGGCCTGATATGAGCCATGAGGGGCTACAAGACAGCCAGTGGAGCTCCAATCCGGAATGCAGCGGCAGTGAGAAGTCTGCTAGAAGCTCTGAAGTTACCTAGGCAAATGGCTGTGATCAAATTTAAGGCTCATGGGAAACTGAATTCGAAGGAAGCCAAGGGGAATCATCTGGCTGACATTACAGCAAAAGCAGCAGCTATGGAACCAATATTTCCAGAGGAAGCAGAGGTGTCGGGGGGTACGGAGGTGTTTGTGCTCACCTGAAGTCAGAGACAACGAGGGGATGAGGAAGAAAGGAGAATGAGAAATTTGGGGTTGGAAGAAGAGGAGGAAGATGAAGAGGACCAAAGACGAAAAGAGAATCCAGTACACCAGACTTTAGTGGACCAGCAGAATGCGGTAACAGAAGAAGAAAAACAAGGATGGATCGGAAGGGGAGGAACGTTTTGTAATGACGGAATCTGGAGAGTGGGAAGAAGAATATGTCTGCCAAGAGCACTGTATCCTGCAGTGGTTCAGTGGGCTCATGGAAAGGTACATAAAGGGAAGAATCAGATGATTTCAGCTATCAATAAACTCTATATTGCACCCGAGATCTCAGTTCTTGCTACAAACTATACTAGGAGCTGTGAGATTTGTAACACTTGTAATCCCAGAAGAACAGAACATTGTCACACTGTCACAGAATACTGGAGGTAGGGGGCCTAAGCTGACCCTAAGCTGGGGCCCTGACTAATCCCTCAACCTGGAGGTACTGTTAAAGGTACAGAGGTCCAGGCCGCCAGCGTAACCCCTACCTCCTGAGGATCCCTGCACCTCAGTAATCTAGTCCTGAGAAGGACCCCGATCACAACAATTGGGAACCAGAAATAATATGCCCACACACAGTATTTAGACGAACGAGACAGTACAAGGGAAAAACCAAAACCACCTTGCATACAACTTCTACACAACTACAACAGAGGGAACACCAACGGGAAAGGAGATAAATGATAAAGCGAGGAAAGGGAAAAAACACTTCCAAATACACTTATCTCAGCAACTCCAAACACCACGATCCGCTCTGTAAGTCTGAATGAAAAGCTTTCACCGACACCTCCCAAACAGACCTGCAGGAATATGAAGGAGTCTCACTAAAGAAGCATTGATTGCAGCTGGGCGAGGCTGGACCTCAGCTAGCCCAGAGAGAGAGAATTAACTCCTTCACTGCCGAAAAAACACAAAGCACCAACAAGTCAGCTGCGAGAAGTCAGGCTGTGTACTCGTGACGATCTTCGTGGCAACACACCCGTGACAGTACCCCCCCTTCTACGAGGGGCCTCCGGACCCTCAGGGCCAGGTTTATTCGGGTGAGTCGTGTGGAAGGCCCGAACTAATCGGTCTGCGTTAATATCCGACGCAGGAACCCACATCCTCTCCTCAGGACCATACCCCTTCCAATGAACCAAGTACTGAAGGGACCGGCGATTAAAGCGTGAATCAATGACCCTCGATACCTGGAACTCCAAGTTACCATTGACAACCACAGGAGGGGGAGGTAAAAGTGACGGTACCACCGGCGCCACATACCTCTTAAGCAATGATCTGTGAAACACGTTGTGAATTTTAAACGTAGGGGGGAGGTCAAGACGGAATGCCACCGGATTAATAATAGAACTGATTCTGTACGGCCCGATGAACCTGGGACCCAGTTTCCAGGAGGGAACCTTAAGTTTAATATTCCTGGTAGACAACCATACCTGATCGTTCACACTTAGGTCCGGACCAGACACTCTCCTCCTATCAGCCATACGTTTGTATCGGTTCCCCATAGTATTCAGATTCTTCAGCACCCCTCTCCATACTGAAGCGAGAGATGAGGAAAATCGTTCCTCCTCCGGAACCCCCGAAGAGCCCCCCCTACTGAAAGTACAAAACTGGGGGTGAAAACCATATGCCCCAAAAAACGGGGACTTACCAGTGGACTCGCTCCGCCTATTATTGAGAGCAAACTCTGCCAGAGGTAGGAAAGAAGCCCAGTCCTCCTGGTTCTCTGACACAAAACACCGAAGATATGTCTCCAAGCTCTGGTTCATACGTTCCGTCTGACCATTGGTCTGAGGATGAAAAGCCGACGAGAATGACAAATGCATCCCCCGCCGTGCACAAAACGCCTTCCAGAACTTGGACACAAACTGAGACCCCCGATCAGACACCACCTCGGAGGGTACCCCGTGAAGCCTCACAATCTCCCCAATGAACACCTGCGCAAGAGTTTTAGCATTAGGGAGAGCCGGAAGAGCGATAAAATGTGCCATCTTGCTGAACCTGTCCACTACAACGAGTATGACCGTTTTACCCGAAGACGGAGGGAGGTCCGTAATAAAGTCCATAGACAGATGAGTCCAAGGACGCTCCGGGATCTTCAAAGGTAAAAGGGCCCCAGACGGACGGGTATGTGAGGTCTTAGAGCGCGCACAAACCCCACAGGACGCGACAAAAGTTACCACCTCTTTATGCAAGTTAGGCCACCAAAACCGACGCGAGAGGAGATCCACAGTTGCTTTACTCCCCGGGTGTCCTGCAAAAACTGAGTTATGGTGTGCCTCGATCACCTTTTGTCGCAACTGATCTGGAACGAACAGTCTCCCCGGAGGTCCAACAGGGGCGTCCCCCTGAGCCTCCAATATCTCCTCCTCCAGCTCAGAGCATACTGCCGAAACCACCACCCCCTCCTGAAGAATAGGAATCGGGTCGTCCGTATTCCCGGCCCCAGTGAAACTACGAGATAAGGCATCCGCCTTTACATTTTTAGACCCAGGACGATATGTAACGACGAAATTAAACCTGGTAAAAAACAATGACCACCTAGCTTGTCTGGGATTCAGACGTTTAGCGGACTCCAGATATAGCAGGTTCTTGTGATCGGTGATGACGGTGACCGGATGAACTGCCCCCTCCAAAAAATGGCGCCACTCCTCAAAAGCTAACTTAATGGCCAAGAGTTCCCTATTGCCGACATCGTAATTCCTCTCAGCGGACGACAATTTTTTAGAGAAAAAGGCGCACGGATGCCACTTACCAGGGGACGAACCCTGTGACAATACTGCTCCCACCCCTACCTCGGAAGCGTCTACCTCTACAAAGAATGGCTGAGACGCATCAGGTTGAATGAGTATGGGTGCCGAGGCAAAACATTTTTTCAAGGAGGAGAATGCTTGACAAGCCTTGTCAGACCACCTAGAAAAATCCGTCCCCTTTTTAGTCATGTCTGTGAGAGGCTTAACCATGGACGAGAAATTACGAATGAACTTCCGGTAATAGTTAGCAAACCCCAGGAAACGTTGTAGTGCCTTAAGATTCTCCGGCCGATCCCACTCAAGAACTGCCCGCACTTTCCCAGGGTCCATACGAAAACCGGACGCTGAAACCAGGAAGCCTAAAAACTGGAGTTCCTGTACGGCGAACACACACTTTTCCCACTTGGCATACAGTTTATTATCCCGCAAGATCTGTAACACCTGTCTAACGTGCTCCTGATGAGACACCAGATCCGGCGAGTAAATTAAGATATCATCCAGATATATGACAACAAACTGTCCCACCAGGTGGCGAAAAATATCATTAACAAAGTGTTGAAACACCGCCGGGGCATTAGTCAGACCGAATGGCATGACAAGGTTCTCATAATGCCCCTCCGGAGTGTTAAAAGCCGTCTTCCACTCATCCCCCTCCTTCATCCTAATCAGATTGTACGCCCCCCTGAGATCCAACTTAGAGAACCATTTGGCGCCCACGATCTGATTAAAGAGATCGGGAATAAGTGGGAGCGGATACGGATCTCGGACCGTAATCCGATTAAGTTCACGGAAATCCAGGCAAGGGCGTAGGCCTCCATCTTTCTTCTTAACAAAGAAGAACCCCGCGGCCACCGGTGAAGATGAAGGTCTAATATGCCCCTTAGCCAGACTTTCAGAAATATAATCCTTCATGGCCTGCCTCTCAGGACCAGAAAGGTTATACAACCTAGCTTTAGGTAACTTGGCCTCAGGGAGCAGTTTTACAGAACAGTCATACTCGCGATGAGGAGGTAGTTCCTGACACCCATTCTCCGAGAATACATCCTCAAAGTCCGCCAGAAATGGAGGTAAGACCCAAGGAGTAACCGCACCGATGACCGTTTTCATGCAGTTTTTATTACAGAATTTACTCCATTGGCTTATCTCTCTGGTTTGCCAATTAATAACCGGGTTATGCTTAGCTAACCAAGGAAGGCCCAACACTATAGGAGTGGGAAGACCCTCCAACACGTAGCAAGACAACAGTTCTTTATGTATTGCCCCCACTTGAAGTTTTACGCCATGCACAGCTTGCAAAAAACTTCCCTGACCGAGAGGCCTGGCATCGATCGAGAATATGGGGATGGGTTTAGCCAACTCACTCAATCGCATACCTTGAACCCGGGCAAACCGAGCATCAACCAGATTAGCCCCGGCCCCACTATCCAGAAGAACAGATATCCTCTCAGTTCTCGCACCCACCACCACCTCCGCCGGTACGAGAAACTGAGACGAACCTAGGGACGAAATACCTACTCCCAGATTGCCGTCCACCACACAACCTGGGATCAACAGTTTTTTCGACGACTCTTTACTCTGCAAGGGACGGGATGGACACCCCCCAATAAAATGTCCCTTTTTCCCGCAGAGGAAACACCTTCCTGTCTTATGGCGCTCCACCGGTCCCCTTCCCCGAAATGATGTCCCTCCTAATTGAATAGGCTCCTCCGGACTGACCAGGGGAACCACCATATGAGGGGACCTTGTAGGAGGTGGAGACATTACAGGGGGTAGAGTTATCCCGCACCTCTCCCGAAGCCGTCTGTCAACGCGAATGGCAAGGGCCATAGCGGCTTCCAGTGACGCGGGAGAGTCATACTGTGCCAACACATCCTGTAATTTGTCGGATAAACCATGACAAAACTGGCTCCTAAGAGCCGGGTCATTCCACTGGGTGTCCGTGGCCCACCTACGGAACTCCGAACAGAATTCCTCCGCCGGACGATCTCCCTGCTGAATCCTACGTAACTTAGACTCAGCAAGGGAGATCCGATCTGGGTCATCATATACGAGTCCCAGAGCAGCGAAAAACCTATCCACTGACTGGAGAACCGGGGAGCTTGGGGGAAGAGAGAACGCCCAAGATTGTGGGTCCCCTTGTAGGAGCGAGATGACAATTCCCACCCTTTGTTCTTCGCTGCCCGATAACCGAGGCCGCAGCCGAAAGTACAATTTGCATGCCTCCCGGAAAACAAAAAACTTGTCCCGCCCCCCAGTGAACCTGTCAGGGAGAGCTACTTTAGGTTCTGGTCCGGCTTGCTCCAGAGGATGCAAAACCTTGGACCTAACGTCCGCCAGCCCCATGGACAAACTCTGCAACTGCCGAGCTAGACCGGCTACTGGATCCATGGTAGCTGGAGAAAAACTAAGTTGGTCGGTGAAAATGTCACACTGTCACAGAATACTGGAGGTAGGGGGCCTAAGCTGACCCTAAGCTGGGGCCCTGACTAATCCCTCAACCTGGAGGTACTGTTAAAGGTACAGAGGTCCAGGCCGCCAGCGTAACCCCTACCTCCTGAGGATCCCTGCACCTCAGTAATCTAGTCCTGAGAAGGACCCCGATCACAACAATTGGGAACCAGAAATAATATGCCCACACACAGTATTTAGACGAACGAGACAGTACAAGGGAAAAACCAAAACCACCTTGCATACAACTTCTACACAACTACAACAGAGGGAACACCAACGGGAAAGGAGATAAATGATAAAGCGAGGAAAGGGAAAAAACACTTCCAAATACACTTATCTCAGCAACTCCAAACACCACGATCCGCTCTGTAAGTCTGAATGAAAAGCTTTCACCGACACCTCCCAAACAGACCTGCAGGAATATGAAGGAGTCTCACTAAAGAAGCATTGATTGCAGCTGGGCGAGGCTGGACCTCAGCTAGCCCAGAGAGAGAGAATTAACTCCTTCACTGCCGAAAAAACACAAAGCACCAACAAGTCAGCTGCGAGAAGTCAGGCTGTGTACTCGTGACGATCTTCGTGGCAACACACCCGTGACAAACATGTGCCAAAGAAGAAATTGGCAAAGTCACAGTATCCTTTCCAGAGAATCCAAATTGATCATATGCAATTACCCAAGAATGGAAGATATGAATGTGTTTTGGTGGTGGTGGATATGTTTTCCGGCTGGACAGAAGCATACCCAGTGGACAACATGACTGCTAGAACTACATTGAAAAGTCTTCTGGCAGAACTTATCTGCAGATTCGGGATTCCAGAAGTGATTGAAAGTGATCAAGGACCCGCCTTCACTGCAGAAGTTACCAAATCAATCTGGGAGATGATTGGGGTGGATTTGGGCCTGCATACTCCTTATCATCCTCAAAGTAGCGGCAAAGTTGAAAGGATGAATGGCACTTTGAAAAACAAAATTCTTAAAGCCAGTAAAGAATTGTCACTTCCATGGCCGGAGGTGCTGCCTATTGCCCTATACTCAGTCTGAAATACCCCGAGACAACCCACAGGGCTCACACCATATCAGATCTTGTTTGGGGGGCCACCTAGAATGGGTCGATATTACCAACAGCAGCTTAGTTCAAGGAATGATAAGCTTGTGAATTTTGTTGTCGGACTTGCTGAAGAGTTAAAACTAACACATGCTACAGTGTACTCTTCTATTCCAGACTCAGATCTTGAACCAGGTACTCACAGCATCCAACCTGGAGATTTTGTCTGGGTAAAGAATCACGTGCGAGGCACACTGGATACCAGATTTGAAGGGCCCTACCAAGTGTTGCTTACATCACCTATGGCTGTGAAGGTCAAAGGCCAAACATCATGGGTCCATGCATCCCATCGCAAGAAGGCGGTCTCAGACACACAACCCTGATGTTACTTTTTCTGATGGCAGTACCTGGGGGGGAAGCCTTTGTTACGGTAACACGTGCATTCCAAGCAATTATTACTAAAGAGAATGATATTCCAGTTTTCTGGTACAACACTTCCTTGAATGTGGTGACATGAAGATTAGGATTAGACTGGAGGGCAAATGGACTGGGGAATGTGCCTTAACTAAAGCAATAATGTCTACCTTATATCTGAGTCCCAGGAATCCAAAAAGGAAATAAAGGCTACGTTTGCAGGTACATACAGGGCCAAGAGAGAAGTTAACCCCAAAGGCAGTTTTGACCCACATATATATATTGATGTTCTCGGAGTGCTTAGGGGGGTGCCAGACTAATTCAAGGCCCGAGACCAAGTGAAGGCGGGATTTGTGTCCATAATACCCATAATAACTGTTAACAAGAACTTAGATTGGATAAATTACATATATTATAACCAACAAAGATTTGTTAATTACACCAAAGATGCCCTATAAGGGATAGCTGACCAACTAGCGCCCACATCTACCATGGCCTTCCAAAACAGAATAGCTCTGGATATGTTACTTGCAGAAAAAGGAGGGGTATGCAAAATGATAGGTGAGCATTGTTGTACTTATATCCCAGACGATATCGGCCCGACAGGGAAAGTTACTAAGGCTCTCAAAATCTATGAACAAACAGTTCCCCTTAGAACACAGGTGTTATACCAGAGAGATTACTGGAAGTAAATGAGTTTGTAAAGTTAATATCCATATTTCTGTGTTAGGGGTGGCCCTCGATTACCCAGTCACTAGATCTTTTAGGGTCTCCACCCCTTTCCTGTAGGTCTTCATATGAGTTAGATTTAGGAACATCGGTGGGTCTGTCTAAAAGGGACGGGGCGCCCGTCACATCGTAGGATTCCAGAATAGCCTTAACATTGGGTCAATTCTTCTCCCCCTCTGATTTTTAGCATATAGATATTAAAAGCAAATAATTGATTTTAGGGGGATCTGTCAAGGTAAAATATATATATTATAGAAAATCAAATAGTTTCTTTTAATAGATTACCTAATCAGTGTGAATCAATATAGAGATGATGGAATAATCTATGTGTATGTACGCATGCAAATGTGCATATGCACATGGATTATGTTAATAGTTAATGAATATATAACTAACAGTTTCTATTCTTATTGTAGAAATGATTTCCTGAGAATGACGTATGCATGTGCATGGCTGATAACAGAGAGATTCATGTTGAGTTGGCAAAGATGGCGCTGAGAGACTAACTCACCCCTCCCATCGGAATTCCTAAGGCGTTACTCAGACCAAGAGATACATGGATGAGCAAATTGCAGTGTGCCGAGTTATCAGAAAGAGCAAGGAATTTTACTAATCCCACCTAGGAGAATACTATTTAACCCTATGTCTACGTAATAAAGTACGCCATTTGTGTGGTTCAGTCTCTGAGTGAAGTTTTTCAACCAGATTAGCAGATTTGGTTAATTAGCTTCTCAGCATGCACTTGGACATCTTTAATTTGGAGGAGAGCAGTTACCTGGTGTATCTTAAATTGGTGAAACCTCCACACATGTATTACTATACTTGATAAAGACCATTCTGTGGTCGAAACGTTGTATCATTTTTTATGGCGGAATAAACACAAGATTTATATTCATCACCCTGGATGGATGCTGTTCTTGTGTTACTCTATTCCTGATGTGTTCCAATTGGGTTCCTTGGTTTTTGAACCAGCGTCCCTGGTAAGCTCGTGCTGTCGGCCATTTTTCTTGGTCTGGATTGATTTGAATAGTCAGTCTGTGCTGACAGAGTCCATTTAACATGTATCCACACAATCATAATAACTTGAAGATATTCCTATTGAGACTCTCCTCTCTGTTCTTGATCCAGGGCACATTGTCAAAAAAGTTCAGACATGCCTTGGTCTAAGAGCAGAAAGGAAAGCTGGGGAGACATCTGAGAGCAGAGAGGGGTGCTGAGGAGACTGCCTGAGAGCAGATAAAAATGCTGAGGAAACGGCCTGAGAGCAGAGAAGAATGCTGAGGAGACATCCGAAGGCAGAGAGGAAAGCTGAAGAGATGGCCCGAGTGTAGAGAGGAAAGCTGAGGAGACGGCCTGAGAGCAATGCTGAGGAGACATCTGAGGGTAGAGAGAAAAGCTGAGGAGACTGCCTGAGAGCAGATAGGAACGCTGAGGAGATGGTCTGAGGGCAGAGAAGAGTGCAGAAGAGATGGCCCGAGGGTAGAGAGGAAAGCTGGGGAGACTGCCCGAGGGTAGAGAGGAACGCTGGGGAGACTGCCCGAGGGTAGAGAGGAGTGCTGAGGAGACTGCCTGAGAGCAGATAGGAATGCCGAGGAGACAGACTGAGAGCATAGAGGAAAGCTGAGGAGACTGGGTGAAAGCAGAGAGGAGTGCTGAGGAGATGGCCAGAGGGTAGAAAGGAATGCTGAAGAGACAGCCTGAGGGCAGACAGGAGTACCGAGGAGAGGGCCCGTGGGCAGAGAGGAAGGTTGAGAAGACGGCCAAAGGTTAGCGAGGAACACTAAGGAGACTGATAGCAGATAGGAATGCTGAGAAGTCCTGAGGGCAGATAGGAGTGCTGAGGAGATGGCGCGAATACAAAGAGGAAAGATGAGGAGACAGCCAGAGGGCAAAGAGGAACACTGAGGAGACTGGCTGAGGGCAGAGAGGAAAGCTAAAGAGGTAGCTAGAGGACAGAGAGGAACACTAAGGAGACAGGAGACAGCCTGAGGGCAGAGAGAGGATTGCTGAGGAGACAGCCCGAGGACAGAGAGAAACACTCAGGAGACAGTCTGAGGGCAGAGAGGAAAACTAAGGAGACTGAGGAGACAGCCCGAGGGCAGAGAGAGGATCGCTGAGGAGACAGCTCAGAGGGCAGAGAGGAATGCTGCGGAGACATCTCGAGGGCAGAGAGGAACACTGAGGAGACAGCTCAGAAGGCAGAGAGGAATGCTGTGGAGACAGCCTGAGGGCAGAGAGGAACACTGAGGAGACTGGCTGAGGGCAGAGAGGAAAGCTAAAGAGGTAGCGAGAGGACAGAGAGGAACACTAAGGAGACTGAGGAGACAGCTCAGAAGGCAGAGAGGAATGCTGTGGAGACAGGCCGAGGGCAGAGAGGAACACTGAGGAGACAGCCCAAGGGTGGACAGGAATGCTAGGACAGCCCAAGAGTTGAGAGGAATGCTGAGGAGACAGCCCAAGGGCAGAGACAGACTTTAAGGAGACTGTCTGTGAGCAGAAAGGAGCGTTGCGGAGATGGCCTGAGGGCAGAGAGGGATGCTGAGAAAACTGGCTGAGGGCAGACAGGAGTGTTGAGGAAACAGCTGGAGCTGATTATTATAGTCAGGGGGGGGGGGGTGGTCAGACTCTTCTGTGCGCTCTGGGGGGGGGCGGTCAGACTCTTCTGTGCGCTCTGGGGGGGGCGGTCAGACTCTTCTGTGCGCTCTGGGGGGAGCGGTCAGACTCTTCTGTGCGCTCTGGGGGGGGCGGTCAGACTCTCCTGTGCGCTCTGGGGGGGGGGCGGTCAGACTCTTCTGTGCGCTCTGGGGGGGGCGGTCAGACTCTTCTGTGCGCTCTGGGGGGGGGAGCGGTCAGACTCTTCTGTGCGCTCTGGGGGGGGCGGTCAGACTCTTCTGTGCGCTCTGGGGGGGGCGGTCAGACTCTTCTGTGCGCTCTGGGGGGGGCGGTCAGACTCTTCTGTGCGCTCTGGGGGGGGCGGTCAGACTCTTCTGTGCGCTCTGGGGGGAGCGGTCAGACTCTTCTGTGCGCTCTGGGGGGAGCGGTCAGACTCTTCTGTGCGCTCTGGGGGGGGGCGGTCAGACTCTTCTGTGCGCTCTGGGGGGGGGCGGTCAGACTCTTCTGTGCGCTCTGGGGGGGCGGTCAGACTCTTCTGTGCGCTCTGGGGGGGGCGGGGCGGTCAGACTCTTCTGTGCGCTCTGGGGGGGGCGGTCAGACTCTTCTGTGCGCTCTGGGGGGGGCGGTCAGACTCTTCTGTGCGCTCTGGGGGGAGCGGTCAGACTCTTCTGTGCGCTCTGGGGGGGCGGTCAGACTCTTCTGTGCGCTCTGGGGGGGCGGTCAGACTCTTCTGTGCGCTCTGGGGGGGCGGTCAGACTCTTCTGTGCGCTCTGGGGGGGGCGGGGCGGTCAGACTCTTCTGTGCGCTCTGGGGGGGGGCGGTCAGACTCTTCTGTGCGCTCTGGGGGGGGCGGTCAGACTCTTCTGTGCGCTCTGGGGGGGCGGGACGGTCAGACTCTTCTGTGCGCTCTGGGGGGGGGCGGTCAGACTCTTCTGTGCGCTCTGGTGGGGGGCGGTCAGACTCTTCTGTGCGCTCTGGGGGGAGCGGTCAGACTCTTCTGTGCGCTCTATTGTTCTGCTCCTATAATGGACAACACACCAAAAAGGTTTAGCAGAAGTGTGAACAAAGCTTTCAAAGGGTTTTCCATCACTTTGTAAACTATTATGAGTGTGGCCAGGTGAGAATGAGATGGTGGATGGTGTGGTGTAAGCTGTGGTTGGTGTATTCCATCCCTCTTCTTCAGCAGCTGGGAGGCATGAACACAAGTCAGGCAGCGTCCTGGGGGGGAGGAATATTGGGGGCTCCTGTAGTTGTGGGCAAGAAGGACAGTGTAAGCAATGCCCCCACTGCGTGACGTCATGTCAGCCCGTGACGTTACAGACATAGTAATGTGATGGCCCAGCAGCCAGGAGACGTCATTATAGACCCTGGCTCTAAAGAGAAAAGGGTAAATATATCATTGGACGGGCTCATGTCTGAGGGAACAGCATCGGGCTCGGCTCAAGAAGGAAGAAACCCTTTTAAAAGGTTTCCAGCTGAGGCACTGCAGAGCTCAGCGCAGGCGTGAGCCATGGACGGGAGTGCTGACAGTGCACGCTGCACCGAGCTCCGCCCCATCTGCTGCACGGCCTGCAGGGTAGTGTCATGTGACCGTGACGTCACGCCGGCCTTTCATCCTACAATCAGGCAGCTGTATCCCCCCTGGAAACAACAACAAACCTCCCGTCCTCCGGGTTACATGAGCTGCATCCTCGGGTGCTGACCGCCAGCGGGGCCGGGCCACAGACATGCAGTCCGAGGACGCCAGATACCTGAAGAGGTGACCGCACCGCGGGTGGGGAGGGCTCAGCTGCCGACATAGCTGCTCGGCCTGTCTGATGGCTGTGTGCGGTACCGGAGCGGCTGCTAGCAGTGACCTCTGCAGTCGGAACACGCCCGTACTGCCGGCACACACCCAGTAATGGCCGCACCAGGGGAAGGACGGTGATCTGCCCGGCGGAGGAAAGATGGGCAGAGACAGCAGCGGCGGCCACACGGCTGTCACCTGTATATTATCGGTCCCATAGCTATTGGCTATCTACATCTATCCAGCTAGGCATATCAATCTATTATCTATCAATCTACTATCAATCTATTATCTATCAATCTACTATCAATCTATTATCTATCAATCTACTATCTATCTATATCTATCAATCTATTATCTATCAATCTACTATCAATCTATTATCTATCAATCTACTATCTATCTATATCTATCAATCTACTATCAATCTATTATCTATCAATCTACTATCAATCTATTATCTATCAATCTACTATCAATCTATTATCTATCAATCTACTATCAATCTATTATCTATCAATCTACTATCTATCTATATCTATCAATCTACTATCAATCTATTATCTATCAATCTACTATCAATCTATTATCTATCAATCTACTATCAATCTATTATCTATCAATCTACTATCAATCTATTATCTATCAATCTACTATCAATCTATTATCTATCAATCTACTATCTATCTATATCTATCAATCTATTATCTATCAATCTACTATCAATCTATTATCTATCAATCTACTATCAATCTATTATCTATCAATCTACTATCTATCTATATCTATCAATCTACTATCTATTATCTATCAATCTACTATCTATCTATATCAATCTACTATGTATCTATATCTATCAATCTACTATCTATCTATATCTATCAATCTACTATCTATCTACTATCTATCTATTATCTATCTATATCTATCAATCTACTATCTATCTATTATCTATCAATCTACTATCTATATCAATCTACTATCTATCTATATCTATCAATCTACTATCTATCATCTATCAATCTACTATCTATCTATATCAATCTACTATCTATCTATATCTATCAATCTACTATCTATCTATATCTATCAATCTACTATCTATCTATTATCTATCTATTATCTATCTATATCTATCAATCTACTATCAATCTATTATCTATCAATCTACTATCAATCTATTATCTATCAATCTACTATCTATCTATATCTATCAATCTACTATCTATCTATTATCTATCAATCTACTATCTATCTATATCAATCTACTATCTATCTATATCTATCAATCTACTATCTATCTATATCTATCAATCTACTATCTATCTACTATCATCTATCTATCTATTATCTATCTATATCTATCAATCTACTATCTATCTATTATCTATCAATCTACTATCTATATCTATCAATCTACTATCTATCTATATCTATCAATCTATTATCTATCTACTATCTATCTATTATCTATCTATTATCTATCTATATCTATCAATCTACTATCAATCTATTATCTATCAATCTATTATCTATCTATCTATCTATTATCTATCTATATCTATCAATCTACTATCTATCTATGTCTATCAATCTACTATCTATATCTATCAATCTACTATCTATCTATATCTATCAATCTACTATCTATCTATTATCTATCAATCTACTATCTATCTATGTCTATCAATCTACTATCTATCTATATCTATCAATCTACTATCTATATCTATCAATCTACTATCTATCTATATCTATCAATCTACTATCTATCTAATATCTATCAATCTACTATCTATCTATATCTATCAATCTACTATCTATCTATATTTATCAATCTACTATCTATCTATTATCTATCAATCTACTATCTATCTATGTCTATCAATCTACTATCTATATCTATCAATCTACTATCTATCTATTATCTATCAATCTACTATCTATCTATGTCTATCAATCTACTATCTATATCTATCAATCTACTATCTATCTATATCTATCAATCTACTATCAATCTATTATCTATCAATCTACTATCTATATCTATCAATCTACTATCTATCTATTATCTATCAATCTACTATCTATCTATTATCTATCTATCTATCTATTATCTATCTATATCTATCAATCTACTATCAATCTATTATCTATCTACTATATATCTATATCTATCAATCTACTATCTATCTATATCTATCAATCTACTATCAATCTATTATCTATCTATCTATTATCTATCAATCTACTATCTATATCTATCAATCTACTATCAATCTACTATCTATCTATATCTATCAATCTACTATCAATCTATTATCTATCAATCTACTATCTATCTAGATCTATCAATCTACTATCTATGTCTATCAATCTACTATCTATCTATATCTATCAATCTACTATCTATCTATATCTATCAATCTACTATCTATCTATGTCTATCAATCTACTATCTATCTATTATCTATCAATCTACTATCTATCTATATCTATCAATCTACTATCTATCTATATCTATCAATCTACTATCTGTATATTATCGGTCCCATAGCTATTGGCTATCTATATCTATCCAACTATGCATATATATCTATTATCTATCTATCTATATCTATTAAATGGCAAAATAGAGGTGCAGCACTAGCAATAGAGCAAAAAAGGTTATAGGTGGGTGCAGGGTCTCACGGGCTATACCAAACCTTGTAATAGGGTAGCACGGTAGCTCAGTGTGTAGCACTGTTGCCTTGCAGTTTGTATGTTCTCCCCGTGTTTGTGTGGGTTTCCTCTGGGTTCTCCGGTTTCCTCCCACACTCCAAAGACATACTGATAGATAATGTAGATTGTGAGCCCCAATGGGGACAGTGATGCTGATAACGTCTGTGAAGCGCTGTGGAATTAATGGCGCTATATAAGTGAGTAAAATAAATAAATATGGTGCATCCAGCCTCTATCCCTATTTTTTTAGTCAGACGCAGAGTCTATACATGGCCGGGCCAGTACCACCTATCACCCTGGACCAAGCTGTTGGTAGGTGAGCTGTTGCTGGATCTGTGTATGGATCATTTGGTCTTGCCGGAGCTCTAGGATATCTGACACTCCTGTACACAATTGTACAATTATTACACTTGCTCTGTAACCCTTTAAAGGGAATCTGTCACGTGAAAAAAAAACACTATTAACCTGCAGATATGGGGTTAATAGTGTTCTGAACCTGCCCGGCGCCTGCACTTAGAGCCCCGCTGCTGGGACCAAGTGAACTTTATTCCTCCTGCAGTGTTCGGCATTCAGTCACGGGGACGGCATCGGCGCGGGTTCAGTGTATAGAGAACGGCGGCTGTAACCGCACCTCAGCACCACCTCATGAACGCTGCCGGGAGGAATAAAGTTCATTTGCTCCTGGCAGAGGGGCTCTAAATGCAGTGGTGAAAAAAAACAATGCAATTCTGTCATGGCTTCTTGTGGTTTTCAGTCTTACGCAGTTAAAATGACCTGGACATGTGGTTCTCCAAGTCCTCTACCATTACCACAAGCATGCACAGATATTTCTGTGGCTTAAAAAATTTGAAAAAAAAATAGTTTGCAACTTGCTGAGACCCCTAATGTGTTTATTTGCTCCTCTAGCAGTAGATTACATTGCTGCGATTTTTGGGGTACATACTTTTGTTTTGATTGCTTTTTAATAATTTTTTTCTGGATGATCCAAAAACATTTCCTGTACAGGATAAACAGGTTTATATGTTCATAGATCAGACTTGTTCGGATGCGCCAATACAAAATGTTTTTTTTTTTATTAACTGGGCAAATGGGCTGTGACTTGATGATTTTTTGGGGGGGTTTTGACTTTCTTAATAATTTTCCAAACTTTTTTTTTTATTACTTTTCATTTTCTTTATATTTCCCCTAGACGACCTGAACCAGCAATCTTCAGTGTATGTACACGGTGACTCCAAAAAGAAGACAAAATTATAGCCCCATGATTCAAAACTGAGAGAGCACAGCACAAATTTATTTCCCAGAAAAGATGCACTGCCAATCCAAGTTTTCTATCCAGTCGTGGCCAGAAGTTTTGAGACTGACACAAATTTTGTTTTTCAAAAAATTAACTTCTTCAGTGACATTAGATCTTTTTTCAAGATGTTTCTGAAGAAAAGTTATAAGGGCTTATTCATGCGCTGCCTTTTGGCCGTATGTTTTTCAAGAGTAAAAACACTATACTTTGTAGCACCAGCAAAGTGTATGGGATTTCTGGACTCTCATGCACATGCTTGCAGATTTGAACCAACAAAGTGTTTTGTTGTACGATCTGCTAGGAAGCCCCGCCACATGCTAGTCTTTACAGGAGTACCGTCATGGCATGAATAGGAGCACACAATCAACAGCCAATCATCATGTCACGGGGTAAGGGTGCCCGTTGCAGACGATTGACAGTAGTGTTTGTCAGCTGTATTTCATGGGTTAACAGCAGTTGGAGCTGCTGTTAGAGGTAGATGCTGGCTGTGTAACACTGCCAGCATCTACCATTTGTGGAGCGAGCTCAGTCCCTGAGCCTGCTACATATATCTGCACGCTCTCTGACACAATAGTACGTCATGGGGCGGGAAGGGGTTACATTTTTTCTCGGAGGCAGCTCTGGTCTATCCGACTCTCATTCATATTTGTAGAATTATTTCACTTTCAGTTTATTGATTTACAATGTTTGCATTATATATGCTGTGTGCATTACTTTTCTTTTACCCTTTTATGTGTACAAGGCCCAAAGTTCTGTTCACACCATGTTTTCCACTCTCTATAGAACTGCCAGAGATTTTGGATGGTTTCAACCCAACTTTTATCAGACAAAGTGTATAATAACTACTGGACATCAACTGTGTACAGGGACAAAGGCTTTACTGGGGCAAGTCAGCTTTTTTGGGATCCACGTTGACCCTTCTTCTTGTATTTTAGGAAAGTGAAAGGCGGTAACATTGATGTCCACCCAACAGAAAAAGCTCTTGTTGTTCACTATGAAGTGGAGGCCACTATCCTTGGAGAAATGGGAGATCCAATGCTTGGGGACAGAAAGGAGTGTCAGAAAATGTAAGTGAATATGATGTCTCTGGTTCATGCAGATGCATGTATGAAGAAAGGTTAGCACTATTTATTAGGAATCTGTCACCATGTTTTTGCTACCTCATCTGAGAGCAGCATATGTAGGGGCAGAGACTCTGATTCCTCCGATGTATCATATACTAGACTTCTTGCTACTTTATTATTTTTTATAAAATCATTCTTTTGTCTGCTGTGGATCTCTCAGTTCTCTAATGTAGAGCTTATAACCACACACACTGTGCATAGGCAGTAAACTGCCAATCTGTGATGTGGGTGGGGTTATACAGAGCTCATGAATATGGAGGAATACATGACAACAGGATTACTACTCCTGTAGTGATAATCTCCTGCTGATAAAACAGCAATTGTATCCAAACTACAGCAAGCGGCTCAGTATGTGATACATCACTAGAAACGGGCTTTCTGTCTCTACATTATGCTGCTCTCAGGTTAGGTAGCAAAAGCTTGGTGTCAGATTCCTTATAAAGGGCTAGTCCAACAATTGAAAGTTATTTTGTTGAAAACTTCCTGATTGCTGGGACTCCAGCTTCTTAAATTCTGCAGAGGTGGGCATTCTCAGCCGCTGCTCCTTTCATTCTCTATGGCATGGTGGTGAACTTTTTTTCTGCCTGGGACAATTTGGATATTTCTACCATCATTCGGGACCGTACAACTTGAAATTTACCCTGCTATATGAGGTCAACTCACCCCTAATGTGATGGCTGGAGCTGCTTCTGTGTGGTGCAGGGATGTTTGGGGGCAATAATGTTGCTACTTGTAACTGCTTTTCCAGATTTTTATTGGTCTGGAGCACAAGCGATTCTTTGCTATAAGTTTTGTAAAGAACTCACAGTAAGTTGTACCGAGCACAGATGTACACTATCGTTCAAAAGTTTGGGATCACCCAGACAATTTTGTGTTTTCCATGAAAACTCATACTTTTGTTTATCAAATGAGTTGCAAAATGGTTGGAAAATATAGTCCAGACATTGACAAGGTTAGAAATAATGATTTTTATTAGAAAGAATAATTTTCCCCTTCAAACTTTGCTTTCGTCAAAGAATGCTCCATTTGCAGCAATTACAGCATTGCAGACCTTTGGCATTCTAGCTGTTAATTTGCTGAGGTAATCTTGAGAAATTTCACCCCATGCTTCCTGAAGCCTCTCCCACAAGTTGGATTGGGGTGATGGTCACTTTTTGCGTACCATACGGTCAAGCTGCTCCCACAACAGCTCAATGGGGTTGAGATCTGGTGACTGCGCTGGCCACTCCATTACAGACAGAATACCAGCTGCCTGCTTCTTCCCTAAATAGCTCATGCATAATTTGGAGGTGTGCTTTGGGTCATTGTCCTGTTGTTGGATGAAATTGGCTCCAATCAAGCGCTGTCCACAGGGTATGGCATGGCGTTGCAAAATGGAGTGATAGCCTTCCTTATTCAAAATCCCATTTACCTTGTACAAATCTCTCACTTTACCAGCACCAAAGCAACCCCAGACCATCACATTACCTCCACCATGCTTGACAGATGGCGTCAGGCACTCTTCCAGCATGTTTTCAGTTGTTCTGCGTCTCACAAATGTTCTTCTGTGTGATCCAAACTCCTCAAACTTTGTTTGGTCTGTCCATAAAACTTTTTTCCAATCTTCCTCTGTCCAATGTCTGTGTTCTTTTGCCCATATTAATCTTTTCCTTTTATTAGCCAGTCTCAGATAAGGCTTTTTCTTTGCCACTTTGCCCCCAAGGCCAGCATTCCGGAATCGCCTCTTCACTGTAGACGTTGACACTGGCGTTTTGCGTGTACTATTTAATGAAGCTGCCAGTTGAGGAGCTGTGAGGCGTCGATTTCTCAAACTAGAGACTCTAATGTACTTGTCTTGTTGCTCAGTTGTGCAGCGGGGCCTCCCACTTCTCTTTCTACTCTGGTTAGAGCCTGTTTGTGCTCTCCTCTGAAGAGAGTAGTACACACCGTTGTAGGAAATCTTCAGTTTCTTGGCAACTTCTCGCATTGAATAGCCTTCATTGCTAAGAACAATAATAGACTGTCGAGTTTCACATGAAAGTTCTCTCTTTCTGGCCACTATGAGAGTTTCATAGAACAAACAAATGTAATGCTCCAGATTCTCAACTAGCTCAAAGGAGGGTCAATTTTATAGCTTCTCAAATCAGCCAAACCGTTTTCAGCTGGGCTAGCATACTTGTGCAGGGGTTTTCTAAACATCCATTAGCCTTCTTACAGTTAGCAAACACAATGTACCATTAAAACACTGGAGTGGTGGTTGTTGGAAATGGGCCTCTATACACCTATGTAGATATTGCAATAAAAACAAGACATTTGCAGCTAGAATAGTCATTTACCACATTAACAATGTATAGAGTGTATTTCTGATTCATTTAATATTAGCTTCATTGAAAAAATGAGCTTTTCTTTCAAAAATAATGACATTTCTAAATGAACCCAAACTTTTGAACGGTAGTGTATATTACACTGGAGGTCTCCTCACTGTGCATAATTCATCACCGCTCACATTACATTCACTGAACTCAAGCACTGGGAGATCTGCAGTATGTAGAGTGGCATGTAAAAGTTTGGGCACCCCTTGTCAAAATTACTGTTATTGTAAACAGTTAAAGGGGTATTCCCATGTCCAAGATCCTATGTAATAGATGCAATAATAATATTAGCAAATGCCTCCAATTAGAAATGTAGTATAGTTTTTCTAATTCGTCTCTTTTCTCATGTGCAGGCATTGCAGGACCTTAGGTATCCGTGGTTATGACCACTAGCAACTAGCTGTCACTATATCAGTGGTTGTAGCCATGAATGCCTAAGGTCCTGCAATGCCTACACATGAGTAAAGAGACATAGAGAATCAGAAAAAACTATACTACATTTCCAATTGGTGGTATTTGCTAATATTATTATTACATCTACTACATATTGTGGGATAGGATCTTAGAGCTGGGAATACTCCTTTTAAGCAAGTTGGCGATGAAATGATCTCTAAAAGGGCTAAAGATGACACATTTCCTTTTATATTTTAGGTAAAAAAAAATATTGTAATTCTTTTTACATCTAAAAAATTACAAATAGGAAAATGGGCCAGTGCAAAAGTTTGCGCACTCTTCGAGATTTGTGTGCTCAGATAACTTTGACCAAGGTTTCACACCTTAGCCTGTAAGGATTATGGTTTGTTCCTTATCATTAGGAAAGGACAGGTGATACAAATTTCCCAGCTTTAGAAAAACACAGCCTCCTCTAACCTTGTGCCAAAAAACAGCAGCCATGGGTTCTTCTAAGCAGCTGCCTAGCACTGTGAAAGTGGTGCAGGTCCACAAAGCAGGAGAAGGCTATCAGAAGATAGCGAAGCTTTTTCAATTTGCCCTTTCCTCAGTTCAAAATGTAATGCAGAAATGGCAGTTAACAGCAACAGTGGAGGTCAAGATAAGGTCTGGAAAACCAAGCAAAATTTCAGAGAGAGCTGCTCGGAGGATTGCTAGAGTGGCAAATCAGAACCCCCGCTTGACTGCAAAAGACCTTCAGAAAGATTTAGCAGACTCTAGAATTGTGGTACATTGTTCTACTGTTCTGAGACACCTGCACAAATATGGCCTTCATGGTAAAGTCATCAGAAGAAAACCTTTCCTGCATCTTCATTATAAAATGTAGCATCAGAAGTATACAAAAGAACATCTAAACAAGCTTAATGCATTTTGCAAACAAGTCCTGTGGACCGATGAGGTTAAAATAGAACTCTTTGGCCACAATGATCAAAGATATGTGTGGAGAAAAAAGGGCACAGAATTTCAGATAAAGAACATCTCACCAACCATTAAGCATGGGGGTGGATTAACCATGTTTTGGGGCTTGTACAAATGGATAATGATCCTAAACACAGTCCAGAAATCTCACAGAACTGGAAGAATTTTCCAAGTAAGAATGGATGAAAATCCATCAAACAAGAATTGAAAGACTCTTGTCCGACTAGAAAAAGTGTTTACAAGCTGTGATACTTTGGAAAAAGGGATGCTACTAGATACTAACCATGCAGGGTGGCCAAATTTTTGCATCGGCCCATTTTCCTTTTTATAATTTTTAAAATGTAAAAAAATACTTTGTGTATGTATGAGAGAGAGAGAGGAAGGAGAGAGACAAAGGTTTGCATACATTTCATTAGTATTTGGTACCATTGCCCTTAAACTGAATGACTTGGGTCAAACATTTGGGATGTCCTTCCACAAGATTCTCACAATAGTTGGTCGGAATTTGTGCCCAGTCCTTCTGATAAAACTGGTGTAACTGATCCAGGTTTGTAGGTCGCTAGGCTTGCACCTGCCTTTTCAACTTTGCCCATAAATTTTCAATTGGAGTGAGATCAAAATTTTGTGATGGCCATCCCAAAACATTGACTTTGTTATCCTTAAGCCACTTTGTTACCATTTTGGCAGTATGCTTTGGGTCATTGTCCATTTGGAAGACCCATTTCCGCGCAAGGTATAACTTCCCGGCTGATGTCTTGAGATGTTGCTTCAATATTGCTACATAATCTTCTTTTCTCATGATGCCATCTATTTTGTGAAGTACACCAGTCCCTCCTGAAGCAAAACAGCCCTACAACATGATGCTGCCACCCCCATGTTTCACAGTTGGGATGGTGTTCTTAGGCTTACGAGCTTCTCCCTTTTTCCTCTAAACATAACGATGGTCATTATGGTTATTGACACAATCTTACCAGCATCCGCCATAATCTTCACAAGGTCTTTTGCTTTTGTCCTTGGGTGGATATGCACATGTTGGACTAAAGCACATTCATCTCTGGGACACATAACCCGTCTCCTTCCTGAGTGGTATGATGACTGGACATTCCCATCTTGTTTGTACTTGTCTATAATTGTTTGTACAGATGAACGAGGCACCTTCAGGTATCTTGAAATTGTACCGAAGGATGATCCAGACTTGTGCAAGTCCACAATTCTCTTCCTGATATCTTGGCTGATTTCTTTAGACGTTCCCATGATGCTACACAAAGAAGCAGTGTGCTTCAGGTGTGCATTAAAATACATCCACAGGTGTGTCTCTAATTAACTCAGATGTTGCCAAAAAAACTATCTGAAGCTTCCAAGCAGATGACCTCCTCTAATGAGCAGTCCAGAATTGTTTAAAGGCATAGTAATCTTAGTGTATGTAAACTTTTGACTTTGCAGTAAGTAATAAAAATGCCTTTTTAAAAAGTCAATATATTTTTGCACAAATGTATTCCAGTACACCCCTGGAGTGATTTTCTGTATGTCTAAAAATTTTTGCACAAATGATGTCCCATTTTAGCTGAAAATGTGACTTTTTTTCTTTGAAAAGAAGCTAACAAGGTAATGGAGAAAAATGATGAGCATTTTTTATTCTGCACAAAATTCATGAACAACGTCAGCAAATAGCACCAAACAAGAAAAGTGACTACAAAAATGAAAAAAAGAAAAACACAAATGATGAATCCGTGTTTAACTTTTTGAGATAATGACCCTGTAAAGCAGGGTTCCCCAACTCCAGTCCTCAAGGCCCACCAACAGGTCATGTTTTCAGGATTTCCTTAGTATTACACAGGTGATAATTCCATCACCTGCACAGGCAATAATTCCATCACCTGTGCAATGCTAAGGAAATCCTGAAAACATGACCTGTTGGTGGGCCTTGAGGACTGGAGTTGGGGAACCCTGCTGTAAAGAATCATGGCATTTACTTACATTGTAGGGGGCCACTGCAAATGAATGTAATCAGCTGGCAGGATTATTAACGCTCCCATAGCCTGGTCTCTGTAGCCTGGTCTCTGTAGCCTGGTCTCTGTAGCCAGGTCTCTCTTCACTGCAAAGCAGCAAAAAATTAGTCTTCCGTTAAGTTCACACGATTAGTTTTTGATGCTGCATATGACGCGCCCCCTGGGCCGTGGGGGTACCCAGAGCCGGGCCTCGTAGATGCTGGGGATTGTAGTCACCGTGGCGACGACCCGGTCCGTGACCCAGGGCGGTCAAACCAGGGTAGTGTATGTGCACTAATATCAATGTCCGACTACGCCACCTGTGGATTGCAGTTATTGGTAACCGCCGCTGCGAAGCAGGCCGCTGAAGCTGCTGGTATGTGCAGCAAGGTAGTGTGACTCCCCACAGGAAGAGTATAGCTTCAGGGCAGCGTGTATAGATGATGGTGCAAGGTGTCACGGTGCAAGAATAATCACAGAGTCCACATGATGCAGTCCCAGATCCTTTACTCATGGTTTAAGTAGTTCCAGTTACAGGGCCAGTGTAAGAGCCCACGGCATCCTGTGCTCACGCAGTAAGGTGCTTGGTTGACCCTCAGGTATCTCTGGAGCATTTAGCAGGACCCCCTTCAGTGTGTCCTCTCTGGCCTCTCTCCTTGTACCTCACACCTAGCGGCACCTCTCTCCTGTGTCCTCGGGTCTTGGCGGGCGACGTGTGTTCCGTCCCCTGGCCCTATGTGGCTACTTTCCTAGTGGCTGGTGTGGACGGCCTGCTGTACTTGAAGTGCTGCAGCCTCCGGTTCCCAGTTGAGCCCTGTAGTCTCTCCTGGTTGAGGGACCCGGTTCCCTTCTTCTGGCCTGACCCCCCCCCCCCCTACCTCCTGGCAGCAGCGGGCGTATGGGTGGCGGCTGCACAGCCCGTACCCCTAGGGTTCCTTCGGTTCCTGTCCTGGAGCCTTCCTGCTCCCCTTGCCTCTCTTCTGCTTTCAGGCTCAGGCCTCTTAACTAGGCTGCCTGTGGAGCAGAGCTCGTACGGAGCCCCTGCTTCTGTCACCTTCCTCCTCTGACTGTCCTCCACCACTGACCACCTGAACCAAGATGGTTCCCTGTTTTTATACCTCCTACTACAGTGCTCCCAGGATCTACGTCCTCCACCCATCCACTACCTAGTTCACCCTCTCTAGGTGGTTCCGCCCACTCCAGCCAGGGATCAGGGACACTTGTGCTCTATGTAGGAACATTATCGCCCTGTCCCCTGGAAATGTGGTGTAGTGGATGTAGTGTTAGGGTCCTGAGCCATACTCCTTCCTTACCTGAGAGAGAGATACCACACCTCTGGGTGAGATGCAATACCTCTGTGGCGACCGAACCCTCAGGGGCGCCACACATACTTTCCCTGCTCCAAAAAATGCAGCGTCTTCCACTTCCAGCAAAGTGGATGGGATTTATAAAAATCTCCTGCTCACTGTGCTTTTTTTTTTTTTCTTTTTTTTTTTTACTAAACACAGAGTAAACTGACATGCACATGTCAGTTTAATTTCTCTTGTGGGTATGCTTGTGAATATTGTGGGTACGCTAAATCTATGTGAATATTTTCCCCCTAGAATTGCATTAGATGCAGGAAAAAACTGCATATTGCTTTGAAGTCGGCTGGGTGCGGAGGGGTGCGCTCCTGATTAAGGACATGGAAATAACCCTCTAACTTACTGTTCTGTTACATCTGATTTAAAAATACTAATCTTGAAATCATGTAAATCAATGATGGCAAATACTATATGGTAATAATTCATTTTCACATTTTCCTTTCTCTCTCTTTTTTGTTTTCTTAAAGCATTCGTTTGAAAAGTCTTAATGCCAACACTGATATTTCTTCCCTGGCAAGGAAAGTGGTTGATGAATGCAAGCTCATCCATCCTTCAAAGTTAGCTGAAGTAGAACAGCTTCTCTATTATCTTCAGAACCGCAGGGATGGCTTAACTGGTAAAGGTGAGGATATAACCATTTTCTAGTTTTATCAGTAAAACAGATGTACAATACAAAGTTATATTGTGGTACCGTGTTAGCCAGAAAAATCAATGTAAATTCTTTTATGGCCAAAAATGACAAAAATATTTGTCAAAAGGTATCTCTCCGAGAATACTTTTTTCATTTTTGGGCATAAAAGTATTTACATCAGTAAAACCGGAAACCTTTCTCAGTTATCCTAGTTGTTGGACACAGGTCAGATTTGTAAAACCCCAAATGTTGTAAAATTCATGTGGTTGCAGATCAGTCTTGTCTAGTGTATAAGAAATACAATATGGATATCCGGCTACGCTGCAGATTTTCAAATCGCTCCAAGCCCATTTTCTTTTGCTGAATTGTGTGTTTTTACCAAACTGAACCTGTCATGCTGTTTGAATTGTAAGAGCAGACTGGTAGCTTTAAAGGGAACTTGTCACCAGGTTCGTCCCATATGAGGTAAGGCCAGTACTTCTCAGCCCTGATATACAGCATTCTACTATGCTGTATATATGCCCCCAAACCAGCCTGCAAGACAAGAAAAAGACCTCTAAAAGGGTCTGGTACTTAAAATCATTGTCTTCTGTTAACCATAGTTTTACGTCCAAGGCAATAAGCGCAATCATCATTGCTTTTATGGAAAAGGCTTTACAAGCAAGGATATTGCTGCTTGTACTGCTTGTAAGATTGCTTCTAAATCAACCACTTATCAGATAATCAAGAACTTTAAAGACAGGTTCAATCGCTGTGAAGAAAGCTTTATGGCACCCAAGAAAGTCAACGGTCAAGTGCCAGGACCTTCACTAAGACGCCTTCCCGAGGTTAGTTTTTTGAGTGCGTGTGGTGTCTGTTTCCACGCGTACTGGAGACACTGACCACACGTAGACCCATTCAAATGAATCAGTCTGTGCACATGTCAGTGTGTTTCCATGGACCATGTGTCCTTGGGCAAAACACGCTGACATGTCTGTTTTTTACCCACAGCATGGGTCGCAAAACGTCCCGCATTCGTGTACAGTGATGACACACGGATGACATCCCTGTGTCATCAGTGTGACAGGTACCAGCACCTGGGAATCAGCGGTACAGTTAGCGGTCTTCCCAAGCGCTGGGTGCTGCAGGCGTCTGTTATCATTGTCACCTGCTGGCGCTGCGATCAGCTCTAGCAAGGGACAATGATGAGAGTAGTATTCTGCTCCCGCTGTATCCTGGTGTAAAAATAACAATAAAATAAAATCCTTATACTCACCTGTCCGAGCCACCTGACCGCTCACTGACTTGCTGCAGCAACCGGGCCCCGGAGCTATGTATACGTTATACATAACCCTGGCCATTCAGCGCTGCCTCTCTCCATTCACTGTCTAGTGACATGGAAGGCCTGTGGGCGCGTCCAACTAGAATGCGCGGCCTCGCACAATACAAGTATATGGAGAGTGAGGCCACGCCCACTGGCCGGGGTATGTATAACACATACATACCCTACGTTACCGGGTCTCACACAGTGCCTGCTCTGGGAGGATTCATAAGTTGCAGTCACACAGAGTGACTGCAGACTTATCACTTTTTACCGGATAACCCCTTTAAAGGCTATGTTCACACGCTTTTTTTCTGCAGGCAAAACCTACTCTTGACAATGTAGAAGCTGCTTACAGAAAGCAGATTTTGCTGCATTTTTCAGGAACCCAAAGTTCAGCTTTGCTTCCACCACAGAAGCATGAACAATGCAAGGTGTTAGGCCAACAATGCAAAACATATGTGGAAACATAAAAACATTTTTGAAAAAAGGGCAACTTGATCAAATTATTTAGTGGAAAAAGATTTTTATGTCGGGAAAGATAGTTACTATTCTAAACAAAAAAAGTTAGAATGAGTTCATGAAAAAATACACCATTACAAATGTAACAGCGAGGGGAGGTGAATTGGAATTACCTAAGACACTGGCAGAGCATTGAGTTAGTAGGACACTGTTTACTTTCACACTTTGGTCAGCCCTTGAGATGGTCAGGTATTGTTCAATCTCACACCTTGGTCAGCCAATGTTTTCTTTGATGCCTCACTAATTTAATTAAACTGTACTAATCCTAACAGCCTTCTCATGTGAGAACACCAAGACATTTTGGTTTAAACTTGGGAAAATCACAAAAATAAATGTGTTTTCACAAACTGCTGTACATGCTTTTTAAAAAAAAAAAAAAAAAAAAAAAAAAAAATGCAGCAAAACCTGAGATTTGCGTTTTTTTGCTGCGTTTTTGCACTTACTCATTGCTTTCTGTGGGTGAAAAGACGCTGCAAAATTGCTGAAAGAAGTGACGTGCAGCAGTTTTCCAATTTAGTCAGGAAAACAGCGAGAGCGGCGCAGCTTAGGGGAGTAGTAGTGTCCTCAGCCGAGCCGGGGCTTCGTGCTGTGTAAAAAATAAATAAAATAAAAAAAGTAAAAAAAAAACACTATCCTCACCTGTCCGGTGCCGTCCGGTCCTCGCGATGTCCCCCGGCGATGTGATTCTCCTGGTGGCCGGCGGTACAATGACGGGAGTGCTCTCGCTCCCGGCAGTGTACATTGCTGCGCTGCCAGGACCTGAGGTCACGTGAGCTCTCACGTGACCTCAGGCCACATTAAATACATTCTAGTAGTCAAATTTCTGTTGCAGAGACTAGCGATTCCACAAGATAATTTGACATGCTGCGGTTCTGAAAGACACGCCACATGTCAGTGTCCATGGGTGATCCGCAGCCTCAGATGCACGCATAGTGGACATGAGATTTCTAGAGATCCCATCCACTATGCTGTAACATCTGGACGCTGCGGGTTTGACGCTGTATAAACACGCAGGGTCAAACCCGCATCGGATCCTGATCGTGGCCATGTACCCGACTCACCCGCAGCATGTCAATTTCAGTAGCAGACACGCTAGTGTCCGCTGCAGATTTTGACCGATTGAAGTGTCATTACATATGGTGGATTCACATGTACCTACAATAAAAGTGCGGCATTAGAACACCGCGTTTTGGGCGCAGCAAAAATACGCTGCATTCAAAGCGCTGCTTCTTGCTGTTCGTGTGGACTTAGCGGCTAACTAAACAGCTGTGAGCTGTTAATAATAGCCAGGGACCATGTTTGCCTAATGGCACCTTCCTAGGCTAAAAACAGCAGCTCACAACTGCCCCAGAAATTACATGAATGGAAATGCTAATGAAGATTGGGTGAATGGGACTAACTGACACCTAACACTTTTGTTTGGTGATGACAAGGTGTCAATCAGGCCGTTTCATCACCAAACTTAATTAAAGAGTTAAATGAACACGCAGACACAGAGCAAACACTTTATTTGAAATACAATAGACACATTCTTAAATTAACCAATATACTCACCCCAGTTCTGACGGTAATCCAAGGGTTAAGCAATGTCCCACGTTCCTTTTCAAATAACTTTATTTTGCTCCAAAAAGCATTCATTGATGTACAAAAACGCGGCAAACCGCACATTTTTTTCTGCAGCATTTTTCCTGCCAAGGAGATGCAGAAATTTCTGCTTCAAATCCTGAACGTGTACACATAGCCCAAGGCTATGTTCACATGCAGCAGCCATACTGTGACTGTAAAGTAGCTGAAAACCACAGTAACCCTGTGCTGCTGTGGTCTTTTAACAGTTTCTCACCCATTTTTTTCATTTTTAAGGGAAATTGCTGGTTCATCTACAAAACAAATTGTTAGTGTAAGGAGCTGTCAACTGCTGATGTGGAAAAAACACTGAAAAACCCTTCAGCTAGCTATTATATTTCCATACAATAGTTAATAAATGTTGTATTTTATTAAAAACGCGTAACCCTGCATCTAATACAAGAGCAATGTGTGCTACCACTAACGTCATGTGCATCGGGGAGCTACATCTCTGGTAAATTCAGATTGCATCTGCACAGTCCGAGATACAGCATGGCGTATGGGCAGAGAATGGGCAGTGGGACCCCCCAGCCCTGGGGAAGTAGTGCAAGTCATTGTGGGAAATGGAGCTCAGTGATGGGATGCCCACCATGTCCACAAACTAGAAGGATAAAAAATGTAATGGCAGGTAGAGTGGGAGGATAAAAATGTATGTGGAGTTACATGCCCTTATTGCGTTTTGAATGAATGTGCTTGTATTCCATCTTGTGACTGGCCGAGGACCCCTGTAAACCTTTCCATGGTAGCCGACTTGTGCACTTGTTTCTCATTTGATTTTGCGGTAGTTTGGTATTTGGTGATGATCTGTAATTGTGTATCTTCAGTGCAAGGGAATATTGTGATTAGTTTGTAGGACGAGAGATTTCATAAATGGATATTATCAAAAAGTAAAAGTCTTTTAGAACATATTGTAAGGATATTTAAAAGCAATTTGATAGCACTTTGTCACCTTTGACCAGTGTTCCTTTACTGAATAGCTAGAAATCCAGACATGAAATATTTAATGAGAAGAGAATCAGATTTTCTAAAATATATGTTTTATATTCATAGACTCTTTGTTGAAACCAGATGGAAACCAATTGCGATGTAAATATCTGGTCTTATGTTTTCTATTCTGTTCACAATTTGCTTAATTTCTGTGCTGGATGTACATTCCCAGCTCTGTGCTCCCCTACAACTAAGTAGTGTAGTATTTCTTCTTCAGCAATTCTTGGGTTAGAGGTTTTTATGTCTTACAACTTTGCGCCAGCTTAATATGAGCCAGTGTTTCATTTCCTGTTCAATATCATTCAGTCTGGAAAGTGATGATACATCAACTTTTCTTTACACTGATGTTGTAAAGGGAGAAATACCTATACAATGACACATTGACATCCCGAGTATGGAAACAATCAAAAGTTTGCTAATAAACTATTAATGTTTAAAGCAAGTCATTTTTTGACAGATTTATTTTGGAATTTGATTTTTTTCCTGTGGTGCATTTTTGATTCACAGGCCTGTTTTTATGCTCCTAACACCAGTATTTTTTTTTAAATTCTTTTAAAGGTTTATGTTTTATTTGTATATTACCATTAAAGGTGACTTGTCGCCTCCAGAAATGCTATTTGCCTGCTGATATACTGATAATCTGCAGGTAAATGGTGTATAAATCCTACACAGTCAGCTAGCTTCACAACAGGGAGACAGTGAAGTTTTATTCTCACCACAGGCACTCGCTTCCAGTCATCGTGGCGGTGCTGAAAACTGTTAGTCACCGCCTACTACTATAGCGTCGGCGTCTCTGCCTCCTGCCGGGCAGAGACACCAATCACCTCACCACCGTGGTCCTGGTCCGGCATCCTCCGGCTCCTCTGCTGCATCTGCCCGGGGTGCGCGCACCACGCACAGTTCCACGGGCACTGTACTTGGGGTGCGCGCGCGAGTCGTCTGCTCTCGCACAAGGTCGGTCCCAGAGTGGCACCTGGTTCACCTTCCCAGTCCCTCCTTGGTTCACGGAGTCAACTAAGCCGCCGTGTGACCCAGGGTCGGACCGGGTAGGCACTTAGTTACGCCCCTCTGGTCCCTCCTTGTATCACAGCACAGAGGTTCCACCACCCGGATTCATAACAGTTTGCACAGGCCATGGAATCTGGTGGCTCCCAGGTTCCTTCGCTCTCAGACCTGAACCAAGAGGTCTCTCGCCAGAGATCCCAACAGGATACTATCCTGTCCTATCTGCGGACACTCAACTCCCGCTTGGACGCGCTGTCCACCCCGACTGTCTGCCTTTAACCAAGCGGCACCTGCTCCGGCGGCACCTCTACCCAGTGGCGCTGTGGCATCCGGCTTAGGACCCTGGCTATCTGCTCCTCCACATTTTGGTGGTGACCCTGCCCTATGTTGGAGCTTCATTAATCAGTGCACGCTGCACTTTGAGCTCCTGGCACACTAGTTCGCCTCCGACCGGGCCAAGGTGGCATTCATCATGTCTCATCTCACCGGAGAGGCGTTGGCGTGGCTTAACCCTCTGTGGGAGAGAGGGGATCCTCTGGTGTCCGACCTCCAGGCTTTCCTCGCTTCTTTCCGGAAGGTGTTCGATGAGCCTGGACGAAAATCTTCTACTGCCTCCTCTCTTCTCTGACTCCGCCAAGGGAGTCTCTCTGTGTGACAGTATGCTGTGCATTTCCGCACCCTCGCATCTGAACTTGCCTGTAACAATGAGGCTCTGGTGTCCACCTTTTGGGAGGGCCTTTCCGGACAGATCAAGGATGAGCTAGCCGGTCGTGACATACCTCCCTCTCTGGACAATCTGGTGTCATTAGCTACATGGATCGACATCCGTTTTCAGGAGCGTTCTAAGTAGGCGACCCGTGAGAGAAGATCCCTGCTCCTCGCACCAACCTTCCAAAGGCCAGTCTCGCAACCAGCATCCCCTCCGGTGTCTTCTCCAGAGTCTATGCAAATAGATCAAGTTAAGATGGTCAAGTCTTGCCAGGAGGCCCGCCGCGCTGAGGGAAGTTGCTTCTACTGTGGGAGTATAGAGCATCTAATCCGCTCCTGTCCGGTGAGACCGGGAAACTCCAGTGTCTAGGACCGCTCGGAGAGGTCGTCCTAGGCAAAAGTTCTTCCTCTCCGCCCTCGACTCTGTCCGTTTTGGTTACCAGTGATAAGACCCACTTCTTCGAGACTGCCTATCTGGATTCCGGAGCCGCTGGGAACCTCCTTCAACACACCGTTGTGGAGCGATATACGATTCCTACCATATATCTGGCTGATCCTTTAGCGGTTTCCTCTGTGGATGGAAAGCTTCTGTCTGAGACCATCTTGTTTGTCACTGAGCCTGTAACTCTTCGGGTGGGAATGCTACATTCGGAGAGGATCTCCTTCTACATGCTGTCCATTCTCTCTCATCCCCTCTTGCTTGGCCTGCCTTGGTTACACAGACATGAGCTCGTCCTGAATTGGAGCTATGGTGAGGTGCTCCGTTGGGGTCAGGAATATCATAAGTCCTGTCTGGTTCCGGTTCGTCCTGCTCGACCTCCGTCTACTCCAGCTAACCTACCTGGCCTGCCGGCACCCTACTGGTCATATGTGGATGTCTTTGATAAAAAGGAGGCCGAGACACTACCACCTCATAGGCCGTATGATTGCCCCCTCGACCTAATACATGGTGCTTCACATCCTCACGGGCGAATCTACCCCTTGTCACTGGCCGAGACCCGTGCTATGTCTGAGTACATAGAAGAAAGTCTTGCTAGGGGATTTATCCAGAAATCCACCTCTCCGGCTGGAGCAGGATTCTTCTTCGTCAAAAAGAAAGACTGCTCTCTTTGTCCATGTATCGACTATAGAGGCCTAAGCCAGATTACCATCAAAAATAATTACCCCCTGCCTCTCATCTCGGAGCTGTTTTACCGCCTAAAGGGCGCGAAGATCTTCACTAAGCTCTATCTTCGTGGGGCGTACAATCTGGTCCGGATCCACCAGGAAGAGTGGAAGACTGCATTCAACACTCGGGATGGTCACTACGAGTACCGCGTGATGCCCTTCGGTCTCTGTAATGCTCCAGCTGTCTTCCAGGAGTTAATGAACGACATCTTCCGAGATCTCCCGTATTCCTGCGTGGTAGTGTACCTGGACGATAACTTGGTGTTCTCCCCTGATCTGCCCTTTCATCGGAGGGATATTCGTCAGGTACTGCTGAGGCTCCGGAAGAATCGCCTGTATGCAAAGTACGAGAAATGCCTCTTTTTGAGCAGACCTCCCTACCATTTTTGGGGTATATCATCTCTGAGACCGGACTGCGGATGGATCCGAGAAGGTGTCTGCCGTCTTAAAATGGCCCCGACCTGAGGGGTTGAAGGCTATTCAGCGGTTTCTGGGATTCGCTAACTATTACCGCCTCTTCATTCTCCTCCCGGACTGCTCCCATCTCTGCGCTCACCCGTAAAGGGGCAAATCCCAGGGAATGGACTCCCAAGGCGGAAAGTGCCTTTGTCTCTCTTAAGCAAATCTTCTCCTCCGCTCCAGTGCTAGATCGTCCAGATTGCAATAAACAATTCTTCCTGGAGGTTGTGCCTCTTCCTCCAGGGCCAGAGCAGTGCTCACCCAGAAATCCTCGTCCGGGCGAATGGTGACCTGCGGCTTCTTCTCCAAACTCTTTTCTCCTCTTCCGAGGGCCATTACTCCATAGGAGATCGAGAACTGCTGGCCATAGCGCTGGAGGAGTGGTTCTACTTGCTTGAAGGGGCTCTGCACTCAGTAGTCATCTACACTGACCATAAAAACCTCGCTTACTTGCAAACCGCCCAAAGACTAAATCCGCGTCAGGCCAGATGGTCTTTATGCTTTGCTCGCTTCAGCTTTACTCTCCATTACCGCCCGTCAGACAAGAATATTAAAGCGGACGCTCTATGCCGCTCTTTCCTGTTTACCGACCAAGAGGAGGAGCCTCTACACATAATTGACCCCTCCAGAATAATGGCTGTTGCTCCATTTGACCTGTTTCATCTACCTCCTGGTAAGACCTTTGTATCGGCTCAGGATCGGAAGAGGGTCTTACTCTGGGGTCATTCGTCCAAACTGGCTGGTCATGCCGGCCAGAGGAAGATGCTTCTGCTCATTGCCCGACATTGGTGGCCCACCCTGCGCAAGGATGTTGCGGATTTTGTCGCGGCTTGTTCCTCCTGTGCCCGTAACAAGATACTTACGCACCTCCCAGCTGGTCATCTTCTTCCTCTCCCTGTGCCTTCTGCTCCTTGGCAACACATTGCTATTGACGTCATCACTGATCTTCTGGTATCTGCCGGTTCTACCGTCATATGGGTGGTCGCTGACCGCTTCTCCAAGATGGCTCACTTCATTGTTTTGCCTGGTTTTCTGTCCGCACCTGTACTGGCTAAGGATTTCATCCGTCACATCTTTCGTCTCCATGGCTTACCCCTCCACATTGTCTCGGACAGAGGAGTTCAGTTCACTTCTCGCTTCTGGAGAGCCACATGCAAGCTGCTGGATGTCACTTTGGACTTTTCTTCGGCCTATCCTCCTCAGTCCAATGGTCAGGTGGAACGTATTAATCAGATCCTTACCAGTTTTCTTCGGCACTTTGTCAACTCTCACCATAGCGATTGGGTAGAACTTCTGCCTTGGGCCTAGTTTTCTTATAACAACCATGTGAGTGAGTCCTCTGCTAAGTCTCAGTTTTTTGTGGCTTACGGTCAACACCCACGAATTACGGTCCCCTTCTCTTCTTCAGTGGACAATCCTGCTGTGGAGTCTCTCGTCAGTGACTTTTCGGTGATTTGGGAAGACACTAGATCTGCGCTTCTTCAGTCCTCCGAGCGGATGAAGAAGCATGCTGATAAGAGATGTCTGGATCCGCCTCTCTTTCGTCCGAGAGACAAGGTCTGGCTTTCCTCCAATTATGTCCGTTTCAAGATACCATCATACAAGCTCGGCCCACGGTTCATCGGTCCTTTCGAGATTCTGAACCAAATTAATCCAGTGGCGTACAAGCTGAAACTCCCTGCCTCCTTACGGATTCCCAATTCCTTTCATGTGTCTCTCCTCAAGCCTTTTGTCCTTAATCCGTTCTCTGACGTTCCAGGTACCACTCCAGCTCCACTCTCCACTGAGGACGTCTTTGAGGTAGAGAACATTTTGGCCATCAACAGGGTAAGACGAAAGACTTTCTTTCTTGTGAATTGGAAGGGGTTTGGTCCTGCGGAGAGGTCTTGGGAGCCCAGGGAGAACATTCATGCTCCTCGTCTTCTAGAAAAATTTCTTGTGGGCTTAAACTAGAGGGGGCGTGAGTCACAACTGCCTCTTCCTGCACGGCTCAGCGATCCTCTGTGCCCGCTATTAGAGACCATGAATGTTCATTCTTCTCCACGCCCATGGTTGTGCAAAAGTGTGAATATTCATTCTCTTCAGTAGCGGGCACATGTGATCACAGAGATGCAGCAGGAAGAGACAGCTGCAACTCTCACTTCACTAGTAAGGAGACTGACAGACTGACTGAATATCCCGGCACCTCACCTCAGCGTCTGAGGGCGCATGGCAGTGACGTCATGCTGCTCAGATGGGGATGAGGGGTGCCATGCACACCAGGATGGGGAACTTTACCAGTAGCTGCTGCATTTCCCACCCTAGGCTTATACTCGAGTCAATAAGTTTTCCCATTTTTTTGTGGTAAAATTGGGGGCCTCTTCTTATATTCGGGTCGGCTATACTTTGAGTATATACGGTAATTGATATTGTTGTGTCCGAAAAGTCCAATCTAACAAAATATAAATTTTTTAAATGCTGAAAAGAAAACAAAATCAAAATGCCAAGATTGCCATTTCACAAAAAATGCAATCAAAAGCAATCAAAATGTATAAACTTAAAATGGAATTAATAAAAATGTCAGCCCTCACATAGCTACACACACAAATCTTTATTTTACAATTTTTTTAATACTAAAATAATAATAGAATTAGACAAGTTCAGTAGCACTCAAAAACAATGGTCAATTGCTTTTTATTTCCTCAAATTTAACGTAGATTTTTTTTTATCACATTTTCCAATATATAGAATGGTAAAACGAATGGTGTCTAAAGCTACAACTCATCCTGAAAAAACCCAAAGTTGTTATACGCAGTGGCCTACCTAGAGTTCGATGGGACTCCCATTTGCATATTGGGGGTTTGGGTTCCTGGAGAACTGGGCCGACTTCTCAGTTGGCTACAGGTTCTACGCAAGGGACGGGCTGCACCTCAGTGGGGAGGGTGCAGCTATGCTGGGGGAGAAAATGGCTAGAAGGTTGGAGGAGTGTTTAAACTAGGGATTGGGGGGTGAGGGTATTCATTTTATAGGTGGAGAAGATAGTGCAGATAGTGACCTGGGCACAAATAAAGAAATTGGGGGTGGGGTTAGAACAGTCAATATAGTAAGAAGGAATAGAGGTACAGAGAGATACATAAAATGCATGTACACTAATGCCAGAAGCCTCACCAACAAAATGGAGGAATTAGAATTAATTTTGTTGTAAAATAATTATGACATGGTGGGAATATCTGAGACGTGGCTGGACGAGAGCCATGACTGGGCAGTTAATTTACAGGGCTATAGTCTGTTCAGAAATGACTGTACAAACAAGTGACGCGCCCCCTGGGCCAGTGTTGTTTGGGGGATACCCGGAGCCGGATCAGATGGGGGTTGTAGTCTCCGAGTGGCGGTGACCCGGTCCGTGCCCAGGGTGTCAAGCTCAGTGTGTGGCAGTCCTACAGATGTTACTAGGTGTTCTTTTATGTCGACTACGCCACCCGTTGAATTGCGGTCAATACGGCCGCCGCTGCAGCAGGGTCCGCTGAGGCTGGTGATGTGTGTGCAGCTCAGGTAGTATAACCCCCAACGGGAGGGGTATAGCCTCAGGGGGTCAGGTGTAGAGGATGGTGGTTGTGGAGGTGCAGTGAGGATGGTAATGAGACTCAGAGTCGGGCTGTGCAGTTCAGGGTTTTTACTTACTGCTGTTGTCCTGGTCACTCCGGCCTTGAGTGACCGCCCGAGCCGTGCTGCGTCCACCAGGTCCTGGACTCAGCCAACCCCCAGGTGATTCTGGAGCGTGGTCCTGAGCTCCCTTTCTGACTTGTCCTTCTCTCTGGCCTTCCCCACCAGGGATCCACCTAAGTCCGGCTCCCTCGGGCCTCTTGTTGGTAAACCCTTGTCTCTGGGTTCCCTGACCCTATTCTTGGTTTGCCTTCCGGGTGGATTTAGTGGGTGGTCGTGGCAGATCCTGCCCACGACCTCCGGTCTCTGGCTAAGGATTAGGGCCCTCCACCAGCTTGGGATCCGGTACCCTTGTGCCAACTCTTCACCCTCTGATCTAATCTTGGGTTCTTGGAGTTCTCTCTTCTCCCCCTCTGGGTCCTTCTTTCTCCTCTCTCTCTCTCTCTCTCTCTTGGCCTTGGAGCTGGCTGATCTTCTCTGCTCTGCTCCTCAGGTTACACTCTGACAGACTGACCAAACCTCTACAAAAGACCCTGTTCTAAGATGGTTCCCACCTTATATACTCCCTCTATGTGTGAGCTCAGGTGACCAGCACCCAATGAGCTCCTAGCATTACCCAGACTGCTCCCCCTATCTGCCCCTACACTACTGGGATGTTCCACCCCCCTCCCACTCCAGCCAGGGACAGACACTGTCGTACCTGCACATTTCTCTAGTGGGAGTACCATTGATCTGTCCCCCGGAAATGGGATGTATGTAGTGCATTCAGCCTACTGAGCTCAGTTCCACACTCCATCCTTACCCGGGAGTGGAATACCACACCTCTGGGTTGAGGTGTAATACCCCTGTAGCAGCCGAATCCTCAGGGTGCCACATTCCCCCCTGGTAAATCACAGCACGTCCTCGGGCTGTAAGATATAAAAACATCCAAAACATACAATTTTTTTCATAAAACATAAACATATAAAACATCATATATATCAGCATAAACTTTTCATAAATAACATTCTTGTTAACACTCTTGTTCCTCCGGCCACGGTGCAACTTGTGACCGGGTAAAGTGCGACAGTCTCTTGAAGAAACACGGTTTTCCTATAAAACCAGTAGGGGACGCTTTAGGAAGCGCAACTATATACAAAGGGGATATGGCCGCTCTCAGTCCTCGGCCAGGTATTAGGAACTAGGGACACACGGGTTAACAGTTCACTCTTGTCCCAACGGGGACATATTTAAAGCAGCAACAGTTCACTGTACCCCGATGGGTAACTATTTACAGTCTCTTTACCGTACATTAACGACGGCGTCCTCCTGCTCCTTCTCTATCTTCAGACCCGTCCGGGTCTTCTTGCTGCTCCTCACACCGCAGCTCCTTCTCCGTCAGGCGATGTACATGGAGGGCGTAGGGTCCTTTGGCACACTTGTGCCGGGTGAAGGTGACCTCGTCCCCTACATACAGGTCACGACCTCTGTGTCCCTCCGGCAGATGGCTTTCTACGTCTCTGCGGGTCACAAAGACGTCGCCGGGGGTATGATGGTCTCTAATGAAGCCCCACCCATGCTGCATGTTGAATTTTATCACAGTCCCGGTGGAAGGGGGACCATGAGCTGCACGGGGATTCCTCCTGGTCCGGCTCTTCTGCTCCGCGCTCCTTATCTGTGCTTGCTGTTCCCGGACCCGCCTCTCTCTCCGCTCCTTCTTGAAGACCTCGAGCTGCTGGCGGCAGCACTCTGCACGCTCCGCTGCGGCCGCCCGAGTCTCCTGAGTGAACCCCATGAGGTCTCCTCCGGTGGGGTCCCACTCAAACTGTGCCTCCTCTAGCGAGGGCTGGGTCCTTCTGACGGGCTTCGGAACCGGAATCAGGGGTTCATCTAGGGGTCTTTCTTTCCGGAGTCGGGGATGGTGAAACTCCGGTGGCCATATGAAGGGCTGCCCATCCGGGCACGTATGCTGGGCGAACAGGTCCTCACCCAGGTGCAGTACTTTGGGTGTTATGGGCGCTGTGGTGGTAGCGGCGCCCGGGTTGACTAGGCCTTGCGACCAGGCTTGGGGCACGCTAAAGGAAAAGGGCACCGCAAGAACGGCGGCGCCCGTGGTTACTCGGCCCTGCGACCAGGCTGGTGGCTCCGCGGAGGTAGGGGGCGCTGTTGGAATGGCGGCGCCCGGGTGTACTAGGCCTTGCGACCAGGCCGTTGGTATTTCCTGTTTGGTCGCGCTCAGGGTCGAGGCGTGTGACGTCACAGGGGTCGCGGCCGCGGCTTCTGCTTGAGGCCTAGTCCGGCACGGTGACGATGCAGCGACGGGCACGGCAGGGGGAATTTCGGGCTCTGCGACTGGGAGCTGGGACAGGTACACGGTTTCTCGGCTCGGGGTAGAGACGTCCCCTTTACCTGCCTTCGTCCGTTCAGCTCCCTTCTCGGCGCCGTCTCCGGCCTTCAGTCCTCCTGCACCATCTTCAGAGGCGGTCCGTCTCCTCGTCTCGGGTGGCGTGCTCCGCTGACGGGTTTCGGTCTGCTGGGCCATCTCTCGGCTCCACTCCGCCAACGTCTCTCGCTGCACCTGGGCCATCCTCCGTGCGAGGCCCTCCAGCGCGGTCTGCGCACACTCCCGGTCTCGGGGGAGCTGTGCCAGGATCTCCACTAAGCCTAGTGGGGTTGTTGCTTGCAGCAGGCTCCTGACCACTGGGTCGGTGCTGCCTGTCTCTCCCTCCATCTCCGGGTAGGCTTTCTCTGGACTCCTCTCCAGACTTCTTGTCTCCGGGTGCGCTCTCTCCAGACTGCTCCAGGCGACACCCATCTTTGCTCTCTTGTTCTGTCTCCGCCCACATTGAAGGTGGTCCCGGGGCAACTTTGTGATTGTCAGTTCCAGGGGCAGTTCTCTCACGCTGATGGACACTTCCAGCATCACAGTCTCTGTTGGTGGGCGCGGTTTCCGCTTTTGGCGCCATTCTTCGACCTGGCCCACGATGGGAGGTGACCTCTTGCCACCCTCTGGCACGCCCATAATGGCGTCCGCTCTTCCAAGGCGGGAAATCTTTAGAAATGGCGGGAAAAAGCTGCAAATGGCGGACAACCAGCGGGAAACGACCTGTGATGGGGCCCGATGGCGGGGACCCTCCGGAACCGGCAGGAGACTTCTTTTTGAGGTAACGGTGAACTTCTCTTCAGGCACGCAGTACCCGGTTGTTGCGGGCACGTAATCCTGCCGACTACGCCAAAGTTGACGCGCCCCCTGGGCCAGTGTTGTTTGGGGGATACCCGGAGCCGGATCAGATGGGGGTTGTAGTCTCCGAGTGGCGGTGACCCGGTCCGTGCCCAGGGTGTCAAGCTCAGTGTGTGGCAGTCCTACAGATGTTACTAGGTGTTCTTTTATGTCGACTACGCCACCCGTTGAATTGCGGTCAATACGGCCGCCGCTGCAGCAGGGTCCGCTGAGGCTGGTGATGTGTGTGCAGCTCAGGTAGTATAACCCCCAACGGGAGGGGTATAGCCTCAGGGGGTCAGGTGTAGAGGATGGTGGTTGTGGAGGTGCAGTGAGGATGGTAATGAGACTCAGAGTCGGGCTGTGCAGTTCAGGGTTTTTACTTACTGCTGTTGTCCTGGTCACTCCGGCCTTGAGTGACCGCCCGAGCCGTGCTGCGTCCACCAGGTCCTGGACTCAGCCAACCCCCAGGTGATTCTGGAGCGTGGTCCTGAGCTCCCTTTCTGACTTGTCCTTCTCTCTGGCCTTCCCCACCAGGGATCCACCTAAGTCCGGCTCCCTCGGGCCTCTTGTTGGTAAACCCTTGTCTCTGGGTTCCCTGACCCTATTCTTGGTTTGCCTTCCGGGTGGATTTAGTGGGTGGTCGTGGCAGATCCTGCCCACGACCTCCGGTCTCTGGCTAAGGATTAGGGCCCTCCACCAGCTTGGGATCCGGTAGCCTTGTGCCAACTCTTCACCCTCTGATCTAATCTTGGGTTCTTGGAGTTCTCTCTTCTCCCCCTCTGGGTCCTTCTTTCTCCTCTCTCTCTCTCTCTCTCTCTTGGCCTTGGAGCTGGCTGATCTTCTCTGCTCTGCTCCTCAGGTTACACTCTGACAGACTGACCAAACCTCTACAAAAGACCCTGTTCTAAGATGGTTCCCACCTTATATACTCCCTCTATGTGTGAGCTCAGGTGACCAGCACCCAATGAGCTCCTAGCATTACCCAGACTGCTCCCCCTATCTGCCCCTACACTACTGGGATGTTCCACCCCCCTCCCACTCCAGCCAGGGACAGACACTGTCGTACCTGCACATTTCTCTAGTGGGAGTACCATTGATCTGTCCCCCGGAAATGGGATGTATGTAGTGCATGCAGCCTACTGAGCTCAGTTCCACACTCCATCCTTACCCGGGAGTGGAATACCACACCTCTGGGTTGAGGTGTAATACCCCTGTAGCAGCCGAATCCTCAGGGTGCCACACAAGCGAGGGGGGTGTGTGTGTTTTTATATGTAAAATCATCCTTTAAACCCATCTTGCTTGAGAATATATGTGAATCTAATGAAAATGTAGAGTCCCTGTGGGTGGAGATAAGGGGAGGGGGAAAAAATAATAAACTACTGATAGGGGTTTGTTATAAGTCTCCAAAAATAATGGAAGCTGCGGAGTAAATCCTCATAAAGCAAATAGATGAAACAGCGACTCAAGGAGAAGTCATTATTATGGGGGACTTCAACTACCCTGAAATACATTGGGGAACAGAAACCTGTAATTCGAGCAAAGGTAATAGGTTTTTGACAACTATGTGTAATGCTGCGGTTTGCTGCATTGCTAAAATGTCCAGGGGATGTGTTCTGGCTGACCATTTACCTCCCCCTCAGGTGACTGATCACATGACTGTGACATCATCACAGGTCCTGTGTGCACAGAAGGATATATAAATCCTGGTGGTTTTGAAACAGGGAGAGTGAGTGGCCTGGAGTGGCAAAAGGCCTGGTCCCTGTGTGGGACTCCACTAGCCTGGAAGGCAGAGGCTGGATCCTTGTGGCTGAGATACCAGTAGCCTTGGAAGGCACGTGGCTTGGAGACTACGTCTGGGAAGCCTTAAAGCCACAGCTGTGGCAGAACCGAGCTGATAGAAGCAGCTGAGACCCGGCAAAGGTAAATCGGCGCTATAAGTGAATGTTGTTGCTGTACCTTGCTGAAGTCTGTATTTGAAGCCAAGCGGGCATAGCTGCCACTGAAAAGGCTCTAGGATACATGTGTAACATTCCTGCGAGCCACTGAGATGGACTATGTTATGTGCTGTTTATGAGGTGTAATAAACTGCTGGACTACATATTACCGGAAAACGTTGCATGTATGCTTTAATTGACCCGGTGAAGCGAGTACCCCAGAGTGATGAATAGCGCTACCTTACATATGAGAGACAATTACCTTTCACAACTGTTCAGGACCCAACAAGAAGGGGGGCACTGCTAGACCTAATATTAACCAACCGGCCAGACCGCATATCAAATATACGAGTTGGGGCTCACTTGGGTAATAGTGATCACATAATCATAAGTTTTCATGTATCCTTTAATAATATGTGTAATAGAGGTGTTACAAGGACACTAAACTTCAGGAAGGCAAATTTCCAACGGTTGAGAGATGATCTTAGTGCAATAAACTGGGACGATATCCTGAGACATAAAACTACACAAAGCAAATGGAAGACATTTATTAGCATCCTGAATAGGACCTGTGCACAATATATACCCTATGGGAATAAACATGCTAGAAATAGGAGGAAACCATTATGGCTAAATAGAACTGTAAGGGGCGCAATAAGTGACAAAAATAAAGCATTTAGAGAACTAAAGCAAGTAGGCAGTGATGAGGCATTAAATAAATACAGAAAATTAAATAAATTCTGTAAAAACGAAATCAAGGCAGCAAAGATTGAGACAGAGAGACTCATTGCCAGAGAAAGTTAAAAATAATCCCAAAATATTCTTTAACTACATAAATAGTAAAAAACTAAAAAATGATAGTGTTGGCCCCCTTAAATATAGTCTGGGTGAAATGGTGGATGAGAATGAGGAAAAAGCCAATATGCTAAATGATTTTTTTTCAACAGTATTTACACAAGAAAATCGCATGACAGAAAACATGATTAGTGATAACAAAAATTCTCCATTAAATGTCACTTGCTTAACCCAGCAGGAAGTACGGCAGCGTCTAAAAATCACTAAAGTTGACAAATCCCCGGGCCCGGATGGGATACACCCGCGAGTACTGCAGGAATTAAGTAACGTCATAGATAGACCATTATTTTTAATCTTTAAAGATTCCATAATAACAGGGTCTGTACCACAGGACTGGTGTATAGCAAATGTGGTGCCAATATTCAAAAAGGGGACAAAAACTGAACTTGGAAATTATAGGCCAGTAAGCTTAACCTCTACTGTGGGTAAAATCCTTGAGGGTTTCCTAAGAGATGCTATAATAGAGTATCTGAAGAAGAATAACCTCATGACCCATAATCAACACGGGTTTACGAGGGACCGTTCCTGTCAAACTAATCTGATCAGCTTTGATGAATAGGCAAGTTCCGGACTGGACCAAGGAAATGCAGTGGATGTTGTGTATATGGACTTTTCAAAAGCTTTTGATACGGTTCCACACAAAAGGTTGATTCATAAAATGAGAACAATGGGGATAGGGGAAAATATATGTATGTGGGTTAAGAACTGGCTCAGTGATAGGAAACAAAGGGTGGTTATTAATGGAACACACTCAGACTGGGTCATAGTTAACAGTGGGGTACCACAGGGGTCAGTATTGGGCCCTCTTCTTTTTAACATATTTATTAATGACCTTGTAGGGGGCATGCAGAGTAGTATTTCAATATTTGCAGATGACACTAAATTCTACAGGGTAATCAATACAGAGGAGGGCAATTTTATATTACAGGAGGATCTATGTAAACTAGAAGCTTTGGCTGATACATGGCAAATGAGCTTTAATGGGGATAAATGTTAGGTAATGCACTTGGGCAGAGGAAATAAAATGTATAATTATATGCTTAATTGTATAACACTGGGCAAAACTGTCACTGAAAAAGACCTGGGTGTATTGGTGGACGACAAGCTCACGTTTAGTGGCCAGTGTCAGGCAGCTGCTGCAAAGGCAAATAAAATAATGGGATGCATTAAAAGAGGCATGGATGCTCATGAGAAGAACATAATTTTACCTCTATACAAGTCACTAGTGCGACCACACTTAGAATACTGTGTACAGTTCTGGTCTCCGGTGTATAAGAAAGACATAGCTGAACTAGAGCTGGTGCAGAGAAGAACGACCCAAGGTTATTAGAGGACTGGGGGGTTTGCAATACCAAGACAGGTTATTACACTTGGGGTTATTTACTTTGGAAAAACGAAGGCTTAGGGGTGATCTTATTACTATGTACAAGTATATGAGGGGACAGTACAAAGACCTTTCTACTGATCTTTTTACTCTGAGGCCTGAGACAGGGACAAGGGGGCATCTTCTACGTCTGGAGGAAAGAAGGTTTAATCATAATCACAGATGCGGATTCTTTACTGTAAGAGCAGTGAGACTATGGAACTCTCTGCCGCATGATGTTGTAATGAGTGATTCACTACTAACATTTAAGAAAGGCATGGATGCCTTTCTTGAAAAGTATAATATTACAGGTTATATATACTAGATTCCTTGATAGGATGTTGATCCAGGGAACTAGTCTGATTGCCGTATGGAGTCAGGAAGGATTTTTTTCCCCAATGTGGAGCTTAGTGTTTGCCACATGTTTTTTTTTGCCTTCCTCTGGATCAACATGTTAGGCTATGGGTTGAGCTAGATGGACTTAGTTTTTAAGGTTGAAGGAAGACTATGTTACTGTGTTAAATGTATGGGCCCTTGTAGATCCTATAAAGACAATACATGTTCACCCCTCCATGTAATAATGTTTTTCATACTGGCCCCTTCCTATATGAAAGAGAAGCTGTCAGAAACATTTGTAATGTAAAGTAAAGACATGGCTGTAATGGTGCTATGACAGTGATTATATTGATATCTTTTGTGAAGAAATCTGCTTTGTTGTTTTTCTTTAATCACCAATACGCTGAAAAAAGAGAATGGACAGCACCTCCAAAAAACATGCATTGATCGTATGCGGCATACGGATTGCATGATCTGTCCTTTTTCCGGATGTGCACTTCTCCCATTTGGCACAGGTGATTTTAATTAGCAGGAGACTGCAAAGATGGTCTATCCAATTTTTGCTCTCACTTGAGAGCTTGAGGAAGGTGAGTCACAATGCTCCTTTCATGTGGTGTTGCTGCAGTGTGTCGGCCATTGTTGTTGTGGTTTTGTGCTTGTGGAGCGGCGCGGCCTGGTCATGGGGACTCAGTCTTGCAGCGTGGGTGCTGTGAGGCACCTGCCCTGCTGGTACATTGTTGCCGAGATGGTGCTTGGTGCATGGCGCCGCTCCTTTAAGGCAGGACACTTTAGGACCCACTAAGAGGTTTGCTATGACGTGGCAGTGGTTTTCATACAGTTTGATCAGAATGTTAAACTAAGAACCTCATGTTCAGTGTTATATATTTTTGCCGAGAGGCATTAGATCATTGTATGTTTTTGGAGGTGCGGTCCATGTTTTTTTTTTTTTTTTTTTTCAGCTTCTTTAATCATCCTTTTCTGCCAATGATATTTTGGTGCGCAGGGGCTGGACTGTACACTGGGTCTTCTCCTCCGGTTTGTGGTTCCCCTTTGTTGTCTCTACTCTGTGAATGACCTGCCTCCTCTGTATGAAGTCTCAGCAGTGACCTGTCATTCACAGACCGGAGGCAGGCAGGGGGACCGGGGAATCACAGACATGAAGGAGAAGACCCAGTGCACAGTCCAGCCCCTGTGCACCAAAATCTAATTAAAAGAAAACTTCAAATGATGTTTAAAGAAGAGCAACACAGTGGATTTCTTCACCAAAGGCATCAATTCAATTGGCATTTAAGCACCATTATAGCCATGTCTTTACTTTACATTACAAACTTGTAACTAGTGTTGAGCGCAAGTGCTCGCTACTTGAGTTTGCATCGGGTGCTCAGGAATGCACTGAGTATCGCAGGTGCTCGAGTGACATGCTCGAGTCTCTGCCCCATATGCTTCGCGGCCAAAAAAACCTTGCGGCGATTGTCTGCCATGCACGAGCGATCCCCGCATGTTTTTTTTGGGTGTCTAATAACTGTGAAACATGCGGGCGGGGACTCGAGCATGTCACTCGAGCACCCGTGATACATGGTGCATACCCGAGTACCCGATGCAAGCTCAAGTAGCGAGCACATGCGCTCAAGACTAATGACAACTTATTCAATATGATGACCTAATGTTATCAAATTCTGTGTTGTACCTCTTGGTTCAAAATGTTCACTATACCCCTTATAAAATCCTTGAGGGGTGTAGTTTCCAAAATGGGGCCACTTGTGGGGGGTTTCCACTATTTAGGCGCATCAGAGGCTCTCCAAATGCAACATGGCGTCTGCACTCAATTCCAGCCAATTTTGCGTTCAAAAAGTCACACAGTGCTCCTTCCCTTCTGAACCCTGCCGTGCGCCAAAAACACTATTTTCCCCACATTTGGGGTATTGGCGTACTCAGGAGAAATTGCACAACAGTTTTTGGGGTCCATTTTCTCCTGTTTCCCCTGCAAAAATAAAAAAAATTGGGTCTAAAGTAACATTTTTGTGAAAAAAGTTAAATGTTCATTTTTTTCTTCCACATTCCAAAAATTCCTGTGAAGCACCTGAAGGGTTAATAAAGTTCTTGAATGTGGTTTTGAGCACCTTGAGGGGTGCAGTTTTTAGAATGGTGTCACTTTTGGGTATTTTCTGTCATAAAGACCCCTCAAAGTGACATAAAATATGATGTGGTCCCTAAAAAAAAATGGTTTAGTAAATTTTGTTGGAAAAATGAGAAATCAGTGGTCATCTTTTAACCCTTATAGCTCCCTAATAAAAAAAAAAATTGGTTCCAAAATTGTGCTGATGTAAAGTAGACATGTGGGAAATGTTATTTATTAACTCTTTTGTGTGATATATCTCTCTGATTTCAGGGCATTAAATTCAAACTTTGAAAATTGCAAAATTTTCGCCAAATTTTCTTTTTTTTCTCAAATAAACGCAAGTGATATCGAAGAAATTTTACCACAATCATGAAGTACAATATGTCACGAAAAAACATTCTCAGAATCAGGGGGATCCGTTGAAGCATTCCAGAGTAATTACCTCATAAAGTGACAGTGGTCAGAATTGTAAAAATTGGCCTGGTCATTAACGTGCAAACCACCTTGGGTTGTAAAGGGGTTAAAAATGTCTCCTTATTAACTACATTACTGTGCATGCAGCGGATTTCCTCTCTGGCTAATAGACGGGACCCCCTCTCTATGACCACCACATGCTGTATCAGGCAGAAAGAAACCAACCCCTAGAATCTACAAAGGATGGAAATTGTTTTTAATGAGTTTATACCGTTTTGATCAAAATACTGCTTTGCTTCCTATTGCAAAAATACTGTTTGTTCTAATAAATAGGAATTGAATTGTTATGGTCATTTCTTTGTTGTTTTGTTTTTCAGAAAAGAAGGAAAAGAAGAATAATAAACCTAAAGATCCACCACCATTTGAGGGAATGGAGGTAATACTTTCCAGAGGATCGCTAGTGTTAGCATTTGTTTTTATCAATCAACACATTAAAGTATTGTGATTATTTTTTTTTTTTTATATTAAAGTGATTGTCTGCTACAATGAAAACCCCTTCTCAATCTGAACTTGTACTCTTATACTCCCCTCCCATGCCGACGCCTTTCCAGCGGTGTTGACACCAGGGCTGTGGAGTCGGTAAGCCAAACCTGCGACTCCGACTCCTCAATTTCCCTTACACCGACTCCGACTCCACGACTCCGACTCCCACATATATTGCTTATATTTAAGTGAAAAATTTATTGTAGTACAATGTGAACATCAGACATTTAATCATTTTTATGATGCAATAATCAAGATAGAATATAATGATGGAGGGATGGATGGAGGGATAGAGTGTGATAGACAGATGACAGCTACAGACAGCAAATAGTACATTGCACATATAGTTCACACACATTGTACAGAGAGCACATAATAATCACCTACAATATTAGCATTAGTTACCTTCCTGTGACAGAGATGAGCAGTAGTACTTTCACTTTCTCCAGCTAGGGGCCCAGGAATCGGATCCTGTGCAGGACAGGCACCTCTCCCCCTCCTCTCTCTGGTGAAGACAGCACAAGACAGGACAGAGGAGGGGAGATGTCTGGAGCCAGTGCAGGACGGGAGCACTGCCGCATACAAGTGAGTTTTGATAGGTGCGTGCCCATGCTTCTGGGGTGGGGGGCAGCTGCCCCCTCTGCTCCTTAGCTGACTACGGCCATGATTCACACACAGCGTTTTTGCGGATCCGTTTTTTGCAGTAAAATGCAGTGTCTCTGGGCATCTCAGCAAAGTCAATGGGTTTCAAGATATGACATTCTGACACATCGTTTTGTGAGTATCCGTTTTTGGGCTCAAAAACGGATCCTCACAAAGAATGAGCATGTCAGTTTGTTCGGCGTTTTTCTAATCTTCTTTTGCTGTTGAAAACATTATCTATGAGCTCAAAAACCTTTTCAGGTGATGCGTTTTTTTAAAAGCTGATCTCCTTTTGCAGCTGAAAAACATATCCTCAAAAAACGCAGCAAAAACGCTGTGTGTAAATGTAGCCTTAGATCAGAAATATAACAGCCATTTATAGGACATTTCATAACTTTCCAAAATTCCTATGAAAAAATATTCCCCACAAACTGCATTGATCTACTGCACCCAATTTATTATATATTTTAGGAGTCGGAGTCGGTCCATTTTATACCGACTCCGACTCCACCAAAATGAGCAACGACTCCGAATCCACAGCCCTGGTTGACACCCTGGAAATTGTTCCAGAAAATGAAGTATTTCTCCCAGCAAATTATTGCAATTACACATGTTTTGTTATACACATGTTTATTTCCTTTGTATATTGGAATGACACAAAAACAGAGGAAAAAAGGCAAATTGGATATAAATTTGATACAAAACCCCAAAAGTGGGCCGGACATTGAAATACAGTATATTAATATAACATGGAATTATGAAAATGAAAAAAAAAAAGTTTTTGCTATAAAAATGTTGCTTTAGCCCCAAGATTTTTATTTTCGTAAGGGTAACAGGGAAAAATGGATGATACAATTTTGTTGTGCAATTTCACCTGAGTACGCCGATACCCAATATGTGGTGTCAAACTACTGTTTGGGCACATGGCACAGTTCGGAAGGGAAGCGATGCCATTTTGGCTGGAATAGATTGTGGACACCATGTCAAATTTGAAGAGCCCCTGAGATGCTCAAATAGCAGAAACTCCCCCAAATGAGCCCATTTTGGAAACTACACCTCTGGAACAATTCATCTAGGGGAGTAGTGAGTATTTTTAACCCTCAGACAATTCACAGAATTGTATAACTTTGGCCTGAGAAAATGAAATATTACCATTTTTTCCACTAAAATGTTTCTTTGGCTCCAACTTTGTAATTTTTAAAAGAGGTAATAGGAGAAATCGAACAGTACAATTTGTTACGCAATTTCCCCTGAGTACGCCAATACCGCTTATGTGGTCGAAAACTACTTTTGAGGCAGAGTGCAAAGCTGAGAAGGGAAGAAGTGCCATATTGGAGTTCTGATTTTGTTCTTATGGTTTGCGGTTGCTATGTCACATTGGCAGAGCCCTTAAGGTGTAAGACCAGCAGATTCCACACCCCCCCCCCATAAGTGACCCCAATTTACAAACTACACTTCTCAATTCATCTAGGGGTACAGTGTTCATATTTTATACTATTGGGCGATGAAGAATAAATAATTGCATTTTTACCATAAAAAAATTGTTTTAGTCCCAGATTTATTTTTATAATAATAAATGGGTAAAAATGGTGGCAAAATTTGTCACAATTTCTGCTGAACGTGGCAATAGTCCATATGTTGCTGTACAATACTGCTTAGCAACACGGAGAGACTCGGGAGGGAAGGCGTGCTATTTGACTCTTGGAGAACAAATTATTGTAGAATAGTATGCAGACTCCATATATAGAGCCCCTAAGTGCTAGAAGAGCAGAATCCCCCCCCAAGTGACCCCTATGGGAATTTATCTACAGGTGTAGTGACTATTTTGACTCCATGGGTGTTTTACAGAAACAAGCAGCAATGGATGTTGCTGAGTGAAAATTGCAAATCTGCCATTGTATTTCCCGGTACATTGTAGTGCACAGTACATTATGGCCAGCTCATGCTTCTGGAGACATGCACCCCATAAGTTAGGGGGGGCTCTCAGAAATCTCAAACATGTGGACTCTAAATGTGGTTTTGGCACACTGGGGCTCAGAAGGGAGGGGGACATTTGGATTTGAGAGCCTAGACTTCTTTTTTTGTGGATTGAGTTGATGCTTTTATTGGGAACATTTTACATAAAATTTTGGCTCATATTGATCCTGTGCTCTCCACTGAGCACTTACATCGGGGTTTCCATCTAAGTCTTCGAATGACATTATTCAGATGAAACCCCCAAAGGATCCATTCACTATATTGAGGCAGCAGAGTTGCTCTGGACTCTTCCTGGCCTCTGTTCAGCGTTGTCCTTCTTTCCAGATGTACAAAAAAAAGTGGTGGACCGTGCTTCTATGCACACCTAAAAAGTCGGACCTTCTGGATCATAGGCCAGACGACGTCCACAGTGACCCCCCCCCCCCCTCCCTCTGCCTCATTATAGGTAATTTTCCTCTGGGGGTTCCGTCTGAATCGCGTATTTATACCCAGAGTACTGCAAGACTGGCGACCATAGAGAAACGTCGGCGCTGCACATCGCCCAGCAAACGCCGATGTTTATTTACCACCGTTGGTCGTGAAGGGATTAAGGATGCAGGTGAGTCTGTCGCTGGTCTGCTCCTCTGCCTCAAAATGGTCCATGCAGGATGAGTGCCGCGGGAGCTCAGGAAAGGCACGTCTCACCTCATGCACTGCTTGGCCACCACCACCCCAGTTGTATCCATCTTTAACAAACCTTTCATGGTTTCAGATTGATGAAGTTGCAAATATCAATGACATGGATGAATACATTGAGTTGCTTTATGAAGATATTCCGGACAAAGTTCGTGGTTCAGCTCTAATTCTTCAACTTGCAAGAAATCCAGACAATTTGGAAGAGTTATTGCTCAATGGCAAGTATTATTCTTAATGAAGCCTTGTGGCAGACTATCAAATTACAGGAATTAAACTTCTTTTTGTCATTTTTTTATTTTTATTTAGAAACTGCCTTAGGAGCCTTAGCTCGCGTATTACGGGAAGACTGGAAGCAAAGCGTTGACCTTGCCACAAATATAATATATATTTTTTTCTGCTTCTCGAGGTAAGTCTCATGTGACCAGTGTAAAAATGTAAATCCTGTGTTTGTATGATGATTTTCCTTTATAGAAGTATTTACCTTTTATTATCTATTAAAGTTTTCTATTTGTTTGGATTTTTTAAGCATTAGATATATTGCTGAGCTTGGTGTCACTGACTTTTTTGTTGGTGAAGTAGTTACCATAAAATGCTATTTATCAGCTTCAGCTCAAGCCAAACCAGGAAAGACATTGACGCTCACTCATATGGAGTAAAAATGGTTCTAATAGTAACTTTTTTTGTATTCACCTAATTTATTGTTTATTTTGAACTTTATTTTAAGTTAACTCTGCTTTGTTTCATCAGGTTTTTTTGGGCATTATGAGCTTGGCTTTTGTGTACAGATGTTTTAGTCTAATTCATCATTTGCAATTTTTTGAAATGATGCAAAATGTTTGCACAATTGCACTCAAGTGCTGGAGTACAAAATCTGTCTCATTTTTGCACAGTTGAAGACTAAAGTGCAATATGTTAAAGGATTGTGCAACTTTTTGTCTCTTAACTGGTGTAAAGTAAAATTTTGCACAAAATTCATAATTTATGAAGAATTTGGTGCAGAAAACTGCAACAAATGTGATCAGATCAAAAAAGAAAAATCATAAAAAATACAATTGACGAATCTTTTGTATTTATGAGCTATTGCTGTTCCTGACATTGATTGTCAACTTTCTCCCTTTACTATGACTAGGATGAAAGCTGTGGGTAGAGAGAGAGTGGGCAGAGGAAACCACAGCTCATGAATCCCAAGAACTGCTGAGTGTAGACATCATTGCCTGTATGACAGTGTGAGGCTGCGTGCCCACTATGCGTTTTTCAAGCGTTTTTACTGCAGAATTTTCGCAGCGAAAACGCTTAAAAACGCTTGGTAATACGTGTCCCATGGTCCCCAATGATATTCCGCATGTGCTGTGCACATGCTGTGGAAATTTCCGCTACGGATTATCATTGCGGAAAAATGTCCATTATTTCTGCAGACACGCAGCGTAATTGCCGCCATTGAATCGGTTAATATCCGCATGATTACATGTGCACATGCGGATATTAAGCGATTCAATGTGCGGATGCTACACTGGTCTGGAGAAGAGGAGACTCTCCTCCAGACTCGGGTACCATAGTGCCTTTAAAAAAAAAAATAAAATAAAAAATATACATTATACTTACCGGTCTCTTGTACAACTCGCGATGGTCTAAAAAGACTTTCCATGACGTCGGCGGTCGCGTGACCTGTCATGAAATGACGTCATGAAAGGTCCTTTGTACGGCTCGCGATGGTCTAAAGAGACTGGACGCATAGTACAGGTGACCGGGGGCCATCGGATTTAAGTATAATGTTTATTTTTACCATTTTTATTCTTTTTTTTAACTATTAACTTGGTCACACTGTTTAAATCCATGCTGGTTGCATGGATTTATATAGTGTGACCAAGTTGTCACGCACTTTTCCAAGTGATGCTAAAATCGCTTGGAAAGCACTTGATAACCCGCATGAAGAAATGCATGCGAAAACGCTTGATAAACACTTCTACCTGGCAGGAAAAACGCATGTAAAATCCGCATGTGTTTTTCCTGCCAGGGAGAAGCGGAAAAAATATGTAGCATTTCTGCATCGTGGGCACTTAGCCTAACAGTGTTCAGGCAACATTGCAGCTAACTGGTATACTGCCCATAGCGGCAGAGTACACGACCGCTATGGGGCTCGTGAGTTGGGGCCCCCATTGCCACTGGGCACCTGGCCCTCCCTCCCCCATCATCACAATGTAAGCAGTATCCTCATCCCCAGGATGCAGATACCATTGAATGGAATGGTGGATCACTGAGCCAGTGACTCCCTGATCCATCATTCGGGCCGCTCTGCTGCCGTGAGTCTGAGATTCTGTGCAATGCGGGTGTGATGACGTCACTACATTGCGCCCACTTTGCAGAAGCCTCAATACTACTCACACTGCACAGACTCTGGCTGTTGTTTATTTATTTTTTTAAGTTGTGGGGGCCATCATACTGAGTGTGGGTCGTTGGGGGCACCCATGCTAAGTGAAGGATGGTAGGGGCCCCGCTACAGAGTGGAGGACGGTGGAAGTCCTCATTCTGAGTGGGGGACTGTGGGGACATCTTAATGAGTGGGGTGCTGTGGGGGTTATTATACAGAGTGGGGGGCTGTGGGGACATACCGTGCGGTCAGTTCTGAGGGCCCCATACTGATTTGGGCATTGTTGGGGCTCCATACTTGGTGTTGTAGAGGCCGTTATATTCTGTGGTGGTATCATACTGACTGGGGGTATCATACTGACCGGCCATGATAGTGTGTGGGGGGAACTATGTGGATTATGAACTTGGGGGAGCACTTTAGTGGCATCATGATTTGTCCGCATTATACTGTGTTGTTGGCACTGTGGGGACATAATCACTGTATACATACCGCAATGCATGTCCGTCTCCCTGTTTATAAAAGGATAGACTGGGAGATGACTTTGCTGAATACACATATATAGGCCACAATTCATAATTTCTGAGGGTTTTTTTTTAAGTAATTTTCCTTTTTGTCTTGTCTTACTAGTTGCTGTTTTGATGCCAAAATTCATGAAATGTACACATGTATACTAATTTGGCGCAAAGTTAAAAAAAATGGGCTTTCTTTCTGTCTTAAACTGTTTTTGAGACTTATGGCACCAAAAGTCACAAAAATTGCACCTAAATTTTGGCAATTGATGAATCTTGCAAAAATATCTGGAAGTGCTTGACTCCACCTACAAAGCAAGAAAAACCCCACAGGCGAGCACATATATAAAATAGATAATAAAGGCGCAAATACAATAATAATGAATTGGGTGCAGTAAAAGAAAAAGCTAAAACTAGACAAAAAGCAAACACAAAGGCAATGATGAATCAGGCCTGTGTGTGTGTGTCGGTATGTGTGTATATTGTGACAACAGTCACTGGATGGGAGATATGTATCACTGAGGTTGTGATATGAACCTAGGGAAATGCTCCAGCATGCTAAGCTCTGAGAGGGGTTAATCAGCCATGTATAAGAACTAGTTTTTTTGTGGACAGCTAACATGTGCCTGGAAGGCTGTCCACCATATCTGCACCCCACGGTGTGGTTTAGGATGTAAATAGTCAGTCTTCTGAGTCAGGTCCGGCGTCAGCACCTGGCGCGCCCGGGCAAATGCCGGGGCCCTGGACCATTAGGGAGCCCACTCGCCATCGGGGCCTGGGCCGCTTCCCCAGCAGCTGGGCAGGGCCACTGGCGCTGTTTGATGGGCGTCACTTTACCAGACATGGTCACGATCAGTGCACTGTGCTGCTGTGTCTGCTAGTAATGACACTCCCGGGTCGGCACTGCACCTTTAATTTTGGTTGTGTGTCGCCCCTGCCGTGTTATTGCTAGTAGACACAGTGCACTGCACGCACTGTCATGTCAGGTAAAGTGATGCTCATCAAACAGTGCCAGCGACCCTGCACAGCCGCTGGGGGAGCCGACCGGGGCCCGGCGGCGAGTGCCCCCACTCCCCCCTGATGGTCCAGGGCCATGTCTGTGGAAGTGACAGCTTGACGGCCATCAAACATGCATCGGCGGCCCTGCACAGCCACAGGCCGTGGTTAGGTGAGCGATTCTTGTTTCCAGCTTCCCCAATACCCATATTAAAAATATTTCTAATGTGTACAGTGTGTGTGTACATGTCTGCGTATTCTGTGTATGTGCGCGCATGTCTGTGTACTCTGTGTGTATGTGCATATCTGTGTTGTGTGTGTGCATGTCTACATATGTGAAAGATGACAGAGCAGGCTGGGCCCTGTGTTGTAAACCTATATTTCTCTGCCTTATCTGTGCATCATGAATCGCGGTATGTGTTAAAGGGACCCACTGACACACTTTCGCCCGGGGCCCACGAAAACCTGGAGCCGGCCCTGTTCTGAGTCATTCGGTGTTCGATTTCTCTGGAGGCGAGAACTTTGTTTATGTAAAACTGAACTGAACGCTATTGTGGTTCCTGAGCAGGCGAATCCCCACAACTATATGGACTGTGTTATATGTTATTTTTCCAGAAAGGCCATATTTATTTTGTTGAACCCTGAACTGGCTTATGCCGTATGTTAAATAAACCAGCAGAAGAAACATTCCTGTGTCTACCTCTGTGAGCAGCCAAGTGAGCCAGTCCACCACTATATATATATTGAGCCCAAAGAGCAACTTTTCGGTTCACAGAACCTTTTTCAAGCCTTGAAACGTTGAACCGAAACGTTGCTTTTTGGGCTCAATAAAGTCCATTTTTTTCTAAAAAATTATTTGGAGTGCTGCCTTTTTGATATACCGTACAGACCAAAAGTTTGGACACACATTCTCATTTAAAGATTTTTCTGTATTTTCATGACTATGAAAATTGTACATTCATACTGAAGGCATCAAAACTATGAATTACCACATGTGGAATTATATACTTAACAAAAAAGTGTGAAACAACTGAAAATATGTCTTATATTCTAGGTTCTTCAAAGTAGCCACCTTTTGCTTTGATGGCTGCTTTGCACGCTCTTGGCATTCTCTTGATGAGCTCCAAGAGGTAGTCACCGGAAATGGTTTTCACTTCACAGGTGTGCCCTGTCAGGTTTAATAAGTGGGATTTCTTGCCTTATAAATGAGGTTGGGACCATCAGTTGTGTTGTGCAGAAGTCAGGTGGATACACAGCTGATAGTCCTACTGAATAGACTGTTAATACAAATTCTATGGCAAGAAAAAAGCAGCTAAGTAAAGAAAAACGAGTGGCCATCATTACTTTAAGAAATGAAGGTCAGTCAGTGCGAAAAATTGGGAGAACTTTGAAAGTGTCCCCAAGTGCAGTTGCAAAAACCATCAAGCGCTACAAAGAAACTGGCTCACATGAGGACCGCCCCAGAAAAGGAAGACCAAGAGTCACCTTTGCTTCTGAGGATAAGCTTATCCGAGTCACCAGCCTCAGAAATCGCAGGTTAACAACAGCTCAGATTAGGGACCAGGTCAATGCCACACAGAGTTCTAGCAGCAGACACATCTCTACAACAACTGTTAAAGGGAGACTTTGTGCAGCAGGCCTTCATGGTAAAATAGCTGCTAGGAAACCACTGCTAAGGACAGGCAACAAGCAGAAGAGACTTGTTTGGGCTAAAGAACACAAGGAATGGACATTAGACCAGTGGAAATCTGTGCTTTGGTCTGATGAGTCCAAATTTGAGATCTTTTGGTTCCAACCACCGTGTCTTTGTGCGATGCAGAAAAGGTGAACGGATGGACTCTACATGCCTGGTTCCCACCGTGAAGCATGGAGGAGGAGGTGTGATGGTGTGGGGGTGCTTTGCTGGTGACACTGTTGGGGATTTATTCAAAATTGAAGGCATACTGTCCCAGCATGGCTACCACAGCATCTTGCAGCGGCATGCTATTCCATCCGGTTTGCGTTTAGTTGGACCATCAATTTATTGTTCAACAGGACAATGACCCCAAACACACCTCCAGGCTGTGTAAGGGCTATTTGACCAAGAAGGAGAGTGATGGGGTGCTACGCCAGATGACCTGGCCTCCACAGTCACCAGACCTGAACCCAATCGAGATGGTTTGGGGTGAGCTGGACCGCAGAGTGAAGGCAAAAGGGCCAACAAGTTCTAAGCATCTCTGGGAACTCCTTCAAGATTGTTGGAAGACCATTTCCGGTGACTACCTCTTGTAGCTCATCAAGAGAATGCCAAGAGTGTGCAAAGCAGTCATCAAAGCAAAAGGTGGCTACTTTGAAGAACCTAGAATATAAGACCTATTTTCAGTTGTTTCACACTTTTTTGTTAAGTATATAATTCCACATGTGGTAATTCATAGTTTTGATGCCTTCAGTGTGAAGGTACAATTTTCATAGTCATGAAAATACAGAAAAATCTTTAAATGAGAAGGTGTGTCCAAACTTTTGGTTTGTACTAATATATATATATTGCATCAGCCCATTTTTTTTTTGCCTAAAATACAAAGGAAATGTGTCATCTTTAACGTTAGACCTTTTAAAGATCATTGCATCTTCAACTTGCTTAACTGTTCACAATAACAGTAATTTTGACAAGGGGTGCACAAACTTTTACATGCCACTGTACATGTGTTTTTTTTTTATCTGTGAATTTTCCTCAGCTCATTCAAGTCTATAGGGATAGTTTTATTCCTAAAAATGAAAAAAGTATTCTCAGAGTGAAAACTTTATTGGCTAACCAGAAAAAAATTATATATATGCAAGCTTTCAGAGCACAGAGGCTCCTTCTTTGGGCTAGATTACAAATGAATTAATAAGACAAATGAAGAAGGCACAGCATTTAAGAGATATTACAGCAGGACATTTGTTCATGAAGTGTAAGGCGTGATGCCTCCTAATGATAGAAGCCAAGGAAATCAAATGAGGGTTGTTTTTATTTTTTGCAAATGGAGAGGCTGTGGGAATGTTTAACCATCTGGAGACCTTCTGGTGAAGGTGTGAATTATGTCCATGTAGTGAGTCATAAATCCAGGTGTTAGATTGACTAGTATTGTCAATGAATTGAACATTCTTATCAGTTTGAATTCCCAAATTTTTCTCTCTCGTCCTTGAAATGGCCTTTTAGTATTAAAACTTTTAGATCTGTCATACAGTGTCCCGGGCCAGAGAAATGTTTTCCCACAGGCTTGTCTAGTTCATTCCTGATTGTGTGTCTGTGTAAATTCATTCTGATTTATGGTTTTTGCATAGTTTCTCCAATATAGACACCTCCAGGGCACCTTGTACATTGTATCATGTACACCACATTGGAGGAGAGAAGACCTCTATGATTTTATAGCCCTGATTTGTGTTTGGTATGCAGACTGTATTTGATGGTAATATGTGGGTACAAAATCTACGTTCTATTCCTTCTGAATCCACTTCAGACTTGGGTGTAAATTACTGAAGCAAAGAACTGCAGTGGCATTTTAAAAAAAAAATACGATGAATATGAAACCACCCGTAAGCGGCTTCCACACAGCCATTTTTAAAGTCAGAATAAACACATGTATAAAACATCAAAAAAAAAAAATTGGCTTGGTGGAGACACATGGCATGAACACTTTTTTTTTTCTTAGTGTTTTAGGAGCCGTAATGATTAGATCTTAAACTGTACGAACATTCAAAGTGAACCAACAAAAGCCATACGAGACCTTGCTGATGGTATAAAGCACTAGCTGATGACCAGTCAAGTGTAACTTTGCATCTTTGCGGAGGTTGAGTACTGCACTATGCAATCTCCAGCTGCCCATAGATAACAAATAGTGCAAAGATACGCATACTGGACCTCCTTGCCATTCAGAAGGGACTCTGCAGACCACTGTTCTCAGGATCAGTGGAGGTCCCAGTGTTGTAGCCTACTTACCAGATATGGGTGTCAGTATCTTTTATTAAAACTTTTTTTTTTTTTTGCTCTTTTTCCACAGTTTTTCTCAATTTCATGGGTTAATAACTCATTATAAAATTGGAGCACTTTGCATGAACATTATTGACCATGAGTTAAAGCGCCATGAACTATGGCAAGAAGAATTGGCCAAGAAGAAGAAGGCTAATATCCTTTGAAAATATATAGGATGTCTACTGAGCTATGAATACTTTGTTCCTTGTTTTGTAGTTTTGCATCCTATTTCCGTGTTTCTTAAAGAGAACCTGTCAGGACAGTGGTGTAATGTACTGTAAAAACATGGCTGTCATGGCGCTGTAATACTGATTACATTGATATCTTTGGTGAAGAAACCCACTTTGTGGTTCTTCTTTAATCTCCATTTGAAGTTTTCTTCTGATTAGATTTCGGTGCACAGGGGCTGGACTGTGCATTGGGTCTTCTCTGCCCTGTCTGTGATTCCCGGCTCCTCTGCCTCCTGTCTGTGAATGACCTGCCTCCTCTGTTTGAAATTTCAGTAGTGACCTGTCATTCACAAAGCGGAGGCAGGTGGAGGGGCCGCGAATCACAGACCAAAGGCAGGCGGAGGGGCCGGGAATCGCAGACCGGAGGCAGGCGGAGGGGCCCTGAATAGCAGACCAGAGGTAGGCAGAGGGGCCGGGAATTGCAGACCGGAGGTAGGCGGAGCGGCCGGGAATCACTTACTGAGGAGAAGACCTGATTAGTAGAAAGCTTCAAATGCTTATTACAGAAGAACAACAAAGCAGATTTCTTCTCCAAAGGTATTACTGTAACCACTATTAAAGCACCATTATAGCAGTGTCTTTACTTTGCATTACAAAATCGTACTGACGGGTTCTGTTTAGCAGTGCAGTCCGCACATTTCACCTCCTCAGGACTTAAATTAAGCGTGTCATTAGAAGTTGGCCGTTTACTTAAATCACGTTTTTATGTTAAGTGTTTTTTTTCATACCACAATTATATATTGAAAAAAAAATCAGCTGACTTTTGAGCAGTCTCATTATTATCACAGGCAGTGGTGCAAGATTTGGACTAGGGTCACCCCCCTCATCCTGAATAAATTGTATATATATATATACACAGTACAGACCAAAAGTTTGGACACACCTTCTCATTTAAAGATTTTTCTGTATTTTCATGACTTTGAAAATTGTACATTCACACTGAAGGCATCAAAACTATGAATTAACACATGTGGAATTATATACTTAACAAAAAAGTGTGAAACAACTGAAAATATGTCTTATATTCTAGGTTCTTCAAAGTAGCCACCTTTTGCTTTGATGACTGCTTTGCACACTCTTGCCATTCTCTTGATGAGCTTCAAGAGGTAGTCACCGGAAATGGTCTTCCAACAATCTTGAAGGAGTTCCCAGAGATGCTTAGCACTTGTTGGCCCTTTTGCCTTCACTCTGCGGTCCAGCTCACCCCAAACCATCTCGATTGGGTTCAGGTCTGGTGACTGTGGAGGCCAGGTCATCTGGCGTAGCACCCCATCACTCTCCCTCTTGGTCAAATAGCCCTTACACAGCCTGGAGGTGTGTCTGGGGTCATTGTCCTGTTGAAAAATAAATGATGGTCCAACTAAACGCAAACCGGATGGAATAGCATGCCGCTGCAAGATGCTGTGGAGGCCATGCTGGTTCAGTATGCCTTCAATTTTGAATAAATCCCCAACAGTGTCACCAGCAAAGCACCCCCACACCATCACACCTCCTCCTCCATGCTTCACGGTGGGAACCAGGCATGTAGAGTCCATCCGTTCACCTTTTCTGCGTCGCACAAAGACACGGTGGTTGGAACCAAAAGATCTCAAATTTGGACTCATCAGACCAAAGCACAGATTTCCACTGGTCTAATGTCCATTCCTTGTGTTCTTTAGCCCAAACAAGTCTCTTCTGCATGCTGAATGTCCTTAGCAGTGGTTTCCTAGCAGCTATTTTACCATGAAGGCCTGCTGCACAAAGTCTCCTCTTAACAGTTGTTGTAGAGATGTGTCTGCTGCTAGAACTCTGTGTGGCATTGACCTGGTCTCTAATCTGAGCTGCTGTTAACCTGCGATTTCTGAGACTGGTGACTCGGATAAACTTATCCTCAGAAGCAGAGGTGTCTCTTGGTCTTCCTTTCCTGGGGCGGTCCTCATGTGAGCCAGTTTCTTTGTAGCGCTTGATGGTTTTTGCAACTGCACTTGGGGACACTTTCAAAGTTTTCCCAATTTTTCGCACTGACTGACCTTCATTTCTTAAAGTAATGATGGCCACTCGTTTTTTTTTTTACTTAGCTGCTTTTTTCTTGCCATAATGCAAATTCTAACAGTCTATTCAGTAGGACTATCAGCTGTGTATCAACCAGACTTATGCACAACACAACTGATGGTCCCAACCCCATTTATAAGGCAAGAAATCCCACTTATTAAACCTGACAGGGCACACCTGTGAAGTGAAAACCATTTCCGGTGACTACCTCTTGAAGCTCATCAAGAGAATGCCAAGAGTGTCCAAAGCAGTCATCAATGAAGAAGGTGGCTACTTTGAAGAACCTAGAATATAAGACATATTTTCAGTTATTTCACACTTTTTTGTTAAGTATATAATTCCATATGTGTTAATTCATAGTTTTGATGCTTTCAGTGTGAATGTTCAATTTTCAAAGTCATGAAAATACAAAAAAAAATCTTTAAATGAGAAGGTGTGTCCAAACTTTTGGTCTGTACTGTATGTATATATATATATATATATAGTACGGACCAAAAGTTTGGACACACCTTCTCATTTAAAGTTTTTTTCTGTATTTTCATGACTATGAAAATTGTACATTCACACTGAAGGCATCAAAACTATGAATAAACACATGTGGAATTATATACTTAACAAAAAAGTGTGAAATAACTGAAAATATGTCTTATATTCTAGGTTCTTCAAAGTAGCCACCTTCTTCATTGATGACTGCTTTGCACACTCTTGGCATTCTCTTGATGAGCTTCAAGAGGTAGTCACCGGAAATGGTTTTCACTTCACAGGTGTGCCCTGTCAGGTTTAATAAGTGGGATTTCTTGCCTTATAAATGGGGTTGGGACCATCAGTTGTGTTGTGCAGAAGTCAGGTGGATACACAGCTGATAGTCCTACTGAATAGACTGTTAGCTGCTTTTTTCTTGCCATAATATAAATTCTAAGTAAAGAAAAAGGAGTGGCCATCATTACTTTAAGAAATGAAGGTCAGTCAGTGCGAAAAGTTGGGAAAACTTTGAAAGTGTCCTCAAGTGCAGTTGCAAAAACCATCAAGCGCTACAAATAAACTGGCTAACATGAGGACCGCCCCAGGAAAGGAAGACCAAGAGTCACCTCTGCTTCTGAGGATAAGTTTATCCGAGTCACCAGCCTCAGAAATCGCAGGATAACAGCAGCTCAGATTAGAGACCAGGTCAATGCCACACAGAGTTCTAGCAGCAGACACATCTCTACAACAACTGTTAAGAGAAGACTTTATGCAGCAGGCCTTCATGGTAAAATAGCTGCTAGGACAGGCAACAAGCAGAAGAGACTTGTTTGGACTAAAAAACACAAGGAATGGACATTAGACCAGTGGAAATCTGTGCTTTTGTCTGATGAGTCCAAATTTGAGATCTTTGGTTCCAACCACCGTGTCTTTGTGCGACGCAGAAAAGGTGAACGTATGGACTCTACATGCCTGGTTCCCACCGTGAAGCATGGAGGAGGAGGTGTGATGGTGTGGGGGTGCTTTACTGGTGACACTATTGGGGATTTATTCAAAATTGAAGGCATACTGAACCAGCATGGCTACCACAGCATCTTGCAGCGGCATGCTATTCCATCCGGTTTGCGTTTAGTTGGACCATCATTTATTTTTCAACAGGACAATGACCCCAAACACACCTCCAGGCTGTGTAAGGGCTATTTGACCAAAAGGGAGAGTGATGGGGTGCTACGCCAGATGACCTAGCCTCCACAGTCACCAGACCTGAACCCAATCGAGATGGTTTGGGGTGAGCTGAACCGCAGAGTGAAGGCAAAAGGGCCAACAAGTGCTAAGCATCTCTGGGAACTCCTTCAAGATTGTTGGAAGACCATTTCCGGTGACTACCTCTTGAAGCTCATCAAGAGAATGCCAAGAGTGTGCAAAGCAGTCATCAAAGCAAAAGGTGTCTACTTTGATGAACCTAGAATATAAGACCTATTTTCAGTTGTTTCACACTTTTTTGTTATGTATATAATTCCACATGTGTTAATTCATAGTTTTGATGCCTTCAGTGTGAATGTACAATTCTCATAGTCAAGAAAATACAGAAAAATCTGTAAATGAGAAGGTGTGTCCAAACTTTTGGTCTGTACTGTATATATCGCCCATTCTGCTATATGTCCCTTATCCCGTTATATAGATCCCCATCCTGGCATATACGTACCCCATTCTGCCGCTGTTCTTTAATGTATAGAAGAAAATAAACTATTATACTTACCAGGGGCGTACATAGAAATCATGGAGCTCCATAGGAGAAGTATAATGCACCCACCATAGTGCTCCATTTAGTATAATGCACAGCTCATAGTCATCCATGTAGTATAATACACAGCCCATAGTCCTCCATGAAGTATAATGCACAGCCCATAGTCATATACAGTAGTATAATGCACCCCCATAGTCATATATAGTAGTATAATGCAACCCCATAGTCATCCGTAGTAGTATAATGCACCCCCATGGTCATATTTAGTAGTATAATACACCCCAGTCATCCTATAAAGTATAATGCACCCCCATAGTTATCCATAGTAGTGTAATGCACCCCCATAGTCATCCATAGTAGTATAATGCAGGGCTATGGAGTCAGTAAGCCAAACCTCTGACTCCAACTTTGACTCCTCAATTTCCATGACATCGACTCCGACGCTCTCATACATGGCTCATGTTTAATTTATCACTTAACTGTAGCACAGATTCATCTCAGCTAAAAGTCTAGACCCTTAGATCAGGAATAGGACAGACATTTCTGGGTCATTTCATAACTTTCCCAAATTCTTATGAAAAAAATATTCCACAAACTGCATTGAACTACTGTACCCAATTTATTATATATTTTAGGAGTTGGAGTCTGTCCATTTTATACCAATTTCGACTCCACCAAATTGGACACCGACTCCGACTGCACAGCCCAGGTATAATGCACCACCATAGTCATCCATAGTAGTATAATACACCCCATAGTCTTCCTATAAAATATAATGCACCCCCATAGTCATCTTATAAAGTGTAATGCACCCTATTGTCATCCATAGCAATATAATGCATCCTATTGTCATCCATAGTAGTATAATGCACCCCCATTGTCATCAATAGTAGTACAATGCACCCCATATTTTTTTTAAATAAATACCGTTCCCGCGCCACGTTTTTCCTCTTGTGAAGCCAGCTTCTAATTGGCCGGCAGCGTGTATTGTACTCAGACCCGCGTGCCGAAATATACTTCAACTGTATATGCGTCCATATTTGCTGGCGTTGGCGGGCCCCAGCTCTCACCCTTTGGGCATTTGCCGGGCCCGGTCGCAGGTAGGGTTGCAATGAAAGATAACGTATCTACATTAGAGTAGATTACACAGTGTAGAGGGTGGTGACCTATACTCTCTCTTTTTCAATGACCTTTGCCTAGAGAGAGCATGCCTAAGAAATACATTTAAAGAAGTCAGTGAGTCAGAACCAGGATATCGCTGTTTATGTCCATGAGGCTGCTGAAAACTACAGAAGATCTGATTCTAGTATTGATCTGTGTGGAAATTCCAAGATTTCTAATTTTTTTTTGGTAAGAATTTAGCTTTTGATTATGTCTTCAATTTTGCTTTTGTACTGTGCAAACAAGGTTTGTTTCAGGAGCTTTTCCCAAGAAAAACCTCGGACATCCACATTTTCAAATGACAATGGCATCCATTAAATTTCTATCTTCCATTGTTAAGAAAAATAGCACATGGTTTATTATTTTGCCTCTGCATGGAATATTGCCATAAGGTAGAACTCTGAATATAATGGCCAGACTCTTGGCCTCCGTTTGATGAATGATAGCCTTGTGTGTTGGAAACTTTCCAGTGCAGATAATAAACATATAATCAAGACTTTGGCCCCTGATTCATGAAAGCCTTTATACCAGAAAACTGGCAAATGGCACTTTAAAAAAAAATCACAAAATTTTCATACTGGTTTCAATCTACTTTGCCCAAATGGCAAAGTGGTGACACCCGCTTGTCTAATTCTTGACTAGCTGTGGGCGTGCTTTACGCTATAAATCTTACTACAGTCCATGACTAGAGTAAGATTTCTGGCGAATCACATAAAGGCTAGTGTTGAGTGAGTATGTTCTATTAACGCTTTCGCCGAGTACGCTCGGGCCGAGCTCCGAGTATTTATAGCTGCTCGGTGATATGGTTGAATCGCTCCCGTGTGCATGATTTGCGACTGTTTGACAGCTTTATTACATGGGAGGAATGTCTATTTCTTACACATTCCTCACATGTAATAAAACTGTCAAACAGTTGCAAATCATGCACACGGGAGCGATTCAACCATATCACCGAGCAGCTATAAATACTTGGAGCTCGGCCCGAGCATACTCGGACAGAACATACTCGCTCAACCCTAATAAAGGCACCTTTAAAATGGCCCTGGTTCATTAAGAGGCATGCCCCTCTTAATGAATCAAGTGCCTCTGACACCAACATGCTGGCTGAGGTGTCAAAAAAGCCTAAAATCTTACCTCTATGCAACTTTGGAAAAAATCCACAGTCCCTTTCAAGTAGGTCTGTTTTTGTTAGGTGGTGTTTTCTTGAGGCTTTGCAGCCTCATGAAGTTGTGTGCAAACTACTGCACAAAATGGCTTCATTTGTTCTCAAATCACCTTTCTACTATTGCTATATATTCATTAAGCTTATAATGCCCACCTGATCTGCCCAGTGGGCTTTATACAGTTTTGTGAGAAAAGATTCAGAATCATTTAACTTCTCTGTTTTTCAAGTCGGCAGGCTGTCAGCCACCGACGGGGCAGGCTGTTAGCCACCGACGGGGCAGGCTGTCAGCCACCGACGGGGCAGGCTGTTAGCCACCGACCGGGCAGGCTGTCAGCCACCGACCGGGCAGGCTGTCAGCCACCGACCGGGCAGGCTGTCAGCCACCGACCGGGCAGGCTGCCAGCCACCGACCGGGCAGGCTGCCAGCCACCGACGGGGCAGGCTGCCAGCCACCGACGGGGCAGGCTGCCAGCCACCGACGGGGCAGGCTGCCAGCCACCGACGGGGCAGGCTGCCAGCCACCGACGGGGCAGGCTGCCAGCCACCGACCGGGCAGGCTGTCAGCCACTGACCGGGCAGGCTGTCAGCCACTGATAGGACTGCCCACTGGACCGAAAATCCCAGAATGAGCAGAGGATTAAATGATTAAAACACAAGTTATACTGAATCTATTCTCACAAAACCATGTATCAATCTTCTCCACTCCCCCTGCTCTGTAACATTTTGTCTGCAGATTGGACTGCATTTTCTTGGTGACAGGTTCTCTTTTATATGTTATATTTCTTAACTAATTTGAATACTTGATGATGATCCAGAAACTCCATCCTTAAAAAAAGAATATGAGAAAACCTATAAAAAATACCAGGGACTTCTTGTCAAGCAGGAACAACTTCTCAGGGGTATGTACAGCTGCACTTTACCTGTGAAACCTTATTAAAGGTTCAATCAGCATTAGTTTGATATATTCCCTTTTAACCTTTCAGGTCAATAATGTATTTTACCTCTCTTAGTGTATTTGTATCAGACATTTTCATTAACTTTTACTTTGAAGAGGCCGTGTATAGATGGTATATACAGCCCACATAAAATATGTCTGAAGGAAGGAGCTGCCGTCCGGGCCGACCAATCACATTCAGTTTAGCTCAGCGGAGTATTTGCCATCACATGAATGGCCAGTCAGCTTCGGTATAAATAGGCTGGACAAATACTCCTCAGCCGCCATTTTGTAGAGATACATTCAGTTACTTTTTGTTTTTATTTATAAAGTAGTCTCATAGAGTTGGATATATCTTCTATATATATATCTTCTATAAAAATAAAAATGTAAATGTTCGTTTGTTCAAAATCTTAAATCTCCGAAAATTCTTCACCGTTTGCTTTGAAATTCTGACACAACGTTGCATTTGAATACACGCATGTTTTTATATACCTACTATGTTTTTATATACCAGCTGTGGGTCTGTGCACTGCTGGATGTACTTAGTAGAATGGCAAAAGACAGGATCGCCACACGCACATATACTAATCTGCCTTTTTAACAAAATCACTTCAAACGAAATCAACAATGTAATATGCGCTGAAATACCCGATGCTGACGTCGATAAGGATTTGTATGAAGTTGTGACGAAGAATATGATACATGGACCTTGCGGTACACTGAATCCAAATTCACCATGCATGATAGATGGAAAATGCTCTAAGCGATATCCTCGAGCATTAGTATCTTACACAGTTACAGGAAACGATGGATATCCTTTATGCAGAAGACAATCAGCAGAAGATGGCGGTAAATTAGCAACCATACAAATGCGAAACGGTGACATCGCAGTAGATAACCAGTGGGTTGTTCCATATTCGCCTTTGCCATCAAAGCGCACATAAACGTGGAATACTTTAACTCCGTTAAAGCAATCAAATACATTTGTAAGTACGTGACTAAAGGTAGCGACATGGCAGTTTTTTTCGCGTGCAACCAGAAAGAAGTGATAGGAATGCGGTCATACATATCGATGAAATCTCACAGTATCAGGATGGAAGATACTGTACATAAGCAGCAATGAAGCTGTATGGCTAATTCTTTCATTTCCCATACATGAACGAAGTCCAGCTGTTGTTCACTTAGCAGTACATCTAGAAAATGGACAATGCGTGTATTTCACAAATGTGCAACAAATAGCCCTGAATCCACCGGCTACAACTTTAACTGCGTTCCTCACGTTATGTCAAAATGACACGTTTGTGAAAACACTACTGTATTCGGAAGTGCCTACGTTTTACACATGGAATGCGAGTACAAAATCATTTGAACAACGCAAACGAGGAGAGCGAGTCGACGGACAACCTGGCATATTCAAAGAAACTACGATAGGTAGACTGTACATCGTGCATCCTAATCCAAGATGAATGCTTCTTTCTTCACATGCTGTTGGTAAATGTGGTCGGTCCAACATCTTTCCAGCAATTGAGAATTGTAAACGGCGTTACACATGCCACTTACCGCAGTAAATGTCAACCTCTGAATTTATTGGAGAACGACCGACACTGGGATTGTATGCATTAATGACGCGTGCAACACGTCTCATCCAAATCAAATTCGTGCATTGTTTGCAATCAGATTGACCGCCTGCTCTCCTTCATCTTCAACACAGTTATGGGAGAAATATAAATCGCACATGACTGAAGATATTTTCCGTCAAATACGCAAGGAAAATTCAAATATGAACATGGATTTTACAGCAGAAATCTACAACGAAGCGTTGATAATGATTGAAGATTTGTGCTTAAATATCGCAAACAGTTCTCAATCAATTGGGAATGCCATCACCGGATCGATCTGCTGCTGCTTCGTTTGATGTAGAATTGCGTTGTGAACAAAATTACAACACAAGTGATTTTTTGTTGTATGTGCAATCAAATATTACTAAGCTAACGCTTGAGCAAAAAGGCATTTACCATCAAATAATGCAGACTATCACTAATGGAGTTGGAGAAATCTTCTTCTTAGATGCTCCAGGTGGAACTGGTAAAACATTGCTAATTAGATTGATTCTGGCAGCAATTCGATCCCAAAGTGACATAGCCTTAGCTCTGGCGTCGTCCGGAATAGCTGTAACATTGCTACCAGGTGGAAGAATTGCTCATTCTGCTTTGAAATTGCCATTGAACAATGCAATTCATTGTAACTCTCATGTGCAACATTTCCAAAGCATCCGGCATGGGAAAAGTGTTACAGAAATTCAAACTTATTATTTGGGATGAATGCACAATGGCACACAAAAAAAAATCGCTCAAGGCTCTTGATTGATCATTGCAAGATTACGTGGAAACATCAGACCATTTGGGAACACATTAATATTGCTTACCGGAGATTGACCATCACTGACCCTATCAAGACTTTTGGGGAAACCAGGATTGTGACCCTCCGGTCACCTGGTCCCATGAATATGTTCTGAGACGTCAGGTTGGGACAATCCGGATGTCTGGTCCCATGGAGACGTTTGGTGAAAACCAGGATTGTGACCCTCCGACAGGTCTGTGGAGTCGGTTAACCAAACCTCCGACTCCTCAGTTTCCATGACACCAACTCCGACTCCACGACTCCGACTCCCTCATACATGGCTCATGTTTAAGTGATAAATATACTGTAGCACAGATTCATCTCAGCTAAAAGTTTAGACCCTTAGATCAGGAATAGGACAGACCTTTATAGGACATTTCATAACTTTCCCAAATTGTTATGAAAAAAATATTCCCCACAAACTACATTGAACTACTGTACCCAATTTATTATATATTTTAGGAGTTGGAGTTGGTCCATTTTATACTGACTCTGACTCCACCAAAATGGACACCGATTTATCTCAAAAGCTCTTATGGGCTGCATGGGCTATTCCCTTGTTAATCTATCATCAGTTAAGCAATTAAAAAGTCTGGAGTTGATTCCAGATGTGGGTGGTATTTGCATTTGGAAGCTGTTGCTGTGAACCCGCAACATGTATTGAAAGGAGCCCTCAATGGAAGAGAAATAGACAATCATTAGGCTGACAACAGTGGTGGATGATAGCAGAATCCTTTCCACGGTGAAGAAAATGCAAAGTACCTTCACAGCATCCATCCAAATGAAGAACACTGTCCAGGCAGTAGATGTTTCAGTATCTAAGTTTACTATAAAGAGAAAACTTCATGAGCACAATTACAGATGGTTCACCACAAGTGGCAAAGCGTTAATCTAAAGAAGCCTACCCCATTCTGGAAAAACATTCTTTGGACTGATTAAACTAAGATAATCTGCACCAGAATGAAGGGAAGAAGAAAGTATGGAGAAGGCTTGGAACCGCTCATGATCCAAAGCAGGGCTGTGGAGTCGGTAAGCCAAACCTCCGACTCCTCAATTTCCATGACTCCAACTCTAACTCCAACTCCACCACTCCGACTCCTTCATACATGGCTCATGTTTAAGTGATAAATTTACTGTAGCACAGATTCATCTGAGCTAAAAGTCTAGACCCTTAGATTAGGAATAGGACAGACATTTATTGGACATTTCATAACTTTCCCAAATTTTTATGAAAAAATATTCCCCACAAACTGCATTGAACTACTGTTCCCAATTTATTATATATTTTAGGAGTCACAGTTGGTCCATTTCATTCCGACTCCACCAAAATGGGCTCCGACTCCACGACTCAGACTCCACAACCCTGATCCAAAGCACACCACATCCTCTGTAAAATATGATGGAGGCAGTGTAAGGGCATGGGCATACACGTTTCCATTTTTTACAAATTGCTGTAAGGCAGAAAAGACCCTAACTAAAGATTCCTATATACACTGCTCAAAAAAATAAAACAAACACTTAAACAACACAATGTAACTTCAAGTCAATCACACCTCTGTGAAATCAACCTATCCAGTTATGAAGCAACACTGATTGTGAATCCATTTCTCCTGCTCTTGTGCAAATGGAACAGACAACTGGAAGAAATCATAGGCAATTAGCAAGACAACCCCTACAAAGGACTGGTTTTGCAGGTGGTGACCACAGACCATTTCTCTGTTCTCATCCTTTTTGGCTGTTGTTTTGATCACTTTTGCATCTTGTCATTGTTCTCACCCCTAGAGGTACAGTAGTATGAGGCGATGTCTACAGTACAACCCACAAAAGTTGCTCAGGTGGGTCAGCTCATCCAGGATTGCACATCAATGCTTGCTGTGGCAAGAAGGGTAGCTGTGTCTTTCAGCAGTGTCCAGAGCATGGAGCAGATACCAGGAGACGTTAAGGGGGCCGTAGGAGGGCAACAAGCCAGCAGCAGAACCGCTACCTCCTCCTTTGTGCAAGGAGGAACATGATGATCAGTGCCAGAGCCCTGAAAGTTGACATCCAGGAGGCCAGTAATATCCGTGTGTCTGCCCAAACTGTCAGAAACAGACTCCATGAGGGTGGTATGAGGGACCGACATCCACAAGTGGGTGTTGAGATTACACCCTAACACCGTGCAAGGCGATTGGCATTTGCCAGAGAATACCAAGATTGGCAGATTCGACATTGGTGCCATGTGCTCTTCACGGATGAGAGCAGGTTCACACTGAGCACATGTGACAGACCTGCAGAGTCTGGAGACACCGTGGAGAACGTTATTCTGCCTGCAACATCCTCCAGCATGACCTTTTTGGCAGTGGGTCAGTAATTCTGTGGGGAGGCATTTCTTTGGATGGCCGCACAGCCCTCCATGTGCTAGCCAGAGGTACTCTGACTGCCATTAGGTACCGAGATGAGATCCTCAGACTCATTTTGAGACCATATGAAGATGCAGTGGGTCCTGGGTTCCTTCTGATGCATGACAGTTCTACACCTCATGTGGATGAAGTGTCAGCAGTTCCTGCATGATGAAGGCATTGATGCTTTGGACTGGCCTGCCCGTTCGCCAGATCTGAATCCAATCGAGCACAGCTGGGACATCGTCTCATTCCATCTACCAATGCCACGTTGCACCACAGACTATCCAGGAGTTGGCTGATGCTTTAACCCAGGTCTGGAGGGAGATCCCTCAGGAGAACATCTGCTACCTCATCAGGAGCATACCCAGGCATTGTAGGGAGGCCATACAGGCACGTGGAGTCCACACACTGAGCATCATTTCCTTGTCTTGAGGCATTTCCACTGGAGTTGGATAAGCCAGTAATTTGATTTATTCACTTTGATTTTGAGTATCATTCCTAATCCTGACTTCCATGGGATATTAATTTTGATTTACACTGATCATTTTTATGTTTTATTGTTCTCAACGCATTCCACTATGTAATGAATAAAGATTTGCAACAGGAATATTTCATTCAGTGATGACCAGGATGTGGTATTTTAGTGTTCCCTTTATTTTTTTGAGCAGTGTATTAAAATGTAACTTTTATTTGTACTATGAATATAGGGTTAGTGTATATAGTAAAAACACATCAGTTTCTGGTGGTCAATTTTACTGGAAACCTTTTCCTTAGGTGCTACTGGTAATAGAATATTCCCTGTTTAATGCTGAGTATTCAGACTGTAAATATAAGGGACCAATCTCAAATGGGGCACCCAGCCTAGGTGTACTGGGAATGAGGTGGGGTAACTTGTTCTTAGGGGGTAAGGTTAATTGGATGATAGTGTATTTCTTATATTGTTTTATTTGTATTATATAAAGCACACATCATTCAATTCAAGGCTGCCCAAGTAATTCTCAGTACATTAACCTCTTTCCGATGTGGTCAGTAACAGTATGCACCACGTCGGGAAGGCCAGTTCAGCGGGGACTCCGGCGCTGAGCCCACGCTGAACTGGGCACATGTCAGCTGATGTACAGTACAGACCAAAAGTTTGGACACACCTTCTCATTTAAAGATTTTTCTGTATTTTCATGACTATGAAAATTGTACATTCACACTGAAGGCATCAAAACTATGAATTAACACATGTGGAATTATATACTTAGCAAAAAAGTGTGAAACAACTGAAAATATGTCTTATATTCTAGGTTCTTCAAAGTAGCCACCTTTTGCTTTGATGACTGCTTTGCACACTCTTGGCATTCTCTTGATGAGCTTCAAGAGGTAGTCACCGGAAATGGTCTTCTAACAATCTTGAAGGCGTTCCCAGAGATGCTTAGCACTTGTTGGCCCTTTTGCCTTCACTCTGCGGTCCAGCTCACCCCAAACCATCTTGATTGGGTTCAGGTCTGATGACTGTGGAGGCCAGGTCATTTGGCATAGCACCCCATCACTCTCCTTCTTGGTCAAATAGCCCTTATACAGCCTGGAGGTGTGTTTGGGGTCATTGTCCTGTTGAAAAATAAGTGATGGTCCAACTAAACGCAAACCGGATGGAATAGCATGCTGCTGCCAGATGCTGTGGTAGCCATGCTGGTTCAGTATGCCTTCAATTTTGAATAAATCCCCAACAGTGTCACCAGCAAAGCACCCCCACACCATCACACCTCCTCCTCCATACTTCACGGTGGGAACCAGGCATGTAGAGTCCATCCGTTCACCTTTGCTGCGTCGCACAAAGACACGGTGGTTGGAACCAAAGATCTCAAATTTGGACTCATCAGACCAAAGCACAGATTTCCACTGGTCTAATGTCCATTCCTTGTGTTCTTTAGCCCAAACAAGTCTCTTCTGCTTGTTGCCGGTCCTTAGCAGTGGTTTCCTAGCAGCTATTTTACCATGAAGGCCTGCTGCATAAAGTCTCCTCTTAACAGTTGTTGTAGAGATGTGTCTGCTGCTAGAACTCTGTGTGGCATTGATCTGGTCTCTAATCTAAGCTGCTGTTAACCTGCGATTTCTGAGGCTGGTGACTCGGATAAACTTATCCTCAGAAGCAGAGGTGACTCTTGGTCTTCCTTTCCTGGGGTGGTCCTCATGTGAGCCAGTTTCTTTGTAGCGCTTGATGGTTTTTGCAACTGCCCTTGGGGATACTTTCAAAGTTTTCCCAATTTTTCGCACTGACTGACCTTCATTTCTTAAAGTAATGATGGCCACTCGTTTTTCTTTAATTAGACTTTGTATTATGGCAAGAAAAAAGCAGCTAACAGTCTATTCAGTAGAACTATCAGCTGTGTAACCACCAGACTTCTGCACAACACAACTGATGGTCCCAACCCCATTTATAAGGCAAGAAATCCCACATATTAAACCTGACAGGGCACACCTGTGAAGTGAAAACCATTTCTGGTGACTACCTCTTGAAGCTCATCAAGAGAATGCCAAGAGCGTGCAAAGCAGTCATCAAAGCAAAAGGTGGCTACTTTGAAGAACCTAGAATATAAGACATATTTTCAGTTGTTTCACACTTTTTTGTTAAGTATATAATTCCATATGTGTTAATTCGTAGTTTTGATGCCTCAGTGTGAATGTACAATTTTCATAGTCATGAAAATACAGAAAATTCTTTAAATGAGAAGGTGTGTCCAAACTTTTGGTCTGTACTGTATACAGGTGTATGGCATATTAGCCATCACTGTAATTATAGAGTTCCACTTCACACTCTGCTAATATTGCTGTGGATAGCTGTTTTGCTAGTATATCACTTGTAGGGATTGTGCAATGAGAGGCTAACAGGAGACATGTTCCTTTAAATGTCCATAACGCTTTATTGGCTTCATAAACCGTCAAAAGCAAAATGCAAACAAACAGCCTTTAGTCCAGGCAAAAGCAGAGGAAACAGTCCTTTAAGCAAAGTCTCTGGTAAACCGGACCTGTGGTCACACAGGCTGGTAAGCATCCAGCACACAGCTCAGTCTGAAGAGAAAACATAGGAGGCCTTCTCCCTCCAAACACAGACCATGTGACAAACAACAGCCTCCATTGTATAGGCTGTTAACCACACCCAGAGGTGAGTTATGTGGGTAGCTAGACCCGCCCATCTCTCTAAACTACCTGTAACCCGGCTCCCAGGTGCACCAATTAGTCCTCTTAGTGCGTGTGTGCATTAGAGAAACACTCCGGGTTACATCACAGAGACCTGCCGTCTGTGATACATACCTCCCATCAGTTATGTGTCCATTAGCCACCTTACACACTATATAGCTCCTCTTGCTCGAATTTCCCCCACTATTCTATCCAAATTCACCACTAGGCAGAATTGTTACCTAAATGATCAGGACCTTTTGTAATTTATCATTGCATAGTATCAACACTTTATTGCTAGCAACCATTTCCTCATTCCCTGTACACCTAGGTCTATATTTACAGTCTGAATACTCAGCATTAAACAGGGAATATTATATTACCTTCAGGACTTAAGGAAAAGGTTTCCAGTAAAAATGACCATCAGAAAGTGATGTGTTTTTAGTATGTATACTAACCCTACATTAATAGTACAAACAAAAGTTACATTTTAATATGTAGGAATCTTTAGTTAGTTTTTTTTTGCCTTACGGCAATTTGTAAATAGTCTAATACCCTACGCTGATTCCTTGAACAGTTTTTGTGGCTTGTATGGCTTCCAATGGTGCTGGGTCACTAGTGTTTATTGATAATGTGACTGAAGACAGAAGCAGCCAGATGAATTCTGAAGTGTATAGGGCTATACTTTCTGCTCAGATTCAACCAAATGCAGCAAGGTTGATTGGACGGAGCTTCACAGCACAGATGGACAATGTCCCAAAAACATATCACAAAAGCAACCCAGGAGTTTAAGGAAAAGAAGTTGAATATTCATCACCAGATCTCCACCCCATCGAGCAGCATTTCACATGCTTAAGTCAAAACTTAAAGTAGAAAGACCCACAAACAAGCAACAATTGAAATCAGCTGCAGTAAAGGCCTGGGAAAGCATCACAAGGGAGGAAACCCAGTGTTTGGTGATGTCCATGACTTCCAGACTTAGGGTATGTGCACACGATGCAGAAATGCTCAGGATTTTTTCCTGAGCGTTTCTGCATCTCTCTGGCAAGAAAAAACGCATGCGGATTGTACATGCGGTTTCCTGCCAGGGACATGCGGAAATGAAGCGTTCTTCACTTTCATTTCCGCATGCGGGTTGACAAGCGCTTCCCAAGCGATTTTAGCATCACTTGGAAAGTGCTTGTCAACTTTACACTATATAAATCCATGCAACCGGCATGGATTTATATAGTGTGTGAATGTCAAAAAATAAAAAATAAATATATACTTTACCCTCTGATGGCCCCCGGTGTCCTGCTTTGCTCGGTCCCGGCTGCCGGCAATGAAGACTTTAGGACCTTCCGACGTCAGCGTCACGTGACCCGTCACATGACTCTGACGTCAGCGAAGGTCCTTCTTCATTCAACCCCGAAGTGCCGCGAACCAAGCAGGAGCGCTGCGCGGGCCGTCAGAAGGTGAGAATATATATATTTTTTATTTTATTCTTTTTTTTTTTAATGATACCTGGGTCTGGATGAGAGTCCTCTCATCCACACCCGGGTACCATCCGCACATTAGACCGCATGAAAAGCGCATCAACATATACAGTGATGCGGATTCCATGCGGTCTAATGCAAGTCAATGGCGCCAAAAAAGCAGCGTTTCCGCAAAATTAATTGACATGCTGCGGATTTTTGACCGCAGCGTTTACGCATCATGGGCACAGCACATGCGGATTTCAATTGGGGAACATTGCTTCCCTTCTACCATGCGTTTTTCATGCGTTTCCGCAACTGCAAAAACGCATTAAATACGCATCGTGTGAACTCCACCTTAAGGCTGTCATAATCTGCAAAGGATTCTCTACCATAAATAAAATGTTCATTTTTAATACTTTGTAAAGTTAATTTGTCCAATTACTTTTGAGCCCTTGAAATGAGGAGGCTTTGTAAAAAAACGGTTGTAATTCCTAAACGTTTCGCAAGATATTTTTGTTCAAAACTGAAAGTCTTCACTTCAGTTGTATCTCTGTTGTTTCATTTTACATAAAAAATAGCGGCTTGCAGAGCCCAAATCATGAAGATTCGGTCACTAATTGTACATAACTGTTATATTTGGTATTGCTGTACTTGGGAGCATTAGAGAAATATTTTTTGACAGTAACTGATGATTAGCAATTTATCAGAATTTGTTGGGCTGAGCAATTTATTAAAGGGAAATAGATATGCATTATTTTACTTTTTTTTCCCATTTTCCCCTCCATAAAAATTTGAAAGGATGGAAAAAATGAGGCTATTGGTTCTGTCATCATGTTACTTTAAAGCCCCATCTTTCCCCCCAAAAAGGAAATAAATATTTGGCCAAAGTATGAAATTAAAAAAACATGATTATGGCTTGTTGCAGACCACTATCGTGTCTTGTTTGCTGCCTCCAGTGGGGGTTTCCATCTTGGTGCCACAAAAAAGGGCGTTTAGATGGAACTTTCTGTTGATTCTAATGAGGCAAACGGAATCCAAAATCTTCAAATTTGGAATTTGTTTGATTTTTTTTTTCTGGTGGTGTCTGTCTTGTAAGATGGACACACAAGTGCAGTAGACTGCTCTGTTGTTTATCACTTAAAAGAGAGGGACCACCAGAAAAAATGGTCAGTCGGAGTCCAGAGTTTCAGATTTTAACCCCTTAACGACCTTGGGTTTTTCAGTTTTTGCATTTTCGTTTTTTGCTCCCTGTCTTCCCAGAGCCATAACTTTTTCATTTTTCGGTCAATATGGTCATATGAGGGCTTATTTTTTGTGGGACGAGTTGTGCTTTTGAATGACACCATTGGTTTTACCATATTGTGTACTGGGAAATGGGTGAAAAATTCAAAGTGCAGTGAAATTGCAAAAAAAGTTCAGTTCCACAATTTATTTATTATTATGTTCACTAAATGATGAAACTGACCTGCCAGTAAAATTCCCCAGGTCAGTCAATAGCAAACATGTATAGGTTCCTTTTTATTTAAGTAATGGAAAAAAAAATCCCAAATTTGAAAAAAAAAAAAAAAAAAAATGGAGCCATTTTCCGAGAAGCATAGCATCTCCATTTTTCGAAATCTGGGGCTGTGCAAGGGCTTATTTTTTGCTTGCCAAGCTGTCATTTTTATTGATACCATTTTGGGGTAGATACGATCTTTTGATCGCCTGTTGTTGCATTGTATTGGAATGTTGCGGCGATCAAATAACTTAATTCTGGCGTTTTGATTTTTTTCTCTCGTTACGCCATTTACCGATTGGATTAATTATTTTTATATATTGATAGTTTGGGCAATTCTGAACGCGGTGATACCAAATATGTGTATATGTGATTTTTTTTTATTGTTTTATTTTGAAAGGGACCGAAGGGGGGTGATTTGAACTTTTTATATTTTTTTAATTTTTTAAATATTTTTTTTTAAAAAATTTTTTTGACTTTTTACATGCTTCAGTAGTCTCCATGGGAGACTATAAGCTGCGATCATCTGATTGCATGTGCTACACACAGCAGGGCTTCAGCCCTGCTATGTGTAGCAGAAATGCTCACTTGCTATGAGCTCCGACCGCTGGGCGGCACTCATAGCATCCTGGCAATGACAACCGCAGGGGTCTCCTGCAGACCCCGGGTTGTCATGCCAACCCATCGGCGTCCCGCGGTCATGTGACACAGGTGCCGATGGGAGGATTAGTGATGTCCTTCCACCGTAGCCATATTAAATGCCACTGTCGAAGATTGACTGCGGTATTTAACTAGTTAACAGCCACGAGTGGATCGAGATTCCACCCGCAGTTGTTAAGGGCACATGACAGCTGATCAGACATCCAAGGTGGGAAAAGGGTTAAATTTTGTTTGCTTTATCACTCTCAATGGCTCCGCCAGTATTTTGTCTAAATCCCTTTTTTCTTGGCAGCAGACAGAAGCATCCGAGACTGAGATGCCAAAGGAAGCCCAAAAGTGGTGTTCACGCCGCCTTATTTTTAACATGTTGTCCTCTAAAAGACAAAATTTTGTACTTAAAACACGTGATTTTAATGGCCTTTGTCTAGAAAAGGGTTAAAGCGATGGAGGCAGATTGCATGCTGTCATGATTATGAAAAACATTTGCATTTTTTTATAGGGCTAGGCTGTACTTTTCAGTCTTTCTGTGGAGTTTGCCTGCATCCCACCACCCCTAAACGTAATCTTACATAGGGTGAAAAAAGCCCTCGGTCCATCAAAGTCAGTCTTTCTCCACCAATTATACATTTTGTCACTAATTTAACTATAACCCACAATGTTATATGTATCGAGGAAATCATCCAGCCCTTTTTTGAAAGCTGTTAATAGTGTCTGGCATCACTGCCTCTTGTGGTCGGGCATTCCACAGTCTGACTGTAAAGAACCCTTTCCTGTTTAGGTGCCGGAAATTCCTTTCTTCCATCCGCAATGAGTGTCCCCTGGTCCTCAATATGGTCTTAGGAAGAATAAGTTGTGTGCTAGTCCTTTGTACTGACCACATATATTTATACATATAAATGAGATCTCTTCTGAGATGTTTTTTTTTCTAAGCTAAACAACCCAACTTTTCCAACATCTCATCATATGAGAGGCCTTTTTGTGTAGATTATGGGAAATGCACATACTTTCATAACAGAATCTAAGTAGTTTATTTATTTTTTTTAGTTGCTCTCTACCTGTTGCTCAACCTTGCTGAAGATACTCGCACCGAACTGAAGATGAGAAACAAGAATATTGTCCATATGCTGGTAAAAGCACTAGACAGAGATAATTTTGAACTCCTTATTCTTGTTGTATCTTTTCTTAAGAAGCTCAGCATCTTCCTGGAAAACAAGAATGACATGGTAAGTCAAACGCAACCAAAAAAACAACGTGTTTTTGAAATTGACTACATAGGATACCCCTTATTGCATAGCTATTATTTTAGGTGGCATTACAGAATAAGCTGTCCGTGTATACATGAGGAATATGTATATGCCTTTTCACTAGTTTACCCACTGCCGACCTCATCTCTAATTTTCAGTTGTCTCTGAGCTGATGGGTGGAGAGTAGTTACTATGATGTCTCCCATACTAGCAATGGTATTACATCATGGGTTGCCCAGGCTTTTTACAAAAGTCTGCAGTCACTCTGTGATTGCAGACTTGTGAATCCTCACATCGCCCTCAGCGCACGCTGTGAAGATTCTCTGGTGCCGGCAGCGAGACAGAACGCTCATGTGACTGCAAGTATATGATATGCACGTTCTGATCGGAGAATCCATACTGCGTGCGCTGCGCATTGTGTGGATTCCCAAATCTGTAGTCACATAGAGTGACTGCACATTTTTGTGAAAAGCCTGGACAACTGCTTTAAGGCTAAGCTCCCACTGTGCAAATGTGCTTCATCGCAGAGTTGAAGTTTTATTTGTTTTATTTCCTCATATACTTTAATAAGTTGTAAAAATCTGCATCCACATTTTTATTGTATTTTCTCAGTAAAAACACTTGTCATCGACACATGACTTCATCTATTAAAGTTTTATCATAGCTAGAAATTCAGCAAATAAGAATTTTATGACACAAAGTACCTTATTTTTTGTACTAAAAGACTCACTTTTTACCAAGAAAAAAACTTGCTGTGTATTGAAATGTTCATATGTAGCATAGCAGTGTGTGTATGGAAATGTTCATATGTAGCATAGCAGTGTGTGTATGGAAATGTTCATATGTAGCAGAGCAGTGTGTGTATGGAAATGTTCATATGTAGCAGAGCAGTGTGTGTATGGAAATGTTCATATGTAGCAGAGCAAGCAGTGTGTGTATAAAAATTTGCATATGTTGCAGAGCTGTGTGTGTATGGAAATGTTCATATGTAGCAGAGAGTGTGTGTGTGGAAATGTTCATATGTAGCAGAGCAGTGTGTGTATGGAAATGTTCATATGTAGCAGAGCAAGCAGTGTGTGCATAGAAATGTGCATATGTTGCCGAGCTGTGTGTGTATGGAAATGTTCATATGTAGCAGAGCAGTGTGTGTGTGTGTGTGTGTGTGTGTGTGTGTGGAAATGTTCATATGTTGCAGAGTAGTGTGTGTGGAAATGTGCATATGAAGCAGAGCAGTGTGTATAGAAATTTCATATATAGCAGAGCTGTGTGTGTGGCAATGTTCATAAACACGCCAGCATACATCTATTACTTAAAAACCATCCCTCTACCAGAGCTGCTGCTGCTAACTACAGACTTGTTTCCAATCTTCCCTTTATCTCTAAACTCCTGGAACGCCTGGTCCACTCCTGTCTAATCTCCTATCTTTCTGATAACTCTCTTCTTGACCCTTTACAATCTGGTTTCCACTCTTTACATTGTACTGAAACAGCGCTAACTAAAGTCTCTAATGATCTACTAACAGCTAAATCTAATGGTCACTACTCCCTGCTGATCTCTGCAGCATTCGACACTGTGGATCATCAGCTCATCCTCACTATGCTCTGCACTATTGGCCTTAAGGACACTGTTCTCTCCTGGTTCCCCTCCTATCTCTCTGACCGCTCCTTCTCTGTGTCTTTTGCCGGCTCCTCCTCCTCTCTCCTTCCTCTTACTGTCGGGGTTCCTCAAGGATCAGTCCTAGGCCCCCTTCTTTTCTCCTTATACACCGCTCCTATTGGACAAACAATCAGCAGATTCGGTTTTCAGTACCATCTCTATGCTGATGACACCCAATTATACACCTCTGCTCCGGACATCACCCCTGCATTATTACAAAAGACCAGTGATTGTCTTTCCGCTGTCTCTAACATTATGTCCTCCCTCTATCTAAAACTGAATCTGTCAAAAACGTAACTACTCGTATTTCCTCTCTCCATTAACCTACCTGTGCCCAATATTGCCGTCTCCATTTGTGGCTCCACCATTAACCCCAGCAACATGCCCACTGTCTTGGGGTCATACTTGATTTAGATCTTTCCTTCACTCCTCACATCAGATCACTCACTCGCTTGTGCCATCTACACCTCAAAAACATCTCTAGAATCAGAACCTTTCTTACCCTTGACTCAGCAAAAATTCTTACTGTAGCTCTTATTCATTCTCAACTGGATTATTGCAACTCTCTACTAATCGGTCTCCCTCTTACTAAACCCTCCCCTTTCCAATCCGTCCTGAACACAGCAGCAAGGATCATATTCCTCGCCAACCGGTACACCGATGATTCTTCCCTGTGCCAGCCATTGCACTGGTTGACCATGCAATACAGAGTTCAATATAAACTTCTCACTCTTACCCACAAAGCTCTCCACAATTCAGCACCACTCTACATCTCCTCCCTCATCTCAGTCTACCACACTACACGTGCCCTCCGTTCTGCCAATGACTTAAAACTAAAATCCTCCATAATCCAAACTTCCCACTCCCGTCTCCAAGAGTTCTCGTGTGCTGCGCCAATTCGCTGAAATGCACTACCCAGGACAATTCGATTAATTCCCAATACCCACAGCTTTAAAGCGGTTGTCCAGTACTATTTAAAATATGCCAAAGATTACCTCCCTCTGCCCTTTCTGCCTGTGAGTTGCGCTATCACTGGCCGCTCACAGGCATCACTTGACCCCTGGCTGCAGCCGGCTCTGACATCCGCTGACGTCACAACAAGTCTAGGCTGCAGCCGGGGGTCTCTCTTGTCCACGTTCCACGGTGGCTGCTGGGTTGTGGGCAGGGTTATCCCCGCGTGTCATACCCAGCATCCACTGCGCGCTCTCCCTCTCCCCATTCATTGGGAAACCGTGCGGTGTGACGCCATGGGGTAACCCAGCAGACACCGCGGGGACCCTAGCTCTGAGTCACGCCTCAATAGACAGGACGTCAGCCGGGGGTCAGGTGCTGCCTGTGAGCGGCCACCGATAGCACCGCTCACAGGTAGAAAAGGCAGAGGGAGGTAATTATAAAGAAGTAGCTTTTCATCATAAAAACGCTTTGGCATATTTTAAATAGTAGTTACAACTCCTTTAAGAGTGCCCTAAAAAACTATTTCTTTACACTGGCCTATCGCCTCAACATACTTATCTAACTGTCCTACTTTGGCCCATATTAACATTTTCTTCAAAATCATTCTCATAACATCCATGTACTGAATAGCCTCTGTCTGTACTGTACACATACTGGCTGGCGACCAGTTCATGTAGTGTTATGTACTTACCCTATTTAGTATATTAAGGCTGTATTATACAACATTTGTACATTTTACCTTTTGTGTCCCCCCCCCCCTATTTCCTCATAGACTGTAAGCTTGCGAGCAGGACCCTCACTCCTATTATCTGAGTTATGCTTATTCTGTAACGTCTTTTTGTCTGTTCAAGCCCCCATAAAATTGTAAAGTGCTGGTTAATATGTTGGCGCTATAAAAATTATTATTATTATATGTATCAGAGCTGTATGTTTATAGAAATGTTCCTATGTAGCAGAGCTTTGTGTGCGTATATTGTCCATGCAGCAGTGTTGTGTATATATGGGTGCTGCAGTGTACATTAATGTCTGTGCTTTTATCTAATATATATAATTGTCTTATCCCGTCTGTCTGTCCTTCTGTCCAGAAAATCCTGGATCAGCGCCTAGGGCCGCTGATCTCCCGACGGCAAGTGTGAAGGGAGGACCGGGAAGCGGCGCCGCCGGTCGGGATACTTCTGCTGCGAGCAGCCGCTCATCTCTCGGCTGCTCGCAGCGGAAGTACCCGCACAGGCAGCGCCGCACCCCGGTCCTCACTAATAGGATTCGCTGATTGGTCGCAGCCAGCGGTCGCGACCAATCAGCGATATTGGCGCCAATTTAAACAGCCCTCTGCTAATTGGTCGCGGCCGCCGCCCGCGACCAATCACCGATATTGCCACCAAATTTAAACACTGCTTTGCTGATTGGTCGTAGCCGGCAGTCGCGACCAATCAGCGATATTGGCGCCAAATCTAAACAGCCCTCTGCTAATTGGTTGCGGCCGCCGCCCGCGACCAATCACCGATATTGCCACCAAATTTAAACACTGCTTTGCTGATTGGTCGTAGCCGGCAGTCGCGACCAATCAGCGATATTGGCGCCAAATCTAAACAGCCCTCTGCTAATTGGTTGCGGCCGCCGCCCGCGACCAATCACCGATATTGCCGCCAAATTTAAACACTGCTTTGCTGATTGGTCGCGGTTGCCGGCCCCGACCAATCAGCGATTTTGGCGCCAAATTTAAACAACGCTCTGCTGATTGGGCACGGTCGGCCGCAAACATATTCTAGAATACCCGATGTGTTAGAATCGGGCCACCATCTAGTGATATACATAAGTATGATATACATAAGTAAACACATGGGACTGAGAGACACTAACAATAGATTTATTCCCTCCCTCTTCTACCGTAGTGCCGTAAATTAGTGCTAATGACCCCTCCACTGCACACCACCAGGGACGGTATAATTGTTAGGAATTTTTTTTCCTATTTTCTGCTGTCTAAACTGTCTAAACGTGGAGTGCTTTTTATGGTAAGGTGCATCTTATAGTCCGAAAAAAACAGTAGTTATCTCTTTAATTTTTTTTTTTTTTTAAAACTTGACATTACAAAAAGAGACTAAAACCACTGCCGAAAAAAAACCATGAGAAACCAGCATGCAAAAAATCCCACTATTCAGACATCCGTGAAATATCGTCTGTGTACACACCATGATGCATGGTCTGACCGTGGCTCTCCTGACCTGAACTTGACAGCCTCATAGGCAGATACCATTCCTGGATCACGGTCTGTAGGAGAATGGTGTTTCATGGATGCCAGAATGAGGCCTAAAAAATCAACAGCAAACAAAAACACAAGAAACCAAAATGAGTTGAGTGGTGCAGGAATGCAGAAAGTCTCCATGGTCAACTTGTCCTGGGAACTTAGTCTTATGGCCCCGACTGTTTAACCCCTTTGCACCACAAACTGTTCTGTGCTTTTTGGTGAGGACTAACTACCCACACCATGACATACAGACACATTGCAGGTTTTTTTATTAATGTTCCAAATAGTTTTGAGCGCTTTTATTTAAGAATGTTGTAAGCCAAAATAATGTTTTTGTATCTGGTGCTGTGATGTCTTAATATTTTGTTTTATAATACTTTATTTTAGGCAGAAATGGATATTATTGAAAAATTATGTAAAATGGTGCCTTGTGAGCATGAAGACTTACTGAATATAACTCTGCGGCTCCTTCTAAACCTCTCCTTTGACACTGGCCTGAGAAACAAGATGGTGCAGGTTGGACTTCTGCCCAAGCTTACAGTACTTCTAGGTACCGTTTTGCTGACTATTTTCATGTTGTCTGGCTTGTGTTTCACACCGTCTCTTGTCATGTTCCTATATCTAAACATTTAGAGCTAAACTCAATTATCATAATATCCCCCAAACAATGTTCACCAATTGGCTGTAACTTGAATCAGCACACAGGTATCGGGAACGACGTTCATACCTTTCTCTTCACTATAGTCAAGGGGTAGGAAATATTAGGCAGCAAGTGAATGGTCAGGTCCAGGTGAATGGTCAGGAGATATTAGGCAGCAAGTGAATGGTCAGGTCCAGGTGAATGGTCAGGAGATATTGCAGCAAGTGACTGGTCAGGTCAGATCCAGGTGAATGGTGAGGAGATATTAGGCAGCAAGTGAATGGTCAAGTGCAGGTGAATGGTCAGGAGATATTGCAGCAAGTGACTGGTCAGGTCAGGTCCAGGTGAATGGTCAGGAGATAATAGGCTGCAAGTGAATGGTCAGGTCAGATCCAAGTGAATGGTCAGGAGATATTAGGCAGCAAGTGAATGGTCAGGTCCAGGTGAATGGTCAGGAGATATTAGGCAGCAAGTGAATGGTCAGGTCCAGGTGAATGGTCAGGAGATATTGCAGCAAGTGACTGGTCAGGTTAGATCCAGGTGAATGGTCAGGAGATATTAGGCAGCAAGTGAATGGTCAGGTCCAGGTGAATGGTCAGGAGATATTGCAGCAAGTAAATGGTCAGGTCAGGTCCAGGTGAATGGTCAGGAGATATTAGGCAGCAAGTGAATGGTCAGTTACTGGTTTTAGGGGCCGAGTCAATTCCCTTATGCCCTTGAGGGTCCTATATATTAGAAACACCCCAGTTTATAAAGCAAATTGCTTAAAGTATTCCAAACCGTATTTAGGAAGTTTAACCCTTCAGGTGCTTCACAAGAAGTAGTGCAAAGTGATATGAAAACATTTAAAATTCCTTTTTTACCCCTATAAAGTGTCGTTTCAGACCTATGTTTTTCATTTTCACAAGGAATAATGTGGGAAATTGGGGGTTGATTTTTCTCATAAGTTCAGCAATAACTTATATGTCTCAGAAGGGAAGGAGCGCTATTTGGGTTTTGGAGCACAGATTTTTGCAATAGTTTGCAGGCGCCGTGTTGCATTTGTAATAGCTGTGAGGTGCCAGAAGAGCAGAAACCACCAAAAAGTGACCACATTGTGGAAATAACACCTCTCAAGAAATTCAGCTGAAGGTGTAGTGAGGATTCCGACCACACAGGTGTTTCGTAGCTTTTTATTGAACTGCTCAGTGAAATCGAAAAATTATTATTTTTTTTTAAATAATTAATTTTAGTTGTTTTTTTTTTTTTATTCTTCCAAGAGAATGCACTGTTTAAGAGAAAAAGCACTGCATCTTGTTGCACAATTTCTCCCGAATACATCAACCCCCATATATATGGTGATAAACTACTGTTGGGGCCTCAGAAGGGACGTAGAGGCTTTTGTAGAGCAAATTTTGCTGGAATGGTTGTGTGTCTACACATTGTATTTGCAGAGCCCCTGAGGTGTTAGTACAGAGGAAACCCCCAGAAGTCACCACAGTTTGGAACTATACCCATAATGCATTTATCAAGCCTGTCTAGTGACTATTTTAACCCTACAAGTGTCTTCCAGTGGTTTAAGCACAGCAGATGGCGTAAGGTGAGAGCCAGTTTTCCCCAGTTAGCGTTTACTTTCAGACAACATAGACCGTTTGGTATAAGTGACATATTACCTTTCATTTCTGGTTCAGTATGATTACCGTGATACCAAATTTATATAGTTTTATTTATGTTGTACGATAAAAATCTTTTTCTAAAAATATTTTTGTATTGCCATATTCTGTGAGCTGTATGGGGGCGTCTTATGTGTGCTTTTTATTGTTACACCCAGTGAGCACCGTAAATGTACAGTGGTTTGTATTAACTGCTTCTCCACTGGTCGAGAAGGGGTTAAGTACATGCCAAATTGTTGATTTGGCCACCCGCAAAACCTAATGATGGCTTCCTTCAGTTGTCATGGATCCGAGAATGAGGCTGTGATAGGTCATGCAGCAGCAGTGCCACCATGAAGGAGCATTGGCCATGCAGCAGCAGTGCCACCATGAAGGAGCATTGGCCATGCAGCAGCAGTGCCACCATGAAGGAGCATTGGCCATGCAGCAGCAGTGCCGCCATGAAGGAGCATTGGCCATGCAGAGCAGTGCCGCCATGAAGGAGCATTGGCCATGCAGAGCAGTGCCACCATGAAGGAGCATTGGCCATGCAGAGCAGTGCCACCATGAAGGAGCATTGGCCATGCAGAGCAGTGCCACCATGAAGGAGCATTGGCCATGAAGGAGCATTTGCCATGCAGAGCAGTGCCGCCATGCAGAGCAGTGCCGGCATGAAGGAGCATTGGCCATGCAGAGCAGTGCCACCATGAAGGAGCATTGGCCATGCAGAGCAGTGCCGCCATGAAGGAGCATTTGCCATGCAGAGCAGTGCCGCCATGAAGGAGCATTGGCCATGCAGAGCAGTGCCGCCATGAAGGAGCATTGGCCATGCAGAGCTGTGCCGCCATGAAGGAGCATTGGCCATGCAGAGCAGTGCCGCCATGAAGGAGCATTGGCCATGCAGAGCAGTGCCGCCATGAAGGAGCATTGGCCATACAGAGCAGTGCCGCCATGAAGGAGCATTGGCCATGCAGAGCAGTGCCGCCATGAAGGAGCATTGGCCATGCAGAGTTGTGCCGCCATGAAGGAGCATTGGCCATTCAGGAGCAGTGGCCATGCAGAGCAGTGCCACCATGAAGTAGCATTGGTCATGCTGGAGCAGTGCCACCATGAAGGAGCATTTTCCATGCAGGAGCAGTGCCAGCATGAAGGAGCATTGGCCATGCAGGAGCAGTGCCGCCATGAAGGAGCATTGGCCATGCAGAGCAGTGCCATCATGAAGGAACGTTGGCCATTCAGGAGCAGTGCCACCATGAAGGAGCATTGGCCATGCCGAGCAGTGCTTCCATGCAGGAGCAGTGCCACCATGAAGGAGCATTGGCCATTTTGAGCAGTGCCGCCATGCAAGAGCAGTGCCATCATGAAGGAGTATTGGCTATTCAGGAGCAGTGGCCATGCAGAGCAGTGCCGCCATGCAGGAGCAGTGCTGCCATGAAGGAGTGCAATATTGGTACTGCTCTCTGCTATGGGGCAGTTGCATTGAGACTGAACGGAGTAGAGGCCACTGCTGCAGTCAGACATGGCTGTTTTCTGGCTTAGTGGGGTCTTGGTTATCGGACTACCGATGTTCTACAAGTTATAGCCCTTTAATGTGGTAATCACAGAACTGAAAGTTATAACTTACTGGTGGCTGGGGTCAGACTGCTCCATTCCCTAGCGATCCTGAGAGCAGGAATGGCGGAATGAACCTAGCTCTGTACACCAGCAATCTAATAGACAGAGGCTCAGTGTGCGCGCCTCCACTGCATTAAGGACTAACTAGGCATGGCAGGAATATTGAGAATACCCCCTAGAGTGCTCCCATGTACAGCTGCCAAATGTACAGTTGAAGCCAGAAGTTTACATAAACTATATAAAAAGACACATATATATGTTTTTCTCAATATCTGACATGAAATCAGAATAAACCTTTCCCGTCTTAGGTCAATTAGGATTACCATAATTTTTAATATTCGCCAAATTCCAGAATAATGAGAGAGAGAGAATGTTTTAAGTATTTTTATTACTTATTGCAAAGTCAAAAGTTTACATACATTTCATTAGTATTTGGTACTATTGCCCTTAAACTGAATGATTTGGGTCAAACGTTTGGTATAACCTTCCACAAGCTTCTCACAATAATTGGTCGGAATTTGGGCCCATTCCTCCTGACAAAACTGGTGTAACTGATCCAGGTTTGTAGGTCGCCTTGCCTTTCACCTGCCTTTTCAGCAGCCCATACATTTTCAATAGGATTGGGATCAGGGCTTTGTGATGGCCACTCCAAAACATTGAATTTGTTATCCTTAAGCCACTTTACCAATTTGGCAGTATGCTTTGGGTCATTGTCCATTTGGAAGACCCATTTCCGCCCAAGCTTTAACTTCCTGGCTGATGTCTTGAGATGTTGCTTCAGTATTGCCACATAATCTTCTTTTCTTATGATGCCATCTATTTTGTGAAGTGCACCAGTCCCTCCTGCAGCCAAACAACCCCACAACATTGTGCTGCCACCCCCGTGTTTCACAGTTGGGATGGTGTTTTTAGGCTTCCAAGCTTCTCCCTTTTTCCTTCAAACATAACGATGGTCATTATGCCCAAAAAGTTAAATTTTAGTTTAATCAGACCACAAGACATGTCTCCAAAAATTGTTCCTCTAAACATTAATAGGGCTTTTTTATGTTTCTTTTGGAGTAATGGCTTCTTCCTGGCAGAGTGGCCTTTCAGCTCAAGTTGATACAGTACTTGTTTCACTGTGGATATTGACACAGTCTGACCAGCTTCCGCCATCATCTTCACAAGGTCCTTTGCTTTTGTCCTTGGGTTGATATGCTCATGTCGGAACAAAGCACGTTCATCTCTGGGACACAGAACCCGTCTCCTTCCTGAGCGATATAATGGCTGGACATTCCCATCTTGTTTGTACTTGCGTATAATTGTTTGTACAGATGAACGAGGCACCTTCAAGTATCTTGGAGAAGTACTCAAGGATGAGTTAGACTTGGGCAAGTCCACATTTCTCTTCCTGATATCTTGGCTGATTTCTTTAGACTTTCCCATGATACTACACAAAGAAGCAGTGTGTTTCAGGTGTACATTAAAATACATCCACAGGTGTGTCTCTAATTAACTCAGATGTTGCCAAAAAAACGATCAGAAGCTTTCAAACACATGACATCATCATATGGAGAGTCCAGAATTGTTTAAAGGCATAGTAATCTTAGTGTTTGTAAACTTTTGACTTTGCAGTAAGTAATAAAAATGCCTTACAACATTCTCTCTCTCTCATTATTCTGGCATTTGGCAAATTATTAAAAATTACGGTAATCCTAATTGACCTAAAACGGGAAAGTTTTATTCTGATTTCAGGTCAGATATTGAGAAAAACATGAATATGTGTCTTTTTATATAGTGTATGTAAACTTCTGGTTTCAATTGTACAGTGCCTACAAGTAGTATTCAACCCCCTGCAGATTTAGCTGGTTTGATAAGATGCAAATAAGTTAGAGCCTTCAAACTGCAAACAAGAGTAGGTTTTATGAACAGAAGCATAAATCTTACAAACCAAAAAGTTATGTTGCTCAGTTGAATTTTATTAAATTTTAAACATAAAAGTGTGGGTCAATTATTATTCAACCCCTATGTTTAATATTTTGTGGAATAACCCTTGTTTGCAATTACAGCTAATAATCGTCTTTTATAAGACCTGATCAGGCCGGCACAGGTCTGTGGAGTTATCTTGGCCCACTCCTCCATGCAGATCTTCTCCAAGTTATCTAGGTTCTTTGGGTGTCTCATGTGGACTTTATTCTTGAGCTCCTTCCACAAGTTTTCAATTGGGTTAAGGTCAGGAGACTGACTAGGCCACTCCAACACCTTGACTTTTTCCCTATTGAACCAGGCCTTGGTTTTCTTGGCTGTGTGCTTTGGGTCGTTGTCTTGTTGGAAGATGAAATTACGACCCATCTTAAGATCCTTGATGGAGGAGCGGAGGTTCTTGGCCAAAATCTCCAGGTAGGCCGTGCTATCCATCTTCCCATGGATGCGGACCAGATGGCCAGGCCCCTTGGCAGAGAAACAGCCCCACAGCATGATGCTGCCACCACCATGCTTGACTGTAGGGATGGTATTCTTGGGGTCGTATGTAGTGCCATCCAGTCTCCAAACGTCACGTGTGTGGTTGGCACCAAAGATCTCGATCTTGGTCTCATCAGACCATAGAACCTTTAACCAGTCTGTCTCAGAGTCCTCCAAGTGATCATGAGCAAACTGTAGACGAGCCTTGACATGACGCTTTGAAAGTAAAGGTACCTTACGGGCTCGTCTGGAACGGAGACCATTGCGGTGGAGTACGTTACTTATGGTATTGACTGAAACCAATGTCCCCACTGCCATGAGATCTTCCCGGAGCTCCTTCCTTGTTGTCCTTGGGTTAGCCTTGACTCTTCGGACAAGCCTGGCCTCGGCACGGGAGGACACTTTCAAAGGCTGTCCTGGCCGTGGAAGGCTAACAGTGGTTCCATAAGCCTTCCACTTACAGATGATGCTCCCAACAGTGGAGACAGGTAGGCCCAACTCCTTGGAAAGGGTTTTGTACCCCTTGCCAGCCTTGTGACCCTCCACGATCTTGTCTCTGATGGCCTTGGAATGCTCCTTTGTCTTTCCCATGTTGACCATGTCTGAGTGCTGTTTACAAGTTTGGGGAGGGTCTTAAATAGTCAGAAAAGGCTGGCAAAAGAGATCTTTAATCCACACATGTGAAGCTCATTATTCTTGGTGCCTGAACTACTTCTTAATACTTTAGGGGGACCAAACAGAATTCTTGTGGTTTGAGGGGTTGAATAATAAATGACACTCTGAATTAACTTTTTCCGTTTTAAAAAAAAAACAAAAACAAAATTTGCGGCAGTGCATTTCCCACTTCCAGGCTGATCTACAGTACAAATGTCACAATGCCAAGTTAATTCCGCATGTGTCAACCAGCTAAATCTGCAGGGGGTTGAATACTACTTGTAGGCACTGTATATGTGATTGTCTGTGGTACACACTCTCCGCTATAGATGCGTCTGAACGTTTACGCAAATCACATCTTGATAGTCGTGTTTCAGATTCCTTTTCCTTTACAAAGACTAAATTGTGAAAACGCTGTGATTGTCCAAATGATTCTGGCAGTATATGCAAAAATCCTCCCAATGTCCAAGCACAGCCTATGCCACCGAGCAGTCAGCTCTTTCTAAGTTTGCAGTGACACCTGCTGTCAAGAAAGAAGAATGTCAGTTAGACAAATTGTGGAGCTTTTACAGTGGGACTGAAGAGTAGATTATATACCGTAATGTTTTTTTTTTGTAAAAATAAATAAGGAATAAAGGTTTTAAAAGAAAAGAAATTTTTTTTTTCCCCGTATTGAATAAAATTTAGTGTCTAAAATTTAAAAGCTTAATCAATACACATATTTGGTATCCCTGTATTTGTCACCATCCAAACAATAACATTATTACTGTATCTATGGTTTGACATGGTGAATAGTGTAAAAAAAAAAAAAAAAAAAAGATACTGAAATACAACGCAGGATCCGCTTTTTTGTGCGTGTCTATCTCGTCTCTGAAAAAGCTGTATCAAAGGTTGAAAGAAGACACAAAACTCCATTGAGATCAACCCATGGCCCAATGTGTTGATCCAGAGGACGACAAAATTCCCATGAGATGGAATTGCCCCATATTAGGCGAGAAATTCCTTTCTGACTCCACATTCGGCAATCGGACTAGTTCCCTGGATCACAGAATTTTTCAAGGAATGCGTCTAGGCCTCCTTGTACTTGTGTAGTGACTCAGCCATTAGTGTCATGTGGCAGAGCTCTATAGTCTCACTGCTCTTACTGTAAAGAATCACCGTCTGTGAGGGTACTTTCACACAACTGTATTTTTGGTCAGAGTGCTGACATTGCACAGACGGCACTCTCACCAATGTTATTCAATGGGGCTGTTCAGATGACAGCTTTTTCACATGGACTGAATGCCCACATCATAAAATCACTGCATGCAGTAGTCTCTTCTTTGTTTTGGATGAAACTCGCCTGCTCAAGTCTATGAGTGCTGCAAAAAAACTGGATTCCACACTGATCATTGGAACAATGGAGCGATGCCATGGCAGTGATTATTGGCAGGTTAACTTTGTACTGGTCAATACAGTAATGACGATGGCCATCAAGCAAAATTTGTTATTTTTTTCTGGGAGGGAGGGGAATTTTTTGAGACGCATAATTGTTTTATTTTTCTCAGACAGATTTGTATGAAAGCTTATTGTTTTATTGGTCAAACTATATTTTTCACTGGTGTCATTTTTTGTATGAACCCAAAAATCGCACGAAGTGAAAGGTACATGTCAAATGATATCATTTTTTTTTTTTGCGTTTTGGTTCCTTTGCACAAAAAAAACACACTTTTCAATGAAATTCTAATATAATATTGCAAAATAGATTCTATATAATATTACGCTATTAACCTGCAGTTACTGGGTTAATCTGTAGGTTAATCGCATTATGAAGGTGCCCGGCCACCACCTTCGCATTATGAAGGTGGCCGACACCTGGGAAAAAATGAACTATATTCCTCCCTGTGGCCACTGGCTTTCAGTCATACAGGCGTGCCGGTGCTACTTCAGTCACTGCTCACTATACTGCGAGCTGCAGCTATAAGCACATCCTGGCACTTTGACCGACAGCTGGAGCCGGCTCTGCACTGATGCACTGCAGAGCTGGCTGTCAGTCAAAGTGCCGGGACGTGCTTATAGCTGCCACATACAGTGCTGTGAGCTGTAGCTGTAGACACGCCTGTGTGACTGAAAGCCGGTGGCTCCCGTGAGGAATAAAGTTAATTTTCTCCCGGGTGCTTCACTTTCAGTATGGCGGCCGGGCTCCTTCATAATGCTATTAACCTGCAGAGTAACCCTATATCTGCAAGTTAATATCTTTATCTTATCTGACAGGTTCACTTTAAAAAAATTTAAATTATACTTTTTTTTATACTTGTTAGTCTTTTAAGTGGACTGGAACATGCAATCATATGATTGCATTGATAACGCACTGCTCTGCTAACGTAGTGCAATGCATTACACCATCCTTGTTGGATCTGATTGATTGTAATGTATGGCAGATCTTGACGCAGGGGTGCCGGTGGGCTGACAGAGGGAGCACTCTCCCTCTGTCAAATTCCTCACTAGCAGCATATAAGATGTTAAACTTCTGGGATCTGCCAGAACGTTGATCCTAGGTGATACAGCAGGAACTTGGCTATTTATATCAGATGGGGTCTTAAAGCCCACAGTACTTGTATAGAAGCTGTGTGTGTGATCCGCTTGACGTATATATCCGTCATGGAGCAATAACTGATATGTGCTTGTGACACAGATATGTACTTCATACAGTGTTAAGGGTTTGAGAACAAAGCCCCCAAAAATGAGATTGGAATTGATGTAGTTTTTGTTTTGTTTTTCTCATCCTGCCCTTACCCCTACCATTCTCCCCACCCTCCAAAAAAGAATAATGTGCAAAATTTCTGTGCACCCCAAGATGGTCACCATCAGTTATCATTTCAACAGGTCTGTTGTGGCAATGTTATCTGTTCAAGGGCACTTTCACGTAGTAGTTTTTCTCATCCGTATTGTGTCGGCTTTTAAGATGGACAGCACATGGATCCATAGAGTTTACTATCTGTATTTAAAGTGTGACTGAAGTTTTGCTATTTATTTCAGAAATCAATAGTACACATGAAAATAAGAAGCATTGTAATATATATTATCAGAAAAATCTGCTTCTTTCTCCTCCTGAATTGTTCAAGCATTTGCAAAATTCTCAATTCCGGAGTAATATCTGTATTCAGTGAAGAGCGACTGTTACATTACTGATAGGAGGTGACCATTGCTCCCCCTAGGAGATGGCAGGGGCTGGAGGCAGAAGATGGATGTGGCTGCTTGTGTAGGCAATGTATTGTCATGGATTATTTGTATGAATTGTAGACTCTTCCGTCAGTTGTAGGGTGGGATGCAGCCTATCAGCGAGCTGCCTGAGGTGGGCAAACATAACATGGAGTGTTTGCTTCAGTTCCAGCATTTTATCTTTTTGGCAGCATTGTAATCCTTAAACACAATTGCCTAATAATTGGCTGCGGTGTCAATGGGCTGCATATTTGGGATGTCATTATAATAGACATCAGTATTTTATGTTTTTCCTGTGCGCTATGCAGCATTTGTATCTTCAGTATCTGATCAGTGGAGAAATATGCAGAGGTCTTACAGGGCAACAGATCAAATGAGAAGCACATGTCCTGCTGGGACTGAAAGTTGTAAGACCTTGCTTGCAGTTACTAGACGGTAACATTTCTGCCTCCTCCTTGTGCTTGCCCAATTAGTTCCTTGCTAGAGCCCTTACTGACCATATGCTTCCAATAGCTCTTTTATTAGTTCTATCTCGAAAACTAGTGAAACAAATATTACAACTTTAATTACATTGATACCATCAAAGTGGGATTTTATTACTGCCATGATAACAATCTAGGGAAGAGAACATTCGTAAGCCAGAAGTACCAGAATAGGATTCACATTAGTCACTGTTTTTTTCTACTGGTCATTCTTTCAGGTAGATGTTATAGGTGTATTTTATTTTTGTTCTCAAGCACCAATTTATTTTTGTGTTTCAGAAAATGAAAACTACAAGCAAATTGTTATGTGCATTCTTTATCATATAAGTATGGACGATCGATGTAAATCCATGTTTGCATATACGGACTGCATTCCCCAGGTAAACTTGTGATCTGATCAGCAGGTACTGATCTGTAACCAGGTCTTTGTACTTACAGTACAGACCAAAAGTTTGGACACACCTTCTCATTTAAAGATTTTTCTGTATTTTCATGACTTTGAAAATTGTACATTCACACTGAAGGCATCAAAACTATGAATTAACACATGTGGAATTATATACTTAACAAAAAAGTGTGAAACAACTGAAAATATGTCTTATATTCTAGGTTCTTCAAAGTAGCCACCCTTTGCTTTGATGACTGCTTTGCACACTCTTGGCATTCTCTTGATGAGCTTCAAGAGGTAGTCACCGGAAATGGTCTTCCAACGTTCTTGAAGGAGTTCCCAGAGATGCTTAGCACTTGTTGGTCCTTTTGCCTTCACTCTGCTGTCCAGCTCACCCCAAACCATCTCAATTGGGTTCAGGTCTGGTGACTGTGGAGGCCAGGTCATCTGGCGTAGCACCCCAACACTCTCCCTCTTGGTCAAATAGCCCTTACAAAGCCTGGATGTGTGTTTGGGGTCATTGTCCTGTTGAAAAATAAATGATGGTCCAACTAAACGCAAACCGGATGGAATAGCATGCCGCTGCAAGATGCTGTGGTAGCCATGCTGGTTCAGTATGCCTTCAGTTTTGAATAAATCCTCAACAGTGTCACCAGCAAAGCACCCCCACACCATCATACCTCCTCCTCCATGCTTCACGGTGGGAACCGGGCATGTAGAGTCCACCCGTTCACCTTTTCTGCTTCGCACAAAGACACGGTGGTTGGAACCAAAGATCTCAAATTTGGACTCATCAGAGCAAAGCATAGATTTCCACTGGTCTAATGTCCATTCCTTGTGTTCTTTAGCCCAAACAAGTCTCTTCTGCTTGTTGCCTGTCCTTAGTAGTGGTTTCCTAGCAGCTATTTTACCATGAAGGCCTGCTGCACAAAGTCTCCTCTTAACAGTTGTTGTAGAGATGTGTCTGCTGCTAGAACTCTGTGTGGCATTGACCTGGTCTCTAATCTGAGCTGCTGTTAACCTGTGATTTCTGAGGCTGGTGACTCGGATAAACTTAGCCTCAGAAGCAGAGGTGACTCTTGGTCTTCCTTTCCTAGGGCGGTCCTCATGTGAGCCAGTTTCTTTGTAGCGCTTGATGGTTTTTGCAACTGCACTTGGGGACACTTTCAAAGTTTTCCCAATTTTTCGCACTGACTGACCTTCATTTCCTACTGAATAGACTGTTAGAATTTGTATTATGGCAAGAAAAAAGCAGCTAAGTAAAGAAAAACGAGTGACCATCATTACTTTAAGAAATGAAGGTCAGTCAGTCCGAAAAATTGGTCAAACTTTGAAAGTGTCCCCAAGTGCAGTTGCAAAAACCATCAAGCGCTACAAAGAAACTGGCTCACATGAGGACCGCCCAGGAAAGGAAGACCAAGAGTCACCTCTGCTTCTGAGGATAAGTTTATCCGAGTCACCAGCCTCAGAAATCACAGGTTAACAGCAGCTCAGATTAGAGACCAGGTCAATGCCACACAGAGTTCTAGCAGCAGACACATCTCTACAACAACTGTTAAGAGGAGACTTTGTGCAGCAGGCCTTCATGGTAAAATGGCTGCTAGGAAACCACTGCTAAGGACAGGCAACAAGCAGAAGAGACTTGTTTGGGCTAAAGAACACAAGGAATGGACATTAGACCAGTGGACATCTGTGCTTTGCTCTGATGAGTCCAAATTTGAGATCTTTGGTTCCAACCACCGTGTCTTTGTGCGAAGCAGAAAAGGTGAACGGATGGACTCTACATGCCTGGTTCCCACCGTGAGGCATGGAGGAGGAGGTGTGATGGTGTGGGGGTGCTTTGCTAGTGACACTGTTTGGGATTTATTCAAAATTGAAGGCATACTGAACCAGCATGGCTACCACAGCATCTTGCAGCGGCATGCTATTCCATCCAGTTTGCGTTTAATTGGACCATCATTTATTTTTCAACAGGACAATGACCCCAAACACACCTCCAGGCTGTGTAAGGGCTATTTGACCAAGAGGGAGAGTGATGGGGTGCTTCACCAGATGACCTGGCCTCCACAGTCACCAGACCTGAACCCAATCGTGATGTTTTGGGCTGAGCTGGACAGCAGAGTGAAGGCAAAAGAGCCAACAAGTGCTAAGCATCTCTGGGAACTCCTTCAAGATTGTTGGAAGACCATTTCCGGTGACTACCTCTTGAAGCTCATCAAGAGAATGCCAAGAGTGTGCAAAGCAGTCATCAAAGCAAAAGGTGGCTACTTTGAAGAACCTAGAATATAAGACATATTTTCAGTTGTTTCACACTTTTTTGTTAAGTATATAATTCCACATGTGTTAATACATAGTTTTGATGCCTTCAGTGTGAATGTACAATTTTCATAGTCATGAAAATACAGAAAAATCTTCAAATGAGAAGGTGTGTCCAAACTTTTGGTCTGTATGGTATGTAAATGAATGATATTAGAAAGATGTGGTTTCTGTCCAGGCTTATCTGTCCCATATAAGTGAGGCTGTTTATTGCCCCATAAAAATGATGTAATGGGATTTCATCTTCTGCTTGTGGTGATGGAGAGCTGAGAATATTATATTAGGATGTTTTAATACAACGCCCTTATATCTAAGTAACACACTTTCATATCATTATCTGGTGTATTTTACGAATATTGACACAAGATTAACAGCATCTCCAAAAGAAATGTTTCCTTCCTTCCATGTGTTGAGATCCATTCCTCCTTATTTTGACAGAAAAAAATGGGTGAAAGGATCTTTTGAATATCATTTGAAATCATAGAGCAATGCCATGATCTTTATTTTTATACCTTTCTGACATTTGCCATAAATGTACAGTGCAAATCGGGTATGGCTGTATGAGGCTGGCTCAGGAGTTGAGCCCGCACCGTACCAGGTAGATGTCGACTGTGTTTCACAGCCAGTATCTGCCTTTAACTGCAGCAATCTGCCAATTGGTTTCCTCCAAGACAAGATGGCAGCTTGCCAATGGTTTGCTTTGGCAGCCAGTGGCATGCTTAAAGCCTTAATGGCTACCTTGATGGTATTCCTCGGAAGCCCAGCCACAGGAGACTAAAAAAAAGGTAAAGAAGAAAACTATTTTTTTTATAAGAATTTGACCCCCCTCTCCTTGTCCTGCATTAAAAATAAAGAAATTAAAAAATAAAGAAACAAACATATTTGGTATTGCCACGTCCATAAATTCTGATACAATTAACAAGTTAAAAAAAAAACAAGAATTGTACTTTCACAAAAAAATGCAATAAAAAATTATCGAAACATTGGATGTGCCCCAAAATGTTATAAACATCTCCGCTTGTTATACAAAAAGAAGTGTCTCACAGCTCCATCGACCGAAACAGTTTACAATTCTGGATCTCAGAAGATGACAATACAAATCATTTTCTTTATCACCAAAAGAAAATAAAAGCTGTACAAGTTTGATTTTGGACATAATTATACTAACCTACAGAATCATATTTTTTCTATTTAAAAAAAATAAAATAAACAAATTTGGTATTGCTGCATTTTCCATTACATCGTATGGTAAAATGAATAGCCCGCATATGGCTATTGTGTATGGAAAAGTAAAAAGTTATGGCTCTTGGAAGACCAGAAAGAAAAAATAAAAACGCAAAAAAAAAAAAGAAAATTCATTGCAACGGGAAGGGTTAAAGTAATTCTATGATGCGGCCATTAAATTAATGAAGTCTTAAAATAAATTATTTAACAAATAGTCCTAAAATATGATATAAAGAGTGATTTGCCAGAAAATAGACTTCATGTTGTTGAATATTAATAATGCAGATAGATTCCCAATCCTGAAGAATATTGTCCCTTATCGCTCATTACCTGCTCGCAGGTTGGATAGGGCCATGTCTAAAGTATTTCATCAGGGTAAATTTGAAGGACAAGATGAAAACTTTAAATAATTTTAACAGGTTAACCCAAACTTCAACCATTACCCATACCAAAACGTATACGTGTACTTTATGGTGTATTGCTTACTGCATGACGGCGTACATGTACGGGGCAGAGTGGGCACAGGAGCTGTGCCTGTCCCATCCGCAGCAGGCTTCTGCTGTTACATATTGACCGTGTATGTAAGGGATCTCCCGGGGGAACTACATGATCACAGGCTATGCCAGAGGGCTGCCATTAGCCTCTGGGTCTGCCAAGTAAGCAGGCCTATTAGATCCTGCATGGGATAAGCACATGATAAGTAAGGCTGCACATCCACTGCACAACTCACATTATTGCACGACTGTCGATCGGCAAAATGTTTAGTAGTGCGTTTACACAGATGCACCCTGAACAATCTGTAATAGATCGTTCAGTGCTTATAGCCTGCCATTGTTCTCGGCAGCACATTTTTTCTTTTTTAAACAGGACAATATGCTGTCAAGAATGATGATTTTTTTTGGACAAATCAAAAGATCATTTCACCCGAAGAACAAGCGGTTTGCTTGTTCATCAAGCGATTGGCTGCCTGTTTAGATTGCAGGATTGTTTTTTTTTCACGCAACCGTATAGATCCGGTATTACTACAAAACAATTTCATCATTAGTCCAGAATGAGGAATGGCATAATAAATTAAAAAAAAATAAAACTATGCTGTTTTTTTTTGTTCATCTTGTCTTGCAAAAAAATAAAAAAGTGATCAAAAAGCGTCAGTAACCCAAAATAATAAAAACTACAGCTTGTAACACAAAAAATAACCCTCACATAACTCTGTAAACAAACACATGAGAATGTTATGCCGCTCACAATATGAGCACCAAAAAATTGCTTTAAAAGATAGTTTTCTTGTGCAAAAGTAGTAAAACCAAAAGTACTACATATAAATTGGGCAGGGTCCAATCGACCCCCCCTGAATGAACTTCTTATGTAAATTATACTGTTGTATTTTACAGTGCTCACTGTGCAAAAAAATCACCTGGGCACTTTATTCTATAGGTCAGTACAAGCTGTAGATTTTGGGATACATTTCATTTTTGATCACTCTTTATTAGCCTTTTTGGGCAGGCGAGGTGACAGAAATGCAATACTGGTGTTTTTATTTTGTATACCAATCATTTGGTATTTTCTTGCTGTAATCACATCATAAATATTTTTTTCTTTTGAAAGATCAGACTGCTAGATACAGAAATGCCAAATATGATCATTTTTATTTTTTTAATGTGCGGGGTGATTGGACGTTTTTGAATGACATTGGCTGTATGTTGTTTGTGCTATATTACTGGTCATCCACAATTCCAAGCGACAGGCTTATCGTGATCTCCTCATTTATTTTCAGTAATGTACCGTGTTTTTCGGACTATAAGACGCACCCAACCATAAGACGCACCTAGGTTTTAGAGGAGGAAAATAGGAAAAAAAATATTTAAGCAAAAAATGTGGTCATGATGCCCTGTTATAGGGGAGGGAGTCTGCTGCTGACACTGGTATTGGGGTAATGTCCCCCAATTCTGTTAATATCCTCCATCCTGGTATGCATGGCACCCCTTGATCACCCATCCTGGTATGCATGGCGCCCCTTGATCCCCCATTCTGGTATGTATGGCACCCCTTAATTCCCCCGTCCTGGTATGCATGGCACCCCTTGATACCCCATCATGGTATGCATGGCACCCCCCTGATCCCCATCCTTGTATGCATGGCACCCCTTGATCACCCATCCTTGTATGCATGGCACCCCTTGATCACCCATCCTGGTATGCATGGCACCCCTTGAGCCCCCATCCTGGTATGCATGGCACCCTTTGAGCCCCCATCCTGGTATGCATGGCACCCCTTGAGCCCCCATCCTGGTATTCATGGCACCCCTTGATCACCCTTCCTGGTATACTTGGCACCCCTTGAGCCCCCATCCTCTTATGCTTGGCACCCCTTGAACCCCCATCCTGCTGCCCACAAAAAAAAAAAATAAACACTCATACTCACCTCCTCTCTCCTGTCCCGGAGCTCTGTCACGCTCTGCTGCTGACACTCTCACTGTGTGAGCCGCGCATGGCATCCCTGCCATGAGCCCTCACACAGTGTGAAAGCGCGCACACTGTACCAAAGCACGGCTCCTGCTGCCGCTCTGCGGTCAGTGTGCCTGCTATTAAAGACCATGGATATTCACTGCAACCCATGGGAGTGGTTTGTAGTGAATATTCATGAGCTTTAATAGCGGGCACACAGACCACAGAGCGCAGCAGGAGCCGCGCTGTGGTACAGTGTGCCGGCTATTAAGGAAAATGGTATATTCATTTTCTTAAGTAGCGGGCACAGTGCAGGCTGCAGCTGTCGGCTGCTGCCTCCTGTGCCCCGCTGATCCCCCGCTGCTGCTCCCCCAGACCTCCTATCATGCAGAGCCACAGTATATACAGGGAGATAGTATTCGGACTATAAGACGCACCCCCCCCCCACTTTACTCCAAAATTTTGTAGGAAAAAAGCGCGTCTTAGGCTGTGTGCCCACGATGCGTTTTTTAAGCGTTTCCGCAGCAGCAAAAACACTGCAGAAACACTTAAAAAATGCATGGTAGAAGGCCTGCCATGTTCCCCAATGATAATCTGCTGTGCACATGCTGTGGAAATTTCTACTGCGGATTATCATTGCGGAAAAAAACGCAGCACTACCAATTATTTTGCGGAAGTGCTGCGTTTTCGCCGCCATTAACTTGCATTAGACCGCATGGATTACGCATCACTGGATCTGTAGATGCGCATTCCATGCGTTCTAATGTGCGGATGGTACCCAGGTCTAGAGGAGAGGAGAGTCTCCTCCGGACCCGGGTACCATAGAAAACTGTAAAAAAAAGAATAAAATAAATATATACTTACCTTCTGGCGGCCCCCGATGCGCTCCTCCTCGCATGCCGGCAGTTCGTGATGGACTGAAGGACCTGCGCTGACGTCATAGTCATGTGACGGGTCACACAACGCTGACTTCAGCAGGTTCTTCAGTGTACCGCTGCTGGCAAGGGAGAATGGAGGGAAGCAGGACAACGGGGGCCATCAGAGGGTAAGTATATATTTATTTTTTTCTTTTTTGGCATTCTCTCGGGTCACACTATATAAATCCATGCTGTTTGCATGGATTTATATAGTGTGACCAAGTTGACAAGCACTTTCCAAGTGATGCTAAAATCGCTTGGAAAGCGCTTGTCAACCCGCATGCGCAAATGCAAGTGAAGAACGCTTCACATCCGCATGCCCCTGGCAGGAAAAACGCATGTACAATCCGCATGTACAATCCGCATGCGTTTTTTTTCTGCCAGGGAGATGCAGAAACGCTCAGGAAAAAATCCTGAGCATTTCTGCATCGTGGGCACATAGCCTTATAGTCCGAAAAATACGGTATATAAAACACAATACATTTCAGCTCCTTACTGGAGCTTTCTTGCTGACATGCATCATGTTTTCGACACATAGCTGAACACTAATGTAGATTTATCTAGAAGCCTGTCTCCTAGAAGTTTGAGGATGCCCGCGCTAATACAGCGGTCGCAATCTCTTACTAACTTGGCTAACCACTGGTTCTTTCGCCTGCTCCCTGAGTGGAATCCTGGCACAGGACCAAATGGCAGTCAGTGGTATATGTATAATATGATAACACTAGGTGATGTACATCTGCAAAGCGAGAGCTATGCTAGCAATTGTTCTGCACAGCAAAGCACTCACCTTGTGAAATCTGATATATGGAAGTTAGAAGATAAACAGCATGCACCATTCTGGTTTTCTCCTAGACCTGATGAGACTGGTGTATTTAGTTTTAAATCCCATATCAGAATAGCTGTATAACTTTCTTTAAAAGATTTCCAACGTAATAGTAAATTAATCATTTTATGATTCCAGCGCATCCAGTCCAGTGTTCCAGTTTTGATAGCTGGATTATACAAGTTTAGGCATGAATTTTCTAAGCAAGTATAGGTCTCATCAGAAATGCATTTAATTATGTATTTAGAATTGCAAAGTCTAGTGACCTGTGAAAGTTGGCATTTGGCACAAAAATGTTTGTAGCAGATTTTTTAAGTCCTGTAAGTTAAAAGGTGGTGCGTCCATGGATCAGACTTGTTTTCAAGAACATCCTACGGATCTGATTGAGATCATGTCATGCAAGGTGTGTGAAAGACTAAGTGCAACACAAAGGGAAGGGGGAAAGGGAGCCCAGACTCTAGGGAAAGGGGGAAGTGGAGACCTCCTAGGCTGATCTGATATCACCCTGTTTCCACTAACGTCCCTATATTGGTTCCTCACCAATCGCTGCATGCAAGCCTAAACCCTGTATTGTCCTAGCACTTGGCCCTGGATAGGGCAGGGGGGGGATGAACACTAGTCGATCCCCACTAACGACTAAAGACATCAAGGGAGACAAACACGGGGGGAAAGTAGCTTAGCTTTAGCCGACTTCAGAGAGCTAACTCCTAGTGTCCCCCTATCACCACAGAGGAAGATAGCTGTCTGAGAACTCCAAGCATTCACAAGAAAACATGTCAGTATCACCGACCCCTTCCTACTGCAAGGTGAAACTATTTAAACCCCCAGGACAGGGTGTCAATTAGCAGGAAGAAGGTAGCCGCTGGGTCCTAGATTGAAACAGCTAAGAAGATGTCTGTAATTCCAAATGAAGAGATCTTCTGCAACCAATTGCAGGGCGACTGTCTGTCACATCTGACACACCCGTGACAGATCTGGGGAATTTGGGGTCTAAGTCAACATCAATAACTTTGTTATATTCTTCAAACTATCCCTGAAGAGTTTTTGCAGTGTGGTAGGATGCATTATCCTGCTGAAAGGGGCCACTGCCATCAGGGAAACCTGTTGTCATGAATGTGTTCTGTTCTACAGAAATGTTTAGGTTGGTGATGCATGTCAACATAACCCCCACCTCAATGCAGGTTTCCAAGTTTCCAGTAGAACATTAGCCATTGTCTCCACTTGCTGTCATCCTAGTGCTTGGTCTTTCCCAGGTAAGCGACAAATACTCACCTGGCTGTCCAGGAGACCTCATACGAAACATACAAAAGATGCATACCTAATAATGAAACAGGTGCTAAATTGGTAAGCAAAACCTATTTTAAATCAAAGAGAAAAAAGCATTGAGGTCCAGAGCACTCTGGAAGAGGTTTACATCCAGGATATCTCTGTACTTGGCCGCATTCATGTTTCCTTCAATTGCAACGAGTCGTCCTGTCCCTGCAGCTGAAAAACAACCCCATAGCATGATGCTGCCACCACTATGTTTCACTGTTGGGATTGTATTGGGCAGGTGATGAGCAGTGCCTGGTTTTCTCCACACATACCGCTTAGAATTATCACCAAAAAGTTATATCCTCGTCTCATCAGCCCAGAGAGTCTTATTTCTCATTATCTGGGAGTCCTTCATGTGTTTTTGAGCAAACTATGCGTGCTTTCATATGTCTTGTACTGAGGAGAGGCTTCCGTCAGGCCATTCTGCCATAAAGGCCCGACTGGTGGAGGGCTGCAGTGATAGTTGACTTTGTGGAACTTTCTCCCATCTCCCTACTGCATCTCTGGAGCTCAGCCACAGTGATCTTGAGGTTCTTCTTTACCTCTCTTACCAAGGCTCTTCTACCACGATTGCTCAGTTTGGCTGAATGGCCAGATCTAGGTAGACTTCTGGTGGTCCCAAACTAATTCCATTTAAGGATTATGGAGGCCATTGTGCTCTTATGAACCTTGAGTAATGCAGAAATTCTTTTATAACCTTGGCCAGATCTGTGCCTTGCCACAATTCTGTCTCTGAGCTCCTTGGGCAGTTCCTTTTGAGCTCATGATTCTCATTTGGTCTGACAGGCACTGTGAGCTGTGAGGTCTTATATAGACAGGTTTGTGCCTTTCCAAATCAAGTCCTATCAGTTTAATTAAACACAGCTGGACTCCAATGAAGGAGTAGAACCATCTCAAGGAGGATCATAAGGAAATGAACAGCATGTGACTTAAATATGAGTGTCTGAGGAAAGGGTCTGGATACTTATGACTATGTGATATTTCAGTTTTTTCTTTTTTTAATAAATTTGCAAAAAATTCTACATTTCTGTTTTTTTCAGTCAAGATGGGGTGCAGAGTGTACTTTAACCCCTTTACAACCCAAGGTGGTTTGCACGTTAATGACCAGGCCAATTTTTACAATTCTGACCACTGTCACTTTATGAGGTAATTACTCTGGAACGCTTCAACGGATCCCCCTGATTCTGAGATTGTTTTTTCGTGACATATTGTACTTCATGATTGTGGTAAAATTTCTTCGATATCACTTGCGTTTATTTGTGAAAAAACGGAAATTTGGCGAAAATTTAGAAAATTTAGCAATTTTCAAAATTTGAATTTTTATGCCCTTAAATCAGAGAGGTATGTCACACAAAATAGTTAATAAATAACATTTCCCACATGTCTACTTTACATCATCACAATTTTGGAACCAAAATTTGTTATGGAGCTATAAGGGTTAAAAGTTGACCAGCGATTTCTCATTTTTCCAACAAAATTTACAAAACCATTTTTCTAGGGACCACATCACATTTGAAGTCACTTTGAGAGGTCTTTATGACAGAAAATACCCAAAAGTGACACCATTCTAAAAACTGCACCCCTCAAGGTGCTCAAAACCACATTCAAGAACTTTATTAACCCTTCAGGTGCTTCACAGGAATTTTTGGAATGTGGAAGAAAAAAATGAACATTTAACTTTTTTCTCAAAAATGTTACTTTAGACCCAATATTTTTTATTTTCCCAGTGGTAACAGGAAAAAATGGACCCCAAAATTTGTTGTGCCATGTTGCGTTTGGAGAGCCCCTGATGTGCCTAAACAGTGGAAAACCCCCACAAGTGACCCCATTTTGGAAACTAAACCCCCCTGGGAACTTATCTAGATGGGTGGTGAGCATTTTGAACCCCCAGGTGCTTCAAAAATTAATCCGGAAAAATGAAAAAGTATTTTTTTTTCCAGTTTTTCATTTTTACGAATCAATTTGTGAAGCACGTGGGGGTTCCAAGTGCTCACTATGCATCTAGATAGGTGCCTTGGGGGGTCTAGTTTCCAAAATGGGGTCACTTTTGGGGGAGCTCCAATGTTTAGGCACACAGGGACTCTCCAAACATGACATGGTGTCCGCTAACAAATTGGAACCATGTCGCTTTTGAAGAGCCCCTGTGTGTCTAAACATTGGAGCTCCCCCATAAGTGACCCCATTTTGGAAACTAGACCCCTCAAGGATTTTATCAAGGGGTATAGTGAACATTTTGAACCCAGAGGTACGACACAGAATTTGATAACATTAGGTCATCATATTGAATAACTTGTCATTAGTCTTGAGCTCAAGTGCTCGCTACTTGAGTTTGCATCGGGTACTCGGGTATGCACCATGTACTGCGTGTGCTCGAGTGACATGCTAGAGTCCCTGCCCCGCATGTTTCACGGTTATTAGACACCCAAAAAAAACATGCGGGGATTGCACGTGCATGGCAGGCAATCCCCGCAACGTTTTTTTAGCCGCGAAGCATATGGGGCGGAGACTCGAGCATGTCACTCAAATACCCACGATACTCAATGCATACCAGAGCACCCGATGCAAGCTCAAGTAGCGAGCACTTGCGCTCAACACTAGTCGCCATATCGTCATCTTTTTTTCTTACTTTTGAAAAAAATCCTAGCCCAGCCCTAACCCTAGCCCAACCCTAACCCTAGCCCAACCCTAACCCGACAGTTTATTTTTTACGCTTTTCCTCGTGTGGTATAAGTGATTAGACGACTTTATTCTTCGGGTCGGTGCGATTACAACGATACCAGAATCATATGGGGTTTTTATGATTGACAGCTGTCACACACTAAAAGACGCATTTTTTGTAAAATCTAGTTTTTGCATCGCCATATTTTGAGAGCTATAATTTTTCCATATTTTGGCAGACAGAGTCATATGACGGCTTGTTTTTTGCGGGAAGAGTTGACGTTTTTATTGGTGCCATTTTCAGGTACGTGACATTTTTTGATCGCTTTTTATTCCGATTTTTGGGAGGCAGAATAAACAAAAACCAACAATTCAGGAATTGTTTTTTTTTCTTTTTATTCTGTTCCACGTGTGGTAAAATTGATAAGGCAGCTTTATTCTTTGGGTCAGTACGTTTACAACGGTACCACATTTATATCGTTTTTCTTTGTTTTGGCGCTTTTACACAATAAAAGCTATTTTATAGAAAAAATTATTTTTTTGCATCGCTTTATTCTGAAAGCTATAACTTTTTGATTTTCCGGATGATGGAGCTGTATGGCGGCTTGATTTTTTGCGGGACAAGATGACGTTTTCAGTGGTACCATTTTTATTTATATTCGTCTTTTTGATCACGTGTTATTCCATTTTTTGTTTGGCGGTATGATGATAAAGCATCGTTTTTTGCTTTGTTTTTTTTTTTTGTTTTGTTTTTTTACCGTGTTCACTGAAGGGGTTAACTAGTGGGACAGTTTTATAGGTCAGGTCGTTCCGGACGCGGCGATACCAAATATGTGTACTTTTATTGTTTGTTTGCTTTTTTTTCATAATAATATTTATTGATGGGTACATTATATTTTTATTTTTGGTGGATTATTTTTTTTAAAATATTTTTACAATTTTTTTTTTTTTTTCACTTTCTGAGAGTTTTGACACTTTTTTACTTTGTCCCACTCTGGGACTTTAACTTTTTTTATTCTGATCGCCTGCATAGCATAGGGATGGAGCACCATCCCTGTGCCATGCAGGCAGTCAAGCGCTGCACAGTGAGAACATTGTTTGGTCGTGCACTGCGCATGACCAAACAATGTTCCTGCTGCCTGGTGACCCGGATGTTGTCATGACGACATCGGGTCGTCATGGCAACACCCGGGAAGCCGCGGCAGACAGCGCTGGAGGCCGGAAGAGGAGGTGAGTATACCGATCACCTCCCCTTGCCACCGCAATGCTGCGATCGACTTCGACACCCGGCAGCGATCGCGCCCGCACAGCCTGTGTGCGCACGCGATCGCGATGACGTACTAATCCAGGTCAGGCTCTTAAAGCCCAGGGCACAGACGCGTATTAGTACGTCATGGGCTTTAAAGGGGTTAATGAGAAAAAAATTAGCTTTTTAGAATTTACCAAATGGCTGCAATGAAACAAGAGTGAAAAATTTAAAGGGGTCTGAATACTTTCCGTACCCACTGTACATCATCGAAACAATGATATGGAACCCACAAAAATATACAGCAAATAAGATCAAGTATATGTGAGTACTGTAAATTCCAAATGGTACCCGAGAAGTAACATCTATATAATATCATCAACATGTCATAAATAAGGTGCAAGTGTATGGCATATGTATATACAGTGGGGAAAATAACTATTTGATACACTGCCGATTTCACAAGTTTTCCCACCTACAAAGAATGGAGAGGTCTGTAATTTTTATTGTAGGTACACCTCTACTGTGAGAGACAGAATCTAAAAAAAATCCAAAAAGTTCTATTTTGGTCTCATCTGACCACATGACCTTCTCCCATGCCTTCTCTGGATCATCCATATAATCATTGGTGTACTTCAAACGAGCCTGGACATGTGCTGCTGTGAGCTGGGGGACGTTGCGTGCCCTGCAGGATTTTAATTTTAGTGTGTTACTAACGGTGTGGGTCCTAGCTCTCTGCAGGTCATTGACCATGTCCTCCTGAGTAGTTCTGGACTGATTCCTGACCTTTCTCAGAATCCTTACCCTACGAGGCAAGATCCTGCATGCAGCCCCAGATTGAGGAAGATTGACAGTGGTCTTGTGTTTCTTCCATTTTCTAATAATTGTGCCAACAGTTGTTGCCTTCTCACCAAGCTGCTTGCCTATTGTCCTGAAGCCCTTCCCAGCCTTGTGCAGGTCTACAATTTTGTCCCTGGTGTCCGTAGACAGCTGTTTGGTCTAGGCCATGTTGGAGAGATTGGAGTGTGATTGATTGAGTGTGGACAGGTGTCTTTTATACCGGTAATGAGTTCAAACAGGTGCAATTAATACAGGTGATGAGTGCAGAGTAGGAGAGCTTCTTAAAGAAAAACTAACAGGTCTGTGAGAGCCAGAATTCTTGCTGGTTGGTAGGTGATCAAATACTTATTTCATGCAATAAAATGCAATTTAATTATTTAAAAATCATACAATGTGATTTTCTGTTTTTATTTTTAGATTCTGTCTCTCACAGGTGTAGTGTACCTACGATAAAAATTACACACATCTCCATTCTTTGTAGGTGGAAAACCTTGCAAAATCGGCATCGTATCAAATACTTATTTTCTCCACTGTACATCATATGGAAAAATGTATGAACAACAATCCAATCCAATAGATGAGAGAAGTATAATTGGATAAATACAACTATATAAATTAATGGCCCACATATATGTAGACAGTACCTATAGGTAATAAGCCAATACACCCAGCTGAAAATAATCAGATGAGGCCCATAATATGGGATCCAAGAACAAAAGGTGTACCACGAAACATGTCAGGTATAGACCCCATGCGTATCGCTGCTGTTATGCAGCTTCATCAGGGGTAATGATTAATTAGACCTCTTAGACATCATCTTTCACGGTTCCACAGTCCAGTTCTAATATTCGCATGCCAATTGTAAGGACTTTTGATGGTTGACAGGGTTCTACATTTCCAATATTCCTGGTCTGTGGCGATGCAGCCTCATACTCATCAAGCTGTAATGGATTGTTCTTACACCTGTCAATCATTAATTTTTTCAATCACTGCTGAAGTATTTTTCTCATTGGTAGGTACTAGAGTTGGGTCGAATGAATTGGCCACTGGCTGGGAACGAGAGAATGGCTTCTTTCCTGACAGCATCTGCGGCTCTTTTTTTGATTATTTAGCCTGGAGCAATGTCACATGTACATAATGCTGCTACGAAGATCTTACAACAGGCCAGATAATCAAAAGAAAAGCCACGGATTCCTACAGGTAAGAGGTCATTCTTCCATTCTGGTCCAGTGGCCATCGACAACTGTCCTGGCCGATGGAGTGGGGCATGTGAATCAATTTGAACCAACTCTAATAGATACACTAAGCCTTGCATAGTGAGGACACCCCACAAGACCTGCCACTTTGGAAGTGCTCTGACCCAGTCTTCTAGACAACACGCTTTGGTGCAGATCACTTAAAGACGTTCTCTTGCCCGTTTTTCCTGCTTCTCTTCACCTGTTTTTAATGTCATGGCTGATGTGTATGTTCCTATAATGTTCTGTAAATATTTGAACGGTTCTTCCTGTAGCTATTTGTGGGTGTACAGATTAATAGTCTTGTTAGTGTTAGGCTTGTTTAGCCACAATCGGGTACCTGCAGTTCTCGCTTTCAGAACGTTCATCTGTCAGTTTGTTTTCCACGATGTCCGCATATCAGACGCCAGCTACTTATTATGGCGAACGTTAAAACCTGACCTTTCCATGGTGTGTAAATATATGCAAATGCCGACCGTATGTGAACACAGGCGTTCTGGTAACTGCTGTCGTGCGAACATGTTCATATTTTCTGCTTGGCATGGTGAAGGATTGGCTTGCTTCTCCATGTTTCACTCTTGCCTTCTGTTTCCAGTCAGGCTTTGATCTGAAGTCTCCTGTTCTCAGAGCGCCCCTCCTAGTTGAGCCCTTTTGCGCTCCGTACGTATTGTTTGGCAGAGTGCAGAACATCAAACTGGCCTGTGGACTAATTCCTTAGGCATGCTGAACCACAACATAATGACTTAAAGATGTTCATGCTGGGGAGGGAAGAGGTGTGCGCAGTGAGAGAACGATTTAGCTTTGGCCTCTGGTCACTGGTAAATACGTGAAGTCAGGTGCCAGACAGTCTAGACACGGTGATTTTTAGTGCGCCCCTTATGCTATATGATACTCAATATGGGACTTGTCTGATTAAGCTACTTCTTACATCTCCAGAATGCCTGCAGTCCTTTTTAATGCCTTCCTGCTAAATTAGGAAAAGATGACAGTGGGCACCTTAAAAGCAGGACAAATTTAATGTTAATATTTCCTATTAGGTGCCAATTATCACTGCTTTTGATGTGTCACACTTTTAACATTTTGTAAACAACTATATAATAAGAAACTGATAGGCCACAAGTTCATAAAGCTCATTTATCATTTAACTCTGGGGGTTTTCTTACTAAAAATAATAGAAAGACACCCAGACACGTAAAACCACGTTACTCATTAGGTAAGTATTGTAGTGTTAACAGATGACTGTGGTTTCTATGATAACAATTTATCAGGGGTAAAGTAGCCATACTAAGCTTGTAATTTATTTATATATATTATACATGAGTGTGTGTGTGTGTATATATATAATGTATATATGTGCGTGTACAGTGGTGGCCAAAAGTATTGGCACCCATGCAATTCTGTCAGATAATACTCAGTTTGTTCCTGAAAATGATTGCAATCACAAATTCTTTGGTATTATTATCTTCATTTAATTTGTCTTCAATGAAAAAAACACAAAAAGAATTGTCCTAAAGCCAAATTGCTTATAATTCCACACCAAACCTAAAAAAGGGGGTGGACAAAAGTATTGGCACTGTTTGAAAAATCATGTGATGCTTCTCTAATTCGTGTAATTAACAGCACCTGTAACTTACCTGTGGCAGCTAATAGGTGTTGGCAATAACTAAATCACACTTGCAGCCAGTTAACATGGATTAAAGTTGACTCAACCTCTGTCCTTGTGTGTACCACATTGAGCATGGAGATAAGAAAGAAGACCAAAGAACTGTCTGATGACTTGAGAAACCAAATTGTGAGGAAGTATGGGCAATCTCAAGGTTACAAGTCCATCTCCAAAGACCTGAATATTCCTGTGTCTTCCGTGCACAGTGTCATAAAGCCCATGGCACTGTGGCTAACCTCCCTAGATGTGGATGGAAAAGAAAAATTGACGAGAGATTTCAACGCAAGATTGTGCGGATGGTGGATAAAGAACCTCGACTAACATCCAAACAATTTCAAGCTGCCCTGCAGTCCGAGGGTACAACAGTGTCAACCCGTACTATCCGTCGGCGTCTGAATGAAAAGGGACTGTATGGTAGGATACCCAGGAAGACCCCACTTCTTACCCCGAGACATAAAAAAGCCAGGCTGGAGTTCTCTTACCTGAGAAAGCCTAAAACGTTTTGGAAGAATGTTCTCTGGTCAAATGAGACAAAAGTAGAGCTTTTTGGCAAAAAGCATCAACATAGAGTGTACAAGAAAAAAAAAGAGGCATTCAAAGAAAAGAACACGGTCCCTACAGTCAAACATGGCGGAGGTTCCCTGATGTTTTGAGGTTGCTTTGCTGCCTCTGGCACAGTACTGCTTGACCGTGTGCATGGCATTATGAAGTCTGAAGACTAGCAACAAATTTTGCAGCATAATGTAGGGCCCAGTGTGAGAAAGCTGGGTCTCCCTCAGAGGTCATGGGTCTTCCAGCAGGACAATGACCCAAAACACACTTCCAAAAGCACTATAAAATGGTTTGAGAGAAAGCACTGGAGACTTCTAAGGTGGCCAGCAATGAGTCCAGACCTGAATCCCATAGAACACCTGTGGAGAGATCTCAAAATGGCAGTTTGGAGAAGGCACCCTTCAAATATCAGGGACCTGGAGCAGTTTGCCAAAGAAGAATGGTCTACAATTCCAGCAGAGCATTGTAAGAAACTTATTGATGGTTACCGGAAGCGGTTGTTGGCAGTTATTTTGGCTAAAGGTTGTGCAACCAAGTATTAGGCTGAGGGTGCCAATACTTTTGTATGGCCCATTTTTGGAGTTTTGTGTGAAATGATCAATGATTTGATTTTTGCTTCATTCTCTTTTGTGTTTTTTTTCTTGCAAGCAAATTAAATGAAGATAATACCAAAGAATTTGTGATTGCAATCATTTTCAGGAAGAAACTGAGTATTATCTGACAGAATTGCAGGGGTGCCAATACTTTTGGCCACCACTGTATTATGTATGTAGATATATCAATATAGATAGATCACTTCAATCAAGGTTATTATACATTTTATACACTTAAAGGGAACCTGTCATCTGATTGATGCTCCCGAGTTACAGGCAGCATGAATCCGACACAGGCTTTCTTATTGCTGCAGTGTTTTTTTTACTATGTAACTTTACATTCCAGAAATACAAAAACTTTGAAATCCAGCCATGTTTTGGCTGACTCCCCACCATGCTCCCCATGACTCACAGGTGTTTTTCTATATGTGTGTATATTGTGTGACCTGTCAATCTAGGGAAGTGGGTTGGTGAGAATCTGCATGGAGCAGTCTCAGACTAGTCATCCGAGAGACAGTTTGCGTCATTTTTCAAAGTATGTTTTCCTTGAAACGTCCCTGGTTACATACTAGAACGTAACTTCCTGCATTAACTAAGCCCGACTGTGATTCATGCTTTTCGTGGTTCGGGCAGCTTGAATCAGAGGACAGGTTCTTTTAAGTCCTACATGCTTGTAATGGTCATGGATCCTCCAAACTGATGTTGTTCAGGAATTCTGCTCATGACTTTACCCAACCGATCCCAAGAACAAGGTCTAAAAAACCCCTGTGTGAATGGAATAGAGGTTAAGCATGCACACCTCCGCTCCATTCATTCTTAAAGTGGCTGTTTGGGACTTTTACATTGATTGGCTTAGTATAGGTTAACAACATCTGATTAGTGGGTGTGAAACACGTGGCACCCCCACCAATCCGTTGTTCCCATGCCATCGCGGGCCGAATATACTGTGTTGTAGAGCTGCACAGCTCTATCAACTATATCGTGGCCACTGCTGAATACTTCACCCCCCACCTCCTGTTTATTCGAATAGGGGCCGTATGTGCAGTACCCAGTTAGGGCCAATATGCAGTTGATGTAGCTGTGCTTTGCCGATCCGCAACTCACACATCTGTCCGGCACCGGGAAAAGCTGATTGGCAGGGGTTCTCAGGGGCACTCCCACTGATCACATATTGATGACCATCAATGTAAATGTCCCAAACAACCCCTTTGATTAGAGTGCTAAAGATCAGTGCTCTGGCAGTTATCCCTTCCCCTAACATTTGTTCCATGGTAAAATATAGGTGGTTATACAGTGACTTGCGAAAGTATTCATCCCCCTTGACATTTTTCGTGTTATGCTGCCTCATTACCTGGGATTTAACTGTGTTTTTCTGAGTATTTGCATGAGTTCATGTAAAGAACATGCCTACAACTGTGAACATTTGGTTTTATTTTAATTGTGAAGCAAACAGCATATAGGACAAAATAACTGAAAACTTCACAGTGTGCATACCTATTCACCTCCCTAAAGTCAGTACTTTGTAGAGTCTCCGTTTGTGGCAATTACAGCTACAAGTCATTTGGATAAGTCTCTATGAGCTTTCCACATTTGACCACTGGGATTGTTGCCCATTCATCAAGGCAAAACTGCTCTAGCTCCTTCAAGTTAGAAGGTTTCATCTGGTGAACAGCATCTTCAAGTCTGACCACACGATTCTCAATTGGATTAAGGTCTGGGCTTTGACTAGGCCACTCCAAAACATTGACACGTTTTCCCTTAAACCACTCGAGTGTTGCTTTAGGAATATGCTTTGGGTCAGTCTTGTTGGAAGGTGAACCTCCATCCCAGTCTCAAATCACTGACAGATTGAAACAGTTTTAGCTCAAGAGTATTCCTGTATTTTGCACCATCCATCTACTCCTCAACTTCTTCCCTGTCCCTGCTGCCGAAATACATCCGCACAGCATGATGTTGCTACCACCATGTTTCACTATGAGGATGGTGTTCTTAGGGTGATGAGTTGTGTTAGTTTGACGCCAGACATTGTTTTTACCTTGGTGGTTAAAAATTTCAATTTTGGTCTCCTCTGACCACAGCACCTTCCTCCCTCCATTTGAAGAGTCTCCACATGTCTTTTGGCAAACTCAAAACGAGCCTTACAATTTTTGTGTGAAAGTAAAGGCTTTTTTCCCATTCCCCACGACAGCACCCATGGAAAGAGGGATCTGCCCCAAGGACAGGAAACCCTACAGGTTTAAAAGGCGGAGCCCTCTGCTGTGCCTCGGTGGTTTCCTGTCCTTGAGGAAGCCCTACATCTCCCCAGGTGCTGCCGGGGGAGTGAAGATTACCTTGAGTGTTGCGGCTTCCTGGGGGGCCGGGTGTCCGGATCCTTCTCTGGGAGATGCGCGACGCTACTCCGGAGGCCGACCTGTGAGCGGGGAATCTCGCGCAACGAGCACAAAGCATCCCTGGGCCGGCGTGACGTGAGTCCCCGGTGCACGGCCTATCGGGGAAGAGTTCTTCCCCGGAGCCCCCGCCGGCGTCTTGCGTCACATCCAGTGGCGCGGAATATCACTGGGAGCCGGACAGCGATGGCTCCCGTGGGCACGGCCTAGGGGGTCGGGGTGTCCCCGGGGGGGGAAGCGGGGTAGTCATCTGGGGGCGCGGCCCGAGGGGCAGAGTGCTTCCCCAGTGAAGACCAGTGGGATTTCTGGGGGGGAGGGGGGAGGAGCAGGAAGAGGATAAAAGCCCCCCCCCCCCCCCTTCCTCCATTCACTGCTGCAGGGTTTCAAGAGTGGAGGACCCAGCTCAGCCCGGAGAACCCATAGAAGCAACCGCTTCGACCTCGGTAGTCTTGAGTCAGGTGGGGTCAGGTGGGGTCAGTCAGGGGTGAAACCCTGGAAAAACCTTATTAAATGTGTCCACCTTCTTTTACACTTTGCCCTTAGGGAAGGCTTAGAAAAACTCAAGCAAATTCTAAACACCAGGAATGTGCACTATGCAAAAGTAGATTAGATGCCACATACACTAAAAAGCTATTCAAAGATTGTATTGAGAGAACCTTGTCAGAAGAGTCCCCTTCGTTGATGGATAACATGCGGTCCATGATTAGAAGCGAAATGAAAAAGTAATTTAAAGGGTTAAAGGCAGGCGCAGCGTCAAAAGAGGCTAGCGACAACTCTAGTTCAGAAGATGTCGGGGAGGAAGGCCAGCTAGGAAGATTCGATACAAGCTCCACAGCATGGTCATCCTCTTCAGAAAGTGATGAAGACCTCTCTTGTTTTCCGCTTGACGAAATTAGTAGGCTGGTGAAAGCACTTAGGGCTACCATGAAAATGGAAGACACAAAGGAGCCCAGGTCCGTACAAGATCAAATGTTTGGAGGTCTAGAAAGTAGTAAAGACAAGTGTTTTCCAGTTCACAAAACCATTTCCCAGCTGATTAAAAAGGATTGGGGAAAACCGGACAGAAAGGCTTACATCCCCAAACTGATGAAAAGAAAATACCCTTTCGGGGCAGAGTACTCTGAAGTTTGGGATAAAGCACCCAAGATAGATGTGGCAGTTTGCAAAGTCTCCAGAAGTTCCTCCCTCCCATTTGATGATGCGGGGCTCCTGAAGGACCCTCTTGATAGGAAAGTAGAGAGTTTTCTAAAAAGAGCGTGGGAAACAGGAGCCACGGCATTCAGGCCGAATATAGCAGCAACATGCACGGCGAGATCTTTAAGTGTATGGCTGGCTCAGTTGCAAGACCAGATCCAGACCAAATGCCCTAGGGACGAGCTGCTAACATGCGTGCCAAATATAATTAAAGCAGCAGACTTTCTTGTTGACGCCTTAGCAGATGGCGTTCGTCTGACAGCCTGAACCTGTGCCCTGTCAAATTCAGCCAGAAGAGCCCTCTGGTTAAAAAAAACTGGAGAGGAGACTTCAATTCAAAGTCCAGGCTTTGCTGTATTCCCTTCTAAGGAAATTACCTCTTCGGGCCCACTCTCGACGTGATCCTGGATAAGGCGGGAGACTCAAAAAAAAAGGTTTCCCCAGGTGAGCGCACCAAAATTCAAAAGGCCTTTCCGCCCTTTCAGGAGGAAGGGGGGGCTGAAGCCAAAAGACTCAAAAGTGGAAGAAACCAAGAAGCAAGGAGAAAACCTCCCAGGGGTAGGGTTTTTTTGTCTGGGTTCCCAAAAAAATAATGAAGACAAGGACGCCAAGTCCCAGGTAGATGGAAGATTGAAGCACTTCCTCCCTGCCTGGGAAAATATTTCTCGGAGCCTATGGGTTCTAGACACCGTACGGGAGGGGCTGAAACTGGAGTTCCTTTCCACTCCTCCAGATCCCTATATCGTCATTAGATACCAACCTTCTGGGTTGGTTCAATATTCCCTAGAGCTAGAGGTTATGTCCCTAATCCAAAAGGGAGCACTGACCTGTGTCCCAGAAGAGGAAGAGGGGAAGGGGTTTTACAGCCCCTTATTCCTAAGAAAAAAAACGGATCCATCATAGAGAAGGGATACTTAGCTGTCTTTAACATGGTGGACAAACGAGGCAAATCTATCCCTGCGGGTTCAATGGGAAGAGAGAGACCCCGTAATACCACGGACACAAGCCCCTGGGTGTGGTGGGCCCACGTAGACAGAAGTATTCTGCAGGGGAGATGGCCACAAGACCTAATAAAGGCTTCTTCCAACAGGACAGAATTAGCAGCTGTAGGATTGGCCTTACGAAAAATCCTGCCAGTTGTCAAAAATCGATACCTAAAAATACTCTCAGACAATAAAACAGCAGTAGCTTATATAAACAAGCAGGGAGGAACAAGGTCAGAAGGGCTGATGGCCGAGGCACAAAAGATTATGATACTAGCAGAAGGGAATCTAAGTTCCATCTCAGCAGGCTATTTGAAGGGGTCAGAAAACGTAAAAGCAGATTTCCTGAGCCGTCACAGGGTAGACCAGGACGAATGGTCTTTAAACACAGAAGTCTTCCAGAAAATAGTAGATCTCTGGGGGGTTCCAAAAATGGACCTTTTTGCAAACATATCGAACAGGAAGATCCAGAAATTCTTTTCAATAAATCCAAAAGAACTCCCCGGGGGGATAGATGCCCTGCTCCACGAATGGCCAGTAGGTCTTCTTTATGCTTTTCCCCCTCTACATCTAATTCCTGCGGTTCTCAGGAAAATACGCACAGAAAGGGTCGAGATAATTCTAGTGGCCTCATTCTGGTCCAGAAGGACGTGGTTCACCTGGCTACGTCACCTTTCAGTAGCAACTCCGTGGGTACTTCCAGAGATTCCAAACCTCCTATCCCAGGGCCCTATTCATCACCCCGACATAAAGAAACTTCATTAAACGGCTTGGCGCTTGAGCGGCAGCTTCTGAGAAATAAGGGGTGTTCGGAAAATGTAATATCCACCCTTAAGTCGAGGAAAAAACAACATCTATTATATATTACAGGATATGGAGTAAATTCCTGTTTTTTTCAGGAATAAATCCCTTAAAGAATCAGAGGGTCGCATATGTGGAGATTCTAGAACTCCTACAAAAGGGTTGGGAATTGGGGGCTACAAAAGGGTTGGGAATTGGGGCTAAAAAAGAGCATCCTTAAGGTTCACTCTGCAGCCTTGGGGGCCCTCTTCGGAGGGAACGTCGCATCCCACCCCTTGATAGTAACATTTTTCAGAGCAGTCAGTCGGTCGGAATCTGCCCCTCGCCCGACAGCAGCCCCTTGGGACTTAAACCTGGTCCTCAGAGCCCTTACTAAGCCACCCTTTGAACCTTTATCAGATTGTTCTCTAAAAAATGTAACCCTTAAAACGGCCCTCCTGGTAGCCCTTACATCTGCCAGACGGGTGGGAGAGATTCAGGCTCTATCTATAAATCAGCCCTTTACTCAATTCCTGTCGGACAGAGTTATTCTTTCCCCAGACTCTGCCTTTCTTCCGAAATTAGTATCCATCTTCCATAGGGTACAGGATATAGTATTACCTTCATTCTGTGAGAACCCTAAAAATTAAGGGGAAAGGGAGTCCCATACCTTAAATGCCAGTAGATGTCTGTTGCAATATTTGAAGTCAACCAAGGGTATTAGGAAAACCACCTCCTTGTTTGTTCTCTTTCAGGGTCCCAAGAAGGGCCAGGCAGCGTCCATGGGGTCCATAGCAAGATGGGTCAGGACGGGGATTGCTCTGGCTTACACCTCAGGGGGGTTCTCCCGCCTGATAAAATTAAAGCACATTCCACTAGGGCTGCCTCTACTTCTTGGGCGGAAAGGGCAAATGCTTCTCTGGAGCAAATTTGTAGGGCTGACACTTGGTCTTCACCCTCCACCTTCTTCAAGCACTACAGGGTGGATCTAGGTGTTGGTGATCTATCCTTCGGTAGGAAAGTCCTACAAGCAGTGGTCCCTCCCTAAGGGGATTCCTTTGTAATCTCTCCATGGGTGATGTCGTGGGGAATGGGAAAAATGATGATTACTTACCGGTAATCGGATTTTCCAGAACCCACGACAGCACCCTCACTTATTCCCTCCCTTCTCACTCTTTTTATGGTGGAGGATGCGCGTGTAAATCACGGGGTGTCGCAAAAAAAAAGGGGGGCGTACATTTGAAATGAATATACAGAAATATATGTATACCTTCTCTTATGTATTCACCATTCTCCTGATGACTTCATTAATAAATTGTATGAATCATTGTTGAACCGCATGGATGCAGTCCTTCAAGCTCATGGAAGTCACACAAAATATTAAATATAACTCTAATAGCACCACAACTTCATTCACCAATGTTATGCTACATATATTTGTATTTTAAGATAATTATTTGTTTGAATATCACATTACTCTCTGTGGGCGACAGAACTTTTGTCTTGCCAAAATCTGACCATTCTGTATTCATTAAATGATCAATATTTCCGCATTGATGCCAATTTATTTTCTTAACCTAAACCAAATTTGGGAGGGTTTCAGCTTTCAAAAGAGTAATTTATAAAACCAATGGATGAATTTAACGTCGGGTTATAAGCTTTTATTTACATAACATGGATAAGCGACATCATTTCTGTCAGGGAGTATATGATAAAACCCAAAAATGTGTTTGATCAGGGACAGGTACAGTGCCTTGTGAAAGTATTTGGCCCCCTTAAACTTTTCTACCTTTTGCCACATTTCTGGCTTTAAACATAAAGATATAAAATTCAAATTTTTGGGGGAAGAGTCAACAACAAGTGGGACACAATCGTGAAGTGGAATGAAATTCATTGGATATTTTAAACTTTTTTAAAAAATTAAAAACTGAAAAGTGGGGCGTGCAATATTATTCAGCCCCCTTGAGTTAATACTTTGTAGCGCCACCTTTTGCTGCGATTACAGTTGCAAGTCGCTTGGGGTATGTCTCTATCAGTTTTGAAAATTGAGAGGCTGAAATTCTTGGCGATTCTTCCTTGCAAAACAGCTCGAGCTCAGTGAGGTTGGATGGAGGGCGTTTGTGAACAGCAGTTTTCAGCTCATTCCACAGATTCTCGATTTGGATTCAGGTCTGGACTTTGACTTGGCCATTCTAACACCTGGATACGTTTATTTTTGAACCATTCCATTGTAGATTTTGCTTTATGTTTGGAATCATTGTCTTATTGGAAAATAAATCTCCATCCCAGTCTCAGGTCTTTTGCAGACTCCCAACAGGTTTTCTTCCAGAATGGTCCTGTATTTGGCTCCGTCCATCTTCCCATCAATTTTAACCATCTTCCCTGTCCCTGCTGAAGAAAAGCAGGCCCAAACCATGATGCTGTCACCACCATGTTTGACAGTGGGATGGTGTTTTGAGGGTGATGAGCTGTGTTGCTTTTACGCCAAACATATCGTTTTGCTTTGTGGCCAAAAAGTTCGATTTTTGGTTTCATCTGACCAGAGCACCTTATTCCACATGTTTGGTGTGTCTCCCAGGTGGCTTGTGGCAAACTTCAAACGAGTCTTTTTATGAATATCTTTGAGAAATGGCTTTCTTCTTGCCACTCTTCCATAAAGGCCAGATTTGTGCATTGTACGACTGATTGTTGTCCTGTGGACAGACTCTCCCACCTCAGCTGTAGATCTCTGCAGTTCACCCAGAGTGATCATGGGCCTTTTGGTTGCATCTCTGATCAGTCTTCTCCTTGTTCGAGATGAAAGTTTAGAGGGACGGCCGGGTCTTGGTAGATTTGCAGTGGTCTGATACTCCTTCCATTTCAATATGATCGCTTGCACAGTGCTCCTTGAGATGTTTAAAACTTGGGAAATCTTTCTGTATCCAAATCCGGCTTTAAACTTGGCCACAACAGTATCTCGGACCTGCCTGGTGTGTTCCTTGATCTTCATGATGCTCTCTGCACTTGAAACAGAACCCTGAGACTATCACAGAGCAGGTGCATTTATACGGAGACTTGATTACACACAGGTGGATTCTACTTATCATTACCAGTCATTCAGGACAACATTGGATCATTCAGAGATCTTCACTGAACTTCTGCACTGAAAGTAAAGGGGCCGAATAATATTGCACGCCCCACTTTTCAGTTTTTAATTTTTTTAAAAAGTTTAAAATATCCAATCAATTTCCCACTTGTTGTTGATTCTTCCCAAAAAAATTTGAATTTTATATGTTTATGTTTGAAGCCAGAAATGTGGCTAAAGGTAGAAAAGTTCAAGGGGGCCAAATACTTTCACAAGGCACTGTAAATGACCGGCTTCTGAACTGGCTAATGGCATTGTACGTTTTGGGGTCATTGTCCTGCTGCAGAATAAATGTGGAGCCTATGAGACTCCTCGCTGACGGTCTTGCATGGTGGATAAGGATCTTCCTGTATTTCTCAGCATTCAGGATTGTAGACTCAGTGAGTGGTTGGCCAAGGAGACTTTGTGCAGCAGATGAAAGACACTTCATACTTCCATTTAAAATCTCAAAAACTAATAATTGATGCTGATTAAAGGCAAAGGACGGTCACACTAAATATTCATTTGATTTAAATTAATTTTTTTGCTTACTCCCTTTCCACTTTGGTAATTGGAAAAAGAAATAAACTATTAACACTTGTATTTTTTAAACCATTTTTCTTTGCAGCATCTTTTCCTCACCTGCCTAACAATCTTGCACAGTACTGTGTGTATACATACAGGTGCATCTCACAAAATTAGAATATCATCAAAAAGTTAATTTATTTTAGTTCTTCAATACAAAAAGTGAAACTCATATATTACATAGTCATTACAAATGGAGTGATCTATTTCAAGTGTTTATTTCTGTTAATGTTGATGATTATGGCTTACAGCCAATGAAAACACAAAAGTCATTATCTCAGTAAATTGGAATACTTTATAACAACAGCTTGAAAAATGTTTTTAAAATCCGAAATGTTGGCCTACTGAAATGTATGTTCAGTAAATGCACTCAATACTTGGTCGGGGCTCCTTTTGCATCAATTGCTGCATCAATGCGGCGTGGCATGGAGGCGGTCAGCCTGTGGCACTGCTGAGGTGTTATGGAAGCCCAGGTTGCTTTGATAGCAGCCTTCAGCTCATCTGCATTGTTGGGTCTGGTGTCTCTCATCTTCCTCTTGACAATGCCCCATAGATTCTCTATGGGGTTAAGGTCAGGCGAGTTTGCTGGCCAATCAAGCACAGTGATACTGTTGTATATAAACCAGGTATTGGTACTTTTGGCAGTGTGTACAGGTGCCAAGTCCTGCTGGAGAATGAAATTTCCATCTCCAAAAAGCTTGACGGCAGAGGGAAGCATGAAGTGCTCTAAAATTTCCTGGTAGACGGCTGTGCTGAATGTGGTCTTGATAAAACACAGTGGACCTACACCAGCAGATGACATGGCTCCCCAAACCATCACTGATTGTGAAAACTTCACACTAGACCTCAAGCAGCTTGGATTGTGGCCTCCCCACTCTTCCTCCAGACTCTGGGACCTTGATTTCCAAATGAAAATTGGAACTCTGGGACCTTGTGGAATGTGTCAATGACTGCCTTCTGGACATCTGTCAAGTCAGCAGTCTTCCCCATGATTGTGGAGCCTACTGAAACAGACTAAGGGACATTTTAAACACTTAGGAAGCCTTTGCAGGTGTTTTTTGTTAATTATTTTAATTTACTGAGATAATGACTTTTGTGTTTTCATTGGCTGTAATCTTTAATCCTCAACATTAGCAGAAATAAACACTTGTAACAGATCACTGTTTGTAATGACTCTATATAATATGAGTTTCACTTTTTGAATTGAAGACCTGAAATAAATGAACTTTTTCATGATATTCTAATTTAGTGAGATGCACCTGTATATATGCTGCTCACGCGGCCAATGTTATCGCTCAGTGAGAGGCAATTTACAGATTGTCGTTTTCTTCTTCCCGTCTTTAGTTAATGAAGATGTTGTTTGAGTGCTCAGAGGAACGCATTGATCTTGAATTGATTTCATTCTGCATAAATCTAGCAGCAAATAAAAGAAACGCTCAGTTAATATGTGAAGGTGAGTAGGACTTATCCAGATGGAATACGTTTGTGTTCTGTTGCTAAGACCCATCCAGCAATGTGTGTAATCTGCACAGAAACCTGCAGTGTTAACAGTGCCGTGTCCCTGTATTCAGTGGATCTAATGCTGAGCTCACAGTACAGGGGGCTCAGCATAACATTTAGTTTCCCAGTGCTTGTATTGCTGTCAGGAGCTGCCATTTGTCAATATCTTTTACATGGGAGTCTTTCTAGATTGCTATGTGGCTGCACACAAAACATCATGGCCATGTGGCCAACAATCTGCCAGTCCCTTTCCAGTCATGGCCTGTGAGACCAGCACCCCTAACGCTATTTAGAGACCGTATTGCAGGCTCCACTACAAGGTTGGGAAATGTTTAATGCTCCACCAGTTTTTTTGTTCTTTACAAGTGTGCAAGCCATTTAAAGGGAACCGGTCATGCTGTAATTCATTCTGTAATTCATGCTTTGCAGACCGCAGGCGGCTTGAATCACGGGCAGCCCCCTCATTCCAGGCATCTGTGTTTTACTGTAAAATGCTGCAGCTTTTATAACAATTGTTTTTATTGATTTTCTCAATTAGACATGAAAATTACAGACAAAAAGAAAAATGAACCATAGTGCAAATACAGAAATAAAGACTAATCATGGTTAAGTAACACCCCAGCCCCCTTACCATTCATGCCTAGCGGTTACAGGCATTCTTTATTGTCTTTATTACAAAATATCTGCACCAAAGAGAGGACTCTCAACACACTCAAATTATTAGTTCTGACAGGGTCGCGTTGTACAACATGCCCTACGCATTACTATATAGCAGTTTGTTGCCTATCTTTCCATTTAACACAAAGGAATGACTCTGTACTGTAACATGGGGTTGTTTCCAGACCTGGAAAATCTAACCATGGGGACCACAACTTTTCATATACTTTTACATTATTTATACATTTACCATATACTCCTCTCTTTTGATAACGTTCACATATTATAACAGAGTTAACTGAATTAATAAATTCCCTTTTAACAGGTGGTGAGGTTTGGAGAAATGCTGCAGCTTTTTAGAGATAATGGAGCTTCCAGGGGAGTTGGGTCCGGGGAGTCCCAGTCATTTGGGCAGGGCCACTCCAGCTTTGTCCTTCCTGGCACAACTAGATTGACTCGACTCTTCTTATTTGAAGCCTACGAGGGTCAAAATGGTATTCATGGTTCTGAGACTGCTTTGGATATCCTAATGTGTGAAACTACATTGTTTGTGCTAAAAGAAGCTTGCCACAATCTACATCTCAATTTCCTATGGCAAAATCCTAAAGGGGTTGTCTTTAAAAGACAACCTTAAAGGGGTTGTCCAGTCTAAAACTACAAGTCTGCAGTGACTCCTGTTTCCAGCCTCGGTCAACACACTTGCATTGAGTCAGGCTGCCCATCTAGTCAGAATGTGGCCAGGAGTATGCAAAATGTATACTTGCCGGCACATGAGCGGCGCTCCCGATACCGACACATGACCGGTGCCACCGATACCAGCGCCCTCGATTCTGGCACATGACCGGTGCTACTGATGCCGGCACATGACCGGCGCTCCCGATACCGGCGCCTCCGATGCTAGCACCAGAGAATCCTCACAGCGCAGTCACTCTGCGTGTCTGCAGACTTGTAGTTTTACACAGGACAACCACTTTAATGTAACTGGAAGCAATGAGTCTGGCTTCTCTAATCCTGGAACTTAGCTTTTTGGTCTGTGCAAATATTTAACTCACTGTGACTGTCCATATAGTGCATGGATGAGTCGGTGCCTCCTGAGGAGCTAAAGTTTTGACTCATTTAAAGGGAACCCTACTATATGACCCAATGGGGATTATGGACAGGGGTTGTCTTCATGAGAAAAAAAAAAACATTTTACTATGGTTGCTATTAATAACACAGAGGCTTTCTCTCTGAGAAAGTATGGACACCAGAATCCTGGTAATATTTCCATTTTATCGCATCGTTCCCCTTAGACCTCTGTCCACAGATTATTACCACAGTTGCTGATTATTCCATGAAGATGCAGATATATCAAGCATGAATCAGTCTTCTGTGCTGATTGCCAACTCTCTTTTAAACTCCGAATGTGAAATCAATACTTGTTTTTCCTTTGCTATTCTGGCTGTTTGTATCACTGTTCATTACTGAGATATACATTTATTCTATAGGAAATGGGCTGAAGATGTTGATGAAAAAAGCGCTCAAGTTTAAGGATCCATTGCTAATGAAGATGATCAGGAATATTTCTCAACATGATGGATCAACCAAGAATTTGTTTATAGTAAGCAGTTTTTCCCAATATTTTTCAGAAATCAATATTCTGTTTGTACAGATGTCAGTCTGGGGTACGTTGCTGGTGTTACAGTGATGGCCATTGAATAGGTGATGTAACAAACCATCACATCTGTACATGAATCTGAACTGATGGCTAAAATATACAGGAGGGGACTAGGCATGGGTGGCAAATCCTCAGCAATGGGTGCAGCCACAGGCAACCAGCTGTAAACCACCAGAAACACAAGAGGGCTCAATACGGTAATATCTTCCTGACTGGATTTGGCCATGAAGCTTTAGGCTGTGTGCCCACTATGCGTTTTTTAAGCGTTTCCGGAGCAGCAATTCCGCTACAGAAACGCTTAAAAACGCTTGGTAGAAGGTCTGCCATGTTCCCCAATGATAGTCCGCATGTGCTGTGCACATGCTGTGGAAATTTCCGCTGCGGATTATCATTGCGGAAAAATCCACAGCACTACCAATTATTTTGCGTAAACGTGGCGTTTTCGCCGCCATTGACTTGCATTGGAACGCATGTGATCCGCATCACTGCATCTGTACATGCGGAATCCATGCGTTTCAATGTGCGGATGGTACCCGGCTCTGGTGAAGAGGAGACTCTCCTCCGGACCCGGGTACCATAGAACCTGTAAAATAAAAAATATACATTATATTTACCTCCTGATGGCCCCCGGTGTGCTTGTCTCGGCTTGCCGGCAGCTCGCGGTGGACTCAAGGACCTGCGCTGACTCATTTAGTCATATGACTGGTCACGCGACGCTGACGTCGGCAGGTCCTTAAATCTACTGCGAGCTGCCGGCAAGCAGAGACAAGGACACCGGGGGCCATCAGAAGGTAAGTATAGATTTATTTTTTTACCATTCTTTCGGTCACACAATATAAATCCATGCTGGTTGCATGGATTTATATAGTGTGACCTAGTTGTCAAGCACTTTCCAAGTGATGCTAAAATCGCTTGGAAAGCGCTTGTCAACCCGCATGCGGAAATGCATGTGAAGATCGCTTCACTTCCGCATGTCCCTGGCAGGAAAACGCATGTACAATCCGCATGTACAATCCGCATGTACAATCCGCATGTACAATCCGCATGTACAATCCGCATGTACAATCCGCATGTACAATCCACACGCTTTTTTCCTGCCAGGGAAATGCAGAAACGCTCAGGAAAAAATCCGGAGCATTTCTGCATCGTGGTCAGTAACTGTCAGAGAGTTCCTCCAATGAGCTTGGCTGATAAAAAGCAGCTAGTCATTAAGCACATTCACTGTAGCATACTATTTCACACAAAAATGTAGACAAGTAATGTAAACAGAATGTGCACAAGCCGTTAACCTGCTTGCTGACAGTCTCCAGGTAGCAACATCTGAGCATGGAAATAAGCTGCTGTGAAAGATGTCCAACTACTGCTTATTGGTAGGACTGAGGATTGTGAAATGTATCCCGCAACATTGTCTGTTTTCTGGCACTATTTGGCCGGTCTAGTCACGTTACCTAGTCAGACAATCCCTCTCTGTCTTTGGGTGTAGTCAGCTTAGAGTTACTGTGTGTCGAAAACTTACTGAAATGTGCTGTGTGCAAAGGCCTTTAAATGTGTTGCCCATCAAATAATAGTGATGACCTGTCCTTGATATCATCAATATTGGATAAGTGGGGGTCCGACACACTCGGTATCCCCTCATATCAGCTGGTATTTGCTCCAGTGACCACTGAAAGAAAAAAACAATTATATCAAGATAGCATATGGGGTCACACAAAACCCCAGTGACCACTGGATATAAACACCTTGAATGGAGCTGAAAAGTGCAGCTCAATTCAATGTGTAGCAGTCGCTGCTGGGTACTGCAGTACACCTCCTATTCTATAGCCAGGGCAAGTAAAGGCTGATCAGTCAGGGTACCAGGTGTCAGACCTCCACCGATCCAGTATTCTGAGGATCGGTCATCAATATCATTTTTCCGGACAACCCTTTTTAAAGTTATTTTTTAAATTAACACTTTGTAACTAAACTTGAAGTTTACATTGGTGCAATAGGATTACGTTGGGGATCTGGCAGCTCAGGTTTCGAATGATGAAGATGAAGAATTTGTGATTGAATGCCTCGGAACACTCGCCAACCTCACGATCAGTGATTTGGACTGGGAACTAGTTCTCAAAGAATATAAGCTTGTCCCTTACCTCAAGGATAAACTTAAGCCAGGTACATTTATATTATTAAAAGAGTCAACCACTTTCTTGTAAAAAAATCTTTAAATGTTTGAGATATACAGCAGAAAGCTGTAAAGCCCTTTCTTGCTTCCCCCAGCTCTTCATTTCACGACCCCCTGCTGCCCATGGACAGCATATGTAAAGAATGGCCGTGGCGATCCTAGGAATCATCACCCTATCTGCTGCTCCAACTTCTGAGAATGGAATTACTCATTTCTTTTAATTTATTAAGCTATCCATTGAACATTTGATTTAAATTATACATCAATTTATTATTATTAATTGAAATTGAGAATAAATTCCATTAGACGTAAGACAGAATCATTCTCAATCTTGGCTTTTCATTTTCTGCTGAATAAACCTGTTGCTCATTTTTACAAGAGCACAGAACGGTCTATTTTTGTTATATGTAGATTGGTACTATAGTTGTGAATTCTTTTCTCTTCTTTGGTGATATACAATTGTAATTGATTTACTTTGCTTCATATATTTTTTTATATCTCTTATCTTAGGGTCTGCTGAAGATGACCTTGTCTTGGAAGTGGTTATAATGATTGGCACAGTGTCAATGGATGATTCCTGCGCCGCCTTGTTGGCAAAATCTGGCATAATTCCAGCACTTATTGAGCTACTGAATGGTATGTGTTCTCATTCTGTTTGACAGAAGAGGGTAATAATAAATAGTTGTAGCCACAATATGAATAGTATCAGCCAATTATTTTTATTATTTCTAAAATATGTTATTGTTATATTCAATGTAACCTAAAGATGGAATAATCAGAAACACTTAGGATTGTGGATTTAGGACTGTACTGTGGATAAATAGTGCCAAATTTATAAATGGATATAATCTGGATTTATATCCAGATTATTGCTGGCATGTGTTCACTAGCCATAAGCTTACATGCAATCAATGTAACGAACATGACTAATAATGCCATAAATTGCATATGCACAATCTTCATACATTCAATCCAAAGCCTACATTGAGGAATGGACATGAATGCAAATTTGTAAAGTCCGTTAGTGAAAATGTCACAAAGTGTTAGCGTGGCAAGATTTGTTGGAGACATTTCTTCCATTGTATTCTTGTGAATGGGAACATGGGATCAGTGCCTCCCATATGAGGTGGTACAGGAGGTACATAGATGACCTGCTCCTGATGTGGGAGGGCAACCCACTAGAGATTATACAATGTGTCGCTTTCATTAATAATAACAGTATGAATGTGAAATTTACAATTGATGTACAAAAATAGGTGAGTTTATCTAAAGGCACTGACCAGAAATACTGCCACCAACTCCACATTGTTACTTGTTATCCCTATTGAAGAATTAATTCAAACTAAACGACAGATATGAACCATATCACGGTTTCCTTCATTTTCAGACTGCAATTTTCAGAAATAACTAATATTATTAAAAAATTCCATTCCCATGTTACATCAAGATAAAAAATTCTCACCAATCCAGTAAACATTGTGGCTAAAAGAGCCCCTACAATAGGCAGTTTACGTTCTACAAGTTTGTTCATTAAAAAAAAAAAAAACAGATAATGCAAATTTGTTACGTTTTAATGTTTTTTACATATGCAGTCATACCATCTGCACCTGTTTTAAATACATGGAAAAAAAGCAAAAAAAAATATGTCTTCATCAGTTACCATAAAAATATATCCTACACTGTGTGCCGAATTATTAGGCAAATGAGTATTTTGATCACATGATAGTTTTTATACATGTTGTCCTACGCCAAGCTGCATAGGCTTGAGAGCCAACTACCAATTAAGTAAATCTGGTGATGTGCATCTCTGTAATGAGGAGGGGTGTTGACTAATGACATCAACACCCTATATAAGGCGTGCTTAATTATTAGGCAACTTCCTTTCCTTTGGCAAAATGGGTCAGAAGAGAGATTTGACAGGCTCTGAAAAGACAAAAATTGTGAGATGTCTTGCAGAGGGATGCAGCAGTCATGAAATTTCCAAACTTTTGAAGCGTGATCACTGAACAATCAAGCATTTCATGGCAAATAGCCAACAGGGTCGCATGAAGTGTGTTGGCCAAAAAAAGCGCAAAATAACTGCCCATGAATAGAGGAAAATCAAGCGTGAAGCTGCCAAGATGCCATTCGCCACCAGTTTTGCCATATTTCAGAGCTGCAACGTTACTGGAGTATCAAAAAGCACAAGGTGTGCGATACTCAGGGACATGGCCAAGGTAAGGAAGGATGAAAAACTACCACCTTTGAACAAGAAACATAAGATAAAACGTCAAGAATGGGCCAAGAAATATCTTAAGACTGATCTTTCAAAGGTTTTATGGACTGATGAAATGAGAGTGACTCTTGATGGGCCAGATGGATGGGCCAGAGGCTGGATCAGTAAAGGGCAGAGAGCTCCACGCAGAATCAGATGCCAGCAAGGTGGAGGTGGGGTACTGGTATGGGCTGGTATCAAAGATGAACTTGTGGGACCTTTCAGATTGAGGATGGAGTGAAGCGCAACTCCCAGACCTACTGCCAGTTTCTGGAAGACCACTTCTTCAACCAGTGGTACAGGAAGAAGTCGGTATCGTTCAAGGAAAACATGATTTTCATGCAGGACAATGCTCCATCACATGCATCCAACTTCTCCACGGCGTGCCTGGCCAGTAAAGGTTTAAAAGAAGAAAAAATAATGACATGGCCCCCTTGTTCACCTGATCTGAACCCCATAGAGAACCTGTGGTCCATTATAAAATGTGAGATCTACAGGGAGGGAAAACAGTACACCTCTCGGAACAGTGTCTGGGAGGCTGTGGTGGCTGCTGCACGCAATGTTAATCGAAAACAGATCAAGCAACTGACAGAATCTATGGATGGAAGGCTGTTGAGTGTCATCATAAAGAAAGGTGGCTATATTGATCACTAATTTTTTTGGGGTTTTGGTTTTTGCATGTCAGAAATGTTTATTTCTAAATTTTGTGCACTGATATTGGTTTTCCTGGTGAAAATAAACAAGTGAGATGGGATTATATTTGGTTTTTATTAAGTTGCCTAATAATTCTGCACAGTAATAGTTACCTGCACAAACAGATATTATCCTAAGATAGCCAAATCTAAAAAAAAACCCACTCCAGCTTCCAAAAATATTAAGCTTGGATATTTGAGTCTTTTGGGTTGATTGAGAACATAGTTGTTGATCAATAATAAAAATAATCCTCTAAAATACAACTTGCCTAATAATTCTGCACACAGTGTATACACAATTTCAACAATTAATTACGTGCATATGTTTCAATTTACAATATGTTGGTTGCACAACAATACCATTAAAAATCTATATTAGAAGACACCTTTTGGATGCTGCTAACAAATTAAAGCAAGTCTGTTAGCTGGTTTTTGATATTTAAGCTGAGAGCAGCATAATGTAGTGATAGAGTCCCTGATACCAGGGATGTGTCACTTAATAGGCTGCGTGCTGTAGTTTCAATACAATCAGTGTTTTATCAGCAGGAAATTATCATTCTAGGACTTGGTCTCACATGCACAGCAGTCAGCCTAATCTGTTTAACCCCCACCCCTACCATTGATTGGCAGCTCTGACAGCTTAACATTCTGACTATTGCTACATCTACAACAGACAAAACAGGGATTGTATCAAAACTGCACCAAGCAGCCCAGTAAGTTATACATCCCTGGAATCAGGCTCTCTGCCCCTACATCATGCTGCTGTCATATTACATAGTAAAAAAAAACCTGCTGACAGATCACAGGAGAAAAGTCCTTAATCAAAAATCAAGGTGGATATACACATTACAAACCTGGTCACCAGTGGGAACAAAGACAAGTTAATATCAGTCATTAGGAATAGTTTGTGTGTTTGTCTTTCATCCTTCCATACTTTCTAGTCTATTCCTTGGAAGAGAATATCAATCATTACCTGAGATTCGATCGCTCTATTTTTTATTGGATGTGAGTAATCATGTGTCCTAACAGGATGTGACATTAAACACCAAATTGTGCTCTTTTTAAACATGATTTTTAAGGATTTAGTCTGAAACACATTTACTTATTTTATTTTTCTGGTGATGGCTACTGTGTATTTTTATACTTTTAAATAAAAAGTGATTTTAGAAGAGGATCCGACTGCTTGATACATTTCCCCTTCTACAATTCATGTGAATTGGGCTTACAAAAATTCTTGTGCTTACTATCAGAACAGAACGACCCCATTCAGATTAACCCATTACCGACATAGGACTTAACGGTACGTCCTATGCCAACTCCCCGACTTTCCCTGGAACTCTCTGGGAGAGGAAGTGGTGATGTCCAACTCACTTAAAGAGTTCAAGAGAGGCCTGGACGCCTTTCTTGAGAACAATAAAATTACATCTTATGCTTAGTTAATTAATCCAGGGATTTAATCTGACTGCCAGATTGGAGTCGGGAAGTGAATTTTTCCTCAATGATGTAAATTGGCCTATACCGCATGGGGATTTTTTGCCTTCCCCTGGATCAACGCTGCGGAATAGCTGCAGTGCACAAGAAATAGGCTGAACTGGATGGACGCTTGTCTTTTTTCGGCCTTATAAACTATGTAACTATGTAACTTTGATGCACCCTCACTCATCGAGCCTGCAACTTTCCCTGCACATGACAGCTGATTTAATCAGATATCATGTGCCTCTAACAGCCGCTGGTGGGGTGGAGCTCTACCTGCGGCTGTTACATCCCGCTGCCAGTCTCTGACAGCGCCATTTAACAAGAGATTGTGATTTTCACTATGCATAGCAGTGGTGATGTATTTCTATCTATGGCATAAGCAATCAGATGATCCCAGCTTCAAGTCCCTATTAAATACAGTAAAAAGTAAAAAAATAAAATAAATTTAAAAATGTAAAAAAAAAAATGTAAAAAACACAAGTTAAAATCACAACCCATTTGCCCTATTAAAAATAAACCAAAAAATAAATAAATGCACATATTTGTTATCATTCAGTAAGAAAAAGTCAAATTTATCAAAATATAAAATAAATAAATCCAATCGTTAAATGGTATAACGAGAAAGAAAATCTAAATGCCAAATTATGTTTTTGTAAAATACAATAAGAGATGATCAAAACATCTTATCTACCCATAATGGAATCAGTAAAAATGTCAGCTCAGGGCGCAAAAAATAATCCCTCACCCGGCCCCATGTGGCAACACGAGAAGTTCTACAAATTTTCGTTTTTCTTTTCACCACTTCAATAAAAAAAAAAAAACTATGCATGTTTGTTAATTCAAACAAAAGCAAGGACAGAAGAGGACAGGTATATATGGGCACTGCATGTGCGGTATATAATGATGTGAAAATACTTCTGTGTAGAAGTGACCCCCAGTGAATATTGCAAACAGAAAAGGAAAAGGGGAAAAAACGAGATTATGGTCAGTGGTGATAAAGAAAAGTTATTTATTGTTTATTACACAAATATGCTAAAAAGGAGGCGCATATCAACAATTAAATGAATCAGAGAAACAAACAAAACCAGCCATGGGGGGGCGCATGTCATCGCAAGTTGCACTATTAGTCTTTCTCACTCTGGTTCCTTCTAACTACAACTGTGTCATCTGCCAGATTCACTACCCATACGACTTTACATTTCTACATATGTTAATAGAGGGCATCTTGCGCATGCACTTTATTATAGTTCTATTCTATCCAACAATCATTATGGACTTCTCTGCACATGCACTTTACTAATGTGATTACATCCAGGAAACACATTTATGTCCCAACCCTCTAAACATATATTCATACACACCCCTAGTTTGTCACATTCATTTTTCCTTTATGATTGTTACCTTCTCTGGGATCTTACCATTGTGTAGGACTTTTGTGACACATTTGCAGATCCCTGAATGTCACAAACCTTATTTCTGATGGATCTTGTGCAGCCATGTTTTACTATACCATACTTAGACTGGTTGTGTTTGTTTCTCAGTGTAATCTGATTCATTTAATTGTTGATATGCGCCTTATTGTTGAATAACCCCTACATATTTGTGTAATAAACAATAAATAACTTTTGATATCACCATAGAACGTAATCTCAGTTTTTCCCCTCTACTTTTATGTTTGGTATCTGCGTAATCGTACTGACTTGGAGAATCAGATTGCCAGGTCAGTTTTCTATATAGTGAATATAGTAAGTAAAAAACCCATACAACAATTGATAAATTTTACTTTTTTTTTGCAATTTCAACGCACTTGGAATTTTTTTCCCACTTTTCATCACATGATAAAATGAATGGGGTCATTCAAAAGTACAACTCATCCTACAAAAAACAAGCCTTCATTCTGCTATACTGATGGAAAAATAAAAAAGTTATGGCTCTTGGAAGAAAGGGGGAAAAAAACAAAAACGGAAAAGCAGAAAATGGCCATGTTGTGAAGGGGTTAATGGAATGTGTTTGTGATGCTGGTGACAGTGCTCTGAAGCATCTGCCCTATTCTGTATATACAGGCTGGGCTTCTCTGCTTTAGTAGTATGATGATGATGATGATGATGATGATGATGATGATGATGATGATGATGATGATGACGACGACGACACCTCAATGCAGCTGTTATTTTTTTCTTTTAGCTCAGCAAGAAGATGACGAGTTTGTGTGCCAAATTGTCTATGTCTTTTACCAAATGGTTTTCCATCAAGCAACGAGAGATGTTATAATAAAAGAGACCCGTATCCTTTTAATTTTACAAATGGATGCAAGTGCTTTGCTAATGGGAGCTCCAGAAATAAATGTATTTCCCAGTTTTCATATCTTCCTTTGGGCAGATGGAATAGTATGCCCCAGTGCAGTGTTACACGGTGTATAGCCTGGTGTATGGCTATCTGTCATTGAGGTGGAGCCATGGCCCTGTAACCTGACATGTGGGTCGCGTCTTGGCTTTGATGTGGGATTCTGATCTCAGACTGGTTCTGGGAATGCTATTTCCTGGCCACTATGTATATGGGTGCTTTGCTATAATACATTAATAATACAGCAGTCTTCAGCAGAAGAGTTTTCTTATAATTACAGCAGTGCTGAACCTTTCTGCTTACTCTGTGCAAAAGTGAGGGGAAAACTGCTATAGTTATTCTGCACTATGATGGGTGGGGTCTTCAAGCTGCCTTGTGTCTGTCACCTGTGTAATGAATTGCTCCATATATCCTGACGAGTAGTGACATGGAGTAAATGTTAGACCTGCTATATCGCTGTACTGTTTTGGCCCTAATAGTTCTCCTATTCACCTGCTGTTTGTCATGGCTCCGCTGAAGCTCAGCCTCCGCTATGAGGTTATGGCATAACAGAGCCGCAGCAGAGATCCATTACATGCCCCTCTGGAGAATGGTTACTCATGTGCGTTATGTAGATGCTTCTGAATCAGTTGTTTGTCTCCCCAAAGAGAAGTGAACAGACGGCCTGTGTTCCTGCCTTTGTCTGAAGGACGACTACCTATGTTTGTCAGCTGCAGATTTCCCACTAAGCCAAACATTCGGCAAATTGCAGCGGAGGCGCTATGCTAATTTCTGTGCGAAATGTTTCCAGTCTGGTTGATCTCATAACTTCATGACTGTGGATTTAATTTCTTTTTGGCTGTGGCTGTGAATAAGTTAGAATAACTCTGCCATCATTACCCCCTTCTATGTGTGTTCTCATATATAACACTGCCATCATTACCCCCTTCTATGTGTATTCTCATATATAACTCTGCCATCATTACCCCCTTCTATGTGTGTTCTCATATATAACTCTGCCATCATTACCCCCTTCTATGTGTATTCTCATATATAACTCTGCCATCATTACCCCCTTCTATGTGTTCTCATATATAACGCTGCCATCATTACCCCCTTCTATGTGTATTCTCATATATAACTCTGCCATCATTACCCCCTTCTATGTGTTCTCATATATAACGCTGCCATCATTACCCCCTTCTATGTGTATTCTCATATATAACTCTGCCATCATTACCCCCTTCTATGTGTTCTCATATATAACTCTGCCATCATTACCCCCTTCTATGTGTTCTCATATATAACTCTGCCATCATTACCCCCTTCTATGTGTATTCTCATATATAACTCTGCCATCATTACCCCCTTCTATGTGTATTCTCATATATAACTCTGCCATCATTACCCCCTTCTATGTGTATTCTCATATATAACTCTGCCATCATTACCTCCTTCTATGTGTATTCTCATATATAACTCTGCCATCATTACCCCCTTCTATGTGTATTCTCATATATAACTCTGCCATCATTACCCCCTTCTATGTGTATTCTCATATATAACTCTGCCATCATTACCCCCTTCTATGTGTTCTCATATATAACTCTGCCATCATTACCCCCTTCTATGTGTATTCTCATATATAACTCTGCCATCATTACCCCCTTCTATGTGTATTCTCATATATAACTCTGCCATCATTACCCCCTTCTATGTGTTCTCATATATAACGCTGCCATCATTACCCCCTTCTATGTGTATTCTCATATATAACTCTGCCATCATTACCCCCTTCTATGTGTTCTCATATATAACTCTGCCATCATTACCCCCTTCTATGTGTATTCTCATATATAACTCTGCCATCATTACCCCCTTCTATGTGTATTCTCATATATAACTCTGCCATCATTACCCCCTTCTATGTGTTCTCATATATAACTCTGCCATCATTACCCCCTTCTATGTGTGTTCTCATATATAACTCTGCCATCATTACCCCGTTCTATGTGTTCTCATATATAACTCTGCCATCATTACCCCCTTCTATGTGTATTCTCATATATAACTCTGCCATCATTACCCCCTTCTATGTGTTCTCATATATAACTCTGCCATCATGACCCCCTTCTATGTGTGTTCTCATATATAACTCTGCCATCATTACCCCCTTCTATGTGTTCTCATATATAACTCTGCCATCATTACCCCCTTCTATGTGTGTTCTCATATATAACTCTGCCATCATTACCCCGTTCTATGTGTTCTCATATATAACTCTGCCATCATTACCCCCTTCTATGTGTATTCTCATATATAACTCTGCCATCATTACCTCCTTCTATGTGTATTCTCATATATAACTCTGCCATCATTACCCCCTTCTATGTGTGTTCTCATATATAACTCTGCCATCATTACCCCGTTCTATGTGTTCTCATATATAACTCTGCCATCATTACCCCCTTCTATGTGTATTCTCATATATAACTCTGCCATCATTACCCCCTTCTATGTGTTCTCATATATAACTCTGCCATCATTACCCCCTTCTATGTGTGTTCTCATATATAACTCTGCCATCGTTACCTCCTTCTATGTGTTCTCATATATAACTCTGCCATCATTACCCCCTTCTATGTGTGTTCTCATATATAACTCTGCCATCATTACCCCCTTCTATGTGTTCTCATATATAACTCTGCCATCATTACCCCCTTCTATGTGTTCTCATATATAACTCTGCCATCATTACCCCCTTCTATGTGTTCTCATATATAACTCTGCCATCATTACCCCCTTCTATGTGTTCTCATATATAACTCTGCCATCATTACCCCCTTCTATGTGTTCTCATATATAACTCTGCCATCATTACCCCCTTCTATGTGTGTTCTCATATATAACTCTGCCATCATTACCCCCTTCTATGTGTTCTCATATATAACTCTGCCATCATTACCCCCTTCTATGTGTGTTCTCATATATAACTCTGCCATCATTACCCCGTTCTATGTGTTCTCATATATAACTCTGCCATCATTACCCCCTTCTATGTGTATTCTCATATATAACTCTGCCATCATTACCTCCTTCTATGTGTATTCTCATATATAACTCTGCCATCATTACCCCCTTCTATGTGTGTTCTCATATATAACTCTGCCATCATTACCCCGTTCTATGTGTTCTCATATATAACTCTGCCATCATTACCCCCTTCTATGTGTATTCTCATATATAACTCTGCCATCATTACCCCCTTCTATGTGTTCTCATATATAACTCTGCCATCATTACCCCCTTCTATGTGTGTTCTCATATATAACTCTGCCATCGTTACCTCCTTCTATGTGTTCTCATATATAACTCTGCCATCGTTACCCCCTTCTATGTGTGTTCTCATATATAACTCTGCCATCATTACCCCCTTCTATGTGTTCTCATATATAACTCTGCCATCATTACCCCCTTCTATGTGTTCTCATATATAACTCTGCCATCATTACCCCCTTCTATGTGTTCTCATATATAACTCTGCCATCATTACCCCCTTCTATGTGTTCTCATATATAACTCTGCCATCATTACCCCCTTCTATGTGTTCTCATATATAACTCTGCCATCATTACCCCCTTCTATGTGTGTTCTCATATATAACTCTGCCATCATTACCCCCTTCTATGTGTTCTCATATATAACTCTGCCATCATTACCCCCTTCTATGTGTGTTCTCATATATAACTCTGCCATCATTACCCCCTTCTATGTGTGTTCTCATATATAACTCTGCCATCATTACCCCGTTCTATGTGTTCTCATATATAACTCTGCCATCATTACCCCCTTCTATGTGTTCTCATATATAACTCTGCCATCATTACCCCGTTCTATGTGTTCTCATATATAACTCTGCCATCATTACCCCCTTCTATGTGTATTCTCATATATAACTCTGCCATCATTACCCCCTTCTATGTGTATTCTCATATATAACTCTGCCATCATTACCCCCTTCTATGTGTGTTCTCATATATAACTCTGCCATCATTACCTCCTTCTATGTGTTCTCATATATAACTCTGCCATCATTACCCCCTTCTATGTGTATTCTCATATATAACTCTGCCATCATTACCCCCTTCTATGTGTTCTCATATATAACTCTGCCATCATTACCCCCTTCTATGTGTTCTCATATATAACTCTGCCATCATTACCCCCTTCTATGTGTATTCTCATATATAACTCTGCCATCATTACCCCCTTCTATGTGTTCTCATATATAACTCTGCCATCATTACCCCCTTCTATGTGTATTCTCATATATAACTCTGCCATCATTACCCCCTTCTATGTGTATTCTCATATATAACTCTGCCATCATTACCCCCTTCTATGTGTTCTCATATATAACTCTGCCATCATTACCCCCTTCTATGTGTTCTCATATATAACTCTGCCATCATTACCCCCTTCTATGTGTATTCTCATATATAACTCTGCCATCATTGCCCCTTTCTATGTGTTCTCATATATAACTCTGCCATCATTACCCCTTCTATGTGTTCTCATATATAACTCTGCCATCATTACCCCCTTCTATGTGTATTCTCATATATAACTCTGCCATCATTACCCCCTTCTATGTGTTCTCATATATAACTCTGCCATCATTACCCCCTTCTATGTGTTCTCATATATAACTCTGCCATCATTACCCCCTTCTATGTGTGTTCTCATATATAACTCTGCCATCATTACCCCCTTCTATGTGTATTCTCATATATAACTCTGCCATCATTACCCCCTTCTATGTGTATTCTCATATATAACTCTGCCATCATTACCCCCTTCTATGTGTTCTCATATATAACTCTGCCATCATTACCCCCTTCTATGTGTATTCTCATATATAACTCTGCCATCATTACCCCCTTCTATGTGTTCTCATATATAACTCTGCCATCATTACCCCCTTCTATGTGTATTCTCATATATAACTCTGCCATCATTACCCCCTTCTATGTATTCTCATATATAACTCTGCCATCATTACCCCCTTCTATGTGTGTTCTCATATATAACTCTGCCATCATTACCCCCTTCTATGTGTATTCTCATATATAACTCTGCCATCATTACCCCCTTCTATGTGTTCTCATATATAACTCTGCCATCATTACCCCCTTCTATGTGTTTTCATATATAACTCTGCCATCATTACCCCCTTCTATGTGTTCTCATATATAACTCTGCCATCATTACCCCCTTCTATGTGTTCTCATATATAACTCTGCCATCATTACCCCCTTCTATGTGTGTTCTCATATATCACTCTGCCATCATTACCCCCTTCTATGTGTTCTCATATATAACTCTGCCATCATTACCCCCTTCTATGTGTATTCTCATATATAACTCTGCCATCATTACCCCCTTCTATTTGTGTTCTCATATATAACTCTGCCATCATTACCCCCTTCTATGTGTTCTCATATATAACTCTGCCATCATTACCCCCTTCTATGTGTATTCTCATATATAACTCTGCCATCATTGCCCCCTTCTATGTGTTCTCATATATAACTCTGCCATCATTACCCCTTCTATGTGTTCTCATATATAACTCTGCCATCATTACCCCCTTCTATGTGTATTCTCATATATAACTCTGCCATCATTACCCCCTTCTATGTGTTCTCATATATAACTCTGCCATCATTACCCCCTTCTATGTGTTCTCATATATAACTCTGCCATCATTACCCCCTTCTATGTGTGTTCTCATATATAACTCTGCCATCATTACCCCCTTCTATGTGTATTCTCATATATAACTCTGCCATCATTACCCCCTTCTATGTGTATTCTCATATATAACTCTGCCATCATTACCCCCTTCTATGTGTTCTCATATATAACTCTGCCATCATTACCCCCTTCTATGTGTATTCTCATATATAACTCTGCCATCATTACCCCCTTCTATGTGTTCTCATATATAACTCTGCCATCATTACCCCCTTCTATGTGTATTCTCATATATAACTCTGCCATCATTACCCCCTTCTATGTATTCTCATATATAACTCTGCCATCATTACCCCCTTCTATGTGTGTTCTCATATATAACTCTGCCATCATTACCCCCTTCTATGTGTATTCTCATATATAACTCTGCCATCATTACCCCCTTCTATGTGTTCTCATATATAACTCTGCCATCATTACCCCCTTCTATGTGTTTTCATATATAACTCTGCCATCATTACCCCCTTCTATGTGTTCTCATATATAACTCTGCCATCATTACCCCCTTCTATGTGTGTTCTCATATATCACTCTGCCATCATTACCCCCTTCTATGTGTTCTCATATATAACTCTGCCATCATTACCCCCTTCTATGTGTGTTCTCATATATAACTCTGCCATCATTACCCCCTTCTATGTGTATTCTCATATATAACTCTGCCATCATTACCCCCTTCTATGTGTATTCTCATATATAACTCTGCCATCATTACCCCCTTTTATGTGTATTCTCATATATAACTCTGCCATCATTACCCCCTTCTATGTGTTCTCATATATAACTCTGCCATCATTACCCCCTTCTATGTGTGTTCTCATATATAACTCTGCCATCATTACCCCCTTCTATGTGTTCTCATATATAACTCTGCCATCATTACCCCCTTCTATGTGTGTTCTCATATATAACTCTGCCATCATTACCCCATTCTATGTGTATTCTCATATATAACTCTGCCATCATTACCCCCTTCTATGTGTTCTCATTTATAACTCTGCCATCATTACCCCCTTCTATGTGTATTCTCATATATAACTCTGCCATCATTACCCCCTTCTATGTGTTCTCATATATAACTCTGCCATCATTACCCCCTTCTATGTGTGTTCTCATATATAACTCTGCCATCATTACCCCCTTCTATGTGTGTTCTCATATATAACTCTGCCATCATTACCCCATTCTATGTGTATTCTCATATATAACTCTGCCATCATTACCCCCTTCTATGTGTTCTCATATATAACTCTGCCATCATTACCCCCTTCTATGTGTGTTCTCATATATAACTCTGCCATCATTACCCCCTTCTATGTGTATTCTCATATATAACTCTGCCATCATTACCCCCTTCTATGTGTGTTCTCATATATAACTCTGCCATCATTACCCCCTTCTATGTGTATTCTCATATATAACTCTGCCATCATTACCCCCTTCTATGTGTTCTCATATATAACTCTGCCATCATTACCCCCTTCTATGTGTTCTCATATATAACTCTGCCATCATTACCCCCTTCTATGTGTATTCTCATATATAACTCTGCCATCATTACCCCCATCTATGTGTTCTCATATATAACTCTGCCATCATTACCCCCTTCTATGTGTATTCTCATATATAACTCTGCCATCATTACCCCCTTCTATGTGTATTCTCATATATAACTCTGCCATCATTACCCCCTTCTATGTGTATTCTCATATATAACTCTGCCATCATTACCCCCTTCTATGTATTCTCATATATAACTCTGCCATCATTACCCCCTTCTATGTGTATTCTCATATATAACTCTGCCATCATTACCCCCTTCTATGTATTCTCATATATAACTCTGCCATCATTACCCCCTTCTATGTGTATTCTCATATATAACTCTGCCATCATTACCCCCTTCTATGTGTTCTCATATATAACGCTGCCATCATTACCCCCTTCTATGTGTATTCTCATATATAACTCTGCCATCATTACCCCCTTCTATGTGTTCTCATATATAACGCTGCCATCATTACCCCCTTCTATGTGTATTCTCATATATAACTCTGCCATCATTACCCCCTTCTATGTGTTCTCATATATAACTCTGCCATCATTACCCCCTTCTATGTGTTCTCATATATAACTCTGCCATCATTACCCCCTTCTATGTGTATTCTCATATATAACTCTGCCATCATTACCCCCTTCTATGTGTATTCTCATATATAACTCTGCCATCATTACCCCCTTCTATGTGTATTCTCATATATAACTCTGCCATCATTACCTCCTTCTATGTGTATTCTCATATATAACTCTGCCATCATTACCCCCTTCTATGTGTATTCTCATATATAACTCTGCCATCATTACCCCCTTCTATGTGTATTCTCATATATAACTCTGCCATCATTACCCCCTTCTATGTGTTCTCATATATAACTCTGCCATCATTACCCCCTTCTATGTGTATTCTCATATATAACTCTGCCATCATTACCCCCTTCTATGTGTATTCTCATATATAACTCTGCCATCATTACCCCCTTCTATGTGTTCTCATATATAACGCTGCCATCATTACCCCCTTCTATGTGTATTCTCATATATAACTCTGCCATCATTACCCCCTTCTATGTGTTCTCATATATAACTCTGCCATCATTACCCCCTTCTATGTGTATTCTCATATATAACTCTGCCATCATTACCCCCTTCTATGTGTATTCTCATATATAACTCTGCCATCATTACCCCCTTCTATGTGTTCTCATATATAACTCTGCCATCATTACCCCCTTCTATGTGTGTTCTCATATATAACTCTGCCATCATTACCCCGTTCTATGTGTTCTCATATATAACTCTGCCATCATTACCCCCTTCTATGTGTATTCTCATATATAACTCTGCCATCATTACCCCCTTCTATGTGTATTCTCATATATAACTCTGCCATCATTACCCCCTTCTATGTGTGTTCTCATATATAACTCTGCCATCATTACCCCGTTCTATGTGTTCTCATATATAACTCTGCCATCATTACCCCCTTCTATGTGTATTCTCATATATAACTCTGCCATCATTACCCCCTTCTATGTGTTCTCATATATAACTCTGCCATCATGACCCCCTTCTATGTGTGTTCTCATATATAACTCTGCCATCATTACCCCCTTCTATGTGTTCTCATATATAACTCTGCCATCATTACCCCCTTCTATGTGTGTTCTCATATATAACTCTGCCATCATTACCCCGTTCTATGTGTTCTCATATATAACTCTGCCATCATTACCCCCTTCTATGTGTATTCTCATATATAACTCTGCCATCATTACCCCCTTCTATGTGTGTTCTCATATATAACTCTGCCATCATTACCCCGTTCTATGTGTTCTCATATATAACTCTGCCATCATTACCCCCTTCTATGTGTATTCTCATATATAACTCTGCCATCATTACCCCCTTCTATGTGTTCTCATATATAACTCTGCCATCATTACCCCCTTCTATGTGTGTTCTCATATATAACTCTGCCATCGTTACCTCCTTCTATGTGTTCTCATATATAACTCTGCCATCATTACCCCCTTCTATGTGTGTTCTCATATATAACTCTGCCATCATTACCCCCTTCTATGTGTTCTCATATATAACTCTGCCATCATTACCCCCTTCTATGTGTTCTCATATATAACTCTGCCATCATTACCCCCTTCTATGTGTTCTCATATATAACTCTGCCATCATTACCCCCTTCTATGTGTTCTCATATATAACTCTGCCATCATTACCCCCTTCTATGTGTGTTCTCATATATAACTCTGCCATCATTACCCCCTTCTATGTGTTCTCATATATAACTCTGCCATCATTACCCCCTTCTATGTGTGTTCTCATATATAACTCTGCCATCATTACCCCCTTCTATGTGTGTTCTCATATATAACTCTGCCATCATTACCCCGTTCTATGTGTTCTCATATATAACTCTGCCATCATTACCCCCTTCTATGTGTTCTCATATATAACTCTGCCATCATTACCCCGTTCTATGTGTTCTCATATATAACTCTGCCATCATTACCCCCTTCTATGTGTATTCTCATATATAACTCTGCCATCATTACCCCCTTCTATGTGTATTCTCATATATAACTCTGCCATCATTACCCCCTTCTATGTGTGTTCTCATATATAACTCTGCCATCATTACCTCCTTCTATGTGTTCTCATATATAACTCTGCCATCATTACCCCCTTCTATGTGTATTCTCATATATAACTCTGCCATCATTACCCCCTTCTATGTGTTCTCATATATAACTCTGCCATCATTACCCCCTTCTATGTGTTCTCATATATAACTCTGCCATCATTACCCCCTTCTATGTGTATTCTCATATATAACTCTGCCATCATTACCCCCTTCTATGTGTTCTCATATATAACTCTGCCATCATTACCCCCTTCTATGTGTATTCTCATATATAACTCTGCCATCATTACCCCCTTCTATGTGTATTCTCATATATAACTCTGCCATCATTACCCCCTTCTATGTGTTCTCATATATAACTCTGCCATCATTACCCCCTTCTATGTGTTCTCATATATAACTCTGCCATCATTACCCCCTTCTATGTGTATTCTCATATATAACTCTGCCATCATTGCCCCCTTCTATGTGTTCTCATATATAACTCTGCCATCATTACCCCTTCTATGTGTTCTCATATATAACTCTGCCATCATTACCCCCTTCTATGTGTATTCTCATATATAACTCTGCCATCATTACCCCCTTCTATGTGTTCTCATATATAACTCTGCCATCATTACCCCCTTCTATGTGTTCTCATATATAACTCTGCCATCATTACCCCCTTCTATGTGTGTTCTCATATATAACTCTGCCATCATTACCCCCTTCTATGTGTATTCTCATATATAACTCTGCCATCATTACCCCCTTCTATGTGTATTCTCATATATAACTCTGCCATCATTACCCCCTTCTATGTGTTCTCATATATAACTCTGCCATCATTACCCCCTTCTATGTGTATTCTCATATATAACTCTGCCATCATTACCCCCTTCTATGTGTTCTCATATATAACTCTGCCATCATTACCCCCTTCTATGTGTATTCTCATATATAACTCTGCCATCATTACCCCCTTCTATGTATTCTCATATATAACTCTGCCATCATTACCCCCTTCTATGTGTGTTCTCATATATAACTCTGCCATCATTACCCCCTTCTATGTGTATTCTCATATATAACTCTGCCATCATTACCCCCTTCTATGTGTTCTCATATATAACTCTGCCATCATTACCCCCTTCTATGTGTTTTCATATATAACTCTGCCATCATTACCCCCTTCTATGTGTTCTCATATATAACTCTGCCATCATTACCCCCTTCTATGTGTTCTCATATATAACTCTGCCATCATTACCCCCTTCTATGTGTGTTCTCATATATCACTCTGCCATCATTACCCCCTTCTATGTGTTCTCATATATAACTCTGCCATCATTACCCCCTTCTATGTGTTCTCATATATAACTCTGCCATCATTACCCCCTTCTATGTGTTCTCATATATAACTCTGCCATCATTACCCCCTTCTATTTGTGTTCTCATATATAACTCTGCCATCATTACCCCCTTCTATGTGTTCTCATATATAACTCTGCCATCATTACCCCCTTCTATGTGTGTTCTCATATATAACTCTGCCATCATTACCCCCTTCTATGTGTATTCTCATATATAACTCTGCCATCATTACCCCCTTCTATGTGTTCTCATTTATAACTCTGCCATCATTACCCCCTTCTATGTGTGTTCTCATATATAACTCTGCCATCATTACCCCCTTCTATGTGTTCTCATATATAACTCTGCCATCATTACCCCCTTCTATGTGTATTCTCATATATAACTCTGCCATCATTGCCCCCTTCTATGTGTTCTCATATATAACTCTGCCATCATTACCCCTTCTATGTGTTCTCATATATAACTCTGCCATCATTACCCCCTTCTATGTGTATTCTCATATATAACTCTGCCATCATTACCCCCTTCTATGTGTTCTCATATATAACTCTGCCATCATTACCCCCTTCTATGTGTTCTCATATATAACTCTGCCGTCATTACCCCCTTCTATGTGTGTTCTCATATATAACTCTGCCATCATTACCCCCTTCTATGTGTATTCTCATATATAACTCTGCCATCATTACCCCCTTCTATGTGTATTCTCATATATAACTCTGCCATCATTACCCCCTTCTATGTGTTCTCATATATAACTCTGCCATCATTACCCCCTTCTATGTGTATTCTCATATATAACTCTGCCATCATTACCCCCTTCTATGTGTATTCTCATATATAACTCTGCCATCGTTACCTCCTTCTATGTGTATTCTCATATATAACTCTGCCATCATTACCCCCTTCTATGTGTATTCTCATATATAACTCTGCCATCATTACCCCCTTCTATGTGTATTCTCATATATAACTCTGCCATCATTACCCCCTTCTATGTGTATTCTCATATATAACTCTGCCATCATTACCCCCTTCTATGTGTATTCTCATATATAACTCTGCCATCATTACCCCCTTCTATGTGTGTTCTCATATATAACTCTGCCATCATTACCCCCTTCTATGTGTTCTCATATATAACTCTGCCATCGTTACCTCCTTCTATGTGTATTCTCATATATAACTCTGCCATCATTACCCCCTTCTATGTGTATTCTCATATATAACTCTGCCATCATTACCCCCTTCTATTTGTTCTCATATATAACTCTGCCATCATTACCCCCTTCTATGTGTATTCTCATATATAACTCTGCCATCATTACCCCCTTCTATGTGTATTCTCATATATAACTCTGCCATCATTACCCCCTTCTATTTGTTCTCATATATAACTCTGCCATCATTACCCCCTTCTATGTGTTCTCATATATAACTCTGCCATCATTACCCCCTTCTATGTGTATTCTCATATATAACTCTGCCATCATTACCCCCTTCTATGTGTTCTCATATATAACTCTGCCATCATTACCCCCTTCTATGTGTATTCTCATATATAACTCTGCCATCATTACCCCCTTCTATGTGTGTTCTCATATATAACTCTGCCATCGTTACCTCCTTCTTTGTGTTCTCATATATAATTCTGCCATCATTACCCCCTTCTATGTGTATTCTCATATATAACTCTGCCATCATTACCCCCTTCTATGTGTTCTCATATATAACTCTGCCATCATTACCCCCTTCTATGTGTGTTCTCATATATAACTCTGCCATCGTTACCTCCTTCTTTGTGTTCTCATATATAATTCTGCCATCATTACCCCCCTTCATACAGTACAGACCAAAAGTTTGGACACACCTTCTCATTTAAAGATTTTTCTGTATTTTCATGACTATGAAAATTGTACAATCACACTGAAGGCATCAAAACTATGAATTAACACATGTGGAATTATATACTTAACAAAAAAAGTGCGAAACAACTAAAAATATGTCTTATATTCTAGGTTCTTCAAAGTAGCCACCTTTTGCTTTGATGACTGCTTTGCACACTCTTGGCATTCTCTTGATGAACTTCAAGAGGTAGTCATCGGAAATGGTCTTCCAACAATCTTGAAGGAGTTCCCAGAGATGCTTAGCACTTGTTGGCCCTTTTGCCTTCACTCTGCGGTCCAGCTCACCCCAAGCCATCTCGATTGGGTTCAGGTCTGGTGACTGTGGAGGCCAGGTCATCTGGCGTAGCACCCCATCACTCTCCTTCTTGGTCAAATAGCTCTTACACAGTCTGGAGGTGTGTTTCGGTTCATTGTCCTGTTTGAAAAATAAATGATGGTCCAACTAAACGCAAACCGGATGGAATAGCATGCCGCTGCAAAATGCTGTGGTAGCTATGCTTGTTCAGTATGCCTTCAATTTTGAATAAATCCCCAACAGTGTCACCAGCAAAGCACCCCCACACCATCACACCTCCTTCTCCATGCTTCACGGTGGGAACCAGGCATGTAGAGTCCATCCGTTCACCACCTTTTCTGCGTCGCACAAAGACACGGTGGTTGGAACCAAAGATCTCAAATTTGGACTCATCAGACCAAAGCACAGATTTCCACTGGTCTAATGTCCATTCCTTGTGTTCTTTAGCCCAAACAAGTCTCTTCTGCTTGTTGCCTGTCCTTAGCAGTGGTTTCCTAGCAGCTATTTTACCATGAAGGCCGGCTGCACAAAGTCTCATCTTAACAGTTGTTGTAGAGATGTGTCTGCTGCTAGAACTCTGTGTGGCATTGACCTGGTCTCTAATCTGACCTGCTGTTAACCTGCCATGTGCCAGTGTGCCTGAGCGCGCCCCCTCCTGCGCCCCCTCTGCCTGAGCCCGCCCCGTGTGCCTGAGTGAGCCCTGTGTGCCGGAGTGCGCCCCCTCCTGCGCCCCGTGTGCCTGAGCGCGCCCCATGTGCCTGAGCGTGCCTCATGTGCCTGAGCGCGCCCCCTACGCCTGGTCCCTCCCCTACACCAAGCACTCACACATACACAGGGCGTACTCAGCTGAGGAGGCATTATTGCCTCCGTAGCTGATAGTGAGGTAGAGGACCCCACGTTCCTCTATTCCTCCCATTCTTCCTCCTCCAGTGACAACGACTCTGCACCAAGACGACGTCGCAGGTCAAGACATCGTCCGGAGGCCGTGGAAGAAGACCCACAGTTATCTGTGAGTGACCCTCAACCTGTTGCTAGTCACGCCCAACCTAGCACCATGGCCCCCGTGTGGACCCCCGTCCCTGAAAATTACACTCCACGGATTCCTGATTTCCTTCCCCAATCAGGAATCCAGTTCGAGACAGCAAACCTCAGGGAAATAGACTTTCAAAGTCTATTTCTCTGATGCCATTGTCAGTCTCATGGTGGAGCAGACCAACATCTACGCCCACCTGTTTTTGGCTGCAAACCCAAATTCAATGTTTTCTACTTGGAGTCCCGTTGACTCAGTAGAAATGTTGAAATATTGGGGACTGGTAGTTCACATGGGGATTGTGAAGAAACCAGAAATCCGCTAATACTTTTATATCAAACTCCAGTGTTCAGAATGGTGATGACCCGCAAAAGATTTGAGGTCATTCACAAATTCTTACATTTCAGGGATAACGCGGACAGCTTTCCCCGCCATGACCCGAATTTTGACAGACTGTTCAAAATTCGCCCGGTCATCGAACACTTCAGCAACAAGTTTGCTGAAGTGTACGTTCCTCAAAGGGAAATTTCTGTGGATGAATCCCTCATCCACTTCAAAGGGAGGCTTCAATTCCGACAATACCTGCCCAGTAAGAGGGCCAGGTACGGCATAAAACTCTACAAGCTGTGCGAGAGTGCCTCAGGGTACACTCACAGCTTTAGAGTGTACGAAGGAAAGGATTCGAGGATCCAGCCCCCAGAATGTGCACCTGCTGTGAAGGTGAGTGGGAAAATAGTGTGGGATTTGATCCGCCCACTGCTTGATAAAGGTTACCATCTATACGTTGATAACTTTTACACAAGCATTCCACTATTTCAGTCCCTCCCTGCCAGAACTACTGCCGCTTGTGGTACTGTGCGCAGAACCCAGAGGGGTCTCCCTTTGACGCTAATTGAGCAGCCTCTCCCAAAGGGTGAGAGCCGAGCCCAATGTAGCGGCAACATGGTTGTGGTGAAGTTCAAAGACAAGAGGGACGTCTTTTTCTTGACCACAATCCATGTTCCCGGCACCACGGCGACCACCGTTAGAGGTACCCCAGCACCGGTCCACAAACCGGACTGTGCCCTGGGGTACAACAAGCACATGGGGAGAGTTGATCTTTCTGATCAAGTCCTCCAGCCCTACAGTGCCATGCGGAAGGCGAAGGTTTGGTACAAAAAACTGGCCGTGCACATCGTTCAAATGGCACTGTATAACGCATACGTTCCAGGATGCGGTGATAAAGGCCCTGATTTTTAGAGGTGAAGAAGAAGCGGGCCCCAGCACCCCTGGAACTCGAGTCTCCCGTGTGGTACCAGGGCAACATTTTCCCGGTGAGGTCACAGTAAGAAAAAGGTGCCGGGTCTGCCATAAAAGGGGGACAAGAAAGGTCACCCTTTTCCAATGTGAAACGTGTCCTGACAGACCCAGACTGTGTTTGAATGAATGCTTCAAAATTCATCACATGTCCCCGGACAAAACACATCCTGACCTTCCCTACAGAACTCACCCACACTAGCATGACATTCACAACATCACACACACACACAACAACTTCATGTACACTACAACACACACACCAACCTATGTCAGGTTGGTGTGTGTGTGTTTTCCACAAAAATTTTCTTTTTTCATTTTTACGGATTAATTTGTGAAGCACCTGGGGGTTCAAAATGCTCACCACCCATCTAGATAAGTTCCCTGGGGGGTCTAGTTTCCAAAATGGGGTCACTTGTGGGGGAGCTCCAATGTTTAGGCACACAGGGGCTCTCCAAACGCAATATGGTGTCCGCTAACAATTTGAGCCGATTTTCCATTCAATTTGTTAGCGGACACCATGTCGCGTTTGGAGAGCCCCTGTGTGCCTAAACATTAGAGCTCCCCCACAAGTGACCCCATTTTGGAAACTAGACCCCCCAAGGAGCCTATCTAGATGCATAGTGAGCACTTGGAACCCCCAGGTGCTTCACAAATTGATTCGTAAAAATGAAAAAGTTTTTTTTTTTTACCACAAAAATTTTCATTTTTACAGATTAATTTGTGAAGCACCTGGGGGTTAAAAATGCTCACCACCCATCTAGATAAGTTCCCTGGGGGGGTCTAGTTTCCAAAATGGGGTCACTTGTGGGGGAGCTCCAATGTTTAGGCACACTGGGGCTCTCCAAATGCGACGTGGTGTCCGCTAACAAATTGAATGGAAAATCAGCTCAAATTGTTAGCGGACACCATGTTGCGTTTGGAGAGCCCTTGTGTGCCTAAACATTGGAGCTCCCCCACAAGTGACCACATTTGGGAAACTAGACCCCCCAGGGAACTTATCTAGATGCATAGTCAGCACTTTAAACCCCGGGTGCTTCACAAATTTATCTGTGAAAATGAAAAAGTACTTTTTTTTTCACAAAAATTTTCTTTTAGCCTGAATTTTTTAATTTTCACATGGCTAACAGGATAAAATACATCCTAAAATTTGTTGGGCAATTTCTCCTGAGTACACCGATGCCTCATATGTGGTCATAAACCACTGTTTGGGCGCACGGCAGGGCTCAGAAGGGAAGGAGCGCCATTTCACTTTTTGAATGGAAAATTAGCTCCAAAAGTCAAATTGCGCTCCTTCCCTTCTGAGCCCTGCTATGCGCCCAAACAGTAGTTTATGACCACATATGAAGTATTGATGTACTCAGGAGAATTTGCCCAACAAATTTTAGAATCCATTTTATCCTGTTGCCCATGTGAAAATGAAAGAATTGAGGTTAAAAGAAAATTTTTGTTAGAAAAATTAAAATGTTCATTTTTTCCTTCCACGTTGCTTTAGTTCCTGTGATGCTCCTGAAGGGTTAATAATCTTCTTGAATGTAGTTTTGAGTAGCTGGAGGGGTGCAGTTTTTGGAATGGTGTCACTTTTGGGTGTTTTCTGTCATGTACACCCCTCAAAGGGACTTCAAATGTGATGTGGTCACTAAAAAAAATGGTTTTGTAAATTTTGCTGGAAAAAAGAAAAATTGCTGATTAACTTTGAACCCTTCAAACTTCCTACCAAAAAAAATGTTTTTTTTTCCAAAATTGTGCTGATGTAAAGTAGACATGTGGGAAATGTTATTTATTAACTATTTTGTGTCACATAACTCTCTGGTTTAGCAGAATAAAAATTCAAAATTTGAAAATTGCGAAATTTTAAAAATTTTTGCCAAATTTTTGATTTTTTCACAAATAAACGCAAATATTATTGACCTAAATTTAATACTAACATGAAGCCCAATATGTCACGAAAAAACAATCTCAGAATCGCTAGGATACGTTGAAGTGTTCCAGAGTTTTTACCTCGTAAAGGGACACTGGTCAGAATTGACAAAAATGCCAAGGTCTTTAGGGTCAAAATAGGCTGGGTCCTGAAGGGGTTAAACCTGACAGGGCACACCTGTGAAGTGAAAACCATTTCCAGTGACTACCTCTTGAAGCTCATCAAGAAAATGCCAAGAGTGTGCAAAGCAGTCATCAAAGCAAAAGGTGGGTACTTTGAAGAACCTAGAATATAAGACATATTTTCAGTTGTTTCACACTTTTTTGTTAAGTATATAATTCCACATGTGTTAATTCATAGTTTTGATGCCTTCAATGTGAATATACAATTTTCATAGTTATGAAAATACAGAAAAATCTTTAAATGAGAAGGTGTGTCCAAACTTTTGGTCTGTACTGTACATACACATGTGGTCAAAATTGTTGGTACCCCTCGTTTAATGAAAGAAAAACCCACAATAGTCACAGAAATAACTTAAATCTGACAAAAATAATGATACATTTAAAATCTATGAAAATTAACAAATGAAAGTCCGACATTGCTCTGCAACCCTGCTTCCACAGAAATTGAAAAAATTAAATTCATGAAATAGGCCTGGACAGAAATGATGGTACCCCTGAAAATAATGTGACAAAAGGGACATGTGAAATCAAGTTGTGTCCACTAATTAGCATCACAGGTGTCTACAATCTTGTAATCAGTCAGTGGGCCTGTATATAGGGCTACAGATACTCGCTGTGCTGTCTGGTGACATGGTGTGTACCACACTCAGCATGGACCAGAGGAAGCAAAGGAAAGAGTTGTCTCAGGAAATTAGAAAGAAAATTATAGACAAGCATGTTAAAGGTAAAGGTTATAAGACCATCTCAAAGCAGCTTGATGTTCCTGTGACTACAGTTGCACATATTATTCAGAAATTTAAGATCCATTGGACTGTAGCCAACCTCCCTGGACATGGCTGCAGGAGGAAAATTGATGACAAATCAAAGAGACGGATAATACGAATGTTAACAAAAGAGCCCAGGATAACTTCTAAAGAGTGAAGGTGAACTTCAAGCTCAAGGAACATCAGTGTCAGATCGCACCATCCATCGTTGTTTGATCCAAAATAGACTTCATGGGAGACGATCAAGGAGAACACCATTGTTGAAAAAAAATCATAAAAAAGCCAGACTGGAATTTGCCAAACTACATGTTGACAAGCCAAAAAGCTTCTGAGAGAATGCCCTATGGACAGATGAGACAAAAATGGAAGTTTTTGGCAAGGCACACCAGCTCTATATTCACAAACGGAGTAATGAAGCATATCAAGAAAAGAACACTGTCCCTACTGTGAAACATGGAGGAGGCTCTGTTATGTTCTGGGGCTGCTTTGCCGCATCTGGCACAGGGTGTCTTGAATCTGTGCAGGGTACAATGAAATCTCAAGACTATCAAGGGATTTTAGAGAGAAATGTGCTGCCCAGTGTCAGAAAGCTTGCTTTTCCCCTTCTCCCATGACAGCACCACCTGAGAGAGAGGGTATCCGCCCACCAAGGACAGGAACCTACTGAATAAAAAGGCGGTACCTCTCCTCCTCATCAGTTTTGGTTCCTGTCCCTGATGGGAGCCTCACCAGGTGCTACCTCACGTACCTGGATTATGGACGATGCGGCCTGGAGGCCGTGGAAGCTGCAGATGGTCCCTGTTCCCAGCCCATCTGGCTGCTGCCCGGGTCTGCGTGTGGGGAGGAGGTGCTGTTTTTTTAATTCCTCCCCGTGTGCGCTGGGGCCTGCTTCCGGGTCTGCGCCTCGCAAGACGAGCTGAGCGCGCCGGCCGGCAGGTCTTCCGGGTCTGCGCACGTGGGGGCGCGTCGCACCCTGTGACGGAGCGCGCCGGAAGTCCGGGCTGAGCACGCGCGGGGTGCTGGAGCGCCCTATCACGGAGTGCGCCGGAAGCCGGGTCTGCGCATGCGCGGGTGGAAAGCGTTATCCCGCTGCAAGCGCGCCGGGTGCCGCTGGGCTGCGCACGCGCAGAAGGGAGCGTATCTGCGGTGTAGCGCGCCAGCTGGCTGAATTTAAATTAAAAAAAATTTTTAAATGAGCATGCTGCCGGAAGGGGAGGAGCCTAAAGGAGGTGGAGCCCTACTGCTTTTAAGGATGGGGAGCAATCAAGATGGCGGTGTCTGCATCCCCGCCATGATGAATGAGAAGCTGCAGTCACCTGGGCAGCAGCTGTCACCGCCACAGGAGGTACAGCAGCAGCCGCAGCCATCAAAGCAGCGCAAGCAGCTTAAGCAAATGGAGCATCGAGAATCTTCCCATCGACAAAGTCACAGCAGTGGAGGGCGTGCGAGTTCCGGCAAGACTGGTCAGAAAAGACTTCGTCAGTCCACCTCCACCAGATGGGAGCCCTCTTGTGAACGGCAACCACCGCCTCCGGTACCCTAGTCTGACCGGCAGTGTGGTGAGTGATCTTCGTGAAAGTCTCACCCTGAATAATGTGCTCTTCTCTCTCTCTTTTCCTCCTTCTTCTCCTTTCATTTCTTGGGGCAGGAGGCGAAGAAGTGTAGTGCTAAAAGTAAAAACAGGGAGTGTGCTTTGTGCAAAATCGGTCTTCCCACCTCCTATGCCAAAAACCTTTGCTCGGACTGTATTCAGAAAACCATTGCAGAGGAGTCCCCCAGGTTTTCTTTAGAATTAAAGGATCTAATCCAAACAGAGGTCAGAGAGTCTTTAAGAGGCTTAACGTCATGCAAAAAGAATAAACGAAAACTAGTTTCTTCAGAATCAGAGGAATCGGTGGAGTCCCATTTTACAAGAGAACTGCCTTCCTCCTCTAATCTCTCCTCATCATCATCGGAGTCTTCGGATGATGATGGGGGGGGGCAGACCTTGTTTTTCGGTTGATAATGCTGAGAGACTAGTTAAAGCCGTCAGAGGGACTATGGGTATTACCGATACCAAGGTGCCCAGAACAGTCCAGGATGTTATGTTCGGGGGCTTAGACCATAGGAGGAGACGCTCATTCCCGGTCAATAACAGGATTAAATCTCTGATAGAAAGGGAATGGAAGAAACCGGAGAGGAAGGGTCAGCTGCCGTCATCCTCCAAGCGGAGGTACCCCTTTGAGGATGAGGATACAGCTAAATGGGACAAAACCCCTAAGATTGACGTGGCCATTTCAAAATCTTCAAAAAAATCCACTCTGCCCTTTGAGGATTTAGGAGCCTTAAAAGACCCGCTGGATAAAAAAGCGGAGTCCTTCCTTAAACAAGCCTGGGAGTCGTCAGCAGGGGCCCTTAAACCGGCAGTAGCAGCCACCTGCACCGCTAGATCTATGATGATCTGGCTTCAAGAATTGGAAGACCAGATTAGGGGGAATGTGTCCAGGGAGAAAATTCTATCTGACCTTCCTCTTGTGCAGGGAGCGGCTGCATTCCTGGCTGATGCATCGGCAGATTCAGTTAGGCTGGCTGCCCGGTCTGCAAACCTCTCTAATGCAGCCCGTAGGGCGCTATGGCTCAAGAGCTGGTCAGGGGATGTGCAGTCAAAGTCTAAACTGTGCTCAATCCCTTGTGAGGGGGACTTCTTGTTTGGCAAAGGTCTAGATGACATCCTAGATAAAGCCGCAGACAAAAAACATGGATTTCCCACGGTGTCTGGTTCCCGGTTTAACAGCTCCTTTCATAAGAGAAAATACAACCGCAGTAAAGCTCCCAGAGACCAAGGAAGCTGGAAAGACAAAAAGCCGTATAACAGAGGCTTCATGTTCGGGGGTCCCTCCTCCGAGAATAAGAAAGCCCCTAAGTGACAGTTCCCCCCAGGTGGGAGGAAGATTGTCCCTCTTCCTGCCTGCCTGGAAGGAAATTTCATCCAATCCTTGGATCTTAGGGATAATCAGGAGGGGGCTCACATTAGAGTTCAAAAGCAGGCCCAAGAACACTGTCAAAATATCAGCCCCCAGGGGTTTAGCGGAACAGATAGCCTTACAGCAGGAAGTTCTCTCTCTGCTCAGGAAAGAGAGTTCTGGTGGAAACACCTGCACCCGAGCAAGGAAGAGGATTCTATTCGACTCTCTTCCTAATAAAGAAGCCGGACGGCTCCTTCAGGACCATTGCGAACTTAAAGAGGCTGAATGACCATTTAGTCTACAGGCCGTTCAAGATGGAAACAATAAAATCGGCCATAAAGATGTTATTTCCGGACTGTTTTATGTGCGTCCTCGATCTGAAGGACGCCTACTACCACGTCCCGATTTTGCCACATCATCAACAGTTTCTAAGAGTAGCTGTACAATTCGGCAGGCACGTAAGGCATTTTCAGTTCGCAGCTCTTCCCTTTGGCATTTCCATGGCGCCAAGAGTCTTCACAAAAATTATTCTGGAGGTCACAGCGCACTTGAGGGAAAGAGATATTCTGGTCATCCCTTATCTGGACGACTTCTTAGTAGTGGGCAGATCAAGTCAACTCTGTGCTCTAGCCCTGGCGGACGTCATGGCCAGTCTAAGACGCCTAGGTTGGCTATTAAATCTGGAGAAGTCAAGGCTGGAACCAAAGAGGGTTCAGTCTTTCCTGGGTCTCATTCTGGACTCAGAAAACCAAACCTGTCTTCTGCCAGAGGAAAAGAAGCTGAAGATCAGATCCCTAATATCTCAGGTTATCAGCAATCCGACCATGACCCTGAGGAGTGCAATGTCTCTGTTGGGTACAATGACGTCTTGCATCCCGGCGGTTCAGTGGGCCCAGTACCATTCCAGATGTCTTCAACAGGAGATTCTGGCAGCAGACAGGCGGCTCAAAGGTCGCCTGAATGGGAAGATGTCTCTTCCAGATCAACTCCCTGGACTGGTGGACATCTCCGGTCAACCTATCTTTGGGGGTTCCTTGGACCTTCCAGATGTCGGATACAATTACAACAGACGCAAGTGCAGAAGGTTGGGGAGCTCACCTAAGGGATCGTTCTGTACAAGGCCTCTGGTCGGACAGCGAGACAAGTCTCTCTTCCAACACGAAAGAGCTGTTGGCAGCGAGAAACGCTCTAAAAGAATTCAGTTCTGCTCTTCAGGGTCCTCACGTCAGGATAATGTCAGACAACAGATCAACAGTCGCCTACATCAATCATCAGGGGGGGTACCAGGTCTCTCCCTCTGATGTTAGTAGCGGATCAGATCTTCAGGTTTGCCGAGAGTCGGCTGGTCACGCTCTCGGCGCTGCATATAAAAGGGGAAGAGAACATAAAGGCCGATTTCTTGAGTGGTCACACCTTAAAACAAGGAGAGTGGGAGTTGAATCCAGCCATTTTTCAGCAGATTGTGGGTCGGTGGGGACAGCCCCAGATAGACCTATTTGCAAACAGACACAATCGGAAGACCGAAACCTTTTGCTCCCTGAATCCAAAGGAGGGGGTGTTTGCGGTGGACGCGCTGCAGATTCCATGGGCTTTTACTCTAGCTTATGCATTTCCCCCTTTAGTACTGATCCCTACTATCCTGAGGAAGATCCGAGAGGAACGGGCGAGGGTTATAGTGATCGCCCCATTCTGGCCCAAGAGACCATGGTTCACTTGGATGAAGAGAATGTCCCAAGCAGATCCATGGGTTCTTCCGGACATCCCGGATCTCCTCAGGCAGGGCCCAGTCTGTCATCCCCAAAGAGCAGGCCTGCATTTGACGGCCTGGATTTTGAGAGGTCGCTATTGACGCAAAGGGGGTTTTCTCCGGACCTTGTTACTACCCTTCTGGCAAGTAGAAAGCCGATAACAACTAGAATCTATGGTAGAACCTGGGCTAAGTTCTTGTCTACCTCGGGTCAGTCTGCCAAAGGGAGGATTCCTATTAAGGCCATACTAGAATTCCTCCAGAAGGGATTAAATATGGGACTAGCCACCAGTACTCTTAAGGTGCAGGTGTCCGCTCTGGGGGCACTGTATAATTATGACTTGGCAGCAAATAGATGGATCATTAGATTTATTAAAGCTTGTCATAGATCCAGACCTATTCCTATTCCAAGAATGCCTCCTTGGGACCTTAATTTAGTTCTGGAAGCGTTAACCAAACCTCCCTTCGAGCCCTTAGAGAAGGTTTCAGAAAAAATCTTAACTTTAAAGACTGCTCTACTGGTAGCCCTGACATCAGCTCGTAGAGTCAGTGACTTACACGCACTATCCGTTAACCATCCATTCACTCAAGTATGTACGGATAGAGTAATCTTAAGACCAGACCCGGCCTATCTTCCTAAGGTAGCCTCCAAATTCCATAGGACGCAAGTAATCACTCTCCCTTCCTTCTATCCTAATCCTAGGGATTCTGAGGAACATAAATTCACACCTTAGATGTTAGGAGGGTGTTAGTCCGGTATTTGGAAGTTAAAAAAGCCTGGAGGAAGAGTGACACCTTATTTATATCCTTTCAGGGGGCTAGGAAAGGACTTAAGGTTACAAGGGGGACCATAGCTAGATGGGTCAGGGATACTATTACCTTAGCCTACTCTTCTAGCAATCTGCCGGTTCCAGAGAACCTGAAGGCCCATTCCACCAGAGCGGTAGCTGCTTCCTGGGCTGAGAAGGCGGATGTGCCCATCGACATCATATGTAAGGCGGCAACTTGGTCATCCCCCGCTACATTTTACAAACATTACCGTCTTGACCTTTCCTCTTCTACTGATCTGTCCTTTGGTAGGAAGGTGTTGCAAACGGTGATCCCTCCCTCTGGTTTTTGATTTCTATAAATCTCTCAGGTGGTGCTGTCATGGGAGAAGGGGAAAAGATCCTAGTTACTTACCGATAACGGGATTTTACAGAGCCCATGACAGCACCCTATTAATTCCCTCCCCTTTATCACTGTGGTGTGCACTTTTTAAGGTGTTTAGTACAAATATTGAGGTGGTGGTTATGTATTAACCTGTCTTCGGAGGCCCTCTCATGCTCTGAAACAAAACTGATGCGGAGGAGAGGTACCGCCTTTTTATTCAGTAGGTTCCTGTCCTTGGTGGGCGGATACCCTCTCTCTCAGGTGGTGCTGTCATGGGCTCTGTAAAATCCCGTTACCGGTAAGTAACTAGGATCTTTCAGTTGCAGGTCATGGGTCTTGCAACAGGATAATGACCCAAAACACACAGCTAAAAACACCCAAGAATGGCTAAGAGGAAAACATTGGACTATTCTGAAGTGGCCTTCTATGAGCCCTGACCTAAATCCTATTGAGCATCTTTGGAAAGAGCTGAAACATGCTGTCTGGAAATGGCAACCTTCAAACACGAGACAACTGGAGCAGTTTGCTGTTGAGGAGTGGGCCAAAATACCTGTGGAGAGGTGCAGAAGTCTCATTGAAAGTCACAAGAATCCTTTGATTGCAGTGATTGCCTCAAAAGTTGTTCAACAAAATATTAAGTTAAGAGTACCATCATGTCTGTCCAATCAAGAAAGAAGGAATTGTGCAGTGTTAGTGAAGCGCTAGAACAACTAGAAAGGGGATTAGGTTATAACACACAAACCTTTTATTGTTTAGTACGCTCTCTAACGCCACGACGCGTTTCGATAGCAGAAGCTATCTTCCTCAGGTGGATTCCCTACAGCAGTTCCCGCTAAGCTGCGGTCATCATACAGACTCCCACCTGGAAGCGTTTTCCCTTGTTGTGCTGGGCTCCTTTGCACAACAGGACCAGGTGAGTGGTCACAACATCTCCCCCCTTCTCCCCCCCCCCCCAAACCTCAGGCTCTTCACCATTGGCGCTCCAACTGCTTTTGTTTTCCATAATTTCTGTCCAGGCCTATTTCATTTTAATTTTTTTTTTTAATTCTGTGGAAGCAGGGTTGCAAAGCAATGTCTGACTTTCATTTGTTCATTTTCATAGATTTTTAATTTATTACTTTTGTCAGATTCAAGTTATTTCTGTGACCATTGTGGGTTTTTCATTCATTAAACGAGGGGTACCAACAATTTTGACCACGTGTATACATATTAGTAGAATAACTATTTTTCTTAAGTTTCCTTAATGCATATATTGCAGAGGCCCCTGCCTATCTGATAGATCTAATGCATGATAAAAATGCAGAGATTCGAAAAGTATGTGATAACACCCTCGATATCATAGCGGTAAGTTAGCAACAACTTTTATCTGTATGCCTGAAACATGTGTCTTTTTGATAAAAGTTGTCAGATTAATGTGAATCAGTAATGCAAGAGTGTTCTTCATACAGATATAGTTGGTTCATCCTAGATATAAACCTCCACAGTTCTCATTTTCCCATGTAGGAGTATGATGAAGAATGGGCAAAAAAGATACAGAGTGAGAAATTCCGTTGGCATAACTCTCAGTGGCTTGAGATGGTGGAAAGCCGTCAAATGGATGAAAATGAGCAATATCTTTATGGAGATGAACCGATTGAACCATTTATCCATGAAGGAGATATACTGGAAAGACCGGATTTGTACTACAATGCAGGTGAGGTGCTATCCCAATGGTAAATCTGGATCTAAAGTGGATCTGTCACCAAATATCACAATACAAAGTGCATAAATTAATAAATAGATCTTAGACCTGATAAGATACTGTATTTATTTTGAAAGTAAATGTACCAGTCTCATCAGGATGAAGAGATCTGTTTCATATTGATTGCAGTTTGTATTGTATTGTAAATTTGGTGACATATCCACTGTAATTTTAGACTATGGTCATGTATGGTTAGACTGCTTGTATACTAGTAGCATATTTTATGTCCATCATTTCTCTAACATTCTTCTGTTAGGCTGTGTGCCCACGATGCCGATTTTATTGCGTTTCCGTGGCGCCTTTTCCGCCGCGAAAACTCATTAAAAACACATGATAAATTGTCTGCCATGTTTCCCAATGATAATCCTCATGTGCTGTGCACATGCTGCGGAAATTTCCGCTGCGGATTATCATTGCGGGAAAAAAACACAGCACTACCAATTCTTGTGCGTAATTGCGGCGAAATCGCCGCCATTAACTTGCATTGAACCACATAACATCCGCATGACTACATGTCTAATATATACAGTTCATGGAAGAAAGTGGTAGTATACGTACCCTATAGGGAATATAGATTTTACACTGTCTGTACATATATCTCAACTACCATTATAAGGACCATATCAGGGCCAAATTGTCAATAGCAACAACAGACCAAACCAGAAAAAACGACGATAAGAGGCCACTAGTAATTAAACAAGGAAATCCAAATTTTATTAAATAATCTTAACAGGTACAAAGGGGAATAAAGTGCAGAGTGCAGATGGTTAAAAACCATAAGGGTCACATCACGTAGCAGCCGACATATATACCATATTTTTCGGACTATAAGACGCACCGGACCATAAGACACACCTAGGTTTTAGAGGAGGAAAATAAAAAAATAAATAAATTTAAGCAAAACATGTGGTCATGATGCACTTTTAAGGGGGAGGGGGTCTTCTGCTGACACTGGTATAGGGGTAATGTCCCCCAATTCTGACAATATCCCCCATCCTGGTATATATGCCGCCCCCCTTCCTTTTATATGTGGGTCCCCATCCTGGTATGCCTGGCATCCCTCCATCCTGGTATGCATGGCACCCCTCACCCTTATCCTGGTATGCATGGCACCCCTCATACCTATCCTGATATGCATGGTACCCCTCATCCCTGTCCTAGTATTCATGGTACCCCTCATCTCTGTCCTGGTATGCATGGCACCCCTAATCCCTGTCCTGGTTAGCATGGCACCCCTCATCCCTGTCCTGGTATGCATGGCACCCCTCATCCCTGTCCTGGTATGAATGGTACCCCTCATCCCTGTCCTGTTATGCATGGCACCCCTCATCCCTATCCTGGTATGCATGGCACCCCTCATCCCTGTCCTGATATGCATGGCACCCCTAATCCCTGTCCTGTTATGCATGGCACCCCTAATCCCTGTCCTGGTATGCATGGTCCCCCTCATCCCTATCCTGGTATGCATGGCACCCCTAATCCCTGTCCTGGTATGCATGGCACCCCTCATCCCTTTCCTGGTATGCATGGCACCCCTAATCCCTGTACTGGTATTCATGCCACCCCTAATCCCTGTCCTGGTATGCATGGCACCCCTCATCCCTGTCCTGGTATGCATGGCACCCCTCATCCCTATCCTGGTATGCATGGCACCCCTCATCCCTATCCTGGTATGCATGGCACCCCTCATCCCTGTTCTGGTATGCATGGCACCCCTAATCCCTATCCTGGTTAGCATGGCACCCCTCATCCCTGTCCTGGTATGCATGGCACCCCTCATCCCTGTCCTGGTATGCATGGCACCCCTCATCCCTGTCCTGGTATGCATGGCACCCATCATCCCTGTCGTGGTATGCATGGCACCCCTCATCCCTATCCTGGTATGCATGGCACCCCTCATCCCTATCCTGGTATGCATGGCACCCCTCATCCCTGTTCTGGTATGCATGGCACCCCTAATCCCTATCCTGGTTAGCATGGCACCCCTCATCCCTGTCCTGGTATGCATGGAACCCCTCATCCCTGTCCTGGTATGCATGGCACCCCTCATCCCTGTCCTGGTATGCATGGCACCCCTCATCCCTGTCCTGGTATGCATGGCACCCCTCATCCCTGTCCTGGTATGCATGGCACCCATCATCCCTGTCCTTGTTATCATGGCACCCCTCATCCCTGTCCTGGTATGCATGGCACCCATCATCCCTGTCCTTGTTATCATGGCACCCCTCATCCCTGTCCTGGTATGCATGGCACCCCTCATCCCTGTCCTGGTATGCATGGCACCCCTCATCCCTGTCCTGGTATGCATGGTACCCATCATCCCTGTCCTTGTTATCATGGCACCCCTCATTCCTGTCCTGGTATGCATGGCACCCATCATCCCTGTCCTTGTTATCATGGCAACCCTCATCCCTGTCCTGGTATGCATGGCACCCCTAATCCCTGTCCTGGTATGCATGCCACCCCTAATCCCTGTGCTGGTATGTATGCCACCCCTAATCCCTGTCCTGGTATGTATGGCACCACTCATCCCTGTCCTGGTATGCATGGCACCCCTCATCCCTATCCTGGTATGCATGGCACCCCTCATCCCTATCCTGTATGCATGGCACCCCTCATCCCTATCCTGGTATGCATGGCACCCCTCATCCCTATCCTGGTATGCATGGCACCCATCATCCCTGTCCTGGTTAGCATGGCACCCCTCATCCCTGTCCTGGTATGCATGGCACCCCTAATCCCTGTCCTAGTATGTATGGTCCCCCAAATCCCCATCAGGCTGCACATTAAAAAAAAATAAACACTCCTACTCACCTTTCTTCTCTCCTCCAGCGATGCGTCCTGTCTGCCTGCACTGATCTCTCCATGTGAGCCGTGCATGACGTCACTGCCATGCGCGGCTCACAAGGAGAGATCAGCTGCCGGAAGTCACTGCTCCCCACGCCGGGTCTGTGTGCGCGGGGAGCAGTGACTTCACTCTCCTTCATAGCCGGCATACAGCGGAGCCGCGCTGCGGCTGCTGCTGCCGGCTATCTCCTGTGCCCGCTCAGTAAAGGGCATGAATATTCACCCCCTCCCCACGCCCATGGGCGTGGAGAAAGGTTGAATATTCATGCACTTTAACAGAGGGCACAGGAGATAGCCGGCAGCAGCAGGAGTCGCAGCGCGGCTACACTGTATACCGCTATTAAGGAGCATGAATATTCAGTGCTCCCCACGCCCCGTGGGCGTGGGGAGCAGTGAATATTCATTTTCTTTAGCAGTGGGGACAATGTAGGCTGCAGTAGGTGGCTGCTGCCTCCTGTGCCCCGCTCCTCCACCGATACCGCTCCCCCCACACCACACATAAATATACACACCCCCCAACATTCGGACTATAAGACGCATCCCCCATTTTCCTCCAAAATTTTGGAGGAAAAAAGTGCGTCTTATGGTACGAAAAATACGGTATATACCAATTTGGGTAAGTCTACCAGTCAAAGGGTACAAATAACAAATAGAGTTATAATCAGTCAATAGATACTATATAAATAAATGTACCAGAAAAGTATAATACCCACAAGACCCTGTACATATGCCTGAATAGTTGGAATAAAGTTATCTAGTTCATAACTGCCTCTAATATAAAAATATATAGCACACACACACTTAGGAGTGGTCACCAAGGGTCACCATAACCCTGTATATATACCAGGGAATCCGAAAAGAGGCAGATATAAGGGCATATGTAGAAATGAGGCTGCACACGTGGAGCTACCGCCCCGACTCGCGTTTCAGTTTCCCTTCGTCAGGAGGCACAAAAAAGTGAGCAGTGCAGGGATATATAAAGGCTCCAGCTGGCACCGTGGACCGGAAGTGACGCATGGCGTAGTCATGGAGACCAGAACGCCAGTCGGCGTCCGCGTCACGTGACGGCCAACGGCAGTACACATAGCAGGCATGCTATTTGACGTCAGACGACGCTCAAGATACGGAGAGCCGACAGGAGTCCCGCAATCAATGACACGCATGCGTACAAGGCCAGAGAGAACAAAAGAAACGAGTGATGAGCATTGTACACTTATGTTCACGCACATACCTGAAAGTTTAGATGGTAAGAACAAAAAATTACATATAATTAATGGTCACATCTCAATAAAGGAGGGATTCTTAATGCACCCATATGCATACATGTATACATGTGGATGTTATGCGGTTCAATGCGCGTATGGTACCCGGGTCTGGAGAAGAGGAGACTCTCCTCCAGACCCGGGTACCATTAGTAAATAAAAATGAAAACATAAAAAATAAATTATACTTACCTCTACGGCGGCCCCCGGTCTCCTCTCCGGTGGCTTCCTCTGTCATCGGCATCCCGCGGTGTTCTGAAAGGACCTGTGGTGATGTCATCTAGTCATCTGATGGTCACGCGCCTGCTTGTCTGGCTTTTCTGTATTGGTATCACAGCCGCACTTCATTACTATGCACTGGGAGTACGAACGCTGGCAGCAGAGGGAGAGGCGCCTAGGACTGCGCTCGCGCCCTTCTAAGGCATTCAGTTCAGACTTCTTCCTCTCACTTCTTAGGATGATCACACTGTGTCTCCTGCGTTAGTATCACTACATCTTGTATTTCCTGCACTGTACCATCAGCAGTAACTCTTCCAGCACAGTTGTACTCAGCAGTAGTGAAATCAGTCAGCTCTGCTGTACCGGCCCTACGAGTGTCAAGAGCTGACATGGCAGCAGTGGTTTGCAGGTCAATCAGCAGCAGTGGTTTGCAGGTCAATCGGCAGCAGTGGTTTGCAGGTCAATCGGCAGCAGTGGTTTGCAGGTCAATCTGCAGCAGTGGTTTGCAGGTCAATCTGCAGCAGTGGTTTGCAGGTCAATCTGCAGCAGTGGTTTGCAGGTCAATCGGCAGCAGTGGTTTGCAGGTCAATCGGCAGCAGTGGTTTGCAGGTCAATCGGCAGCAGTGGTTTGCAGGTCAATCGGCAGCAGTGGTTTGCAGGTCAATCGGCAGCAGTGGTTTGGAGGTCAATCTGCTAAGGTGGTTTGGAGGGCAATCGGCTAAGGTGGTTTGGAGGGCAATCGGCAGCAGTGGTTTGGAGGTCAATCTGCTAAGGTGGTTTGGAGGGCAATCGGCAGCAGTGGTTTGCAGGTCAATCGGCAGCAGTGGTTTGCAGGTCAATCGGCAGCAGTGGTTTGCAGGTCAATCGGCAGCAGTGGTTTGCAGGTCAATCGGCAGCAGTGGTTTGTAGGTCAATCTGCTAAGGTGGTTTGGAGGGCAATCGGCAGCAGTGGTTTGGAGGTCAATCTGCTAAGGTGGTTTGGAGGGCAATCGGCAGCAGTGGTTTGGAGGCCACTTAGATGAAAGTTTTTTACAGAATTGAAACCAAAATTTGTAATGCTTAATATAATTAGTAAAAAAAAAAACTGAAAATGTAGTCACTTTTTTTTAGTTATTTTTTAATGTGAGTATGTGGATTTTCTGCACCAAATACAGTAAGCAGTAATGAAATATAAAATGTAGAAGCATTTCTAGATGAAATTCTAATTTGTGCCATTTTCCTAGAAGGACTGATGCAATCTGAAGGTGCTGTGAGTCCAGTCTTCTTCAATGACTATCATCTTCAGAATGGAGATCTTATTGGGCAACATTCATTCAGCGCAGGGTAATATCTATATGTTTCTTCTTTTTTTTGTCTTCAGCAAGGTTTTCTCACTGAACTCTGGGATGAAGCCTTTTGCAGTTTTGGAATGTTAGTGAATGCTACAATGTAAACATGTTGCCTCTTGTATGCCACTACATATACATCTACAGTACATATACATATATGATTTGTTAGTGGGTTCAGCGTTCAATAATACAATTAGGGCAGGCACTATTGGCCGAGCTCCATGGAGACCATCTGTACACTACATAAAATAAAAGCTCTCGTTGCAGGAGAATGACAGCAGATAGAAAAAGCAAGTCTATTACACACTTGTTTATTTTCATGCTAACTAATTAAAGCAATTTACTTCCTTCACACTATCCCTTTAATTTATCCTCTTTTGAGAGGATCCATTAGCTCTTCTAATATGTCTGTTTTAGTAAATATATATATTCTCCATGAAATTCTGGATCATTTGTCTAATAATGACTGCATTCTGCTGTCTCTATTACTACAATTAAATTAAATCAACACCTCTTGTCAAAGGGTTGATAATGTCCGCATAGGAGACTACCCCAACAGTTGTCAGTTCATTGATAAATTTAAAGAGGAGTAATTAAACAATGATACAATGTAGAGTCATGTGCTTCATCATTGTTAATCATGGAGAATACAAGTGTTTTCTAAAATAGACATGTTAGCGGAGGTTTTTGAAATATATTATAACACAATACGAGCCACAGAATAGTGTCCTCTGCATTATACGGCAAGATCCCTGTGACCTCAATCAACTATTGGGTTAACACGGATTTAAAAACTGCTCTCCCAGCATGATGCACTGCTGTAGGTATCTTCTCCCCGTGTTTGTGTGGGTTTCCTCCGGGTTCTCCGGTTTCCTCCCACACTCCAAAGACATATTAATAGGGAATGTAGATTGTGAGCCCCAATGGGGACAGTGATGATGATGTCTGTAAAGCGCTGTGTAATTAATGGCGCTATATAAGTGAGCAAAATAAATAAAATGTGCCTTGAAAATGCATTTTTCAATATGATTTTACTTGAAATCCAGTTAGATCCCACCACTACAGTGATGTGCGTGTGGTAATTGGTCCACATTAATAATTTTTCAGGTTCAGTGTGTGTAATATTTTTTTAAGTTGTTTCCAAGTTTATGTTTGTTTATTGTGCTTCCGAGGCCCAATAATGGCTCTGAGGTATAGAAGTAATGTACAAAAAAAGTTAAACATATTAGTAAATGCATTGCATACATTTCCTTGCACTAATTCTGACTCAAAAAAGCGTATACAATTCTGCTGATGTGATTGTAATCAATTACAATTATCCCTAATGTAGTAGGTCAGTTAGTTTTCTTAAAGGGGTATCCTCAAGCTTTCTCTTGAGTAGCTATGAGCAGTGCAGTTTCCTTACATCCTGGTTTCAGGCTGGTTTCTCTCCATCTTGAGTGACAGCTCTAGTGAATAGAACTGTAGTATTAGTAGGACTATAAAGGCCAGCACAGGTCCTGCTATAACACTAACACATCAGTGGTTTGTTCTACGTCTGCTATGCCATCACTGTATTTACACAGAGAGATAACAAGGCATTTGAACAAGCACAGGTCTGACAACGAGAGCAGTGAGCTATGATGAAACCTGCTTTGAAAGCTGTATTTTGGCGATGTTGCAAGAGAGGGAGAGGCAGGGAGATTGCTACTCTTAGTAAGCACCTGTTCACACTTGTTTTCTGTTTGGAATTGACAGTTGGAAGTTTTGATATTTGTATACATAGGCCTTCTGACTGAGCACTCAACCCCTAAGCCTCAGGCGATTTTAATTATAGCAGGATCCTACCTTCCCACATACATGTATTCTTCAGCCTAAGAGAGGATTCACACTAGATAGGTTCCCAAAAACGAGAATCATCTTGTCATGGCTGCTGGGTACCCATGAATTGGCCAATTTATGCACTAAATTTCGTATATTTCATGTTTGCATGCTATAGCGCTACAGAGTGCTGCTTTATTTGTTAGTTAAATACATTATTCTAATCATAGATACAGTGAAGGAAATAATTATTTGATCCCTTGCTGTTTATGTAAGTTTGATAATTATAATCAATTTTAAGGTAGGTTAAGTTTAACATTGAGAGATAGAATATCCAAAAAAAAATCAAGAAAATCACATTGTATAAATTAGATAAATTTATTTGCATTTTGCAGTGAGAAATAAGTATTTGATCCCTCTGGCAAACAACACTTAATACTTGGTGGCAAAACCCTTGTTGGCAGCACAGCAGTCAGACATTTTTTATAGTTGATGATGAGGGTTACGCACATGTCAGGAGGAATTTTGGTCCACTCCTCTTTGCAGATCATCTCTAAATCATTAAGATTTTGAGGCTGTCGCTTGGCAACTCGGAGCGTCAACTCCCTCCATAAGTTTTCTGTGGGATTAAGGTCTGGAGACTGGCTAGGCCACTCCATGACCTTAATGGGCTTCTTTTTGAGCCACTCCTTTGTTGCCCTGGCTGTATGTTTTGGGTCATTTTGTTGCTGGAAGACCCAGCCACAACCCATTTTTAATGTCCTGGCGGAGGGAAGGAGGTGGTCACTCAGGATTTTACGGTACATGGCTCCATCCATTCATAGGCAGCATTTCGCTTCCTCCAAACATGGCGAGTTGAGTTAATGCCAAAGAGCCCAATTTTTGTCTCATCTGACCACAGCACTTTCTCCCAATAACTCACAGAATCATCCAGGTGTTCATTGGCAAACTTCAGATGGGCCTGCACATGTGCCTTCTTGAGCAGGGGGACCTTGCAGGCACTGCAGGATTTTAAGCCTTTAAGGCGTAATGTGTTACCAATGGTTTTCTTGGTGACTGTGGTCCCGGCTGCCTTGAGATCATTAACAAGTCCCCGTCCCCCCCGTGTAGTTTTAGGTTGATCTCTCACTTTCCTCATGATCAAGGATACCCCACTAGGTGAGATTTTACATGGTGCACCAGAACTATGTCGATTGACAGTCATTTTGTATTTCTTCCATTTTCTTACTATTGCACCAACAGTTGTCTCCTTCTCACCCAGTGTCTTACTTATGGTTTTGTAGCCCATTCCAGCTTTGTGCAGGTCTATGATCTGGTCCCTGATATTCTTAGAAAGCTCTTCGGTCTTGCCCATGTTGTAGAGGTTAGAGTCTGACTGATTAATTGAGTCTGTGGACAGGAGTCTTTTATACAGGTCACTATGTAAGACAGCTGTCTTTAATGCAGGTAATGAGTTGATTAGGAGCGTCTAACTGGTCTGTAGGAGCCAGAACTCATCATGGTTTGTAAGGGATTAAATACTGAGGAGTCCTGAGGAGATAATTTGCATATTCCCACTGCATTTTGGGGTAAGTGAAGAGTCTCGGCGAGCTCAAAGAACACTGGATTTTGGCTGTTGGAGCTGAAAAGAGGACATCGGTAAACCAGGGGAGGAGTCCTGAGGAGATAATTTGCATATTCCCACTGCATTTTGGGGTAAGTGAAGAGTCTCCGCGAGCTCAAAGAACACTGGATTTTGGCTGTTGGAGCTGAAAAGAGGACATCGGTAAACCAGGGGAGGAGTCCTGAGGAGATAATTTGCATATTCCCACTGCATTTTGGGGTAAGTGAAGAGTCTCCGCGAGCTCAAAGAACACTGGATTTTGGCTGTTGGAGCTGAAAAGAGGACATTGGTAAACCAGGGGAGGAGTCCTGAGGAGATAATTTGCATATTCCCACTGCATTTTGGGGTAAGTGAAGAGTCTCCGCGAGCTCAAAGAACACTGGATTTTGGCTGTTGGAGCTGAAAAGAGGACATTGGTAAACCAGGGGAGGAGTCCTGAGGAGATAATTTGCATATTCCCACTGCATTTTGGGGTAAGTGAAGAGTCTCCGCGAGCTCAAAGAACACTGGATTTTGGCTGTTGGAGCTGAAAAGAGGACATTGGTAAACCAGGGGAGGAGTCCTGAGGAGATAATTTGCATATTCCCACTGCATTTTGGGGTAAGTGAAGAGTCTCCGCGAGCTCAAAGAACACTGGATTTTGGCTGTTGGAGCTGAAAAGAGGACATTGGTAAACCAGGGGAGGAGTCCTGAGGAGATAATTTGCATATTCCCACTGCATTTTGGGGTAAGTGAAGAGTCTCCGCGAGCTCAAAGAACACTGGATTTTGGCTGTTGGAGCTGAAAAGAGGACATTGGTAAACCAGGGGAGGAGTCCTGAGGAGATAATTTGCATATTCCCACTGCATTTTGGGGTAAGTGAAGAGTCTCCGCGAGCTCAAAGAACACTGGATTTTGGCTGTTGGAGCTGAAAAGAGGACATTGGTAAACCAGGGGAGGAGTCCTGAGGAGATAATTTGCATATTCCCACTGCATTTTGGGGTAAGTGAAGAGTCTCCGCGAGCTCAAAGAACACTGGATTTTGGCTGTTGGAGCTGAAAAGAGGACATTGGTAAACCAGGGGAGGAGTCCTGAGGAGATAATTTGCATATTCCCACTGCATTTTGGGGTAAGTGAAGAGTCTCCGCGAGCTCAAAGAACACTGGATTTTGGCTGTTGGAGCTGAAAAGAGGACATTGGTAAACCGCGCGCCTACCGGCTCGCGCATTTTGAAGCTTTTTTTTTAAGCTTTTTTCACTGTTTTCAGAACATTAACAGTAAGAACATGGAAGAGTCCAGGAGCCATTTGGTGAGCTGCATATCCTGCTACATGTTCACAGACTTGCCAGTGGAAAAGCCAAACTTCACATGCCAGAAATGCAAGCTTGTGTCCCTGTTGGAGGAAAAGTTGCGAAATCTAGAAGAGAGGTTAACTACCTTGAAAATCATTAAGGAAGGTGAAGAGTTCTTAGACAGAGCAGAATTATCTCTTCATGATTCAGAAAGAGAAGAAATTCGAACTGCACCTGACGAAACAGAGGAATGGAAGCATGTGACCCACAGAAGCAGGAGGATCGAGAGGCAGTCAGCACCCATACTGCTTAGGAACCAGTACCAGGCTCTCACGCAGGAGAACCATGAAGAAATACAGCAAAATAAGACTTTGCCAGCAATGAATAACCTTGTAAGCCCTCAGAATCCTCCTGGATGGAGAAAGAAGAATGTTGTGAAGAAAAAACGGAGAGTGGTGGTCATGGGGGATTCCCTGTTAAGAGGAACAGAGGCCGCTATCTGCAGACCAGACATAACCTCAAGAGAAATGTGCTGTCTTCCTGGAGCAAAAATTAAAGATGTGTCTGACAGGATATCAAGACTCTTCAGACCTACAGATCACTACCCATTCCTGCTAATACATGTGGGGACAAATGACACCGCAAGAAAGGACCTGGAAACCATCTGCAGTGACTTTGAAGACTTAGGCAAGAAAGTGAAAGAATTGGGAGCGCAGGTGGTCTTCTCATCCATCCTCCCAGTGGATGGCCATGGAACAATGAGGTGGAATAAGATTCTACAGGTGAACAACTGGCTACGTCGATGGTGCCGTCAGCAAGGATTTGGATTTCTGGATCACGGAATGAATTACCTATACGATGGACTACTTGCTAGAGATGGGGTGCACCTTACGAAGACTGGAAAACATGTATTTGGAAGTCGCCTTGCTACACTCATCAGAAGAGCTTTAAACTAGAACAATGTGGGAAGGGAAGCAAAAGGCCAGAAAAAGCCATACAGCTGACAAATACTATTGAGATCTCTGCTACTGGAAGTGGAAAGGAAGAACAAAGACAAAACAATTTAAATAATAAAAATATGGGAGGAAGAGAAACCAATCACAAACTAAAATGTTTTTATACAAATGCACAAAGCATGGGCAACAAACAAGGAGAATTGGAACTACTAATGCAGGAAAAGGAATATGATGTCATTGGAATCACTGAAACTTGGTGGGACGATACACATGATTGGAATAAAAGGCTAAAAGGATACAACTTATTTGCAAGAAACAGACTTGATAAACGAGGAGGAGATGTTGCATTGTATGTTAGAAAAGCGTATATCTGCACAGAGATTGAAGCTTCAGAGACTGGGAGTTCTGTGGAAACTGTTTGGGTAAGAATACAAGGAGAGAACAACGGAAAGGACACCATTGTAGGCATTTACTACAGGCCACCTGGGCAAGCTGAAGATATGGATGAACTCTTTATGTATCAAATGACCAAGTTCTCCAAAAAATATGACGTAGTGGTCATGGGAGATTTCAACTATCCAGACATTTGTTGGGAATCTCTCTCAAGTAAAACTAACAGGTCAAGCAAATTCTTATCGTCTCTTGCTGACAACTTTATCTTCCAAAAGGTAGGGGAGAAAACAAGGGGATCTGCTACTTTGGATCTAATCCTTATAAACAGGGAGGAAATGGTTGAGGAGGTAAAGGTGGCTGGGACCCTAGGAGGCAGCGATCATGCTATTATAGAATTTTGGATAACTAGAGGAGGAAGACATGTGAAGACTCAGACTTCAAGGTTAGATTTTAGAAAGGCAGATTTTAAGAGACTCAGAAAGAGAATAGGAGGGATCCAATGGCTGGATGTCCTTAAGGACAAAAATGTCCAGGAAGGATGGGAAATTTTTAAAAATGAGATTCTCAAAGCACAATCGTTAACAATCCCGAAAAGTAGGAAGAATGGGAAGCATTTAAGGAAACCAGGATGGATGAACACAGAACTTAAACACATGCTAAAAAGAAAGAAAGAAATGTTTATTAAATGGAAAGAGGGAGGCATATCTAAAGAAGATTATAATGCAGTCTGCAGATCCTGCAGGGCACGTATCAGGTTAGCTAAAGCTGACAATGAATTAAGGCTTGCAAGAGATGTCAAAAGCAATAAAAAAGGATTTTGGGGGTATGTCAAAAGTAAAAGAAAAGTCAAAGATGCTATAGGATTTTTACAGGATGAAAATGGAGAAATGGTAAGAGAGGATGTTGAGAAGGCCGAACTTTTTAATTCCTATTTTGCATCTGTTTTCTCTCAGAAAGAAAATGTAACATCAACTGATCTTCACTGTCCTTTTAAAGGAATAGAGGAATCCAAGTTATCTGTAAACAGAAAGATTGTGAGGGAATATTTAGCTAACATAAATGAGTTCAAGTCTCCAGGTCCAGATGAATTACACCCCAGAGTACTGAAGGAGATCGTAGAAGAAATTTTAGAACCACTCTCCATAATCTTTGAAAATTCTTGGAGAACAGGAGAAGTCCCAGAAGACTGGAGAAGAGCAAATGTTGTTCCTATCTTCAAAAAGGGGAAGAAGGTGGACCCAGGGAACTATAGGCCGGTGAGTCTGACTTCTATACCAGGAAAGATCTTTGAACAAATTATTAAACAACATGTATATAAGTATATGGATAAGAATGAAGTGATTAACCAGAGTCAGCATGGGTTTGTAACTAACAAGTCATGTCAGACTAACTTAATTTCCTTCTATGACAGAATCACTGACTGGGTGGATCAGGGAAATGCTGTAGATATAGTATATCTTGACTTCAGCAAAGCATTTGACAAAGTATCTCACACCATCCTTATTGAAAAAATGACCAAGTATGCAATGGACCAGGCAACTGTTAGGTGGATTCATAACTTTCTTAGTGATCGGACTCAAAGGGTGGTTGTAAATGGCTTCACATCCAGCTGGATGAATGTCTCAAGTGGGGTACCACAGGGCTCCGTCCTGGGACCTGTATTGTTCAACATCTTTATCAATGATTTAGATGAAGGAATTGAGGGTAAACTGATTAAATTTGCTGATGACACAAAGCTAGGAGGGATAGCTAATACTAGAGAAGAGAGAGAGAGGATTCAAAAAGACCTAAATAAACTGGAGCAGTGGGCAGCAACCAACAGAATGGTTTTTAACAGGGAAAAATGCAAAGTACTACATCTGGGCAATAAAAATGAAAAAAGCATATACAGAATGGGAGGAATAGAGCTAAGCAACAGTACATGTGAAAAAGACTTAGGTATACTAATAGATCATAGACTGAACATGAGTCAACAGTGTGATGCAGCAGCAAAAAAGGCAAATACAATTCTGGGATGTATTAACAGAAGCATACAGTCTAGATCACGTGAAGTCATTATCGGTCTTTACTCCTCTTTGGTCAGACCTCATCTGGAATACTGTGTACAGTTTTGGGCACCACATTTTAAAAAAGACATAGACAAACTGGAGCAAGTTCAGAGAAGAGCGACCAGAATGGTGACTGGTCTGCAAACCATGTCCTATGAGGAACGGTTGCAGGATTTGGGAATGTTTAGCTTGCAAAAAAGAAGACTGAGAGGAGACTTAATAGCTTCTACAAATATGTCAAGGGCTGTCACATTGTAGAAGGATCATCTTTATTCTCATTTGCACAGGGAAAGACTAGAAGCAATGGGATGAAACTAAATGGGAGGAGACACAGATTAGATATTAGAAAAAACTTTTTGACAGTTAGGGTGATTAATGAGTGGAACAGGCTGCCACGAGAGGTGGTGAGTTCCCCTTCAATGGACGTCTTCAAACAGAGGCTGGACAGACATCTGTCTGAGATGATCTAGTGAATCCTGCTTTGAGCAGGGGGTTGGACCAGATGACCCAGGAGGTCCCTTCCAACTCTACCATTCTATGATTCTATGATTCTACTTATTTCTCACAGCAAAATGCAAAAAAAATTATCTAATTTATACAATGTGATTTTCTTGATTTTTTTTTGGATATTCTAGCTCTCAATTTTAAAATTAACCTACCCTTAAAATTATAAACTGTTCATGTGTTTGTCAGTGGGCAAACTTACAAAACAGCAAGGGATCAAATACTTTCCTTCACTGTACATGTTGGACATGTCAATTTTGGCAGCATCAGCTGACTGGGGTCGGCCTAGTCCCTGTTTCTGTGAGAGAGGCGTTTGTCAGCTGCTTATTCCCTTTTTCTTATGTAAAAACACTCACATTCATCTTCGTTGGGAGGAATAGCTGTTGGCCAAATAAGTACCCAGCCAACAACTATGTAAAGGTATAAAAGTGTAATGCCACATTAAATACATACCAATTTGTTTCCTACATGTTTTGTATCCATTTATGTTGAACACTTTTAAAATGATTGAAGAAGTATTTGTTTAATAACAGAATAACCTGAAGAATTCAGATCCAAGTAGTAAAGTTTCTATGACAGCCCTTACTTAGTCTTTCCCTTTCTGTTTGATTTGAGTGAATTTTCCTTCCAGGATGTAGCCAGAGGGGTTTATTTGGCTTTCCAGATTGAGCGGGCTTTGATCTCATGGTTCTGTCACTTCTTGAATTACATAGCTCTTTTTCACTGCAGTTAATGAGAACAAAATTTCCTTTTTTTCACCACTCGCATGCTGTGAAACGTTAAGCCAGTCAAGTCCTTAAAGGCTGTAATGGAAAGCTGAAAAGCAGTGTCCAGTTTTGATCATGTTGTCTTTGTAATTTATTTTATTCCTCTGCCACCTCCCCTCCACCTTTTTACGAGACCCACTTTATTAAAGATAAGTGGTTAAAGGCCAGCATTTGTGGAAAGATTTAAGACCCTCACAAAATAGAGAGCTCATAACTTTTGTTTAATGCCAAAACTGGGAATTCTAAAATGAAAGCTAATTTACTTGTTTTTTTTGTCTTGTTTTTTCTTTTTGTTTTTTTTAATGTTCGGTCTTTCCTGTACAATGCATTAAGGGATTACTTAAGAAGGTTAAGCCTGATGTATTCATGTGTATTTGTAATTGGATCAACAGATACTGTTCCCTAAGAGAAAAATAGAGCTGAAAGTTTTTGTGGAAGAGACTGGAGAAGTGAATAGTCAGTTCTGGTAAAGCAGCGCTGATGTAGACATGCGCCCACAAATAATTTCATTTAGTTTTAGAATAAAACCTTTTCATGATTGAAAATTAAAAGGAACCTGTCACACTGTACATGCAGGATAATTAGTGGACAGCACGGTCTAGAGAAGGAGCAGCTGAGCACGATAATATATTGGTTTGTTGGAAAAGATTCAGCATAACTTGTATTTTACTCATTGATATCCCTGGTGTTTGTATTTATGAGTCTAGTGGGCAGTCCTACTAATGACTGGCAGCCATCTCGGCATGCACAGTCATACAGGGAAGACTGTCAGTCACCAAATATGACCGCTCACAATATGGCTCATATATGACTCCCATGATTTCAGACACCAGGGATTTCAATACCTTGAATGTCTTTACTAAAACTTTTCACACAAAAGAAACCTCTTTCCTATAACATCCCGCCTGCAGTTTATAATAACAATCACCTGGACATCCACGTTGTTTTCCATCTTTCAAATTTTAAATGATGTAATAAAGAATATAGAAAAGACAATAGACATAGTAAGCCAGGTAACTTCTCATACAGTGCTCCCCTGCCTCCCAGCTTTCTGGTTACTTGGGTCAGTGCCCTCCTGATAATCCACAGTTTGCACCAGCAGCATGGTCTTACCGCAGGTCTGAACTGAGCTCTATCCTAGGCTGCTAGTAGAGACAGCTTTGCCACTGACGCTGGTCTGATCCAACAATCCTGCCAACTGCAGAGCAGTGCGAGCAGGCTGTACATATAGAGCGCTAGCTCCTCACCCAGGTGACCTGGCACTCTAGGATGGCCTCCTACCCGCTGAACACTGTAAAATTAAAAATCCCTTTTTTCTTGAACAAAAAAGGTTTTTAAGAAGACATACATTGCAAGGTTGCTTGTTTTTACAAGCACTTTACAATTTACCCACTTAAAGATTTGAGATAGCCCCTTTAAGTGTTTGTACACACAAGTCATACACATGGGAAGAAAATCTGCTGTGCAGAAGCAAAAGTGGGTGTATGGGCAAAGTGGATGTATGGAGAGAGCTCAAGGACTGTCAACCAGCAACCCTTGGTGCAATCACTGGGAGCCAATAGTTTACGTCAACATCCAGGAACCTGCTAAAGACCCCATTGCTGCCATGTTGGTCATGTGGCTGGGGTTCATAGGAAAGCATCTATTTAGCTATACTGCAAAATTGCAGTACATACTGTATTACAAGTGTTCAAATGATAGCTGGTTCAAGACCCCTAAGGGCACCAAAGGTATAAAGTAAAGATAAGTAAAATATTAAAAAATAAAATGATAAAATCTTAAATTGCCTCCTTTTTCTATTAAAGAAAACCACATAAAATTCCTTTTTTTTCAACATTTCATCCCACTTTTAATTTTATTTCCAGTCTTTTAGTACAGTGTATGGTAAACTGAATGGTGTCATTGAACACTACAACTTGTCGTGAAAAAAAAGAAAAAATAGCCTTCGATGGAAAAATCCTGCTGATTTTACCATTCCTATTACAAAGGGTGGAAAGTGTGGCAGACCCATGGCAAATCGAGAGTGAAATGTTCCTATAGATAAGTCCCATGTGCACATACCTCCTGTATGTTACCTTGATTCTTTATATTTTAGTCTCTTAAGGTGGCTTTCCATACAAGTTAAGCTTACAGGCTTACATCCATGGATTTTATTAGGTGTGTACAATATATTGAGAAAATGTATGTGTACATTTCACGCTTGTTATTTTTTAAAAGACTAAAAATAATCTATGTTTCATCCCAGAATAGCTCAATCATTTGCAAAACAATTTCAGTAAATGAAATAATAAAAAGCTTCTGTTCAAAAGTGTAGAAAACCTTATACCTTTTATATTGCATACCTTTACATCGGGGATGGCGGCTTGCATTTTGTGGTAGCTGAGCGCGAGGATTTTATTCTCTCATGGCAGAGAGTCTTCATTCACACCCAGTAAATTCATTTGTTGTGTGGCATAAACTGCAGGTCTGAGTTCTCCTCGAAGTGACTCACTGATATTGAGGTCAGGAGACCCCTCCAGAAACTTCACTTTCTTCTGCTGTCTGCACTGATGGGGCACACTTGGGCTTTCTAAAATGACAATAATTTGGAAACATAAGGCCAAATCAGTCCGTGTGCAAGGTTGATAAACACAAATTTTCCTCCAATATTTTCAAATGGTGTGTTGCTTTAATCTTTTTTTAACTTTAACTAAATTTTTTGTTCTTCTTTGCTCACACCCCTCCATTCTTCTTGGTAGGAATAGTGTGTTTCTCTTTGTTGGCCTTGCTGACATCACTTTTTGTAGGTTGCCGCAAGTCAGCTGGTTCAATGCCTTATCAGCTACTGTACCTATCCCAGTCAACTCTAAAGACCCTATACAAATTGTGTGAAAGTTGGCCAAATCCACTGATTTTGGCGGGACCAGCTGGGATTCTGATGTTTATGGTGGCCTACTGACTCTAACCCAACTGATGATGTGGAGATAGATGGATCGGCCCTTTGGAATTTTAATAGCAGATTGTTTTGTTTTCAGTGGATATAAGCCGTCGCCCAAGAAGAGTCATGGCTGCTTTATCCTTCATCACTGATGAAAACACATGAACACTCAGCCAAGATGAGCTCTCAGTGTATGGGGAGTGGGGAGTTCTCATATGCATAGCTTCTGTGTACTAATTGTGAAGTGAAATTGTCTAGAACACTATTTCTTAACTCAAGTACCCACCTAGGTCATACTTTGAGGATATCCTATAGAGAGCAGATCTCTGGCAATTACTGGAAATCCAGAAAATATGGCCTACTTTGAAACATTTGAAGACTGGAGTTAGTTGAGAAACACTGGTCTAGGACAGCTCCACCTCAAGGCCGTGGCTCATGCAAATACACCAAATAGATCACAGACCAACTCCATATTCCTATGTCGTCTCAGAAAAGTGGGGGATGTTTGAACTGCAAAGGAGTGGGGGTTGTTAGAGGTACAGAGGGGGGCCAACTCTATAGTATCACCTGTGGTTTTGGAATGGGATCTTTAGCAAACTAATTTAGACGAGTGATGACACGAATCCATATACTTGACCATATAGTGTATGTAAGAGGAATGGAGGAATTTGGGTCTCTTAATTCCTATAAATATATAATCTGAAATTTAATTGTTAGAATTTTGAATTATTTTAGTTAAAAAAAAAATAAAATGGTGAGACGTGGACATTCGGTTTCAACCCTTTCTAGACTTGCAACCTTAAAAAATAACTATTTTTTTAATTGATATCTTAAATAAAAAGAGAAATGTTATTAGTACTTATGTTACTAATTTTGCTATTTTTAGGCAATAAAAGTAAAATATGGGATCAATGATGTGAAAGTAAACCCATGCAGCTTGGTAACATGAAATTGGTGCCATATTTCCCTACTGCTCTGCTTCTGACATGGGAATTTGTGTTGTGACCTCTCTTTTAAGTCATTCCTCTATCATATAATAGTCTATGTTCTCACGGGAAGACTATTTCTAAATTAAAACAGATGACTTTCTACCAAAACCATAATGTTAACATTAGCCAGAACACTGATTTAGAAATAATATGCAATAAATAAAACGTTTGACTGACAGAACTGAATATACTGACCACAGTTACTAGCTTGGTTCTTAAAGGGAACCTTACTGCAGAATTTTCCCCCATAATGTGGGAGGAGTGCTGTATCATCCTCCTGATAGCAATTGTAATCATGACTTTATTATAAATAAGTCTCTGCCCTCCCATACCCGGACTAGTCTGGTGGCACCATCACTTATAGAGGAGGAGAACAAGCCGTCCTCTTCTTTTTCTTGCAGAAGCTGCTTTGCTGGTATCACACCCACCGTACAGTGAGTGACAAAGTGCAAGGAAGAGTGTACCGGATGAAGGAGTTAGGGCAACTCCGAAACACATTGTTTAGAAAAGTTATGATTTCTCATTTCCTCGGATTATAGTTATGCAGATCTAAGCAGTGCTGATGAGACCACATGTTCTTTGTTCAGATACATGACTTCCTATTGAGCCGGGGCTTCTTGGGTTCGGCAGGTGGAGTAGCAGCCACATCCATTGGATGGTCCACATTATCAGCACTATGCAGTGTTGTGCCTTTCAGTGCAAAAGCTCTTCAGGTGAGCACGTTTGCCCACAGCCTCATGTCAATTCACACTACAGAGGGCCTCTTTTGTCTTGGGTTTGTGAATCACAGCGAGTTGGGCACAATACCAGCAAACTGCAGGAATGAGTGATGGCCCTCTTAACTAGTCCGGGTACAGACACATTCCCATACACCTTAAAGAAAAATCATTCAAATTCTCTCTAACCTCCCGACTCCTGACCAAGATGAGCGTGAATGTGTATGGGGCATTAGAAAGATCAATATAGGTCCAATTCCTGACGGCCACACTGATCACTTGATTGAAGAGACCGGGATGCTGCAGCTCAGTCCCATTCATGTGAATACTAGGCACAGCCACAGCAGGTAATATAGGGAACTGTACGTGGTAGACAAAGGAACCCCCTTCATTGTTCACGAGGCATAGCTCCATACATTAAGTAGTGACTAAAAAGTGGTGTGAAACAAATAAAAATAAGTATACATGTCCGTGTCACCATTTGTAACCACTAGTATAAAGCCAATAATTCCCTCCCCCCCAAATAATGAAACCCCTTTTATGTGTGTATTATCCTCTCTGGCAGTCATGTATAATCCACGATGGAGAGAGGCATGTTCAGATTTGTTTCTCTCCTCCCGGAGTATAAACCTGCAGCCCGTTCGCTGTCACTCCTGGAAGGTCACAGATCACCGTATCCGCCGGGGTAATCCAAGAACGTTTAAGTGCCACAGGATCTCAGATGAAATTGACTCTGACAGGGCTGGCAAGCCAAAGGGAAAAAGGAATATTTGTGCTTTTAGAAGTCCACAAGCAAGGTCCTGCCAGCATTACCGAGGCCTGGAAGTGATTTTAGGCTTTAAAAAAATCATTACAAAAGTACAGAGGTTTTGTTCACATATTGAAGGTTCTAAAAACTGAGAATAGAAAGGGTTTTGTTTTCATTTGTTGCCCCTGTTCTTGTTCCGTTAGACCGAGCCCTTCCCTTTAAGATAACAATAACAGTTTATGTAGCAGTTTGGGCTTTCTTATATATCACAACATGAAATCTTTCTTTGGTTACACTCTGTCACTTCTTAAGGATTTTGCTTGAGAGGTTGTTACTGCACATTTACTTTATATATTTGCTATTAAAGGGGTTTTTTACCTTCAAAACACATGTCCAATTGCTCATATACATATGAAATAACAAGTCCTTCCCCTGCTCTGTAGTCCCAAGTATACTTCCATTTAATGTATATGCTGCAATAGGATTACTCCGTCCTAGGTGCATTACTCTACAAATAGTTGTTGGTGCATAGTTCTAAAATAAATGTGTGCCTACTTGTGTGAAAACCGTTACACAGAGTCATCAACACAGTTTGGGCTCAGAACGCCCATCATGGCCAGTGAGTCTAGGTGTATACAGCTCCTCCTGACCAAGCTGATCAGGAGCAGGAGTGGTGCGCTATGGACTGGCAGCGGGATAAATCCTGATACGCAGTGAGCTTGGTGACATGTATACACTGTAAGATTTATACTCACTTGCTTACGGTTTGAGGTAAGCACGGGAAGAGGTATCCGTAAAACGTCCAGGATGGTTTATTAAAACTCTGTAAGCTGCTCAGGATAACAAAACAAAACAGCCTTTTCAGGCACACAGTGTAAACCAAGTAAATAGTCCGCTCAGTAGTGCGGGTTCACCCCCTCTGGTTAGTGACCAGCTCTTTAGTCCTTAGCCAAGACTAACACACTGGAGGTCTGCACACCTCCACACACAGACCCTGAATGAGACAACTAGTCTCCTTTTTATCTGCCTTACCACGCCCCGGGGTGGGGATATGTGAGCAGCCAGTCCCACCCATCTCTCTGACTGCTCGTAAACCCGGCCCTGTTGGTGCCTGCTTTTCCAGGCTTACATCACTGAGGCTACCAACCTTGATGATGCAAATCTCCCCTCGAGGACCTGTCCGGTGGCCATGTTACAACACCTAGACTCACTGCACATGATGGGTGTTCTGAGCCCAGATCCTTAAAGAGCATAATCATGATTTCAGAAACATGTGCACCATACCATGGAGCAATCAAAAGAGAATAGGCATATGTACAAGCATGACTCGGCCAGGATGCTGAAACGCCCTGAATAACAATTTTTTCCACACATGTAGGCACACTTTTATTTTATAACTCTTCCACAACATCTAATCGTACAGCTCAGCTAGACACAACATGATTGATATCATTCAGTAGGCTGCAGGAGCCTGGACAAGGTTAGTATGAATTTTGTTAATGTCAGGTTGCCTTTAAACTGATAGCAAATGTGTATACGTGGAATGTCCATGGCTGTCCATAAGTCCTCCATTGCAGAGTCCATCATAAATAAAAGTAGCGTGACATGAGGGAAAACTCATTATAGATGGTTGTCTGCTGTGATAAATCGAACACTTGTCATATACGTTTTTCAGGACAGAGCACTGGAAAAGAGAACATTTCCATGAATCCAGCCTGAGGCCACAATTATTACTTGGTAGAGCCCTTCAGTGCTGATCAGATAGTTTTGGACTTGCTAATGAACGTGTGCATTAATGATAATTCACACTAGTTGCCCAATTTTATGACTTTTTATCCTGCACACAATTAAATAGCAGTTTTATAGGACTCTGGGTTTTACAACCACTCGCATGTTTATCCAGTAACTAGGAGTCATCCTTTTTTTAGTGAATATCCTAGAGTGCCATCTTGTGGATAAAGACTGAATTGTATATTTATTGCATGTTTGCAACGTAATAATGTATTTTTGGATAAATGTTGCCGTTTGCATGCAGAGCACCATCATTGGGCTAAGTTCACACAAGCATGTAAAAAAATCAGATTTTTTTTTTTTTTTTTTAAACTTACAATTTTTGTATTGATATCCGTATTGCGTCCATTTTTATACATTAGTTGTTACTGAAATTTTCAAGAACAAATTCAGTTTACTGTGTTAAAGAATTGCAGTGTATCCGTAAAAATCAAATGCTATTCGGTTGATCCGTATGGGATTAATCTTTGTTTTTTTGTGCCCCCTAAATTTAAATGGACGAGTCTCATCCGAAATACAGAATGGGCTAGTATACGCTGCAAGTTTTTTCACACGGACATTAAAACGGTCATCTGAACAGCCCTATTAAAACACATTGGTCCTAGTGCTGTCAGTTTTTTTAACAGACAGTACTCAGGCCGAAAATACAGTTGTGTGACTGGAGCCCTACTGCATATGGGTTGTGAGGGCTTGTTCACACAGTTTTTTTCTGTGTGTGTTTTTTTTTCAATAGTAAAAAACACTACACTTTACAGTACCAGCACACACAACACTAATAAACCAAGTATTATTAGTGGATCTAGAAAGCTAACCTATAAAAAGACATACAGGTGCATCTCACAAAATTAGAATATCAAAAAGTTAATTTATTTTAGTTCTTCAATACAAAAAGTGAAACTCATATATTATATAGAGTCATTACAAACAGTGATCTATTTCAAGTGTTTATTTCTGTTAATGTTGATGATTATGGTTTACAGCCAATGAAGAAAACACAAAAGTCATTATCTCAGTAAATTAAAATAATTAACAAAAAACACCTGCAAAGGCTTCCTATGCATATAAAAAGGTCCCTTAGTCTGTTTCAGTAGGCTCCACAATCATGGGGAAGACCGCTGACTAGACAGATGTCCAGAAGGCAGTCATTGACTCCACAAGGTCCCAGAGCTCCAATTTTCATTTGGAAATCAAGGTCCCAGAGTCTGGAGGAAGAGTGGAGAGGCACACAATCCAAGCTGCTTGAGGTCGTGTATGACGTTTCCACAATCAGTGATGGTTTGGGGAGCCATGTCATCTGCTGGTGTAGGTCCACTGTGTTTTATCAAGACCAAAGTCAGGGCAGCCGTCTACTAGGAAATTTTAGAGCACTTCATGCTTCCCTCTGCCGACAAGCTTTTTGGAGATGGAAATTTCATTCTCCAGCAGGACTTGGCACCTGTCCACACTGCCAAAAGTACCAATACCTGGTTTATATACAACAGTATCACTGTGCTTGATTGGCCAGCAGACTCGCCTGACCTTAACCCCATAGAGAATCTATGGGGTATTGTCAAGAGGAAGATGAGAGACACCAGACCCAACAATGCAGACCAGCTGAAGGCTGCTATCAAAGCAACCTGTGCTTCCATAACACCTTAGCAGTGCCACAGGCTGATCGCCTCCATGCCACGCCGCATTGATGCAGTAATTGATGCAATAGGAGCCCCGACCAAGTATTGAGTGCATTTACTGAACATACATTTCAGTGGGCCACCATTTCAGATTTTAAAAACATTTTTCAAGCTGGTTGTTATAAAGTATTCTAATTTACTGAGATAATGACTTTAGTGTTTTCATTGGCTGTAAGCCATAATCATCAGCATTAACAGAAATAAACACTTGAAATAGATCACTGTGTAATACGAGTTTCACTGTTTGTATTGAATAACTGAAATAAATTAACTTTTTGATGATATTCTAATTTTGTTAGATGCACCTGTATGTCCACTGCAACTTCATTAGACAAATTTGTTTTCATTGAACAAAGTAATAAAATGTTAATACATGCATAAATATAAAAACCTTGTAGGGAGCCACATAGTACAGGAGTGAACATTCCTTGAAAAAGCTCTGTGCGAAACGTACGTCGGGGTTGGGGCTCTCCCTATTAGGTATGTCCGATCATATTTTACCATGATGGTGTATTTTGTTTTGATTTATATATTTTTTGGTAATCACTGGTGTCCATATTCATGTAGTATCCATATACACTTGCCTAAGAGGACCTTGATTACACCTCACTAGTTATATTTCTACAATTTCGCCATGTACATCTATACAATCACAACTTTTGGCATACTATTCTAGTGGGTTGTTTGCCCCTTGTCTGGTATTACCCTTATAATATGTACTCTATGGCTCCCTATATGTTTTTATATTTATGCATATATTAATATTTTATTACCTTGCTCAATAAAAAAATAATTATCTAATGAATTGCAGGGGACATACAGTACAGACCAAAAGTTTGGACACACCTTCTCATTTAAAGATTTTTCTCTATTTTCATGACTCTGAAAATTGTACATTCACACTGAAGGCATCAGAACTATGAATTAACACATGTGGAATTATATACTTAACAAAAAAGTGTAAAAGAACTGAAAATATGTCTTATATTCTAGGTTCTTCAAAGTAGCTGCTTTTTCCTTTGATGACTGCTTTGCACACTCTTGGCATTCTCTTGATGAGCGTCTTGATGAAATGGTTTTCACTTCACAGGTGTGCCCTGTCAGGTTTAATAAGTGGGATTTCTTGCCTTATAAATGGGGTTGGGACCATCAGTTGTGTTGTGCAGAAGTCAGGTGGATACACAGCTGATAGTCCTACTGAATAGACTGTTAGCTGCTTTTTTCTTGCCATAATATAAATTCTAAGTAAAGAAAAAGGAGTGGCCATCATTACTTTAAGAAATGAAGGTCAGTCAGTGCGAAAAATTGGGTAAACTTTGAAAGTGTCCCCAAGGGCAGTTGCAAAAACCATCAAGCGCTACAAAGAAACTGGCTCACATGAGGACCGCCCCAGGAAAGGAAGACCAAGAGTCACCTCTGCTTCTGATGATAAGTTTATCCGAGTCACCAGCCTCAGAAATCGCAGGTTAACAGCAGCTCAGATTAGAGACCAGGTCAATGCCACACAGAGTTCTAGCAGCAGACACATCTCTTCAACAACTGTTAAGAGGAGACTTTGTGCAGCAGGCCTTCATGGTAAAATAGCTGCTAGGAAACCACTGCTAAGGACAGGCAACAATCAGAAGAGACTTGTTTGGGCTAAAGAAGACAAGGAATGGACATTAGACCAGTGGAAATCTGTGCTTTGGTCTGATGAGTCCAAATTTAAGATCTTTGGTTCCAACCACCGTGTCTTTGTGTGACGCAGAAAAGGTCAACGGATGGACTCTACATGCCTGGTTCACACCGTGAAGCATGGAGGAGGAGGAGTGATGGTGTGAGGGTGCTTTGCTGGTGACACTGTTGGGGATTTATTCAAAATTGAAGGCATACTGAACCAGCATGGCTACTACAGCATCTTTTAGCGGCATGCTATTCCATCCGGTTTGCGTTTAGTTGGACCATCATTTATTTTTCAATAGGACAATGACCCCAAACACACCTCCAGGCTGTGTAAGGGCTATTTGACCAAGAGGGAGAGTGATGGGGTGCAACGCCAGATGACCTGGCCTCCACAGTCACCAGACCTGAACCCAATCGAGATGGTTTGGGGTGAGCTGGACCACAGAGTGAAGGCAAAAGGGCCAACAAGTGCTAAGCATCTCCTTCAAGATTGTTGGAAAACCATTTCCGGTGACTACCTCTTGAAGCTCATCAAGAGAATGCCAAGAGTGTGCAAAGCAGTCATCAAAGCAATAGGTGGTTACTTTGAAGAACCTAGAATATAAGACATATTTTCAGTTGTTTCACACTTTTTTGTTAAGTATATAATTCCACATGTGTTAATTCATAGTTTTGATGCCTTCAGTGTGAATGTACAGTTTCCATAGTCATGAAAATACAGAAAAATCTTTAAATGAGAAGGTGTGTCCAAACTTTTGGTCTGTACTGTATGTCTTTCTATAGGTTAACTTTACAGTATCAGCAAAGTGAATGACATTTCTGAAATATCATGCGCACGCTGCTTATGGTTTGTAGTGTTTTCAAATCTGTAGCGTGTCAATTCTGTCAATGTTTTTACAGGGTTATTCACCCATTCAAATGAATGTGGGGGGGGGGAGTTATAAGCATATCTAAATCACACCTATTTTATGCAGCATTTTTTCTGCCAAGGTGCAGATAAATCTGCTGCAAATACTAAACGTGTGCACGCAGCCTAGTGGTGCAGCGAGGCGTAAGAGCCGCCTGTAGACGTTCCATGCGAGCCTCACATTCCATACTGCTCCTACATGAAGGTGGACATACTGTAGAAATAAAAGCTGATGCTCCGGTTTCTGACACTGCTTTGCTGTGGATGCTGCTGTGGAATTTAAAGAAATAAGTAGCGTACCTATTATGTATGAAGCTATCTCATTTTTATGTTGCTGCAAGGAACCTATGTTTTTCTGTGTGTGAGCAGATTGAGGCATTTGGTAACATCTTATTTTTCCTTTTAGGATTGGTGTTGATAATTTTGGCCAATCTGCAGCTATTCCTGGGCGACCTACAACTGCTTATGGCTATCGTCCTGATGAACCTTACTACTACGGAATTGGAGCCCGATAATTGCTGATCACTCCGAACATTGATTAATAATGAGGCCAAATTTACCTGGGCCTTCAGGAAAGCATGCCTCTAGTTTGTGTTTGGTAAATGAGATCTGTGGCTTCCATATGTGGTTACTTTGAGGACTTGGATAAGCTTCGCCTTCTGTCTATATAGTTCTACACCTTGTTTTACATTTCAGCACAGGGAGCAGATACAAACCAGGGGAAACTCCAGAAAACAAGTCCTGTTTAGTAAGAAGCATTCTGCATATTATTGTGAAACTAAATGTCCTCCAACGTTAATGATTCCTTATTTATATTTATGTCCTACAACAGCATGTCCACCATTATTTCAGTGTTTTCACCTAGCTTATGTCATTAAATACATTTCAAAGAAAACATAATGGTCTTTGTTATTTTTAGCCAGTATTCAGTGGAAAAAATGCTAAATATTCTGTCTAGAAATTAATAAATATTTGTTAAGCATCCCTGGGGGTAACATACACTTGGTATCTTCGTCATACTGGTTCTCTCAGTCGCGGGCACTGGATCACTTCCTGCTATTGTGCAGATCAGTCAATGAGAATCCGAGCACTAGAACCCACATATTCTCTATAGTTCTTAGCCTGTCACCCCGAAAACTGAAATGTAATTAATTAGACCTTCATATAGGGGACTTAGCGCCAATAAAAATCATCATACATATACTGTAAATTGTATTAAATTTGTCTTATTGAAAAATCGTTTTACCACATATGTAAATGAGGGGACTTCGGTGCGCTGCTCAACCCCTCCCCCCATGGCGATTAGCAGTGCTTGTTTTGAAGCACTGCCTGATCCAACTCCCCCTCCTTGCATATACTAACATCGGAGAGGCTGAGCGCCTGCGCTCACTGGGTTCATCTGTGCAGGGGCAAAATTTTCATCCCTCTCTCTAGTGTGTAGCAGCTGTATGCTGCATGGAAACGCGCGCACACTGGCATACAGGGGGCGAGCATGTGCACACTGTCAGTTTGTGTGCATTGTCATCCCTCTCCTGTGATGCAACCATAGAAAGAATTGCGCATCATAGTAACATAGTTTTTAAGGTTGAAGGAAGACTAAGTCCATCTAGTTCAACCCATAGCCTAACATGTTGATCCAGAGGAAGACAAAAAAAAACATGTGGCAAACACTAAGCTCAACATTGGGGAAAAAAATTCCTTCCTGACTCCATACGGCAATCAGACTAGTTCCCTGGATCAACGCACTATCAAGGAATCTAGTATATATAACCTATAATATTATACTTTTTAATAAAGGTATCCATGCCCTTATTAAATTCTAGTAGTGAATTCCTCATTACAACATCATGCGGCAAAGAGTTCCATAGTCTCACTGCTCTTACAGTAAAGAATCCGCGTCTGTGATTATGATTAAACCTTCTTTCCTCCAGACGTAGAAGATGCCCCCTTGTTCCCGTCTCAGGCCTCAGAGTAAAAAGATCAGTAGAAAGGTCTTTGTACTGTCCCCTCATATACTTGTACATAGTAATAAGATCACCCCTAAGCCTTTGTTTTCCCACAGTAAATAACCCCAAGTGTAATAACCTGTCTTGGTATTGCAGACCCCTCAGTCCTCTAATAACCTTGGTCGCTCTTCTCTGCACCCGCTGTAGTTCAGCTATGTCTTTCTTATACACCGGAGACCAGAACTCATATGATAATTTCTATGAAAACTGCCTCCTTAACTACACCTCACCAACAACTAGGGAGTGCCTTACTGGTGAGCTCAGCCCCTTAGTTTGATGACCTATGGCGTGAGGTCCCATGCGGTGTGAATAGAGCAGGCTCAAGAGCTGAGTTTGCACTTTACAGTCAGCATCTGCCTCCTAACAGTAGTCACCTGAGTTAGTACCAATCACTGCTGTTCAAGCATTTAAATGTCACTGACAGTCACGGACAGCTGCTTTGCAGTGCACTCGTGCATAGATTGCCCTAGCTAGGCCCTCACAACATGATCACAGGGTGCCAATGGGTTAACTGCTCAAGACCCCCATGGCTGCCATCTTTATCCTTCTGTGAAACACATTCTAGGGCTGAGTTTCATGGGAGATCTTTAGCTACCCTATATACTGCAGTCTATAGCATGAGCGATCAAATGATTGCAGAACTAGGTCCTCTAAGGGGACTTTAAAAAAAAAGGTAGAAATTAAAAATATTGTAAAAATATCAAAAGGAAACCGAAGATTTCCAAAACGTGTAGGAGTAATTAAGGTTCAATGCACCAGAAGCCTCTGCTAAGCAAGTTTACTCAACTGTGACGGCACACACCGGGAATTCCCTTGTTACAGGGCTGGGACAAGGTATTTTGGTGCCCTAAACAGGTGTAGACGATGGCGCCCTTCCCCTCCCAATGAACCCACAGCCCCCAAGAAAAGGAATGAGTCAGAGACTAAGGTAAGCGGACCCCTAACGCCCCCCTCCAATGGGTTAGGCAACAAGCTCTGACAACCACTTCCACTAGAATTGTTAGCATTTTCACCAAAAAATACCAGCAGAAGTAAAAAAGTGGTGTACTTCAGAGTTTAGGCTCAACAGAGAGTGCACATTCAAAGTTTTCAACAAAACTTATGGTGGTCCTGGAGCCATATTCCTGTACGGATAGTAGTTCTGGTATTTTATGCATGTACATACACATGATGGTGGTTCTGGTGACGTATTTATGTAGTGATGGTTGTTCTGGTGACATATTCATGTACTGCTGGTGGCTCTAGGGACGTATTCATGTAGTGATGGTTGTTCTGGTGACATATTCATCACCAGAACTATCATCAGTATATGAAATCATGATCAGCGCATAAATAGAACACCGCTCTTTACAAGGAGAATGGTTAATCACCAAGCAAAAAAAATAGAAATAACCACAATATAATGTATAAAATTACTATTTTATTTTAGACGTGATAAAATACAATTAAAAAGGAACAAGGTACCAAAAAAAGGGAAGATCAAGGAAGCCTTTTTTATATATAACAAGCGTAGCTGGTGAATATGAAAGACACTATAAATGGGTCATAGACATCCTTCAATTATTAACTATAATAATCCTTATACCGAAAAAAATCATTTAACACCTCCAAGTCACATGAAATTAATAAAGGTATATTGATAGCAGCATGTAATATCAGTAAAGTGCTTAAGTGCATATAGATCGCAAAATCAATCAAATCTAACATGCAAATACACTAAAGTAAATATGAAAATCATGTAACACTTCTGAATCATGTGAACTCAATAAGGTATACAGATAGCATATAATATAAATATCAGTAAGGTGCTTTACTGCATACAGACCACAGCATAAATGAAATATGGCATACAACCTTATCAATGTAAACTATCGCTTTCTAGGTCACAGGCACATTATATAGTAATAAGGAAAAGGAGACCCAAATAGTGTCAAATAATCACCTGTTTAGTGTAGCACTCACAAATATGAAGGCTCCTGCTTCCTGCCCTGACGCGCATGTTTCACCTAGCTTCTTTGGGAAGCCTATGCTATGCTGTCCTATTGAACTGTTTCTTGCTGTGTTTTGATGGACTGTTTGGCTGTCCAATCCGGTGAGTGGCAAGTCAGGCTCTCAGTGCTTTGATTGACAGCTCGGCTGTCCAATCTTTGACTGGGATTTGCAGGGCAGTCTCCAGGTGTTCAGTGTTCTGGAGATTGCCCAAGCTATTTAACGGAGCTGACTGCCCCTGTTCCCTCCCGGACATAGTTTGTTCTTCCTGGTGAGTGTTTGCCTCATTCTGTTGTTCTGTGTTCTGATCTTCTGCTGCCTGACCCTTTGGACCGTGTGCTGACTACCTCCTTGTCTAGCCCTTTGGTTTTGTTCTGCTCTCTCTTGATATTGACCCTGGACTGTGACCTGACTTACGCATCTGTATTTTCCCTTGTTATCTACGGGCTCTCTTGGTATTGATCTCGGAACATCTGACTATCCACCTCACGGTCGCTCCGTCAGTTAGTGACTAGCATCACATTACGTCTGGCCATACATTTTTTTTTTCCTCTCACCAATGGATCCAGTTTGTGCATTGTGTGATCAGGTGACGAGTCTGACCCAGATGGTTCAGGATCTGGCCAGGAATCTCCAGAGGCTAGAATCCTCACAGTCCCAGCTTCAAGGTCAGTTTAGTACTCTGGGTGTGTCCCAAAGCTCTCCCCCAGCGACAGTAGTTATGTCTTCTGGACCTACTGACCTACAGTTGACCCCCCCCCCCCGAACCAGTTGTGGCACTTTCTGACAATTTTTTTTTTTTGGGGGGGGGGTGGGGATCAATTTAGGGTGTTCAAGGAGAGCTGTAAATTATTTTTCACTCTACGACCCTGGTCTTGTGGGGATGAGTCCCAGCAGGTGGATATAATCATGTCCCTATTGTGTGGGGGGTCCTCAGACTTGGGCATTTTCTTTGTCTCCACTAGCCCCAGAACGGTCTTCTGTCGACGCCTTTTTTGACGCTTTAAAGATTATTTATGATGAACCTGACAGGATCCAGGTCGCAGAGGCTAAGATCACGAACCTGACGCAGGGGGGCCGCACCACTGAGGATTATAGTTCGGAGTTCCGGCAATTGTCCTCTGAGGTTTTTTGGAACGATGATGCTCTCGTGTGGCAGTTTCGCCGTGGCCTTAGGGATACTCTTAAGGATGCTCTGGCCTTGCATCCTCAGAGGGGCATATAATCTGATACGAATCCGGGAGGGGGATGATAGGAAAACAGGTGTTTGCCTTTTGGTTTAACTAATGCACCTGCTGTTTTTCAGATCTTTATGAATCACATTTTTTCTGATATCACTGGAAGGTTTATTGTGATATACCTTGATGACATTCAAATTTTTTCGTCTGAACTAAGTTCACACTATGATCATGTTCGTTTTGTTTTACAAAGACTCAGGGAAAATGCTTTGTTTGCCAAATTAGAAAAGTGTCCTTTCTCTGTTCAGGAAATATAATTTCTGGGGTTCATTGTATCTGCTGAGGGTTTTAAAATGGATCCTGGGAAGGTGCAGGCTATAATTGTTTGGGTTAAACCCCACGACCTTAAAGCACTACAGCGTTTTTTAGGATTCGCCAACTACTATAGAAAATTTAAGGGATTTTCGCAGATTGTTAAACCTCTTACTGATCTCACATGTAAAGGGGCGGATCTTAAGGTTTGGTCGTCAAGCTATTGGGGCCTTTAATAAACTAAAAGAGTGCTTCATGTCTGCTCCAATTCTGATTCAGCCTGATCTTCAGAAACAGTTTATTGTAGAGGTGGATGCCTCAGAGGTTGGGGTAGGGGCTGTTTTATCCCAAGGTCCCAAAACCCTGATTAATTTATGGCCATGTGCATTTTTTTCTAGGAAATTTTCATCTGCTGAGCGAAACTATGATGTTGGAAATCATGAGCTGCTTGCTGTAAAGTTAGCTTTTGAAGAATGGAGGCATTTTTTGGAGGGAGCTATTCATCAGGTCACGGTTGTGACTGATCATAAGAATCTGGCTTATATTGAATCTGCTAAACGTTTAACCCCTAGACAGACCAGGTGGTCCTTATTTTTTTCTAGATTCAATTTTTCCATCACGTTCAGACCAGGATCTAAGAATGTTAGAGCTGACGCTCCGTCATGCAGCGTTAAGTCTGTTTCTCCTCCAGAACCTCCTTCCTCCATTCTTCCTAATATAGTAATTTTCGATTGTGTCCTCATAATTTGAGGCCGAGATTCGCAAAGTCCAGTCATCGGCTCCTTCCGCTACTCCTGGATCTAAATTATTTGTGCCCGTGTATCTAAGATTACATTTGTGGCAAGAGTTTCATGACTCTATCTTGAGTGGTCACCCCGGGGTCACTGCTACTCAGAAGGCTATATGTAGAAACTTTTGGTGGCCATCCATGCTTAATGACATTAAAAGTTTTGTATCCGCTTGAGAGGTTTGCGCTCGCGCTAAGACCGTGGACTCATCTGTCCATGGATTTCATAACTGATTTGCTTTTGTCTTGTGGGAAAAACATTATTTGGGTGGTGGTTGACCGACTCAGTTAACAAGCTCATTTTGTTCTGTTGTCAGGGTTACCTAATGCTGAGACACTTTCCCGGTTATTTATCAATCATGTGGTAAGATTGCATGGCATTCTCTTGAACATGTATCCAATAGGGGGGTGCAATTTGTCACCAAATTCTGGAGAGCATTTTGTAAAAGATTAGGGATTGACCTATCATTTTCCTCTGCTTATCAACAGTCAGACAGAGAGAACCAAACAGTCATTGGAGCAAATTCTTAGATGCTTCATTGCAGCTCAGCAGGAGGACTGGTCCTCATTCTTACCTCTTGCTGAGTTTGCCTTTAACAGTCGGGTTAACCAGTCTACTGGAACCTCGCCTCTTTTTTGCAATTATGGTTTTCATCCTCATTTTGGTGAATTCTCAAGAATGAGTTCTGATTGTCCAGGAGTCCCTGCCATAGAGAACTGTCCTGCGTGAAGGCCATCAGACATCCAGAGATGTCCGGCAGCATGGAGGAGCTCCTCAAACACCTGCTTCAAAGCCAACAAGTGCAGCACCAACAACACCTGCAGAGCCAGCAGAGCAGTAGCGACAGCAATACCGGGAGCTACAGCAGCAGCAGATCCTGCAGTAGCAGCAAGCTCAACAGGAAACAACCAAACTGCTGCTGCAACAGATCCGCTTGCAGCAGAAAGCGCAGCACCAGCTGGAGCTGCAGCAGCAGATTCAGCTTATGGCGGACGGCATCCAGGGCAGAGCGACCGCCCCACGCCTAGGGCTGACTGATGACTCATGTCAGGAAGGCATTAAGACGGGCCATGCAGAAGATGACCCCCGGGGATGCTGTAGAAGCCTTTCTGACAGTCTTTGAGAGGGTGGTTGATCGGGAGAGACTTCCACCAGAACAGTGGGCAGAGGTTCTGTCTCCATATTTGTCGGGTGAACCCCAAAAGGCATATTATGACTTAGCACAGCAGGATGTCAAAGAATATGCCAAACTAAAGACAGAGATCTTGGCACGCCTGGGAGTGAATATAGCGGCGCGAGCCCAACGAGTCCACCACTGGGCGTATGCTGACGACAAACCCCCCCCCGCTCGCAGATGTTTGACCTGATACATCCCATCATACTGGGCCGCGATTTCTCTTTGTTTTGGGACTTGTGGGGAAAGGGAACCGGACTAAGTAGCATGGACAAAAGCCAGGTCCCTAGGGAAAAACCCCCGACAAAGTCTCAAGTGGATGAGTTCCCACTGTGTGTCCTTGCCGGCGATGAGGGCGAGATGGTGATCAAGGAGACCAACCTTCCTGAGTTAGCTGAGTCTGGAGAGAACTTTGAGACTGCTCAAGTTCAGGACCTGACCTTAAAGGGGGCATTTGACCAGGGTACTGTATGTAATGGGGTTGCTCAAGGGGCCGACACCAGGTCCCCCCACTTTGCAGTTCAGGGGGAGTTGTTATATCGGGTGGCCAAACAAAGGGGCGGTGAGATAGTTGAACAGCTGTTAGTGCCGGGGCCATACCAACGGAGGGTATTGGATATGGCCCATTCACATGTCCTGGGAGGACACCTAGGTTCGAGAAAACTCAGGAAAGAATATTGAGAAGGTTTTATTTGCCAGGGTGTTACTAAGAAATTCTAAACTATTGTAGGTCCTGCCCCACCTGCCAGATAACCGCTCCCTCTTCCCACTTCTGTAGCCCACTAATCCCACTACCTGTGATAGAGGTCCCCTTTGAGAGGATTGCTATGGACCTAGTGGGGCCCTTAGTCAAATCAGCCCGGGGCCACCAATACATTCTGGTGGTCATGGACTATGTGACCCGCTATCCAGAAGTGATACCGCTAAGGAACTCATTGAGTAAGTGCATAGCCAGGACCGGTCTGCCGAAGGAAATACTAACCGATCAAGGGACCCGTTCATGAGCAAGATAATGAAAGAGCTGTGTAAGGTCTTCCAGATTACCCAGCTGAGAACCTCCGTTTACCATCCGCAGACAGACTGCCTAATAGAGCACTTTAATAAAACCCTAAAAGCGATGCTCAAGAAAGTTGTAGAGAAAGATGGATGTGACTGGGACTACCTGCTACAGTTCCTGCTCTTCTCGGTAAGGGAGGTTCCGCAAGCCTCTACTGGCTTTTCCCTTTTGAGCTATTGTATGGAGGAGATCCGCGAGGGCTCATGGATATCGCTAAGGAAACCTGGGAAGCCAATGTTATGCCACACCAGAGCATCATTGAACATGTCGCCCAGATGCAGGAAAGAATGGCGAAAGTGATGCCTATCGTGAAGGCGCATCTCCTCCAGGCGCAGGAGGCCCAGGCAAGGGTCTATAACTGATCGGCGAGGCTGAGACAGTTCCAGCCTGGGGACCGTGTTCTGGTGCTAATCCCCACAGTCGAGAGCGAGTTCCTGGCCAAATGGCAAGGTCCGTACGAGGGGCTGGAGAAAGTCACTGAAGTTAATTATAAAATACACCAGCCTGGCAGAAGAAAGCCGCACCAAGTGTACCATGTGAACCTGCTCAAGCTGTGGAGAGACCGGGAACCTGTGGAAGCTCCTTGCCTGGGAGCCACTCCCGAATGCAAGGAAGAAGAGGTCACGATAGCAGAGACTCTATTGCCGGCCAAGAAGCAACAGTGTCAAGAACTGCTACAGCGGAATTGTGACCTGTTCTCAGAGTTGCCGGGGCATACTCAGGTGGTAGAGCATGATGTGCTAACAGAGCTGCATATAAGAGTGAACCTGAATCCCTACAGGATTCCTGAAGCATTCTGAGAGGTGATCTCAACCTTAGGTAAAAAGGATTTTAGACCTCGGGGTGATAGAGGAGTCGAAGAGTGGATGGTCGAGTCCCATCGTCCTCGTGCCAAAACCCAATGGGGAGTGGAGGTTTTGTAAAGGCTACCGCCCGCTGAATGAGGTGTCCAAGTGTGATGCATACCTGATGCCCGGCGTCGATGAACTCATCGAGAGGCTTGGACTGGCGAGGTACATTACCACCCTCGACCTGACGAAGGGCTACTGGCAGATCCCCATGTCCCAGACTGCTAAGGAGAAGATGGCTTTCTCGACACCTGATGGGTGCTTCCAATACACTCGGATGCCATTCGGACTGCAAGGGGCACCAGCCACCTTCCAGAGGGCTATAGATCAGATCCTAGCCCCACATAAGAAGTATGCTGCAGCCTACCTTGACGAGATTGTGATCTTTAGCCCAGACTGGGCTAGTCATCTACCTAAAGTACAGGCCGTTCTGGATGCTCTGAGGAAGGCGGGATTTACTATAAATCCGAGACAATGTGCCATTGGAAACGAGGTGGCCAAGTGCTTGGGCTATGTCATCTGGAGAGGCGAAATAAAGCCACAAGTCAATAAAGTGGAGGCAATCCAGAACTGGCCGCAACCACCTCACCAAGAAGCAATTGAGAGCGTTCCTGGGGATTATGGGATATTACCAGCGCTTTATCCAAAATTTTGCCATGATGGCCGCGCCGCTTATGGATCTCCTAAAAGGCACCAGAGCAACGATGGTGAAATGGACGGAGGAAATAGAGATGGCGTTCCAACAGTTGAAGCTAGCACTGTGTAAGCAGCCGGTCCTTGTCACACCAGACTTTAAGAAGGAATTCGTAGTCCAGACAAACGCTTTAGAAGTTGGCCTGGAAGCCGTACTCTCTCAGGAGTTAAATGGGGAAGAACATCCCATTCTCTATCTGAGATGGAAGCTCTACGCAATAGTAGAAAAAAAGTGCTTAGCAATAAAATGGGCGTACATACACTAAGATATTACCTACTGGGCCGGAAGTTTAAACTGGTGTCAGACCATGCCCCTTTGAGATGGTTGAGGGAAAAGAGGGGTAAAAATGCCCAGGTAACTAGATGGTTCTTAGGTCTCCAGGACTTTAATTTTCACGTGGCACATAGGCCCAGGAAGTTAAATGGGAACGCTGATGCCCTTTCTAGAATTCCCTGTCTGGTGTCTGAAGGTGTCCAAACCCCCGGCTTTGGGCAGAGGGGGGAATATGTGACAGAGTCACTGGTGTTATATGTGAGGGGAGGAATGTGTCACTCCGGCTGTTAGCCTGTGTGACTGAACTTACAACTTTGTTCCAGCATGTTATATGTTGGGGGTTAATTCACCTGAAGGGTGTGGTTTTGTGTGAATGACAAAGAGATGGGTGAGAAGTCATTCACCCTACCTCCCCTCAGGGTGTGGCTGGCTGTATTTGGTGAAGCCAGAGAGCAAGACCGAAGGACTAGTGTTTGGTGGGACTTCACTGTGCTACTCGGAGCGGGCAAAGCCTTGCTTGCTAATGGACTCTGTTATACTTTATCTTTTGTATTCCCGTTACATGGAGAGGGCCTGTTTATTTTTGTGGAACGCTGCTGGAGTTTATGCCGTACAATAAACCAGCAGGAAGTTAACCCAAACCGTGTGTCTGCCTCTGTGAGAGCCGAACAAGTCACTTTACCACAATATATATATATATTAAACCTACAAAAATCAGAGTAACAACCCCAAAGTAAGATGTTAATTCTTTAATAAGTACAAGAATATTTAAAAGATCAATTTCCATTAAAATGAGAATAAAATAGAGAATGGCAGACAGAGGCAGAGACCACACAGGGTACCCAGGTATATTGCAGTCATTAATCCATATTTTGTTAATTTTGTGTTGTGCATAAATGAATGCGCCAAAGAATACTATCAAGAGACTCTAATTCCCAGTCAGTGTAAATTAGTACATGACAAATACCTTAGTATAAAGGTACATATATGAATCCTGGAAAAGGTGTCTAGATATTAGAACATTATTAATGCTCCAAAGCTGTATCGAGGAATGTAACTAAGATGCCCAGTGTATGGGATACTAAAGAGAGGCATGAATGCATGTGCTAAATACACAGTGGAAAATATCCTACAAAGTACCAATAAACAGTTGGTTACCAATAAAGTATATGCATGCATGCAAAGTCCCTTCCAAAGTATAAAAATCCTATTTAATATGGATAGTTCCACGACAGACTATACACAATGGATATATATCTTTGCACGAGGGAAATAGAGATAATATGGAGTAATACAGGCATCTGGCAGGGAACAGGGGCAGTCAGCTCAGTTAAATAGCTTGGGCAATCTCCAGAACACTGAACACCTGGAGACTGCCCTGCAAATCCCAGTCAAAGATTGGACAGCTGAGCTGTCAATCAAAGCATCGAGATCCCGACTTGCCACTCACAGGATTGAACAGCCAAGCAGTCCTTCAAAACACAGCAAGAACCAGTTCAAAAGGACAGCATAGCAATCCCACACAGAATGCAGGAATCGTGACAGTACCCCCTCTTCCGGTGGCCCCCCAGGTTTCCCAGGAAACCTCCGATGGAAGGCCCTGACTAGACGATCGGCATTTACGTCTCGAGCAGGGACCCAGGATCTCTTCTCTGGTCCGTAACCTCTCCAATGAATGAGGTATTGGAGGGAATTACGGACTTTCCGAGAATCAACAACCTTTTGTACTTCAAACTCCAAACTGTCATTGATGGAAACTGGCAGAGGTGGAGATGGAGACAAAACGTAAGGGATAAACTCTTTTAGAGATTTATGGAATGCATTTGGAATGCAGAAAGACGCAGGGAGTTTTAATCTGAAGGCTACTGGGTTAACTACCTCCAAAATCTCATATGGACAAATAACCTTAGGACCCAACTTTGCTGATGGCACTTTCAATTTAATATTTTTGGAAGAAAGCCATACCTTATCACCAACTTTGAATATGGGGCCCCCTGAAAGTTTCCTATCAGCCATCTGTTTCTGGCGATGCTGGGCTACCCCAATATTCTTCTGAACCTCCCTCCAGACATCCCCAAGTTTCTGTATGACAACCTCTACTGGCAAGATTCCAGAAACACGTGTACCTGCCACAAAGGAATACGCCAAGCTAAAGACAGAGATCTTAGCACTCCTGGGAGTGGAATATGGTGGTGAGAGCCCAACGAGTCCACCACTGGGCGTATGCCAGCGACAAACCCCCTCGCTCGCAGATGTTTGACCTACTGCATCTCGTTCAGAAGTGGTTGCAGCCAGAGTCCTCCACTCCAGCCCAGATGGTCGAGCGGGTGGTGATTGATAGATTCGTGCATTCCCTTCCCAAGTCGGTACAGACTTGTGTTGCCCAGGGCAATCCCCAGAACGCAGATGACTTCATCGGCCTGGTAGAGAGGTATCAGGTGGTTAAGAAATCCCTTGGGAAGTTGGATATAGTCACTTCTCCGTACTTGGATACCCAAAAGGGGGCGGGTTCACCATGGAAGGGGTCTAGAGCCACCACTGGGGGGCGTCCCACTCCCACTGAAGGTGCCACAAGGACTGTTGTTAAAGATATATTCTGTTGGTGGTGTCACAACCCGGTGTCATATGTCCCCTGAGCCCATGGACTGCAGCCTAGGAAGACAGGGTTCCTATTATGCTTATCCAGCCTGCAGTGCAGACTGTAGACCCGGCGAGGGGCCGCATGCATGTGCCATATCCATTAGTGGAGTAAAGGTGCTTGGACTGTTGGACTCTGGGAGTCTGGTGACCTTAATCAGAGATACCCTTCCCCACCAGTTGATCCCTCCCAAAACTGTGGATGTTCGGTGCATCCATGGCAACGCCAAGGACTATCCTGTGGCCACTGTGACAGTGGGAACAGACTGTGGCGCCCAGTCCCACGAGGTCGGGGTGGTTAAGGACCTGATACATCCCGTCACACTGGGCTGTGATTTTTCTTTATTTTGGGACTTGTGAAGGAAGGGAACCGGACTAAGTAGCATGGGAAAAAAACAGGTCCCTGGAGAAGAACCCCCGACGAAGTCTCAAGTGGATGAGTTCCCAATGTGTGTCCTTGCCGGCGATGAGGGCGAGATGGTGACCGAGGAGGCCGACCTCCCTGAGTTAGATGTGTCTGGAGAAAACTTTGGGACTGCTCAAGTTTGGGACCTGACCTTAAAGGGGGCGTTTGACCAGGTTACTATATGTAATGGGGTTGCCTAAGAGCAGGGGGCCGATACCAGGTTCCCCCACTTTGCAGTTCAGGGGGAGTTGCTATATTGGGTAGCTAAACTAAGGGGCGGTGAGACAATGGAACAGCTGGTAGTGCCGGTACCATACCGATGGAGGGTTCTGGATATGGCACACTCACATATTCTGGGGGGACAGCTAGGGGTGAAGAAAACTCAGGAGAGAATAGCGAGGAAGTTTTATTGGCCAGGATGTTACTGGGAGATCTTAAACTATTGTAAATCCTGCCCCACCTGCCAGATAACCGTGCCCACCTCCCACTTCTGTACCCCTTAGTTCCACTACCTGTGATATAAGTTCCTTTTGAGAGGATTGCCATCGACCTCGTGGGCCCCTTAGTTAAATCGGCCCCTGGCCACCAATATATCTTGGTTATCATGGACTATGCGAACCGGTACTCTGAAGCGGTACCCTTAAAAAACTCCTCCAGCAGGAGCATAGCTCGGGAACTTGTTCACATCTTTGCCAGGACCGGCCTGCCGAAGGAAATCCTGATGGACCAAGGAACCCCATTCATGAGCAAGGTGATGAAGAAGCTGTGTAAAGTGCTTCAAATTACTCAGCTGCGAACCTCCATTTACCATCCGCAGACCGATGGTCTGGTGGAGCGCTTTAATAAGACTCTGAAAGCAATGCTCAAAAAGGTCATCGAGAAGGATGGTCAAGACTGGGACTACCTGTTCCCATTTCTACGGTTTTCCGTCAGGGAAGTTCCCCAAGCCTCCACTGGCTTCTCTCCGTTTGAGCTTCTATATGGCCGGCATCCAAGGGGTCTCCTAGATATCGCCAAGGAAACCTGGGAGGCCAAGGTCAGCCCCCACAGGACCATCATCGAGCATGTTGCCGAATTACAAGAGAGAATGGCGAAAGTGATGCCCATCGTGAAGGAACATCTCCTCCGGGCACAGGAAGCCCAGGCGAGGGTGTATAACCGGTCGGCAAGGCTGAGACAGTTCCAGCCTGGGGATCGCGTTCTGGTTCTCATTCCCACTGTCGAAAGTAAATTCCTGGCCAAGTGGCAAGGCCTGTATGAGGTGGTGGAGAAAGTGAAGTGAACTACCGAGTCCACCAGCCTGGCCGAAGAAAGCCGCTTCAAGTATACCATGTGAACTTGCTCAAGTCGTGGCTTGACCGGGAACTGGTGGAAACTCCTTGCCTGGGAGCCGCTCCTGAACACAAGGTGGAAGAGGTCACTATAGCAGAGACTCTATCGCCAGCCCAGAAGCAGCAATGTCGAGATCTACTACAGCGAAATCGGAAGTTGTTCTCAGAGTTGCCGGGGCATACTCAGGTGGTAGAGCATGACGTATTGACAGAGCCACATGTAAGAGTGAATCTGAAGCCGTACCGGATTCCGGAAGCACGCCGGAAGGTGATCTCTGACGAGGTAAAGAGGATGCTAGACCTCGGGGTGATAGAGGAGTCAAAGAGTGGGTGGTCGAGCCCAATAGTCCTCGTGCCAAAAACCAACGAAGAGTGGAGGTTTTGTAATGACTACCGCCGGCTGAATGAGGTGTCCAAGAGTGACACGTACCCGATGCCCCGCATCGATGAACTCATTGAGAGGCTTGGACCGGCATGATACATCACCACTCTTGACCTGACGAAGGGCTACTGGCAGATCCCCATGCCCAGACGGCCAAGGAGAAGACGGCTTTCTCGACACCTGATGGGTGCTTCCAATATACTCAGATGCCGTTCGGACTACAGGGGACCCTAGCTGTAAAGATACGGGGTCAGTGGGTGCTCTCGTCCGCTGGCCTAGCCGCCTTTAGAAAGACAACATGGACCAGGGCTCATCCCCAACCGAACGCCCGGACTCCTCAACCATGGGCGGAACACTACTCAGACAACACAGGGTGAGGGAATCACAATATTAAGGCTTTATTGGATCCCCGACATCTAACAGCATATAACACATACCCAGCACAGCACAAATTGTAACAGGCAACAGAGTCTCACCCTTCCACTGGCTCACCAGGGTTTTAGATTCTTCGTAATTCAGATCTTCCAGGACTATTTACTCCAAACCAGTCGTCCCCTTCTTTTGGCAGGCATCCGCCCAGAAAGAAATCATGCTGGAGTTTGGAACTGAGACAGCATGGCAAAGTCTGTAACCAGGCGACCGAAGTGTCCCAACCTGGGTTGCGTCCTATGCGGTCGTTGTTCTCCCATTCGAATCCGAAGATCCTAAATTAGCTGCCTGTCTTCAAGCTAGTGCACCTGCAGTCGGGACCAACATCCCTAGGCTGAGGGCAGTAGACAAAAATCTCCTGGTCAACTGAACAGTCTTCCTGATATACCCTCAGCCCTCATTGCAGGATACTGGGGACTTCACGATTGGCGGAATAAGACTGTCTTTTCATTGGCTGGATCTCAAGTCCCATATAACCATTTTTGGTCATATTGCAGTCCAGGCAAGGGAGAGCCACATACTGATTGATATAGTCCTACAATGGAATGCTAGTAGGAGACATTCGGTCTGCAAGTTATGACATTAGAACAATGGTGGCTGAGGCCATTTACATAGTCAACAATCCACATGGTAATACAATGGCATTCTAACAGGATTAAATTCCTCTGACCTTACAGAAGAGAGATAATTGCATTACATAGGTTAACATCACCAACATCTACAAGACTCTAGAAACAATGGGTATACAAAATAATGTCCAGCTAGATTGTAAGAACTTAACCCATGAGTGGCATATTACGAGTTCGCCACAAAATACCAAATTGTCCGGATAAATAAGAAATCATCCTATGTTGTATATAAAAGGGGTCCATTTCGTCACACTAGCCACCTTCCAGAGGGCTATGGATCGGATCCTAGCCCCACATAAGAAGTATGCCGCAGCCTATCTTGACGACATTGTAGTCTTTAGCCCAGACTGGGCTAGTGATCTACCTTGGCTACAGGCCGTTCTGGGTGCTCTGAGGAAGGCAGGATTTAAATCCAAAAAAATATGCCGTCAGAAAAGAGGAGGCCAAGTACTTTGGCTATGTCGTTGGAAGAGGCGAAATAAAGCCACAAGTAAATAAAGTGGAGGCAATCCAGAACTGGCAGAAACCGCTCTCCAAGAAGCAAGTGAAGAGCGTTCCTGCGAATGGTGGGATATTACCGGCGGTTTATCCCAAATTTTGCCATGATGGCCGCACCGCTGACGGATCTCCTAAAAGGCACCAGATCAACCATGGTGAAGTGGATGGAGGAAACAGAGACCGCGCTTCAACTGTTGAAATCAGCACTGCGTAAACAGCCGGTCCTGGTCAGACCAGACTTCAAGAAAGAGTTTGTGGTCCAGACAAACGCTTCAGAGGTTGGTCTAGGAGCCGTACTCTCTCAAGAGATAAATTGAGAAGAACATCCCATTCTCTATCTGAGCTGGAAGCTTTCGTCCTGTGAGAAAAACTAAGCAATAGTAGAAAAAGAGTGTTTAGCCATAAAGTGGGCCGTAGATACACTAAGATACTACCTACTAGGCCGGAAGTTTAAGTTGGTGTTAGACCATGCCCCGTTGAGATGGTTGAGAGAAAAGAGGGGTAAAAATGCCAGGGTAACTAGATGGTTCCAAGCTCTTCAGGACTTCAACTTTTACGTAGAGCATAGGCCCGGGAAGTTACACGGGAATGCTGATGCCCTTTCTAGAATTCCCTGTCTGGTATCAGAAGGTGCCCAAACCCCCGGCTTTGGGCAGAGGGGGGAATATGTGACAGAGTCACTGGTATGATTTATGAGGGTAAGTATGTGTCACACAAGTTGCTAGCCTGTGTGAACTGAAACCAATAAACTTTCTGCCAGCATGTTATATGCTGGAGGGTTAACTCACTTAAAGGGCGTGGTTTTAGGGGACTGACATAGAGATGGGAGGGATGTCATTCCCCATACATCCACCTTAGGGTGTGGCTGAACAACCTTTAAATGTTCAGTCCTGTTTTTTTTTTTCTCTGTGTGTGTTTGGAGAGTCGAGGTCTCCAGACTGGACAGCCATATCTCAGGGGGGAGCTGAAGGCTAGACATAACCTATGTGGGCGAATAGCACACACATATATGGACTGTGCTACAGTTTATCTTTTGTTTTGTTGTTTTGCCAAGTAAGGCTGTTTTTATTTCGCTGGAGTGCAGAGCTTTATGCTGTTAAGCCTACAAAGAAAGCCCGGGTTCCTGAGTCTACTTCTGGAAGTGGCTGAGCTAGTCGTCCTACCATAATATATACACTGCTCACAAAAAATAAAGGGAACACTTAAACAACAGAATATAACTCCAAGTAAATCAAACTTCTGTGAAATCAAACTGTCCACTTAGGAAGCAACACTGATTCACAATCAATTTCACATGCTGTTGTGCAAATGGAATAGACAATAGATGGAAATTATTGGCAATTATCAAGACACCCTCAATAAAGGAGTGGTTCTGCAGGTAGGGACCACGGACCACATCTCAGTACCAATGCTTTCTGGCTGATGTTTTTGTCACTTTTGAATGTTGGTTGTGCTTTCAAACTTGTGGTAGCATGACATGGACTCTACAACCCACAGAAGTTGCTCAGGTAGTGCAGCTCATCCAGGATGGCACATCAATGCGAGCTGTGGCAAAAAGGTTTGCTGTTTCTGTCAGCATAGTGTCCAGAGTCTGGAGGCGCTACCAGGAGACAGGCCAGTACACCAGGAGATGTGGAGGGGGCCGTAGGAGGGCAACAACCCAGCAGCAGGACCGCTACCTCTGCCTTTGTGCAAGGAGGAACAGGAGGAGCACTGCCAGAATCCTGCAAAATGACCTCCAGCGGGCCACAAATGTGCATGTGTCTGCACAAGCAGTTAGAAACCGACTCCATAAGGGTGGTATGAGGGCCCGACGTCCACAGATGGGGGTTGTGCTCACAGCTCAACACCGTGCAGGACGCTTGGCATTTGCCACAGAACACCAGGATTGGCAAAGTCGCCACTGGCGCCCTGTGTTCTTCACAGATGAAAGCAGGTTCACACTGAGCACATGTCACAGACGTGACAGAGTCTGGAGACGCCGTGGAGAGCGATCTGCTGCCTGCTACATCCTTCAGCATGACCGGTTTGGCAGTGGGTCAGTAATGGCGTGGGGTGGCATTTCTTTGGAGGGCCGCACAGCCCTCCATGTGCTCGCCAGAGGTAGCCTGACTGCCATTAGGTACCGAAATGAGATCCTCAGATCCCTTGTGAGACCATAAGCTGGTGCGGTTGGCCCTGGGTTCCTCCTAATGCAGGACAATGCCAGACCTCATGTGGCTGGAGTGTGTCAGCAGTTCCCACAAGATGAAGGCATTAAAGCTATGGACTGGCCTGCCCGTTCCCCAGACCTGAATCCGATTGAGCACATCTGGGACATCATGTCTCGTTACATCCACCAACGTCATGTTGCACCACAGACTGTCCAGGAGTTGGCGGATGCTTTAGTCCAGGTCTGGGAGGAGATCCCACAGGAGACCATCCGCAACCTCATCAGGAGCATGCCCAGGCGTTGTAGGGAGGTCATACAGGCACGTGGAGGCCACACACAATACTGAGCCTCATTTTGACTTGTTTTAAGGACATTATATCAAAGTTGGATCAGCCTGTAGTGTGTTTTTCCACTTTAATTTTGGGGGTGACTCCAAATCCAGGCCTCCATTGGTTAATAAATCTGATTTCCATTGGTTAATAAATCTGATTTCCATTGATGATTTGTGTGTGATTTTGTTGTCAGCACATTCAACTTTGTACAGAACAAAGTATTCAATGAGAATATTTAATTCATTCAGATCTAGGATGTGTTATTTGAGTGTTCCCTTTATTTTTTTGAGCAGTGTATATATATATATATATATATATATATATATATATATATATATATATATATATATATATACTGTACATATATATATATATATATATATATATATATATATATATATATACAGTACAGACCAAAAGTTTGGACACACCTTCTCATTTCAAGATTTTTCTGTATTTTCTTGACTATGAAAATTGTACATTCACACTGAAGGCATCAAAACTATGAATTAACACATGTGAAATTATATACTTAACAAAAAAGTGTGAAACAACCGAAAATATGTCTTATATTCTAGGTTCTTCAAAGTAGCCACCTTTTGCTTTGATGACTGCTTTGCACACTCTTGGCATTCTCTTGATGAGCTTCAAGAGGTAGTCAATGGAAATGGTCTTCCAACAATCTTGAAGGAGTTCCCAGAGATGCTTAGCTCTTGTTGGCCCTTTTGCCTTCACTCTGCGGTCCAGCTCACCCCAAATCATCTCGATTGGGTTCAGGTCTGGTGACTGTGGAGGCCAGGTCATCTGGCGTAGCACCCCATCATTCTCCTTCTTGGTCAAATAGCCCTTACACAGCCTGGAGGTGTGTTTGGGGTCATTGTCCTGTTGAAAAATAAATGATGGTCCAACTAAACGCAAACCGGATGGAATAGCATGCCGCTGCAAGATGCTGTTGTAGCCATGCTGGTTCAGTATGCCTTCAATTTTGAATAAATCCCCAACAGTGTCACCAGCAAAGCACCCCCACACCATCACACCTCCTCCTCCATGCTTCTCGGTGGGAACCAGGCATGTAGAGTCTATCCATTCACCTTTTCTGCATCGCACAAAGACACGGTGGTTGGAACCAAAGATCTCAAATTTAGACTCATCAGACCAAAGCACAGATTTCCACTGGTCTAATGTCCATTCCTTGTGTTCTTTAGCCCAAATAAGTCTCTTCTGCTTGTTGCCTGTCGTTAGCAGTGGTTTCCTAGCAGCTATTTTACCATGAAGGCCTGCTGCACAAAGTCTCCTCTTAACAGTTGTTGAAGAGATGTGTCTGCTGCTAGAACTCTGTGTGGCATTGACCTGGTCTCTAATCTGAGCTGCTGTTAACCTGCAATTTCTGAGGCTGGTGACTCGGATAAACTTATCCTCAGAAGCAGAGGTGACTCTTGGTCTTCCTTTCCTGGGGCAGTCCTCATGTGAGCCAGTTTCTTGCAGCGCTTGATGGTTTTTGCATCTGCACTTGGGGACACTTTCAAAGTTTTACCAATTTTTTGCATTGACTGACCTTCATTTCTTAAAGTAAGAAATGAAGGCCACTCGTTTTTCTTTACTTAGCTGCTTTTTTCTTGCCATAATACAAATTCTAACAGTCTACTTAGTAGGACTATCAGCTGTGTATCCACCAGACTTCTGCACAACACAACTGATGATCCGAACCCCATTTATAAGGCAAGAACTCCCACTTATTAAACCTGACAGGGCACACCTGTGAAGTGAAAACCATTTCCGGTGACTACCTCTTGAAGCTCATCAAGAGAATGCCAAGAGTGTGCAAAGCAGTCATCAAAGCAAAAGGTGGCTACTTTGAAGAACCTAGAATATAAGACATATTTTCAGTTGTTTCACACTTTTTTTGTTAAGTATATAATTCCACATGTGTTAATTCATAGTTTTGATGCCTTCAGTGTGAATGTACAATTTTCATAGTCATGAAAATACAGAAAAATCTTTAAATGAGAAGGTGTGTCCAAACTTTTGGTCTGTACTGTATATATATATATATATATATATATATAATACAGTGGGGAAAAAAAGTATTTAGTCAGCCACCAATTATGCAAGTTCTCCCACTTAAAAAGATGAGAGAGGCCTGTAATTGACATCACAGGTAGACCTCAACTATGAGAGACAAAATGAGAAAATAAATCCTGAAAATCACATTGTCTGATTTGGAAATAATTTTTTTTTCAAATTTTGGTGGAAAATAAGTATTTGGTCAATTACAAAAGTTCATCTCAATACTTTGTTATATATCCTTTGTTGGCAATGACAGAGGTCAAATGTTTTCTGTAAGTCTTCACAAGGTTGGCACACACTGTTGCTGGTATATTGGCCCATTCCTCCATGCAGATCTCCTTTAGAGCAGTGATGTTTTGGGGCTGTCGCTGGGCAACACGGACTTTCAACTCCCTCCAAAGGTTTTCTATAAGGTATAGATCTGGAGACTGGCTAGGCCACTCCAGGACCTTGAAATGCTTTTTACGAAGCCACTCCTTCATTGCCCTGGTGGTGTGCTTGAGATCATTTTCATGCTGGAAAACCCAGCCACGTTTCATCTTGAATGCCCTTGCTGATGGAAGGAGGTTTGCATTCAAAATCTCACGATACATGGCCCCATTCATTCTTTCATGTACACGGATCAGTCGTCCTGGTCCCTTGGCAGAGAAACAGCCCCAAAGCATGATGTTGCCACCCCCATGCTTCACAGTAGGTATGGTGTTCTTTGGATACAACTTGGCATTCTTTCTCCTCCAAACACGAAGAGTTGTGTTTCTACCAAACAGTTCTACTTTGGTTTCATCTGACCATATGACATTCTCCCAATACTCTTCTGAATCATCCAAATGCTCTCTAGCAAACTTCAGACGGGCACGGATATGTAATGGCTTAAGCAGGGGGACACGTCTGGCTCTGCAGGATCTGAGTCCCTGGCGGCATAGTGTGTTACTGATGGTAGCCTGTGTAACGTTGGTCCCAGCTCTCTGCAGGTCATTCACTAGGTACTACCGTGTGGTTCTGGGATTTTTGCTCACCATTCTTGAGATCATTTTGACCCCATAGGGCTACAATTTTGTTTCTGGTGTCCTTCGACAGCTCTTTGGTCTTCACCATAGTGGAATTTGGAGTGTGACTGTTTGAGGTTGCGGACAAGTGTCTTTTATACTGATAACAAGTTCAAACAGATGCCAATAATGGGTGGAGGACAGAGGAGCCTCTTAAAGAAGAAGTTACAGGTCTGTGAGAGCCAGAAGTCTTGCTTGTTTGTAATTGACCAAATACTTATTTTCCACCAAAATTTGAAAACAATTTCTTTCCAAATCAGACAATGTGATTTTCAGGATTTGTTTTCTCATTTTGTTTCTCATAGTTGGGGTCTACCTATGATGTCAATTACAGGCCTCTCTCATCTTTTTAAGTGGGAGAGCTTGCACAATTGGTGGCTGACTTAATACTTCTTTCCCATATATATATATATATATATATATATATATATATATATATATATATACAGTTATATGAAAAAGTTTGGGCACCCCTATTAATCTTAAGCTTAATGTTTTATAAAAAATTGGTGTTTTTGCAACAGCTATTTCAGTTTGATATATGTAATAACTGTTGAACACAGTAATGTTTCTGCCTTGAAATGAGGTTTATTGTACTAACAGAAAATGTGCAATCTGCATTCAAACTAAATTTGACAGGTGCATAAGTATGGGCACCCTTATCATTTTCTTGTTTTAAATACTCCTACCTACTTTTTACTGACTTACTAAAGCACTTTTTTTGGTTTTGTAACCTCATTGAGCTTTGAACTTCATAGCCAGGTGTATGCAATCATGAGAAAGGCTACTTAAAGTGGCCACTTGCAAGTTGTTCTCCTGTTTGAATCTCCTCTGAAGAGTGGCATCATGGGCTCCTCAAAACAACTGTCAAATGATCTGAAAACAAAGATTATTCAACATAGTTGTTCAGGGGAAGGATACAAAAAGCTGTCTCAGCGATTTAACCTGTCAGTTTCCACTGTGAGGAACATAGTAAGGAAATGGAAGAACACAGGGACAGTTCTTGTTAAGGCCAGAAGTGGCAGGCCAAGAAAAACATCAGAAAGGCAGAGAAGAAGAATGGTGAGATCAGTCAAGGACAATCCTCAGACCACCTCCAGAGAGCTGCAGCATCAACTTGCTGCAGATGGTGTCACTGTGCATCGGTCAACTATACAACGCACTTTGCACAAGGAGAAGCTGTATGGGAGAGTGATGCGAAAGAAGCCGTTTCTGCAAGCACGCCACAAACAGAGTCGGCTGAGGTATGCAAAAGCACATTTGGAGAAGCCAATTTCTTTTGGAAGAATGTCCTGTGGACTGATGAAACCAAGATTGAGTTGTTTGGTCATACAAAAAGGTGTTATGCATGGCGGCAAAAAAACACAGCATTCCAAGAAAAACACTTGCTACCCACAGTAAAATTTGGTGGAGGTTCCATCATGCTTTGGGGCTGTGTGGCCAATGCCGGCACCGGGAATCTTGTTAAAGTTGAGGGACGCATGGATTCCACTCAGTATCAGCAGATTCTTGACAATAATGTTCAAGAATCAGTGACAAAGTTGAAGTTACACAGGGGATGGATCTTTCAGCAAGACAATGATCCAAAACACCGCTCCAAATCTACTCAGGCATTCATGCAGAGGAACAATTACAATGTTCTGGAATGGCCATCCCAGTCCCCAGACCTGAATATCATTGAACATCTGTGGGATCATTTGAAGAGGGCTGTCCATGCTCGACGACCATCAAACTTAACTGAACTGGAATTGTTTTGTAAAGAGGAATGGTCAAAAATACCTTCATCCAGGATCCAGGAACTCATTAAAAGCTACAGGAAGCGACTAGAGGCTGTTATTTTTGCAAAAGGAGGATCTACTAAATATTAATGTCACTTTTCTGGTGAGGTGCCCATACTTATGCACCTGTCAAATTTTGCTTGAATGCAGATTGCACATTTTCTGTTAGTACAATAAACCTCATTTCAAGGCAGAAACATTACTGTGTCCAACAGTTATTACATATATCAAACTGAAATAGCTGTTGCAAAAACACCAATTTTTATAAAACATTACGCTTAAGATTAATAGGGGTGCCCAAACTTTTTCATATAACTATATATATATATATATATATATATATATATATAAAATTATTATTTATTTTTTTTTTCAAACTTTGGGGTCATTTTGCAATTTTTTGTTAAAACCAGTGTCACTTTATGAGGTAATAACTTTGGAACGCTTCTACAGATCCCGCTGATTCTGAAAGTGTTTTCTTATGACATATTGTACTTCATGATAGTGGTAACATTTGTTCGGTATGACTTGCATTTATTTGGGAAAAAAATGGAAATTTGGCAAAAATTTAGAAAATGTTGCAATTTTCAAACTCTTCATTTTTATGCCCTTAAATCAAAGAGTTATGTCACAAAAAATGGTTAATAAATAACATTTCCCACATGTCTACTTTAAATCAGCACAATTTTTGAAATATCTTTTTTTTTTTGTTAGGAAGTTATAAGGGTTAAAAGTTGACCAGCGAAATTTACAAAAACATTTTTTTTAGGGACCAAATCAAATTTGAAGTGATTTTGAGGCATCTATATCACAGAAAATACCCCAAAGTGACACCATTCTAAAAACGACACCCTTCAAGGTGCTCAAAACTACATGTATGAAGTTTATTAACACTTCAGGTGCTTCAAAGGAACTGAAGCAATGTGGAAGGAAAAAATGAACATTTAATTTTTTTTCCACAAAATTTTTACTTTAGACCCAAATTGCTTTATTTTTACAAGGATAACAGGAAAAAATAATCCCTAAAATTTGTTGTGCAATTTTTCCTGAGCACGCCAATACCCCATATGTGTTTGAAAACTACTGTTTGGGCATACGGCAGAGCTTGGAAGGGAAGGAGCACCGTTTGACTTTTTGAACACAAAATTGTCTAGAATCGAGAGCGGATGCAATATCGCATTTAGGGAGCCCCTGATGTACCTAAACAGTGGAAACACCCTGCAAGTGACCCAATTTTGGAAACCAGACCCCACAAGGAACATATATAGATGTGAGGTGAGCAACTGGAACCCCCAGGTGCTTCACAACGATTTATAACGTTTGTTGACCTGTGTAGAGGTAGGTACCTCATACAGCGGTGTGGGTGTTGCCTTCACGATGTATGGTGGTCAAGAAAAGGACATCCCTCTTGTCCTTGTACTTGACCAACAGCATGTTATCGCTAGATTGGGCTCTGCTCTCACCCTTTCTGAGCAGCTGCCCAACTGGCGTCCTAGGGAGGCCTCTCTGATTTTTAAGGACAGCAGCTCGCACAGACAGGGACTTGAAGAGTGGCTGCTGGTATAAAAGTTATCTACATAGAGGTGATAACCTTTATTCAGCAGTGGATGCACCAAATCCCACACAATTTTCCCATTCACTCCCAGGAAAGGGGACCATTAAGGGGGTTGAGTCTGGGTGTCCTTCCCTTCAAAAACCCTAAACTTGTGGGTGTACCATGAGGTACTCTCACACAGTTTGTAGAGCTTAATTCCGTACCTGGCCCTCTTACTGGGGAGGAATTTGAGCCTCCCCTTGAAAATGTATTAGAGACTCATCCACGCAGATGTTCCTTTAGGGAACGTACACTTCAGAAAACTTGTTGCTGAAGTGGTCAATGTCCGGCCGAACTTTGAAAAGTCGGTCAAAATTGGGGTCATCTCAGGGAGGACATTGTGCATTATCACCGTAATGCAAAAATTTGTGGATGGCCTCACAGCGTGTCTGGGGCATAGCCATGTGGAACAGTGGAGTGTTATACAAAACATCAACACTACAATATTGTCTAATTTTTTACTTCTTCTCTATCCCCATGTGAAGAACAAGGCCCCAAAACTTCATAATTTCTGCAGTGTCTACAGGGGTCCAGTTGGAAAATGATGAAGTGAGATTTTGTTATAAAAATTGCTGGGCGTATAGATTTGTCTGGGACACCATGAGATTTACAAAATTCTCAGAGAAAAAGACTTCGAAATAGTCAATTTCTGTGAGGCTGGTAGTGTCATATTGGATTCCTGATTGCGCCACAAAATCAGAAATGTGTGGCTCATAATTCTCTGGAGGTGAGGTATATATGGGGTCAGTTACGGTGGGCGCTGGTTCAATTTCTGTCCTCAGGAGTTTTCATGACGGTTCGGTATTATGAGAACATGGCCACTTCCTAAATACTTTTCCAGCACTGAGCACCCATTTTCCTTGATCTTATTTTTGTATTTTGTTAGAAATTTGCTTGCTGTGTTTTGTTAATGATTTGTTTGCTCATCAGTTCAATCTCAGGTATCCATTCCATTCAGCGACCTTATCTCAGGGGCCTTGGCCCATTATTCTTTCAGCCAATGGACCCCTGATGTAGATGGAAAGAGTGGATGCAGAGGAGCCATCACCACAGGAGGTATTACATGCATTCTCATGTTAAAGTAAATGCTTAAGGGGGAGGGTGTCATCACTTCTGTCCTTTGGAGGGGGCTGACCCCAGGGAGGAAAACAGACACATGCTTCAGTGAGGAGTTGTGTGGAAGGACATTAAATGAAGAGGATGGAGACTGTGGACTTGGAAGGATGGATGGATAAACATGTTACCATTATGGATTATGTCGTTTGGATTTAAACTTTCTTAAATGGACTGTTGCTGCTCGATACTTGTGCTTTCATCATTTTATCTGCCATCTAGAGGATTGTGGACTGTGGATACAGACTATACTGGCTGGAGATACGAAATCTCTGGTCCAACCAAAAGTTGGGAGACAGTGAGTATGGCCTTATACAAAGCCAGTGGAACTACTAAACCCAGATTGGGAACTTAAGGACTGAGAGAACTGTATTTTGGCCATTTACCTGGAATTTCTTTATTACCATGGCTGTAATTAATACAATATTGTTGCATCGTTAACCTGCCTAGGTGATTACTTACAACCCACAACCTCAGATCTTTACAAGTGGTGGCAAGCAGGTGGGACACCTATCTCTGGACAGCATACCAGGGAAAGTTACTGAGAGGTGACTTGGTAGAAGAGATCGCAGACTCCATCTACAAGAGGCTCAAGAAGGAGGAGCTGAGAGCCCTTTGCTCTGAGAGAGAACTAGAGTGGTTGCTGGAGGACAATCGGGCGACCCTAATGCAACGCTTGGACGATTGGGACCAGGAACAACCACATGAGGAGGTCAGTTCAGATGTGGACTGTCATCCAGATGGTGGAGGATCGACCGACTAAGTTGAGGGGGATGCTGGACGCGCAAGGACAGCTTGCTACCGAGATAGAGTGGGCGACAGTGTTAAGCAAATATCTGGGTGTGCATGTAGCAGTACCCCAACCCGCCCCATAGCAGAGGATAGTGGATAACAGGAGAGAGGGGCCCGCATCTTTAAGGTTCCGGGATATACCACAGTTCAATGAGGACACCTCGGATATTGATGAACATCTCCGGTTATTTGAGAACCTTCGCCTGCTGCATGAGGTGTCAGTCAGTGACTGGCACAGATTTCTGAGCGTTGGCCTGACCGGAAAAGCAAGAGAAGCTTTTAATAACTTGTCTTTTGAGGATCAGAGATGTTACTATACCATTCGCAGCGCATTACTAGAGAGGTATGCTATCACACCGGAAACCTACCGCAGGAGTTTCGAGAGACTGACAAGTCCGGTGCACAAACACATCGGGAGTTTGCCAACACACTACATACGGCATGCACTCGGTGGATAGAAGGACTGAGGGCTCAGGAAGCAGAACATGTAACGGATATAGTCATGCTGGAACAATTTATGTCAAAGCTCTCAGGTATTTTAAAAGAATGGATTGCAGATAGAAAACCACTCAGCCTGGATTAGGCTGCAAGATTGGCTGATGACTGGTCTGCTAATCGACCAGGGCAACGTGAAAGTACAGCCCCAGGAGCATACAGGGAGGCCATTGAAACCCATGGATTGGCCAGAGGAGAAACGGCAGGGAGTTCGAACTTCACAAAGAGGGGGAGGTTGCCCAAGCCCCCAAGTACGGCCCATGTTGGGGCGAGGAGGGCGTAGCTGCCATAACTGTGGACGCATGGGACACTTTGCCAGGGAATGTCAGGAACGTTCTAGCCACATCATCCGCGTCCTCAACCTGTGAGCACTGTGCTGCAATGGGGCTGATATGCTGAGGGAGAGAGGATCCCACTAGTCCGCCCGGAAGAAGAAAAGGCATATGTGGTACAAGGAGAAGTGTCTCAGACTAGATGGGACACCTCAAACAGCATGTGCAGCCAGTCTGGGTAGAGGGCGTGGAGGCTATAAGGCTCCGTGACTCTGGAGCCTCAGTCACATTGATAAAAGACCATTTAGTACCGGACCAATGTATTGTCCCCGGCAGCCGTATGTTAGTCAACATAGCCGGAGGAGAATCTTTGAACATTCGGAGGGCCCGACTACATTTAGACTGGGGTCACAGTCATGGAATGGTGGATGTAGGAGTAGTGTGGCACCTACCAGTAGACGTGTTGCTGGGAAACTATCTGGGAGCAGGATTGGTATGCCACTGGGCCAATGTCGTAACCGGAAGCCAAGGAATGGTTCACACTGCATCAGCCGATAGGGAAAGGAGCAATATCAACATGTCAGCGGTGAGTAATACACAAAATAGAATGGCTTCTACCATGAAAGAATGTGACCTGGGGGAGGTAAATGACATCAGGGAGGAGGCCCAGGGACTTCGTGACACTGGTTCTACCATCACCCTGGTTAGCCCAGATATTGTCCCCCCAGAACACTATATACCTGGCCTCCAAGTGATTATTCCCCTAACTGGGTGTCAGCACTCTGGGGTTGGTCACAATGAATACAAGTTTGGTTCTCATCGGGCACGTGGGGCATTTCCCAGGAAAACCGGGGATCAGGGGGAAGATATGGAGGAACCCACAGAAGGGACAGACCCCTGATCCAGCTAACTAAATACAGAGTCCTCGTCTCAGGGCTTCCCCATCGGGGAGTTGGCAGGATCTGAAAGATCATATGAGAAAAGCCGGAGATGTCTATTATACTGATGTATACTAGGGTGGAATGGGGACTGTGGAGTATATTCGCAAGGACAACAAGGAATATGCTTTGAGGAAACTGTATGATACAAAGTTTTGTTCTCATAAAGGCGAGGCCTCTAACATTCGTGTCTGTGCTGAAAAAGTGGGGGAGGCGTGTGAGGACCTGGCTACTTCCTAAATACTTTTCCAGCACTGAGCACCCATTTTCGTTTATCTTATTTTTGTATTTTGTTAGAAATTTGCTTGCTGTGTTTTGTTAGTGATTTGTTTGCTCATCAGTTCAATCGCAGGTATCCATTCCATTCAGTGACCTTATCTCAGGGGCCTCAGATCTTTACAGGTATCACTTGAGGAAGAGGAGAAGTAGTCAGAAAAATAAAGAAAGGTGGGATCCTCTCCCTCACTATCAGTGTCATAGGCAAGGAAAGCGTATGCCTCCTCTGCTGAATATTAAGTTTGGGACGAGTGGGATGACATATTTTCACATATGCGGTGTTTGTGTGTGTACCAAATTTTATTCAGGTGTGTGTGACTGCTTGGTGTAAACTTATTTTTATTTAGAAGAGACAAAAAAAAGAAAAGAATCTAGAAAGAAAAATATTAAAATAAAATAAAAATAACATAAAATTGTTGTAAAATAAAAAACAAACTTACTAAACAGACGTCATAAAAAAAAAAATTACTGAGCGCCCGCAACTACCTGACACTAACCCTGACTACATTCAGCAGAAAATACTGTAGTAGACGCCAATTACTACGGTATACTTTTTCTGTCCCTAATCTAATCCTATCAATTAATCAATTTTCTTTTAAATTATTTTTTTCACACACAAAAAATAGAAAAGCAACAACCGGAGGTCGATCACTGATGTGCGTCAACGGTCAGCGCTCGGTGCAGGGCAGGCGTCAGCACCGGGGCAAGTGCTGGGGCCCTGAGCAGGCAGGGGGGCCCACTCACCGCTGGGCACCCCTGCGCGCTATGGGACCCGTGAGCAGTGTGGTGCCGGTGTCAGTGCCCGCTCCCCCCCGCTTGCTCAGGGCCCCGGCACAATACTTACTGTAAAGGACATATTAATATTCATGCTATCCAAGTGTAAAGGACATATTGATACTCATGCTAGAGCAACTCCATTTTGTCTGCTTGCTTTAAAATCATGTTATTATCACTCCTTGCATAACATACATTCTTTCTTTCTCTTCCCATGCAACTTTCTCACACTGACCTTTTCTCACAAGAATATTCTGCGAGACACCCTGCTCCCGTTATCTGACTAGTCTGAGCCGGGATGTACGACCTTGTAAATTTCCAGCGTGCTTCGAACTAACGATAATATGACCATATATGTGTTTCTGTAATAATTGCACTAACATTGGCTTAAGCCTGTAGTACTGTAGTACGGCTGTAGATGATTGGACATTAATAAACTCAAAACAATATAAAATGCTAAGCAAAATAAACGGGATCAGAGATTCTTTGAATCCTCCCATACAGAGCACTGCCTCCGTTTGGTTTTCTGTGGATTGCAATCAACATAATAATTTGACACTCGGTCAACCGTGAAGGGACGTTGGTGCTCTCCCTCAACAGCTGGTGCCGTGACTCGGATCCCTAACCAGGGACGCCCCACCCCCTCTGGACGTCCAGAAAGAGAGACTTGCCTTCAGCCTCCCCCACTGGAATTGGGACTGATCATCCCCCACAAAAAGCCACGGTAAGTGCACAAGTTCTTTACTAGTGTTACTGACTGTTTGGGGTGGTTTCCACGTGCTGTGTGGTTGTTTGCAGTATCTCCGGACGTCTTGGTTGGATATAGTCAAAGGTGAGACTATAAGGGGTGTAGTCCCATTAGGGGTCTGATATTATTTACTTTTAAAACAATATCACCTCGGATTGACAAGTGAATATTGTGTGAATATTTCTCAACTTCTGACAAAGATCCTTAGGAGACTGAACACTGTTAGGTTAAGTCGCGGCAGGTGATCGAAGATTGGGTAGGACACGCACACAGATATAACTATATCTAGTGTCCGGAGAGCTGCAAGCAAGAGCTCTCCTCCTTTCACCTAAACCCGTTCGGGGCAAACCCATTCGGGGCGGGTGATCGAAGATTGGGTAGGACACGCACACAGATATACATATATCTAGTGTCCGGAGAACTCATCTGGCCGTTCGAGACTCCCCCGATGGGAGGGGGTGAAATAAAGTCAGTGGAACAGCTGGGAGGTCCGGCCGGACTCGTGCTGTGCACAAATTAAGGATCTTTTGTCAGTTGTAGTGATTAATCAATGTTTCCGTGGAGCAGAAAGAATTTGTCTCCCCTGTAGGAGGGAGAGGATGTGATGAATATCATGATCGGTTGAGAAGAGAAAAGATCAATTAAGAATGCGCTAAAAGTGTTTAAGGTGTTAAATTTTCCCATGGAGGGGAGGCTTCAGCCTGCGTTGTGGGATGAAGGCATCCGGCAGAAAAGGGGTAGATTAGTTGACTGTGGATTGTTGGAAGACGCTGAAAAGTTCAGGAAAGTTGCACATGAGATTTGTGGTGAGGGGTATGTTGAAATAGAGGAGGAGACGAAGCCTGGTTGTTTTAATTATTTTTATGTCAAGAAGGGAGAATTATCTAGCACTGTAACAGCAGTGACTGTGACTGTTTAGTGCTACAAAATGCAGCTGATGTGAAAAAAAAAAAAGAAAAAAGGCTGCACTGAGTTTATCGAAAGAAGGGAAAAAGTAAAAAGTATGTGGAGAATCTTAAACGGTTAACTAAAATATGTGAGCTACCAGATAAGCGCAGGTTACAGCTGCTAGAATAGCAAACAGCCTTGGCTTGATACGGAACAGCAGAGAATTTGCAGAAAAAAAAAGGTGGATGGAGGAAGAAAATACAGACAATAAGGGAAAGACGCTATGTTATGTGTATTACAAAGATACTGCTCTCCAATAATAGCGGCGTAATGAATTGTTGGGAATGTTCTAATTGTGGCCAGCAGAATCCATTGTCAGCAGATTATTATGCTGCATGTCACGCACCCCGTCCAGGAGGCCCACCCCTCGCTACTACCCAAGCCACTCCTAGTACCCCATCCTCATCTGTTATACCTATGTCCGCCCAAAGTTCCAACCCTTCCTGCAGCGGCCATGTTGCTACACCCATTGCATCACCTCCAGCCTCTGACCAGATGTCCCTTTGGTGGCGGCCATCTTGGCGCACCCCTCCTGTAGTGTGCTTCCTTCTGGTGGCGGCCATCTTGGCACACCCGGAATACAGGCCGCAATACACACTACACCCGGAATGTGTATGAGGAAGATCATCATGATCAGTGTGTGACAGAGCATTAGACGCCAATATGTATGAGAGTGGGGTTGACTTCTGTCAAGCCCTTAAAATATGGGCTCAGGATAAGTTGGCTGATCAATCCACTACCCTCAACAGCACATATTTATGTCCACTTTGACATTAGGGCTAAAATATGGTGATGTAAACTAATTCTCTAGATGGTCATATATCCTTAAGGTTCTAATAGATGCACATACACGTTGTCTAGTTTACAGTAATTGATTTAGCAAACGCTTTACAGTAATTGATTTAGCAAACATTTTTTTTTTAGCATTCCACTACACAAAGACTGTCAGTTTCTGTTTGCATTTACATATCAGGGCAGGCAATTGACTTGGACGGTGATGCCGCAGGGTGCGCAGAATAGCCCTAATCAGTTTGCAAAGAACATGTCTAGCTGCCGTGGCAGCTGGACAACCCTGAGGTAGTACTATTACAATACGTGGATGATCTTCTTTTGTGTACCTCCACAGAGCAAATGTCCATCAGGGCCAGTGTTAGCCTCCTCAAGCATCTAGCAAAACTGAATTGTCGAGTCTCAGCCTCAAAACTTCAGTTTTACCTTGGTCAAGTGGTCTTCTTAGGCCACTGCCTTACTCAGGGTGCCAGACATCTCACAGAAGAAAGGAAGACGGCCATCTACCTGCTACCATTCCCAAAAGATCCCATAGAGCTGCAACGGTTCCTCGGACTATGTACATATTGCAGACAATGGATCCCAGACGCTTCACGTCTGATGAAGCCCCTATATGATGCATTAAAAGAAGACACTCTGGCTGATGTAAACAACAAGGACCACCAAGAACTGTTGCAACAAGCCTTTGAGCAACTAAAGTCAACGATAATGACAGCCCCTGCCCTTGGAAATCCGGACTATGCTCAAACTTTCCATTTGTATGTCTCTGAGATGGGAGGGCAGGCAGCCAGAGTACTCACGCAGAGACACTGTACAAAGCAGTGCCCAGTCGGTTATTACTCAGCGCATCTGGACCCGGTAGCCAGGGCCTCCACCAGCTGTCTACGAGCGGTTCACGTCACACAGCAACCTAAACATCTGTCTACACAGAGACACCTGCGGCTGCAGTGTTCGTTGATTTTGCCAGAAAATGTGAAATTACACCGGTGCACCACCATCAACCCAGCCACCCTGCTGCCTGCACCTGAAGGAGAGGGGAAAGAGGCTCCACCGCATGATTGTCTGGAACAAATTACTGCGGAGTCAACTTCACTTGTTCTAGTGGGGGAAGTACCCTTGGATGATCCAGAACTTACATACTGGATATGCTGTCACAACTGAAGATACATTGGTAGAGGCTGCAACCTTACCACCGCCAAGAAGCTGGTCTCTGAAGTTGTTCGCCGGTATGGAGTCCCAGAAGTTATCGAAAGTGATCAAGGACCAGCCTTTTCCTCATGCGTATATCAAGAAATACTTACCATGATCGGATCAACAGTAGCGTTACATACTCCTTACCATCCACAGTCAAGTGGCAAGGTGGAGAGATTGAATGGCACACTGAAAGGGCAATTGACCAAAATGATGCAGGAGACTACGGCCCAGTGGCCTGAGCTCCTTCCCATTGCACTGTATCACATACGCACCACCCCCCTAGGGAAACACAAACTGTCACCCTATGAGATACTATTTGGGTCACAACCAGCCATAGCTAGATTTACCCCACAACAATTATCAGAAGATACAGATTATGTTGTGCAATATGTGATTCAGCTTGCCAAAGCACTAACTAACACCCATGCGTTAGTATCATCTTCTATTCCAGATCCAGCTGATGTAGAAGGTTGTCATACCCTCAAGCCTGGAGATTATGTGTATGTGAAGAGGCATGTTCGGAAACATGGACTACAACCATTGTATGACGGACCATATCAAGTGCTCCTGACAACCCCAACAGCAGTAAAACATGAATTTTCTGAATATAAGTCTTGTGATCCAACATGTAGCAATCCGGATGTTGGATATTGTAGCCCCCTGGGATAAATGCCTTCATGGTGTATGCTATCAAATAACACCGTTTTTATCGATTTCGTACATAAATTAGTATTACAGCACTCTGCTTTATGGGATCTGCCATCAGCCATATATTAGGTCTGTGGGAAAAATGCATATAAATGGCTCCCAGTCGGAGTAGGGGGACTTGTACGTTGGCCCGGCTAACTCCAGCCACTTATCTTATTCCCCATAGTAAAGTAGATTTGAGAGCCATCCCTCTTCATACCATCTATAAACGTGCTAAGGACAACACCCCACGCCCATCAGGAAGACCTCATTTAGTACAAATGAGTATACCCAATAAGATAGCCAGTACAGTCTTCCTCTACCCTCTGGTAACACAAATGTGGGACAAATTAGTGGAAGTCACTGATTACTTAGATGACCAGATTTGGAATATTTTGAAAGTAATTAATGCTACTGTTGCAGTGTAGAATCAACTTATTATAGTAGCTAATCAAAATACTTCAGTGCTGGACTATTTGACAGCAGCTCAAGGAGGGATGTGTCAGGTTATAGGCCCAGCCTGTTGTCACTATATTGACTCCTATTCTACCATACGGTTAAAGACTAAAATGGAAGACATTAGGAAACTCAGGGAAGTATATAACAAACATAATGAATTGACCAAAGACAGTTGGTGGTCTGATACGTTTTCCTTTTTAAATCCCGCTAATTGGTATAAAGGGATTGGTGGATGGATTGCTGGAATATTACAAGGAGTGTTGCATATTGCTGCTTGCGTCTTGTTAATATATGTTTTACTAAAACTAGTCTTTTATTGTATCCCATTTGCATGAGGAAAACCTGCCAGTCATCAGAGAGCAAGGAGGACGCTATCAACCAACATCCAGTGCTACTATACACTGACCTCCCAGATGTAACCAGCATTGAGGACCTGAACGACAAGGGAATGATGACCTTTACCCGCATGCCCAACCAACCTCACGTCTGAAGATCTGAGCTTTATGATTATGGCAACAAACAAGGGGGGATGGACATGCCGCAACAGCCTCAATTGGCAACAAGGGCACTAATTGGGTGAAGACCAATGTCCCTCAGGCTCAAAACATGACCCTGGGAAAGCACCTCCATTGTTGATAATAACATAATTTTTAGGGAGGAATGTGAAGGACATATTAATATTCATGCTATCCAAGTGTAAAGGACATATTGATACTCATGCTAGAGCAACTCCATTTTGTCTGCTTGCTTTAAAATCATGTTATTATCACTCTTTGCATAACATACATTATTTCTTTCTCTTCCCATGCAACTTTCTCACACTGACCTTTTCTCACAAGAACATTCTGCGAGACACCCTGCTTCCGTTATCTGACTAGTCTGAGCCGGAATGTACGACCTTGTAAATTTCCAGCGTGCTTCGAACTAACAATAATATGACAATATATGTGTTTCCGTAATAATTGCACTAACATTGGCTCAAGCCTGTAGTACTGTGGTACGGCTGTAGATGATTGGACATTAATAAACTCAAAACAAGATAAAATGCTAAGCAAAATAAACGGGATCAGAGATTCTTTGAATCCTCCCATATAGAGCACTGCCTCCGTTTGGTTTTCGGGGGATTGCAATCAACATAATAATTTGACACTCACTTGGTCAACCGTGAAGGGACGTTGGTGCCCTCCCTCAGCATTACCTCTCCCCTCGTTTTTACACTGCGCTCTCTCCTGAGCCGTCACAGGCAGCGCAGAGCGGGAAGACGCCGGCGCAGGTGAGGGGACCGGAGAAGCGGCAGCAGGTGAGAAGTGAGGTGAATATTTGATTGTATGGAGGCATGGGGCATTATATGGGGGGAACAAGTGACATCCTGCATGGGGCATTAAATGGGGGGGCAAGTGACATCCTGCATGGGGCATTATATGGAGGGGGCAAGTGACATCCTGCATGGGGCATTATATGGGTGGGGAACAAGTGACATCCTGCATGGGGCATTATATGGGGGGGCAGGTGACATCCTGCATGGGGAATTATATGGGGGGGATAGGTGACATCCTGCATGGGACATTATATGGGGGGAGAGGTGACATCCTGCATGGGGCATTATATGGGGGGGAGGTGACATCCTGCATGGGGCATTATATGGGGGGGAGAGGTGACATCCTGCATGGGGCATTATATGGGGGGGAGAGGTGACATCCTGTATGGGGCATTATATGGGGGGAGAGGTGACATCCTGCATGGGGCATTATATGGGGGGGACAAGTGACATCCTGCATGGGGCATTATAAGGGGGGGAGAGGTGACATCCTGCATGGAGCATTATAAGGGGGAGAGAGGTGACATCCTGCATGGGGCATTATATGGGGGGATAGGTGACATCCTGCATGGGGCATTATATGGGGGGGAAGAAGTGACATCCTGCATGGGGCATTATATGGGGGGGACAAGTGACATCCTGCATGGGGCATTATATGGGGGGGACAAGTGACATCCTGCATGGGGCATTATATGGGGGGAGAGGTGACATCCAACATGGGGCATTATAAGGGGGAGAGAGGTGACATCCTGCATGGGGAATTATATGGGGGGGTGACATTCCGCATGGGGCATTATATGGGGGGGAGGTGACATCCTGCATGGGGCATTATATGGGGGGGGAAGAAGTGACATCTTGCATGGGGCATTATATGGGGGGACAAGTGACATCCTGCCTGGGGCATTATATGGGGGGGACAAGTGAAATCCTGCATGGGGCATTATATGGGGGGACAAGTTATATCCTGCATGGGGCATTATATGGGGGGGACAAGTGACATCCTGCATGGGGCATTATATGGGGGGGGACAAGTGACATCCTGCATGGGGCATTATATGGGGGGGACAAGTGACATCCTGCATGGGGCATTATATGGGGGGGGACAAGTGACATCCTGCATGGGGCATTATATGGGGGGACAAGTGACATCCTGCATGGGGCATTATATGGGGGGACAAGTGACATCCTGCATGGGGCATTATATGGGGGGACAGGTGACGTCCTGCATGGGGCATTATATGGGGGAATAGGTGACATCCTGCATGGGGCATTATATGGGAGGAGAGGTGACATCCTGCATGGGACATTATAATGGGGGAGAGGTGACATCCTGCATGGGGCATTATATGGGGGGGAGAGGTGACATCCTGCATGGGGCATTATAAGGGGGGGAGGTGACATCCTGCATGGGGCATTAAATGGGGGGGAGAGGTGACATCCTGCATGGGGAATTATATGGGGGGGAGAGGTGACATCCTGCATGGGGCATTATATGGGGGGAGGTGACATCCTGCATGGGGCATTATATGGGGGGGGGGTGACATCCTGCATGGGGCATTTATATGGGGGGGAGAGGTGACATCCTGCATGGGGCATTATATGGGGGGGGAGAGGTGACATCCTGTATAGGACATTATATGGGGGGAGAAGTGACATCCTGCATAGGGCATTAAAATAAGGGGGTGACATCCTGCATGGGGCATAATGTGGGGACCAGTATCCTGTATGGAGCGTTATATGGGGACCAGTATCCTGTATGGAGCATTATATGGGGACCAGTATCCTGTATGGAGCATTATATGAGGGCCAGTATCCTGTATGGAGCGTTATATGAGGGCCAGTATCCTGTATGGAGCTTTATGTGGGGGCCAGTATTCTGTATGGAGCATTATATGGGGACCAGTATCCTGTATGGAGCATTATATGGGGACCAGTATCCTGCATGGAGCGTTATATGAGGGCCAGTATCCTGTATGGAGCATTATATGGGGCCAGAATCCTGTATGGAGCGTTATATAGGGCCCATAATACTGTATGGAGGACTATACCGTCCGGTCTGCACTGTGCGTTGAGGGAATTTGCCGGTTTCTGAGCTATTGTAGAATTTACAATAGATATCGCTCATGTAATGTAAGAAGTGAAATCTTTATCCTTGTACTATATATATATATATATATTTCTCTGCAATATCTGTGCATCATGAATCGTGGTATGTGTTAAAGGGGCCCACTGAGACTCTTTCGCCCGGGGCCCACAAAAACCTGGAGCTAGCCCTGGCTCGGTGGCTGTAGGACGCACGCACAGATATGATTCTTTTTTTCCGTGCCATCTGAAAATAACCCTAACTAAATTCAGTAAAAAAAATACTGTAGCAGATGCCGATTACTAGGGTATATTTTTACTGTGCCTAATCTAGTCCTATCAACTAATCTAAATTTTTTTTTATTCTTTTTTTATATATATATAAAAAAAAAGAAAAGCAACAACCGGACGTTGATCACTGATGTGCGTCAGCGATCAGCGCTCGACGCCTGCAGGAAGCTCGCACAGATGTGATGCTTTTTTTCCGCTCTATCTGACACTAACCCTACCTAAATTCAGTAAAAAATACTCTAGTATATTTTACTGTACCTAATCTAGTCCTATCAAATAATCCAAACTATTTATTTTGATTCTTTTTTCACAAAAAAAAAAAACAAACAACCGATGGACGATCGCTGTGCATCAGTGATCAGCGCTCGACGGCTGTAGTGCACACGCACGGATGTGGTGCAAAAAGGGGATAAAAAAAAAAATAGACAGGAAAAAAAATGTACTTGCCAAAAGCGAGAATTGATCAGCGATCAAGTACTGATCAGCGATCGGCGGCAGAAGGAGAAGTTAGGAGGAGGGGTATAGGAAAAAAGGGTGAAAAGGGGGCGAGAGCGGGTTTGGGGTGAATTAGGAAAGTTCAGGGATCAGTAACGGATCAGGGAAGGATCAGGAACGTCTTCTTTCTTCATCAGCAGGAACACCAGCAATGATGGCACAGGCTTGAAAAAGTCTAACAAGGACCAGCACAGCGCGACAGACCGACACAGTAACCGGCCTGTACACATCCGCAGCTAGAATGAGGAAGTACAGGGCAATCACTGTGGGGTCACATTGCGTCTGTGCATTTTGATTGGTGCGATCGACGTCATAATCAATCGCACCAATCAGAGCTGGCCCTGGTGACGCCATGGTTGCCAGGCTACAGTCTGATCAGTGCTCTTAAAGCACCGATCGTAGGCTGGACATCCGTGTTTCAGGCACTTTCATTGCCTGAAACACTGAAAACGCTGTTATTGGCTGTTCAGAATTGAACAGCCAATCACAGCAATCGTAGTTGCAGGGGTCAGCGCCACCCACCAAGGGCTACGAGTCCCAGTGCCCTGCTGTCAGCAGGCACCTTTATGCGATCACAGTGCATTTAGCCACTCACGCTGATCGCATGAATGACAATGAAGTGTATATATACTTCATTGGTCAGGAAGTGCTTCACTTCCATGATGTATATATACCTCAAATGTCTGGAAGGGGTTAAAATTAATTATTCCACATCCCAAGCTTTGGTGATTTATAAATAATTCATAAGAGGTTGGGGGGAGAAATTTCCATTTACCTGGAAAATATGCTATTTCATAATTAGGAATTCAGCTGACAGCAAACCCCCATGTGCTTTATAAAGATTATATCTTTAATGATAGTATAGCAATTCTCTCGGGAAAATAGTTAACACACTAAAACTTCAACTGACCCTGCTGGTTCCTGTACAGACGAGAGATCCTGACCCTAGTGGTTCCTGCGTGAGCTGAGATAGCCCTAACCACAAACTATAAGATGGCAACTCTGACCTATGCTGCCTGAAAGGCCGACAAGTACTTCACGTTCCTCCTAAAGAACCGGAGGGCAGAGCAGAGTGTAAATTACCTACAGAAGGGAAAGTATGCTGAAATAGAAAGAGATCCCAGAGTGAGTAAAAAAAACCACAAAATACAAAAGAAATAATTAAGTATGTACTGTTAGAGAATATGCAGCATATTTCCTAAAAACAAACAGAAGATAAGTGCAGGGTAAAGAACATAAACAGCAGAGAGATAAACCCTAGCTGGTCTTTCACTGACTGGCTAAAACTGGAGCAGTATGGCTGGACATACAAATGAGACTTGCATCAGCAAGAAATACCAGCAGGGGGAAAGTATGTAAAGCCGCACCTGAAAGGTGATAGGGCAGAAAAATGAGGAAATGAAAACACCTGTAACCCTAAAAAGACTGAATCAAGGATAACAGAATCTAAACACCCAGAGAAAAGGTGTATCCGCTGTGGCTCGGTGGACAGAGAAGTCAACCATAAGGCACAGACACAAGGTTTCAAACCCAGACGCATTACAATATCTCTTCGGTTATTTCAAAGGTGGTTAAGGAGATTCAATCTTGGACACCTTTACATTTATTTTTATTAGGGCATATTCAACTTATTAAAATGATACCCTTTCCGGAATTGTTATTACTTTTCTTCCAGACTTTACCACTCCTAATCAAAAAATCTGATGAAATGAGACTCAATAAATCTTTTAGGACATTTATTTGGAAAGGTGATAAAAATAGTGGCTAAAGTCTATTCAAGTTACAGCAATCTAGATCTTTAGCGGGCCTTAATTAGTCTACCTGAAGAGCGTATAATATGGCAGCTATTATGAGCCATGCATTTTGTTGGGCAATAGGTCAAACTCTACTAATTTACAAGTCGATGTAGGCTTCTATAGTCTCATTAATCTTCAATTATTGCTGAATACCAAGGTGATCAATATACTGCCTGACCTCAAAAGATAACCCTCTCATCCGGAGCACCATAAAAGCCTAAAAGACCACCAGAAAATGCTGTGAACTCAATCCTAATGAGACAATTTTAACTCCATTTAGGCTGTGTGCCCACGATGCGTTTTTTAATGCGTTTCCGCAGCGTTTTTGCAGCTGCGGAAACGCATTAAAACCGCATGGTAGAAGGGCAGCAATGTTCCCCAATGATAATTCGCATGTGCTGTGCACATGCTGCGGAAATTTCCACTGCGGATTATCATTGCGGAAAAAAACGCATCACTACCAATTATTTTGCGGAAGTGCTGCGTCTTCGCCGCCATTGACTTGCATTAGACCGCATGGATTACGCATCACTGTATATGTAGATGCGTAATCCACGCGTTCTAATGTGCGGATGGTACCTGGGTGTAGATGAGAGGAGAGTCTCATCCACACCCAGGTACCATTAAAAAATCTGTAAAAAAAAGAATAAAATAAAAAATAAATGCATATTTACCTTCTGTCGGCCCGCGCAGCGCTCCTGCTTGGTTCCCGGCACTTTGCAGTGAGTTGAAGGAAATGCGCTGACGTCAGAGTCATGTGACGGGTCACGCGATGCTGACGTCGGCAGATCTTTCAATTCATTGCTGCCGGCAGCCGGGACCGAGCGAAACAAGCCAGCGCGGGCCATCGGAGGGTAAGTATACATTTACTTTTTTATTTTTTACGACTCTCTCGGGTCACACTATATAAATCCATGCTGTTTGCATGGATTTATATAGTGTGACCTAGCTGTCACAAGCACTTTCCAAGTGATGCTAATCGCTTGGAAAGCGCTTGTCAATCCACATGCGGAAATGTCAGTGAATAAATGCTCCATTTCCGCATGTCCCTGGCAGGAAAACGCATGTACAATCCGCATGCATTTTTTTCTGCCAGGGAGATGCAGAAATGCTCAGGAAAATCCTGAGCATTTCTGCATCGTGGGCACATATCCTTATAGGGAATCCAGATTATTGGGAGGGGATTCCACCAAAGATTTTTTATCACCTGACACAAAGTGTGTGTAAAGTAATATCTGGTACTAATACCACCCTCCCATGTAAAAAGACTGCTTCCAAGTATTCCCCTTTGGTAGGGAGTTAATTAGTTTACCTTTAAATAAAGAACTTTATAAACTGTGTTATGACTGCAAAAAAAAAGTGCAATTCCATATATTTTTTTTTTTTACCATGTTCACCGACTGCTATATGATTCTCCAGATCATTACGAGTTCGGCCATACCAAACATGTATAGGTTCTTTTTTATTTAAGTGGTGAAAAAAAAAAAGTTTGTACAAAAAAAAAAAATGGCACCATTTTCCAAGACCCGTAGCGCCTTTCTTTTTCAGGATCTGGGGCCGGATGAGGGCTTATTTTTTGCGAGCCGAGCTTTCATTTTTATTGATACCATTTTGGAGTAGATACAGTGTTTTAACCGCCAGTTTTTGCATTTTACTGCAATGTTGCAGCGACCAAAAAAGCTTAATTCTGTTGTTTTGATTTTTTTTCTCATTACTATTAATTTTTTTTATATATATTTTGATAGATTAGGCGTTTTTGAACGGAGCAATACCAAATATGTGTATTTTTGATTTTTTATTGTTTTATTTTGAATGGGGGGAAAAGGGGGTGATTTGAATTTTTATATTTTTTTAATATTTTTAATAACATTTTTTCTCTATTTTTTACATGCTTCAATAGTCTTCTTAGGAGACTTGAAGCTGCTATCACCCGATCGCTTGTGCTACACATGTAGCAAAAACCATCATCTCCTATGAGCACTTATGAATATATTGGGGGTTATACATACACGTGACTATATATTGGGCAAAGCCAGACTCCATATTGTTGGATGCTCTGTCCTCTTTTTTCACTGCCATTGGGGACTTACTTTAGTCAGGATTCCCAAGGGTTAGATGATGATGAGCGGGGCACCATAACTTGCATGCGTTATCTAGGGTGCCAACCTCTGCGGTCAGGCAGGACTTATCTTTAGGGTGCATCACTGAGGGAAAATGTTAGGACACCCCCGGCCTGATCTTGTTTTCTATATGACGTATTGGCTGAATATTATTTGGTCACCACATAGATATATGTATAAGTATTTGTTGGATAGGAATTACCAAGTTTATTTCATTTTTCTTTAATAGTATTAATAAAGGTATAATTTTTAACAATAGGGATTTATTCACCTTGTTAGAAATTCACTGTATCCCTCACATGATTGATATGCTGTAAATCTATTCGCTATGACTAAAATTAATATTATGGTCCCATATATTATTTATGATTTTATAGCCCTCACAACTTTTCATAGAGCTTATATCACACCATGGAAACAGAGTAAGGCTGGGGTCCCACTAGCGTATGGCATCCGTTGCGAGAGCATCGCATGTGATATGCTAATGACATTTGGCTCCTGCTCTGCTGCGAGCGGGAGCCGAATGTCATGCTGCTGTGCTCTGATCCTCTCGCACAGCGAGGATCGCAGCACAGCTGTGGAGGGGACACAGAAATCAAATTTTCCATCATCTCTGTTGCTGGCGTCAGCGGGAATCGCACTGTACTCGGGTGTTATCCGAGTGCAGTGCGATGTTTCACACGCACCCATAGGCTTATATGGGTGCGTGCGATCCGAATCCAGCATGCAATCGCAGCATGCTGCGATTTTTTTCAGCCGGATTGCAATCCGATCGGAGCTGGGAAAAAACACCACTGAGCACCACTGAGCATCATAGGATTAAATTGGTCCGAATGCAATCCGATTTTTTGTGGGATTGCATTCGTCCGATTTAATCGCAAGTGACAGAGAGCCCTTAGGGTGCTTTCACACTCCATGTGTATGACATCCGTGCGCACATCCATGTGTATGACATCCGTGCGCACATCCATGTGTATGACATCCGTGCGCACATCCATGTGTATGACATCCGTGCGCACATCCATGTGTATGATATCCGTGCGCACATCCATGTGTATGACATCCGTGCGCACATCCATGTGTATGACATCCGTGCGCACATCCATGTGTATGACATCCGTGCGCACATCCATGTGTATGACATCCGTGCGCACATCCATGTGTATGACATCCGTGCGCACATCCATGTGTATGATATCCGTGCGCACATCCATGTGTATGACATCCGTGCGCACATCCATGTGTATGACATCCGTGCGCACATCCATGTGTATGACATCCGTGCGCACATCCATGTGTATGACATCCGTGCGCACATCCACGTGTATGACATCCCTGCGTACATCCATGTGTATGACATCCGTGCGCACATCCATGTGTATGACATCCGTGCGCACATCCATGTGTATGACATCCGTGCGCACATCCATGTGTATGACATCCGTGCGCACATCCATGTGTATGACATCCATGCGCACATCCATGTGTATGACATCTGTGCTTTCCTTGAACTGTAATAAAGAACAAAAACAGTTTATTGCGCTAACTATTATGTATCCATGAAAGCACAAGGCAGAGGATGTGACCTGTATGGAATCGGTCTCTTACATGTCCACTTATATGGGTGAGTCTGGTCTGGCGTATGGGTGACAGTAGTGCACGCGTCTTACTCATGGATCGATTATACGCTGTAAGGCGGAGGTCACTGTTTATGAGAAATCAGCAGATTGTTCCTGTGTGCTGCGTCTTACACCCCAGCGGTGAAGAACATCTACAAGACCAAGTCCAGTTTCAGGTGTTAACCCTGACGATGTTTGTAACATCAGGGGCCTCATGGCTGATCCGTGCGAGATCCGGTTTTTATTGCATCCCATAGACTTGAATACGTGATTCTTACACGAAATATGGAGGAGCCCGATGCACGCTGTGATGTCACAGTCTTCTGACAGCGGCCACCATTGCCCGGAGAGCTGTCTGCGTGACAAGTGCTTTCCATGGACAGCAGTAAAGTGCGGGAGTGTGAACAAAGCCTGAGTGTTCTCATCATGTGCCTGCCGTAATTTTCCAAAAACATTGCAAAAAGCGGTGATTTTACTGCCTTTTTGGAAAATAGAGGTAAAAAAACCATTAGTTCACACTTTGTGTTTAAGAGCAGCACGGTGGCTCAGTGGTTAGCACGGTGGCTCAGTGGTTAGCACGGTGGCTCAGTGGTTAGCACGGTGGCTCAGTGGTTAGCACGGTGGCTCAGTGGTTAGCACGGTGGCTCAGTGGTTAGCACTGCAGCCTTGCAGCTCTGGGGTCTTAGGTTCAAATCCCACCAAGGACAACATCTGCAAGGAGTTTGTATGTTCTCCCTGTGTTTGTGTGGGTTTCCCCCACACTCCAAAGAGATACTGATAGAGAATCTAGATTGTGAGCCCCAATGGGGACAGTGATGATATTGTCTGAATTGTGGAGCATGTTGGTGCTATATAAATAAAGAGATTATTATTATTATTATTTTTGATGCATTTTCTTTTTTCTGTGAAAAAAACCAAAGCATTTTACAATAACAGCACCAAGGAAAAAACAGGTAATTTGCATTGTTCTGAACAGTTTTCCCTGCAGAAAAAAAACGAACAGAAAGCTAGGTGTGAGCAGCGTCCTCTACCAGTCCAGCTTCGCACTACAGACCGTGTCAGGTTGACTTCAGCCAGCCACAAGATGGCCGCTGCAGTACGCGGACGTGACCCCGCTATGTTATCGCCATACTGCGGTTGGCGAGTAACTCTTTCCCTGCTGGCTGCTCCGGTCACCAGTAGTGAAGTCGCGGTCGTTCTTCGGGGAGGATACAGTTAAATGGGCCGCCAATCCCCCGTCTCCCGGCCGGGCGGGCTGCGCTGCTCTGTGCTCGGCTGCCATTGGGTCGGGGAGGAAGCAGTGGTTTCCGGGTTAGGAGGCAGGGAGCGATCAGCAACACGTCCGGGAGCCTCCGTCCGCTTCTTGAAGCTATGACAAGCGGCGGCAGCCGAGGTCGAAGTCGCTGTTAGATCCCCAGTCAGTGCCCCGGAGAGCCGCAGACTGTCCCGCTGGCCGGGTCACGGGCCGCCATCCCTGCCTACAGCTGCAGGATCATGGGCTCCGAGAGCAGCTCCATGCGGGGATTCACTCTGCAGGAGCCGCCGTGGACGCATCCGTCCGGGCTCACTATCCACCCCGCGCTGCTGCCCGAGGGACGTGTGGCCTCCGTGTTCGTGTACCAGCCGGACAGCCAGGACAAGGTGGACAAGGCGGCGAAGGTGAGGGGGAGCCACAGGGGAGCCTGGAGGGAGAGGGGGAGCCACAGGGGAGCCTGGAGGGAGAGGGGGAGCCACAGGGGAGCCTGGAGGGAGAGGGGGAGTCACAGGGGAGCCTGGAGGGAGAGGGGGAGCCACAGGGGAGCCTGGAGGGAGAGGGGGAGCCACAGGGGAGCCTGGAGGGAGAGGGGGAGCCACAGGGGAGCCTGGAGGGAGAGGGGGAGTCACAGGGGAGCCTGGAGGGAGAGGGGGAGCCACAGGGGAGCCTGGAGGGAGAGGGGGAGCCACAGGGGAGCCTGGAGGGAGAGGGGGAGCCACAGGGGAGCCTGGAGGGAGAGGGGGAGTCAGGGGGGACGACGACTCTGGGGGGAGCTTGGAGGGGGTGGGGGGAGCCTGGAGGGGGCCAGGGGGAGGGGTGACTCTGGAGGGAGCCGAGGGGGGGACAATGACTTTGGGGGGACCCTGGAGGGGGCCAGGGGGAGGGGTGACTCTGGAGGGAGTCGAGGGGGGGACAATGACTTTGGGGGGACCCTGGAGGGGGCCAGGGGGAGGGGCGACTCTGGAGGGTGTCGAGGGGGGGACAATGACTTTGGGGGGACCCTGGAGGGGGCCAGGGGGAGGGGTGACTCTGGAGGGAGTTGAGGGGGGACAATGACTTTGGGGGGACACTGGAGGGGGCTGGCTACTCTGGAGGGAGCGGAGGGGGAGACAACGACTTTGGGGGGACACTGGAGGGGGCTGGCGACTCTGGAGGGAGCGGAGGGGGAGACAACGACTTTGGGGGACCCTGGAGGGGGCCAGGGGGGGGCGACTCTGGAGGGAGCCGAGGGGATGACAACAACCCTGGAGGGAGCGGGGGTGGGCCGCTGGCCTGAACTTGCACACTTTGGGGTCACACTTGCCCCAGGCAAGCAGTCAGCTGGGAGGCAGAGGAGTGGTGCTCCTGAAGAAAAGGAAATAGCTTTGCTGCAGGGTAAAGCATGGAGTAGTTCACACTGCAGGGAAGCCTGCGCATATAGCCCCTGTAGTTACCTTATCGGCTGTAGCGCCACCTGTGGAGAGCCCATAATGTGATCTATTAAAGATGACCATAACATTCTCTTAATGCGCACCTGTCAGCAGGATTGTGCTCAGTAAACCACATACACTGTCTGGTGGGCAACATTACACTGATTAATATGATACCTGGGTTGATGAAATCCGTCCTGTGGTTCTGTAATCTTTATTTTCATTTCTGAGATAATGATGTGCTCGTGCTTCGGGGTGGCTTGTAGGGGGCGCTCTATCTGGTGCTCTGCTTACATATTCATATAACAAAAAACAGAGAGGAAGGCCGATCATAAAGTCCCAAATATCAGAGTAAGGTGAATAATCTCATTTTTATTAATAAACAGGTGATGACAATAAGAAATAATTAAAAGCAGGGGCGAATGTCTGAATAAAAAGTGATAACTAATAGTTCATGCGGGAGAGGACAAAAGGAGGAGGGATGTATGTGTAAATACAAGAGATAGAGTTCAAAGTGAGTAATAAATAAAAATAAGTAATAAAAGATGCAAATTATCAATGCAACAAATATAGAGAAATATATCATAAAGACATGTAAGTGTGTATGTAGAATTAATAAAAATTAATATAAGGGGTAGAGTGAACTACATAGTACCGACAAATGATATTACATTGGTGCATTAATCAAAACCTATCACTAATAATGATAATGATAGTAATATGCAATGATAGTAGGGGAAAGAGGCAATGGAAATAGCTGTGAGTCAAAAACACAATGATGAAAGTCCTCCAGTACAAGTAAACTATATAATAGGGTATGAAGTAGTACAAAAAAATAACTTACAATAAGATCAATACCTCCCGCATGCCAGACATGAGTCCACCCCGACGCGCGTTTCGGCAGAGCGCCTTTTTATTCAGACATTCGCCCCTGCTTTTAATATTTTAATTATTTCTTATTGTCATCACCTGTTTATTAATAAAAATGAGATTATTCACCTTACTCTGATATTAGGGACTTTATGATCGGCCTTCCTCTCTGTTTTTTGTTATATGTTTTTTCCGATTGTCCCGTCTGCCTGTATTAGTCCTTCACTCCGGATGGTTTAATATTGCATATATATATATATATACTCATATTATTTACCACCGGAGGTATATCTTTGGCTTTCTTTTATTATATCATTACATATTCATATGTATAGCTTCTGACAGGTCACTGTGCCTTCACTGACCTGCCTCCTATTTTAAATACTGCCTGTGTAATCATGGTACACATCAAGAAATTTACATGTAACAAAATGGCCCCGCCGCCCGCACATGTGCAGTAGCATTTCTTGCTTGCCGATATATGCTACTGCGCAAGCGCCGCTAGCGATGCCATTTTACTGGAGGAAAAATAATTTGGCTGCAGCAATATGGTCCCTGCCACCCGCACGTGCGCAATAGCATCTATCGGCAAACTAGAAATGCTACTGCACATGTGCTGGCGGCGGGGCCATGTTCTTACATGTAAGTTTCTTGATGTGTACCACGATTTGGATGCCGCTGTCAATTCATGACCCTACTTGTTCATGGGGAGCCAACAGGTTGCCTGCTGAAGACCGACGGCTGCAATCTTAGTCCTCCTGTGAAGCTCATCTGCCGGCTGGACTTCACAGGAGAACCGCAATTTCCCTAAATACTGCAATACCACATTATAAAAAGAGAACAAACCCCCAAAATATTTTATATCTTTGTGTCTAAAACAGTCTTATCTATCAAAATATAAAACTATTTAAACCATACGCTAACCGGCAAAAAGGAGAAAAACATTCTTAACCCCATAATTGCCGTTTTTGTCTTCCCTAAAACCATTCCCCTTGAGGAAGCTCCACCACTCCTGTCTAGCGATGTGTGTGGTTGCTTGTACCCTCCCTAACCTTATCAATCATGCAGGTTTTGTATTAGCTCATGTTTCAATATGGATCATTAAAGGGGTTGTCCAGTACTTTATACCCCCCCCCTCCCATGTATCCCCCCAGGGCCCCTAAGACTTCTTGTAAATACCTTCTGTTGCACATAATGCCTGTGAGTGGCGCTATCACTGGTCGCTCACAGGCATCACGTGACCCCCGGCTGCAGCCGGCTCTGACATCCGCTGATGTCACGACAACTGCTGACAGCAGCCGGGGGTCTCTCTCTTCCACGTTCCATGGTGGATACCAGGCTGTGGGCGTGGTTACCCCCCGCGTCACACCCGGCATCCACCGCACGCTCTGCCTCTCCCCAGTGCGCGGTGGATGCTGGGTGTGATGTGGGGAATAACCCCGCCCACAACCCAGCCGCCACCGCGGGGACCCTAGTGCTGAGTCACGCCTCACTTGTCGCGACGTCAGCGTGGGGTCACGTGATGCCTGTGAGCGCCCACCGATAGCGCCGCTCGCAGGCATTATCAGCAACAGAAGGTATTTACAAGAAGTCTTAAGGGCCCTGGGGGGATACATTTGGGGCGGGAGAGAATAAAATAGTGGACAACTTCTTAAAGCCCATGTTCTCATTCTCTTTGGGCACTATTCAGGATATTGGGTTTTATTAATTCTTCCATATATGACACTTTTCTTTATTTTTAGGATAGATCTGATTATTTTTGACTGAATATATGGCTCTTTACCTTCAGTCAAATTTATACCTGACACTATTTTGTATGGCACTGTAATATGTTGATTATATGAATAATCCCTATGTAATAATCTTTTTATTTATATAGCACCAACATATTCCGCAGCGCTTTACAATTCAGACAATTTACAGACATTATTATCACTGTCCCCATTGGGGTGTGGGAGGAAACCGGAGAACCTGGGGGAAACCCACACAAACATGTGGAGAACATACAAACTCCTTGCAGATGTTGTCCTTGGTGGGATTTGAACCCAGGACCCCAGTGCTGCAAGTTCTACCCACTGAGCCACCGTGCTGCCCTAATAATAATAATCCCTATGTGCATTGGCATGTTATTTGTAGTGTATTATACACCTTCAATGTGATCATAGATAATTTTTTAACTTCTGGGTTATCCTGATTTATTACAGAACATGCTATAGCCTTTTCATCAAATTCATGATCTTTTTATGATTAATTGGTTTATTATTTTTTTCTACCATAGTACCTGTTGTCGGCGTGGGTATACTATGACTCTATTTGGAGTCTATTGGTCGTAATTATGTGCCTTTTAATTGTCTTTAAATGTATTTTGTTTCTATACATATGTGTTAATAAAATATCTCTTATTGATTCTTGAGATCCCCAGTTTTGCATATGTTTTCTTGTTCTTTTTCATGTCTTCCCTAAAATGTACATTGTTGTTTTATTCTATAAACTACTGACAACATGTCTCCGAAATTCAAAGCTAAAAATGTTGTATTTATTTGCAGTAAATGAGAAATCGTCAAAATAATAAAAAAGAAACCATGCTTTCAGACCTCAAATAATGCAAAGAAAACAAGTTCTTATTCATTTAGAAACAACAATACTCATGTTTTAACTCAGGAACAGTTCAGAAATCAATATTTGGTGGAATAACCATGATTTTAATCACAGCTTTCATGCGTCTTGGCATGCTTTCCACCAGTCTTTCACACTGCTTTTGGGTGACCTTATGCCACTCCTGGCACAAAAATGTAAGCAGTTCTTCTTTGTTTGATGGCTTGTGACTATCCATCTACCTCTTGATTACATTCCAGAGGTTTTCAATGGGGTTCAGGTCTGTAGATTGGGCTGGCCATGACAGGGTCTTGATGTGGTGCTTCTTCATCCACACATTGATTGATCTAGCTGTTAGGGTGAACAGTTTGATATGTTCACTGGTTGCCTGCTCCTGGTCTAATGAATATGATCAAGTGCATGCAAGAAAGAATAACATCAGACACACACACAGTCGGATGTAAGCTCTCCTTGATCAGCTATGGCACAGCTCCAAGTGGCTTTATTCAACCCGAACATAGACTTTATATAAACCGTAAATAGGGCTCGGTTAGCCCCAGAATGTGAGTAACCAGATGTATTGATTGGTTAATGGATTGGGCAATGGGAAAGTCCATGGGCAGATCCATGAGGTCATCAGGGTGGGTTGGTCCATGAGGTGATAAGGGGGCGTGGTCTCGATCGGGTGTCTCCTAGTGACGTGTCGCTCTGTGATTGGTTAGTCCTTCTATAGAATTCAGTTTCCTCCCGGAACTTCCTTGTACGACAGGATGTAGTCATGAATAAAGTCTCTACCTTTGCCACATGTACAACAGGATGTAGTCATAGCTTCAGTCGCCATCTTGCATAACATAGCATGGTGTGATAAAACAGGAAATGGCAGCCATCTTTTGATCTAAACAAGCTTATGTAAGTTGAAATAATACACTTTATGGGTCTTTTCTCTCAATCTCCTATGTCTTGAGGTTAAATAAGTATAAGTATGATCACCCCCCTTGCTTGGGTGATTGCGACCTGTTGTGCTCCTACAAATGAGTATAGAATGGCACAGCACACAAAGTAGAGGATATGCAACATTTTGTAGAAGATTCTGATGGAGGCACAAACTTTTTGCAGTGGGAGGCGTGTATCCACGTCGAAGTAGGAGTGGTCAGGAGCACTTGGTAGGGACGCTTAAATCTCAATTCCAGGGATGTCTTTCTGGTGAACTTCTTTCCAAGCACGTAGTCACCAGGTTGGAAAGTGTGAGTACCTTCACTGGAATCTGGATCTGGAATGGATGATAAAACTCGTGCATGTGTTACTGACAATTCTTTAGTAAGAGCAATGACATAATTTACAAGAGTATCACTTCCTAAGGCTAGCTGTTGTGGAAAATATTGACCCACCTTGGAAGCCCCCTAAAAAGAATCTCAAATGGTGTGAGTTTAGTGAGACCCCTCGGAGTGTTTCTGACTGACTGAATATAAGACAATGGGCAAAATGTCTGTCCAAGGAAGTTTGACGACCTGACTGGCTTTCAGTATTTTGTTTTTCAAGGTGCCATTTAGTCTTTCTACTTTACCACTTCTCTGGGGGTGATACGGAGTATGTAAACCCAAATCTGCCCCTACCAATGTCCATAGTTCCTTAGTGAGTGCTGCAGTGAATGCGGGTCCTTGGTCACTCTCAATTACCTCTGGGATTCCATATCTGCACACTACCTCAGTCATCAGTCTCTTAACAGTCATGGCAGTCATGTTGGTTACTGGATAAGTTTCAGGCCATTCCGAGAACATGTCAGTCACTACCAGTACATACTCGTACTTCCCTACTTTTGGCATTTGAATATGATAGATATGAATTCTTTGAAAGGGATAGAGTGGTTTAGCCAAATGTTTGAGTAACTTTCTGAGGCGGTGCTGGATTGTATGTTGCACACACAAAGCAGGACTTGCAATATTTTTGGTTGACAGTAGAAATCCCATGTGCCATATAAGTCTTCCAAATCAAGTCATTCATCTGATTCTTGCCTCTATGGGTGATACCATGTGCCCATTCTGTCACCGAGGGGTACAGATTACGAGGTAGACAGATCTTTTTGTTCTTCCTCCAGACTCCATCTTCATCCTTTTTAGCGCTTGCTTCTTGCCACGACTTCTTTTCATCATCCGGTGTCTTGTCTTGATGTAAATAGATAAACTTCATAAGAAGGCTTTGAGGCCCTCCTTCAGTGGCTTGAGACACGTACACCGCTGCTTTCTCTTTCCTAAATGAATCCACAGCATAAGTTTTTTTGCTTTTTTGTCAGCAAAGAAGTTCCCCCTTGCTTCTAGAGAATCCAATCTCCCGTGAGCTTTGATCTTGATCACCGCAACCTCCAAAGGTAGATCTAGAGCGGCCACAAGTTCTTGTATGGCAGCAGCTTGCTTTACAGGAGTTCTACTGGACGTGAGGTATCCTCTGGCTGCCCAGATAGTGCCGAAGTCATGAGCCACTCCGAAAGTATATCTTGAATCTGTGTAGATGTTGACAATCTTCTCCGCCGCATCCTATCAGGCCAGTGTCAAAGCCTTAAGTTTCGCTTCTTGTGCAGACGTGTGGTAACCACGGCATATCCCATATGGAATCTTCCTGTTTCATCTGCAAATCTGGAACAATTGATGAAGAACGTCAGGTCAGCATACTGGAGTGGGTCTTCAGACACTTTTCTCTTGGAAGCTGCTTCTTCCTGCATGTGTTTGAGACCATCATGATCCTTTGAGTTTGTAAAGGCGTCTTCACTGAGAGCATCAATATCATCATCCACATCCCCCCTGGAAAGAGGAAGTAGCGTGGATGGGTTGAGGATGGTGCAGTGGACAAGAGACATTATCCGGAATCAAGAGGAAACATTGGAGTCTCATGTGATGCTGCAGCGACAGGTGTTTAGGTTGAGTTTGGTCAAGAATAGCTTTTATGTCGTGTGGAGCCATTAAGAGAACCGGATGTCCTAAGATGATATCAGAAGTTTTGTCCAGAAGCATATGTGCGGTTCTGAGGTAAGTCCGTGAAGCTTGAGACACTGAGTCCAGATCGGCAGAGTAATAGGCAATGGGTCTTGTTCTTCCCCCATGTTCTGCTACTTCACTGACAAACAAGTAAAAAGGTAGTTGATAATTTGGGATTCCAAGAGCTGGTGCAGACTGTATGGCCTGTTTAAGAGCGTAGAAGGCTTCCACGGATTTGGGACGTAATGGAAAAGCTGACGTCTTGAAGTCATCGTACAACGGATGCATCAGCTTGGAGGCATCTGGAATCCATTGGCGACAATGTGATCAGTCCTAAGAAAGCTTATAATTGCTTAGGTCCTTTTGGTAGAGGAACGGTCTCAATAGCAAGTTTCCTTTAACCCGTTAGGTGTTTCAGGTTTGGAGAGAGACAGTGGCCTAAAAACACAACTTTGGTCTGACACCACTGGATTTTGTTGAGGGACACCCTGCAGTTTTGTTGTGCAAGAAGACGGAGACTCAACTCGACTCTTCAGCTTGTCGCCTGATCCTGACAACATAGTAGGAGTTCATCCATATACTGAAGGACAACTTGATGACTTGGTGAGTTCTGTGCTCCTTGTGGCAAGACTGTCCTGGTGTATTGTGATCCTCTATAAGTGTAGGCAAACAGGTACCAATCTTCTGGATGTAGTAGTACGCTGAAGAAAGCATTGGCCAGATCGATTACAGTGAAATGTTTTGCATCTGATGGTATTTCTGAAAACATTGTATGTGGATTGGGCACAATGGGACTTTCTAGTACGGTTGCCGCGTTAACAGCTCGGAGCTTAAGTTGTTGGCAGAACTGAACACCAGAGTCCCATGTGGTGTCAGTGACAAGTGAGGCATCATTAAATGCAGTGTCCATACAGGCCAATATGCATCGCCTGGTTTAAGATTTGCCAGGGAAATGAGATCTTGCCATGTGGCTGAGTAATTCCTTTGGATTTGAAGCATGCTTCTGATGCGCCCCCTGGGCCGTGGGTACTCGGTGCGGGGCCGGTCGGTGCAGGGGATGTCACAGTGGCAGTAACCCAGTCCGTGACCCAGGACGGTCAATAAAAGGGGATTATAGTTTTAATGTTCGTGACGCCACCTGTGGTATGCGGCTATATGGAGCCGCCGCTGCGGTGCAGATCCTCTGGAGCTGATGGTGACGCAGCAGAGTTGGGACAGCTCTCCACAGGCAGAGCTTAGTTCCTGGGCAGGAAATGGTGATGTTATAGATGTTGCTGTGCAGCGTAGTGCTGGGGATGGCACAGATAATAACCAGTCCACAACTTAATGGCGGTTTCCTCTTATCTTTACTTGCGGTGGTTAGGCAGACCCAGGCACGGGTACTAGCTTGTAGTAGCGGTCCGGGCAGCCTGGAAGCAAGTTGGGAGTCCACCTCGCCAGGTGAAGTTGGAGGCCTTCCCTTTTGCGCTAATCTCTTTGGCCCTGCTGCTTATAGCTGTGCTGTGGCCCTCGTCCCTGAGTAAAACGTCTTTGTGCTCACCCATATGGCAGGCAGCTCGGGCCTTCCTGGAGTGTCGCTCCCACGTGGCGGTGCTGGGTCCTATGTGCTCCTAAGCCTCCGGGCGTCTGATGGGGCCAGGAGACCTACAGTCTTCTGCCCTCCAGTTTCTGCTGCTGGGCCTTCAGTGCCCCACAACCTCGGACTCCGGTGTCCAGTTCTTCTACTCTCCTCTCTGGGGTGAGCTGCCGTGCAGCTCCACTCTCCGGGTCTTTCCTCTCCGCTGTCCTGTTTTCAACTCCTCTCCAGTTGCTAAGGGGAGGAGCTCCCCTTGCTGGTCTGGACCCAGGAAAGTGTTGCATGCTAGTGTACCTGACAAGGGGACCCCTGCTTGCTTCCAGGCATGGCATCACCTCTTGTGAGGGAGGCGGTGCTACACTTCTATAGAAAAGCATCGGCTGTTTTTCTGGATCTGGGAGTTGGTTTAGCAGAGTAGCAGCTTGCTGGGGTGTAAACTTGACAAAGGGTGGGCTCCTCAAACGTGGGAGCTGGCACGGTTGGTGGTGGCACCTGAGGCAGGAGTAGAGATGGCACCGGAAGTACAGGTGTAATTATTTGTGTATGAGGAGCAGGAGGAGGTAACAGTCCTGGAATGAGGGGCTCTATTTGGGCAGCTCCTATATCACGGGGTGGAGTCTAGGTGACACAGGCAGTCTTAAAAGCTTTTAACAGTCCTGTCCTCATTACTAATTAACCTGATTTCGGAGAGGCAGCAAATGCTGGGGGGCTACGCTTGTTCATTATAAATCCAACAATCTCCCTTGCACACGCATGAACAGGGAACCCGAAGATGCCAACACCAATGGCAGGAATTGTCAAGGTCTCAATCTGCTCACTAATATTCGCATACTCTAAGATACGAGTTATTGCAGCGCAAGGTTGTCGAGCACTGACATCTGGATGAATAGGGTCAAAAGTAGGGATTACAGCGTGTATGATCATTCTACAAGGAAGATTGCCAGATTTAGTCACCGCTATGTCCCCAACAGCTATCTGACCACGCGACTCAACAATGATTCGACTGTCAGTTTGAATAGTCGCCCCTCCTGCTTCCACTATAGCTCTAGCCACCCCTCTGTTGTGCTCTAACCCAGGGTTGGCAGCATTAACGATAGCGTCCACTTCCATTGTCGTTATGTCACCCTTACCCACCACTAACAAGGGACCCTCAGGAAGTTCTTTTTCAAGAATGGGTTGCCAACATTCCCTCCCCTTCGTGCTGTTTGTGATGGTGGTGTCTCTCCCCCCCCCCCCCCTTCCCCAGATTGAGCCTCTCCTTGATTCAGTGGCCTCCGTTCCATACAGGTGTGCACTCGGCTGTGAGAGAGGCTGTGAGGTACTGGGAGTAGAGTTAAGTAGACTGCGTGAGAGTGCTGTTGTAGCTGAAGTGTTGGGAGGTAAGGTCGCTGCTTGAAGTAACTCGTGTGAGCGTGCGGCTGAGTTGCCAGTGGAAGTGACAGTGGAAAGGGTCGGTGCTGGGGATGATCCAGGTGGGAGAATAGCTGGGCTCACGATGGGAGTGTTAAGTGAAAGGGTCGGTGGCCCACTGGACACCGATGTGACAGGGAACATGGGTAAAGCATGTTCACTTCCCGAAGGTGTATAGTACTGGCCATTAGTGGCCATTACTGGGTAAAAAGGATCTGGTCTTGTGGTGTGAAGCATTGGCCTAGTATGTTCACCACCGAAAGTCGTGAGTATATTCCTGAATTGTGCCTCACTAGATTTAGCCAGATCTATGTCAGTTACATGATGATATGACTCAGTTTGTATGATCTGGGGAACCGTTCCAAGATGGCTGCCACCGGAGGCAGCACATTTGCCATCCACAAAATGGTCGCCGCCAGAAGCAGCACATGGCAATATGCCACCATCACCACCATTATACGGCGGTGGCCGCTCACAGGATACATTTTTGTAATGCACATAACTCAAAACTCTGTCCTTCTTTTTCCTTTCCTCTTCAACACAATTTTCTCTATACAAACTTTCAGAGACTCTTTCCCATGCCCTAGCAGTAGACAACAATCCATTATCTTCTAGAGTACCTTTTCTCTCTTTTAAGACAGTCTTCTACTCCAGGGGTTGTAACCTCCCCCCTTCTGGCATTCCACACAACTTCATAAGCTTTTTACATGGTTTAACATGACTTTTCCCTTCATGAGTCGCGACTAATGTACATGGGTCCAACTTGCCATCTGAATTTGGCTTAGTGCCAATACGACAAAACTGCATTAATTTCTCCATCTTTCACTATATGTAACATCCCTGGCGGCGTCCTTGCATAGTGCACCACCTCCCACCATGCAAGACCGCAATCTTACCCATCAGTCCAGCCGGTAAACCTTGCTCCAGTTCCTGCTGTGTGCATGTCTCTTGTCTGATTGCTTTGGGCGGCGGCCCGGTTACTTCTTGATTCTTATAGCTGCTGTGGGCGCACTCCTAATGCGTCCCCAGCCTATTGCTGTGAGTCACTGGATATTTAAACCTCCTCCACCCAGAAGGAGGTGCCTGAGCAACACTAACTTTCAGTGCGCTCCTTGCCTCTGAGTTGCCAGGTCTTATTCTGCATCCTGTCTGTTTCTGCCACCCTGGGGGCTGCATACCCAGGCCTGTTACCTGTATCTGTGACTTCTAGTCTGTTTCCGCCACTCTGGGGCTGTATACCCAGGCTCGTTCTTGTATCTCGTTGCAGTATCAGGAACTGTCTGAACTGTCTCCTAGCCTGTTACCTGTTTGTCTCTATGTCCCTACCTTCACTTTTCCTGCAGTGTCTGAACCTGCACCTAACTCCAACTCGTTGTCTCTGTACTTCTGTTCGTGAGTTTTGTGTCCACTCGCTACTTCATTGTAAGTACCTTGTGTGTATCTGGTTCTGCTTGTCCCTTTTCCCTTCCTCCGTATCTACCTCCTGTGTTCTAGCCATCTTCCTGTATTTTCCAGTCTGTTCCATGTGAACAGAGCCCTGTCCTCTCTGCCGGCACCTTCAGCCCTGTTCTGCTCTGCTTGCTCACTGCGCCTGCGGTTCCTCTCTGCTCTGCCTTGCCCACCACTCCGGCGGTTCCTCTCTGCTCTGCCTTGCCCACCACTCTGGCGGTTCCTCTCTGCTCTGCCTCGCCCACCGCTCCGGCGGTTCCTCTCTGCTCTGCCTTGCCCACCGCACCTGCGGTTTCTCTCTGCTCTGCTTGCTCACCGTGCCAGCAGTTTCTCTCTGCTCTGCCTTGCCCACCGCTCCGGTGGTTCCTCTCTGCTCTGCTTGCTCACTGCACCTGCGGTTTCGCTCTGCTCTGCCTTGTCCACCGCTCCGGCGGTTCCTCGCTGCTCTGACTTGTCCACCTCACCTGCGGTTCCTCGCTGCTCTGCCTTGTCCACCTCACCTGCGGTTTCGCTCTGCTCTGCCTTGTCCACCTCACCTGCGGTTTCGCTCTGCTCTGCCTTGTCCACCTCACCTGTGGTTTCGCTCTGCTCTGCCTTGTCCACCTCCCCTGCGGTTTCGCTCTGCTCTGCCTTGTCCACCTCCCCTGCGGTTTCGCTCCGCTCTGCTTGTCTACCGCATCTGCGGCTCTGTTCCTGTCTCCCAGTCTGTACTGAACCCTATCCAGCCTGCACTCCAGCCGTGCTTGCCAGTATCTCCCTGTCTGCACTCCAGCCGTGCTTGCCAGTACCCACCTGTCTGCACTCCAGCCGTGCTTGCCAGTACCCACCTGTCTGCACTCCAGCCGTGCTTGCCAGTACCCACCTGTCTGCACTCCAGCCGTGCTTGCCAGTACCCACCTGTCTGCACTCCAGCCGTGCTTGCCAGTACCCACCTGTCTGCACTCCAGCCGTGCTTGCCAGTACCCACCTGTCTGCACTCCAGCCGTGCTTGCCAGTACCCACCTGTCTGCACTCCAGCCGTGCTTGCCAGTACCCACCTGTCTGCACTCCAGCCGTGCTTGCCAGTACCCACCTGTCTGCACTCCAGCCATGCTTGCCAGTACCCACCTGTCTGTATGCCAGTCTAACCTGCCTGTTTCTGCATTCCCCGATGTGGGTCAACAGCTGTGACCGGGGTCTGACCTGGAGTAGCACCTGGTCCCTCTGCTCTGTTCCTCCTTGGTTCAAGGAGTCAACTGAGCCGCCGTGCGACCTTGGTTGGATCGGGTGGATACTTAGTTACGCCCCTCCAGGCACTCCTCGGTTCATGGTACAGTGGGATCACTAATCACGCTCATGCCAGTCAGTCCAGGCGCGAGCGTAACACTATATAGACCAAGCTAAACACAAAACAAACAATAAGATGGGGGAGAATGACTGACTCAAACCTGAGATTCTAAAGGAAAACTGAGTCTGCAACACACACTTTCTATCTGTCTCTGTCCTGCCACGTAGTCCCTGTCTGATTTCCGTATAAAAAAAATAAATAAAACACCTCGTATTAATCCAATTACCAGGCCCCGTACCGAGTCACTCACTCTAGGCTACGTGCCGAAACTCAATTTACTAGGCTCTGGGCCGAGTCACTCACTCCAGGCTCCGTGCCGGTACCAGGCTCAGTCACTCACTCTAGGCCACTCCGAGTCACTCATTCTAGGCTAAGTACCCCTACTTTCTCCACCAGAACTGAAAATCGTATGACAGGCGACAAGCGTGAACTGTACCACAGTCAATATCCTTTACTTCTCCAGACATCGCTCAAAAACACACTTGCTCTCTTTAATACATGTCAATCTCCCCTCAACACGACACATAACGGGCAGCAGGCAACTGAGCACATGACGGTTCTTCCGCAATTAAATGGCCATCAGCAGAGAGACCCTTCTGCCATCTTACAGATACCTCGAAAACCGGACAGTCAGACAATCTGCACAGGATACCCCGAGGAACACAGGAAAAGACTACAGATTATAAAAATCAGCAGACTTACTGTGTTTGGTTAAGGAGGTGATCAGTCTCCTGGCTCGGGATATTCAGTGTGTCCTGCCGTTCCACTCTCCGGTCCTCAGGGTGTAGGGCTTCTTCCTCTGCCGGCCCCACGTTGGGTAGCCAAAAATGTTAGGGTGAACAGTTTGATATGTTCACTGGTTGCCTGCTCCTGGCCTAATGAATATGATCAAGTGCATGCAAGAAAGAATAACATCAGACACACACAGTCGGATGTAAGCTCTCCTTGATCAGCTATGGCACAGCTCCAAGTGTCCTTTATTCAACTCGAACATTGATTTATATAAACTCTGTAAGGGGGCTCGGTTAGCCCCAGAATGTGAGTAACCAGATGTATTGATTAGTTAATGAATTGGGCAATGGGCAGATCCATGAGGTCATCAGGGTGGGTTGGTCCATGAGGTGATAAGGGGGCGTGGTCTCGATCGGGTGTCTCCAAGCGACGTGTTGCTCTGTGATTGGTTAGTCCTTCTATAGAATTCTGCTTCCTCCCAGAACTTCCTTGTACGACAGGATGTAGTCATGAATAAAGTCTCTACCTTTGCCACATGTACAACAGGATGTAGTCATAGCTTCAGTCGCCATCTTGCATAACATAGCATGGTGTGATAAAACAGGAAATGGCAGCCATCTTTTGATCTAAACAAGCTTATGTAAGTTGAAATAATACACTTTATGGGTCTTTTCTCTCAATCTCCTATGTCTTGAGGTTAAATAAGTATTTGATCCTATGGCTCTCCTCAACACTAGCTGTGTGGCATGGGGCATTGTCCTGCTGGAAAAACCAGTCCTCAGAGTTGGGGAACATTGCCTGAGCAGAAGGAAGCAAGTGTTTTTCAAGGATAACCTTGTATGCGGCTTGATTCATACGTCCTTCGCAAAGATTAACCTGCCCAATTCCAGCCTTGCTGAAGCATCCCCAGATCATCACCGATCCTCCTCCAGATTTCACAGTGGGTGCAAGACACTGTGGCTTGTATGCCTCTCCAGGTCTCTGTCTAACCATTAGAAGACCAGGTGTTGGGCAAAGCTGAAAATTAGACTCATCAGAGAAGATTACCTTACTCCAGTCCTCTATGGTCCAATCCTTATGGTCTTTGGCAAACTTCAGCCTGGCTCTCCTTTGCTTCTCATTGATGAAAGGCTTTTTTCTAGCTTTACATGACTTGAGGTCTCTAGGAGCCAGTTATGAACTGTTCTTGCCGTGCACTTCACCCCAGCTGCCATTTGCCATTCCTTTTGTAGGTCACTTGATGTCATCCTGTGGTTGCTGAGTGACATTCGAATAAGATGACGGTCATCCTGGTCAGTGGACAGTCGCTTTCGCCCTCTGCCGGTCTGTAGCTTTGTTGTCCCCAATGTCTGCTGCTTGACCTTGTAATGGACTGTCGTCTTGGAAATTTTAAGGATGGCGGCAACATGACGCTCACTGTATCCCTCTGCTAGTAAAGCCAGAATTGAGCCCTTCTTTTCCTCACTCAAGACTTTTCTTTTCAACTCCTTTGGCATGGTTAAAAGTAATTTTTTCATTCAAATTACTTTTGGGCTATTCCTAGCACTTGTTTTGCCATCCAGCTTGTCCTATTGCAAGAGAATTGTGACGACCACACCAGTGTTTTTTATACTTTCCCTCGTTACATAAGATTTGGTTCAGGTGATCACCTAATCAGAAGCACATTAAGTAGAATGAGGTGTAATGTGGTTGGAAATCAACTAACACTGGAATGGAATGGCTGTCAGCCATGTAGAGATGGGAATTTTTAGAAAACTGTGCAGTGGTCTCTTAATTTTTATATTATATATATATATATATACATAATTACACACACACACTCTCACACACACACACTTTACACTAAAATAAAAACCAACATATTTGTTATCGCTATAATAGTACGGCCCTGGAGACTTATAGATCCATCTTATTTTTACCACACAATGAACACAAGACAAAAAATAGTGCAATTGCGTTTCTCTTGGGTCAAAGGGAGAAAGCCCCCCCCCCCCCCCCCCACAAAACTACAAAAACAATAAAAACAGTTCTTAAAGGGATCCCCGACAGCCATTGGAGGCTCTGTGAGCACTGTCTGCCTCTGTCCTGTCTGTTTTAGACATTCACAAAAAATGTGGTTAACCACATTATCCCCAGGTTGGTGATAATTTATTGATCGGTGGAGGTCGGCTGCTGTGACCTGCACTGATAGGCAGAATGGGGAACTTCTTATTCCTGATAGAATGCAGCGTGTATTCTCTCCCACCGCTCCATTCTTTCCCTATGGGACTGCTGAACGCTGAAGCCGCGTTCAGGTATTCAATAGTGTTGAGCAAGTATGCTCGGGCCGAGCTCCGAGTATTTATAGCTGCTCGGTGATATGGTTGAATCGCTCCCGTGTGCATGATTTGCGACTGTTTGACAGTTTTATTACATGTGAGGAATGTGTAAAAATAGACATTCCTCCCATGTAATAAAGCTGTCAAACAGTTGCAAATCATGCACATGGGAGCGATTCAACCATATCACCGAGCAGCTGTAAATACTCGGTGCTCGGCCCGAGCATACTCGGCGAAAGGGTTAACAGAACATACTCGCTCAACACTAGTATTCAACTTACAAATAAAAGTGCTTCACCGTCAATAAAAGTTCTGCTGGTCGTGGGGTTTTACTCTGCAGAATCCCTTTAACGACATGCTTCAAGGCACTTGCCATACATTGGTACCAATATGATTGCATTTTTGCTATGATTTTTCACACACTGTTTACAAGTGGTTAATGCAATAATCCATAATTGCGGTTGGTTCTGTCGGCTAAGTTCTCAGTTGCATTGGAGCCTTTGATACCAAGTTCCGTCTTTTTTGCCAGAGGAAAGAGTACGTGATGCGACGACTTCCAGAATGAAACCCATTATAATGAATGGGTCCTTCTGGTGTTTGGATCTGGCATAAAATAATGTTTTTTGATTCTGATTTACTGTTCCTATATTGGAATAAACAAATAACACGCTGAACGCTAGTGTGTACCGGGCCGTAGAGGACACATTACCTGTATCTGACACTCACTTGTAATTTTCTAATTTACTGATAAAACTCATCTACTTTTGGCATCTGTGGGGGTCTATCAGCAGGCTGTTCTATAAATGTGTATCCTTCTCTAAGGTGAAAGAATTACATTGGCTTGTCTTTTTTTTTTTTTTCTTCTCTTTTTATCTTTTAAAGCATTTGAAAACCTTACGTCACCCTTGTCTTCTGCGATTTTTGTCTTTTACTGTGGAGGAGGATGGGATCTACCTTGTGACGGAGCGAGTGCAGCCCCTGGAAATGCTTCTCCAAAAGCTTTCAGCCGATGAAATCTGTTCTGGGATATATGATATTCTACAAGCTCTCGTATTCCTACATGAAAGGGTAAACTTTTTTTTTTTTGTTCAGAAATGTCTAGATTTCAGTATTCCGAATTACAATTGAATGTTTAATTACGGTATAAATGTAAAAGTATAGCCCTCAGTAACACAACATAGCAAAATGCTGTAATAGTCTATGATGAACACTTGCTCCGAATTTTAGGTGTTTGAGATTAGTGCTTAAAGGGACCCTGTCATGCCCTAGTTGCTATGTACACTGCCCCCATAGCGTGGTTAGTCATGCAGTGTGCGTCACTAACAAGCTGTTTTCATGAAAATCGGTGGCTGTATAATGTTATAACATTTTATATACTTTGTCCTACCTGCTATATTCAGTCATAGGGGAGTGATTCTCACATTCAGTCATAGGCGGTCGCCACGTTCAGTTAGTGCTGGCACCACCCTTGACGTTTGAATACTGTTCCTGGCATGCGCTAGGTTTGTGGGGCGCATGCGCAGTGTCACTGCAGCGGTGACCGCAATATACATGGACCGCGCACGCGCCGGGAGCCATAAGTCACAGCGCGCGCTTACTGATGCTGGTAATCACACAGCCTCAGTGCGCACGCGCCGGACCAGCGGTCAGACGTGTCCAAATGCGCATGCGCCCCTCAAACCAAGTGCTTGCCAGGAGCAGTATTCAAATGTCATTAGCAGCACCAGCACCAGCACTGACTGAACGTGGCGACCGCCCATGACTGAATGGGAGAATCACTCCCCTATGACTGAATACGAGCAGGTAGGACAAAGTATATAAAACGTTATAACAACATTATACAGCCACCGATTTTCATGAAAACAGCTGGTTAGTGATGCACATTGACCTCTAATATGGGCATACAGGTGATAGAAATGTAAATCTGTTCATACATGTATGCCTCGTATTAGAGGTCTTATTGCTGTAAAATGTCCTTTTATTCATTCTTGTTTGCAGGCAAGAGCAGGGATCTTGTGTGCCCTCGAGTCACTTTAACATGCCTGCGCACAAGATCCCTGCAGAACAATGAACATAGACGGCAGGAAGAAGTGTGCCTTGCAGAAAAGGTTTTTCTGCGTGGGATTTGGCCGCCGCAACTGCACATCACATGGTACTGTGACATGCAGGGGAGGGGGGAAATATTGAAATTAACACAGGAGGCAGGGATTTCTTCCAGTTCCCCGGCCTGCAAGCATCAGAAACTTGATGGAATGAAAGGACATTTCACAGTAACTAGACCTCTAATATGAGGCATACAGGTATGAATAGATTTACATTTCTATCACCTGTATGCCCATTTTAGAGATCAGATAAGTTCCAGGGGGTGACAGATTCCCTTTAAAGTGGTTGTCCAGGTTTGGGACAAAAGTCTCCAGTCACATAACCGCAACTATGAGATTTCCATGATTCCAGCCACATTCCGACTAGACTTGCGCGACCTAGCTGAATTCACTTGTATAGAGCGAGGCCGTGCACACCTAATTTGAATGTGTCCGGAACTATGCAAATCGCATAGTTGAAGTATGACCTCTCACCGTCTCCGCCACTAGATAATCCGGACAGTGCTAGCTGTGTGATATTAGAATTCACAAGTCCACAATGTGACTGCAGACTTTTGTGTCAAACCTGGACAACCCCTTTAAAGGTAATCTGTCACCCCCTTGGGACTTTTCAGACCGCTAATATGGGCATACTGGTAATAGAAATGTGAATCAATACTTACCTGTATGGCCCATATTAGCGGTCTGGTTGCTGTGTAATTGCTTTTTATTAAATTATTTCTGCTAAGCTTCGCGTTCCCCGGACGCCAAGAAATTCCCACCTACTAGCTTAGTTTCCATACTCACCCCCCCTCCCCTGCACGTCACAGGGCGACCTGCAGTTCCCGGCCGGATCCCGCGCCTGCGCTGTGTCCTCTGTACGGACGGCTCTCTGCTTCCTGCTGTCAGTGTAGTGTTTTGCAGCAGGAAACCTGTGCGCTGTTGCTGGGAAGGCAGTGACTCACCGGTGCCTGCGCACAAGTTCCCTGCTGCACAACACTACACTGACGGCAGAGAGAAGAGCGCCGTCCGTACAAGGTAAACTGTGCAGGAGCAGGATCCGGCCGGGAACTGCATGTCACAGAGCGCTGTGACGTGCAGGGGAGAAGAGGCGAGTATGGAAACAAAGGTAGTAGGCGGGGATTTCTTGGTGTCCGGGGGACGCCAAGCTTAGCAGAAATAATTTAACCCCTTTACAACCCAAGGTGGTTTGCACGCTAATGACCAGGCCAATTTTTACAATTCTGACCACTGTCACTTTATGAGGTAATTACTCTGGAACTCTTCAACGGATCCCCCTGATTCTGAGATTGTTTTTTCGTGACATATTGTACTTCATGATTATGGTAAAATTTCTTTGATATCACTTGCGTTCATTTGTGAAAAAAAAAACGGAAATTTGGCGAGAATTTTGCAGTTTTCAAAATTTTCATTTTTATGCCCTTAAATCAGAGAGAGATGTCACACAAAATAGTTAATAAATAACATTTCCCACATGTCTACTTTACATCAGCACAATTTTGGAACCAACATTTTTTTTTTTATTAGGGAGCTATAAGGGTTAAAAGTTGACCAGCGATTTCTCATTTTTCCAACAAAATTTACAAAACTGTTTTTTTAGGGACCACATCACTTTGAGGGGTCTTTATGACAGAAAATTCCCAAAATTGACACCATTCTAAAAACTGCACCCCTCAAGGTGCTCAAAACCACATTCAAGAACTTTATTAACCCTTCAGGTGCTTCACATGAATTTTTGGAATGTGGAAGAAAAAAATGAACATTTAACTTTTTTCACAAATATGTTACTTTAGACCCAATTTTTATTTTCGCAAGGGTAACAGGAAAAAATGGACCCCAAAATTTGTTGTATAATTTCCCCTGAGCACACAAATACCCCATATGTGGGGAAAAAACTGTTTGGGCGCACAGCAGGGTTCAGAAGGGAAGGAGCGCCATTTGACTCTTTGAATATAAAATTTGCTTGAATAATCAGCGTTATGTTTTAGCCCCAATTTTTTTATTTTCACAAGTGTAAGAGGAGAAAATGGACCCTAAAAACTTTTGTGCAATTTCTCCTGAGTACGCCAATACCCCATATGTGGGGAAAATACAGTGTTTGGGCACCCAACAGAGTTCAGAAGGGAAGGAGCACTGTGTGACTTTTTGAACGCAAAATTGGCTGGAATCGAGAGTGGACGCCATGCCGCGTTTGGAGAGCCCCTGATGCGCCTAAATAGTGGAAACCCCCCACCCCCACAAGTGACCCCATTTTGCAAACTACACCCCTCAAGGATTTTATCAAGGTGTATAGTGAACATTTTGAACCCAGAGGTAGGACACAGAATTTGATAACATTAGGTCATTGTATTGAATAAGTTGTCATTAGTCTTGAGCGCAAGTGCTCGGTACTTGAGTTTGCATCGGGTACTCGGGTATGCACCATGTATTGCGTGTGCTCGAGTAACATGCCCGAGTCCCTGTCCGCATGTTTCATGGTTATTAAAAAAAAACATGCGGGGATCGCTCGTGCATGGCAGGCAATCCCCGCAAGGTTTTTTTTGGCCGCGAAGCATATGGGGCGGAGACTCGAGCATGTCACTCGAGCACCCGTGATACTCGGTGCATTCCTGAGCACCCTATCCAAACTCAAGTAGCAAGCACTTGCGCTCAGCACTAGTTGCCATATTGTCATCTTTTTTTTTTTTTTTAACTTTTGAAAAAAATCCAAACCCTAACCCTAGAGTTTATCTTTTACGCCTTTCCTCGTGCGGTATCAGTGATTAGACGACTTTATTCTTCGGGTCGGTGCGATTACAGAGATACCAGAATCATATCGGGTTGTTATGATTGACAGCTGTCACACACTAAAAGACGCATTTTTTGTAAAATCTAGTTTTTTGCATCGCCATATTTTGAGAGCTATAATTTTTCCATATTTCGGCCGACAGAGTCATGTGACAGCTTGTTTTTTGCGGGATGAGTTGACGTTTTTATTGGTACCATTTTCAGGCACGTGACATTTTTTGATCGCTTTCTATTCCGATTTTTGGGAAGCAGAATAAACAAAAACCAACAATTCAGGAATTGTTTTTTTTTTTTTTTTTTTATGCTGTTCTGTGTGGTAAAATTGATAAGGCAGCTTTATTCTTCGGGTCAATACGTTTACAGCAGTACCACATTTATATCGTTTTTCTATGTTTTGGCGCTTTTACAGAATAAAAGCTATTTTATAGAAAAAATTATTTTTTTGCATCGCTTTATTCTGAGAGCTATAACTTTATTTATCGGCTGATGGAGCTGTATGGCGGCTTGTTTTTTGCGGAACAAGATGACGTTTTCAGTGGTACCATTTTTACTTATATTTGTCTTTTTGATCGCGTGTTCCATTTTTTGTTTGGCAGTATGATGATAAAGCATTGTTTTTTGCTTCGTTTTTTTTTTTACCTTGTTCACTGAAGGGGTTAACTAGTGGGACAGTTTTATAGGTCAGGTCGTTCTGGATGCGGCAATACCAAATATGTGTACTTCTATTTATTTATTTTTTAATAAGATTTATTGATGGGTACATTATTTTTATTTTTGGTGGATTATTATTTTTTTTTTTTTTCATTTTCTGACACTTTTTTTACTTTTATTCTTTGTCCCACTATAGGACTTTCACTTTTTTTATTCTGATCCCTGTATAGCATAGGGATGGAGCACCATCTCTGTGCTATGCAGGCTGTCAGTGCTGCAGATGCTGAAGATACTTTGGTCATGCACTGTGCATGACCAAAATATCTTCCTGCTGTCTGGTGACCCGGATGTTGTCCTGCTGTCTGGTGACCCGGATGTTGTCATGGCAACATCCGGGAAGCCGCGGCAGACATCGCTGGACGCCGGCAGGAGAGGTGAGTATCTCGATCACCTCCCCTTGCCACCGCAATACTGAGATCGACTTCGATTGCAGCATTTCGGGGGTTAATATGCTGGGAGCGGTGCGGGACCGCTCCCTGCACATTGTCACAGCTGACACCCGATGCGATCAGCTGACGCCCGGCGGCGATCGCACCCGCACCATTTGTGCGGGCATGATCGCAAAGACGTACTAATACGTATCAGGCTCTTAAGTCCCAGGGCGCAGATACGTATTAGTACGTCTTGGGCTTTAAAGGGGTTAATAAAAAGCAATTTCACAGCAATCAGACCGCTAATATGGGCCATACAGGTAAGTATAGATCCACATTTCCATCACCTGTATGCCCATATTAGAGGTCTGATGTCGCCTCCCCCGGGACATGATTCCCTTTAAAGGGAATGTATTATCAGAAAATACCTGATTATATGGGATTGTTATACTAAAATTTTTTTCAACTTTTGATAAACGGACAAAAAAAGCTAACCTTGTCTATAGAAAAAAACCAAAATCTGTGATCTTGCTGTTTTCACACTGGCCGCTAAGCCTTAAGGCTTCATTCCAATACCTGTTGTGCACGTCCATATGCTGTCCGTTCTTTTTCTTGAACAGCGCACAGACCCAAATAGCTTCATTGATCGATTCACACGTCCGCTTTAAAAGTGCATCTATGTGTCCTATGCATGAGGCACAGAGCATGTCCTATTATCATCTGTTCTGTGGATCAAGCTTGGCAATTAGTCTGTGGAAATCCAATGAACATGGATCAATAACTGGAGTAAAAAGTATGTCTTCCATTTTTCATCTATGATTGATCCCTTTTTTTTTCACTGATTAAGAGTCCATGCAAAAATAAAAGTTTAGTTTTTAAAAACAGATGAGAAAAAAACCCTGCTGTAACATGGAAGAAAAGCAGCATGTTTTTGCACAGATATAAAAATACACATGTGAGTAATCGAGGCCAAATCCTTTCCTGTTTGCACCTGTCTTTTCAGCAGTCTCATTACCATCAGAGTCCCAACTGCAGGTAACACCTCTATACCCAGTACACCACTCCGATTCCACCATTCACCATAGGCCGTGCCAAGATCAGAGCATGCCCATCATTAATGTGTAGAGCCAGTCTACTCTGCTTACATCTGTGGCTACTGAAAATATCAGTCCATATTTTTCTTTTAATACAGATTGATAGATGGGGGGAAAAAAACATATAACTTTTTACATAAAAATTTTGTAACTCTACATTCCCTTTATGTGAAGTGAATGAGAGGTGACTATGTAAATGGCTATCTATTGATGCTGTACCCTTGTCGTTCTGGTAGTAATGCTTTGTTCCATACAGGGAAAGGTTTCCCATAACAACATTTGCTTGTCGTCCGTGTTTGTAAGTGAAGACGGGCACTGGAAACTGGGTGGAATGGAAATGGTCTGTAAACTAACAGAGGTGACTCCAGAGGTGAGAAGATTTCCTAAAATGTGCAAAGGATACATGTATAGAGGTCTGTAACAAGGCACAGTGTCGGTGTCCTCCTTGTCTTACACTACTCCACCTCATGATTTCTTTTTTTTAATTTTATTAAGAATCTTTTAAAAGCAGCCATAATTCCAGTGTTTTTTAGACTTATTTTAGCAGGGTATCAGTGAGGCAACGGTCTGCATATTTTATTTATTGGTCCTCTTATTACAGAGGTTTTCCAATAAGTGTTATAGCAGATTGGTTTACTGCAGGGGGCTCCACCAATCCAGAGGACTGGCGTGTCTATAGTGCTAATCATGCATCTCCTATAGACATTACTGCAGGGGGCTCCACCAATCCAGAGGACTGGCGTGTCTATAGTGCTAATCATGCATCTCCTATAGACATTACTGCAGGGGGCTCCACCAATCCAGAGGACTGGCGTGTCTATAGTGCTAATCATGCATCTCCTATAGACATTACTGCAGGGGGCTCCACCAATCCAGAGGACTGGCGTGTCTATAGTGCTAATCATGCATCTCCTATAGACATTACTGCAGGGGGCTCCACCAATCCAGAGGACTGGCGTGTCTATAGTGCTAATCATGCATCTCCTATAGACATTACTGCAGGGGGCTCCACCAATCCAGAGGACTGGCGTGTCTATAGTGCTAATCATGCATCTCCTATAGACATTACTGCAGGGGGCTCCACCAATCCAGAGGACTGGCGTGTCTATAGAGCATGCAATAGTGCTAATCATGCATCTCCTATAGACATTACTGCAGGGGGCTCCACCAATCCAGAGGACTGGCGTGTCTATAGTGCTAATCATGCATCTCCTATAGACCTTACTGCTGTCTTCTGAGAGTGGGGCCTTACTCATCAGTATTTGGTCAGTATTGTTTCTCAGGACTGGGAGCCAAATCCAGGAGTGTGTGATAAATGCAGAATTGGTGACTTGTTTCTATTATACCTTTTCTCTGATTGTTCCTCACCTGGTTTTGGCTCCCACCCCTGAGAAAAAATACTGACCGAATACTGATAGTGGGGCCGTGGCCTAAAAGGGGTTATCCACATTTTTTTTGTCAACCCATAGAAAGCAAGGGATGTAGTAAAATAATAACGTCTACCTGCCTGGTAAATCCCCTGCTCCAGTCCCTCCGGTGGTCCTGCTGGTGTGTCTGTTAGCTGTCTTGCAGTGATGACGTTTGGACTACGTGGATGACACATCACTAGCCTCAGCAGTAATGGCACCACGGTTGGCACTTCATCACTGCGACCATTGACTGCTGCTGAGGGTTGTCAAAACATTATTGGTGTTTATTAATGCGGGACAGCAATGAAAGATTGCCAGGACGGTCTGAGCAGCAGGCACTTTACCAGGAGACTTGGTCTAATACATGACCTGCTTTCTAACTATTTAAAGACATCTTGGCCAATCTCTTTAAATGGGTATATGTTATCTTTAGCATAGGCCATTGATATTTTATCAGTGTCTCGCTGCATCTTTGCCCACAGCAGAATGAAGAGGGTGTAAGTTGCTATGAAGCCACCATCTGGTACTGATCTCCTGGGTCACTCTAGGTGTCACAATTATATATTCTTTTTCCGCATTCCCACATTTTGTGTCCATTCATTGATAAGTAGAGAGAAGACAAAAGTTTGTGAAGTTTGTCTTCCAGGCCTGCTATCACTGCTCTTCCATGTGGCTGATATCCCCCTCCCTATCTAAGTGCTCTGTATTTCTGCCTTCTCCTCCTCTGTTTGCACACTTTATAATGAATCCCACAGAGTCTATTTTAATGAGACGTCATCTCGGGGGATACAATCGAGCTGCCGAAGGTTAAATTATACCATTGTCACTTGAGAGTTTTTGGCTGACTTAATGCAGCATATGAATCACATCATTGTATGGCATATGGCATGCCCTTTACTTGCTTGATGCTGGGGTACAAAACTTTCATACAGTCCTCCAATAAGGTTGTGTGAACAAGGCCTACTAGTGGCTGACCATAGAAACCTGGTTCATTGAACACTTCTTGATTTCATTCCCTGTTTATATTCCTCATTGGGGCATAGGAGTGTTAAAAAGGGAATGGCACGTTCAGGAGCCTGTCTGTTAGCCAATGCAGGGAGGTAATAAGTGGGTCTTCCGCCCTGGAGGACTCGGCATTCCCTGGCAATTTCAGTTATTGCCGTCACCATCCTTTTCTTCTGTAGGGAATCATGCAGTTCACCAAGCATATAAAGGTTTATTAGTAGCTCTAGGCCAGTTTTAGGATGTCTGCCCTGTCCCTGATGACTGTTGTTGGCTGGTAATGACTATGTTTGCTTATCTTTTGGTAAATTTTCATATTTAAACATATTTTTTTTCCTTTCAGTCTGCAGAGTTTGGCATTGTGCCAGTATCGTTAAGCCATGCTCGTGATGCCTTCTTGTTTGGACGGTTGGTAGAAAGTCTTCTGGCACATGTTAAAGAGCAATGTAGGTTTGGTTTTTTTGTGTAACTGCAACATACTCATCATGTCACTGATTTTAGAAAGAATATCATATGAATTTAAACATCAATCCTAAAAAACACCCTTTATGTGAGGCTGACACCTCTTTACCTCGTACGTAGCACAACATTGGACTTTTATTGTTTTCTCCTGGGCAAGTATTCTTTTACAGCACATCCATGCGGGGATTGCTTCAGAAGTCCTTCATTTTGGAAGGAAGTTGTTTGCACATTATTGATGGATGGTAGCGGGTTCTGCTACAAATGCAGAGAATGAGAGTCTAATCAAATTTCTTTTCTTTTTGTGTTCAATATATAATATCTTATTACTACACAGATACATTCACTGATGTATAGACCGTATATGATTTCTTTGCACTAACGTTAATATTTTAATGGGAGTGTTTCTCGTCTAAACCTGTGATAATATGCTCACTGATTGCAGTCTTCCCCTGTTCCCAGTGCCACTCTGGTCCTCTTCCAAGCCACATGTTGGCTCGCCAGGTCACACTGGGCTCTGTGCGCAGCAAGTCTCTTTCACAATCCAAGGCTTTGTAGCCTCCTACATCATCAAAGTGATTTCCCGCTCACACACAGACCTTTGTGTCATCTGTCGAGTCGTAATCGCTGTCATGACTCTAAAGAGGACCAAAGCGTGGCTGGAAACTGGGGAAGATGGCTATTCTTAAGTAGATTACTGCCTTTATACTACATTACACACACATTTACACAGGTTTAGCTAATGCAAAAATATTGGGAGTGCTTCTTTAAATCACATTTGGATGACTGACTAGTACATGTTAATAAAAATGATTTCCTTTTTGCAATACATTCTGCTTACACTGTCTTTTTTTTTTTTTTTTTTTGTGAATTTTTATATATTTTTTCTTTGTCTGCCATAGTGCTATTAATAGAAAACATATTTTTAAAGGGAAACAAATAATGTATTTTTATTGTACAGTAATGACGTAATAGATCCAAACCCAAAAGGGCCGTGATAAACCAAACAAATGTAATTTGTTTCCAGCTGAAGTGCTTTCTAGCTTCAAGAACACTGTGAAGAACTTACTTCTGAACCCCGAACCAGAGCTACGACTTACCCTGTCCTCTCTACTAAGCCATGACTATTTTAGGTAGGTAACTACAGTCTAGAATGGCACTCTTTTCTAGATTACCTGTACCTCTATGTGTGGACTCCATTGTAATGTACTGAACCTAGTCAATAGATATAGCTTGAGACATCTGCCACAGCGTTTTGTTGATTATTTTGCTCTAGGAATTGTCCCTTAAAGGCAGTTTTTGTGCATTATATTTTTCTTCAGGCAGTTTTAGCGTGTCCTTCCTAAATATGGTTTTATGTATTTTATTTTTTCAAAACAGAAATGATTTTCTTGAAGTTGTAAATTTCTTAGAAAGTTTAACTGTGAAAACTGAAGAAGAGAAGAATGAGTTTTTCAAGTAAGTTTTAATGAGTAAAAGGTTTAATTTTAAAGATCACAAAGAAGCTCTGTGTAGCCGGAGCGTGCCGTCAGTGTTGGGCTACATTCACATTATGTTTATGGTGAATTGGAAAGTCTACTTGCCCACGAGCTATGTTGGGCTCAGCTACACAATCTCAAATTGTCCAATTGAAAATAAAAGCCAAACACTCCTCCAGGGGTGGGCTTTCCAGCCCCCAGAGAAGCTGCCATTATAAACAGTATTTGATGGCACTAGGCCAGAGGGCTACTAACATGGGTTTTGTTGGCTTTCTGTTGGAGTGCGATTTATATTTTGGGTTTCAAGTGTTTGTTACTGACCACTGTAAGATTTATTTTACAAAAAAGTGTATATTTTAATGGGGAATTAAAGAATTGATCTTTCAAGAAATTGCAATATCTCTCAAGATAAAATGGTGCTTTTACTCTTGTCTAGGACTCTGTTGGACAGAGTTTCGTCTTTGCCCGAAGAGCTCATCTCTTCAAGATTGGTCCCGCTCCTTCTAAACCAGTTTGTATTTGCTGAGCCTATGGCAGTAAAAAGCTTCTTGCCTCATCTTCTCAGGCCTAAAAGAGGTAACTTTCCAACATTGTTTCCCGAAAATGTTACGTAAAAAATGCTTATTGAGCTGATTTTAAGCTTTACACTTAGTTATTCCAGGACTTGGATATGGATGGCCCCTCTTCAATAGAAGTTGTCAATATCCGATTGGGGAGGCCCAACACTAGAAAGTCCTACTGATCGGTTGCTTCTAGCGATGGTCTGATGTATGCAGTGTACACAGGTGGAGCAGCACAGCTTCATGCACTGGGTATTGGCTGTTCCCAGGCGCTGCAGCTCCGCTTAGGTTTACATCCATGGCTGCAGCACATTGAGGGAAATCTGAGCAGAGCTGCAGCACGCGAGAGCGGCTCTTACACAGTGCACCAAGCTGTGCTGTACACTGTACGTCAGGCCACCATGGGATGGGAGCTGCAGATGATTGGGGAGAATCCTGGGTGTTGGGCCCCAGAATCTGATCCTTAGTCATGAAAAAAATCACTTATGTATTTTTTGTCTCTGAGCCGCATCACAGCGGTTCAGATAGGAGTCTCCACTTATGGTTTCCACCAACATGAGTCATAAATCGCAAGAGTGATATATTCATGTATGTGCACAAAATATTTTCTGACCTGTTTTTTACCTTATATTTGAATATAGATATTATGGGGAGAAACCGTGAAGATTGTCTCCTATCCCCAGCTCTTTTCCAGACCAAGGTGATCCCAGTATTGATGAAAATGTTTGAAGTACATGAAGAACATGTCCGGGTGGTTTTGCTCACACACATAGATGCATATGGAGAGCTTTTCACGTTAAAAGAGCTAAAAGACATTATCCTTCCACAAGTAAGTGCATTTGTTTGTAACAATAGGTGCTCTTCACATATTCAGTGGAAGTTAGGATGTCATATATTTTTTTTAACAATAATTAAAAAAAAATAACCTTCATCACATGTATTTATAGGAGTCTGAACTCCATTTTTTTTTCTTGTTCAAATGCCACAAATGCCCTGTTTTAATTAATATAGTCTTAAAAGTATCAAGTTCTCGCTCGTATCTTCCTGCTGTACTCCTGAGTATTGGTTTTTTGGGCTTTTTTTTTTTTTTTGTTCTATAAATCTGTCATATAGTTCCAGAGATATTGTCTTTTTTATTTGGTGCTAATCTTTATGGGCTTTACAAGGGAGCAATTAACAGTAGATAAGAAAGCCCATATCTCTGGAACCTTATAGTGGACTTATAGAAAAACAAAAACCACTACTCTCAATAGCAACACTTTCTACCTTGTCACTGGCAGGGCTGTGGAGTCAGTATAAAATGGACCAACTCTGACTCCTAAAATATATAATAAATTGGGTACAGTAGTTCAATGGACTTTGTGGGGAATATTTTTTTCAGAAGAATTTGGGAAATGTCCTATTCCTGATCTGAGGGTCTAGACTTTTAGCAGAGATGAATCTGTGCTACAGTAAATTTATCACTTAAACATGAGCCATGTATGAGGGAGTCTGAGTCATAGAAATTGAGGAGTTGGAGGATTGGCTTACAGACTCCACAGCCCTGGTCACTGGTCCTTTTTCAATTTTTACTGCAAACATTCTGAATGAAGCTGCCAGTAGATTTTTTTTTTACCTAAAAGTATACCGCTTATCTTTCTGCTGATGGAGCTGTGTGAGGGCTGTTTTTTGTTTGTTTGTTTCTGTATTCTATACTGTACATTTTAGTGGTACCATTTTAGGATCCATTAATATTGCAAGATACATTTGTTGAATTATGAAAATCACAGGATCGATAAACATTAATAATATGCAAATAATGAAAAAATGTAAACAAGATAGTAATGGTTGTCTGAGAAATGTTCTGCCACACTGACTGCACTTCAGCATGCAAATCATCAAGACCTGCTGCTGGCAGTTCCCTTTGCAATTGCCGACCAATTATGTCCCAGCTGTGTGCGATGGGAGACCGGTTCACAGATGCTGCAGACCATGGTAGCATGTTTTGGCTACTCAGGCCCCTCACAGTAGCACGAGCAACATGTGGCCTGGCAATATCATTTTGGAAAACTGCTCCTGGGGCTCTTTAACGCTCCTTTGTGATGGTCCCTTCATGGCATTGTCCATGTGGTGTCCCAACCAATCTCTGGATTTCATTGCATCCAAGACATAAGCAGGACTCAACCCTGAAGAGGATAGATCTCCATTCCAGCCTCCACTATGCTGTCTTGCTCTGCAACGTGATTGCTGTTGCGAGGTCAGTGGAGCACCTGTAGCTGTACGTCTGGCTTGTAGCCCAATGTCGTGCAAACGCAATTGTGGTTTGGCGAATCACTGATACATTAGGCTTGGCATGCCACATCTAGCATCACTTGCAGTGCAGAATGGATCACTATGTGCCATTCTTCGAGTCATATGAGAGTACGTATGCAACGCCATGAGAATACCATTACACTGGTCTTACTGCCAGGATTATGGTGTGAGGTGGAATAATGTACAACAGCCAGACTCTCTAGTCTTTTTTCCAGGTACAATAACCTCTGTGTTGCATTGATTTGGTCATGGCACCAGTAGTATGGCCATTTCTCCAAAGTGTCCCCATAGCTGTTTTTCAGCACAAACTCTCCAGGCTGCATGTTGCTTGTGTTATTTTTGAGCAGCCTGCGTGGCCTAAACATGCTACCATGGTCTGTAGAATCTCTGGCATTGTCTCGCATCGAGTTAATTTGGAATATCATTAGTTGGCAATTGCAAAGGGAGCTGCCAGCAGTGGATCTTGATTATTTGCACAAGTGCATTCAAGTGTCGCAGAACATTCCATTTGTCAGACAACCATTAATAACCTCATTGATAGCAGCCAAGGCGTGTAAGTGCATGGATTTTTGTTTTGAAAATTTTGTTTCTACCTTTTCATCATTTGCATATCAATAACATGTCTGTCCATCATATGATTTTCATAATTCCACTACTTCTCCTTCTTGGTGTTGCAATTTCTTGGTGTATATACTATGCTGTTTTAGTATCCCAGTATTTAAAAAAAAAAAGTAAAAATCATGGTCTATGAATTCGAATTGTGGCTGGGTTACTTAGGAGCATTAAGATGCGGTTGATGGGAGCTTTCTGCAGATCCCTAACTGCAGTGGCGTATCATTGCACCCCAAGTCTGAATTGCCGAGGAGTAGCATCCCATTGGTAACCCCACTAGGATTGTGCCGTCTAAATGCAGCTGTTTGAGATGAACAGCGACATTTAAGTGGTCAAACTGCAGCAATCAGAGCTAGCACTGCTCTCTGCTGCATAACACAGCCGGCACACGCTCCCGCTCCATGTTGCAATAATACATCTTGGAGTGAGAAGGGAAAACAACCACAATGGACAAAATTGCTACTGTTTTATGCATTAGTCTTGGACTTGAGTAGGGGGAGTGTATGTGACTTTTGTCTTGCACTAACCCTACTGGCTCAGCACCCAAGACAAAAAGGACCCAGTTCATAAAACCCTTATTTGCAAGAATTTTGTTTAAAATCTCAACAAATTTTTGTGCAATTTGTAGTTAGGCTAAAATGTTGCAGCTTTCACTGTTTTTACTGGCAGCGTTATGAAAAGCAGGTCTAGCTTAGCCCTGAGGGGGCCTGACCAAACTGCTTTTTTTTCTACTTTTTTTTTAAACTATAAAACAACTGTTTCAGATCTAGCAGTTCTCTGAATGCTGAGATCTGTATTACCCCGCTCACACCACTGATTGGTGCAGTGTGCGCAGCTGCAAATAAGTGATGGTGCGGGCTTATACAGTGCTTATGGATATGGAGGACTGCATTGCAGCAGGTTTCCTAGTCCTCTAGTGATTAATCTCCTGCTGATAAGTCATTTTGTCAACACTACAACAAGCAGCCCATTAAGTGACACAACACTGGAATCAGGGTTTCTGTCTCTACAGTATGCTGCTCTCAGATTAGCTGGAAAATATATTCTCTCCTAATAAAGTAAATAAACATAAATATGCTATCATATTATGGATCTCTACATTACATACATAATATGGTGCTATCCTATAATAATATATACAGGGATCCTCTTTAAGGGAACCATCACTAATGTTGCAGTCAAATGTTGCCCAAAGCAGAAAACCCTTTTTGAAGACCTTAGTTTGTCTCAAATCTGTGTACATGGCCCATGTGTCCATTGTCATATTATCAGTCATTTCTTTTTCAAGAGCTAATTTTCCAAGGATTTACTGAACATAAGGATCCAATGTGGATATTGGCACATAGACGCAACATTCTCCTATTATGTATTTCTTTACAGTGAATTAGTTGTTAGCAATATAAATAAAAGGTAGCCTAATTGTAGATTTAGGGGTTTTTGCAGGCTGGTTTCTGTGCTTACCCCTTTCACCCTTTTAGTGGTCCAATATCACGCTTGAAATGCCTGATGTGGCCTCTTCTGCTGGAGTTATAATGTATAGAAAAGTGATACCAATTGTATACACTGTGTGCAGAATTATTAGGCAGGTTGTTTTTTAGAGTATTATTTTTATTATTGATCAACAACTATGTTCTCAATCAACCCAAGAGACTCATAAATATCCAAGCTTAATATTTTTGGAAGTTGGAGTGGGATTTTTTTAGATTTGGCTATCTTAGGAGGGTGTCTGCTTGTGCAGGTAACTATTACTGTGCCGAATTATTAGGCAACTTAATAAAAACCAAATATAATCCCATCTCACTTGTTTATTTTCACCAGGTAAACCAATATCAGTGCACAAAATTTAGAAATAAACATTTCTGACATGCAAAAAACAAAAAAAATAGTGATCAATATAGCCACCTTTCTTTATGATGACACTCAACAGCCTTCCATCCATAGATTCTGTCAGTTGCTTGATCTGTTTTCGATCAACATTGCGTGCAGCAGCCACCACAGCCTCCCAGACACTGTTCCGAGAGGTGTACTGTTTTCCCTCCCTGTAGATCTCACATTTTATGATGGACCACAGGTTCTCTATGGGGTTCAGATCAGGTGAACAAGGGGGCCATTCCATTATTTTTTCTTCTTTTAGACCTTTACTGGCCAGCCACGCTGTGGAGTAGTTGGATGCATGTGATGGAGCATTGTACTGCATGAAAATTATGTTTTTCTTGAACGATACCAACTTCTTCCTGTACCACTGCTTGAAGAAGTTGTCTTCCAGAAACTGGCAGTAGGTCTGGGAGTTGAGCTTCACTCCATCCTCAACCCAAAAAGGTCCCACAAGTTCATCTTTGATGATACTAGCCCATACCAGTACCCCACCTCCACCTTGCTGGCGTCTGAGTCGGAGTGGAGATCTCTGCCGTTTACTGATCCAGCTTCTGGCCCATCCATCTGGCCCATCAAGAGTCACTCTCATTTCATCAGTCCATAAAACCTTTGAAAAATCAGTCTTAAGATGTTTCTTGGCCCATTCTTGACGTTTTATCTTATGTTTCTTGTTCAAAGGTGGTCGTTTTTCATCCTTCCTTACCTTGGCCATGTCCCTGAGTATCGCACACCTTGTGCTTTTTGATACTCCAGTAACGTTGCAGCTCTGAAATATGTCAAAACTGGTGGCGAATGGCATCTTGGCAGCTTCACGCTTGATTTTCCTCAATTCATGGGCAGTTATTTTGCTCCTTTTTTGGCCAACACACTTCTTGTGACCCTGTTGGCTATTTGCCATGAAACACTTGATTGTTCGGTGATCAAAAGTTTGGAAATTTCAAGACTGCTGCATCCCTCTGCAAGACATCTCACAATTTTGGACTTTTCAGAGCCCGTCAAATCTCTCTTCTGACCCATTTTGTCAAAGGAAAGGAAGTTGCCTAATAATTAAGCACACCTTATATAGGGTGTTGATGTCATTAGACAACACCCCTCCTCATTACAGAGATGCACATCACCAGATTTACTTAATTGGGAGTTGGCTCTCAAGCCTATGCAGCTTGGAGTAGGACAGCATGTATAAAAAGTATCATGTGATCAAAATACTCATTTGCCTAATAATTCTGCACACAGTGTATTTGTGCTTCTTTTAGGTTCTCCTGGGTTTACGGGACACAAGTGATTTACTAGTGTCTGTAACCCTTCGTGGCCTGGCAGCTTTGGTGTGTTTACTTGGACCAGAAACAGTTGTTGGTGGTGGAAGAGTGAAGATTTTCAAAAGCACTACCCCAGGGTTCACCAAAATCACAGACTCAACTCCTGAAGGTAAGTGCGTAAGAGTGCAGTATATGGGGTAAAGTACTGGTACAAGGAAACACGGGTGTGAGAGCCGAGTCTGAAACCATAGAATGAGTATGTCCGATGGAAGCCAGGAAGCATCTTCTATCAGGTTTAGGCTTGCTGAAGTTTTGTTTTTCCTTTAGAGATCTGTGACACATCTGAAAGGTTTTCTTTAGCTCAGGGACTTTTTCCCTCACTAGGTAACTGTATTGTACACAAGGTGCCACTGGGAAAACTTTCAAGGACCAGTGTACTCGAAAAAACATTGAAGAAATAATTAGCATTATATCTTGGCAATCTATTCCTATATATAACGAGTATGAGCAGAAATACTCGCACTTATATGCCTCTGCTGCTATCAATGAGGTTATTAACTTTCATTTAGTATTGCCAAATTGCTTACGCTATTACACTCCCACCTCGCTGTGGCACGTGTAGTCTACGATGTGTCTCTGTACTGAGGAGGGGGGTAACCAAGCTAGGAAGCTACCGAAACAGACTGTTCTTTGTCTTTCATATTTGCGGACATATGACAAAAACAAACTTGCTTTTAGTCCAGTGGATCACACACATCTAATTGTATGGGGAATGTACTGCCCCACTAAATTCAACTGGTCTTGCAAATCATCAAGTTCCACTGCTGGCAGCAATTGCCGACCAATGGCGTCCCAGATGTGCTCGATGGGGACAAGTCCGGAGATGCTGCAGACATGTAGCATATTGGTGCCATGCAGGCTGCTCACAGTAGCACCAGAAACATGCAGGCTGGCATTGTCATGTTGAAAAATTGCTTTGGGGAGGCCGTATTCTTCCGGGACTCTTTGCTATTCTTTATGCTTATTAACATTGGCTGTATGTTTAGGCTTGTTGTCCTGCTGCAGAATTTTTTTTTAACTAATTAGACACACTGATTGTATTGCAAGATGAATAAGTACAGTCATGGTCGAAAGTCTGGGCACCCTTTGAAATTGTTCCAGAAAATGAAGTATTTCTCCCAGAAAATTATTGAAATTATGTATGTTTTGTTATACACATGTTTATTTCCTTTGTGTGTATTTGAACTACACAAAAGAGGCAAAAGGGCAAATTGAACACAATTTCACACAAAACCCCCAAAATGGGCCTGACAAAATTGTTGGCACCCTCAACTTAATATTTGGTTGCACACTCTTTGGAATAAATAACTGCAATCAATCGCTTCCTATAACCATCAACAAGCTTCTTACACCTCTCAACTGGGATTTTGGACCACTCTTCTTTTGCAAACTGCTTCAGGTATCTCATAGTTGATGCCTTCTCCCAACAGCAATTTTAAGATATCTCCTCAGTTGCTCAATGGGATTTAGATCCGGATTCATTGCTGGCCACTTCATATTTTGGAATAACCTTCAAGTGTGCCAACACTTTCAGCCAGGACTGTATATGTCTGTATTTCTCAGCATTGGGAACGTTGAGTAGCAGCAACCATTTCAACCAAGCTACACCTATCTACTTTCTGGATAGAAGTGATCTTCAAGGAATAATTGCATCCAAAACCATGCCTTCAACATGGAAACAAGGTCAAGGGACTCAACTATGCACAAAAATATAGAACCTGGGGTGCAGAAAATGGCAGCAGGTTCTCTGCACTGGTGAGCCAGAGTTTGAATTATTTTGTCTTTCAGAAGCCAGCTTGTGCGCAGAAGGGCTGGAGAGTGGTACAATGAGTGTCTGTAGGCACCAGTGAAGCATGGGGGAGGTTCTGCAAGTTTGGGGTTGCATTTCACCAAATAGAGTTGGGGATTTGGTCAGGAATAATCTTTCCCCTAATGCTGAGAAATACATACAGATACCATCATGCAATTTATTCTGCATCAGGGAAATGGTCCCAAACATATGTGAGTAATAACTATCTTTAGCATAAAGAAAAGCAAGCAAGTGATGATACCCACAATAGAGTCCCTGAACTCAAGTCTGTCTGGGATTACATGTAGAGACCGAAGGATTTGTGCAAACCGACATCCACAGATTATCTGTGGTTAGTTCTCCAAGATGTTTGGAACTACCTTCCTGCTGAGATCCTCCAAAAATAGAAGTGTTAATCACTTAAAAAGTAAATATAATGCATGTGTGTGTGTGTCTTTCTTGCTCTCGTTTTTTTTGTGTAACTCAAAAACCTGAAAGATGACCTGTCGTTTGCCATGAATATGTAATTTTGTTACCTTCCTTAATGAGGCGCTGTCTATCTTTTGTTCCTGCTGCTCTCCTTTCTTGAGATATGGCCACTTCAAGTTAATCTTAAGGTTGTTAATCTTTTGAAATATTGTAGTCCCTTTAAGAGCTCAGACAATTGAGGATCAAGATTCTGAAATCCCCCTTCGATGTGTCAAACCTCAGGGCAGAAACGTTCAGCTCATGCATGTGCTTTCACTTCATGGTGTTTAGGACAAATAGAATGGCTTTGGGTCTGTACACTCAGTCTATTTAATGAGGACCTCGTTCAGGGGAGTCAGGTCATGTGCGTAATCGGGAGTCTTCATTTGTACTTTTGTCAGGCCGTTCTTTGCAGTGCTCAGGTTCCCTTCCCACAATGACCACACAAAGACCTGGAAACTTAGAAGGCCACTTTTGCTTGATATATTCGGTCCACTACTAGAACTGAAGTCACGTCATGGGCAGTATAACATGCTTACAGATGTGCCCGGCTACTGCATGGTTCTGTCTTCTTCCGTCTTTTAGTCTATAGGTCCTGTGGTGGTTTACGTTCCTGCTTTTCCACACGTCTTTGCATCATGCCATGTCATAGTCCAGTAAAGTGCGCAAGAGAAAGGGATTGTTGATGGTCAAGGTAAATTCATGTATTTTTCTCTTCAGGTTCAGTGGGGACATGAGGCTCTCTTCTGTTAGGTTCTATGGTAGTGACTATTACCAGTTTCCATGTTGCACTTTATCGCTTAGACTGGTTCTACAATTGTTTTATTGTTTCTACAGTCAGGTGGTTTAGTTTTTCTCCTTTACGTACAGACTTGTTACCAGTCCTGTATGCAGGTGTGGTGTGGCCTTTCAAAAAGGAGCCAAAACTAGTGTCAGTAGGCTATACACTTTGGCTACTCTGACCAAAGCTTTTGAAGTTTGTACCAAAAATATCTATTTTTGCAGCAGTTATTTTTATTCCTTCAGTGACTTTGAATGCATTCCTGATTATAAATAATGTACGGTTGGTTTACGCAGACCTGTGTGTTTCTGTAATTACAGACTACAAAGTTGAGGTTGAAGTCCAAAGAAAAAAAAATGGTGTATTTTGGTGGCAAAGTTCACATAGCGTAACATTGTCCCAACATCTGCCATACATGTACTGCTCAGCGAGCACTGAATTATCCCACACCGCCATACGTGTATGACAGTAGCTGACCCCCCGCTGCACCTGCCGCTAGCGCTGATCATGAAGGTGTCACTTGTAGATGCTGTTGTCAATTTGACAGCTGCATCTAGATGGTTATTTGAAGGAAGGGGCTTAATTCTGTTGGCACCTCGATATATCCCTAATGAATAATTTGGAGCGGACACATCATTTTAGTAAAAAATAAAATTTTTCATTTCCTTGCCCTTCAAAATTCTGTGAAGCATCTGTGTGTTCAAATTGCTTATTTCACCCCTGGATATAGGTGTAGTTTCCAAAATGGGTGTTTTATGCTGTTCTGGCACTCTGGGGTTACTCTAAGTGGCATCACAAACTATTCCTGCCAACTATTCAGTCCAACAACCAAATATTGCTCCTTCCTTCCTGTGATTTGCTTCTTCTCAAACAGAAGTATTGCTGCATTCAGAAGAAGTTGCATAACAAATTATGAGGTCCATTTTCCCCTGCTACCACTTTAGAAAATGAAAAATTTGGGGCTTAAGCAGCACTGTAGTGGAAAAGGCATATTTCATTTTTTGTGTGCCAATGTTATAAACTTTTATGATGTACCTGTGGGTCAAACAGTCACAAAGTTGGCTCCATGTACAGCTGTACTAAAATTTTGCAACTTTTGGTATTCTCGCACCATTTTCGTCCAGCTCCAACAAATTTTGGCAGGACTGGGTTTGGATGAGGGTGTGGTGATGTTCCTTACACCACAAATCTTACTCTAGTCACTAGCTGTAGTAAGGTTTGTGGCAAGGCACACGTGGTAGTGCATGCCACTTGTCAGACGCGCTGGATTCATTACGAGGCGTGTGCCTCCTAATGTATCGGGATTGTCTGACTCCATCTCGCTCCCTCATCAAGACCGGTGTGAAAAACATCAGTCTTGATCAATCTCAAGATTACTATGATTGGAAGAAGCATTCCAGAGTAATTGCGACATGTCAGATGTAAAAAAAAAAAAGAGGCGGCTCTGTCAGGAAGATCAAAGCAGCCTTCAATAGTAAGGGGTTAAAGCTCCACATACTCATTAGACTGATGGGGATCGGCCTACTGTAATGTGTATAGGAGGCCTGGACAATTGGGGGAAATAACAATCCTGCATGTCTGATTGCCGACTGCCAATGATATGGTCTCCCGGAGATGAGCCACGTCTGGCGACAACTGTCTATTAGAGAACACAGGAGCGCTCCTGTATGTAGGAGAGCTGATCGAATGATTGGACAAACCATCATTTGGCTCACCAGCCATCTATTGTGTATGACAGGCTTAAGAAAAGACTCAAAGCATCATCTTGTAGTGCCAATTCTGGAAGCCCCAGCTCCGGAGTTAGATGGGCGAGGTACTGAAGCAATATCTGATGGTTCACTGCTGCATCCTGTAGCTCCCTCATCCTTTGTTAGAATTGGCCTTCCTGTTATTTTCTCAGAATTTTTCTTTCCATTTTTATCATTTATCTCTATACTTTGACTGAAGCTAGTAATTTCTCACTTGCTTCTGATCTAAAGGCAGGATATTTACCAAGGTGTTTGCTGCCACATTTATGCCGCTCTTCATTTACTCTGTGTGATGTGAAGTTTGTTACTTGGAAGATTTTTATTTTTAGACAATGATTTAATAAATGTTGGATTTTTTTCCATAGCTTTTCCTTTTACATCTCTACATTCTCCTCCTGATTGGATATAACCACGCTGACCATGAAAACACTAACATGATCATCTATATAAATTGAGGCCCAAGTCATGGAAGTCCAGGACATGCTTCTGTCTCTCCATCGTCAGGATTATTCATCATCCCTGGCTAGAAAATCTCATTGGATATTAGATTTCCTGCAAAGCATGACTTGCAGTCTTCCATGCCCCATCTTGATTGAAACCGTTGGCTTTTCTTCTGCGACTTTCCAGTCCGTTTTGTGCTGTTACAACTCTCCATGATCATAAAATGATATATCTGATTATTTCATATATTCCAGGACCTCAATCTATATATTGACACTTTGCTGTGCCTTCATTTTATCAGTCAGTGGCAGCTGTTATTGTGTCAGCAATGTTCTCCCTTGTGTGGTGGATTTCCCATTGTGGGAAATGAGGCTCCAGTGTCTATTGCATCAATCTTGCATTACCCGCTTCATCGTGGCCCCAGGGATGAACCGTGCCTTAGTCAGAGTGTTGGCACTCTAGATTTCTGCATTTCTATGTTGAATATACCTTAAATCCCTTGAGCTTGGAATAAAAAGTCATCTGTGACTGGAAGTTTAGCCATCGGTGATCTGCTGGCTTCAAGCTTCTTTGTGAAATATTCGCCATCCTTTCTGCCTTTCTTCTCTATGGAGCCTTTGCTGCTAGAGACCTTTTACTACTTTGGTTTCTACAAGTTACAGAACTTTTGGGAAAACCTTTGCTACATAGCTGAATATTACAGCTGCATCTTGTTCTACTTCTTCTTCTACCTTTTCAGTAATGTTTTATGTCTATAACCGGCATCTGCTAAAGAAAATGGTTCCAATCCAAATATGTGAATAAAATAAAACTGTAATTGTCATAGCTTAAGTGATGGCACATCAGTGCTAGGATATGCCATCACATTATTCTTGTAGGGATCCAACCTCCTTGCCCTCCATCGATTCTGAGAATAGAGAGGTTGCAGTCGTCACCCAATCATTAATAATGTTCAGTTAAATGGGGGTGGTCTCTAATCCTCGTTTTTCTGTAAAAACTGTGAAAGCACAGCTATGTGCTCAGACTTCTTTTTTTTTTTTAAAAAATCTACACTGTGCATTTATCTCATTTTTACAATGAAAGTAGAATGATCTCATTGTGTGAACATATCCCACCAGTTCTTTTAAAGAAATATATCCTGCAAGATGTTGACAATTGAAGCCATGTTTCCACACATTGTAAACCCTGTTTTCCCTCCAATGGTGTCTGTAACAAAATAAGCAATACGTATCAACGAAACAATGTAGAAGAAGAAAGGTGTCTAGATGTCCACGCTCCTTCGCATATAATGATAATCCAGTGTCCGATGGATAGATGCAAGAATTTTATTGGCTAAAAACTACATTCAAACGTGTTTCGCGGACGTCCTGTCCACTTGCTCAGTGAGTAGCTGGTCATCTACTCACTGAGGAAGCTGCTCACTGAGGAAGCGGACAGGACGTCCGCGAAACGCGTTTGAATGTGGCTTTTATTTAATAAAATTCTTACATCTATCCATCGGACACTGGATTATCATTGTATGTGGAGGAGCGTGGACATTTAGACACCTTTCTTCTTCTGCATCGGTTCGTTGATACATTTTGGAAACCCTGCCAGGGTTGGTGTTATCTGCAGCTCTCCACATTAGCTCTTATGTGTTGTGCATCATCTTAACACGACAAGGTGAGCGTCCTTTCCATTATTTAACCATTGTTCCACTGGGTGACGGCACTATTTGCGCCCCTGTTCTATTTTGTTTTATAATAAAATAAGCTATAAAAATCTTCTCTGTTTGTTGCAAGGTTTTTTTTTCCCTTAATTTGGATTTGATGCATTTTATTAGTGCGAAAACACAATTCTAAGCTTAAATGCACCATTGTGATTTTTACATTCGTTTTTTAAGAACTGAAAGTGATCAAACACAACAAAATGCGCACAGTTCTTCATTTTTAGTTCCTTAAGAACCGGACAATTTTTCATTTTTGTTCTTTCATTCTTTTTTTCTCTCCTTCTTCCAAGAACCATAATATTTTTATCTTTTCTTTCAACACATTCATGTATGTTTTTTTTTTTATTGTGGGAAACGTTATTGTTTTGAATTGCACTGCTCATTTTACTATTCAATGCACTGAAAAATGGGGGGAGGGGTGGAAGGGATGAAATGGTGAAGAAAAAAAAAAGAATGCATTAACCACTTCGCGCCAGAGCCTGTTTTTGCCTTCGTGACCGGGCCAATTTTTTCAATTCTGACCACTGTCACTTTATGAAGTAATTACTCTGGAACACTTCAACGTATTCCCCTGATTCTGAGACTGTTTTTTCATGACATATTGTACTTCATGATAGTGGTAAAATTTCTTCCATATAACTTGCGTTTATTTGTGAAAAAATCGGAAATTTGGCGAAAATTTAGAAAATTTTGCAATTTTCAAACTTTGAATTTTCATGCCCTTAAATCAGAGAGATATGTCACACAAAATAGTTAATAAATAACATTTCCCACATGTCTACTTTACATCAGCACAATTTTGGAACCAAAATTTTTTTTTGTTAGGGAGCTATAAGGGTTAAAAGTTGACCAGCGATTTCTCATTTTTCCAACAAAATTTACAAAAACATTTTTTTAGGGACCACATCATATTTGAAGTCACTTTGAGGGGTCTTTATGACAGAAAATACCCAAAAGTGACACCATTCTAAAAACTGCACCCCTCAAGGTGCTCAAAACCACATTCAAGAACTTTATTAACCCTTCAGGTGCTTCACAGGAATTTTTGGAATGTGGAAAAAAAAAATTAACATTTAACTTTTTTCACAAAAATGTTACTTTAGACCCAATTTTTTTTATTTTCACAGGGGTAACAGGAAAAAATGGACCCCAAATTTTTTTGTGCAATTTCTCTTGAGCGTGCTGATACCCCATATGTGAGGGAAAACCACTGTTTGGGCGCACTGCAGGGTTCGGAAGGGAAGGAGCGCCATTAGACTTTTTGAATGTAAAATTTGTCTGAATAATTAGCAGACGCCATGTTGCGTTTGGAGAGCTCCTGATGTGCCTAAACAGTGGAAACCCCCCACAAGTGACACCATTTTGGAAACTAGACCCCTTAGGGAACTTATCTAGATGTGTGGTGAGCACCTTGAATCCCAAGGTGCTTCACAGAAGTTTATAATATTGAGCTGTAAAAATAAAATTTTCACATTTTTCCCACAAAACCGTTTTTCATCCCTTAATTTTGCATTATCATAAGGGTAATAGGATAAATTGCACCATGAAATTTGTTGTGCAATTTCTCCTGAACACGCTGATACCCCATATGTGAGGGAAAACCACTGTTTGGGCGCACGGCAGGGTTTGAAAGGGAAGGAGCGCCATTTGACTTTTTGAATGTAAAATTTGTTTGAATAATTAGCGGACGCCATGTCACATTTGTGGAGCCCCTAATGTGTCTAAACAGCGGAAACCCCCCACAAGTGCCACCATTTTGGAAACTAGACCCCTTAGGGAACTTATCTAGATGTGTGGTGAGCACCTTGCACCCCCAGCTGCTTCACAGAAGTTTATAATATTGAGCCGTGAAAATAAAATTTTCACATTTTTCCCACAAAAAATGTTTTTCATCCCCTAATTTTGCATTATCATAAGGATAACCGGAGAAATTGCACCATGAAATTTGTTGTACAATTTCTCCTGAGTACGCCGATACCCCATATGTGGGGGAAAACCACTGCTGTGGTGTACGGCAGGGTTCGGAAGAGAAAGGAGCGCTATGTTGGCTGGGATAGGCAGCAGACACCATGTCACATTTGAAGAGTCGCTGATATGCCAAAACAGCAGAAACCTCCACAAATGACCCCATTTTGTAAACTACACCTCTCAAGGAATTCATCTAGGGAAGTAGTGAGTATTTTTTAATTTTTAAATTTATACCATTGGGCAGTGAAAAAATCATAATTATATTTTTACCACAAAAAAATGTTTTACCCTCAGATTTTACATTTTCAAACAGGGCAATGGGTAAAAATGGTGCCAAAATGTGTCACACAATTTCTTCTAAAAGTGTCAATACCCCATATGTGGCTGTATCGTACCGCTTAGCCATACGGCGAGATCTGGGGGGGACGGAGCGCTATTTGACAATTGGAGAACAAATTATTGTAGAATAGGCATTTGGATTTGGGAGCACAAAATTTTCTGAATTTCTTTTGGGGGGCAAGGGTCATTTTGCTTTTCCAGAGCCTTTCTGCTACCAGTAACTTGGAAGTCCCTTATATTTTTAACAGATGACGGACCTGAGTGGGGACTAGCTTTTTTTGAGGACTGAGTTGAAGCTTTTATTGGGAACATTTTACGTAACATTTATCCGGCGCTCTAGGCTGAGCACTTACATCGGGGTTTCCATCTAAATTTCCAAGTGATGTAATTCAGATGAAACCCCTGCAGGATCCATTCACTGTAATGAGGCAGCAGAGTTACTCTGGACACCGTCTGGCCTCTGTGTAGCGGTGTCCTTTTTTTCAGAAGTGCACAAAACTGTGGCCAACCGCACTTTTATGCACGCCTAAAACAAATGACACCGTGGGATCCCAGGCTAGACGGCGTCCACAGTGGCCTATATCTGTCTCATTACAGGGAATCTTCCGTCATGGGTTCCGGCTGAATCATGTATTTCAGAGATTTACACGGAAACTCTGGTGTAAGTGCTCAGCGCAGAGCACAGGATAAATGTGGGCAGAGCCTTACTGGGATCTTTGGGGACATAATAAACAAATCAGTAGCAGGTGAAGAATTGGTTTTATTTATTTTTTACGCCGTTCCTAGTGTGATATAACTGATTAGATTACTTTATTCTTCGGGTCGGTGTGATTACAGAGATACCAGATTGATATCGGGTTTTTATGACTGACAGCTGTCACACACTAAAAGACGCTTTTTTTGCAAAATCTAGTTTTTGCATCACCATATTTTGAGAGCTATAATTTTTCCATATTTCGGCCGACAGAGTCATGTGATGGCTTGTTTTTTGCGGGACGAGTTGACATTTTTATTGGTACCATTTTTGGGGACGTGACATTTTTTGATCGCTTTCTATTCCGTTTTTTGGGAGGTAAAATTAACAAAAACAAACAATTCAGGAATTGTTTTTTGAGTTTTTTTTTTTATGCCGTTCTGCGTGTGGTAAAAGTGATCAGGCAGCGTTATTCTTCGGGTCAGTACGTTTACAGCGATACTACACTTACTGTATTTTTTTTATGTTTTGGCGCTTTTACACAATAAAACTATTTTATAGAAAAAAATATTTGTTTTGCATTGCTTTATTCTGAGCGCTATAACTTTTTTATTTTTCGACTGATGGAGCTGTATGGCGGCTTTTTTTTTGCGTAACAAGATGACGTTTTCAGTGGTACCATTTTTATTTCTATTTTGTTTTTTGATCGCATTTTTTTCCACTTTTTGTTTGGCAATATGATGAAAAAGCATATTTTTTTGCTCCGTTTTTTATTTATTTTTATTACGGTGTGCACAGAAGGAGTTAATTAGTGTGACAGTTTTATAGCTCGGGTTGTTTCGGACGCGGCGATACCAAATATGTGTACTTTTTTTGGTTTTGTAAAAATATACGGATTTATTGGTTTAATATTTTATTTATTTATTTTTATTTATTTTGTGATTTTTTTATTAATAGTTTAAAAACTTTTTTTTTACTTTTTTTCACATTTTTTCTTAGTCCCTGTATGGGACATTAATTTTTATTTTTCTGATCTCATGTAATGTAATAGACATATATTACATTACATGAGATCTTCCCTGACTGTTTCAGTCAGAGTCTCCTGTCTGGCTACAGCTGCAGCTGAGCCAGACAGGACACCATATATGGCAGAGCTGGAGGCGGTCATGTGACCTCCAGCTGCCATAGCAACCCCAGGTCCTGGAAGGACTCGGAGGTCTTCGGAGAGGTAAGTTGACGACCCCCTCTCCTCCTGCTGTCTCCTATATGCCGCGATCACAATAGATCACAGCATATAGAAGACAGCTAAGGGTTAACATCACTGGGACCTGATCTAATCAGGTCCCGATGATGTCCCCTGTCAGAGCTAACGCTCTGCACCGGAATCGCAGCGCTTGCAGGACCCTGGGGGTCCTGAGCGCTGCGAGACCACCCACCGTTTTTAAACGTCGGCGCTGCACAGAGCCCGGCAAGCGCCGACGTTTATCTACAGTGGGCGGTCGGGAACCGGTTAATGCACGCTTATATGCCACCAAGTTGTCAAGACAACAGATGGGATCCCACAGATATCCCACTCCCCACTATTACCAAGTTATCCTGAACAGCACTCCGCTGCCTCCAATTGAGAGGACAGTTACGCAATTGACTGACGATGGATAGATGAAGCCATGGCTGATATCGCTACTAGGCCATTCATTGGGTAACCCGCACTTCTAATGCATGGAATAAAAAAAAGATAGATAAAAATACTCCGATACGGTCACTGCCAAAGGTCCGCAGTAATCCAAGAAAACTAGCTGCCACCACCAATCGCTTATAGTAGCGCAGGGCTGCGGTTCATAAAGCAAGAGGAACGAAGCCACAGTGGGGGAAAAATAAGTGTTTCGTACACTGCCAATTTTGCAAGTTTTCCCTACAAAGAATGGAGGTCTGTAATTTTTATTGTAGGTACACTTCACCTGTGAGGGACAGAGTCTAAAAAAAAATCCAGAAAATCATTGTATGATTTTTAAATAATTAAATTGCATTTTATTGCATGAAATAAGTATTTGATCACCTACCAACCAGCAAGAATTCTGGCTCTCACAGACCTGTTAGTTTTTCAATGGGGTTGAGATCTGGTTATTGACTCGGCCATTGCAGAAAATTCCACTTCATTGCCATAAACTCCTGTGTTGCTTTCGCAGTATTTTTTGGGTCATTGTCCATCTGTACTGTGAAGCGCGGGCAATCAACCTTGCTGCATTTGGTTGAATCTGAGCAGAAAGTATAGCCCTATACACTTCAGAATTCATCTGGCTGCTTCTGTCTTCAGTCACATTATCAATAAACACTAGTGACCCAAGCCCTGCTTGCCCATGCCATCACACTGCCTCCACCATGTTTTACAGAGCATGTGGTGTGCATTTCATCATGAGCCGTTCCAAGTCTTCTCCATTCTTTTCGAGAACTGGGCTGGTTTCTTTATGTTTTTTGGCAAAGTCTAATCTGGCCTTTCTATTTTTAAGGCTGATTGGTTTGCACCTTTTGGTGAATCCACTGTATTTGTTCTCATGAAGCTTTCTCTTTATGGTAGACTTGGATACTGAAATACCTACTTCCTGGAGAGCGTTCTTCACTTGGGTGAATGTTGTGAAGGGGTTTTTCTTCATCATAGTAAAGATCCTGCCGTCATCCACCACTATTGTCTTCTGTGGATGTGCAGGCATTTTTGAGTTTCCAAGCTCACAAGTGTGCTTTTCTTTTTTTTTTTCCTTCAAGAATGTACTAAACAGTTGATTTGGCCACTCCTGATATTTCTGCTATCTCTCTGAAGGATTTATTTATTTTTTTTGAAGCCTAATGATGGTCTGTTTTTCATGTATTGAGATCTCCTTTGAACGCATGTTGAGGTTTCACAGCAACAGCTTTCAAATGCAAATGCCACACTTGTGATCAGCTCCAGACCTTTTACCTGCTTAATTGATGATGGGTTAATGAGGGAATAGCCCATGCAGTCCATTAAAGCACTTGAGATAGTTGTCCAATTACTTTTGGTACCTTTTTAAAAAGAGGCAACTACATATTAAAGAGCTGTCATTCCTAAACCTTTACTCCAAGTAGCATGTCAATACTCTCAAATTAAAGCTGAGAGTCTGATCTTTAGAGCCCATATTGATATAAATATCTTGAATTTGTTTTGGTGAACAGCTAAAATGGCAAAACTTGTGTCACAGTTCAAATATTTCTGGATCTAACTGTTTATACAGTACTGTATAAAGGTTTTAGGCAGGTGTAGAATAAAATGCTCCAAAAGGACACTGCTTTCAAAAATAAAGCAAAAAAAACATTTTTTTTTAGCAAATAACAAAAAGCAAAGTAAATGAACAAAAGAGAAATCTAAATCAAATCTTTATTTGGTATGACCATTCTTTAACTGCAAAATGGCATAAATTATAGGTACACTTGCACAAAGTTTTTCAAAGAACTCTGCAGGGAGGTTGTTCTAAACGTCTTACAGAGCTAACCACAGATCTTCTGTTGTACCTGATATCTCTTCATATAATCCCAGAGTTAATGATGTAGAGATCAGAGCTCTCTGGTGGCCATATTATCACTTCAAGGTCTCCTTCTTTACGCTAAAATAGTTCCTAAAGACAGTTCCTGTATGTTTGTGGTCCTTGTCCAGCTGCAGAATAAATTTGGAGTCAAGCAGACACCTCCCTGGTGGTATTGCATGACAGATAAGTATCTGCCTGTATTTCTCAGCATTAAGGACACCATTATTCCTGACCAAATCCCCAACTCTATTTGCTGATATGCTGCCCCAAACGTGCAAGGCACTTCCACCATGCTTCACTGTTAACTGTTCAGACACTCATTTTTGTATTGCTCTCCAGCCTTTCTGTGAACAAACTGTCAAACATGAGCTGGGCACTACAATGGCAGATTTGCAATTTTTGCTCATTAACATGCATTGTTGCTTGTTTCTGGAAAACAGCCATGGAGTCAAAATCGTCACTAAATAAAATCCCAGAGGGGTGCAATTTCCAAAATGTGGTCACTTGAAGGGAGATTTTATTCTTCTGGCACTTAGGGGCTCTGTATATGGAGTCTGCAAACTATTCTACGAAAACTTGTTCTCAAAAAGTCAAATAGCGCTCCTTCCTTCCTGAGTCTCGCCGTATGGCTAAGCAGTACTGTACAGACACAGTGGGGTATTGCCACATTCAGCAGAAATTGTGGGACAAATTTTGGTGCCATTTTTACCCATGTCTCCTTGTGAAAATGTAAAATCTGTGGCTAAAACAATTTTTTTGTGGTAAAAATGTAATTTTTTTTTCATTGCCCAATTATATAAAATTCTATGACACACATGTGGTGCCAATATGATCACTGTACCCCTAGATGAATTGAGAGGTGTAGTTTGTAAAATGGGGTCACTTATGGGAGGGGTTCTGCTGTTCTGGAATTTAAAGGACTCTGCAGTACAATAGTTTTCCAAAATCCCACATGTACATAATGTAGCACTTACCTATTTTTCATGGCAGTAATGCAGTTCCAATTGTCTAAATTTGCCATTCTACAAACCAAGAGTGCAGCTATATATTTTTTTTAGAACTGCAGTACAATTTGGTGCTCCTACCCTTCTGATCTTTCCACTGACTCTGAAAAGTAGTTTTCTACCACTTATGGGGATATTGGCGCACTCAGGAAAAAATGCAACAGTCCAATTTTTCACGCAATTTCTTCTATTGCCCATTTGAAAGCCAGCATTTTAGTTTGAAAAATGGTAATTTTTCATTTACTTAGCCCAATGTTATCCAATTCTGTGACTAAGGTTAAAAATGCTCACTACACTCCTAGATGAATTCTTTGAAATCTTTAGTTTCCAAAATTGTGTTACGTGTGGGCGTTTCTGCTGTTTGAGCATGTCAGGGGCTCTTCATATGTGCCATGGTGTCCACAATCTATTCCAGCCAAAATGGCATTCCTTCCATTCTGCGCCATGCTGTGCGCCCAAACAGTAGTTTTCTACCACATATGGGGTATTGATCTACTCAGGATAAATTGCACAACAAATTGTATGGTCGATTTTCTCCTGTTACTCTTCTGAAAATTCAAAATTTGGTACTTCATTTAACATTTTCTTGTGGGGAAAAAGTAAAATTTTAATTTTTTCCTTCTATATTGCTTTTAGTTCTGTGAAGCACCTGAAAGGTCAATAAACTTATTGCATGTGGTTTTGAGCACTTTAAGGGTGGTATTTTCTGTCATAGGCCCCTCAAAGTCGCTTCAAATGTGATGTGGTCCCTACAAAAATTGGTTTTGTAATTTTTTTTGTTGGATAAATGAAATTACTGATAAACTCTTAGACTATGTTCACACTAGGCGTGTTTTTTTTCTGCAGCAAAACCTGTTGTCTTTAGCAGAAAAGAAGCAGCATCAAAAAGGCAGGTAGGTTTTGGTGTTTTTTTTTTTTTTTTTTTTTTTTTTTTTTTTTTTTTTTTAGAATCCCAAAGTTCAGCTTTGCTTCCAGCACATAAACATGAACACATGTCACTAATGCGAGACATACAGGTGCTTCTCACAAAATTAGAATATCATCAAAAATGTAATTTATTTCAGTTCGGAACAGCCAGCTTCTTTAGCAATGACCTTTTGTGGCTTACCCTCCTTGTGGAGTGTGTCAATGACTGCCTTCTGGACATCTGTCAAGTCAGCAGTCTTCCCCATGATTGTGGAACGTACTGAAACAGACTAAGGTACCTTTTTGTATGCGTAGGAAGCCTTTGCAGGTGTTTTTTGTTAATTATTCTACTTTACTGAGATAATGACTTTTGTGTTTTCATTGGTTGTAAGCCATAATCATCAACATTAACAGAAATAAACACTTGAAATAGATCACTCAGTTTGTAATGACTCTATATAATATGAGTTTCACTTTTTGTATTGAAGAATGAAATAAATTACATTTTTTGAGGATATTCTGATTTTGTGAGAAGCACCTGTATGTGAAACCTAATTAATCAGAATTACAAATGTAACCGTGGGGGAAGTGAATTGTTCAGGAATACTTTACCTAAGACATTGGCAGAGCATTGTTTGTAGGACACTATTTACTTTAGTCTGCCATTGCTCAGGCATTGTTCAATCTCACACCTTGTTCGGCCATTTTTTACTTTAATGCATCACTAATTTAATTAAATTGTACTAATCCTAACTGCCATCTCAGGTGGCCCAAGACAAGATAGCGAACTTGGGAAAATCACAAAAATAAATGTTTCACATACTGCTGTACTTTTCTTTTTTCTCTAAAAACACAGCAAAACATGATACCTGCGGTTTTCGCAGCAATTTTGCAGCGTTTTTTTCACCACCCATTGCTTCCAATGGGTGACAAAACACTTAGTGACATGCTCTATTGTGCAAAAAAACATGCAAAGCACAAAATACTGAAGACAAAAAAACCAAGCTGCATGCATGAGACTTCTGAAATCTTAGTTTGCTGGTACTATAAAACGCAGCTGAAAATTAGCATAAAAACTCATAAAAAAAAAGATGAAAAATGCCTAGTGTGAACATAGCCCCTTCTAACTTCCTAACAACAAAAAATGTTTAAAAAATGATGCTGATGTAAAGTAGACATTTGGTATATGTATTTTAACTTCTTTTTGTGTTATAACTGGTTTAAGGGCGTAAAAATTAAAAGTTTGAACATTGTGAAAATATCAGAATTTTGATGAAAATTTTGTAAACGCAAAGAATATTGACCTAAATTTACCACTAGAATGAAATACAATATATCACAAAAAAAAAAAAACAGTCTCGGAATTATTAGCATACGTTGAAGTGTGACACTCGTCAAAATTGAAAAAAATGGCCTGGTCAGAAAGGTGAAAACAGGCTCTGGCATAAAAGGGTTAAAAACAGCTGGCGGAGATTAATTGCTGTAGATTTATTGGTCATGAAACCTGTTTGGTCCTCACCAATCATCTTATTTATTACTTTTAAAAACCTCTTTGCATCAGTTTTACATTTATATTTATTAGGTAAAGTGGCCGGTACAATTCTTATCTATCCGCTGCTTTTCCTTGCTTTTAGTAACATTATGATCGCCTCTCTCATAGAGCCTGGTAACTGTCACATAGGGTTTTTCAGGAAGTCCTTGCTAAGCGTGTATGGCAGCAAGATTTGTGCATCAGGGAGACTGACTGAGCCGGTGATTTATCATATTGAAGGGCTGTCTCCAACTCCTCAATAGTAATATCTTGTCCTAAACTATCCCTTGCACCAGGTGAGAGCTGAGGGAGACGACCATCCAACAGGTATTGGGCCATGCTCGACTCCTGACCATAAGATCTGTGTGAGTTAGAGGACTTCTATAATTCCTGCATAATTAAGGTGCCATTATTCAGCACCTCTCTGGATTCAAACATTAGCCTAGTCATATGCATTGGATCATTTCGCACCTCAACTGTGGTTGCCAACAAATGGCCAGCACTCTCCCTCTGCAAAATATTTGTTTTGTAAAAAAAAAAAAACGTTTGAGTCATCATGAAATGATGATTTGATGATTGTTGAGGGTGTTCCTAACTGTTTCTGTAACTTGGATGGTGAAATGACATTTCAACCTTCTATGTCTACTGTTTTTTTTCAGTTTGTGTTATTTTCCTTATCTTAGTTTTCCTTTGACAAATCTATTTAATATACAATCCCTTTATGTACGCCTTCATAGCATCCCATAATATATTCACTTTTAAGCCTTGGACATCTGTTTCATTTAATGAGTATTTCAACCTACATACATATTATCACTGGTTTTGATATAATTGGTTTATCATACACTTGATTAAAATTCTAGGAAATCCTTGATTTGGTGCTAGTGTTCCTAATAGAGAAAGATTGAGCAGAAAAAAAATTTATTCAAATTCGCGATTTGCAACAAGATTTTGTCAGAAAACATATATTGCAGATTCAGCTTGAATTCACTGCAAAATTTATACATGTGAATTTGCCACATATTACACCAGAAGTCTCCAGCCATACTGATTCTGTGTACTTTTTGATAAATATATAATAATCTAAAATTCGAGAAAATCTAGTTTGTATAAAGTCCCATTCATGTTGTTTAGTTGATGATTCAACTGGGTACATTAAAATGCATTAAAAGTTTAAAGTGTGGTGGTGTTTGTTTTTCTATTATCAATAAAAAAAAGGAAATCTCTTAGGTCCGGTCCTAAAATGCTAAAGCCCCCATCTCACATAGCAAGATCGCTGCTGTGTCACGGTTTTGGTAACGCAACAGCGACCTCACCAGCGATGTCGCTATGTGTGACACTTTGCAACGATCAGGCCCCTGCTGTGAGGTCGCTGATCGCTGCTAAGTGTCCTGGACCATTTTTTGGTCGTTGCTCTCCCGCTGGTCAGCACACATCGCTGTGTGTGACCAGCGGGAGCAGCGATCAGGCTGGTAACCATGATAAACATTGGGTTACTAGGGGCAAACGCGCACCTAGTAACCCGTTGTTTATCATGGTTACGAGCCTGCTAAAGTGAGCGGTAACCTCCCGCTCACTGTAGCAGGCTCGTAACCATGATAAACAGCGGGTTACTAGGTGCGCGTGTGCCCCTAGTTACCCGATATTTATCATGGTTACCAGCCTGATCCTGCTTCAGCAGGCTGGTAACCAGGAGCAGGACATCATGGAAAGATTCTTTCCACGATGTCACTGCTCCCCTGATCGTTGGTGAGCCTGCCTGTTTGACAGCTCACCAGCGACCACATAGCGACGCAGCAACGATCCCTGACAGGTCGTATTGTTGTCTGGATCGTTGCAGCATCGCTAAGTGTGACGGGGCCTTAAGTCTGCAGTCACTCTGTGTGATTGCAGACTTATGAATCCCCCCAGTGCACGCACTGTACGCTGCAGGGATTTGCCGGTGTCTGAGCCGGGCAGAGCCTGTCTAGTGGGCACGGCCTCTCTCCATAGACTTGTATGGAGCCAGGCCGCGCCCTGTCTAGTGACATGTAGTGGGCAGGGCCTCATTCCATAGACTTGTATGGAGCCAGGCCACGCCCTGTCTAGTGACATGTAGTGGGCACGGCCTGGCTTAATACAAGTGTATGGAGTGGGGCCGCGCTCACTAGACAGGCTCTGGCCGCTAGTATGCATAGCGCATACATCACCGTTGTTCCCGGCTCAGAAACCGGTGAATCCACACAACACAGTGCCTGCGCTGGGGGGGATTCGTAAGTCTGCAGTCACATAGTGTGACTGCAGACTTTTCATTTTAGACTGGACAACCCCTTTAATGATCATATAGTAAAGCAGAGTGCTGCTTTCATTCTTGGCCATTTTTTCTTTTTTTGTAGAAACCGCAACTTAAAAATAGCAATAAATGTGTAAGTGAGCCTAGTAGTATAATATAATTGAGACATCTGTATTTTGTGAGCCTTCAAATATTATTGTTGTATCAGGTTAAACTCTTTGTATGTCCTTGTGTTCCCAACAGGTTCTCCAGTACATTCGGCCAATAATCACCTGAGTCTGGCAACACAAAGCAGCGTATCAACTGTTTTAGCTAAAAGCAACTTCCCAGAAGTAAATCCGAATTGTTTGATCAAGGAAGAATTGCACGCACAAGACATTTTGAAGAAGTTCAGAAAGAATGATTTTCACACTGAAAGTAAGAGTTACTATTTTATTAAACTAAAAGAAGTGCTTTTAACCCTTTCCTGTTAAAGCCAGTTTTCACCTTCATGTCCAGGCCAAATTTTTCAGTTCTTGATGTGACTTTAAGTGGTAATATCTCTGGAACGATTCTACACATCCCGTGATTTTGAGACTTTTCTTAGTGACGCATTGTATTTAACCCCTTCACGACCTATGACTTATATTTACATCATATGTCGTGTCACTGCCTTTTGATGTGGGCTCACGCTGAGCCTGCATCCCCCCCCCGCACATGACAGCTAATTTCATCAGCCATCATGTGCCTTTAACAGCCGGGGGTGGAGCAGTTCTTCACCCGCTGCTGTTAACCTGTTGCATCCAGCTGTCAATCTCTGATTTAACGGACGTGTGTCATTCCACGCTCCCATCGGCGTGCCCATGACACTCCTGTGCCTGTAATTACCATCTTCTGAACAATGTAGATTGCGATTTCTGCAATACTTAGTGCTTCAGCACTGCTAAATATAGCAGAAGCAATCGGAAGATCTTCTCTTCAGGTCCCCTAAGGGGACTAACAAATGCAGTAAAAAGTGAAAGAAAAAAAGTTTTTACAAATGTGAAAATAAAAAAAAAAAACAAAAGAAAAAGTTGAAATCACCCCACTTTTGCCCCATTGAAAATAAAACAATTAAAAAAAAATAATAAAAAATGCACATATTTGGTATCACTGTATTCAGAAATGGTATCTGTAAAAACATCAGCTCAGGGTGCAAAAAAATAAACGTTCACACACGTCTATATGCCGAAAAATTAAACCCTATGGGTCTCAGAAAATGGCGATAAAATCAGAAGTTTTTTTTCTTACAAATTTCAGAATTTTTTTCACCTTGTGAATTACAAAAAAAAAACCTAACATGTTTGGTATCTGCATACTCGTATTGCCTGGAGAATAATACTGCCATATAGTGAACGCTGTAAAGAAAAATCCCAAAAAACAATTGTAGAATTGCACTTTTTGCAATTTCACTGCACTTGGAATTTTTTCCCATTGTCTTGTACACTATATGGTAAAATAAATGGTGTCATTCAAAAGTATGACTCCTTCTGCATAAAACTAGCCCTCATACTGCTATATTGGCGGGAAAATAAAAAGGTTATGGCTCTGGGAAAAAGGAGAGAAAAGAATTAAAACTGAGAATGACCGGGGGCTTAAGGGGTTAATAATAGTTGTAATAATAATAATAATAATAGTTTTTATTTTTATAGCGCCAACATATTCCGCAGCACTTTACAAATTTTAGGGGAGACATATACAGACAATACAGAATAAGCATATCTCATATCGAAAGGAGTGAGGACCCTGCTCGCAAGCTTACAGTCTATGAGGAAATAGGGGAGACACGGAAGGTAAAAAGTACATATATTGTATAATGCAGCCTTGATATACTAAATAGGATAAATAATAATACATGGACTGGTCGCCAGCCAGTATGTGTACAGTCCTGACAGAGGCTATTAAGTGCATGGATGGTATGAACCTGAAATTGAAGAAGATTTTAATATGGGGGAAAACTGGGATGGACAGAATGTCTTTAGGCGATACGCAAGTCTAAAGAAATGGGTTTTTAGGGTTAGCTTGAAACTATGGGTATTGGGAATTAATCAAACTGTCCTGGGTAGTGCATTCCAAAGAATTGGCGCAGCACGTGAGAAATCTTGGAGACGGGAGTGGGAAGTTCGGATTATGGAGGATTTTACTTTTAAGTCATTTGCAGAACGGAGGGCACATGTAGGGTGGTAGACTGAGACAAGAGAGGAGATGTAGGGGGGTACTGAAGCATGGAGCGCTTTGTGGGTAAGCGTGATAAGTTTAAATTGAACTCTATATTGGATGGGCAACCAATGCAATGACTGGCACAGGGAAGAGGCAACGGTGTAACGGTTGGCGAGGAATATGATCCTGGCTGCTGCGTTAAGGACGGATTGGAGAGGGGAGAGTTTAGTAAGAGGGAGACCGATTAGTAGAGCGTTGCAATAGTCAAGACGAGAATGAATAAGAGCTACAGTAAGAGTTTTTGCCGAGTCAAAGGTGAGAAAAGTCCTGATTCTTGAGATGTTTTTGAGGTGTAGATGACATGAACGAGCGAGTGATTTGATGTGAGGAGTAAAAGAAAGATCTGAATCAAAAATTACCCCAAGACAGCGGGCTTGTTGCTGGGGAGTAATGGTTGAGCCACAAACAGAAATGGCAATATCGGGCACAGGTAGGTTAGTGGAGGGAGGAAAGACGAGTAGTTCAGTTTTTGACAGATTCAGTTTTAGGTAGAGGGAGGACATAATATTAGACACAGCAGAAAGACAATCACTGGTCTTTTGTAGTAATACAGGGGTGATGTCCGGAGCAGAGGTGTATAATTGGGTGTCATCAGCATAGAGATGGTACTGAAAACCGAATCTGCTGATTGTTTGTCCAATAGGAGCGGTATATAAGGAGAAAAGAAGGGGGCCTAGGACTGATCCTTGAGGAACCCCGACAGTAAGGGGAAGGAGAGAGGAGGAGGAGCCAGCGAAAGAGACAGAGAAGGAGTGGTCAGAGAGATAGGAGGAGAACCAGGAGAGAACAGTGTCCTTGAGGCCAATAGTGCGGAGCATAGTGAGGAGGAGCTGGTGATCCACAGTGTCGAATGCTGCGGAGAGATCCAGGAGAATCAGCAGGGAGTAGTGACCATTAGATTTAGCGGTTAGTAAATTATTAGAGACGTTAGTGAGGGCAGTTTCAGTAGAATGTAAAGAGCGGAAACCAGATTGTAAAGGGTCAAGAAGAGAGTTGTCTGAGAGATAGCGGATGAGACGGGAGTGGACCAGGCGTACCAGGAGTTTAGAGATAAAGGGAAGATTGGAAACAGGTCTGTAGTTGGCCGTGCAGTTCTGGTCAAGGGATGGTTTTTTAAGTAATGGTTGTATGCTGGCGTGTTTAAAAGAAGAGGGAAAGATACCAGATGAGAGGGAAAGGTTGAAAGTTTTAGTTAGGTGAGTGGTGACAGCTGGAGCAAGGGACTGAAGGAGATGTGAGAGAATAGGGTCACTGGTGCAGGTGGTAGGGCGAGAAGATGCAAGGAGCCTGATCACTTCATCTTCCATGACTGGTTCGAAGTCAGAAAGTGAGCAAGATACAATGTGGCAGGGGAGAGCATGCATAACATTTGGGGATTGGGAGAAAATTTCCTGTCTGATATGGTCAATTTTTTCTTTGAAATAATTGGCCAGATCGTCAGCGCTGAGGTTGGTGGTCGGGGCCTGTGTTGTTTTATTGAGGAGAGAATGAAACGTGTCAAAGAGTCTTTTAGGATTATTGGAAAGTGAGATGATGTTGTTGAAGTAGGTTTGTTTGGAGAGGTGAAGGGCAGAGTTATGTTTTCAGCATAAATTTATAATGGAGGAAATCTTCGGGCAGATTTGATTTTCTCCACAGCCGTTCAGCGCACCTGGAGTACCTCTGGAGAAGACGTGTTTGAGGCGTGTGCCAGGGTTGTCGCCGTCTATTCTGAATTTTTCTTTGTGTAGGAAGTGCGGCTTCATCCAGGGCGCATAGCATTATTTTGTTATAATGCTTCAATGCAGAGTCGGGACATGAGAGGGAGGAGATTGGGGCCAATGATGATTGCAACCTTTTTATAAATTTCTGGGTGTTAATGGCGCGTAAATTTCTATAAGTGTGGACGGTGGGAGTGTCTTGAGTAGAGTCACAGTTCTTGACAGAGAATGAAAGAAGATTATGGTCAGAGAGTGGAACGAGAGAGTTAGTAAAGTCATGTACTGAGCAAAGCCGGGAGAAGATCAGGTCCAATGTGTTCCCGTCTTCATGTGTAGGAGAATTAGTAAGCTGTGAAAGGCCGAAGGAGGAGGTTAGTGATAAAAGATGCGTGGCAGATGGGGAAAGAGAATCTCCAATTGGGATGTTAAAATCTCCCATGATTATCGTGGGGATGTCGCAGGATAGAAAATTTGGAAGCCAGGCAGCAAAGTGATCCAGGAATTGACGGGGGGGACCTGGAGGGCGATAGACAACCGCCACTCGCAGGGAGAAGGGCCGGTAGAGTCTGACTGTGTGGCCTCAAAAGACGGGAAGATAAGGGAGGGTACAGGGGGGATAACCTGAAAAGTATATTTTGTTGAAAGAAGCAGACCAACACCTCCCCCTGATCTGTTATCAGGTCGCGGGGTATGAGAGAAATGTAGGCCACCATAGGAAAGAGCTGCCGCGACGGTGGTGTCCGCCTGCTGGATCCAGGTTTCAGTGAGAGCCAGAAGGTTGAGGGAATTAGAGAGGAAAAAGTCATGGATGTAAGAAAGTTTATTACAAGCTGAGCGCGCATTCCAAAGGGCACAGTTGAATGAGACAGAAGATATGCAGGGAATATTAATGAGATTAGCAGGGTTTCTGAATGTAACAGGGAAAGAGTTAGTGTTATTATTACTGGAGGGTCCTGGGTTGGGAGAAATATCACCTGCGACTAATAGAAGGAAGATACAGAGGGTGAGCAGATGGTTGAGTGATTAATAAATAAATGGGTTAATGTTAGTAGTAAATTTTAATTTCTTCATGCCGCGGCCCTCTCTCGTTTTTGCGCTTTCGTATTTTTACTCCTTTCCAGAGCCATAACTTTTTTTTTATTTTTCGGTCAATATGGCTGTGTGAGGGCTTGCTTTTTGCGGGATAAGTTGTACTTTTGAACGACACCATTGGTTTTACCTTATTGTGTACTGGAAAACGGGAAAAAAATTCCAAGTGCAGTGACATTTCCAAGAAGTGCAATTACACAGTTGTGTTTTTATTTATTTATTTTTTTTTTTCCCCCTTGTTCACTGAATGCTAAAACTGACCAGGCTTTATGATTCTCCAGGTCATTACGAGCTCGTAGATGCCAAACATATATAGGTTCTTTTTTATTAAAGTGGTGATAAAAAAAAAAAATCCAAAGTTTGTTTGAAAAAAAAAAAAAAAGAGGTATTTTCCCAGACCCGTAGCATCTCGATTTTTCGGGATCTGGTTCCAGGTGAGGGCTTATTTTTTGCACGCTGAGCAGACGTTTTTATTGATACCATTTTGGGATAGATACAATGTTTTCATTTCCTGTTATTTCATTTTATTGCAATGTTGCAGCGACCAAAAAAAGCTTAATTCTGGCTTTTATTTTTTTTTTCTCGATACGCCGTTTACCGATCTGAGTAATTCTCTTTATATATTGATGGGGCGACTCTGAATGTGGCGATACCAAATATGTTTTTATTTAATTTGTTGTTTTTGTTTTATTTTGATTGGGGCGAAAAGGGGGTGATTTTAAACTTTTTTAAAAAAATGTTTAATACTTTTTTTTTTTTTTTTTTTTACTTTTCACTTGCTTTAATAGTCTCCATGGGAGACTAAAAGCTGCAATTCTTGGATCACCTCTGCAGCACACAGGCGATGATCAGATCGCCTGTGTGTAGCAGAAATGCTCATTAACTATGAGTGCCGACCGCTGGGCGGTGCTTATAGCTTTCTGGCAAGCTGTACAGATCAGCTGTCATGTCCCTGGAAAGGTGCGGGCTCATCGCCAGAGCGCGCACTGAAGGCAGTGACACGACATGTGCCGTACATGTACGGCGCATGTTGTGAAGGGGTTAAATCCATATATGAATAAATAAATGAAAATCAAATCATATCTAAAATTTGAGAACATTTTTGAAAAAAATTGTTAATTAGAGCTTTAAATTATTATGCCCTTTTAAAAAAAACTTTTTTACCAAATTGCGGAATAAAAACTTTTTTTTTTTTTTAGCGCAACATTGTAGCGTAGCTATAAGCAATCAAAATCATTGGTTAGTTATTGGATACTTTTCACTGGGGGTGTGTACTTCCTCCTCCTCCTGTATGATGCTGACCAATCATAAGCAGCCAAAAACACCGCAGAAAAAGAACATGCCCCCACAATAGCTTAGTTTTCTCAGTGTTTGAGATGTAAAGACACAGCCTGAACTCCTGGTGAAACCTTCTGCATGATTAGAAAGTGCAGCTGACTTTAGCTGTGTTATATTACAAATCCTTCTTTCTTATCTCCTCCTCGTATAGCAGTCAACTGCCTGTCTGGACTTGAATCATACTTATGTCTGTTATGCTAACAGCATCTTGTAATGGCTCTACAGCCAGACCACATCAAGCTGTCATTTAATCTCCTCTCATACAGAAGTAGTTTTGTTGTGCTCACTGCAGAACTATTAAAAGATGCTGTGAGCAGAACTGGAATTATTGTGACTCTTTTCTGGACAGGCGGTGTGGGTTAAAGGGCAGTACAGCTGAGCTAACTGTGCTTTGAGAGAAGAACTGATAGAAAAGTTTATAATGTGACACAGCTAAATGCAGCTGCACTTTCTAGTCATGCAGGAGGTTAGACCAGGAGATCAGGGTGAATCATTACATCTCACACACTGAGAAACCTAAGAAATTGTGGGGACTTGTTATTTTTGTGCTGTGTTGTTGCTTGCTTATGATTGGTTGGCATCATACAGTGGGAAGAAGTACATGACCCCAGTGAAATCTATCGGATAACTTTTAAGTCCAAGTTGATGTGAACTTATTAGGTGCCAAATACTTAGATTACGAATATCTCCAAGACAGACGAACCATATTTTAAAAAATAAATAAAATTCTGCAGCCATTATTACATTGTATCCAGTTCAACATGAAATGTTTGTGAAAATAAATATTTACCAATTACCAAACACACACCCCGCACCCCGCCACACACCACATTTTGAATTTGCATAAACAAGCAAAACCCCAACAAGTGACCCTATTTTGGAAACTACATCCCATGAGGTTTTCATCAATGGGTGTAGATGTGTTGAGCTTTTTAAACTTTTTTTTTTTTTTTTTTTAATTTTAATTTTTACAATGAGCAATAGAAGAAAATTGAATTTATTATGCAATTTCACCTGAACAACAATACCCTACAGTTGGCCAGAAGCTACTGTTTGGGACAATGCATAAGAGAAGGAACACCAATTTGGAGTGCAGATTATGCTGAAATGGTTTTTGGGTCCCGTGTCACATTAGCAGAGTCTCTGAGGTACAAGACAAACCGAACCCCTTCCATAACTAACATAATTTTACAACTACAGCCCTCAATGAAGTCATTTAGTGGTAACAGCAGCACAGATGTTTCACAGAATTTTAGATCATTGGGAGGTGACAAATAAAAAAATAACATTTTTACCACTAAATTGTTCTAAGCCCAGATTTTTCACGTTAACAAGTAGTAAGAGGTGAAAATGGCGCCATAATTTTTTGAACAACTTCTTAAAAACCCCATATCGAACAGTACTGTGTGGCCACATGGAACAGTAATTTAAAACTTATGGACACTTACTGTGGTATAGGCACACTGTGGGGCTCAATGGGGACTGGGTCATTTGGGAGGGCATATTTTGCTAAATATTTTTTTGGGGGTAGGTGTACCTTTTTCCAAAGCCCTTGCTACCAGTAAGGTAGAAACCCCCTATATTTCCATTGACAGATGACTGACATTGGTTGAAGATTTAATTGGTGCTATTTTTGGGATTTCTTTAAGTCTAGGTTCCCATTCTGTGCTCTACAATGAGCACTTACATTGGGGTTTCCTTCTAAATCTCTAAAATTGCGTGTTTCGGACAGAATCCCTTAGACATCCATTCACTATAAAGAGGCAGCAGAATTACTCTGTTCTCTATTATCGGTTTCTGTCCCTTTAGAGGTTTGCAAATTTGACAATGACCCACAGTGACAAGAAGACCAGAAAGAATCATGCTATGTGGACGAGGTTTATCAAGTGAATGGCAGGAGGCAGAGTACGAGATATCAAGCAAACATGTAAAAAATTTAAGGAGGGCATATATAGAACCAAAGGGAACACGCAGTGGAGGAGGATACATCCTGTAGAGAATATAGATTGTAAAGTTTATAGTGGGTGTAACGATCTGAGGTGGTGGGTTGTAGGTAATCACCTAGGCAGGTTAACGATGCAACAATATTTTATTAATCACATCCATGGTAATGCAGCAATTCCAAGTAAATGGCCAAAATACAGTTCTCTCAGTCCTTAAATTCCCAATCTGGGTTCAGTAGTTCCACTTGCTTTGTATCAGGCCATACTCCCGGTCTCCCAACTTTTGGTTGGCCCACAGATTTTGTATCTCCAGCCAGTATAGTCTGTTGCCACAGTCCACGATCCTCCAGATGACGGATAAAACAATGGAAGCACAGATATCCAGTAGCAACAGTCCTAGAATAAAGTTTATATCCAACGACATATCCACAACTGTAGTACGTTTATCCAGCCCAGTTGATAACAACTGATCTTCAACACTCCATAAGCCATCCATCCATCAGCTCCACGTCCACAGCCATAGGTCCTATTCCTCCAGTGTCCTTTAATCAACTCCTCCACTAAAACATGTCTCTCCTCTACATCTCTGGGGTCAGCCCCCTCCCAGCACAGAAGTGATCACCCTCCCACTCAAGCATTCACTGTAAGCCAAAAACAATGAAGAATATTCTAGAAGCCTTCATCTGAGACTGCATGACGGCTCCACTGTGTCTCAATCCAAACTCGCCTAATGAGACCATTGGCTGTTGAAACAATGGACTCCTGAGATAAAGATGTCCTGAAATACAGATTAGTGGAATGCTGGACATTTTACAAGTGAATCTAGTGCACATACTGACAAGTTAGCCGAACTATATAAACATAAAAAGTAAATCACTAATAAAACCTATAAATTTAATTGACAAAAATGGTGGTCCGTTGCTGGAAAAGTATCATAGTCTTTAATAAGTGGGCAGCTCTTCACAGTGGGTATTAAAGGTAGAGTGTTGTGTATTTGGGGAATGATGCAAGATGATAGTCACCGGAAGGTGAATTTAAAGAAAGGGACATATACGTAATATGTAGTCTAATATTCTGTGATGTATTAATGTATAGAGAAAGAGTAGGTGCATCATAGAGTAAAGTGGTACATGATCTATATGACCATATATACAACTAGCTATTGAGCCCGTTCTACGCCTGGGTGGCGAGCATTTTTATTGGTATATGATCTCCTATGCTGGTATTTGTGCTGCCCCCCTCCTGGTATTTGTGTTACCCCCTTCCTGGTATTTGTGTTGCCCCCATCCTGGTATTTGTGTTGCCCCCATCCTGGTATTTGTGTTGCCCCCATCCTGGTATTTGTGTTGCCCCCATCCTGGTATTTGTGCTGCCCCCTGCTGGTATTTGTGCTGCCCCCCCGTCCTGGTATTTGTGCTGCCCCCCCGTCCTGGTATTTGTGCTGCCCCCCATCCTGGTATTTGTGTTGCCCCCGTCCTGGTATTTGTGTTGCCCCCGTCCTGGTATTTGTGTTGCCCCCGTCCTGGTATTTGTGTTGCCCCCGTCCTGGTATTTGTGTTGCCCCCGTCCTGGTATTTGTGTTGCCCCCGTCCTGGTACTTGTGTTGCCCCCGTCCTGGTACTTGTGTTGCCCCCGTCCTGGTACTTGTGTTGCCCCCGTCCTGGTACTTGTGTTGCCCCCGTCCTGGTACTTGTGTTGCCCCCGTCCTGGTACTTGTGTTGCCCCCGTCCTGGTATTTGTGTTGCCCCCGTCCTGGTATTTGTGTTGCCCCCGTCCTGCTATTTGTGTTGCCCCCGTCCTGCTATTTGTGTTGCCCCCGTCCTGCTATTTGTGTTGCCCCCGTCCTGCTATTTGTGTTGCCCCCGTCCTGCTATTTGTGTTGCCCCCGTCCTGCTATTTGTGTTGCCCCCGTCCTGCTATTTGTGTTGCCCCCGTCCTGCTATTTGTGTTGCCCCCGTCCTGCTATTTGTGTTGCCCCCGTCCTGCTATTTGTGTTGCCCCCATCCTGCTATTTGTGTTGCCCCCGTCCTGCTATTTGTGTTGCCCCCGTCCTGCTATTTGTTCTCCCCAATCCTGTTCCTCCATCCTGTTATGTGCTACCCTCATCCCTATTCCCTATCCTGGTATGCATGGCACCCCTCATCCCCCAATCCTGGTATGCATGGCACCCCTCATCCCCCAATCCTGGTATGCATGGCACCCCTCATCCCCCAATCCTGGTATGCATGGCACCCCTCATCCCCCAATCCTGGTAGGCATGGCACCCCTCATCCCCCAATCCTGGTAGGCATGGCACCCCTCATCCCCCAATCCTGGTAGGCATGGCACCCCTCATCCCCCAATCCTGGTAGGCATGGCACCCCTCATCCCCCAATCCTGGTAGGCATGGCACCCCTCATCCCCCAATCCTGGTAGGCATGGCACCCCTCATCCCCCAATCCTGGTAGGCATGGCACCCCTCATCCCCCAATCCTGGTAGGCATGGCACCCCTCATCCCCCAATCCTGGTAGGCATGGCACCCCTCATCCCCCAATCCTGGTAGGCATGGCACCCCTCATCCCCCAATCCTGGTAGGCATGGCACCCCTCATCCCCCAATCCTGGTAGGCATGGCACCCCTCATCCCCCAATCCTGGTAGGCATGGCACCCCTCATCCCCCAATCCTGGTAGGCATGGCACCCCTCATCCCCCAATCCTGGTAGGCATGGCACCCCTCATCCCCCAATCCTGGTAGGCATGGCACCCCTCATCCCCCAATCCTGGTAGGCATGGCACCCCATCCTGGTATGCATGGCACCTCATCCTGGTATATATGGTACCCCACATCCCTATTTTGGTATATATGGTACCCCACATCCCTATTTTGGTATATATGGTACCCCTCATCCCTATTTTGGTATATATGGTACCCCTCATCCTGGTATACATGGTACCCCTCATCCCAATTCTGGTATGTATGGCCTCCTCATACCCCAATCCTGACATGCATGGCACCCCATCCCTCAATCCTGGTATGCATGGCACCCCATCCCTCATCCTGGTATATATGGTACCCTACATCCCTATTTTGGTATATATGGTACACCACATCCCTATTTTGGTATATATGGTACCCCTCATCCCAATTCTGGTATGTATGGCCTCCTCATCCATCATCCTGGTATGCATGGCACCCCTCACCCCCCCAATCCTGGTATGCATGGCACCCCAAATCCCCAATCCTGGTATGCATGGCCCCCCTCATCCGCCAATCCTAGTATGCATGGCCCCCCTCATCCGCCAATCCTGGTATGCATGGTCCTCTCGCCCCCCAATCCTGGTATGTGTGGTACCCCTCATCCCAAAATCCTTTCACGCTGCGCACACATACAAAATAAAAAAACACTTAGGCTATGTGCCCACGATGCAGAAATGCTCAGGATTTTTTTCTGAGCGTTTCTGCATCTCCCTGGCAGAAAAAAACGCATGCGGATTGTACATGCGTTTTTCCTGCCAGGGAGATGTAGATGTGAAGCGTTCTTCACATGCATTTCCGCATGTGGGTTGACAAGCTCTTTCCAAGCAATTTTAGCATCACTTGGAAAGTGCTTGACAACTTGGTCACACTATATAAATCCATGCAAAAGGCATGACTTTATATACTGTGACCTAAAGAATGGTATAAAATAAAAAATAAATCTATACTTACCTTCTGATGGCCCCCGCAGTCTTGCTTCGATCCGTCCTGGCTGCCGGCAGCTCGCGGTGCACTGAAGGACCTGCCGTCACATGACTACGACGTCGGCGCAGGTCCTTCAGTCCACCGCGAGCTGCCGGCAAGCGAAGACAAGGAGAGCGGGGGTCATCAGAAGGTAAATATAATATTTATTTTTTATTTTATTCTTTTTTTCACAGGTTCTATGGTACCCGGGTCTGCAGGAGTCTCCTGTCCTCCAGACCCGGGTACCATCCGCACATTGAAACGCTTGGATTCCGCATGTACAGATTCAGTGATGCAGAATCCAAGCGTTCCAATGAAAGTCAATGGCGGCGAAAACGCAGTGCTTCCGCAAAATAATTGGTAGTGCTGCCTTTTTTTCTGCAGCATGTCCACAGCACATGCGGATTATTATTGGGGAACATGGCAGGCCTTCTACCATGCGTTTTTTAAGCGTTTCTGCAGCGTTTTTGCCGTTGCGGAAACACTTAAAAAACGCATCGTGGGCACACAGCCTAATACTCACCTTTCTTCCCTGTGCTCCAGCGGTGCAGTGTGGTGTCCTGTTCTGACGGGGGAGGAGTGTGGCACCGGAGTATGTGCGTGCCCATACCTCGCTGTCCTGTGCCATTTTGCTGAAGACACACTGCAAATGTGTCTTCATTAAAATGGCGCCGGATAGCGCTATGCGCATGCGCCGATCCGACGCCTCACTCTTGCCCCGGTCTCCAGCGAGAAGAGAGGCGCCCCGGCAACGCTCCTCCCGATCAGGTAAGTATGGCGCCGGAGATCGCGGTATATGTTCAGTGTCTACGCATACCGCGATCTCCGGCACCATACACTCCTCTTGCATGTAACGGCTATATGCGTTCTTCTGTCTGGAGCCAGACTGCGCGCAGCACATGCGCAGTCTATAGAGGCTTCAGAAAGAGGGACGCTTGGACAATTATATTATAGATATAGTGTATAATACACAGTACCCTTGTGGGTAAACCAAATTGCCTGGTTGTTTACGTGCCACAGTGCATCATGGAGTAAAGTGGTCCGTGATCTATATGACCGTATATACGACATGGTATATGATACATAATACAGAGTACCCTTGTGGGTAAACCGAATAGCCAGGTGGTGAACGCGCCATAGTATGTTCCCAATTGGAAGGAAATGGGGTGTAATAGTCCCTGACGAAAGGTTAGATTATTTACCTTCAGTAAGATGGTGGATGAGCGCTCCCTCACGCCTTCATCATGTGCGTCTCGAGATGTCTGCGGCGTGTGGGCTTTAAATAGCCCGTCGCAATCAGTGCCGTGCCGGGAATGCATGTAAGGCTACGTCCTTGGAAGTGGCGTCACCAGCAGGTGAGTGGCCGGATGTGTCTTGCCGGCTGTTGTCAGGGTGATGTGGGGAAGCCCATGCTTGGCTGTGGAGCGCAGGGTGGGTGCATATCAGGAAGGAGCCATGGAGACTGGGGAAGTTCTCGCATGCGCAATGTTCTAATAGTGCTGGCGCTGCCTGGATAATAGTCTATTGGAGGCTAAGTGATCCAAAGGGAGAGTATAGAATAAGGGTACAGGGATAGAAAGTAATGTACTGTGTCAATAGTGTATTGGATCAGGGGATTTAAAGAGAGAAAGTGGATAAAGGAAAAGGGTTAGTGAAAACAGTTTAAAGAGAAAGGAGGATGTTACTAGTAAAGGGGAAGTCTAAATAGAAGGGGACACAGAGGCAGGGTCTGGTGGAGTAAATTCATATACTGGTGGAATGGTGTAATAAAGGTTTATGTAAACCTATGTTGCAGGTAGAGGAGGCTGGTATGGGATGTAAACAGTGACAGTGAAGGATGGAGACGAAGGGTAGAGATTGGGGAAGACTCACCTGGAATACAAGATAGGATAGGGTGCATAGGAGACCAAATTAGCGTATCTGTAAGAGAAATTAATCAAGTCAGTAAATTTATTTTGCGGTTTAAACCTTTGGGGATAATGTTTGAAGAGTGTGTATCCAGAAGGATTCTCGTTGTTGGAGGAGTTTACTGTGATTCCCCCCATGCCTTGGTCTTGGTACCTGTTCAATGACCTGAAACCTAAGTTGAGATACTGTATGTCTCGCATTGGAAAAATGGTGGGGTAGCGGAAGCCAGGTTTTTCCGCATCGTATGGTAGATTTATGACTGGCAATTCTGTCTTTGACATGTTGTGTGGTCTCTCTTACGTTCAATAAGCCACATGGGCATTTAATTACATATACAACAAAATTGAAGTCACAGGTGTAGTAGCCTTTAATGGGATAGGAGTTCCCTGTACTTGGATGTGTTACTGTGTTGGATTTGATAACATTGGAGCAGGCTGCACAACTGAGGCAGAGAAATATGCCTCATTTTGGGGCGTTTAGGAATTGTTGGGTGGGTATACTTTGTGTACTGCCAATGTCAGCTCTGATTAGTTCATCCTTTATGTTGCGGGGTCTTCTGCTGCACATGATGGCTGGGGATTTGAAGGCTTCTATGGTTAGGTCGGTTCTGTTAAGGAGTGACCAATGTTTACGAATTAAAGTGTGAATTTTCAGCATCAGTGGGGGATATGTGGGGACAAATCGGATGCGTACTTCCTTGCTGGAATGGTTCTGACTAGGTTTTATCTGAATCACATTTTTCAGTGAGTGCTGGAAACTCCAACATAAGCACTCCATGTCAACCACAGCATTTATGATCTAAACCTTATTGCAGTTTTTTTTTTTTGAAGGCTGAATAAAAAATAAACGCAATTCTTGAACTGCTGTTGATTTATTCTAACGCTGTTTACTGTGATGTATAAGGGATAATATAGCCTTATCCTTTTGGGTCAGTATGTTTTCAGCAATACCAGATGTATATATTTGTTTTCTCCAATCCCCTCCACGACAGCACACCTGCAGGTAGCCTCCCCATCCTAATTGGGGACAGGAAAACAAGAGGTTAAATAGCCCCTCCCCGCTACAATCCCCAGTGTTTTCCTGTCCCTATGGGATGAAGAGGTTACCTGGGGTGCCTGCGGCCGGCAAGCAGGGTCCTATTAAGTTTACCTGCCGGGCTGCAGGGAGCGATCGTCTCCAGCTTTCCTTCCTTGGCAGCTCCCGTGTCTCCTTGAGAGCAGGACCCCCTCACTCGCCTGCGGGTAAAGCCGAGTAGGGGGCTGGGGGCCTCCTGTAGCTCCCCGGCCAGAGTCTCCTCTGTCCTCCATGGTGGCGTTCCGGCGCGCATGCAGGATGTGCCGAAAGTCAGGCTTTCGGCCTGCGGGACGTCACTTCCGGTACGTTCCACCGTGGAACGCATGGAGGCCGCGACGGGAAATTCAAATGGAGAAGCCACTATTTGCCCCGAAAATGAGGATCCTTCACCGGATAGGTGAAAATTTGGCGCTGGATCTCAGTCTCCCCTACAAAAGACCCAGATGAGAAGACTCCATTAAGGTAGGACAGACTATTCTGCTACTGTGGAGGGTGCTGTTCCAAAGCCTGCGTCTGCAGAGCCCAGCGCTAACCCGGCCCCAGTAAGTACTAGGTCCTAGGTTATTCCCCACTCTCTTTTGAGCAGGATCCTAAATATATTTTAAATCTCCCTCTTTTTATTTTTAATTTAGGGAGACAAGGATCCTGCACTGAGAGTGGGAGAAAGCACTACAGTTTGCAAATGTGCATCTGTAGAAAAAAAGCTTTCTTCAGGGCATAAGAAACCCCTATGCCGGAAATGCACTGACAACATTGTGAAGGAAGAACTGCCTTCCCTTATGGAAGAAGTCAGGGGAATGGTTCGGCAGGAAATACAATCTTACTAGCGTCCTTCTCACAGACCTTTTCACGAGCCAGAACTGAAGGTGCATCTCCCACCAAAAGGAGAAAATATACGGTTAGGGAGACCTCTGATTCAGAATTGGGGTCTATGGAGGAACCGGAAGAAGGGTTCCTAAGTGAAGATCAGGAAGATAGGAAATATTACTTTTCGTCCGAGAATATGGAGGAATTTTGTCGCATGTGAGAGACACGATGCAGGTGGAAGAGGAGAAGGAAACCCGTACAGTTCAGGATGAAATGTTTGGGGGTCTGAAATCCAAAATGAAGTTGGTGTTCCCTGTGCATGACAACATTCGGAGTCTTATTTTGGATGAATGGGAGTCACCTGAGGAAAGGCTTAGTATGGCAGGAGAAATGAAGGATAAATTCCCTCTAGATGAAAAGGCGGCTAAGCTTTGGATGGAAGTCCCGAAGGTTGATGTACAGGTGGCAAGGGTTGCGAAGAAAACAACCCTTCCCTTTGAAGACTTGTCACAGCTCAAAGATCCTATGGATATGAAGATGGACAGTCTGCTAAGGAAGGCATGGGAAACATCGGCGTCTTCACTGAAGGCTAATGTTGCTTCAACTTGTGTAGCTCGTTCCATGTTCCTCTGGCTCCAACAACTAGAGGAACATCTCGGGAAAGGTACTCCTAGAGAAGGCCTCCTAGCATCTCTTCCTTTGCTGCAGAAGGCCACTGGATTCCTAGCTGATGCCTCAGCGGAGTCGGTCAAGATTGCGGCAAGATCGGCAGCATTATCGAATTCTACGAGAAGAGCCCTGTGGTTGAAGATGTGGAGTGGGGACAACGCATCAAAATCTAAGCTTTGTTCCATTCCATTTAAAGGAGAGTATATGTTTGGGGCGGTCCTAGACGAGTTGTTGGGAGAAAGCATCGGACAAGAAGAAGTCTCTGCCAGAGCCAAAGAACCCAAGAAGTTTCAGAAAGAGACCATTTCTCCCCCCTCAACAACAATAGCAGCAAATATTTCAGTACAGAGGCAAGGGTAAAACTGGTCGCTGGAGTTACCCAAAAGGGGGAAGAGGAACGAATATCTTTCAAGGTTCTAGGCAGGACAGACAATGACGCCAAGAAGGTAGGAGGCTGAATTACAAGCTTCCTTCCTCAATGGCAGCTGATATCTTCAGACAGGAAGATACTGGACATGGTGACCGTAGGAGCAGAAATAGACTTTACCATCTACCCTCCAAGAGTGATAGAGGTAACATCTTTACCATCAACAAGATTGCACAGGCTCCTAATGTTTGGTCTTCAGAAGCTTCAAAACTCTGGAGTCATTTCACCAGTGCCTCGCATGGAACAAGGAGAGGGACACTATTCTTGGGTGTTTCTGCTAAGGAAGGTCTCAGGTTCTTACAGGATAATCCTCAATCTGAAACATCTCAACCAATATGTGAAATACAGAAGGTTCAAGATGGAGTCGATAAAGTCCACGATTCCGTTGATTGGGAAAGGATTTGTCATGGCAACAGTAGACCTGCAAGATGCTTACTACTACGTGCCAATTCATCCGGATTACAGAAAATTTCTCAGATTTGCTGTAACTCAGAACCGAGAGGTACTTCACTTTCAATTCAATGTACTCCCCTTCGGCATTTCGTCAGCACCCCGCCTATTTACAAAGATCATGGCAGAGGTAGTAGCTTATCTAAGGAAACGGAATATCTGCATCATCCCATATTTAGACGATTTTTTGGTGATGGCTCCCTCGGTTTCAAGTTTGGAAAGAGACCTTCAGATGACCCTCCCGATCCTGGAATCTTTGGGATGGTTGATAAACTACAAAAAGTCAGATCTGATTCCCTCCACCAGGAAGACCTTCTTGGGAATTCTCCTGGATTCTCAGCAACAAGCCTCTTTTTTGCCAAAAGAGAAGCAGATTCAGTTGAGGTCGAAAGTCTATGCACTAAAGAACCGCAGCGGAGTGTCATTAAGATTCGCCATGTAGGTCCTCGGGTCCATGACCTCATCTATTCAGGCTTTACCTTGGACTCAGGCAAATTCAAGGGTCCTTCAAAACTACATCCTTTCCTGTTGGGACAGATCTCCAAGTTCCCTCTCCCAACAGAATTCATCTGCCAGAGAAGGTGAAAGCATCTTTAAATTGGTGGCTCTATCTAGGAAATCTGGAGAAAGGTTCAGCTTGGATTCAACTTCCCTTGTTATCCGTCAAAACAGACGCAAGCAAAAGGGGATGGGGAGCAGTAGTCTCCCACGTGGCCTTCCAAGGGGTCTGGTCGCAAGAAATAACGGAGCTGTCCTCAAACATAAGAGAACTGAAAGCGGTGGAAGAAACCCTATGGGCAGCCAATTCTCTGCTTCAGGTGTCGCATGTCATAGTCTACTCGGACAATATGACTACTGTAGCCCACTTGAGACATCAGGGAAGTACAAGAAACAGGAGGTTACAGATGATCTCAGAAAGAATCTTCCACTGGGCAGAGCAGCATCTACTGTCCTTATTGGCTCTGCACCTGAGGGGCTCCGACAACTGTCATGCAGATCTTCTGAGCAGAAAAGACATTCATCCAGGGGAGTGGAGTCTGAACTCGAAGATATTTCAGATGATTGTTCAAAAGTGGGGATACCCAGATGTGGACCTATTTGCGAACCAGAATAACGCAAAAGTAAGAGCCTTTTTCTCTTTGGACCCCGAGGATTCAGCAACAGGGATAGATGCATTCGCTCACCCTTGGAAAGTCGGGCTCGCTTATGCTTTTCCCCCGATTCCGTTAATACCAAGAACTTTACAAAAAATCAGGTCGGAAGGGGTCAAGACTATCCTAATAGCTCCAATGTGGCCAAAAAGAGCATGGTTCAGAACATTAAGCAGTCTAAGAATGGAGGATCCATTGATGCTTCCTCAAATCCACTATCTACTGCATCAGGGCCCGATTTTCCATCCGGCCCCTCAGAATTTGTCTCTAGCAACTTGGCTTCTGAGACCGCCCTCTTAAAAACCAGAGGTTTCTCAGTACAGGTGATCCATACACTGCAGAAAATCAGAAAACCGGTCACGAATTCCATCTATGGAAAAATCGGGAAAGCTTTCAAGCTGTGTTATGAGCCTCGTCCATTAGATCCTTTTCGGCCTGACGTGGCCAGAATATTGATTTCCTACAGGACGGTCTGTCTAAAGGATTAAGACCCAGCACACTGAAGGTCCAAGTCTCGGCTTTAAGTTCCTATTTTGATGCTGATTTGGCCTAAAACAGATGGATTAAGAGGTTCATGATAGCGGCTTCTCGGATTAATCCAACAAGAGCTAAAATAGTTCCACCTTGGGATCTCAACGTAGTTCTTAGAGGCCTAACTATGCATCCTTTCTAGCCAATAGCGGAGGCACACATAGACAAATTGTCTTGGAAAGCGGCATTGCTGATAGCTCTGACTATAGCCAGAAGAGTGAGTGAAATCCAAGCCCTGTCTATCAGAGAGCCTTATTGTCGTATTTTGGAGGACAGTATCATCCTCCAGTTGGATCCTTCTTTTCTACCCAAAGTGTCGTCTAATTTTCATATGTCTCAGCCCATAATTCTTCCGTCATTCTGTCAAAATCCATCAAATAGCAAGGAAGAAGTATTCCACATGTTGGATGTAAGAAGGACTGTAATCCGCTATTTGAGGGAGACTGAAACCTGGAGGAAGGATCAGAACCTATTTGTCCAATATGGAGGCCCAAATACAGGAAAGAAAATTGCAAAAAATATGCTAGCAAATTGGATTAAGAAAGCAATTTGTGAAGCATACATAGTTCAAGATTTGCCTCCTCCGGAATCCTTGAAAGCTCATTCTACTAGAGCTATGTCGGTCTCCTGGGCGGAAATAGCTAGTGCATCCATCGAGCAGGTTTGCTGGGCAGCTACATGGTCGTCTGTCCATACCTTTGCTAAACATTATAGACTAGATGTAATATCTAATAGAGACTTAACATTTGGAAGGAAAGTCCTTCAGGCTGTTGTCCCTCCCTAAAATTCATTCTTTGGTATTACTCCAGATGTGCTGTCGTGGAGGGGATTGGAGAAAATAGAATTAGACTTACCGGTAATTCGGTTTCTAAGACCCTCCACGACAGCTTGGGTAATTCCCGCCCTTTCCTTATTTGATTGGAAAAATCCTTAGTCTTAATAAATATTTAGAGCATTCATACTGTGTGGTCCTTTGAAAACACTGGGGAGGGGAGGGGCTATTTAACCTCTTGTTTTCCTGTCCCTAATTAGGATGGGGAGGCTACCTCCAGGTGTGCTGTCGTGGAGAGTCTTAGAAACTGAATTACCGGCAAGTCTAATTCTAATTTTTGCTACTTTTACCTTTCACACACTAAAAGACCTTTCTTGTGTCAGCACATATTGAGAGCTACAACTTTTTTCTAGTTTGCTGCTGATAGTCATGTGAGCGTTTTTGTTTTTTTTGCGTTGGTCTTAGACACTTTGAGTCATTGGGATGAGTTGGTCCTTATGACAGTTCTATAGATCGGGTCATTCCAGATGCGATGATACCAAATATATGTACTTTATTATTTTTTACTCACTGTGTATTTATTGGTGAAACATTTTAGTAGTGTTTTGTGTATCCTTGAATATTTTATTTTTTACTTGGTCTCTCTGAGACTTGAAACTTTAAAGTCTGCAGGCTGATCTAATACCTTGCAATACTTGATGTATTGCGGTATATTAAACCTGTCAGTGTTGCACTGACATGAGGGCTATTAAACCCTGCTTATGGTAAAACCTAACAGCCAACCGTACCTAGCATGGGTGTGCCCATTTCACAGTTGATACGGGCACAATGTAGGCGATGGGGTCAGATACCGACCAGAGTCTTCTCGGCGTTGCCAACTTGACTTTTTACTTTTTTCTGGACATCTTATCAAAAAATCATGGACAGACAATATTTTGGAGACATTGTAAAATAATAATAAAGCATTGTAATTATAACGGATACATGTCTACAGCCCATAATTCTGATACACAGACATTAGCTGCCTTTACTGTAAGCTATAAAATAAGTCAAAATAATTTGTTCAAGTTTCTTCATTTTCAAAAATAAATCACGTACACCTTTTTTAATTTTTTTTTTTTTTAAATTATACAGACAGGGCCAAAGAAAGTGCCCTATTTTTATGGATTGTCCAGGAATTTCTGGACGGTTAGCAACTCTGAGTCTTCTATGGCCTGGGGCTGCCGTATTTGCTTTGGGTGTCATGCTTTGAGATTTACACGCTAGCAAATAAAAATGACAGACCTATAAAAAAAAAATTACACCATTTTTAATTTTATACACTTTTTCATTCACTTTTTCACAAAGTCAAATTATTAAAAGAATAAAATACATTTATAAAACATTCCCTTTAATCTCCAAGAGCACACCTTTAGGAAAGGAAATAGACACTGCAAAGGTTTACAGCTTACAGGAGATGTCTTGCACCCACCTATTTATTCTTTATCATTATATACTGACTGAGCGATAAGAGGAGCTCTGCTACTCCATACCGGGTAAAGACAAGCCTCCTGTTATGCATAGTAAAAAAAAAAACTAAAGAAATGAACTGGGATATAGATTGGTGTGCGTGCAGCATGTCAGTGCATGTTAAAGTTGCCCACTAAACAGAAAAAAAAACAAAGAAACATAATACGCAAATACTCCGCAGTAAGTAAACAGCAGTAGTGCATGAAAATAACAGTGTATTTAGTTAACATCATAATTTTTATCAAAAGAATGCAAAAGTCATCCCACCACATCATGGTGACCCTATTCGGGACAGTAGTGGGATGGATTTTGCATTCTTTTGATCAAAATTAGGTTAGCTAAGTACCCTGTTGTTTTCATGCACTACTGCTGTTTCTTTACAGCGGGGTATTGGCTTATTATGTTTCTGTCTTTGTTTTTTTTCTGTTGTATATAATCGAAGCAAGAGTCTGTGCAGACAAGATGGCATAAAAAGCTCTTGTAAATGTATGCCCAGCAAGCTGCATGGTGGTTTGGAAACTGATATATTAATATAGGGAAAAATTGCCAATAAATTACGTCTAAATCTTAATCTTCCTAAATCCATGTTTCATGAATTCTCATCATATAATTTTTCCTTTTATCATGGGTTTTTATTTAGATGTGATATTGCTTTGCAATTACATAAACTATTCTGTGTCTGATTATTGGTAACAGTAGAATATGTGTGCATATAAGTATAACTGGACCCGGGGGTGGGCAAATAACATTCAAAAGGGGCCACATGAGAGATCATGACTATTGTGGAGGGCCGAACCAATAGGTGGAAATTTAATTCTGCTCAATATTGAGATTAACCTATTAATATGAAATAGTAATTCTAATTAATTGTGTTACTTCAATATTGAGCAGAATTAAGTATGCTGACACACCCCCTTTATATAGCACATGAACCCCCATACAGCACCCCCCCCCCTAAATACATTGAGCTCTCGCACACATTCACACACACACAAAAAAGACAGCTCACTGGTCATTCACTGACCTGCCTCCTATTTTACATAATGCATCTAGTAGTGCGGGGCCAGGTAAAATAGGAGGCAGGTCAGTGAACGATCAGTGAGCTGTCATAAGAGCATACAGATGAATATGTAAGCAGAGCACCAGATAGAGCGCTCCCCACAGGCTGCCCGGAGCATGAGCATATAGTTATCTCCAAACTGAAAGTAAAGATTACATAAGAACCACAGCATGGATTTCATCAACTAAGGTATCATTTTTATCAGTGTAATGTCACCCACCTGAGCACAATCCTGCTGACAGATGTGCTTTAAGTAGAGGTAGCTGTAATAACAAATGCTATTTGTGGGAGAAAACCCACAAGATTAACAAATGTAACTTCATCCATTCTAAAGTTCAACTAAACGATGGCAAATATTGTAATTGACATGTTCTTAAAAGTTCATTAGTTTTCCACACTAATCTAACACTACTTTCTTACTTCTGTTTGGTCATTCCGGTTGTCTCATTTTGAGAAACAGACTAATGTCCAAAATGGGTCTTTTGCATACCTTATAAAAATGGAGGGGAGGTTCTCCATTGATTATTATGGGGTCCATTTGAGTTTGTGTCCATTTTTCAGTATAAAAAAAGACTGCATGATGCAATTTTTCATTTCTAAAAATGGGCACATAACATAACCAAAATGAACTTCATAATAATCGAGTCCTTCTGTTTTGTTTGCATCATACAACACATCTGTAATAATCATGAATTCCGTTTGTCTGTTCCTACAAATGCAATGACTAAATGGAAGTGTGAAGGCAGCTTAATGTGAATAGTTTTTTTTTGTTTAATATGGCATGCATGTTTTTAAAAAATGTTGTTGGTCTTCCAGTGAATGAGGTTCCAGGAGTCCAGCTGACTGTTTCCCCTAAAGTCGAACCGGCACAGCAGTCACCCGAAGATTGGCCAGACTGGAGTGAGTCAGACGCTTTCACAAGTGACAGTTTTGTCCATGTGCCGCAAAAGACAGAAGTGGTGTGTGATCACTCAGATGCTGAACATTGGGATGACTTCAGCCTGTCCAACGATTGCCTTAAAACTGAAGCTGCAAACATCTCAAGTGAAACAAATGGAATCTTAGATGTCAAAAGACTTTCCAGTTTAAACTCTGTTTCTAGTTTGGATCACATTGCAGCCAGCAGTAATTCCCATACGGACAAGCTATCACCATCAGTGTTACCATTGACAAAACCTACACAAGATAAAGTCTCAGACAAGAAATTAGAATCCTGGAATAGTTTGGGGGATGAATTCACAATAAAGGTCAAGAGCAAAAGCAGAGATCCAGAGTTGGATTGGTTCGCTGACATGGCTCCAGAAATAAAAATTTCAACTGCTTTTATTTCTCTTGGATCCCTTGAAGAGAGTGTAACTAGCGCAGAGCTCAATATGGATCCAGCTGGCAAACAGTCAACTACATTTTCAGCAAAATTTGCTGCTGCTGAGATTGAAGAGGTAAAATAAAGTACAAGATGTAGAACAAAATAATTGTATGCACTTTATAGCTCTAATCTAATGTCAGAGATATCAGTCATCTACACATACTATCCTAGCGCGCCAATTGTGTGGGCTGAGGAAATGCACTTCTTGGTTCAATGACAATGCATAATTCTTGTCAACCAGTCAGCATCTTGAGATGTAGTCTGTGACTTCCAAGTTCTCAGTGGTCCTGTGTCTATCACATTATCCTGGATAGTTGCTGACTGGCACTGCGAGATCACATGACTCTAGAGTCAGGAAATCTTTTCCCATCCATCCATCCCAGTCTTTTTATAGATGGATAAAAATTGGGAAATATAAGGTAAGAAAAATTAACAGCCTTCCGGTAAGTAAAGAAAAGTACAAATAAAATCTTATTCTATAAAACAAATTACTAACTTGTACAAACAAAAAATGGTCTCAATATTTAGAACAAATCCTACACAAATGTCCTCATACCAGAGGGGTACATAGAAATCATGGTGCGCAGAACTTCTGATTGCCCCCCTCCCCTCAAAACAATAAATAAATAATTTGCTTGGCGGGGTCACAGAAGAGCAGATCTCACAACTTTCCAGCCTTTGCATAGTAATTTTTCTCCTGCTGAAATCCCAGATTCCTCTTTCATTGCCCCCATAAAGTATATTGCAAACAAAAGGCCTCCAAACAGTATAATGGCCCGCACTAGCCCTCCAAACAGTATAATAGGCCCCACACAGTATGATAGACCCCACACAAACATTTACACTGTATAATTGATTACATACAGTATAATGGACCCTCACACATTATAATGGCCCCACATAGCCTTCCTTATAGTATAGTGCACTCCCCATAACCCTCAATACAATTCCGCTGCAGAAACGCTTAAAAACGCTTGGTAGAAGGTCTGCCATGTTCCCCAATGATAATCCGCATGTGCTACGCACATGCTGCGGAAATTTCTGCTGCGGATTATCATTGCAGAAAAATCCACAGCACTACCAATTATTTTGTGGAATCACGGCGTTTTCGCCGCCATTGACTTGCATTGGACCTCATGACATTTTCATCACTGCATCTGAAGATGCGGATTCCATGTGTTTCAATGTGCGGATGGTACCCGGGTCTGGAGAAGAGTAGACTCTCCTCCGGACCCGGGTACCATAGTACCTGTAAAAAAAAAAAAAAAAGAATAAAATAAAAAATATACATTATACTTACCTTCTGATGGCCCCCGCTGTCCTTAGCGATGCCTCTTGGCTTGCCGACAGCTCACGTTGGACTAAAAGGACCTTCTATGACGTCATTTAGTCATGTGACCGGTCACGCGACCGCTGATGTCAGGTCCTTTAGTGTACCGCGAGCTGCCTGCAAGCCAAGATGCATCGGATAAAGACACCGGGGGCCATCAGAAGGTAAGTATAATGTATATTTTTTATTTTATTCTTTTTTTTTTTTACAGGTACTATGGTACCCGGGTCCAGAGGAGAGTCTCCTCTTCTCCAAACCCGGGTACCATTCTTTTACGGTTACATTATATATAAATCCATGCCGGTTGCATGGATTTATATAGTGTGACCAAGTTGTCAAGCACTTTCCAAGTGATGCTAAAATTGTTTGGAAAGCGCTTGATAACCCGCATGCGGAAATGCATGTGAATAACGCTTCACCTCCGCATGTCGCATGTCCCTGGAAGGAAAAACACATGTACAATCTGCATGTACAATCCGCATGCGTTTTCTCTGCCAGGGAGATGCAGAAACGCTCAGGAAAAATCCGGAGCATTTCTGCATCGTGGGCACATAGCCTTACACTTCTGTTTTGTTAAGCTGCCTATAGCTTTCTAAAATAAGTCTGAAGTTCCTGGCCTTACACCATTGCCCTGCAGTAAAGGCTAAAAGTCTGGTTTATTTGTTAAGTTGAATATTAATTTATAATGCATTGTGGAGATCAAATGATGCGTTTAAAAGAACACCATCATCAGAAAATTACCTATTGAGTAAGTCAGATCTGTTTGGTTTTGTTTTTTGCATATTACAATCTGTATTTTTAAAAATAAAAAGTAGAAATATTGCCATTTTCAAATTGGGACTTTTTTGGACTCCCACTTCCTTTTGTTTCTATTTTAGTAAAGAACACTTGTGTATAGCTGCCACAGTGGTCAGACCCTGACCCTTTCTTTTGTGTTTGAAGGTATCTGATGAGTATGTGCAGAATGGGAATGGGAGCGGGATCAGCTATGACATCAGCTTTTCTGATTACTGGATCCAGTGTTATCAGCGGTGTATTGAGGTGTTTACCCGCCATTGTAATCCTTGCTTTACTGAGGACTTGAAGTAAGAGTCTAAAAAAAGCCCAGTGGAGAGTGTGACCATTGTAAGAATACTTTTTTTTTTAATAAAGATTGCAAAAAAAGAAAAAAATTGTAAACATTTTTTTAAAAATACTGCTAACCCAAAAACCTGATTACAATAGGTCATTTTCTGATGATAGGTTCTGTTTGAATGCTTAAAATATTGCCTAAAGGTAGAGTGCTGCCCCCTTTTGTCACTCGGAACATTGAGCAGACGAGAAACTCCACTGATTTCTGACTAGAAAGGTGAATTTACTCCACTGTCATTAGGCTTTTCTTCTTTTTTTTTCAGCTTGCCATAACTGATATACATTATTTTTCTTTTGCAGACGGAGGCTGAAGGCTGGGGTGAAGAAAATGAGTTGGGTTGGGAGGAAGATGCTAACAGCTGGTGATAGCTTAGAGGATCACCCTTTACTATTTATTATAGAAAGAGAACAATGTGTGTTGACCATACGTTGAACTATCACTCAAGAGGCTATTTGTTGGCCAGTGGCATTAATTCTAGTGAACTGTTTGGTGTTAATTATCCACTGCTAAACCAAGAGAAATAATCTGAACTTATGCTACAGATATTCTAGAATGGATGTTTTAAACAATGGAATATATAATTTTATTGAAAATCTATGTTTTTTTTCCTCATAAATCTTATGCTGCTTGTTGTGCAAACAAATGCCTGCCTAATTTTGTTTTTCATCAACAATGTGCAGTTTTGCATACATTTTAAAAGCCATAGTTTCCTATGCTATTAACATTTTTATGTAATACTTCAAGGTAGCGTAATCAAAATGATTAATGACTGTTATGAAGCACTGTACCTCCCACTGAATGGTAAGATAAGTTGTATTTATTATGGTGGATTTCTGAACAAGACATGCAGAAGTAGTTGTGTCATCGGGCGTGATGGGCCGAAGTTTAAGCAGCATTTTTGATACTGAACTTCAGGAACTGAATCTGTCACACACAATGTTGCCGTCCTATGTATCTGAGAATAAGTAAATGGAAAGTGACGAAAAAAAGTGTTTTCACTTTCCTATTGCATTCCTAAATTCACAGTATCCTGTGGAAAGATGGACCAAGGAGTTAAAAGCCTTTTTATCTTGTACGTGACTTAGCACATCTCATGGTCCACTCCTGTTTCGGAGGCATGCTTCTTGCGTTTTTGAGAACAGCCATGAGCAGTTTTTGCTTTTCCGTTTATAACCTAGCGTTCTATTGCTCTAAGTTTTGCTCTTTGAACACCAAATATTTTAATAATGCACCATATATGCAAGAGAATGAACTTTTACAGCATTCAATTATTTTTTACCCATAACTTGAGTTGCTCATTTATCCTGGCATTGAAACATTAATTTTCGCATAGATTTAAAATTGTTCCTAATTACATTGCTTCAAACTTCTGCTAAAAGAAAAATAATCCTACTTTGGTGGTATAGTAAATAAAAAAAAAATGTACAGTTTTAAGTGTGCATGAATGACGTCTGATGACACGACACTTAAAGGGTTTGTCCCAAGATATAAATGTTGGGCAATTACTTTAGAAATGAAAATTTAGCAATATTTGCAAATACCTTGCTTTTTAAAAAATAAAGCAGTAACAGTCTCTCACCTCCAATAGAATGTCATACACAGCACTTCTGTTCCGCTGTCCTCCCTGGATATGATTTGTTAGTTGATTAGTTCTAACTTTAACTGGTCAAGTATGCGTACTTCTTGGCCTATGTATTCCTTCTCCCCTGTAGACCCCTCGTCACTGTTTAGCCAGCGCATGCACAGAAACGCTTACTCTGGGTACCTGTATGTTGCCCTGATACTCTTTCCCATGAGCAATGAGTCAACACCTGGACATTTTGTGTCCGGTCTCACTTGTGTGTCTGTAAATGCCCACAGTATGTACTGCTCAGCTGGCTAGTGCTGAAAGCAATGTGACGAGCCCTATCTGTGAAAGCGAGCAGAAAACTCAACTCAAGAGAATAGATCATCAGCACTGCATACTAGCTCATATAAAGAGAAAAAGCACTACATAGGCACGAGCACACCTCCTATAATGATAATTTCAAATTTTATTGAACATTGACAAACAATCATAAAATCATTTAAAAAAAACAGATTGAAATGTCCCCCGCCAGACAAATATCATAAATAACCATATATTATTTAAAAAAAAAAAATAAAATTCAGTGTCTCACACACCACCTCCTCATCTCGCCCCTACTCTTCTCCATCTACACCCTAGGCCTGGGACAGCTCATAGAGTGTCATGACTTTCAGTATCACCTCTATGCTGATGACACACATCTACCTCTCCGGACCCAATATCTCCTCCCTACTAACCAAAATCCCACAATGTCTGTCCGCTATTTCATCCTTCTTCTCTGCTAGATTTCTAAAACTTAACATGGACAAAGCAGAGTTCATCATCTTTCCGCCATCTCATTCACCCCAACCCCCCCACCCCCCAACTGATCTATCAACGTCAATGGCTGTCCACTCGCCCTAGTCCTTCAAGCTCGCTACCTTGGGGTAACCCTGGACTCTGAACTCTCCTTCAAGCCACATATCTAAGCCCTCTCCGCTTCCTGCCAACTCCAACTTAAAAATATCTCCCGGATCCGCACACTCCTGAACCATGAATCTGCAAAAACACTAGTGCACGCCCTCATCATCTCCCGTCTTGACTACTGCAACCTGCTGCTCTGTGGCCTCCCTTTCAACACTCTTGTACCCCTCCAATCCATCCTAAACTCTGTTTGACTAATCCACCTGTTCCCCCGCTATTCTGCGGCCTCTCCTCTCCGTCAATCTCTTCGCTGGCTCCCCATTGCTCAGAGACTCCAGTTCAAAACCCTAACCGTGGCATACAAAGCCATTCACACCCTGTCTACTCCATATATCTCTGACCTAGTCTCCCGGTACATACCTGCACGCAACCTCCGATCCTCACAAGATCTCCTTCTCTTATTTCCTCCTCCCACAATCGCATACAAGATTTCTCCCGTGCATCCCCCCTACTCTGGAACTCTCTACCCCAACACATCAGACTCTCACCTACCATGGAAACCTTCAAAAGGAACCTGAAGACCCACCTCTTCCGCCAAGCCTACAACCTACATTAACCATCGTTCCACCATACCGCTCCACGACCAGCCCTACCCTCACCTACTGTATCCTCAGCCATTCCTTGTAGACTTTGAGCCCTAGCTTGCAGGGTCCTCTCTCCTCCTGTACCAGTCGCTGACTTGCATTGTTCAACATTATTGTAATTGTTTTTGCTATGTATACACCTTTTCACATGTACAGCGCCATGGAATAAATGGCGCTATAATAATAAATTATTATTATACAGGGTAGTCCAAAAGTAGGTGGACAGAAAGTGTAATAAGGTTATGAAGGGGGAGATTTATCAAACATGGTGTAAAATGAAACTGGCTCAGTTGCCCTTAGCAACCAATCAGATTCATTTTCCAAAGAGTCTGTGAGGAATGAAAAGTGGAAAGGTGGAATCTGATTGGTTGCTAAGGGCAACTGAGTCAGTTTCACAGATCTAGTTTTCACAGAGAGATCTCCCTCAAATCTGTTTTCTTTTGAGATAACACATAATGGAAAATAATTTAAATACAGATCAAAGAAAATGGATTTTAACAGAGTATTGGAAATGTCAAAATGCTGAAACCGTTAGAGCAAATTGCGTTGAAACATTTGGTACTCAAGCCCCAAAGAGACAAACCATTTACCCCATTTGTGACAAATTCAATGCCACTGGCTCAATCCTTAATGCTCCAAAAACTGGTCGACCCAAAACAGTCTCTACAGAAGATAATAAAGAACTTGTTGCTGAAACATTTGTTCAGAGTCCAAAAAAGTCCACCAGAAGAGCCTCTTTGGAATTGGGAATTTCACGAGCTTCTATCATGCGGATCCTGAAATCTATTGGGTGGAAAACTTATCGTCCACGTCTAATTCATGGTTTATTGGAGGATGATCCAGACAGGCTGCCGCAATTTAATTTTTGATAAATCTCCCCCTTCATAACCTTATTACACTTTCTGTCCACCTACTTTTGGACCACCCTGTATAATAAATATGTAGTCCCAACATATATAAACATGCAATGTAGGATTCACAAATACAAAGGTCAGGCCCAGAACTGCATTAAATATAGTGCCAAAAACTCTCAAATAATACATAAACTGCTCAAAAAAATAAAGGGAACACTCAAATAACACATCCTAGATCTGAATGAATGAAATATTCTCATTGAATACTTTGTTCTGTACAAAGTTGAATGTGGTGACCACAAAATCACACAAAAATCATCAATGGAAATCAAATTTATTAACCAATGGAGGCCTGGATTTGGAGTCACCTCCAAAATTAAAGTGGAAAAACACACTACAGGCTGATCGAACTTTGATGTAATGTCCTTAAAACAAGTCAAAATGAGGCTCAGTATTGTGTGTGGCCTCCACGTGCCTGTATGACCTCCCTACAACGCCTGGGCATACTCCTGATGAGGTTGCAGATGGTCTCCTGTGGGATCTCCTCCCAGACCTGGACTAAAGCATCCGCCAACTCCTGGACAGTCTGTGGTGCACCACTCCTGGTGGATGGAGCGAGACATGATGTCCCAGATGTTTTCAATCGGATTCAGGCCTGGGGAATGGGCGGGCCAGTCCATGGCTTCAATGCCTTCACCTTGCAGGAACTGCTGACACACTCCAGCCACATGAGGTCTGGCATTGTCCTGCATTAGGAGGAACCCAGGGCCAACCGCACCAGTATATGGTCTCACAAGGGGGTCTGGGGATCTCATCTCGGTACCTAATGGCTGTCAGGCTACCTCTGGCGAGCACGTGGAAGGCTGTGCGTCCCTCCAAAGAAATGCCACCCCACACCATTACTGACCCACTGCCAAACCGGTCATGCTGAAGGATGTTGCAGGCAGCAGATCGCTCTCCACGGCGTCTCCAGACTGTCACGTGTGTCACATGTGCTCATTGTGAACCGGCTTTCATTTGTGAAGAGCACAGGGCGACAGTGGCGACTTTGCCAATCCTGGTGTTCTGTGGCAAATGACAAGTGTCCTGCATGGTGTTGGGCTGTGAGCACAACCCCCATCTGTGGATGTCGGGCCCTCATACCTCCCTCATGGAGTCGGTTTCTAACAGTTTATGCAGACACATGCACATTTGTGGCCTGCTGGAGGTCATTTTGCAGGGCTCTGGCAGTGCTCCTTCTGTTCCTCCTTGCACAAAGGCGGAGGTAGCAGTCCTGCTGCTGGGTTGTTGCCCTTCTACAGCCCCCTCCACGTCTCCTGGTGTACTGGCCTGTCTCCTGGTAGCGCCTCCAGCCTCTGGACACTATGCTGACAGGCACAGCAAACCTTTTTGCCACAGCTCGCATTGATGTGCCATCCTGGATGAGCTGCACTACCTGAGCTACTTCTGTGGGTTGTAGAGTTCGTCTCATGCTACCACGAGTGTGAAAGCATAACCAACATTCATAAGTGAACAAAACATGAGCCAGCAAGCATTGGTACGGAGATGTGGTCTGTGGTCCCCACCTGCAGAACCACTCCTTTATTGAGGGTGTATGATAATTGCCAATAATTTCCATCTATTGTCTATTCCATTTGCACAACAGCATGTGAAATTGATTGTCAATCAGTGTTGCTTCCTAAGTGGACAGTTTGATTTCACAGAAGTTTGATTTTCTTGGAGTTATATTCTGTTGTTTAAGTGTTCCCTTTATTTTTTTGAGCAGTGTATATAGAACCACAATTATATCCTATGGAAAAGGACCTATTAGGTACCAATTGATGGAAAATACTACCAATATATGTAACTGCTATAAGTGCATCACAAGGAACCCTTCAGTAATTTGGATATGAGGGATAATTGTGCATAACCACACATGTAAGGCTATTTGCCCTCGAGGAAGTGCACAAGGATCATAATTAGTGCCTCAGACCCTCACAGCATGACACAATAAATATAGAGGGATGTGCAGCAGGCTAAGCCTCAGTGGCTGAACATTGAAAGATAAAGTTTCTCACCCATAAAGCTATCTGGCAGGATGCACTAGTGACGTAGCAGAGCAGTACCTACTGACTTCAGTATATGGAGAACGGGGGACATGGAGAGGACCCCACACTTATCGCCGTGACCCACACTGCTTCGTCAGAGGAGTGTGTCCTCTATTGGTGTCCAATAGAGTTTATAGCTGTCATAAATGGGGATTAAGTGCTTACCGGTGGCCACGTGAGCTCCACAGCCGTTCGGACCGGAAGTCACGTTAAAAGCAGTACGTCAGTACACTGGGATCAAATGCCAGAGGAAAGAGAAGGCGTGTGCACAGTATCGATGACCAAAAATCACCCAGGTCTCCTTACGTACCCTGTGATCACGTGCCCTGACGTTACGCAGGTCCTTCTGACTTGCTACACCGTGCCGATGTGTGGAGAGCAGCGAGGAGTGTCGAATCACCGGCTGGGACTCCACCTCTCCCCTCCACAGCGCAGCACGCCACCTCTTCAGGGATTATGGGAGTCAAACTGTGCGGACCGCTTTCCTGCAGGATCCCCAACCGCCTGGACGGCGCATGGTAACTAAGTTCACTACAAGGAGGCTCGCTGCAGCCAGTGCCCTACCTCCTGCCCCGCTGGAGACCACACGTCCATCTCCTCCATACGGGCTCCCTACCCCACCTACCATCTAAAGACCCAAAAATGGCCCCTGATGCCCCGGTTTTCATCGCAAGATCGGAACAGGACTATCCTATTGCATACAGCTGCACCCAATGGATTCCGCTAGCACAGATTGGGCACCTTACTTGGGCTATCCTGGTTTTACAGTGAGAGAATTCTGTCATGAACATTAGGCTAATTGAAACTCCACGGCCTTCACCTGCACACAGCAGGTCTGTATCCCTCCAACCCTGCAGCCCACCTCATGTGACCTAAATCTTGACATCAGAGCAAAGGACTGTCCAGCCCTCAAGTACCATTCACTAGGCACTTGCATTGAGGCCATTTTGCCTCACTTATTGAAGGGGGTAATGAGAATATCCTAAATGCCCTAACAGGTAATTTTTCTTATGTTCATCCTACTACTTCACAAATATACTCTTCTATTTTCACCTGTTCCCTTCTAACCCACATCACAGGGCACCCTTTGTACTAATCAAAGGGTCTACATCTATACCAGGATCTGTGAGCCACCATACAGATTACCATCAGGTATATTACTATTATCAAGGAAGCCATAATCTAAACATTGCACCTCTTTTTACTACATGCATGTCTCTACCTCCAGCTCACTACGACTGAAACCAACCAGCTGACTCTACCCTCTTCACCTCCTATCCTACGCCATCAGGTAATTTTCATTTCAGCTAAATAGCCAACTGTCAATTTATTCTTTTACCTAAACTCTACTCATTCTTCCCTTCACCTAGGGGATGACCTCAACCTAGGATACTCACATCCACCAAGAAAAAGGACTGACACCCATCGGTCACTACCAACAAGCCACGACCATTATTGCCTCAGTTCTGTTTTTTAATCTCTAGTGTTCCCTTCCCCCCTCTGGTTTTAACCCTATCAATAAAATTCCTTTTTTAGAATCCCTGGTCATCTCCACTTTTTAACGCCAACCTGTCCAGTGCAAGTTGCAATTTTAATTATTTATTCTATTTACACTTTGACACCCCATGGTAGGTTGTCCCACTTGCAGCAGGCCACACTAGGCAGACCTATTAGCGCCACTACCTTTTAGAATTCATATCATTGTCTGTTTGATCATGGCCTGTTTTATTGAGTGAAAAAATAGAAGCATCTTTGCTGCATCTATGGGTATAGTCCTCTTCACAGGAAAAGCAGAGGCCAAGAAAGCTTCTCCTGTATTAGGTGGTAGTGATATGCTGTATAATTAAATGAAGGTGATAGTGAAAGTCTATGTAAAAAGTGTATCATTATGTATTGTACAAAATGTTAAAGATAATACATATAATAAACTAAATGTCCATTTATAGTGAAAGGTGGGTGGGAAGCACGACAACAATCAATAAGTATGAAAATAGAAAAAAAGAGTCCGCTCACCCACTCTGTGATTCAAAGCACGGAATCAGCAGTGCAATCGAAAGCAGAAAAAATCCGGCTTCCAAGATCTAGAACGGGTCAATAGACCATACACGGGAGGAGACCATCATAGAAAACTTCTAATCAAAGAGTCGTGGTAGATTTACAACTTAGACACCGGAACGGTCGGAGGGTATGAATGTCAAACATGGTTTAATATAACACTACAAATTGCACTCTCTCTCTCTCCTTTTTCTCTGATTATTGTGTGACTTCTTACATTGCTGTTTATATATTAGATTTTAACTATGTTTTGTTTTTTTAATTGTTTTAATTCATCAAGGGCTGGTTCTGTGGCATCATGTGATTGTAGCAGGACATATAGAACACCAAACAATGTCTTTTTTGAACATGAAATGACTAAAGACCTCGTTGTCTAAAACGCATCTGCCTGATTATAGACCCCCTAGGGGTAGTAACTTCTATTCTGTTAGGCTATGTGCCCACGCTGCGGAAATGAATCAGAAATTTTCTGCTTCATTTCTGCATGTCCTCTCCCGGATAAACGCGATTTCCACATGCGGAATTGCCTTGCGTTTTTTATTGCACTAAGGCAATTCCGCTTGCGGAAACGCAAAATTAATTGACATGCTGCGGATTTTTCCCCGCAGCAAAAACGCTGCACAAAAATCCTCAGCATGGGCATTGAACCTGCGGAATCCCCTTGGGGACCATAGGGGGCGGATAACATAGCGTTTTACAAGCGTTTATGCTGCGGAAATTCCGCAGCATATCCGCTTGAAATTCGCTACGTGGGCACATAGCCTTATATCCATCTTTGAATTTTTAATCCTATACAATACAGGTTTTTCGATTTTAGAAGATCTTGAAACCTGGATTTTTTCTGTTTTCGATTGATATTCCTGCTGCAGTGCTGATTCCGTGCTTTGGATCACAGAGTAGGTGAGTTGACTTTTTTTCTATTTTCATGGTATGGGCCATGACCAAAAAGTTTGCAGAGTACCTGACAGGTGCCAAAGTGACTGTAATGATGGACAATAACATATTGGCGCACCTGGAGAATGTTAAACTAGGATCTCTTGAACAGAGGTGGATGGCTCGTCTTTCCAAGTACCAATATCGCATCCAGTTCCAATCGGGAAGAGAACGGCAATGCTCTCCCGAGTTCCCGTAGGATCGCCGAATCAGGATGTCGATGAGGTGCTGAAGGACACTGAAACCCTGAATCTCAGCCGATCACCTGCATTCCGAAACTTGGCACATTCAAGCGGAGTGGCTTTCAGGATGCCGATGGTGTTAGAGAAGACCTTGGCTGATTGGGGAAAAGTTCAGAAAGACTGTCTGGACCTATGGAGAATGAAAGAGTGGGTCCGGATCAAGGTCTGGCCATGGCCCGAATAGCAGACCCGTCCGACCCCAGAAGGCCAGAAGCTGCTGAGGCAGTGGGATAAGCGGAGTGTTACCAAGGGGCTTGTTTGTCAAACTGTCTACTTACAGTCGGAGTTGCAGTACCGACAGCAGATAGCCGTTCCCATGTCATTGGGTTCAGCAGCCCGTGAAATGTGCGCCCATTTTGGAAGCGATAAGACATACAGGTGGCTCCAGCGTCTGATATATTGCCCCGACTTGAGACATGGTAACTGAGGCATATCTCAGGTGCCGGCCTTGCAAGCTGAGTAAGAGCCCTGAGCAGTGGGCCCCTGTCCAGACCATTCAAATCTCTGCTCCCCTAGAGATCCTGATGATTGACTATGTACCGATTAGGTATTCTGTCTCGGGAAACTCACTGTCTGGTCATGACAGATCATTTCACAAAATACGCAGTGGCCATACCTACTAGAGACCCAACAGTAGAGTTGGCCGCTGAGGCGGTCTGCAAAAAGTTTATACAAGTGTTCAAGTGTCTGCAGAGAATTCATTTGGATCTGGGGACATGGTTCCATGACACCCTGATGACCGAGCTGTACCAGCTTTATGGCATCGTTCCTGCATGACCCCATACCACCCCAAGGGAACGGGGCATGTGAGCAGTTTAACCGCACTCTGCTCCAGATGCTGAGGACTCCAGAGGATAGTCAAAAGGGCTGGTGGCCAAAATACCCAAAATAATGTTGACCTATAACAGGGTACATAGCACCACCGGTTACTCACTGCATATATTCATGTTCGGGAGAGCAGGCCGAGAGATTGAGGATCTCCACATGACTGATCCAATGGGCCCACTGCCAAGAAATACCACAGCGTGGGCACAAGAGCATTGCCAATGGCTGAGGGCGGTGCCCAAGGTTGTGGAGGAGCATCTGAGACAAGTTGTGTACCCCAACTCCAGGCCCGTGTGGAAAGACAAGTATGTTCCGGGCAATTGGGTGATGGTGATGGCCAAGAGGATATCTGGGAAGTTGGATGGGTAGTGGGAGGCGGTCCCATATGTGGTGGAAAGGAGGGTAGACCCTAACATCCTGGTCTATGAGGTAGAGCCAGTAAGGACTGGGGTACCATCTTGGAATCTTCACCATAACCTGTTACCAATCTGCACCTTTGAAGAGACTATGGCTCCAGGAGAGGTACCTACTCCTACCTTGAGAGCAGCGGCACCTCCCTTGGATGATGAATGGTGGGTAATCCCGGTCCCAGCATCAACAGAAACTCCAGCCGTTGAGGGCTTACCACCCGGGGAGGAAGTTGCACACCCGACAGCTCCTTGCACAACGTATGTGCCCACTGTCCCCAATCCTATGACTCTGTGTAGGACCGCGAGATCTAAAGCTTGCATTTCCCCAGAGTGCTGTGTACAAGATGAATTTGTATGGGGAGGATTGTCGAGGACGTCAACCTCTAGAGGGGTCGGATGTGTTGGCTCAACTGGATGGTATGTGTATACCTGTGTCCCCATCAGTATAATCATTATAATACTGTACCTGTTGTAAATAGATTTAATTTTTTGCAGTAATGTTGTTCAGTCACAAGATGTTGCTGTTGCCTAACCATTGCTGAAAGACTGTGAGATGCATGCAAAATGTCATAGGTGGGGCTACAATCTGAGAGATGTGAAACACAAGAAGAGGAAATGCGGCTATCTTAAGGGCAGTCTGTAGTTATTCAGAACAGAAGGAGGATGTGCTGGAGGGGAATCCACCAACATTGTCTCGTGGAAGCATCCCACCAAGACTAGAGCAGCGGTAAATTGGAGCTGATCATGCCCATGATCAGAACCTGTCCAGATGTGAGGAGATTTCTGCCAGGAACGCTGATGAGAGACAAAAAAGGCCAATACAAAGCGTGAGAGGTGTTGGATGCCGCTGAGGAGTTAAGCCACAGTCCTCAATGGTACCGTTCACCAGCTGGAGGTGCCATGCATCCGTCCGTATACACCGATTATTTAGAACAGACCTGAGTTGGTAAGAAAATGAAGGACCACTGCGCTGCTGCAGTGGGTAATCGTGCACACACCTCACTACATTCTGGCACTAAAATATTCAAAGTTGAGAGAGCCTGTAGTTAGATAGGTAGACATATTGACACTTTCATGCCACGTTTATTGCCAAAATCAATATTCAGAACATCTGGATATGCTGCCATGTTTCCTATTTGTTCCATAATTAAGAATCCTAATCCATGCCTAAGTGCCATCATGGCATGCAATCGACTTCAGACCAAACTTGAACTTCTTTTTGTTTCAGGAGAGAGTTTCTGTGGAATATTATAGTACGGGACAATTGTTCAACTTCGATAGACTTCGTTCACGACTAAATAGCCGTCGCAGTTGGTTAACTTTTAGGGTATTTTCGATAAAGTTGAAGACAGACTTTTACTCAAGAGAGGGATATTTGGTTGAGGGATGGAGGTAATTGACTGTAAGATTGTAAACTTCTGTGCTGTACCGCAGGCGAGCCCGTACATTACATTCATACAACTGTCACAGTTCTCAGGATGTAACAGGAGGCGGGTTTAGACAGGCACGCCAGTAGGTAGATTTATAGAAAGTATAGTAGGTGCAAATTGTTTGGGCACCACGCTGTACAGCACAAGGTTCTCAGCTTTCTGGTTGAATGGCTGTATAATGTTTTGAATGTTTCCTATTTTCTGGTTGCTTCATCCACATAACTAAGTAAAATAATTACTGTGAGTGAACTGTGTAGGAGTCACTTTTCGCACCCGTGACTTCGCTGTATCCTGAAGAACACACCTTGGTACATGACTTACACAAACGTGCAGTTAAATGTCTTTCATAAAACTCCCAAGAAATTAGATAACCAAAGCAGCCTCTTCTGGACACAAAGATAATGCAGCAACTAAGCAGTTCATTAGGCAGGCACATATATGTCAGTGCGGCCTCTCCCAAATAGATTACAGTACTTTATCCCAGAGTAAACTTTACTCAAATAAGAGGTATGATCCTACCAGTGTCAATATCAGCCTGAGCTCCAGCAGCTTCCCATCAAACAGAAGTGTTTTACTCCATGCACAGTTCACACGCAGATGTAAGTCCAGCTCACTGTAATAGACATCCTTAGGTGTTCGGAGCACAGGAAAACGCAGTGTAGGGCAATCACATAAACAGGAGAAAATCCAGTTCAACGGACCCGTGAACAAACTTCTTTCTTCACTCACCAAAAAGTGCTCGGTAGAGAATCAGCGATGTAGGTTACATGATATGCAATATTGACGTGTTTCAGGTGACTGCGCACCTTTAATCATGATGTGAGTTCAGACTCAAAAGGCTGTAGCTTACACTCGTTTCTCTTCCAACACACAGACTGCTCAGCTTTCCTAGCTAACCCATGCAGTCTCCATTTAGAAACTGAGGTTTATCTCTCTGCTAGCTACAGCTCACATTTTGGCTGATCACTCACCAGCTTCAGCACACTCAACTCTGCTCAACATCCAGCAAACTGACACATCAAGATGAACCCATTTCTCGGTTCTTACACAAAGCTAGCCAGGTGCATCTAATTAAGACATGCAGTGCTAGGGTTTAATCCAGTCCTACCGGACTTTGCTAGAATGTATATAGTGGCATGTAAAAGTTTGGCCACCCCTGGTCAAAATTACTGTTAATGTGAACAGTTAAGCACGTTGAAGATGAAATGGTCTCTAGGCCTAAAGTTAAAGATGGCACATTTCCTTTGTATTTTAGGCAAAAAAATAGTAATTTTTTTAACTTTAAAAATTACAAAAAGGAAAATGGGCTGATGGAAAAGTTTGGGCACCCTTGGAGATTTGTGTCCTCGGATAACGTTAACCAAGGATTCAGACCTTAATTGGCCCTTTAGAGTTATGGATCGTTCACTATCCTCATTAAGAAAGGACGGGTGATGTGAATTTCCCAGCTTTATAAAAACCCAGCCTCCTCTAACCTTGTGCCAAAAACAGCAGCCATGGGTTCTTCTAAGCAGCTGCCTAGCACACTGAAAATGAAAATGGTGGAGGCTAGTGTTGAGCGAGAACTAAAATGCTTGGGTGCTCGAAGCTCGGGCTGAGCTCACCGTCATACTCGGGTGCTCGACCCGAGCAACGAGCCCAATGTTAGTCTATGGGAGACCCGAGCATTTTTGCGGAGGCACCCCCGGCAGTCTGTAGAAAGCCTAAAAAGTGCCCAAAATGATAGTGACAGTGCTCAAATGACATGGGGACAGCATGGGCATCGCCCCAGGAAGTATTTCTGACCCCAGGTCACTGCTGTCAACAACATGGTCAGAGGTATTAAGCCACTTTTACGGGCTCACAATAAAACGTTCAAAAATGAAACTGAAACTGTTTTCCTGTGAAATATGTTAAGGAACATCCTTTCCAGGATAAAGACTTGTGTATAAGGTAAAATAAATAACCAAAAACAAAAATACTCTTCCACACCTTGGGCTATGTTCACAACTAGCATTATTTATGCGTTTTTGCACTTTTGTATTGCTTTCAACCGTGACAAATGCATTCACCGGGAAATGTAATTTTAACATTTTACAACTTGATCTGGCCATGTGCTGTGTGACACATGCATACAGTGCTGAAAAGACATGGAAACAGCATGGGGAAGACCCCTGGAAGCATCTCTGACACCCAGGTCACTGCCTAAAAGTGTGCCCATCATAAGTGATACTTGCCGCATCAGAAGATGCAGACTTGCAACTATCCCCGTGCAAGTCCTTGTCCCAGGGCAGTGTTCAATTGTACCTCCTCCATTCCTTGCAATGCAAGCGGAAATATTCAGCCAACCACCCACCCGCAGGCTGCAATACTATACTGCTAGCTTGCACTTGAAATGGGGCCTTTTAGTTTGGAGGAGGCCGAAGCTGGCCACTACCTCATGGCTGCTTCGGCAGCGAGGTCTCCATACTCGGTCCCCAGCCGCCACTATTTGTCCCGGTAACCTTCCCCACACTTTTTTTTAACCTGGCCTGCTTTAGGGCAGTATTGGACGAGCCCACCAGACAACCAGACTCCTCCGGTGGGCCCTGGCTTCTCCATCAGGAGAGTTGAGAGTGCCAAGGTAAGGAGCATGATGATGATGATAGAAGTTAGCATCTGCTTTGTTTTCTTGGAATGCAAGCGTAAGTGTGCAGCCTGCCACCCCTAAGCTGCAATACCATACTGCGAGCTTGCTTACACTTGAAATGAGGCCTTTTAGGCTTGTGTAGGCAGACACCGGCCACCATGTCATGGTTGCGTCGGCGGCCTGGTATCCATACTCAGTCCCCAGCCGCCCGGCGGCCGGGTGTCCACACTCAGTCCCCAGCCACCAGGGGGCGGCCAGGTGTCCATACTCGGTCTCCAGCGACCCCTATTTGTCCCGGTGCGCCTTATACACAAGCGCGCATCCCAAAACATTACCTGTGCCCTCCCCAGTGCATTTAGTGGGAAGGACGGCCTATTCCGCTGTAGTGTGTGCACGCCAACCCCCTGTTCATGGCACATGCGAAGATGCCTCCCGCCCTGCACCCCGTTCAAGTCCTTGTCCCAGGGCAGTGTTCAATTGTACCTCCCCCATTCCTTGCAATGCAAGCGCTAGTATGCAGCCTGCCACCCACCCACCCCCAGGCTGCAATACCATACTGCTTGCTTGCTTGCACTTGAAATTGGGCCTTTTAGGCATGTGGAGGCGGAATCTGGCCACCACGTCATGGTTGCGTCGGCGGCCTGGTATCCATACTCAGTCCCCAGCCGCCTCGCGGCCGGGTGCCCACACACGGTCCCCAGCCGCCTGGGGGCGGCCGGATGTCCATAAACGGTCCCCAGCGACCCCTATTTGTCCCGGTGCACCTTATACACAAGCGCGCATCCCAAAACATTACCTGTGCCCTTCCCAGTGCATTTAGTGGGAAGGACAGCCTAACCACAAACACGTGGACAAATGAATGTGGCCAGGGATGGTCCATCTCACTGACGCCTTCACACTGGGTTAATATTGTGGAAGCCGGAACACAGTTGGACACTGGGATGCAACACGTCCTCCAGACATAGAGGATTGCGGGTCCTGGGTCAATCAGGCTTCAACACAAAGTTCAGAAAGTAGACAGCAGCAGTAGTCGGCCTCCTACACAACGAGCAAATTATTCATGATCATGAGGCCATCCATCTCCTTAGCTTTCTGTTCCTTGGTATGCAAGAGCATGTATGTAGTGGCGGCTAGGCCTGAGGTGGTCAGCATTTTGACGCATATCCTACCTCCTCCGAGGATTGCTGGATGTTTTCTTGCTACTATCCCAGTTCTATGACTCCCGTTAAAACAAAGCTTCAAGTGATGAATGATGGATGAGGTGGTGGCAAAGGAGAAAGAGCAGGAGGAACAGGGACCATTCACATCAATATCAGGCCAGTCAACCACACATGTCTTGTAGGATATGTTTCTGTACCAAAAGGAGCAGTTCGGCTAAACAGTTATAGGGCATACAGTGAGTGTAATGCCTACCAAAAATTTCGAGGCACTCCAATGCCCCTTGGAAGTGACATGGAGGTCAGAGGGCCTTAACGAAACAGTTTTTTTCCATTTATAGCAACTGGGTCTCCTGTACACTGTTGGCCTAAGCAGTGAATGGAAGGCTTTCCAAAAATTATGAGGAACTGCAATGCCCCTTGAAACAGACGTGGATTACAGCATACTAAAAACCTTCTACCCATTATTGAGGAATGGGTCTCCCTTAGTATTCGCCTATGCATTGAAAAGCAAAAGCTGACTAAAATTAGGAGGAAATGCAATGCCCCTTGGAAGAGTCATGGAGGTTAGAGGTAAATGAAAACAACATTTCAATGCCCCTTGGAAGAGCTGTGGAGTTCAGAGTGGTTTAACAAGACGGTTTTAATGCACCTTGGAAGAGACATGGAGGTCCCAGTGGACTAAAAAGACAATATCAATGCCCCTTGGAAGAGTGGTGGAGGTCCCAGTGGAATAAAAAGACAATATTAATGACCTTTGGAAGAGACGTGGAGGTCACAGTAGCTTAACAAGACTATTTTAATGCCCCTTGGAAGAGACGTGGAGGTCACAGTAGTTTAACAAGCTTAATGCTTAGGTGACAAACCGCCCAGCACTGCAGAGTTGTTGAACAAGACGGTTTTAATGCCCCTTGGAAGAGACATGGAGGTCACAGTAGCTTAACAAGCTTAATGCTTAGGTGACGAACCGCCCAGCGCTGCAGAGTTGTTGAAAGCTGTAAAACAGCAGCCTTATCTGTGGCTCTCACCGCTGAACATACAGCCAGGCATGGTCGTGTGTGACAATGGGCGGAACCTGGAGACAGAGAAATGACACCTGGAGTAGATACGGTTTCCCTCTATGCCAGTTCTTTCACCAAGCCATAAAGCAAAGGTGATAACTAAATGGCTCATGGAACAAAACATAGAGATTTTGGGTCCATGGCCTGGAAATTCCCCAGATCTTAATCCCATTGAGAACTTGTGGTCAATCATCAAGAGACGGGTAGACAAACAAAAACCAACAAATTCTGGCAAAATGCAAGCATTGATTATGCAAGAATGGACTGCTATCAGTCAGGATTTGGTCCAAAAGTTGATTGAGAGCATGCCAGGGAGAATTACAGAGGTCTTGAAGAAGAAGGGGCAACACTGCAAATATTGACTTGCTGCATTAACTCATTCTAACTGTCAATATAACCTATTGGTACTCATAATATGATTGCAATTATATTCTGTATGTGATATAAACATCAGACAAACACTAATAAAAACCAGAGGCCAGCAGATCATGTGAAAATATAATTTTGGTGTCATTCTCAATACTTTTGGCCATGTCTGTATACGGTTTTCCTCTATGCCAGTCCTTTCACCGAGCTAAATACAACTCAGCAAAAAAAGCTGTGGACTGGCTCTGTACCGTCCCTGGCCACATTCACCTGTCCACGTGTTTGTGGTTAGGCGGTCCTTCCCAGTAAGTGCACTGGGGAGGGCACAGGTAATGTTGTAGGACCCGTGCTTGTGGAAGGTGGAGACGATACCGGGAAAAATAGTAGCGGCTGGGGACCGAGTATCGATACCCGGCCGCCGCCATAAGATTGTGGACAGCTTCCGTGTCCACGAGCCTAAAAGGCCACATTTCAAGTGCAAGCAGCTGTCAAAAATTTATCAGTATAGTATTGCAGTCTGTGGGAGGGTGGGTGGCTGGCTGCATACTTGCGCTTGCATTCCAAGGAATGGGGAAGGGACAACTGAACGCTGCACTGGGACAAGGACGTGGACGGTGCTTGTTGCAAGTCTGCAATGGCAGGTGCATGGCGGGAGGCATCTTCGCATGCGCCAAGGATCACTTATGATGGGCACACTTTTAGGCAGTGACCTGGGAGTCAGAAATGCTTCCAGAGATCTTCCCCATGCTGTTCCCATGTCTTTTCAGCACTGTATGCATGTGTCACACAGCACATGGCCAGATAAGGTTGTAAAATGTTAAAATGACATTTCCCAGTGAATGCATTTGTCTTGGTTGAAAGCAATGCAAAAGTGCAAAAACGCATCAAAAACGCTACGTGTGAACATAGCCCAAGGTGTGGAGGAGTATTTTTGGTTTTGGTTATTTATTTTGACTTATATACAAGTCATTACCCTGGAAAGGATGTTCCTTAACATATTTTCCAGGAAAATCCATTTTGGATTAGTTTTTGTATGTTTTATTGTGAGTCTGTAAAAGTGGCGTAATACTCTGACAACGTAGTTGAAAGCAGTGACCTGGGAGTCAGAAATGCTTCCAGGGGTCTTCCCCATGCTGTTCCCATGTCATTTGAGCACTGTTCCCATCGATTTGGGCAATTTTTAGGCCCTCTGCAGACCACCGGGGGAGCCGCCTGAAAAATGCTCGCGTTTCCCATGGACTTACATTGGGCTCGTTGCTTGGGTCGAGCACCCGAGTATTCCAATTTGCTCGACCTGAGCAACGAGTACCCGAGCATTTTAGTGCTCGCTCATCACTAGTGGCGACCAAAAAAATTAAATTCTGAGGTTTTGATTTTTTTTCTCGTTACACCAGTTACCGATCAGATTTATTTATTTTTTTATATTGATAGATCGGGCAATTCAAAACGCGGCGATACCAAATATGTGTATATGTGATTTTTTTTTTATTGTTATATTTTGAATGGTATTTACCTGTTCAGATCTTCAGACCAAAATGCACTACCAGGGTGCAGCCGACCCAAATAAAGATGGCGGCTACACAGGTGCAAAATACTGATGAGACAATCACCCACAACCTACCATTTCATGGAGGGGGTGACTGCTTAGCATTTGAATTGCACACAAAAAGGCTTGCATAGGGTGTTGTTCAAACACGTGTTCGTACTGTGCACTACCCAAGTGTGAACAGCGCCCTACACAAGCCTTTTAAGCAGTCACCCCCTCCATGAAATGGTAGGTTGTGAGTAGTGATGAGCAAGCATGTTCGCTACTGCTCGGTGCTCGTCTGAGCATCTCACTGCTCGGAGGTCGCCGAGTATTTCCAGAGTTGCTCGGCGGGAGCTCGGGTCTCATTCCTGCATGTTTGGCGCTCTTTACAGAGCCAATGAACATGCAGGGATTGCCTGCCACTCACTGTAATGCCATAGCCATGTTGGTTGTGGCATTACAGTGATTGGCTGGTCGCACAGTGCCATCAGGTCTATATCAGACCAGGCGCCGCCATGCTCGTCATAGTCACTCAGGAATCAGACAATGTAGGGAGAGGTGCTGCTGAGCTAGGGAGAGATTTTCTTGTTTCTAGTTAGTGTAGGTATACCAAACTATATTAGAGACACATATCCATCTCAACAAACAGTCCTTCTGCGGACTAATCTATCTGCAGAGATATCAGGCAGGCAGTGTATATAGGCAGGCAGGCAGGGTATATAGCAGACTGCAGTGCATATAGCACAAGAGGCTCCATTCCAGTTCTGCCTTCTGCTGCTGTTAGATATTTCTAGAAATAAGCCCAGGTCTCAGGGGCCAGAAATAATTTTTTTTTGGATCTTAATCCTCGTTATTTGCTTAAAAAGCAATCCAGAAAACACAGTTTTTCTGCGCCATTTGCTTGTTGGCACTGCAGAATACAGCCAGGTCCTTTCCATATTACATCGCTAAAAATCCAGCTACTTAAAACTGTGGTTTGTCCGTCACAAGGATCACATATAATTGCGCTGAAAATACTGTAATTTCTTACCTCCATTACAAATTGACACCAGATTGCTATTCAAAATAGTTACTACAGGCCAGGTATTTAAAACTGTGTTTTTTCCGTCACATGGATCACATATACGTTTTCAGAAAATACTGCCATTTCTGGCCTCCATTAAAAATTTGTTTCAGTCTGTCAGTGGAGCTATTGATACCAGTTTGCTGTTCAAAATAGTTACTACAGGCAAGGTATGTAAAACTGTGTTTTCTCCGTCCCACGGATCGCATATACCTTTTCAGAAAATACTGCCATTTCTGACCTCCATTAAAAAATTTTCAGTGTGCCAGTAAAGCAATTGACACAGGATTGCTGTTCAAAATAGTTACCTACAGGCCAGGTATTTAAAACTGTGGTTTGTCCGTCACACGGATCACATATAAGTTTGCTCCAATTCAGTAATTTGTTGTGAGCGTGGAAGATATTGTCCTCCATTTAAAATGGGCAAGGCGCGTGGCAAGGGACGGGGAACTGGATGTGATGACGGTGCAGGCCGAGGCCGTGGGCAAGCTGAAATTGTGCCACAACAAACACCCACATCTTCTCGCTCGACCTTCCTGTCCCAATTAATAGGGGACCGCAGAACACCACTATTGAACACAGAGCAGTGTGAAAAGGTTATTGGTGGGATAGCAGATAATGCTTCCAGTCACTTAGCCACCACCACCTTGTCTTCCACACAGTCAAGTCTCAGTAGCTGTGAGTCTGGACCGCATATTCCTCACCCTGAACCTCCTTCCTCCTACTATGCCAAGTGCCCAGAGACAACTGATCCCACACTTGGACACTCCGAAGAGCTGTTCACTTTCCCATTTATAGATTCTGGCCTCTCGCCCGGTCCACTTGAAATGGGGCAAGAGGAGAACGCATGTAGCAATGCCCAAATATTTGAGCAGCCACGGTCACACGAAGACGGCGGTGGGAAAGTGTCACAAGAGGTGGACGATGAGACACAATTGCTAGAAAGTCAGGAGGAGGACCAAAGTGCGGAAGAGGAAGATGAGGTGGTGGATGATATAGTAACTGACCCAAACTGGCAGGAAGACATGCAGAGTGAGGACAGCAGCACACAGGGGGAGGGAGGCAGAGCACCCCAACAGGCAGGAAGAAGCAATGTGGTGGCCGCAGCAAGAAGGCAGGCAACCGTTCCCCATAACACCAACACAAAGGAAGTTGCCAGTACAACTGTTGGGTCTTACCGAGTCTGGTTGTTTTTTAAAGACTCTGCCGATAACCCCAAAAAGGCCATTTGCACCACCTGCCAGGCCAGCATCAGCAGGGGTGGCAAAACGACCAGCCTGACCACCACCAGCATGATCAGGCACATGGCAGCAAAGCACCCGACTTTGTGGGCCGAACCCCAGGGTCCAGGAACAGTGTCTGCAGGTGGCACCATTGGTTCTTCCACTGTTGCGCATGCAAGCCAATCGCCTGTCCATGGTGCATGCGAAGATGCCTCCTGCCCTGCACCTGTCGTTGCACACTTTCAAGTAGCAGCATCAGGAAGCGCGTCCACGTCCTTGTACCAGCGCAGCGGTCAGTTGTCCATACCCCAGTCCTTGGAACGCAAGCGCAAATACGCAGTCAACGCCCCACAGGCCACAGTACTAAATTACTACATTTCACGACTGCTTGCACTCGAAATGTTGCCTTTTAGGCACGTGGAGACGGAAGCATTCCGCAACCTAATGGCGGCGGCCGTCCCTCGGTACTCGGCCCCCAGCCGCCATTATTTCTCCCGGTGTGCCGTCCCCGCATTACACACGCACGTGTCCCAAAATATTAGCCGTACCCTCAACAACGCATTTACTGGGAAAGTCCACCAAACTACGGACACGTGGACAAGTGCTTGTGGGCAGTGATGGTACATCTCGTTGATGGCACACTGGGTTAACATAGTGGAAGCCGGGACCCAGTCGGACCTTAGGACGGAACACGTCCTCCCGACACCAAGGATTGCGGGCCCTAGGTCAATCAGGGTTGCCCCCATAGTCTACAGATCCTGCACCTCATCCTCCTCAGCCTCCTCCTCCTCTTCAGCCTCCATCTCCGAAATGACCACATCAGTCACAAGCTGGAAGCACTGCAGCACTGCGTTGGCCAAGCGGCAACAGGCTGTGCTGAAGCTAATATGCTTAGGTGACAAACCGCACAATGCTGAAGAGTTGTGGACAGCTCTGAAAGAGCAGGCAGATCTGTGGCTCACACCGCTGAACCTACAGCCAGGCATGGTCGTGTATGACAATGGCCGCAACCTCGTGGCGGCTCTGAGGCGAGGCGAGCTCACACATGTACCATTTCTGGCCCATGTGCTTAACCTCGTCGTTCAGCGGTTTCTCAAATCCTACCCGGAGCTTCCGGATGTGCTTGTTAAAGTACGCCCCCTGTGTGCCCATTTTAGAAAGTCACCTACAGCTTCCGCCGCCCTTGCCGTGTTTCAGCAGCATTTGCAGCTTCCAGCTCACAGACTGGTATGTGATGTCCCCACGCGTTGGAACTCTACACTGCAGATGTTGGGAAGGATTTGTGAGCAGAAGAGGGCAGTTGTTGAGTACCAGCATCAACAAAGCCGTCGGTATTCAGTTCAGACTCCACAAATAAGACCTCAGGAGTGGAAATGGATGTCAGACATATGTACCATCCTCCAAAACTTTGAGGATTCCACCAAGATGGTGAGCGGCGATGATGCCATAATTAGCGTCACCATCCCGCTTCTCTGTCTTCTGAAACGCTCTCTGCTCACAATCAAAGAGGATGCATTGCAGGCGGAGCACAATGAGATGGAGCAAGGAACCATACAGGGTGATTACACACAGCCCAGCCTCATCTCATCCCAACGTGGATTGGGTGACAATGAGGAAGAGGAGGAGGAAGAACAGGAGCTAGTTTCATGCAGTATAGACGGTACTACCTGCACAACTGTCATACCGTCTGTTCAGCGTGAATGGCCTGAGGACAGCGAGGAGGAGGAGGAGGAAGAGAGCATGGTCAGTCATCCTCCTATCTACCTGAGGAAGATAGCTTCTGCTATCGAAACACGTTGTGGCATTAGAAAGCGTATTAAACAATAAAAGGTTTGTGTTTTATAACCTTAATTCCCTGTCTAGTTGTTCTAGTGCTTCCCTAACACTGCACAATTCTTTCCTTCTTGATTGTCAATCTCCCTTGTGGAGAGCAGTGGAAGCTGCTCTGTTTACAACTAGCTTACCACAGGACCTGCAGTGATGTCATTGTGAAAAGCCCACTTCGGTCACACGGTCCCGGTCATGTGACCGCTGAAGCATGAAGAAACTCCTTACAGCAGTCCCTGTTAAGCTGCGGTCATCATACAGACTCCCACCTGGAAGCCTTTTGCCTTGTTGTGCGGGACTCCTTGGCACAACAGGACCAGGTGAGTGGTCACAACATCTCCCCCTTCTTCCCCCCCCCAAACCTCAGGCTCTTCACCATTGGCGCTCCAACTGTTTTTGTTTTCCATCCTCTTGGTGAGGACACGGAAGTCTTGCCTGTTAGCAGTCTGGCACGCATGGCTGATTTTATGTTACGCTGCCTTTCCCATGACACTCGCATTCTCAAAATTTTGGGTGACAGTCTTACCTGGTTGGTGACACTTCTAGACCCACGCTACAAGGAGAACTTTATATCTGTTATTCCTGAGGCGGACAGGTGTACAAAAATGGGGCAGTACCAGAAGGCCCTTGTTGCGGAACTATTAAAAAAATTCCCTTCTGAAACGCTGACGGCAGAGGTCGCAGTTCGTTGAACAACCGAGGAGTACAGGCAAGAGAGACACAAATGCAATCCAACAGAGGCAGGGGAACACTGTCAAAGTTCTGGGACAGTTTTCTCAGACCCTCCCATCGCACAGGCCCTGAGGTGTGGGGTACTCACAAGGAGTGAGAGTTTGGGAAGATGCTGAGCGAGTACCTTGCCGACTGTACCAACGTCCTCTGTGATTCCTCTGTGCTTTTTAATTATTGGGTATCCAAGCTGGATATGTGGAATGAACTGGCTCTCTACGCCTTGGAGGTCCTGGGCTGCCCTGCCGTTAGCTTTTTATCAGAGCGGGTTTTTAGTGCCGCTGGTGGAATTATAACTGATAAGCTCATCCGCCTGTCAACTGAAAATGCTGACAGGCTGGCTCTTATAAAAATGAACAAGGGCTAGATTGGGCCAGACTTCTCAACACCACCGAATGATAGCAGCGTAACATAAACTCAAATCCAGTGTCTTTTTTTTGGAGGTGTATTCCCATGCAACGCTTCACACCCACACATGGGTATATGCTTCCTGATTTTGGCTATTTGCTCTTGTCCTCCTCCTTCTCCTCATCCTCCACCACCATATTGCCAGGGTGACCGTGGTCCGTGATGTAACACCCACATAATTTTTTAAAGGGTGTTTATGATGCCCGTAAAAAATTGTTTTTATACAGTATGTTCATGTATACCCCCCAGGGGTAAATGTTTGTCAGCCCATACACTTAGTGCATGGGCATTACAAGTGTAGGAGACCCGCTCCTTTCTAATGGGAACATTTTTTTATGAGGCCCTCTAAGTCTCTTCCAAGGGGTATTGGAGTGCCTCCCAATTTTTGGCAGCCCTTGCATTCACTGCATAGGACAACACTATGGGAGACCCTCTGCTTTCTAATGGGAATTTGCCATTACTGTGGCCCTGCTCTTTGTGTCTTTAAATTCTTAGTGTTTTTTTCCTAAATTTTGGCCACCGTTAGACTCACTGCATACCCTTTAACTGTTTAGCAGACCATCTCCTTTCTAATGGGAATTTGTCGTTACTGTTGCCCAGCTCTATGTGTCTTTAAATTGTTAGTAGGGTTTTTCCAAACTTTTGGCAGCCATTGGACTCACTGCATACCCTATAACTGTATAGCAGACCCTCTCCTTTCTAATATGAACATGTCATTACTGTGCCCCAGCTCTATGTGTCTTTCAGTTGTTAGTAGGGTTTTTCTTAAATTTTGACAGCTGTTGGACTCACTGCATACACTATAACTAAATAACAGACCCTCTTATTTCTAATAGAAACATGTCGTTACTGTGGCCCTGCTCTATGTGTCTTTCAACTGTTAGCAGAGTTTTTCCTAAATTTTGGCAGCTGTTGGATTCCATGCATACCCTATTAGTGTATAATAGACCATCTCCTTTCTAGTGGGAACATGTCATTACTGTGGCCCAGTTCTGTGTGTGTTCAAACTGTTATTGTTTTTTTTTCTAAATTTTGGCAGCCGTTGGATTCACTGCATACCCTATAACTGTATAGCAGACTCTCTCCTTTCTAATGGGAATTTGTTGTTACTGTGGCCCTGCTCTATGTGTCTTTAAATTCTTAGTGGGATTTTTCCCAAATTTTGTCAGTCCTTGCAGTCACAGCATGGGCATTACCACTATAGGAGACCCGCTCCTTTATAATGGGAACATTTTTTTTCCTCTATGTCTCTTCAAAGGGGTATTGGGTTGCGTCCAAATTTTTGGTAGCCCTTGCAGTCACTGCATACGCAATAACAGTATAGGAGACCTACTTGTTAATAATGGGAACAACAAAGCATAGCCGGCTGATGGCTATAGCATGGGCCGACAATAGCGAGGGCCGACTGCTGGCCTTTTAGGAATAGTAAGGGCCATCTGATGGCCCTATAAAAATAGGCTTTATGACTTTCAGACTCCCTCCATCATAAATGAAACAGGATGTGTCTGATGATGTGTCACACACCACATTGCCAGATAAGGTTGTAAAATGTTAAAATGACATTTCCTGGTGAATGCATTTGTCTTAAAAAATAACGTAAAAAACCCCAAACATTAGGATCTTTCTTTAGTATAAAAAACAGCGTCGCCAATTTAACCTCAATGTAATCACATTGTTCAGCTCCTGCACCTCCTTCTCCATCTCCGAAATGACCACATCAGTCACAAGCTGACAGCACTGCAGCACTGCCTTGGCCAAGCGGCAACAGGCTGTGCTGAAGATAACATGCTTAATGCTTGGGTGACAATCCGCCCAGCGCTGCAGAGTTGTTGAAAGCTGTAACACAGTAGCCTGATCTGTGGCTCTCACCGCTGAACATACAGCCAGGCATGGTCGTGTGTGACAATGGGCGGAACCTGGTGACCGAGAAATGACAGCCAGAGTAGATACGGTTTCCCTCTATGCCAGTCCTTTCACCGAGCTAAAGAATATGGCTGTGGTGAAATACAACTCCCACCGAGAAGCTGTTTCAGATTGAAAAACATTGTGCCCACCAGAGGATTTGATTCTGAGCGCTCACCTTTCTCCTCCGCTCAAGAGCACCATAGCAGCTGCAAAGTTAGTGCTATCATGAACTCTCCTGAGGTAGAAGCCAGGGCACACCAGAGGATTCTCTGGTGGAACAGTCCAACCCTGCCGAGAAGCAGTCCTAGCTAAGAAAAGTGTGTGGGAAGGTTCCCGGACACTCTATGGCTGCTTTTTTTACAGAGGAGGAAACACACGCAACACGGGGAGAACATACAAAGTCCTTGCAGATGTTGTCCTTGCTGGGATTTGAAACCAGGATCCCAGCACTGCAAGGATTCAGTGCTAACCACTGATCCAATGTGCTGCCGTTCACCCTCCAATATCTAACAGGCTGGAGAAACTTGCACCTATTGCCACTCTATCTTCAGCTCCTTTGTGAGAAACTATCTATTTGGGCAGCCACTCAGTCTACCAAATAAAATTCCTGAGAAGGAAATTGGGGATGGCTTTGCTACTGGTACTGGGGGCAGTGCTAATACCATGGCGTCGTACCATAGTTTACTGGAAATATTCCAGGCTGGTAGGAGGCAAGCAAATTCCCACAGATAAGTACCAGCAGTAATGTTCAGGGACCCGCGCTTGTAGAAGGCGGAGACAACACCGGGAGAAATAGTGACGGCTGGAGACCGAACATGGACACGAGGCATGAGGTTGTGAAAAGCTTCCGCCTCCACGAGCCTAAAAGGCCACATTTCAAGTGCAAGCAGCTGCCAGAAATCTGGCAGTTTAGTATTGTGGCCTGTGGGTGGGTGGGAGGGTGGCTGGCGGCATACTTGCGTTTGCATTCCAAGTAACAGAAAACTAAGCATCATCATCATGGCCTCACCTCGGCACTATGAACTCTCCTGAAGGAGAAGCAAAGGCCCACCGGAGGAGTCTCCGGTTTTCTGGTGGGCCCGTCCAACCGTGCCGAGAAGCAGCCCTGGCTAAGAAAAGTGTAGGGAAAGGTTCCCGGACACTCTATGGCTGCTTTTTTTAATGCGGATTGGACATGCTTATGCATGTTATTTCTCAATCTGCATTGAACATCAGGCCATTGCCCAACTCTGTAGTCATGAAATTAAATGCGCAAAGAAATATGTTTGTATGTCAAAGCACCACCGACAAGTGCGAGTTGATGTTGGACGGGCTGCCATTGCTTCTGCAACAAGCTGCATTAGAGGACTTCCTGGGAGAAATGACACCCAGATTAGATACGGTTTCCCTCTATGCCAGTCCTTTTGCCGAGCTAAATACAACTCTCAGCAAAAAAAAGCTGGGTAGATATGGTTTCCCAAGTCCTTTCACAAAGCTAAAGAATATGGCTGTGATGAAATACAACTCAGCAAAAAAAGCTGTGGACTGGCTCCGCACCGTCCCTGGCCACATTCACCTGTCCACGTGTTTGTGGTTAGGCGGTCCTTCCCAGTAAGTGCACTGGGGAGGGCACGGGTAATGTTGTGGGACCCGTGCTTGTGGAAGGCGGAGACGATACCGGGAGAAATAGTGGCGGCTGGGGACCGAGTATGGACACCCGGCTGCTGCTGTCATGACTTTATGAAAAGCCTCCGCCTCAACGAGCCTAAAAGGCCACATTTCAAGTGAAAGCAGCTTTAGAGGACTTCCTGGGAGAAATGACACCCAGAGTAGATACGGTTTCCCTCTATGTCAGTCCTCTCACCGAGCTAAATACAACTCTCAGCAAAAAAAAAGCTGTGGACTGGCTCCGTACCGTCCCTGGCAACATTCACCTGTCCACGTGTTTGTGGTTAGGCGGTCCTTCCCAGTAAGTGCGGAGGGCACGGGTAATGTTGTGGGACCCGTGCTTGTGGAAGGAGGAGACGATACTGGGAAAAATAGTGGCGGCTGGGGACCGAGTATGGACACCCGGTCGCCGCCATAAGATTGTGGACAGCTTCCGCCTCCACGAGCCTAAAAGGCCAAATTTCAAGTGAAAGCAGCTGTCAAAAATTTGGCAGTACAGTATTGCAGCCTGTGGGAGGGTGGGTGGCTGGCTGCATACTTGCGCTTGCATTCCAAGGAATGGGGTAGGGACAACTGAACGCTGCACTGGGACAAGGACGTGGACGGTGATTGTTGCAAGTCTGCAACGACAGGTGCATGGCGGTAGGCATCTTCGCATGCGCCAAGGATCACTTATGATGGGCACCCTTTTAGGCAGTGACCTGGGAGTCAGAAATTCTTCCAGAGGTCTTCCCCATGCTGTTCCCATGTCTTTTCAGCACTGTATGCATGTGTCTGATGATGTGTCACACACCACATGGCCAGATAAGGTTTTTAAAATGTTAAAATGACATTTCCTAGTGAATGCATTTGTCTTGGTAGAAAGCAATGCAAAAGTGCAAAAATGCTGTGTGTGAACATAGCCCAAGGTGTGGAGGAGTATTTTTGCTTTTGGTTATTAATTTTGCCTTATATACAAGTAATTACCCTGGAAAGGATGTTCCTTAACATATTTCCCAGGAAAATCCATTTTGGTTTAGTTTTTGTATGTTTTATTGTGAGTCTGTAAAAGTGGCGTAATACTCTGACAACGTTGTTGACAGCAGTGACCTGGGAGTCAGAAATGCTTCCAGGGGTCTTCCCCATGTCATTTGAGCACTGTTCCCATCGATTTGGGCAATTTTTAGTCCCTCTGCAGACCGCCGGGGGGAGCCGTCTGAAAAATGCTCGAGTTTCCCATAGACTTACATTGGGCTCGTTGCTCGGGTCGAGCAACAGAGTATTCCAATTTGCTCGACCCGAGCATTTTAGTGCTCGCTCATCACTAGTTGTGAGTGATTGTCTAATCAGTATTTTGCACCTGTGTAGCCGCCATCTTTGTTTGAGTCTGCTGCACCCTGGTAGTGCATTTTGGTCTGAAGATCTGAGCAGGTAAATACTGCTAATTATTTTGCTATGTTTTTTTTTTCCCCTTGAATTTTGGGGGAATTTTAATTCTTATTGTGGCTTTGGTTTTTGTATATTTTGAATGGGACTTTTATATATTTTTTAATATTTTAAAAACACTTTTTTTTACTTTTTACATGCTTCAATAGTCTTCCTAGGAGACTAGAAGCTGTGAGGTTCTGATCGCCTGTGTGTAGCAGAAATGCTCACTTGCTATGAGCAAGTGGGCCGCGTTCATAGTATCCTTGCAATGACAACCGCAGGGGTCTCCTGCAGACCCCAGGTTGTCATGCCAACCCATCGGCGACCCGCGATCATGCGACACGGACGGCGATGGGCGGGACTAGTGACGTCCTTCCACCACGGCCATGTTAAATGCCGCTGTCAGAGATTGACAGCGGCATTTAACATGTTAACAGCCGCGGGTTGATTGCGATTCCACCCATGGCTGTTAGGGGCACATGACAGCGGATCAGTTCAGCTGTCATGTCCCTGGAAAGGTGCGGGCTCATCGCCAGAGCCCGCACCAAAGGGAGAGACACGGCATGCGCCGTACATGTATGGCACATGACGGCAAGGCGTTAAATAAAGAAAAGTAGGAGAACAGCATGTACTATGTAGCAGTTTAAAATATATTTTGGATATTCACATTTCCAGTGATAATATATCTAAAAGAGGAAAAAGATAAGTCAGTTATTTAGTATCTTGGATGAAGGGGAAGTATCCTATTCCAATGTTTTAATCTTTTATTATATAAAGGAAGCAAGTTGTTTATATTAGCATGAATCTGTTCGTAAAGATTATGTAAACATATTTTTTCAATAATTTCGGATTTAGAAGGAATTGTATCGGTTTTCCATCTGGATGCTATCTGTGTTTTTACTACTAAAAATATGTGTAATAATATATACAGTACAGACCAAAAGTTTGGACACACCTTCTCATTTAAAGATTTTTCTGTATTTTCATGACTTTGAAAATTGTACATTCACACTGAAGGCATCAAAACTATGAATTAACACATGTGGAATTATATACTTAACAAAAAAGTGTGAAACAACTGAAAATATGTCTTATATTCTAGGTTCTTCAAAGTAGCCACCTTTTGCTTTGATGACCCCTTTGCACACTCTTGGCATGACCTGTGTTCATGCTTCTGTGATCGAAGCAAAGCTAAACTTTGGCTATGTTCACACATCATGTTTGTTTCAGATGGCAGAATTCAGTACATACAATAATTGCCTTTTCGAATTTTAAAATGAACTTTTCCAAATCAGAAGCCCTAAATATTAATCCCTTCATGATCTTGGGATTTTACATTTTTGGGTTTTTTACTCCCCTTCTTCCCAGAACCATAACTTTTTTATTTTTCCGTCAGTATGGCCTTGTGAGGGCTTGTTTTTTGCCGGACAAGTTGTACTTTTGAACAATGCCTTCGATTTTACCATATCTTGTACTGGAAAACGGGAAAAAAAATCCCCAAAAATTTCCAAATGCGGTGAAATTGCAAAAAAGTGCAATTCCACAATTGTTTTGTTTTTTTTAAATTTAACATGTTTACTAAATGCTAAAACTGACCTGCCATTATGATTCTCCAGGTGATTACGAGTTTGTTAAACAAAAAACTATACATGTTTGGTATCATTTAAGTGGTGAAAAAAAAATTCAAAGTTTGTAAGAAGAAAAAAAAGCTCAATTTTTCCATATCATAGAATCATAGAATGGTAGAGTTGGAAGGGACCTCCTGGGTCATCTGGTCCAACCCCCTGCTCAAAGCAGGATTCACTAGATCATCTCAGACAGATGTCTGTCCAGCCTCTGTTTGAAGACGTCCATTGAAGGGGAACTCACCACCTCTCGTGGCAGCGTGTTCCACTCATTAATCACCCTAACTGTCAAAAAGTTTTTTCTAATATCTAATCTGTGTCTCCTCCCATTTAGTTTCATCCCATTGCTTCTAGTCTTTCCTTGTGCAAATGAGAATAAAGATGATCCTTCTACAATGTGACAGACCTTGACATATTTGTAGACAGCTATTAAGTCTCCTCTCAGTCTTCTTTTTTGCAAGCTAAACATTCCCAAATCCTGCAACCGTTTCTCATAGGACATGGTTTGCAGACCAGTCACCATTCTGGTCGCTCTTCTCTGAACTTGCTCCAGTTTGTCTATGTCTTTTTTAAAATGTGGTGCCCAAAACTGTACACAGTATTCCAGATGAGGTCTGACCAAAGAGGAGTAAAGACTGATAATGACTTCACGTGATCTAGACTGTATGCTTCTGTTAATACATCCCAGAATTGTATTTGCCTTTTTTGCTGCTGCATCACACTGTTGACTCATGTTCAGTCTATGATCTATTAGTATACCTAAGTCTTTTTCACATGTACTGTTGCTTAGCTCTATTCCTCCCATTCTGTATATGCTTTTTTCATTTTTATTGCCCAGATGTAGTACTTTGCATTTTTCCCTGTTAAAAACCATTCTGTTGGTTGCTGCCCACTGCTCCAGTTTATTTAGGTCTTTTTGAATCCTCTCTCTCTCTTCTCTAGTATTAGCTATCCCTCCTAGCTTTGTGTCATCAGCAAATTTAATCAGTTTACCCTCAATTCCTTCATCTAAATCATTGATAAAGATGTTGAACAATACAGGTCCCAGGACGGAGCCCTGTGGTACCCCACTTGAGACATTCATCCAGCTGGATGTGAAGCCATTTACAACCACCCTTTGAGTCCGATCACTAAGCCAGTTATGAATCCACCTAACAGTTGCCTGGTCCATTGCATACTTGGTCATTTTTTCAATAAGGATGGTGTGAGATACTTTGTCAAATGCTTTGCTGAAGTCAAGATATACTATATCTACAGCATTTCCCTGATCCACCCAGTCAGTGATTCTGTCATAGAAGGAAATTAAGTTAGTCTGACATGACTTGTTAGTTACAAACCCATGCTGACTCTGGTTAATCACTTCATTCTTATCCATGTACTTACATACATGTTGTTTAATAATTTGTTCAAAGATCTTTCCTGGTATAGAAGTCAGACTCACCGGCCTATAGTTCCCTGGGTCCACCTTCTTCCCCTTTTTGAAGATAGGAACAACATTTGCTCTTCTCCAGTCTTCTGGGACTTCTCCTGTTCTCCAAGAATTTTCAAAGATTATGGAGAGTGGTTCTAAAATTTCTTCTACGATCTCCTTCAGTACTCTGGGGTGTAATTCATCTGGACCTGGAGACTTGAACTCATTTATGTTAGCTAAATATTCCCTCACAATCTTTCTGTTTACAGATAACTTGGATTCCTCTATTCCTTTAAAAGGACAGTGAAGATCAGTTGATGTTACATTTTCTTTCTGAGAGAAAACAGATGCAAAATAGGAATTAAAAAGTTCGGCCTTCTCAACATCCTCTCTTACCATTTCTCCATTTTCATCCTGTAAAAATCCTATAGCATCTTTGACTTTTCTTTTACTTTTGACATACCCCCAAAATCCTTTTTTATTGCTTTTGACATCTCTTGCAAGCCTTAATTCATTGTCAGCTTTAGCTAACCTGATACGTGCCCTGCAGGATCTGCAGACTGCATTATAATCTTCTTTAGATATGCCTCCCTCTTTCCATTTAATAAACATTTCTTTCTTTCTTTTTAGCATGTGTTTAAGTTCTGTGTTCATCCATCCTGGTTTCCTTAAATGCTTCCCATTCTTCCTACTTTTCGGGATTGTTAACGATTGTGCTTTGAGAATCTCATTTTTAAAAATTTCCCATCCTTCCTGGACATTTTTGTCCTTAAGGACATCCAGCCATTGGATCCCTCCTATTCTCTTTCTGAGTCTCTTAAAATCTGCCTTTCTAAAATCTAACCTTGAAGTTTGAGTCTTCACATGTCTTCCTCCTCTAGTTATCCAAAATTCTATAATAGCATGATCGCTGCCTCCTAGGGTCCCAGCCACCTTTACCTCCTCAACCATTTCCTCCCTGTTTATAAGGATTAGATCCAAAGTAGCAGATCCCCTTGTTTTCTCCCCTACCTTTTGGAAGATAAAGTTGTCAGCAAGAGAGGATAAGAATTTGCTTGACCTGTTAGTTTTACTTGAGAGAGATTCCCAACAAATGTCTGGATAGTTGAAATCTCCCATGACCACTACGTCATATTTTTTGGAGAACTTGGTCATTTGATACATAAAGAGTTCATCCATATCTTCAGCTTGCCCAGGTGGCCTGTAGTAAATGCCTACAATGGTGTCCTTTCCGTTGTTCTCTCCTTGTATTCTTACCCAAACAGTTTCCACAGAACTCCCAGTCTCTGAAGCTTCAATCTCTGTGCAGATATACACTTTTCTAACATACAATGCAACACCTCCTCCTCGTTTATCAAGTCTGTTTCTTGCAAATAAGTTGTATCCTTTTAGCCTTTTATTCCAATCATGTGTATCGTTCCACCAAATATTTCTCATATTTTCTTGAATATACCTAATCTTCGATAACTCCCCAAAAAAGTAAGGTCTGGTGACCATTGTGGTCATTCAACCAGGTCTTGTCTATCTATCCTATTGTAAAAAATAAAAAATTTATATGAATGGACAACTGTTGTCTTTCCCGAGCATATATTATGAATACGCACAGGGGGTGCATATACAGTCATGGCCAAAAGTGTTGACACCCTTGAAATTGTTCCAGAAAATGAAGTATTTCTCCCAGAAAATTATTGCAATTACACGTTTTATTTCCTGTGTATGTGTATTGGAACAACACGAGAAAAAAAGGCAAATTGGACATAATTTCACACAAAATCCCCAAAATGGGTAGGACAAAATTGTTGGCACTCTCAATTTAATATTTGGTTGCACACCCTTTGGAATAAATAACTGCAATCAATCGATTTCTATAACAATCAACAGGCTTCTTACATCTCTCAACAGGAATTTTGGACCACTCTTTTTCAAACCACTCCAGGTCTCTCATATTTGAAGAGTACCTTCTCCCAACAGCAATTTTAAGATCAGATCAGACTCCATGTCAGTGAGGGGTTTCACAATTACCGAATAATTTTGTATACATTTCCAATAAAAATTAGCAAAGCCTAGAAAGCGCTGTAATGCCTTCAGATTTTCGGGATGGTCCCAATCAAGTACAGCACAGATCTTCTCTGGATCCATCCGAAAACCCAATGATGACAACAGGTACCCTAAAAACTGCACCTCCTGGATGGCGAAAACACATTTCTCCGGTTTGGCATATAGTTTGTTATCCCTTAATATCTGTAGTACTTGTTGTTTAACATGCCCCTGATGCGTCTCAAAATCAGGTGAGTAAACCAAAATATCATCCAGATAGACCACCACAAACCTGCCCACCAAATGATGGAAAATATTGTTTATGAAATGATGGAACACCGCAGGTGCATTGGTCAGACCAAAAGGCATAACCAGACTCTCGAAATGCCCCTCGAGGGTATTGAACGCCGTTTTTCATTCACCCCCTCTCTGATTCTAACCAGATTGTAGGCTCCCCTTAAACTCAACTTGGAGAACGCCATAGCTCCCACAACCTGGTTGAACAAATCTGGAATCAGAGGAAGAGGATACGGCTCTCTGACAGTAATTTTATTCAATACCGGAAATCTAAACAGGGGCGGAGACCACCATCTTTCTTCTTAGCGAAGAACAACCCTGCCGCCATGGGCAAAGATTCTCCTGACTCTCAGCAATGAAATCCTTCATAGCTTGTCTCTCAGGGCCAGAAAGATTATATAGTCTGGACTTGGGTAGTTTAGCTCCGGGAGTAAAGTTAATAGGACAGTCAAATGCATGATGAAGAGGCAAATCGTGACACCGACTCTCAGAAAAATACGTCCTCAAAACCAGACAAAAACACAGGTAAGGTCTCCGTAGAGACTGTAGAAAGGGAAATGTTTAAGCAGTTCTCATGACAGTGATCTCCCCATTTAACAATCTCTCTGGATTGCCAATCCACTATCGGATTATGTTTCACCAACCAGGGCAGCACGGTGGCTCAGTGGCTAGCACTGCAGCCTTGCAGCGCTGGGATCCTGGGTTCAAATCCCACCAAGGATAACATCTGCAAGGAGTTTGTATGTTCTCCCCGTTTTTGCGTGGGTTTCTTCCCACATTCCAAAGACATACTGATTGGGACTCAAAATCTAAATTCCCTATGGGGACAGTACTCATAATGTCTGTAAATCCTCACCTCTAGCAGATCTATGCCTGAAAATTTCAATGAACTAACTTTATGAACCTGTTGAAAATGTCTGGATATAGCAAAAAGGTTAAAGGATCTAGGATTAACCGCATCTGAAAGATGGCGTTGGAAGCACCTTTTTACGTGGTTGTACAGTACACCCGATATATTGCACCATACATATAGTGCATTCCACCAGGTTGATTACTCCCATAGTATTACAATTAATAAAGTTTTCAGTTGGGAAATGCTGAGAAACTATTGATGATAATTTAGCTTTTTTTTATTTTCAGCATAAAGACATGCCTTACATGGGACATGACCACACTTATAAAATCCCTTGACAGAAAGCCAGGTAGATGCATTAGCCGGTTTAGATAAATCTAAATAACTAGGCGATAATATATTTCCCAATGTGGGAGCTCTTTTTGGTATAAAATTGAGTTTTGATTTTTGTAGGATCACCGCAAGTTTAGAATCTTCATTAAGAATGGATAAGTATTTTTTGATTATATTTGATTTATAATCTCGAAATATTGAGGACTACATTGTGTAATGAAATTAATAGAGCAATTATTATACTGTTTGTTATACCTATTTTTAGAATTTTTATTATTTTTCAGCAGTAAGCTAGTACGATCAATTTTGTCTACAATATTTTCTGCTCTTTTCAGAAAACAATTAGAATATCCTCTATGTTCCAACCTATTTATCACGTTTTCTGCTTCAAAAGAATAATTTGTTGCAGAAGAACAATTCCTTTTGGTTCTTACTAATCCTCCAATAGGGATATTACGTATAACATGGGAAAGATGGCAAGAATCAGCTGAAAGAATAGAATTGCTGTCTGTACTCTTTCTATACGGAGAGACATTGATTTTACCATGTTTACAAAATGCTAAAATTGACCTGCCATTATGATTCTCCAGGTGATTACGAGTTTGTTGATACCAAACATGTATAGTTTTTTTTTATTTAAGTGGTGAAAAAAAATTTCTAAATTTGTAAGAAGAAAAAAAAGCTCAATTTTCAGAGACCCGTAGCATCTTAATTTTTTGGGATCTTAGGCTGGGTGGTTGTCAGAGTGAGAGGAATAATGGGGACATTATCATCAAGGTCCAATGTGGTGGCAATAAGCCAATGCACTGCATGCCTGTTCTATATATACATGTTGACATTGTCTATATATATGTTTATATTGTTTATGTGATTAGCTCTTCTGACACAGTTCTTGTGTGTATTATATGGGGACACATTTGCTATTGAGCTGCATATTTTGATCTGCCATATATTCTCCTGCACCCCATTATTATTTTTAGAGCATTATCTGAGTCTCTTTCTGCATCTAGAGTTTACAGCATCTGCACTTTACTTTTGTCTCTGTGTAATGATTGGGCCTAACAGGGCTAGAAGAGACAGCTGCCGAGGAGTGGGGGCGCCACGGGCGCAGGATTAGGGTGCTAACCTCTGCAGATTTTTGCAGATGGTGATATTTTTCAAAAAGTGTGTACTATAATAATATCACTTTACTGTGGTATTTGGAGCCAAAGCTGACCCCACCTCTCGTTTTCTATAATTGTTTTTCTTACACGAGGAAAAAAAAAAGCATTCAGTATAGAAATCAAAATATATTTTTAATTTAACAATGGCCTTTTCACAAATTCAAAACACTTTTAAACATCTAAAGGAAGAAAATAATTACTTGGTCATTGCTTGAAACAATATTATGCTTCCAGATTAGCATATCTAGTGCACTAAACACGTCTTAAGTAGACACGAGAGCAAAGATGAGGCGACCAGCAGATGAATTTAACAATAAACATGAAAAGATCAAATCTGGCCAAAAGTCATTGTGCAGGGAAACTGAGGCGGGGGCTGTAACATCAACAATGGCGAATTTTAGATCCAGTTGCATCTACTGTACATAGAAAAGTAACTGTTTATTGTAACTGTCTGTGATGATAACGAGAATGTTGAAAAGTGATCTGTACTTAAAAAGAAATGAGAACTTGAGTGAGCAGAGCGAAAACGACAAGATTTCTGAATATGACTGGTAGATTGGTACAAGACAACTAGATTTATACCTTTTTGTTAGTAGGAACAATTACGTAAAACAACCAAATCCCATCTGAAACTAAATGGTGTTCAGGGGTAAAATGCTAGTACACACATTTGTAGATGTCTGGAAATAACTAGTTTTGTCCTCACATATTTCCGGTTCTGATCAGACCACCAGCTGGAGAAAATGACAAATGTGTGATGCCCCTCTTGCCATGCCATCACTTCCTGAGAATGGAATAACCCTGTGCGGAGCAGTAAATGAAGAAAACTGTATAACTTTATCTCTTTTCTGCAGCTGTTTGGATTTTTGTTAATAGGCTTTGGACATTGGAAAGTTTTTCTGGGAGCCAGTGTGGTGTAGGGTTTTCCTGCAATAGTGACTGTACTGTAATCAAGGATTTCTCTGCTGCTTTGATGTGGGCTTTAAATTCCTCATCAGTGAATGTGGCTTGCCGAGGACGCTTTGCAGAAGGCTGTGAAGTATAAAAATACGTCGTCATTAAAAAGACAAAAATAGCAAGGTACATTCCTGTACTTATAAAAACATTGACAACCCAGAGAAGCCAGATTAACATTTGTTTTACTTGCACTCCTGATCTTGTTTGAGTACAAGAAATTTAAAATACAGTACAGACCAAAAGTTTGGACACACCTTCTCCTTTAAAGATTTTTCTGTATTTTCAAGACTATGAGAATTGTACATTCACATTGAAGGCATCAAAACTATGAATTAACACATGTGGAATTATATACTTAACAAAAAAGTGTGAAACAACTGAAAATATGTCTTATATTCTAGGTTCTTCAAAGTAGCCACCTTTTGCTTTGATGACTGCTTTGCACACTCTTGGCATTCTCTTGATGAGCTTCAAGAGGTAGTCACCGGAAATGGTCTTCCAACAATCTTGAAGGACTTCCCAGAGATGCTTAGCACTTGTTGGCCCTTTTGCCTTCACTCTGCGGTCCAGCTCACCCCAAACCATCTCGATTGGGTTCAGGTCTGGTGACTGTGGAGGCCAGGTCATCTGGCGTAGCACCCCATCACTCTTCCTCTTGGTCAAATAGCCCTTACACAGCCTGGAGGTGTGTTTGGAGTCATTGTCCTAGTGAAAAATAAATGATGGTCCAACTAAACGCAAACCGGATGGAATAGCATGCTGCTGCAAGATGCTGTGGTAGCCATGCTGGTTCAGTATGCCTTCAATTTTGAATAAATCCCCAACAGTGTCACCAGCAAAGCACCCCCACACCATCACACCTCCTCCTCCATGCTTCATGGTGGGAACCAGGCATGTAGAGTCCATCCGTTCACCTTTTCTGCGTCGCACAAAGACACGGTGGTTGGAACCAAAGATCTCAAACTTGGACTCATCAGACCAAAGCACAGATTTCCACTGGTCTAATTGTCCATTCCTTGTGTTCTTTAGCCCAAACAAGTCTCTTCTGCTTGTTGCCTGTCCTTAGCAGTGGTTTCCTAGCAGCTATTTTACCATGAAGGCCTGCTGCACAAAGTCTCCTCTTAACAGTTGTTGAAGAGATGTGTCTGCTGCTAGAACTCTGTGTGGCATTGACCTGGTCTCTAATCTGAGCTGTTGTTAACCTGCGATTTATGAGGCTGGTGACTCTGATAAACTTATCCTCAGAAGCAGAGGTGACTCTTGGTCTTCCTTTCCTGGGGCGGTCCTCATGTGAGCCAGTTTCTTTGTAGCACTTGATGGTTTTTGAAACTGCACTTGGGGATACTTTCAAAGTTTTCCCAATTTTTCGGACTGACTGACTTGCATTTCTTAAAGTAATGATGGCCTCTTGTTTTTCTTTACTTAGCTGCTTTTTTCTTGCCATAATAGAAATTCTAACAGTCTATTCAGTAGGACTATCAGCTTTGTATCCACAAGACTTCTGCACAACACAACTGATGGTCTCAACCCCATTTATAAGGCAAGAAATCCCACTTATTAAACCTGACAGGGCACACCTGTGAAGTGAAAACCATTTCCGGCAACTACCTCTTGAAGGTCATCAAGAGAATGCCTAAAGTGTGCAAAGCAGTAATCAAAGCAAAAGGTGGCTACTTTGAAGAACCTAGAATATAAGACATGTTTTCAGTTGTTTCACACTTTTTTTGTTAAGTATATAATTCCACATGTGTTAATTCATAGTTTTGATGCCTTCAGTGTGAATGTACAATTTTCATAGTCATGAAAATACAGAAAAATCTTTAAAGGAGAAGGTGTGTCCAAACTTTTGGTCTGTACTGTATAAAAAACTAAAAGTAAAAAGTTCAATACTTTGATTCCCTCCTCTTGCAAACATTTTTAAAGGAACCTCTCTCATTGTACATGTAGCCTGATCAGCGGACAGCACGGTATAGAGAAGGAGCAGCTGAGCAGGATGATAAATTGGTTTGTTGGAAAAGATTCAGTATAACTGCAATACGCTGAAAAAAGAGCTTGGACCGCACCTCCAAAAACATACAATGATCTAATGCCTCTCTGCAAAAATATATAAAACTGAACATGAGGTTCTTAGTTTAACATTCTGATCAGACTGTATGAAGTCCACTGCCACGTCATGGCAAACTTCGTAGTGGGTCCTAACGTTATCCTGCCTAAAAGGGGTGGTGCTGTGCGCCAAGCACCGCCACAGCGGCAATGAACCAGCAGGGCAGACGGCCTGATGCCTCACAGCACCCACGCTGCAAGACCGAGTCCCTAAGACTCCAGATTGCGCAGCTCCACAAGCACAAAACCACAGCAATGGCTGACACACTGCACCAACACCGGATGAAAGGAGCATTGTGACTCACCTTCCCCAAGCTCTCAAGTGAAAGCAAAAATAGGCTAGACTTTCTCTGCAGTCTCCTGCTAATTAAAATCACTTGTGCCAAATGGGAGGAGTGCACATCCGGAAAAAAGAACCTCGTGTTCAGTTATATATATTTTTGCCGAGAGGCATTAGATCAAATGTATGATTTTTTGGAGGTGCGGTCAATGCTTTTTTTTTTTTGCATTCAGTATAATTGTGTTTGTATGCATGAGTCTAGTGGTAGGTCCTATTAGTGACAGACAGCATTCTCTCTCTTCATACATGGAAGACTGTCAATCACAGAAAAGAACCGCCCACTGGACTTTTATGCACATAAACTCCATGGATTCCAATGAAGTAAAATCTTTACTGCAACCTTTCCCACAAAAAATGTATATCAATCTAACCAGCTCCTCCTATTCAGTAACATCCTGCCTGCAGATCAGAGACCATTTTCAATATGACAGATTCCCTTAAGTTGTAGCTTGTATCTTAAAGGGAGCATGTCACCGCAGAAAACGCTATTTACTTGCAGATATATGTTAATCTGTAGGGTAACAGTGTTACAGTGCTGCCTTGGCACATTACTAAAAGTACAGCTACTGGGAGAAAATTAACTTATTTCCTCACAGGACTCCTCACGGTGACTTTTATTCATGGTGGTGTGCACGGACTGATTACAGTTACCACTCCCAGCACCACTAAGTACACAGCGGCTGTAAGCACGCCCCGGTACTTTAATTGACAGACGGCTCTGCAGCACATCTGTGCATACTGAGCTGTCAGACAGAGTGCTGGAGTATGTTTACAGCAATTGATCACAGCATATTGAGCAGTGCTGTGAGCGGTGACTGTAGCTGTTCCTAGCATGCCCCCCATGATCAAAAGCCGGCGCTCCCGGGAGTAATGAACTTACTTTTCTCCAGGTGGCAATACTTTCAGTAAAGAGTGCCAGGCAAACTTGCAACAATATATCTGCAGGTGAATAGCTTTTTCTGAGGTGTTTGTTTCCCTTTAAACCAGAACTATATTTACAATTCTGAAAGTTTAACACCAGGTATGATAAAGAAATCTGATAGTAACCTCTTAGAGAAGTCGCCTCCCCCACAAAACTATATTTTAATGACATTTTGGGTTTCACTGTATATAAAACTCTAATCTCCACTGCATTTTAGCTGAGATTAAATATATTTGGCCACTAGATTGTATAGTTCAAGGTCAGAACAAGATATATAAGTAATGTACTTACAAAGTTATACAACATTTCATACAGAGTTTACATAAAAACTGTAAAACTGGGTCTGATAGGGAAACATACACTTCAAACGTGTGTTAGAATACTGTGCTGCACAGAGCTCCCGGATTTATTCGAAGGTAATTTATGGTGGCTTGCAAGAACATAAAATTAAACTTCATTTTTATGCCAACAAGAAAACTTTCTCCTTGGTTCTATCTATCCCTCCAGTTACTGACCTGGCTTATTTCTCTACTCTTGCATCTGGCTAACTCCTCCAGCCAGCAGCTATTCAGTGAGTGCAACCGAGGAAGCCCCATTTGTACATCCAGATCTCTGCATAGTGATTAAAGGGATTCCTCTAGTACCTGCTAGACGAAGTGGCTAGTGCTATATCTGTCCAAGCTTGCTGTTTTGAGGTAACCGCCTCTGACATATTTATTGCTCAATCTTTGAAGATGCAAAATCTAAGTACGTATAAAGTATCTTAAGCTCAAAATTCTACATCTTAGTATTTAAAATATGATAAAAGTGATTCTTTTTTCGGTAACACTGCACAAAACCATACTCACCTCTCTGGAAACTGGTTCATCTTTGCGTTTCATTTTAGTTTTACTAATAAATGACTCCAAAACTTGTTTTTCATCTTTAAGTCGTTGCAATCTTTTATTATCTTCTTCAGTAAGAAAAATTCTCTACAAAAAAGCAGATGTGATTACCATTAGTGAGTGAGGTATTTGTATGCACATCTTAGATCAAAACCTGTAGTTCTTTTCTTTGTCTTACTATAGAGCTATAATCACTTAACATACTACAATACACAGTAACATACGATATCATACTATACAGGGAGTGCAGAAATAGGTATACAGTTTAAATAATAGTTGAACTATAATCATGCTATGAACTGTGCACTATTTTCTTGAATATACCTAATCTTCGATAACTCCCCAAAAAAGTAAGGTCTGGTGACCATTGTGGTCATTCAACCAGGTCTTGTCTATCTATCCTATTGTAAAAATAAAAAATTAATATGAACGGACAACTGTTGTCTTTCCCGAGCATATATTATGAATACACACAGGGGGTGCATATACAGTCATGGCCAAAAGTGTTGACACCCTTGAAATTGTTCCAGAAAATGAAGTATTTCTCCCAGAAAATTATTGCAATTACACGTTTTATTTCCTGTGTATGTGTATTGGAACAACACGAGAAAAAAAGGCAAATTGGACATAATTTCACACAAAATCCCCAAAATGGGTAGGACAAAATTGTTGGCACTCTCAATTTAATATTTGGTTGCACACCCTTTGGAATAAATAACTGCAATCAATCGATTTCTATAACAATCAACAGGCTTCTTACATCTCTCAACAGGAATTTTGGACCACTCTTTTTCAAACCACTCCAGGTCTCTCATATTTGAAGAGTACCTTCTCCCAACAGCAATTTTAAGATCAGATCAGACTCCATGTCAGTGAGGGGTTTCACAATTACCAAATCATTTTGGATACATTTCCGATAAAAATGAGTAAAGCCCAGAAAGCGCTGTAATGCCTTCAGATTTTCGGGATGGTCCCAATCAAGTACAGCACAGATCTTCTCCGGATCCATCCGAAAACCCAATGCTGACAACAGGTACCCCAAAAACTGCACCTCCTGGATGGCAAAAACACATTTCTCTGGTTTGGCATATAGTTTGTTATCCCTTAATATCTATAGTACTTGTTTAACATGCCCCTGATGCGTCTCAAAATCAGGGGAGTAAACCAAAATATCATCCAGATAGACCACCACAAACCTGCCCACCAAATGATGGAAAATATTGTGTAGGAAATGCTGGAACACCGCAGGTGCATTGGTGAGACCAAAAGGCATAACCAGACTCTCGAAATGCCCCTCAGGGGTACTGAACACAGTTTTACATTCACCCCCTCTCTGATTCTAACCAAATTGTAGGCTCCCCTTAAACTCAACTTGGAGAACACCATAGCTCCCACAACCTGGTTGAACAAATCTGGAATCAAAGGAAGAGGATACGGATCTCGGACGGTAATTTGATTCAATACCGGAAATCTAAACAGGGGCGGAGACCGCCATCTTTCCTCTTAATGAAGAACAACCCTGCCGCCATGGGCAAAGATTCTCCTGACTGTCAGCAATGAAATCCTTCATAGCTTGTCTCTCAGGGCCAGAAAGATTATATAGTCTGGACTTGGGTAGTTTAGCTCCGGGAGTAAAGTTAATAGGACAGTCAAATGCATGATGAGGAGGAAAATCCTGACACCCCCTCTCCAAAAAATACGTTCTCAAAACCAGACAAAAACACAGGTAAGGTCTCCGTAGAGACTGCAGAAAGGGAAATGTTTAAGCAGTTCTCATGACAGTAATCTCCCCATTTAACAATCTCTCTGGATTGCCAATCCACTATCGGATTATGTTTCACCAACCAGGGCAGCACGGTGGCTCAGTGGCTAGCACTGCAGCCTTGCAGCGCTGGGATCCTGGGTTCAAATCCCACCAAGGATAACATCTGCAAGGAGTTTGTATGTTCTCCCCGTTTTTGCGTGGGTTTCCTCCGGGTTCTCCGGTTTCCTCCCAGATTCCAAAGACATACTGATTGGGGCTCACAATCTAAATTCCCTATGGGGACAGTACCCATAATATCTGTAAATCCTCACCTCTAGCAGGTCTATGGACCTTTACAATACCTGAAAATTTCAATGAACTAATGTCCCCTTTATGAACCTGTTGAAAATGTCTGGATATAGCAGAAACGTTAAAGTATGTAGTATTAACCGCATCTGAAAGATGGCGTCGGATAAGCCTTTTAAGCGGTTGTAAAGTACACCCGATATATTGCACCATACATATAGTGCATTCCACCAGGAGATAATATATTTCCCAATGTGGGAGCTCTTTTTGGTATAAAATTGAGTTTTGATTTTTGTAGGATCACCGCAAGTTTAGAATCTTCATTAAGAATGGATAAGTATTTTTTGATTATATTTGATTTAGAATCTCGAAATATTGAGGACTACATTGTGTAATGAAATTAATAGAGCAATTATTATACTGTTTGTTATACCTATTTTTAGAATTTTTATTATTTTCCAGCAGTAAGCTAGTACGATCAATTTTGTCTACAATATTTTCTGCTCTTTTCAGAAAACAATTAGAATATCCTCTATGTTCCAACCCATTTATCACGTTTTCTGCTTCAATAGAATAATTTGTTGCAGAAGAACAATTCCTTTTGGTTCTTACTAATTCTCCAATAGGGATATTACGTATAACATGGGAAAGATGGCAAGAATCAGCTGAAAGAATAGAATTGCTGTCTGTACTCTTTCTATACGGAGAGACATTGATAACAGCTGTATTTTGATTTCCCACTAACATCACATCTAAATATTCTGTTTCATAGGGAGATAGTTTAGTAGTAAAGCGGAGATTATATTCATTATTATTCATATAGGATCCAAAATCATTACCTTCCTTCCCTGTCCCTTCACAGATCATAATCACGGCATCTATATAACGCCCATAAAAATTAATCAGATGACCATAATTGTTTAAGGGTGAAAAAATATTTTTTTTTTCCCATACAGCAACAACGATGTTGGCAAGGGACGGGGAAAATTTGCCTCCCATGCTCACGCAGCAAGTTTGCAGAACAAACCGACTGTCAAAAGAAAAATAATTACAACTGCTTCTCACTATATTAGGATATCAGCAAAAAGTTAATTTATTTCAGTTCTTCAATACAAAAAATGAAACTCATATTATATAGAGTCATTACAAACAGAGTGATCTATTTCAAGTGTTTATTTCTGTTAATGTTGATGATTATGGCTTACAGCCAATGAAAACACAAAAGTCATCTCAGTAAAGTAGAATAATTAACAAAAAACACCTGCAAAGGCTTCCTAAGCATTTAAAAAGGTCCCTTAGTCTGTTTCAGTAGGCTCCACAATCAAGGGAAAGACTGCTGACTTGACAGATGTCCAGAAGGCAGTCATTGACACACTCCACAAGGAGGGTTAGCCACAAAAGGTCATTGCTAAAGAAGCTGGCTGATCACAGAGTGCTGTATCCAAGCATATTAATGGAAAGTTGAGTGGAAGGAAAAAGTGTGGTAGGAAAAGGTGCACAAGCAACCGTGATAACCGCAGCCTTGAATGGATTATTATTAAAAAAAGGCCATTCAAAAATTTTGGGGAGATTCACAAGGAGTGGACTGCTGCTGGAGTTATTGCCTCAAGAGCCACCACACACAGATGTATCCAGGACATGGGCTACAAGTGTCGCATTCCTTGTGTCAAGCCATTCATGACCAATAGACAACGCCAGTAGCGTCTTACCTGGGTCAAGGAGAAAAAGACCTGGACTGTTGCTCAGTGGTCCAAGGTGTTGTTTTCAGATGAAAGTAAATTTTGCATTTCATTTGGAAATCAAGGTCCCAGAGTCTGGAGGAAGAGTGTAGAGGCACACAATCCAAGCTGCTTGAGGTCTAGTGTGAAGTTTCCACAATCAGTGATGGTTTGGGGAGCCATGTCATCTGCTGGTGTAGGTCCACTGTGTTTTATCAAGACCAAAGTCAGAGCAGCCGTCTACCAGGAAATTTTAGAGCACTTCATGTTTCCCTCTGCCGACAAGCTTTTTGGAGATGAAAATTTCATTCTCCAGCAGGACTTGGCACCTGTCCACACTGCCAAAAGTACCAATACCTAGTTTAAAAACAACAGTATCACTGTGCTTGATTGGCCAGCAAACTCGCCTGACCTTAACCCCATAGAGAATCAATGGGGTATTGTCAAGAGGAAGATGAGAGACACCAGACCCAACAATGCAGATGAGCTGAAGGTTGCTATCAAAGCAACCTGGGCTTCCATAACACCTCAGCAGTGCCACAGGCTGATCGCCTCCATGCCACGCAGCATTGATGCAGTAATTGATGCAAAAGGAGCCCCGACCAAGTATTGAGTGCATTTACTGAACATACATTTCAGTAGTCCAACATTTTGAATTTCAAAAACATTTTTCAAATGTTTCATATTCTAATTTACTGAGATAATGACATTTGTGTTTTCATTGGCTGTAAGGCATAATCATCAACATGAACAGAAATAGACACTTGAAATAGATCACTCTGTAATGACTCTATATAATATATGAGTTTCACTTTTTGTATTGAATAACTGAAATAAATTAACTTTTTGATGATATTCTAAATTAGTGAGAAGCACTTGTATGTGAAAGAAGAAATGAAACAGATAATAGAATAAATTCCTGTATGTTCTTATTGTAGGTTCTAGGTTTGCGAAGAAAATATTTAAGACTAGACACTGCAATATTATAAGGAATAGAGGGGCATAAATTTAACATCATATATAAACTATTTTGATTTAAGATTCCATTTTTGTTGATTTAATGAGGTAATCAAAACTTTAGTATCCCTAATAAATCCTGGTAAGCTCCTCACTAGTGGCTGAAGGTAAAAATCTCCCAACTTTTCTCCTAATCCTCCAATGCCTGAAATAATAGGCCTAAAAGGTGGGGGAAAAATTAACTTGTGGATTTTAGGAAGGGAATGATAAATAGGGATGATCGCGTGGTCGACATACAAATATTCTGATCATTTCTTATTAATAGCCCCTAAAGAGATACCTTCTGTAAGAAGGTCAAACAATTCAGATTGAAATCCACTAGTTGAATCTTTTATTAATTTAGTATATGAATTATCATGATTTAGAATTAATAAATTTTCTCTCTGATAAAGTACAGCATTTAACAAAGTCCCCCCACACACACACCTTTATCCGCAGGTCTAATCAAGAGATCTGTAACCCTAGACCTTTAGATAGCAGGGAAATCTGGGTCAAAGAGATGATATAGCTCGAAAAGTTCCAGACTGGACATGTTAATAAAGGTTCCGTGAACGTTGTGGATACCTACGTTCTTCTATGCTTTCTCCCCACACGTCGGTGTCGTTTTTTGAAACTTGATGCCCACTGAAAGAAGTCTTGTGTTTATTAAATTGTCCTCTATTAGAGGTAGAAGAGTCATCTGACAAATCCTCAGAGGAATTAAAATATGAATTGGACGATGTAGCCAACAAGTTGAGGTTAGTGAAACTAACTTTCTGCCCCTCTCTATTTTTATAATAGCCATCCTACTTTTTGTTCTTCAGAATAGAAGGGCGTTACTTGTTGGTTTTCCAAGCATATACTGCATTGGTCTCAGTCTTTAATGTCTCTTTTAAATTTAGTTTTCTTTTTTTGGACATGGCATTTTCCAAATCATGCAGATTTTTCAGCATTTTTTCATGAATAGTATTAAATTCATCAGTACGGATATATGGCATATAACCAATGACATGGCAGCCTTCAAGGAACCCAGGGCTCTGTAAACTGCCAAGGCATCCTTCAAACTTTCTGTAAGGCCCTGACAAAATTGGCTTCTAAGAGCCGGGTAATTCCATTCGGTATCGGTTGTCCATCTACGGAATTCAGAACTATAAGTCTCCACTGACCGATTTCCCTGTTGAAGGTGACGCAGGCTGGATTCGGTCAGGATCATCATAGATGAGGGCCAGAGCCCCGAAAAACCCTTCTACTGACTGGAGACAACCAGAACCCTGTGGCAAAGAGAAAGCCCAGGATTGAGGATCTCCTTGCAATAGTGCGATCACAATCCCTACTCGCTGCTCCTCATCTCCAGAGGAATAAGGTCAAAGTTTAAAATACAACCTACAAGCTTCCTTAAAAACAAAAAAACTTGTCTCTACCTCCTGAAAACCTGTCCGGGAGGGCAACCTTGGGTTCAAGCTGGGCTGGCCTACTTTCACGCAAGGTGTGGGAAAAACTTAGTGCAACACAGAGGGAAGAGGGAAAGGGAGCCCAGACACTAGGGAAAGGGGGGAGTGGAGACCTCCTAGTCTGGTCTAGTGTTAACCCTGTCTCAACTACCATCCCTATATTGGCTCTTCACCAATCGCCGCATGCGTGCCTCACCCTGACTTTCCCTGGTGTATGGCTAAGGCTAGGGAAGGGAGGAGATGAGGACTAGTCGATCACCAATAAACTCTATAGACAACAAGGGTAGACAAACAGGGGGGAATTGCTTAGCTTTAGACGACTCCAAACAAATGCACACACGGCCTCAAGCTCCAGAGAGGACGAAGTACTGCTCTTGCTAAGTCTCACATGTAGTAATGAATATCGCCGGCACCTCCCTCTCAGACACACCAGGTATTTATACACCCAGGCCAGGGAGCTCATTAGCCAGAGGGAAGAAGCCGCTGGGTCCTAGAGACAGTTAGCCTCTAGGAATATGTTTGTAATGGCAAAAGTAGAGATCTCCTGCAACCAACTGCAGGACGAAGGTCTGTCACCGATGACACACCCGTGACACCTACCCGCAGAGTCCCCAACAGTAGGAGTCTGCAGCCACTGCTGAACCTCAAATCGAAGGTCAGTCACCTCCAGTTACAAACTCTGAAGCGGCTCTGCCAGCACTAAAATGGGATCCATAAACCCCAAGCACCCCCCCAAAAAAAACCAAGCGTGAGTTTTATTTTTTTTCCCTTTCTTTTAAAGGGCTGGTGATAATGTCATGCTAGGTATTGGAAGGACCCAGCGTACGACGATGGGAAAAAGAAAGGGGGGAGCCCAGCAACTAGGGAAAGGGGGTGTGGAGACCGCTAGGCAGATCTAACAACACCCTGACTCCCCTATCGTCCCTAAAGCGGTTCCGCACCAGAGAGATCACGACTACTATCCACCAAGTTACTCCAAGAAGAAACTGCTAGAACTCCAGACCTGGCGATATACTTCTATTAAAGGCGACTCTGGAGACACTGAGTGCTTTTAAAGACTAAGCTAGGGTGTGTCAATTAGCAGCAGAAGGTGGAGATCACTGCTGGGTCCTAGCGATAGAGGGATACAACTACACTACAGAGATGAAAGGATCAAGAAGGTGTCTGCAAAGCCAAGCGTAGCGACCTTCTACAGCTGGATCCAGAACGACGGTCTGTCAAACCTGATACACCAGGGACATCCGTTGACTACTGAGCATATTATGGAACTTATCAAATGTATTTTTTTTTTAAACGTTCTAAGAAAAACAAGCACAAAATAAAGATCTTCATTTCATCATACTAAAAATAAATACACAAAAAAACTAAATTTTCAGAAAGGTAAAATTTAAAACCGTTTCTTAAACCTTTCCTTATTTTTTCTCAATGTCTTACTAACAACAGTTTAAAAAACAGGCAAGAATTCTACAAATAGATGTGGGGTATTGTCTGGAAAGAGTGATCAGCATGGTGTCCAGTCAGCGATGATTACATGAGAATTATCATCAAAAAGTTAGCAGAAAAAAATTACCTTGTGTAAAAAACACGTAACATAGTTCTTGGTCTCTTCTGATGTGAGACTTTGGGGCACAATTTCTTCATAGCTTGTTTCCTAGAAAATAAGAGCTCCTGGTTAACAAATATATATTGAAGAGGTTTTCCATCTGGATAATATATACTATACATTACAATGTCATCAATTCCAGATCAGTGCAAGTCTGACTACTACGAAGGTTCCTCCTATTCTGTTAACCAACAACATGTGAGCAGCATATTGGTGAAGTTTTAGTAAAGGTTGAACCTTCCAGCTAATATTGTTGTCATTTATCATCTGACAGATAACATCTGATGGGCAGTCTACTAAAATGGCGTCTGACAGATGAGCGTACGAAACAGGAGGTGTGTCATTGAATACAAGAGAACATGCAAACTTCTGGGACCATGGAAGCACTAAACAAACTGGAAAAAAAACAGCATTTTAAAAAATAAGTTCATTGGTAGGTAGCTTTAGGTCAACTTTTAACATACCACTCTTTGCTGTTGGACAACCCCTTTAACTCCTTCACCCCCCAAGCCTGTTTTCACCTTCATGACCAGGCCAATTTTTCAGTTCTGACCTGTGACACTTTATGTTTTAATAACTGTGGAACACTTCATCTTATCCCAGTGATTCTGAGACTGTTATTTTCGAGATATGATGTACTTTTTAGTGGTAAATTTTGTTTGATATGATTTGCATTTATTTATGAAAATATCTAAAATTTAAAGATTATGCAATTTTCAAACTTTGAATTTTTATGCCCTTAAACAAATAGTTATACCACACAAAATAGTTAATAAATCACATTTAACACGTCTGCTTCACAACAGCATTTTTTTTAAATATTTTTTGTTAGAAAATTATAAGGGTTAAAAGTTTATCAACAAAATTTACAAGACCATTTTTTTTTAGGGACCACATTCCATTTGAAGTGACTTTGTGGGGCCTATATGACAGAAAACACCGAAAAGTGACATCATTTTAAAAACGGGACCCCTCAAAGTGCTCAAAACCACTGTCAAAAGCTCGAGAGGCTACGTCATAAACAGAGGGACGAGACAAATGTGTAGTCAGACAACGTTCCGTTGGTCAGAATACCAGGAGGATAGCAGATCAGAGCAGAAGGGGTTAAACAGACGGATGGTCAGAACAACGTCCAAGGTCAGGCAACAGAAAATCAATACACAGAACACAAGGCACAGAGAAACAAACCTCACACAAGCTGAATGTACGTCTGGCAGAGGTCTGGAAGAAACAGCCTAGTTAAGCAGCCTGGCAGTCACCAGGAATAAAGAACATCTGGAAACAACCAGCGCCTCCAAATCCCAGATTGGACAACTGAGCTGTCAATCAACACAATGACAGCTTCAGCACGCCCCTGTACCAGATTGGATGGCTGAGCTGTCAATCAAAGTACTGACAGCTTCAGCATGCCCCTGTACCAGATTAGATGGCTGAGCTGTTAGTAACTGCATTCCAGACACACTGTGGGGTGGAACTGTGACAACCACATTCAAGAAGTTTATTACTCCTTTAAGAGCTTCACCAGAATTAAAGCAATGTGGAAGGAAAAAATGAAAATGTTACCTTTTCCTTAAAAAAAAAAAAAAAAAAAAAAAAAAGCTTTAGCCTCCAATTTTGCATTTTCAAAAGGGTAGCAGGTAGTGATGAGCGAGCATACTCGCAAATACTAGCCCGAGCATCTCAGTACTCGAGATGCTCGGCGCTCGCCGAGTACTTGCGAGATGTTCGGGCGGATGCTCGGATCGCCTCCCTGCATGTTTGGCGCTCTTTACAGAGCCAATGAACATGCAGGGATTGCCTGCCACTCACAGTAATGCCGCAGCCATGTTGATTGTGGCATTACAGTGATTGGCTGGCCGCACAGCGTCATCAGGTCTATATCAGACCTGGCGCCGTCGTGCTCGTCAGTCTACTCCGCAATCAGACAGTGTAGGGAGAGGTGCTGCTGAGCTAGGGAGAGATTTGCTTGTTTGTTAGGTAGTGTATGTAGAACAGAAGCATATTACACATATCCATCTCAACAAACAGTCCTTCTGAGGACTAATCCATCTGCAGAGATATCAGGCAGGCAGTGTATATAGGCAGGCAGTGTATGTAGCACACTGCAGTGCATATAGCACAAGAGGCTACATTCCAGTTCTGTCTGCTGCTGCTGTTAGATATTTCTAGACAAAGGCCCAGGTCTCAGGGGCCAGAAATAATTTATCTTGGATCTTAATCCTTATTATTTGCTTAAAAAGCAATCCAGAGAACACCCTTTTTCTGCGCCATTTGCTTGTTGGCAGTGCAGAATACAGCCAGGTCTTTTCCATATTACAGCGCTAAAAATTCAGCTATGTAAAACTGTGGTTTCTCCATCACACGGATCACATATATGTTTTCAGAAAATACTGCCATTTCTGGCCTCCATTAAAACATTTTTTCAGTGTGTCAGCAAAGTTTTTGACACCGGTTTGCTTTTCAAAATAGTTACCTACAGGCCAGGTATTTAAAACTGTGGTTTCTTTGTCACACGGATCACATATAACTTCGCTCCAAATTCGGCCAATTGTAGTGAGCGTGGAAGATATTGTCCTCCATTTAAAATGGGCAAGGCACGTGGCAAGGGACGGGGAACTGGAAGTGATGGTGCATGCAGAGGCCGAGGCCGTGGGGAAGCTGAAATTATGCCACAACAAACACCCACATCTTCTCGCTCGACCTTCCTGTCCCAATTAATAGGGGACCGCAGAAAACCACTATTGAACCCAGAGCACTGTCAAAATGTTGTTGGTTAGATAGCGGATAATGCTTCCAGTCACTTTGCCACCACCACCACCCTGTCTTCCACAAGGTCAAGTCTCAGTAGCCGTGAGTCTGGATTGCATATTCCTCACCCTGATCCTCCTTCCTCCTACCCTGCCGAGTGCCCGGAGACAAATGGTCCCACAATTGGACACTCCAAAGAGCTGTTCACTTTTCCATTTATAGATTCGGGCCACTCGCTCAGTCCACTTGAAGCGGGGCAAGAGGAGATTGCATGTAACGATGCCCAAATATTTGAGCAGCCACGGTCACACAAAGGCAATGGTGGGAAAGTGTCACAAGAGGTGGACGATGATGAGACACAATTGCCAGAAAGTGCGGGAATGGAAGACGAGGTGGTGGATGATATAGTAACTGACCCAACCTGGCAGGAGGACATGCATAGCAAGGACAGCAGCACACAGGGGAGGGGAGGCAGAGCACCCCAAAAGGCAGGAAGAAGGAGTGTGGGGGCCGCAGACAGAAGGCAGGCAACCTTTCCCCGTAACACCAACACAAAGGAAGTTGCCAGTACAACTGTTAGGTCTTCCCGAGTCTGGTTGTTTTTTAAAGACTCTGCCGATAACCCCAAAAAGGCCATTTCCACCACCTGCCAGGCCAGCATCAGCAGGGGTGGCAAAACTACCAGCCTGACCACCACCAGCATGATCAGACACATCGCAGCAAAGCACCAGACTTTGTGGGCCAAACCCGAGGGTCCAGGAACAGTGCCTGCGGGTGGCACCACTGCTTCTTCCGCTGTTGTGCATGCAAGCCAATCGCCTGTCCATGGTGCATGCGAAGATGCCGCCTGCCCTGTACCTGTCCTTGCACACGCCCAAGTAGCAACATAAGGAAGCACGTCCACTTCCTTGTCCCAGCGCAGCGTTCAGTTGTCCATACCCCAGTCCTTGGAACGCAAGCGCAAATACGCAGCCAACGCCCCACAGGCCACACTACTAAATTCCCACATTTCGTGACTGCTTGCACTCTAAATGTTGCCTTCTAGGCTCGTGGAGACGGAAGCATTCCACAACCTGATGGCGGCGGATGTCCCTCGGTACCCAGCCGCTACTATTTCTCCCATGTGCCATCCCTGCATTATACAAGCACGTGTCCCAAAACATTAGCCGTGTCCTCAACAACGCAGTTACCGGGAAAGTCCACCTAATCACGAACACGTGGACAAGTGCTTGTGGGCAGGGACAGTACATCTCGCTGACGGCACACTGGGTTAACATAGTTAAAGCCGGGACCCAGATGTTAGTAAGGATTTGTGAGCAGAAAAGGGCAGTTGTTGAGTACCAGCATTAACAAGGCGTATGTATTCAGTTCAGACTCCACACATAAGACCTTAGGAGTGGACATGGATGTCAGACATATGTACCATCCTCCAAAACTTTGAGGACTCCACCAAGATGGTGAGCGGCGATGACGTCATAATTAGAGTCACCATCCCGCTTCTCTGTCTTCTGAAACGCTCTCTGCTCACAATCAAAGAGGATGCATTACAGGCGGAGGACGATGGAGCAAGGAACCATACAAGGTGATTACACACAGACCAGCCTCATCTCATTCCAACGTGGATTGGGTGACAATGAGGAAGACGAGGAGAAGGAGGAAAAACAGGAGCTAGTTTCATGCGCTATAGACGGTACTACCTGCACAACTGTCATATCGTCTGTTCAGCGTGGATGGCCTGAGGACAGAGAGGAGGAGGAGGAGGAGGAGGAGGAGAGCATGGTCAGTCGTCCTCTTGGTGAGGACACGGAAGTCTTGCCTGTTAGCAGTCTGGCACGCATGGCTGAGTTTATGTTATGCTGCCTTTCCCATGACCCTTGCGTTCTCAAAATTTTGGGTGATAGTCATTACTGGTTGGTAACACTTCTTAGACCCACGCTACAAGGAGAACTTTATATCTCTTATTCCTGAAGCGGACAGGTGTACAAAAATGGGGCAGTACCAGAAGGCCCTTGTTGCGGAACTATTAAAAAAATTCCCATCCGAAAACGCTGGCGGCAGAGGTCACAGTTCGTTGGACAACCAAGGACTACAGGCGAGAGAGACACAACTCTAATCCAGCAGAAGCAGGGGAACACTGTCAAAGTTCTGGGAGAATTTTCTCAGCCCCTCCCATTGCACAGGCATTGAGGCCAGGAGTATTCTCACAAGGAGTGCAAAATTTGGGAACATGCTGAGGGAGTACCTTGCCGACCGTACGAACGTCCTCCATGATTCCTCTGTGCCTTATAATTGCTGGGTATCCAAGCTGGATAAGTAGACTGAACTGGCTCTCTACGCCTTGGAGGTCCTGGCCTGCCTGTGCCGCTAGTGTTTTATCAGAGCGGGTTTTTAGTGCCACTGGTGGAATTATAACTGATAAGCGCATCTGCCTGTCAACTGAAAAGGATGACAGGCTGGCTCTTATAAAAATGAACGAGGGCTAGATTGGGCCAGACTTCTCAACACCACCGAATGACAGCAGCGTAACATAAACTCAAATCCAGTGTCTTTTTTTGGCAGGTGTATTCTCATGCACCTTTTCACACCCACACATGGGTATACGCTCCCTGAATTTGGCTATTTGATCTTGTCCTCCTCCTTCTCAACCACCATATCACCAGGATGACTGTGGTCAGTGATGCAACACCCACATAATTTTTTAAAGGGTGTTTATGATGCCCGTAAAAAAATTTTTGTTATACAGTATGTTCATGTATACCACTGAGGGGTAAATGTTTGTCAGCCCATACACTTAGTGCATGGGCATTACAAGTATAGGAGACCCGCTCTTTTCTAATGGGACCATTTTTTTATGAGGTCCTCCTCCACGTCTCTTCCAAGGGGCATTGGAGTGCCTCCCAATTTTTGGGAACCCTTGCATTCACTGCATAGGCAAACACAATGGGAGACCCACTTCCTAATAATGGGAACATTTTTTCATGAGGCCCTCTATGTCTCTTCCAAGGGGCATTGGAGTGCCTCCCAATTTTTGGGAACCCTTGCATTCACTGCATAGGCAAACACAATGGGAGACCCACTTCCTAATAATGGGAACATTGTTTTCAGGAGGCCCTCTGACCTCCACATCTCTTCCAAGGGGCATTAGAGTGCCTCCATATTGTTGGCAACCCTTGCATTCACTGCATAGGCAAACACAATGGAAGACCCACTTCCTAATAATGGGAACATTATTTTCAGGAGGCCCTCTGACCTCCACGTCTCTTCCAAGGGGCATTGGAGTGCCTCCAAACTTTTGGCAACCCTTGCATTCACTGCATAGGCAAACACAATGGGAGACCCACTTCCTAATAATGGGAACATTGTTTTCAGGAGGCCCTCTGACCTCCACGTCTCTTCCAAGGGGCATTGGAATGCCTCCAAATTTTTTGCAGCCCTTGTATTCACTGCATAGGCAAACAGTATGGGAGACCCACTTCATAATAATGAGAACATTGTTTTCAGGAGGCCCTCCTCTAAGTCTCTTCAAAGGGGTATTGGGGTGCATCCAAATTTTCAAAGGGGTATTGGGGTGCGTCCAAAATTTTGGCCAGCCCTGCCACTCACTGCATACGCAATAATAGGAGACCCACTCTTTAGTAATGGGAACAATAAAGCATAGCCAGCTGATGGCTCTCTAAGAATAGTGAGGGCCGCCTGATGGCCCTATAAAAATAGGTTTGGTGACTTTCAAGTCCCTCCTTCATAAATTAAACAGGATGTGTCTGATCATGTCTCACACACCACATGGCCAGATAAGGTTGTAAAATGTTAAAATTACATTGTCACTGTTGAAAGCAATACAAAAGTGCAAAAACGCATCAAAAACGCTACGTGTGAACATAGCCTATGGTGTGGAGGAGTATTTTTGTTTTGGGTTATTTATTTTGCCTTATATACAAGTCATTACCCTGGAAAGCATGTTCCTTAACATATTTCCCAGGAAAATCCATTTTGGTTTTGTTTTTTGTATGTTTTATTGTGAGTCCGTAAAAGTGGCGTAATACCTCTGACAACATTGTTGACAGCAGTGACCTGGGAGTCAGAAATGCTTCCATGGGTCTTCCCCATGCTGTTCCCATGCCATTTGAGCACTGTTCCCATCGATTAGGGCAATTCTTAGGCCCTCTGCAGACCGCCGGGGGGAGCCGCCTGAAAAATGCTCGAGTTTCCCATAGACATACATTGGGCTCGTTGCTCAGGTCGAGCACCCAAGTATTCCAATGTGCTCGACCCGAGCAACGAGCACCCGAAAATGGACCACACAATTTGTTGTGCAGTTTCTCCTGAGTACATCGATACCCCATATGTGGTGGAAAATTACTGTTTGGGCGCAGGGCAGGGGTCAGAAAAGAAGCAGCACAATTCAACTTTTAGAGCGCAAAATTGGCCATGTCATGTTTGCAGGGCCCCTGATGTGCCTAAACAGTGGAAAGCCCCCATAAGTTACCTTATTTTGGAAACTACACCCCTCAGGGAACTTATCTAGAGGCATGATGAGCACCTTGAATCCACAGGTGCTTCACCGAATTTTATAACATTGAGCCGTGAAAATAAAAAAACACATTTTCCAGCAAAAATGTTGCTTTAGCCCCAAATTTTTTCTTTTCACAAGGGTAACAGGAGAAAATGGACCACAAAATCTGTTATGCGATTTTTCCTGAGTACGCCAATACTACCATATGTGGTGGAAAACTACTGTTTGGACACATGGCAGAGCTCAGAAAAGAAGAAGCGCCAATTGAATTCTGGAGCACAATTTTGGCTGGAATGTCACATTTGAAGCCCATGACATACCAAAGCTGCAGAAACCCCCACAAGTGACCTCATTTTGTAAACTACACCTTGAGGAATTACCATATTTTTCGGACTAGAAGACGCACTTTTTTCCTCCAAAATTTTGTAGGAAAGTGTGGGGGGGGGGGGGGGTGTGTCTTATAGTCCGATATATATATTCTCTGGCTCTGGGTGGTGGGGGGTGTGGGAGGAGCGGCAGCAGCCTGCTGCAGCCTACACTGTGCCCGCTACTAAAGAAAATGAACATTCACTGCTCCCCAGGCTCCCAGTGAATATTCATTTTCTTAATAGCGAGCACAATGTACCTGCAGAGTGGCTCATGGTATGCATGGTACCGTTCATCCCTCATCCTGGTATGTATGGCACCCATCATTCCTCTCTCTGGTATGTATGGCCCCCCTCATCCCTCTTTTTGGAATGCTTGGCACCCCGATTCCCATCACGCTGCACACAAAAAAACAATCATACTCACCTCCTCCAGTGCTGCGTTCTGCTCTGCTGCCGACAGAGATCTCACTGAGTGAACCGCGCATGGCGTAACTGCCATGCGCCCTCACACTGTGAGATGCTGTGCCGGAATAGTCACTGCTCCCCACGCCGGGACTGTGTGCACGGGGAACAGTAACCATTCACTCTCCTAATAGCGCGCACACTGTACTCGCAGCGCGGCCGCCATTAAAGACCATGGATATTCTCACAACCCATGGGAGTGGATTGTAGTGAATATTCATGGTCTTTAATAGCGGGCACACAGACCTCAGAGCGGCAGCAGGAGCCGTGCTGTGGGTACAGTGTGCGCGCTATCAAGGAGAGTGAATGCTGCACACAGTCCCGGGCGTGGGGAGCAGGGACTATTCTGGCACAGCATCTCACAGTGTGAGGGCGCATGGCAGTTACGCCATGCGAGGCTCACATAGTGAGATACCTGTCGGCAGCAGAGCAGGACGCAGTGCTGGAGGAGAGGAGGTGAGTATGATTGCTTATTTTTTGTGTGCAGCGTGATGGGGATCAGAGGGTGCCAAGCATACCAGAATGAGGGGTGCCAAGCATGCCAGGATGAGGGGTGCCATACATACCAGGATGAGGGGTGTCATACATACCAGGATGAGGGGGGGCCATACATTCCAGGAAGAGGGGTGAAGCAGGGCTGTGGAGTCGGAGCCCATTTTGGTGGAGTCGGAGTAGGTATAAAATGGACCAACTCCGACTCCTAAAATATATAATAAAATATAATAAATTGGGTACAATAGTTCAATGCAGTTTGTGAGGAATATTTTTTCATAAGAATTTGGGAAAGTTATGAAATGTCCTACAAATGTCTGTCTTATTCCTGATCTAAGGGTCTAGACTTTTAGCTGAGATGAATCTGTGCTACAGTAAATTTATCACTTAAACATGAGCCATGTATGAGGGAGTCGGGGTCGTGGAGTCGGAGTCATGAAAATTGAAGAGTCGGAGGTTTGGCTTACCAACTCCACAGCCCTGAAATGAAGGGTGCCATACAAACCAGAAAGAAGGATAAGGGGTGCCATACATACCAGCAAGAGGGATGAGGGGTGCCATACATACCAGAAAGAGGGATGAGGGGGGCCATACATACCAGGATGAAGGGTGCAATACATACCAGGAAGAGGGATGAGGGGGGGCCAAACATACCAGAATGAGGAATGAAGAGTGCCATGCATACCAGGATGGGATTGAGGGCCACGTATAACAGGAAGGAGTGAGCCATATATACCAGGATGGGGGATATTAACAGAATTGGGGGACATTACCCTTATAACAGTGTCAGCAGCAGAGGGCATCATGACCACAGTTTTTGCCTAATTTTTTTTTCTATTTTCCTCCTCTAAAACCTAGGTGCGTCTTATGGTCCGGTGCATCTTACAGTCTGAAAAATACGGTAATCTAGGGGTGCAGTGAGCATTTTTAACCCTCAAGCGATTCACATAATTGTATAACATTGGGCTGAGAATGAAAAATTATAAATTTTTCTCCCTTGCTTGTCGTTTTTAATATGATGCAATAAAGAAGCAATTTTTTTACAAACCGGTAAGTGCTATTTCTCCTGCTTTGAATATTTTTTCCACTAAAATGTTGCTTTGGCCTCAATCCTTCAAAAGGGATAATAGGAGAAATTACGTAACAAATTGTATGGTCCGTTTTCTCCTGAGTGCGCCAATACTCCATATGTAGTCAAAAACTACTTTTGAGGCACAGTGCAAAGCTCAGAAGGGAAGGAACGCCATATTGGAGTGCAGAGTTTGCTGGTATGGTTTGGGGGTTCCATGTCACATTGGCAGAGACCAGATGTGAAAGAACAGCAGAACCCCTCCATAAGTGACCCCATTTTACAAACTACACCCCTCAATAATTCATCTAGGGGTGCAGTGAGCATACTGACACCACATGTGCCTCACAGAATTTTATACCATTAGGCGGTGAAGAAAGAATAATTACATTTTTACAGCTAAAATGTTGTTTTAGCCCCAAGTTTTTAATTTTTATAATGACTGAAAGGAAAAAATGGATCTCACAGTCCGTTGTGCAGTTCCTACTGAGTGCGCCAATACCCTACCTGTAATCGTGAACTACTTTTCAGGCACAGTGGAAAGCTCAGAAGGGAAGGAGCGCCATATTATAGTGCAGATTTTACCTTTATGGTTTGTGGGTGCTATGACCCACTGGAAGAACCCCTGAGGTGCCAGAACATTGTCCCATAAGTGACCCCATTTCAAAAACTGCACCTCTCAATGAATTCATCTAAGGGTGCAGTGATCATGTTGATATCATGGGTGTGTCACACAATTGTATACCATTGGGCAGTGAAGAAAAAAACATTACCGTATTTTTTGCACTATAAGACGCACCGGACCATAAAATGCACCACAAATTTTGAAGTGGAAAATAGAAAAAATTATTTTTTATAAGATGGGGGTCGGTCTTATAGTCTGAATAGTTATCTTACCTAGGGAGTGGTGGAGCAGGGTTCACAGAAGGCAGGGTTCCTCAGGAAGCCGGTGTAAGTGGAAGAATGCTGCAGACCCGGGGTGCTCCAGCTGCGGGGAGTTGATGTGGTGCTGGATTGTAGGAAGCAGGGCCCTCCGTTCTCTCCCTCAGGAACCCCGGGTGAGATGCTGCGGGGCCAGTATCTGGCTGTTGGCGGTGAGGCAGAGCGGCATGCGCTGCTTTTCCGGTGGCCGCGGCCATCTTACTGAAGTCATGGGCCTCAGGGAAACGGCTGCCAAGCTCCCAGTCTGAGCATGCGCGGGCTCGGGTGGCTACTTTCCTGTAGATCACGGCTTTAGGAAGATGGCCGCGTAAAAGCAGCGCATGCCGCTCTGCCTCACCGCCAACAGCCAGACAATTTCAATTACAATTTCTCCTGAGCACGCCGATACCCGGATATGTGGGAGAAAACTGTTTGGGCGCACGTCGGGGCTCGGAAGGGAATTCGTGACGTTTTAGAAAACAGACTTTGATGGAATGGTCAACGGGTGTCATGTCATGTTTGCAGAGCCCCTGATGTGCCTAAACAGTGTAAATGCCGAACAAGTACCCCCTTTTTGGAAACTAGAATGAAGTTATCTAGATGTGTAGTGAGCACCTTGAACCCCAAGGTGCTTCACAGAAAACTTGCTAAAACAAAATCAATTTTTTCCCACAAAAATGTTATTTTAGCAAAAAAAATATATTTTCCAAATGGTAACAGGAGAAAGTGGACCCTAAAATGCGTTGTGCAATTTCTCCTGAGCACACAGATACCCCATATGTAGTCGAAAACTACTTTTGAGGCACAGTGCAAAGCTCAGAAGGGAAGAAGTGCCATATTGGAGTTCATATTTTTCTGGGTTGGTATGACGGTGCCATATCACATTGGCAGAGCCCTTAAGGTGCCAAAACAGCAGAACCCCCCGTAAGAGACCCTATTTTACAAACTAAAGCCCTCAATGAATTCATCTAGGGGTGCAGTGAGTATGTTGACACCACATGTGCCTCACAGAATTTTACACCATTGGGCCGTATAGAAAGAATAATTACATTTTTACCATCAAAGTTTTGTTTTAGCCCCAGATTTTACATTTTCACACTGGGAAATGGGTAAAAATGGCACCAAAATTTGTCACACAATTTTTCCTGAATGTAGAAATACCCCATATGTGGGTGGCTGTACAGTACTGCTTAGCCACACGGTGAGACTCGGGAGGGATGGAGCGCTATCTGCCTCCTGGAGCGTAGATATTCCTAAAATAGTATGCAGACTCCATATACACAGCTCCTACGTAATTCAAATGAAACCCAAGGGATCCATTCACTATAATGAGACAGCAGAGTTAGGCCTCTTTCACACGTCCGTGTTTCCAGTACTAGTGGTGACAGTTTCCACACGTACCGGAGACACACACACGCAGACCCATTCAAATGAATGGGTCTGTGCACATGTCAGTGTGTTTCCATGGACAGTGTGTTCGTGGGCAAAACTCGTTGACATGTCTGTTTTTTTCGAGCTGCACGGGCCGCAAAATGTCCCACGCTGATGACGCATGGATGACATCCGTGTGTCACGTACCGGCGCCAGGGAATTAGTGTACAGTTAGCGCTGTTCCCAAGCACTGGGTGCTGAATGCTGCCCTTATCATTGTCCCCTGCTTGTGCTGAGATCAGCGCGAGCAAGGGACAATGCTGAGAGTAGTATTCTGCTCCAGCTGTGTCCAGTTGTAAAAATAATAAAATAAAAAAAATCCTTATACTCACCTGTCCCGAAATGTCCCCCACTTTACTCTACGTGACCGCTCACGAAGAGGAGCCAGGGAGAATAACTCGCTTGCTGGAGCGAGTCATTCTCCCCGGCGTGAGCAGAAGATGGGTTACAGCGGTAGACATCTTTGGACAGGTGAGTATAAGGATTTTTTTTATTTTCTTATTTTTACACCAGCACACAACGGGAGCAACTATGTCCCTTGCTCGCGCTGATCACAGCGCCGGCAGGGGACAATGATGAGGGCAACGTTCAGCACCCGGCGCTTGGGGCGCTAACTGTACAGCTGATTCCAAGGCGCCGGGTACGTGTGCTCCTGATGTGGCACACGGTTTTCAAACATGTGCACACGGACATACATCTCCGGTACTGTTTTCTCCGATACCGGAAAGATTAGGACGTGTGAAACCGGCCTTACTCTGGACTCCGTCTGGCCTCTGTTTAGCGGTGTCCTATTTTTCAAAGGTTTACAACACCGTGGTCGACGGCAGTTTTATGCACGCCTAATAAAAAGACTGACATTGTGGGATCACAGGCCAGATGGCGTCCACGGTTAGTCCATCTGCCTCATTATAGCGCGCTTTTACACAATAAAAACTATTTTATAGAAAAAAAAATTTTTGTTTGCATCGCTTTAGTCTGAGAGCTATAACTTTTATTTTTCGGCTGATGGAGCTGTATGGCGGCTTGTTTTTTGCGGGACAAGATGACATTTTCAGCGGTACCATTTTTATTTACATTCGTCTTTTTGATCGCGCTTTATTCCACTTTTTGTTTGACTGCATGATGATAAAGAACAGATTTTTGCTTTGTTTTTTTAATTAGGGTTAACTAGTGGGACTGTTTTATAGGTCAGTTCGTTCTGGAAGCGGCGATGGGTACAATAGATATATATATATATATATATATATATATATATATATATATATATATATATATATGTTTATTATTTTTTTTTACTTTTTTTCCCCACTTTTTCACTTAGTCCCACTATGGGATTTTCACTTTCTGCAGGCTGATCACAGTTATAAGGTATAGCAGTGCAGGATCACTGCTATACCTTGCAAGCTGTCAGCTCTGCAGACACAAGTAGTTTGATCATCCACTGCGCGTGATCAAACTAGCTTGCTAGTGCCTGGTGAACTGGATGTCGTCATCGACATTGGGCCACCATGGCAACAATTGAGACACCGCAATGACGTCGTGGGGTCTCCAATCCAAGAGCAGAGGGGATTTGGTCCCTCTGCTCACTAAATGTTGCAATTGCAGCATTTAGGGGTTAAAGTGACGGGAGAATCAACTGATGCCAGGCGGCGATCGCGCCCGCACAGCTACTTGGTTTATAATGCCCAGGGCACAGGGACGTACTATTACGTAGCATTTCAGAAATGGGTTAAAGGAAGAAACGTTACATAATAAAAGTACTTTAGTTTCCAAATACCTCAGCAAACTGTGTGAAAGCCTCTAATGCATGTTGTTTAATAATCCACGTTTTATCTGAAAGGAGCATTGAGAATAAGACTGAGACCTTTGACAGTACGGCAACCTGAAAATTGGAAAAGAAGAAAGACTCCTGAATCATAACAGTCAAGAATACATAATAATAATCTTTATTTTTATATTGTGCCAACATATTCCACAGCGCTTTACATACATTATCATTGCTGTCCCCATTGGGGCTCACAATCTAGATTCCCTATCAGTGTGGAAACCGGAGAACCTGGAGGGAACAGACGCAAACATGGGGAGAACATGCAAACTCCTTGCAGATGTTGTCCTTGGTGGGATTTGAACCCAGGACCCAAGCGCTGCAAGGCTGCAGTGCTAACCACTGAGCCACCGTGCTGCCCATACATGACAAACCATAATATCATGCTGATGGTAACAAACTTACTGGTAAATTTGGAGTTTTAAAAGAGTCGTCAGGTAAAAAAAGTTATCACCTATCCATAGAATAGGTAATGATATTGATCAGTGAAGGTCTGACCGCTGGGACCCTAACCTATCAGCAGAACGAGGAACTTTTACCCCATCAGAATAGAGCAGCACTGTGCCTTCATTAATTTCCTATAGGGCTGCTGAGCATTGCCCTCTGTATTTTCCGGCAGCCCCATAGAGAATGAATGGAGCTGTGATTGTGTGTCTGACCTGCCGCATTATGTAGTAAAGGGGATTCTGCCGATCGGTGCGCTTTTCAGCGGTGGGACACTGACCGACCAAGTTAGCACATATCCGGCGGATAGCTGATAACATGTTTTAAGCAGAAAAACCCTTTAATCTCCCTTAAACGTTACACAGTAGTTTCCATCAATCACTACCTCACTGAGGATGCATGCTTTTAAGAGCATATATTCCCAGTTGAGGAGACATGGTTTACTTCTGGATGTGGGAATGTTAAAGGGTTGTCTTGGAATAACCTTTTCTTATGGCCTATACCAGGGATAGTTCATCAATTTCAGACTGCTGGCGGTCCGGTACCCCCACAAGTCAGCTAGCTGTTACCTGCTCTGGCCGGATGTAAACAACTGTTTAGTGGCCACGCCTGAGTACTGTGCCCTATCTCCTATATAGAGTTGCACCCCCTCCGATGTGATATTCATCAGCCAACCTATGAACTGGTCATCAATACCTTAGTCCCAGATAACCTCTTTAACCTTTAGAAAATGAGAAACCATCTCAGATATGAATGTAATAAACTGTTAAAATGAATAAGTCAAACAAATTAGCATTACAGCAAGTATCAGGATGAGGACCTCATTGCAACTAATCTTAAGAAATGTCCACCATAAGAAATGTAAGCCAGTTAGGCCTGCAGTAGATTTCTGTTGTAATTTACCACACTTTTGAGGCATAAATGATTTGTTTGCTAAACTTGCCCCCTCCCAGATGAGCTCTACCCACTTTCCAAAATGTTGCTGGAGCTGGACGAGACTGATGGGAAAAAAATCAAATGCTGCCAAATTTATACACATCTTCGAGTTGTGCGACACTTTTAGAAACATTTCAGACTGTTTTATGGATTGGGGCAAACACTTGCACAAATTATATTTTGATGTAGAAGCTACCTGGATTTCCTGGGGTATAGTAATTCTTCCAAGAAGTAATAAAAAATCTAAGACATCCAATTTAACATGTGACGGGGCTTCTTCTTCACACAGGGATGAAATCAATGAAATCACCTTAAAAATAACAAATGAAATGATTCTTTAAGTATTATGTAGAGCTGTCATTTATCACATAGAAATGGCAGCGTAACATGTAGTATCAGGCCAGTTTAGGAAATCATGTTCTATAAGACTGCACAGTAAAATCAGGAGCTAGGCACAAAGCCATGTAACACTTAGGTGACTTTCATAACAGTACACCTTTTTTAGGCTTAAGATTGAGTGTGATTCACCAGTTCTTTGAGATTTACTAGTTGTCCTATTTCAATTCATGGCTGTCATGTGCAAGAGCAAAATATTGATTCCTACGGCCAATATACAATTGCTTATGCTCCAGCTATAAAGTCATAGAGGTGCGTATAAAGCTTTTTTTTTTTAAACAAAATCAGGTATTCAAACTTCTCAAACTCTGTAAATTTCAATAAAGAAATCATGTTAAATTCATTGGCAGGTTCTTGGCATTGTCATGGCATAAATTAAGAGAAGGGCGTACCTGTGTTAGCATGGGAGGTTCTACCTTTTTTATAACAAATTCAAACAAATCCAAAATATGGCAGATCATTTCTAGCAAGGAAGGTTGTCCAGCAATCTAGTAAAAATAGCAAAAAGTTACTGAAGTGCTACAATCTGATAAATGTTCTTTTATACACATCTACCCTGATATAAAGGCTTTTAATCTTGAAAAGAAATGGCTTTTACTCAATGAATAGCATTGTATTTGTGAGAAAAGTTAGGCACGTTTCTAGAATACATTTCTCAGTGGTGCTGTATGGTGGCCATTGTTGTGGTGTCTGTGGGGTGATGAGGCCCAGAGCAATGGGGCTTTCCCTGGCAGCATGGGTGTTGTGATGGTAGTCACACAGTGCTGCACCTAGCAGATCCAGTACACAACAAGAGGTCACCATGTCACGGCAGTGGACTATGACCTTCATGTTCACATTTGAGAACTGTGCTTAGCTGCAGTAGATCAGTGTAAAATATTGTGATGTGCGGTCAATTAAATAGTCTGTCTTTCCTTTTTTATGCTTGGTAACCAGCACAGTAACCATTTGGCTCAGGTGTTTTAATTTACCACAAGACTTCAAAAATGATCCTGTCTTCTTATCAGTTGGTTGCCAGAGACCACGTGGAAAGGGGAATTTTGAGATCACTCCACTTGGTGTTCCTGGTGTATAGCAGCCATTGTTGTGCGGTGTCAGTAGAGTCGTGAAGGCTTTGCCTGGCAGCATCGGTGCTATTGGGCTCGAGTCTTTCTCCCTACGGATACGGTGTCACAGCGGTGGTGGCCGCCATGCAGTGCTTCAGACGTGGCAATGGGCTTATGCACTTTGATCAAAATGTTAACCAAGGACCTCATATTCTTTTATGAAAAAATGTGCATTGATCTGAAATAGATCTATGTATAACCGCTGCTCCTTCTTGCTTGGAAAGGGAGCAGCAGTTATACCTCCAATTCTGAATGAATTATCCTGCATAATAAATGACATGTCATCAGTCCTCACCTGCTTCATGCTAAGAAGTGACCACAGCTGAGAAATAATGTCCATCACATCACACTGCTGTTGTGCGTTCAGGTGCCTTTCAAAGGAATAGCATGCCGTCCGCATTGCTGAAAGGGACACATTCTGCGAATAGACGTAAGATGTTAACCATAGTTTATTTATTTATTTTACTCACTTAGGCTGAGTTCACACGATGCGTTTTTAATGCGTTTCCGCGGCGTTTTTGCAGTTGCGGAAACGCATGAAAAACGCATGGTAGAAGGGCAGCAATGTTCCCCAATTGAAATCCGCATGTGCTGTGCCCATGATGCGGATTTTTCCGCAGCGTAAACGCTGCGCTCAAAAATCCGCAGCATGTCAATTAATTTTGCGGAAACACTGCTTTTTTGGCGCCATTGACTTGCATTAGACCGCATGGAATCCGCATCACTGTATATGTTGATGCGCTTTTCATGCGGTCTAATGTGCAGATGGTACCCAGGTGTGGAGGAGAGGACTCTCATCCAGACCCAGGTACAATTAAAAAAAAAAGAATAAAATAAAAAATATATGTATACTCACCTTCTGACGGCCCGCGCAGCGCTACTGCTTGGTTCCCGGCACTTCCGGGTTGAATGAAGAAGGACCTTCGCTGACGTCAGAGTCATGTGACGGGTCAAGTGACGCTGACGTCGGCAGGTCCTAAAGTCTTCACTGCCGGCAGCCGGGACCGAGCGAAGCAGGACACTTGGGGCCATCAGAGGGTAAAGTATATATTTATTTTTTGACATTCACACACTATATAAATCCATGCCGGTTGCATGGATTTATATAGTGTGAAGTTGACAAGCACTTTCCATGTGATGCTAAAATCGCTTGGGAAGCGCTTGTCAACCCGCATGCGGAAATGAAAGTGAAGAACACTTCACTTCCGCATGTCCCTGGCAGGAAACCGCATGTACAATCCGCATGCGTTTTTTCCTGCCAGGCAGATGCAGAAATGCTCAGGAAAAAATCCTGAGCATTTCTGCATCGTGTGCACATACCCTTACATAGCGCCATTAATTCCACAGCGCTTTACAGACATCATCATCATCACTGTTCCCATGAGACCCACAATCTACATTCCCTATCAGTATGTCTTTGGAGTGTGGGAGGAAACCGGAGAACCTGGAGGAAACCCACACAAACACAGGGAGAACATACAAACTCCTTGCAGATGTTGTCCTTGGTGGGATCTGAACCCAGGACCCCAGTGCTGCAAGGCTGCAGTGCTAACCCACTGAGCCACCGTGCTGCACTAATTCACATAATACAGATACTCAGTTACCTGAAAAGCAGCAAACATGTTCCACCTTTGAGTAGAAAGATATTCCAGCAATTAGACGTCTTTATGTAAACTTCAATAGCCCCCAAATAGAAAATCTATACATTACATATTACAAAAATTACAATATATTTTAGGATTCTCTTCTCTTCCCCCAAGGTTTAAGAGTACGATATTAATACAATGCAGTATTCTACATCATATGAAGGGCCAGCAACGACAATCATTGCTGAATCTTGTGCATCAGCAACTGAAAGCAGCATTTCATTGTGGTGACTGAAGGCTGAGGACAGCATCATTGCGAGGATACATTTAGGATTTTTTCAATAATCGTAACACCGGTAACAGTGATAGAGAACTGAGGGGTAATCAAAGGAAGAATTTTACAAAGTAACTATTGTTTCAACTTGTATCAAGGAAGAGCTGTAATTACCAACAGGGGGAGAATGTATATTTTTCGTGACAGGGGTGTGCCTAAGTATTTTCGTTGCCAAGTAGAATTTTAAGGTATTTTTTGGTAAAATAACCTCATCCCTCACACATACAAAAGGAACACTAGTGTAAAGTACTGGGTAGGTTACTTACAATGCTTATAGAGTCAGTTACACAAAACCAGTATAGAAAGGAGAGCAAGTGTCAAAGGCCACGTTCACACGTTCAGTATTTGGTCAGTATGTTACCTCAGTAAGCCAAAACCAGGAGTGGGACAGTCAGAGGAAAAGTATAATAGAAACACGTCACCACTTCTGTATTTTTCACCCACTCCTGGTTTTGGCTTGCAGATACTGAGGTAAAATACTGACCAAATACTGAACGTGTGAACATAGCCGAACAGAAACTTACCAACCGCTTTATGTCCTCAAGTGTGAACTTGCTCTGAAGTAATTTTCGGCATAGGGACAATGCCGTTGTGAACAGGCCAGTTTGAACCTTTAGTCTCAAAGCACTTGGTAGGGCTGACAGGGAAACATGCTGCCACAAAGATATATTTTCTTCTTGTGTTGGGGAGAACTTTTTGATAAACTCCACCTAAAATAAAAAATAAAAAACATTTTAGGACCTCACTTAGTAATACCCTAAAATATTATAGATAACATCTGTGCACCACTGGTGCAAAAAAAGTAATATTTCTCTGCTCTTTGATGCTCATATGCACTGTCATTTTAAATAGCTTATATTTAAAGGGAATCTGTCAGCAGGATTTCACCCCCAAACGATATATATGTGCATGTAGTTATTTCAAAGACAATTCCAGCAGTGTCTCTACATGGCCAGTCAGTTCCTCCGATACTGAGAAATCAGTGATTTAAATGATAAGCAAATGAGGCCGAAGAGCTATTTGTAAATTTGAATCCTCTGTCACTTCAGCTCTATTCCACGCAAGGTGGACTGCTTGACGTTTTGAACGCAAAATTTCCTGAAATCAAAAGGGGACACCATGTTGCGTTTGGAGAGCCCCTGATGTGCCTAAGACCTCTCAAAGAATGTATCTAAATATGTAGTGAGCATCTTAAACCCCCAGGTGCCTCACAGAAGTTTGTAATGTAGAGCCATGAAAATAATAATAAAAAAAATATCACATTTTTCCCACAAAAAAGTTCTTTTACCCCAAAATTTACATTTTCAAAAAGGTAACAGGAGAAAATGCACTGTACAATTTGTTGTGCAATTTCTCCTGAGGTCACAGATACCCAATATGTGGAAGAAAAACTACTGTTTGGGCGCACAGCAGGACTCGGAAGGGATGGAGCGCCATTTTACTTTTTGAACGCAAAATTTGCTGGAATCATTAGCGGACGCCATGCTGCGTTTGGAGAGCCCCCAATGTGCCTAAACAGTGTAAACCCTTCCACAAGTGACCCCATTTTGGAAACTAGACTCCTAAAGTAAGAAGTTTATAACGTAGAGCTATAAAAATAAAAAATCCCATTTTTCCCACAAAAAATGTTCTTTTAGTCCCAATTTTTTTTTATTTTCACAAGGGTAACAGGAGAAATTACACCATACAATTTGTTGTGCAATTTCTCCTGAGTACACCAATACCCCATATGTGGCCGAAAACTTTTGAGGCACATTGGAAAACTCAAAAGGGAAGAAGCACCATACTGGAGTTCAGATTTTGCTGGAATAGTTTGAGGGTGCCATGTCACATTGACAGTGCCCCTGAAGAGCCAGAACCGCAGAAACCTTAAATTATGTAATTTTACAAACTACACCTCTCAATGAATTAATCTAAGGGTGCAACGAGCATGTTGACACCACATGTATGGGTGGAGAAGAATGAATAATTACATTTTTACAGCTAAAATGTTGTTTTAGCCCAAATTTTTATAACGGCTAAAAAATTGACCTTTCAGTTTGTTGTTGTGCAATTTCTCCTGAGTACGTCCATACCCTACATATAATAAGGAACTACTTTTAAGGCACAGTGCAATACTCAGAAAGGAAGGAGCGTCATAATTTAGTGCAGATTTTACTGTTGTGGTTTGAGGGTGCCATGACCCACTGGAGAGCAACTGGGGTGCCAGAACAGCAGAACCCCTCATAAGTGACCCAATTTTACAAACTACACCTCTAAATGAATTCATCTAAAGCCACGTTCACACATTCAGTATTTGGTCAGTATTTTGCATCAGTATTTGTAAGCTAAAACCAGGAGTGGGTGAGAAATGCAGAAGGAGTGAGTGTTTCTATTATACTTTTCCTCTGATTTTTCCACTCCTGGTTTTGGCTTATAAATACTGATGTAAAATACTGACCAAATACTGAACATAGCCTAAGGGTGCAGTTTTCATATTGACACCACGGGTGAGTCACAGAATTTTATACCATTGGGCAGTGAAGAAAAAATAATTATATTTTTATCACAACATTTTTGTTTTAGCCCCAGATTTTACATTTTCACAAGGGGAAATGGGTAAAAATGGCACCAAAATTTATCACACAATTTTTACTGAAAGTGAAACTGGTACAGTACTGCTTAGCCACATGGCAAGACTCGGGAGGGACGGAGTGCTATTTGTTTCCTGAGGCGCAGATTTTCCTAGCATAGTTTGCAAACTCCATATACAGAGCCCCTAAGTGCTAGCAGAGCAGAATACCCCCCTCAAGTGACCCCATTTTGGAAATCATACCCCTTTGGGAATTTATTAACAAGTGTAGTAATTATTTTGAGCTCTCATCGCTACAGAAATGCCAAACATGTGGACATCAAATGTGGTTTAGGCACACTGTGGGGCTCAGAAGAGAGGGGAGCTTTTGGATTTGGGAGTGCAGAATTTGCTGGATTTCTTTTGGAGGTGAGGAGCCATAGAGCTTTTCCAGAGCCTTTGTACTAACAGTAACGTGGATGCCCCCTATATTTCCGTTCTGAGATGACAGACCTGAGTGGGGACTTTTTTTGTGGATTGAGTTGAAGCTTTTATTGGGAACATTTTACATAATGTTTGGGCTCACTTTTATCCTGTGGTCTACGCTGAGCACTTACATTGGGGTTTCCATCTAAATCTCTGAGTGACGTGATTCAGATGAAACCCCCGAGGGATCCATTCACTATAATGAGGCAGCAGTTACTCTGGACTCCATCAGGACTCTGTTTAGCGGTCTCCTTTTTTTTTTTTTAAAAATAGGTGTACAAAATTGTGGTACTTTTATGCATGCCTAAAAAGAAGGACACCGCTGGATCATAGGCCAGACAGCGTCCACGGTTTCTCCATCTGCCTCATTATAGGGAATCTTCCGCTGGGGGTTCTGTCTGAATAACGTATTTCAGATATTTACACAGAAAACCCCAGTGTAAGCGCTCAGCGTAGCACACAAGATAAATGTGCACCGAGCCTTACTGCGATCTTTGGGAGGCATAACTCTTATTTTTCTGCTGATGGAGCTGTACGGTGGCTTGTTTTTTTGTGGGACAAGATGACGTTTTCAGCTATACCATTTTTATTTACATTCATCTTTTTGATTGCGTTTTATTCCACTTTTTGTTCTGCAGTGTAATTATAAAGCATTATTTTTATTTATATCTTTTTTATTATTATTATTATTTTGTGATTTTTTGTTTTCAAATATTTTTACAATTTCTTTTTAACTTTTTTACTTAGTCCCTCTATGGGACTTTCACTTTGACAACTCTGATGGCTTATGAAGCATAGCAAAGCACGAGCGTTGCTATGCTTTACAAACTGTCAATGCTGCACTGACACAAGTTAGTTAGATCATGCACTGCGCATGATCTAACTAACTTGTTAATTGCCTGGTGACCCGAATGTTGTCATGATGACATCGGGTCACTATGGCAATAATCGGCCCCTGGTGATGATGTCGCGGGGGAGCCGATCGGAGGGCAGAGGAGTATAAATTCCTCTCCCTGCCTTCTAAATGCTGCAATCGATATCAATCGCAGCACTTAGCGGGATAAACTACTGGGAGCGGTGCCCGCTCTGCTCCTGGCAGTTAGTACCGGGTGTCAGCTGTCATATCAGCTGAACACCCGGTGGCGACTGCCTGAGCACAGTCTCCTCTGCGCGGGCAATCGCCATGACGTATATATACCTCATCTGTCGGGAAGTACTTCCAAACCATGACATATATATACAGCAAATGTTGGGAAGGGGTTACGGAACCAAGAACAAATTGCTTGCGCCTCAGCCTTTATTTTTGTCCTGTAGAAGATGATTTTATGCTCCTCAGCTCTCTGGCGATAAGCAAGGAATCATCTGAGCAAGTATGAGGAATTCCCATGTGCGCTTGGCTGTTTCCAGAGTTCCTATATCAATGAATGGAGATGCCACGCATGCGCTGCAGCTGGGGCACGAGCTGACATAGGTGATGGGGAACCACCATTGTAAAAGGGGAGGTGGGAGCCGCATTGGACATCTGTGGCATATCCTGTGGATATACCATACATGTCCACCATCTTACAACCCTTTAATAAGGTGACTATTATTAATTATTATATCGCCATTTATTCCATGGCGTTTTACATGTGAAAAAGGGGTATACATAGCAGAAACACTTACAATAATCTTGAACAAAAAGAGTCAGCAAATGGTACAGGAGGAGAGAGGACCCTGCCTGCGAGGCCTCACAATCTACTATGCACCGATTTGGAAACTGCTACATGTTGTGATTAGATTAGAAGCGCTTCTCTCCCTTCCTGGTGAAATATGTAGTTTTACAGTTTGTCTGTGAATCCATTGGGGCTTTTATATGAACGTTTTTGTGATGTTCTTATTAGAGCAATCACTATTCACAATTGTGAAATCAGAATCGGTTTTATGTGGGATGGACAGAATTACATACCTGGTTATCAGCATCCATTAAAAAGAGCAGACGCCTCAGCAAGATGGTGAGGTGAGTAAGCTGGTAAGCATGGCTAGGGCTTGATCTTACCTTCCGAGAAACACACAAAAAAAAAGCATAAATCAAAGTATCCACCATAATATCATGGTATCTTATGTCAAGTGTAACATCGGGGAACACCATTAATAATTTTGAAGGTCACAGACCAAAATTAAGTGTTGTAACATAAATCTCCATGCACTGACCCCTGATGACTATGCATTGTGTGCAGCCACTACGTCTACCTGAGGCACAACTGCAGAGGGCAGGTAGAAAGGGGCAGCCTACATATATCCTGACACTACTACTACCAGAATTGGACCCTTCCCACCAGGTACTAATGATATTACCTGTCATTAAGTAATTCATGTCTTTACGGAGTCATCCCTAGCTAAGGACTAATGGCTTTGCAACTCATTTGGAAGTCGAAAATGGAGGCAAACCAATGGAAATTAACTCTAGTGATCCATTTAAAAATCCATAAAGATATGCAAATGTATATGTAAAATTTAAGGGGCATCTACACTGCATTATCCAGGAATGCTTATTTTATAATAATTGTGCAGTGTAAACCGGCTTCTGATCACCTGATGAATGGCCAAAATGCTCTTTCAGCAGGTGACATGATCTTTTGGTCTGCACTATGTGCTAAGCGTATATTACTGATCATCCAAGTGCACATCGACAACAACGGTCTGCCTGTAGTAAACAGGCTATTAAATGACATGTAGCATGATCTGTGGTTGTTAGTGCCACCAGTCGGCAAGTATAAACCGATGCCTAGTCTCTATTCTAACGTTAAAATAAATAGAGAAACATATTGCTCTTTATTTGGAGGTTTCATATATATATTCAACTATTGGTCAAAGTAAGAATTACTGTAAATCTCATCTTCTTAGCAAAGGGGGTGTAATCTACCAGAAACAATCACTGATAAGAGCTGAGGATCACACCCCCTTGGCTAAGGTGATCTGGTATAAAATTTCAAAGACAAAAAGGAAAAAAGCAATATACAAGAATTAAACAAAAAAAAAAACACCAGTGAAAATTAGTCCAGGTAAAGTGTTGGAGTATATAGAACAAGCAATACAACGATCATGGGTTCAGGTCCCATAGGTTGATTAAAAACTATTAAACTAGCTAGCAAAACTAACTAATCAAATTAAACAACCCATGGATAAATGCTGTAAAAATACCAAAACATTAGAACTAGAAAAATGTCAGAAAACAAGCCCTCATATGGCCATGTTAACACATAAAAAAAAAAAGTTATGGCACTTGGAAGAAGAGGAGGAAAAAAGTGCTGCACAAAAAAAAAAAACAACTAGTCATAAAGGGGTTAAGGGTGTCTGTAGACAAAAAGTGACAGGCCCTGATTAATTAAGATTGACTCTGTGCTCAGAAGTGTTAATGATTAGGACCTGCGCTTTCACTCCACTGACACTGAGATCTTGATTGAGTGGTCCTGATGTTTGCCATGGTAGTTTCATGGCCAAGTAACAGCCTTAGAGTCTGCTGGCTATAGCGGCCTGTTCAGAGGTTATCAAAATTTACGTGGTAAAAATAAATTTTTTCATTAATTCGTGAAAAGCACCTGAAGGGTTAATGAACTACCCGAAAGCAATTTTGAATTCCCTAAAAAAATAAGTTTTGTAAATTGAAAAAAATGAAAAATTACTGCTACATTTCTAAACCTTCTAAAATGCTAACAAAATAATTGAACATTTTATAAAAGGTGCTGATATAAAGCAGACATGAGGGAAATGTTATTTATTAATGTTTTTGTGTGGTGTGACTAGCTGAATTAAAGCGATAATCATTCAAAGTTTGAAAATTGCATTTTTTTTTACATTTTTGTCAAATTTCTGATATTTTTATAAATAACTGCAAAACATATCAACCTAAAGTTACCATTATCAAAGTATAATGTGTCACAAAAACAACAAACAATCTCAAAATCAATTGGATATGTTGAAGTATTCCAGATTTATTTCTACATAAAGTGACAAGGCAGATTTTTTTAAAAAAGGCCCGGTCACTAAGGGGTTAAGAAGAACTGACAGACAAAGCATAGGCAGCAATACAGGGGAGAATACAGGACCAATATTATACTTCATCAATTACTTACCAAAAAGGCTATAATATGAACATGGTGAGCACAAAGTTCTGCAGTTCCGTATCTGAAAGTATTACAATAAAAATGATCAATTATTAATCCCTAAAAGCAAAGTAATAAGGCAACATGCAAAATGATGGTACAGAACCGTGATACATGATGTAATGGAACTTACCGCGCTAAGAAACACCACACGTCAATGGCCAAAAGGGACTCCAGCATCCTCTCACTGAGCACAGCACACAGCAGAGAGCGCTCCTAAAACCAGAAGCACACCGCTGTAAGATCAGAGCACTGAGAGACACGCTGCATTCTCTGAAGGAGAATTATACATTTCTCTGAAGGATACACTTTATTGTGTTACATTTTTTTGTGGTTTCCACTTTTATTGTATTTCTATTTCTAAGAGTCATTTATAATATTTAAGCCCCATTCACTGTATTGTTAGAGCCTTTGGCAGCTCCACACCCACATATACAGCATCAATCCTATGGCTGATATATTACCACCTGTGTATTACGATCTATGTCAGGCTTTGTCTGGACTACACACTATAAGACACTGCTGCAAATTCTGGCCTCCACAGCTCCGGCAGTAGTATTAGGATTTTTTGGGCAGAGGATGGTCTCAGCACTTTGCTCCATAGTGTTATGCTCACTATCCTCAACATTTATACTGCAAAGCTAAACCTTTTTTTCACAATTCTGCACAAACTGTATATGACCCCAGTGACACTGACCGTACTGCAGCATTGAGGCTTTGTGCCCACGATGCAGAAATGAAGCAGAAAATTTCTGCAGCATTTCTGCATCTCCCTGGCAGAAAAAACGCATGCGGATTGTACATGGGTTTTTCCTGCCAAATACATGCGGACTTGAAGCGTTCTTCACATGCATTTCTGCATGCGGATTGACAAGCGCTTTCCAGGCGATTTTAGCATCACTTGGAAAGTGCTTGACAACTAGGTCACACTATATAAATCCATGCAAACAGCATGGATTTAGGGTATGTGCCCACGTAGCATTTTTCAAGCATATATGCTGCGGAATTTCCGCAGCGTAAACACTTGTGAAACGCTATGTAATCCGCTCCCCATGGTCCCCAAGGGGATTCCGCAAGTTCAATGCCCATGCTGCGGATTTTTCCGCAGCATTTATGATGCGTGGAAAAATCCGCAGCATGTCCATTCATTTTGCGTTTCCGCAAGCGGAATTGCCTTTGCAATGCAATAAAAAACGCAAGGCAATTCCGCATGTGGAAATCGCACGATAAACACGTGCGGAATTCCGCATGCGTTTATCTGGGAGAGGACATGCAGAAATGAAGCAGAAAATTTCTGCAGCGTGGGCACATAGCCTTATATAGTGTGACCGAAAGAATGTTTAAAAAAAAACAAAAAAAACCCCTATACTTACCTTCCGATGGCCCGGGGTGTGTAGTTGCGCTCGTTCCTGGCTGCCGGATATCGCGGGACACTGCACTGAAGGGCCTGCGGTCACATGACTGTGACGTCACCGAAGGTACTTCCGTCCTGCCCGCAAGCACAAGGAACGAGACCGGGGGCCGTCGGAAGGTGAATATAATCTTTATTTTATTCTTTTTTTTTTACAGGTACAATGATACCCAGGTCTCGATGAGAGTTTCCTCTCCTCCAGAACTGGGTACCATCCGCACATTGAAAAGCATATAATCCGTGAGTACAAATGTACTGACACGGATTATATGCGTCTCAATGCAAGTCAATGGCGGCGATTACGCCGCGCTTCCGCAAAATTAATGGACATGCTGCGGATTTTTGAGCGTAGCATAAACGCTGCGGAAAAAAACACAGCATGGGCATTGACAGTGCGGCTTGTCATTGGGGACCATGGGGGGCGGATTACCAAGAGTTTTTGAAGCGTTTACGCTGCGGAAATTCCGCAGCATAAACCCTTGAAAAACACATCGTGGGCACCCAGCCTGTGTGTATCGCTGCCTGTATATAACCATGTTGGCCTGAAAAAAGTATCAATGATAGTAAAACGCATCGCCGCTAAATGATAACTAGATTCCCTTGATTTCCCTTCTATATGACCTTGGTGACGCAGCTGCCCCAGCCCTATGGGCCCTTCTACATATTCTCCCTCACATTTGTGAAACAATGGTGATTCCTATAACTGGGAAGAGGGGCAGTTGGCTGCTGTACCCTTACCATGCTATTTCACAGCTGTGTCTGGCAGTTACACCACCAAGGTGGCACATAACAATACACTGCGCTCTCATTATGAGATCCTTAAACCGTGGAGCGCCCTAGATTTTATCAGTAGGGCCTGTCAGGTGTCTGGCATGTAAGGGGCTACTCTCATGGTTTACCCCCTATTACAGGGCAGAACAACTGAATACAAATAGCAGCGAGCACATAGCCTTAGGACTCGGTTCACAACAGGGTCATGATTTTCATAGGAGCCATGTTGGATATGACTGATCTGTTTGGCAGATCTGTTTTCTACATCAATCTAAGCTTGATGGGAAAAAGCTAACACTAATGTGAACAGACACTAAGGCTGTGTGCCCACGATGCGTTTTTGGTGTGTTTTTGGTGAGTATTTGCAGCGCGTAAACGCTCCAGAAACGCATTGCATACCTTATCCCATGACTTTCTATGACATTTTGCAAGTTCTGTGCACATGGTCCGGATTTTTTCTGCGCAGATTTTACTCGTAGAAAAAATACTGACATGACCAATTCTTGTGCGTTTCTGCATGCGTATTTGCCTATACAATGCATTGGGAAAACGCATGGCAAATACGCATGTAAAAACCGCATGCGTTTTTCTGCCTAGGAGATGCAGAAATGCTCAGGAAAATTTCAGCTTCATTTCTGCATCGTGGGCACTAAGCCTTAGGCTATGTCATTGTGTGTGTCAGAGGCTGCAATAGGAGTCTTGAGTGCAGTGCTTCTCATCCTGTCAGGTCTATGGACACTGCACTAATATACTGGAGGGGCCTAATTGTATGTCAATAGTGTCCGCTTGTAAAGGTCCTTCATGTGATGAACACAGGAATGTACTAGGGATTCAATTGATGACAAAAGCCATGCTGCACATATGAACAAGGCCTTACAATAATGCTTCTTTTCCAACTGTCTATATATGTTTACTTGGGAAAGCAAAGTCAAATGAAGGACAGCATTTAAAAGTATTGTAGCTCAATTAATTCTGCTTTATTGCCACCTACATTTATGCACAATAATATTTCTACTTAGACTTGCAAAGAAACAAACCAAGAGTTCTGATACAGATACTGCCCCTTGTATAATCTGTCTCATACCAAGATCTTATTCTTATCACTAGACTTACTAATTCAGCAAAGCAACCTGGAGGCTGCAATACAATGCAGGCACACAAGCGGGTGCAGACGTATTGATAGAAGGAAAGGGTTATTGGGTTCTGGCCTTTTTCTAACTCATCCTGCAGAACAGCAGGGAGGACTATCTCAGGAGAACATCGTGCAAAGCTCTGTAGCACTGCTTGAAATACGGACATCCTGAAAAGGACCAAGAAACAGAGATTGTGTTAGCAATTCTTCAAATCAGTTTTTTTGAGAAATAAAACACATTTTGCTTGTTAAATTATATTCAGGATTATAACTAACATTGCTAGCTGTCTAATGACTCTACACATACATACCTAGCTGGAGACTTGCTGCTTGTGCACCATAACACTTGTATCTCATCAGGAAGAGTGGGAAGTTTATTCATTATGTGTGTGAGAATCAAGCAATGAGGAAGGTGATGCTCAGGTGGAAGATCTATACAGAGAAATACACAGTGTGCAATGAAAGTAATAGATCTTAGCTTCATTAATATGGTCAGCTACTGAATTGATGCTATGGATAATTGGACGTAATACTGCACAGCAATGGCAATCACATCCAAACAGAAACAATAAAGGACAGCTACAAACTGAAATGGGGTGAATATGCAATAAGTAGACTCAAATAAAATGTAAAAAATGCAATAACAATGCAATTGTGGTTTTGGAAAAAGAATTAAAAAAAAAAAAAACAATACAAAAAACACAGGCGCAATGTTTACTTTTTTCAGATTTTTGCATTTTTTTCATAACAAGAATGTAACACATATACTCAAATGTCAAACTGCAATCACTACTTCCCAACTACAATATAACCACAACAGAAAACAAGCAACTATCAGGCTGATTTTCATAGGAAGATATCAAAAAATTGTTTAAATATAATAATTTTATTTCATCATTATTAAAAGCATAATAAACTTGCAAACACTTTCCATAACCAACCAACTACCCTTTGCACCAGAATAACATTTCCCGTATTCTTAATATATAAGGTGCAGCTGCCATACATATTATTAAGTAGTGATGAGCTAGCACTAAAATGCTCGGGTGCTCGAAGCTCGGGTCGAGCACACTGGAATACTCGGGTGCTCGACCCGAGCAACGAGCCCAATGTAAGTCTATGGGAAACGCGAGCATTTTTCTGGTGGTCCCCCCCCCGGCGGTCTGCAGAAGGTCAAAAATTGCCCAAATCGATGGGAACGGTGATCAATTAAACGTCAGGCAGGCAGAATATATAGGCAGACAGGCATGCAGGGTATATAGGAGGGTGCATGAAAAACATAGCAGGGAACTTGGAACACACTAGTGTCCTCCGATTTTCATGCACCCGTCTCTTTAAAAAAGCCGACCGGCAATTCATCAGCGGCATACACCGGTACCCGACAATTTAGAACAGAAAGAATAGAGCATCACACATAGATTAGATAGATAGAAACATGTCAGTCACATATATAATAAGTACAGTGATAGTGTTGATTACTGTACTTGTCATTTAGTGTTAAAATAAAGGATTTATTAAAAAAAAATTGGCGTAGGGTTCCCCGTACTTTTAGTCTCTAGAGGAGTTTAAGCAGACGGCTGGGGCAGATGTTTGAAGCCTGGGAAGGGGGTAATACCCACGGAGCTTCCCAGGCTACTAATATCAGCCCCCAGCTGAATACCTAGCCTTTACTAGCTATTAAAATGGGGGACCCCCCCCAAAAAATGACGTGGGGTCCCCCCTATTTTAATAGCTAGCAAAGGCTAGGCAGACAGCTGGGGGTTGATATTAATAGCCCAGGAAGGGTGCCATGAATATTGGCCCCCTCCCAGGCTAGAAACACCAGCCGTCAGCCGCCCCAGAAATGGCGCATCCATAGGATGCGCCAATTCTGGCACTTAGCCTCGCTCTTCCCACTGCCCTGTAGCGGTGGCAGTGGGGTAATAGGGTTGGGGTTGATGTCAGCTTATAATGCCAGCTGACATCAAGCCCGGGTTAGTAATGGAGAGGCGTCTATAAGACACCCCCATTACTAAGCCCATAGTCAAAGTTAAAAAAAAAAAACACAAACACCCAGAATAAAGTCCTTTAATTGAAATAAACACACAATTCTTTAATGTTCTAAATTAAACCATACTTGCCATCACGCCCATTCCAGCTGAAGCCAACGATCTCCTGCAATAAAAGTAAAATAATAAACCAATCTCATCCTTACCTTTCCATGGTTCCCAGGACGGCTCCAGCTCTGCTACATCGAGATGACAGGCTGGACCGCAGCAGAAAGCTGCCATACAGCTTGCCATGCCGCAGACACTGAGAAGCGCAGTAATGCTTGCGCTCTGCAGTGTCTCTGAAGGATGACAAGCTGGATGGCAGCACTCAGCTGCGATCCAGCCTGTCATCTCAATGCCATCCCAGCGTGGGAGAATTCTCCTGCTCAAGTGCTGAGCGCAGGAAAATTCTCCCACGCTGTCAGTGACGTGCATGAGGTGAGCTGAGTTCATTGGACATGAACTCGGCTCATCTGGATGCCGTCACAGCCAGACACTGAGGAGCGCAAGCATGCCTGCGCTTCTCAGTGTCTGTGGCATGGCAAGCTGGATGGCAGCTTTCGGCTGCGATCCAGCCTGTCATGTGAATGTAGCAGAGCTGAAGCTGTCCTGGGTACCATGGAAAGGTAAGGATCAGGTTGCTTTATTATTTTACTTTTATTGCAGAAGACATTGGCTTCAGCTGGAATGGGCGTGATGGTAAGTATGGTTTAATTTAGAACATTAAAAAATTGTCTGTTTATTTCAATTACAGGACTTTATTCTGAGTGTTGTGGTTTTTTTAAATACTTTACTAGAAATTCATGGCGGTCATGTCTAATATTGGCGTGACTCCATGAATTTCGGGCTTAGGGCCAGCTGATAATACCAAGCTGGCCTTAACCCCTTTATTACCCAGTTAGCCACCGCACCAGGGCCCTGGATGAGTTGGGTACAGTGCCAGAAGATGGCGCTTCTATGAACGTGCCATTTTCTGGGGTGGCTGCGGACCGCAATTTGCAGTGGGTGGGGCCCAGAAAGCTTGAGCCTCCCTGCACTGCGGATTCCAGCCCCCAGCTGCCTAGTTGTACCTGGCTGGACACAAAAATAGGGCGAAGCCCCACGTATTTTTTTTTTTATTATTTCATTAAATTTATGAAAAGGGCAAAGTCAATACCAATGGCTGTAGGAAAAAATCAATTACCATACATATGACTGCCATTTCCCGAGACGATTGGTCTCCCGGGAGGATCCAACGGATCCTTATGCAGTTTTGGTAACAGATATAAGGTCGGCAATTTACGATGTAGTTTTTTTTTATCACTTCAACCATTCTTTTTGGAATGATGTTGTCCTCATGGGCCTTTTCCAATATCTGTACCAGTTGATCTTGAAACCGAGTTAGGGGGTTAAATGCTAATTTCTGATAATAGGCTGGAAAATCAAGTATTTTTTCCGCCTGCTTTTCATATAGGTTATGAGGACAAACAACCAACACCTATTTTCACAGCATGCCATTATAATCCTTGTAAGTATGTCTCAAAACCTTTCTGACATATAGGAAATGACAGCAGCAGATATTTTACATCCATTTCCATGGACAGACACTAGCTCTGATATACTCATATACCTGCGCTTAACAGCTTCTTTGGCCAACATACGATTGCACTTCCACCTTATAACTATACTAGATGGTGGCCCGATTCTAACGCATCGGGTATTCTAGAATATGTATGAGGCCGACCGGGTGCGACTAATCAGCAAAGCAGTGTTTAAATGGGTTGTGCACTACTTTAAATTAACCCCCCAATGTATCCCCCCGGGGCCCCTAATGAATTTTGTAATTACATCATGTTGTCAATACTGTTTGTGACAACATCGCTGACCACGCACAGCCAGGACGTAATTCCCCCGGCTGCAGCCGGCTCTTGCTTCCGCTTACATCACGACTATTGTGTCTGCAACCAGGTGTCTCCTGTTCCGCATACCACGGTGAATGACGGGCTGTGGGCGGGGTTATCCCCCATCGTGTCACACCCAGCATCCACTGCGCGCTCTGTGAATGAATGCGCATGCGGTAGATGCCGGGCGTGACGGGATGGGGGATAACCCTGCCCACAGCCCATCACTCACCGTGGAACGCGAAACAGGAGACCCCTTGGCTGCAGCCGCAAATAGTCGTGACATAAGCGGAAGCAAGAGCCAGCTGCAGCCGGAGGTCACATGCTGCCTGTGCGCGGTGACCCGAGTATAAGCCGAGACCCCTAATTTTACAACAAAAAACTGGGAAAATTTACTGACTTGAATATAAGCCTAGGGTGGGAAATGCAGCAGCTACTGTTAAATTTCCATATCCTGGTATGTATGGCTCCCTCATCCCCTAATTGTGGTTTGTAAGGCTCCGCATTCCCCTAATCCTAGTTTGTATGGCCCCCTTATCTTGGCTTGTACGGCCCCCTCATCCTGGCTTGTATGGCCCCCTCATCCTGGTTTTGTATGACCTCCTCATTCCCCCATCCCCACAGCACAGTTAAAAAAATAAACACTAATACTCACCTTCTTTCCTTACTTCTGCTCCAGCGCTGTCTGTCCTGTTTTCAGCAGCTCCTGGCAGGATCGGAGGCACAGCACGCGCTCTCAGATACTGCCCTGAGTTGCTGCTGTCTGTAGATTTGCTCCTCTCCACGCCGGGACTAAGTGCGTGGAGATGCACAAATCTGCATTCACTTTAGTAGCAGATGCTGCTATGAAGATTTAAGAATAATGCAATGAATACACTGGATTTTCTGGCTAAAATAATACTTTATCATTATATATTATTGTTTATAGAACTTAATACAACTGAATGAAATTATTAAACAGATGATCAAAATATATAAACTATTACATGAATATCTAACTATATTTTTAAATAAATCATCGGACAAAAGAAGTACGACCCTATAATATATTTCTTAACAATATCAACTCAAAATATTTTTGTACACTACATTTTTTGTGAATACTTTTTGACTATCTCTAAGCAACTTTCCTTGTAAAGGGGTATCCAAAACTTGCACCTTGACGGATCTTATTTTAACTCTTGAAAATGCAACATAGAGTTGTCCATGACCAAAAAAGGGCTCCAGTAAATATATGCCAACACGGTGTAGAGTTTGACCTTGTGACTTGTTTATTGTCATGGCAAATGCTGGTTTTACTGGAAACTGTCGACGCCGAAGCCTAAATGGAAGACCGGTGTTCGAAGGACATAAATCAATGAGTGGAATGAACACTTTGTCTCCTTTTGCTGATCCAGTGATCACTCTTGATTGAATTATGTGGGAATGGAGTCCAGTAACAATAAGGCGAGTTCCATTACATAGACCATTTCTTGTATTTAGATTCCGCAGCAACATTACGATTGGTCCAACTTTAAGTTGTAGTCTTTGGGATGGCATTCCTGATGGCGTAACACTATTTAAAAATTCAACTGGATAATGCTCTCATTCATCTTCATTGTCTACATCCACCGAATCATCACTTTTGCACAATTTATACTCTCCAGGCATTCTATCCATCACCCGGGAATTTAGCAGAGCTACGTCATCGTTCTTGGGACAGAGAATTGCATAGGAAGAGGCCCTCTCAACACTGCTTTGGTCATTCACATCAATTTCAACACGTTGTCCAAAAACATCACTTACGATGCAGTCAGTGCACAACATGTCTTCTGGTATTTCAATAATGTCTTCTCCAAGGTTGTATTCATTGCTAAGTTCACCATTATCAAGTTTAATAAGCCAGTTGATGTACTCTGGGTCAGAAGATCGCATGTTGTTAATTAGTTGGAGTTTATTAAACTGTTTCCAAAGGTCAGACATTTTTAAGCTGGACTCGATAATATTTGTTCTTGTTCCATTTGGTATAACTGGAAGGCATTGCCTAAAATCTCCGCCAATTACAAAAACTTTACCTCCAAAAGGAATTTCATTTTTTTCAGCAACATTTGTAGTCATAACTTCACGCAGAAGTCTGTCAATTAAGCTCAAAGCATATTTTGGTGCCATGGTGCACTCATCAAGTATCAAAACATTTGCACTGTTTAACTGTCTTCCTGCAAATGTGTCTTGTTTTGTTCTGGAAACGGAGATTTCATTGACTGGAACTGGTATCCCAAAGAGTGAATGCATAGTGCGACCTCCTGTTGTAGCCGATGGCAATACGACTTTTCCCAACCCTTTAACGTGATGCATTAAAACTTCATAGAGGTATGGTTTACCGCTGCCTCCTGGACCGTCAATAAAGAAACATTTTGGCATTAGATCTGCTTGGTTTTCTACAGCACTCACAATAGTGTCATATGCAATCGGTTGTTTTTCATTTAAGGAGTTTTTCTTCTCTGTTGTCAACAATAATTCACAAGCTTCGTCATACTCTGGAATTTGTGGCACTTGACTTGCAGGCTGTGGCAAATTAAAGTCTGAAAACGTTTTTCCATGCAGTAGTAGGACATTTTGGACATCTTGCATGGCATAAGATTCGCAATTTTGACAATTTCCACTTCTGTTGTGAAGACGTAAGCAGTAATCCTCAATTATATGTTCTTTAAAATTTGTCCAAAGTTGAGCCGGATTTGTAGGCGGTCCAAATACACAAATGTAGGCAAACAATTTGCGAAGTTTCTTAGGCATATGTAGGGTAACTGCGTCTTTTAAAGTAAGTGTCCACACAGTATCATCCAATAGAAGTCCTAAAGCCAAAGCGGCAGCTTTAAATGTATCGTGCAATACTACATTAACTGTTTTCAAATTGTCGTAACTTCTAGCTCCTTTGACATGCAGTAGTAACAGCCGAAGGCAATATCTTTCTTGATCCTTGACACTAACAGTATACATGCGTCCAATTATTCTGCTAAGTCCTCGTTGTCTTGGATTCCAAGTTTTATTCCAAAAGTAATGCTCTGGAATCTCTCGATACAAATACTGCCTTGCGTTTTCGTCACGTTGGTTCAGCAAAAAACATTCCATTCCATTTTGAGACATCTTCGACTTGAGCATTTTCAAAGAAATAAAGCTGCTGTTGATTTGGTAAATGAATAGCTAAAAGTATAATGGCATGGGACTGTGAATGCATTGGAAACGCAAATATCCTCCAAGCAGCTTCTGGAGCACTCACATATCTTGAGTCAACAAAACTTGATGATTCATCGTGATTGACTGTTTTCAGTTGTATTTCAACGTTAGATTTGTCATGCCCCTTGTAGATGTACTTGAAAAGATATTTTACACTTCTTATTGAAGCGCAGATTTCAACGTTGATGTGACAGTTGAAGCGTTTTAATAAGTACGGGTTGTATGGGACTATCTATGAGTTATTTATAATTTTTTTGTTGTGTACAATGTTATCAATGTGTTGTCGCCGGTAAGGATGGGTAGCCATCCAAGTCTTTAACAGTGTGCTGTTTCAACAGCTTTGGAAACTCTTTTGTACACTTCTGTTTTGCATGCATGGACTTTTTGGATTTGATACACCACATGGGCCATGAACCATATGACAGACTACAATATTATACAATTCAGGATACTTTTCTTGGTTAGGAATTTGAGCCCACACCATGTTGTCAATTTCTTCCTCCGTGCGAAACTTGGAATCCGCGTCTAAGACAATTAGTATATGCGCATGTGGAAGACCTAGTTTTTGAAACTATATGATGTGTACCATTGCTACGACTGTTCCAAAAAGTCCATTTTTGATGTCTTTAAAAAGGCTGCTGAGTTTTAGTCGAAATACGCGTGCAACTAAGTCTGGCCTGTGTTCAACTTGCTGCCAGGGTTCTAGATTTTCGGTAATTTCCGGCCATTTAGGATTACAGGTCATGGTTACAAAAATGTCAGGTCTTCCATACTTTGTTACTATTGCCATTGCATCTTGATAACGCTGTTGCATGCTGCGGGGGCTACCTTCAAACGACGACGGGAGAATTACTGTTTTTCCAATTGGAATTCCCTTTTGAATTGATTGTTTTAGCAAATGTTCTTGAACAACGCAGTAGTTTCAACTTTAAGTTGTTTTTGGTTCATTCGTATGAAATTTAGACGATTAGCTTCAATTTTAACGTATGCGTCGACTAAGTACTGTTGTGTCAGTTTCCCACTGTTTAAAATAGGATTGAAGTAATTTCAGACAGACAGAATAAAACTGTAGTACTGCAGTTGTGTAATTCTTCTTGAAGTTCCTTGCTTGTGTAGGTTTTCATGCCACCCTGGATCACCTCTTGGAAAGAATAGCGGATACAGAAGAGCATCAAGGTTGCTGTGCAAAATGCTAATTCGTTGTGTTTTAGGAACGAAAGGGTTGTTTTGGTCTGGCTTAAGATGGACTAATATATCCCTTTGAAAAGGAGGCTCTCCATCATAGTTTTGAAAAACAACTGCGACCTCACTTACACGTGGCTTGTTGTAACATCAGGGATCTTGTTTACTGGCCATGATAATAGAAGGCATTTCAGTCCCATTTTGTATAGCCCTCTGTTCCTCCTCAGCTTCGACGTCTTTTAGCATGCGATATGCGGCAGCAAATGGGCTGATTTTTTTGTATATGTACGGCAATTAGGTTCATCAGTTCAGCATTACACTTTTCATTTTCTTTCAGGTTCATCCTTTGTTCTGTAACCTCATTTGTATCAAAGATGTATAATTGTGCAAATTTTGGTGGTTGTCCTATTTCTGGGTGAAGTGTTCCAGTGCGGTGGTAGATCTGGCCGTGAATTTTAAAACAATACGGTCCAAATCCAGGGGGCGGTGCAATGTTGGCACCAAATGAAGCAAACGCATGAGAACTGTTGATACTTCTGATATTTTCCATAAAATTTCTACTGTGTTCATGCGTTCCTTTCATCAACTGCTCAAACAGATCGGAGTAGTGACGTCTCGATAGCATAACTTTTGCTTTTTGGCAGCATTGCGTAAACTGATTGTCAGATGGTTTTTCATCAATGAAATTCAGAGAGTCGCATTTAGAACAAACTGCATTCATATTCCCAGAGTAGTGTTTAATAATTGCAGTTTCATTGTCTGTTACGTAACGTGCAAGTTGTTGAATATTCTGCTGGGTTTGCCTTAGTTGGTAGAGCATTCGTTTTTTATAAATTTGGCGATCGTGTTGTTGTCTGTTTGCCCTGGATTCTGGAGAGTCATTCACCCGACATTGTCTATGGGATTCCGCATCGTGGTCCTGCCTAGCGGCAGTGTGTTGCGGTGTCTCCCATTCCCGACATTGTCTGTGAGATTCTGCATCCTGGGCTTGTCTGGCAGCAGTGTGTTGTGGTGTCTCCTGTTGCCGACGTTTTCTGTGAGATTCCGCATTCTGGGCTTGTGTGGCAGCAGTTTGTTGTGGTGTCTGTTGCTCTCGACGTTGTCGTTTCCTTGCTGCTTCTGCTGCATTTCTGTCATCCTCCGTGGCGTATTTTCGCTTACGACCCATTGGAAGACAGGAAGCGTAAATCGTGATAACGTGCAGTAAAGAAGTATCTGTTCAGAAAGCTGTGACTGACAAAACGTGTTCAGTAAACGTGACAGAAGTACGTCACACTGTGACTGACAGAAAGTGTTCACTGAACGTGACAGAAGTACATCACACTGACTGACCGTGTTTAGTAAATGTGACTGAACTATGTCGCACTGTGACTGACAGAACGTATTCATTAAACGTGACAGAAGTACATCACACACTGTGACTGACAAAACATGTTCAGTACGTCATGGGCAGTTGGTGAGTCACATGACCACATGGGCGGAGTCAGCCCTGCTATCTCCCGACGGTGGCATACTTATTTTAAATCCGGCGCCAATTGGCCGGAGAATGTGTTTAAATTTGGCACCAAAATCGCTGATTGGTTGCGGCCGGGACCAATCAGCAGAGCGGTGTTTAAATTTGGCGCCAATATCGCTGATTGGTCGCGGCCGCGACCAATCAGCGAACCGTGTTAGTGAGGACCGGCGCTGTCTGTGCAGGTACTTCCGCTGCGAGCAGCCGGGAGATGACCGGCTAGTGCTGCTGATCTCCCGACGGCAAGTGTGAAGGGAGGACGGCTAGTGCCGGTCATCTCCCAGCGGCATCGCCGTTGACCTCCATGCGGCTACCGTTGGGAGATCAGCGGCTAGGGCTGCTGATCTCCCGACGGCAAGTGTGAAGGGAGGACCGGGGAGCGAGACCGCCGGTCGGGGTACTTCTGCTGCGAGCAGCCGGGAGATGACCGGCTAGCACTGGTCATCTCCCGGCTGCGTCGCCGCTTATCTCCCGACGGTGGCCTGCGTGTTTCAAATCCGGCGGCAATTCGCGGCCGGGCTGCGCCAGTCGCTGATTGGTCGCGGCCGGCTGGCCGTGATCAATCAGAGAAGTGGTGTTTTAAATTTCGCGCCAATATCGCTGATTGGTTGCGGCCGGGACCAATCAGCGAACCATGTTAGTGAGGACCGGCGCTGCCTGTGCGGGTACTTCCGCTGCGAGCAGCCGATCATCTCCCGGCTAGCGCCGGTCATCTCCCGGCTGCTTCGCCGCTGACCTCCATGCGGCTACCGTCGGGAGATCAGCGGCTAGGGCAGCTGATCTCCCGACGGCAAGTGTGAAGGGAGGACCGGGGAACGGCGCCGCCTAGGCCGCCGGTCGGGGCACTTCTGCTGCGAGCAGCCGGGAGATGACTGGCTAGTGCCGGTCATCTCCCGGCTGCATCGCCGCTGACCTCCGTGCGGCAGATGAGCCGCTAATGGCCGCCATCTTGTTCTGAAATCCCGCGTCGCTGATTGGCCGTGGCCGGACCAATCAGCGACGCGGGATTTCCTGGACGGACAGACAGACGGGATAAGCCAATTACAGTGCCTACAAGTAGTATTCAACCCCCTGCAGATTTAGCTGGTTTGATAAGATGCAAATAAGTTAGAGCCTTCAAACTGCAAACGAGAGTAGGTTTTATGAACAGAAGCATAAATCTTACAAACCAAAAAGTTATGTTGCTCAGTTGAATTTTATTAAATTTTAAACATAAAAGTGTGGGTCAATTATTATACAACCCCTATGTTTAATATTTTGTGGAATAACCCTTGTTTGCAATTACAGCTAATAATCGCCTTTTATAAGACCTGATCAGGCCGGCACAGGTCTGTGGAGTTATCTTGGCCCACTCCTCCATGCAGATCTTCTCCAAGTTATCTAGGTTCTTTGGGTGTCTCATGTGGACTTTATTCTTGAGCTCCTTCCACAAGTTTTCAATTGGGTTAAGGTCAGGAGACTGACTAGGCCACTCCAACACCTTGACTTTTTCCCTCTTGAACCAGGCCTTGGTTTTCTTGGCTGTGTGCTTTGGGTCGTTGTCTTGTTGGAAGATGAAATTACGACCCATCTTAAGATCCTTGATGGAGGAGCGGAGGTTCTTGGCCAAAATCTCCAGGTAGGCCGTGCTATCCATCTTCCCATGGATGCGGACCAGATGGCCAGGCCCCTTGGCAGAGAAACAGCCCCACAGCATGATGCTGCCACCACCATGCTTGACTGTAGGGATGGTATTCTTGGGGTCGTATGCAGTGCCATCCAGTCTCCAAATGTCACGTGTGTGGTTGGCACCAAAGATCTCGATCTTGGTCTCATCAGACCATAGAACCTTGAACCAGTCTGTCTCAGAGTCCTCCAAGTGATCATGAGCAAACTGTAGACGAGCCTTGACATGACGCTTTGAAAGTAAAGGTACCTTACGGGCTCGTCTGGAACGGAGACCATTGCGGTGGAGTACGTTACTTATGGTATTGACTGAAACCAATGTCCCCACTGCCATGAGATCTTCCCGGAGCTCCTTCCTTGTTGTCCTTGGGTTAGCCTTGACTCTTCGGACAAGCCTGGCCTCGGCACGGGAGGACACTTTCAAAGGCTGTCCTGGCCGTGGAAGGCTAACAGTAGTTCCATAAGCCTTCCACTTACGGATGATGCTCCCAACAGTGGAGACAGGTAGGCCCAACTCCTTGGAAAGGGTTTTGTACCCCTTGCCAGCCTTGTGACCCTCCACGATCTTGTCTCTGATGGCCTTGGAATGCTCCTTTGTCTTTCCCATGTTGACCATGTCTAAGTGCTGTTCACAAGTTTGGGGAGGGTCTTAAATAGTCAGAAAAGGCTGGCAAAAGAGATCTTTAATCCACACATGTGAAGCTCATTATTCTTGGTGCCTGAACTACTTCTTAATACTTTAGGGGGACCAAACAGAATTCTTGTGGTTTGAGGGGTTGAATAATAAATGACACTCTGAATTAACTTTTAACGTTTTTTAAAAAAAAAAAAAAAAAAAAAAAAATTTGCGGCAGTGCATTTCCCACTTCCAGGCTGATCTACAGTACAAATGTCACAATGCCAAGTTAATTCCGCATGTGTCAACCAGCTAAATCTGCAGGGGGTTGAATACTACTAGTAGGCACTGTATATAGTAGATATAGAATTGCTGTTTGCACATTGATTGGCTGTTATTTAAGCAGGATTTTGCACAGTATCTTTAGATATATAACTGTTGTTTGCACTTTAATTGGTTTGACATTGATGTATTATGTTGCATAGAGATCATAGGCATATATGATTGCTTATTAATAATATGTATGGCAGCGGCACCTTATATATTAAGAATACGTCAAATATTATTCTAGTGCAAAGGGTAATTGGTTGGTCATGGAAAGTGTTTGCAATTTTATTATGCCTTTAATAATGATGAAATAAATTATTATATTTTAAACTATTTTTTGATATCTTCCTATGAAAATCAGCCTGATAGTTGCTGGTTTTCTGTTGTGGTTAAGAATATAATACAATAGACTTTATTCAAACAATGAGGGTGGAAAAAATATCACTAAATAGTATAACACGTGAGGGTCCCCAAGTATCACTTTTCATATCTCCTGGTGGATTGTTGATTATTTTACTATAACGTTACATTAAAATATTTTATATGATAAGTTATAGGAATGTACTGTATATACAGTATGTATTAAGCTTAAAGGGAACCTGTCACCTGAAGAAACACCATTAACCAGCAGATATGGAGTTAATATGTAGGATAATAGCATTCTGAACCTGCCCGGCACTTACACCCTCACTGCCAGGAGTGAATGAACTTTATTCCTCCCGGTAGCGCCCTGGTTTCAGTCATGGGGGTGGTGCTGGCGTGGGTTCAGTCACCGCTCTGTGTATAGAGAGTGATGGCTGTAACTATGCCCCAGGCACTGACTGTCTGCAGCTCAGGATTAGGGAATGCTGTCAGTCAGTGCTGGGGTTGTGGTTACAGTCGCCGCTCTATGGCAGTGATTGAACCCCCGCCGATGCCACCCTGTGACTGAAACCGGAATGCTAACAGAAGGAATAAAGTTATTTCTTCCCAGCAGCGGGGGTGTAAGTGCCATTGCCATTTCACTACGCTATTAACTGGCAGATTAACCCCATATCTGCAGGTCAATAGCGTTTTTTTTTCAGGTGACAAGTTCTCTTTAAGCAAGTTATGTTTTCTTTCCCTTTTTACATAAAGTTTTTTTTATTTCATAAAATAGTTTTTTTTGTACAAACAAGCCAGCCATCTTGGAGAGCCAGTGTGTAATGTTTTTACAGGGATTTTTCTTTACTATGTCAAAAATGTTAACCTGCTCAATTGTAACCATCTTGGAAGCGGTTTCTGTTAGACCTTGTTAGTTGGAGAATTATTAGATAACAGGAAGGTAGCTTGTGTTACAATCTAACTGAAAAAAAAAAATTGCACACGTCTTACCTGGAAATTCACTCAAGACCAATTCCATAAATGGTCTGAAGGGCAACAACTGGAGAATAAGTGCTTCAATAACCCCAAGAAAAACACTGTCAAGTTCATTTTTATGAATATCAGACATGGGCACTGCAAATAGGCTTGGAGGGAACAAACTGTAAAACAAAAACAAACAAAAAAAAACTGTAAGGAATAATTCTTTTTAAGTGAAGACTTCTTTTTTATGTAAACTTTCTCCTTCCTTTTACAGTGACTTGGTCACATTTCATATGCACTTCTGCATTTCCAGTTGAAAATTCAGGAGAAATAATAGATTTGCAGTAAATACTGAAAACTAAAAGACTCACTGACAAAGGAATAAAACGAAATCGTAACATGTCTGTCCAATAGTGCTTCTGAGGTGGACGGAAGTGATTACTGCACTTCCGGGGTATCACCAAAGTGTCTTGAATGGCTAGAGATCATGCTAGTGGGTCATTTAAATGATTTTAGGGGTTTCAGTCTGTTCATAGTGAAGTATATAAAAGTAAATAAAAGTCTCCTGATGAGTCGTTCAGGGATGGGACAATGAAAAGCATAGAGACGCGATGAGACCTTTGTGTATGTGGATGCTGATTGCACCTAACTTTATATTTCGAGACATAGGATATATGTTGGGTGTTCTGCCAATTCAGTCATTTCCTGATTAACCACCAGGATTTGAATATCTAGAGCACTATTTGTATATTATATTATTTGGAGATATTAATAAATGTTAAGTTTTATCCCTTTGTCAGTGAGTCTTCTAATTTTGGAGATATATCAACTAGACTTTCAGCGAATTGTTATAAGTACTGAAAGTTATCCAAATCTAAGTTTCCCTTCAATGCTAGCACTAATCACCCATATTTACCTAGCATCCCCAGATCAGTTGTATTTCTTGCAGGTTAAAGCAGTTTAAAGCAATGTCTAAAGCAGGGGTCTCAAACTCGGCTGGGTATATGGGCCGCACATGGAAAAAATTTTAATTTGGGGGGCCGCATTCTTTGTTCAATGTGACATTTTTAGTGATACCATTTTTTTTTGTGTACACCTTTTGAACATTTTTGCCGTGTTTATTTTTTTATGGCTTGGGTCGTTATGGATGTGGCGATAATAAACGTGCACTTTTTTGTGTTTACTTTAGTTTACATATAAAACAGCATTTTTAGTGCCCAATATTTTTTCATGCTTTATTTTATTTTTTATTTTTTTTACAATTTTATTTCCCCCAATTGGCCACATACAGTAATATTGTCTTACAATTAGCATCATATAGTAATAATGGAAAACATCTTGTAGTAATGTTCCGCATCCAAGTCCCCATCTTGTACTAATGTGCCCCATCCAGGTCCCCATCCTGTGGCTATGTGCCCCATCCAGGTCCCCATCCTGTGGCAACGTTCCCCATCCTGGCGCCCATCTTGTACTAATGTGCCTCATCCAGGTCCCCATCTTGGGGCAATGTGCCCCATCCAGGTCCCCATCCTGTGGCAATGTTCCCCATCCAGGTCCCCATCTTGTGGCTCTGGTCCCCATCTTGTGGCTCTGGTCCCCATCTTGTGGCTCTGGTCCCCATCTTGTGGCTCTGGTCCCCATCTTGTGGCTCTGTGCCCCATCCAGGTCCCCATTATGTGCCCCATCCAGGTCCACATCTTGAGGCTATGTGCCCCATCCAGGTCCACATCTTGAGGCTCTGGCCCCATCCAGGTCCCCATCCTGTGGCAATGTGCCCCATCCAGGTCCCCATCTTGTGGCTATGTGCCCCATCCAGGTCCCCATCCTGTGGCTATGTGCCCCATCCAGGTCCCCTCTTGTGGCTATGTGCCCCATCCAGGTCCCCTCTTGTGGCTATGTGCCCCATCCAGGTCCCCTCTTGTGGCTATGTGCCCCATCCAGGTCCCCTCTTGTGGCTATGTGCCCCATCCAGGTCCCCTCTTGTGGCTATGTGCCCCATCCAGGTCCCCTCTTGTGGCTCTGTGCCCCATCCCGGTCCCCATGTTGTGGCTCTGTGCCCCCTGTGCTGTTCTTCACACACATAAAATAGAAAAAAAAAAAAGATGATTCTCACCTGTCCTCCGTTCCCTCGGCGGCCTTCCTGCAGATGTGGCCCGCAGGCACCACAGAGTCCGACCCCTTGACGATCCCGACCTGGTCCAGGAGGAGCCGCCGACAGCAGCGCTGCATTGCCGCACAGAGACTGTCTCCCAGCACAGCATTTTCAATGTCAGCCGCCGGCCAATCAGAGGCCAGCAGCTGACATCTGCATATGGCAATGACGTCATACTCGCTGCGCCGACACGCAGATATCAGCTGCTGGCCTCTGATTGGCCGGCGGCTGGCATTGGAAATGCTGTGCTGGGAGACAGTCTCTGTGCGGCAATGCAGCGCTGCTGTCGGCGGCTCCTCCTGGACCAGGTCGGGATCGTCAAGGGGTCTGTGCCTGCGGGCCGCATAAAGCAGCCTCAGGGGCCGCATGCGGCCCGCGGGCCGCGTGTTTGAGACCCCTGGTCTAAAGCATTCCAAATGTTATGTTATCATATGTGTCATGTTCGAGATCTGTGTTCTGCTGCTGTGATACCGCAATTTCCTCCGGGATAAATAATGTATATCTTATCTTATCTTAATGTGCACATAAAGCCGATGATCATATGAACTTTATTAAGATAGAGCTATTGGATGTGATATAATAATATTTATTATCACCGCCATATTCTGCAGCACTTTACAATTTAAAGGAGACATGTACAGACAAAATAAGACACTACAGAATAACACATAGTAAAAACACATAATAAGAGGAGTGAGGTCTCTGCTCGCCAAGTTACAATCCATCAGAAAATAGGGGAGATACAAAACTGCTTGTAGTGCATTGTCCAGCCATCAGTATAATAAATAGGGGTACTCACATAACACTGCATGAACCTGTCATCAGCCAGTATCTGTATATGTTGAGATACAACGCACTACTGAGTGCATGGAGAGTGTGGGAACAGATAGAAGGGACCAGATTCTCAGGAAAGTTTAGTAAAGGAGAACAGGGAACAGTTATATTAGTATGATAAGGTGATAGAACAGTCTAAAAGACATGTGTTTTTAGGGCATGCTTAAAATTGTGGATGCTGGGAATTAGCCGGATTGTCTGGGGTAGTGCATTCCAGAGAATTGGCGCAGCAAGAGAGAAGCCTTGCAGACGGGAGTGTGAGGTTTAGGTAATAGAAAATGTTAGTGTTAGGTCATTAGCAGAACAGAGAGCACAGGTAGGGTGGTAGTCAGAGATGTAAAGTGGTGCAGAACTAAGAAGAGCTTTGTGAAAGAGAGTGATTAGTTTATATTGGACTTTGTAGCGGATGGGTAACCAGTGCAATGACTGTCTCAGGATGGTGGCATCGGTGTAGCGGCTGGACAGAAATATGATCCTGGCTGCTACACTCAGGATAGATTGGAGAAAGTTTAGGAAGAGGGATACCGATTAGTAGAAAGTTCCAGTACTTCAGACGAGAATGAAACAACGCAACAATAAGAATCTTTACAGAATCAAAAGTAAGAGAAGGTCGTATTCTGGAGATGTTTTTGAGGTGCAAATGACAAAAGCGAGCGAGTGATTGGGTATAGGAGATTTACCAGGAATTAAACCATGATATAGCGTAGCTAAGAGGGTGTTTACCAGCAATAATTTTTCTATTGTTACCAATTTTTTAGACTGGCTATAGTTTAACAATTTAAAACTATTTTGCACGATTGTCCAAGCAAACAACTGTGCTCACAAGGACAATCACATTCAGTGGAGATTAAAACAGTAATCACAGTAGCACATTTTGTAGGAGAGGAAAATAAAACATGGTAAAGTACTATAATATGAAACATTGCCACCCGACCTGCTTTTTAAATTTAAATATAGAAAAACTGTTAAAGTACCACTTTGGTGTTTCTTTTAATCTCACCACTGGTTAGTTAACAGAAATGTACAGGTGCATTAGAATATCATCAAAAAGTAAATTTATTTCATTTCTTCGATACAAAAATTTAAACTCATATATTATATAGAGTCATTACAAACAGAGTGATCTATTTCAAGTGTTTATTTCTGTTAATGTTGATGATTATGACTTACAGCCAATGAAAACACAAAAGTCATTATCTCAGTAAATCAGAATACTTAATAACAGCTTGAAAAATCTTTTAAAAATCCGAAATGTTGGTCTACTGAAATGTATGTTCAGTAAATGTACTCAATACTTGGTCAGGGCTCCTTTTGCATCAATTACTGCATCAATGCGGCGTGGCATGGAGGCGGTCAGCCTGTGGCACTGCTGAGGTGTTATGGAAGCCCAGGTTGCTTTTATAGCAGCTTTCAGCTTGTCTGCATTGTTGGGTCTGGTGTCTCTCATCTTCCTCTTGACAATAACCCATAGATTCTCTATGGGATTGTTATAGCAGAAGATGGAGTCCCTCAAGTTTAAAGGCCCCATCTATGCTATATAAGTCTGACAGTTATTTTAGGAAGAAAACAACAGCAAGCTGAAATGTTCCTTCTTGTATCAATAGCGTGTCCTTGCTAAGAAGATAACGTGTCCTCCCTGGCCAGATGTTTCTTCTTGTAGCAATAATGTGTTCTTGCAAGAAGATAATGTGGCCTTGCTAACCAGATATGTCTAATTAAATATTTTAAAGCATACAGAAACTAGCTTTTTCGCTTGTTCAGCTAAATTGTATAATCGAACCATATATGGTAAATCCGTTTCCTGCCTTCAGGGTGTATATTAGCCCTGTGTTTTGTAATAAAGTTTAGAGCATGTTTAAGACACAAACATCCTGTCCTGTGTCTCATTCTCTCCGATATCGTAATCCAAAGGATAGAAGACCCAGAATGCAGTGACGACAGCTGGCGCCTCGAACAGGGACCTTGAGCTAATCTACCCAAGGGTGCTCGACCGGTCCGAGACGTGGGACGAGTGAAGCTCTCTGTTGGTGATATATACAGCGCTGAGGTAAGAATAACTGTTATATTCTACCTAAATTATATCACTGCATAGAAGAGACTCCCTCACCCCCGAGCGGTCGGCTCCCAGGTAATTCACAGATTGTTGTCTGGCTCAGGTCCCTTTGAACCAGTAGAATCTCCCTCAGATAAATTGACAGTCCTGCCTTCTATCCTTTGGAGAATTTAAGAATGAAAGTATGGATCCAATGATTGTGGTGTGGGTGTGTCTCGGAATTGATGTTTTTGGTCTGTTTTTCTGGCTGGCGTATAAGTCCTAGAGAGGCTAGTAGTGGAATGGTTCAGAAACCTTTGTGGCCCATTGTCTAAGTGACCATTGTCTAAGTGACTGAGGAGTCTCTTCTAGGTGAGGAGAACCGAAAAAATGGGGAACCAAAATGCCAAGGAAGGCATTATAGCCAAAGACTTAGTGGTACGCAGAGAAGGGAAACAGGCACTGATTGGAATTGACAAAATGTTGTGTAAAGCGGGAATGAATGAGAATGGAGAGATGAAAGGAGAGAAATGGAAATCCTTCTTTAACTCCTATCATGGATGGCTGAAAGATAAGGGTCTGTTAGGGACAGTAGATGTATGGATGAATGCATGAGCTTATTTTGAAGGAAAGATTGAAGAACTAGGAGACGGACGTTACAGACGTTACAGACTGACAAAAACTGTAATGACAGATTTTCCTCCCTGTCCGCTCCCGACGTCACCCCCACCCCAGTACCAGAATTCCCAGGAACTTAAATGTTGGGTTTGCCCCAGATGTGGACAGCAGAATCCCTTGACAGTAGACATCTGTGTGGCATGTGGATGACAGAGACCCCACCCAGCTAGTCTATTCCCAATGAGTATGGTAGTTGTGCCAGGAGCACCGGGAGCAGCAGCAGCGGGGGGGGGGTGGGGGGGTGGGAGACGCAGTGGTTCCAGGTCAGGAAGCTCGTACAATGTTAATGTATAGACCATGGAGTCCCTCAGAGCAGTTGGCGTTGATCTCCCAGCTGCCAGATCCGTCCCAGTCCCCTATGGGTTTTGCTAGAATGCTCACCACCATACAGGATACGTACCATGCCACTAGAATAGATCTGCAAGGGGTAATTAAGGGGAAATTGGCAGATGAAGCTCGGTATGACAGACTGACGGACGAAACTTATAAACAATATGACAATAGAACGGGCCCTGATGTAGCGGAGGCTAATAATGCAGCAGCCGGGGTTCTGTACGCAAAAGCGTTGGTAAAAGCATGTAAAGACAGGCAAGCAGAAAAGCAAGTTACACTAGAAGATAGAGTGCAGGGGAAGGAGGAAGATCCTAAGGATTATTTCTATGCACTAAAGAAAACCTGGTCAGAAATGGGGTTCAACCCCGGGAATAAGACTAGTGAGAGGGTATTAGCAAGTGCTTTCATGAATGGACTAAAGAAAGAGATTGCAGAGAAGGTAAAAGCAAGTAGACCGGACTGGAGATCAGTGAAGGCAGAAGATTTAGCTAGAAAAGCTCAGGGGGCACAGCATGACATAGCGCAGTCAAAGAGAGCTGCCAGAGTACATATAGTAGAGACGACCCCCAGAAACAACAGAGGCAGAGGACGGACTGAAGGAGGAGGACAGAAACTGTGTTCCGGATGTAAAAAGCCAGGACATTTTAGAAAGAACTGTAGGACCAACCCGTATCCCAATGCTCAGAGTACAGGTCCTCCAGCCGACCAAACAACGCCCCCATAGGATGAGGGTAGCTTGCACATGAACCCCCTCATCTCCTTACCCCCAACTCCCAGTTGTATAGTGCAGGTGAACCTACCAGGGGGACATGAAATCGATTTCCAAGTAGATACGGGGGCCGACAATTCAGTAATTACGCAAGGTGATTGGCCATACACTAACACTGATTTTTCACATCATGTCATTGCCACCCCCTTCAATTCCCCGTCTATCCTGCTTCCTGTCACCAAGAGAATTCCCCTGCAAATTCAAGGAGCTACTGTACATAGCCAGCTCATGGTATCGCCCCGAGGCCAATGTAATCTATTGGGAAATGATGTGTTGTCCCAATTACAAGCACATATTGAGTATCATCCCGATGGCACTGTCACCATGACCCCAGGTTTAAAACCAAGTACCCTTTGCAAAATTATGTCACTAGATATTGCCAGCATAGAAGAGACAAATGAGTTTTCCCCCGATATTGGAGCATGCTGTACCACATGATTTTTGGGCCTCAGACAAAACAGATGTTGGTAGGTTAAGAGTTCAACCAGTAATAGTAAAACTAAAACCAGGAGCCATCTTGCCTCAACAGAAGCAGTATCCCCTTAGCTCGGCTCAGGAGAATGCCATAGCCCAGCAAGTCCAAAAATTACTACACAGGGGAGTCCTAGTCAAAACCCAGTCCCCTTGCAACACTCCCCTGTTCCCAGTAAAGAAAAAGAGCGTGCCAGGACAACCAGCCGCATATAGAATGGTCCATGACCTCCGGTTGGTTAACGAAGCCACAGAACTTCGAACACCAGTTGTGCCCAACCTGCATACTCTCCTGTCACAGATACCTTCTAACTCTCTTTGCTTTTCAGTGGTCGATTTGGCAAATGCATTTTTCAGTGTACCATTACATCCTGACTGCCAGTACTTGTTTGCTTTCACATTCCAGGGTAGTCAATATACATGGACAGTGTTGCCACAGGGTGCCCAGAATTCACCCACGATGTACACTGCAAGTCTGCAGGAAATACTGGAGGGATGGTCTGAACCACATATCGTTGTTTTGCAATATGTCGATGACCTGCTCATTTGTGCCCCTTCTAGGAAACAATGTCATAGTGCAACTATATCGCTTATGTTGTTTCTCTATCATGCTGGCTGCAAGGCATCGAAAGATAAGCTTCAGTTTTGTAAATCTTTAGTCACCTTTCTGGGACATTGCATTACACCAGAAGCTTGTCATTTGACAAATGCACGTAAACTAGCAGTACAGGCATTCACCGTCCCCATTAATGTTGCAGCCCTCAGAACTTTTCTTGGACTGGTCTCCTATTGCAGACAGTGGATTCATGCCGTCTCTGTTTTAATGCAGCCCCTCTATGACTGTCTTACTCCAACACCTTTTGTACTAACACCAGAGGCAATAGACTGTTTTTATTCACTCAAAAACCGTATTTTGGCCGCTCCAGCTTTGGGTACCCCTAATTATGAGCTCCCATTTACTCTGTACCTTCATGAACAAGCTGGACATGCAGCAGGAGTTTTAACTCAAACACACGGTGATAATCAGAGACCTGTTGCCTATTTTAGTGGCCGATTAGATGCGCTAGCCAGAGGTGCACCATCCTGCGTACGTGCTCTGCATGCTGCTGGACTATTACTCCATAAATCCGCAGACATTGTTCTTGACCACCCGCTCACCGTTCTAACACCTCATGATGTCTACACTATATTGAACCAAGTGCAACCCGCTCACCTCTCAGCAGCACGTCATCTTAGGTTACAATGTGCACTGTTAATGCCTCCCAATGTTTCTTTACAGAGGTGTACTACCCTGAATCCAGCAACTTTGTTACCTCTCTCGGATCTGAAGGAGGGGTCAGGTACTGTGCTTTATAAGGAAGATCCAAGAGAGGAAGTTCCTCATGACTGTGTACAAATAATGGCACAAGAAACGGCAGGTTTACCTACTGTATTTGAACATGAATTACAAAATGCAGATTTTGAATTTTTTGTAGATGGATCCCGTCATCAGGACGATTCAGGTACTTTCCATACTGGATATGCAGTTGTCTCCCTCAATGCAGTAATCAAGGCAGAACCAATGCTCCCACACCAATCGGCTCAAGAGGCCGAACTTAGGGCCCTAACCGAGGCCTGTAAACTAGCGGAAGGTAGTATTGTTAACATTTACACAGATTCTAGGTAAGCATTCGGTATATCGCATGATTTTGGTCCCATATGGAAGTCAAGAGGTTTCCTGACGGCAGCAGGACACCCCATTAAGAATGCTGATGCGGTCCAGCAGTTAATTGATGCACTACAACTACCCAAAAAAGTAGCTGTCATAAAGGTAAGAGCACATACCAGACGCACCGATCAGGTAAGCAGAGGTAACGCGATGGCAGATGCAGCGGCAAAAACAGCAGCCTGAAAGGCGCAACAAGGGTCAACAGTACGTCAGATAAGTGCCCCTAAAAACCCCTTTGTGTCGGAGGACATCTTATCCCAAATGCAGGCTCAGGCTCAAAAGGAGGAGGTTGATAAGTGGTTAAAGGAAGGTGCATGCCTGAATGAAGCAAATGGGGTATGGGGGAAAGGGACACGACGATGCCTTTCAAGGGCACTGTACCCAGCAGCTGCCCAGATGCTACATGGGCCGACACACCAATCTAAAACGGGTGTGATGAGTGTGATGCTGAAACATTGGGTGGCACCAGGATTCTCCACCTGTATTGAAAGCCTGATACAAGGGTGCATGACATGTGCTACACATAATCAGGGTAGAGTAGTTAAAACACCACCCAAACACACCCCCCGGCCCCTCTATCCATTCCAGAGACTGCAAATTGATTATATTCAGCTGCCAAAGTCAGGATCATGGGAATATGTGTTGGTCTGTATTGATTTGTTCTCAGGATGGCCAGAGGCTTTCCCGATTGCCAAAGCCATGGCTGCGGCAACCGCAAAGAACTTGCTTGCGGAGGTGGTCTGCAGGTATGGGGTACCAGAGGTAATTGAGAGTGACAGAGGTACACACTTCACCGGTGAAATAATGAATGAAGTCATGTCAGCTCTAGGAATTCAACAAGCATTCCACACCCCATATCACCCGCAAAGTAGTGGTAAAGTGGAAAGACTGAATGGGACATTGAAATAAAAAATTCAGAAAGCCATGGCTGAGACAGGAAAACCATGGCCGGACTGTTTACCGCTTGCTCTGTTTTCAGTAAGATATACACCTAATAGAAAGACTGGACTCTCTCCATATGAGATATTGTTTGGCAACGTACCCAGCCTAGGGTGTTTCTATCCGCAAGCATTAGAAATGAATAACCATGTGCTAAGTTCCTACGTAAGGGCTTTACACAAAAAGATTAAGCAAATACATGATAATGTCTTCAGTTCTCTTCCAGATCCAGATCAAGACTCTAGCAGCCATACGCTGCAACCTGGAGACTGGGTGGTTATAAAAAGACAAGTGAGGAAAAGCCTAGATCCACGGTTTGACGGACCCTTTCAAGTTCTGCTGACCACAAGTACAGCCGTTAAGCTAGAGGGAAAAGAGATCTGGATCCACGCATCCCATTGCAAAAAGATACTAGGAGAACCAGCGGACAAAGAATGATGACATTGTTTATACTTACCTGCATCCTTGCGACCACAGGTGCATGGACTAGGTTATGCACCATGGATGGAGATGACAATAGATTCATTAGACACCATCTTGCTCTAATCGATGGACTAAAGGAGCAAAACCAGACCATTGCTAACTGTTGGATATGTACACATGCCCCTGTGACGTCCACTAGCATACCCATTCTCGCTGTTCCAGTCTCATGGGAAGAGATAAACTTTTGGGTGAACTGTTCAGATACTTGGGCCAATAATGCCACACAGAGACTGTGGAATACCACTGTTGGGATTCCCATAGTAGGATGGACAGAATTTCCATGGTAGCAAGGGAACCTGACGGGTCAAATAATTCCCAGGTTGTATTTAGCATTTAAAGGAGGGGAGTGGGTACCCCGAAACAAAACAAAAATGACTGATTTTGGTAAGATACCACAACAAGGGTTAAAAGTAAGTTTCAAGCCCACCTCAGACAGTAGTGATGCCTTTAAACCTTCCCTATTGGAAAGATATCTACACACTTTTAATTGGGTGAATCATGTCTATTTTAAAAACGGGACAAGTGATACCTGTGCCAAAATACCTGGCAATCTACAGTGTAATGAAAGTTCAAGTTATCAGAAAGGTGCACCTACGTGTGGCAATCCTGATGCTGGCTATTGTTCTCCCTTAGATCAGCAGCCTGGGTGGTGTATGATGTCAAATGTTTCTAAGTTTGTTGATTTAGTTCACCGTTTAATACTGCAACATTCAGCATTATGGAATCTCCCCTTATCCATGTATTGGATATGTGGAGATAAGGCTTTCAAGTAGCTCCCAGTAGGAGTAACAGGAACTTGTACTTTAGCTAGATTGACACCAGCAACTTATATTGTTACTCCAGACCAGCTAGATCCTTTGTCTATCCCAAAACATACACTACATAAGCAATCAGCAGACAATAAAGAAAGACCAAGTGGGAGACCCCATATAGTTCAAATGGGAGGGGTAAACAAATTTTTCAGTGCATTGTTTATATACCCTATGTTGACACAAATGTGGGATAAATTAGTAGAAGCTACAGACTATCTTGATGATCAGATTTGGGATATTTTAGAAGTAGTTAACGGATCTCTTGCAGTACAGAATCAATTGATTATTGTCACGAACCAACATACCCTTGTACTAGATTATTTAACAGCAGCACAAGGAGGGATGTGCCAGATAATAGGGCCCGCATGCTCCCATTACATAGACAATTCTAGTGTACTGACGCTGAAGCATAAGTTGGAAGACGTGGTAAAATTAAGGAGACTTTATGATGAGGCCAACCTCAAGAATCAGGATTCCTGGTGGGCAAACACCTTTTCCTTTCTAAATCCCGCAAATTGGTTTAAAGGTATCGGTGGGTGGTTGGCTGGTATAGTGCAAGCTATTTTACAGGTTTTGCTAATGTGCCTTGCGGTTTATTTGGTTTTTAAGCTTTTTCTAATGTGTATTCAGCGTTGTACTAAAAGAAAACATAGAGATTCGTATTGATAAATGAAGGAACAAAAGGATGGAATGTTATAGCAGAAGATGGAGTCCCTCAAGTTTAAAGGCCCCATCTATGCTATATAAGTCTGACAGTTATTTTAGGTAGAAAACAACAGCAAGCTGAAATGTTCCTTCTTGTATCAATAGCGTGTCCTTGCTAAGAAGATAACGTGTCCTCCCTGGCCAGATGTTTCTTCTTGTAGCAATAATGTGTTCTTGCAAGAAGATAATGTGGCCTTGCTAACCAGATACGTCTAATTAAATATTTTAAAGCATACAGAAACTAGCTTTTTCGCATGTTCAGCTAAACTGTATAATCGAACCATATATGGTAAATAAGTTTCCTGCCTTCAGGGTGTATATTAGCCCTGTGTTTTGTAATAAAGTTTAGAGCATGTTTAAGACACAAACATCCTGTCCTGTGTCTCATTCTCTCCGATATCGTAATCCAAAGGATAGAAGACCCAGAATGCAGTGACGACAGGATTAAGGTCAGGCAAGTTTGCTGCCCAATCAAGGACAGTGCCAAAAGTACCAATACCTGGTTTAAAAACAACAGTATCAGTGTGGACAGGTGCCAAGTCCTGCTGGAGAATGAAATTTCCATCTCCAAAAAGCTTGTCGGCAGAGGGAAGAATGAAGTGCTCTAAAATTTCCTGGTAGACGGCTGCGCTGACTTTGGTCTTGATAAAACACAGTGGACCTACACCAGCAGATGACATGGCTCCCCAAACCATCACTGATTGTGGAAACTTCACACTAGACCTCAAGCAGCTTGGATTGTGGCCTCTCCACAATCCAGTCTCCTCCAGACTCTGGGACCTTGATTTCCAAATGAAAATTGGAATTCTGTGACCTTGTGGAGTGTCTCAATGACTGCCTTCTGGACATCTGTCAAGTCAGCAGTCTTCCCCATGATTGTGGAGCCTACTGAAACAAACTAAGGGACCTTTTTAAATGCTTAGGGAGCCTTTGCAAGTGTTTTTTGCTAATTATTTTAATTTACTGAGATAATGACTTTTGTGTTTTCATTGGCTGTAAGCCATAATCATCAACATTAACAGAAATAAACACATGAAATAGATCACTCTGTTTGTAATGACTATATAATATATGAGTTTCACTTTTTGTATTGAAGAACTGAAATAAATTAACTTTTTGATGATATTCTAATTTAGTGAGATGCACCTGTATGTTCAGTGTGTAGTAAAATACTTCTACCGTTTATACAGTTGCTCCAATCCCTCGCCGCCATCTTATGACTGCAGCTCTGATTGGTCAGAAATCACTGCCAGCTGTTACTTTCTCAATTAATGTAAGGCTATGAGTGGCTCATTCTGAGTTTCATAAACTTACATTGAGAAGAGATTTCTGATCTCCACAGCAAACACTGGAGTGATAAGGCAGGTCACAATGGCGGTCAGGACCGGAGTGGTGACGGACACAGTAGAAGACAGTATTTACTACACACGGAGCATACATTACTGCTAAATAAAGCTAGAATTTAAAAAACAAAGCACAGTGGTACTTTAAAAGTAGTCTAATAAAGCATGCACTTACCTATGTATCTGAAGGTACATCTGATGAAAAGAAACACAGGATCCTGCTAAAAACTGCATGAATTCCTGAAAAAAATAACAAAACAAAGCTTTGTGTTACTGACAATCATCAGTTAGTTACAAGGGTTCTTCAAGTCTGAAATATTTCTGAATAGACCATCAATATCTGGTCACTTGAGCTGTCCCACCACCTTTCTTCTGTGATGGAGTAAGTTTTCTAGATAGAGGCACAGTGCCATGTATTTGGCTGCAGGTTATAGCCGCTGAGACCTGCAGTACCAGGTACAGTCACTATACCTGGTAAATACTGAAGGGACCAATCCCTAGTACAGGCCATGTTACATTCCCACAATATGCACTTACAATTTCCCTCTTGAGAAAACTTCTCTATAGACTTCTGTAGTCAAACCCCATGGTGGTATCAGTCCTCGAAGGTGAAACGTTATGAAGAATAAGTGGTCACATTGAGACATCATCTTCCGATGCAGAAAATTTGCAGTTTACAAATCGCCAATAAGCCTTTTTATCCTAATGCTACTTTTATTACTTGTGAGTCCCATGGAACAAAAGTGCTTACTACCCTCTTCGGGACAGTCGTTACTCTGTGGTCCAGACAAGATTCAATTCCTTATACCCAGGAATTTAGGGAAAAGGTACAACCCATTTTAGTGTAAAGTTAAAGGGGTTGTCCCACGAACATAAATACATTTTAATCAATAGATCTTGGAATAATAATAACTTCCACAATTGGATGTGTTTAACCCCTTAAAGATGGAGTCAATTATGTACTTAATGACCAGGCGAATTTTTACAATTCTGACCACTGTCACTTTATGAGGTAATAACTCTGGAACGCTTCAACGGATCCCCCTGATTCTGAGATTGTTTTTTCGTGACATATTGTACTTCATGATAGTGGTAAAATTTCTTCGATATCACTTGCGTTTATTTGTGAACAAAAAACGGAAATTTGACGAAAATTGTGAAAATTTTGCAATTTTCAAACTGAATTTTTATGCCCTAAAATCAGAGAGATGTCACACAAAATAGTTAATAAATAACATTTCCCACATGTCTACTTTATATCAGTAAAATTTTGGAACCAAAATGTTTTTTTCTTAGGAAGTTATAAGGGATAAAAGTTGACCAGCAATTTCTAATTTTTCCAACGAAATTTACAAAACCATTTTTTTAGGGACCACATCACATATGAAGTGACTTTGAGGGGTCTACATGACAAAAAATGTCCAAAAGTGACACCATTCTAAAAACTGCAACCCTCAAGGTGCTCAAAACCACATTCAAGAAGTTTATTAACCCTTCACATGCTTCACAGAAACTGAAGCAACGTGGAAGGAAAAAATGAACATTTAATTTCTCCTGAGCACGTCGACACCCCATATGTGGGGGATAACCACTGTTTGGGCGCACGGCAGGGTTCGGAAGGGAAGAAAAGCCATTTGACTTTTTGAATGTAAAATTTGCTTGAATAATTAGCGGACGCCATGTCACGTTTGGAGAGCCCCTGATGTGCCTAAACAGTAGGAAATCCCCACAACTGACACCATTTTGGAAACTATGCCCCTCTGGGAACTTATCTAGAACCCCCAGGTGCTTCACAAAAGTTTATAACATTGAGCCGTAAAAATAAAGTTTTCACATTTTTCCCACAAAAATGTTTTTCAGCCCCAAATTTTGCGTTTTCATAAGGGCAACAGGAGAAATTGCACCATGCAATTTGTTGTGCAATTTCTCCTGAGTAAGTCGATGCCCCATATGTGGGGAAAAAACACTGTTTGGACACACGGCAGGACTCGGAAGGGAAGGAGCATTGTGACTTTTTGAAAGCAAAATTGGCTGGAATCGAGAGTGGACGCCATGTTGCGTTTGGAGAGCCCCTGATGCACCTAAACAGTGGAAACCCCCCACAAGTGACACCATTTTGGAAACTAGACCCCTCAAGGACTTTATCAAGGGGTATAGTGAACATTTTGAACCCAGAGGTACGATGCAGAATTTGATAACATTAGGCCATCATATTGAATAAGTTGTCATTAGTCTTGAGAGCAAGTGATCCGCTACTTGAGTTTGCAACGGGTACTCGGGTATGCACTAAGTATCGCAGGTGCTCGAGTGACATGTTCGAGTCCCCGCTCCAGATGTTTCACGGTTGTTAGACACCCAGAAAAAACATACGGGGATTGCTCGTGTATGGCAGGAAATCCCCGCGTGGTTTTTTGGCTGTATAACAACAGCCAAACATGCGGGGCGAGGACTCAAGCATGTTACTTGAGCACCCGCGATACTCGGTGCATACTCGAGCACCCGATGCAAACTCAAGTAGCAAGCACTTGCGCTCAACACTAGTCGCCATATCGTCATCATTTTTTTTCTTTACTTTTGAAAAACTCCCAATCCCAACGAAACCCTAACCCTAATCCTAACACAACCTTAATCCTAACCCTAAAATTAACACAACCCTAACACAAACCTCACTCTAACACAATCCTAACCCTAACCCTAACCCTGGAAAAATAATATATATTTTTTTATTTTATAATTTTTATATTGCCTTGAAGAGGGACAAAAGGAGTTTTAATTTATTATTTTCTTATTTTGATCACTGTGATAAACCTTATCACAGTGATCAAAATGAAACTATTTTTTTTCTGCCGCAAGATGCCAGAGGCACGGGGAAGATCTGGGGTTGATCAGAGGATGGTGTAGGTACCGGGTGGGCTCAGAGAGCTTCATTTCTCTCTCCTCTGACATGTATACCATGTGAGAGAAATGATTGTAAACCAAGGGCACACTTTTTTTTTTGTGATCGCCGTTATTTGGTGAATAAGGCGATTATGTGACAGGGGACAGTAAAAACCGGCCCTGCTCATATTCTGACTCTGGGGGGCGCTACAGCCTTATTCCTCAGTGACACATTTTCACGCCGCTGAGGAATAAGTACCCTTAACTGCCACCATGAAAATGCATTACGGCGGTCGTTAAGGGCTTAAATAAAATGTTCCCGTGCCGAGATAATCTTATAAATGTGCCCCTGCTGTGTCCGGTGTAATGGCCGTGTCTGACCGTGCAGAGACATGGTCTGATCATACCACAACTCCTGGGCAGGGAGGAAGCAAAAGAGTATACAGATATTACAACACGGGATCACAGCTGATTATTTCTGTGAGGTAAAACATTTCAATGCCTATTTATAAACTATATTTTACCTCAAAAGAATCAGCTGTGATCCCATGCTGTCCTGTCTGTATACTTTCTGTTGCTTCCTCCCTGCCCAGGAGATGTGGTATGATCAGACCATGTCCCTGTATGGTCACACACAGCCATTACACAGTACACAGCAGGGACACATGTATAAGATTATCTCAGCACAGGAACATTTTATTTAAACACATCCAATTGGGGAAGTCATTATTATTCCAAGATCTATTGATTAAAATGTACTTTTGTTCGTAGGTAAACCTATTTAAGTTTCCGTTATATCTGGCTGCACGTCAGAGGAAAAAATCACAGTGCAGCTGTAAATATCATAGAAGTAGTGTGGGTTTGGCGTACCTTATACCCGTCACATTGCTGAAGATGAGATCTGCAGTGATACCTGCAGTATAAGTTGACACATTGCAGATTTGAGATCTTCAACTCCGGTCAATCTCCTGCTATGGTATGAACTGAAGGTCATCTTGGTTAACCGCGCAGGACTTGAGATAAATATCATGGGCTTTTACCAGGGTCAAGATGTGTATCTAAGGCCATAATATACAGATACAGCAATTGTTAAAGGGGTTACCCCATCATCCCAGCCCATAGGCTTCAAGATATACATACAAAAAACATGTTCTTTAACCACCCTCCCCAGGTCCAGTGCTGCCTCTCCAGTCTTTGTTGATCAGCTGCAGCAGTGACATCGTGTTCACAACTCTGCAGCCAATCACACAGCTCAGCCAATGCTGACGGCATTAGCCAATCAGCTCAGTGATTGGTTGCTGGTGTTGTTGAAATGACTTTACCACTGCAGTTTAACAAAAGAGACATTGGCAGTGGTGTAGATACAGTATTGGACCTGGGAAGGGTAAGTAAAGCACACTTTGATATGTTACAGGTCTCTGAGACTGTGTGATAAAAACTGGTGAAAGGGCACTAAGTCTTTAAAATGACTTCACCTCAGATGTGCAGTTTGATATTCTACAATCCACATGTGGATTGCAGTATTAAATGGGGGCTAGTCTGTATGTGGCATCTCTGGTTTTATGAACAGAATCCACCTCAATATGTGACCTGTCACTTGCTTTGTATCCAGGACACAGATTTCAAAGCCTCGCAAAAACATTCATGCCATATGCAACATATATTACTCCTATATACTATGCACACAGTATATTACTATATATGGCACATACATATACAGAACCAGTGTAGGCATAAAATGTCATGTGAACAGGGCCTTACATCTTGGAATCTGCATCCCAGGTATGAACCTATTACCTGTTGCTCACGTAAACCATTAATGAAGATCGTCCTACAAAAAGGCCTATTTCTTCTATAAAGTTATTTATTAGTTATGAAATTCTTTGGTTAATATCTATGTATTAGGGAATGATGGATGCCACAGAGTGGCGTCTGACTATATTTACTAGCACACTATACATAACTAATAGGTATTTGTATCTTATCACAACAAATCTTCACATTCATACATGTTCCTCCTGTTCTTCTTATACATAAGGCAGCTGAAAGCGGTCACGATTCCACCGCTAAGTGTATCTTGGACTCAGTCGTCCAATCTAGTGCAGGGGCATGCGGAGCTGTCGGTATTTTGATTGACAGCTCAGCCATCCAATCTAATGCAGGGGCATACTGAGCTGTCGGTATTTTGGTTGACAGCTCAGCCGTCCAATCTACTGCAGGGGCGTGCTGAGCTGTCGGTGTTTTGACTGACAGTTCAGCGATCTAATCGAATGCAGGGGCGTGCTGAACTGTCGGTATTTTGATTGACAGCTCAGCCGTCCAATCGAATGCAGGGCTGTTCTGAGCTGTCGGTATTTTGGTTGACTGCTCAGCTGTCGAATCTAGTGCAGGGGCGTGCTGAGCTGTTGGTATTTTGGTTGACAGCTCAGCCGTCCAATCGAATGCAGGGGCGTGCTGAGCTGTCGGTATTTTGGTTGACAGCTCAGCTGTCAAATCTAAATCAGGGGCGTGCTGAGCTGTCGGTATTTTGGTTGACAACTCAGCTGTCAAATCTAAATCAGGGGCGTGCTAAGCTGTTGGTGTTTTGACTGACAGTTCAGCCATCCAATCTAATGCAGGAGCGTGCTGAGCTGTCGGTGTTTTGAGGGACAGCTCTGCCGTCCAATCTGGGACTAGAAGGTGCTCAGCTTCCTTCAGGTGTTCTTTGTTCCAGGTGATTGCCCAGCTACTCAGCTGAGCTGCCCCAGATAGCTGCCAATTGTAGCTTTAAGCTCTGTGTGGCTTGTCCTCCGTGCCAGGGCTGTGGAGTCGGTAAGCCAAACCTCCGACTCCGAGTCCTCAATTTCCATGCCACCAACTCCGACTCCATCATGCATAACTTATGTTTAAGTGATAAATTTACTGTAGCACTGATTCATCGCAGCTAAAAGTCTAGACCCTTAGATCAGCAATAGGACAGACATTTATAAGACATTTCATAACTTTCCCAAATTCTTATGAAAAAAATATTCCCCACAAACTGAATTAAACTACTGTATCCAATTTATTATATATTTTAGGAGTCAGAGTCGGTCCATTTTATACCGACTCCACCAAAATGGGCTCCGACTCAGACTCCACGACTTCGACTGCACAGCCCTGATCCGTGCCACACAAAGATGAAATACTCGTACATGTTGGGTAACTCACCTCAGCTCATGGCTCAGGCTATTCTGTATTGGTTTAAAAATGGCATATTATTGCCCCTGTTCTCAGCATGGGGACCGTCACCTACACAGGTTATGGATACTATACTCTACAGTCTAGATTTATCGGACTTTAAATATAGCTTCTGATATATTAATATTAATTTTGGAATTTTTTGACTTTGTGTCATTGTCTTCTTTTCCTGGTAAACCTTGATCTTACCTTGTGAGGTTGTGGGTTGTCCTGTTTGTCCACTATTTTGGATAAGGACTGGTCGTTTTACACACATCTTATACACAAAAATCATGCTCTCGCTAATCAGTACTTTCCTGGGCTGAATCTCATGCAGAGCCTCCAGGAGAAGCAGAGTGCTTCCATCACCCATCCCAGGACCGCAGCCATAACCAGTCCGAAAAGTCACTGGTTGGCCGCAGGCACTGTGACCTGAGATTCCTTCTTCTCCGCTGCCTGGGTCTGCAGAAGCTGAGGTGGGCCTTCTCCTACAACCTCTTTTGCTCTGTCCCGACTGCCTCCAGTGACTAGAGAAGCAGATGTGGTTTATAGCTAGCTATCACTGTGTGATGCTGCCACCTGCTGGCCAAAATAATTATGTCTTCTTCCTAACCTTGGGCCCTGGGCTGAACCGACTGCACAGGCGGTATGCCTGCCCGTGGCTCCTGCAATCTTTACATATCAATCATTTACTTTAAGATAGCTTAGATATTTAGAACATGTTTCTTTTTAGTTGTTTTACATAAACTGTGAGACACTTTTATAATTAGGACTTTTAGGAAGATATATAAAACCTCAATGCGACTGGCCAAATGCTGACGTCTTCGCCTTGAACATGGCACTAAACAACGTGGCAGTGCATGTTCACATTAGATACCTCTGTGAGCTAGAAGAAGCAGCTTACCTTGGTGTAGTGCACAAGGGAGTTGGCAAAGAAGCGGCACAGCTTTACAGTTTTCTGGAATAACCTCTGGTCTGTAATTTCCTACCAAAATAAAAAGGTTTTGTGCAAAATTACTTATTTCTAGCCAATTAACTGAGTAAGCACACCGTACTAGTTAGCATACTTTGCGTCAACTCTTAAGCATACTCCTACCAGCACCGCCACTCCATATTTATCATTTATCAAAGTTGGCGCAAGTTCTAACAGCTCAGCTTTAAGCATGTCAGTTCACTTCCCAAAAGCCTACGACCAATGTGTCAAATGTCGCACATCAATTTAGAATTTTGCGCTAATTAGGACTTTCTGCAAGATACAATGGTGGTGATAAATGTATTCCACACCTTTTTTAACCCCTTTACCCTCGAGGGTGGTGTGCGCGTTAATGACCAGGCCAATTTTTACAATTCTGACCACTGTCACTTATGAGGTAATAACTCTGGAATGCTTCAACTGATCCCCCTGATTCTGAGAATTCTTTTTAGTGACATATTGTACTTCATGATAGTGGTAAAATTTATTCGATATCACTTGCATTTATTTGAAAAAAAATCGGAAATTTGGCGAAAATTTTTAAAACTTCGCAATTTTCAAACTTTGAATTTTCTTGCTCTTAAATCAGAGAGATATGTCACACAAAATAGTTAATAAATAACATTTACCATATGTCTACTTTACAACAGCAGTTTTGGAAGTTATAAGGGTTAAAAGTTAACCAATGATTTCTAATTTTTCCAACAAAATTTACAAAACCATTTTTTTAGGTATCACATTTCATTTGAAATGACGACAGAAAATACCCCAAAGTGACACCATTCTAAAAACTGCACCCCTCAAGGTGCTCAAAACCACATTCAAGAAGTTTATTAACCCTTTAGGTGCTTCACAGGAATTTTTGGAATGTGGAAGAAAAAAACGATCATTTAACTTTTTTCACAAAAATGTTAATTTAGACACAATTTTTTTTATTTTTGCAAAGGTAACAGGAAAAAATGGACCCCAAAATTTGTTGTGCAATTTCTCCTGAGCACGCCAATACCCCATATGTGGGGGCAAACCATTGTTTGGGCGCACGGCAGTGCTCGGAAGGGAAGGAGCGCCATTTGACTTTTTGAATGTAAAATTTGCTTGAATAATTAGCGGATGCCCTTCCACGTTTGGACAGCCCCTGATGCGCCTAAACAGTGGAAACCCCCCACAGGTGACACCATTTTGGAAACTAGTCCCCTCAGGGAACTTATCTACATGTGTGGTAAGCATCCTGAACCCGCTGGTGCTTCACAGAAGTTTATAACATGGAGCCGTGAAAATAAAAAAATCTTAACTTTTTCCACAAAAATGATGTTTTAGCCCCAATTTTTTTATTTTCACAACAGTAAGAGGAGAAAATGGACCCCAAAAACTTTTGTGCAATTTCTCCTGAGTACCAATACCCCATGTGGGGAAAATACAGTGTTTGGGCGCACGGCAGAGTTTAGAAGGGAAGGAGCACTGTGTGACTTTTTGAAAGCAAAATTGGCTGGAATTGAATGCAGACGCCATGTCACGTTAGGAGAGCCCCTGATGCACCTAAATAGTGGAAACCGGCCACAAGTGACATCATTTTGGAAACTAGACCCCTCAAGAACTTTATCAAGGGGTATAGTGAACATTTTGAACCCAGTGGAACGACACAGAAATTGATAACAGTAGGTCATCATACTGAATAAGTTGTCATTAGTCTTGAGCGCAAGTGCTCGCTACTTGAGTTTGCATCGGGTACTCAGGTATGCACCATGTATCGCGGGTGCTCGAGTGACATGCTCGAGTCCCTGCCATACATGTTTCACGGTTGTTAGACACCCAAAAAAAACATGCGGGGATCGCTTGTGCATGGCAGGCAATCCCCGCATATGGGGCAGAAACTCGAGCAGGTCACTCGAGCACCTGCGATACTTGACGCATACCCGAGCACCCGATGCAAACTCAAGTAGAGAGAACTTGCGCTCAACACTAGTTGCCATATCGTCATCACTTTTTTAAATTTACTTTTGAAAAAATCCCAACCCTAACCCTAGCACAACCCTAACCCTAACTCTAGCACAACCCTAACCGTAGAGTTTATTATTTAAGCCTTTCCTCGTGCGGTATAAGTGATTAAACAACTTTATTCTTCGGGTCGGTGCGATTACAGCGATGCCAGATTCATATCGAGTTTTTATGATTGACAGCTGTCACACACTAAAAAAACCCTTTTTTTTGCAAAGACTAGTTTTTGCATCACCATATTTTGAGAGCTATAATTTTTCCATATTTCGGCCGACAGAGTCATGTGATGGCTTGTTTTTTGCGGGATGAGTTGACGTTTTTATTGGTACCATTTTCGGGCACGTGACATTTTTTGATCGCTTTCTATTCCGATTTTTGGGAGGCAGAATAAACAAAAAACAATTCAGGAATTGTTTTTTTTTTATTCCGTTCCGCGTGTAGTAAAATTGATGAGGTAGCTTTATTCTTCGGGTCAGTATGTTTACAGCGGTACCACATTTATATATTTTTTATGTTTTGGCGCTTTTTACGCAATAAAAACTATTTTATAGAAAAAATATTTTTTTGCATCGCTTTATTCTGAGAGCTATAACTTTTTTATTTTTCGGCTGATGGAGCTGTATGGCGGCTTGTTTTTTGTGGGACAAGATGACGTTTTCGGCGGTACCATTATTATTTACATTCGTTATTTTGATCGCATTTTATTCCATTTTTTGTTTGGTGGTATGATGATAAAGCATCGTTTTTTGCTTCTTTTTTTTTTTTTACCATGTTCACTAAAGGGGTTAACTAGTGGGACCATTTTATAGGTCAGGTTGTTCCGGACGTGGCGATAATAAATGTGTACTTTTATTGTTTTGTTTTCTCACAATAATATTTATTTATGGGCAAAGTATATTATATAATATATATATATATATATATATATATATATATATATATATATATATATATATATATATATATATATATATATATATATATATATATATACACACACACACACACACACAGTACAGCCCAAAAGTTTGGACACACCTTCTCATTTAAAGATTTTTCTGTATTTTCATGACTATGAAAATTGTACATTCACACTGAAGGCATCAAAACTATGAATTAACACATGTGGAATTATATACTTAACAAAAAAGTGTGAAACAACTGAAAATATGTCTTATATTCTAGGTTCTTCAAAGTAGCCACCTTTTGCTTTGATGATTGCTTTGCACACTCTTGGCATTCTCTTGATGAGTTTCAAGAGGTAGTCTTCACATATATACAATACAGATGAGTTATTTTGTACTTTATGATTACTTCAGCCTAGAGTAAAAGGTCCCAATTCATCAAGCTGAGTATTTGTTGTTGCTTGTTGGGATATTGGGGCGTGCTGGAGTCAGACGCTCCTGATTTATGCAGTGGTGCACGCCTCCAAGAATTTTTAGCGTCTGATGAGTGCTGTGCTACAATCAGAAATCGCGCTCCAGTCAGGTATAGAACGCCACAGCTCGTCATGAATCTGGTGAGCTATGGTGTTCCGCCCCTCAGCTCTACCCATTTTTGCAATGCTGGGAGAAATTGGCATGAAAATGGCAAAAATCTCAAATTTTAGGCTCAACTCTGAGTAGCACCTACATTTTGTGACTTTTCAAAGCTTTTACGCCAGAATTCTGTCAAGAAAACTTTGATAGGGCCCATAGGGTCTTGTTGGTTTGTACGCACTTGTTGACTTGTTATTAGGTTCCACATAGTTAAGTGTTATTATGTGTATGCTGTTGCAATTTAGCCGGTTGTCACTAAATTTGGTTTAGACATTTACAACAATGAAATGTCTTAATTTGTGCAACAAATGTTGGGGCAAATGTGCTCCCTGACAGCCTCTATACTGTGTGACTTCAGGTAACTGAGCTGTCCATCAACTAAAAGAAGGCAGTGCTGGGCAGGGAAAAGAGCCGGAGTGACAGAGGCTTCAGAAGAGTTTCCATGCGTCCAGAGCACTTCAGCCTCATTTGCATATTGATAACCCAAAGAGATGAACTGGAATATAAGTTGGTATGCATGCAGCATGTAGGTGCACGTTCACACTGGCCGCTAAACAGACAAAACCTAAGAAAAACGAAATAAGCAAATACCCTGCAGTAAATAAATAGCAATAGTGCATGAAAATAATATAGTGTACTTAGTTAACATAATTTTGATTAAAAAAAATGTAAAAGACATCCCACCATGTCAAGGTGACCCTATTCGGGATGGTCCTAACCTCTAGTATGTGTCAAGTGACGTACATGTGGATAAGGACTGAGAAGGAAAAGCAAAATTATGTTAAGTAAATACTCTGTATTGTTTTCATGCACTATTGCAATCTATTTACTGCAGGGTATTTTCTTATTTTGTTTTTATCTTAGGTTTTGTCATTTGCATATCAATTCAAATGCTGATTTCTCAGTAACAGAGTAATGGACTGGTCATGTAAAGTATTGCTGGACTTGCCTTCCAAACAGGCCTTCCAGGACTTCGACTCCAACTCCACAGCCCTGCTTCCAATCAGCTACATGCATATATGCATATATATATATATATATATATATATATATATATATATATATATATATATATATATATATATATATATATATATATATATAGTTGGGAAAGGGGTGAAACTCTGCTGACAGATTTACTTTATTTACTGTTAATCACCTGATCATTTGACTACATGAGGAATATTTGAGGGATGTAGTTTTTAAAATACGGCTTTATATAGGGGTTTTCTGACATACATGCCCCTCAAAATCACTTGAAAAGTAAAGTGGTCCTTTAAAAAAAAAAAAAAAAAATAGTTTTTTCCAAATTTCATTGATAAAAATGAACAATTGCTGCTAAACATTTATCCCTTCTAACATCCTAACAAAAAAAACTGACAAAGAAGGTATATGGTAAATGTTATTCATTAACTATTTTGTGTGGTCTGACTATCTGTTTTAGCGGCATAATAATTCTAAAGTCAAAAATTGCAAATATTTTGTATTTTTTTTCAATATTTTCATGAATATGCGTTAATCATATCGATCTAAGTTTTCCACTAACAAGAAATACAATGTGTCACAAAAATCTGAGAATCACTTAGATATGAGAATAGAGATGTTGAAAAAAGGAGGGTTTAAAAAACCCTGCCAATTCTGGACCAAGGAATGGGTACCAAAATATTGAGTAAAATTATATTCATTAAAATACTACGCGTTTCAGAGCTGAACTAGCTCATTCTTCAGGCATATGCAAATGATTTCTACATCAGATTGTTTTATATCCTCCAAAACAGGTGTCACTAATCCCATTAATTGATTCCTTGACTAAACCGCACCTATAGTGCACAGCTTCTACATAGCAACATTGTATCTTATATGGACAAATGCAAATACATATAAAATGCACATTATATAGACCATAAAATTCATGTAAAGAAAATTACATACATAGAAAAAGGACAAAAATAAACAATAATAAAAGAATACCTCTATTGTGTTGTGTTTTCAATACACTCATTTGGACCCTCCGGTTTAAGAGTGGATAATTTAAAGATCCAGTAGGATTCCCTATTCACTAGTCTTTGGGACCTATTAGATGTATTTTCTGATATTTGTTCTAATATAATAAGTCTTTAACTAGTGGGATCACGCTTATGTTGTAGAAGAAGATGTCTGGACGAGCTATTGCAGATCAAGCCTTTCTTAATATAGTGTCTGTGGCTATTCATCCTCTCACGGATCGCTTGGGTCGTGCGACCTACATATTGTAATTTACAGTTGCACTTTAATAAATAGATTGCATAGTCGGTATTGAAATTGACTAATTGGTTGATGGAAAAGAATTCTCCTGTGACAGCAGAGGAAAACTCCTTACATCCATGAATGATCATTGTACAACAGAGACTTGTTAATGCCACAGCGATAGGATCCCTTGATTGAGGATATTGAAGATAAAACAAAGGAAAGGGATCTTTGTTCTACATTAGATTTTATTTTTCTCGGAGCAGTATTGTGTTTTATATTCCTGCTCCTGCGGAAAATATTAGTTTTCTCTATGGTGTACCCTGATAAAACGGGATCATTGCGGAGACTAGCCCAACGTTTTGTCAAGGCATCCCTTATTAGTTTGTGCGATTGGTTAAATGTAGTAATAAACCTATATTTGATTTTTTTGCTAACTTTTGTATCATCCACTTGGGTTTTATTGGTTGTGTCCTTTGGTTTGCCAAGACAGACCCCCTGGCTTAATCTGAACATATGACGAAATGCATCATTAAAAAGTTTTTTTGGATACTTTTTTCCTCTAAACCTTTTTGTTAGTATGTGAGCTTCCTTCAGGAAGTCTTCATTATTCGTGCAGTTTTTTCTGATTCTCCTATATTGGCCATAAGGAATGTTGGTAATCCATTTAAAATAATAGCTATTTACGCCAATGCTTTTAAAGAACGTCGAGGTCTATTTAATGTGCATTTTATATGTATTTGCATTTGTCCATATAAGATACAATGTTGCTATGTAGAAGCTGTGCACTATAGGTGTTGCTTAGTCAAGGAATCAATTAATGGGATTAGTGACACCTGCTTTGAAGGATATAAAACAACCATGATGTAGAAATCATTTGTATATGCCTGAAGAAGGAGGTAGTTCAGCTCTGAAACGCGTAGCATTTTAGTAAATGTTAAATGGTTCCCTGTGTTTTATTAATTAGTTTTAAATTCTATTAATAAAGATTTGATTTTTTATGCTTGCTTTCATTTCTCTTCATTGTTCCTGAACTATGTCTTGAGATACAGAACTGTGTTGATTTACTCGCTATCAAAGAGTATTTGATCACTATTTTTGGATCTAAGTGTTTAATCTTCTATTCTGACACGTCCACAGAGCCCCAGAGAGTTGATTTATTGTTCTTCATGGCAGTAGATGCCTAATGTTCTGTAACATTTGATTTGATCACGTTGATCACTATATATCTATCACCTGGTAATGTTTTCACGAAACTTGATGGCATTAGACAAAATCACAATTATTTTACTTGGGACGACTAATTATGTCCTCAATCCCAAGCCTCCATGTGTTCTCTATTAGGAGAGATGAGTCAGCCGCTACCAGACACCCCGGCAGTGGCTTATCTAGATGGACAAGAGAAGGATTCTGAGTTTAAATTCAGATAGTTTTTCCCCCATCATCATCTGTCTGGTAAGAGTTGGGAGGTCCCCATGCACATCATAATGTAGTTAAGGGAAAAATGTGAAGAAAATTGCTGCCGAAGTAAAGAATCCAGTATAGGATATTGTTCACCATGGTACAAAAGCAAGCTGAAAGACATAACCTTGTAACCGGATTGATCCAAGAAAAATGGTGAACAATACCTTGGACTGATTCTCTACTTCAGCAGAGCTTTTTCCTCAATTTTTCATTTACTTTCCCTTGGGATGGTCATTCCCTGCCTAATCCATGTGTATGGGAACAACAGCAGCTGAGATTTAAAAGGCAATGGCATAAAGCAGAGCTGTACCAGGTAGCAGCACATCTCTTAAAGGTGAGCTATTACCTTACTACCTTAAGAAGCTATTAATGCCCCATTATTATCCAAGCCCTAGGCTAAGATTAAGTCTCTGAAAAGTTGTGCAACAAAAACATTTGTACGACTTGCTGTTGTTCGACTGTTAAAGAGCTCTAATTTTGAACATTTCGCGTGCAACTTGTATTGAAGTCATCGGTAAGTGTGTCACTTTTGATTTGCGACAAAAAAAACTTTGTTAGAAAACTTGGAATCGTTGGTGACCATTTCACAGCATGTTGCAGGTCAGAACAAAACACCAAAGGAGATCTTTACATTCAATGTGTCTCTGCGATTTCAGCATTGTGCATGTCGTTATGTAGCCACAGCCTTAACCAGAGATTCTGCACCACGCAGTTATGTTTTTTCCTTTTCTTCTCTAGACACTAAGACACATCAGGATGGTAGGCAGAGTTCACTTATTCTGCCAATATTAGTTTAATATGTACACTGTGTTCCAAATTATTATGCAAAAAGTGTTTAGGAGTGATAAGGTAAGAATTTTTTTGTTTGTCAGTTAAACTCATTGATGGTGATGTGTGTCAGGGCTCTTTATATCACTGTAAGCAATTGCAGACACCTGTGCTAATTAGTTTGGCAGGTGTGTCCAATGAACGGCAAGACTACTTAAGAAGGCTGTCCCACATTATTAAGCAGCCTACATTTTCTGGCAAAATGGGAAAGAAAAAGGATGTGTCGGCTGCTGAGAAGCAACAAATTGTGGAGTGTTTAGGTCAAGTCATGACTACAATCAACATTGCCAAGACACTTCATCCTGATCATCGCACAATCAAGAAGTATGTAGCTGATTCACAGTACACACGTGTGCGTGCTGATAAGGGAAAATTGAGGACTCTTTCCTACAGGCAATTACGTCAGGTTAAAAGAGCAGCGGCAAAAAAAGCCTTGTCATAGCAGCAGACAAGTTTTTGAAGCTGCTGGTGCCTCCAATGTCCCCCGAACAACAAGATGCAGGGTCCTTCAGAGGTTTGCAGCTGTGCGTAAGCCATCCTGTCGACCTCCTCTATCCTCTGCACACGAGCAGAAACGTCTCCAGTGGGCCAAACAATACATGAAGACTGACTTCAAAACTGTTTTGTTCACCGATGAGTGCCGTGCAACGCTCGATGGTTCAGATGTATGGAGTGGAGGATGGCTGGTTGATGGACACCCCATGCAAACACGGCTACGGCGCCAACAAGGAGGAGGTGGAGTAATGTTTTGGGCTGGAATCATGGGGAGAGAGATTGTCGGCCCCTTTAGGATCCCTGAAGGGGTAAAGATGAACTCCATAATGTATGTTGAGTTTCTCAAACAGCACTTCCTGCCATGGTTCAAGAAGAAGAACCGTGCATTCCGCAGCAAGATCATTTCATGCATGATAATGCCCCGTCTCATGCTGCACATAACACATCTGCATCTCTGGCTGCTATGGGCATAAAAGGGGACAAACTTATGGTGTGGCCCCCCATGCTCACCTGACCTCAACCCCATTGAGAACCTCTGGAGCATCATCAAAAGGAGTGTCTATGATGGCGGGAGGCAGTTCACATCTAAGCAACAGCTCTGGAAGGGTATTCTGTCCTCATGCAAAACAATTGAAGCAGAAACCATCCAAAACCTGACAAATTCAATGGACGAGAGAGTTCAGAAGCTCCTTTCGAACAAGGGGTCCTATGTGCAAATGTAACATCACCGAGAATAAAGTTTTGAGTTGAAAACTGTTTGATTTCAGTTTGTAGTAACCTGCTAATGCTTATAATTTCAAAAATGACCATTTTTTTTGTTCTTTATTAAAATGAAAAGGTTGAAAACTCTGCTGTGCATAATAATTTGGAACATGCATTTTGAGTGCAGTTTGAGTTTTTTATTTTTTTAAAAATATACTGTTATCATAGGCAGTTTGTACAAAAACCTTTCAATTGTACTCTAATAGTTATTTGACTGGAAAATTTACAATGACTGCAATTCATATAGATAATTTGGGAAAATCTGAGAAAATATTATTTTCATAATAATTTGGAACACAGTGTATAAAGCCTTAACTAAACAAACATTGTGTATCCGGATGAAAAGCAGAATTATCCTCAATGACATAAAGAATTTATATAGACATGCTACCTGTGTTCCCGTAAGCTTCATGTGCTCTGCAAGATGTAAGCATGACTGGAATGACAGGAGAATATCATCACACAAGGAGCTCACAATCTCATCATGGCGCAGGTCATTTTTTACCAATGTGTGATGTCTGACAGTCTGTCTAAAAAAGACAAAACATATGGTTATATATTATGCACATATTTTAGGATATTTATTATAAGGCTGGAAACAAACAGCTACCGTGCATTATCTATAAAACAGCAGCCATGTGGTAACCTGGGAACAAGAGGATGTACGAGGATGAACAGAATATTTTCACTGTTTACACTAATTCAGAATTACTGTGCCTTCAGAACATGGCAGAGGCAGCATCTATGCATACATGCCAAACTCGGGCCCGGGGACCAAATCTGGCCTGCAAGGTGGTTATATTTGGCATGCAACACCACAACTGCCAACCCTATGTGAGGCCATTGTTCTGTATGGAGGACTGTGTGGGGGCCATTATTCTGTATGGAGGACTGTGTGGGGGCATTTATTCTATATGGAGAACTATGTGAGGCCATTATTCTGTATGGAGGACTATGTGGGGCCACTATTCTATATGGAGAACTATGTGAGGCCATTACTCTGTATGGAGGACTATGTGGGGCCATTATTCTATATGGAGAACTATGTGAGGCCATTATACTGTATGCAGGACTATGTGGGGCCATTATTCTATATGGAAAACTATGTGAGGGCATTATTCTGTATGGAGGACTGTGTGGGGGCATTTATTCTATATGGAGAACTATGTGAGGCCATTATTCTGTATGGAGGACTATGTGGGGCCACTATTCTATATGGAGAACTATGTGAGGCCATTACTCTGTATGGAGGACTATGTGGGGCCATTATTCTATATGGAGAACTATGTGAGGCCATTATACTGTATGCAGGACTATGTGGGGCCATTATTCTATATGGAAAACTATGTGAGGCCATTATTCTGTATGGATGACTATGTGGGGCCATTATTCTATATGGAGAACTAGGTGAGGCCATTACTCTGTATGGAGGACTATGTGGGGCCATTATTCTATATGGAGAACTATGTGAGGCCATTATACTGTATGGAGGACTATGTGGGGCCATTATTCTATATGGAGAACTATGTGAGGCCATTATTCTATATGGAGGACTATGTGGGGCCATTATTCTATATGAAGAACTATGTGAGGCCATTACTCTGTATGGAGGACTATGTGGGGCCATTATTCTATATGGAGAACTATGTGAGGCCATTATACTGTATGGAGGACTATGTGGGGCCATTATTCTATATGGAGAACTATGTGAGGCCATTATTCTGTATGGAGAACTATGTGAGGCCATTATACTGTATGGAGGACTATGTGGGGCCATTATTCTATATGGAGAACTATGTGAGGCCATTATACTGTATGGAGGACTATGTGGGGCCATTATTCTATATGGAGAACTATGTGAGGCCATTATTCTGTATGGAGAACTATGTGAGGCCATTATTCTGTACGGAGGACTGTGTGGGTCCATTATTCTGTACGGAGGACTGTGTGGGTCCATTATTATGTATGGAGGACTATGTGGGACCCATTATACTGTGTGGAGGACTATGTGGGGCCATTATTCTATATGAAGAACTATGTGAGGCCATTATTCTGTATGGAGAACTATGTGAGGCCATTATACTGTATGGAGGACTATGTGGGGCCATTATTCTGTATGGAGGACTATGTGGGATCCATTATACTGTATGGAGAACTATGTGGGGCCATTATTCTGTACGGAGGACTGTGTGGGTCCATTATTCTGTACGGAGGACTGTGTGGGTCCATTATTATGCATGGAGGACTATGTGGGACCCATTATACTGTATGGAGGACTACGTGGGGCCATTATTCTATATGAAGAACTATGTGAGGCCATTATACTGTATGGAGGACTATGTGGGGCCATTATTCTATATGGAGAACTATGTGAGGCCATTATTCTTTATGGAGGATTATGTGGGGCCATTATTCTTTATGGAGGACTATGTGGGGCCATTATTCTGTATGGAGGACTATGTGGGGCCATTATTCTGTATGGAGGACTATGTGGGGCCATTATTCTGTATGGAGGACTGTATGGGTCCATTATTCTGGACGAGGACTGTGTGGGTCCATTATTCTGTATGGAGGACTGTGTGGGTCCATTATTCTGTACGGAGGACTGTGTGGGTCCATTATTCTGTATGGAGGACTGTGTGGGTCCATTATTATTCATGGAGGACTACGCGGGGCCATTATTATTCATGGAGGACTATGTGTGGCCATTATACTGTATGGAGGACTATGTGGGGTCATTATACTGTATGGAGGACTATGTGGGGTCATTATACTGTATGGAGGACTATGTAGCACCCATTATACTGTATGGAGGACTATGCCAGGCCATTATTATTTATGGAGGACTACGTGGGGCCATTATTCTGTATGGAGGACTACGTGGGGCCATTATACTGTATGGAGGACTATGTGGGGTCATTATACTGTATGGAGGACTATGTAGCACCCATTATACTGTATGGAGGACTATGTAGGGCCCATTATTTTGTATGGAGGACTATGTTGGGTTCATTATACTGTATACTGGTTGGCCCGTGACTTTGTCCTAGTTTTTAATTTTTAGCCCTCTGTGTGTTTTGAGTTGGACATCCCTGATCTAAGTCATCGATTACTGTCCCACTAATGAGCAGGATACTTGTCTACCCAGAGACTCCCGGCATGTACGACAGAGGATGAGGCCGTGATGGATCGTTCCTCCATATATGGTGGATGGGCACAAGACTTAGACACTTTTCAATCTGAGATTTAAGTTTCATTTTCTACAATCTCAAATGTAAGTATACAACAATCACACTGGAGGGCTCTGGTGGGTCAATGACGATCACACATTGGAGGGCTCTGGTGGGTCAATGACGATCACACATTGGAGGGCTCTGGTGGGTCAATGACGATCACACATTGGAGGGTTCTGGTGGATCGATGAAGATCACTCACAGATGAATATATTTGTGCTGTGGCTAGGACTGCCATCGCCTGCTGCTGGTTCTTAAAAGCTTTTGATTAGCCTACATTTAATTCAATTAAATCTTTCTTGCATAATGACAAATAAAAAATTAGCTTCTCTTTTATAGGATCAGAAAGATTTATTTTAACCCCTTGGTGCTACTCACCATACATGTACAGGAGCTGAAACAGCACCAAAAGCAGTAGGTGTCAGCTACCACTGATCTAAGCCCATAGACAACATAGTCAATCGGGACCGCGGCAGAAAAAGGGGGCTCTCTCTGTACTCCATCACCCCCCAAAACATGAATGCGGATTGCTATGGCAAGCAGAGGTAAAATAATGGCCTCCCAATCTGCAAGCTAAGCAAGCCTACTATTGTAAAGCTGAGAAGAATAATGCAATGAAAAACAGAAGAATTGCAGTGTGTATTACACCAACTACTGGGTCATTGCATTTCAGATCCTGGTTAGGGACTACATTAAGGGAAAAAAAACAAGTAAAAATATAAATTAAACAGTTTTAGGACTGAAGAACTGATCAAGTTGTCAGTATATTTATCTAACAAGTGAGCCACAGATACAGCTAAAATATTGTGCTAGAATTGCTGTTTTGGGGTAAACTTCCTTCAGAAAAAAATGAAACAAAGTCATCAAAATGCTGCACATACTCCAAAACATTATTACAAAGTACAGCTCATCCCACAGAACTAAAAAAAAACAACAAATAAGCCCTTAAACTTGAACCGTTAATAGTATAATTTTTTAGAACAATAGAATTCATTTTATAGAACCGAAAAAAATATATATTTTGTAGATTGCAATACATATTGTAAAGAGAACAAAAAATAAATAAAAGTCACAGTACTTGGAGGAAAATAGTAAAAAACATAAATTATTAAAGAAAAAACTAAAGGCAAACTAAAGGCAAGGGGTCATACAAAAACATATGGCCCTCAGGATACAGCAAGTAAAACACGATTAGAGAGAACATGTATGTGCATAGGGAGATGCAAGCCAATTAACAGGGAGAGGAGAAGGTGGTCAGGAGCCGCGCCGTACAAGTCAGTTCTCTCCCTATGGTCCCCGACAACTTTTTAGACACTGTTGTTGTAAATGCCAATCTTAATGAATGGGGCTGTAGGGGTCAGACAAGTCAAATTTATTAAGAGATGCAAGTTGGCACAAACATCTTTACGAATTGGGGCCTATGTTCTCTGAAATTCCTTGGAGATCGGAGTAAAACTTACCTGGCTTCAATTGCGCAGCCAGGCGCTGATTCATTCTACCCATGGTTTGGACCTTTAAAATGGTGTTTTTTGTTTGAAAAAAACATGTAAAAATTTGAGGTTGCCATCCTCTTAGTTACGAGTAGAATAAAGTAAACATCCTATACTAAAAAGCTGTAAAAACAAAAAAGCTAAAAAAACCCCCCCGATTTATACACCAATGTTAATCAAGAGAGTATTGCAGTGAAATTCAGAACAGTTAATCATACCTCTCTATGGGGTTGAGACAGATAAAGAGCTGTTCTACATGAGATAGCAAATGTCATGATAAGTTACTTATCACTTACTAATTACTGCATGCAGTATGTTGAGAAGCAGGAGATGAGCAGCTCGTCGGAGAAGATGTAAGGCTAGATTCAATATTGCATCAGTCTTTTTTTTGTCTAGTTTTTGGTATTTTACGCACGTTTTTCATTTGTGCCTATTTCTTTTTTTTAAACTCTTTTTATTGAAAAATTCCACAGGATAATGGTTACAAACAGATACTGTCATAATATAAGGTCAGGGTAATCTAAACATTGACCATTCTCAGTTTAACCCTTTCGCGATCCTAGGATTTTCCGTTTTTGCATTTTCGTTTTTTGCTCCCCTTGCTCCCAGAGCCATAGCGTTTTTATTTTTTGGTCAATATGGCCGTGTGAGGGCTTATTTTTTGTGGGATGAGTTTTACTTTTGAACGACATTACTGGTTTTACCATATCGTGTACGGGAAAACGGGAAAAAAATTCCAAGTGCGGTGAAATTGCAAAAAAAGTGCAATACCAGAGATGTTTTTTTTTTTTTTTTACCACGTTCACTGAATGCTAAAACTGACCTGCCATTCTTATTCTACAGGTCATTATGAGTTTGTAGATACCAAACATGTACAGGTTCTTTTTTATTTAAGTGGTGAAAGAAATCCAAAGTTTGCTATAAAAAAAAAAAAAAAAAAATTGGCGCCACTTTCCAAGACCCGTAGCGTCTCCATTTTTTGGGATCTGGGGCCGGTGAGGGCTTATCTTTTGCGTGCCGAGCTGAAGTTTTTATTGATACCATTTTGGGGTAGATCTCATGTTTTGATCGCCCGTTATTGCATTTTATTGCAATTTTGCGGCGACCAAAAAATGTAATTCTGGCGTTTAGAATTTTTTTCTTGTTACGCCGTTTACTGATCGGATTCATTCTTTTTCTATATTGATAGATCGGGCGATTCTGAACGCGGCGCTACAAAATATGTGTATGTGTTCTGTTTTTTTTAAAATTATTTTATTTTGAATGGGGCGAAAGGAGGGTGATTTAAACTTTTATATTTTTTCAATTTTTTTAATATTTTCAAAACCATTTTTTTTTTTTTTTACACTTTTTGCTTGCTTCTATAGTCTATAGAAGCAGCACTTGTCTGATCGCCTCTGCCGCATAGAGGTGATCAGCAGATCACCTCTATGTAGAAGAAATGCTCCTGTGCTATGAGCGCCGACCACTAGGTGGCGCTCATAGCGATCAGCTCATGAAAACCACTGGAGTCTGCTGCAGACCCAGGGTTGTCATGACCACTCATCGGTGACCCGCGATCAGGTGACGGGGTCACCGATGGGTGGGGTAAGTGACGCACTCCCGGCGCGGCGATCTTAAACGCCGCTGTCAGAGACTGACAGTGGCATTTAACATGTTAACAGCCGCGGGTGGATCGCGATTCCACCCGCGGCTGTTGCGGGCACATGTCAGCTATAATAATCAGCTGACATGTACCCGGTCCAGTGTGGGCTCAGCGCCGGAGCCCGCGCTGAACCAGGGGTTACAGCCTGGTGCGTACTAATACGTCCCAGGCTGTAAAGGGGTTAATACAATTTACATCACATTCTCAATAATCAGAGTAAACAGTTAGAAGAAAGAAAAAGAAAAAAACAAATAGTTTGAAACATAAGCTTCATTGTGGAGCACTGCACAATTTACTAAACTGGCCCATTCCTTATCAGAATTCAGTATATGTACAGGACAGACCAAAAGTTTGGACACACCTTCTCATTTAAAGATTTTTCTGTATTTTCATGACTATGAAAATTGCACATTCACACTGAAGGCATCAAAACTATGAATTAACACATGTGGAATTATGTACTTAACAAAAAAGTGTGAAACAACTGAAAATAAGTCTTATATTCTAGGTTCTTCAAAGTAGTCACCCTTTGCTTTGCACACTCTTGGCATTCTCTTGATGAGCTTCAAGAGGTAGTCACTGGAAATGGTCTTCCAACAATCTTGAAGGACTTCCCAGAGATGCTTAGCACTTGTTGGCCCTTTTGCCTTCACTCTGCGGTCCAGCTCACCCCAAACCATCTAAATTGGGTTCAGGTCTGGTGACTGTGGAGGCCAGGTCATCAGGCATAGCACCCCATCACTCTCCTTCTTGGTCAAATAGCCCTTACACAGCCTGGAGGTGTGTTTGGGGTCATTGTCCTGTTGAAAAATAAATGATGGTCCAACTAAACGCAAACCGGATGGAGTAGCATGCTGCTGCAAGATGCTGTGGTAGCCATGCTGGTTCAGTATGCCTTCAATTTTGAATAAATCCCCAACAGTGTCACCAGCAAAGCACCTCCACACCATCACACCTCCTCCTCCATGCTTCATGGTGGGAACCAGGCATGTAGAGTCCATCCGTTCACCCTTTCTGCGTAGCACAAAGACACGGTGGTTGGAACCAAAGATCTCAAATTTGGACTCATCAGACCAAAGCACAGTTTTTCACTGGTCTAATGTCCATTCCTTGTGTTCTTTAGCCCAAACAAGTCTCTTCTGCTTGTTGCCTGTCCTTAGCAGTGGTTTCCTAGCAGCTATTTACCATGAAGACCTGCTGCACAAAGTCTCCTCTTAACAGTTGTTGTAGAGATGTGTCTGCTGCTAGAACTCTGTGTGGCATTGACCTGGTCTCTAATCTGAGCTGCTGTTAACCTGCAATTTCTGAGGCTGGTGACTCGGATAAAATTATCCTCAGAAGCAGAGGTGACTCTTGGTCTTCCTTTCCTGGGGCGGTCCTCATGTGAGCCAGTTTCTTTGTAGAGCTTGATGGTTTTTGCAACTGCACTTGGGGACACTTTCAAAGTTTGCCCAATTTTTCGGACTGACTGACCTTCAATTCTTAAAGTAATGATGGCCACTCCTTTTTCTTTACTTAGCTGCTTTTTTCTTGCCATAATACAAATTCTAACAGTCTATTCAGTAGGATTATCAGCTGTGTATCCACCTGACTTCTGCACAACACAACTGATGGTCCCAACCCCATTTATAAGGCAAGAAATCCCACTTATTAAACCTGACAGGGCACACCTGTGAAGTGAAAACCATTTCCGGTGACTACCTCTTGAAGCTCATCAAGAGAATGCCAAAAGTGTGCAAAGCAGTCATCAAAGCAAAAGGTGGCTACTTTGAAGAACCTAGAATATAAGACATATTTTCAGTTGTTTCACACTTTTTTGTTAAGTATATAATTCCACATGTGTTAATTCATAGTTTTGATGCCTTCAGTGTAAATGTACAATTTTCTTAGTCATGAAAATACAGAAAAATCTTTAAATGAGAAGGTGTGTCCAAACGTTTGGTCTGTACTGTACATATATCAATTACAGTTGCAATAGAGGTACACTCTAACAGCCCATATATATAATTTCCCATGCACTCAAAAGGGCATATATCAGGACTCAAAACGTAAGATTAGCGAAGTCATGGCACCAGGGGACAAGTGTGTTAAGGGCGAGTTACACCATATTTCCCATATCCTTTGGAATTTCTGGGGACATTCCCTATTTCTATATACTATATTTTCATATGGTATTGTATCATTCACTAGTTTTTTCCATTGGTTTATAGTATGAGATTTCCCTCCCATCCATCTTGGTGCTATCGCTTTCCTGGCCATAAATATAGCATCCCGAAGGAGTATCCAATCATACTGTGTCCACATTTCCTCGTGCACAATACCCAAGACACATAACTCTGGACTACATTCAATTGGCATCCCAACTATCCTTTGCAATGTAGTTATCACTTCACCCCAATATTTGCGTATTATCCCACAATTCCAGTTAAGATGCCAGAAATCCGCTCCTGATTCCCCACATCTGTGGCATTCATCAGACGCCATTCTACCAAATCTATGCAGCCTTATTGGGGTCAGGTAGGATTGATGGAGTATATACAGTATATAATAGAATTAATTTATTATTGGCTGCTGGTGACACCACCATATGTGCCTCAAGCGCACCATTCCACTGATCATCAGTTATAGAAGGGATTAATTGCTGCCATTTATTCTCTACAACAAGTTGGGTAGAAGTGATTTTACAATTCAGTAGAAAAGTATATAGAGAAGATACTACGCCTGTGGGTCCTTGAGTTTTTAGTACTACTATTAATGGGCATTTAGATATTCGCTTCCTAGGATATGGGAATTGATGTGTTATGGCATGCCTCATTGTAGATATCTGCAGAAATCCCTGTGAGGGATTCCAAACTTTATACGAATTTGATGAAATGACAATAAAATTTCATTTTCAAAAATCTGATTAAGTGTTGTTATTCCGTGTTGCTTCCATAAGATTGTGTCCTGTAGTTTTTTTTATCCCATATTTGGGTTTCTCCCATTTGATCAGTAAACCCCAAGATACGCTTACTCTCATGCCACACCTGCATCGCTAGGCTATGTGCAAATAATAAGCCCTGTGGTGGTCTGTAAGAGCCTTCTAATATAGCCCACGGTGTATTCTCATTTAAAAAACGTATAAGATGCGCTTCTGCATTAGTTAGTTTATCACTGCTTATCCAACACTTCAAATATCGTATCTGACCAGCTAAATAATAGAGAGATAGGTCAGGCACAGCGCTACCCCCCTGATCCTTGGGTCTCTGCAGAGATCCAATACTTAGTTTGGGCCTTGCTGAGCCCATATAAATGTCGCCATCATGCCGTGCAGTTTCCAAAAAAAATTCTTTGGGGATTTTAATGGAAGAATGTTCTAATACATACAGACATTTTGGAAAGATGATCATTTTGATTAAGTTAATTCTTCCCCCCACAGACAATGGAAGTTGGGACCAACTTTCACATTTTTTCCTCATCATATCCTTTATGGGATACACATTGTCCTTCAGGTACATAATTGGATTTTGATTAATTATAATGCCTAGATATTTGAATTTTTGTACTACCATTAATCCAAAAAAAAAAGGTTTGGTTATGTTATCTAAAAGTGGCATAACCACAGATTTGCTCCAATTGATTTTAAGGCCCGGTAATTCCCCAAAGTAATTAATAAGGTCAATTGCTCTTGGAAGGGATTGTTCTATTTTGTTTAGAAAGAGGATCAGGTCGTCTGCGTATAACCCCACTTTATCTATTCTAGAGTTTATACTAATACCCTCCACCAGGTGGTCCTGCCTAATTTTAAGGGCAATAGGCTCTATCGTTAGAGCGAAGAACATCGGAGATAAGGGGCAACCCTGTCTAGTTCCTCTACCCAGGTTAAAGTATTCAGATCGTATTCCATTTACTAGAGTGTTAGCCCTTGGCATATAGTAGATCAATTTAATCCAGCTACAAAATTTATAAGAAAACCCAAATTTCAGGAGCACACACTTTAGGAACATCCACTCCAAGGAGTCAAAGGCTTTCGCCGTATCTAAAGAAGCTATAGCCCAGGGTTTCTGATATTTATGGCCAATCTGTGTCAACACTTGAGCTCTTCTAATATTAGATGAAGTAGACCGTCCCGGCATAAAGCCAGATTGATCCTCATGTATGTTTAATATTACTGTTTTTAATCTATTGGCTATGAGTTTCTTAAGTATTTTGTAATCTGTATTCAATTGGGATATGGGGCGATAAGAACTACATTCCTCAATTGGTTTACCTGGCTTGGGGATCAATACTATAGTAGCATCATAGAAGGATTGGGGAAGTGAGCGTCCTGAAAGTGCTTCAGAAAAGGTTTGCAACAGAACTGGAGCTATCAGGTCTATGTATCTTTGATATAATTCTATGGGTATGCCATCGGGTCACGGTGCCTTCCCATTAGATAAAGACATGGCTGCTTCCCTTATTTCTTCCAGAGTGATATCTCCATCCAGGAGTGTCCGATGTTCACAAGAGAGTTTAGGGAATTCTATTTGATTTAGGTATTCATCAATTTCCTCTATAGTGTGATTGGATTGGGAGTTATAAAGTTCTCTATAGTATTCTTCAAATCTGCTTGCAATCTGATCTGATTTAAGCAGCGGGCTACCTTCCCTTGGGTTAATAGCCAGTATTGATGGGGACATCTGATTTTGTTGGACTATGTATGCTAAGAATTTACTCGATTGGAAGTTTGTTTTGAAAAGAAAAGTTTTCTCTGCGCTTTTTCCTGCAGATGGGTCAGGTACTCCCTCCCTTTCCCAAGCCAATTATGTAAGGAATTATCTGAGGGATTGTGAATATATTCAGCTTCTAATAATTTGCATTCTTCGGCAAGCCTCTGCTCCCCAATAGATGATTCCCTTTTAATGTATGAAATAGTTGATTTAACGCATCCCCTTATATTTGCTTTAAGTGTGTCCCATACTGTCAATCTGTCAGGGAAGTCCCCATGATCTGCTATAAATACTTCCACTTGATCTGGTATCTTATCATGTTCTCCTATAAGGGGCAACCAAAAGGGATGTATGCGAAACCTCGTGGGTCTATTATGACCCCCTAAATGAAAAGATGCTATCAGTGGAGAATGGTCAGATTCCGTTCTAGGGGAATATTTAATTTTACTTAAATCCGAAAATGCAGTACTGTGTCCAAATATATGATCAATTCTAGATAAACATCGAACAGCCGGTGTGTAGCAGGAAAATTCTCTCTTGAGTGGGTACTGCTGCCTCCACAAATCAATCCAACCCACCTCCGTTACTTAAGTCTGTAAAGCAGTGGTGTCTTGACTATCAGACCTAGTGTTTGCAGGGCTCATTTTATCCAAGTGTGTATTAAGAATCATATTGAAGTCTCCCATACTAACATTTTAGCATCTGGGTAATGTGATACAAAAATCACTGCCTGTTGGAGTACATCCATTTTGGCTGGTGGTGGGTTGTATATGTTGAGTATTACATATGGCACCATATCTATAAATGCGTATACGAAAATAAATCTAGCCTGAGTCTCTTTTGACAGTTTAACTGACCATCTCACTGACTTATGCACAATGATAACTACACCTCTAGAATAAGAAGTATGTGTAGCGTGTTTGTGCCACTGTATCCAGGGTTTGATCATTCAGTGCCGGGGTTAAATGGGTTTCCTGAAGGCATATTATTTGCGCTTGAGATTTACGTATCTGGGAGAATACAATATTCCGTTTCTTGGCATTCCCCAATCCCCTAATGTTCCATGAGAGAAGTTTAAGTGACGCCATAAAGGTTCCATTTAAAATTTTGACCAAGGAAATTATTCCCCTCAAGAGTGCATGCTTCAATCATCTGTAGGCCATTTCTGAACAATGAAGTAAGAGTGCAGTGCTCGCATTCAATTAAAGTTACAATCAGATATAAAACAAGTGACCAGTAGTGGCCATAGAAATACAACAGGAGAAGCCTATAAACTTTCAACTTTTCATCTTTTTATGATGAAAAGAAGGAATTATCCACTTTTCTATCCGAACCACTAATATCAAATTGTAATAAATTCAAAATATATACCTTAAATGTTTCTGTATAAAGGCTACTAAAGGACTATTGGTCCGATAACCTGTTTTTTGCTAAACCCAAAGGGTAACCAAGTCCTCGGACCCGGGACTGAGGCAGTAATACCCAAAGATGTGGATACCTCGCCACCTTCCCAATACTAATTTTTAATAATTTTTATCAGCCCTTTCCAAGAACATTAACATGAGGATATATAATCACAATCTGGATCCCACCCCTTTCAATATATACTTTGCCCCTCCCTCCTGGCTAATAAATTCAGGAAGGGCAAAACTTCTTTTGTTTTTAGACTAAATTCAGAGATGTTTTCTGATTAATCATTATGATAATTCTTCACAGGTATAAACATAGAACATTTCAACAATATCCTGCAGGATTTAAATTGATGTCCTCTATCTGAATCAAATAATTCAATATTAATACAATAAACTTTTCATATCAACATGTATTATCATTACTGCCTCTGACGTCTCTCTCTCCTGGAAATCCACTCCTCCGCTTCCACAGGATTCTGCAAGAAAACTACCCTCTCGCCATCCACCACCCTTAGCTGGATATGCCATAGAGTAGCTCACATCGGAACTTTTCAAACGATATAAATGAGGCCACTCGTTTCTGTAAGTCAGCTGAAAAGTCTGGAAACAACATTACGGTGAAGCTTTCATGTTTAATCACTTGGGCCTTCCGTGCCAATTGTAAAGTATAGTATCTATCTTTCCAGTTAAGGAATCTGACCAGTAGAGGTCTGGGAGGGGCCGCCGGAGGATTTGGTCTCCCAGGAACCCGGTGTGCCCTTTCCACCGCATATGCAGCAGAAAAGGTGGCATCTGGAAATAGGCTACTTATCCATTTTTCCACAAAGTCACTGAGGTAGTTTCCTTCTGCTCTTTCAGGCAATCCAATTATACGGATGTTGTTTCGCCTCAGTCTATTCTCCAAATCATCATTCTTTTATATACACAGTTCCATTTTGTGTTCTAATTCTCGGATAAGCTCTGGCAAAGGTGTTACTTGGTCCTCCAGATATAAAATTCTATCCTCCGCTTGTCGCACTTTCTCTCCCAGATTTGACATATCATTGCGAAGACGTCCCAGATCAGTTTTAACCTCCTCAATTTTCCCAGTTAGGGAGGCTGTGCAGTTGTGAATAGCAGCCAGCAATTGTGTAGAGACTTGCTTCAGAGTAGGGTCCATATCATCTGGTTCTTGTGTAAGGCTGTGTGCCCACGATGCAGAAATGCTGCATATTTTTTCCGCTTCTCCCTGGCAGGAAAAACGCATGCGGATTTTACATGCGTTTTTCCTGCCAGGTAGAAGCATTTGTGAAGCGTTCTTCACATGCATTTCCGCATGCGGGTTATCAAGCGCTTTCCAAACTAATTTAGCATCACTTGGAAAAGTGCTTGACAACTTGGTCACACTATATAAATCCATGCAGCCGGCATGGATTTATACAGTGTGACCAAGTAATAGTTAAAAAAAATAATAAAAATGGTAAAAAATAAAGATTATATTTACCTTCCGATGTCCCCCGGTATTTTCTCCGCTCCGTCTGGTCTGTTGTATGGGTCGCGGTGGTGTGAGGATCTGTGATTACGTCATTGAGTCATGTGACAGGTCACGCGACCGCCGACGTCAGCCGTGACCTGTCACATGACTAAATGACGTCATGGCAGGTCCTCTCACACCACCGCGACCCATACAACAGACCAGACGCATCGCTGAGGAGGCCGGGGGACATTGGAAGGCAAGTATAATCTTTATTTTAAATTCTTTTTTTAACAGGTTCTATGGCACCCGGGTCTGGAGGAGAGTCTCCTCTTCTCCAGACCCGGGTACCATCCGCACATAGAAACGCATATTATCTGTGTGCGCAAATGTGCTGACACGGATAATAAGCGTTTTCAATGCAAGTCAATGGCGGCAATTACGCTGCGTGTCCGCAACATTAATGGACATGCTGCATATTTTTCCGCAATGATAATCCGCAGCGGAAATTTCCGCAGCATGTGCACAGCACATGCGGATTATCATTGGGGACGATGGGGCATGTATTATTACCAAGCGTTTTTTAAGCGTTTTTGCTGCAGAAATTCCATGGCAAAACCGCTTGAAAAAAGCATAATGGGCACGCAGCTTAAATGTTGTCTCCCCTTGAGATAGTTTTGAAGATCTCTGGGCTGTCACCGAGCTATTCCCTCTGGAATAGGGCTTCAGTTTCTCAGCTGTGGATTGTTGTCTATTAGGGCTAATGTTGTTTTCCCCGAGAGGCGTGTGCAGTATAAGGGGTGAACTTGTAGTTGGCAATTTAATATGTGTTTCAGGATATTGTCAGTGGTTCGAATATTAATATTTGGAAGATCATAGAATCATTTCTCTGCTAAGTCATACTGTAGAATATGTACAGCAAGTGCAATTTCAAAGAGAAACAGTAGGTGGCAGTAGCACGCTGCAGCATCCAAGTCCCATGTCTGCACTTTTGCTCCTTCTCCTCCAGTTCAAATTTCACCTACACACATACACCAATGGCCTTTTGTGAGTGATGGTGCAGGGGAAGTCCTGAAGCTCAGATAAAGTAGAGGAGCCACTGGAAGTTGGTAGTATGCGGAGAGATAGGGGGGGAATAATAGAAGGATTGTTTAGTCACTGGGGAGGTTACTCACCGCGCAGAGTCTGCGGTGTAGTGCCCTTTAAATACAAGTTGGCGGCGGTGATCCGCCCGTACCCCTCCACCAGTTGCATCTTCACTTCCCTCCGGTTCTCCGAAGGGGAGGGAGGGGGTCACCGGCCAGCCGTTGCTCTCGTTACCACAGCACCACACCTCCACCACACCGCTGCAGGCTCCGCTGAACGTGGGTCACAGAGGGGGGCCGAGTCCCAAGATGGAGCCTCTCCTCCTAAGCTCCACTCTTCACCCTCAGCCGTCCCAGGAGGCACCAGACTCCGCGTCCCTCGCCGACACCGCGCACCCCGACAAGCAGGGCCGCTATCCGTGATGATCAATGGGCTGATCCCAGGGGCAGAAAACACCGCCGCCTCGCATAGGTCCAAGCGCCGACACAGGCTCCCCACGTCTCAGCACAGAGCACAACGGACGTCCGCAAAGGCTCCACAGAGGGACCCAGTCTGTCACAATTCCTCAATCCGGGGTTGCAGGCCTCCGCACCGGAGAGGTAGGCTGGCGATGATGCAGGGATGGGTGAGGGCCCTCTGGCGAGGTCGCGGTCATGAGGTGGGAGTAGGCCTCAATCCTTATCTTCGCCTAAATGAGGCCGATCCGGTCCAGAGAGGTCTCAGATGGTAGCTCACAGTCTGGAGAGTAATGTGTGGGCAAAAAGATCTAAGATGGCTTAGAATGCAGAAGGACTGTTATAGATAGATTGGCAGGGTCACAGAGCTTGAGCAAACACCCATTTGTGCCTATTTCTTCTTTTACTTTGCACCTTTTTTTTGTTTGTCTGTTAATTTTTTTTTAGTTCGTCATTGAACAAATGTACCCTAATCTGCACTGATTTTACCTATGCCAGGATTTTCTGAGCAATTTTTGCAACATGTGACTTTTTGACCTATAAAGCCGCAAAAAAAGTTAGACAAAAATAAAGACGATTTTTGGAGTTTGCGCACAGTTCACGAACCGCATGTGCCATTTTGGAGAATTAGGTGCAAAAAACAAGAATGAATACCAAAAGACAAAAAAAGAAATGTGACTAAAAAAACCCTAACACACATATGATGAATCGAGGTGTTAGTGTCATTTATATTGTTGGGTCTGACCATACAGACAAACATTGAAGGTAGGCTGCCATATATTAGTTATCTAAAAGCTCACTTTTGTAACAGCTGTAAACAAATCATTTTAAGGCAACAAAGAAGATGATTTGATTTACTCACTTGATAATAAATTTCCATGTGTTTGCGTGCACGGCATGATCCATTTTAGAAACAATGGCACAAATGTCTAAGAATGTATGCACAACTGTAAAGAAATATATATAATATAGAAATGTTATTACTATGAAAAAGGTTGTAGAACAACGAAAATAAAATGACAATGGGGAGCAGTGCCCATGCAAATAAAGGCTGTAAAGCAACAATAGGGACACTCCATAGTGTGAAACTGTAGGGCAAAAACTATGTATAATAGAAAGTAGATATTACAGTTATTGGGGATTAAGGTGCATAGTTTAGCAGGAACCTGTCATGTAAAATAAGGCTGTGTGCCCACGTAGCATTTTTCAAGCGTATAAGCTGCGGAATTTCCGCAGCGTAAACGCTTGAAAAACGCATGTATATCCGCACCCCATGGTCCCCAATGGGATTCCGCAATGTCAATGCCCATGCTGCGGATTTTTCCGCAGCGTTTATGCCGCGTTCAAAAATCCGCAGCATGTCATTTAATTTTGCGTTTCCGCAAGCGGAATTGCCTTTGTCCAATGCATAAAAAACGCAAGGCAATTCCGCATGTGGAAAACGCGTGATAAACGCGCGAAAAATGCGCGATAAACGCGTGCGGAATTCCGCATGCGTTTTTCCGGGAGAGGACTTGCATTTATGCAGCAGAAATTTTCTGCTTCATAAATGCAACGTGGGCACATAGCCTAACACTATTATCCTGCAGATATGGGGTTCATCTGCAGGATAATAGCGTTCTGACACCATGCGGAGCCGGCACGGAGAGCCCCGCTGCCGAGAGGAAAAGAAAACAAGTAAGATCAAATATTTTTTGGCATCACTGTAGTTGTACTGTTCTGGAGACTCATGTTGGCAGGTAACTGTTACCACATAGTTAGCACCATAAGACCAAAACCCATACAATGGCGAAGTTGCGAGTTTTTTTTCCCCCACATTTTTTCAGTACACTATATAGTAAAATGAATGGTGCAACTCAAAACTACAACTTGTCCTGCATAAAGCAAGCCCTAATTTAGCTATGTCAAAAGAAAAATAAGAGAAAGAAGGGGATGAAAAAACGAGAGTGCAAACATGAAAAGTTCCCTGGTCTTGAAATGGTAATTTATATCTATTTTCATAGTTCAAACCGTAAAGCAGCTACTAAGCATCAGGGACCCTGTTAGGCTACGTGCAGAGATTTCTGAGGCAGTGAAAGTTTTTCAAGAGGACACTGCTTCAGAGAAATGGTCTGTCGGGAGTCTGAAAGTTTTTTCCCTGAAGTGGTTTTTGCAGGCTGTTGATTGGACAGCGCCTATTGTGGAACAGATTCCATCAGGATCCGCTTGTACTTTTTCTCCAATTAGATGCACCGTAATTGAAAAACTGAAGCGGGACAAAAAAAAGCTCAAAATACTGAACATGGGAAGATCAAGTGGTTTTACAAGTGAAATGAATAGAAAGAATATTTCAAGTGTTTGGCTATGTGCACATGAAGCGTTTTTGTGGCGGAAATACCGCCGCGGAAACGCTGCAAAAACGCTTGTTAATAGGTCTGCCAGGTATTACAATGGTAATCCAGATGTGCTGTGCACATGATGCGAAATTTTCCGCTCAGGATTACCATTGCAGTAAAAACTGCAGCATGTCCATTGTGCAGGCGTTTCCGCTGCGAATTCATGCCCATTGACTATAATTGAACCGCATCAAATCCGCAGGTGCAATATTTATACATACGGATTTGATGCATTTCAATTAAAGCCAATGGCTGCGAATTCGCCTCGGAAACGCGCTGCGAGTGTACCCGGGTAGGGAGAGGCGGACTACTACTCCTCTCATCCGACCGCCGCTCCCGCTGATAACAGCGAGAGCGGTGCTGCTGTGAGGAGCAGTAGTCTTCCCAGCCAAGCCGGCTACCACGCGGTGTAAAAAGAAAAAATAAAGTAAAAATAAAACGTTATACTCACCTGTCCAGCGCCCACCCCCACTGTCCTCCTGCGATGCTCTCTCCCTGGCGGCCGGCGGCATACGGCTGGGAGCACGCGCGCTCCCAGCAGTATACTGTGCTTCCAGGACCTGCGGTCACATGAGCGATCATCTGATCACTTACGTGACCGCACCATGGGAACATTCTGAAGAACGTTTCCAGGGTGATGGTGGTGAGCTCATCGGGGCTGATCAGCTGATCTTCAGCTGATGAACCCCAGTGACCTCCTGCACAGCAATGTATACTGATAGGAGTGATTTTACACTCCTGTTAGTATACACTGCTGCCTTCTACAGCAGTGACATCAGTGATTGCTGATGTCACTGCTGTAGAAGTGACCCAGATCGCCGTGGGACAATCGTTTGCGGTACTTGGACTGCGTTGCTGATGGCGGACAGGTAAGGGATATGGTTATTTGTTTTTTTTACTTTTTTTTCAGATCGATGGCTTCGCGGACCCAGTACAATAAAATTTTTTTAAAAACCGTGTGTTTTTTATTTCATTAAAATACTTTATTCTGGCCACGTATTTATTGAAAAAGCGGCGATAACTTTACTACGCGGTTAGTAATGGGGGTGTCTTATAGACGCTCTCCATTACTAACCTGGGCTTCACGTCAGCGGCCAATACAAGGCTGATGTGAACCCCAACCCCATTACCTCACTCGCCACAGCTACAGAGCAGTGGGAAGTGCGGAGGCTAAGCACCAGATTTGGCACATCTTATGGATGCGGAATTTCTGGGACTGCTGAGGGGTGATATTAATAGCCGTGGAGGGGGCTAGTAATCATGGCCCCTTCCCTGGCTATTAATATCAGCCTGCAGCTGTCTAGTTTAACCTTTTCTGGTTAGATTTTATAGGGGGACCTCAAGTCAATTTTTTTCTGGGGTTCCCTGTAATCTAGTAAAGGCTAAACAACAGCTGTGGGCGGATATTAATAGTCAGGGAACATTATTGGCTAATGGCCCCTTCCCCAGCTACTAATATCAGCCCCCAGCAGTCTGCTTTCCCTCTGCTGGTTATCAAAATGACACGGGAGCCCACGCCATTTTCTTTTTAAATTTTAGGCTCTGTGCCAACGATTCAGACTTAGGTGTTTTTGGAGCAGACTCGCTTAAAAAAAACCCCTCCATACAGCTAAAAATCATGCAGCGTCAACCATGTGCTGATCTTCAGGAGAAATTACTCAGGACCTACCGGAGACCATGCCGGTAACTTCAGCAACTGATGCCGAGGCGCTTATTGTAGTTTTATCCAGCAGCTCCATTAACTGTTTTTCCAGGGTCACTGCCTCTTTGAAAAGGGCTTGAAGTAAATTTGAAACCAGATGGAGTCGTCCACAATATACGGAATCACTGTCCTAAGGAGCAAGTGGTCGTGTTACCATCAAATATGCAGCTGTACAGTGGAACAAAACTGAGGGCGATTTGCATTTTAACAAAAGAGGGATATTTGGTACTCACAATAAAATCTCTTTCTTGGAGCCTTCATTGGGGGACACAGGACCATGGGTGTATAGGAGGTTGACACTATGCAAAAAAAGGAAAATAGCTCCTACTCCGCAGTATGCACCCGCCTATAGGCACCAAGCTCACCAGTTAGTGGCTAGAGCAGTAGGAGAAGCACAAAATAACCAACTATGTAATGCCCAACGGGGCTCAACCGTGAAAAATTAATGAGATGCCCAACAGGGCCATCAGGACATATGTCCAAAAACAGGGAGGGTGCTGTGTCCCCCAATGAAGGCTCCAAGAAAGAGATTTTACGGTGAGTACCAAAAATCCCTCTTTCTCTATCGCTTCATTGGGGGACACAGGACCATGGGACGTCCCAAAGCAGTCCCTTGGGTGGGAGAACAGAAGATAGTCACAGACTAGGTCAGACTTTGGCAACTGCCGCCTGCAGGACCTTCCGTCCAAGACTGGCATCAGCCGAAGAATAAGTGTGGACCTTGTAAAACCTTGAAAAGATGTGAAGAGAAGACCAGGTTGCGGCCTTGCAGATTTGAGAGGCCGAAGCCTGATGGCGGACCGCCCAATAGGCCCCCATCGCCCTGGTGGAGTGAGCCCTTACTCCGGCAGGGGGAGGTTTGCCCGAGATGCGATGTGCCTCCAAGATGGTCGAACGTATCCAACGGGCGATGGTTGACTTGGGAGCAGGGAGACCCTTGCGATGCCCCTCAGGGATGACAAAAAGGGCATCCGAGCGCCGAAGGGAGGCCGTTCTGGAAAGGTAAACACGTAGAGCTTTGACCAGGTCCAGTTTGTGCAGGGACTTCTCCTGTGGATGCACTGGAGCAGGGCAAAAGGAAGGCAAAACGAGTCCTCATTAATGTGAAAAGAGGAAACCACCTTTGGCAAAAAGGAAGGCACCGGCCTGAGCACTATACCAGAAAAGGCGACCGACAAGAGAGGGCTGCGAGTTCTGCGACCCTTCTAATAGAGGTAACAGCCACCAGAAAGGCCACCTTCCAGGAAAGGAGAGAGGCTGGAATGTCCTGAATGGGTTCAAATGGAGGCTGTTGTAGGACGCTTAGGACCATGTTAAGGTCCCATGGTTCCACTGGAGGGCGATAGGGGGGCGCCAGGTGGGCCACCCCTTGTAGAAACGTCCTGACCTGAGGACGGCTAGCTAAGTTACGTTGGAATAGAATGGACAAGGCCGAAACTTGGCCTTTGAGAGTGCTGAGAGATAGTCCCGCCTCTAGGCCAGACGGAAGAAAGGCCAAAATGACTGGCAAAGAAAAGGACATAGGAGTTAGCTGATCTTGTTCGCAGTGATGAAAAAAGGCTCTCAAAGTTCTGTGGTATATGCGCAAGGTAGCGGGTTTTCTGGCATTAATTAGGGTCTGAATGACATTTTCAGTAAAGCCCGCCGTCTTCAACACCGCGACCTCAACGGCCATACCATTAAATTCAGAGAACGAGAACTCTGATGAAGAATAGGACCCTGAGAGAGGAGGTCCGGACGGTCTGGTAGTCTCCAGGGGGAGTCGACAAGCAGATTTACCAGATCGGCGTACCAGACGCGTCTGGGCTAATCTGGGGCTACTAGGAGAATTGGTACTCCCTCTGTCTTGACCTTTTTGATGACTCGAGGGATCAGAGGTAGAGGTGGAAAGATGGACACAGTTCCAACTGCCCTATGACATGACTAGCGCGTCCTGGACGATTGCTAGCAGATCGCGGGACCGAGCTACAAAGGACGGAACCTTGTGGTTTAACCGGGACGCCATGAAGTGGACGTCCGGCGTGCCCCACCGTAAGCAGATTTGGTGAAACACCTCGGGATGGAGAGACCATTCTCCTGAGACGATGCCCTGCTGACTGAGAAAGCTGGCTGCCCAGTTGTCGACCCCTGGAATGTGGACTGCTGAGATTTCCGGGACCGTCTTCTCGGCCCAAAGTAGCACTCTTGCCACCTCTTTTAGGACGGGCTTGCTCCGCGTTCCTCCCTGATGGTTTATGTATGCCACGGCCGTGGCATTGTCCGATTGTACACGGACTGGGAACCCTGCCAGGATCTTCTGCCAGTGACGCAACGCCAGGTAAATCGCCCTTATCTCCAGAATTTTGATGGGGAGGGAGACTTCGTGGGGACTCCACCGGCCCTGGACCGTGTGCTGTAAAAAACTGCCCCCCAACCGATGAGACTGGCATCGGTCGTGACCACCTGCCAGCGAAGCGGAAGGAATGATCTCCCGGGTCTGAAGGAAGAAGGGTGGGACCACCAGGTTAGCGACCGTCTTACTTGATGAGGCAACTTGATGCGTCGATCTAGAGATGACGGATTCTTGTCCCAAGCTGAGAGAAGGGCTAGTTGAAGAGACCGGGTATGAAACTGGGCAAACGGAACTGCCTCCATGGCGGCTACCATCTTTCCCAGAACACACATTCATAGGCGAAGGGAGTGTGGACTTGGGTCGGAGAGGATGCGAATTCCTTGTCGTAGGGAGTTCATCTTCTCCCTTGGAAGGAGGACCCGGGAACGGGTCGTGTCGAACTGCATCCCTAGGAAGGTTAAGCGTTGGGATGGGACCAGGGAGGATTTGTCCATGTTGATCAGCCAGCCTAACCGGGAGAGAGTGTTCAAGGTGATCTGGAGACTGTGGAGACAGTCCCTGAACGTGGGGCCTTTGATTAACAGGTCGTCGAGGTAGGGGATGATTACAATTCCCCTTGTTCGAAGAATGGCCATAACTGTCGCCATCACCTTCGTGAAAACCCTCGGGGCTGTGGCGAGGCCAAAGGGGAGAGCAGTGAACTGGTAATGCGCGTTCTTGAAGGAAAAGCGTAGACACTTCTGATGTGACGCGCAGATTGGGATGTGAAGGTATGCATCCTGAATGTCCACTGAACATAGATATTCCCCGACCTCCATCGAGGCGATTACCGACCTGAGGGACTCCATCCTGAACTGTCGGATGAGTACATGTCGGTTTAGCTGTTTGAGGTCCAGAATCGGACGTAGTGAGCCGTCCTTTTTTGGGACGACGAAGAGATTTGAGTAAAAAACGGAAAACCTTTCCTGAACGGGAACCGGGACTATGACTCCTGAGCGCAGAAGAGAAGTGATGGCTTGGAGGAAACCGGGAAGCAAAGATGGTTGTGGGGGGCGGGACCTGAGAAAATGTGATCGTGGGCTGGAATTGAACTCGATTTTGTAGCCGGAAGTCACAATTTCTTTGACCCAGGCATCCTCTATTGCCGGGAGCCAAGAATCTGTGAACAGAAGGAGACGGCCGCCGACCCTGGGAGAAGTCCCAGGTGGGAGTGACCCGTCATGTTGAGGAAAACCTGTTGGATCGTGATCGTGATCCAGAGGACTTGGAGGAGCGACTCTTTGGGCGTCAGTTAGGTATGGGCCTAAAGGAGGGTTTAAAACTGTCCCGCTGTGCTGGAGTATGGTTCTGTTGAGAGGAGAGATTCGGTTGAGCGAACTGACGAAAGGACCAGAACTGAAGGGGGCGTCTCCTAGGAAAAGGGCGTTTGGGTCTCGGCTGGGGGAGAGAGGTGCTCTTATCCCCAGTAGCATCAGAGATGATCTGATCTAGCTTGGAGCCAAACAGCATGGAACCTTGAAAAGGAAGATTAGCTAGAGATCTTTTGGAAGCCGGGTCGGCGTTCCAGGCTTTAAGCCAAAGAATTATACGTAAGGCAACGAGATTACTGGAAACCTGGGCTGAGCATGCAGCGGAGTCGAGGGACGCCGTAAGTACATATTTTCCGGCGTCCGGGGAGGCCCCTGCTAGGATGCCCTGTCTGAGCTGTTTGACCCATGCGGACACCGCTTTTGATACCCAAGTAGAGGCGAAGGAAGGGCAAAGGGAGGTGCCCGCAGCCTCAAAGGCTGATTTAGAGAGGGCCTCAACCTGACTATTCGTGGTATCCTTAAGGGAGGAACCATCCGGAAGAGACAGTACCGTTTTGGCGGAAAGGCGAGAGACTGGAGGATCCACAGATGGGGACTCCGTCCATTTGCTGACAAGGTCATGGTTAAAGGGGTATAGGACGTTTAACTGTTTCTTTCCTGTAAAGCGCTTTTCTTGATGCTCCCACTGCTTTTGAAAAACGCTGTCAAATTCTGCATAGTTAGAAAAAGTGCGTGCAGGACGCTTAATCTTTTTGAAGGAAACTGAGTAGTCCCGGGAAGGACTCTCGTCTTCTGTAACATGCAGAGTCTGATTGACAGCCGTTATAAGGCTGTCTATCATGTCCTGGACCTTGGAAAACTGGTCTGAGTCAGAACCAGAGTCTGAATCTGAAGCAGAGTTAGATCCCGGGACGACCTCCGGGGAAGAGGTGTGAGACACAGGGAGCATCTTGGAGTCTGGAGAGCTGGAAGATGAGCTTGCGTGAGTCCGTTTCTGAGAAGGTGCCGTCAGTCTGCCCCTGTGAGGAGGGGGCAGGGGTGCCTGCGAATCGTCTGTGGGGATGTTCGGAGCGCTGGTGGCCGTGGATAACATAGGCAAACGTTCTGGCAAGCGTTCTAAGACCTGCACCAGAGATTGAGAAACCTTGGTGAGGTCAGAGACAGACTGTGACATAGCAACAGCCCACTCCGGAGGGGATGGGGTTACCACGTCCTGAGCGGCGGGGGGATCTTGGGGTGCCAGCATGGTGGGAGGTTTGCAGGTCGAGCAGAAGGCCGTAGTGAGACCCGCGGGCCACTTAGTACCGCAAAGAGCACAGGCGTAGTATGTGACAATGTGAGAGGGACGGACTGAGGGCTCCCTGGGTTTGGGCATATGTGCCTGACCAGGGATACTGCAGAGGGGAGCGCTGTGAGCAGGGAGGGGTGGGGGTCGTGTGTCAGGACAGAGCCTACCTGTTCCTGCAGAGAAGCGGTCCCGTGTCCCCATGAAGGCTCCGAAGGTGAGGCTGGAGCGGGTCACAGTAGGTGCCGACGGAGTAGGGAGCTGCGTGCGGCAGAGTGATGGCGTCGGTGCAGAGGACGCAGCGTTGATGACGGAGCGCGCGAGGCTCCGATAGGTAGATGGGAAGGGGGGCGGGCTTGAGAGGCCCCCTGATGATAGCTCCGCGGAAGGCACGAGGGCGTGACGGAAGCGTCACTATGCTCCTCGGCCCTTGTTGGTCAAATAGGAGGGGGCGTATAGCCGTCGGAGGGGGACCGCCCACCGGACACGCCCCCCCCCACGGAGAAAAGCGCGGCAGATTTGCCGCGCATTATGTAGAGGAAGTGGCTCAGGGAAGCGCTGTTAAGCGCCATGTTTGGTGAGAGGGGGAGGGGGGAGGAAGGCGGGTAACGCCGGGGGGCTGGGACCTGCAGCTGAAAGGCAGGGAAGTACCTGTCCTAGCGGGTCCGGGAATCGTCCCATCCTTTCTCCTTCTGAGGATGTTCTCAGGATGCCTTCCTGGATGGGGGGGGATCCTGGCTTTTCCTCCTTCCCGCACTGTCCGGTCCTGGACAGTGCCGGAGACAGTGTCAACCCCAGAAAACTGGGGGAAGGTCACCCGCAGGGACCACCGTCTCCCTCCCAGGCCGCTCTGAGGAGGGGGCTGGGGTGGGGAACAGGCTAGGACTGGCCACCGAAATCACCCTGAGACACCCTAAGGTGACAGGGGATAAGTCCTGCCCAGTGGGTCCAAGAGTGGGCGATGTGGGGGTAGCCACATTGCTCTCTCGGTCGCTAGTGGGTTAACAGGGGACGCAGTGTGCCCTGTTAGCCTGAAGAGCTGTATATGAAAGAGAAAAAACAAGGATTAATAAACACAACAAGGTTGGATCTGTGAAGATCCAGGTCTACCTCCTACAGACACTAAGCTTAAACTGGTGAGCTTGGTGCCTGTAGGCGGGTGCATACTGCGGAGGAGGAGCTATTTTCCATTTTTTGCATAGTGTCAACCTCCTAGCGACAGCAGCATACACCCATGATCCTGTGTCCCCCAATGAAGCGATAGAGAAATAATAGTGAGGTAACATAAAAGGGTAAAATGAAAACAGATGCCACCAGGGATCACCAGGAATTATTAATCACATTTTGAGTTTACTTGTTAATTGTAATGCAACTCATTGCTGAAGTGTGGCGGCCCAGCGATAACATACATCCAACCATTCCCCCGGTGGAACACACTGATGCTATACAGTATATGGGAAATTTACATGTTTTATAAACTAGTTTTACATTTAACCCCCTAGTGGTGGAGACAGTTTTGGCCTTAATGACAGAGCCCCATTTTTCAATCTGACCAATGTCCTTTGGAACACTTCCAAAAATCCCAGCGATTCGGAGAATGATTTTTCTTGACACATTGTATTTTGTTACATGTAAATTTATGTCAATGTTTTGTGTTTTTTTTTAATGAAAATATTTGAAATTGGACAAATTTAGAAAAATTAGCAATTTTCTCACTTTGAATGTTTACACAATTAAACCAGATAGTTATAACACATAAAAAAGCAAATACACATAAAGAAGGAAACAACTAGGCACTATCAACTGAGCATGAGTGGAGTAATCTGTGCTGCGATTTCCATTTATGATCAAAGGAGGGGGCTGTGTGGTGGTGCTCCACTTTATAGACCCCCGAGCAGGGTGAAAAACAACGTGAAGTTTAGTAGAAAGAAAAAATCCTTTAAAACACAGAAAAGCGTCTTCAAACATGAAACGGCCGTTGTCTGACTATCTGCTCTTCCTCTCCTTGCCTACATGTTTTACAGGACTTTAATAAAGAAGGTTATTGGGTGAGTGCTGCTTTTCTCTTCCTACTGAACTACTTTACATCAGCAACATTTTTAAACTTCCTTTTATTTTATTAAGGTTTTAGAAGAGTTAAAATTTTGCAGTAATTTTCCATTTTTGTTTTTCAAGGAAACTTACAAATGCTATTGTTTTATGGACCTATAGAGTTTTGAAGTGACTGTAGGGTTCATTTTCTCCTAACCTCAGTTTGTTAGGCAATTTTTACCAAACACGATCATACCCCACATGTGGTCAGACCTTCAGTTTGAGAACACGGCTGGGCAGGACATTTGGAGTGCTATTTGATTTTTGGAGCGCTATTGTGTCCTGAATATATTGTGGACACCATGTTACAGAGTGCTGAGGTACCAAAAAAGCAGAAATTCCACACAATTGACTACTTTGGAAACTAAACCCATCAAGGCATTTATGTAAGGGTGTAGTAAGCATGTTTAACCCACAGGTGCTTCACAGAATTTGATAATATTGGGTTTTGTGAATTTTTTCTCACTATATGTTTTATTGAACTTTTTTTATTTTACATTTTGGTTAGTCCCACAGGAATTTTTCCCTTTTATAGCTGGTCTCATGCACCGCAATCTTCAATCTCACACTGACGCAGATTGCTAGACCCTGCTTATGGATGTATAGATACGTCATGGCAATACAGAGGCTGTGCGCCGTCGGGTGTCAGCTGATTCTGACAGCTGACACCTAGTGCTAGGAGCAGTGACGCACCGCTCCCGTCACTTTAACCCCCTAATTGCTGCGATCTAAGTCGATCGCAGCTAGTGATGATACAGCGTGCATTGTTAACCCTTTCGGCGAGCACACTTGGGTGCTCAGCGAGTGTTTTCGGCGTGCTCGGCATCTATGTTAGTGTCGCCGTGGCTGCATGTGTAATGGCTGTTAGACAGCTGTGACATGCAGGAATTGCCTAACAGCCATGACACATGCAGCCACGGCGACACTAACATAGATGCCGAGCACGCCGAAAACGCTCGCTGAGCGCGCCGAAAACACTCACCGAGCACCTGTTCTCGCCAAAAGGGTAAACAATACAAGCTCGATCATCACTAACTGCAGCATTTAGAGCAGGCAGAGGGAGGAAGCCCCTTTGCCCTTAGATCGGCGCCCCCGCGATATCATCAAGGAGGCCCAGTCGTTGCTATGGTGACCCGATGTCATGACGACATCCAGGTCACCAGAGCTAGCAAACAAGCTAGATCATGCTCCGAGCATGATCCAACAAGTTTGTCTCTCAGTGCAGCGCTGACAGTTTGAACAGCATAGGAAAGCTCCTGCATTCCTATACTATACAAGCAATCAGCCTGCAAAATTTGAAAGATTCATAGTGGGACAAAGTAAAAAAAAAAAAAGTGGAAAACAAAATTGTAAAAATACTTAAAAAAAAAAAATAATAATAATAATATTATATATATATATATATATATATATATATATATATATATATATATAAATAAATAACAAAAAAAGTGCACATATTTAGTATCACCGTATTCGGAACGACCCAACCTATAAAACTGTCCAACTACTTAACCCTTTTAGTAAAAAATAAAAAATGAGGCAAAAAACGATGCTTTATCATCATACCGCCGAACAAAAAATGGTCTCACCCACAAAGCTCTCCACAGTGCCGCTGTCACGGTTCCACCCCTCAGTTTGTCTGAGATACAGTTACCGACAGCTCAGCCGTCCAATCTGGTCCGGGGGCATGCTAGAGCTGTCAGTACTGTGACAGCTCAGTTAAGTAGCCTGGCAATCACCTGGAACAATGAACATCTGGAAATAGCTAGCGCCTCCCAATCCCAGATTGGACCACCGAGCTGTCAATTACCACACTGACAGCTTCAGCACGCCCCTGTACCAGATTGTAAGGTCACGCAGACAGTCAGAACTGTCACGGTTCCACTGCTCAGTGTGTCTGAGATGCAGTTACTGACAGCTCAGCCGTCCAATCTGGTGCGAGGGAGTGCTGGAGCTGTCAGTACTGTGACAGCTCGACCATCCAATCTGGTGCGGGGGTGTGCTGGAGCTGTCAGTACTGTGACAGCTCGACCATCCAATCTGGTGTGGGGGCGTGCTGGAGCTGTCAGTACTGTGACAGCTCGACCATCCAATCCGGTGCGGGGGCGTGCTGGAGCTGTCAGTACTGTGACAGCTCGACCATCCAATCCGGTGCGGGGGCGTGCTGGAGCTGTCAGTACTGTGACAGCTCGACCATCCAATCCGGTGCGGGGGCGTGCTGGAGCTGTCAGTACTGTGACAGCTCGACCATCCAATCCGATGCGGGGGCGTGCTGGAGCTGTCAGTACTGTGACAGCTCGACCATCCAATCCGGTGCGGGGGCGTGCTGGAGCTGTCAGTACTGTGACAGCTCGACCATCCAATCCGGTGGGGGGGCGTGCTGGAGCTGTCAGTACTGTGACAGCTCGACCATCCAATCCGGTGCGGGGGCGTGCTGGAGCTGTCAGTACTGTGACAGCTCGACCATCCAATCCGGTGCGGGGGCGTGCTGGAGCTGTCAGTACTGTGACAGCTCGACCATCCAATCCGGTGCGGGGGCGTGCTGGAGCTGTCAGTACTGTGACAGCTCGACCATCCAATCCGGTGCGGGGGCGTGCTGGAGCTGTCAGTACTGTGACAGCTCGACCATCCAATCCGGTGCGGGGGCGTGCTGGAGCTGTCAGTACTGTGACAGCTCGACCATCCAATCCGGTGCGGGGGCGTGCTGGAGCTGTCAGTACTGTGACAGCTCGACCATCCAATCCGGTGCGGGGGCGTGCTGGAGCTGTCAGTACTGTGACAGCTCGACCATCCAATCCGATGCGGGGGCGTGCTGGAGCTGTCAGTACTGTGACAGCTCGACCATCCAATCCGGTGCGGGGGCGTGCTGGAGCTGTCAGTACTGTGACAGCTCGACCATCCAATCCGGTGGGGGGGCGTGCTGGAGCTGTCAGTACTGTGACAGCTCGACCATCCAATCCGGTGCGGGGGCGTGCTGGAGCTGTCAGTACTGTGACAGCTCGACCATCCAATCCGGTGCGGGGGCGTGCTGGAGCTGTCAGTACTGTGACAGCTCGACCATCCAATCCGGTGCGGGGGCGTGCTGGAGCTGTCAGTACTGTGACAGCTCGACCATCCAATCCGGTGCAGGGGCGTGCTGGAGCTGTCAGTACTGTGACAGCTCGACCATCCAATCCGGTGCGGGGGCGTGCTGGAGCTGTCAGTACTGTGACAGCTCGACCATCCAATCCGGTGCGGGGGCGTGCTGGAGCTGTCAGTACTGTGACAGCTCGACCATCCAATCCGGTGGGGGGGCGTGCTGGAGCTGTCAGTACTGTGACAGCTCGACCATCCAATCCGGTGCGGGGGCGTGCTGGAGCTGTCAGTACTGTGACAGCTCGACCATCCAATCCGGTGCGGGGGCGTGCTGGAGCTGTCAGTACTGTGACAGCTCGACCATCCAATCCGGTGCGGGGGCGTGCTGGAGCTGTCAGTACTGTGACAGCTCGACCATCCAATCCGGTGCGGGGGCGTGCTGGAGCTGTCAGTACTGTGACAGCTCGACCATCCAATCCGGTGCGGGGGCGTGCTGGAGCTGTCAGTACTGTGACAGCTCGACCATCCAATCCGGTGCGGGGGCGTGCTGGAGCTGTCAGTACTGTGACAGCTCGACCATCCAATCCGGTGCGGGGGCGTGCTGGAGCTGTCAGTACTGTGACAGCTCGACCATCCAATCCGATGCGGGGGCGTGCTGGAGCTGTCAGTACTGTGACAGCTCGACCATCCAATCCGGTGCGGGGGCGTGCTGGAGCTGTCAGTACTGTGACAGCTCGACCATCCAATCCGGTGGGGGGGCGTGCTGGAGCTGTCAGTACTGTGACAGCTCGACCATCCAATCCGGTGCGGGGGCGTGCTGGAGCTGTCAGTACTGTGACAGCTCGACCATCCAATCCGGTGCGGGGGCGTGCTGGAGCTGTCAGTACTGTGACAGCTCGACCATCCAATCCGGTGCGGGGGCGTGCTGGAGCTGTCAGTACTGTGACAGCTCGACCATCCAATCCGGTGCAGGGGCGTGCTGGAGCTGTCAGTACTGTGACAGCTCGACCATCCAATCCGGTGCGGGGGCGTGCTGGAGCTGTCAGTACTGTGACAGCTCGACCATCCAATCCGGTGCGGGGGCGTGCTGGAGCTGTCAGTACTGTGACAGCTCGACCATCCAATCCGGTGCGGGGGCGTGCTGGAGCTGTCAGTACTGTGACAGCTCGACCATCCAATCCGGTGCGGGGGCGTGCTGGAGCTGTCAGTACTGTGACAGCTCGACCATCCAATCCGGTGCGGGGGCGTGCTGGAGCTGTCAGTACTGTGACAGCTCGACCATCCAATCCGGTGCGGGGGCGTGCTGGAGCTGTCAGTACTGTGACAGCTCGACCATCCAATCCGGTGCGGGGGCGTGCTGGAGCTGTCAGTACTGTGACAGCTCGACCATCCAATCCGGTGCGGGGGCGTGCTGGAGCTGTCAGTACTGTGACAGCTCGACCATCCAATCCGGTGCGGGGGCGTGCTGGAGCTGTCAGTACTGTGACAGCTCGACCATCCAATCCGATGCGGGGGCGTGCTGGAGCTGTCAGTACTGTGACAGCTCGACCATCCAATCCGGTGCGGGGGCGTGCTGGAGCTGTCAGTACTGTGACAGCTCGACCATCCAATCCGGTGGGGGGGCGTGCTGGAGCTGTCAGTACTGTGACAGCTCGACCATCCAATCCGGTGCGGGGGCGTGCTGGAGCTGTCAGTACTGTGACAGCTCGACCATCCAATCCGGTGCGGGGGCGTGCTGGAGCTGTCAGTACTGTGACAGCTCGACCATCCAATCCGGTGCGGGGGCGTGCTGGAGCTGTCAGTACTGTGACAGCTCGACCATCCAATCCGGTGCAGGGGCGTGCTGGAGCTGTCAGTACTGTGACAGCTCGACCATCCAATCCGGTGCGGGGGCGTGCTGGAGCTGTCAGTACTGTGACAGCTCGACCATCCAATCCGGTGCGGGGGCGTGCTGGAGCTGTCAGTACTGTGACAGCTCGACCATCCAATCCGGTGGGGGGGCGTGCTGGAGCTGTCAGTACTGTGACAGCTCGACCATCCAATCCGGTGCGGGGGCGTGCTGGAGCTGTCAGTACTGTGACAGCTCGACCATCCAATCCGGTGCGGGGGCGTGCTGGAGCTGTCAGTACTGTGACAGCTCGACCATCCAATCCGGTGCGGGGGCGTGCTGGAGCTGTCAGTACTGTGACAGCTCGACCATCCAATCCGGTGCGGGGGCGTGCTGGAGCTGTCAGTACTGTGACAGCTCGACCATCCAATCCGGTGCGGGGGCGTGCTGGAGCTGTCAGTACTGTGACAGCTCGACCATCCAATCCGGTGCGGGGGCGTGCTGGAGCTGTCAGTACTGTGACAGCTCGACCATCCAATCCGGTGCGGGGGCGTGCTGGAGCTGTCAGTACTGTGACAGCTCGACCATCCAATCCGATGCGGGGGCGTGCTGGAGCTGTCAGTACTGTGACAGCTCGACCATCCAATCCGGTGCGGGGGCGTGCTGGAGCTGTCAGTACTGTGACAGCTCGACCATCCAATCCGGTGGGGGGGCGTGCTGGAGCTGTCAGTACTGTGACAGCTCGACCATCCAATCCGGTGCGGGGGCGTGCTGGAGCTGTCAGTACTGTGACAGCTCGACCATCCAATCCGGTGCGGGGGCGTGCTGGAGCTGTCAGTACTGTGACAGCTCGACCATCCAATCCGGTGCGGGGGCGTGCTGGAGCTGTCAGTACTGTGACAGCTCGACCATCCAATCCGGTGCAGGGGCGTGCTGGAGCTGTCAGTACTGTGACAGCTCGACCATCCAATCCGGTGCGGGGGCGTGCTGGAGCTGTCAGTACTGTGACAGCTCGACCATCCAATCCGGTGCGGGGGCGTGCTGGAGCTGTCAGTACTGTGACAGCTCGACCATCCAATCCGGTGCGGGGGCGTGCTGGAGCTGTCAGTACTGTGACAGCTCGACCATCCAATCCGGTGCGGGGGCGTGCTGGAGCTGTCAGTACTGTGACAGCTCGACCATCCAATCCGGTGCGGGGGCGTGCTGGAGCTGTCAGTACTGTGACAGCTCGACCATCCAATCCGGTGCGGGGGCGTGCTGGAGCTGTCAGTAATGTGACAGCTCGACCATCCAATCTGGTGCGTGGGCGTGCTGGAGCTGTCAGTACTGTGACAGCTCGACCATCCAATCCGGTGCGGGGGCGTGCTGGAGCTGTCAGTACTGTGACAGCTCGACCATCCAATCTGGTGCGGGGGCGTGCTGGAGCTGTCAGTACTGTGACAGCTCGACCATCCAATCTGGTGCGGGGGCGTGCTGGAGCTGTCAGTACTGTGACAGCTCGACCATCCAATCTGGTGCAGGGGCGTGCTGGAGCTGTCAGTACTGTGACAGCTCGACCATCCAATCTGGTGCGGGGGCGTGCTGGAGCTGTCAGTACTGTGACAGCTCGACCATCCAATCTGGTACAGGGGTGTGCTGGAGCTGTCAGTACTGTGACAGCATGCACCTGCACCAGATTGGATGGCTGAGTGGTTAGTAACTGCATCCCAGACACACTGAGGGGTGGAACCGTGACAGTCGCACCCCCACCTGTACTCCCTCATTTCTGCTTATCCGCCAACCCGTTGTCTACAATCCTCAAGCGATTTTCAACTAACATTCGCACTAATCCGTACCTTCCACTCCCGGCTCCAAGACTTCTCCCTAGTTGCACCTATTCTTTGGAATGCTCTACCCCAAGAAATTAGGACGGACCACAACTTACACAGTGTTTTTAGGGAGCGCCTAAAACATCTGTTTAAGGCGGCCTATCAGGTTCCCTAATCGAAGTCCCTTTATATATAGCCCATTCACTAGTTCTCTTAATATAATTCTCCATCAAACTCTACCACACCCAAAAGCACTACAAATATTGGCTTGTTACTAGTTCATGCAGCCTTTATATATCCCCCATTCCCTCAAGATGGCTGGACCATCAGTGTAAATAAGCAACTGTACTTTGTGTCACCCCCACCTCATTGTAGATTCTTAAGCTCTAACGAGAAGGGTCGTCATAATTATTGTATTATCTTTAACTATGTCACTTATGACGGTTGTATATGAACCTCTGCATTGTAAAGAGCTAAGGAATATGTTGGCGCTATATAAATAAGATTATTATTATTATTATAAAACGCAATCAATAAAGAGAAATGTAAATAAAAATGGTATCACTGAAAACATCATCTTGCCCCTCAAAAAACAAGCCGCTCCATCAGCGGAAAAATAAAAAAGTTATAGCTCTCAGAAAAAAGCGATGCAAAAATAATTTTTTTCTATAAAATAGTTTTGTGTAAAAGCGTCAAAACATAAAAAAACTATATAAATGTCTTATCGCCGTACTCGTACTGACCTGAAGAATAAAGCTGCCTTATCAATTTTACCACACGCGGAACCGCATTAAAAAAAAACAAAAAACAATTCCTGAATTGTTGGTTTTTATTTATTGCGCCTCCCACAAATCGGAATAGAAAACGATCAAAATATGTCATGTGCCCGAAAATGGTACCAATAAAAACGTCAACTTGTTCCGCTAAAAACAAGCACTCACATGACTGTCGGTAGAAATATGGAAAAATTATAGCTCCTTTAGCATGTGACAGCAGCAAAGTATAAAAACTCAATATTAATCTGGTATCGCTGTAATCGCACCGCCCCGAAGAATAAAGTCGTCTAATCACTGATGCTGCACGAGGAACAGCATAAAAAATAAATAAAACCAATTCTTCACCTGCTCTTGATTTGTTCATTCTGCCTCCCAAAGATCGCAGTAAGGCTCGGCTCACATTTATACAGTGCTCTACGCTGAGCGCTTACACCGAGGTTTCCGTGTAAATGCGTGATTCAGACAGAAACCCCGACGGAAGATTCCTTATAATGAGGCAGATGGAGGCACTGTGGACATCGCCTGACCTGTGATCCGGCGGTGTCCGTCTTTTTAGGCGTGCATAAAAGTGCCATCGACCACAGTTTTGTGCTCCTCTAAAAAAAAAAAAAGGACAAAGCTGAACAGAGGCCAGACGGAGTCCAGAGTAACTCTGCTGCCTCATTATAGTGAATGGATCCCTCTGGGATTTCATCTGAATCAAGTAACTTAGAGATTTAGATGGAAACCCCGATGTAAGTGCTCAGCGCAGAGCGCCGGATAAATGTGATCCCAAATGTTATGTAAAATGTTCCTAATGAAAGTTTCAACTCAATCCACAAAAAAAGCCCCACTCAGGTCCGTCATCTGTTATCGGAAAGAGAGGGGGCTTCCATGTTACTGGTAGCACAAAGGCTCTGGACAAACTAAATGGCCATCGCCCTCCAAAAGAAATTCAGCAAATTCTCAAACTCCCAAATCCAAATGCCCCCTCCCTTCTTAGCCGCAGTGTGCTTAAACCGCAGTTAGTGTACACATGTTTGGCATTTCTGTAGTGATGAGAGCTCGCCTAATTTACAGGTGCATGTCTCCAGAAGCACAAGCTGGGCCCTACAAAGTACTGGGCACTACAACGTACTAGTCACTGCAATGGCAGTTTGCAATTATCACTCAGCAACATCCGCTGCTGCTTGTTTTTGGAAAACACCAATCGTCACTACACCTGTAGATAAATTCCTAAAGGGATATAATTTCCAAAATGGGGTCACTTGAGGGGGGATTCTGCTCTTCTAGCACTTAGGGGCTCTATATATGGAGTCATAGAATCATAGAATGGTAGAGTTGGAGGGGACCTCCTGGGTCATCTGGTCCAACCCCCTGCTCAAAGCAGGATTCACTAAATCATCTCAGACAGATGTCTGTCCAGCCTCTGTTTGAAGACGTCCATTGAAGGGGAACTCACCACCTCTCGTGGCAGCCTGTTCCACTCATTAATCACCCTGTCAAAAAGTTTTTTCTAATATCTAATCTGTGTCTCCTCCCATTTAGTTTCATCCCATTGCTTCTAGTCTTTCCTTGTGCAAATGAGAATAAAGATGATCCTTCTACAATGTGACAGCCCTTGACATATTTGTAGACAGCTATTAAGTCTCCTCTCAGTCTTCTTTTTTGCAAGCTAAACATTCCCAAATCCTGCAACCGTTCCTCATAGGACAGGGTTTGCAGACCAGTCACCATTCTGGTCGCTCTTCTCTGAACTTGCTCCAGTTTGTCTATGTCTTTTTAAAAATGTGGTGCCCAAAACTGTACACAGTATTCCAGATGAGGTCTGACCAAAGAGGAGTAAAGACCGATAATGACTTCACGTGATCTAGACTGTATGCTTCTGTTAATACATCCCAGAATTGTATTTGCCTTTTTTGCTGCTGCATCACACTGTTGACTCATGTTCAGTCTATGATCTATTAGTATACCTAAGTCTTTTTCACATGTACTGTTGCTTAGCTCTATTCCTTCCATTCTGTATATGCTTTTTTCATTTTTATTGCCCAGATGTAGTACTTTGCATTTTTCCCTGTTAAAAATCATTCTGTTGGTTGCTGCCCACTGCTCAAGTTTATTTAGGTCTTTTTGAATCCTCTCTCTCTCTTCTCTAGTATTAGCTATCCCTCCTAGCTTTGTGTCATCAGCAAATTTAATCAGTTTACCCTCAATTCCTTCATCTAAATCATTGATAAAGATGTTGAACAATACAGGTCCCAGGACGGAGCCCTGTGGTACCCCACTTGAGACATTCATCCAGCTGGATGTGAAGCCATTTACAACCACCCTTTGAGTCCGATCACTAAGCCAGTTATGAATCCACCTAACAGTTGCCTGGTCCATTGCATACTTGGTCATTTTTTCAATAAGGATGGTGTGAGATACTTTGTCAAATGCTTTGCTGAAGTCAAGATATACTATATCTACAGCATTTCCCTGATCCACCCAGTCAGTGATTCTGTCATAGAAGGAAATTAAGTTAGTCTGACATGACTTGTTAGTTACAAACCCATGCTGACTCTGGTTAATCACTTCATTCTTATCCATGTACTTACATACATGTTGTTTAATAATTTGTTCAAAGATCTTTCCTGGTATAGAAGTCAGACTCACCGGCCTATAGTTCCCTGGGTCCACCTTCTTCCCCTTTTTGAAGATAGGAACAACATTTGCTCTTCTCCAGTCTTCTGGGACTTCTCCTGTTCTCCAAGAATTTTCAAAGATTATGGAGAGTGGTTCTAAAATTTCTTCTACGATCTCCTTCAGTACTCTGGGGTGTAATTCATCTGGACCTGGAGACTTGAACTCATTTATGTTAGCTAAATATTCCCTCACAATCTTTCTGTTTACAGATAACTTGGATTCTTCTATTCCTTTAAAAGGACAGTGAAGATCAGTTGATGTTACATTTTCTTTCTGAGAAAAAACAGATGCAAAATAGGAATTAAAAAGTTTGGCCTTCTCAACATCCTCTCTTACCATTTCTCCATTTTCATCCTGTAAAAATCCTATAGCATCTTTGACTTTTCTTTTACTTTTGACATACCCCCAAAATCCTTTTTTATTGCTTTTGACATCTCTTGCAAGCCTTAATTCATTGTCAGCTTTAGCTAACCTGATACGTGCCCTGCAGGATCTGCAGACTGCATTATAATCTTCTTTAGATATGCCTCCCTCTTTCCATTTAATAAACATTTCTTTCTTTCTTTTTAGCATGTGTTTAAGTTCTGTGTTCATCCATCCTGGTTTCCTTAAATGCTTCCCATTCTTCCTACTTTTCGGGATTGTTAACGATTGTGCTTTGAGAATCTCATTTTTAAAAATTTCCCATCCTTCCTGGACATTTTTGTCCTTAAGGACATCCAGCCATTGGATCCCTCCTATTCTCTTTCTGAGTCTCTTAAAATCTGCCTTTCTAAAATCTAACCTTGAAGTTTGAGTCTTCACATGTCTTCCTCCTCTAGTTATCCAAAATTCTATAATAGCATGATCGCTGCCTCCTAGGGTCCCAGCCACCTTTACCTCCTCAACCATTTCCTCCCTGTTTATAATGATTAGATCCAAAGTAGCAGATCCCCTTGTTTTCTCCCCTACCTTTTGGAAGATAAAGTTGTCAGCAAGAGAGGATAAGAATTTGCTTGACCTGTTAGTTTTACTTGAGAGAGATTCCCAACAAATGTCTGGATAGTTGAAATCTCCCATGACCACTACGTCATATTTTTTGGAGAACTTGGTCATTTGATGCATAAAGAGTTCATCCATATCTTCAGCTTGCCCAGGTGGCCTGTAGTAAATGCCTACAATGGTGTCCTTTCCGTTGTTCTCTCCTTGTATTCTTACCCAAACAGTTTCCACAGAACTCCCAGTCTCTGAAGCTTCAATCTCTGTGCAGATATACGCTTTTCTAACATACAATGCGACACCTCCTCCTCGTTTATCAAGTCTGTTTCTTGCAAATAAGTTGTATCCTTTTAGCCTTTTATTCCAATCATGTGTATCGTCCCACCAAGTTTCAGTGATTCCAATGACATCATATTCCTTTTCCTGCATTAGTAGTTCCAATTCTCCTTGTTTGTTGCCCATGCTTTGTGCATTTGTATAAAAACATTTTAGCTTGTGATTGGTTTCTCTTCCTCCCATATTTTTATTATTTAAATTGTTTTGTCTTTGTTCTTCCTTTCCACTTCCAGTAGCAGAGATCTCAATAGTATTTGTCAGCTGTATGGCTTTTTCTGGCCTTTTGCTTCCCTTCCCACATTGTTCTAGTTTAAAGCTCTCCTGATGAGTGTAGCAAGGCGACTTCCAAATACATGTTTTCCAGTCTTCGTAAGGTGCACCCCATCTCTAGCAAGTAGTCCATCGTATAGGTAATTCATTCCGTGATCCAGAAATCCAAATCCTTGTTGACGGCACCATCGACGTAGCCAGTTGTTCACCTGTAGAATCTTATTCCACCTCATTGTTCCATGGTCATCCACTGGGAGAATGGATGAGAAGACCACCTGCGCTCCCAATTCTTTCACTTTTTTGCCTAAGTCTTCAAAGTCTCTGCAGATGGTTTCCAGGTCCTTTCTTGCGGTGTCATTTGTCCCCACATGTATTAGCAGGAATGGGTAGTGATCTGTAGGTCTGAAGAGTCTTGATATCCTGTCAGACACATCTTTAATTTTTGCTCCTGTAAGACAGCACATTTCTCTTGAGGTTATGTCTGGTCTGCAGATAGCGGCCTCTGTTCCTCTTAACAGGGAATCCCCCATGACCACCACTCTCCGTTTTTTCTTCACAACATTCTTCTTTCTCCATCCAGGAGGATTCTGAGGGCTTACAAGGTTATTCATTGCTGGAAAAGTCTTATTTTGCTGTATTTCTTCATGGTTCTCCTGCGTGAGAGCCTGGTACTGGTTCCTGAGCAGTATGGGTGCTGACTGCCTCTCGATCCTCCTGCTTCTGTGGGTCACATGCTTCCATTCCTCTGTTTCCTCAGGTGCAGTTCGAATTTCTTCTCTTTCTGAATCATGAAGAGATAATTCTGCTCTGTCTAAGAACTCTTCACCTTCCTTAATGATTTTCAAGGTAGTTAACCTCTCTTCTAGATTTCGCAACTTTTCCTCCAACAGGGACACAAGCTTGCATTTCTGGCATGTGAAGTTTGGCTTTTCCACTGGCAAGTCTGTGAACATGTAGCAGGATATGCAGCTCACCAAATGGCTCCTGGACTCTTCCATGTTCTTACTGTTAATGTTCTGAAAACAGTGAAAAAAGCTTCAAAAAAAGCTTCAAAATGCGCGCGCCGGGAGGCGCGCGGTTTACCGATGTCCTCTTTTCAGCTCCAACAAATATGCAAATTATCTCCTCAGGACTCCTCCCCTGGTTTTGAGTCTGCATACTATTCTAGGAAAATCCGAGCTCCAGCACGCAAATAGCGCTCCGTCCCTCCCGAGTCTCGCCGTAAGGCTAAGCAGTACTGTACAGCCACATATGGGATATTTCTACATTCAGCAGAAATTGTGGGACAAAATTTGGTGCCATTTTTACCCATTTCCCAATGTGAAAAGGTAAAATCTGGGGCTAAAACCAAATTTTGGTGGTAAAAATGCAATTATTTTTTTCTTCACCGCCCAATGATAGAAAACTCTTTGACCCACCTGTGGTGTCAATATGACCACTGCACCCCTAGATTAATTCATTGAGAGGTGTAGTTTGTAAAATGAGGATACCTATGGGTTGTTGGGGGTTCTGTTGTTCTGGCACCTCAGGGGCTCTGCCTATGTGACATGGCACCCTCAAACCAGTCCAGCAAAATCTGAATTCCAATATGGCACTTCTTACCTTCTGAGCTTTGCCTCAAAAGTAGTTTTCGACCACATATGGGGTATCGGCTTGCAAAACATATTTTCGGGTCCATTTTCTCCTGTTACCCTTGTGAAAGTAAAAAGAATTGGGTCTAAAGTAAAATTTTTGTGAAAAAAAGTTAAATGTTAATTTTTTCCTTCCAGATTCAATTAATTTCTGTGAAGCACCTGAAGGGTTAAAAAACTTCTTGAATGTGGTTTTGAGCACCTTGAGGGGTGCAGTTTTTAGAATGGTGTCACTTTTGGGTATTTTCTGTCAAAGGCCCCTCAAAGTCACTTTGAATATGATGTGGTCCCTAAAAAAATGGTTTTGTAAATTGTGTTGGAAAAATGAAAAATCGATGATCAACTCTTAAACAAAAAAAAATATGTTTCAAAAATTCCGCTGATGTAAAGTAGACATGTGGGAAATGTAATTTATTAACTATTTTGTGTGACATAGCTCTCTGATTTAAGGGCATAAAAATTTAAAAGTTTGAAAATAACAAAATTTGCCAAATTTCCGATATTTTCACAAATAAACGCAAGTGGTATTGAAGAAATTTTACCACAATCATGAAGTACAATATGTCACGAAAAAACAGTCTCAGAATCAGGGGGATCCGTTGAAGCGTTCCAGAGTAATTACCTCATAAAGTGATACTGGTCAGAATTGTAAAATTTGGCCTGGTCATGAAGGTGAAAACAGGCTTGGGGGGGGGGGTGAAGGGGTTAACATTCAGTTATATAGGAAAAGATATTAAATGAAAAATCAAGCGTTCTGTACAAATAGCTCACCTTGCAGTGGGTGAACGTAGCTGTAAGGACCTGCAGCACAGATGAAGGAAGAGACTGGATATTCTCAAAAGACACTGGTTCCTCTATAGAGCAGACATGGCGCACACAAGCCGTTAATGCTTCTATCCAGTGAGACATCTCCTGGCAAATGTAAGTTACAACAAGTTATAATTTTGATAGGTGAATTTATAGATTGTCTAATTTTTTTTATAACTTATTTCATACTTTTTGTCCAAAGTGTATTTCTTACTGGAGTGAAGCTAGACGTTACATGCATCCCGTGTGACAAAGTGGTCTGTAGCAAACAGAACCCAAAAATAGATTTCCTACTCCAATTTGGAAAATTAAAGTTGCTTGCTGATTATTGCATGTACTGTATTGATTTCTTTTCTGTGCCAAGAAGAAAAGAAATCACTCAAGAACATGAGTGTGGCCCTAGAGGTTATAATGCAGAGGATCATACAGCAGCTGGGAAATGGGCCGCCCTCGTGCAGTTGGTACCTCATTACAGAAATATTCAGTGCTGACATTAGTAACTATACCACTCCTCACTTATAAAAGAACAGGGGAATCATAGACAAAAAGCAGCTTCTGACGGCCTGGAGCCTGTGATCCTTCCAGTTCCACAATGGGTCATAGCCCTCTGCTCACATCCCCTTTTTACACCTCCCTCCTTTTTATCCCTCTACTTTCTACTTCTTGACTTATGTTTTTCTTCTGTCCCACCCACCTCATTTCAGGTCCCTCAAAGACTTATTTCTTCCAACTTTCCTTTAAAGATAATTCTCAGCCTTTTACTGGTATTTTCCCAGCTATCTCCCCTCATCCTTTACGGTTAGGAATGAATTTTCCACAAGGATCTGCTCCACCTTGTTCTGTGGGCTGTCAGTATTATCTGCATGTCTCCTTAGCTGATCCTTATTATCCGGGGGACTTGTTTCTTCCTGCATATTACAGGTGCATCTCACTAAATTAGAATATCATCAAAAAGTTAATTTATTTCAGTTCTTCAATACAAAATGTAAATCTCATATTATATAGAGTCATTACAAACAGAGTGATCTATTTCAAGTGTTTATTTCTGTTAATGTTGATGATTATGGCTTACAGCCAATGAAAACACAAAAGTCATTATCTCAGTAAATTAGAATAATTAACAAAAACCGCCTGCAAAGTCTTCCTAAGCATTTAAAAAGGTCCCTTAGTCTGTTTCAGTGGGCTCCACAATCATGGGGAAGACTGCTGACTAGACAGATGTCCAGAAGGCAGTCATTGACTCCACAAGGACCCAGAGTTCCAATTTTCATTTGGAAATCAAGGGTCCCAGAGTCTGGAGGAAGAGTGGAGAGGCCACAATCCAAGCTGTTTGAGGTCTAGTATGAAGTTTCCACAATCAGTGATGGTTTGGAGAGCCATGTCATCTGCTGGTTTAGGTCCACGGCGTTTTATCAAGACCAAAGTCAGCGCAGCCGTCTACCAGGAAATTTTAGAGCACTTCATGCTTCCCTCTGCCGACAAGCTTTTTGGAGATTGAAATTTCATTCTCCAGCAGGACTTGGCACCTGTCCACACTGCCAAAAGTGCCAATACCTGGTTTATATAAAACAGTATCACTGTGCTTGATTGGCCAGCAAACTCGTCTAACCTTAACCCCATAGAGAATGTATGGGGTATTTTCAAGAGGAAGATGAGACACCAGACCCAACAATGCAGACAACTGAAGGCTGCTATCAAAGCAACCTGTGCTTCCATAACACCTCAGCAGTGCCACAGGCTGATCGCCTCCATGCCACGCCGCATTGATGCAGTAATTGATGCAAAAGAAGCCCCGACCAAGTACTGAGTGCATTTACTGAACATACATTTCAGTAGGCCATCATTTTGGATTTTAAAAACATTTTTCAATCTGTTATAAAGTATTCTAATTTACTGAGATAATGACTTTTGTGTTTTCATTGGGTGTAAGCCATAATCATCAACATTAACAGAAATAAACACTTGAAATAGATCAGTTTGTAATGACTATATAGTATATGAGTTTCACTTTTTGTATTGAAATAAACTAACTTTTTGATGATATTCTAATTTAGTGAGATGCACCAGTATGTAACTTCTCCTGCAGCCACTCCATTATTAGAATTGTTACGGTGTTGTAACGCACAACGGTTCCTACTAACTGGTTCACTCACACGTGCAGTGATTAGTAGGATACGTAGAAATACCTGGAGAATATTCCGTAATGTGTTCTTCACTTCAGTATTTTGACTCGATAACATCGATGCCTGTCTTGAGATTTCAGAAAGTAAGTTGTGAAAATGCTCTATTGCCTAAAGAAAAGAGTTATAGAAAAGTAAATTACCCTCATTGTGATGATCACCAAAAATTAACTGACATAACTCCCAGAGATATCTATTCTGAAGTTGGATTAAAGTGTTTTTTTGTACTTTTACAAGTACAAATACATATTTTACCCATAAATTGAGAATGAATGACCAGTCCTGGCGGAGGTAGAAGCAGATTTCTCGAATGTGATATATTACAAAGTTATTTTTATGTGTAAAATTGATTTATGAAATAAAAATTTAAATGGTGGTTACATTTTAATTATTCATATAATCAATATTAATGTGTAAATGGTAAACGCAATAATTTCAGCACTTTTCTGCAGCTAGTTACAGTCTCTTCATGGTAAGAGCTGCTTTGTTAGGCAGTCTAAAGCCTACAGCCATTACATAGGTAAGAACTGGACCTTTTTCACTAATACTATCATTATGATGCCTCTTTGATACAAAGTTTAACAAGAATCAATAATTAGCCCAATAATGGGTGGAAGAAGAAAGACTAGAGTGAGCCAATGAGTCTAGTGATTGACTGCAGCGGTCAGATGACTATAGGAAATGGTCATCAGAGATTTCTGTGATTCCATAATTATAATCATTTATTCTTAGATTTATTTATATAATTTATTGGAACCTGTAGACCCACCTCTTCCGACAAGCGTACAACCTGCAGTAACCCTCGCTCCATCATACCGCTGCTGTCACGGGTGTGTCATGGTTGACAGACAGTCATACAGTATCCGGCTGTAGGAGGTCGCTGCGCTCGGCCTTACAAACATCTCCCTGATCCTTTTATGTTTCCTCTCTTTAGGACCCAGCGGTGATCCTCACCTTGCTTGGGGATTATACCTTTTCGTTTAGGACCCTGAGGTATCCTCCCCTTTCTGCAGTTAATCAGAACTTCCTTCCTGTGTCCTTAAATACCCTCAGATCCTCAGAGGAGTTGGTGATAGCGTGTTATACCTATTCAGGCTTGGGATTCTAGTAGTCGGCTTCAATTACCTTGGAGTTCCTTTGTGGATTGTTGCCGTGCTTTCTCCGGTGTCATCTTGGAGTTAAGTGGATTCCCCTATTTGTTGCCCCTGTGTGTATTTTAGTTGGTAGTGGGGCTGACTCAGTGCTCACCCCTCCCACTCCCTACCTAGGGCCTAGCCTTAGGGTCAGCTAGGGCCAGGTTTCCTGCTCGGCGAAAGGTGCAGAACCCACTTAGGGTCTATAGGGAAGTTGTGGTTTATCGTTTAGATCTGTTTAGGGGTCTTCATGCTCCCTTTCCCTAGTTATAGGGCTCCCTCCCCTTTTCCCGTGGTTATGTGCTGGGTTCTCTACATACTTAACGTGACAGCTGCTTGACCAGCTCAGCCCTCACCTACTGTATCCTCACCCATCCCTTGCAGATTGTTTGTGAGCCCTCACGGACAGGGTCCTCGCTCCTCCTCTACCAGTCAGTGACTTATTTTGTTCAAGATTATTGTACTTGTTTTTTTATGATGCATACGCCTTTTCACATGTAAAGCGCCATGGATTAAATGGCACTATAATAATAAATAATAATTTATTTATCATCTTGGACCTTTATATATTGCACAGATTTTCTCCAGAGCAGCGTGCTATGGATCTGCGGGTGTGAGGTGTGGTGGGGAGAGGGGGCGCTGTAAGGCAAGTATAACACTAGTTTTTATTTTAGGCAAATTTATGTCTTACATCCCCCCTCCCATTTTTGACAACCCCTTTAAAGAGAATCTGTCAGGTGATTTGTGTGTAGTATATTAATAGTATCCTGAAATAGAGCTCCAGCAGCCCTTTTAGGATATGTAACTTATTACTGTACGTGGTTCTCTTGTATTGCTCACGTGCCAGCAAGTCAAGCATATGTAAATGCTTAATGAATATTCACCCTTTCCGGTTAGTGTCACTGATTGGGTGCAGTTAGACTGCTGTGTTACTCGCCCAAGGATCGTATCGCAACCCTGGGACCGGCCGTCTACTCTCCTGACCATAATGTGAGAGCTGCCTAGAAACACATGCTATCACACTCAGATCAGGAGAGCCGACGGCCAGTCCGTGCACTGCGAGGTGATCCTCGTCCAAGTAACACAGCAGTCTGAATGAAACAGCGACGGCGGCTGGGAAGGGGTGAATATTCATTTACATATGCTTGACTGGCTAGCGTGCAACAATAAATTTGTCCAGTACTTACAGCAAGACAAGGGGACCATGTACAGTAATAACAGATAAATATCCAGAAAGGGCTGCCCACCACCTATTTCAGGATACTATTAGTACACTACAAACATCACCTGACAGATTCCCTTTAAGAACAGGAGTCATAATCTCACTTTGCTATTTAGCAACAACATATTTCTCAATGCTTTGTATCTGGGAGTATGTTGGAAAATTATTACTAAAACTGCTGTTCATGTGAATATGATGTAAAAAAACAAGACTTGTTGGCTAAATATCCCCTTCTACTTGCAGACAAACTGAACAAGGGCAAGGTAGACCAAAAGACATTACTCTCACAGTAGACTAATGCATGTATTGGGTAAAAACTGCCTTCTGGTTTAATTACCTGCGGTAGAAGTTTTACAAACACGTCTTGTTCCAACTGCACAACACGGATATGAGGCAGAAACATTTCTGTAATTATTTTAAACAATCCTAATGAGAGGAAAAACAAAATTACAAAATGAAAATACAATATATCTCTGTAATATCAAAAAATAGCAATTCACTTACGCATCTTTTCATTCCAGTTATCGGAACACTGAAACCTGGAGTGTGAATAGTTAAGGAATCGGCGCATACAAGAAATTAAAATGTATAGTAATCAATAGTATTCCCATATCAAAACAAGCGACAAACAGTGTGAGAAATATACAAAGCCCGATGTAGCTCAAGCATAAAGCCGCTCATTTTCATGTTATCTTTTGCTAACATTGTAGCTCAATTTAAGTCACAAAGAACCTCAGAAAATATTTTAGGAATTTTAGGAACCTTGCTTCAATTACAAAATATCCAATATTCCCACCAATACACATCTTGTAATATGAAGAGTACAGGGATCTGGCACTGCTCCCATTCACACTCTGCAGCATTTAATGGCGATCTGAAAACAGATGACTTGCTGCAAACAACGATTGGGTGGTGCTCACCATGAAACAGTCCTACTGAAATTCAGTGCAGAAAGAAATCTGGGGCGCTCACTGCTTCACGTTAAAATTGCACTTTTTTCCAGTTGCATAAAAGAGAATGCATGCGTTTCGGTTTTCAGGCTCAGAGGAAGCGTGATACACATGCGAAACGGCTCTGACAATTTTTGTCTTTACATTCCCTGTATATAGGAGGTGCTATGGGGCCATCATATTGTATTTACGGGAGCTATCATACTGCATATATGGGAGGCTATGCTACTGCAAATATAGGAAGGCTATGGGGCCATAATACTGCATATAAGGAGGTAAATGGAGCCATAATACTGCATATACAGGAGGCCTATGGGGCCATAATACTGCATATAAGGAGGTAAATGGAGCCATAATACTGCATATACAGGAAGCCTATGAAGCCATAATACTGCATATACAGGAAGCCTATGGGGCCATAATACTGCATATACAGGAGGTCTATGAAGCCATAATACTGCATATACAGGAGGCCTATGGGGCCATAATACTGCATATACAGGAGGCCTATGGGGCCATAATACTGCATATACAGGAGGCCTATGGGGCCATAATACTGCATATACAGGAGGGCCATAATACAGAATATACAGGAGGGCTATGGGGCCATAATACTGCATATACAGGAGGGCTATGGGGCCATAATACTGCATATACAGGAGGGCTATGGGGCCATAATACTGCATATACAGGAGGGCTATAATACTGCATATACAGGAGGCCTATGGGGCCATAATACAGCATATACAGGAGGGCTATGGGGCCATAATACTGTATATACAGGGGGGCTATAATACTGCATATACAGGAGGCCTATGGGGCCATAATACAGCATATACAGGAGGGCTATGGGGCCATAATACTGCATATACAAGAGGGCTATGGGGCCATAATACTGCATATAAAAGAGGGCTATGGGGCCATAATACTGTATATACAGGGGGGGCTATAATACTGCATATACAGGAGGGCTATGGGGCCATAATACTGCATATACAGGAGGGCTATGGGGCCATAATACTGCATATACAAGAGGGCTATGGAGCCATAATACTGCATATACAAGAGGGCTATGGGGCCATAATACTGCATATACAAGAGGGCTATGGGGCCATGCTACTGCATATACAGGAGGGCTATGGGGCCATGCTACTGCATATACAGGAGGGCTATGGGGCCATGCTACTGCATATACAGGAGGGCTATGGGGCCATGCTACTGCATATACAGGAGGGCTATGGGGCCATGCTACTGCATATAAGGGGGTAAATGAGGCCATGATACTGCATATACAGGGGCAATCACACTGTTATACAGGAGGGGGGGCTATGAAGCTATGATTCTGCATATATGGGATCACTGTGGGGGCCTCATACATGTATTTTTTATTTATATTACTTGGCACAAACTGGGCATCACAATACGTCATTTACTTGAATGACTCAGATGGAGCAGTGACACGGGGTGAACTTTGGCATGCTCCTCTTCATAAATTATTGATTCACTGCTCCACTTTGTAGCCTGGAAAGTAGTGGCCAGAAGTGGTTATAACAGTTTCTTTTTTCTACTCAGATCCCCACACATCTTACAGCAGACTTGTTCCATTGCAAAAGCGTTAATGCAGCAACGTCAAAAGACGGTGAAGAGTGGGGACCTGCACTGTTGGCCATTAGTAATTAAACAAGCAAAGGTATAAAAATAAAAAAAATCAAGATTTTGAAAAGATATATACTTTTTAATTTAGTCTTGCATTTTCATTCTATTTTTTAAAAAAAAGGCCTAGTAAGAATCGTATACTTCTAGCCCCTTGAAGATCTATTTCCAGCATAAGGGATCCACTGTGGAAAACCTCAGAATAAGGAATCGTTCACACAACCATATAATACAGAAATGCTGTGCGAGTACAGGTTAGACCGCACACTGACCAAGGTAACACAAGAGGGCTGTTCAGATGAGCGGTTTTTCGCACGAACAGTGTCAGTTTAAAGAAAAAATAAATTGAATCCCACACAGAAGATCCGAGTGAAATCTGATTTTTAGATACCTTTGCATTATTAGACTAGGAAACGGTATTTGATAATTTACATTATCGAATGTAGATGGATGAAAACTGATCACAGTGAAGTAAAAACTGACGAGTTTTTATACATTCATGTGAACATGGCCCAAGGCAATATAGGAGCTTAACCAAACCTGGACTGACTGTGGTGTGTACTAAGCCAAACTCAGACACATGAGGCAGCCAGCTCCGGTTGGGAGACCCACAGCTCGGATGCTGCAGTCTGTACATGGACTGAGACGTACACCAATCTGGACCCGGCCTAAGGCTGCGTGTCAGCATCACCATCAGAGAGAAACAGACCAATAATTAGTCATGGGTCACCCTAATCGCATGGGCTTTCTCAGTCACTGAAGCAGATCGACCCACTTGGTTTTTATCCACCGACTCTTAATGTATCAGTTAAAACAGCTGAAACTTAGAAGGACAAAGTCTGTCTTCAGTGTTATCCCTTTAGGCCACAGACAGTATTTGACTTCAGTATTTGTAAGCCTGGAGTGGGTGATAAATACAGAAGTGGTGACAGGTTTCTATGATACTTTACCTCTGATTGTTCCACTCCTGGTTTTGGCTTATAAATACTGAGGTAAAATACTGAACATGGCCTAAGTCACACCAGCTTTTCCACATTTAACGCGCTGTAGTCGCACTGTGGGAACCCAGCCCCTCCGCTGGTGCCGTCCCGCCACGACCTGCCCTGTGGTGTATACACTGGTGATAATGTCAGTGAGTCGCCACTCCTGCGGGCACAGCAGAGGCAGAAGACTAACGAGGGACAGGAAGAACTAGCCCACCCCGTGCTCCCGTGCGGCGAGGAGTGCAGGATATACACAGCTGAGGCAGCGCAGCCGGCAGCTCTCTCTGACACGTCTCCGGGCTCCATCCGCTCATCTCCTCCAGTAGATCCGCCTGGGACATGACGGCTGCTCAAGGTTTCAAACACTCAGTTAACAACGCGCCACCAAACTACAGTACAGAAACTATCGCGAGAAGTAAACATCTGTTCACATAGTGGCGCCAGCGACATGCAGGGCGCAGTGTGATGACGTCACCACGTCTGTTCCCTCAGGTCAGTGCAGCCACCTAGCGGCGAGCACGGCTCTATACGTGCCCGCCTCTTTATATGGCCATAGACAGTATTAATAGAGCCTCCACGTGACCATAGGCCCCGCCCCTCTCGCGGCTGATCAGGAGCGGTAACAGCTATGTCTGCTCTGGATTCTGTGCCCGAGGTCCTCATAGACCCTGACGGGGTGTACAAGTACGTCCTGGTGAGAGTGAGCCCGGAGTCGCCGGACCGGCACCGGGATATCGTGCGCGGAACCAGCACTGCCGAGTTCCACAGTAAGTGGCTGCGGCGGGAGCGCTGCTCCATGGCTTCCACTGTGCTGCTGACTACTGCGGAGAGGCGGCCGTGTACCGGCTCCCATGCTGCGGCCACGTCTGCCTGAGCACGCCGCCTGTCAGACCCGTGTCCACACGTGGGTGTGTGTAAACCTAATTGAGCGCCCACAGAAAAACCTTCTGGTGAAGGTGGTTATAGTGTGGGACTTAGGCTGCGTGCCCACTATGCGTTTTTCATGTGTTTTTGCCGGGAATTTCCACAGCGTAAACGCTTAAAAAACTCTTGGTATTACGTGCCCCATGTTCCCCAATGATAATCCACATGTGCTGTGCACATTCTGCGGAAATTTCCACTGCAGATTATCATTGTGGAATAAAACGCAGCACTACCAATTATTTTGCGGAAGCTTGGCGTTTTTGCTGCCATTGACTTGTATTGGAACGCATGGAATCCGCATCACTGGATCTTCAGATGCGGCTGTGGAGCGATTCAATGTGCAGATGGTACCCGGGTGTAGAGGACAGGAGACTCTCCTCCAGACCCGGGTACCATAGAACCTGTGAAAAAAAAAGAATTTAAAATAAAAAATAAATATTATACTTGCCTTCCGATGTCCCCCGGCCTCCTCAGCGATGCGTGCGGTGGTGTGAGGACCTGACATGACGTCATTTAGTCATGTGACAGGTCACGAGACCGCTGACGTCGGCGGTCGCGTGACCTGTCACATGACTCAATGATGTCACCGCAGGTCCTTCACACCACCGCGAGACACCGGGGAGACCGGACGCATCGCTGAGGAGGCCGGGGGACATCGGAAGGTAAGTATAATATTTATTTTTTTACCATTCTTACACTTTTTTTTTTTTAAACTATTACTTGGACACACTATATAAATCCAGGCCGTTTGCATGGATTTATATAGTTTGACCAAGTTGTCAAGCACTTTTCCAAGTAATGCTAAAATCGCTTGGAAAAGCACTTGATAACCGCATGCAGAAACGCTTCACAAACACTTCTACCTGGCGGGAAAAACGCATGTAAAATCCACTTGTGTTTTTCCTGCCAGGGAGAAGCGGAAAAAATATGCAGCATTTCTGCATCGTGGGCACATAGCCTTAGGCTATGTGCCCACGTTGCATTTATGAAGCAGAAAATTTCTGCTGCATAAATGCAAGTCCTCTCCTGGAAAAACGCATGCGGAATTCCGCACGCGTTTATCGCGCTTTTTTCGCGCGTTTATCACGCGTTTTCCACATGCGGAATTGCCTTGCGTTTTTTATGCATTGGACAAAGGCAATTCCGCTTGCGGAAACGCAAAATTAAATGACATGCTGCGGATTTTTGAACGCGGCATAAACGCTGCGGAAAAATCCGCAGCATGTGCATAGAAGTTGCGGAAACCCATTGGGGATCATGGGGTGCGGGTTACCAAGCATTTTACAAGCGTTTCCGCTGCGGAAATTCCGCATCAAAAACGCTTGTAAAACGCTACGTGGGCACACAGCCTTACACAGTAATTTAGCCATAATGGAAGCCCTTGGTCAGGGGCGTACATAGAAAGCATGGGGCCCCATAGCAAAAGTCCTAATCGGGCCCCCCATCTTTCCTGGTGGTGTAGTTGGGGTCACGGCGCACAGGAAGAGTAAAAAAATGGTATGCCTCATAACATTTAAAGGGGTTATCAGTTACCTTTTTTTAACCCCTTCATGACCAGAGCATTTTCAGTTTTTGAGTTTTCCGTCTTTTGCTCCCCTTCTTCCCAGAGCCATAGCATATGGCTATATTTTTCGGTCATTATGGCCGTGTGAGGCATTATTTTTTGTGGTACGAGTTGTACCTTTAAACATCATTACTAATTTTACCCTGGGCTGTGGAGTCTGAGTCAGTATAAAATGGACCGACTCCAACTCCTAAAATATATAATAAATTGGGTGCAGTAGATCAATGCAGTTTGTGGGGAATATTTTTAAAAAGACTCTCAAAAGACGCTTCATGTTTCTTAAAATGGATGCCTGCACACGTCACAGAGTGAACTATTTTGCCATCAATGCTCGATATGTTTGTGACAACAAAGATATTGTTACCAAGACACTGGCAGTAAAAGATACTAAAGCTGATCACACCAGCCAGTTTCTCCAGGCCTTAGTGAAAAAAGTTCTGCAAGATTACGAACTCAAAGAGGAACAGGTTCTTGCTATTGTAACGGACAATGCTTCAAACATGATAAGTACAATTAAACTGATGAATGAGAGTAATGAACAACAGCTAGAAGAAAATTTAGGATTCAGCATGTTTGAGATGGAAGGCCACAGTGCTGTTCATGTAACTGAGGAACAAACAGATATTACAACAGAAGAACAGCAAAATTATACTTCAGAAATAGATGATCTTGTTGAAGCTGCTTCAAAACACTTTCCTATTCATCACATGCGCTGTGTTGTGCACACGCTGCAGCTGGCAATAAGAGATAGTCTGCAAGAGGGACATGCTGGAAATCTGATTGGAAAAGTGAGGAAATTGGTTATTGCCCCCAGAACCCCTAAAATTGATTCCATCTTGAAGAGACGTGCTGGGAAAGGGGCAATTGTCCATCAAGCCACTCGGTGGGGCAGCACTTATTTAATTATTGAGCGATTGCTTGAACTAAAACCGTTTCTTATAGATATGGCAAACCCTCAGGTAACCCTAAATGAAGGTCAATGGACACAGGTGGCTGAATTGAAGGAATTGCTTAATCACCCATTTACCATGACTAAAAAAATTACAAGCTGAGGATTTAACTCCTGGCATTTTCATAAGGGAGTGGAAGAACTTGCTATTTTGCCTGTCCCAAAGAGGAGGTTTAATCGCAGATGGCATTTCTGCTTCAATGAAACGGAGAGAGACACAGCTATTGGAAAATAAAAAAAAATTCTGGCAGCTGTTTATGTGGACCCAAGTCATCATATACTGCTTGATGATCAACAGCTTACTAAAGGAAAAGAAGCTCTGACTGAGGTAGCAGTTAGGATGAGTGGCCTACAGGAGGACTGCCAGGCGCTAGAGGACTTGGGTCCTGACAGTGCTACTGCTGCCATATCGTCATCCTCATCAGATGAGGAGTTTGACTTTGACAAGTATTTGGATGACATGGAGCAGGCAAAGCGTTGCCGCAAGGAAAAAGATTTCACTCCGTCTCCTATAGCAAGCAGATTGACCATATTTCAGCCAAATGTTTCACTTGCTCTCAAAGAAATGGAAAAATTCAACCGTTCATCAAAACTGACTGTGCATGAGGCAATTCCTTGATACCCGGAAATTGTTAGAGATGTTGCCCATGTGGTTACGGCTTTGCCTCCAACTCAAGTTAGTGTAGAGAGGTTGTTCTCTAGCCTTAAAATTATTAGGTCAGATTTGAGGTTACCTATGAAGGAGGATCTGATGGAGGCGATACTATTTCTTAGAACAAATTCATAGACTGCACAAATGTTATTTAGTATGTTTTTGTTGAAAACTGTTTTTTGCCACTTACATAGTCTATTACATAGTGCATATTATATATATTATATATCGAATATTAAATATTTACAATTTATTACAGTTTGTGTTCTAAAGTTGTATTCCAATAAATATATATTATATTCTATCTAAATATCTTGATTATTGATCATAAAAATGATTAAATGTCTGATGTTCACATTGTACTGCAATCAATTTTTCACTTAACTATAAGCAATATATGTGGGAGTCGGAGTAAGGGAAATTGAGGAGTCGGAGTCGCAGGTTTGGCTTACCTATTCCACAGCCCTGGTTTTACCATATCGTGTACTGGAAAACGGTAAAAAAATTCCAAGTGCGGTGAAATTGCTAAAAAAAAAAATGCAATTCCACAGTTTTTTTTTCTTTCCACGTTCACTGAATGCTAAAACTGACCTGCCATTATGATTCTCCGGGTCATTACGAGTTCATAGACACCAAACATGTATATGTTCTTTTTTATTTAAGTGGTGAAAAAAAATTCCAAAGTTTGCTAAAATAAATAAATAAATAAATGGCACAATTTTCCGAGACCCACAGCTTCTCCATTTTTCGGGATCTGGGGCCGGGTGAGGGCTTATTTTTTGCGCGCCTTGCTGACGTTTTTATTGATACCATTTTGGGGTAGATCCGATGTTTTAATTGTCCGTTATTGCATTTTATTGCAATGTTGCAGTGACCAAAAATACGTAATTCTGGCGTTTGGAATCTTTCTTGATAGAACGGGCGATTCTGAACGCGGCAATACCAAATATGTATATGTGGGGTTTATTTTTTTTTTATTTTGAATGGGGCAAAAAGGGGGGTGATTTAAACTTTATATTTTTATTTTTTGCTTGCTTCTATAATCTCCATAGGAGACTGGAAGCAGCAACTGTCCAATCGCCTCTGCTACATAGAGGCGATGAGCAGATCACCTTTTATGTAGCAGAAATGCTCCTGTGCCACTAGGTGGCGCTCATAGCAATCTTTACATGACAACCACTGGAGTCTGCTGCAGACCCCGGGTTCTCATGCCCACCCATCAGTGACCCGGTCACTGATGGACGGGGCTAAGGCCGCTCTTCCGGCGCAGCGCTGTTAAATGCCGCTGTCAGACACTGACAGCGGCATTTAACTAGTTAACAGCCGCGGGTGGATCGCAATTCCACTTGTGGCTGTTGCGGGCACATGTCAGCTGTAATAATCAGCTGACACGTGCCCGGTTCAGTGCGGGCTCAGCGGCGGAGCCCCCTCTGAACCGGCCTTTCCGGCGTGGTGCGTACTATTACTGACCACGTCTGAAAGGGGTTAAGTTGCCCAATGTATTCAGCATGTGGGCATAAGTATCTCTGTAAATACCTTATGTTGCAGGTTCTGCCTGTGAGCGGCGCTCTCACTGGCCGCTCGCTGCAGCCGAGGGTCCCTCTTCCACGTTCCACCGGTGGCTGCTGGGAAAGCATGTTTTCACCACTACAATACTACACCTTTTGTGGACCCATATAGTATAATGCCTCTAACACACTGCATGATGCCCCCAACCAACAGTGAAATTCCCGACACGTACAGTATGAGGAACCAAAAGTCTCCAAAACAGTATGATCCCCTCACATAGCATGACCCCCCCCCCCCCCCCCTTCAGATCACCTCATACAGTATAATGGCCCCACCAGTGTAATTCCCCCAAACACAGAATAAACGCTCCCACAATGGTGCACATCACCACAGAGTATGTTAACCCTATAAGTACTGACTGAGAAAAGAAAGCAAAAATATCACTCCCCTGCCACGTTCCACTGTTGTGCTGCTCCACTCTGTGTGGACTGAGGCTCTGGGAAACGGATACATCAGGGAATGTGACTTTCCCATTGACGGCAGAAGTGGTGAGATGCTGCGGTGCCGATGGTGAGGCAGAGCGGAGTGTATTGATTTTCCGACGACCATCTTCCTGAAACCATAGTCTACAGGGAAATGGCCCCTGAAAGCGGCACAGGCGTGGTTGATATGTCGGCTGGGCCTAGATCCCAGTCTGCGCATGCGGCCCACTGCTTCAGAAAAAAGGCCGCCAGGAAAGCTCTGCCTGACCCCCGATACCTGGCCTGCAGCATCGCACCGCTTCTGTCGCTAAGTTCCTGAAGGAGGGACCCTCCTTCCTGCGATCCCGCTCCACCACCACAACTCCCCGGTAAGCTACATTTGGACCATAAGACGAACCCACATTTTATCGATCGACCATGACAGCACCACAAGAGAGGGGATCCGCCCACCAAGGACAGGAAACCTACAGGCTTAAAAGGGGCGGCCCTCTCTCTCGCCTCAGTTTTGGTTTCCTGTCCTTGATGGAGGGAACCTTTAACAGGCTCGTGGAAGACCTTCGTTAAATTTGGCGACAGCTGTTGAGCAGCGACCCTATCTGGGATCGGCAGCTCCAGCGTCAGCTATGCTTGTGCACCTCTATCTGGGGAATGCACAGCATCCTTGCTTCGGATAGCCGTGGGAGCTGAGCCCCTATCTGGGGTGGCAGCCCTATCATCAAATGCTACAGACAGGTCTGCGCCCCTATCTGAGAGGGGGCTGCCCCTGGTCTGGTCCGGACTGCAGTGGGACTGCGCCTCTATCTGGGATGGCAAGCCCACCAACGCCCTAAAGTGTATAGCGGGTTGCGTGGGCTGTCATTCCCATCGTCACCCAACGGAGGATGGTGGTCTGGATGTTATGTGGGGGAGCAGCCCGGTCGGTTCAGCAGAGCCTACCCGGTGCGGCAACGGCTGAACATCCTGGCGTCCTCGGGGTTCGCGTGGGCGTGTTTGCTTCCGGCCTCCTCCTGTGAGTCGCGGCTTGATGATGTCACCGCACCTCGGGGCCGTCACGTGACCGGGACCTGGAAGTCTGGTCACGTGCATCTAAGTTGTAAGTGCCGTGTTAAGATATATTTAATTTTAAATCAGGTGGCTGAGGGAAGGGTGGTGCTATTTAACTGGCCCAGGCACCGTTGTTCGGGGCTTCCCAGCTTCTATTCTCCCTATCATGGAGACTGATAGGGAGCAGCAGCAGCAAATTCAGCAGCTGCCATCTCCACCATCTCAGCCGCTGTTTGGGGAGCTTCAAAAGGTGCATCGCCCTCGTGTTACTGGTAATGCCCGGTCCTCAGGAAAACGAGGTTCGGCGTCTAAGTCCAGTCATCATGGCTCCAGCAGGATGGACGAATCTGCAGCCTCCAGGGATGATCCCCCGGCTGAGAAAGGTCCTTCCTCCAAATCGGTACCAGCCCTTTGAGCCGCCTGGGTAAGTGATCTTCGAGAAAGTTCACTTAGTAATGGAGTATCCCTTCTCCTCTTCGATTTCTAATAGGGGAAGAAGTGTGCCTCCAAGACCAAGCATTTTCAATGTGCATTGTGTAACACTGTCCTTCCTGACTTGTATCCCAAAAAATTGTGTCCGTCCTGTATAAATCACTCTAGTGGAGGAAACCCCTAGTTTGGCCTCAGGATTGAAAACCTTGGTCAAGTCTGAAATTAGTAAAATCCTCTCTAAAAAGGGAAAGGTGGATACAGACTGTTATCTCCCCAGCCCCTGATGACTCCCTGTCGTCGGCTTATGAGTTGGACTCGGACAACTCGGCCTCTTCATCTTCCACTTCCTCACAGTGGTGCGGGTCAGCATTGTTTCCCACTTAATGGAGTTGATGGTTTGATTAAAGTGGTTCGTTCAACCATGGGTATTACAGATGCCAGACCAGAGAAATCAGTCCAGGATGTAATGTTCAGGGGGCTGGGGCAAAGGAAAATAAGTTTTCCCTTTAACAATAAACTTCAGGATTTGATACGTAGAGAATGAAAAAGGCCAGAGAGAAAGGGTGTTCTCCCTCCATTCTTTAAAAGGAAATACCCCTTTGAAGACTCAGCTTCTTCCTCCTGGGAGAAAGCCCCCAAAATAGATGTGGCCATACCTAAGGCATCTAGACGATCGTCTCTCCCCTTTGACGATACGGGAGCTCTTAAGGACCCTTTGGATAGGAAAGCTGACACCTTTCTCAAAGGGACCTGGGAAACGTCTGCGGGGGCCTTAAAGCTAGCGGTTGCCGCTACTTGTACTGCCAGGTCCCTAATGATATGGTTGGACCAACTTGAATCCCGTCTGAGAAATAACATCCCCAGGAAAGAGATTTTATCAGATATGTCACTCTTACAGGGGGCAGCAGCCTTCCTGGCGGATGTCTCTGCGGATTCAGTCAGATTGACAGCGAGGTCAGCTGCCATGTCCAACGCAGCTCGTAGAGCCCTGTGGCTTAAATGTTGCCCAGGTGATATTCAGGCAAGAACGAGACTCTGTACTATTCCATGTGAAGGAGAGCATCTTTTTGGGCCTGTTCTGGATGAGCTTCTGGATAAAGCTAGTGACAAAAAGAAAGGTTTCCCTAGCTTGTCTATTCCCGCTTATAAACGTCCTTTCCATAGAAGAAGAATTTCTACGAAAAAGACCGCCGAAGGGTCAGGAGAAATGGGAAGACCTCAGACCGAAAGGTAGAGGGCTCCTATTCGGCTCTTCTAACCGAGGGCCCCGGAAGCTGAGTCAATGACTTTGCAGCCCAGGTTCGGGTTCGAGTTTCGACAGGTTCCTCGTGGGAGATTCATCTTGACCCCAAACCGTTCCTCAGTGGTTCGTAAAGCTGTCCTAGTGGAAGTCCCGACAGCAGAAAAGGGGCTAGGATTCTACTCTCCTCTCTTTTTGGTTTCTAAGCCTGACTGTTCATTTAGGTGCATCATTAACTTAAAAGCCCTTAATAAGTTTTTGATCGTTCCCACCTTTAAGATGGAATCTGTTACTTTATTGTTGATTTAACTTTTTTCAGGCTGTTACATGGTAGTGTTAGATCTAAAAGACGCCTATTACCATGTACTTATACATATGGATTTCCAGAAATACCTTTTAGGGTGGCTTTCATCATAGATGGAGAAATTTAAACATTTCTAGTTTGAGTCCTACCGTTTGGTCTGGCCATAGCACCCAGGGTATTTACTAAGGTTATAGCAGAAGTCATGGCTCATGTTAGGGAACATCATATTTTAATTATCCCTTACCTGGATGATTTCTTGATAGTTGGAGACTCAGCCTCCCAATGTGATAATCACCTAAAACTAGTATCCTCCATCTTAGAAAGTCTGGGCTGGATTCTGAATCTAGAAAAATCTAGGGTAGTGCCTTCAAAACTACAGCAGTTCTTGGGTATTATGCTGGATTCAGACCTTCAAATATGTTTCGTCCCGGAAGCCAAAAAACAAAAGGTTAAAATTCTAGTAGGGAAAGCATTATCAAACCTGGTCATGTCCCTTAGAGATGCGCTGTCCTTGTTGGGTACCCTGTCATCTTGCCTTCCTGGGGTTCTGTGGGCACAATACCACTCCAGGGTTCTACAGTGGGACGGACGTTCTACATAATGAGGTTTTGTTAGATGGGCTCTTAGAAGGACGAATGTCCTTGTCACCCCGTTCAGTTGAGTCCTTGCAGTGGTGGGTGAACAAGGCGAACCTGTCACGAGGAGTTCCCTGGGTGTTTAGAGTCACTAAGATTAATTAAAACCAATGCAAGCTTCCGTGGGTGGGGGGCCCATCTGGGGGATATGGTGGCCCAGGGGTCCTGGTCAGACGCTGAAAAGGGTCTTTCCTCCAACACTAAAGAACTGCTAGCCGTGGATAAAGCGATTAATCATTTCTTGCCTTTCCTTCATGATAAAAACTTTAGGATCCTTTCAGATAATAGGATAGCGGTAGCTTACATGAACCATCAGAGGGGTACACGTTCAGGATCACTGATGAGTGACGGATCATTTTTTTTCAGATTTCGGAATGCCGTCTCCTTTCCTTAACGGCCCTCCATATCAAAGGAAAAGAAAACATAAAGGCAGACTACTTAAGCCGCTATTCTCTGAGACAGGGCGATTGGGAACTAAAGCTGGACATTTTTTCCCAAATAGATGGGGGCTTCCGGTGGTAGATCTCTTTGCTGCAAGACTAAATCGAAAGGCAGAGCTCTTTTGCTCCCTAAATCCCAGAGAAAACCCCCTGGCAGTGGACGCTGTCCAAGTAACTTGAGATTTCAGTCTGGCCTATGCCTTCCCCCATTGAATCTTCTTCCCATGGTTCTAAGAAAGATCAGAGAGGACAAGGCGAGGGTCCTTCTGGTCTCCCCCCTTTGGCCCAGGAGACCCTGGTTCTCATGTCTGAGGAACATGTCCATCTCAGATCCTTGGTTCTGCCCGAGATTCCGTATCTCCTCGGCCAGGGTCCAATAGGCCATCCTCAAGCTCCTGGCCTCCACTTGACGGTGTGGAACTTGAGAGGTCTCTGCTAGAACGCAAAGGATTCTCTCGAGACCTAGTGGCTACACTAATGCATAGTAGAAAACCTGTCACTACCAGAATTTACTCTAGCACTTGGAAGACCTTTTTATCTTTTTCTGGTTCTACGGTTGGTGAGGGGGCACCAATTGGTAAAATTTTAGAGTTTTTACAGAAGGGCTTTGAGTTGGGGTTGGCAACAAGTACCCTTAAAGTCCAAGTCTCTGCCTTGGGTGCCCTATATAACTGTGACTTGGCGGGAAATGATTGGATTTCTCGCTTTATCAAAGATGTGTTTTAGATCCAGGCCTGTTATCAAAAGCAGTTTAGTTCCCTGAGATCTAAATTTAGTTCTAAAAGCATTAACTAGTTCACCCTTTGAACATAGATTCAGCAACCCTCAAGTCCATCTCCCTTAAAACAGCGCTTCTAATAGCTCTAACATCAGCTAGGAGGATCAGTGACATCCAGGCTCCGTCTTAAGCTTCACCTTTCATGATAGAATAATTCTTAGAACTGACCCAGCGTATCTCCCTAAAGTAGCTTCCCTTTTCCATAGACTCCAAGAAATAATCCTACCCTCATTCTGTCCTAATCCAAGTAACCAAAAAGGGGCTGAATTCCATTCCTTAGATGTTAGAAGATGTGTGATTAGGTACCTTTCGGTCACCCAAGCTTTCAGGAATGATAGTTCTTTATTTATCTCCTACCAAGGGGTTAGAAAGGGACTTAAGGTTGTCAAGTCCACCATAGCTAGGTGGATCAGGGAGGCTATTACTCTAGCCTATGCCTCCAGCTGTGAGGAAGCGCCACAGGGGTTGAAGGCTCGCTCTACCTGAGCAGTGGCGACCTTGTGGGCGGAGAAGACGGGTGTCTCGATGGAAGACATATGTAAGGCTGCTACCTGGTCTTCTCCATCTACCATCTATAGGCACTATACACTGGATTTGGGGGTTTCATCTAGCCTCCCCTTTGGAAGAATGGTGCTCCAGGCTGTGGTCCCTCCCTAGACTTCTTCATCTCTGCAATTCTCTCGTGGTGCTGTCATGGTCGACCGATAGTCATAAGTTACTTACCGGTAACGGGATTTTTCGGAGACCATGACGTCACCCTTATATTCCCTCCCTTCACTTTATGGGAACACTCCTCGTTTATTAATTAAAATTTTCTCACTTAGTGGTGGTGTATAAAAATATTATTTTTATGGTTGTTTTGCTATGTCTACTAACCTGGTGGTCCTCTCGATGCTCTGTAATCCAAACTGAGGCGAGAGATAGGGCGGCCCCTTTTAAGCCTGTAGGTTTCCTGTCCTTTGTGGGGGTGGATCCCCTCTCTCGTGGTGCTGTCATGGTCTCCGAAAAATCCTGTTACCGGTAAGTAACTTATGACTTTCATCCCAAATTTGGGGGAGGGGGAGAAGTGGAAAGTCTTATGGTCTGAAAAAAATAAGGTATGTCAACGCTCTACTAGACACATGACTGCTGCAGCTTGTGATAGGCTGCAGCAGTCAAGTGCTTTGAACTGCATGCATTGCAAGCAGTCATGTGTCTGGTAGAGCAGTGACATACCATATTTTTCGGACCATAAGGCGCACTTTTCTTCCCCCAAATTTGCTCCTGTGTCTGGTAGAATGGTGACATTATTGCTCCTGGTGCAGTTCACAGATCAGTCTGCACCGGATCCAGGAGGGCGACTGCAGGTGAGTAGGATTAATTTTGTTTTATTTTTACAAGGTCTAAGAACCTTTTACCAGATAACCTCTTTAATGTCCAAGTATTACTGCCGATGTGAAACGCTTTGATTATTTTGCAAAACGCCTTTAAAGGGAGCCTGAGAGCTGATAGCCATCATCCTGGGCAGCGAGTATCAGGCACCTTCTGTATGATCTCAGCCAGAAATGCGTGACTCTGAAACGCTGCGGCATTTCCGAGAAGAACGTGCATTAAAAGCTGCAAGGGACCGAGCCGCATAGTGGATAAATCGGAGAGCTGTGACCCGGCGGCTTCTCCCCACCCGCTGCCAGTGACTGACAAGTCTCCAGTATTACTGCATGCGTGACTAGAAACCCGTAGATCACTGCAAGTGGGTGGGAGAAGCCACCGAGAAAAATCTGTCTAACTAGTGCACAATGCGACTGGTTCCATGGCGGCTTTTAAAGTATGGTTTTATCTGAAACTCCGCCAGTGGGTGGAGCAGCGTGTGTCATCTGTCAGGGTCACTTCAGGCAACGCTCTATATCACAGGTGGTACAGAACAGGGACAGATTCTCCAGAGGAAACAAAAAAATCGCACCGCACTCATCATGAAATGTGAACATACAAGTGAATGAATACATGTGACACTTCAGCTCTACCACACATGGCCTTTTCAAACAGGAACTGAAATGCCACATACGAACACATGAGAATACATGGATGTACCACAGATAAATATACCTACATCACATACACATATGCAGGGCTGCCACCAGGAATTTCAGGGCCCCATACTTGCAAAAATTTTCGGGCCCCCTTGAGGCTCCACCCCAGCTCCGCCTCAACCCCTCGAACCTTCCACAGTCCCACCGTCCACTCTTGGAAAATCTACAGTTCTGCAGCAATCACATGTTAACAGTTCCCATTGAACACCATATCAATTACCTAGCCAACAGCTTTTGATCAAAAGATTTCTTAAACCGCCACCATGACAAGGTAGACTCTTCTGGCCGGCCCTACTCTACACTACCCTACTAAACATTTCTTATAATACCCAATACTCTTTGATATATTTTTCTTTATGGGAATGTGTCACATACATTTTTAAAACTGTCCGATAATACCACACCACATACAAGGAACAAATACCGCCACACCATGACCAAACCACATATTACTAACACATAGTGACCGAATAATACCACATACAAGGAACAAGTACCGTCACACCATGGCCGGACCACATATTACCATCACATAGTGACTGAATACTATAATACTGATCATTAATAAAAAAAACACTAATATTTCCATAAATGCCATTATACACAGGCGCTCTGTACATAGTATACAGTGTATAGTGTCAGTATACAAATAACACTGACTCACCAGTGACGACGTACACAGGAGCTCTGTAGAATAGTGTACAGATAACACAGGGATCACCAGTGCCATTATACACAGGAGCCCTGTTATAGTATGTAGTGTATAGTGTCAGTGTACAGGTAACACGGTAACTCACCGGTGACGTCTCTAGTTGAAGTCCTTCATCCAGTGCAGATCACCATCACTTCTTCCAGCCAGGACTCGTCGCTGCAGAAAATAACAGAGTTATCTAGAGCAGTTTGCTGAGCTCATTCCCCAATTTTTTCCCCAACTTCTACACTACACCAGATGAAGAAAAAAAGCGACATATTGTCGTCCTGCACAGTAACAGGACCTCCCCCTCACTGAAAACAGTATCCTTAAGAATAAAATACATCCTGCTCCTGTGTCATCACCATTTTGCCCCCAATGCACGTGTCTCATCATCGCCGTTCTGCCCCCCCCCCCCCCAAGTGTCTCATCATCGCTATTCTGCCCCCCGTTATCATAGTAACATAGTAGTTCAACCCATAGCCTAACATGTTGATCCAGAGGAAGGCCAAAAAAAAGCCATGTGGCAAACGCTTAGCTCCACATTGGGGGAAAAAAAAATACCTTCCTGACTCCATACAACAATCAGACTAGTTCCGTGGATCAAAGCCCTATCAAGGAATCTAGTATATATAACCTGTAATATACTTTTCAAGAAAGGCATCCAGGCCCTGCTTAAATTTTAGTAGTGAATCACTCATTACAACATCATGCGGCAGAGAGTTCCATAGTCTCACTGCTCCTACAGTAAAGAATCCGCGTCTGTGATTATGATTAAACCTTCTTTCCTCCAGACGTAGAAGATGCCCCCTTGTCCCCGTCTCAGGCCTCAGAGTAAAAAGATCAGTAGAAAGGTCTTTGTACTGTCCCCTCATATACTTGTACATAGTAATAAGATCACCCCTAAGCCTTTGTTTTCCCACAGTAAATAACCCCAAGTGTAATAACCTGTCTTGGTATTGCAAACCCCCCAGTCCTCTAATAACCTTGGGTCGTTCTTCTCTGCACCAGCTCTAGTTCAGCTATGTCTTTCTTATACACCGGAGACCAGAACTGTACACAGTATTCTAAGTGTGGTCGCACTAATGACTTGTATAGAGGTAAAATTATATTCTCCTCATGAGCATTTATGCCTCTTTTAATGCATCCCATTATTTTATTTGCCTTTGCAGCTGCTGCCTGACACTGGCGACCAAACGTGAGCTTGTCGTCCACCAATACACCCAGGTCTTTCAGTGACAGTTTTGCCCAGTGTTTTACAATTAAGCATATAATTATACATTTTATTTCCTCTGCCCAAGTGCATTACCTTACATTTATCCCCATTAAAGCTCATTTGCCATTTATCAGCCCAAGCTGCTAGTTTACATAGATCCTCCTGTAATATAAAATTGTCCTCCTCTGTATTGATTACCCTGCAGAGTTTAGTGTCTGCAAATATTGAAATACTACTCTGTATGCCCCCTACAAGGTCATTAATAAATATGTTCAAAAGAAGTGGGCCCAATACTGACCACTGTGGTACCCCACTGTTAACTGTGACCCAGTCTGAGTGTGTTCCATTAATAATCACCCTTTGTTTCCTATCACTGAGCCAGTTCTTAACCCACATACATATATTTTCCCCTCACCCATGACAGCACACCTTGAGAGGGGGATCCGCCCCATCAAGCACAGGAAACCGTCTGAAATAAAAGGGCGGTACCTCTCCCTCGCTTCAGTTGGTTTCCTGTCCTTGATGGGAACCTGTCTGGAAAGAAGAAAACTTACCTGGGTCTGTTCCGGTGTGGAAGAACAGGTACTGGCCTGTGCACCAAGTTCCAGCCTCCAGAAGCGCCGTCCGCAGCTCCCTTGGGTCCTGCGTCCGAGCGGGCGCACGCGGTGAAGCAGGCTCCGGTTTCCCGTAGACTGCTGCGCCGCTCTCTCCCTGTCGCCTCAGTCGGCCGCGTTCCGCAACTTCTGGGTAGCGCCCGATCCAAGATAGCGGCGCCCTTTAAAGCGCTCCCGGACCGTTTTTTTTTTTTGTTTGGAGCCTCGGTCTGGAAAGGGGGGGTGGGGGGGAGGGCCCTTGAACCGGAGCAGGCTCTGGATGGCCCTATATTATGGGGGGGGGGGGGGGGTTATCCTGGGAGCGTGGCTCACTCTTCTGTGAAATGGCTGACCAGGATAGTCATGAGCATCAGGTAACCCCCCCCCCCACTCTTCAGCAACGGAAGAGGCAGACGGACACCTCACACAGACAGCGGCTCGAGCAGTCGCAATGGCAGCCACAGGAGCAAGATATCAAACACCTCTGGTTAATTTGATTTCCATTGATGATTTGTGTGTGATTTTGTTGTCAGCACATTCAACTTTGTACAGAACAAAGTATTCAATGAGAATATTTCGTTCATTCAGATCTAGGATGTGTTATTTGAGTGTTCCCTTTATTTTTTTGAGCAGTATATCTCTATATGTGCATGAGATATCTATCTATCTATCTATCTATCTATCTATCTATCTATCTATCTATCTATCTATCTATCTATCTATCTATCTATCTATCTATCTATCTATCTATCTATCTATAACTATATATATCTATCTATATATAGATATATCTATATAACTATATATATATATATATATAACTATATATATCTATAACTATATATATCTATATCTATAACTATATCTATATCTATTTATTTATTCGTACAGACCAAAAGTTTGGAGAATGCCAAGAGTGTGCAAAGCAGTCATCAAAGCAAAAGGTGGCTACTTTGAAGAACCTAGAATATAAGACATATTTTCAGTTGTTTCACACTTTTTTGTTAAGTATATAATTCCACATGTGTTAATTCATAGTTTTGATGCCTTCAATGTGAATGTACAATTTTCATAGTCATGAAAATACAGAAAAATCTTGAAATGAGAAGGTGTGTCCAAACTTTTGGTCTGTACTATGTATGTGTACACACCACACACACACTTTTTCCCCCACCTGTAGTATTTAGTCAGCCACCAATTGTGCAAGTTCTTCCACTTAAAAAGATGAGAGAGGCCTGTAATTGACATCAGAGGTAAACCTCAACTATGAGAGACAAAATGAGAAAACAAATCCTGAAAATCACATTGTCTGATTTTTTTTTTTTTTTTTTCAAATTTTGGTGGAAAATTAAGTTTTTGGTCAGTTACAAACAAGCAAGATTTCTGGCTCTCACAAACCTGTAACTTCTTTAAGAGGCTCCTCTGTCGTCCACTCATTACCTGTAGCACTGGCACCCGTTTGAACTTGTTAACAGTATAAAAAAAACACCTGTCCGCAACCTCAAACAGTCACACTACAAACTCCACTATGGTGAAGACCAAAGAGCTGTCGAAGGACACCAGAAACAAAATTGTAGCCCTGCACAAGGCTGGAAAGACTGAATCTGCAATAGACAAGCAGCTTGGTGTGAAGAAATCAACTGTGGGAGCAATAATTAGAAAATGGAAGACATACAAGACCACTGATAATCTTCAATCTGGGGCTCCACACAAGATCTCACCTCGTGGGGTCAAAATGATCTCAAGAGCGGTGAACAAAAATCCCAGAACCACACGGGGGGACCTAGTGAATGACCTGCAGAGAGCTGGGACCAACGTTACACAGTAAGCCACTACGCTGCCAGGGACTCAGATCCTGCTTTGACAGCTGTGTCCCCCTGCTTAAGCCATTACATGTCAGGGCCCATCTGAAGTTTGCTAGAGAGCATTTGGATGATCCAGAAGAGTATTGGGAGAATGTCATATGATCAGATGAAACCAAAGTAGAACTGTTTGATAGAAACACAACTTGTCGTGTTTGGAGGAGAAAGAATGCGGAGTTGCATCCAAAGAACACCATACCTACTGTGAAGCATGGGGGGTGGCAACATCATGCTTTGGGGCTGTTTCTCTACCAAGGGATCAGGACGACTGATCCGTGTATATGAAAGAATGAATGGGGCTATGTATCGTGAGATTTTGCGTGCAAACCTCCTTCCATCAGCAAGGGCATTGAAGATGAAACGTGGCTGGGTCTTTCAACATGACAATGATCCCAAGCACACTGCCAGGGCTACGAAGGAGTGGCTTCGTAAGAAGCATTTCAAGGTCCTGGAGTGGCCTAGCCAGTCTCCAGATCTAAACCCTTTAGTAAACCTTTGGAGGGAGTTGAAAGTCCATGTTGCCCTGCGACAGCCCCAAAACATCACTGTTCTCTGCATGGAGGAATGGGCCAACATACCAGCAACAGTATGTGCCAACCTTGTGAAGACTTACAGAAAACGTTTGACCTGTCATTGCCAACAAAGGATATATAAAAGTATTGAGATGAACTTTTGTAATTGAACAAACATATTTTCCACCAAAATTTGAGAAAAATTTCTTTACAAATCAGACTGATTTTTCAGGATTTGTTTTCTCATTTTGTCTCTCATAGTTGAGGTCTACCTATGATGTCAATTACAGGCCTCACATCTTTTTAAGTGGAAGAACTTGCACAATTGGTGGCTGACTAAATACTTTTTTTTTCCCCCACTGTAAGTGTCTTATAGTCCAAAAAATACAGTATTTGGTATCGCTAAGTTCATAAAAGTCCCATCTATGAAAATATAAAATAAATTATTCCAATCGGTAAGCAGCATAACGAGAAAAAACTAAAAACGCCAGAAGTACCTTTTTTTTTTTTTGATTGATCAGTATTGCAATAAGAGGCAATGAAAAAACATATCTACCCCAAAATGGTATCAGTAAAAATGGCAGCAAAGGGTGCAAAAAAATAAGCCTCACACAACCCCGTATCCCGAAAATTGTCTTGTATGGAGTTTGCTCAGCTCCTTACAGCTGGACCCGCTCCATAACATAATAGCACATAATGGAATGTGAAGGGGATAAAATATAGCAAACTTTCTGACATTTCTTAATATAAAACAGAAATTTTCCTATGGTGAATGCTGCTTTACAAAACATATGTAATGGATATTCTAGAAAATTTGCTTGGAAAACTTGAGCTTCAGATACAGACTATGAAGATGGAGGGAAAATATTTTTGCTAATTAGATCCATATCCAAGTATTTTCTGCGTTAGTCATGATTGTAGTTTATGCTGTTTCTTTTTCAACAGATCATATATTTGAAAAGCTGGAACCAGAAATGCAAGCACTGGGCCTGAAGTGTAAATGCCTTGGGGGAGGGAAAATAGAGCACAACAGTAAAGACAAGAAGATACGGATCTTTGGTGAATCTACTGTACGTACGCCTTATTGTTCTTCAAGGGCACTTGAATTATAAATTTGAAGCTTTTTGCCTAACCTTTTCACATAGTTTTGATCTAGGTGTTCATACACTTTAGATGGCTGCCGTCTAGCACTCCTGACTTTCATACGTACATATTCACAGTGGTGAGAGGGGTGTAAGCTACTACCAGACACCTCTTCTTATATGAGAAACACTATGGCCAGCATATTACCAACTCATGGATAGGTGGTGACAAGAGAAACCTGCTCGCCACCCATAACCGCAAGGAAAAAATGCCTACTCGAAAAGCAAGGTAGAAGAAGCGAGAGCGAGTAGAAATGGCATGAAAAAACAATATTTTTATTATTCAAATATAAATATATAATAGTGACACAAGGAAAATAAACACAATGACAATGGGTGATCATTGGATCAGGAAAAGCCCCACTACATCTTGAGACCCCTCCTAAATATATATTCCTGTACATGATGGATTCGAGCAAAAATCCACAAGAGGGTAAGAGGAGAGAAAGAGAGGGGGGAGAAGACAAAATACGCGGGGGAGGTAGAAACATAGGGAGAGTACAGGATGTCAATCAGCAAGGGTGAGATACCCGTTATCTCAAATACCCAAGTGGGAAACTATAATAATTAATGAATCAAGGTACTCACCCAGATAGTTAGTACACTCTCTCTAAGATATGGGGGGCACAGGGAGGCAGATGTTTCCAACCACGGAAGGCCTCGACGCGACGGCTTTATTGCGTCGAGGCCCTCCGTGGTTGGAAACATCTGCCTCCCTGTGCCCCCCATATCTTAGAGAGGGTGTACTAACTATCTAGGGGAGTACCTTGATTCATTATTTAGTCTTCTCCCCCCTCTTTCTCTCCTCTTACCCTCTTGTGGATTTTTGCTCGAATCCATGATGTACAGGAATATATATATTTGAGGGGGTCTCAAGATGTAGCGGGGCTTTTCCTAATTCAATGATCACCCATTGTCATTGTGTTTATTTTCCTTGTGTCACTATTACATATTTATATTTGAATAATAAAAATATTGTTTTTTTCATGCCATTTCTACTCGCTCTCTCTTCTTCTACCGCTTCTTATATATTGGAAAGAACAAACAGATCGGATGTTAAAATTCAACATTTTGGGCATTATATTTCTACTTTGTTAGCCTAAGAAACTGATCTATAAAGACAACCTACAAACAGGATTTTAAAAGCTGGGAAAATATACTTAAAGTGCATTTTAATGAATAGATATTGTAATTAAAATAAGTTCTACAATATAATGTCATAAATGGAGTTATAGTTATACAGAGCAAAGGCTGGGGACATTGGATCTCTGTCTGCACCCCCAGCTGTGAACAGGAAATTGAAGCAGGTTATCTGATGGAGAGCTTACATGGAGTGTGTACACAGAATAATTACCAAGTTGCTGACAGTTGTTTGAAGGGAAAACTGTGACTGTACAGCCTGATTACCAAAGAGGTGCTAATCAATGCAAGGTTAAGAGACCTGACCTAAAGAAGACAGTACAGCTCCTTATCAGAGACCTCACATCACAATACAATATTTTCCATACCATATCTATAAAATCCCAGTTTGACACAATCCATGGATGATCGGGGAGCATACTCTCATCTGTGCGTAAAGTTGCAAAAGTTGTGTTAACTGGCAATCCACAGGAAGGCAATATCTCCCTGAATTAAGAATTTATCACTATATGTGTCTGGTATGTATAGAATGCTCGAATGATATTCAGGAAGATGATGGCCATATTGTTTCTGTAGTACGTTCCCCAGGGAAAATGACAGACCGCGGAAATATGGCCTAAAACTGGATCATGATCGAATCCACCATCCTCCTGCCTCAGCTGAGGGAGGAATGGGGAATCTGGTAGACCTCTTTATAAACATCTCATCTATCGAATATCCAAGCCAGACCCCAGGAGACACAAGGTGCATTGTAGGTATGTCCATATTTCACACGGCGTTCTCCTCTATTAGTAGCTCTCATGGATTCAATTCATAAGGCGTATATGTATTTATCCCTTTTATTTCATACTGGTTTTGCCTGTATGTATGTCGTTATTATTTCATATTGTGTAATACTTTCAAGCATTGTACTTTTTTTTTGTATATTAACCCCTTTCTGACGTGGAGTGTAAACGTATGCCCCACGTCAGATCCCCCTGTGTGCACCTTTCCGGGCACATGTCAGCTGATTTATACAGCTGACATGTGCCCCAACAGCCGCGAGTGGAATCGCGATCCACCCGCGGCTGTTAACCAGTTTAAATGCGAGATTGACAGCGGTATTTATCTCGCGCTTCCGGGAAGCGTGTCATTGGCCCCACCCATCAGCGACCCCATCACATGATCGCGGGTCGCCGATGGGTTGGCATGACAACCTGGGGTCTGCAGGAGACCCCTGTGGTTGTCGCTGCCAGATTGCTATGAGCGCCGCCCAGTGGTCGGTGCTCATAGCAAGTAAGCAAATCTTCTACACACAGGCGATCTGGTCATCGCCTGTGTGCAGCAGAGGTGATCAGGCTAGTGCTGCTTCTAGTCTCCCATGGAGACTATTGAAGTAAGCAAAAAAAAAAATGTTTTTACAAATATAAAAAATGTATAAAAGTTTAAATCGCCACCCTTTCGCCCTTATTCAAAATAAAACAATAAAAAAGCACACAACCACACATTTGGTATCGCCGCGTTCAGAATCGCCCGATCTATCAATATAAAATTAATAGTTAATCCGATGGATAAACTGTGTAACAAGAAAAAAATTCTAAAACAACAGAATTAAGTTTTTTTGGTCGCCGCAACATTGCAGTAAAATGCAATAACGGGCGACCAAAACATCAGATCTACCCCAAAATGGTGTCAATAAAAAACATCAACTCGGCATGCAGACAATAAGCCATCACCGAGCCCCAGATCCCGAAAAATGGAGGCGCTACGGGTCTTGGAAAATAGTGACTTTTTTTTTTATTTGGATATTTTTTTTTTCTCCACTTAAATAAAAAAAAGAACCTATACATGTTTGGTATCTACAAACTTGTAATGACATGGAGAATCATAATGACAGGTCAGTTTTAGCATTCAGTGAACGTGGTAAAAAACTCCAAGGAACTGTGGAATTGCACATTTTTTGCGATTTCACTGCAATTTTTTTCCCATTTTCCAGTACACTACATGGTAAAACCGGTGATGTTGCTCAAAAGTACAACTTGTCCCGCAAAAAAAATAATCCCTCACACTGCCTTATTGGCCGAAAAATTAAACAAGTTATGGCTCTGGGAAGAAGAGGAGCCAAAAACGGAAAAATGGAAAATGCTCCGATCATGACGGGGTTAAATCTAAAATTTAATACGTTTGCTCTTTGCTGCTCGAAGCGTATCCACAAACCGTGAAAGGGGTGAGAATAGCTTGGTTGTGTTACTCTGTGCATACAAGAGTGCAAGTAGAGTACCTATCAGGTGCTTGGGAAAGCTGGGTGGTGTGTGTGTGACCCACGAGGCACATGTATCGCTAGCAAGTGGTGTCACCACAAGTGGCCGTGGTAGTACTGTTCATGACAGATTTGTTTAAAATAAAAATGTTCCTGTGCGGAGATAATCTTATAAATGTGCCCCTGCTGTGTACTGTGTAATGGCTGTGTGTGACCATACAGGGACATGGTCTGATCATAACACAGCTCCTGGGCAGGGGAGGAAACAAGAGAGGGTATACAGACCGTCATTGAACCGTATGGGGTTAACAACATGTTTTTACCTCATAAAATCAGCTGTGATCCCCTGCTGTAATGTCTGTCTACTTTTTTGCTTTCTCCCCTGCCCAGGAGCTGTGTATGATCAGACAATGTTCCTGTATGGTCACACACAGCCATTACACAGTACACAGCAGGGGCACATAAGATTATCTCAGCACAGGAACATGTTTTTTAAATGCACCCAATTGTGGAACTTTTTATTATTTCAAGATCTATTGATTAAAATTTAATTTGTTCGAGGGGAACCCTCATTAAAGAGGTTGTCCACTTTCAGGAAAGTGGATTCTAAATTCTGTAAAATACCCGAAACAAAAAATTCAGCTGGTACTCACGATCCTTGGGTGTAAAGGAGAAATATAATGCTCATGATGTTGAATTTTAACTTCTGATTAGTTTGTGCTCCCAGTGATAGCTCCACGCTGCTGCTACACTCGAAGTGTTTTGAGTGCAATGGGTACGTCACGTCAACCGTGCGTGTCATAGCTCTAGCCAATTACTGAACTTACTGTAGTGGTTCTTGCACAGAGCTCAGCGGCAATGCCAGGGTTGATGTCACGTGCTGCTGAGCTCAGTGACTTCATGTGACGACGCTTCAGGGGCATATATTTTGGTAATTAAGGGCAGAAAAATTTTGAATACAAAGTGGTTGTCTGGGACTTTTTTTTTTTTTTTTTTCCTACTATGGGCTTAAGAACTAACAGGCAGGTATCTGCCTGTTATGCCTAGTGCAAATCACTGTCAGCTAAGAGTGGTCACTGACCCCTCCTGCAGGCGATTCAGCGCATTCCTTCTGCTGACCACACATTCTCTTCCACTCTGCTATATTGACAGGTCGTGACTGCCGATGTCATGCTGCTTGACTGCCGGCTCACCGCTACCTAACTGCGGGAAGCCGGCTGTGAATCGGCATGATGGCATTCACGCCCCGTAAACATGGCAGCCCGGAAGAAGAGCTGCTCTGCTAATGTGGAGCAGCTCTGAGCCAACACCAGGTAGAACAGTCAGGTAGTTACCTCTGTTAGCAACAGTCTGCCTGTTTAGTTTTTCGGCCCATAGTAAAAACAACAAAATAGTCCTAGGCAGTCCTTTAAAGCACCACTTCATCGTTTTTTTTATTGCACTGCTGGAGTGGTGCTTTAAGTGTAAGTCCCCTGCCCCCTGTCTCTTACTCACCTGTCGCCGCCTTCCTCCCATTCCGGCGTTGCTCCAGTCAGTCTTCGGTGAAAAGTAACCTGCCTACTGCTCCAGTGTTTCATGGAGTGCGCTGGATGTCACTTTTCAATACAAGTCTATGGGAGTCTCGTTCTGGCTCTAATAGACCTATATTGAGAGCCTGTGACGTAGCTTCTGACTTCTGGCCAGTCAAAAGCTACTGTCACAAGATGGAGCTGGGAGACCGGAGCAGCACCGAAAAAACTGTGAAGATGCCAAGGGTGAGTATATAACCGGGGGCAGGGGGCTTAGATTTAACCCCTTCATGACATAGGACGTATTAATGCTTCCTGTGTCATGACACCCGGTTCAGTGAGGGCTCTGGCGGTGAGCCCGCACTGAACCGGGCACATGTCAGCTGATTATTACAGCTGACATGTGCCCCCAACAGCCACGGGTGGAATCGCGATCCACCCACGGCTGTAAACTAGTTAAATGCCGCTGTCCATCTCTGACAGCAGCATTTAACAGCGTCGCGCCGGAAGTGCGTCACTTACCCCGCCCATCTGTGACCCTGTCACGTGATCGCGGGTCACCAATGGGTCGGCATGACAACCCGGGGTCTGCAGCAGTCCCCAGTGGTTGTCATGAGCTGGTCGCTATGAGCGCCACCTAGTGGCGCTCATAGCACAGGACCATTTCTGCTACAGATGATCAGCAGATCACCTGTATGTATGTAGCAGAGGCGATCAGACAAGTGCTGCTTCTAGTCTCCTATGGAGACTATAGAAGCAAGCAAAAAGTGGAAAAGAAAAAAAAATTTAAAAAATATAAAAAAAAAAAAAAAATTATAAAAGTTTAAATCACCCCCCTTTCCCCCCATTCAAAATAAAATGATAAAAAATAAATCCCACATACACATTTGGTATCACCGCGTTCAGAATCGCCCGATCTATCAATATAAAAAAAATTAATCTGATCGGTAAACGGTGAAACGAGAAAATTCTAAACGCCAGAATTACGTTTTTTTTGGTCACCACAACACTGCAATAACGGGCGATCAAAACATCGGATCTACCCCAAAAAGGTATTAATAAAAACTTCAGCTCGGTGCGCAAAAAATAAGAATAATTCTATGATTCTAAGCCCTCACCCGGCCCCAGATCCAGAAAAATGGAGACGCTACGGGTATCGGTAAATGGCATCATTTTTTTTTTTTTTTCTAGCAAACTTTGGATTTTTTTTTTACCACTTAAATAAAAAATAACCTATACTTGTTTGGTATCTACAAACCCATAATGACCTGGAGAGTAAGAATGGTAGGTCAGTTTTAGCATTCAGTGAATGTGGTAAAAAAAATAAATAAATGTGTATTGCACTTTTTTTGCAATTTCACGGCGCTTGGAATTTTTTTCCCGTTTTCCCGTACACTATATGGTAAAACTAGTAATGGCGTTTAAAAGTACAACTTGTCCCGCAAAAAATAAGCGCTCACATGGCCATATTGACCGAAAAATAAAAACGCTATGGCTCTGGGAACAAGAGGAGCAAAAAAAGAAAATGCAAAAACGGAAAATGCTCCGGTCATGAAGGGGTTTTTAAAGCACCACTCCAGCGCTGAAAAATTAAATTACATTTAATATGTCTACTTTACATCAGAATCATTTTTCAAACATCCCTTTATTTTGTTAGGATGGTAGAAGGGTTTAGCGGCAATTTTTTTTTTTTTTTTTTTCCCAAGGAAATTTACAAATCCTATTTTTCGAAAGACTACTTGACTTTTGAATTGACCTTGCGGATCCCCATTTTTAAAAATTGCACCACTCAAAGTATTCAGAACCAACATTCAGGAAGATTAACCTTTCGGGTGCTTCACAGGAATTCATGCTAATTGGAATGAAAAATTACGCTACATTTTTTCCACTAAAATGTCTTGTTGGATGAAATCCAGACCCCTTTCTGGCTCTTGCTACCGTCAGATACTTATAGCAGATTCTACGCATGTTTACAGTACAACAATGTTTATCCTTAGTTATCTGATCTGTTATTGATTATATATTGATATACTGATAGATTCCCTTTAACTCTTGTGTGGTATGACTGTGTTTTAAGGGCAGACACCTCAAATGTTTCTAAAATACAATTTTTTTTTTAAAGTTTCATTTTTATATAATAAATCCAAAACATATCAACCTAAATTTACTATTCGCATAAAGTAGAATGTGTCATGGAAAAAAAAATCTCAGAACTAAAATGGATGTGTAAAGGCATTTGAGTTAATGTTACGTACAGTGACGCCTGCTAGATTTTAATTTTTCAGCATAAAACCACATTTTGGATCTTTCCAGGTCTGATGCTTTTTAAAGATATATAAAATAGAGATAGGCCTAGGTAGCATGTATGGACTCTGCACAGGTTGAGTCTTCATTTTAAGGAGGTGTGCTATATCTAATTTTTTTATTTGGGTCATGTTTTTAGCATTAATATCAATTTTCCTGTGTTTCTAAAAAAAAATATCACTGCGACTCAAAATTGCATGAAGGCGCCTGCATGTATAAAATGCTGAGTGGCATTTTCTCAATGTGCCAGGTGTCTACTTTCAGAAATTATCAATTTATTATTTAGTAATTTAAGTTTTACTAATTAAAAGTACAAAAATTATCGTGGCCACCAAAGGTGCAAAATGGTGAGAAACCTCTTGCAGCGAAAGGGTTAATGGTTTGCCTGTAACACCTGACAGCTAGGTTTCTTTGAAATACCATGTCTAAATATTCGGTTTAAAACACTGGTGGTATTCAGGGGTTAAAAGGAATTTGTGACTTTTTTTCACTGTCAGTGCCATGCAAACAGCATTGGCCTGTGTACCAGATGTCACCTTATGAGCTTGTATCTACCGCCTGTCTAGTGACGTTACGTGCCATGCTGTTATCTCTTCCAGGGATATGGAAAAGCCGATCACTCCATCACAGCCGAAAAGCTGAGAAGCCGATATGGAGACTATGAAGTGGTTTGGTCGGATGAAAAGAAATGAGTTAAATGACACTTCCGCATCTCTCCCAAATAACAGTTTTCTGTTTGCCATTATTACACATTTATTTGTATGTTTGTTGTAAATTAGAATTGCCAAATATATGCATTATTTCTGAAAATCCATTTGAAGCTTTGCTTTTTTTTTCTTTTTTTTTTTTTTTTTAATTTATTAAGAAAAATTAAGGTCAAATGTCTAGTGGAATAGTTGTCATTTTTATTACTTTTGGTTGAAGAGAAAAGTATGGAGAAATTATATTGTGTGTCTATAATATTCTATATACCTCCTCTTTCAGCTATAGTTTTTAGATAGCCACAGGGCCGGATTGATCATTGCATTTCTCCTGGTTTTTTGCCTTGACCGACCTCCTGAATTCGTGACTTTTTGATTTGCAATAAATTCATCAAACAATCAGCACCTCTTTAAAAGTTGTGTTTTGTCGTTTAGTGTTCAGATTTTTACGTCAATGTGGCTTTTCTAGATGTTTTAGACCGATTTTTTTCAAATGAGACTTTTTAAAAAGTTGTGCAATTTGGCTCAAATGTGTTCATATCCATTCCTGGAGGGACTTTATGTATGCTAGTTATTTTGGCTTAATTTTTGTGCCATTTTATAATCATGTGACTTTTTGTACTAAAATGTTGTAAAGTGGGCCAAAGACAAAAAATAATTTTGTGAAAATTTCATGAAGTACAGTGGCGACCATAAGTTTTGAACTTTTTTTTAAAAAGTGTGATTACTTCTGTCTGGTCTGACATTGTTTTATCCCTTTGTGTGTTAGTTTCCAACTTTTGCTGGGTCAAATGTTTTGCATTTTTTTGTCATGGGTAGTCGAATTTTGCCTAAAATTTTTTTATTTTATTTTTGTGTGTTTTTAGGTGAAAACATGACAAAGACCAAGCCAAATTTATCACCAGATGTCAGGAAGCTTATTATTCGGAGAGTGAAGTCAGGCAAAGGCCAAAAAGACTGGTAATGGAGAAACAAATGGGTTAATTCTGCGCTGCCATGTAGAAAGGATGAGGGATGCCAATCTGAGTGTAAGTGGTTTATTTAGTCAAAGTGTACAAACTTCTTCCTCAGGACCACCACGATCAAAGCCAAAAAGAGGTAGCTATGGAATTCAACTGTTCAGAGTCAAGTGTCACGTATGTTAAAGAAAGAAAAAGAAGATTAAAGGGAATCTGTCACCACTTTGGAGTTATCAGACCACTACTATGGCCATGCAGGGTATAGAAAAGTAAATCTATACATACCTGTATGGCCCATACTAGAGGTCTGATTGCAGAGAAAAGCGCTTTAATCAACTCTATTTTGTACAGGCTTTGCGTCCGGGGGACGCCAAGCAGTCCCCGCCTATGTGCTTATTATTCCCCCAAATCCCCTTCTATATGCTTAATTATAATATTCCCCTCTCCTCTGCACATCACAGAGCCCTGTGACGTGCATTGTGCTCCCTGACTTCCCGGGCATGCGCAAAGTGCTGCTCACATAGAGCGTGCTTTGCTTTATCCCGGCCCTGTCTGCCTGTGCACTGCGCTGCAGGGTTCTATTGCGCAGGCACCGGGAAGTGACAGTGACTCCCCTGTGCAATAGAAACCTGCGGCGCAGTGCACAGGCAGACGGGGCTGGGATGAAGCAAAGCGCGCTCTGTGAGCGGTGCTTTGTACATGCCCGGGAAGTCAAGCAGCACCATGCACGTCACAGGGCCCTGTGACGTGCAGGGGCGGGGGGCAATAAGATTAAGCATATAGGCGGGGATTTGGGGGGAATAATAAGCACATAGGCGGGAATTGCTTGGCATCCCCCAGACGCCAAACCTGTACAAAGTAGAATTGATTAAAGCGCTTTTTTTCTGCAATCAAACCTCTACTATGGGCCAAACAGGTATGTATAGATTTACTTTTCTATACACTGTATGCCCATAGTAGAGGTCTGATATCTCCAAAGTGGTGACTGATTCCCTTTAAGGAACAGCAGACAAACCTAGAAGTGGACGACCATGGAAATCTTCCTCCAAAGTTGATCATTAAGAAAAAGTCAGTATCTAATGTTCAAAAGTGCTGTACAGATTTCGCACAAAATGAACAGAGAATATGGGGTGTGGTAGATCGGATCACTTGGTTGCACATAGAGGTATACAGGAACACTGTCTCTTTAAATTCTTCTCAGATTTATTAGGCAGCATAAACCATGGGAAGTAAAGCAAACACGGCCCTTTGAGCAAAAACAGGAAAAACAAAGTGATGATACCAAACACAGTCCTTGTGGTAACTGGGATCCACCCGCTCAGAATCCAGCAAACACAGGGTTCAGATTAGAACAGAACACACAAGCTCCTCTCTGGCGCTAGCTTCTCCAGACACTGAACGCCTCAGCAGGCCAGGTATTTAAACTCCAGACTACACTGTACTGAATGCCTCAGTAGGCCAAGTATTTAAACTCCAGACTACACTGTGGGGTGGAGATATGGAGAACAGCCTCCCGCCCGCTCTATGGTTGTTCTCATAAAAACACACCTTTTACAAATGGTGCTTAACCCCTCTCAGCAAATAACATGCTGGAGGAAACTTAACAGTTTTAATTAACTGAATCATATCTCCCCTCCAGCATTTTACCAGTGACTTTGTCACAGGGGTCAAAGTGAGTCGCCAATCTGTGGTGCGACAACTAAGAGCAGTAGGGTTAAATGCACAAGTTAATGTCAAGAAGCCTTTCATCTCTGCAAAGAACCGAAAGGTCCGACTTAAGTTTGCCGAAGAACACAGCCAATGGAAAGAGACGGATTGGTCTAAGGTGTTGTAGTCTGATGAATCCAAGTTCTATCTGTTTGGTAGTGATAGCAAGCACTATACACTACCGTTCGAAAGTTTGGGGTCGCCCAGACAATTTTGTGTTATCCATGAAAACTCGTACTTTTATTTATCAAATGAGTTGCAAAATGATTAGAAAATATAGTCCAGACATTGACAAGGTTAGAAATAATGATTTTTATTAGAATAATTTTCTCCTTCAAACTTTGCTTTTGTCAAAGAATGATCCCTTTGCAGCAATTACAGCATTGCAGACCTTTGGCATTCTAGCTGTTAATTTGCTGAGGTAATCTTGAGAAATTTCACCCCATGCTTCCTGAAACCCCTCCCACAAGTTGGAATGGCTTGATAGGCACTTTTTGCGTACCATAGGGTCAAGCTGCTCCCACAACAGCTCAATGGGGTTGAGATCTGGTGACTGCGCTGGCCACTCCATTACAGATAGAATACCAGCTGCCTGCTTCTTCCTTAAATAGTTAATGCATAATTTGGAGGTGTGCTTTGGGTCATTGTCCTGTTGTAGGATGAAATTGGCTCCAATCAAGCGCTGTCCACAGGGTATGGCATGGCGTTGCAAAATGAAGTGATAGCCTTCCTTATTCAAAATCCCATTTACCTTGTACAAAGCTCCCACTTTACCAGCACCAAAGCAACCCCAGACCATCACATTACCTCCACCATGCTTGACAGATGGCGTCAGGCACTCTTCCAGCATCTTTTCAGTTGTTCTGCACCTCACAAATGTTCTTCTGTGTGATCCAAACACCTCAAACTTTGATTGGTCTGTCCATAAAACTTTTTTACAATCTTCCTTTGTCCAATGTCTGTGTTCTTTTGCCCATATTAATCTTTTCCTTTTATTAGCCAGTCTCAGATATGGCTTTTTCTTTGCCACTTTGCCCTGAAGGCCAGCATCCCAGAGTCGCCTCTTCACTGTAGACGTTGACACTGGTGTTTTGCGTGTACTATTTAATGAACCTGCTAGTTGAGTTGTGAGGCGTCGATTTCTCAAACTAGAGACTCTAATGTACTTGTCTTGTTGCTCAGTTGTGCAGCGGGGCCTCCCACTTCTCTTTCTACTCTGGTTAGAGCCTGTTTGTGCTTTCCTCTGAAGGGAGTAGTACACACCATTGTAGGAAATTTTCAGTTTCTTGGCAATTTCTCCCATGGAATAGCCTTCATTTCTAAGAACAAGAATGGACTGTCGAGTTTCACATGAAAGTTCTCTTTCTGGCCATTTTGAGAGTTTTTCATAGAACAAACAAATGTAATGCTCCAGATTCTCAACTAGCTCAAAGGAAGGTCAATTTTATAGCTTCTCAAATCAGCCAAACTGTTTTCAGCTGGGCTAACATACTTTGTGCAAGGGTTTTCTAAACATCCATTAGCCTTCTTACACAGTTAGCAAACACAATGTACCATTAAAACACTGGAGTGGTGGTTGTTGGAAATGGGCCTCTATATACCTATGTAGGTATTGCAATAAAAACAAGACATTTGCAGCTAGAAAAGTCATTTACCACATTAACAATGTATAGAGTGTATTTCTGATTCATTTAATGTTAGCTTGATTGAAAAAAAAAATGTGCTTTTCTTTCAAAAATATTGAAATTTCTAAATGACCCCAAACTTTTGAACGGTAGTGTATACCGCCCAATTGGAAAATGTAATGATGTAAGGTACCAAACACCTACAGTGAAACATAGTGGTGGCAATGTCATGGTTTGGGGCTGCTATTCTACATCTGCCATTGGCCCTCTGCATAGAATTGATGGAAATATGAATGCTACCGTGTATAAGGATATGCTGGAGAATGTTGTGCTGCCACATGGTAAAACCAAAGTAGGCAGGGGGTGGAAATTCCAACTGAGAAACTAGACCCTTAAAAATTCACTTATTAATATTCTTTACAAAGCATATAGGACTAATAAATTCTTTAAAACATACATGTACCTCACACAACAATGAGTATATATAATGTGATGAGGGTTACATATTACTTAGGGAACACTTAGATGCCAGGTGGATAAGTCAATAAGGATTATTCGACGTATACCCAGGGAGCACAACACAGGCCTAGCAAGTCCCTGGTTCTTTCTAACTTGTCTCCCTTCCTGGCTGTTGAGGTTGGCACCCTAATTAGTACTGCGTGGAGCCGCAGCTCAACTTCGGTGTCCCTTATAGACCCTGTTCTACTTTATCCGTATTAATCAACACGTTACAGACAGCAAGAGAGGAATGAAAAAAGTGATATATCAATGCTAAATTTCCCTGATAGTTTTTGATTGCTTAGATGCCCTTGTCTAAGTGGGTCTTGCCTAGATTTGTTATGAGGGTAGGAGACGTAGCTGAGGTATAGTAGTCTCACATATAGATCTGGAGGACAGAAAGGCACCTCACAGACCTGTCACATATCCTCCAATTGACTTGACACTATATATCACTCTTGAATAGACATTAACAGGTAAGTATCAATAAATGTATATTCCTACCCATACTTAAGGGCAATCAAAAGAGGTGGAAGAACCTGTGACTATGATATGATAAAATCACATATAATTCTCAAAAAGGGACGACCGATTGTCTCAGGGATCATTGCCCTTAGTCAAAATGCCAGCATTTACCTAGACAAGCTCTTAAGACCATTTGTGACGACACTCCCATTGTATCTTAGAGATATGATGGATCTTCTGAACAAACTGGAGGGCGTCACAATCTACTCTAATACAATCTTGGCCTCAATCGATGTAGAGGCGCTCTATAGTAATATTCGCCATGAAGTAGGGTTGGAAACTATGAAATACTACTTAAAAAGCAGAGGGATGTATCTGGCATTACATAACAAATTCCTTCTGGAATTGATGGGATCTGTCCTACAACACAATTTCTTTCTATTTGATGGGAAGTTTTACCACCAACTCAAGGGCATGGCGATGGGGAGCCCATGTGCCCCTACTTATGCCAATCTGCTCCTGGGTTGGTGGGAGGACACAATAGTGTTTAGGGATGAGGATGTCATCTGGGCCCCTCATCCTATGGTCTGGGAATCAATCCTCTTTTGAGTCATTAGTTGCATCTCTGAACTCACATACTATAGGCCTTTTCTTCACCCCTGAAGTGGGTAAAGATGAAATTTCTTTTCTAGATCTGAAAATAACAAGTCCGGATGGCTCTCTGAAAACATCACTTTTTCGTAAGCTGACTGCTACCAATAGCCTGCCTAAATAGGAGAGCTATCATCCACCCCAGTTAAAGAGGGGCATTCCTAAGGGGCAGTTCCTCAGGACCCGGAGGAACTTCTCTTGGAATGAGTTTCAGGGTGAATTGGTTGACTTTAAGGGGAGATTTCGGGACAGGGGCTACCCTGAAGGGATCATTGAGGCAGCATACCAACGTGGCAGAAAGGTGGATAGATAGAGCCTCCTGACCTCTAACATCAAAACTGACCGTGCATAACACAACTAATAGGGACATATGACTATCAGTCACATAGGATAATGAGTATTATAAAAGAGCATTGGGACATCCTGACTGTGGATCCAGATGTGTCTGACCTTATTTCCCATAATGTCTGTTACCTATAGAAGGGGTAAATCTATAAAGGATTTGGTTGTTCACAGCTATTTCACCCATCCAAAAAAGGAAGCAGTGTGGCTACAGAATAGGTCTCTTGGCACATTTAGATGTGGTCACTGTAGCTTCTGCCAGTATATTGCACTCTCAAAGAGCTTTCTTAGTGCTGTGACCAATTGTGAATACAACATGAATAGTTTTGCAAATTGTAGGCCCTCAGGAGTGCTGTGCATATGCCCAATGGATTATATTGGAAAAATTAAATGCGAATTACACGTACGCATTAGGGGACGTTAGACACGGCAGAGATACACCACCCGCCTGGCATATTAATTCCAAACATGGAGGTGATGCCGGAAGCATTTCATTTAGTGTAATTAAAGTTATCCCACCATTAGTCAGAAAGTGGGATTGGAACAGAAAGATATTACAGCGAGAAACCCGTTGAATATACTAGATGGAATCATTGAGTCTGAGGGACCGCTTGAGAAGCTCAGCTTCTCGTTAAGTCATCTAAGTCCACTTACATAATCAAATATTATGGCCATGATAGGGACCGCATTTACGCTGGTATGGATAGTTTTCAGCCATTGTAATGATAATTGACAGGATGGGAGAACACACAGGATTGGGGCGCACAAAACAGGATGGGGGTGTACATAACAGGATGGGGGAGCAGAATGGGTGCACACATAACAGGATGGGGGAGCAGGATGGGTGTGCACAAAACAGGATGGGGGCGCACAAAACAGGGTGGGGGCACAGGATGGGGTGCACAAAACAGGGTGGGGGCACAGGATGGGGGGGTGCACAAAACAGGATGGGGGGGAGTAGGATTGGGGGAGCACAACAGGATGGTGCACAGGATTGGGGGTGCACAAAACAGGATGGGGTGCACAAAACAGGATGCAGCACAGGATGAGGGGGGTAAAAACAGGATGCGGCACAGGATGAGGGGGGTAAAAACAGGATGGGGACGCACAAAACAGGATGTGGGAGCACAAAACAGCATGGGGCGCACAAAACAGGATGGGGTGCACAAGACAGGATAGGGACACAGGATGAGGGGGGTCAAAACAGGATGCAGCACAGGATGAGGGGGGTAAAAACAGGATGCGGCACAGGATGGGGGCGCACATACCAGGATGGGGGAGCATGGACTAGAATAGGGGACCCTATACCAATAAAAATGCTCGCCACCTGGACGGACAACAAGTTCAATAGCTAATTGTTTATATACCATTGCTGAGTTTCTGTCTTTTTTTGAGAATTATACGTGATTTTATCATATCATGGTCACAGGTTCTCCTTCCTCTTTTGATTGCCCTTAATAAGTGTGGGTAGGAATATACATTTAGGTATACTTACCTGCAAATGTCTATACAAGAGTGATATATAGTGTCAAGTCAAGTCAATTGGAGGATATGATTGACAGGTCTGTGAGGTGCCTTTCTGTCCCCCAGATCTATATATGAGACTATTATATCTCCGCTACGTCTCCTGCCCATGTTACAAATCTGGGTATGACTATACTCTTTTTGAGACTTAGTTTTTGATTTCTTAGATGCCCTTGTCTATCAGGGCAATTTAGCATTTGTATATCCCTTTTTTCAATCCTCTCTTGCTGTCTGTAATGTGTTGATTAATACGGATAAGGTACAACAGGGTCTATAAGAGACACCGAAGTTGAGTTGGGGCGCTGCGCAGTACAAATTAGGGTGCCAACCTCCGCTGCCAGGAAGGGAGAGAAGGAAGGGAGAACCAGGGACCTGCTAGGCCTGTGTTGTGCTCCCTATGTATATGTCGAATAATCCTTATTGACTTATCCACCTGGCATCTAAGTGTTCCCTGATTAATACGTAACCCCTATCACATTATCTGTACTCATTGTTGTGTGAGTTACATGTATGTTTTAAGGAATTTATTAGTCCTATATGCTTTGTAAAGAATATTAATAAAAGTGAATTTTTAAGGGTCTAGTTTCCCGGTTGGTTGTTAACTTGATAAGACTCTGTCTATACACATTTACGCTTTGGTGTTTTCTTGATGGAAATTCCAGCAAGACAATGATTTTAAGCGCACATCCAATTTTACTCAAAAATTGGTTAGAAAAGAAAAATGTTCGCCTGTTGCAACGGCCAAGCCAATCACCTGATTTAAACCCTATACAGCACCTTTGGGATGAGTTAGGGCAAGGTGTTGGGGCCATTACCCATAGCAATAAAGATGAATTGTTTGCAGATTTGCAAATGTAATGGAGCAAGATCCTTCAAGATGTCTTGAATACCTTAGTGGCTTCAATGCCCCGTCGTTGTGGTGCAGTAATTAACCCCTTAATAATAACATCTGACGTACTAATACGCGTCTGTGCCCTGGGACTTAAGAGCCAGACCCGTATTAGTACGTCATATCTTTAATGCGGCACCGCGACTTAAGTCGCGGTGACAGCATTAAAGTTACGGTGCCATCTTACCTCCTGGTAGATGGCGTCATCATCCCGGGGGCTGTCGCCGCCCCCCCGCACCAGCGATCGCTGTGATTGGCTGTTCAGATTTGAACAGCCAATCACAGCATTTCTCACAGTTTCCGGCAATGTGATTGCCGGAAACAGAGATCTGCAGCCTAGGATCGGTGCTCCTATGAGCACCGATCCTAGACTGTTGCTAGGACACCCCAGCCCTGGCCCCGGACTGCTATGATCGGTGCGATCGCCGATCACATCGATCGCACCGATCGTAGCGCGGTGACAGGGCGGTCATGGGGCGGTGACCGGCTTGTGACCTGCCTGTCACCGCCCCATGACCCCCTGTAATGTGATTCAAGCCCCCAGACTGCTGTGATTGGAGCGATCGATGATGATATCGATCGCTCCAATCAGAGTACCTGAATACAGGTGACCAGGCGGTCACAGGGAGGTGTCACCCCTCGGTGACCCCCTGTGGTGCGTGCTCTGCTCCAGCCATGTCTGATTGGTGCAATCAGTGTCACCAATCAGATGGCTGGGGCACAACATGCACCACAGGGGGTCACAGAGGGGTGACACCTCCCTGTGACCGCCTGGTCACCTGTATTCAGGTACTCCTGATTGGAGCGATCGATGTCATCAATGATTGCTCCAATCAGATTACCTCCACCTGTCGCCACCCCATCATCACCCTGTGACCGCCCTGCAGACCCTCACATTTGGTGAGGATTTCTACAGAGCGATCACATCTGATGTGTCTGTGCTGGGCCTTGTAGTGCCACAGAATATTCTGTGACACCACAAGACCATCTTCTCACTGTTCCAGTCGCTGCTGCTGCCGCTGCTCCTGGATCTTCTGTTCCAGCGTCCTGGATCTTCTGCTCCAGCTCCTGGATCTTCTGCTCCTGACCTGCTGTGGTTCCTGCTCCAGAGCCTGCTGCTGATCCTGCAGAGAAGACTTTGGTAAGTCTGTTCTCCCCTCATCCACCCCAATCCCCCCTCCCCCCTCTTTTTACCCCCCCTTACCTTTTTTTTCTGCGTCCTGCAGCGGTCTCCAGCTCTGGTCCGAGTCTCCAGCTCCACTCCTGGTCACCAGCGCCGGGCTCCCGGTCTCCTGCTCTGGGTCTTCTGTTCCAGTCCTGCTGACCCTTTGGTAAGTCCATCTCTGATCTCCCCTCATTCACCCCAATCCCCCTCTTCCCACTCCCCTGTCTTTTAACCCCCCTTCCCACCCCAGTGTCCCTGTTAATGCTTTTGCTTCTGATCTCGGGCTCCTGGTCTCCGGCACCGGGCTCCTGGTATCCTGCTCTGGGTCTTCTGTTCCAGTCCTGCTGACCCTTTGGTAAGTCCATCTCTGATCTCCCCTCATCCACCCCAATCCCCCTCTTCCCACTCCCCTGTCTTTTAACCCCCCTTCCCACCCCAGCGTCCCTGTTAATCCTTTTGCTTCTGATCTCCAGCTCCAGTACCGGTCTCCTGCACCGGGCTCCTGGTCTCCTGCACCGGGCTCCTGGTCTCCTGCACCGGGCTCCTGGTCTCCTGCTCTGGGTCTTCTGTTCCAGTCCTGCTGACCCTTTGGTAAGTCCATCTCTGATCTCCCCTCATCCACCCCAATCCCCCTCTTCCCACTCCGCTGTCTTTTTAACCCTCTTCCCACTCTCCTGTCTTTTTACCCCCCTTCCCACCCCAATCCGCCTCACCCCAGTGTCGCTGTTAATTCTTTTGCTTCTGATCTCCAGCTCCAGTACCGGTCTCCTGCGCCGGGCTCCTGGTCTCCTGCGCCGGGCTCCTGGTCTCCTGCGCCGGGCTCCTGGTCTCCTGCGCCGGGCTCCTGGTCTCCTGCACCGGGCTCCCGGGCTCCTGCTCTGGGTCTTCTGTTCCAGTCCTGCTGACCCTTTGGTAAGTCCATCTCTGATCTCCCCTCATCCACCCCAATCCCCCTCTTCCCACTCTCCTGTCTTTTTACCCCCCTTCCCATCCAAATCCGCCTCACCCCAGTGTCCCTGTTAATTCTTTTGCTTCTGATCTCCAGCTCCAGTACCAGTCTCCTGCTCCGTGCTCCTGGTCTCCTGCTCCGTGCTCCTGGTCTCCTGCTCCGTGCTCCTGGTCTCCTGCTCCCGGTCTTCCTGCTCCGGGCTCCCGGTCTTCCTGCTCCGGGCTCCCGATCTTCCTGCTCCGGGCTCCCGGTCCTGAAAGAACAGAGAGGACTTTGGTAAGTAATCTGATCTCCCCTCATCCAACCCAATTCCCCTCTTCCCACTCCCCACACATTTGTGCGCACATCCAGCAGCCGCCGAGTATTGATCGGTGGCATAGTTCACCAATCCACACTCGTGCTCGCTGTTTGCACCACATACAGTATTTCCTTTTTCCACACACTCTAAATAAAGTACTGACACACACACACTCTCAAAGAATTGACACACACGCACCACATACATAACAAACAATGTCCTGCTCATCCCAAACTCATTATTCAGCGGAGGAGGCTTGCGCTATTCTTGCCTCCGACACTGACAGTGAGGGTGAGGATCCCACATTTCTTTGTTTTTCCGACTCCTCGTCGTCTTCCTCCTTCTCTTCTTCCTCCTCTTCCTCAGGTTCTGCTGGCCTGCCCTGCCGTCGTCGCAGGAGAGATGTTCCAGCGCCCCCCACTACTGAGCCTATATGGACTTCGCCCCCCGAAAATTATGAGCCGCTGATTCCTGATTTCGTAGCGGAATCAGGAATCAAGTTTGACAGCACCGGCCTCACAGAAATAGACTTTTTCAAAGTCTTTTTCTCTGAGGATTTTATAAACCTCATGGTGGGCCAAACTAATTTATACGCTCATCAATTTTTAGAACAAAACCCCTCTTCATCATTTTCTAACTGGTCTCCTGTAGACACAGTAGAAATGAAGTTTTGGGGCCTGGTCCTTCTTATGGGGATCTTGAAGAAGCCCGAGCTTCGGCAATACTGGAGTGTTGACGTTTTGTATAACACTCCAGTGTTCCGAATGGTCATGCCCCGGACACGTTTTCAGGCCATCTACAAGTTCTTGCATTAGCAAGATAATGCAAGGTGTCCTGCACGCGATGACCCAAACTTTGATCGTCTTTTCAAAGTTCGGCCGGTCATCGAACACTTCAACAACAAGTTTGGTGAAGTGTACGTGCCCCAAAGGGACATTTGTGTGGATGAGTCCTTAATTTCTTTTAAGGGGCGGCTTGGATTCCGGCAGTACCTGCCCAGTAAGAGGGCAAGGTATGGGATCAAGCTGTATAAACTTTGTGAGAGTACCTCAGGATACACTCACAAGTTTAGAGTTTATGAAGGGAAGGACTCCCGTATTGAACCCCCTGAATGCCCCCCTGTTCTGGGAGTGAGTGGGAAAATTGTGTGGGACTTGGTGCACCCACTGCTTGATAAAGGTTATCACCTCTACGTGGATAACTTTTATACAAGTATCCCGCTCTTCCAGTCCCTCTCTGCGCGACGTACCGCAGCCTGCGGTACTGTCCGCAAAATTCAGAAAGGCCTCCCAAAGACGCTAATTGGGCAGCTGCTCAAAAGGGGTGTCCTTTTCTTGACCACCATACATGGTGATGGCAGCACACTCAGCACTGTACGAGGTTCCACTACACAGGTCGTCAAACCAGACTGTGTAGTGGGGTACAACAAGTACATGGGGGGAGTTGATCTCTCTGATCAAGTCCTCCAGCCATACAGTGCTTTGAGAAAGTCCAGAGTGTGGTACAAGAAGCTGGCCGTGCACATTGTACAGATGGCAATGCACAATGCTTTCCTTCTGTCACAATGTGCAGGCCAGACTTCTGCGTCGTACCTTCAGTTTCAGGAAACAGTTATCAAGGCCCTGATATTTGGCAGCGGTGACACAGCGGGACCCAGTACTTCTGGAATTGAAGGACCAAGAATTGTACCAGGCCAGCATTTCCCAGGGCAGATCCCTCACAGCGGAAAAAAAGGAAAGTCACAAAAGAGGTGCCGAGTGTGTTATAAAAGTGGAATACGCAAGGACACCATTTATCAATGTGACACCTGCCCTGACAAACCTGGCCTGTGTATGAAAGACCGCTTCAAAAGGTACCATACTTCGATGGACTATTGAATTAATTTCTGAAGTATGACAACCTGACGAACACTGCACAGCTGACGTAGTGTTCGTCAGGTTGTCATACATCAGTTGTGTAGTGTTCGTCAGATTGTCCTACACAACTGATGTATAACACTACATTACAAAATTCAAAAATCAACTAACACTACCCAAAAGGGGGCACTTGTTAGGCATTTCACTGTTTAGGCACATCAAGGGCTCTGAGAACATGACATGACGCCCGCAGACCATTCCATCAAAGTCTGCGTTCAAAAGCGTCACTCCTTCCCTTCCGAGCCCTTACATGCGCCCAAACAGTAGTTTTTTTCCAACACATGGGGTATATGAGTACTCAGGAGAAATTGCACAACAACTTATGGGGTGCAATTTCTCCTAGTACCCTTGTGAAAATATTTTTTTTTGCATTTTTGTGGAAAAAATGTTTTTTTTTTTATTTTCACAAGTCAACATTATGATTTTCTGAGAGGCACCTGGGGGTTCAATGGGCTCACCACACATCTATATAAGTTCCCTGGGGGGTCTAGTTTCCAAAATGGGGTCACTTGTGGGGGAGCTCCAATGTTTGGGCACACAGCGGCTCTCCAAACGCAACATGGTGTCACTAACAATTTGAGCCAATTTTGCGTTAAATTGGTTAGCGGACACCATGTTGCATTTAGAGAGCCGCTGTGTGCCCAAATATTGGAGCTCCCCCACAAGTGACCCCATTTTGGAAACTAGACCCCCCAAGGCACCTATCTAGATGCATAGTGAGCACTTGGAACCCTCAGGTGCTTCACAAATTGATTCATAAAAATGAAAAAGTGTTTTTTTTTTTTCACTTTTTCATTGTTACGAATCAATTTGTGAAGCACCTGTGGGTTCCAAGTGCTCACTATGCATCTAGATAGGTGCCTTGGGGGGTCTAGTTTCCAAAATGGGGTCACTTGTGGGGGAGCTCCAATGTTTGGGCACACAGGGACTCTCTAAATGCAACATGGTGTCCTCTAACAAATTTAACGGAAAATCGGCTCAAATTGTTAGCGACACCATGTTGCGTTTGGAGAGCCGCTGTGTGCCCAAACATTGGAGCTCCCCCACAAGTGACCCCATTTTGGAAACTAGACCCCCCAAGGCACCTATCTAGATGCATTGTGAGCACTTGGAACCCTCAGGTGCTTCACAAATTGATTCATAAAAATGAAAAAGTGTTTGTTTTTTTTTCACTTTTTCATTGTTACGAATCAATTTGTGAAGCACCTGGGGGTTCCAAGTGCTCACTATGCATCTAGAAAGGTGCCTTGGGGGGTCTAGTTTCCAAAATGGGGTCACTTGTGGGGGAGCTCCAAAGTTTGGGCACACATGGGCTCTCCAAACACAACATGGCGTCCGCTAATTATTCAAGCAAATTTTACAATCAAAAAGTCAAATGGGCTCCTTCCCTTCCGAGCCCTGCCGTGCGCCCAAACAGTGTTTTTTCCCCAAACATTGGGTATCTGCGTGCCCAGGGGAAATTGCACAACAAATTTTGGGGTCCATTTTTTCTTGTTACCCCTGTGAAAATAAAAAAAATTGGGTCTAAAGTAACATTTTTGTGAAAAAAGTTAAATGTTCATTTTTTTTCTTCCACATTCAAAAAATTCCTGTGAAGCACCTGAAGGGTTAATAAAGTTCTTGAATGTGGTTTTGAGCACCTTGAGGGGTGCAGTTTTTAGAATGGTGTCACTTTTGGGTATTTTATGTCATAAAGACCTCTCAAAGTGACTTCAAATGTGATGTGGTCCCTAAAAAAAATGGTTTTGTAAATTTTGTTGGAAAAATGAGAAATCGCTGGTCAACTTTTAACCCTTATAGCTCCCTAACAAAAAAAAATTTTGGTTCCAAAATTGTGCTGATGTAAAGTACACATGTGGGAAATGTTACTTATTAAGTATTTTGTGTGACATATCTCTCTGATTTCAGGGCTTAAAAATTCAAATTTTGAAAATTGCAAAATTTTCACCAAATTTCCGTTTTTTTCACAAATAAACGCAAGTGATATCGAAGAAATTTTTCCACAATCATGAAGTACAATATGTCATGAAAAAACAGTCTCAGAATCAGGGGGATCCGTTGAAGCGTTCCAGAGTAATTACCTCATAAAGTGACAATGGTCAGAATTGTAAAAATTGGCCCGGTCATTAACGTGCAAACCACCCGTGGGGCATAAGGGGTTAAAGCAAGAAGTTATGCTACAAAATACTAAGTTATGGCATTGTAAGCAATGAATTACTCTCTATGTTGTGATCAATAAATAGTATATGCAAATCTTTTGGCAGTCAGTTTTCTTTAATTAAATGACCAGACCTGTATTCAAAAGCATTTTGGTTAAAATGAAGGTTTTGCATGATGACAACTTCATGCACTTTCAATTCATCATCAGGAAAATGGCATCACACCAACCAGACAGAAGTCATCACACTTTTTAAAAAAAAAAAAAAAAAAAAAAATGCAAAACTTTTGGTCACTACTGTATATGCACAATTTTGATGAATTTGCCTCAACAATGTCAACAGATACCAAAAGAAAAAAAAAAAGAAATGTGACTTAAAAAATGCAAATTATAAATCAAGGCCAGTGTTGTTTTATAATACAATGTAAAAACGATATGGCTTTCTTCAGACTGCCAAACTTAGATCCTAGTTCAGACTTCTAAAGAAATTCAGACCACAGACCAGACCTGCCATTGTAGATGCATTGCAGGCAACACAGCCCTGCACCAATGCATTTCTACTTTTCCTTATTCCTTCAGTGATCACGTGATCCACAGTATGACACCCAGTTTATACATTCTCTTCTCTTTATTATAAGAGCGCAGTATGCACTCTGCAGTATACAGCAGGGGACAGCAGCACTGTCACTGATCTGTCACTGGCTGCTACTAGATAGGAGCAATGTGATGAGACTTCTTTCCCTCTGACAAGCCGGAATAATTATAGGAAGTATTAGCTTACAAAGTCCCACAATGGTATCCTATAGGTAAATATTTAGATCAAAAACTCAAGCATAATGTAACATCATTTTTCTTTCAGGACATTACTCCCAAGAAAATACGACTATATAAGACCATAAAATGTAACCTTTATTGCGACATAGTCATGATTAAAACAAATTAAAAAACCAGAGTGCTTCACAAAAAAGGGTAACGTCTAAGAATGCCTAATAAACACAATTAGAACAGCAATATTGGATGTATATAACAATAATAGACTGGTCAAAAGTCTACTTTGCATGATAAGCCATGTGGCTATTTTCTGTCCAGTAGTTTGGGCAAGTGCACAATGTGCATCACATATATATGATTAGTTAACGAGCCCACATGAATCTCATGCAACCAGATCAATTCAGCTATTGATATGGCACCTATAATAGTGCTAGACACCCATATACAACATGCACATTGTACAAGGATAAACTATATAAATCTTTACTTGGAAGAAATGATGTGTGAGCATAGATGACGCACATTTTGTCAGCCTTCTTCAGAGAGCGCCTGTTTAATTGTGGGAAGTGTAGTTTGTATGAGGGGAATCGTATAAGAGGAATCAAAGGAGTCAAGGTAACAAACAACCTTGTATCAAGATAGTACACAACAAGTTAGACATACACAAGGCGTAGCCAAAAACTTCACATAATACTAGCCCATGCTACAATGTATAAGCAAATCTACCATACTAGTCCTATGACAATTGGTCACAAAGGATCAAAGAAGCGTTATAATTTAAAACAATTTATTTATTGATAACATATTTAAAAGGATGCCTCAACCCAAAATGGGGGAGACTTGCTCAGGCAAAAAATCAATCAATACATAATTATTTCACACAAATATGGCAGATTGTATTCACATATAGTAGAGGAAATTTCAGGAGATATTCACAAGTATTTTATATAAAAATATATTAATATTCAGTTTTCTCTAACTCACTGACACTCGTCATAGTAGAAAAAAAGTAATTGAATGAGATTTTGCTTTGCTGTGTATTTACTAAATATAATAATTAATAGAATATTTCTATAATAATCAAACATATGCACTATTTACCGCACTTTACCAGTTATAAGATAATTATGGCTGAATGAAATTTTGCCATGCATTTAATGATACAGTAAAATAATTGATATTTATATAATAATCAAATACATGCACTATTAACAGCACTTTAAAAATTATCATGAACTATCAATGTCAAAATAACCAGAAACCTAGGACAGAGAAATTTTTCCATATATCACACATGTGTTAATCATTGTTTATAAGCATATGCATTAACACCTATTATATGTGGAAAAAGCCAGAACTAGATTGGACATATCCATAAATTACCTGGTCGATTAACAGTCTTGGCTACAGGAGGCACACCCGAGTAGTCTTCCCTAACCCCAATGCACGTTTTGCTTCGCTTCTTCCTTGGAGCGTGTCGGGGTGGGGAGCATCACTGCTATTTAAACACCAGTCGACCAACCAGAGAGCTTGAATGCGTCACCCGGTATCCACCTATCATTCTCTGCTGCATCATGGCCTTACTCATAGCTCCACCCTGTGACGTTACCTCATTACTATTCATGGCGCCATAATGACATGTGCATCGTTATCGTTGTCATAGTAACAAGTGCATCTGACTTGCACGGCGCATGCGGTCGTTACGACAGCATAGGGTGACCTCAGGCTCATGGACGTGGTGGCACGGGTAGTCTGTCCGCTCTCATTTAGAGGCTGGGAGACCCCCCTCACCACCTATTGCTGCGGGCAACTGAGATCACAGGTGTAGCGCAATTGGCGCATGCGCTCTATCACCGCACTGATTACTGAAGAAAACTAAAGAAGTGTGTAATAATTCCAAAATTAATATTAAGATAATCTCATAGTGAATCTATATGCGTAATCTATCTGTATAGGTTCCAACAGGTCAAAATTGATATATGCGGGCTATGATGTGGAAGTGTATAATTGATCTGTGTGCCTATACATTGTGTATAGAGTGCAATTAGTCAAGAAAGTATTAAAAGAATAAACTTTGATATGTCAGTACTATACTAATAAAAATATTGTAAATAATAAACAAAATGTGTAAAGTCCTGTGATAGAGATGTAACAATCTTCCTGTGAATCAGTGTTTCTAAAGTGCAAGTAATGTTCGTGAAATACTAGGGGTACACCTAGATATAGATTGTAAATGTACCAGAGCAACAAAGGGGTGTTGAAAGTGCATGGACCACAAGAGCTGTGCTATACTCTTGGGATCAGTAGATATAGAATCTGCTTAATGTAAATATAAAGGTGATTTATCTGTGTGTTGTGTATAGGGTGCAGATTGTCTGGTAAATATTTCGAACAAATCATTGATAAGTGATTACTATCGTAATAAAATATTGTGTTAAAAATAAACGTTGGGAGGATAAGTGCTGTGGTATTAAAAACATTGCCTTCTGCGTATGGATCTATATATCTAATGTGCAAGTGATTATTGTAAAAAATACGAAGTGTATACATGGTATAGATTAAAGATAAATCAGAACAACAAAATATTAAAGTGCAAGTGAAGACAGTGCTATGTTCATAGAATAAATAAACATACCAAGTATATACTTGGTGGGTATGGGTATAGATTATAAATTTATTAAAGCAACAAAACATTAAAGTGCAAGTGTGTGAATCGTGAAAACTGTGCTAAATTTGTGAAATCAATAGATATGAAATCTCCCAAGTGTAAATATACCTAAATGTTTGTTAGTGCATGTTTAACTGTATAGATGAACCAATAATTACATTAATATGAATTAAAAATATGGCAGTTGAAATCTAAATGAATAGAGTGCAGATCAAACATAAAATGTATAAATCATTATATATAATTTATTATAAATACAGTTGTGCTCAAAAATGTACATACCCCGGCAGAATTTTTCCTTTCTTGGCCTTGTTTCAGCAAATATGAATGATAACAAAAAAACTTTTTCTCCACTCATGGTTATTGGGTGGGTGAAGCTATTTATTGTCAAACTACTGTGTTTTCTCTTTTTAAATCTTAATGACAACCAAAAACATCCAAATGACCCTGATCAAAAGTTCAACCAACCCTGGTGATTTTGGCCTGATAACATGTACAGAATTTGACATAAATGGGTTTGACTGACTACTAAAGGTAACATCCTCACCTGTGACCTGTTTGCTTGTAATCAGTGTGTGTGCATAAAAGTTGAGGAAGTTTCTGGGATCCAGACAGACTCTTTCATCTTTCATTCAGCCACTGACGTTTCTGGATTGTGAGTCATGGGGAAAGCAAACGAATTGTCAACAGATCTATGGGAAAAAGGTAGTTGAACTGTATAACACAGGAAAGGGATACAAAAAAAATAAATATCCAGGATGGGGCTGGAGACAGGCACAGCTAGAGGGAAGCCCCCCATGACCAGGATTGGCCTGGAGGTTTTCCATGTTTAAAATTGGCATTTATAGGGATTGGCTAGTGGGAAGTTTGGGAGGCGGGCAGTGGGAGAGGCGGATATAAAAGGGAAAATGCGGGAAATCCGCCATTCCTGGAGGAGCAGCAGACGAGGAATTACCAGAAGATGGAGTCCGTGGAATCCCTGGTGGTCCGGCTGAGAGATGTCGCCCGGTCACGCAGCGATGGATGACTCCAGGCCCAGCTGTCTGCTCTGCTTGGAGCAGCTGGGAACCAGGAGCCGCTGTCAGGAGCGGGGAGTAGGACCAGGAGGACCCGATCCCCGGAGAGACTGTCGCTGGAGGTATCAGCGCGCGGCAGGCGCAGGCTCCGGAGCCCCTGTGGGGAGAGAGAGTGATGGCGCGGTCCCTTCCCACCGCGCTCGCCCCGGCAGGAATCTGCCCAGCCGGCCTGCTGGCGCAGCGCAGCAGAGATCGCGGCCCGCGCCGGAAGTTGGGGCCGCGCCAGAAGTGAGGGCCGCACTGGATGTGCGACCTGTGGTAACAGCGCTGCCAGTGCCGGAGGTCCGGGCCCCGGCAGACCGGCGCATTCGCGCTGCAGCTGGGCTGTGCAGGTCCGATTTGAACTGTGGGGGGGCCCAAGCCGGGAGGAGAGGAGCCAGGAGGGACAGAGGAGACGCACACAAGGCGGCAGGCACCACTGGCGATGCTCCTGTCGGGGTGCCTGCTGGGAGGAGGACCAGGAGTTCAGGACGGCAGGCATCAGCGGGCAGGCGGCAGGCCAGGGAACCCCTGCTGCCTGGCTCATCTGGAAGACGAGGGGCGGAGACAGAGGCGGGCAGCGACACCGCGTTGCCCAGCGGCGTCGGTTCCGGCAGTGCGGACCAGGCCCATGTGTCTGGTAGTCGGAGGAGGCCCAGAGCTGCGTCCAGGAGCGCAAGGAGGTCTGGCGGGAGGCGATCCTCGGTGAGAAGCCCGGCTGCCTCATCCGTGACTGTTCAGGTCCCCCCTGGTGACGTGGAGGCCAGGTGCGCGGGCCTTGAGCAGCATACGGATTCTGAGGGATCGGATTCCAGCGGCGACCGTGATGGTGGAAGGGATCGTCAGGACTCAGGATTTCCGGCTGGCGGGGACACAGCACCTGCGCAGCTGCGTGAGTATGACTCTGTCTGGTTTGTCTCCCGCATGGGCTGTATTGTGTGGGGAAGGTAGTGGTCAGTTGGTAGGCCAAGGTAGGGGGTCTTTAGGCGGTCACAGGGGGGTTGAGTTAGCAGGGATTAGGGATATCCTGCACAGTATGTCACAGATTTTGTGTAGAATGGAGGCTGGAACAGCGGGTGGGTCAAGGGCATCCCCCGTAGGAGCCTGGTTACCAAGTCAGGATGTGTTGCCACAGACTAGTTGTAACATACCTGGCGGCATCCTTGCATAGTGGTCCATCTCCCACTGTGCAAGAGCGCGCACTTGATCTCCAGTTCAGACTACCACTCTGGTTTCTTTCCATGTTGTCTGCTTTGCTTTGCTCTTGCTGTTTAGGGCGACGCCCACCGAACTTCCTGATTCTTGTAGCTGCTGCAGACACACCCCTAATGCGTCCTCAGCCTATTGCTGTCTGTCACCTGGTATTTAAACCAGCTGCTTCTTGGAATCCATGCCTGAGCATCTTGTTCTGTCAGTTGGCTTCTGGTCGCTGACATGCCAGGTCCTGTCTGTTTCCTGCCTTACGGTATCAGTTCCCGTGTCTGAACTGTGTCCTGTCTGTGCACACTAGCCAGCTGTCTCTCTGCCTTCCTGGAGGCTGTATTTCCAGGCCTGTCTGAACACGCTCCTAGCCTGTTTGTCTCGCCCTCTGGGGCCGCATACCCAGACTCGCTCCTGTATTTGTTGCAGTACAGTTCCTGTCTGAACTGTCTCCTAGCTTTCTACCTGTTTTGTCTTTATGTCCGTTTGTTCCCTTTTTCTGCAGTGTCTGAACCAGCTCTTGGCTTTACCTAGGCTCGTTCCTGCATTTTGTTGCAGTAACAGTTCTTGTCTGAACTGTCTCCTAGTTTCTTACCTGTTTTGTCTTTATGTCCGTTTGCTCCCTTTTTCTGCAGTGTCTGAACCAGCACTTGGCTTTACCTAGGCTCGTTCCTGCATTTTGTTGCAGTAACAGTTCTTGTCTGAACTGTCTCCTAGTTTCTTACCTGTTTTGTCTTTATGTCCGTTTTCTCCCTTTTTCTGTAGAGTCTGAACCTGCACCTAACTTCTACTCATTGTCATTGTACTTCCGTTTGTGAGTTGGAGTCCTTTCGCTACTTCTTTGTAAGTACCTTGTGTGTATCTGGTTCTGCCTTTCTTTTCCTGTCTGTTCCGTGTGAACAGAGCTCTGTCCCCTTTGCTTTGTCTTTGTTTACCTCTTCGGCGATTTATCTCAGCCCTGTTCACCGCGTCTGCAGTTTCGCTCTGCTCTGCCTTGTCCAACGCGTCTGCGGTTTCGCTCTGCTCAGCCCTGTCCACCGCGTCTGCGGTTTCGCTCTGCTCAGCCTTGTCCACCGCGTCTGCGGTTTCGCTCTGCTCAGCCTTGTCCACCTCGTCTGCGGTTTCGCTTTGCTCAGCCCTGTCCACCGCGTCTGCGAACAGCCCTGTCCACCACGTCTGCGGTTTCGCTTTGCTCAGCCCTGTCCACCGCGTCTGCGATTTCGCTTTGCTCAGCCCTGTCCACCGCGTCTGCGGTTTCGCTTTGCTCAGCCTTGTTCACCGCGTCTGCGGTTTTGTTCTTCTCAGCCTTGTCTACCGCGTCTGTGGTTTTGCTCTGCTCAGCCTTGTCCACCGCGTCTGTGGTTTTGCTCTGCTCAGCCTTGTCCACCGCGTCTGCGGTTTTGCGTTGCTCAGCCTTGTTCACCGCGTCTGCGGTTTTGCTCTGCTCAGCCTTGTCCACCGCGTCTGCGGTTCTGCTCTGCTAAGCCTTGTCTACCGCGTCTGCGGTTCTGCTCTGCTCAGCTTTGTCCACCGCGTCTGCGGTTCTGCTCTGCTCAGCCTTGTCTACCGCGTCTGCGGTTCTGCTCTGCTCAGCCTTGTCTACCGCGTCTGCGGTTTTGCCCTACTCAGCTTTGTCTACCGCATCTGCGGTTTCGCTCTGCTCAGCCTTGTCTACCGCGTCTGCGGTTTTGCTCTGCTCAGCTTTGTCCACCGTGTCTGCGGTTTCGCTCTGCTCGGCCCTGTCTGCCGCGTCTGCGGTTTCGCTCTGCTCAGCCTTGTCTACCGCACCTGCGGTTTCGCTTTACTCTGTTTGATTACCGCATCTGCGGCTCTGAACTCGTCTCCCAGTCTGTTCTGGACCCTACCCAGCCTGCGCTCTAGCCTGCCTGTTCCTGTATTCCCCGGTGTGGGTCAACAGCCGTGTCCGGAGTCTGACCTGGAGTAGACCCTGGTCCCTCTGCTCGGTTCCTCCCTGGTGCACTGGCTTCGTATGCCGTCGTGCGACCTTGGTCGGATCGAGCAGATACTTAGTTACGCCCTTCCAGGCATTCTCCGGTTCATGGCACAGTGGAACCAATAAACACGCACACGCCAGTCAGTCCGGGCGTGTGCATTACACTAGTTACGGTGTAGTCGGGTCTGCGGCGGGCACAGAGGTAGCATCTACGGTGTTTCAGTGTCGGTTCAGATGGAAAAGGACAAAGGGGATATGGTGAAGTTGGATGACAGGGCTAAGGGTGAGGTGTATGTGTACTTTGAGGGGCCATTGGGGGCGCATTTAAAAAAAGAGGTGAAAAAGAAAATTTGGCGTGATGAATACGTCAAAATTTTCTCCCTCCTTCCCTTGGAGAAGTTTAATTTAAACAAAAGGAAGAAGGATGATAGCAAAAAGGAGGAGGAGGAGAAGCGCAGGTGGCGCTTGATCCCTCAGACATTTGTAAATTGGCTTCAAGCTTTTGCTATATTAGCGAGTGTCATTGGGGAGAAGTTTCCTGAGAATTGCTCAGGTTTATTTTGTTATTTAGATGCGATTGGGGAAGCGCATCGTACTTACTGGGGTCAGACATGGCTGAGGTATGACGAGCAATTCAGGCAGAGGAAGGCGGTGCAGCCGGAGATCAAGTGGGATCAGAAAGATATCGGCCTTTGGTTGAAGGTGATGGCCCCGGCTAGGTATGGGCAGTCCTTTCATGGGAGCGGAGGGAGCCGGAGTCAACTGGCAGGACAAGGGGGCGGTAGTCAGGGAGCACAGAGAGGAGAAGAGAAGTTGGGAACGTGCTGGCAATTTAATGACGGTCAGTGCAAATACGGGAACAGCTGTAAGTTTAAACATGTGTGTTCCCATTGCAATGGGAGCTCCCATGGGGCCTCCAAATGCTTCAGGAAAGGAAAATGAAAGCTGTCTGTGGGTACCGGTCAAGGGGGTGACTCCAGTGAATCTGCTAGGGATGGCCCCCTTTCTAAGTAGATATCCTGATCAATTGAAGGCTGGGGTTATTGGTAATGGTTTTCTGGAAGGTTTCAGGATCCCGCCACCTGCTCATATAGTTCCTTTCTCCGTTAAAAATTTAAGGTCAGCTTTGTTGCATCCGGAGGTGGTCAGTGCTAAGTTGGCAAAGGAAGTTGAGTTAGGTCATATGGCTGGGCCTTTTGAGAATCTGCCAGTTGAAGGGGTGATCATTTCTCCTTTAGGAGTAGTACCTAAGAAGGAGCCGAATAAATTTAGCTTGATACAGCATTTGTCGTATCCGAAAGGTTTTTCGGTCAACGATGGGATCGCGCCCGAATTATGTTCTGTAGAATATACCTCATTTGATACTGCCGTATCATGGGTGCGCAGGTATGGGCCTGGGGCATTGTTAGCTAAAACCGACATCGAATCAGCTTTTAGGTTACTCCCGGTTCACCCGGCTAGTATTCCGTTGTTGGGTTGTTTTTGGAACAAAGGTTATTATCTGGATAGGTGTTTGCCTATGGGTTGTTTGATTTCATGTTCATTGTTTGAAACTTTTAGTACGTTTTTTGAATGGGTGGTCAGGGAGGTTGCAGGTGTGCAGTCCGTTATTCATTACCTGGATGATTTTTTGTTCATAGGTCCTCCAGACTCGTTGGTTTGTCATAATTTGTTTGCAGCCATGGTGTGGGTGGCAGAACGTTTTGGTGTTCCATTGGCAAAAGAAAAAACGGAAGGTCCTCGTACTGTGTTGAGTTTTTTGGGAATACTGATTGATGCGGATAGAATGGAGTGTCGATTGCCCGAGGATAAATTGGTCAAGGTGACCTTGAAGGAGATGCAGTCGCTGTTAGGGAGATTGAACTTTGCTTGTAGGATCATGCCTATGGGCAGAATATTTTGTCGTAGGTTGTCAAGGGCAACGGCAGGTGTGCGGGCATCGCATCATTTTATTCATTTGAATAGAGAGCACAGAGAGGATTTGTTGGTGTGGAAGCGTTTTTTGGTCAATTACAATGGCAGGTCATTGATTCAGCAGGAGTTTTTGAACCGCTTTGATTGCGAGATTTACACAGACTTACAAAGAATCTTGCTCTTCTGGAATTATTCCCAATTGTAGTTGCAGTTTCGATTTGGGGTGAGTTTTTCTTGAATCGGAGAGTCAGGTTTCACTGTGATAATATGGGTGTGGTGGCGGTGATTAACAGCTTATCAGCTTCATCTCCTCCGGTTATTAAGCTGGTCAGGGAACTGGTACTCTGGTGTTTGGAGTTTAATGCGTGGATTTCGGCGGTGCATGTGCCAGGTGTGCAAAATTCCATAGCGGATGCTTTGTCTCGTTTCCAGTGGGAGCGTTTTCGGGCTCTGGCACCAGAGGCAGAAGTCGCAGGAGTGGAATGCCCTTCTCAGTTGTGGCAGCTGGTTACGGATGAGCTGGAAGATTGATCCAGGATTCAGTTTCGAGTTCAACCTGGTCTTCTTACGAGGCATCGTGGCGAGTATGTCAAAGCTGGGTGTCCCATTGGGGGGCGGTAGAGAGTAACGAGGATAGAACACGAGCGGTTTTGTTTTTAGTTGGTAAGGCTGCTGAGTTAGGGTGGTCGGCATCTAGAATCATTAAATTTATTGCCGGGCTTGCATTCGGTTTCAAATTGCAGGGATTCTGTGACGTTACAAAATCCTTTTTAGTTAAGCAGGCACTTAGAGGTTTTCGGAAAGGTAGCAGGAGCTTGGATAAGCGTAGGCCAGTCTCGTTTAGTATGTTGGAAAGGTTAGGTGTTGTTTTGGAAAGGATTTGTAGTTCTACTTTCGAGGTGGCATTATTTAGGTTAACTTTTTCCTTAGCTTTTTTCGGGGCAATGAGAGTAGGTGAATTGGTCGTCCCCAGTAGGAACAGGGCGGGAGGTTCAGTAGCTGAAGACATGAGCTGCTGGACCAGGGGTGTCGATTTTTGGATTGGACGTGGAAAGACCAATCATTTGGGCATAGGTAAGCGCGTTTTGTTAGGTAGAGTGGATGGGGCGGTGATGTGTCCAAAAAGGTGCTTGGAGGCATATTGGCAAGTGTGGTCAGGAAGAGCCGGCCCACTCTTATGTCACTGTGACGGGACATTCCTGTCCAGATTTCAGTTTATAGCCGTCCTTAAAAAGGGGGTGCAGAAGTTGGGCCTTAGCCCAGATGTGTATGGTTCACATTCTTTTAGGATTGGCGCAGCGTCGGAGGCTGATAGGCGTGGATTGGGGGCAGAGGTGATAAAGCGGATTGGCAGGTGGAGTTCGGATCGTTATTTGACGTATGTTCGGAGTTAAATACTGCAGGTTTTTGTTATTGGCGAGTTGTTGAATATGCTTGTTATTATTCTTTTAGGTGGCGTTCCTTTGTTAGCCTGGATTTTCGGACATTCGTATGTGCATTGGGGGGCGCTGCGTGCTGACGTAAGGCGCAACGGTAGGCAATTGGGTTTTCCGAGGGAACAGTTGATTATCCGTTGGCTAGGTTTTAGGGGGATGGTATGGAGCCGGGTTATGTCGGAGTTTCACAGGGCGGCTAGATTAGACAGAACACCTGATATTTTGGTCGTACATATGGGAGGGAACGATTTGGGGGCTAGGCCCGTGAGAGAGTTGATTCGGGATATCCGTTTTGATTTTTTGAGGTTGTGGACTTCGTTCCCGGGGGTGCTGACAGTTTGGTCAGATATAGTGCCTAGGAAGAAATGGCGGGCGGCCAGATCGGTAAAAGGGATAAATAGGGCACGAGTTAAGTTAAATAGGTCCGTGTCCAGTTTTGTGTCAAGGAATGGGGGGATAGGTGTTATGCACTTTGAGTTGGAATCTGGGGTTGGTAATTTCTGGTTAGAGGACGGTGTTCATCTGAATGCAATCAGTATCGATCTTTGGGCCCTGGCAATACAGGAGGGGATTGAAAGGGCATTGGTGGCTTTGGGGCACTCACGAGCCTAAGGTTTCAGGGCTGTTCGTGGTTGGCGGGGGGTGGGGTTCTTGGAGTTGATACCGAATTGTTGGTTGAAGGAATTGGGAAAATTCCAGGTCGTTTAAATTAAGTGGGGGGTGATCTGGCAGTCGGTTCTGGGCTCTGGACGGGGTTTTACCCTGGAAGCTTTTAGTTGGTTTGTCTTTCACGGACTGTGGAAGTTTGGTGCCCTCGAGCTGGTGCTGCATGGCTGAGAGTAACATGGCGGTTGATTTCTTATACTTTATTTTAAAGCCAGATCTTTTAGCTCCAAGAACCCTCCTTCCATATTTATATTTATTTTATTGTCAATTTGAATGTTATTGTTGTTTGTTAATAAAATGGCCACTGTGGAAAAAATTATCCAAAAGTATAACCGGTTGTAGTGTATTTATTTTGGGACAGGATCACGGGATCCTTGGGGTAAGGTGGGGGAAGTTAAGGCATCAGGTAAGAAACCATATTGGCCGTACCGGGTCAAAGGATTTGATAATGCCAGTCAGCAGTGTTCAAACTGTGATTAACAAATGGAAAATCAAGGGCTCTGTAAAAACCAAACCACATTCAGGTAGACCAACAAAAATTTCGGCCACAACTGCCAGGAAAATTTTTCAGGATGCAAAGAAAAACCCACAAATAACATCAGCTGAAATTCAGGACTCTCTGAAAACTAGCGGTGTGGCTGTTTCAACATGCACTTGAAGAAAAATGGGCTGCATGGTCGAGTCTCCAGAAGAAAGCCATTACTGCGCAAATGCCACGAAGTATCTCGCCTACAATATGCCACATGGCACAGAGACAAGCCTCAAAACTTCTGGAACAAGGTAATTTGGAGTGATAAGACCAAAATTTAACTTTTTGGCCACAACCATAAACGTTACATTTGGAGAGAGGTCAACAAGGCCTATGATGAAAGGAACACCATTCCTACAGAGGTGGATCGCTGATGTTTTTGGGGATGTGTGAGCTACAAAGGCACAGGAAACTTGGTAAAAGTTGAAGGAAAGATGAATGCAGCATGTTATCAGCAAATACTGGAGGCAAACTTGCACTCATCAGCCCAAAAGCTGCGCATGGAATGTACTTGGACGTTCCAACATGACAACGATCCAAAACACATAGCCAAGTCGACCTGTCATTGGCTACAGCAGAACAAAGTGAAGGCTCTGGAGTGGCCATCTCAGTCTCCTGACCTCAATATCATTGAGCCACTCTGGGGAAATCTCAATTGCGCAGTTCATGCTAGACAGCCCAGGAATTTACAGGAACTGGAGGCTTTTTGCCAAGAAGAATGGGCAACTTTACCATCTGAGAAAATAAAGAACCTCATCCACAACTACCACAAAAGACTTCAAGCTATCATTGATATTAGAGGGGGCAATACACTGTATTAAGAACTGGGGTATGTGAACTTTTGATCAGGGTCGTTTGGATGTTTTTGGTTGTCATTAAGATTTAAAAAGAGAAAACACAGTAGTTTGACAATAAGTGGCTTCCCCCAACCAATAACCATGAGTGGAGAAAAAGTTTTTTTGTTATCATTCATATTCTCTGAAACAAGGCCAAGAAAAGAAAAATTAAAATGGGGATTTAAAGCTACCCTTAGCCATCGCCACATTAAGAGAAGGTGGTATCAACTATAAGTATCTAATGACTAGTCGGTTATGCAACTATCTCACTGCGGGAGCTATATGCCTTTGTATTATTTCTATGTCCAATTTATAACTTCAAAGTAACACAAGAATATCAGTTAATTATGAAACTGATACAGTGGGTTTAATCCATATATCCATTGTGAATATCTTAAGACACATGGGTTGGGCCGAGACAACAAAAAGCACTAATGAGGGAATATTGCATTAGAGTGTATTAATGGACATATATAGAAAGAGGGGAATAAACTAAAAAGTCCATGGGTAACTGAATATCTAGGTGCCTGGTTTATGTCTCCATATTATCAAATGATATTAAGGTATCTCTACCAGTATATGCCTTGATTTTGAGATCCCCAATAATGAAGAAGATAGTTTATCAATGAATCCCAATGTCTTCCTGGGGGTCTTAATCACATATACCATGATTAATGTTATCCTTGGAGTAGCTTGTCATAACGGAATGTCCAAATTATAGTTGTACACAGACATCAGTGAGAAGATGATAAAAACTTGATTGTAGTTATTCATAAAGACCAACGCAGAGATGGTAAAGTTTTGATTATTATTGGTCCAGACAATCAAGAAGTTTTGATTATTAATGGTCCAGACTACCAACAAATTACTGAAATGTCTTGCTTTTACTCAGTTTGCACAGCCCTTACATAATCCGCATAGAAAGAAACCTTTAGTTATATTGCCCAACACTGTTCTATTCTTATCACGGTTGTAGTGACTATGCACTAGTAAGTCACATAGGTTTTTGGACCTCTTAGCTACCATGGACGGTGCGGGTGGAAGTACAGTTTTTAGAACTGGATCTGTGAGCAGAATCTTTCAGTGTTTGTTCATAATCTCTCAGAATTGTTGCCACTTATTATGATATCCTGTGATAAACCTGGTTGCAGAGTGTAGTACAACTCCCCACGGGAGGAGTGTAGCCTCAGGGCAGTGTATGCGGAGGATGGGGGTGATGGTGCAGGAGTAGCAGTGACGACACAGAGTCAGTGATGCAGTCCAGGGTCTTTACTCACAGTTCTTATTATCCAAACCACTTCTGCAGGTAACGGCTGCCCACGTCGCACTGTGCTCACCAGGTGAGGGGCTCGGCCTACTCCCAGGTAACTTTGGAGCGTTTCACAGGACCCCCTTTGTGTGTCCTTTCCCTGGCCTGTCATACCCCGCCAGTGACCTCGCTTCTGTCCAGCTGCCTCGGGCCTTCTCGGGCAAACGTTGGTGCCGTTTCCCTGACCCTATGTGGTGCCTTCCTAGCGGGTGTAGCGAGGGGCTGCGCCACTTGAAATGTCGCAGCCTCCGGTTTCTAGTTGAGGGTAGTTCCCCGCCTCCACTAGTTTCGGGGACCGGTCTCCCCCTTGGCCTGACCCCACTACTCAGGTAGATGCAGGCGTATGGTGGCTATCAGCCGGTCCACACCCCTGGGGTCCCTTCACTCCTCTTCCTGGAGCCTCCTTCTCTCCCCTCCTTTCCCAGGCTCAGGCCTCCTGACAGGGCCTGCCTGTGGAGCAGAGCCCATGCAGAGGCTCTGCTCCCTGTCTTCTCCTCTCACTCTGAGCTGACTCACTACACTTCTCTTTCAGTGCTGGCTGGGCCTCACAGAGACCTGCTCTGTCACATCTTCCCTCTGACTGAACACTGATCTAAGATGGTGCCCACCTTTTATACCTCCCTCTAGGTGCACCCAGGAACTGCTTCCTCCCTCCTATGCACTACAGGGTTCCCTCTTTCCTAGGTGTTCCCTCCCCCCACTCCAGCCAGGGACAAGGACTGTCGCGCTCTACTTGGAGCATATCGGTCGCCCTGCCCCCCAGAAATGTGGTGTAATGCATGCAGGTGTCGGGGTTCTGATCCACACTCCATCCTTACCTGAGAGTGAGATATCGCACATGTGTTTGAGATGCAATACCTCTGTAGCGGCCGAACCCTCGGGGCGCTACACATGCAGACAGTACCAGCTGCATGAGGACCAGTGGGCCAGATATTTAACTCCAGGGCTCAGTGGAAAAGCTCTGGAAGTGTTTGCTTCTCTCCCTCGACACCAAGATGGAGACTATGAGGCCATCGAGCAGGCCCCGATAAAGTATCAGCTCACTCCGGAGGTTTACCGGAAAAAGTTCAGAGCTCTCCAAAGTGGACCATATGACAGCTACAGTGATTTCGTGGATGGGTTCAGGACCAACTTTGAGCAGTGGGTCCAAGGACTGTCAGTCACCATCTTCGAGGACCTGAAGGATCTGATGGTGAAGGACCAATTTCTTCATCTTTATCGGCTTGTATACTTTTTTTGATCAAAAATAGTTCACTAAGTACCCTATATTTATTATGCAACTTTGCTTTACATTTATATATAATGATGGTAGGGTATGAGATATATTTTTGTCTTTTGTCTTTTGTAGGTTTTGTTTCTTTTTTGCTAGTGTGAACATGCTCCTATTTCTTGCATGTCTACCATCTTAGACCTCAGTTCACATTGCCTGGTTTTTCATCTTTATCCTGTAGGAGTGCGACAGTTTGTGCTGGACCAGGAGCCAAAGAAAGCCGCCAAGGCCGCACAGATTGCAAATGCCTATGAAGCCAACCACACACCAGAGGTGCGGAAGTCATCCGCCGCCGGCTGGAAAGGGGGTAAGCCGTCAACCACCCCCAGTGCCCCTGCCAGCCGACACTCAGCGGGTCCTGCACCCGGCCTGCATCTGATTCACGCCGGTGCTATACCTGTGACAGGACTGGTCACATCAGCCTCACCTGCCCACAGAGGCAGAAGAAGAACCCCACACCTAAGGCCCAGGGGCCTACTGCAGCAGTTCTTTTTGTGGGTGGGTGGGGGGGTCTGTGACAACTTACAATCAGTCACCGTGGGTGATAAAGTCCCTATGGGGCTCAAGGACATCGGAGCCGAACGAACCCTCATCCACCCTGAGTTGGTGTCCTCTGAAGACGTTATCCCCGGAAAAACCCTCACTGTCACCGGGATTGGGGGTGTTCACCGTCCTTTGCCAATAGCCTGGGTTTTCCTAGACTGGGTTGCGGGGAGGGGTTTTCGGGAAATGAGGGTGTCCAAGAACCTCCCGACCAATGTTCTATTGGGGCTGATCTGGGACGGTTGGTTGCCCAATATGTTCCTGACAACCCTCCCAGATATGATCATTTCTGTGATGAAAATGCTGATTATGTGAACGTTAATATGATGCATGATGATATGTCCTTTGGTACAGAATTGCTCATCTATGTCACGGTGCAGGGTGATGTTGCTGAGGACCCCCAAAAAGGAGCCAGCGTGAGTGCTAAGGGCGATTGGAGCAGGCACGGTGACCTTGAAGCCAGTGGTTCTGTGCCACCGACCAGTGTCACGACGGACTGTGCCCCATGATTGGCACAGCTCCTGAGGTATTAAGGGATGATGGGGAAGTGGTATCCACAGCCTGTCAGGCTGATGGCAAAGGGCTGTCCTCCGGGAAGATGGCCTACATAGCCGCTGTCACTCGTAGTATGAGTGCCCAGAACGCACGCGATGCGCTGCCTTCTGGGCCCTCATCACTTGGTGGGACAACAGAACTGGCTGTGGACACAGAGCCGTTCCCAGACGGTTCGAGTGAGGTTGGGGCCTTAACATCGCTCCTGGCTACCTCCAGTCAGGAGTTCCAGGCTGCTCTGCACACAGATGCCAGTCTAGAGACGTTAAGGGACCTCGAAGAGAAGCCCATCTCTAAATCCGATAAGGAGAGGGTATTCTGGGATCAGTGGAGGTTGTACCGGGAAATGGTCCCATGTAATTCCCAACAGGAGTGGATGAGGGAAAGACAGCTGGTTGTGCCCTATCAGTTTAGGAGGAGTTGTTGCGGGTTGCCCATGAGATTCCACTAGCTGGACACTTGGGGGTCCACAAAACCAAGGCCCAGCTGTCGCACCACTTCTATTGGCCCCAAATGGGGACAGATGTTACCAACTACTGCTCCTGTATCACGTGTTAGAGTGGGGAAGTCTGGGCTTGCATCCAAGGCTCCCCTGATCCCTTTGTCAATGATAAAGGAGCCATTCCAGGATTGCTGTGGACATCATTGGCCCACTGGCCATCCCCAGCAGCTCTGGAAAACAGTTCATCCTTAGTTTGGTAGACTATGCTACCCCATACCCGGAAGCAGTAGCTCTGTCCTCCATTAGGGCTGATAAGGTGGCAGATGCCCTTCTGGCCTTTTCTTTCGAGAGGATTTCCCAGGGAGATGCTTACAGCCCAGGGGACTCAGTTCATGTCTCGGTTAATTGAAGCCCTCTGTAAGAAAATGCAGGTGCCGTACCTGGTATCAAGTTCGTATCACCCACAGACCAATGGTTTGTGTGAACGATCCAGTGGTACCCTTAAGCAGATGCATAAAATGCTGGTTGAGTCCTATGGATGTGACTGGGAGCGGTACCTCCCACACCTGCTCTTTTCTTACAGAGAGGTACCACAAGCCTCAACGGGGTTCTCCTTCTTCGAGCTCCTGTATGGCAGATGAGTCCGAGGACCCCTTGGTCTGGTAAGAGAATCCTGGGAAGGGGAACTGAACTCACCCGAAGTATCCATCATAGAGTATGTCATGCAGCTCCATGACAAAATGCAGGCAATGACGCAGCTGGTGCATGAGAATATGCTGCAGGCCCAGGCCAGCCAGAAGCTGTGGTATGACCGGAACGCCCGGAAGCGGGTGTATGAAGTGGGTCAGAAGGTGTGGTTCCTAGTCCCAGTGACCCACAACAAGCTTAAGGTGGCCTGGGAAGGCCCATACCCCATATCTCAGTGCCTCAATGATGTGAATTATGTGGTCACCATTTACCATGCCAGGAAGAGGCAGAAGGTCTTCCACGTCAACATGATGAAAGCTCATCATGACAGTGAAGCCTGTGCCCTTCCTGTGTGTAGCGACCCCGAAGAAGGCGAACCAGAAGTCCTGGTGGATTTACTGGCCGCAGCCCGGGACAGAGGGTCTATTGAGAATGTGGAATTCAACCCACAGCTATCCACAGACCAGAAGTCTCAGCTGCTGGAGGTGTTCTGGCCTTACCTGAACATCTTCCCGGGTGTACCAGGGAGGATGCTGCTAGCTGTCCACCAGGTGGACACAGGGAGTCACCCCCCAGTCTGTCAATCCGCTTTCCCGGTCTCTCTAGAGGTGCAGAAAGACATGAAGGCAGAGATAGATGAAATGTTGTGCCTGGGGCTGAGCCGAAGGTAAAAAAGTGCATGGGCCTCGTCTGTAGTCCTGGTCCCGAAAAAGGCCAGACCACCAGGTGCTCCATGGACTATAGGAGGTTAAACACCATCACAGCCCCCAATGCATAGCCAATGCCATGCAACGATGAGCTATGGATCACTTAGCTGGGGTCCGGTACTTGACAATTATGGACCTGAGTGGATTCCTGCAGATTCCTATGTCCCAGGAGGCACAGGAGAGGTCCACCTTCATTACGCCGTTCGGGCTGTATGAATCCCTCGTCATGCCCTTTGGCTTGAGGAATGCACCTGCCACTTTTCAGCAATTAGTCAACCAGCTGCTCGAGGGACTAGAGGGGTTTGCTGTTGCTTACCTGGATGACATTGCCGTCTTCAGTCCCACCTGGGAAGAACATCTGGGGCACCTGGAGCAGGTGATCAGGTGGATCCAGGGCACTCGGTTGACTATAAAGCCTGCAAAGTGTTAGGTAGGCATGACGAAGGTACAGTACCTCAGACACCGAGTGGGTGACGGAACTCCGAAGCCAGGGCCCGGTAAGGTTGATGCTATCATTTCCTGGCCTTCCCCCAAAACCATGAAGCCGGTGATGTCCTTCTTGGGTACAGCAGGGTAGTATAGGAAGCTTGTTCCCAACTATAGTCCCTTGCTGAGCTTCTGACGGACCTCATGAAAAAGAAGCTACCGCTGACAGTCAACTGGACAGCTGACTGTGAGCGGTCCTGCAGGGCGCTGAAAGCTGCCCTGGCCAGTTCCCCAGTTCTGCAGGCCCCGGACTTCACCCGGCGGTTTGTAGTCCAAACGGATGCCAGTGCGTTTGGCCTGGGTGCTGTGCTCAGCCAGATAAATGGGCAGGTGGAAGAGCATCCGGTGATGTTCCTCAGCCGCAAGCTCTTACCCCGGGAAGTGGCATATGCCACTGTGGAGAAGGAATGCCTCGCTATAGTGTGGGCTCTGTGGAAGCTGCAGCCCTATGTATACGGGCGCAACTTCACCATAGCGACTGACCACAATCCCCTCAGCTGGCTGCAACGGGTATCCGGTGACAATGGTAAACTAGTGCGGTGGAGCCTGGCTTTACAGCAGTACGATTTTACCATTCAGCACAAGAAGTGTAGTGAACATGGCAATGCAGATGGACTGTCCCATCAAGGGGAAGCCGAGGAGGTAGGCTTAAGGAGTGATCTGTAAAATCGGCCCCTACGCTACCTCAAAAAGGGGGAGATGTCATAGAGAATATTAAAAATCTCTCTCTCCCTCCAAACACCTCTTTCACCCTCCCCTATACCATTTGTCAGAGTACAAGAGCTAGCCATCTAAGGAGCTGTTGCTATGCAAATGGCAGTCCACACAAGAAGTGTCAAACTGAATTATCTAGGCTAATTACCATACCAAATGGACTTCCTGGTAAGAGAGACATGGGTGACTAATAAGCACCTTTGAACATATGGGCCAGAGATTGAAAGAGATGAGGAAACAGCTTGTTAAAGCCTCAAAGGAAATCTATCTCACTCTCCACAATAGTCAGGGCGTTCCAATTTGCAATCACCAGACATCAGGCAGACTTTTAGGCACCGATATGAAATATGGAATATCGGAGTATCTATAATTCCGATTGCGATGGGACACATTTTAGCGGCGAGGTTAGCTAAGGGACAATATGCATATTTTTCCCTAACTGTACGCCCCCTCGGTGAGCTGTAACGCAAGAAGGCAAATATAACCAACAGCAGTTATGTCATGTGTGGTCTCTATAGAACGGTAAAGTCGCAATAAAAAATATGGCATCACTTGCTAACTTCTGTGATCAACCAGCGAGAAGTTATCGCAGAAATTAGAGATCTAGTAAAACCATGAAGGGCGGAGACCAGCCGACATGAGGTCATCACAGTGGGGTGTGTGGGCATAAAAGATCCAGCTGAATATGGATCTATACTCATGCCGGGAGATACATATTTGTGTAAGCAGGGGTCCCGTTCGATAACAGTCCATTGGAGCGCTTCCCTCCAGCTAAACTGAATAGTCTCTGTGATCGGTCTAGTAAGTTTCTTCTGTTAATTCCTTTTATTTTGTGTAACTGTATATGCTGTACTGTCTTGTCCCCCTTTGTAAAACCTTTTGTATATTTTTTCATAAACACTGCCTCCCTTTTGGATTAAATATAAAATTTAATAGTCCTGTTTCTTTTGCTCTATAATCGTCCCTCACCCAAGCACTACCAGAAAGCAGGCGTCCAATCAGGCCTGTATTGAATATTTAAAACTGATTGTTGGTGGCAGCGAATAATCTTAATTGGGTTATTGTAAAGCTGGCAGTGATCGTACGGGGGCATATACACATATTCCATGCGCTGGAATTCGGAGGTGTGTACACCATACGCTCACCGCTCGCTTGCCAATAGTTACGTAGTGAGTGGTAATCGGGATCGTGCGTGTGCCGAATCCCTGACAATGAACGGTAGTACTATACAGGATGATTCATAAAGAATGGTGCAAAAATAAAGGCCTGTTTTACTTCCAGAGACTTCTTTCTGTGAGGCTACCTCAAGGGATCTGTAACGGGTCTGGGAGGCGGAACCTCTGAGCTACTATACAAGGGGGCAGTCCTTGTAAGGGAGCGGGTGGCGACCAGGCAGGCAGTCACAGCAGGTGACCGGGACAGTCTCTGGAAGAACGGGCAGGAGATCACGACAAGTGACTGGGGCAGTCTCTGGGTGAACGGGCAGATGGTCACGGCAAGTGACCGGGACAGTCTCTGGAAGAACGGGCAGGAGATCACGGCAAGTGACTGGGGCAGTCTCTGGGTGAACGGGCAGGTGGTCACGGCAAGTGACCGGGGCAGTCTCTGGGTAAAGGGTTGGTACGACCTGTGGCGGCTGATGGTAGACTTGAGCTCCCAGGTGAGCAGGCGAGAGTCTCTGGATAAACGGGTGGTCACAGCATGTGACGGCGGAGCCTCCAGGAAGACCAACAGACAGGCGGCAGATGAGCGCTCCCAGGAGAGCGGGCAGAAGTCTCTGGACAGGCGGGTGGTCACAGCACGAGACGGCAGAGCCTCCAGGTAGGCTAGCAGACAGGCAGCAGATGAGCGCTCCCAGGTGAGCGAGCAGGAGTCACTGGACAGGCAGGTGGTCACAGCATGTGACGGCGGAGCCTCCAGGTAGACTAGCAGGCAGGTAGCAGGTGAGCGCTCCCAGGTGAGCGGGCAAGCTGGTCCATAGACAGACTGACGGGAGTAGGAAGGCAGACCGTCGGACCTCAGGCAAGCAGGCAGGTGGCTGGTGTGCGCTCCCAGGTGAGCGGGCAGGCTGGTCCTTAGACAGACTGACAGGAGTAGCAAGGCAGACCGTCGGACCTCAGACTAGCAGGCAGGTAGGAGATAATCAGGCAGGAATCTGGCAGGTAACTGGCAACGGGACCTGAGGGCTGAAGCAGAGTAGTGAACAGTGCAACAACATTGCTCGGGCACCTCCATTTTGGAGGAGGTGCCTTATATATGGTAAAGTCCTCCGGCCATTGGCCGGGGACTCCTTAGGACGGCGCGCGCGACCCCTTTAAGAGGGAGGGAGGGCGCGCGCGCGCGCCCTAAGCACAGAGGCCGGGAAGGAGCGCGCGCTGCCAGCAGAGCGGGAGAGGGACGCCGGGCACGGAGCAGAGCGGTGAGGGGAACAGCGTCCCTGCCTAGCAGAGGGCAGGGACGCCGGCACTACAGTACCCCCCCCTTTAGGCCCCCCCCTTTTTTAGGCCAGATAGAAATTTAGCTAGGATGAGAGGGGCATGGATGTTCTCCCGGGGCTCCCACGTTCTCTCCTCAGGACCAAACCCCTTCCAATCTACCAGAAAAAAAGGTCTTTCCTCTTACCCTTTTGGTGGCAAGAATGTTCTCTACCTCAAACTCGTCCTCAGCAGAAACCGGAGCAGGAGGCGTACCTGTAGACTTGGAAAAAGAGTTAAGCACCACGGGTTTGAGGAGAGATACATGGAAGGAGTTAGGGATCCGTAAGTTGGCCGGGAGTTTCAATTTATAGGCCACCGGGTTGATCTGACTGATGACCTCCAGAGGACCGATGAACCGAGGCCCTAACTTGTAAGAAGGTATCTTGAGTCGAACATATTTAGATGAGAGCCAGACTTTATCTCCTGGACGAAATTGTAGAGGATCCAGGCGTTTTTTGTCAGCGTGTCTTTTCATACGCTCGGATAACAGAAGGAGTGCGGACCGGGTACTCTCCCATATGGAGGAAAATTTGCTAACGAGAGATTCCGCAGCCGGGTTGTCCACAGAGGTGGAGACAGGAAAAGGAATCCGAGGATGCTGACCAAAGACTACAAAAAACGGGGATTTGGAGGAGGATTCGCTCTCGTGATTATTATAAGAGAACTCGGCCCATGGTAGGAGATCCACCCAGTCAGAATGGTGGGCATTAACGAAGTGCCGGAGGTAACTGGTCAGGTTCTGATTGATCCGCTCCACTTGACCATTGGACTGTGGGTGGTAAGCGGAAGAGAAGTCCAGGGTGACGTCTAGTAGTTTACAAGTGGCTCTCCAGAAACGTGAGGTGAACTGTACCCCACGATCCGACACGATGTGGAGGGGCAGGCCATGAAGACGGAAGATGTGGCGGATAAAGTCTTTAGCCAGCTCGGGTGCAGACGGAAGGCCTGGCAGGGGAATAAAGTGAGCCATCTTGGAAAAGCGATCAGCGACCACCCAAATGACCGTACAACCGGCAGAGACGGGAAGATCAGTTATAAAGTCCATTGCTATATGCTGCCAGGGGGCAGCAGGTACAGGAAGCGGAAGGAGGCGTCCGGCTGGCAGATGTCTCGGGACTTTGTTGCGGGCGCAGGACACACAGGCAGAAACAAAGTCTATTATGTCCTTGTGCAGGGTAGGCCACCAATAGTGCCGGGCGATAAGCTGGAGGGTCTTTTTCTGACCGGCGTGGCCAGCTAGTTTAGACGAATGGCCCCAGTGTAGGATCTTCTCCCGATCAGGTACTGAAACAAACGTCTTACCGGGAGGGAGACGATTTAGACTCACGGGAGCCACCTGCATTACTCTGGCGGGATCGATGATATGTTTAGGTTCTTCCTCGAGATCGGACACCAGAAAGGATCGGGACAAAGCGTCTGCTTTGACGTTTTTGTCAGCCGGGCGAAAATGAAGAACAAAATCAAAGCGAGCAAAAAACAAGGACCACCGGGCGTGGCGCGGGTTAAGTCTCTGGGCATGCTGGAGGTAAGCCAAGTTCTTGTGGTCAGTGTAAATTATTACCGGATGAAGAGCCCCCTCGAGTAGGTAACGCCACTCCTCCAACGCCAGCTTGATGGCCAATAACTCTCGGTCTCCTATGGAATAGTTGCGCTCAGAAGAGGAGAAGAGTTTGGAGAAGAAGCCACAAGTTACCATTCTCCCGGAAGATGATTTTTGAGTAAGTACCGCTCCGGCTCCAGAGGAGGAGGCGTCAACTTCCAGGAAGAACTGCTTGTTGCCGTCCGGGCGATGCAGCACCGGGGCGGAAGAGAAGACCTGTTTTAGGGAAAGAAAGGCCTCCTCTGCTTCGGGCGGCCACTCTTTGGGATTAGTACCCTTATGGGTGAGCGCGGAAATTGGGGCAGTCCGGGAAGAGAAGTGCGGGATGAAGAGGCGGTAATAGTTGGCGAAGCCCAGGAACCGTTGAATAGCCTTCAACCCCTCTGGTCGGGGCCATTTCTCGATGGCAGACAGTTTCTCAGGATCCATTTGTAGGCCGGTCTGAGAGATAATGTAGCCCAGAAACGGAAGCGAGGTCTGCTCAAAGAGGCACTTCTCATATTTAGCGTAGAGATGGTTCTGCCTGAGCCTGAGCAGGACCTGACGAACATCCCTCCGGTGAGTCTGGAGATCCGGAGAGAAGACCAAGATGTCGTCCAGGTACACCACTACGCAGGAGTAGAGAAGGTCCCGGAAGATGTCATTGACCAACTCTTGAAAGACGGCAGGAGCGTTACAGAGGCCAAAGGGCATTACCAGATATTCATAGTGGCCGTCCCGGGTGTTGAATGCCGTCTTCCATTCATCCCCCTGACGGATACGAACCAGGTTGTAAGCCCCACGGAGGTCCAGTTTGGTGAAGATTCTAGCCCCTCTCAGACGATCAAATAACTCCGGAATGAGCGGAAGGGGGTACTTATTTTTCACCGTGATCTGGTTAAGGCCTCTATAGTCTATACAGGGACGGAGAGAGCCGTCCTTCTTTTTTACGAAGAAGAAGCCTGCTCCCGCTGGGGAGGTAGACTTCCGGATGAATCCCCTGGCCAGATTCTCCTCAATATATTCGGACATCGACCGGGTCTCAGCAGCGGATAATGGATAAATACGCCCACGGGGAGGAGTAGTACCGGGTAACAAGTCGATAGGGCAGTCGTATGGTCTATGAGGGGGTAGTGTCTCTGCTTCCTTTTTATTAAAGACATCAGCATAAGACCAATAAGGAATCGGAAGTCCAGGTAGATTAGCTGGGGTAGGAGAAGGACGGACGGGATGGACGGGAACCAGACAGGTCTTATGGCAGTCCTGTCCCCAGCGAAGGACTTCTCCGGTCTGCCAGTCAAGCACGGGTGCATGTCTCTGGAGCCAAGGTAGACCTAGCAGGAGGGCGTGAGAGAGTCCAGGCAGAACATGAAAGGAGATACTCTCAGAATGCAGCATTCCCACTTGCAGAGTAATGGATTCGGTGATGAGTTGGATGGGGTGTGGTAAGAGACCCCGATCCACGGCAGCAACAGACAAGGGTACAGCCAGAGGTTTGGTGGGGATGCGGTACTTCTCTACCAGGGACTGTGAAATAAGATTCCCGGCTGCTCCAGAGTCCAGTTGGGCTAGTTCGAAATAACGGTTCTCCCCGCAGACGATTGAAACTGACAGCAGCAGAGATGGAGAGGATTTATTCTTGTCTAGGTCGACCTTTCTGAGCGAACCTAGACACAGGTGTTTCCCGACCTCTCTGGGCAGGCACGGATCCGGTGCTCCTTACTGCCACAGTAGAAGCAGCTCCCCTCGGCACGGCGTAAGTCCTGACGGGTTTTGACCATCTTGGTCTGGTCGACCTGCATAGGCTCAGGAGAGTGTACCTGGGGAGAGACGGAGGGAGTGACGGGTTTCTGAAAAGTAGGAGCTAGACGTGGAAACCTCCTCTCACGGGTGACCTCTTTGGCACGCTCCTGGAACCGTAGGTCAATCCGGGTGGCAAGAGTTATTAGGTCATCGAGAGTGGTAGGAACGTCCCGACCGGCAAGTTCATCTTTAATACGGCCGGACAGACCCTCCCAGAAGACGGATACCAGAGCGTCGTTATCCCAGGCCAGCTCCGAGGCAAGGGTACGGAACCGTATGGCATATTGGCCCACGGTGAGACTTCCCTGACGGAGGCGTAGCAGAGACGATGCGGATGAGGTCTTCCGTCCGGGTTCATCGAAGACTTTCCGGAAAGCCGTGAGGAAGGCAGGCAGGTCGGACACCAGGGGGTCTCCTCTCTCCCATAGAGGATTTAGCTAGGCCAGGGCCTCCCCGGTGAGATGGGACATGATGAAGGCAATTTTGGCCCGGTCGGAGTTAAACTGGTGGGACAATAGTTCAAAGTGCAGGGTGCACTGATTAATGAAGCCCCGAGCCTGGGCGGGGTCGCCTCCGAAGCGAGGAGGTGCAGAAAGCCGGGGTCCGGGGTAGGATACCATGGTATTGGTGGGCAGCGGAGCTGCCGGGTTGCGAGTCATGGCACTGGCGGTGGTTGCTGGTGGAGCAGTCAGAGTGTCCAGGCGAGAATTGACATTCCGCAGGTGACCCAGGATGGACTCCTGTTGGGACCTCTGACGGGACAGTTCATGACAGAGGTCCGAGAGCGAGGGAGCTTGGGTGCCACCGGGTTCCATGGCCCGAGCAAACTGTAACGGGTCTGGGAGGCGGAACCTCTGAGCTACTATACAAGGGGGCAGTCCTTGTAAGGGAGCGGGTGGCGACCAGGCAGGCAGTCACAGCAGGTGACCGGGACAGTCTCTGGAAGAACGGGCAGGAGATCACGACAAGTGACTGGGGCAGTCTCTGGGTGAACGGGCAGATGGTCACGGCAAGTGACCGGACAGTCTCTGGAAGAACGGGCAGGAGATCACGGCAAGTGACCGGGGCAGTCTCTGGGTAAAGGGTTGGTACGACCTGTGGCGGCTGATGGTAGACTTGAGCTCCCAGGTGAGCAGGCGAGAGTCTCTGGATAAACGGGTGGTCACAGCATGTGACGGCGGAGCCTCCAGGAAGACCAACAGACAGGCGGCAGATGAGCGCTCCCAGGAGAGCGGGCAGAAGTCTCTGGACAGGCGGGTGGTCACAGCACGAGACGGCAGAGCCTCCAGGTAGGCTAGCAGACAGGCAGCAGATGAGCGCTCCCAGGTGAGCGAGCAGGAGTCACTGGACAGGCAGGTGGTCACAGCATGTGACAGCGGAGCCTCCAGGTAGACTAGCAGGCAGGTAGCAGGTGAGCGCTCCCAGGTGAGCGGGCAAGCTGGTCCATAGACAGACTGACGGGAGTAGGAAGGCAGACCGTCGGACCTCAGGCAAGCAGGCAGGTGGCTGGTGTGCGCTCCCAGGTGAGCGGGCAGGCTGGTCCTTAGACAGACTGACAGGAGTAGCAAGGCAGACCGTCGGACCTCAGACTAGCAGGCAGGTAGCAGATAATCAGGCAGGAATCTGGCAGGTAACTGGCAGGTAACTGGCAACGGGACCTGAGGGCTGAAGCAGAGTAGTGAACAGTGCAACAACATTGCTCGGGCACCTCCATTTTGGAGGAGGTGCCTTATATATGGTAAAGTCCTCCGGCCATTGGCCGGGGACTCCTTAGGACGGCGCGCGCGGCCCCTTTAAGAGGGAGGGAGGGCGCGCGCGCGCGCCCTAAGCACAGTGGCCGGGAAGGAGCGCGCGCTGCCAGCAGAGCGGGAGAGGGACGCCGGGCACGGAGCAGAGCGGTGAGGGGAACAGCGTCCCTGCCTAGCAGAGGGCAGGGACGCCGGCACTACAGGATCATTGAATCTGCTCCTTCACCCAGCCACAGGATCTGAAGTGAGACAATGCCTCATTGAAACAGTGGCGTCCATAGCAGAGGATATGTTGGCACACATCTGAACAGAACTGAACTACCACCTAGAGAAGGGTCTCGTAGACGTGGGCTACTTGCAGCCGCCAAAGCAATTTTTTGTGGCCTGCAGCCAGGAACGAGCTGGCCCGGGAGGCCGAGGGGCAGCTATTAGCCAAGCCAGTATTGTGACTATAGTCCTGGCTCATCACAGAATGGCAGAGACCATGTTTGCTGAATGACATTACACAGCACGCTTGGCACTGCTTTTAAACACCAGAGAGGATCTCCAGACAACAGGGCTGCACAGGAGATGAACTGCATGGCAGGAGGTAAACGCTATGTGGGGCATTATACTGTATGTAAAGGGGCTGTGGGGCATAATTCTGTATGTAAGGAGGCTGTGGGGGCATTATTCTGTATGTAAGGAGGCTGTGGGGCCATCATTTTGTATATAGGGAGTCTGTGAGGTCAACATACCGTCTTAAATGGAGCAGTGGTGGCCATCATTCAGTATGTTCAGGGGCTGTGGGGCTGACATACTGTATTTAGGAGCTATGGGGGGCATCATACTGTATATAGGAGGTGGCGGAGTCATCATTTTGTATGTAAGGGCTGTGGAGCCATCCTGCTGTATGTAGGGAACTGTTTGGACACTATACTGTATGTAATGGCACTGTAGTAACGGTCATTCTTTATGTAAGGAGCTGTGGGGACATAATTTTGTATATAAGAGAAGTTGTGGGGTCACACTGTATAAAGGATGGCTGTGGTGGCCACAATTTTGTCTGTAGGGAGGCAGATAATCATACTGTATGTAGGGTAACTGTAGGACCATCACACTATATAGGGGGTCATGAGGCCATCATACTATGTATAGAACAGCTGTGGGGCCTTTATATTGTAAATAGGGGGCTATGTGGCTATCATACTATATAAAGTGGTATGTAAAAGTTACTGTTATTGTCAACAGTTAAGCAAGTTAAAGATTAAATCTCTTAGGGGCCTAAAGTTAAAGATGACACATTTCCTTTGTATTTTAGGCACAAAAAAAATATTGTAATTTTTTACATTTGAAAAATTACAAAATGGAAAATGGGCCGATGCAAAAATTTGGGCACCCTTGGAGATTTGTGTATTTAACTAGCCTGTTAGGGTTATGACTTGTTCACTAACATCATTAGGATAGGCAAGGTGATGCAAATTTCCCTACTTTATAAAAACCCAGCCTCCCCTAACCTTGTGCCAAAAAAACAACAGCCATGGGTTCTTCTAAGCAGCTGTCTAGCACTCTGAAAATGAAAATGGTGGCGGACCACAAAGCAGGAGAAGGCTACAAGAAGATAGCAAAGCATTTTCAAATTGCCCTTTTCTCAGTTCAAGAAAAAGTTTCCAGTTTGTCAGGGAGCGCTTCCAGGTGATTCATTACTTACTCCAAATCTTTCAGGAATAATCCAGTTTATTTTTATATACAAACAACGCGTTTCTGCTATACATAAAATTAGCCTTCATCAGATAAAATCATAATTGTCTTTTAAGGATACATTTATATAGAATAAAAAGAGGAGGATGAACTAATCCAACCCCTCGATCAATTTTCATCAATTTAAAACACGTGCACTTCTAGAAGGTATTAAGCAGTTAGTTAAAAGTGAACTCTATATTGATTTGAAAGACTCAAACCACCTCATTAGTCTCTTGGAGGTAATGGATTGGGAGGAGAATTTTTTATTTCTAACCCTAGATGTGGTAGCATTATATTCAAATATAGAACATAATTTGGCTATAAGAGCTGCCAGATTTTATTTGGAGAAAAATGAAAAAATGCCAGATGAACAAGTAGAATTCCTTCTGACTGGTTTGCAATTCATTTTGCGTCATAACGTCTTTGAGTTTGATGGACAACTGTACCTGCAGCAGCATGGTACCGCAATGGGGACTCGGGTAGCCCCAAGTTTTGCAAAGTTATTTATGGGGCTATTCGAGTCCCTATAACCACTTATTTCAGAAAAATACAAAGACAACATAATAATGTATAAACGTTTTATAGATGACTTAATAATCATCTGGAGGGGGGATATAGAACAAGCCCATCTGCTGGTGAGGGAAATGAATCAAAACACATGGGGTATTTCCTTTAAGTTCACTATCAGCGCTGAAAAAATAGTTTACTTGGATTTAGAGATTTCACATATGAAAAAGAAAATAGTAACAAAAACACATTTTAAAAAAGTAGACACCAATAGATATTTACATTATAACAGTGCACACTTTACTAAATAGAAGAATAATATTCCATTTAGTCAATATTTAAGAATAAGGAAAAATAATAGTAGTGAACAGGATTACATAACACAAAGCAAGATCCTGACTAACAGATTTCGGGGAAAAAAGTATCCAAAAACCCTAATACAACAAGCTTATAAGGTAAACTTAGCAAAAACTCAGGGTGAATGTTTGAAAAAAACGCTTGAAAATACTAGAGAAAAAAGCACTGAAAAAACTGAGAGAAAATGCTGTCATGGATATAACTAAATCTCACCTGAAATCTAATGACGAGAAATGGCAGTTCAACTTCATTACAGCCTATAATAAAGATAACGAAAAAAATCGTGGAATCTTGAAAAAACACTGGTATATCTTAAAACAAGATCCCTTGCTACAAAATGTATTACCACAAGTCCCCAATATGACATTTAGAAGGGGAAAAACAATAAGGAACATGGTAGCTCCCGGTCGATTGAAAAACTTCATGAAAAACCACAATTGCTCAAAAAAGGTGAATAAACCTGGAGTATATAAATGCAACCAGAAAAAAATGTCAGTGCTGCTATAATATAGCAGATAAACAACAACAAATAGTTTCCAAGAGTACAGGTGAAATATTCAGATAGAACAACATTTGACATGTACAAGCGACTTTGTTATATATGTTATAAATTGTGACTGTGGCCTCCAGTATGTGGGGAGGACCACGCAAATGGTCCGAACCCAACTGAATGGCCACAGACACAATGCCAGAGTCGGTCTCCTTATCCATAGTCTATCAAGACACCTTTTGTGAACACATAAAAAAAGAATTCAATGTTACTTTGACACCGATTGAACAGATCCCTAGAGATGTTTCCAACAGGATACAACAGTTAAATAAAAAGGAGGCCTTCTGGATATACAGATTGAGGACTCTGTACCCAGACGGCCTCAATGATAAATTAGAGAATATATAATATTCTAAAGTTTAGGGGTTAAAAATCGAAGTCTACAAACCTCGTAAATGAGGTAGAGGGAGAAAAGCTAAAGTGAATAAAAAGAAAAATTAAGCACCCAGAGACTATAACTGCGAGTGGCTCAATGGAGTAAATACGCAAGTATTGTAGATATGGGGAATCTAAATGTATGAGTTCTAATCCCAGCAGATACTGGTTCATCTATTGGTGATAAATTTGTTATGCCTTAGAATTGGGAGAAATTTTTTTCCCTTATTGGTGATGTAGTAGATAAGATAAAAAATGGAGTTCTTAATATCGATGACATCGTTATATTCTAGAATCGGGAGAAATATTTTTCCTTTACCAGTGAAGTAGTAAATAGGATAGTAAATGGAGTCATATGACAAATAATTTTATTAATTTTATAGAGAAATTTTTTTTTTATTGAATAGGAAAGAACAATATATAGTGATGTTTTTTTTTTTTTTTTTCCTTTTTAAATAAATATAGAGTTCATTTTTAACTAACTGCTTAATTAATACCTTCTAGAAGTGCACGTGTTTTAAATTGATGAAAATTGATCGAGGGGTTGGATTAGTTCCTCCTCCTTTTTTTATTCTATATAAATGTATCCTTAAAAGACAATTATGATTTTACCTGATGAAGGCTAATTTTATGTATAGCTGAAAAGCGTTGTTTGTATATAAAAATAAACTGGATTATTCCTGAAAGATTTGGAGTAAGTAATGAATCACCTGGAAGCGCTCCCTGACAAACTGGAAACTTTTTCTTGCACTTTCTGACAAGTCTCCTGCAAGGGAGCTCGTTTTACCTGTTTTTGAGCTGCAGGCCAGCAGATCCAGACGACTACTCCACTCCCTAAAGACAGTTACATGCTGGATAACAAGACACCACAAAGGTGAGAGCAATTTTTAATTCTAATTCGATATTACTAAAATACTTCACTTAGATCTGCGCCCCCCTTTCTTTTCTCCTTTTTCTTCTTGTATTCATCCTTTTCTCAGTTCGAAATGTAATTAAGAAATGGCAATTAACAGGAACAGTGGAGGTCAAGATAAGGTCTGGAAGACCAAGCAATATTTCAGTGAGAGCTAAATCTTTCTGAAGGTCTTTTGCAGTCAAGCGGGGGTTCTGATTTGCCTCTCAAGCAGACTCTGGAGTTATGGTACATTGTTCAACGGTTCAGAGAACCTCTTCTGCATCCTCTTCATAAAATTCAGTGGCAGAAGTATGCAAAAGAACATCTAAACAAGCTTGATTCATTTTGGAAACAATTCCTGTGGACCGATGAGGTTTAAATAGAACTATTTGGCCACAGTGATCAAAGGTACGTGTGGAGAAAAAAGGGCACAGAATTTCAGGAAAAGAATATCTCACCAACCATTAAGCATGTGGGTTTATCAATTATGCTTTGGGATTGTGTTGCAGCCAATGGCACAGGGAACATTTCACAGGAAAGGGAAGAATGGATTCAATGAAATTTCAACAAATTCTTGATGCAAACATAACACCACCTGTAAAAAAGCTTAAGTTGAAAAAAGGATGGCTTCTACAAATGGATAATGATCCTAAACAAGTCAAAATTGTAACGGGTCTGGGAGGTGGAACCTCAGAGCAACTATACAAAGGGGCAGTCCTTGTAAGGAAGCGGGTGGCTCCCAGGGAAGGCGGGCAGGTAGTCACGGCAAGTGACAGGGACAGTCTCTGGGTAGAAGGGCAGGAGGTCACGGCAAGTGACGGGGACAGTCTCTGGGTAGAAGGGCAGGAGGTCACGGCAAGTGACGGGGACAGTCTCTGGGTAGAAGGGCAGGAGGTCACGGCAAGTGACGGGGACAGTCTCTTGACAGGCGGATGGTCACGGCAAGTGACAGCAGGGTAAGAGTCTCTAGACAGGCAGGTGGTCACAGCAAGTGACGGCAGAGCCTCCAGGTAGGCTAGCAGACAGGTAGCAGGTGGGCGCTCCCAGGTGAGCGAGCAGGAGTCTCTGGACAGGCAGGTGGTCACGGCAAGTGACGGCAGAGCCTCCAGGTAGGCTAGCAGGCAGGTAGCAGGTGAGCGCTCCCAGGTGAGCGGGCGGGCAGATCCATAGACAGACTGACAGGTGTTGGAAGGCAGACTGTCGGACCGCAGGAATGCAAGCAGATAGACAGGAATCAGGTAGGTATCAAGCAGAGATCTAGCAGGTAACTGGCAGGTATCTGGTAACGGAACCTGAGGGCTGAAGCAGAGTTGAAAGGCTTTGCAACAACATTGCTCGGGCACCTCCATTTTGGAGGAGGTGCTTTATATATGGTGAGGTCCTCCGGCCATTGGCCGGGGACTCCTTAGGACGGCGCGCGCGGCCCCTTTAAGAGAGGGGGGAGCGCGCGCGCGCCCTAAGCACAGAGGCCGGGAAGCAGCGCGCGCTGCCAGCAGAGCGGGAGGAAGACGCCGGGCACGGAGCGGAGAGGTGAGTGGAACGGCGTCCCTGCCTAGCAGGAGGCAGGGACGCCGACACTACAGTACCCCCCCCTTTAGGCCCCCCCCTTTTTTAGGCCAGAGAGAAATTTATCAAGGATGAGAGGGGCATGGATGTTCTCCCGGGGCTCCCATGTTCTCTCCTCAGGACCAAACCCCTTCCAATCCACTAGAAAAAGGTCTTTCCTCTTACCCTTTTGGTGGCCAGAATGTTCTCTACCTCAAACTCGTTTTCAGCGGAAACTGGAGCAGGAGGCGTACCTGTAGACTTGGAAAAAGAGTTAAGTACCACGGGTTTGAGGAGAGATACATGGAAGGAGTTAGGAATCCGCAAATTGGCCGGGAGTTTCAATTTATAGGCCACCGGATTGATTTGTTTGATAACTTCCAGTGGACCGATGAACCGAGGCCCTAACTTGTAGGAAGGAATCTTGAGCCGGACATATTTGGACGAGAGCCAGACCTTATCTCCAGGACGGAATTGTGGTGGATCCAGACGTCTTTTGTCAGCCTCTTTTTTCATCCGCTCGGATGACTGAAGAAGTGCGGATCTGGTACTTTCCCAAATGGAGGAAAATTCGTTAACGAGAGATTCCGCAGCCGGATTGTCCACCGAGGTGGAGACGGGAAACGGGATCCGAGGATGCTGACCGAAGACTACAAAAAACGGGGATTTGGAGGAAGATTCGCTCTCGTGATTATTGTAGGAAAATTCGGCCCACGGTAAAAGATCCACCCAGTCGGAATGGTGAGCATTAACAAAGTGCCGGAGGAAACTGGTTAAGATTTGGTTGATCTGTTCCACTTGGCCATTGGACTGTGGGTGATAAGCAGAAGAAAAGTCCAAGGTGACCCCCAGCAGTTTACACATGGCTCGCCAAAAGCGAGAGGTGAACTGAACCCCTCGGTCGGATACGATGTGGAGAGGAAGACCATGAAGACGGAAGACATGATGGATAAAGTCTTTAGTTAACTCTGATGCAGACGGGAGACCCGGCAGGGGAATAAAGTGAGCCATTTTGGAAAAGCGGTCAGCGACCACCCAAATGACCGTACAACCGGCAGAGACAGGGAGGTCCGTTATAAAGTCCATAGCTATATGCTGCCACGGGGCAGCAGGTACAGGAAGAGGAAGGACACAACCGGCTGGCAGATGTCTCGGAACCTTGTTGCGGGCGCAGGACACACAGGCTGAAACAAAGTCTATTACGTCCTTGTGCAGGGTAGACCACCAGTAATGCCGGGTAATAAGCTGGAGTGTCTTTTTCTGACCAGCGTGGCCAGCTAGCTTGGACGAGTGTCCCCAGTGTAGAACCTTCTCACGATCAGGTACAGTTACGAACGTCTTACCGGGAGGAAGACAATTTAGATTCACGGGGGCCACCTGCATTACTTTGGCGGGGTCAATGATGTGTTTAGGCTCCTCCTCAAGATCAGAGACCAAAAAGGATCGGGACAAGGCATCAGCTTTGATGTTTTTGTCAGCCGGGTGAAAATGAAGAATGAAATTAAAGCAGGCGAAGAACAAGGACCACCGGGCTTGGCGCGGGTTAAGTCTCTGGGCACTCTGGAGGTAAGCCAAGTTCTTGTGGTCCGTGTAAATTATTACCGGGTGAAGAGCCCCCTCGAGCAGGTAACGCCACTCCCCCAGTGCCAGCTTAATGGCCAACAATTCTCGGTCTCCTATAGAATAATTGCGCTCAGAAGAGGAGAAGAGTTTGGAGAAGAAGCCGCAGGTTACCATTCTTCCGGAAGATGACTTTTGGGTAAGTACCGCTCCGGCTCCGGAGGAGGAAGCGTCGACTTCTAGGAAGAATTGTTTGTTGCTATCCGGACGATGCAGCACAGGGGCGGAGGAAAAAGCTTGTTTTAAGGAAAGGAAGGCCTCCTCTGCTTCGGGCGGCCATTCTCTGGGATTAGCGCCCTTACGGGTGAGCGCCGAGATAGGGGCAGTCCGGGAAGAGAAGTGCGGAATGAAGAGGCGGTAGTAGTTGGCGAAGCCCAGGAACTGCTGAATAGCCTTCAACCCCTCTGGTTGGGGCCACTTCTGGATGGCAGACAGTTTCTCAGGATCCATTTGTAGGCCGGTCTGAGAGATTATGTAGCCCAGAAACGGAAGCGAGGTCTGCTCAAAGAGGCACTTCTCATATTTAGCGTAGAGGTGGTTCTGCCTGAGCCTGAGCAGGACCTGACGAACGTCCCTCCGGTGAGTGAGAAGATCCGGAGAGAAGACCATGATGTCGTCCAGGTACACCACCACGCAGGAGTAGAGAAGGTCACGGAAGATGTCATTGACCTACTCTTGAAAGACGGCGGGAGCGTTACAGAGACCGAAGGGCATTACAAGGTATTCATAGTGGCCGTCCCGGGTGTTGAATGCAGTCTTCCATTCATCCCCCTGACGGATACGGACCAGATTATACGCCCCACGGAGGTCCAGCTTGGTGAAGATTCTAGCCCCCCTCAGACGGTCAAATAATTCAGGAATGAGCGGAAGGGGGTATTTATTTTTCACTGTGATCTGGTTAAGGCCTCTATTGTCACGCTGTCTCAGTATACTGGAGGTAGGGGGCCTAAGCTGACCCTAAGCTGGGGCCCTGACTAATCCCTCAACCTGGAGGTACTGTTAAAGGTACAGAGGTCCAGGCCGCCAGCGTAACCCCTACCTCCTGAAGATCCCTGCACCTCAGTAATCTAGTCCTGAGAAGGACCCCGATCACAACCAAAGGGAACAAGAAATAATATGCCCAAACACAGTATTTAGACGAACGAGACAGTACAAGGGAAAAACCAAAACCACCTTGCATACAAACAACTTCTCAACTACAACAGAGGGAAAACCAACGGGAAAGGAGATAAATGATAAAGCGAGGAAAGGGAAAAAACACTTCCAAATACACTTATCTCAGCAACTCCAAACACCACGATCCGCTCTGTCAGTCTGAATGAAATGCTTTCACCGACACCTCCCAAACAGACCAGCAGGTATATGAAGGAGTCTCACTACAGAAGTATTGATTGCAGCTGGGCGAGGCTGGACCTCATCTAGCCCAGAGAGAGAGAGAGAATTAACTCCCTCACTGCCGAGAAACACAAAGCACCAACAAGTCAGCTGCGAGAAGTCAGGCTGTGTACTCGTGACGATCTTCGTGGCAACACACCCGTGACAGTACCCCCCCTTCTACGAGGGGCCTCCGGACCCTCAGGGCCAGGTTTATCCGGGTGAGTCGTGTGCAAGGCCCGAACTAATCGGTCTGCGTTAATATCCGACGCAGGAACCCACATCCTCTCCTCAGGACCATACCCCTTCCAATGAACCAGGTACTGAAGGGACCGGCGATTAAAGCGTGAATCAATGACCCTCGATACCTGGAACTCCAAGTTACCATTGACAACCACTGGAGGGGGAGGTAAAGGTGACGGTACCACCGGCGTCACATACCTCTTAAGCAATGATCTGTGAAACACGTTGTGAATTTTAAACGTAGGGGGGAGGTCAAGACGGAATGCCACCGGATTAATAATAGAACTGATTCTGTACGGCCCGATGAACCTGGGACCCAGTTTCCAGGAGGGAACCTTAAGTTTTATATTCCTGGTAGACAACCATACCCGATCGTTCACACTTAGGTCCGGACCAGACACTCTCCTCCTATCAGCCATACGTTTGTATCGGTTCCCCATAGTATTCAGATTCTTCAGCACCCCTCTCCATACTGAAGCGAGTGATGAGGAAAATCGTTCCTCCTCAGGAACCCCCGAAGAGCCCCCCCCACTGAAAGTACAAAACTGGGGGTGAAAACCATATGCCCCAAAAAACAGGGACTTACCAGTGGACTCGCTCCGCCTATTATTAAGAGCAAACTCTGCCAGAGGTAAGAAAGAAGCCCAGTCCTCCTGGTTCTCTGACACAAAACACCGGAGATATGTCTCCAAGCTCTGGTTCATACGTTCCGTCTGACCATTGGTCTGAGGATGAAAAGCCGATGAGAATGACAACTGCATCCCCCGCCGTGCACAAAACGCCTTCCAGAACTTAGACACAAACTGAGACCCCCGATCAGACACCACCTCGGAGGGTACCCCGTGAAGCCTCACAATCTCCCCAATGAACACCTGCGCAAGAGTTTTAGCATTAGGGAGAGCCGGAAGAGCGATAAAATGTGCCATCTTGCTGAACCTGTCCACTACAACGAGTATGACCGTTTTACCCGAAGACGGAGGGAGGTCCGTAATAAAGTCCATAGACAGATGAGTCCAAGGACGCTCCGGGATCTTCAAAGGTAAGAGGGCCCCAGACGGACGGGTATGTGAGGTCTTAGAGCGCGCACAAACCCCACAGGACGCGACAAAAGTTACCACCTCCTTATGTAAATTAGGCCACCAAAACCGACGCGAGAGGAGATCCACAGTTGCTTTACTCCCCGGGTGTCCTGCAAAAACTGAGTTATGGTGTGCCTCGATCACCTTTTGTCGCAACTGATCTGGAACAAACAATCTCCCTGGAGGTCCAACAGGGGCGTCCCCCTGAGCCTCCAATACCTCCTCCTCCAGCTCAGAGCATACTGCCGAAACCACCACCCCCTCCTGAAGGATAGGAATCGGGTCGTCCGTATTCCCGGCCCCCGGGAAACTACGAGATAAGGCATCCGCCTTTACATTTTTTGACCCAGGACGATATGTAACGACAAAATTAAACCTGGTAAAAAACAATGACCACCTAGCTTGTCTGGGATTCAGACGTTTCGCGGACTCCAGATATAGCAGGTTCTTGTGATCGGTGATGACGGTGACCGGATGAACTGCCCCCTCCAGAAAATGGCGCCACTCCTCAAAAGCTAACTTAATGGCCAAGAGTTCCCTATTGCCGACATCGTAATTCCTCTCAGCGGACGACAATTTTTTAGAGAAAAAGGCGCACGGATGCCACTTACCAGGGGACGAACCCTGTGACAATACTGCTCCCACCCCTACCTCGGAAGCGTCTACCTCTACAATGAATGGCTGAGACGCATCAGGTTGAATGAGTATGGACGCCGAGGCAAAACATTTTTTCAAAGAGGAGAATGCTTGACAAGCCTTGTCAGACCACCTAGAAAAATCCGTCCCCTTTTTAGTCATGTCAGTGAGAGGCTTAACCATGGACGAGAAATTACGAATGAACTTTCGGTAATAATTAGCAAACCCCAGGAAACGTTGTAGTGCCTTAAGATTCTCTGGCCGATCCCACTCAAGAACTGCCCGCACTTTCCCAGGGTCCATACGAAAACCGGACGCTGAAACCAGGAAGCCTAAAAACTGGAGTTCCTGTACGGCGAACACACACTTTTCCCACTTGGCATACAGTTTATTATCCCGCAAGATCTGTAACACCTGCCTAACGTGCTCCTGATGAGACACCAGATCCGGCGAGTAAATTAGGATATCATCCAGATATATGACAACAAACTGTCCCACCAAGCGGCGAAAAATGTCATTAACAAAGTGTTGGAACACCGCCGGGGCATTAGTCAGACCGAATGGCATGACAAGGTTCTCATAATGCCCCTCCGGAGTGTTAAACGCCGTCTTCCACTCATCCCCCTCCTTCATCCTAATCAGATTGTACGCCCCCCTGAGATCCAACTTAGAAAACCATTTGGCGCCCACGATCTGATTAAAGAGATCGGGAATAAGTGGGAGCGGATACGGATCTCGGACCGTAATCCGATTAAGTTCACGGAAATCCAGGCAAGGGCGTAGGCCTCCATCTTTCTTCTTAACAAAGAAGAACCCCGCAGCCACCGGTGAAGATGAAGGTCTAATATGCCCCTTAGCCAGACTTTCTGAGATATAATCCTTCATGGCCTGCCTCTCAGGACCAGAAAGGTTATACAACCTAGCTTTAGGTAACTTGGCCTCAGGGAGCAGTTTTACAGAACAGTCATACACGCGATGAGGAGGTAGTTCCTGACACCCTTTCTCCGAGAATACATCCTCAAAGTCCGCCAGAAATGGAGGTAAGACCCAAGGAGTAACCGCACCAATGACCGTGTTCATGCAGTTTTTATTACAGAATTTACTCCATTGGCTTATCTCCCTGGTTTGCCAATTAATAACTGGGTTATGCTTAGCTAACCAAGGAAGGCCCAACACAATAGGAGTGGGAAGACCCTCCAACACGTAGCAAGACAACAGTTCTTTATGTATTGCCCCCACTTGAAGTTTTACGTCATGCACAACTTGCAAAAAACTTCCCTGCCCGAGAGGCCTGGCATCGATCGAGAATATGGGGATGGGTTTAGCCAACTCACTCAACCGCATACCTTGAACCCGGGCAAACCGAGCATCAACCAGATTAGCCCCGGCCCCACTATCCAGAAGAACAGATATCCTCTCAGTTCTTGTACCCACCACCACCTCCGCCGGTACGAGAAACTGAGACGAACCTAGGGACGAAATACCTACTCCCAGATTGCCGTCCACCACACAACCTGGGATCAACAGTTTTCCGACGACTCTTCACTCTGCAAGGGACGGGATGGACACCCCCCAATAAAATGTCCCTTTCTGCCGCAGAAGAAACACCTTCCTGCCTTATGGCGCACCACCGGTCCCCTCCCCCGAAATGATGTCCCTCCTAATTGCATAGGCTCCTCTGGACTGACCAGGGGAACCACCATATGAGGGGACCTTGTAGGAGGTGGAGTCATCACAGGGGGTAGAGTTATCCCGCACCTCTCCCGAAGCCGTCTGTCCACGCGAATAGCGAGGGCCATAGCGGTTTCCAGAGACACGGGAGAGTCATACTGTGCCAACACATCCTGTAATTTGTCGGATAAACCATGACAAAACTGGCTCCTAAGAGCCGGGTCATTCCACTGGGTGTCCGTGGCCCACCTACGGAACTCCGAACAGAATTCCTCCGCCGGACGATCTCCCTGCTGGATCCTACGTAACTTAGACTCAGCAAGGGAGATCCGATCTGGGTCATCATATACGAGTCCCAGGGCAGCGAAAAACCTATCCACTGACTGGAGAGCCGGGGAACCCGGGGGAAGAGAGAACGCCCAAGATTGTGGGTCCCCTTGTAGGAGCGAGATGACAATTCCCACCCTTTGTTCTTCACTCCCCGATGACCGAGACCACAGCCGAAAGTACAATTTACATGCCTCCCGGAAAACAAAAAACTTGTCCCGCCCCCCAGTGAACCTATCAGGGAGAGCTACTTTAGGTTCTGGTCCGGCTTGCTCCTGAGGATGCCAAACCTTGGACCTAACGTCCGCCAGCTCCATGGACAAACTCTGCAATTGCCGAGCTAGACCGGCTACTGGATCCATAGTAGCTGGAGAAAAACTAAGTGGGTCGGTGAAAATGTCACGCTGTCTCAGTATACTGGAGGTAGAGGGCCTAAGCTGACCCTAAGCTGGGGCCCTGACTAATCCCTCAACCTGGAGGTACTGTTAAAGGTACAGAGGTCCAGGCCGCCAGCGTAACCCCTACCTCCTGAAGATCCCTGCACCTCAGTAATCTAGTCCTGAGAAGGACCCCGATCACAACCAAAGGGAACAAGAAATAATATGCCCAAACACAGTATTTAGACGAACGAGACAGTACAAGGGAAAAACCAAAACCACCTTGCATACAAACAACTTCTCAACTACAACAGAGGGAAAACCAACGGGAAAGGAGATAAATGATAAAGCGAGGAAAGGGAAAAAACACTTCCAAATACACTTATCTCAGCAACTCCAAACACCACGATCCGCTCTGTCAGTCTGAATGAAATGCTTTCACCGACACCTCCCAAACAGACCAGCAGGTATATGAAGGAGTCTCACTACAGAAGTATTGATTGCAGCTGGGCGAGGCTGGACCTCATCTAGCCCAGAGAGAGAGAGAGAATTAACTCCCTCACTGCCGAGAAACACAAAGCACCAACAAGTCAGCTGCGAGAAGTCAGGCTGTGTACTCGTGACGATCTTCGTGGCAACACACCCGTGACATCTATAGTCTATACAGGGACGGAGTGAGCCGTCCTTCTTTTTGACGAAGAAGAAGCCTGCTCCCGCCGGGGAGGTAGATTTCCGGATAAATCCCCGGGCCAGATTCTCCTCAATATATTCAGACATGGACCGGGTCTCAGCAGCGGACAAAGGGTAAATACGCCCACGGGGAGGAGTAGCGCCGGGCATCAGGTCGATTGGGCAGTCGTATGGTCTATGAGGGAGTAATGTCTCTGCTACTCTTTTATTAAAGACGTCCGCAAAAGACCAATAGGGAACCAGTAGGCCGGGTAGATTGGCTGGGGTAGGAGAAGGACGAGCAGGATGAACGGGAACTAAACAAGTCTTATGGCAGTCCTGTCCCCAGCGAAGAACTTCTCCGGTCTGCCAATCAAGCACAGGTGCTTGTCTCTGGAGCCAAGGTAGGCCTAGCAAGAGGGCGTGAGAGAGTCCAGGCAGAACATGGAAGAAGATGCTCTGAGTGCAGCATTCCCACCTGCAGAGTTATGGATTCGGTGATGAGTTGGATGGGATGAGGTAAGAGGCCCCCATCCACGGCTGCGACAGATAAGGGTACAGCCAGAGGTTTGGTGGGAATGCGGTATTTCTCTACCAGGGACTGAGAAATGAGATTTCCGGCAGCTCCAGAGTCAAGTTGAGCCAGTTCAAAATAACGGTTCTCCCCGCAGATGATAGAGACCGACAGCATTAGAGATGGAGAGGGTTTATTTCTGTCTAGGGAGACCTCTCTGAGCGATCCTAGACACAGGCGTTTCCCGATCTCTCTGGACAGGAACGGATCCGGTGCTCCTTACTGCCACAGTAGAAGCAGCTCCACTCGGCACGGCGTAATTCTTGACGGGTCTTGACCATCTTGGTCTGGTCGACCTGCATAGGCTCGGGTGAGTGCGCCGGGGGAGAAACGGAGGAAGTGACGGGTCTCTGGAAGGTAGAGGCAAGGCGTGGAAACCTCCTCTCATGGGTGGCCTCTTTGGTGCGCTCCTGGAACCGGATGTCAATCCGGGTGGCAAGTGTAATTAAGTCGTCGAGAGTGATAGGAATGTCCCGACCGGCGAGTTCATCTTTAATACGGCCGGACAGACCCTCCCAGAATACGGACACCAGGGCGTCGTTATCCCAGGCAAGCTCCGAAGCAAGGGTACGGAACCGTATGGCATATTGGCCCACGGTGAGACTTCCTTGGCGGAGGAATAGCAGAGATGAGGCGGATGAGGTCCTCCGTCCTGGTTCGTCGAAGACCTTCCGGAAAGCCGTGAGAAAGGCTGGCAGGTTGGACACCAGGGGGTCTCCTCTCTCCCATAGAGGATTTAGCCAAGCCAGCGCCTCCCCCGTGAGATGGGACATGATGAAGGCTACTTTGATGCGGTCGGTGGAAAACTGGTGTGCCAACAGTTCGAAGTGCAGAGTGCACAGGTTAATGAAGCCCCGTGCCTGACCGGGATCTCCGCCAAAACGAGGCGGGGCGGTGAGGCGGGGACCGGGAAGAGATGCCATGGAATTGATGGGCAGCGACGCTGCCGGGGTAGGAGTCGTGCGACTGGAAGCAGGTCCCGAAGAGGTAGTCAGTGTGTCCAGGCGGGAGTTAACACTACGCAGGTGGCTCAGGATGGACTCCTGTTGGGACCTCTGACGGGAAAGTTCATGACACAGGTCCGAGAGTGAGGGAGCTTGGGTGCCACCGGGTTCCATGGCCCGAGCAAACTGTAACGGGTCTGGGAGGTGGAACTTCAGAGCAACTATACAAAGGGGCAGTCCTTGTAAGGAAGCGGGTGGCTCCCAGGGAAGGCGGGCAGGTAGTCACGGCAAGTGACAGGGACAGTCTCTGGGTAGAAGGGCAGGAGGTCACGGCAAGTGACGGGGACAGTCTCTGGGTAGAAGGGCAGGAGGTCACGGCAAGTGACGGGGACAGTCTCTTGACAGGCGGATGGTCACGGCAAGTGACAGGAGGGTAAGAGTCTCTAGACAGGCAGGTGGTCACGGCAAGTGACGGCAGAGCCTCCAGGTAGGCTAGCAGACAGGTAGCAGGTGGGCGCTCCCAGGTGAGCGGGCAAGAGTCTCTGCACAGGCAGGTGGTCACGGCAAGTGACGGCAGAGCCTCCAGGTAGGCTAGCAGACAGGTAGCAGGTGAGCGCACCCAGGTGAGCGAGCAGGAGTCTCTGGACAGGCAGGTGGTCACGGCAAGTGACGGCAGAGCCTCCAGGTAGGCTAGCAGGCAGGTAGCAGGTGAGCGCTCCCAGGTGAGCGGGCGGGCAGATCCATAGACAGACTGACAGGTGTTGGAAGGCAGACTGTCGGACCGCAGGAATGCAAGCAGATAGACAGGAATCAGGTAGGTATCAAGCAGAGATCTAGCAGGTAACTGGCAGGTATCTGGTAACGGAACCTGAGGGCTGAAGCAGAGTTGAAAGGCTTTGCAACAACATTGCTCGGGCACCTCCATTTTGGAGGAGGTGCTTTATATATGGTGAGGTCCTCCGGCCATTGGCCGGGGACTCCTTAGCCTGCCAGCAGAGCGGGAGGAAGACGCCGGGCACGGAGCGGAGAGGTGAGGGGAACGGCGTCCCTGCCTAGCAGGAGGCAGGGACGCCGACGCTACAAAAATCCACAATAGACTACCTCAAAAGGCATAAGTGGAAGGTTTTACAATGGCCCTCACAGTCACCTGATCTGAACATCATTGAAAATCTGTGGTTAGACCTCAAAATAACATGCAAGACGACCCAGGAATCTCACAGAACTGGAAGAATTCTCCAAGGAAGAATGGATGAAAATCCCTCAAACAAGAATTGAAAGACTCTTGTCTGCTTTTTTGGGGTGTTAGATATCATAAAAATGTACCCCACACCACGGAATACTGTATGGAGGAGTAATTTAACCTATAAACATTTTTAACGCTTGTTTGGAGTGTTAGATATCACAGAAATGTACCCAAGAGCACAAAATGCTCTATGGGTAAGTAATTTAATCCAGAAAAAAATTTCAGCACTTTTTTTGAGTGTTATTTAACACTAACATGTACCACAAAGCACATGATACTCGGTGGATCACACAATATATTGAATTTTTTCACACACAAAAAAAATGCAGCTATATATTTTGCAAGGGACTGCACAGCCTTTAGGCTGTGTGCCCACGTAGCGTTTTTCAAGCGTATATGCTGCGGAATTTCCGCAGCGTAAACGCTTGAAAAACGCATGTATATCCGCACCCCATGGTCCCCAATGGCATTCCGCAATGTCAATGCCCATGCTGCGGATTTTTCCGCAGCGTATATGCTGCGGTCAAAAATCCGCAGCATGTTCATTAATTTTGCGGAAGCGCAGCGGAATCAATGTGCGGATGGTACCCAAGTCTGGATGAGAGGAGACTCTCATCCAGACCTGGGTACCAAAGAACCTGTAAAAAAAAGAATAAAATAAAGTTTATACTTATCTTCTGATGTTTTCCCTCCGTCGTGCTGTTTGAAGGACCTGCCACGTCATTGAGTCATGTGACCCACCACATGACTCAATGACGTCACCGCAGGTCCTGCACACAACAGCGTGAGCCGCTCAAGCCTCCGGACGGGGCAGAGAATGCATCAGAAGGTGAGTATAAAGTTTATTTTTTACCATTCTGAACAAGTTGTCAAGCACTTTTCCAAGTGATGCTATCGCCTGGAAAGCGCTTGTCAATCTGCATGCGGAAACGCATGTGAATCCGCATGTGGATCCGCATGTATTCTGCAGGAAAAACGCATGCACAATCCGCATGCGTTTTTTCTGCCAGGGAGATGCAGAAATGCTGCAGAAATTTTCTGCTTCATTTCTGCATCGTGGGCACATAGCCTAATACCTATCCACAGACTGTATTCTGCCACTCTCCCTGCTCCTGCAACTCTCTCTCCCTCCCTAGACTAAATGCAGAATGTATGTGATACAAACAGCAAAGCAACTAGCCCTTAGAAGGGCTGTTAGTTTGATGGTTCATCTTCAGCACTAGTATCAACAGTACAGGACTCTGATTCTTCGTACTGTACACACATGCCTGGACAAACACTCTCTCCCTCCAATACAACCTGTCACACAGAGCTGTTCAATGGTGTCTGCGTGCTGAGCCGGGCGGTGCCTGTTCTTTTATAATCTCTGATGATGTAATATGGCCAGCCAATCACAGTAATGCCACTACCAAGATGGCTATGGCATTACAGTGACTCACAGGCAATCCCAACATGCTCATTGGCTGTGTTACAGGCGCCAAACATGCAGGGCGGGGATTCGAGTTTAAAATCGAGCAGCGCCCAATGCTAGCCAAGTAACGAGCACATCCGAGAACCCAGATAATCAAGTGATATCCGAGTATCGTCGAGCACGTTTGCTCATCCCTAAGACCGTTTTCACAAGTCCGTATATTTCTGGTACTGGAAAAAATGGTCCCAGTGATATCAGTGTCTGTGTGGCAACTGTGTGCCACACAAGTGCCACATCAGGATCACACCTACCGGTGCCTGGGAATAAGTGTACAGTTAGCGCTGTTCCCAAGCGCCTGGTGCTGAACGCTGCCCACTGTAACATACCTGGCGGCGTCCTTGCATGGTGGTCCATCTCCCACTGTGCAAGAGGGCGCACTTGATCTCCTGTCCAGAATGTCTCTCTGGCTTCCCTCCATGCTGTCTGTTTGTGTCTGTTTCTGCTGCTTAAGGGCGGCGCCCGATCACTTCCTGCCTTTTGTACCTGCTGTGGGTCACACCCCTTGTGCGTCCTCAGCCTATTGCTGTCTGTCACTTGGTATATAGCTCAGCAGCTCCCTTCTATCCCTGCCTGAGCATAGTGTTTCCTTCAGTGTGTGCTTGCACTCTGAAGGTGCCAGGTCCCGTCTCTTGTCTCCTGCTTTTTGTATCAGTTCCCGTGTCTGAACTGAGTCCTGTATGTCTCCTGCTTTGCGGTATCAGCTCCCGTGTCTGAACTGTGTCCTGTATGTCTCCTGCTTTGCGGTATCAGCTCCCGTGTCTGAACTGAGTCCTGTATGTCTCCTGCTTTGCGGTATCAGCTCCCGTGTCTGAACTGAGTCCTGTATGTCTCCTGCTTTGCGGTATCAGCTCCCGTGTCTGAACTGACTCCTTTCTGTGTTCTCTTGTCTGTCCTGTCTGAACACGCTCCTAGCCTGTTCCTCTCGCCTTCTAGTGGCCGATTTCCTAGACCTGCTCCTGTGTCTGGTCTGTCCTGTCTGAACACGCTCCTTGCCTGTTCGTTCTGCCTTCTAGTGGCCGATTTCCTAGACCCGCTCCTGCGTCTGGTCTGTCCTGTCTGAACACGCTCCTTGCCTGTTCGTTCCGCCTCTCTGGGGGCCGTATTCCCAGACCCGCTCCTGTATCTCTCTGCAGTGTCGGTCTCCTCCGTACACTCAGTTCCAGTCTGAACTCTCTCCTGTCCTTTACCTGTTTTGCCTCTATGTCCGTTCCCTTCCTTTTTCTGCAGAGTCTGAACTCGTACCTAACTCCTGCTTGTTGTCTCTGCAAGTACTGTGTGAGTATCTGGCTCTGTCTTTCCCTTCCTGTCTGTTCCGTGTGAACAGAGCCCTGTCCTCCCTGCTCAGCCTTGTCTGCACTCTAGCTGTGCTTGCCTGTAACCCTCTGCCTGTATTGTTCCTGAGTCCCGGTGTGTACTGGGTCCTATCCCGCCTGTGTTCCTACCTGCTAGTGCCTCTCTGTCTGCACTCTAGCTGTGCTTGCCTTTACCCCCCTGCCTGCATACCCGCCTGCCTGCATACCAGTCGTGCCTGCCTATACCCACCAGTCTGTGTGCCAGCCTACCAGCCTGTTCCTGTATTCCCCTGTGTGGGTCAACAGCCGTGTCCGGGGTCTGTCCTGGAGTAGCACCTGGTCCCTCTGCTCGGTTCCTCCTTGGTGCACTGGCGTCGTATGCCGTCGTGCGACCCTGGTCGGATCGGGTGAATACTTAGTCACGCCCCTCCAGGCATTCACTCTCCGGCACGGTCCAGTGGAATCACTACCAATCACACGCACACGCCGCTTAGCCCGGGCGTGTGCATAACAGCATGCTCAGGCCATGGTTCCCGTTGAGCCCCACGGCCTTCGCTCTTTGAGAAGTTTTTCCAGCGAATACATGCATTAAAATAAAATAAATAAATTTTTTTCCCCCTTTAGCTGAGTTCCAGGCGAGTTACGCACCCGTCCAGATGGATCTATCAGCTCTCGTTCCTGTGGATCCGCCACGTTACTATGGGGATCCAAGACAGTGTCGTGCATTTGTGGAGCAATGCATGCTACACTTTAAGGCCTACCCTCTCTATTTTCCTTCCGATTGGGCTAAAGTGGCCTTTATGATTGACTACCTAGCGGGTGATGCCTTGAAATGGGTCACCCCCCTATGGGAAGCATGGGATCCTGTCATCCTTGACCTGCAGGCCTTCCTGGTGGCCTTTCGTATGGTCTTCGAGGACCCTAACTCTGAAGCCCCTGCTGAAGCTTCACTTCCCAATATCCCGGAGCAGCCCCGACGGGTAATGTGTGTGGGTAGCGCAATAGTCCTCCAGCCCAATGAGACTACTGCCCACCCAGAATCCTCACAGGGTGACTACGCTTTCCGGAATACTTCTCTCAACCTCAAGAGGCAGTCCAGACGTGCTAGACTTAGAGGCAAGCCGTCACGCCAGGGTCTGTCCTCCCTGAGACCTCCTGACCCCAACCTTGAAGTCCCTACTGAAGCTTCATCTCCCTGTATCCCGGAGAAACCCCAATGGGTAATGTGCGTGGGTAGGGCACCAGTTCTCCTGGCCGAAGAGACTTCTGCCCATCCAGACTCCACACAGGAGAACTTCCTGCACCCGGCATCAGATGCTTCTTTCTCTTTAACCGGTGTGCATGTCCAAGGATGCTCCAAAGCTGTGGTTACCTCAGAGTCTGTGCACCTCTACTACCTGGCGGAGGATCCCCTGTTGCCTCCTGAACCCTCCGGGATACCACTCGATGACAAATGGAGAGAGACTTCTCTACACCCGGTACTCAATACTTTGTCCGCTTCGTCCTGTGAGCCTGACAATGGGTACCCCAAAGTGGTAGTTACCTCCGAGTCTCTACACCCCTCCGACCAGGCGGAGGATCTCCAGTTGTCTCCTGAACCCTTCGGGGTGCTACCTGGTAGCGAAAGGACAGAGACTCTCCTATACTCTGTACCTGATACCTCGCTCGCTTCGTCCAGTGAGTCCAACTTAGTGTACTCTGAAGCAGAGGTTACTCCTGAGTCTCTACACCTCTCCGACCAGGCGGAGGACCTCCAGTTGTGTTCAGAATCCTTCGGGGTGCCACCTGGTGGTGAATGGACAGAGACTTTCCTATATCCTGGATCTGATACCTCGCCTGCTTCCTCCAGTGAGTCCGACCTAGTGTACTCTGAAGCAGAGGTTACCCGTGAGTCTCTACACCCCTCTGACCAGGCGGAGGACCGCCAGCTGTCTCCAGAACCCTTCGGGGTGCCACCTGGTGGTGAATGGACAGAGACTTTCCTATACTCGGTACCCGATATCTCGCCTGCTTCCTCCAGTGAGTCCGACCTAGTGTACTCTGAAGCAGTTGTTTTCTCTGAGCCTCTGCACTCTTCTGACCCGGCGGAGGACCTCCAGTTGTTTCCTGAATCCTCGGGATACCACCAGATAACAAAGAGACAGTGACTTTTCCTCATTATGTACGTGATAACCCGTCTATTTCTTCCTGTAAGCTTGACAAGATGTACCTCGAAGCAGAGATTACCCTTAAGTCTCTGTCCCCCTCCAACCCAGTGAACGACTGGCCCTCGAATTCCCTGCGGAAGATTCTGGCAGGCCTGAAGAAGAGGGGGCGTAAGGGGGGAGGTACTGTAACATACCTGGCGGCGTCCTTGCATGGTGGTCCATCTCCCACTGTGCAAGAGGGCGCACTTGATCTCCTGTCCAGAATGTCTCTCTGGCTTCCCTCCATGCTGTCTGTTTGTGTCTGTTTCTGCTGCTTAAGGGCGGCGCCCGATCACTTCCTGCCTTTTGTACCTGCTGTGGGTCACACCCCTTGTGCGTCCTCAGCCTATTGCTGTCTGTCACTTGGTATATAGCTCAGCAGCTCCCTTCTATCCCTGCCTGAGCATAGTGTTTCCTTCAGTGTGTGCTTGCACTCTGAAGGTGCCAGGTCCCGTCTCTTGTCTCCTGCTTTTTGTATCAGTTCCCGTGTCTGAACTGAGTCCTGTATGTCTCCTGCTTTGCGGTATCAGCTCCCGTGTCTGAACTGTGTCCTGTATGTCTCCTGCTTTGCGGTATCAGCTCCCGTGTCTGAACTGAGTCCTGTATGTCTCCTGCTTTGCGGTATCAGCTCCCGTGTCTGAACTGAGTCCTGTATGTCTCCTGCTTTGCGGTATCAGCTCCCGTGTCTGAACTGACTCCTTTCTGTGTTCTCTTGTCTGTCCTGTCTGAACACGCTCCTAGCCTGTTCCTCTCGCCTTCTAGTGGCCGATTTCCTAGACCTGCTCCTGTGTCTGGTCTGTCCTGTCTGAACACGCTCCTTGCCTGTTCGTTCCGCCTTCTAGTGGCCGATTTCCTAGACCCGCTCCTGCGTCTGGTCTGTCCTGTCTGAACACGCTCCTTGCCTGTTCGTTCCGCCTCTCTGGGGGCCGTATTCCCAGACCCGCTCCTGTATCTCTCTGCAGTGTCGGTCTCCTCCGTACACTCAGTTCCAGTCTGAACTCTCTCCTGTCCTTTACCTGTTTTGCCTCTATGTCCGTTCCCTTCCTTTTTCTGCAGAGTCTGAACTCGTACCTAACTCCTGCTTGTTGTCTCTGCAAGTACTGTGTGAGTATCTGGCTCTGTCTTTCCCTTCCTGTCTGTTCCGTGTGAACAGAGCCCTGTCCTCCCTGCTCAGCCTTGTCTGCACTCTAGCTGTGCTTGCCTGTAACCCTCTGCCTGTATTGTTCCTGAGTCCCGGTGTGTACTGGGTCCTATCCCGCCTGTGTTCCTACCTGCTAGTGCCTCTCTGTCTGCACTCTAGCTGTGCTTGCCTTTACCCCCCTGCCTGCATACCCGCCTGCCTGCATACCAGTCGTGCCTGCCTATACCCACCAGTCTGTGTGCCAGCCTACCAGCCTGTTCCTGTATTCCCCTGTGTGGGTCAACAGCCGTGTCCGGGGTCTGTCCTGGAGTAGCACCTGGTCCCTCTGCTCGGTTCCTCCTTGGTGCACTGGCGTCGTATGCCGTCGTGCGACCCTGGTCGGATCGGGTGAATACTTAGTCACGCCCCTCCAGGCATTCACTCTCCGGCACGGTCCAGTGGAATCACTACCAATCACACGCACACGCCGCTTAGCCCGGGCGTGTGCATAACACCCTCAACATGGTTCCTTGCTAGAGCTGCAATCAGCACCAGCAGGGACAAGAATGAGAGTACTAGTGTTTGCTCCTGCAGTGGCCACCAGTAAAAATAAAAAATCCTTATACTGATCTGTCCTAAGGGTCCCCCTCGGTAACCCACTTGACTGCTCAGCAGAGAAGCCGGGGAGAATAAATCCTGCAGCGAGCGGGCCCCGAACCTCTGCTGAGCTCAGGAGCGGTGTCCTGTCACTCACTGAGTGCAGCTCCTGGGCCGCTCGCTGCAGCAGCAGCTCATTATCCCCTGCTCCTCAGCGTGATCAGTCGAATGGATTACAGCAGGGAACAGTTTTTGTTTATTCATTTATTTGTGTATTTTTTTTAAATGGACCAGTCACTTCTTTTAGCAAGGTCCAAGTGGAGCAGTGCTTTGCATGTGCATTTTACTACACTTGGTAATAAATAAATGGAAAAAAATGTTGCGGGGTCCCCCTATTTTAGACCCCTTTACAACCCAAGGTGGTTTGCACGTTAATGACCAGGCCAATTTTTACAATTCTGACCACTGTCACTTTATGAGGTAGTTACTCTGGAACGCTTCAACGGATCCCCCTGATTCTGAGACTGTTTTTTCGTGACATATTGTACTTCATGATTGTGGTAAAATTTCTTCGATATCACTTGCGTTTATTTGTGAAAAAACGGAAATTTGGCGAAAATTTTGAACATTTTGAAATTTTCAAAATTTGAATTTTGATGCCCTTAAATCAGAGAGATATGTCACACAAAATAGTTAATAAATAACATTTCCCACATATCTACTTTACATCAGCACAATTTTGGAAGCAAAATTTTTTTTTATTGGGGAGCTATAAGGGTTAAAAGTTGACCAGCGATTTCTCATTTTTCCAACAAAATTTACAAAACCATTTTTTTAGGGACCACATCATATTTAAAGTCACTTTGAGGGGTCTTTATGACAAAAAATACCCAAAAGTGACACCATTCTAAAAACTGCACCCCTCAAGGTGCTCAAAACTTCATTCAAGAACTTTATTAACCCTTCAGGTGCTTCACAGGAATTTTTGGAATGTGGAAGAAAAAAATTAACATTTAACTTTTTTCACAAATATGTTACTTTAGACCCAATTTTTTTATTTTCGCAGGGGTAACAGGAAAAAATGGACCCCAAAATTTGTTGTGCAATTTCTCCTGAGTAAGCAGATACCCCATGTGTGGTGAGCACCTTGAACTCCCAGTTGCTTCACAGAAGTTTATAACATTGAGCCGTAAAAATAAAATTTTCACATTTTTCCCACAGAAATGTTTTTCAGCCCCCACTTTTGCATTTTCATAAGGGTAACTGGAGAAATTGCACCATGCAGTTTGTTGTGTAATTTCTCCTGAGTAAGCAGATACCCCATATGTGGGGGAAAACCACTGTTTGGGCGCACGGCAAGGTTCGCAAAGGAAGAAGAGCCATTTGACTTTTTGAATGTAAAATTTGCTTGAATAATTAGCGGACGCCATGTTGCATTTGGGGAGCCCCTGATGTGCCTAAACAGTGGAAACCCCCCACAATTGACACCATTTTGCAAATTAGACCCCTCAGGGAACTTATCTAGATGTGTGGTGAGCACCTTGAACCCCCAGGTGCTTCACAGAAGTTTATAACATTGAGCCGTAAAAATAAAATTGTCACATTTTTCCCACATATTTTGGCCGACAGAGTCATGTGATGGCTTGTTTTTTGCGGGATGAGTTCACGTTTTTGTTGGTGCCATTTTCAGGCACGTGACATTTTTTGATCACTCTCAATTCCAGCTTTTGGGAGGCAGAATAAACAAAAACCAACAATTCAGGAATTGTTTTTTCATTTTATTTTTTTATTCTGTTCGGCATGTGGTAAAATTGATGAGGTAGCTTTATTCTTCGGGTCAGTATGTTTACAGCGGTACCACATTTATATAGTTTTTCTATGTTTTGGCGCTTTTACACAATAAAAGCTATTTTATAGAAATTATTTTTTTGCATCGATTTATTCTGAGAGCTATAACTTTTTTATTTTTCGGCTGATGGAGCGGTATGGCGGCTTGTTTTTTGTGGGACAAGATGACGTTTTAAGCGGTACCATTTTTATTTATATTCGTCTTTTTGATCGCGTGTTATTCCATTTTTTGTTTGGCGGTATGATGATAAAGCATTGTTTTTGGCTTCGTTTTTTATTTATTTTTTTACCGTGTTCACTGAAGGGGTTAACTAGTGGGACAGTTTTAAAGGTCAGGTCATTAAGGACGCGGCGATACCAAATATGTGTACTTTTATTGTTTTTTTTTTTCATAATAATATTTATTGATGGGTACATTATATTTTTATTTTTGGTGGACTGTTTTTTTTAAAATATTTTTACAATTTTTTTTTTATTTTTTTTTTCACTTTCTGAGAGTCTTTTTACTTTGTCCCACTCTGGGACTTTCACTTTTTTTTATTCTGATCGCCTGTATAGCATAGGGATGGAGCACCATCCCTGTGCCATGCAGGCTGTCAGTGCTGCACAGTGAGAAGATTGTTTGGAGATGCACTGCGCATGACTAAAAAATCTTCCTGCTGTCTGGTGACCCGGATGTTGTCATAACGACATCGGGGCGTCATGGCAACACCCGGGAAGCTGCGGCAGACAGCGCTGGAGGCCGGAAGAAGAGGTGAGTATAGCGATCACCTCCCCTTAGCCACTGCAATGCTGCGATCGCCTTCGATGTGCTTATGTGCCCGCGCAATCGCGATGACGTACTAATATGGGTCAGGCTCTTAAGTCCCAGGGCACAGACGCATATTAGTACGTCATGGGCTTTAAAGGGGTTAATAACCAGACAAGGGAAAGCAGACGGCTTTCAGCTTGTCTTATTATGCTAAGAAAGGGCAACTATCCATGGACCTTCCTAGCCTATTAGTATGAGCCTCCAGCTGTCTGCTTTGCCTTTGCTGGTAATTAAAAATGGGGTGACCCCAAAAAAATTATATGGGGTCCCCCCTATTTTTCATAACCAGATAAGGCAAAGCAGAGAGCTGGGGGCTGATATTAATAGGCTGGGAAGGTCCATGGATATTGGCCCCTTCCCAGCCTAATAAGATCAGCCTTCAGCCACCCCAGAAATGGCGCATCCATTAGATGCACCAGTTATGGCGCTTAGCCTCATCTCTTCCTCATTGCTTTGGTGCGGTGGCAATCGGGGTAATGGTTTTGCACATGCTGCGGAAATTTCCGCTGCGGATTATCATTGCAGAAAAAAACGCAGCACTACCAATTATTTTGCGGAAGGTCTGCATTTTCACCGTCATTGACTTGTATTGGAAAGCATGGATTCCGCATCACTGGATCTGTAGATGCGCATTCCACGTGTTTCAATGTGCGGATGGTACCCGGGTCTGGAGGACAGGAGACTCTCCTCCGGACCCCGGTACCATAGAACCTGTAAAAAAAAGAATAAAATAAAAAATAAATATATACTTACCTTCTGATGGCCCGCGGTGTGCTTGTCTTCACTTGCCGGCAGCTCAGGGTGGACTGAAGGACCTGCGCTGACGTCATAGTCATGTGACAGCCAGGACGGAGCGAAGCAAGACTGCGCGGGCCATCAGAAGGTAAGTATAGATTTATTTTTTACCATTCTTTACGGTCACACTATATAAATTCATGCCGTTTGCATGTATTTATATAGTGTGACCAAGTTGACAAGCACTTTCCAAGTGATGCTAAAATCGCTTGGAAAGCGCTTTACAACCCGCATGTGGAAATGCATGTGAAGAACGCTTCATTTCCGCATGTCCCTGGCAGGAAAAACCCATGTACAATCCCCATGCGTTTTTTCTGCCAGGGAGATGCAGAAACTCTCAGGAAAAATCCAGAGCATTTCTGCATCATGGGCACATAGCCTTACAGTACAGCAGAGCTGTGAGAGCTGCAGCAAATGTGTTTGTAAGGAGACAAAGTTCAGTTCTGTTAGTGACACATCACACTGGTAACTCACTTTATCATTTACAACAATCCCTGGAGTCAGATTCTCAGGCAAGGAGATCGTTGTCCACCCCATAGTCCTGAACAGCTCATTTACATTTTACTTATTTATATAGCGCCATTAATTCCACAGGGCTTACGGACAACTTCACTGTCCCCATTGGGGCTCACAATCTACATTCCCTATCGGTAGAAACCTGGAGGAAACCCACACAAACACGGGGAGAACATACAAACTCCTTGCAGATGTTGTCCTTGGTGGGATTAGAACCCAGGACCCCAGCGCTGCAAGGCTGCAGTGCTAACCACTGAGCCACCGTGCTTATTCACATATAAGAAAAATGTGGATTTCTCTGGAATAAGACATCAGATCACAGATATCAAGGTATCATTTTATTCAGCTTCCTATGAACTACCTGCCCATATAGACGGCTTAGGAGGGACGAACACTGACAGATCCCCTTTAAATAATTTAGCTATGGAAAGTGTGGTGATTTAAACTTTGATTTCTTTTAATTTACTTTATTTTCAGTCCCATGAGAGCACGTGAGCCTGTGATCATTTGATCCCTTGTGCTACATACCACAGTATTGTAATAATTAAGCAGATAAAATGCTGACAGCCTTCAGCAGACCCCCACTGCCATGGCAGCCCACCATCACCATCTGGATCGCATACCCTAAATGTTGCTGCCTGAGATCGCCAGCTCCGGTTGTTGCCGGTATAACACAGGTGCCCCCAGCTTTGTGTGCAGGGGCGTCAGCTCTGGAGCGCCCGACACCCACACCTGGAGTGTGACACAATGTACGGCTCGTGTTGGGAAGGGGTTAAAGAATATGACTTGTCTCCAAGAACAAACCCCATATGGCGCTGTACCTGAGAAATAGAAGGGTCTGGGAGCCTGGCAGCAGAAAACTATCCCGTGCCATAATAACATAATGAATAACATAATCACCTCGCTAGCATCGATCATGAGAGAAGCGGCAGAGCACCCATCACCGGGGAGGGGCAGAGCGCCCATCACCAGGGAGGGCAGAGCGCTCATCACCGGGGAGGGGCAGAGCGCTCATCACCGGGGAGGGGCAGAGCGCCCATTACCGGGGAGGGGCAGAGCGCCCATTACCGGGGAGGGGCAGAGCGCCCATTACCGGGGAGGGGCAGAGCGCTCATCACCGGGGAGGGGCAGAGCGCCCATTACCGGGGAGGGGCAGAGCGCTCATTACCGGGGAGGGCAGAGCGCCCATCACCGGGGAGGGCAGAGCGCTCATTACCGGGGAGGGGCAGAGCGCTCATTACCGGGGAGGGCAGAGCGCTCATTACCGGGGAGGGGCAGAGCGCCCATCACCGGGGAGGGCAGAGCGCTCATTACCGGGGAGGGGCAGAGCGTCCATCACCGGGGAGGGGCAGAGCGCTCATTACCGGGGAGGGCAGAGCGCCCATCACTGGGGAGGGCAGAGCACTCATTACCGGGGAGGGGCAGAGCGCTCATTACCGGGGAGAGGCAGAGCGCTCATTACCGGGGAGGGGCAGAGCGCCCATCACCGGGGAGGGGCAGAGCGCTCATTACCGAGGAGGGGCAGAGCGCTCATTACCGGGGAGGGGCAGAGCGCCCATCACCGGGGAGGGCAGAGCGCTCATTACCGGGGAGGGGCAGAGCGCTCATTACCGGGGAGGGGCAGAGCGCTCATTACCGGGGAGGGGCAGAGCGCTCATTACCGGGGAGGGCAGAGCGCTCATTACCGGGGAGGGGCAGAGCGCTCATCACCGGGGAGGGGCAGAGCGCTCATTACCGGGGAGGGGCAGAGCGCTCATTACCGGGGAGGGGCAGAGCGCTCATTACCGGGGAGGGCAGAGCGCTCATTACCGGGGAGGGGCAGAGCTCCCATCACCGGGGAGGGGCAGAGCGCTCATCACCGGGGAGGGGCAGAGCGCTCATTACCGGGGAGGGGCAGAGCGCTCATTACCGGGGAGGGGCAGAGCGCTCATTACCGGGGAGGGCAGAGCGCTCATTACCGGGGAGGGGCAGAGCGCCCATCACCGGGGAGGGCAGAGCGCTCATTACCGGGGAGGGGCAGAGCGCTCATTACCGGGGAGGGGCAGAGCGCTCATTACCGGGGAGGGGCAGAGCGCTCATTACCGGGGAGGGGCAGAGCGCCCATCACCGGGGAGGGCAGAGCGCTCATTACCGGGGAGGGGCAGAGCGCCCATCACCGGGGAGGGCAGAGCGCTCATTACCGGGGAGGGGCAGAGCGCTCATTACCGGGGAGGGGCAGAGCGCTCATTACCGGGGAGGGCAGAGCGCCCATCACTGGGGAGGGCAGAGCACTCATTACCGGGGAGGGGCAGAGCACTCATTACCGGGGAGGGGCAGAGCACTCATTACCGGGGAGGGGCAGAGCACTCATTACCGGGGAGGGGCAGAGCGCCCATCACCGGGGAGGGGCAGAGCGCTCATTACTGGGGAGGGCAGAGCGCTCATTACCGGGGAGGGGCAGAGCGCTCATTACCGGGGAGGGGCAGAGCGCTCATCACCGGGGAGGGGCAGAGCGCTCATCACCGGGGAGGGGCAGAGAGCTCATTACCGGGGAGGGGCAGAGCGCTCATTACCGGGGAGGGGCAGAGCGCTCATTACCGGGGAGGGGCAGAGCGCTCATTACCGGGGAGGGCAGAGCCGTGCAGCGTCTACTACGGGCAGCAGCTTATAACAGCGGCCTCCTGAGACCAGCATGGCCGCACTCACCAGCACCTGGATATAGGGCGTGGCCTACCGGGACCGCCCCACGGCCGCCTCCAGAGCCGCCCCCCGGGGCCACCTCCCTTCCTATAGCCCTGAGTGTAGGAGGCGCGGGTCGGGCGCAGCGAGCACCGTAAGAGGAGCTCCGGGTGCAGGACCGAGTATTCAGCGGACCGTAACGTAAGTGTTCACCTCGCATGTCCTTGTCAGCTCTCAATGTACCGGGATCAGGGAGGCATCACTGCACATCCTGAGCTGATCTACTCAGCGGTGCTGACCACAGCAGAAAAATGTCTGCGCTGGGGCTGCATTATACTGTGCGGAGGCCCATGGGGAGGAGGGCCGCGTTATACTGTGCGGAGGCCCATGGGGAGGAGGGCCGCGTTATACTGTGCGGAGGCCCATGGGGAGGAGGGCCGCGTTATACTGTGCGGAGGCCCATGGGGAGGAGGGCCGCGTTATACTGTGCGGAGGCCCATGGGGAGGAGGGCCGCGTTATACTGTGCGGAGGCCCATGGGGAGGAGGGCCGCGTTATACTGTGCGGAGGCCCATGGGGAGGAGGGCCGCGTTATACTGTGCGGAGGCCCATGGGGAGGAGGGCCGCGTTATACTGTGCGGAGGCCCATGGGGAGGAGGGCCGCGTTATACTGTGCGGAGGCCCATGGGGAGGAGGGCCGCGTTATACTGTGCGGAGGCCCATGGGGAGGAGGGCCGCGTTATACTGTGCGGAGGCCCATGGGGAGGGGGCCGCGTTATACTGTGCGGAGGCCCATGGGGAGGAGGGCCGCGTTATACTGTGCGGAGGCCCATGGGGAGGAGGGCCGCGTTATACTGTGCGGAGGCCCATGGGGAGGAGGGCCGCGTTATACTGTGCGGAGGCCCATGGGGAGGAGGGCCGCGTTATACTGTGCGGAGGCCCATGGGGAGGAGGGCCGCGTTATACTGTGCGGAGGCCCATGGGGAGGAGGGCCGCGTTATACTGTGCGGAGGCCCATGGGGAGGAGGGCCGCGTTATACTGTGCGGAGGCCCATGGGGAGGAGGGCCGCGTTATACTGTGCGGAGGCCCATGGGGAGGAGGGCCGCGTTATACTGTGCGGAGGCCCATGGGGAGGAGGGCCGCGTTATACTGTGCGGAGGCCCATGGGGAGGAGGGCCGCGTTATACTGTGCGGAGGACCATGGGGAGGGGGCCGCGTTATACTGTATGTGGACAGATTAATCTACTAATGATTGTTCTGTCCCCATCATTCTTCCTCAGCCCGTGTAAAGAGGCCGGAAAACAAGCATCGAACGTCTTAAGTATTGTCGATCACTCATTTAACGACCTCAACTCCGTACATGTAAATACAACTGAAATGTTTGAGTGTGATGGCGCAATATGTGAGCATTTAGGCCCCCACTTTAAACTTTTGCCCAGGGCCTGACTATGTCTTAAACCGGCCCTTGTTCGCTGTAAGGTAGAAGTGCAGCCCCACAGCCCGGACACTGGGACCCCTTACAGAGCAGGGGGTGCAGCCGGAGAGAAAACAGACCGTCCAGAGTCTGCTCCACACCTGCGCTGCTGCCAGAATTCCCCATATTGTGTCCTGCAGCCTTGTGCTGTGCTGCCTGACACTTGCATGCATGTGTGCTGGAAGATACTGCCTTCATCTCGTCCTCTGCTGTGTGTACAGTGCTGTAGGAGCCTCTGTCAGATCACCACCTTTGTGGCTGTGTGATCTGGTTGTAGTTTCTCGGTGAGTGATATAATAGATACATCCTAGCTGTGACTTCAGTGTATGGTAAAGTATCTGTAACCCTCCTTGAGAGACCTGGAGAAAGTCATTAATGAGGCTGTGGTGGTCTGTGTGCTATGTGGACTATTTCTGACATGTCCTCCATAGTGAGGGGTCTGCCTTCCATCAGGCTGATATCTGGTGTACACCCACCTGTCCACAGAGACAGAAAGCAGGCTGCAAGTTTCTCAGTCAGAGAAGGCGATTATTTGTAACAGATGAGCCCACTGTATGATGGGGATGAGCCCACTGTATGATGGGGATGAGCCCACTGTATGATGGGGATGAGCCCACTGTATGATGGGGATGAGCCCACTGTATGATGGGGATGAGCCCACTGTATGATGGGGATGAGCCCACTGTATGATGGGGATGAGCCCACTGTATGATGGGGATGAGCCCACTGTATGATGGGGATGAGCCCACTGTATGATGGGGATGAGCCCACTGTATGATGGGGATGAGCCCACTGTTCTGGACTGTGTACGGTTTTCTTCTTTTCCTCTGTTTGGGTTTTGTTGCTCTTTGAGCATAAGTAACTGCAGTCTGCACCAGGAACTTGGCAATCCCTCTTTAAGGCCCTGTTCACACTCCGTTTGTAGTTTTTGGTCAAGACTTTTATTTTAATGGTCTATTCTTATAGTAGGTCATCTATATCTGATTGGCAGGGATGCGTCAACCGGCCGCCCCACCGACCGGCTGTTCCTTGTGTCGTAGTTGGGAATATAGCGGACGATTTATCATTTGCTTTTGTGAAATATAAAGTGAATTTTCTTTGTTTTTTTAGTATTTCTCTTTGCCAATTTCTTCAAAATGCTTTGATTAGAGATGCTTTTAGAGCAAAGAGTTGCATGGCCCTCTAAAACGTTGCTTGTTAACTCTTCAACGGCACAAAAATGTAGTAAATGATGGTTAGTCTAAACCATCTGGATAACCAAAAGCACACAATCTTGCTTCTGAATCCTCCACCACTGACTGGTGGCATTGTATAGCAGTACACCATGTCAGTCACCGATGGTTGGGGTTAGCCTGTCCGTCCTCCAGGTTTTAAAATACAATGTGGTAATTATATCATCCAATCTCATCAGACAGTATTCACATAGGTGGACACCACCGGAAGATAATCAGATTATTGGGAAAAGGAATAAGAAAGGGAAAGGATGTGAATAAAAATTAACGGTTATTAATTTATAAATATTAAAATAGCAAATTTCCATGCGTCCAATTAGGGATGTATTTGAGTCACAGTTGATAGAATATTATGTATTATTAGCAACTGTGACCCACTAAAGTCCTGATAGAAAACAAGATAAGAAAGATGTTATAGATTATGGACCCCTAACCAATGTCCCTTTTTTAAATTAATGGTTGAATTTTATATATCCATATAGTAAGATCTCAGATTAATGCCATACGCATAATTGTGAAAACACATGAATGATGTCTAAGATTGTACTGCACTGGGTCAGAAATGCACTTATGACCCAAATTATTCAGTGAGGTATGCTATAGGATGTTTAATACATAGTTATACACCATATACGGCCATATTATCATGCAAAATTTAGAGAGGGCAATTGATGTCAGTTATACGTCTAACAGTCATAGGTCTCTATGGAGATAATCTGCTGTCGTGCTTAACAATGGTGCGACACTGCTAATAATTTATTACGGCCTGCAGGAGAGACCGGGCACTGATGTATCAGCTGCACTCAGTCTCTCTTGAAAAGTGAGAGACACGGCTTTCGCTAGTGCCAGCCTCAAGCTCCGTGTCAATCACTGCATCGCAGATTCTATGGCATATGGCAATGTGTAATATGTGGTACTCTGGTCTTGTAAGTAATTTGTTATGTAGTACATTATCAGGACAGACATCCCTGACGCGCGTTTCACCAGGGATACTGTCTTTTTCTAAGTGAGAGAGGCCGTGAGTGTACCTGATACATCAGTGCACGGTCTCTCCTGCTGGCCACACGCATGCATGTGTGGGTGGTGTAAGGAGGTGTCGAAGGCTGAGCACAGGGCTGCCTGACACACTCTGCTACTGATACATGTGGATTTGATGTGCATGTTATTGGCGTTGTGCCTGACTAAATTATTAGCAGTGTCGCACCATTGTTAAGCACGACAGCAGATTATCTCCATAGAGATCTATGTCTGTTAGATGTGTAACTGACATCAATTGCCCTCTCCAAATTTTGCATGGTAATATGGCTGCATATGGTGTACAACTATGTATTAAACATCCTATAGCATACCACACTGAATAATTTGGGTCATAAGTGCATTTCTGACCCAGTGCAGTACAATCTTAGACATTATTCATGTGTTTTCCCAATTGTGTATGACATTAATCTGAGATCTTACTATATGGATATATAAAACCCAACCATTAACTTAAAAGGGACATTGGTTAGGGATCCATAATCTAGAACATCTTTCTTATCTAGTTTTCTATCAGGACTTTAGTGGGTCACATTTGCTAATACATAATATTCTATAAACTGTGAATTAATATAAATCCCTAATTGGATTCATGTAAAATTGCTGCTATTTTAATATTTATAAATTAATAAAAGTTAATTTTTATTCACATCCTTTCCCATTCTTATTCCTTTTCCCTATAATCTTTAAAATACAAATTCCACAGTGTTCTGCCATTGGGGGAATATCTCACAAGTTAAATCACGAGTAGTTAACGCATGCAAGCAAACACTAGAGATCTATGATAAGTTTAACCTGTCATGTGGCAAAGGGCTGTGTTCCCCCAGACCCATTGCCAGCTATAAATCCTTACAGCCCCTGCACCCTTTCCTGGTAAGTCACTGCATGTTCACCTGATATTATTTGTATTACAGTTATTATTTTTTGGACACTTACTCTCTATCTTGTTGTGTATTGTTTATTCTTTAGGCTACTGAATGAAACTTATTGGCGCTTCTCCTGTTGTTCGCTTTCTGATCCCAAAACTACAAGTGACCATGAGCCGCACTGTCAGCACGGGGACCTTCCAAAACTCCCAGCCCCTGAACTATCGAGCAGGCGGCAGGGTGCAGCCGGTGGACTCTGTAGGGCAGGAGGAAGCCTATGAGCCCTCCACAGGTGAGCAGTGGTCATTTACCTATACCATGTACACCGATTTGTTAGGGACACCACAACTTGTGCTAAATGTGTCAGTTTTCAAACCTTTCAGGGAGACAATGGGATGTTTACGAATAAAATCCGTCAGAATTCAGTCAGGCTCGCAGCAAATTATGGAATATTTGGCCTGCGCTCAATGTGTTTTGGGTTACAGAACTTTTACACCGACCTGAGCAGTTTTAAAATGTTTGCTCTGTTCCCCTTAGTGTCATGTCAGCTTTCTCACCTCTGTTTTGCATATTGCGCTATTTTATTTTTGCAGTCTAAAAGCAATGTAGATCTAATCACAGATGTGAATAGTGCCCTACCCAATGTTTCTAGCTGTGGGCTCTGGCACTGTTCCTCTAAACTCTGCTTTGGAGATTATCTCAGTTGAACATTAGACTGAGGGCTCTGTAACTGGAATCTTGTTTTAACTCTTTCCTTTCAAGAGCACAAGGCTTCTCATTGAGATAAAGGCAGATGTGCATGTGGCACTCAAAGCGGATAATTTTCATTAAAGGGAATAATGTCAGGATGATCACTCTCCCCCTCCCATCCACCCTGAAGTGTATATATGGGCATGCAAGTCTTTGAAGTGTAAATCCATTGACACCTTTTATATATTTTCTGTTGCTGTATACCTCAGCATATAGTTTTCATTCACATGCAGATGAAACATTAAAGGGGTTGTCCACTACTCTATATCCCCCTGGGGCCCCTAAGACTTCTTGTAAATACCTTCTGTTGCAGATAATGCCTGTGAATGGCGCTATCACTGGCCGCTCACAGGCATCACGTGACCCCCGGCTGCAGCCGGCTCTGACATCCACTGACGTCACGACAAGTGCTGGCAGCAGCCGGGGGTCATGATGTTCCTGGTTCCACGGTGGATGCCAGGCTGTGGGTGGGGTTACCCCGCACGTCACACCCAGCATCCACCGCACGCTCTGCCTCTCCCCATTCCTTGGGAAAGCGTGTGGTGGATGCTGGGTGTGACGCACGGGGTAACCCCGTCCACAAACCAGCAGCCACTGCGGGGTCCCCAGCGCTGAGTCACGTTTCACTTGTCGTGATGTCAGCGTGGGGTCACGTGATGCCTGTGAGCGCCCACCGATAGCGCCACAAACGGGCATTATCAGCAACAGAAGGTATTTACAAGAAGTCTTAGGGGCACCGGGGGGATAAAGTAGTGGACAACTTCTTTAAGGCTATGTTCCCACGCTGAGCTTTTGGTGCATTTTTGTGGTGTCTTCCACTTCCAGCAAAATGGATGGGATTTATAGAAATCTCCTGCTCATTGTGCTTCTAATTAACGCTGTGTAAACTGTTTCAATTTCACAACATGCCAATTTCTCTTGCGAATACTGAGTTTTCTGCACTGCATTTCCCCATAAACTTGCATCTAATTTATTTATTTTTTTTGGTTCTCAGCTGTGGATTTTCCACATATGTTTTTGTGGTGGACACGCATAAAAAAACGCCCCTAACCCACACATGACTGCATCAATAAAGTAACAAAACCAGGAAGTATAAAAAACAAAGCAGCTTTAGTTAAAGCATGACACACAACAGACAAAAAACCCCAGCGATAAACCGCATATTAAAGAAACGCACACAAAAGCAATGAAAACCTTCAAGTAACCTCATTTAAATAGGTGCAGAAATTCTATGACCTCAAGAGCTCAAGGTGGGAATGAAGCTCTAGTGCTCTAGGTGTAAGGCTGCGTTCACACACTGCGTATTTTCGCACGCTTTTTTGCGCGCGCTTTTTGAAAATACACAATGTGCTTTGTGTCTGCCAGCAAAGCGAATGGGAAATTCACTTTGCCGTTCAGACACTGTGTAATTTTACGCAGCGGGAAAGCACAGCTGCGTAAAGAATTGGCATGTCAATTCTTTACGCAGCTGCGTCCTGCGCTTTCTCCTATTGTGGCCATTATAAGCGATGGAATTACGCAGCGGTGTTCACACACTGCGTAATTCCATCGCTTTTTTACGGAGGCGCAGGATGGATACTCACCTACCCGATGTCAGAGGAGAGGCGTCCGGTCCGCTCCAATCCCGCGCTTCCAGCATCTGCCGGTGAGCCGATCAGCTGTTAGCTAACCGGCTTGTAACCGGCTTCCGGTCAGCTGATTACAAGCCGGTCAGCTGACAGTCAGCTGATCGCTTCACGGCAGATGCTGCAAGCGCGGGACGGAGCAGACGCGTCTCTCATGCATCGGGTAGGTGAGTATCCATAGTCTGTACATACACTGCTAGGGACACACACGACACATAGACACACAGGACACATAGACACAGACAGTACACATGTCACCCTTCATTTTCACACTGCTTTTTTACGCAGTGTGTGAATGGAGGTGCTTTTTTTTACCTGCGTAAAAAAAACGCAGGAAAATACGCAGCGTAAAAAAAACGCAGGGAAATACGCTATGTGTGAACGCAGCCTAACAGTGCACTTTGAGCCTCTGCTTCCCGAGGTTGTCACTGCCAGTACTAGCCTCTTCAGGTTGATTGACAGGATATACATTTCAAAGACCTGCATGCGCCCATATATGTGGTTATGGGGAAGGGGATTGATTTTGACAGACTTTCCGTTAAGGATTCTGTATTGAAAATATATATTTGTTATCTTCAGAGTTTTTCAGTTTTCTGTTTTAGTATGTTTTTCTCTTTGTGGTCTGTGTAAGTTTCCCCCAAGTAAAAACACATTAAACTTTGTGTACTGAGCCAGAGATTCCTGTAAGAGGTTATATAAACACATGAGATTGTGCAACCTGGCAGGAACCCAGGGGTGTTGTTTGTAGATGTCTTGCACCACAATATTCAGAGATGAGCATTTCTACAGATACTATGTTCCATTAGATTTTATGTAAGGAAGCGGCAAGATAAAATGTTGCTCAGATTTAATAAAGGGTTTTCTGGGACGTATTGTGGCAAGTCTACATCATAGTGGGGGGAGTGCTCTTTGTAAAACTGTATAGAGCCGCTCTGTAGAAGATTCTATTATGGTGGGATTGATCTGTCTTTGTCAGTACATAGGTAGTTATTTATCTCACTAGATGGAGGCCCGATGCGATCGCATTGGGAGGGCGGTAATGTCACGATGGGGGGGCAGGCTTTGATGCGTTGAGATCCCCCCCCCCCCCCCCCCCCCCATGTGCTCACCCACCTATCCACTCTTTCCCCCATGTGCTGACTTCTCGCGTCTGTGCTCTCTTCTTTGATCTGTCCACCCCATGTGCTATCCCCCTTGTCTGCTGTCTCTCTCCATCCTGTGCTATGTTCTCCCCTCATGTGCTGTCCCTTTTGAGCTGTCTCGTCACCCTCCCCACCCCCCCTGTGGTGTGTGTATGTGTCTCTCCATTCAACTGGCCCACGACGACCAATCCACTTTCCAGGAAACTGTTCATGTAGGAATGCTGGGACCTGACACCCATAATGTGGTGGGGCACCATCTTGTTGGGAAAAACTCCGGGAGCGTGCCATCTTCAGTGCATAAAGAGGGCAACACATCATCATGTGGCATTGAGGTTTCCATTGATGAAGAATGGCCCCACTATCTTTGTACCCCATATACCACACCATACCATCAAGATACGAGATGTGCAGCATCTGAAACCACGGATACTGGAAGCCTGTGCTAACATTTCTTCTGCGGTGTTGCTATCAGTGTGCCAAGAGTGGGAGAAGAGGGTTGCATTGACAATCCAACACAATGGACAGCACTTTGAACACATTTTATAAGTGGTCATAAACTTGTAAAAAAACTCATGAAAGAATAAAGTTACATTAAAACCAAGCACACCATTGTTTTTCTTATGAAATTCTCAATATGTTTGATGTGTCACATGACCCTCTTCCCACTGAAAAAAATAAAGTTGGATCCAAAATGGCCAACTTCAAAATGGCTGCCATGGTCACCACCCATCTGGAAAAGTTTTCCCCCTCTCTTATACTAATTGATATCACCAACCATTCCCATTTAATTTAGGTGTATCCATATAAATGGCCCACCCTGTATTAAAACATAAGGCAGTCGTAGAATATAGTTGACGTAAGGAACGTGCAAAAGGAAGAGAACTGAACACGTTTCAAACACCTGACATGTTCTTAAACTCTGTCTGATAGGAAGAGAAACTGGAAAGGAAAATTTAAGGGGTTGCAAAAAAATCATTTGCATAATTTTACTTAACCAGATACAAAAATAAAATAACATTATATTGTAGAGTTTAGAAAAGGAAACCTGTGTCACTAACCTCTGTAAAGTAAATATAATTTAATAGTGGAGCATGATTTCTCTTTTCAAACTTAAACCTGCGGGAACCCGAGTATTGAGGAAATAGATCCAGATGGCTTCAGGATCGATCATGTGGTAGTTTCTCTATTTCCGCCACTTATGTGTTTGGAAATATATTCAATCGCATAAACTATGCAATGTATAGTTTGCCTGTTATGTGCGTTAGTAAAATATTTTGAGATGTTTTACATATGTTACGATTAGTGGGTTATATAAGATCATACAGATGTTCCCTTATTCTATTTTTTAATTTTCTAATTGTCTAACCGACATATTTTTGATTGCACATTTAGCATTCAATAATCAAAAATATGTCTGTTTGACAATTAGAAAATTAAAAAAGTAGAATAAGGGAACATCTTTGGAACACCAAGTACAAGTGAGTAGAAAGTTTAAAACCGGCACTTATTCAGATCGCATACCCTTTAAACAGTCCAGTGAGCGTCAGTCACAGATGGCTAGGGATCGCTAATCCGCAGGTGCCCAGCCTGAAGATAGAATATCCTGTGGGTAGGTAAATGGCGGCATTCCCGCAAGCAATTTAGTATGTAGATCCTTTGCACACAATTTAAAACATGGAGCCAGGGAAGTGGAAGTCCTTCAGGACGACTGCCGTTTTGCACCAAGCCGGTGGTTCAAATATTTGAAGGTCAATATTCATTTATCTCTTAACCATTTTTTTGGTTCTTTTTCTCGGTTTGGTCAGTGCCTAAAGTCGTTGCAAAAAGTGCATAGGTAATAATGACCGAAAAGAAGAAAATAATCCACTTCAGAACGGAAAGATAATGACCTGTCCAGAAGCTTCTTCGAAAATGGGATTCCTTGAGCACTCATCTACTTGCTGTAGATTCTGATCCCGAAATCTCTGGCAAATAGCTGATTTTGCTGTAGGACCTCTTGGCTAACCTTTGCACTGAAGTCTAAGAAAATTATGCAGCCAAAATCTGCAACTTGAATAAAGCAAAAAAAACAAAAAAAAAAACAAAAACGCAGCAAGGAACGCTCGTTTGTATATCAAATAAAAAATTTTTGGTCCAACTGAAGCAAGGGAATCTATACTGTAGGTATGAGTTTTATAGGGGCTAAGATCACTATAGGACTGTATGGTTAGCGTAAATCTAACATTGTGGGTAACTGACTCCCTTCTATAATGGATTCCTGCCCTTATTTCTCAGTTGGATACATGTAGTACATGAGAAGTAGCAGCATAGACAACATTATCCAGCTCTGTGGCTGTGAATCCAGCACTAGTTATGCATATAAATTGTCTTGTGAAATAATTGACACCCCCCCCCCCCCCCCCAAATTGCCATTTTTCGTGTTTTGCTACATCACAACCTGGAATTTCACTTTTTTTTTTTTTTGATGGTTTACATCAGTTCATGTAAAGAGGATGATGCCTACAACTGTGAACCTTCTGGTTTTCTTTTTATTGTGAAGCAAACGACAAATATGCACGCTGAAGTGCTTAGTTATTTTGTCCTAACTATTTACCCCCCCCCCCTAAAGTCAGTACTTTGTAGAGCCTCCTTTTGCAGCAATTACAGCTGCAAGTCACTTTGGATAAGTCTGAGCTTTTCATATCTTGCCACTGGGATGTTTGCCCATTCCTGAAGAGAAAACTGTTCCAGCTCATTCACATTAGATGGCGGTGTGGCCTTTCAGAGAAGGTGTGTGTATATACTGACAAACCATGTGACTCTTAGAGTGCACACAGGTGGAATTCCTCTCACTAAGCATGTGACTTATCTCCACAAAAAAGAGAATGGTGCGCTCTGTCCACCTATCTAAGTGTAGTATATAGCGGTAATATGAATATTTATAAAGGTCTTTTGCACTCACCTTTATTTGGTCTTTCAATTCAGCTTACCGATCTCTAAGGATCACAAAGAAAGGGATTTTCTCCTTTCAGGTGGTTTGCTGCATACACCTGGTGGCTATTCGATAGCCCTGCTATTAATTTTTATAGGTTTGGACAATATTCATTTACATATCTTTTAACAAAGTATTGAACATAACATAAGTGTTATGAACTAGTATATTTTATACTTTGAAGACTTTTTGTGGATTGATGAATTGGATTTTATAGTATTACTGATGTCTAAGGGAATGGGTGTGTCTGCTTTGTGTGGAACACATCCCCCACACAAAACTGTGCTTTTTGCTTCCTTTAAGAAGCAGTTGTATCTTAAAAATTTCTGAGAATATACCTGAGGAAGACATAATCTTGTCAAAACGCGTTGTATTTACTTGAGGAATAAAGATCGTTTGGAGAATATATAGCCACAGTATTCACTGGCTTCTTGGGAGCGCATTTGGCCTGGATGAACATTATTGTCAAAATCTCTTTCCGATGATAACCCGAGCAGGGCTATCGAATAGCCACCAGGTGTATGCAGCAAACCAACTGAAAGGAGAAAATCCCTTTCTTTGTGATCCTTAGAGATCGGTAAGCTGAATTGAAAGACCAAATAAAGGTGAGTGCAAAAAACCTTTATAAATATTCATATTACCGCTATATACTACACTTAGATTGGTGCGCTCTCTGTCCACCTTTCTCTTTTATTGTGGAGATATTCATATTCCATGGCTGTCAGCAATTTCAAGAAAGTGATTTAAAGTGTTTTTGCCTCATCTTCATAAAGTAACATTTGTTTTGTGCTTCGGAAGTAGTGACTAGCACGTCACATCCAGGGCTTTATTATTTTATATTGTAACCAATATACATCTCATCAGAGTACCCGCTGTGGACTATAACTGCTGATCTTGTTGTGCTGTTCTAGGACGAGTTATTACAACCTTTCCTTGCTCTGGAGAAAAAGAGGTGAATGAAGCCATTCAGAGCGCCAAGACTGCCTTCAACGTATGGAGGCAGAAGTCGGGAATGGAGCGAAGCCGCGTCTTGTTGGAGGCAGCTCGTATTATCAGGGTCAGTATTGACCAATAACAGAAGTCTAATAGTTTTACTTTACAGTGGTTTTCCACATTTTGCTGAAATGGCCACTACACCATGTACTAGCTTAGAAAACTCGAACCTCCATTTTTTTTCTTACTGCCGTGCTCCAGGTCTGTCCCTTTTTAGATCCTAGTTTAGCAATCGTCCTTTTATTTACCCAAGTGAACCTTCAACTGCACTATCTAATGTTCCAGCACTGGAAGTTATTAGCCCTTATGCAGGTACAGAAAAAAATGAATTAACTCTATCATGATCTGCTTTAAATTAGCAAAAGGTTATTAGCAGTGGATTTTATTCGTGATTTTCGTGCCTAGAATCTGCAGTGACATACACTACCAGCTAAATGGATGAGATTTTATCCAATCTCCACTTTGCTGTGCTGAAAACATCTGCTGAATTTGTTGCAAAATGCACTTTCACTGAAAAGGGTTAAATCTTCAATACGATGATCATTGGCAAAAAGGAAAAAAAATTGCCCACTTTTCCAGTTAAAAAAAGCACAAAAACCCAAATTTGGTATTGTCATATCCAGATATCTGATCTATCAAAATATTGCCGTAGCTTTTTTTCTTTCCACATAGCTGTGTGAGGGCTGTTTTTTTTTTTTTTGACCATTCACTTATTGTAGAGTAAAATATTCCTAAGTGCTGGAAATTGCACAAAACGCAATTGTTTTGTAACAAATACAACATTTCACTTAAATATATAATTAATTTTTTTTGTGGGGCTGCGGTGACTGATAAAACCTAATTCTGTCAATTCGATGTATTTTCTCATCATTCTGTTTACCAATCGGGTTAATTTAATTTTGGATGAGCGGTCTTTTACTGAAGTAGAGATAAGATTTCTTTTGTTGCAGCTTTATTTTTTTTAATTGCGGAGGAGGAAATATAGATGGTGATCCAATAATTTTTTTTTTTTTCCCCTCACTTAGAGGACTGCAACCTGCGATCACATCTGATCACTTGTACTACATATTGCCATACCATAGTATTGCAGCATATAGTAAAAATCATGGTCTTCATAAGAGCAGTCATGGTATTCTTGGGTGTTTTCAGCAGACCCTCAGCTGTCTTGGCACCTCCCAATCGCTGGGGAGGGTGATGGGCCTGTGGCATGTCATGTGCCCCAGCCGAAACCTGTAAATGCTGCTTTTGTTAGAGGCAGATGATCTGCTTTTGAGCGTGCCTCAAATCGGGACCCAACGTATACACTGCTCAAAAAAAATAAAGGGAACACTTAAACAGAATATAACTCCAAGTAAATCAAACTTCTGTGAAATCAAACTGTCCACTTAGGAAGCAACACTGATTGACAATCAATTTCACATGCTGTTGTGCAAATGGAATAGACAATAGATGGAAATTATTGCCAATTATCAAGACACACTCAATAAAGGAGTGGTTCTGCAGGTGGGGACCACAGACCACATCTCAGTACCAATGCTTTCTGGCTGATGTTTTGGTCACTTTTGAATGTTGGTTATGCTTTCACACTCGTGGTAGCATGAGATGGACTCTACAACCCACAGAAGTTGCTCAGGTATTGCAGCTCATCCAGGATGGCACATCAATACGAGCTGTGGCAAGAAGGTTTGCTGTGTCTGTCGGCGTAGTGTCCAGAGCCTGGAGGCGCTACCAAGAGACAGGCCAGTACACCAGGAGATGTGGAGGGGGCTGTAGGAGGGTAACAACCCAGCAGCAGGACTGCTATCTCCGCCTTTGAGCAAGGAGGAACAGGAGGAGCACTGCCAGAACCCTGCAAAATGACCTCCAGTAGGCCACAAATGTGCATGTGTCTGCACAAACGGTTAGAAACCGACTCCATGAGGGAGGTATGAGGACCCGACGTCCACAGATGGGGGTTGTGCTCACAGCCCAACACTGTGCCGGACGCATGGCATTTGCCACAGAACACCAAGATTGCCAAAGTCGCCACTGGCGCTCTGTGCTCTTCACAGATGAAAGCAGGTTCACACTGAGCACATGTGACAGAGTCTGGAGACGCTGTGGAGAGCGATCTGCTGTCTGCAACATCCTTCAGCATGACCGGTTTGGCAGTGGGTTAGTAATGGTGTGGGGTGGCAGTTCTTTGGAGGGCCGCACAGCCCTCCATTTGCTCACCAGAGGTAGCCTGACTGCCATTAGGTACCGAAATGAGATCCTCAGACCCCTTGTGAGACCATATGCTGATGCGGTTGGCCCTGGGTTCCTCCTAATGCAGGACAATGCCAGACCTCATGTGGCTGGAGGGTCAGCAGTTCCTGCAAGATGAAGGCATTGAAGCTATGGACTGTCCTGCCCGTTCCCCAGACCTGAATCCTATTGAGCATATCTGGGACATCATGTCTCGCTTCATCCACCAACGTCACGTTGCACCACAGACTGTCCAGGAGTTGGCGGATGCTTTAGTCCAGGTCTGGGAGGAGATCCCACAGGAGACCATCCGCAACCTCATCAGGAGCATGCCCAGGCGTTGTAGGGAGGTCATACAGGCACGTGGAGGCCGCACACAATACTGATCCTCATTTTGACTTGTTTTAAGGACATTACACTAAAGTTGGATAAGCCTGTAGTGTGTTTTTCCACTTTAATTTTGGAGGTGACTGCAAATCCAGGCCTCCATTGGTTAATAAATTTGATTTCCATTGATGATTTTTGTGTGATTTTGTTGTCAGCACATTCAACTTTGTACAGAACAAAGTATTCAATGAGAATATTTCATTCATTCATTCAGATCTAGAATTTGTTATTTGAGTGTTCCCTTTATTTTTTTGAGCAGTGTATAATGCAACGTCAAAGAAATGGGCTAGAACAACTTAGTACAAGTGCAATGTGAAGGTACACATTCACACTGTGGCCATGGTCCAACATCCCCCTACAGGTGCATCTCACTAAATTTAGAATATCATCAACAAATTAATTTATTTCAGTTTTTCAATTCAAAAAATTAAACTTGTATATTATATGGAGTCCTTAATAACAGTGATCTATTTCAAGTGTTTATTTCTGTTAATGTTGATGATTATGGCTTACTGCCAATGAAAACACAAAAGTCATTATCTCAGTAAATTAGAATACTTTATAACAGCTTGAAAAATGTTTTTAAAATCCGAAACGTTGGCCTACTGAAATGTATGTTCAGTAAATGCACTGAATACTTGGTCGGGGCTCCTATTGCATCAATTACTGCATCAATGCGTCATAGCATGGAGGCGATCAGCCTGTGGCACTGCTGAGGTGTTATGGAAGCCCAGGTTGCTTTGATAGCTGCCTTCAGCTGGTCTGCATTGTTGGGTCTGGTGTCTCTCATCTTCCTCTTGACAATACCCCATAGATTCTCTATGGGGTTAAGGTTGAGGCGAGTTTGATGGCCAATCAAGCACAGTGATGCTGTCGGTTTTTAAATCAGGTATTGGTACTTTTCGCAGTGTGGACAGGTGCCAAGTCCTGCTGGAGAATGACATTTCCATCTCCAAAAAGCTTGTCGGCAGAGGGAAGCATGAAGTGCTCTAAAATTTCCTTAGACTGCTGCGCTGACTTTGGTCTTGATATAACACAGTGGACCTACACCAGCAGATGACATGGCTCCCCAAACCATCACTGATTGTGGAAACTTCACACTGGACCTCAAGCAGCTTGGATTGTGGCCTCTCCACTCTTCCTCCACATTCTGGGACCTTGATTTCCAAATGAAATTTGGAGCTCTGGGACCTTGTGGAGTATCAATGACTGCCTTCTGGGCATCTCAAGTCAGCAGTCTTCCCCATGATTGTGGAGCCTTCTGATACAGACTAAGGGACCTTTTTTGAACACGTAGGAAGCCTTTGCAGGTGTTTTTTGTTAATTATTCTGATTTACTTAGATAATTACTTTTGTTATCATTGGCTGTAAGCCATAATCATCAACATTAACAGAAATAAACACTTGAAATAGATCACTCTGTAATGACTCTATATAATGAGTTTCACTTTTTGTATTGAACAACTGAAATCTAACTTTTTGATGATATTCTAATTTAGTGAGATGCACCTGTAGGATAAAAGCAAAATGAGCAAATACCCTGCAGTAAATAGCCATAATACATGTAAATAACGTGGGGAACTTAGTTGACACTATTTTGATCAAAATCATTGTTTTTATCCAGGGTTGTTTTGTTAATGGCCACTGTATGAATGTGCACCTACACAATGCACTTCTACCAACATGTACCAGCTCATTTCTTTGGTTTTGCTTTTGGTTATTGGTACTTGGTATATACAGGGGCATGGCTCTCCCTTTTTGGGCTGTGTATTTAGTTTATATACAGTACAGACCAAAAGTTTGGACACACCTTCTCATTTAAAGATTTTTCTGTATTTTCATGACTATGGAAACTGTACATTCACACTGAAGGCATCAAAACTATGAATTACCACATGTGGAATTATATACTTAACAAAAAAGTGTGAAACAACTGAAAATATGTCTTATATTCTAGGTTCTTCAAAGTAGCCACCTTTTGCTTTGACTGCTTTGCACACTTTTGGCATTCTCTTGATGAGCTTCAAGAGGTAGTCACTGGAAATGGTTTTCACTTCACAGGTGTGCCCTGTCAGGTTTAATAAGTGGGATTTCTTGCCTTATAAATGGGGTTGGGACCATCAGTTGTGTTGTGCAGAAGTCAGGTGGATATACAGCTGATAGTCCTACTGAATAGACTGTTGGCTGCTTTTTTCTTGCCATAATACAAATTCTAAGTAAAGAAAAACGAGTGGCCATTATTACTTTAAGAAATGAAGGTCAGTCAGTGCGAAAAATTGGGCTAACTTTGAAAGTGTCCCCAAGTGCAGTTGCAAAAACCATCAAGCTCTACAAAGAAACTGGCTCACATGAGGACCGCCCCAGGAAAGGAAGACCAAGAGTCACCTCTGCTTCTGAGGATAAGTTTATCCAAGTCACCAGCCTCAGAAATCGCAGGTTAACAGCAGCTCAGATTAGAGACCAGGTCAATGCCACACAGTTCTAGCAGCAGACACAGCTCTACAACAACTGTTAAGAGGAGACTTTGTGCAGCAGGCCTTCATGGTAAAATAGCTGCTAGGAAACCACTGCTAAGGACAGGCAACAAGCAGAAGAGACTTGTTTGGGCTAAAGAACGCAAGGAATGGACATTAGACCAGTGGAAATCTGTGATTTGGTCTGATGAGTCCAAATTTGAGATCTTTGGTTCCAACCACCGTGTCTTTGTGCGACGCAGAAAAGGTGAACGGATGGACTCTACATGCCTGGTTCCCACCGTGAAGCATGGAGGAGGAGGTGTGATGGTGTGGGGGTGCTTTGCTGGTGACACTGTTGGGGATTTATTCAAAATTGAAGGCATACTGAACCAGCATGGCTACCACAGCATCTTGCTGCAGCATGCTATTCCATCCGGTTTGCATATAGCTGGACCATCCATTTATTGTTCAACAGGACAATGACCCCAAACACACCTCCAGGCTGTGTAAGGGCTGTTTGACCAAGGGTGAGAGTGATGGGGTGCTACGCTAGATGACCTGGCCTCCACAGTCACCAGACCTGAACCCAATCGAGATGGTTTGGGGTGAGCTCGACCACAGAGTGAAGGCAAAAGGGTCAAAAAGTGCTAAGCATCTCTGGGAACTCCTTCAAGATTGTTGGAAGACCATTTCCGGTGACTGCCTCTTGAAGCTCATCAAGAGAATGCCAAGAGTGTGCAAAGCAGTAATCAAAGCAAAAGGTGGCTACTTTGAATAACCTAGAATATAAGACATATTTTCAGTTGTTTCACACTTTTTTTTGTTAAGTATATAATTCCACGTGTTAATTCATAGTTTTGATGCCTTCAGTGTGAATGTACAATTTTCATCGTCATGAAAATACAGAAAAATCTTTAAATGAGAAGGTGTGTCCAAACGTTTCAAACTTTTGGTCTGTAATGTACACTCCTGTGAAAAATTAAAGTATCTATTTCCAAATTCATTTGTGGTATGTAATGCTGTAGTAAGGCATACACCACATTTTTGTGGTGCAACTAGCACCACAACCCTGATTTTGGGGGGGACCCAAAAAGGACCCCAAACTTCACCCCCTTGAAATGACTTTTTGAAATGGAGGGAGAATTTCGAAACTTGGGTCAAAAGGTGATGTGAGCCTCCTCTCCATCCTCCCAAAACCCCATTACTGTACGAAAGAAGAAACCACCCCTTTCAACTTGCTTTCACGTTTGCACTTGTGCTTCTACTGAAACCCCTTAGAAGCAATGCCTGCATCTGTCTGTATGTTCCACCCACCCAAAAAAAAAAAAAAAAAAAAACGTGTTGGGGTGCCAGTAGTGCCACAAAAATGTGGGACATGCCTTACTACAGCATTACACACCACAATCCATGCTGACTGTGTCCAAAATGCCCCAAGCCCCCACTTTTACGAGGGTGTTGTTAAGGGTGTTTTTACCCCTTGGTGGCTTTTGACAGGTAATCTGATGATGGAAATTGGTTAGAATGATCAGTAGATGTGAGGAGATGCCTCTTTGCATAACATGACATTTTAGGGGGTAAATTCTAGGGGGTACGCATGCAAAACCCCTAAAAATCGGGATAAATATTCTGACAAGCTTCCAGGCATTTTTAGGCGCCTTTGGGGGGGGGGCGGAGGGAGAAACAGCATATATACATGGAATGGGGGGGGACGGGGGACAGCATATATACATGGAATGGGGGGGGAACAGCATATATACATGGAATGGAGGGGGGGGGGACATCATATATACATGGAATGGGGGGGGGGGGGGGGGGAAACAGCATATATACATGGATGGGGGCATATAACAAGATGGGGGTGAGCACATTCTTTATTTCTGCAGTCTCATACCCCTGCTCCTTTCTGTGGCTGCTCTATGCCACCCCTGTCTGCTCTTTGTATGAGTTGTTTTTTCTAAACTAAAACCTCAGTATTCAGGTTAATTTGCCGTGTTGGCACTTGGCGATAAATAAGTGGGTTTTGAATTGCAGTTTGGGCACTCGGTCCGTAAAAGGTTCTCCATCACTGTACTAGGTTATATACTGCAATATGTTGGGAAGGGATAACGCACACACCCTCCCCAAAAATTATTTAATTAAAACCTCTCAAAGGATCACAGAAAAAATTGACACAAATATCTAATATATACTTACCTTGTAATATCTTCACATCCTGTTTGGTCCAGATGTGTCCGAATCCCAGAATTCCAAGCGGCAGAAGTCTGTTTACCGCCATATTGGGACACCCAAGTGATGGGTGTCTCAATATGGAAGCCGCTGGTGGTGCCAGCCTCTTGCGCGATACCACCAGCGGAACACCGTCGCAGCACGCACCACACACACCACACACTGTATATGCCGTACACACACGCACACGCACCACGCGCACTGTATACGCCGTGTGCGCACCACATGCACTGTATACGCCGTGTGCGCACTGTATACGCCGTGTGCGCACCACATGCACTGTATACGCCGTGTGCGCACTGTATACGCCGTGTGCGCACTGTATACGCCGTGTGCGCACTGTATACGCCGTGTGCGCACCACGCGCACTGTATACGCCGTGTGCGCACCACGCGCACTGTATACGCCGTGTGCGCACTGTATACGCCGTGTGCGCACCACGCGCACTGTATACGCCCATGCCGTGCGCGCACCACGCGCACACGCCGTGCGCGCACCACACTGTATACGGTATCAGCCGAATGATTCACTGACCGCCGCCATCTTTGTACAGGAGGAGCGCATGTGCAGTTTTAATGTGACCGCCGCTATCTGCCTGCACAAAGATGGCGACGGTCTGATTGAAGGAAGAAGACAGCACAGGGGTGGAGAGAGAGAGCAGACAAGGGGGAGAGCACATGGGGAGCACAGGTCAAAGAAGAGATCAGATGGGGGGGGAGGAGAGGGAGAGCGAGCAAGCACGGGGAAATATTATTATAATCGCACTGACCTGAAAAATCACATTGCCGTAGTTTATCACAGTGAATAACGTAAAATGAAACTCCCCAAAATCATGCCGGAATTGCTGGTTTCTTTTGTTTTTGTCTCCTCCCCCTTCCCCCTCCACACACACATTTTACCTCACTTTAAAAAATGTTTTCCCTGTTTTCAGTATGTTGCATAGTAAACTGGTGTCATCCAAAACTACACTGGCCCAGTCAAGGAGTGAAGTAATTATTACAAGTTAGGTATGTCACACATGTCAAACTCTGGCCCATAGGCCAAATCTGGCCCGCAGGGTGGTTATATTTGGTTCCCCACACCAGAACCACCACCCCTCTGTGAGCCCATTATTCTGTATGGAGGACTGTGGGACCCATTATTCTGTATATGGTTGGCCCACGACTTTGTCCCAAGTTTTTTTACTTTGGCCCTCTGTGCTTTGAGTTTGACGTCCCTGGGTTAAGTTGAGTGGGATTTCCTTGGTCTTTCTCTCAAACTATTTTCTCTTGCCAATATGAGAAAACTGTCAGTTCTTTCATGGGATTTTTTGCGTTCTGGTTAATAATTGGGATTATTTATTTTGAATTTGTGTGTGTTTTTTTGGTTAACCTTACTATCTGCCCTTGACTATGAAAATATACCGTTCAGTAGTAAGGAGGTATTAGAAGTTTCCTATCTTTTTTTTTTTTTATTAAACTTTTCATATATTCACAATGACATGTCAGATTTGTTTAAAAAGGTTCTGTCACCAGATCTAACAATATAGCCTGCATACATCACTGTAATCCTTTCTTAGCATTTTGAGTGCTGCTATATACTTCCAGCATTATCCCTTATAGCTGGACCCCCATCTCCACCCTCCTGGCATGACTGACTGTCTCTTTGCACCTCCCTGCTCCTGCTGATGGACCCCATCTCCACCTTCCTATCATGACTGACAGTCTTTGTCCCACCTTCCTCCCTTCTGCTAATCAGATTTTGCACATGCTCAGAAGATGCAGTCTCCATGGCACCACAGAAAGGGGCACTCAGTCTCCCAGCAGCACTTACATTGTTGGGCTTTATTCGTTACTGATTATTCTCATTCCGAAAAAAAGGTCTGGTTTTCATTAGTGTGTTCGATCTTTTTTTTTTTTTTTTTTTTGAAATTTGGTAAATGTTTCAATTTTTACCATCAGTGATTTTCCTCATATGGAAAAAACATAATTCAAAACGTCTCTACCCAATATGAAAATATTTAAGTCATTCACAACTATGAAAATCTTCAAAAGTCGTCTTTCGGACGGCTGCATCTACTGTTTGTGTGCCCGATGGACAACACTCTGACAAATATCCGATTATGTGCCAGTGTGTATGATTGGTCTTTGTGGAAACCCCTGGCATGTCCAGTAGCCTGGGCTAGTCTTTGGAGCAGATTAGTGCGTGTAAGGCTGGGTTCACATGAGCTTATGTGCCACAATGCCCGTTCTGGTGCCAGGTCTCCTGACCTGAACTTGCAGCTGACTCGCGGTCAGTCCTGGCAATGCTGACTGTGTACAGACTAGAGCGTGAAATACACTTAAGTGACCTTGGCCTGATGCGGGTGAGCACACGTAGTCGGCCAGTTATGTCCACAGTGTTCAGACATGACTCCCCTGTTTTTTTAACAATGGCAATCTGATCCCTTTCTAATGTGAACAGGCTAACATGAAGCTGGACATGCATTGATGCTTCTAGCTTTACCTTTGATACTGCCATTCCAGTACAGCTATGTGAATTCCACATTTTTGCTTAAATGAGTCTGTAAACTACTTATTAACTAAAAGCCTTTGATGGCTCACAACACACCTCTGTGAATTGCTCTTCTAAATGACTGTTATCTTCTAGATCTAGGACATAAGTGGCTGTGTTGCATTACCCCAGACTGAGCATTTACATTTATTTCTTGATGACTTTTGGTACATTTCTCAATTATCAGCCCATCTAAACTGGTGCCAATCACCTAACAAATGAGCAAAATGCTTGCTTATTAATTGAAATTGTTCTGATTTTTGCCAGTGTCCCTGTGTAAACGGGACGTTCTGCAAAAAAAAAAAAAAAAAAAAAAAAAAAAAATTGTATGAGCACATACTGATTGTGTTTAATATCCTGTGCATGTTTTGAAGTGTGGCCTAAAAAGGCATGTAAATGTATCCTATGTATGACATTCTGATATCAAAGTGGTCGGGTTCCTGTACTCATGCACACATCCTTCTGAGGAGGAAATCTGAGGAGCCCCAAAATATGGACAAAAGATCTAGGGTGTAAAAATAAAAAAAAAATAAATTGGTGTTTCCTGAAGCACTTAAACTTGGTGGGTTCTCCCAAGTAAGAGATCGTGTGCACATAACCACCCAGGTACATGATCGATATGACTGCACGAGGCCTAATGCTGAAGCTTCCTGCCCCGTGGAGTTTCCACCTAAATCATTCCTGCACATAAGCAAAGAACTGAGATCTTCTCTCCATAGTGAGGTCTGGCCATAACATCCGAAATAAAATTGAATCTGCCGACCATATTAATCATCAGCCACTTTACATGGTTAACATTCAGGAATCCGCCAAACATCCAACTATGGTCCACTCCTGATTCTTGCTTAAAAATACTGTACGTGTGAATGTGGCCAATCAGAGGAAAAGTATAATAGAAACACGTCGCCACTTCTGGATTTATCAGACACTCCTAGTTTAGGCTTACAAATACTGATGTAAAATACTGAACGTGTGAACGTGGCCTGTAAAGGAGATTCAGGTTTTGTGATTGTCATTTTTAAATCTATAATCACCACCTGTGTGGGTAACCCTTATAAAACACGTTTATAAAACTGACTAAGTTTACGGAAGTAAAAATGATAGCTTTAGTGAGATGTGTTTTTTAACAGGACAAAAATCTATAGGGTTACTTACAGGAGGTTGGAGATTTTAATTTTCTAAAGTTTTAAATGACTTTGTTACAGGAGCGCAGTGAAGAACTCGCTACCATGGAAACCATAAACAATGGGAAATCCATCTTGGAGGCCAGAGTGGATATTGAGATTTCTTGGCAGACTTTGGAGTATTACGCAGGACTTGCTGGCAGCATGGCTGGTGAGACAACTCTGAATTGATATGTAATCATTTACGGTACTTGTACCATTATTTAGTTTCTGTGAGCATGTATAGAAACTTTGATACATGCAGATATACAAAAGCATTAGCATACATTTGCAGAAATAGAAAAAAGTGGCTTAAATAAACCTACTTTATTGCATCTTCATGTTAAAATATCATGGCAGGTTGGTAGAAAGTTGGCGTGTTTCACCTGTGAAACAGTCTGTCATAACAAAGACCAAGGCACAGTCAGAACACGTCAATTTTCTACCAACCCACTATGTGATAGTTTATTGCATCTTCATCTTAAAAATAAGTTGTTTTTTTTTTTTTTTTTTTTAAATTTTCTTTCTGAAATTATTTCTCATCAGAGCTAGCAAATTGACTATGGAGAGATAGATCTTCGATGGACGGTCATATCCATATAGATGTACTATAAGCATACAGTACCTGATTTCTATTTCTGTAGCTGTTCATTTATGGTTAGCAACACGTCAAACAATATAAGAAAATGTCTCTAACACAGTGCTTTTTTTTTTTTTTTCGAAATCAGTGCCAGCAGCGGATTAAAAAAGATTGAGGAACATGAAAGATATATGCGCCTCCTCCTTGCTGGATCCAATTCTAGCTAATCTGAATCCATTTTTAGCACACTGTTGTGTGTCACCTTATAAACTTGGAGAACCTTTCCCCAAATTTCTCATGTTGAACAGGACATACAATGCAATAGTGGCTACAAACAATAAATATAATTTTTTTTTGTTGCAGAGATGCCAGTAAAATGTTTGGCACCTAATGAGTTAACTTAAGTTTAAGTGAGTATTATCAGACTTTTAACCAGGGGCAATGTAGTTCTTCTCACTGTATGATTCTGACCAATCATAAGCAGGCTGCAACACTCAATGGAAAGAACATGCCCCCCACCATGGCTTACAGCTGGTTTGTCACTGTGATTTGTGTGACAGACAGCCGTGATCTCCTGGTCGAACCTGCAGGAGTTGGTGTGGGGGAGCAGCACTGCAGCTGAGTTTAGCTATGACAAACTCCGAAATCAGGAGAGCTGATAGAAGGGTTTGTAATCTGATGGCTACATTCAGCTGTGTTGCCTCTCCCCCACACTGACTCATGCAGGAGGTTAGATCAGGTGACCAGCCTGTCTGTCATACGTCTCACACTGGGAAACCTACTCTAAACTATGGTGTAGGTGTGCTCTTCTTTTTCCAGTGTGTTGCTGAAAGATTACGATTGGTCAGCATCATACATGAGAAGTAGTACACGCCCCCAGTGAAAATTTTCTGACACCGACTTGGTCTTAACTTTTTTTTTTTTTTTTTTTTTATCTCATTAGGTGCCAAATACTTTGCTTATATCTCTGCAAAGAGGCAAAATAAAATAAAAACATGAATGTGGTGAAAAGTCCTCTTTCAGGTTGGATTCACTCATGTTTTGCGCTCCAAGTGCAGACTTCAGTGCATTAGTCAGCCATGAGGCTCTGCCCCAAAATCAGTAGCTTAGTATATGCCTATGACTGATGAGTTCAGGTCAGGTGAATTGAGGCCAGTCTGTGCATGGCAGTCTGCATTTAGGCTGGAGTCACACATCTGTGTTTCACGGTCCAGGTAGGCTCACTGAACTTTACTTCCTTTTAACAGGATGCAAAAAAGGAAAGAGAATTTCAAGACCGTAAGCCACCTTATCTTACCTTTTAGGAATAATAAAAAATATGCAGGGTATAAAAGCACCCTGCATATTTGTTCTCTTGTGTTGCATCTTGTTCTGACATATTGCATCTTGTTTCAAAATTTGAAATATGAATGATGTTTCGCTGCTGTTGTAGAACCTTTTTTTTTTTTTTTTTATTTTGTTGACCTATTTCTTCTTATTTTTGTGACAACTAGAGATTGGAGATGGTGGTCTACAAGTTGCAGTGAGCCATCAAAATGTTACAAGATTTTTGATTGGTCTGTGAGACTTCATGCCACTGAGCTGAACTTTATTCCCAATATAACTTACTGTGTGCTTTTTTTTTTTTTTTTTGTTTGTTTTTTATCTTGGACAGATCATTTCTGATAAACAATTATATTTGTGCACCTCTAAGCACTTAAGATTTGTCTTCATTTGTCTGTACAGGACAACATGTGCAGCTCCCAGGAGGATCCTTTGCCTATACAAGAAGAGAACCTCTTGGTGTCTGTGTGGGGATTGGAGCCTGGAACTACCCTTTTCAGATTGCTTGTTGGAAGTCTGGCCCGGCACTAGCGTGTGGTATGTAGATCAATGGAAGAGTATAATGTAGAGCACGATGACTCCTGAGTGCAGCGCAGATCTGTCAGTATGAGATGCTGCCTTGTGTTTGTTTTTGTTGTTTTTTCTTTCTTTTGTGACAGAACGGTGCAGCATTCTAATAATCATTAAATCTCACATTCTCAGCTGTGGGATACATGTATAAGCTTGCAAAAAACCCGTAATTATTAGGTAATTGGGCAGACACCAGGCAGCCCCACCACTTAACGGGTCCCATAGCTGATGTGCCTTATTGGAAGTTGCAGAACGTTTCATTACACATCACGCTGGTGACTCCTCCTTTCATATAAAATGATCTCTGGAGGCAGATTCTCAGGGAGATCAGTGTCCGGCCCATAATCCCGAACAGCTCATTTACATAGAAGAAAAACGTGGATTTCTGTAGAATAAGACATCTGATCAGATATCAAGGTATCATTACTCCGCTTCCTATGACCTACATGCCCATATAGACTACTTAGGCAGGACGAGCCTACAGACACATTCCTTTTAAAGGCTACACAATTGCAAGGCAAATCTTAATAACATTCATATGTTCTCTTTGTATCCTAGGAAATGCTATGGTATACAAACCATCTCCGTTCACTCCTATCACAGTAGTTTTGCTCGCAGAGATTTTCAGGGAGGCAGGAGCCCCTCCAGGTCTTTTTAATGTGGTGCAAGGAGGAGCAACCACTGGGGAGTTCCTCTGTAAGCATCCAGATGTGGCTAAAATTTCATTTACCGGCAGTGTCCCTACTGGCTCAAAGGTAACTCCATCACAGACTAATGTAAAATTTGTAATAAGAAAAAATTGCCTTGCAAAACCTTTTTATGTAATAGTTTCTAAAGGAGCCTATCCAAATCACTAGGACCAGCCCTACTCGCTACCATTCTTCTCTACAACTGGCACTATGCTTTCAGTGGGAATTGTTTGCCTGGTTGTTGCCAAAACCACAAGAGTTAATTGTACTAATGTACTTCCTTAAAAGAGGTTGTCCTAAGACTTCAACTTATCACCTGATAGCTGGGGTCCCATTACTAGGCATTCGCCAGTGACAAGAATGAGGGTCCCCTGCTCCCCATTTGAATGAAGCAGCTGTCTCTCACATGCTGTGGGTCCATTACTGTCTGTGGGAGGGATGAAAATCTTGGACAACCCCTTTATTTGCTTTACTCAATTTTCCACCTGTCTAAAGAAGCATTTGTGTTGCCCAACTTGCAGGGTTGAAACAAACCCCAACTGGTATTATGTTTTCTGATTGGCCTTTTAATAGTCCCTTTAAACAGGCAGACTGCTTCAGAGGCGCCCAGAACCATCAGGAATAGATTGCTCTGTGCATATGCTGCCATTGTTCTCGGCAGCGCAGGTCTGTGTACGATCTCTTCTTTCATCTGATGATTGTCAGCCTGTTTTAGACTACACAATTTTCTTGAAATGAGTTTATAATGAACTCTTGATTTATAATAATCATGCAGTGTAATCCACCTTAAACTGAGCTGGTCACCGGATTCATTCTTCACAAGCTAGACTAGTCTGGCGCTGCCCTTGCCTGGCTACTCCCAGCTCCAGGTGATTGGCAGGTTTTACCTATGTATACCCATGGGAGAGACCTGTGGAGCTGGGAAGAGCCGCAGTAGTCTCGTCTCTGGCTGTGGTACCTGGCCGAATTTATAAAGTGCCTTTTATCTGAAACACAATGAAGTGTTTCAGAGGGAAAAAATATGCCTGGCTGCAATATTGCAGCCAGGTTCAAATAGAACCAAAAAAGCTGCTCAAGAACCATAATCAAATCTTAGGATGAAAAGATATAAATTGTATTATTGAATCAGAACACCAAATAGACAATTTAAAAACACACAACACAAGCAATTAAAATAAAGCAGCACAGCGCACACAACACGATAAGTAGAAAATTAGTATCCATCCAAATCATAAGGAGAAGGTAACTCCTATAATTTATGAAGTGACAAAAGCTATAAAGCTGGAGTACTATCTATGGTTCATCCAATAATATTAACTGATATAATGCACATAAGATTAACCACAAAGGTAGACCCTGTCACACATGTGTATAAGTAAAGTGCAGTGCACATAGAAAGACAAAAAACTTAAGTGACATAGTGGAAAAATTGGTTAAATATCCGTTCATAAAGTAATACAGCAGATTCATGCTGTGGGCACCGTGCGTCAGGATAACCACACCAACGCGCGTTCTAATTAATGTTTTGTGGTTTGAGCAGTATGTGTCTGGTGAGGAGTTCAGTATAACTTCCGTCGTTGTCCATCTTACCTTCTTCACTGTCTTCCTTTAGTCTCCTTTACAGTACTCTGTATTCTCACCAATGCAATTGACAGCAATGATGGAAGAGGGAATCTGTCCTCTTGCTTCCCCCCATCATTCTTCCTCTGCATCGGACGTCTCAGCACAGCAGGTCCGATAATGTCAATATATCACACCCGCTGTGCTGAGCAGTCACTATACTTTGTCAAGGGGAGGGTGGGGTTGAGGTGGAGGTACATTGGGGTCATACTGTGAGTGTGGAGGAATTCATTGTGGGGCACTTTTGTTGGTATCATACTTTATGGAGACAATGAAAGGGCAATTTAAGTGGAAAACTACTTTGTAAGTGCTGGAAGTTGTGAGATATGCTCTTGTGACCCCACCGAATATTAAGCGTTTTTTTTTGTTGTTGTTGTTGTTGTTTTTACGGGCAGGTGGCAATTATAACTTCTACAGGGCCTGATGATTTTTTCTTATGCCCCTACCCATAAGGAAATATGAGGTCATGTGATCTAACTTTTAAGATCTATTAATTAAAATGTACTTTGTATGACAATCCCTTTTAAGCAATAATATTTTTTTTTCTTATTTTTATAGTGCCACCATATTTCAGAGTATTGTGGGTTATAAGTAGTCATTAAACACATTGGTGCACAGTAAATGATACACTGTCTACATGGACGGTATCTTGTATATCATGTTGAAATTGCGTCGATCAGCATTGACCGTTCTCTTTTCAGATCATGGAAATGGCTTCTAAAGGTATTAAGCCAGTGACCTTGGAGCTGGGAGGAAAGTCTCCTCTCATTATCTTTTCAGACTGTGACCTGGAAAATGCTGTGAATGGCGCTATGATGGCAAACTTCCTCACACAGGGACAAGTAAGATTTGTAGTGTATGTGTGTGTGTATATATATATATATATATATATATATATATATATATATATATATATATATATATATATATATATATATATATATATATATATATATATATATATATATATATATATATATATATATATATATATATATATATATATATATATATATATATATATAGTCTCACCCCCAAAATGTATATTAACCTAACTATACAGTGCAATTGGGGACTAAATCCCTATAAAAATCAAACCAACACTAGACCGTTTAGTTGAACATTACCTGAGAAAATGACTCGCTATGCCAATGAGGGGGCTTCTGTGCATCCTTGGCACTGCCAAGGGACCTGTGCGCTCTTCGGTTCCCTCAGTGTGTATTCTGGGGACTCGCTCCGCTTTTGATTGACAGCGCTTGCTTGCCAAGTGTAAGAGCTGCCTGAACTTTGGCCGCATTTCTACATGTGCGCACTGACACTACCTCAGCCCAGATGTATTCTCAGTGTCATTGCTTGCTTTTTTTCTGCAGCGGCCACTTGGCTACATTGATACAACTGTAAGTGTAGTGGGCAAGTGGCTTCAGAAAGGAGAGCGTGGGTCAATTCGGCTACATTTCATAACACTTCTTCTCTGCCCTCTCCTCTCTGAAGCCAATCATCTATGTGTATCAGAGCAGTGAGTGGTGGCCGGGCTCGGGTAGTGTCTGTGCATACAGACATATCAGCTGAGTTCAGGCATAGCTCGGAGTGCTGTCAATTAGGAGAGGAGGAAGTTCCCAAAATTCAAATTGAAGGAGTGTAATGGTGCACTGTCTATGGCTATGCCAAGGGTGCAGCAAAGCACTATCATTTGCATTTGACTTAAAAGTAACTTTCACAGACACCTTACCTCTAAAATGTACAGCCCTAGTATGATTTTTATAGGGGCTAGGTCACCAATATCACTGTAGAAACTAGTTTATTCTTCCGGTGACGTTCCCTTTAAAGAAGCACTCCCATGAATATTTTGTCTCATTAAATGTGTGTGTATGTGAATGTTGTGTAATGCATGTATTAATATTCACCTTCTGCCTCCTTCTCTGGGCCCAGCTCTGTTCTGCTTAGTTTCTCAGTGATGGTCACACTGCTCTGGGCGACCTAGAAGTGGCTTTTACGTTGTAAGCCTATGGAGTGTCAGATGTTTCTGAGAAGCAAAGCAGGAACGGAGCTGGATCCCGGAGAGGGTGGCAGTAGGAGAGGATATTAATACACACCATACACATAAACAGAATTAATGAAGAAAAAAATATTCATGGGAGTGCTTCTTTAAGTTATGTGATTTATGTATGTGGTAATAGTTTTTCAGCTGCTTAAATGTCATGACTAGGTGCAACATCTTTGAATTCAATGATTTTATGTCTTTGGGCAAAAAAATAAATAAGCATCTTGTCCGTAAGTCTTAACATTAGGTTAGTACGGCCTCAGATGACAAACACCTGACAGACTTCACTGTAAACAAAATAGGGCAAAATGCTGAAGCAGTGTGTGAAATACTAAGCCCATCCTATGACCCATCAGCTTGTAGAACTGCCATCAGCAGAAGGAACGTGTAGTAATGGGTTTCTATCTGACATCCGTCTCCGATCGTTCTGGAAAAAACGTTTGGCCCTCTCTTCTTTCCAATGTTAATCTCATTGAGGTTGGTGGGCGTACGTTTCTGCACAGCTCTTTCACAATTTCAGCATGTTTTAGGTGAGTGAATTTGCTTGGCTATGACTGATTTAATCTTTTATACTAGGCTAAAAGTCACCCTTGGTTAGAAGTACATCCACCATATAAATAAGGCATGTGCAGCTGACTTATCTAATGGGTGATTGTCCATACAAAGCCCTCCTGTATACCCTGATGGAAATGTTATTGCATGCCCTTGGTTTAGTGTCATTCAATGCTACTTGTGGGCAATTTATCTGCTCATGTAAAAAGGATTTGTATTTCCTAATAGCCCGTGTAAAATAAAGAAAAAGTGCTATCATTGACCTTGATATAGCCATCTTCAAAATTCTCATCCGCAGCACGATTGGTACATCGAGGTTTGCAGAAGCTGCTGCGCATGGCACATATGCCTCCTGTGCAACAGTGATGCTCCTGGGAAAGCTAAAATGTAGCGTAATGTTTTCAAAGGTTATCAGGTTAATACAAAATCTGCTGAATGTTTAGAATATTCTTAAATGATAAACAAAGGTGTACTGATCCTGTGTCCCATTTGGCTCAGGCATTATTTTTTTTGTCCCCTACCAGTCTTTATCACTTTAGAAGCAAAAAAAAAAAAAAAAAAGTTTGGACGTGGCCATGTGACTGGAGCAGCCAATCATTGACTATAAGGCGTTGTCTTTTTCATATATTCTGTAATGAACCTAAACCAAGATATTGCAATTATTTAATTGATCATTTGATTTTCATGTCAATTAGGTATGTTGCAATGGCACACGTGTCTTTGTTCAACGGGACATATTGCAAAAGTTCACTGAAGAAGTGGTGAAGAAGGTGAAAAAAATCAAAATTGGAGACCCTCTACTAGAAGACACTAGAATGGGACCACTCATTAATCGACCACAACTTGAGAAAGTGTTTGGCTTTATTAAAGGCGCAAAAGAGCAAGTAAGTTGGATTGCTGAATGCAAAGAAGACACACTATAGTTCAGATTTAAAGGGTTTTTCCAGGAATATTTTATTTACTATGGGCCGAAGAACTAACAGGCAGTTAGTTGCTAATTACCTGCCTGTCAGTTCTAATTTTAGTTTTTAATTAATTTTAGATCTTTATATCATCTACTCAGGTGTGTGTTTGACTCCTTTTTAGGGTGCCAAGGTGCTGACTGGTGGAGAGCCACATCTCCCAGAAGATCCTAAACTGAAAGTGGGGTTTTTCATGAATCCCTGTGTACTGGGTAATGTCTCATTGCTGTTTTTTAATACATTGTGCTTTTATTTAACAAACAGCTCTAGAACACTATACACATTTTGATCCACAGATCTTTTCTAGACCAAGAACATACTCTGTCACTCACTGTGATTATAGAGTATTTTCCATTTTTTACATTTCCTTGCCCTAATTACGAGCAGATTGGTAGGGGTCCATATCCTGTGATCCCTCGCCAATTGCTCAAGCTGCCCCCTGACATCCCTTCCTCACACACACTTCACAACATCTACCAAGAGGTGCCTTCTATTGAATGCATACCCCGTTCTGTGTGCTGGAAGCTGTGATTTTAGGCTGCGTGCCCACTATGCGTTTTTCAAGCGGTTTTGCCACGGAATTTACTCAGCAAAAAAGCTTACACGCTTGGTAATACGTGTCCCATAGTCCCCAATGATGATCCGCATGTGCTGTGCATGTCCATTAATTTTGCGGACACGCAGCGTAATTGCCGCCATTGACTTCCATTGAAACGCATATTATCCGTGTCAGCACATTTGCACACACGGATATTATGCGTGTCTATGTGCGGATGGTACCCAGGTCTGGAGAAGAGGAGACTCTCCTCCAGACCCGGGTGCCATAGAACCTGTTAAAAAAAGAATTTAAAATAAAAAATAAAGGTTATACTTTCCGATGGCCCCCGGTATTTTCTCCGCTCTGACTGGTCTGTTGTATGGGTCGCGGTGGTGTGAAAGGACCTGCCATGACGTCATTTAGTCATGTGACAGGTCACGCGACCACTGACGTTGGCGGTTGCGTGACCTGTCACATGACTCAATGACTTCATCGCAGGTCGTTTCACACCACCGCGAGCCGCCCAACAGACCGGACGCAGCGGAGAAAATACCGGGGGCCATGGAAAGGTGAGTATAATCTTTATTTTTTACTATTTTTCTTTTTTTTTTTTTTTAACTATTACTTGGTCACACTATATAAATCCAGGCCATTTGCATGGATTTATATAGTGTGACCAAATTGTCAAGCACTTTTCCAAGTAATGCTAAAATCGCTTGGAAAGCGCTTGATAACCCGTATGCAGAAATGCATGCAACAATGCTTCACAAACGCTTCTACCTGGCAGGAAAAACGAATGTAAAATCCGCATGCGTTTTTCCTGCCAGGGAGAAGCGGAAAAAATATGCAGCATTTCTGCATCGTGGGCACATAGCCTTACGATCTCCTGTGCGGTGCACCTCTTGAATGGGAGGTGGTTGGCTGGGGTCAGGATTTGCTTTCATTGCTTGTAATTATTAGAATAATGAAGTGTGGGAAAAAGATATATCAGAGGTTTAGTTGCGCTTTAAAAAATGTTATTTATGTGAAACAATCAAGCTTTTAAGTACATGACATCAACATAGGGGCAAAGACTTGGCTGTGGTGGCCAGCCACACAGATGAACAACAGTGATGTCAATAAGTTGGACAAATCTTTGCAGATGAAATTTCAGAATTGTTGGCATGCATTGTATTTTAATATCTAACTGAAGTAGATTACCTATTGTTTCTAAAGATTAGTGCACATGAATGAAGTATCCTAGCTGGGTAACTTGGTTAGGCCTTGTTCACACAGAGTAGATCATGTTGATTCTGTATTTGGAAAGCCTAAATGTACCGAGTCACACTATGTAGAAACACAAAATGGACATAATTGGTTTTGTTTGCAAAAAAAAAATAACCCATCTAGTGTTTCTGCATGTGAGTGTGCTCATGTGAATCATTCAGCATCTCCTGCGGTTGCATCACCTCATTAATATTCTAGGTATTTTCAAGAAGTGAACTCCATTTGCGCTTTGGGGAATCCTCAATCCTGTGTTTTTGCTTTGTCTCCTTATCATTAATAGGTGATTGTAAGGATGATATGACCTGTGTCAAGGAAGAAATCTTTGGTCCTGTGATGTCCATCCTCCCTTTTGATACAGAGGAAGAGGTTTTAAAAAGAGCAAATAACACAACCTATGGATTGGCTGGAGGCGTCTTTAGCAGGTGTTATCTTAAGTCATATAACTGTACATGTTTGCTGATGTTTCAAGGGAATACTAAGCTGTTACATTTTTACTGATGCCCTTAAAAATAGGGAACTAAACGGTGATCGTGATATCTTCCTACAGATACCAGGTGATGGCAAAAGGGAAAAATCCTAGATTCCCAACTTTATTACTTTTAGGTCTCGCTTACATAAGCATATAACACAGCACTCGGCCCAATGTTATACTATGGGGCAGTGCAGATCTGTGATTTTCTCATGCCGAATCCATGTGATAAAATAATCACAGCATGCTGCGAGACTCTGCACACACACACACTCACACATACAAGTCCATGGGTGCGAGTGAAACATCGGACAGCACTCTGATGTAATCTGAGTGCAGTCCAGTGTACTCGCACAGAATCTATGAAGAAGATGGAAAAATTAGTTCTTCATCTTTTCCGCACCTGTGCTGTGATTCTCTCATGCAAGAGAATCAGATGACACTCGCCTCAAACTCAGAGTTTGAGCCGGAGTCAGTAGCATAATTATCCCAGTTAGTGTGAGCATACCCTTGTATATAAAATACATTTATTATATATTACACATTTAACACATACATACATACATACATACATACATACATACATACATACATACATACATACATACATACATACATACATACATACACACACACACACACACACACACACACACACACACACACACACACACACACACACACACACACACACACACACACACACTCACTCTAAAACTGGTGATTTATAAAAGATTGATCGGGTTTTGAAGCGGTGTGTTTCAAAATGTATTACATGCATATTAGTGAATGGCACATGATCACTAACAAACTCCCAAGTTTAGCACATAATGTTTACAAATGTTCTGTGTCCTCCTTTTGTCACAACACGCATCTATGCAGTAATCCAGTTTGACCCAAACACACTGCAACATGTCCCAGTCGATGGACATTAAACTAGATTTTATCCATTGTTGCTGGCAAAGGCGTCATCTCGCGTAAACCATGTCTTTGACGTACCCCCAAAGGAAGAAGTCACACATGGTCAGATTGGGAGACCTGGGCGGCCATTTGAAGAGTGCCAAGTCAATACCAGTTCAGCACCCAATCCATCGGTTTGGGAGTTCCTCTTTGAGAAGACTTAATAGCTGTCTACAAATATTTCAAGGGTTGTCACACTGTAGCGGGATCATCTTTATTCTCATTTGCACAAAGAAAGACTAGAAGCAATGAAACTGAATGGGAGAAGATACAGATGAGATATTGGAAAACTCTTTTTGACAGTGAGGGTGATCAGTGAGTGGATCAGGCGGCCACGAGAGGTGGGGAGTTTTCCTTCAATGGAAGTCTTCAAACAGAGGCTGGACAGACATCTGTCTGGGATGGTTTAGTGAATCCTGCATTGAGCAGGGGATTGGACATGATGACCCTGGTGGTCCCTTCCAACTCTAACACTCTTCGATTCCAGATTTTAGAGGTCTTTTGGGTTGTTTTTGGCTCCCTTTTTAGTGAAGTGTTCTTCAGCGTTTATTACTTTTTTATATAAGGTAGTGAGCGACTACTTTTATGTAGAAACTGACCGATCACTTCTTCTAATCTCCTCATGTCTTTGGAAACCTGAAGCAGTTCAAAGAAGCTCAAAAGCCTGGACAAATGCACAGCAAGTAATTTTGTCGGTGCAGTGCATATGTTCTTCTTCCTTTTTTTTTTTTTTTTTTTTTAATTTGTTTGATTTCATTCTCTCTATCTTCTAGTACTTGTGAAAATCTGATGTAGACTCATGTAAAATTTATGGAGGGATTTGGAAATTTCCAAAAATTTTGCAAACTTTCATGCACAACTGTGTGCTTATTTTATTTTATACTGTCAGTTAAGCCTGCAGATTCCCTTTAAAAGTGGTGTGCGGGGAGAAATTGATACTGCAGCCAGCACAGTAGCATCAAAACTGCTGCACAGGTCCAGGGAAGTTTTAGAAATCCTATTTGGAGGGAAAGTAAACTGTTCTTTACGCCTCTTTCAGGGATATTCAGCGTGCACATAGAGTTGTGGCTGCTCTGCAGGCTGGTATGTGCTTCATCAACAACTACAATGTGAGCCCAGTGGAACTTCCTTTTGGAGGGTACAAAAAGTCAGGTATGTATTTCTGCTAAATGGTGGCAAATAAGCAGCTGGACTTTTATATATGCGTCCCACTATTAAAGGGAAGCTGACAGCTGATACGTGCTGCCCGACTCACAGGCAGCATATCTCAGACACTAAGATTACCATTAGGTATGTTCGACTGAAACACTTGGAGTGTTTTAGATAAAAGCATGCTTTAAAAACCAATGAGGACACCGTTGCATGGGAAACTGGTAAAAATTGCAGTTTTTGGCTGCTTCTCACCTCCTGCACAACTTACCCATACACACGCACAGCGAGAGACTGGTCACTCCAGGGGAGAAGCCGTTGGGCTTCTCCGTCTTTCTCCGTCTTTCTCCGTCTTTCTCCGTCTTTCTCCGTCTTTCTCCGTCTTTCTCCGTCTTTCTCCGTCTTTCTCCGTCTTTCTCCGTCTTTCTCCGTCTTTCTCCGTCTTTCTCCGTCTTTCTCCGTCTTCCTTCTTCCCCACTTGCGATTTATCTCGAACAAATTCGTACCAATTTAATCCCATACTTGAGTTCTCAATGTCCTTCTTTTTTTTTTTTTTTTGCCTCCTATCGGACAGAAAAAAAAACACAACTCGGACCGCGTGCACCCATGTAAGTCTATGGGTGTGTGTAAAACATCGCACTGCTCTCTGATCACCCGAGCGTAGTGTGATTCCCACTGATGCCAGCAACAGAGAAGATGGAGAAATTACTTTCTCCGTCTCCTCCGCAGCTGTGCTGTGCTTCTCTCATGCGAGAGGAGCGGGACACAGTAGTATGACATTCGGCTCCCGCTCAGAGCCGAGCAGGAGCCGGGTGTCATTAGCATATCGCATCCCATGCTCTCACATCGGATGTGATTCGCTAATGGGACTCCGGCCTTTAAACATACCTGGCTGGAATTATACAGCTATTATCTTGTACATGCTTCCTTGTGGCAAATGCTTCTCTGTGGCGCATGCTTCCTTGTGGATTGGGCAGCATGTAGCTGTCAAGTTCCCTTAAGTGTAAATTTTTTTATGAATCCAATGTTTTAGAACTTTGCATCATTAACAGGACATTACCAGCTTGTTATAGCTGTCGTATTGGTAGATGATGGTTTCATCTGTTTATAACAAGTAATTTCTAGAAAAAAAAACAGAACCCAATAACTAAATCTGAATTGTTTTCTGCAGGTTTTGGACGTGAAAATGGACAAGTTGCCATTGAGTATTATTCCCAGCTGAAAACTGTCTGTGTGGAGATGGGAAACGTTGAGTCAGTGTTTTAAATGGGCATCAGTTACCACAGTACCATCTTTGTTTGTGGTCAATAGCTTTCGTCACACCACTTATAAGATTTTCTTCTTGTTTTATTTTGCAGTGCCAAATGGCATTGTCAACTACGCTATTCACTGCCTTCTTCCCAGAAATGTAGGAATAATCTGACAGTTGTGGATATGTCCCACAGTCTGACGCTAGTCTGTCAGCACTGACTGTATCCTATAAAGGACATGTCACTTGGAAAAAGGAAATGGTAATTAGCAGCCATTTAAATAAATAATTGCTCAGGAACAAGGAACAACATAGCTTTTGTTAGAGCAGTTATTTTCATAATTCTATTTTGTGGGGAATACAGATATTTACATTAACACATATCAGGAGAACCAACTGGATCTCTGGAAAAATAGACCTCTAGTATCCAGATGTAGTCCTGTCAAATACTTAGGTTTGCCTCATAGAAATCTGTGAACATTCCAGTATATACACAAGTCAGGTTTATAGGTGAAACATGGTGTGAACAGAGTCTAAGTGCCTTGTTATCTACTCACATTTCATACAATATTAATATAGCTTGTTGCATATTATTATTTTCCTGCTGTACAACATAATAAAGAGGAAGAATTTCAGAACTGAAGATGTAGCGATTCTTGTAAACGGTGATAAATGGAGCTCGAGGAGCGCACAGTAACAATAACCTGCTTTCGCTAATACGTTGTGAATTGCCGTTGTATAAGTGTCGTGCACTTTTATACAGGGAAACCAGTCACCGCTCTGACACATAGGGCCTTCATCAGTAAAGAGTCTACATAATCGAGCTAACACCCAGCTGTTAGTTTCCAAACACACAAACCTACATGCAGCCACTGTGCGCTAGAACACGTGAGCCATGAACAAGTGCCGAAAAGAGTTTTGTGTATATCACAGCAATGCAATAAATTGAGTGCTATATATTACCACGGGAAAACTAATTTGCTTTTTTGAATTTGGATGTTTATTCCATATTAATTTTTCTTATACACAATGTCAGACAAAGTCCCAGCCAGGACCGATATCCCCTTATGTTTTGGCAGCTAAGCTGTAATTAATGATAGTTAGACTTTGTTAGCTGCTTATCTTGTATGGTTGCAGAATACATTGCTGTATAATTCTAGTTTAGTTTGTACTTTAATCTCTGGACCTGGTGGATCACCGTACATTGTACCATGTACACACATTCTGCTAAACATTAGCCAAGAAAGTTTAATCAGTCAATGCAACACTATTCATCTTGTGGTATAATATAATGAACATGCACAACTTCAGCTCTAACCATGTTAAGGGAGATGGACCCACTTTTCTTTTGCTCAAATTTTGATAAGACTCAAGCACTCATTTTTCTAAGGCCTCTGTAAGCATCAAAGAAGCAATATTGCGGCCTTATAATGACATCTGCTTTTTTCCCCACTACTCTTGATATTCATTGCCATTATGTTTAGGCCAGACATGTGGGTGTTTGGATATGTAATTTCTTTCTTTTTACATCCAGCTATTCATTTTTGGTGGCGTGAACATATCTACCATACAGATTCATGCATTTGTTGTACATGGTATTCAATATAGTACACACACTTGGGGCACCTTTAATATTGCTGTCTAACATTGAGACAGCATAGTCTTGGAGGGAGCAGCCATGGGATACACCAGCAATAGTAAATGTGCCCCAGTGTGTGCACTGTATTGAATACAGTATGCAACAAATGCATGCATCTGACACACAACTATACACACACTACATGCGCACGTGAGATTCACAAGATAATGGTTGTCTTGATGATTTGGCCAAGTGCATTCAACACGGCAGAACATTCTTCAGAAAGGTATTGATAAACGCCTTTGCTGCCATCAATGAAGTTAAGTCCATGTATTTCTGAATGTTAAAGCACCACTCCAACTTTTTTTTTTTTCTCTTCATTGCTGGAGTGGTGCTTTTAACTATAAGCCTCCTGCCCCCGGTGTCTTCACTGTTTTTCTGTGCCGCTTCGGTCTCGCAGCACCATCTTGTGAGTGCAGCTTCTGACTGGTCAGGAGCTATAACACAAGCTCTCAATGAAAGTCTGAGAGGCGAAATGAGGTTCTCATAGACTTGCATTGATTAGTGACCTCCAGCTCGCTCCATGAAACACTGGAGCTGCTGGCAAGTCACAAATTGCAGGAGACGACCGGAGCGGCAGCGAGAACAGATGAAAACGCTGGTTGGTGAGTGTCAGACCGGGGGCAGAGGATTTGGATTTTAACCCCTTTACTCCCAGGCCATTTTCCTTACTTATGTTTTTGTTTTTTACTCCCCTTCTTCCCAGAGCCATAACTTTTTTTTTTTTGGTGATTGACAGAGATTTGGTGATCAGAGATTGACAGCGGCATTTAACATGTTAACAGCCGCAGGTGGATCGCGAATCCACCCGCGGCTGTTACGGACACCCTGGAAAGGTGTGTGCTCATCGGCGGAGCCCGCACCAGAGGGAGAGATCGGACATGTGCCGATAGCAGCATTTATAAAGCAGGGAGAGGGGGCTCCCTCTCTCCTCTGATCGGCATCATTGTGAGGACCTGGTTGTTGGCATGGTGATCCGAGGTCATCATGACTACATCCGGATCACCAGGCTAGCAAGCTCAGAGCATGGTCCAACAGGCTCGTGTGAGAGCAGAGCTGACAGTTATAAAGCACTGCAATGCTTTAACTTTCAGCAGTCTGATCCTTGTTACAAAAAGTCCCATAGAGAAATAGAAAAATATTTTTTAAACATCCCTAAAAAAAGTACACTCAAATACATATTTTTATATATAAAATAAGAAACTACACATTTGGTAGCACCGTGTCCGAAATGACCCGACCTATAAAACTTTCGCACTGAATTAACCCCTTAAATGAACACTGTAAAAGAAGAAAAAACAAGGTAAAAAGTGGAATAAAACGCTATCAAAAAGATGAAAGTGTCATCTTGTCCTACAAAAAACCAGCCGCCATACAGCTTCATGAGCAGAAAAATAAAATTATAGCTCTCAGCATACAGCGATGCAAAAATAATTATTTTTTTTCTATAAAATAGTATTTTATTGTGTAACAGTGCCAAACCATTAAAAAAATTATATAACTGGTATCGTTGTAATTGTACTGACCTGAAGAATAATGCTGCCTTATCAATTTTACCACACGCAGAATGGCATAAAAAAAAAAAAAAAAAATTTCTGAAGTGCTGTTTTTTGTTCATTCTGCCTCCCAAAAATTGGATTAGAAAGTGATCAAAAACGGTTGTCCCCGGAAATGGTACCAATAAAGACATTGCAAAACACGAGGGATTAATCTATCAAGTCAGGTCATCTCTGGGACGTCCGCTGCACAGATCTGCGGTGCATCAGAAGTGAGTAGAAAAACAAATATTCCTGCAGCAGTTAAGTCTGAGAAATTCGAAAGTTTATTGAAGCATATAAAAAAAAAAAACCTCACCCTCCACCACCTAAAGAATTAAAAGATCTGGCATACGGGTTTCGGATGTATGTCCTTATTCATTGCAGTGAACATGGTTAAAAACTGTGTGTTTTGTCAGATCCTGAATGTCAGCTGACCAAATCAAGCCAATTAATTGAAACCTTCAACACACAGATGATATATATAATTACATAATTAAACAGTCACAATTCGTAATGGTAAATCAGGTCTTGCCTGACCTTCATACCAAGTGAAGAATGTTTTCAAAATATACCATACCATATACCATGTTTCTCTACTAATAAGTTTTTTTCTTCTGATCCCCTCCTCTGAGGTAGTTTTACTTTTCTTGTACTTTGAAGGTGGAAACCTCTCCATTGTGAACAGTTGCGAAATGTTTTGATACCGCAGAACTTTTAAATAGTAATTTATTAACTGCATCAGAAAGATGCCTCCTGTTTCTAGTTTTTAAGGTAGGGATAGTGCAGCCAGCATACTGTATAGTACAGTACAATGAGTGCATGTAATCAAATTCACTACATAAGTAGTATTACAATTAATGTATTTGTTTTCATGCACTCATTGTAATAAATTGAATTAGTCCTTTCCGGTAATTTGGTTTCTAGAAGCCTTCCACGACAGCATTGGAGGATGTTGTCCACGCCGTATTGTGGGACGGGAACATAGAGAGGTTAAAAGCCCCTCCCCACCGTCAATCCCCAGTGTTTACTAAGATCACCTGGAAAAATGGTTACCTGACAGTTGTATGGAATCCATAGGGAGGGAAATTCGTGCTGTCGTGGAAGGCTTCTAGAAACCAAATTACCAGTAAGTACTAATTCTATTTTCTCAATACGCTTTCCACGACAGCATTGGAGGAATACCAACGATATTTTATTAGGGAGGAACAATAGCTTGTAGGACTTTCCTATCAAAGGCTAAATCCCTAATGGATGATGAGTCTAATCTATAATGCTTGGAAGATGTGTGAAGGGAAGACCATGTTGCTGTCCTGCAAATCTGCTCTGAAGATGCACCTGCTCTTTCGGCCCAGGAAATTTATGTAGATCTGGTAGCATGTGCCTTCAAGGCAATCGGTGTATCCATCTGTTGGTTGATGTAGGCTTCCCCAATTGCCTTTTTAATCCAATTTGCTATTGTGGATTTAGCTGCCTTCCTTCCTCTGTTATGCCGAGTGTTGTATAAATAGATTTTCATCCAATCTCCAAGACTCAGTTTGTTGAAGATAATAAAGAACAACTCTGCGGACATCTAAGAGATGGAACTCTGCTTCCTTTGAATTAGAAGGTTTCTGGTAGGAGGAGGGAAGGATGACTTCCTGGGAACCATGGAAATCCGTAACCACCTTTGGGAGAAAAGGGTCCAGGTGAAGCATAATTCTATCCTCAGTCACATTCATGTAAGGTTCTCTGATGGAAAGAGCCTGCAGTTCTCCCACTCTCTGTGCAGAAGTGATGGCTACTAAAAAGGCAGTCTTATGAGAGAGAGAGTCTGTATTGTGCTGGAGGATAGAGGCTTGAAGGAGGAGAGGGTTAGACTCCTGAGCACCACATTAAGATCCCAGGATGGGACATGAGACTGAATTCTTGGGTGAAGTCTGAGTGCCTAAGTCGTGAATCTCTTGATCCATCTGTGAGAGGCCAAATCTTGGTCGAACATGGAACTTAGGGCTGAAATCTGCACCTTGAGAGTACTAGGTTTAAGACCCAACTCCAATCCACTCTATAAAAAGGATCCGAGCAATGTTGGGGTGTAAGGTATCAGGAATGTCCGGGGCGTACCATGATAGGAATTTTTTCCATATCCTGCCGTATATAGCATCGGTTACTGGTTTCCTACTCTGTTGAAGAGTTCTTGTAACTTCCTCCGAGAGACCTTTTGGATCTTAAGATCTTGGCTTCAGTAACCAGGGTGCAAGGTTTAGCAACTGAGGATTTGGGTGAAATAGGGGGCCTTGTGAGAGAAGATTGCTGACCTGGGGAAGTATCACCGGACCATCCAGGCAAAGTTCTGTGATGGCCCCGAACCAAGGCCTTTTGTGCCACAGAGGGGCTACTAGAATTGTTGCAACTTTCTCTAACCTGACTTTCTGGATAGTTCTTGCCAGCAGTGGAATTGGTGGAAACGCATAAACCAGTTTGAAATGCCAGGGATGAGCTAATGCGTCCAAATTCATGGCATTGTCTCTTCTGGCCAGTGCAAAGAAGAGGGGAACCTTTGCGTTTATCGACTGGCAAAGAGATCTACTTCGGGGAGACCCCATTTTGCTCCTAGAGACTGGAATATTTGAGGATTAAGGCTCTATACTCCTGGCTGAATGTCTTTCCTGCTTAGGAAGTCTGCTTAAATGTTGTTTGAGCCTTTCAGGTGAATTGTCGAAAGCGACAGAAGATGTTCTGCCCAAAAAAATATTCGACCTACGATCTGTTTCAGGCTGTCTACCTTTGTACCTCCTTGATGACGAAGGAAGGCAACTGTAGTCACATTGTCCGAGAGTATCTTGATGTGAGTACCCTGGATTATGTCGACTGCCGCTCTGAGCATTTTTTCTACTGCCTTAAGCTCCCTGAAGTTGGTGGATCTGGCACTTATCTCGGGACTCCATCTGCCTTGAAAAGGAGTCTGGGCCACCATCGCTCCCCAGCCTCATATACTGGCGTTGGTAGTCACTGTAATTAGACGGTCCTGGGTCCAAGAAATCCCCCTCTGAAGATTTCGGGAGCTTAGTCACCAAGAAAGAGAAGCTTTTACCTGACCTGGGGTCCTGGTCCTTTTGTTCAGTGAGTCCCTCTGTCTGTTCAAAGATCTTTAGGATATGATCCTGGAGAAGTCTTGAGTGGGCCTGGGCCCATGATACTGACTGGATACAAGCCGTCACTGACCCCAATACAGACATTGCCGCTCTCAATGATGGATTCTCCTGGTGTCTGAAAATTGAGACCTTGGTTCTGAGAGCTGTTTGATGCTCCAACGGAAGAAATGACGTTTGTTGTAGTCCAGCAGGACACCAAGGAATTTCCTCCTCGACGAAGGAAGGAGTTTGACTTTTTGAGGTTCGGAATCCAGCCTAATGAGCTAAGAGTTTCTAAGGTTATGGAAACATGAAGATTGAGGGTCACCACCGAAGGGGCGACAATCAACATGTCGTCCAGGTATGGAATTATACAGACACCTTGTTTTTGGATGAGTGCAATGACTTCTGCCATAATCTTTGCAAACACCCGAGATGCTGAATGACAGTACATTGCACTGGTAGTGTTTTAGTTATGTTGTCCCTGGAGCTTGCAAAGCACAGGAACTTCCTGTGGGATGGATGGATCGGCACATGGTAGTATGCATCTTTTAAGTCTACGGTTGCCATGACGTAGTCTTTCCCTATTAAGGGAATGGTTGATCTTACAGACTCCATCTTGAATCGTCTGTACTTGATGTGATGGTTCAGGGACTTCAGGTTGATTATGATGTGTGGGGTCCCCGACTGTTTCCATATTAGGAATATTTTTGAGTAGTGACCAGTCCCCTCCCAGCCAGGGGGGAATGGAGATATTACTCCGGATCTCAGAAGGTCTTGTAGACTTACTGATAACAGTTCCCGAGCTCCCTGAGAAGGAAGGGACGTGACCCTCAGGACCTGAGAGGGACGACTCTCGAACTCCATTAGAAGACCCCCTTCGATGGTATTGAGGATCCACTGGCAGGAAGATATTGCCTGCCACCGGGGAAAGAAATCCGAGAGATGCCCCCCTACCACGGACCAAGTCATTGCTTGTCCTGCGCCTGGTGGTGTTGTTGTTGGGGTACAAGGATGTTACGGCCTTAGCCCCTTTTAGGATGGCTCCAGCACCCAGATTTTCCCTTTTCCTTATACTGTGAGGGGTGACTCTGGGAAGGTCGAAAGGAACCTTAGTTTGTCTCTGTTCAGGAAGGGTTTTCTTCCTGTCTGAGGCCTTTTCCAGGATATCCTCCAGGGCTGGCCCAAATACATATTTCCCTTGAAATGGAATGGAGCAGAGTTTAACCTTAGAGATGACATCTCCACTCCATGTTTTGAGCCACAGTGCACGGCGAGCAGTATTTAATAAAACAGCTGCTCGGGCCGCGATCCGGGCTGACTCAGCCGATGCGTCCACTAAGAAGCCCATGTCTTTTTGAAGGAGAGGAATGGAGTCTAGCAGGTCTACCCTGGACGTGCCCTGAGACAGATGTTCCTCCAGTTGGGCCAGCCACTTGAAGAGGGATCTGGCCACGCAAGTTGATGAGATATTGACCTTGAAAGAGGCAGAGGAGGTTTCCCATGGTTTTTTAAGGACGCTTTCCATTTTCCGGTCTAATGGGTCCTTCAATTGGGATGAGTCCTCAAAGGGAAGTGAGGTTTTCCTCACCACCCTTGCCACCTGGATGTCCCCTTAGGGATGTCCCACTCAAATTCTTCACCTTCTAGCGGAAATCTATGCTTTAATTCCGAAGGGGTGGTGAGATTGTTTTGCGGGGCTTTCCATTCCTGTCGGATGAGATCTCTAATGCCCTCATGAACTGGAAAACCAGTCTGCTTTTTTGATCTAAGGCCTCTAAACATCATCTCATCCTGAACGGAACAGAGGACCTCAACTTCCTCCAGCCCCATAGTGCCTCTAACGGCATCCAGTAATTCCTCTGAGTTGTCGAGGAAAAAAATCTTCCAGTTTCTACCTTTTTGGCAGCCCCTAAAGATGCTATTTCATCAAAATCATCAGAGGCGGAGCTACTAGCGTCAATAGAGACCAAACTGGAGTCTAACTCCTGAATCTTCCTCTTCTTAGGGGGAGATGGCCTGGAGGAGGAGTAGACAGGTAGGGCAGCAATAGATACTTGGACCTCTTGTCTAACTACCTGGACCTCTTGTTTAACAAGTGATCTAAGTTCCTCGATTAGCAAGGGGTTTTCTTCTTTAATTATTTTATCCGTGCAGGGTCAGCACAACTTCTTATACGATGAGGACAATTTTTTAGCAGATGCCACATCTACGGGGCTGGTCTTTATCGTTCTTAGAAGCGGGGGCCTTGTCTTCCTAAGAGAGGGGATACCCATGTAACTAGGAGGGGAAACCTAGTGTCATCTAAAAGAGAGGCTGAGAACCCCATAGTAACCCACCCTGGTACTACTCACTGGAGCCGGGGGCGTGCTGGGCTCTGCAGATGCAGGGATACTGGATCTGTCATCTTCCATGGTGGAGATGGCCTTACTTTTGGCGTTTTCAGGCGGGTTTTTATGTGAAAAACCGTGCCCCCCCCCCAGCAAGGAACCTCAGTCCCCTCCCCCTTCCAGTCACTTGAGGGCCAATCCGGATTGATATCGGCATTGCCAGCCCTGGGACGCGCTCAAAAATCATACGCCCCAGCTTGGAACGCACAGTCCGGAAGCGACCAGGACCCCCAATGACGTCACTTCCTGTGCGCGAGTGACCAGATCGGATCGATGCCCTCACTGGCCCTGGGATGTGCCCAAACACCCTGCGCTCCAGCATGGAACGCATAGCCCGAAAGTGACAGGAACCTGCGATGACGTCACTTCTGATGCACGCACCCGCCCAGGCCGCCAGATAAAGGAGGAGATCCCGGAGAGCTGGAACAGGCCTCCGGCATGCAAGTCACTAAGCGAACTTTACCCTCTATGGGGCGCAGGAAGCCAGGATAGTCACAATGGGAGCAGCATGGAGGGAGCGCCCGGACCGACCGCTGCCCAAGTATAATTAATACAATGCTGCCCTGCCGGCCCGACAGCACTGCAGGACCTCTCCATGCCCCAAGGGGGACAGGAAAACACTGGGGATTGAGGGTGGGGAGGGGCTTTTAACCTCTCTATGTTCCTGTCCCCCAATAGGGCGTGGACAACATCCTCCAATGCTGTCGTGGAAGGCGTATTGAGAATTACAGTATTTTTATGGACTTTCATATGCTTCAATAAACTTTGGAATTTCTCGGACTTGCCTGCTGCGAGACTCCTTGTTTTTCCAATAAGAACATCAACTCGTCCTCACATGACTGTCGGCGGAAACATGGAAACATTACAGCTCTCAAAATATGCAGGTAAACAGTATGCAGCAGTGGAGACACAAGTGGAACAAAACTATATTTATTTTATTTAACAACTAATATTAATTGTAAAACATGTATTATATTGTAACAATGTTTGACAGTAACAGAATAAATTGTGACTTCCTGCTTATCAGAATAGACTAGAATTCAGGGGCTGGTAGTTTACAATGACCTACTGGAGGGAAGGGGGGGAACTAGATTGTCATTAACTATACCAGTCAAGGATCAGTCTTTTAATACTTTGGCAATACTCTGTTCCTATCACAAATCGCTGCCCGTCTCTCCCGTAACTCTATCCATTTTTGCGATGCCGCTCTTGCGTCTGCTGGTCCCCGTCTGACTACTGTCTTTCCCTCTATCCATGCCCGGTACCATATGTCCCTGTCGGAGGTAACTGTCCGTCTTACTCATCCTTACTGGTCGGCCGCCCAACCGTGAATCTCCGATCTGACACCTCTGGAGCTTCTGCGACGTCCTGTCACTGGCGCATACGTCTGAGAACCGTGCCGCCTCAGCCGTTCTGTGGACTGATGTTACCTGGGTGAGAAACTTGGACTTACATCACTCGGATCTTTTGGTCTTAACCGTCGACGTCTGGGCTGGGGACCGTGACTGGCATCGCTTGGATCTTCGGGGCTTGACCGTCGATGGCTGGGCTGGGCGGGTGCACGGCACCTTTCTTCCTGACAGGAGCGCCGGACGCTGCTGTTGCGCCTTCCAGGGCTGTGGAGTTGGGAGTCTGTGTCCATTTTGATGTAATCGGAGTCTGTATAAAATGGGCTGGCTACAACTCCTAAAATATATAATAAATTGGGTGCAGTAGTTCAATGCAGTTTGTGGAGAATATTTTTTTCATAAGAATTTGGGAAAGTTATGAAATGTCCTATAAATGTCTGTCCTAATGCTGGTCTAAGGGTCTAGACTTTTAGCTGAGATTAATCTGTGCTACAGTAAATTTATCACTTAAACATAAGCCCTGCATGAGGGAGTGGATGGAGCGAGACGTCATGTCCCAGATGTGCTCAATCGGATTCAGGCCTGGGGAACGGGTGGGCCAGTCCATAGCTTCAATACCTTCATCTTGCAGGAACTGCTGACACACTCCAGCCACTTGAGGTCTGGCACTGTCCTGCATTAGGAGGAACCTGGGGCCAACCGCATCAGCATATGGTCTCACAAGGGGTCTGAGAATCTCATCTTGGTACCTAATGGCAGTCAGGCTACCTCTGGTGAGCACATGGAGGGCTGTGCGGCCCTCCAGAGAAATGCCACCCCACACCATTACAGACCCACTGCCAAACCGGTCATGCTGAAGGATTTTGCAAGCAGCAGATCGCTCTCCATGGCGTCTCCAGACTCTGTCACGTCAGTCACATGTGCTCAGTGTGAACCTGCTTTCATCTGTGAAGAGCACAGAGTGCCAGTGGCGACTTTGCCAATCCTGGTGTTCTGTGGCAAATGCCAAGCGTCCTGCATGGTGTTGGGCTGTGAGCACAACCCCCATCTGTGGATGTCGGGCCCTCATACCACCCTCATGGATTCTGTTTCTAACCGTTTGTGCAGACACATGCACATTTGTGGCCTGCTGGAGGTCACTTTGCAGGACTCTGGCAGTGTTCCTCCTTGCACAAAGGTGGAGGTAGCGGTCCTGCTGCTGGGTTGTTACCCTCCTACAGCCCCCTCCACATCTCCTGGTGTACTGGCCTGTCTCCTGGTAGCGCCTCCAGCCTCTGGGCACTACGCTGACAGACACGGCAAACCTTCTTGCCACAGCTCGCATTGATGTTCCATCCTGGATGAGCTGCACTACCTGAGCAACTTCTGTGGGTTGTAGAGTCCGTCTCATGCTACCACGAGTGTGAAAGCACAACCAACATTCAAAAGTGACCAAAACATCAGCCAGAAAGCGTTGGTACTGAGATGTGGTCTGTGGTCCCCACCTGCAGAACCACTCCTTTTATTGAGTGTGTCTTCATAATTGCCAATAATTTCCATCTATTGTCTATTCAATTTGCACAACAGCATGTGAAATTGATTGTCAGTGTTGCTTCCTAAGTGGACAGTTTGATTTCACAGAAGTTTGATTTACGTGGTTATATTGTGTTGTTTAAGTGTTCCCTTTATTTTTTGAGCAGTGTATATGGTATAAGTTACACAATATGATTCAATCTCAGATGATGGCAACAATAACAATTGATATGATTACAAACACTTATAATAAAGTATATAGTAACTCCCTAAGTAAGTAAAATCCTGGAATACCCACAATAAGTATACTAGGTCGCCTATTGGGCTTTTATAGTAATATAAGCTGAGGGGATAAAATGCATTGTGCTAGGCATAGTTCCCTATACCGACTATAAATGGTCCCATAGTATGCTACGAGAAAAAGTATATCACCCATGTAGGCCCATAGCTCAGGTAGCCCACACACCTCACGCGTATCGCTGTGGGTCACAGCTTCATCACGGAAAGTGCCGTTTTTTGGTGGAAACCCCGATGTAAGTGCTCAGGGTAGAACACAGAATAAATGTGATCCCAAATGTTATGTAAAATGTTCCCAATAAAAGCTTCAACTCAATCCCCAATTATTCAAGTCCCTACTCCGATCCGTCGTCTGTCAATGGAAGTATAGGGGCTTCCACGTTACTAGGAGTACAAAGGTTCTGGGAAAACATTATGGCTCCTCACCTGAGAAATCCAGAGAATTCTGCACTTCCAAATCCAAATCTCTCCATTGTGAGCCTTTCCATTGTGAGCCAGCCCCACTGTGTGCCTAAACCACATTTAGCATCCACATGTTTGGTATTTCTGTAGTGATGAAAGCTTGCTTAATTTACAGGTCCATATCTCCAGTAGCACAGGCTGGGCATAATGTATTGGGCACTACTATATACGGGCACTACAATAGCAGCTTTGCAATTTTCACTCAGCAACATCCACTACTGCTTGTTTGTTTGTAGAACACTCATGAAGTCAAATCATTACTACACCTGTAAATAAATTCCCATAGGGTATAATTTTCAAAATGTCACTTGAGGGGACATCTGCTCTTCTAGCACTTAGGCATTCTGAATATTAAGTCTCCGAACTATTCTAGGAAAATCTGCACCCGTGGTGTCAATATGATCACTGTACCCTTAGACAAATTCATTGAGAGGTGTAGTTTGTAGAATGGGGTCACTTATGCAGGGGTTCTGCTGTTCTGACACCTCAGGGGCTATTTCAGTGGGTCATCGCACCCGAAACCACAACAGTAAAATCTGCACTATAATATGGCGCTCCTTCCCTTCTGAGCTTTGCACTGTGCCTCAAAAGTAGTTACCGATACATGTAAATTATTGGCGCACTCAGGAAAAATTGCACAACAAACTGAGAGGTGCACCTCCTATTCTGAGTATTGCCATGTGCCCAAACAGTAGTTTTTCCCTACATATGGGGTATCGGCGTAATTAGAAGAAATTGGACAACAAATTTTGCGGTCCATTTTTTTCTGCTATCCATGTGAAAATAAAAAAAATTGGGGCTAAATTTGAAATTTTTGTGAAAAAAAGTAATAATGTTAATTAATTTACATTTGTATTAATTCCTGTGAAGCACCTGAATGGTTAATAAACTTCTTGAATGTGGTTTTGAGAACTTTGAGGGGTACAGTTTTTATAGTGGTGTCACTTTTGGGTATTTTCTGACATGAGCTCCCCAAAGTCACTTTAAATGTGATGTGGTCCCTAAAAAAAGGATTTTGTTAATTTTTTTGGAAAAATTAGAAATTGCTGATCAACTTTTAACCCTTCTAACATCCTAACAAAAAAAAGTTTAAAAATGATGTAGATGCAAAGTAAACATGTGGGAAATCTTATGTATTAACTATTTTGTGTGACAAAACTCTCTGGTTTACGGGCATAAGAATTAAAAGTTTGCAAATTGCGAAATTTTCACCAAATTTCCAATGTTTTCACAAATTAAGTGAAGTTATATCAAACTAATTTTTCCTCTATCATGAAGTACATTATGTCACAAGAAAGAAAATCTCAGAATCAGTGGGATATGTTTAAGTGTTCCAGAGTTATTACCACATAAAGTGACACTGGTCAGAATTTTAAAATTTGACATGGTCATGAAGGTGAAACCTGGCGTGGGTGGGAGGGTAGGGTGAAGGTGTTAAGCACATACTTGCTACTGAATAAATTGAAATGTTGTGAAAATATAATTTCCAATATTTCATTTATAATCAACAAGTCTGTCTATAATTCCACAACTTTTCCTTCTTGGTGTTGCAATTTCAATACTGAGGAATTAATGTTTGCTTTACTAAAAATAATATCAGGATGTACAAAGTAAAAATGTTTGCTCCTTGGTACACACTCCTCCGATTTTTATTCTGTATAATGTGCCATATTTATCACTGTTGTGCCTATTTTTTAGGTGCAAAATACTGGTCTAAAGTATACCACCCAAGCCATGGTATATAATTGAAAACTCAGACTTTAATCTATCAAACAGCGTGTACCAACCACTGTGATATTTGGTGCAACTAACACCCAAATTCTGGTGCAGTAGTGATGGGAAAACCTGCCCCAATGACAATTACTTTGCATAGATTCTATGTGTATAATAAATGGTTTAGCGTGGCAAATGTTTCAGTTGTATATGAAAAGATAATGGCTTGTTATAAATGGAGATACTGTAACCACTGGCTTTTGTTGTATGTACAATTAGCTTATGTATTCACAGGGAAGCTACTAATGAACTCTGAAATACAGTAGTGTGAAAAAGTGTTAGCCCCCTTCCTGATTTCTTATTCTTTTGCATGTTTGTCACACTTAAATGTTTCATATCACAAAACAGATTTTAATATTAGACAAAGATAACACAAGTAAACACAAAATGCAGTTGTTAAATGAAGGTCTTTATTATTAAGTGAAAGAAATCCAAACCTACAGGGCCCTGTGTGAAAAAAGTGATTGCTTCCTATACCTAATAACTGGGGTTGCCCTTAGCAGCAACAGCTCTAATCAAGCGTTTGCGATAACTGGCAATGAGTCTTTTACAACGCTCTGGAGGAATTTTGGCACACTCATCTTTGCAAAATTGTTGTAATTCAGCTACATTTGAGGGTTTCAAGCATGAACCGCCTTTTTAACCCCTTAAGGACCCTGGGATTTTCCGTTTTTGCATTTTCATTTTTTGCTCCCTTTGTTCCCAGAGCCATATTTTTTGGTCAATATGGCCATGTGAGGGCTTATTTTTTGCGTGACGAGTTGTACTTTTGAACGACATTACTGGTTTTACCATATCATGTACTGGAAAACGGGAAAACAATTCCAAGTGCGGCGAAATTACAAAAAAGTGCAATACTACAGATGTTGTTTTTTTTTTTTTTCCACGTTCACTGAATGCTAAAACTGACCTACCATTCTTACTCTCCAGGTCATTGTGGGTTTGCAGATACCAAACATGTATAGGTTCTTTTTTATTTAAGTGGGTAAAAAAAAAATCCAAAGTTTGCTAAACAAAAAAAAAAAAAAAAAAAAAAAAAAGGCACCATTTTCCAAGACCCATAGCGTCTCCATTTTTCGGGATCTGGGGCTGGGTGGGGGCTTATTTTTTGCGCGCTGAGCTGCAGTTTTTATTGATAAAATTTTGGGGTAGATCTGATGTTTTGATCGGCCTTTATTGCATTTTATTGCAATGTTGCAGCAACCAAAAAACGTAATTCTGGTGTTTTAGAATTTTTTTCTCGTTAAACAGTTTACCGTTCGGATTAATTCTTTTTTTATATTGATATATTGGGAGATTCTAAATGCGGCGATACCAAATATGTATGTGTTTTTTTTTATTATTATTTTATTTTGAATGGGGCGAAAGGGGAGTGATTTAAACTTTTTATATTTTTTTAATTTTTTAAATATTTTTAAAAACATTTTCTTTACACTTTTTGCTTGCTTCTATAGTCTCCATAGGAGACTAGAAGCAGCAACTGTCCGATCGCCTCTGCTACATAGAGGTGATGAGCAGATCACCTCTATGTAGCAGAAATGCTCCTGTGCTATGAGCACCGACCACTAGGTGGCGCTCATAGCGATCATTACATGACAACCAGTGGGGTCTGCTGCAGACCCAGGGTTGTCATGCCCACCCATCAGTGACCCGCGATCACGTGACAGGGTCACCAATGGGCGGGGTAAGTGACGCGCTTCCGGCGCTGTTAAATGCCGCTGTCAGAGATTGACAGCGGCATTTAACCGGTTAACAGCCGCGGGTGGATCAGCTGACATGTGCTCGGTTCAGTGCAGGCTCAGCGCCGGAGCACTCACTGAACCGGGGGTGATGGCCTGGGGCGTACTAATACGCCCCAGGCTTTAAAGGCGTTAAGGTCATGCCTTGGTTTTAAGAAAATAAGCTATCCACGCATGTCACACGTATAATAAGGTTGCGTCATCCACGCATGTGCATCAAAGGTGATCAACCACGCATGTCATTGGGCCTAGGGCAGGGCGTTTACACGCAATGCGAGATTAATGAGATCTTCTGACATACACGGTCGGCTTATTTTCTATCCGATCTATACGCAAGTTAACTTCATCCTACCACTGACTGGTTACGTATACTTATGCTGAGGTATTTCTAGTCGAAGATTGCTTTATGCTATTTCTATACACAGCCCCCTACATACAGTATGAGCCCCCCATAGCCCTGTACATACAGTATGAGTTCACACACAGCCCCCTACATACAGTATGAATCCACACACAGGCCCCTACATACAGTATGAGACCCTACATAGCTACTTAGATACGGTAAGAGCTCTCACACAGCCCCATAGATACAGTATGAGCTCCCACATAACTCCCTTTATGCAGTATAAATCCACACATAGCCCCCTACATACAATATGACACCACACCGTCCCCAATATACAGTATGAGCCTCCACATAGCCCCCACATACAGTATGTGCCCCCACATACAGTATGAGCCCTCACATAGCCCCCAATATCCCTTACGAGCCCCTACATAGCTACAGTAAGAATCCTCACAGCCCCATAGATACTGTATGAGCGCCCACATAACTCCCTTTATACAGTATGGATCCACACTAAGTCCCCTACATACAATGACACCACACAGTCCCCCAGTATACAGTATGAGCCCCTACTTAGCCCGCTACATACAGTATGAGCCCCTACATACAACATGAGCCCCCACACAGCCATATACATACAGTATGAGTCTTCACATAGCTCCCAATATATAGTATGAGCCCCCACATAGCTCCTTGCAGCCCCCAAACCGACAGGATAACATTAATCTGTAGCCCCAAAGATAATATACTATGCAGCCACTAGCAGTCCCCACGGTCCCATACCCTGCAGCCCTCCATGGTCACATGCCCTGCAGCCCCCTCATAGTCACATACCCTGCGGCCCTCCCATGGTCACATACCCTGCGGCTCCCCCTCCATGGTCACATACCCTGCTGCTCCCCATGGTCCTATGATCTGTTGCCCCCCCATGGTCACATGCCCTGCGGTTACCCCCCCCATGGTCACATGCCCTGCGGTTACCCCACCCATGGTCACATACCCTGCGGCCCCCCCAATGGTCACATAACCTGTGCCCCCCCATGGTCACATACCCTGCTGCTCCCCATGGTCATATGATCTGTTGCCCCCCATGGTCGCATGCCCTGCAGTTACCCCTCAATGGTCACCCCTGCCGCCCCCCATGGTCATATACCCTTTTGGCCCCCCCATGGTCACATACCCTGCTGCCCCCCATGGTCACATGCCCTGCGGCTCCTCCTCCATGGTCACATACCCTGTGCCCCCCCCATGGTCACATACCCTGCAGCCCACAGGGTGCCCAAGTCACTCACAGGTTGCTATTTGCTAATTTACTACCACCGGGAAATGCCAGCAGGAGGGAACAGAAAGCATTGAAAGGCAGCACTGAGCACAAGACGAGCAGAAGGCAGAGCCAGCACCACAGGGAGCTGCAGTGCAGGAGCAGACAGCCGGGAAGATCAGGGGCTCTGCGCGTGAGTACAGCAGACGTGGGCACGCAGAGTTTAACATTAAAAATGTGGGCAGTCTGGCCATGGGCCCCCCCATGGTTACATACCCTGCGGCCCCCCATGGTCACATACTCTGCAGCCCCCCCCCATGGTCACATACCTTGCGGCAACATGGGCTTCCATAACACCTCAGCAGTGCCACAGGCTGACCGCCTCCATGCCACACCACATTGATGCAGCAATTGATGCAAAAGGAGCCCCGACCAAGTATTGAGTGCATTTACTGAACATACATTTCAGTAGGCCAACAAAGTATTTTAATTTACTGAGATAATGACTTTTGTGTTTTCATTGGCTGTAAGCCATAATCATCAACATTAACAGAAATAAACACTTGAAACAGATCACTCTGTTTGTAATGACTCTATATAATATACTAGTTTCACTTTTTGTATTGAAGAACTGAAATAAATTAACTTTTTGATGATATTCTATTTTAGTGAGATGCACCTGTATATGTATTACAATGAATAATATTAATGAATTGTGAAATAACAAAATGAAGTGGCCCACATACAAAAACAAGATTCTGTTTCTTAGAAATACACTTTATTATTTATTAAAGGGGTTGTCCATGCTTGGGACAAAAGTCTGTACTACTGAACGCTAAGGCTTGTGCAATGAGAGATTACATCCCGACACCAGTGCCAGTGTCAAGACGTACTTTGTGGGCGGAGTTAGTGCGCAATTTGTAAGCCCCCCGAAGGACGGTATAAATATCCAAATGGCTCTTGGCAGAAAAAAGGTTCCCCACCCCTTTTCTACAGCCTCTGGTCCTACAACCACTTCACCTTGCTGTATTAACAACATTTTTTTGTGCTGCATTATGACTGTTCATCCAGACCAAAGTGCTTTGAGAATCTGCCTCAGCATGTGAAATATAACAATGCATACATTTAAAAACCTATGGGGTCAAATTTATAATTGAATTCTCTACAGTGTTTTGGTGTTAATACCTCTCAATTATTGACTTTTTGATTTTGCGACAAATTCATCAAATGATTTGCGCCATTTTCAAGTTGTCGATTTGTGGTTTATATTGCAAATTTGTAACTTTTTCCACTGAAGAGTCGCAAAACCTGTTAGATTATGTTCACAGATTGCGTTTTTGCTGCCTTTTGTAATGCAAATTTTAAGCTGTGTTTTACAGTACCAGCAAAAGCTATGAGATTTCAGAAATCTCATGCACATTGTTTTTTTTTTCCTGACTGAATTGGAAAACTGTTGCATGTCACTTCTTTCCGCATTGTTTTAGCGTTTTTGCAGCATTTTTCACCCATAGAAAGCAATGAGTAAGTGCAAAAATGCAGGTATCCGGTTTTCCTGCGTTTTTGGTGTCGAAAACTTGTAAGGAAGGAAGTTGCACCATGTTTTTTTGGGGGGCACTAATCTTTATCAGCATGCACAAGAGACAAATGTACTTGAAAAACACGAAGCAAATACGTAGCAAAACCTGCTTTTTGTAAGCAGCTTCTTTATTGCCAAGAGAGCAGGATTTGCAAACAGAAAAAAAAGCAGCAAAAACACAATGTGTGAACATAGCCATACAGGTAAAAAAAAAAATGTTTTTACTTTGTGCAAAATTCATGAATCATATGCATAATTTTGATGAACTTGGCATGAAAAATATCTATTAAAAAAGAAAAAGGGAATTTAAAAAGAAAATGCAAATAATGAATCAGGCCCATGTGTTTATACACATGTGATGTACATAGAAGCCATGACATTTTGACAAGCCGTGGTCCAAAAATTATCTTTTTTTTGGGAGCAGCAAAAGGTTTGACAACTGAAAAACAATGGATTGGCTTACTTTTAGCCCCCAAATTATTATTCATTCCTTTTTGTGAAGTAGCAACATATTTGATACTATGTTTGTAATGCTGCTAGGCAAAAATATAAAAAACTGAACATGAGGTTCTTAGTTTAACATTCTGATCAGACTATATGAAGCCCACTGCCACGTCACGGCAAAGCTCTTTAGTGAGTCCTAACTTTTAATTAGCAGGAGACTGCAAATGGGGTCCAGCCTATTTTTGAATGAAATTGGATGACGTGACGAGTATTATATTTCAGGAGTCAAAGGATTGTTATATGTTGTCTTTGTTGTGTATATGACTGTTATGTCTGGACTGATATTGTTGTAAACAAGGATCCTTGGATGTTGGACTGAATGATTTTTGAGTGAGCTTAAGAGAGGAAATGTCATAATAGGAGTAGTAGTCCTTATCCAGCCGGTACATTCAGACCGAGAAACATAATGGCCAGAAAAGAGAGACGTAACACAGATTTAATTGTCAAGCTATGCCCCCTAAAGGATGTTGAAGGGAACTTCTTGGTTAAGTAGTCAAAACCCGACATAAATGCTCTGGTCTGGGTAACCCCACTTCTTTTGTGCTAGATGTAATCTGTTTGTAGGTGGATAAAGGTTTAGTATAAAAATAACTTATTCTCTCATGACATATTTTTGCTAGTGGAAGTAATTGCAATATTTATTGGTAGTATAGTTTTTGGATTATTTGGTTGTGTATCAAAGTTGCATGGGTACAAAGGACTGGTTACTAGTGTTGAGCGAGTATGTTCTGTTAACCCTTTTGCCGAGTATGCTCGGGCCGAGCTCCAAGTATTTACAGCTGCTCGGTGATATGTTTGAATCGCTCCCGTTTGCATGATTTGCGACTGTTTGACAGCTTTACTACATGTGAGGAATGTCTATTTCTTACACATTCCTCACATGAAATAAAGCTGTCAAACAGTTGCAAATCATGCACATGGGAGCAATTCAAACATATCACCAAGCAGCTGTAAATACTCGGAGCTCGGCCCGAGCATACTCGGACAGAACATACTCGCTCAACCCTGCTGGTTACCTGATGTTGATATTTCCTAGAAATTCTTCTCTTGTGAGAACAGTGGTTCTGGGAGTTTAAATCCTTCTCTTCCCAGTAAATTGATGCTGGGAGAAGTAGAACCCCTTCTGCAGATAAGACTCCATTGGGCCTATTGGAGTTCTTCGGATAACTCTGGGCATTGAAGTTGTAGTCACGAGGACTGGCAACTGAAAGGAAGTAATCAACCTCAGAGGTACCACCCTTGTCCCTGCATGTGATGTAGTAGAAAGACTAAGAAGGTATGGATGAAGTGTATTTTCAATTGGGAAGGATTGCTAACAGATAGATAAGAACAGACTTGAGCTGGCTAGGATGTGGTTACAAGTAGACAAAGCATCTCTCAATGAGTGAACATAAATCAGAGGAAACCAGACACAGAACTGTGTGTGTAATCTATGATTGTATAAAAAAACGCAGTGACCCCTGTAGTCTGTTATGAGCAGGGTGGTCGAACCACTGTGGCATGGACCAAGGAGAGCCCAGAGGGATGTAACTAGGAGCCTGACCAAGTCTGACCTCCGATGTACGGTGGCTTGATGATTCCATGTTCCGAGGAGAGACGAGGGAGGCGGACCAGATGCTACTCCGGGACTGACCTTGGGTGGATGGCAGCTGAACCCCAAAGGGGCAGGAGGCAGGCACAGGCGGGCTGGCACGGCTGATGGACAGGCGGGCTGGCACGGCTGATGGACAGGAGGGCTGGCACGGCTGATGGACAGGCGGGCTGGCACGGCTGATGGACAGGCGGGCTGGCACGGCTGATGGACAGGCGGGCTGGCACGGCTGATGGACAGGCGGGCTGGCACGGCTGATGGACAGGCGGGCTGGCACGGCTGATAAACAGGAAGATAAATGGAGATACATGCGCTGGGACATGAGAACTAATGAGCGTTTAGGAAACAAACTTACACATTGCAGAGGCACCTCCATGTTGGAGGAGGTGCCTTAAATAGTCAGTGTCCTCTTGCCATTGGCAAGGGACACTTTAGGATGGCTTGTGCGTGGCCCATTATATAAGCAGGGAGCGTGTGCTTGCCCTAAGCAGGGCCCAGGGATCTGCGCTTAGTAATCAATGATGTCCTAATTATTAGATGATGTCATAATCAACTGATGATGTATTAATCATTCGATGATGTCATAATCAACTGATGATCTAATTAAGTGATGATGTCATAATTACTAAATTATGTCATCAACTTATGATGTAAACAACTGATGATGTAATCAACTGATGTAATAAATATTCAATGATGTAATAATCAACTGATGTCATTACTCAATTGTCATAATCAACTGATAATGTAATAATTAACTGATGTCATAATTAATGATAAAATATTCAACTGATGTCATATTCATTCAATTATTTCATAATCAACTGATGATGTCAAAATCAACTGATGGCATAATCAACTGATGATGGCATAATCATTTGATGATATAATCAACTGATGTCATAATCATTTGATGTCGTAATCAACTGATATCCTAATCAAGTGATGATGTCATAATTACTTAATTATGTCATAATCAACTGATGCTGTAACCAACTGATGTAATAAATATTTGATGTCATAATCAACTGATGTCATTATTCAATGATGTCATAATCAACTGATGATGTAATAATCAACTGATAATGTCATAATTAATCAATGCTAAAATATTCAACTGATGTCATATTCATTCGATGATGGCATAATCATTCGATGATGGCATAATTATTTGATAATGCCATAATCATTCAATGATGTCATAATCATTCGATGATGTTATTTATAATCAACTGATGATGCCATAATCATTCGATGATGTCCTAATAATTCCATGATGTCATAATTATTCAATGATGTCATAATCAATTGATGATGTCATGATCATTCAATGATGTCATAATCGACTTGCGTCATAATGATTTGATTTCATAGTCAACTGATGATGTAATAATTATTCGATGAGGTCATAATTATTCGATGATCTCAATATAAACAGATGAGGTCATAATCATTCGATGTCATAATCAACTGATGTCATAATCATTTGATGTCATAATCAACTGATGATGTCATAATTGATAGAATCAACTGATGTCCTAATTATTCGATGATTTCGACATCAACTGATGTCATAATTATTCAATGATGTCATAATTGATGTCATCATTATTTGATGTCATAATCAACTGATGATGTCTTAATTATTTACATTGTAACATAGTTTTTTAAGGTTGAAGGAAGACTAAGTCCATCAAGTTCAACCCATAGCCTAACATGTTGATCCAGAGGAAGGCAAAAAAAAACATGTGGCAAACACTAAGCTCCACATTGGGAAAAAATTCCTTCCTGACTCCATACGGCAATCAGACTAGTTCCGTGGATCAACACCCTATCAAGGAATCTAGTATATATAACCTGTAATATTATACTTTTCAAGAAAGGCATCCAGGCCCTGCTTACATTTTAGTAGTGAATCACTCATTACAACATCATGCGCCAGAGAGTTCCAAAGTCTCACTGCTCTTACACTAAAGAATCCGCGTCTGTGATTAGGATTAAACCTTCTTTCCTCCAGACGTAGAAGATGCCCCCTTGTCCCAGTCTCGGGCCTCAGAGTAAAAAGATCAGTAGAAAGTTCTTTGTACTGTCCCCTCATATATTTGTACATAGTAATAAGATCACCCCTAAGCCTTTGTTTTTCCAAACTAAATAACCCCAAGTGTAATAACCTGTCTTGGTATTGCAAACCCCCCAGTCCTCTAATAACCTTGGTCGCTCTTCTCTGTACTCTCTCTAGTTCAGCTATGTCTTTCTTATACATCGGAGACCCGAACTGTACACCGTATTCTAAGTGTGGTCGCACTAATGACTTGTATAGAGGTAAAATTATATTCTCCTCATGAGCATCTATGCCTCTTTTAATGCATCCCATTATTTTATTTGCCTTTGCAGCTGCTGCCTGACACTGGCGACCAAACGTGAGCTTGTCGTCCACCAATACACCCAGGTCTTTCAGTGACAGTTTTGCCCAGTGTTTTACAATTAAGCATATAATTATACATTTTATTTCCTCTGCCCAAGTGCATTACCTTACATTTATCCCCATTAAAGCTCATTTGCCATTTATCAGCCCAAGCTTCTCCTCCTGTAATATAAAATTGTCCCCCTCTGTATTGATTACCCTGCAGAGTTTAATGTCATCTGCAAATATTGAAATACTACTCTGTATGCCCCCTACAAGGTCATTAATAAATATGTTAAAAAGAAGAGGGCCATAATCAACTGATGATGTCATAATTATTTGATGTCATAATCATTCGATGTCATAATCAACTGGTCATAATTATTTAATGATGTCCTAATTATTCAGTGATGTCATAATCAACTAATGATGTCATAATTTGATGCTGTCATAATCAACTGATGTCATAAACTGATGATGTCATAATCAACTCATGATGTCATAATTATTCAATGATGTCATAATCATTTGATGTCATAATCAACTGATGTCAATCATTTGATGTCATAATCAACTGATGATGTCATAATTATTCTATGATGTCACAGAGATGAACGAACATGTTCGAAAAATGATTGCCAATTTCAAATTCGGCCCAAACATTTGGATTCGTGATCTGTCACGCGAGCATTTTTACTTAAAATTGGCAAAATTCAGTAAAAGTGCGTGAAATTATTGCGTTTCCACTGCAGTATTTTTATCACTTTAGCTAGGATAGTGGTGCTGTATGATGAGCGAGGAGGATGTGTTTGAGGTGAGGGGAAGGGGAGAGGTCAGACGTGCTTGTAATATAATTTTTTTCCACCTAACTTTATGTGTGCAAATTGCAGCTAGCCAGTCAGGGCGCAGGAACCATCCACAATGTCCAGACACAAGGGCTTGTGCCCTTGGCCGCTAAAATCACATGTCCATCTCTATATAAAGAGCAGACATGTTCTTTTAGCGCCATTTTGTCAGTATAACAGATCATAGACTATGCTCCTGGTCTGCTCCTGGATACTGAGAGATTTTAGCTAGTTAGCTAGGCGGTTGCTTCTAAGTCAGATAGTTTAGATAGCTAGTGTACTGTGTGGCTGTGAAATCGACCTTCCAGCCGATTTTTTTTTCTTGCGCCATTAGTGAGGTCCAGACAAAGACCCCAGGGCACATTTCAGCATAGAACTCTGTTGTGCACTGCTTCTATTATACTCCATGTACGAGTACACCTTTAAAAATCACATTTTGCCTGTTATAAATGTGACACAGCACGCCATATCTCAGCTTGTCATTTTGTGGCTGTCAAATTCAGCTGTATGCAGAGCTCTTTTAGAGTAAAAAAAAATCTGCTTTTTTTCTGTTACCAACATGATACATCAGGGGAGATCTCAGTTTGAAATTGTTTGGAGCATATATTCTATTTAATACAGGCTTCATCCACAGTAAAAAAATATATATATATTTCTTCTGTTACTAACATGATTCAGTAGGCCAGATCTCAGATTGAAATTGTTTGGAGCATATATTCTATGTTATACAGGCTTCATCCACAGTAAAAAAAATATTACTTCTGTTAGTAACGTCATACAGGCCAGATGTCAGTTTGAAATTTTTGGGTGCTGATATTGTTCTCCATACAGGGGTGCACATGATAAAATCAAAATTTGTTTTCTTACTACCGTGGTATATAAAGCAGGCTACATTTAATCTTTTAATTCTTTGGTGCTGATATTGTTCTCCATACAGGGGTACACATGACAAAATCTAACTTTGATGTCTTACTTCCGTGATACAAACAGCAGACCACATTTCAGCTTGTAATTTTCTGGCGCTGAGATTCTGCTGTATACAGGCCTTGTCCACAGTAAGAAAAAAAATAATTTATTCTATTACTAGTGTGATGCAGCAGGCCACATCTATGCTTGTAATTTTTTGATATTGTTCTCAATCCAGGAGTTCACATTACTAAATCTCAATATTTGCTGCTACTACAGTGCTACACAAACTAGGCCACATTAGAGCTTTTAATTCTTTGCTGCTGATATTCTTCTCCATACAGGGGTTGACATGATAAAATCTAAATTTGTTCTACCGGTCTACAAAAAGTAGGCCACATCTGAGGTTCTAATTCTTTTGTGCTGAGATTCTTCTGTATCCAAGGCTCATCCACAGTAAAAAATCTATTTTCTTCTGTTACTACCGTGCTACATAAAGCAAGCAACATTTTATCTTTTAATTATTTTGTGCTAGTATTGTGCTCCAGCCAGGAGTCCACATTCCATTATATAAATTCTTTGTGTTAATAGCATGGTCCTGAAACCATGCCACATTTAAGCATTGGACAGAGCTTGGAACAGTATTTCTAGCTCAAACTTTGATCAGTAACAGGTGGATGAGTGACAGGTTTAGGCCTGGTGCTCTGAGAGCTCTGCAAAATTCAGGCAACACAAATGGAGACCCAACTTGGAGACCAAACATTCCAATAATTATGGGCAGATACCACTAAAGTGGCATCAATTTTTATTTATTTATTTTACTCACTTCTATTGTGCCAATAAGTCCACAGCGCTTTACAGACATTAGTGGCACTGTCCCTAATGGGTCTCATAATCTAAATTTCCTATCAGTATGTCCTTGGGGTGTGGGAAGAAAAATAAGTACCCGGAAGAAATCTCTCAAGATTGTCTTCAAGCATGTTTTGATACTGCATCATAGGTGCGTCGCTTTCCAGGAGGATTAGTAACTGGCAAAATTTACTTTGTACCGTGGATCGAACAGAGTCCCAACCCAGTAGTCAGCACTATTTTGAATCAAAACAATATGTGCAACAATCATTTTGCAGATAGTTCTGCAAAAAGGCGCTCATGGGTCAGTCTCTTTCATGAGGTCCAAGTCCATAGTGTGTTGGTGGCACTCAAACTTGCTTCCTCCATCCCCTCCTGGCAACCACAAACAGAGAAGGAATCCTTATCCTCTTCATCTCCTAACTGTTGTGCGTCCATTACCTCTTCCTCCTCGTCCTCCTCCATTTGTTCCTCCCATGGCAACCGCCTGTGAGGCGACAGACCGGAACTTAAAGTTATTGTTAACCCTTACGCATCCTCCTCTGCTTCCTCCTTTAACTCTGAGACCACCATCTCCTCCCACAGACTATTCAAAATGTGCTCCAGCATGTAGACCGGATGACCGGATTAGTGATGCTGATGACAGCATTGTCAGCGCTAACCATCTTGGTAGCAATTTCAAAAATGTGCAGAGGTCCTTCACCTGTGTGCACTCCGCAAGTGTGATTTTCACCACGTCCATACTGTGTTTGCCCAGGCTATACAAAATGAAATGCATTAGGGCTCGTCTCTGCTGCCACAGTGTCTGTGATGCGCCCCCTGGGCCATGGGGTACTCGGTAGCCGGGCCGGTCGTTGCTAGGGGAGATGTCACAGTGGCGTGACCTGGTCCGTGACCCAGAGCGGTCAATAAAAGGGGAATTTGGGAAAGGGGATTATAGTTTTTATATAATGTTCGTGATGCCACCTATGGTATGCGGCTATATGGAGCCGCTGCTGCGGTGCAGAACCTCAGGAGCCGATGATGATGCAGTAGAGTTGGTTCAGCTCTCCACAGGCAGGAAGTGGTGATTTTATAGATGTTGCTGTGCAGTGTAGTGCAGTTGATGGCGCAGTTAATAATCAGTCCACAACTTAATGGTGGTTTCCTCTTATCTTTACTTGCGGTGGTTAGGCAGACCGGGGCACGGGTACTAACTGGTAGTAGAGGTCCGGGCGGTCTGGAATCAAGTTGGGAATCCACCTCGCCAGGTGAAGTTGGAGGCCTTCACTTTGCGCTAATCTCTTTGGCCCTGCTACTTGTAGCTATGCTGTGGCCCTCGTCCCTGAGTAAAACGTCTTTGTGCTCACCTGTATGGCAGGCAGCTCGGGCCTTCCTGGAGTGTCGCTCCCACGTGGCGGTGCTGGGCCCTACCATGCTGCTGAGCCTCCGGGCGTCTGATGGGGCCAGAAGACTTGCAGTCTCCTGGCCTCCTGTTGGGTCTTCAGTGCCCACAACCTCGGACTCCGGTGTCCGGTTCTTCTGCGCTTCTCTCCTCTGGGGTGAACTGCCATGCAGCTCCACTCCTTAGGTCTTTCCTTGTCGACATCCTGACTTCAAGCCCTCTCTGCTCTCCTCACACTAACTAACCCCGCCTCCAGATCCGAGTTGCTAAGGGGAGGAGCTCCCCTTGCTGGTTTGGAGCCAGGAAAGTGTTGCATGCTAGCAAAACCTGATTAGGGGACCCCTCCTTGCTTCCAGGCATGGCATCACCCCCTTGTGAGGGAGGCAATGCCACTGTGGCAACCGGCCTCCTGGGGTGCCACATTCCCCCCTAGTTAGCTGTATCAACCCACTTTGTGTATCGTCCCTGGGCGTGGCTTCAGGGCACTCTTTCAGTGGGCCTGGTCTTCAGCCACGCCTGCGGTTTATTTTCAAGGCCACTTACTAACTATTTTCAATATTGTCCTGACCACACCTAGTCCTGTGGTCCAATTGTCCATAAATTTAACAAATATATATATCTAGCATTATTTAACGATTACAACTATATATAACATACAATTTTATTCTCTTACACTTTAGTTCCTCCAGCAGGCAGGAAGCTGACCTTTAGTACTTCGGGTCAATCTACGTAGTACATTTGTTGTCACTGAACTACCCTGGTCCCTAGTGTCTACCCCTGGTGTGGTGGGTTCAGTGTGAACTACACTATGGGTAGTCTGAGGTAACACCGGTAGGCTGGGTAATCTACGAATTCTCTGACTCACCCTGGGTACGACAGGTTCACTGCTAGCAGAGGGTAGATTCTCCTGATCTGCTGCTGATGAAGCATCTGTCTCTGGGGCCGACTGGTCTTCCAGATGTTCTGGAGCCTCTGCAGCTTCCGGTGAGGCCGCTTGGAGAAAGGTCAGGACAGGTGCCACAATTGCTCTGTTCACCTGCATCGAAGACCGGGGAAATGCTCCAAGGACTGTCTAGACCGTCTCTTCCACCTCTTCTGTGGGCTGAGGGCTGTCTTGGTCTTCTTTGTGTTTCAACTGTTCAGGACATATCTTCAAGTGGTCTCTTGAGACTGCCGCTGAAGTTTCCCCTCCATCTTTACTGATGAGGCACACTTATGTGTTATCATAATTCGAGGGTAGGACGGTGTATGGCTCAACCTCCCACTGGTCATCTAATTTATGGACTCGTCTCTTCGTCTTGAGTACCTGTTCTCCAGGTGATAAGGGAACTGCAGGTGCGTGCTGATTGTAAGTTTTCTCCTGCTTCTGTGTCGCCTGGGACAAACTTCTCTCCACACATTCTTGCACCTTGCGGTATTGTTGCTGCCGCTCTGTATCCCAATCTGCATCTGGTGATGTCGTCTCTGGTGTTAAGACTCCCATGTCTAAGTCGATGGGTAGCTTACCAGGTCTTGCTCTCATCAGGTAAGCGGGTGTACAGTAGGTGGAGTTCACCGGGATGTGGTTATATAGGTCCACCAAATCTGGTAACTCCTCTGGCCACAGGCTACGTTCTTCAAAGGGCAATGTCTTCAACAGGTCTATTACCACCTGGTTCATCTTCTCACACAACCCGTTGGTCTGGGGATGATACGGCATCGTACTGATTTTCTTGCAGCTGTACAAGTTACAGAATTCCTGGAACACCTCTGCTTCAAAGGCTGGACCTTGGTCGGTAAGCACTCGTTCAGGGCGACAAAAGGGTTGTTGACCGGCTTGGGGCTAGCTTCACGTGGTCCAACGCTACCAGTTCAAGTGGTTGTTTGGTGATTATGGGCTGCAGAGGAGCCCTCTGGCTGTCACGGTCTTTCCATCTCAGGTTGCATGGACCACATTCTCGACACCATCTCTCGATTGCTTTCCTCATGCCAGCCCAGTAGAATCGCTCACGTAGCAGGGCTTCCGACTTCTTCCACCCGAAGTGTCCTGCTCCATCGTGGTACGCTTCTAAGACCATTGGCACATCCCGCCTCGAGACTACCACCTGCCAGACCAGTTCGTGTGTCCGGGAGTTGATACTTCGACACAGCTTTCTCTCGTAGATGAATAGTTTGCTCTTCTCCTTCCACAACTGTTGGGCCTTCTGTGGAGCATCTGGATCAGGGTGCGAATCAGCTTGTGTCAGCAACTCCTTTACCAGGCAAACAGCTGGGTCGCTATCCTGCGTCTCTGCCCATCCATGATGGGGCAATGGGTTGAATGTGGCCTCTCTGCTGGCGGAGCGCTTGTCCCTCACACAGTTGGAGCACTGGGTCACCCCGTGACAATGGAAAGTGGGTAGCTCTATCTCCTCCAGATCTTCCAGGTCTTCTCCCCCATCTGGCAAGTTGGGCATCCTGGACAGCACATCAGCATTAGTGTTTTTATGCCCCGCCCGATACTTGATCGTAAACTCGTATTTAGACAGTCGGGCCATCCATCGTTGCTCTAGGGCACCAAGCTTCGCAGTCTCCAGGTGCATCAGCGGGTTGTTGTCTGTGAAGACTGTAAATCTGGAGGAGGCAAGGTAGTGTTGGAAGTGCTCTGTTACAGCCCAGACTATGCCTAGAAACTCCAACTTGAAGGAACTATAGTTGTCGGGGGTTCCTTTCCATAGGACGGAGCTTCCTGTTGGCGTAGGCAATCACTCTCTCTCTGCCCTGCTGTACCTGGGACAGCACTGCTCCCAATCCCACGTTGCTGGCATCCGTATGGAGTACAAATGGTTGGCCATAGTCGGGGTAGGCCAGGACTTCGTCTCCAGTAAGAGCCATTTTCAGTCGAGTGAAAGATTCGTCTTCTGGTTTACCCCATTTGAATGGAGGTTTCGGGTTCTTGGCCTTCTTGGACTGGCCCACTAAGAGGTCCTGCATGGGTGCTGCTATCTTGGTGAAACCCTTGATGAATCTCCTGTAGTAGCCTACCAGCCCGAGGAACTGTCGCACTTCCTTGATAGTGGAGGGTCTTTGCCAGTCCTTGATCACGGTGACTTTTTCAGGGTCTGGTGCTACACCTTCGGCGCTTACCACATGACCTAGGTACTGCACCTTGGGCTTCAACAGGTGGCACTTGGATGGCTTTACCTTCAGGCCAAAACAAGAAAGGGCTTCGAACACCTCGGCCAGGTGCTCCAGGTGGTCTTCATATGTCTTTGAGTAGACGATTACGTCATCTAGGTACAGCAGGACGGTTTCAAAGTTTTTGTGTCCTAGGCTACACTCCATTAACTGCTGGAAGGTTCCTGGGGCATTGCAGAGCCCGAATGGCATGCAGTTGAACTTGCTGAGGCCCATTGGTGTTGTAAATGTGGTCTTTTCTCTGTCCGCCTCTGCCACAGGAACCTGCCAGTACCCACTGGTGAGACCCAAAGTGGAGAAATAGTTAGCTGATCTCAATGCTGCTAATGATTCCTCAATTCGGGGTAATGGGTAGGCGTCTTTATGTGTAATGCGGTTAATCTGCCTGTAATCAACACACATCCTCATTGTACCATCCTTCTTTCTTTCTTTTAACCATCTTTTTATTAGGATTTTATAAAGAAGGTTTACAATTGAATATAGAAATGTCACATTGTTTATGAAACAATTCAATAAAAGGTTATCGCATAGATTATAAGAAATAATTAAACGGACTTCACAAGTTTCAGCCAATCTGTGACAAGTTTCAGGAAAGAAAAATATATAAAAGAAAGAAAGATTAGGTTCTTTTGAACCTGCCAGAGTCCAAAACTGTGGTCGCATAATATGTTTACATTTTCAAGAAAGTTTAATGTGATAACCATTGAATAAACTTTAGGAGAGAAAAACATGAAGAAGGGGGAAGATTGAGAGGGAGGTGAAAGAAGCGGGGAAAAGAGAGGTGGGGGGATTACGAAGATAAAGATGAAAGGGGGGAGAATGGGAGGGGAGCTGGGTTTGGGTGGGCTAACGATCTAAGTATTCTAGGTTAGTATTGTACGATCTGTAATATATCTGAGCCAGGGATGCCATATCACCGAGAATTGTTTATGCCTTTTTTCATCCCAACTAGCTAGTTCTTCTAGCCTATATATTTGTTCTACCTTAATTTCCCAGAGCAAGATATTTGGAGTCTTCACAGATTTCCATAAAGATGTCACCAGAATCTTAACCGAGGCTAGGAGCTGTCTAAGAAGAGTTAGTTTTAATTTAGGGATGTTATCTGGAATCAGAAACAGAAGGCAAATTTCCGGTGAGGTCGAGAGATGTAAGTTTACAATTTTATTTATAGTTTGAATTATTTTTGTCCAGAAGGGCTTGATCAATGGATAGTTCCACCACATGTGGAGCATAGTGCCCACTTCAGAAGAGCATCTCCAGCAGTTAGGATCAAGTCCTTTGTAAAATTTCTGAAGTTTTGATGGGGTCATATACCACCGGGAGAGAACCTTATACATCTAGAGGAAGCTTTAGGTGCTAGTAGTATTCTTTTAATTTCAGAAGGGGTGAAGGATCTATTCAGATCCTGTTCCCATTTCATTACATATGGCAGTTTCTTAGGGGTTCTGGCTGAGCATAATTGTTTTTGTAGGACAGATAACGTTCTTTTTTTTTTTTTTTTTTTTGCTGCTATAAGTTTTTCAAAATCAGTCATTTCCCTATTATAATTTGGAGTTTTAAAGACTAATTTTAAGTTGAACATAAATTTCTGGTACATAAAGGAATGAAATAAGGTTGTATCTAGCATTTGATTAAGTTCGGCCATGGAGGGTATGACCTCATTGTCTATAATTTTTTGGAGTGGTGTTGTCAGGTTACGAATTGAGTTATGTATTGTGGCATTATGGGCTGGAGAGCTGGAAAGAACTAGGTCTCTAACTTGTAGAAGAGGGGAGGGAAACGGGGAGCATATTTGTTTTATATGGGGATTGGACCAGATTTTAAAGGTAGTGGCGGTGAAAGGGTTTTTAATTAATGTGTAATTAATACTATTTGGGGGCGAGAAGATGAGTTGTCTAAGGGGGAATTTAAGGTTTGTTTCCTCTACTTTAATCCATTGCTTCTGTGGTGGGAGCCTGATCCAATCCACGACTCTTTGGAGATGAGTGGCTTGTTGAAGTATTTTTAGATCTGGCAGATCGATACCTCCTTCAGAGTGTGGGAGTGATAATATTTGTAATGGAAGTCTAGGTTTTTGGTTGTGCCACAGAAAACGGCTGAGGAGTCTCCGTATGTCAGTGAAAAAAGTATTAGGTAGATGGATTGGTAGGGCTTGTACTAGATAAGTTATTTTAGGCCATATCATACATTTAAGTAGATTTTTCCTACCCAACCAGGAGATGTATGAGATGTTTCAGTTTGGGGTAAGTTTCTGGATTTTCTGCAGTAGCGGAGGGAAGTTTAGCTTGTATAGTTCTTGTAGGTTTGGGGAGATCTCAACTCCCAAGAAACGTATTGATGGGGGGGACCAATTAAAGGGGGACTCAATTGCCATTTGTGTTTTCTGTAATTCTGGGATATTTATATTTAAGACTTGAGATTTGCTAAGATTCACTTTAAAATTAGATAGTGGACCGTATTCATTGAGCAATGTCAGGATAACTGAGACAGATATTCTCGGGTTAGAGGTCATGATAAGTAGGTCATCTGCGTATGCTGCGACTTTATGTTCAGTACCTGCTGATTTGATGCCAACGATCCTTCCCTCCTCTCTGAGTTTTTGCAACAAAGGTTTGCAAAGGTGCTAGTGTAAGAATAAAAAGGAGTGGGGAAAGCGGGCATCCCTGCCTGGTACCGTTAGAAATATTAAAAGATGTAGACATAATATCGTTGACTAGTACCTTCGTGGTTGGCTTGCTATACATTGAGAAGATTGCTTCGATAAACTGATTGGGGATATTGAATGCTGCCAGCGTTTCCCGCATAAACAACCAATCTACAAGATCAAATGCTTTTTCTGCATCTGTCCCTAGTAGAATTAACGGTGAGGATGTGGATTGGGAGAGATGTATTATTTGGATTACACGGTGAATGTTATCCTTACCCTCTCTGCCGGGAACAAAGCTGACTTGGTCTATATTGATAATATCTGGGAGCAGGGCCCTTAGCCTATTGGCAAGGATTTTTGCGAATAGTTTTAGGTCTGTGTTTAATAGGGATATGGGCCTATAACTACTACACAAAGTACTATCTTTACCATCTTTGGGGATTATAGAAATTTTAGCAGATAGCGTTTGAGGATGGAAAGGGATACCGTTGAGGGCTTCATTGAATAGTTTTATTAAATAAGGGCGAAGAATTTGGCCAAATTCATTATAATAGTAGGAAGAGAGGCCCTCTGGTCCAGGGGATTTGTTCTTTGGAGCTGCGGTTATTATGTCTGTGACTTCTTTTTCTGTGATTGGGTCGCAGAGGGTATTTATGTGGGACTCAGAGATCTGTGGGAGTGAAATTGATTTAAGACATTTTTGAATTTTAGTTCTTTTATCCTCTGACGAATCCTGGGTGGGGGTTTCTAGATTGTATAATTTCTCATAATATTTCCTGAACTCGGATGCTATTTCTTCTGTTTTATAGATAATAGATCCAGCATCTGACTTCAGTCGTGATATAAATGATTTTGCTTTCCTCTGTTTAATCTGTGCCATCATAAATCTCGTCGGTTTGTCACCGTGGGCGTAGTATTTAAACTTGGAGAATAAATAATTCTTGGCAGACTGTAGGTTTAGGAGGTTGCTCAATTTGGATCTAAGTTCATTAAGTTGGGAGAGTTGGGGAAGGAGCATAGATTGTTTATCTTGTTTTTCTATGTGTTGGATTTTATTTAGCAGATCTTGCTGTTCTCTCTCTTTTTGTTTTTTTAATATGGGCTGCTAATGAGATGCATTCTCCCCTGATGAATGCTTTGTGGGCTTCCCATATTGTTTGTGTCGGGACTTCCCCATTATCATTAATCTCAAAGAATTCGAGAAGTTTTTGGGTAATTTTTTTACTATTATCTGTTTCTCTGAGAATATGATCATTGAGCCTCCAGCTGAATTCTTTCTTTGGTAGGTGAGGGATATTCAGACTAACTTCTATTGGAGAGTGATCTGAGAATATGTGAGATCCTATTTTTGGATTAGTGAATTGGTTTAGGTATTGTGATTGGACTAGGAAGTAATCTAACCTTTTGGTATGAGCTATGAGGAGGAGAGAAGTGGGTGTAATCTTTCACAGTGGGATTGGCGAGTCTCCAGAGGTCTATTAAGTGTGAGTTTTGTAGTTTGTGTTTAAGTTTAGCAAGTGCTCTCTGGGAGAAAGCGGATTTCCCTGAAGAGGTGTCTATGTTTGGTTCTAATGCGATGTTTAGATCTCCTCCTAGAACGAGGATCCCATCTGTGAAATCTTGTAAGATATCAATGGTTTCAATTAGCCAACTAATCTGGTCGGTGTTTGGTGCATATATATTAGCGATAGTAAGGAGAGAGAACATTGTCAACACTAGAACTCAATCTAATAGTATTTATGTTAAAGGAAATTATTGCAAATTAGACAAGGAGGTTGAAGGGAGAGACCAAAAAAAGGGCTCAATAGAGTTTAGACACTAGTTTTATCTCTAAAAAGGAGAGTAGTGTCAGGGACTCCGGGTGGTTTACCCACGAAGAGAATATCTAGTCAAACTGTCTAGAAACTGGGATAAAGTTTAAAAGGTTCTAAGTGGGTCCCATGTTGAGTTAGTCAGTGATTAGGCGTTTAGGTGCTAACTTTTCTTGTCGCTTTCTTTGTTTGCCTGGGCGTCCGTTCGGGGCTGCTTCCCATGAAGTTGGAGGAGGTACAGTTTGTATTGTCGATAAGTCTTGTACAAAACTCCAGTCCTCAATATGGGTATCTGGGAGTTCCAATAGTATTAGAGCTTCATTTAGTTCTGTTCTGTTGTGAATGGTCAGTCTTTTTCCCTCGATGGAGAATGCTATACCGAAAGGGAATAACCAGTATAGAATTTTCTTTTGCCTTAGAGCGTCTGTGAGCGGTTTCAGTATCCTTCTCTTTTGAAGAGTTTGAGGAGAAATATCTTGAAAAATTAAGATACGTGTTTCTTCGAAAAAGATACTGTCTGAGCTTCTGGAGCTTTTAAGGATGTCTTCTTTGACTTTGTAATTCAGAAGGCGACAAATTACATCTCTGGGTGGTTCAGAGGGTCTAGGTTTTTTCCTAAGGGCTCTATGAGCTCTTTCTATGGTAATCTCATCCTGGTACTTTCCTCCCAAAATCTGGATAAAGAGGGTTTTAATCGTAGGGGGAATGGATTCCGGTAGGAGAGTTTCAGGTAGGCCTCTAATACGAAGGTTATTGCGGTGACCGCGGTTTTCTTGGTCCTCGAGAGCCTCGAAAGCTGAGTTTAGGTAATGTTGGCAATTCCTAAGGCTGTCTGATGTATCTACAGAAAATTTGCATAATGACTCTTGTGGTGTTTCTAGGGAGTCAACCCTAGATCCAACTTGTGTAATTTCTTGTTTTAAGTCTTTTAATTCTTTAATAAGCGGGTCAAGTGCCGATTGTAGCACTTTATGGATGAATGAGCGAGACACCGGTCTTGTGTCCAGTAGAGTATCTTCTGTATCACTGTTTTGCTCTTCATTTAAGCGGGTTTTTGAGGTTGGGTTAGAGGCCTTTGAGGACGGTGATGTTCTATTAGAAGAAATAGAAATAGAAGGGGGGTTGTTATTTTTATTGATAAATTTCTCCATTTCCCCTTTCAGATTTTTTGGATGCGAGCTTGTATTTTTAGAAGGACCGCCTCCTATTTTGACCATTTTTCAAAAGTTCCTTAGGTATAGATTTAAATTTAGAGTTCAGTGTTGAGTTACTGTAAAGTTTACATATTATTTGCTGAGGATGTAATATTTAAATGATTGGGCGGTTTTGGTGCTTCAATCCTAAACCTTTGGAGTGAAATCCACAGCTGAGAAATGATTGTAGAAATGTGGTTGCTGTTTTAATTTTCAGCAACTAGATGTTGCTATTGTTCATCTACTAGTTGGCATAGAGTGCTCTTCTCTCTCTTTTTTTTTTTTTTGAGAGAGAGAGAAGAAAGAAAGAAGAAAAAAAAAAAGGCAAAATCCTGGTCACTTCACAAAAGATGCTGTGTCCAGTCCAATGAGGAGCAGGTAGCTATATATATATATATATTTGATGCTGTAAAGCTATGCAGATTATATGATTGAGCAGCGATCGGATTTTTGGTTAAGAGGGAGTCTGTGTTCTATAGCAGGGTATCCTTTACTCTCTTATCATCCTGCTCTGCAACGCTTAAGAGAAGGAGGAAGGGGTGTCTGTGTCAGACCCCGGCTCCGTTTCCAGGGCATGTCCTTTCGTTGTTAGTGCGCAACGTATGCAAGATGGCGGTGGCCACGGCGGGGAAAACCCACTCAGTTAGGTCGGTGACGGCGGGTCACACACGAGGGGCTCACAGACTCGGGGGCAAGGGAACGATGTGTCCTGGATCCCAGGGGGGACAAAGCACCAGCTACTGCAACGTGATGGGGGACTTTCCAGCAGCAGAGTCTAGGGCTGTGAGTACCGCAAGCCCTCCCTTTCCGTTCTATGGATGTCGATGGGTGCCGCTGACGGGGGTTGTAGTACCTTAAACCGGAGCCGTGGTTTTCTCCAGGATCTCTTTGTCCCCGCCGGAACTGGCGATATGGCCTCCGCCGCGGTCCAGAGAAAGCCGCAGGCCGCCGCGAGACACGTGCCGGGCTTTCTCCCCCGGCCCAGCTCACCGCGCTTTCGGCTCCACGTGGAAGTCGGGTCTCTCCGCAGCAGCGACTCACCACCGGCTCTCGTCTGGGCACCAGGGAAAGAGCCAGGCAGCGCCCCAACTTGCTGCTTCAAGGCAAGCTCCTCAGTTCTGCTGTGCGCACGTGGGGAGGGCCGTGGTCCCGGCCTTCCAGTAGGCCTCAATCCTCTGAGCAAGAGTTGACCGGATAAAGTCTTTTTTCCGGGCCAGATGGGTTAGCAGGTACTTCTAGAGGTTATAAGTGGGTCAGGGAGGGAGAAAGCACCCCAAGGAATAAGGGGATTGAAGTAGATTTATATTCTGGCACAGGAGCTCCCTGAGATGCGACCGTCTCCTTCAGAAGCTAGACACGCCCCCCTCATCCTTCTTTCTAATGAGAACTAATGGAGCTGCCCAGGGGCTACAACTATCTCTGATCACCCCAGCCTCCTTCATCTCCCGTAACATTCCTTTGGCACATTGATAGTGAGCTGGGGGTACAGGCCAGTACCTCTCTTTAATGGGCGGATGATCTCCTGTGGGGATATGATGTTGGACCCCTTTTACCTGCCCAAAGTCTAGTGGGTGTTTGCTAAAGACTCGCTCATATTCTTGGACCACCCGGTACACCCCATGCTTTTGGTGCAAGGGGGTGGAGTCAGTGCCAACTTGTAGCTTCTGACACCAATCCTCCACCTGTTCCTTGGAGCCATTTTCCTCCGCCAGTTTGGACGGAGGCAAGGGTTCCACTGCCTCTATTGAATGGTTACTGACAGTGAACAGCTTAGCAAGGGTAGCATACCAGGTGTAAATGGACCTTTTTCTCCCCACAATTCAGGATGCATATCGGTACTCTCCCCTTGCGGACATCGACTACCCCCTGGCTGTCAAGATGGTGGGCCTACTGTCAGAGTACATGGGTTCTACCAGTGCCTGATAATCTTGACCCCTGAGACCTATTGCCGCCTGACACCATATTAACATTTCACTCCTAGGGGGCATTGCAATGGGGAATGGATCACTCATCCTGACACTGCCGACTACTCCACCAGACAGCTCTACCTGTGGTCTTTTCATCAGGGCTCTGATCTCCTTCTGCAGAACTCGCTGCTGACTGGAACTGGCAGTCTCTGCGGCCTGTTGCAACAAAAGAATAATTTCCCCAAGACAATTCTCTATCACATTGGTGCCTATAGTTATCATAGGATGACTTTCTCGGCGATCAATATCAACAATAATCATTACTTGTGATGGAAGTTCTACTCGGCCAACTTTTATGGTCACCTCTTTATACCCCACCTGAGGCAAGGGCTGACCATTGCTGGCATAGATACTAAGATGTTCATCTGGATGGCGGGTAATGTCTGAATCAGTCCAGTATTGTTTATAAAGGATATATGGCATCGTTGTCACCTAGGACCCAGTGTCTAGCAGTGCGTTCATCGGGATGCCATCAAGCACGACAGGTAGGACCGGCCGTCCTCCCACGTACTTGTCTCGCCAGCTTTGTGGGCCTGGTCGTCTTACTCCTGGGGGTTGGCCCTCTGCCCCAGGGGTTGCTCGTTTAAATTACAGAATCGTGCGAAGTGCCTCGCCTTTTGACAGCGGCGGCAGATGGGTTGTCCGTCCTGGTTGTAGCGATCGCTGTTCCTCCCTCTGGTCGGTGGAATTGTTCTCTGCCGTCGCCACGGGATGTCATCTGGACTGCAAGCCAGCTGGATTCTTTCCTTTAGAGACACTTGCACGGCTTGCACGGTTTTGGTTAACGCAGCCACACTTTTGGTCAGCTCCTGGACCTGAAGGTGTAGGTCTGCAGATGGGTCATTGTCTAGAGTCTGTGCGTCAGCCTCCACAAGTGCTGAGGGAAAGGACGCCACCTCCTGGTGGTATGTGATAGCTGGACACCGGAGGGATGCATTGCCGCCTGGGGTTGGTTCTCGCAGCACCCGGATGGCTCAGTCTTTACATTGCGCAAAGTCCAAATCAGGGTTTTGCAGCGCCATAATGCGCAGCTGTGTCCGGTGAGCGTTAGACAGGAGCCCCTCAATAAACTGCTCAGTTAGCAATCTGTCCTCATCTTGCACACTGACGGGGTCTACCTGTTTGATGGCACGCAGTGCCTCCTGCAGGTTTAGAGCATAGTCCCGTACACTGTCCTGCACCCTTTGTTTGCACCCGTAGAACTTCATCTTAATTTCTGCTGCGGTGCGGGTGTCAAAGGTATCCTTCAACCAAGCCAGTATTTCCTTGACAGTGCCTTTGTCCCTGCCCGGCCAGGACTTCATCTCTCTCTCGGCTGCACCGATTAGCTGGCCTTTGAGGATGCTGACTTTGTGCTCCTCAGACAGGGGGTACACTTTAAACAAACTGCGCAGTCTCTCCTCAAAGTTGTTCAGGGTGTGCGACTCCCCTGAGTACTAGGGCAACCACGCAGCCCCTGGTATATTCAGCATTGATAACGGCATCACAGTGGCAGCGGCTGAATCCTCTCCTCGGTTGGGCATCCTCCTCCCCCCTAGTGAACCTCAGCCAGGTCCTGGGCGCCTGCTGATGTACCAGTATGATGCTCTGCAGGCGGAAGGATCTATTACCCGGCGGTTCCGGATCGGGGCCTCCTGCTTCCCCTCGGCTGACGGCAAATGACGTGATAACACCGTTCAGTATAGTCTATGGCACACAGGACCTGGTTATACCGGGCTTCGTGAATCCTGTTCATGACGCCAAGTTGACGCCCCCCTGGGCCGTGGGGTACTCGGTAGCCGGGCCGGTCGTTGCTAGGGGAGATGTCACAGTGGCGGTGACCCGGTTCATGACCCAGGGCGGTCAATAAAAGGGGAATTTGGGAAAGGGGATTATAATTTATATAAAGTGTTCGTGACACCACCTGTGGTATGCGGCTATATGGAGCCGCCGCTGCGGTGCAGAACCTCAATGAGCCGATGACGCAGCAGAGTTGGTTCAGCTCTCCACAGGCAGAGCTTAGCTCCAGGGCAGGAAGTGGTGATTTTATAGATGTTGCTGTGCAGGGGATGGCGCAGTTAATAATCAGTCCACAACTTAATGGCGGTTTCCTCTTATCTTTACTTGAGGTGGTTAGGCAGACCGAGGCATGGGTACTAGCTGGTAGTAGAGGTCCGGGCGGCCTGGAAGCAAGTTGGGAATCCACCTCGCCAGGTGATGTTGGAGGCCTTCCCTTTGCGCTAATCTCTTTGGCCCTGCTGCTTGTAGCTATGCTGTGGCCCTCGTCCCTGAGTAAAACATCTTTGTGCTCACCCATATAGCAGGCAGCTCGGGCCTTCCTGGAGTGTCGCTCCCACGTAGCGGTGCTGGGCCCTATCGTGCTGCTGAGCCTCCGGGGGTCTGATGGGGCCAGGAGACCTGCAGTCTCCTGCCCTCCAGTTTCTGCTGCTGGGCCTTCAGTGCCCCACAACCTCGGACTCCGGTGTCCGGTTCTTCTGCGCTTCTCTCCTCTGGGGTGAACTGCCGTGCAGCTCCACTCCTTAGGTCTTTCCTTGTCGACGTCCTGACTTCAACTCCTCTCTGCTCTCCTCACACTAACTAACCCTTCCTCCAGATCCCAGTTGCTAAGGGGAGGAGCTCCGCTTGCTTGTCTGGAGCCAGGAAAGTGTTGCATGCTAGCAAAACCTGATTAGGGGACCCCTCCTTGCTTCCAGGCATGGCATCACCCCCTTGTGAGGGAGGCAATGCCACTGTGGCAACCGGACTCCTGGGGTGTCACATCTGCAACATGTGCAGAGTTAAATAACACCATGTCAGCACATGGCATATCAACCAATTAACCAGTAGGCCGAAACATCTCTATAGCGACGCAAGTCGATGACCCGCGGGTTGTGAATGGTGGAAGTGAGCACACAGAGACCGTGGTTTCTGCAGCAGCACATCCAGGCCGGGATAGTGGCAGAGAAGTTGCTGTACCATTAGGTTGAGGATGCGAGCCATGCAAGGCACATGTGTGAGGTTGCCCCGGCATAGGACCGCCACCAGGTTTGCACCATTATCGCACACGGCCTTACCTGGCTCCAGGTTCAGTGGAGACAACCATTGCTCAAACTCTGCATGGATAGCTGTCCATAACTGTTGATCTGTATGACTGCGATATCCTAGGCATATTAATTTAAACACTGCCTGATTGCGGTGAGCCCTGGCTGTTCAATACGGAGGTGGGGGGGGATTCTCTCTCCACTGTTGGAATATGTGTCTCATTAAGGCAGAAGTTGAGGGTTAAGGTGGAGGCCCTAGAGGAGGTGGAGGAGGCAGAAGCAGTGGAGGAAGTGTTAGATACAGAGGTTTGTCCCGCAAGCCTTGGAGATTCCAAAACTTGGTGTCTAATGACAACTTGCTGTCTAGTGGTTTAGTTCTCCATCCCCTCGTGTGTAGTAGTTCGTTCTCCAACGCTAGCTGTTTAGTAGTTTAGTTCTCCAACCCCTGTTGCCTAGTTGTTTAGTTCTCCATCTTCTGGTGGGCAGTGGTTTAGTTCTCCATCCCCAAGGGCCCTCAAAGCCTTGGGGATTCCAAGACTTGTGATGCAGCCCATTCCCTTCCTGCCCCCACCATCACTAGAGTCACCCAGTGCCCAGTCAGCGAGATGTAATGGCCCTGGCCATACTTGCTTGTCCAGGTGTCAGTGGTGAAATGCAACCAGTCAGACCAAGATTTTTTCAAGGAATGGGTGATGTTGTCTGTGACATGCTGGTGGAGCGCAGGCACATCTTTCTTAGAGTAGTAATAGCGACTGGGCAACTAGTACTGGGGGACTGCGACGGCCATCAGCTTTCGGAAACCGTCTGTATCAAACAGATGGAAAGGCAGCATTTCCGTGTCCAACAGATTGGAGATGGTGAAGTTCAAGCTCTTTGATTTGGCATGTGTAAGAGGAAACAATCTTTTACGTTACCACAACTGTGGGATTGAGGGCTGACTGCTATGCTGAGAGAGGGTGGAGTAGGGTGAGCACGACAAGGTTCTGGACTGTAAGAGAGGTGTAGATGGATATGTTACAGTAGATTGAGAAAGATGGGGTGTCCTCGGTGTCTGAGATCAAGCAGGCATGTCCACTTCTATAACAGCTTATGGGCTCTCACTCCGACTAGTGGGTAAAGAAGTGAAGGTGCTGCGGCCGGAGACCTGTGTGAGAACACTTCCCATGGTGACGGAGGAGGAAGAAGCAGAAGTTGCGGTTGATGGGGTGGCCAGTGGTTGGCGAGGCCCACTAATCTGCATTTTAGCACAGTGAGATTCCCAGATTAACGCATGATGATCGCGCATGTTCCAATTCAGGTCAAATTATTGCATTTTTTTTACTCTACTCTGTCGTTAACAAAGTTGGCAGATTACATGAGCTGCGTCATTTTTTGCAGTCTCAAAAAAGACCCATGCTAGGCAACTGCAGACCTGCAAACACTGCTGGCTACTATGAGAGTTGGGGCTGAGGATACAGTGTTTGTCAAAGTTGCATAACTGTGTGACTGTGCGGGAAGTTGCAACGTAACCTCCTCGTCTTCTTCCTCCTCCACCTCCTCTGCTGAGCTACTGAGCTGCATGCCTCTGGGTTCACCCCGAGTGGGATCTACAACCTCATCGTCATCCTCTTTGTTATCCCACTCCTCGTGTGACATGCCGAAGTAGTGCTGTTGCTTCAAAAGCATCCAGCAACTAGAGGAGTTAACACAGTCACAGGAGACGGGGAGTGTTTTAGCAGAGGCCCAGTGGGATTGTGGGGAACTTGTTATTGTAGACTGGCTGAAGACGAAAAGAAAGGTGGTGTGTTATCTGTCTCTGACAGAAGGCAACTGAACAGAACTCAGATCAGGAGAGAAACTAAACACAAGTCAGATAAACTCCCTGAAGCAACAGTGCAGATTAATATCGGGCAGGAAGATAAGGACTGGAAGGAATTGTGTCACACGGATCATTTCCCTCATCAAACCCTCCCCCCTCCATCTCCATGCAGGATAAAGAATGCTGTGTACTATTGTGTCCTTGTGAAGGAAAAGCCTGTGGTTGCGTATGCATAGAAGTGTGCTGCTAAGAGATCTAATCTATGCTGAATTATGCTTCTGAAGAGACTGTAATACTGTGCCTTGTGAAGAAACTACTGTATTGTTACTGGAGCCAGTTGCTCAAGAAACTCAAACTGTACTGTAATGAAGATTGTTGCTGTAATATCCCTGAATTGCACTGGCCGTGCTTCAGATTAAATTCATCTGTTAAACTGTTGAACAAGACTCATGTCAGATGTGTCTGGTCAGCAATTGAATCTATTGTGTGCCTGAGAAAAACTGTAGCCTATGGTCACCATGAGTAATGGTTCCCCCAGGATTCCAAAGAATTCATGAAACCCTTCTCGCCCTATCTGAACCTAGTGGCGTGCGTGTAACACTCGCCCTAAGAGTCACCCTCCTTCTCTTCCTGCACTGACAGCACAGTATAGTCCGTGTGTGCCTCAAGAATCTGAGTCTCATCAGGATCACCTCCACCCCCATGGGTTAATTTCTGGTGACAATGTTTTAGATTTTGCTCGGACCCTAGTTCATCCGGCCACGGATCAAACTGAAAAAAATTTTGGGCTTCACTGTACATGCTTTCCTCCTCTTGAGTCTGTGAAGCTTTGGATCAGACCTCTGATGCCCTGAAATAGAATGTGTCGGGGTAAAAGAGAAGCACAGTGTACGGTCCCTCGAACCGCGGCTGGAGGCAGTCTTTCCGGACAAACTTCTTCACATACACTAGATCGCCTGGGATGAAATCATGTACTGCATCACCTGTAGATTCTGGGAGAGAAGCAGATACTGGAGAGCGGGTGTTAGTCAATTCTCTAGACAAGACAATCACAAATTTTACCACTCTATCATGTGTTTCAGACAACTCTTGGGGCCTAATCTCTCCTATCTTGGGTGGGGTCCCAAACAAAATTTTATAGGGAGTCAGCCCATGTTTGGCCTGAGGAGTGTGTGTGATATGATACAATACTATGGGGAGTAGGTCGGGCCAGGGGAGGGGATGATCTTAGGTCATTTTCAAGAGCTGGGTCTTGAGTGTGGAATTCATTCTCTCCACTTTGCCTGAACTGGCAGGATGGTATGGAGTGTGGAGGCCCAAATCTGTTCCCAACATGTTCCAGAGTTCTTCGTAGATATTTGCTGTGAAAGCTGGTCCTTGATCCGATTCTATGACTTGGGGAAACTCCAAATCTGCAGGCAATTTCGGTGATCAGTTTCTTGGCTGTGACTTTAGCAGTCATGTTGACAACCGGGTAGGCCTCGGGCCAGGCTGAGAACATATCCACGGCTACCAAAACGTACTCCTATTTTCCTGCTTTAGGCATTTGGATATGGTCGACTTGTATTCTCTGCCAAGGGTAGTCTGGTTTAGCCAGATGTTGAAGAGGGACCCGTGCCGTACACGTTGGGTTGCAGGTAGCGCAGACAGAGCAGGATTTTGAGTACGCAGTCACAGTGGAAGAGATTCCGGGTGCAAAGTACAGTTTCTTGATACATGCCAAAGCTTGATTCTTTCCTCTGTGTGTAGGCCCGTGAGCCCATGCTGCCACAGCTGAGTACATGCGTCTAGGCAAGCAAGGCTTCCCATCCACTTGGTAAAGAGTCGAGTTGACCTTTGAATCTTTGCAACCTGCCAGCACAGCTCCTGCCGCTTTCCATTGATTGACTTCTTCAGTGGGGGGTCTTCCTTTGTTCCTCACACAATTTTTCTTCAGGCATCCTGACCCCCCTGGATTCCACTCGTGTCTCCGCTGGACTTGTATGGTCTTCCGCCGGCTGTTCCTTGGCTCTTGCTCTAGTGAGCGCCACAGCTACGGTTTGCAGAGTCTCTCCCATCTCTTCTTCCTTTTCCTGCCACTTTGACACATTCTCCACTGCTGCAGTCTTGGCTGCTTGGTCAGCTAGGTGGTTGCCCCTGGCTTCTCTGGATTCTAGTCTTCCATGAGCCTTGACCTTGATAACAGCAACCTGAATGGGTAGTTCCAGGGCCTTCATTAGGGCCTTAATCCATGAGACATGTTTCACTGGTGTACCTGCAGCTGTGATGAATCCTCTAGACTTCCACAAGAATCCAGAATCATTGCAAATTCCATGTCCATACCTGGAATCGGTATATACATATTCGCCTTTGTTCCTGCTGCCAGGTGGCAGGCCTCTGTGAGAGCCACAAGTTCAGCTTCTTGTGCAGACATGTATGGTGGTAGAGCTTCAGCCTTGAGGACTGTTAGGTCTGTTGTGACAGCATATCCCGTGTGGAACTTCCCTTGAGGGTCTGCGAAACGGGATCCATCAGTCCATAGGTGCAAGGCAGGGTCTGCGAGCGGATGTGCCACCATATTCTCTGGAGCAGAAATCTCTTCCTGCAAAATTTTTATACAATCATGAGGTTCTACCAATGGACCTTCACCCTCCTCACCTTCCCCCCTAGAAGGTGGAAGCAAAGTGGCAGGATTGATAGTCAGACATCTGGTCAGCTGACTTGTCAAGGAGGATGTGAGCAGCGTGGACCGCCTTAAGGCACGTGGGGGCAGTTCGGGCGACAGAGTCCAGGCGGGCTGAGTAGTAGCCCAAAGGCCGATACTTAAGATCATAGCGTTGTGCTAGAACTCCAGAGGCATGACCTTCCGATTCCGAGACAAAAAGGTGAAATGGCTGAGTATAGTCTGGTAAGCCCAAGGCCGGGGCAGAGACAACAGCCTGTTTAAGACGGTCAAAACATAGTCTGTGTTGATGAGAAACACGTGGATCTTCAGCATGAAGCCAAACTGAGCCTTCATCCTTGAGACAGTCGTACAGAGGTTGCATGAGCTTTGAGGCATCAGGGATCCATTGCCTGCAGTAAGTGATGAGGCCAAGGAAAGTCTGCATAGCGGAGTAGGTGGTTGGGAAGGTGATATCCATGATGGCTTGTTTTCTTTCTTCAGTCAGATGTCTAGTACCTTGTAATATACAATGTCCGAGGAAAATGACCTTGGGCAGACACCATTGGACTTCGCCTTTCGAGACTTTACAGTTAGCTGAGCGAAGAAACCAGAGAAGGGATACTGACATCTCTGGCAAATTTTCTTCAGTGCCACAGAGTAAAAGATCATCCACATACTGTAGAAGGGTGACCTGAGGGTTCTCTTGAACCCATGGCTCCAGAATAGACTTCATAGAATGAGTGAATTGGTTAGGAGAGTTCTGGGCTCCTTGTGGAGTCCTGGTCCATGTAAGCTGTGCTCCTTGAAAGGTGAAGGCAGAAAGAAACCACGAATCTTCATGTAAGGGTATACTGAAGAAGGCGTTGGCCAGATCTAACACCGTAAACAAGGTGGCCGTTGGAGGCAGCTGAGACAAAAGGGTGTTTGGGTTAGGTACCTATGGAGTTTCTAAAATGGTAGCTGCATTGACGGCTCTGAGATCCTGAACCAACCGGCATCTTGGAGGCTCTCCCGGAGCGGTTTTCTTCTTTGGCTTAGTATCCTTTTCCATTTTTAGCATTGATTTTTGGAAAGCTTTAACGATGTCCACCGCGTCGTTGAAAGAAGAAGAACGAATCTCGGGCCGTACTCTCAGGACTTCATCTCTGAGAGCGTCTTGTAGGCCATCTACTAGGGCCTGAACCAACAGGGCGGCCTGCGTCTTGACGTGAAGACTGTACCCGAGATCCTCAAAATGCATGCTGAGTCTTGCAGCATATCTTTCCACAGATTCATCAGGGTCTTGTTGAACATCTTGTACAGACCCAGCTTGATCTGACAAGCGATCCTGAGCCCAGGCTTTTAACTGTTTCATGTATTCTAGGCCGGATTCATACGTACTAAGGGATCCTGCTTTTGTGGAATTCATGGCCTTTTGAAAGCTCTCCGTTTTCGGCTAAGTGAGCCTGGCATTCTGCAGCCAGAGTAGAACCAGCAGCAAGGGAAATTTTGCGAGCCAATCCTCCAACATGGCTCATACAGGTGTTTGCAGGGTTGACTATGGCCCCCACCCGATGTGTAAGGATGTCACCATAGCCTATTGACAGAGTGACAGGGCGTCCTGATCGGTCTACTAGATTACGGGAGCGGCAGGGGTCCCAGACTTCTGAGGGGCTGAGGGGTGGTGCTCTTTCAGCAGTTGCTTGGAGCAAGGGCCGGAGTACGGGTAATGGATATGGGGTGGAGGATGCCATAGGAGACGTATGGGGTAAAGGAGGGGGGGGGGGGCTGGAGTATCTTGAGCCCATCCCTCATCTGGCTCCGTATCGTCTTGAGTAACAGTATGTTGGCGGAGGGAGAGCAGTCTGGCCTGAAATTCTGGGGAGTTGAGGAGGATATCCCCAGGGTTGTGGGTGACTCCCATAGGAAACAGGGGAAGCGTCTCAGCATCGTGGACTGGAGCAGAGGGTGTCACATTAGTTTCAGATGGGTGCTCTGGGACTGCGGGCTTTTCCACCTGTGCTGGTGGCTGGTAATATGCACCGGACGGATCTAGTAGTGGATATAGGCCGGATTGGGGCTTTCCGGGCCTCCCACAACAAGTAAGAGGTGTAGCAAGATGGCCGTTGGAGGGAGGAGGTGGGAGTGGGGGTGGGATTATTCTTGGGGGCAGGCTGGGCATCGTGCCATGGGCGGCCCGCCCAGAGTGGGTTTTGCTCTCCACACACCCGACACGTCCACCCCTCCGGTAATTTGGCGTCGGCGCCATTATAGGGTGGTGACTGAGGGCTCAGTGTAGTGACAGGCATCAAAGGTGCAACGGCCATTTTGGGGGCACATAACAAATCACATTCTGCAGCTTTCATGTATCCGAACAAAGGCTCGGCATTCTCTGTTCCCCCCTGCACCATCTACTCTAAGATGTGCTTGAGTCTGGTGCAGAAATCCTCACCCAACTTTCCCAACTTCTGTGTAACACATTCTTTCCAAACTGAAGACTAAAGCCTGCCTGTACTGGATAAGCTTATCATGTTCTACAAATTCCTAACATTCTTCTTGCCTTCTTGCCTTCCCGTAACTCCACTAATTGGCTTAACTCCTACAGCAGCATTCCACAACTTACGAGATCTTTCAAATTTAAATATACACAACATTTTCTTATAGAATGCAATGATCTGTCGCGACTCAGATCACTGGTGCAGTCTACAGGTCGCCACTCCTCAGCGTAGAGTACTCCTCAATACACTGATAAGACAGAGAGTACACCTCAATCTGTCCCTTCCCTAACCTTGAATGGCGACTTTACAGTACGACTCACCACGGCACCCTGACTGACAGCAGAACCCCTCCTTATGAGGTTTCTCTGTATAAGACGAAGAGTACACCTCAATTCGTCACAGACCCTTACAGCAGAACCCCTCCTTATGAGGTTTCTCTGTATAAGATGAAGAGTACACCTCAATTCGTCTTCCTTCCTACTACGGCACCACCCGTCAGTGTAGAGTACTCCTCAATACACTGTTTCCTAACCTTGACTTTACAGCAGTCTCTGTGTTAGACGAAGAGTACTCCTCAATTCGTCACAGATTCTGACAGCACAACACCTCCTTTACACTACAATTCAGGAATGCTTTGAAACTTCGACTATCAGTTACGGGAGGCAGCTATCTAAGAAAAGTACAGTGACCGGGGGAGGAGGAGCTGGTGTGCACACGAGCACGCGCAGGCATGCGACGTCACTCGTTTTAACACTTGCTGGTTCAGGACGTGGTGCGGGACGCCCAAGGTCTCACCACTCGACCGGTCACCCACCCAGATCCAACCTGACAATCCCACAGGAACCGCTGCGGCTGACACACAGGCAAGTGAGACATATAAAATACATCTCAACTTACCGTGTTCGATGGAGGTTGATCAGGCCTCAAATTCAGCCACCGCGGTCACCACCAGGGAAGTCAGCAATATGGGTCCGGGAGGGCGGCGTACCGCTAGCCACGCCGCACGTTGAGCGCCATTTGTGAGGGTCGTGATGACATTCCACTCGTCCTCCAGTCACTCCAAATTCAAACTATGAGCATGGGTCAACCATTCAAAGAATGAGTCAGACAACAAGCTGGTTCAAGCTCAGAGCATGCTCAGAAGGCTACTACAGACAACGTCCTCAGCAATGTTCTGAATTTATTTTTTACATGCACAAATCTAAATACACTACATAATGGGAGGGGAAAGAGGTTGTCCGGAGCGGGGTAAGCCATGAAAGTCCAGTGTCTGGCCACTCCTGATTGGTCCACATCTCCTTATCTCAATCTCTGGGCAGATATTGCAGCCGTCAGCTTATAATCTTGTTTCGTTTCTCTGAAATAAGTCTTGGCAACACTGGAACTGTCTTAGTTTAAGTTTCGATTTGAGTATTACGTAGCAAGGAAAGCTTATTGTTATAGAACACAAAATGGTGGTTAGTACATTAGCAAAAAAGCGTATAAAAATTACAAAAATATAAAAGTTACAAATATATATATTCTCTTTTACCCCGACAAATGTATCAACAGTTCTGCAGACTATATGTGGTTCCCCACAGTCAGTTGGGTGGTTGGAGAGTTGTGATGTGGGGGAAACACTCTGAGGACTGTACGGTGTGTGATGTTAACGTGGAGGAAGAGGAGCAGAGGCCACTTGATGCAGCGCTTGACATCTACTTGAGGACATGTTCTTTCTGGCCCTCATCTACAAAGCGTACCACTTTGCAGCTGCTAAAGAAAGGGGGTGGAGTAGCCCGTCCAGCAACAGAATTTGTCAAAATGCTGCGCAATTGCTCACTGCAGCAAAACGAACTTACTTCTCATCTCTCATATCATACCTGTCTCACAACCCTAAACAACTATTCAGTACTTTCAATTCTCTCCTCCATCCACCATCTCCCCTTCCCTCTCCTCTCATCGCAGCTGCAGATTTTGCCTCATTCATCAAGCAGAAGAATGACAACGTAAGGCAAAGCTTTTGCTTAAAGTTCCCACAGCCCCTCCTCATAACTACTCAACTCTCCTCCTCCAGAACAAGCTTCTCCGCCATCATGGAAGATCAACTTTACTCTTTAAATCACATCTCACCACCTGTGAACTTGACCCAATACTGTCCCACCTCACTCCAAACCTTACCACAGTCTTCATCCCAAGCCTAACCCACCTCTTCAACCTGTCACTAACAACTGGTGTCTTCCCCTCATGATTCAAACATACCTCAATTGCACCCATCCTCAAAAAGCCCTCCCTTGACTCATTCTCCGTGTCTAGCTATTGCCCTATTTTACTTCTCCCCTATGCCTCCAAACTACTGGAACAACACGTCCATTTTGAACTGTCCTTTCACCTCTCCTCCTCCTCCCTAATTCACCGCTTACAATCTGGCTTCCGACTGCACCATTCCACTGAATCTGCCCTGACTAAAGTCAATACTGACCTACTAACCATCAAATGCAAGCAACACTAGTTTGTCCTCCTCCTCCTGGACCTGACATCTGCCTTGGACACAGTGGACCATTCCCTCTTACTATAGACGCTCTGATCTCTTGGCATTACAGACATTCAGTGTCTCCCACTCAAACACCACCTCCTCATCGTGCCCGTATGTGTCGGTGTCCCCCTCGATGCTGATGACACACAAATCTACCTCTCTGGACCTGATATCACCTCCTTACTAACCAGAATCCCACAATGTGTGTCCACTATTTCATCTTCTCTGCTAGATTTCTAAAACTTAACATGGATAAAACCAAATTCACCATCTTTACACCATCTCATTCATCTCCCCCAACTGACCTATCCATCAAAGTCAATGGCTGCCCATTCTCACCAGTCCCTCAAGCTTGACTCTGATCTCTCCTTCAAATGTGAGATCCAAGCCCTTTCCACTTGCTGCCGACTCCAACTCCAAAATATCTCCGGGATCTGCACATTTCTCAACCATGAATCTACAAAAACACCAGTGCACTCCCTCATCATCTCCTGCCTCGACTACTGCAACCTCTTGCTCTTTGGCCTCCCCTCTACCACTCTCGCACCCCTCCAATCTATCCTAAACTGTGTTGTCCAACTAATCCACCTGTCACCCCACTATTCCCTGGCTTCTCCCCTCTGTCAATCCCTGCACTGGCTCCCCATTGCCAAGAGACTCCAGTTGAAAACCCTAACTTTGGCATTCAAAGCCATCAAAAACCTGTCTCCTCCATACATCTATGACCTAGTCTCCCTGTACTTACATGCGCACAACCTCCCATCCTCGCAAGATCTCCTTCTATTCTTGCCACAATCTCATACAAGATTTGTCCCATGTATCTCCCCTGCTGTGGAACTCTTTACCCCAACACATCAGACTTTCACCTACCGTGGAAACCTTCAAAAAGAAGCTGAGAACCCACCTCTTCCGACAAGCATACTGTAATGCACAGTGTGGGAAAGACTAAGTGCAACTTGAAGGGATGAGGGGAAGGAAGGCCAGACACTACAGAAAGGGGGAGTGGAGACCCCTAGGCAGATCTAATAACACCTTACCATCCCTATATTGTTACCACAACAATTGCTGAGCAGGAAACCTAAGCCCTGTATATCCCTAGAGCTAGGCCCTAGCTAGGGAGGGTGGGGTGAGCACTGGTCAGTCCTCACTATGAACTAAAGACAACAAGGGATTCAAACAAAGGTGGGAAAACTTAGCTTGAGCAGACACTAGAGGGATAACACCAAACGTCCTCCAAGGGCACCAGAGAGGAAGCTAGCCAACTGCTATAGCTCCAAGCCTTCACAAAGGAAATTGAGACTATCACCGGTGACTCCCTGAAGCAGACTGAAAGTTTATAAACACCCAGAGCAGGGTGTTTCAATCAGAGCAGGAGGGAGTTTGCCGCTGGGTCCAAAAGTCAGAAGGATTAAGAAGGCGTCTGGAATTCCGAACGCAGAGACCTTCTGCAGCTAGATGTAGAGGGACTGTCTGTTACATCTGACAAACCCGTGACAGAACCCCCTTTTACGAGTGGCCTCTGGACACTCAGAACCAGGTTTCACAAGATAAGAGGTGTGGAATGAACCAACCAACCTGGGGGCATTCACCTCTGATGCAGAAACCCACATCCTTTCCTCTGGACCATAACCCTTCCAGTGCACCAAATATTGTAGGGAACGACGTTGGAGACGAGAATCTACACTGTGTTCCAAATTATTATGCAAATAATATTTTCTCAGATTTTCCCAAATTACCTATATGAATTGCAGTCATTGTAATTTTCCAGTCAAATAACTATTAGAGTACAATTGAAAGGTTTTTGTACAAACTGCCTATGATAACAGTATATTTTTAAAAAAATAAAAAACTCAAACTGCACTCAAAATGCATGTTCCAAATTATTATGCACAGCAGAGTTTTCAACCTTTTCATTTTAATAAAGAACAAAAAAATGGTAATTTGTGAAATTATAAGCATTAGCAGGTTATTACAAATTGAAATCAAACAGTTTTCAACTCAAAACTTTATTCTAGGTGATGTTACATTTGCACATAGGACCCCTTGTTCGAAAGGAGCTTCTGAACTCTCTCGTCCATTGAATTTGTCAGGTTTTGGATGGTTTCTGCTTCAATTGTTTTGCATGAGGACAGAATACCCTCCCAGAGCTGTTGCTTAGATGTGAACTGCCTCCCGCCATCATAGACACTCCTTTTGATGATGCTCCAGAGGTTCTCAATGGGGTTGAGGTCAGGGGAGCATGGGTGCCACACCATAAGTTTGTCCCCTTTTATGCCCATAGCAGCCAGAGATGCAGATGTGTTATGTGCAGCATGAGACGGGGCATTATCATGCATGAAATGATCTCGATGGTCCAGATGGATGGAGTGGAGGATGGCTGGTTGATGGACACCCCATGCAAACACGGCTATGGCGCTAACCAGGAGGAGGTGGAACAATGTTTTGGGCTGGAATCATGGGGAGAGAGATTGTCGGCCCCTTTAGGATCCCTGAAGGGGTAAAGATGAAGAACCGTGCATTCCGCAGCAAGATCATTTTCATGCATGATAATGCCCCATCTCATGCTGAACATAACACATCTGCATCTCTGGCTGCTATGGGCATAAAAGGGGACAAACTTATGGTGTGGCACCCATGCTCCCCTGACCTCAACCCCATTGAGAACCTCTGGAGCAACATCAAAAGGAGTGTCTATGATGGCGGGAGGCAGTTCACATCTAAGCAACAGCTCTTTGAGGGTATTCTGTCCTCATGTAAAACTATTGAAGCAGAAACCATCCAAAACCTGACAAATTCAATGGACGAGAGAGTTCAGAAGCTCCTTTCGAACAAGTGGTCCTATGTGCAAATGTTACATCACCTAGAATAAAGTTTTGAGTTGAAAACTGTTTGATTTCAGTTTGTAATAACCTGCTAATGCTTATAATTTCAAAAATGACCATTTTTTTGTTCTTTATTAAAATGAAAAGGTTGAAAACTCTGCAGTGCATAATAATTTGGAACATGCATTTTGAGTGCAGTTTGAGTTTTTTTTTTTTAAATATACTGTTATCATAGACAGTTTGTACAAAAACCTTTCAATTGTACTCTAATAGTTATTTGACTGGAAAATTACAATGACTGCAATTCATATACGTAATTTGGGAAAATCTGAGAAAATATTATTTGCATAATAGTTTGGAACACAGTGTACAATTCTCAAAATCTGAAACTCCAGATTCCCATCAACCATTATTGGGGGCGGCGGTTGGGGTGAGGACTCAAGAGGTTCCACATATTTCTTGAGCATGACCTGTCAAAGACATTGTGGATCTTAAGAGCCTGAGGTAGCTCAAGACGAAACGCTGCTGGGTTTATAACGCTGGTTATTTTATAGGTACCCATAAATCTAGGCCTCAGCTTCCAACAAGGAACCTTCAACTTGATATTCCTGGTAGACAACCATGCAAAGTCATTCACATTCAGGTCTGGACCTGGCAAGCGTTTTCTATCAGCTATACTTTTGTACCTGTCTCCCATGATCTTCAAATTACTCTGAACCCCTCGCCACACAGAGGAGAGCGACGAAGCAAATTGTTCCTCCTCAGGAACTCCCGAAGCCCCTCCCCCACTAAAAGTACCATACTGTGGATGTTAACTGTGATGATGCAGCGTAAAATCTTAATTATGCCAGACATACTTTCTGATGGCAAGAGCAGCACGCCTTTATTTTTATGTTGACTCTTTAATCTGTGTTCTTTTTTACCTGAATGTTATCTGTTCTTTGATTCTTAAACAATGATGCATATTTACAAGAGCCCCTGTGATACCAACTATGTAAATAGATTAGCTAGAACAATGAATGTTTGCTAGATATGTTAAATACCATTGTTAGGTGTTTTCCAGTCAATCTTGGGGGATGAGCTGTGGATACTCAAGCCCTGCACCTTTACCTCTTACCTGTGCCTGATGACCTCACACAGATGTAAATATAAACAGGGATGTCTGTAGTGCTGAGGTCAGATTCAATCTTGGGACAGAGAATCAGAAAGACTTTGGAAGGAGAATGGGAGACATCCTTCAGGAAAGTTGATGGATTGCATGGCATATAAAGAGACACAGATTTGTATTCTACATGATTCTAGTCTAAGGGTACCGGCCCTGAGCGGAAAGATTCGGATCTGCTCCATTAACCATCAGAGTGACATGGATACATTTTGGGGAGTCCAGGAGAGGACAAAAAGGTCTCCTGGCCCCATGGATATGTTGTTTTGGGGTTGCTAGGAGGGACCCACCAGTCGCCTAGAACCTATGGAGACATTTGAAGTTGCCAAGAGGGACCCACCGGTCGCCTGGCCCCGTGGAAACTCTCTGAGAGTCCAGGTTGGGACCCTCTGGTCTCCTGGTCTTGTACCTCGATGGACTGCTAGCTTCATAAGCTTGCTGCTACTTTCTCTCTGTGTGGGCCCTCAGAAGGGGAGCACTGGTTGAGGTAGTCGGCCCTGGAAGTCTCCAAAGTTGCAGCTGTTCTATCCCAGGCGGGCGGAGAAGGAAGAGTAAGACTGTGTAATGTTGTACCATCTTGGAGTATTTGCTGGGACTGTTCTGTGTGTTTACTGTCTGCTTTGTGGTTCAATAAAGTATTGCCTTGCTGTTTTACCCTCACCCTGTGTTGTCTGAGTAGCGTTACGCCCACGGAAGACCCCGGATCTTCACAGAAACCGTATGCACTAAAGAAAAGTGACCTGCCGGTAGATTCTTGACGATGATTAATAGCAAATTCTGCCAGCGATAAGTAGGATGCCCAATCCTCCTGATTTTCAGAGACAAAACACCTGAGGTAAGTCTCCAAATTCTGATTAACGCGCTCGGTCTGTCCATTCGACTGAGGGTGGAAGGCAGAGGAAAACAACAGCTGCACCCCCAGTCGAGAACAGAATGCTTTCCCTAACCCGGAAACAAACCCGATAAGACACCACATCAGAGGGAACCCTGTGAAGCTTTACGATCTCCTTTATAATCAGTATGTTTGAAGCCAGAAATGTGGCAAAAGGTAGAAAAGTTCAAGGGGGCCAAATACTTTCACAATGCACTGTATATATAAAATGCTCCATACAGAATACTGGCCCCCATAAAATGCTCCATACAGAATACTGGCCCCCATAAAATGCTCCATACGGAATACTGGCCCCCATTTAACCCTCCATACGGAATACTGACCCCATATAACGCTCCATACGGAAGACTAGCCCCCATATAACGCTCCATACAGAAAACTGGCCCCCATAAAATGCTCCGTACAGGATACTGGCCCCCATATAATGCTCCTTACAGGATACTGGTCCCCTTATAATGCTCCATGCAGGCTGTTCCCCCCACATAATGCCCTATGTTGGTTGTTCCCCCCTTATAATGCCCCATGCAGCCTGTTCCCTCCCTTATAATGCCCCATGCAGGATGTCACCCCCCATATAATGCCCCATGCAGGATGTCACCCCCATATAATGCACCAACAAGTGTTTGTATAATTTGTAATGTTAGAATAAATTAAAGTTTGGATTCAAGATAGTATTGACCATAAAGTTAATCAATGGCAATCCAGTGTGCAACTGGATACAATATAAAGTGCAATAGTATATAAGCATAAACAAAATACAATGCATATAGGCACCATTAGAAGGTCAGGGTCATAATACCTGTTGTGGTCACCCAACGCGTGTCGCTGCCAACTTGCAGCTTCGTCAGGGGTAATCCCAAAAGTGTGGTACACCGTCTATATATAGGAAGTTCAGGGACGGAGCATCATCTGTGATAAATTGATCAACATTAGACTCACAAATTGTATGGATCCCATGTGGACAAATGTATAAGCCGTCATAGTCAATGGCAGCCATTGCATGTGTCCCAGAGGTATGCGGCGTGCTTTTCACCGCAGCAACCGTGGAGCACAGTGTGCACCATTTCCGGCAGCAAGTACACAAGTGACATTATGACGGCTTGATCATATGCATTCCACCAATAATAGCGGTGGAACGCAAAAGACGCTAGAGCAAGGTAACAAATGCGTTCCAGAAATATGGAACGCAAGCTTCCGCATTATAATAAAGCCCAAGTGGGTAAATATAAACTGTGCTGTGCTAAAGAGGAGATCCTAAAGAGCCACCATATAGAAGATAAAGTATATGCACACACAAGAATGACTGTAAGAGAAAGTCATGAATACACTAAGAGTCCGGAGGGGGTCTCAAGGAGGAAGGAGAGGAGGCATATTGGAACTGGTAGTTACCCTGCAAATAACAGGGAAAAGTAAACAGCTCCATAAATGGGGGAATCCCACAGATACAACTACCACCAATGGCCAATAGACCTACGCAAAGCAACCAACAGGTCAAAAAGCATAGAATATGGAAGATAGTACAGAACGATGTCATGAGGGCATCCAAAGACCATAAACACAGCAAACAGCCAATACATTAATAAGATTTGGGAGATGAGAACATCAGAACAAAGGTCACCATCCAAGGTACCCATAAATGGATCAAGCAAACCAAAGCCAAGTTATAGAGAATACGATGAGAAGGAAAAGGGATACAGAGCAGAGAAACAATTTCCAATATGTTTAGAGAGGCCACCGAGAAATTGGTTTTACACTGTCCCACCTGTTACTATTCGATCAGAAAACCTGTAAAGGAATGATCCTCATTGATACCACTGGGTGCTATGGAGTCCAAGGTGTAAATCTACCTTGACTTCAATTTTAGAAGTTGGCTAGAATAAGCCCAACACCGTGGATTCGGCTGGACCTTTTGAAGACCAACTACACATAATCCACGGGGTGTACCACCATGAAAGATGAAAAAATGTGATGCCACTGTAGAAATCTTTTTTTCTTTTTGTAGATCCTGATTGGCTAAATTGATGTTAGAGATATGTTTTTGGATTCTTTTGCGTAGTTCCTAACTTGTTTGCCCTACATAAACCATAGGACAAGGGCATAATAATGCATAGATTACATTTTGAGTTTTGCAATTGATATAATTTTTGAGATGTGTAGTTAATTGGTCAGTAGGGTTGATAAACACCTTGGTTGGCTGCATGAATGGACAAATCGAGCATTCGCTGCAGGGGTAGGAACCCCTGATGCGAATGCCCGTGGAAGTAGTTGTAGTGGGTCATCTATAATGGCTCCTAACCAGTGTGTCAGCCAAGTTAGGAGCCTGTTTAGCCGTTAGAAGTGGTTTCTCATGGATAATTTTTGACAAGCAATGATCAGTGGTAAGTATACTCCAGTGTCGTTGTAACACTTGATTAACTCGAAACCATTGGTTATTAAAAGTGGTAACGAACCTAATATGGTTATCGCCTTCACGTATGACAGGATTTAACAAAGAGTCAAGTGATCTAATAGAGACCTTCCGTCGAGCCTTGGTGATGACCGACCGGGGATAGCCACGTTGTCTGAACCGAGTGATCAGATTATTCTCCTCCACTTTGAAGGAGTCCGGACATGAACAATTCCTCTTAGCCCTGGTAAATTGGCCAACCTGAATTCCGTCTTTCAGAGGCTTGGGATGAAAGCACTGATAGTGAAGCAGGCTATTGGTTGCTGTTTTCTTTCTGTAAAGCTCGGTAGTAATGAAGCAATCAGCCATGGCAAGTTTGAGATCCAGAAAGTCGACTGAAATGGATGAAATTTGAAAAGTTAGGTATATATTAAGAGAATTGTTGTTAAGCTACTCAATAAACAATTCAGCCTCGTGTCTGGTCCCTGTCCATATAATAAAAATATCATCTATAAAGCGTAGCCATTTGAAAACACTCTGCTGGAAAACCGTTGATGGATACACGTGTGCGCCCTCCCACCAACCTAAAAATAGATTGGCAAAGGAGGGCGCACACCATGCACCCATCGCTGTACCCAATACTTGTCGGTAAAAAGAATAATCAAAGATGAAATAATTGTGCGTCAGCACAAACCACAACAGGTCAATGACAAAAGAATCATGAAGGCGATTACCTCCACTATCAAGGTCCAAAAAATGCATCACAGCTGTAACTCCCTCCTGGTGGCCGATGTTAGAGTATAAAGATTCCACGTCAATTGTAATTAACAAGGCATTGGCAGGGATCTCCAGTGTATCCAGAAGCTGTATGAAATGTGATGAATCTCTGAGGTAGGAAGGCAGGTTAGTTACTAAAGGTTGCAAAAAAAAGTCTATATAAATACATGCCTTGTCACTAATACTGCCAATGCACGACACTATCGGCCTACCTGGGGGAGAGTCAATATTCTTATGCACCTTGGACAACAGATAGAAAGTTGGGATGATTGACTTCCCAACACAGATTAATTCCTTTTCTTGTTTGTTGATTTTCCCGAGTTCAAAGGCTTGGTTGAGAAGGCGTTCTAGTTTTGCAGAAAAAATTGTTATGGGGTCTGAGGGAAGCTTAAAGTAAAAATTGGTTTTACTCAACTGTCTTTTTACCTCCGTTAAATACATTTCTCTTGGCCATGATACCACATTACCTCCCTTGTCAGCCGAGGTTAGGTTTTGTGAGGTGGATGTATCAGTAGGTAGTTTTTTCATTTCATCTTTCATAGCCACAAAAAATGTATGTACTAAGGGGACTATTGAAAGTGCTGGTACGGCTTGAGAAGGGGAACGGTGTGGAAATCTCCTCCTACCTTGAACATTCTGGTTTTCCTGTAAGAGAGCCAACAAATCTGTAAATACTTGTCTGTCCATAGGTGAGCTAGGCAGAAGATCAGGCTTGTCATATAAAGCCCTAAAGATAACTCTCCAGCAAAAAAGATAAAGGTCCTTTATTAGAGTAAATCTGTCCAATTGTAGCATAGGTGAAAATGTTAAGCCCTTTTCCAATACAGACCTCTCATCTGATGTTAAAATATGTGAAGAGAGGTTGATAATCTGTAATTGTGGGTTGTCAGAAGTTAGTATTGGTTGAGACGTGTTGTCATTTTTTTGTTGTAATGTTTTTGGCCCTGTCCTTTTCCTGCGATTCCCCCGTCTCGTCCTCCGTCCGTATCGCTGGTTTCCGAGCTTAAAAAATCACTCCTATCGATTTCTGATACGTTAGGGAGATTAGATGGACTTGAGGTTCGTATACCACGTTGATTTCCCAAGTGCCGCCAAAAATTTTTCCCTCTTTTTGTCCATTGTATCCCTATCCAGTCTATCAATGATCTCTTTTAGTTTTTGTTGGAAAGGTGCTATTTGTTTGGTATGATCAAATTTGGATAGTTTAGCCTCAAGTGTTATGATTCTATTTTTAAGGGTTAATAATAACTACCTATCATGTTGCATTAGAAGATTAATCAATATTATAGAGTAGAGATGAGCGGTGTTCGACACGAACTGTTCGCCAATCTCAAATTCGAGCTGTTTTGGGCGGTGTTCGAGCCGTTCGGCGAACACGAACGATTTGAAAAAAATTCGGCTGTTCGAGGTTATGTTCGATAACTGTTCGTGCACCAAAATCATAACTGCATTTTTTCTCAGTAATGCTGAAAATTAATGTTAATACGCAGTTTGAGTGTACAGCGGGGCGGGGGGAGGGGCAGGGGATGGATCTCTGCAGAAATAATGAAGATCTCCATTTTTTTTTCTCTTTCCCGCATTTACAGTGGGGAGGTGCAATCTATCAGCCGATCAGCAGCACACACACGGAGCGAACTACTTTTTTTCACACAAGCAAGGGCATGTGTCATTGGCAGTGTATGTCACATGTCCTTGCCCTATAAGACCCAGCCATTTTCCCCGTCGCCACCATTTTCTCACTGCTGCAGCTGCGTGATAGACGGCACCGCTGTTGCTGTGTGTGCTATACCTTGTTAATTTCAAGCCAATTTTCGCACAAATCTACAGATAGCTTGGGAGTAGGGAATAGTTGTGATTGCAGTCCTTTTAAGGACTAGGTTACATCATTTCCTACGACTTTTATCAGGCAGGTCTGTGCTCTTAAATAGATAGATTGGGAGTAAAGACTAATTGTAATTGCAGGCCTTTTCAGGGCTAGGTTACATCAGTTCCTATCACTTTTTGCCAGGCAGGTCTGTGCCACTGCTGTGCAAGTTTTTTTCACAGCATTTGGCTAAATCTAGCAAAGCAAATCCTTTTTGTCCTCTTGCAGTGTGTGTTAGTCAGTGGAGAAGCCTATCTGTGTTGCAAGGTACACCACCTGTGTATAGAATACAATTTTTTTTACTGCACCTAGTGAAGTAAAACCTTTTGGGCATAGCATCATTCTATTAGTCCATCTATACTAACCTCCACCAGGTTGAAAATTCAAAATAATTTTTATCTGCATCTAGCTCTGAAAAACTATTTCGGCTTGTAGCAGTGTGTGGGACTTGGTCTATTAGTCCATCTATACTGACCTCCATCAGGCTGCAAATTCAATATAATTTTTTTCTGCATCTAGCTCTGAAAAAATATTTCGGCTTGTACCAGTGTGTGGGACTTGTTCTATTAGTCCATCTATACTAACCTCCAGCAGGTTGCAAATTCAATCAAATTTTTTTCTGCATCTAGCTCTGAAAAAATATTTTGGCTTGTAGCAGTGTGTGGGACTTGTTCTATTAGTCCATCTATACTAACCTCCAGCAGGTTGCAAATTCAAAATAATTTTTATCTGCATCTAGCTCTGAAAAAATATTTCGGCTTGTAGCAGTGTGTGGGACTTGTTCTTCTAGTCCATCTATACTAACCTCCATCAGGTTGCAAATTCAATATAATTTTTTTCTGCATCTAGCTCTGAAAAAATATTTCGGCTTGTAGCAGTGTGTGGGACTTGTTCTATTAGTCCATCTATACTAACCTCCATCAGGTTGCAAATTCAAAATAATTTTTATCTGCATCTAACCCAGCCAATACTTTTGGGCTAATACCACAGTTTGGCCACTCAGATCTGCTCGGTTCCCATCCATTGTTTTTTGTGCAAACAACTCCAGAGTTGTGAATTAGTTAACCACCAAAATGAGTGGAAAAAGGCCTGCTGCTGGTGGAAAGGGGAATAGGCGTGTTGGGAAGGGAAAAAAAGGTTGTGTCCGTGGGGTAGGTGTTAAAGCAACAGTAACATCTGCAGAAGAAAGACCATCTTCCAGCCAAACTAAGATGTCTACTTCTTTTAGAGGACAATGTGATAAGATCCCTTTCTTACAGCCACGCCAATCGTTACAAATTCCAGATGAGACACAAAAACAGCAGGTGCTTCAACGGATATCAAGTGCTCCTTTAAGTGGGCTCTCCTCCACCTCAACTTCAACATCACAAATACTCCAGTCCTCAGAGGTGTCACCCCAATCGCACTTGCTTCCTCTCAGCTCCCAAGTCTCCAGCTGCCCGTCTGAGTATGGGGTTGAACAGATGGTTGAGTCTGCAGAGGTGTTTACTCATACTATAGCCTGGGAATCAGAGGTCGGCTCCAGAGCTTCTGTGAATCCAGACGAGGAAATGATCTGCACTGATGCCCAGAATCTTTAGGAGTCGGATCCAGGACCAGACGCAGAAGGTTCTGACCATAATGTAGACCCTTGTTCCCAAACTGTAACTCATGTTGGTGGAGACAATGAGGAAGACGATGATGAGACTCAAATACCTGATTGGGGCGACAACTTTAGTTTTTTGTCAGGGCAGGAAGAGGTTGGCTCTGAGGACGACGGGTGTGATAACACACAGGGTGATGATGACGAGGTTGGAGATCCCACTTACTGTCAACCCACAGTCAGCCAAGAGATGAGGTCAGCAGAGGAGGTGGAGGAGGATGCTAGTGACGACGAGGTCAGGTTGCGCCTTCCTGGACAGAGATGTAGTACTGGAAGCACGTCAACAACTGCATCCTCAAACACAACTCTGCCTCTGACCACAAGTCGTGGTGGCTCTTCAGGTCGCATGGGTGCTAAGCCTTGCATAGCCTGGGCATTTTTTCAGATGGATAAAGATGACCCAACTCGTGTTATCTGTAACATTTGTCAGCAAAAGCTAAGTAGAGGCCAAAAAATACATAGTTTGAGTACTTCATGCATGAACCGGCACATGGATATGAAGCATAAGTTGCAGTGGGAAGCTCACTGTGCTACAATGCGGCCTAGCGGGCCGGGCCCACCACCGTCTGCCACATCTTGTGCATCCACGGCCTCTTCATCCTCTGTGACTGGGGGGACAGCAGTCACACCTGTTTTGGGACGCAGACCTGCCACCTCTTTACCCGCAACAGCCAGCGTGATTGGCAGGTCATCATTTTCTTTGGAGGTGGAAACACCAGCTGGTGTTGAGCGCTGTCCGACATCGATAGCACCACCTTTGGATCAAGGCAACCTAACATGTCCGCCTGCATCTTCCTCACAGACCGGCAGTTTGCCGGGGAAACCCTTCTCAACCCCGTCTAAGCACAACAGCCAGCCCTCGGTCCCTCAGATGTGGACAAGTAAAAGACCATTTCCTCCTAGCCATGAGAAAGCTAAGAGGTTGAATTTCACCATCTGCAAGCTGTTGGCTACAGAAATGCTTCCTTTCCGCCTGGTGGACACAGAGGATTTTCGAGACCTTATGTCCGTCGCAGTGCCCCAGTACCAGATGCCCAGTCGGCACTACTTCTCAAAGAAAGGTGTGCCTGCGCTCCACCAGCATGTCGCACACAACATCACCGCTTCTTTGAGGAACTCTGTGTGTGACAGGGTGCATTTCACCACAGACACTTGGACGAGTAGGCATGGACAGGGGCATTACATGTCGCTGACTGGGCACTGGGTAACTATGGTGACAGCAGGACAAGGGGCTGCTGTCCAAGTCTTGCCGTCCCCACGAGTTGTGTGTCAATCCTCTTTATTTCAAAGTTCCTCCACTGCTTCTGCCTCCTCAACCTCCTCTCCGTCCTGCACCTGCACCCAAAGCCTGTCTGGTCATGCCACAAGCTTTCTAACTGCGCAGAAGGGATCCTGCACACCTCCTTACTATGCTGGCAGCAGGGCTCAACGTCATCAGGTGGTTTTTACTTTGAAATGTTTGGGAAATGTGAGTCACACAGCTGAGGAGTTGTGGTCAGCTCTGGAGACCCAGTTTCATGAATGGTTGTCTCCACTGGACCTGAAACCAGGGAAGGCCGTGTGCGACAATGCTGCAAACCTGGGTGTGGCCCTTCGCCGGGGCAATGTCACACACGTGCCTTGTATGGCTCACGTGTTGAACCTGGTTGTCCATCAATTTTTAGCCCACTATCCCGGACTAGATCGCCTTCTGTAGAGGGCACGGTCGCTGTGTGCTCACTTCCGCCGTTCGCATCCCGCAGCTCAGCGACTTACATGTCTACAGAAGTCGTTGGGCCTGCCACTTCACTGGCTAAAATGCGATGTACCTACCCAGTGGAATTCAACTCTGCACATGTTGCAGCGACTGTGGCAGCACCGACAAGCCCTGGTGCAATACGTTGTACTGTATAGCCTGAGCCAAAGAAATCCAGAGGTGGGGCAAATCACGCTGGAGGAGTGGTCTCAGATCAGGGACCTATGCACCCTTCTGCACAATTTTGAAATGGCGACGAAGATGTTTAGTGCTGATGATGCCATTATCAGCATGACTATTCCGGTGATTTACATGCTGGAGCACATGTTAAACAGACTTCGGAGTCAGGTGGTGGCACAAGAGGAGGTGGAGGAAGTAGAGGAGGAGGAGTTGTATGCGGAAGGGCTAACATCTGCAAGGTCCAGACGGTCGGCAGCACCAAGGCGGCAGGCATGTGAGGGTGGGGGAGATGGTTTTACCAGGGCGCATGGTAGCAGCCAAACTAGTGAGGAAGGTGCAGGAGCCCAGGAAGAAGTGGAGGACGAACTGATGGAAGACTCATCAGATGAGGGAGACCTTGATCACATATCTGTTGTGCGAGGTTGGGGGGAGAGGGCAGAGGAAAGAAGCATGATTGTTACCTCGCCACCAACACAACAGGGATTTGGTGCTCCTGGATGCGCAAGACACATGAGTGCCTTCTTGCTGCACTACCTGCAACATGACCCTCGAATTGTGAGAATTAGAAATAATCTTGACTACTGGGTTGCCACACTGTTAGATCCCTGGTACAAAAGTAAATTTGCAGAAATTATTCCTGCCATAGAAAGAGATGCACGCATGCAGGAGTATCAGCAGAGACTGTTGCAGAATCTTACATGTGCTTTTCCCCAAAACACTAGTGGTGCACGTAGTGAATTTCACAGTTCCAACTTGCCAACCGTGGGACCGTCGAGTGTTCAGCTCTCAAAACGTAACAGAAACACAGTATCTGCTGGTAACATCAATTTTGCGGAATCATTTCACCACTTTTTTTAGCCCATCCTTTGCAAGGCCACAGGAGACAAGAAGTCTAACAAATAGTCAACGCCTAGAGACGATGGTACAGGAGTATCTCCAAGTAAACATTGAAGCCATGGCTGTGTCACTGGACCCTTGCTCTCTTTGGGCTTCCAATCTGGACAAATGGCCGGAGCTCGCCACTTACGCCTTGGAGATCTTGTCATGCCCCGCAGCCAGCGTTCTGTCTGAACGTGTGTTCAGCGCTGCTGGTGGTGTGCTGACAGATAAGCGCACGCGGCTCTCCACTGATAATGTAGACAGACTCAAGCTCATAAAGATGAACAAATCATGGATCCGAAACGACTTTTCTACCCCTGTGTCATCCTGGGGAGAGTGAAAGCTTGATGATTTGTTAAAATCACCCCACGAACCGTTTTAAGCTTTAAAATTACTAATCATGTTTATCTGTATCTTGGCTGGAAAATAATTTGGGCCTTGTAGCAGTGTGCAGTACTGATTCTATTAGGCCATCTATACTAAACTCCACCAGATTTAAAATTACTAATCATGTTTATCTTTATCTTGGCTGGAAAATAATTTGGGCTTTGTAGCAGTTTGCAGTACTGATTCTATTAGGCCATCTATACTAAGCTCCACCAGCTTTCAAATTAATAATAGTTTTTAGCTGCATCTAGCCCGGAAAATAATTTTGGGGCTCCTAGATGCGCAAGACACATGAGTGCCTTCTTGCTGCACTACCTGGAACATGACACTCAGATTGTCAGAATTCGAAGTAATCCTGACTACTGGGTTGCCACACTCTTAGATCCCCCACACTCTTCGATCAACCTTTTCATTTTAATAAAGAACAAAAAAATTGTTATTTTTGAAATTATAAGCATTAGCAGGTTATTAGAAACTGAAATCAAACAGTTTTCAACTCAAAACTTTATTCTAGGTGATGTTACATTTGCACATAAGACCCCTTGTTCGAAAGGAGCTTTTGAACTCTCTCGTCCATTGAATTTGTCAGGTTTTGGATGGTTTCTGCTTCTGCTGTTGCTTAGATGTGAACTGCCTCCCGCCATCATAGACACTCCTTTTGATGATGCTCCAGAGGTTCTGAATGGGGTTGAGGTCAGGGAAGCATGGGGGTCCCCCATAAGTTTGTCCCCTTTTATGCCCATATCAGCCAGAGATGCAGATGTGTTATGTGCAGCATGAGACGGTGCATTATCATGCATGAAAATGATCTTGCTGCGGAATACACGGTTCTTCTTCTTGAACCATGGCAGGAAGTGCTGTTTGAGAAACTCCACATACATTATGGAGTTCATCTTTACCCCTTTAGGGAGCCTAAAGGGGCCGACAATCTCTCTCCCCATGATTCTAGCCCAAAACATTACTCCACCTCCTCCTTGTTGGCGCTGTAGCCGTGTTTGCGTGGGGTGTCCGTCAACCAGCCATCCTCCACTCCATCCATCTGGACCATCGAGCGTTGCACGGCACTCATCGGTGAACAAAACAGTTTTGAAGTCAGTCTTCATGTATTGTTTGGCCCACTGGAGCCATTTCTGCTTGTGTGCAGTGGATAGAGGAGGTCGACAGGATGGCTTACGCACAGCTGCAAACCTCTGTAGGACTCTGCATCTTGTTGTTCGGGGGACGTTGGAGGCACCAGCAGCTTCAAAAACTTTTCTGCTGCTATGTCAAGGCTTTCTTGCCACTGCTCTTTTAACCTGACGTAATTGCCTGGAGGAAAGAGTCCTCAATTTTCCCTTATCAGCACGCACACGTGTGTACTGTGAATTAGCTACATACTTCTTGATTGTGCGATGATCAGGATGAAGTGTCTTGGCAATGTTGATTGTAGTCATGCCTTGACCTAAACACTCCACAATTTGTTGCTTCTCAGCAGCCGACACATCCTTTTTCTTTCCCATTTTGGCAGAAAATGTAGGCTGCTTAATAATGTGGGACAGGCTTCTTAAGTAGTCTTGCCTTTCATTGGACACACCTGCCAAACTAATTAGCACAGGTGTCTGCAATTGCTTACAGTGATATAAAGAGGCCTGACACACATCACCATCAATGAGTTTAACTGACAAACCAAAAAATTCTTACCTTATCACTCCTAAACACTTTTTGCATAATAATTTGGAACACAGTGTACATGTGCTTTTCCACAAAACACCAGTGGTTCACGTAGTGAATCTTACAGTTCTAACTTTCCAACCGTGGTCTGTATGGAGTTGTTCAATAAAGGGCCCAAAATTAAGATAACATAGACGGGAGAGGTCTCTATGAATACGAATTCCTAAGTATTTGATACCCTGTGAGGGCCAGGCAAAGGGAAAGTTGGACTGGATGGAATCCTGTATGGATTTGGGGAGGGAGACATCGAGGACCTCAGACTTCGCTGCATTGATTTTAAAATTTGACCATGTAACAAAGTGATCTATTTCAGCCATAACAGCAGGGATGGATATATGTGATTGAGTGATATATACTAGGACATCATCAGCAAATGCAGAGCACTTGTACTCGGTGCCTCCCACCTCAATCCACCTAATATTGGGGTTATGGCGAATTGATGAGAGCAGGTGCTCTGTCGCTAGGATGTATAAGAGAGGGGACAGAGGACATCCCTGCCTTGTCCCATTGGTGATTATGAAAGGTGATGAAAATGTTCCATTTATCTTCAGCCTAGGTGACGTATTGCGATACAGGGCCGTGATTTTGCCTATAAAAGGGTCCCCTAGACCCCTACCCCAAGCTTTTTAAGGGAATAATATATGGCGTGCCAGGAGACTCTATGGAGTGCTTTCTCAGCATCCAACGAGAGTATATAATTACAAATTTGTAACTGCATCTAGCCCAAGAAATACTTTGTGGCTAGTAGCAGTGTCTGCTAGTCAGCGGATTATCCCAGCTGTTAAGCAAGCTACACCACCTGTAGTTTGGACACTTAATTTTTTCAAAGGAAATGGTTCGGGCCCCCGGGACACTCAGTGAAGAGCATCGGGGAGGCACCCCAAAGCATAGGGGCTCGGACTGGCGGTAGGACGCTTTGCGGTGGACCGCCGAGCTCGATCCTTATAAAAGCTTTTTAACTGCAGCAGCTTTAGTGGACGCTACTGGAGCTGGAACTACGCGGCTGCTGGCATGAGTCTTGCCCTCCAATAGGTCCTTGTAAAAAGATTTAAAGTGTATTCATTCAAATTAGAGAGACAATTTAAATTAAAAAGCTTAGACCTGTCTCCACCACAGTGGGGCTCGCTTGACCCACCAGCGGACAGGCACCAGTATTGGGAGGGGGGGACTGGCCGTCAGGGTCCACCGCAGCTCTGGCACAAACCCGGCGACACGGAGGTCGCACGGGCAGGAACGGACTGGCCGTGTCGGCTTCGCACTTTTTTGGTTTTAGAAGGGCATGACATGCCTATATCTGTGTCTCCCCCTCTTTTTACTCCTCCACCTCTTTTCTTTTCGCATGACTATATGTGCTTGTCACTTTTCCATGTCTTAGTTTTGTCTTCTGAGCAGTTCGTCAGCTTTTGGACACCTTTTAAGGTGTTTTCTATGTGTTTCTATGTGTTTTTGTTTGCCTGCCATTGGTTTTAATGGTGTTCGAAGGTGTTCGACGAACAGTTCGACGAACAGTTCGGCGAACAGTTCGGCGAACATACGGGTGTTCGACGAACCGAACCGAACTCGAACACTACGGGGGTGGCTCAACACTATTATAGAGCACTGTGAAAGCCCTTTCTCCCAGATATCTTTAAAAGAATCCAATGGCTCCCAGGCTGGAAAAATTTGAATACGCAGTCCCCGTGGACATATTGCTAGTTTGAGGTATTCCTCGAGACTTCTAATATTCCACCAAACTCGTGTCAATGACTTGTGTGTGTCAATCAATTTGTTGGTAATAACATTAAAATCATTATCCTCCCGCAAGGACTGGGCTGGAAAGGCCTCCAATAGTTGGCTGTTCCATGCCGCCTCCCTGGCTTCCAGGTCAAACGCCATAAAGATTACGCAAGAGAAAATTTTTTGACAATCTGAAATAAAGCAATAATAATTAGTATATAAGAAAATACATAAACGCGTGCTGCTCCTGTAGTAGCGGCGTCTCTGCCCCCTGACAGGCAGAGACGCTGTTCCACTCACCACCACGCTCCCTGCCCGGCGTCCTCCGGCGCTCATGCCTTTCTTGCTGCCGGCACGCGCAGCTCCCCGGACTCTGTGCTTAGTGCGTGCGCGCTCCCTCCCTCTTAAAGGGGCCGCGCGCGCCGTCCTAAGGAGTCCCCGGCCAATGGCCAGAGTACTTCTCATTTAAAAGGCACCTCCTCCAAAATGGAGGTGCCCGTGCAAAGTTGTTGCTCTGTATGTTAAACTCTGCTTCAGCCCACAGGTCCTGCTGCCTGTCTGACTACCAGTCCAGTCCGTCTGACTATCAGTCAATTCTGCCAGTCTGATTACCAGTCCAGCCTGACAGTCTGCTTACGGCCCAGTCCGCTAGTCTGTCTATGGGCTTGGCCAGTCCGCTTATCCGGAGCCTTCATCTGCTAGCTGTCTCCGCCTGCCAAGGACAATCTCCAGCCCGACGTTCTGCCTACGGTCAAACCCGCCAGTCTGTCTATGGGCTAGGCTAGCTTGCCTACCTGGAGAATTTGCCTGTTACCTGGAGGCTCCTGCCTGCCCCTGCCGTGTATACCTGACAGCCTACCTAGAGGCTCCTGCTCGTCACTTGCCGTGACCACCTGACAGCCTACCTAGAGGCTCCTGCCTATCACTTGCTGTGACCACCTGACAGCCTACCTAGAGGCTCCTGCCCATCACTTGCCGTGACCACCTGACAGCCTACCTAGAGGCTCCTGCCCGTCACTTGCCGTGACCACCTGACTACCTACCTAGAGGCTCCTGCCCGTCACTTGCCATGACCACCTGACAGCCTATCTAGAGGCCCCTGCCCGTCACCAGCCGTGCCTGCCTGACAGCCTACCCATAGGCTCCTGCCTGTTACCTGCCGTGCCTGCCAGTCCGTCTGCCTGGATCACCTGTCAGCCTGCCTGCCGTGCTCATCTGCTGTACCGGCCAGTCCCTGCCTTCTGACCCGTGCGAGTCACCTGCTCTCATACAAGGTCGGTCCCCAGATTAGCACCTGGTCCCTCTGCTCGGTCCTTCCCTGGTCACGGAGTCGATTGAGCTGCCGTACGGCCTTGGTTGGTCCGAGTTGATACCTAGTTACGCCCCTCTGGCCCCTCCTTGCACCGCAGCCACCCTGATCCGAAACAGCTCCTATAGAAAACCAGTGAAAACTGGGCAAAGACAGTAGTTGAAGCAGAGAGGTAGGAGGCACAGCTAGATATAAGAGGGGTGATACAGGCAACCTGTGAAATGCATATAAGGAAAAAAGAGAAAAGCCACAGGTACAGAAAGCCAAGCACACCCAAATATTTGTATTGTAAACATATAACGATTTTATTAAACAGAGTTTGACAAAAGCAATGTGACCATACTAGAAAAAGTTCCACGTCAATTGTAATTAACAAGGCATTGGCAGGGATCTCCACTGCATCCAGAAGCTGTATCAAATGTGATGAATCCATTTGCACACTGGGTTGCCATTGATGAACTTTATGGTCAATACTATCTTGAATCCAAACTTTAATTGATTCTAACAGTAAAAATGATACAAACACCTGTTGGTGCATGTTTGGGACGATCCTACCCTTGCATGGGTCTTTTGTGTTTTAAATGTTTTTAACTTTTTCTAGTATGGTCACATTGCTTTTGTCAAACTCTGTTTAATAAAATCATTATATGTTTACAATACAAATATTTGGGTGTGCTTGGCTTTCTGTACCTGTGGTTTTTCTCTTTTTTCCTTATATACATTTCACAGGTTGCCTGTAGCATCCCTCTTATATCTAGTTGTGCCTCCTACCTCTCTGCTTCAACTCCCATATAATGCCTCATGCAGGATGTCACTCCCCCCCATAGAATGCCCCATGCATGATATAACTTCTCCTCCCCATATATTGCCCCATGCAGGATGTCACCCCCCCATATAATGCCCCATGCAGGATGTCACCCCCCCATATAATGCCCCCTATGCAGGATGTCACTTCTCCCCCCCATGTAATGCCCTATGCAGGATGTCTCTCCCCCCCCATATAATGCCCCATGCAGGATGTCCCTTCCCCCCCTTATAATGCCCCATGCAGAATGTCACTTCCCCCTCATATAATGCCCCATGCAGGATGTCACTCCCCCGCCATGTAATGCCCCATGCAGGATATCACTCCCCCCCCCTCATATAATGCCCCATGCAGGATGTCACCCCCCTCCTTATAATGCCCCATTCAGGATGTCACCCCCCTCCTTATAATGCCCCATGCAGGACATCACCCCCCCATATAATGCCCCATGCCTCCATACATTAAAAAAAAATAAAAAATCAAATACTCACCTCACTCTTCCTCACCTGCTGCCGCTGCTCAGGTCCGAACTCCAGTGTCGTCCCGCTCTGCGCTGCCTGTAACGGCTCAGGGGAGGGCACGGTGGAAAGACGTCACCGCATCCTCTGACCTGAGACGTCACAGGGAGCGCACAGCAGGAAGATAGTGGCTCTGCAGAGGCACGGGGAGAGGTAAGTATCTGGCTGCTGGGGCCCTGGGCAAGAGGGGGAGAAGGGCGGGCGCTGGCACCGCTCTCCTCCGCCCATAGCCCGGCGGGGTGCCCGATCATGAGTGGGTCCCCCCGCCTGCTCAGGGCCCAGGCACTTGCCCAGGTGCGCCGGGTGCTGACGCCGGCCCTGCAGGAGGGCAACCTTGGTTTCAAGCTGGACTGGCTGACATGCAGAGACCCCAACATTAGAGACCTGCAGCTGCTGTTGCTGAACCTCATAGCAGAGGTCAGTCATCTCCAGAAACAGCTGCTCTGACAGCTCAGCAATGGGATCCATAAACCAAGAAAAACAACCACACCCCCAAAAAAAAAATCCACACAAAAAAAAAACACGTGTCAGTTTTTTTTCCCCCTTTTATATATGCACGGCTGGTGATAATTAGTGTTGAGCCACCCCCGTAATGTTCGAGTTTGGTTTGGTTCGTCGAACACCCGTATGTTCGCCGAACTGTTCGTCGAACTGTTCGTCGAACACCTTCGAACACCGTTAAAACCAATGGCAGGCAAACAAAAACACATAGAAAACACCTTCAAAGGTGTCCAAAACCTGACAAACTGCTCAGAAGACACAACTAACACATGGAAAAGTGACAAGTACATATAGCCATGTGAAAAGAAAAGAGGTGGAGGAGTAAAAGGAGGGGGAGACACAGATATAGGCATGTCATGCCCTTCTAAAACCAAAAAAGTGCGAAGCCGGCACGGCCAGTCCGTTCCTGCCCGTGCGACCTCCGTGTCGCCGGGTTTGTGTCAGAGCCGCGGTGGACCCTGACGGCCAGCCCCCCTCTCCCAATACTGGTGCCTGTCCGCTGGTGGGTTGAGCCCCCCCGCGGTGGGGGGGGGGGGGTAACATCTGCAGAAGAAAGACCATCTTCCAGCCAAACTAAGATGTCTACTTCTTTTCGTGGACAATGTGATACGATCCCTTTCTTACGGACACGCCCATCGCTACAAATTCCAGATGAGGCACAAAAACAGCAGGTGCTTCAACGGATATCAAGTGCTCATTCAAGTGGGCTCTCCTCCACCTCAACTTCAACATCACAAATACTCCAGTCCTCAGATGTGTCACCCCAATCGCACTTGCTTCCTCACAGCTCCCAAGTCCCCAGCTGCCCGTCTGAGTATGGGGTAACACAGATGGTTGAGTCTGCACAGCTGTTTACTCATACTATAGCCTGGGAAACGGAGGTCTGCTCTAGAGCTTCTGTTAATCCAGACGAGGAAATGATCTGCACTGATGCCCAGAATCTTTATAAGTCGGATCCAGGACCAGATGAAGAAGGTTCTGAGCATAATGTAGACCCTCGTTCCCAAACTGTAACTCCTGTTGGTGGAGACAATGATGAAGACGATGATGAGACTCAAATACCTGATTGGAGCGACAACTTGACTTTTCGGTTAAGGCAGGAAGAGGTTGGCTCTGAGGACGACGGGTGTGAGAACACACAGGGTGATGATGATGAGGTTGGAGATCCCACTTACTGTCAACCCACAGTCAGCCAGTCGGTGAGGTCAGCAGAGGAGGTGGAGGAGGATGTGACTAGCCCAGGGGATGGGGATGACTCTGTACCCGGGCCTTTGCCTGGCCTTGGGGATGTCGCGGTGGTCGGCTCCCTGGCCTGTACCCTGGGGTCACTCTTTAAAAGGGTGGATAATTGTTAATTTTATAAGAGTTTGTGACGCCACCTGTGGTATCTGGTGAGAAGCACCAGCGCTGCAGCAGTCCACTGAGGCTGGTGGTAAGGCAGCTCAATGGTATAGCTCCCCACAGGTGGAGCTAGGTCTCAGGGCAGAGTATGCAGGGGGAATGCAGGACAGGTGAGACCCAGCTGGGTCAGAGCAAGAACGGGAACGGACACGGTAGTCACTTCAGTACCTTTTACTGGTGGAAATTCAGGCACATCCCGGAGCACTGTAGGGTGAAGGGTGCATATCAGGATCCTCCCCAATGAGTGGGTGTAGGGCCTCCTGTTTCTTGCCTCTGCGTAGTAAGTTTCTGACCTGCCTGGAGCTAGGCCTAACTTTGTCTCTGTCCTGCGCTGGCTGACCTTGTGGTAGGGCCTTCTCTTGGAGCTCACGCTCCCAGTATGCGGGGCCTAAGCGTCTCCTGGCTCTGTTACGTATCAGCACCTGAGCGATCCTGGGACTTGTAGTTCTCCAGGGATTCCAGTTATGCCTTACTGGGTCATAGAGATCCCGGTAAGCTCGGATCCGGTGTCCGGTAAATGCTTCGGGGTGAGCTGGTTAAGCTCCTCTGCCCCTTATGTACTAACTCGTCACTCGCCTTCGGCCTACTTGGGCCCTCACTAGGCTATACACACTAACGGCAGCTTGCCACGCTTCACCGATCTTATGGCGCCGGCACACCTTAAGCTCTATCTGAGCTCCCTGAATCTAGCTAGCAGGAGCCTCGTGCTCCACTGCTGAACTATTAACTGAGTTCTCTAGACTAGACTGAGCTCCACTGCAGACTGACCTCTCTTAGGCTTCTCTACTGCAGGAACTCTTCAGAGGAACTGAACTGCCTAGCTCCACCTTCCCTATTTATATCCCTAACGGGCTCCCTCTGCTGGTCTGAGGTGGAAGGTGGAGATGTGTGAATGTTTATGGGGGCCTCTTGTGGAGGATTCCATCAATACACTCTTCTAGGATCTGTGATACCAAGCGCAGCGGGGCATCACAGATGCTATTGACGATGAGGTTAGGTTGCGCCTTCCTGGACAGAGACGGAGTACTGGAAGCACTTCAACAACTGCATCCTCAACCACAACTCTGCCTCTGACCACAAGTCGTAGTGGCTCTTCAGGTCGCATGGGCTCTAAGCCTTGCATAGCCTGGGCATTTTGTCAGATCGATAAGGATGACCCAACTCATGTTATCTGTAATATTTGTCACCAAAAGCTAAGTAGAGGCCAAAAAATCCATAGTTTGAGTACTTCATGCATGTGCCGTCACATGGATATGAAGCATAAGTTGCAGTGGGAAGCTCACTGTGCTACAATGCGGCCTAGCGGGCCGGGCCAACCACCGTCTGCCCCATCTTGTGCATCCGCAGCCTCTTCATCCTCTGTGACTGGGGGGACAGCAGTCACACATGTTTTTGGACGCAGACCTGCCACCTCCTTACCCGCAACAGCTAGTGTGATTGGCAGGTCGTCAGTTCATTGGGAAGTGGAAACACCTGCTGGTGTTGAGCGCTCTCCGACATCGAGAGCACCACCTTTGGATCAAGGCAACCTAACATGTCCACCTGCATCTTCCTCACAGACCGGCAGTTTGCCGGGAACACCCTACTCAACCCGTCTAAGCACAACAGCCAGCCCTCGGTCCCTCAGATGTGGAAAAGTAAAAGACAATTTCCTCCTAGCCATGACAAAGCTAAGAGGTTGAATTTCACCATCTGCAAGCTGTTGGCTACAGAAATGCTGCCTTTCCGCCTGGAGGACACAGAGGATTTTCGAGACCTTATGTCCGTCGCAGTGCCCCAGTACCAGATGCCCAGTCGCCACTACTTTTCAAAGAAAGGTGTGCCTGTGCTCCACCAGCATGTCGCACACAACATCACCGCTTCTTTGAGAAACTCTGTGTGTGACAGGGTGCATTTCACCACAGACACTTGGACGAGTAGGCATGGACAGGGGCGTTACATGTCGCTGACTGGGCACTGGGTAACTATGGTGACAGCAGGACAAGGGGCTGCTGTCCAAGTCTTACCGTCCCCACGAGTTGTGCGTCAATCCTCTTTATCTCGAAGTTCCTCAACTGCTTCTGCCTCCTCAACCTCCTCTCGGTCCTCCACCTGCACCCAATGCCTGTCTGGTAATGCCACCTGCTTTCTAACTGCGCAGAAGGAATCCTGCACACCTCCTTACTATGCTGGCAGCAGGGCTCAATGGCATCAGTGTTTCCTTTGAAATGTCTGGGAAATGTGAGTCACACAGCTGAGGAGTTGTGGTCAGCTCTGGAGACCCAGTTTCATGAATGGTTGTCTCCACTGGACCTGCATCCAGGGAAGGCCGTGTGCGACAATGCTGCAAACCTGGTTGTGGCCCTTCGCCGGGGCAATGTCACACACGTGCCTTGTATGGCTCACGTGTTGAACCTGGTTGTCCATCAATTTTTAGCCCACTATCCCGGACTAGATGGCCTTCTGCAGAGGGCACGGTCGCTGTGTGCTCACTTCCGCCGTTCGCATCCCGCAGCTCAATGACTTACATCTCTACAGAAGTCGTTGGGCCTGCCAGTTCACCGGCTGAAATGCGATGTGCCGACACGGTGGAATTCAACTCTGCACATGTTGCAGCAACTGTGGCAGCACCGACAAGCCCTGGTGCAATACTGACGTATAGCCTGGGCCAACGAGATCCAGAGGTGGGGCAAATCACGCTGCAGGAGTGGTCTCAGATCAGGAACCTATGAAGTTGATGCGCCCCCTGGGCCGTGGGGTATCCGGAACCGGGCCGGTAGACGCTGGGGGTTGTAGTCACTGTGGCGGTGACCCGGTCCGTGACCCAGGGCGGTCAATCCAAGGGTAATTTGTATATATGGGTTTTATAATGTCCAACTATGCCACCTGTGGAGTGCGGCCAAAGGGGCCGCCGCTGCGGAACAGTCCTCTGAAGCTGGTGGTTTTGCAGCAATGGTATTATTACTCCCCACAGGAAGAGTGTGACTTCAGGGCAGTGTGGGTGGATGATGGTGGTTGTAGTGTAGGGAGTCAGTAATGAACACAGAGTCCGTGTGATGCAGTCCCAAGATCTTTACTCACAGTTTTTGCAGTCCAGATTACAGGTACCACAGCAATCTCCCCCGTCGTGCTGTGCGTACTCAGTGAGGGGCTCAGTCCACCCCCAGATAGCTCCGGAGTACTTAGCAGGACCCCCTTCTGTGTGTCCTTTCTCTGGCCTTCTCCCTGCACCTCACACCCAGTGACACTTCTATCCGGTATCCTCGGGCCTTGGCGGGCGACGTGTGTTCCGTCCCCTGGGTCCTATGTGGCTACCTTCTTAGTGAGACTGGTGTGGACTTTGGCCTGCAGTACATGAAATGCTGCAGCCTCCGGTTTCTAGTTGAGCCTTGCTGTTTCTCCGCTAGTTGAGGGACCGGTTCCCCTTATCTGGCCTGACCCCTCTACCTCCTGGTAGCAGTGGGATTACGGGTGGCCTTCTGCACGGCCCATAGCCCTAGGGTCCCTTCAGTTCCTGGAGCCTTCCTGCTCCCACTCCTCTCTTCTCTCCTTCAGTCCTGGGCCTCCCAGGCTAGGCCCGCCTCCGGAGCAGAGCTCATGCAGAGCCTCTGCTCCTGTCACTTTTCCTCCTCTAACTGGCTTGCTCTTTCTAAGATGGCTTCCTATTTATACTCTCCCTGTCATGTGCTCCCCTAAGCTGCTCCCCTAAGCACCCACTACATAGGACCCTCCTGCCAGCTAGGGACCTGGGACTGTGCTCTCCCTTAGGAGCAATCTCGCCCTACCCCCACTGCGGGTATGTGTTGGATGCAGGTGTTAGGGTCCCGAGCCATACGCCTTCCTTACCTGAGGGTGAGATACTACACCTCTGGGTGAGATGCAGTAACTCTGTGGCGACTGAACCCTCAGGGGCGCCACACACCCTTCTGCACAGTTTTGAAATGGCGATGAAGCATGACTATTCTGGTGATTTACATGCTGGAGCACACATTAAACAGAATTTAGAGTCAGGTGGTGGGACAAGAGGAGGTGGAGGAAGTAGAGGAGGAGTCGTATGCGGAAGGGATAACATCTCCAAGGTCCAGACGGTCGGCAGCACCAAGGCGGCAGGCATGGGAGGGTGGGGGAGAGGGATTAACCAGGGCGCATGGTAGCACCCAAACTGTTCAGGAAGGTGCAGGAGCCGAGGAAGAAGTGGAGAACGAACTGGCGATGGGCATGGAAGACTCATCAGATGAGGGAGACCTTGATCATATTTCTGTTGTGCGAGGTTGGGGGGAGAGGGCAGAGGAAGGAAGCATGATTTTTACCTCGCCACCAACACAACAAGGACTTGGTCCTCCTGGATGCGCAAGACACATGAGTGCCTTCTTGCTGCACTACCTGCAACATGACCCTCGGATTGTCAGAATTTGAAGTAATCCCGACTACTGGGTTGCCACACTCTTAGATCCCTGGTACAAAAGTAAATTTGCTGAAATAATTCCTGCCATAAAAAGGGATTTACGCATGCAGGAGTATCTTCTGACGCTGTTGCAGAATCTTACATGTGCTTTTCCACAAAACACCAGTGGTGCACGTAGTGAATCTCACAGTTCTAACTTGCCAACCGTGGACTGTCAAGTCTTCATCACTCAAACCGTAACAGTAACACAGTATCTGCTGGTAACAGCAATTTTGTGGAATCGTTTCACCACTTTTTTAGACCATCCTTTGCAAGGCCACAGGAGACAAGAAGTCTGACACATAGTCAACGCCTAGAGAGGATGGTACAGGAGTATCTCCAAGTGAACATCGAAGCCATGACTGTGTCACTGGACCCTTGCTCATTCTGGGATTCCAATCTGGAAAAATGTCCGGAGCTCGCCACTCATGCCTTGGAGATCTTGTCATGCCCTGCAGCCAGCGTTCTCTCTGAACGTGTGTTCAGCGCTGCTGGTGTTGTGCTGACAGATAAGCGCACGCGGCTGTCCACTGAGAATGTAGACAGACTCACGTTCATAAAGATGAACAAATCATGGATTCGCAAGGTAAAATCACCTCACCAACCGTTTTAAGCAACTGTGGGGCAATTGATGCCACTTAACCCTAGAACGCATGACCATAAAAATCTACACTTTCACATACCTGAGGCCTTTTATGCCCGTGCGCAAATAACATGGAATAACTCAAACTCAAATGACAAACAACTATTTACATGAAGAATACCTAGAGTTTCAATATTCTAACTAAATAATCTTGCAGAAAATAGAAAACAAATAACAGGGTGGGCCTGCGAGGCCCTAGGTATGCGTTCTAGGGTTAAGTGGTGTCTGTGCCACAATTTTGGGAAAAAATGGAGACTCTTTTTGGAGTCCCCTTGCTGTGTCTTACGTGACGTTGGCATCGTCAATTCCAGGTGGGTTGGGTCGCTCCCCCCCCCCTTTTAACTGTAAGAAACTACATACACTATGGCTTGGGGTAACACAGATGGTTGAGTCTGAAGAGCTGTTTACTCAGAGGTCTGCTCCAAATCTTCAGTGTCTGCTAGTCAGCGTAGAATTTTTAACTGCATCTAGCCTAGGCAATACTTTGGGCGTAGTAGCCCAGCTGCGAAGCAAGCTGCACCGCCTTTGTATCTAATAAGAATTTTTAAATGCATCTAGCCTAAGCAGACTGTGGGGACCCCCAACCAAACCCAGACGCTCAGCCCCCCTACCGCCCTCCTTTCCTTGACAATACAATAATGTAACTCTTACAACTGGATGGGTGAGGATCGGTCACAGCTTTATTAACTCTTTATACTCATTCCATTAGAAAGGCATTTTATTTCTAAAATAATTCAGCTTGTTGCAGCATGCCCTGGGTCTCCACTCCGGCAAGTTGGCCAACAAGTGTAACTCTCCAACATGTCCTTTCTATTTCCAGGCCATGGAGGATCCTGCGTACTCGTATGCAGGACTCTGACCCCCACACATCACTCTTAACGCTTGTTCCACTCCGTCCTGGAGTCCTGACAGGAATATGTCCAGTCCAATATCCATTAAGTGAACACCGTCAGGCCGTATGAGGCCTGCTTTATCTCCTTCCAGTTGTTGGTGTCGTATCACTACACCGCCTCTGTCTCTTCTAAATTTTGCCATCCAAATATTTATTACCCGCCTTGTCCGTTCGATGGCCGTGATGTCTCGCGCACCTTGCCATACCGCTATCGGCACAATCTCTGACCATACTATAGCTAGTTTTGTGAAAAATTCTCTGAAGCGCTCAGTGTTTAGTTTCATTATTGCCATTAGTTATGCGCTCTTGTGATGACCTAGGTTGTTTCCCCCGGCCTGTATAACTAAGATGACCAGACCTCTTGCCTCTCTCCCTACCTTGATTACCTCCATTAGTACCTGTGGCCATAGCAGGCCTCTAATACCTCTCCAGTTGAAATATGTGTTATGAAACTCTAATTTCCTCCCACCTGGGCGGACTTTCGCCCTTTTTTCTGCCCAATATACAGTAAAGACCAAAAGTTTGGACACACCTTCTCATATAAAGATTTTTCTGTATTTTCTTGACTATGAAAATTGTACATTCACACTGAAGGCACCAAAACTATGAATTAACACATGTGGAATTATATACTTAACAAAAAAGTGTGAAACAACTGAAAATATGTCTTATATTCTAGGTTCTTCAAAGTAGCCACCTTTTGCTTTGATGACTGCTTTGCACACTCTTGGCATTCTCTTGATGAGCTTCAAGAGGTAGTCACTGGAAATGGTTTTCACTTCACAGGTGTGCCCTGTCAAGTTTAATAAGTGGGATTTCTTGCCTTATAAATGGGGTTGGGACCATCAGTTGTGTTGTGCAGAAGTCTGGTAGATACACAGCTGATAGTCCTACTGAATAGACTGTTAGAATTTGTATTATGGCAAGAAAAAAGTAGCTAAGTAAAGAAAAACGAGTGGCCATCATTACTTTAAGAAATGAAGGTCAGTCGGTCCGAAAAATTGGGAAAACTTTGAAAGTGTCCCCAAGTGCAGTTGCAAAAACCATCAAGCGCTACAAAAAAACTGGCTCACATGAGGACCACCCCAGGAAAGGAAGACCAAGAGTCACCTCTGCTTCTGAGGATAAGTTTATCCGAGTTACCAGCCTCAGAAATCGCAGGTTAACAGCAGCTCAGATTAGGGACCAGGTCAATGCCACACAGAGTTCTAGCAGCAGACACATCTCTTCAACAAATGTTAAGAGGAAACTTTGTGCAGCAGGCCTTCATGGTAAAATAGCTGCTAGGAAACCACTGCTAAGGACAGGCAACAAGCAGAAGAGACTTGTTTGGGCTAAAGAACACAAGGAATGGACATTAGACCAGTGGAAATCTGTGCTTTGTTCTGATGAGTCCAAATTTGAGATCTTTGGTTCCAACCACCGTGTCTTTGTGCGACGCAGAAAAGGTGAACGGATGGACTCTACATGCCTGGTTCCCACCGTGAAGCATGGAGGAGGAG